>NW_027269263.1:50665022-53375022 GCF_023055355.1 Agelaius tricolor
TTTCAGACTACACCTATATTCCTTGCTGGGGAAAATTTTCACCAAACATAAGAAAAAAATTTGTCCATGACAGCAGTCAGGAAGATTAAAACCCAGTAGTAATGAGAGCCTGGTTAATGGCCATTGCTCAGTGGAGGAGGTATCAAATCATGGGGGTGCTGCTGAGTGAAACAACATGAATGTGATACATGCAATTACTCTTCTACATTTCATCTAGACTTACAACCCACTGCAGTAAACCTTTTTCAGGTTTTTTTTTTGCTCTTTTAAAAAGGCCTCTATGCTTCTTATTTTAGTATAAACTCTAGCTTGAGTATT
Source organism: Agelaius tricolor (assembly GCF_023055355.1). Classification (NCBI taxonomy): domain Eukaryota; kingdom Metazoa; phylum Chordata; class Aves; order Passeriformes; family Icteridae; genus Agelaius; species Agelaius tricolor. The sequence goes on from NW_027269263.1 coordinate 50,665,341, forward strand.
TTAAAGGACTCTTCAATTGTGGCAAGGGAAATAATTTAGAAAATGTCTTTTTTTGCTGTGGTTTTAGTCACTCTCTAAGTTTGACTGTGACACACAAAAACAAAACACTCACCATAATCTTATGTATAATAAAATTTTGTAATAAATCAATAATCTAATTAGAGTAATAAACTGAGAGTATTTCTTTTATAACAATTTTATAGCACAGGTTTTATATATTGGATTAGATGCTATAACTCCTCAGCACAGTTTTCTTAACTCCTGATTAAGAGTCATGTGGAAAAGAATTCATGTAGTTAATGATAAACAAATCTATTCAGGAGGACAGAATGTTTATAGCTAATTTATCAGTGACCTGCAACACAGTGTGAAGATTAGTTATTAGTGATGTGCAATGCACAGGAAACAAGCACAACTATTTTTAGATTCTTATTAATTTGCTGTGATTATAAACGTGTGCCTCTTCAGTAGCTACTGAAGACATATTTTATAGTGTGACTGAGCATTGTTTTTACACTCTCTACTCTCTGTTTTTAATTATAGTACCCTCATATGAGTGTATCTGGAATTAGAGCACTGTAGCTGAAGGCCAGCAATAGCTTAATTGTTCAAGGTCCTACATAAAGTAATTGTTGCTTGTGATGAGCTTTCTTTAGCAAAGATTGCATTTTCAGATTGAAGGAAGCAGGAAGTAAATGAGAGGATGCTAAAAATAATTATAATAAAGAGTCAGAAGTTTTCTAAATTAAGTTCCTGAAGGCTATTTAAAATCACTCATATGCTTTTCCATTTAACACTGCCCTTCTTGTAACTTCCATTTGACTAAATCAATGCTGGCATATATCTTATGGTGCCTTAAAATTTTCATTATTCAGGACAGACATTTTGGACTACTGATTTTGGTCCTGAAAATAAACACGTATGTAATTGTTTGGAATTACCCAACACGTTTAGTTCTTAAAATTGCTGTAATTGGGAAAGCAATCAGTTATCATAAAAATTTAAAATTTAACAGAAATATCTAAAAGCCTTTTCAAAAGATTTAATTGCTAAACAGCAATAAAACCAGATATTTGCTAAACAGCTTGATATCTACATTTTGCCTGTCCTGATAGAAGCCATAATATTTACAAAACAATTTTTAAGGCAGGCATCATATTACACCTACTGAACATTTTGACACTTCAGACAACACCTGGCATTACAAGATATTTATAAAGCATATTAAAAATATTTTCCTATGAAAAGGAGATTAAAATTGCCCTGAATAAATAGCAATAACTATTTATATTGTTTGGAAGTAATAAAAGATATGATTCATCACATACTGAACATGTAAATGAGGTTTTCTCTTGGTAATTGTAACTGAGAAATGTGTCAAGGGCATTTTTGTGAACAACATTACTGAATGCCAGGTTTTTGAAGTTCTCTTAATGTTTTCAGTTAAAGAATATCACTTCTAATAACTTTGATTATTTGCTGTGAGCCTGTTCTCTTCATTGTCTGAAAAGTTAATTGATTAAAATGACAAATTTTTGTAGCCTTGTGATCAGCATACCTGGCTGTGGATGCATGTGTTATAGCATGTAGCAGAAGACACACTTGTATTTCTGGTCTTACCTAAAAGTAGCATGAACTCCTTTCCCTCTTCTTTCCTGAAAGCTGTGCATGAGTTAGAGGGAATGCAACACATACACTAACTAAATTCCACTAAAGAACTACTCAATCATTTGGAGAATACAATTATTAGATACTGTTTACAAAAAAATGTGTTTGAAGACAAAGGCAGTGGCTGTTTTGGGTTAGAGGAAGTTTGCTGACTACAAATCTGATATTGGTTTTCCACTTGAGTGCTCAGGTTCTTCTGCACAAAGTCCAAACAGAGCAAGAGATGAACCCCCAGCCATTGTAGCTGTAGAGTAAATTGGCAAGCCAAAACAGAATAATGGGAACAAAAACCACAAGAGTGTTAGTTTGAAGATATTGCATAAGCTTCTTATTTTTTTGTATGAAAAGTAAGAAATTAATATCTTTTTTACTACTTGGAAAAGGGAAAGAACTGATTTTCATCTAATTTCTTATTCTATCAAATATAAAAGAGAGCAAAAGGAGGGGAGACATGCACAGACAAAGGAGAAGGCATTCCTTATTGCAGAAATCTAACATTAATCTCACTTAAAGGCCTTGCTGAAACTCCTTATGCAACCATTTATGTGAGCACACTCAACTAAAGTAAAATTCAGCATCAGTGGCCTCTCTGCTTTTCCCACCATGATCTATTAATCTCTCTTCTCTGAAGTGCTTTACTGCTTTATCTAAGGGAATGAATTTGTCACTGACACTTCCTCAAATGGCTGCCAGTTCCTTTTTCACACAGACCACTTCAATAGCAGTTGTGTTTTGGGTGAATGCTGTGTCCAGCTAGCTGCAGTGTCACCCATTGCCTCCTTCTCTACTCTGCATTCTGCTTCTCACAATTCTGACTTCATTTCCTAGGCTTTCATTCTCTCAGCTATATTTATCACCAAGTTTTCTCTCCTATCACTACTTTCTGCAAGGTCAGGTTGACCCATTCAACTAAATATCAGGATTTCAATTTTTTTTCCAATTTCTTTTATTTTTTTCTCTCTCTAACATACTTGACTGCAAATAAATTTCTATTCATATAATTCACATCACTGGGAAGGCCTAGTCAGTAACTTTTTAGGATCCACATTGGAGCTGCTCATGGACTGCAGCCTGTGGGAAGGACCCACATTGTAGCAGGGGAAAAGTGAGAGGAAGGATGAGATGAGCAGAAAGGAGCTCTTGTGGGCTGACTACAACCATCATTAGCCACCTAGAGCTGAGAATGAAGGCATGAAATTGATCCTGGGAAAAAGAGGAGGAGAGGAAGGTTTTTGTCTGTTTCTTGCTATCCAAATCTATTGTAATGAGCAATAAAAAAAATATTTTTTCCACAATCAAGTCTGTTTTTGATGCTGACCTCCGAGTCTTCATCTTGATCCATGGGCCTTTTTACATTTTTTCTTCCTCTATTTTTTTGAAGATGGGAAACAAGAAAATGGCTGTGGGAGTGTCTGGCTGCAAGTCAAGATTATCCATCACATGTGCAGAAGCCCCGTAATCTTCCAGATATGTCTGTTACCTTTCAACTTGGTTGAAAATGAAGCACAAGTGCTGTTGAAATGGAAGCATGGCTGGATTCAATTTCTCAGCACTTTATAGGTGGAAAGATTGTTGATTGAGTTCTATGTCCAAGTCTGACATTGAGTCTTCCTTTCCTTAGTCATGTCACTTGCCTTCAACAAAATTGCTAGTTTTCAGGGCTCACACTGTGCTTCATGAAGCTTCATTATATGCTACTTGCAATACTTTGCTATGTAAGAATGAAAATCCATCACAAAATTCCCCTGACATTTGTTTGGCTTGTAATATACAACACGCCTCCACTGCTGTAAACATGGAAGGACCCTGATTTGCTAACACAGCTGAATAAAACACTGCTCTTAAATTCTGTGGATTTTTTTTTCTGCATAAGAAAAATGTTAAAATTGTCCTAGAGATGCATGACCTACAGAAATTTCCCTGTGCTTTTCTTCCTATTGACTTGGATTTCTGACCAAATGCAGCAAAGGCACTGGAAGAGCTTCTGTCAGCTGAAGAAACCTAAGATGAAGACCTTATTGGGGGATTTGGATTTCATAAGCATATGAACGCTTGAGTGGGCATTGTTAATTATGGATTAAAGTGACTTGAAATTAGTTTCAGTGTAGAGTCTTTTGCCAGCTAGAACCTCATGAACTTGGAAAATGTGAGTGCTTATCCCCCTTTCAGATGATGGAAAAGGCCAGAGAAGTCTAGGTGCCAAACATGCAGGTTGCATATGACAAGCCCCTTATGTTAAATGTTATTTTAAAACCTGCAACGTTTATCACACTGCTTTAAAAGAATATTTTTTGTTGCTCTCCTCTGAGGAATAGCTCCCCACATTATACAGCTGCAAGGTCTTATGATTAACTTTAAGCACTATAAACTTGCAGCAGGACTAGCATTTATGTAGCTAAATTTAGCTATCATGCTGCTGTTGGTTGCTGATAAGCTAAAATTACATCCTTTTGATTTGTCTGCCATTTAAAAATATTTTAGAGGATTATTAAGTTCATAATCAGAATTATCACTGTCTTTCCACACTGAATTTAGGTCCTGTGGCTGACATGTGATTTCATACTTGTCTATCTTTGTTTTTACAGACATATGCTTCATAAATTTAACTCAATGAATTAACGTTAAAAAGAGGGACAAAAGGCATTCTATTTTTTGAAATTGTAAAAGGTTCTTCAGCATATTTTGTCAGAGTAATGGAAAAATATGACAGAATATTATTAAATGTCCAGCAATCCCCACCATATGGAAAATAGTAGCAATAGTTCCTATGATATTTTCTGGATGGCTGCTTATCTTATCTGTATAAATTAATAATGCCTTTGATAAATACGTGCAAAGAGTTTTCTTGGGCAGAGAATTTCTGGAGCATGAAACCTGTTTTTACATCTAAATAACTTGCCAATGAGGGGCTCATCTTCTTTTCTTACTCTCCCATTCCTATCTATCCCTTTTAGACATTTTCATAAATGTAACTCCCTAAGAAATCTCTAGTAAATCATATGCCTTTCCATTATTTACTGAGCTAAAAGGAGTCAGCAGCAGATGTCTAGAGGTCAGCTATTTGGTGTTTCTTTTGTGACCCCATTTGTTTGCCACCTTTCACAGACAGGGTGATAGCAGACCATGCTGCAGGGACAAGTGATGAACCTGTGAACTCCTTAAGATTACTGGGCAGATGTTACAGTCCACTATAGAATCACTGGGATACTGCAGTATTGTCCATGTCCTCTTTTCATCTCAGTGAACAGGCCCAGTTTGTGGAACTTTTGAAGTGGAAACACTTAGGAAGAAGGTGACAAATTTTTGTCTTCCTGCCACATAGTATGCTTAAGGTGGGATGGCAAAATAAAGAGGCTACAGGCCTGGCTTTACACTCTTGCTTAAATTTCCACCTCTTCAGACTAGAATTAAGACATGCTAATATTCTAACATAGCAAAAGATGAAAAGATTGTGTAAGATTTGCAACCTTAAAGGAGAAGAGTAAGGCCCATTTACATGGGAGACTTCCAGGCTAGATTTCACAGCAGACAGGATATACTCACAGAAGCTGGTGCTGCCTTTCAACCTAGTGCCATAGAATCTGTATTCACTCTTTTGAGGTGCAAGAATGGAAAATGTCCATGTTTAAGATATTTCTAAAAGCATCTGAGATTCTACTTAGCTTTGATTTGCAAGACTGTAAAATGACTTTTCAGTTTTAGAGAGTTCTGAAAAGGTCTAAATTAAGAGGATGATTTATTTAACATATTTATACTAGTAATAGTCCTTGGTTATAAGCAGGCAGTAGATTAAGTTACCACTAATAAAAGTTCTAGGCTGAAAAAGGACAAGTAAATTACTTCTGGTAAAGAAATAAATTCAGATTTAGCATTTTTTATCTCTGGAAAATAAAGCAGATTAATATTTGTCATAGCTAATGTGGAATTTCTCAAGAAATTCCAAATCATAAAATGGTCTAGCACAAAAGTCACCTGACAATACTCTTGCTACCAAGTCCTGCCTTGAATGTGGGGAGAGATTTCACTGGAAAACAATTCTCTCTTCTGTATTGTAGAAACCTGTTTAGGTAAGTAAATAAGTTTTTGGGTCTCATCTTCACTAAATAGAATCATGTTGATGCTGCCTTGGCATGAGTATGTCTGAGGTCTGCCTATGAATCTGAACAAAGAACTCCCTTTACATGAAAAACAACTGAAGGCTCAGAGGAAAGAATTTAGCTGGGCTTAAATATCAGAGACATTTTCTTGAAAATTAGTCTTCTGTGTTCTTTTGTGGTTTGGTTTAGTTTGGTATTAAGGGGTTTTTTTTCGTGCCAAAGTTTGCTATTTAAATCATTGCCTTAACACTGAGGCTATAACTACTCAGATTAAAAAAAAAAAATATAATTATATACTGCTGAACTTTAAAGAGTCGGTGGGATAAAAATAAAATTAAGGTTAGGAATTGTCATGTGTGTTTCAAGGCTGAAACAGAAATTTACGGAAATAGGGAGTTTTCTTCCTAATCTGTGAATTTATGCCATAAATTCTTTAGCACAGACTGTAAAAGTAGCAGAACCATATGTTTTCAATCCTAATTTGAGGATCTTTGACATGATTTGTAATAAATGCAGGTATAATGAACAATTATGTCATTTTAGAAAAATCTTATTTGAAAGCCAGTAGTAGATATGATAATGATCAGTAAATATTACCTGGACACTGTAAAGAGTTTAAAGTATCAGAATGATCTTTTCTCATTGTCTGTGCTTGGTTTGTGTTACAGTAGAATTTGTAAGCGTATGTGGCCTTTACAGGGAGAAATATATATTTTTAATATATGCTGAATATCTGCTGTTTGCCGCTGCTTTTTATCTCCAAGCTGTCTTTCTCTATCCTTAGCTCAGCTGACTAGAGAAAGGTGAGCTCTGAATATTTTATAGCCACATCTTTTAAGAAAACATAAGAAGGCTTCACATATTATTTGGCTACAATTTCTGTCAAGGTATCTATGTCTTTCAGTTATTTTCGTCATCTATCTTATTTTTGTCACACTGGAAATTAGGAAAACATATATCTCACTATGTAGGCAACTCCTTTATTATTTTTTTTTAAAGTCTTGGTAACTAAGAGTCCTTTTCCCTCTCACAGGGCATAATGGAACAGATCCTAATTAGGTGAGGTGAAAGATGTTTGCCTTGATCTATAAAGGCACTCAGAACCACAGTCAAGAGGCAGTGGTCAGCAGTGTGAGGAACATGTACAAAACATTAATTAATTTTGGATCAAAATACAGCTGAATTATGCTAGCTCTGATTTGATTTCACATACATCAGAAACTTAAAACCATCTGGATTTGAAGCAAGACCTTCAATCTTTCTGCACTTATTCACTAAAAAGCTTAAGGCGCACCGAGCCAACAGTGCTGTGGTTGGTGGTTAGCCTGAGGCCAGCTGCCACTCCTGATGCCTTGGTGATTATGTCCTTTTCAGAAAGTTTACAAAAAGGATTTTTGATTGTCCTTATGGTTTTCTGTTCTTTTGGAAGAGAGAACTGGGTGATGTGAAGTACATTTAATGTATATTCTATACTAGCAAGTTCAATATGTCCAGGTATACTCCTGAATAAAGGAAATGTCCTGCACCTATGGCAGTCTTTGTATCAACCACCAAAATGGACAGGCTGCTGATGAGCTGCTCCTCATGCAGCTCCTGCTGAACCATGACCCTCTGGAGGAGTGTGAGTTGGCCCAGGCCAAAAGCTTACCAGGGGCTGTTGACTGGCAGCTCAGCCAGTGTGGAGCGTGTGCAGGGGCACAGTGTCTGCTCTTGCATCCAGTTCTACCTCCCACATGCTCTCCAAAATATTCAGCTCCCTCACCACCCTGTGGCACAGCTGTAGGAACAGCTCACCGTGGCCGTGTAGCAGCTGCTTCCTCTGCCTGCCCTCTGCTCTCCAATCTACTGCACTGAACCACAGCAGAAGCCACTCCACAGAAGTCATCTGTAATTTATAAATTTTGCTGTCAGTGGATTCTCAGCTCTAACATCTTCACTTGACCATGTAAAATTGAGATGCGCAGTGATTTTTCTAACAATGTAGGGTCAAAAGGCAACTCAGGGCAATGAACTGAATTGTCATTGAGGTTTCTCAGATATCATTTGTTGCTCCTCTCCTCTATACCTGGATTCAGGCATACTTATATTTCTTATATTTGCAAGAGTTTTCTTTTTCTTCTTTTTTTTTCTCCTTTTTTTTTTTTTTTTTTTTTTTCTGAAGAGTACAATAGATCAGTCAGACAACATTATATCCACCATTGTAGGTCATACAGAATTAAAGTTGAGTAAATCCCTACAGGTGAGCAGAAAATTGACCTCTGGTACTCTGAGCTTTGGACCAGTGTTTTGTCCTTGTGTATCCTCTTCAGGCTTAAATTTGTTATTAAGTTTAAAAAACTGCATCTGACTGGTGTGTGGCCAACCTTTGTAAATGAGGCTTTTTATTCAGCCTGAAGTTACTCTTTTACCACTACTTAAAGTTTGAAGTTTTATTTCTCTACAGTGAAACACCTCAGATTGAATGTTTTCCTGCTGGTCAGATAAAGTTCCATCTTGGCTTCCTTCCTCCATCTGGGATTTTACCTTGCTTGTTCTTTCATTCCCTTTGATTCCTCTGCTTATCTTCTTAATTAGTTGTGATTCAGGTGAATGCAAGCTGAAGATGCTTCCCCTCTGGGAGTGCTATTCTGTCACTGGATCAGGTGCAGATGGCAGAGCCCTTGTTAACTTAATTGATTATTAAAATGCTGACATATGGAAGGAATTGCTTTCTTTCACATTTCAGCTTGGGGAAATTGTCATGCTATATGAATAAACAACTTAGGAAGTTCCTGAAAATAAGAGTTATCAATTTGTTAGAGGGATGCTTTTGGTCTTCTTATGAGTCCTCACCTCTCTAAAAATTGGAAGTTGGCACTTGTTAGTACAACGTGGAGTTGAATTTCTTTTAAGTTATGTATGAAAGAAGTTTGTCTGCAGAATTAAAGAGCTGTCTTCAGTGTAGTTGGATCCTATGAAGAAAACAAAAAAAAAATTAAAAATGCAGAAGTAGTCCAGGGAACACAAGAAAGTTGGAGAGGAGACATTGTAGACAGAACATGATTATTTTGTCATATATTATATTGTCTGAAGTTTATACTTCCTTATTGCAATTGAAATGTTCTGATTTTCCTCACTGTATAACCAAACTGACTAAAGCTGTCATAAAGAGGTTCATTAGAACCTGAAAGTGTTGAGATTGTACTCTTCCAGCTTTCATTTCTGGTTATGTACCTCTGCTCACATTACACATATATGAAGTGTTATCGTTATTAGGACAGTTCATGGACTATCCTCATGCATACACCAGGACAAATTGCAGGCAGCATCTTTCTCTGATGTCAGCTTGGATCACTTGTATGTTGCATTTTCTATTAGCTTCACACTTTTTGTCATGTTGCCTCTCATTCTTAGGAAGAACTTTCTGTAATATTCATAAACCCACTACCTTCTTTAAATTATTAGTGGAAGTTTTCCTATGAGAAATCTAATAGCTACTAACCTCTCAGAGAACTGATGCTGGCGCTATTATGCTGAGGTTTGTCTTGTTTTTATCACAAATTTGATATTGGAAAAAAAGACCATAAACCCTTTGTGATGGAAAATAAACTCCATCTGTAGGTTTTACAAGAGTTGGTATAGGAGGATCCTGGTCACATGGCATTGCAAGAACTTACAGCTTTCATCTTCTCCTGTGAAGAAATGAATAAGAAAATCTGCTCCCCGAGTCTTTCTTTTTTCATAGTACCTAATAATTAAACAAACCTAAAAATTCTGTCCGTTTTTCACTTTTCTGCTTAAGGCAGCATGACTATGTATGATTGTGTAGTGATTTTAAACTGAGTTGATACTGGATGAATGAGTACCTCGGCAGTTGGAAAGAGGATCTACCAGTGCCATGTTTTCTTTATTCTGGCTGAAGGCCACAATGAAGACTTCCCAAAGACTACTCTAGTCCAAACTCCCAGCTCTCTCAGACTGTCTCCATAGGGAAGATGCTCCAGCTTGCTGGTCATCTTCATGAAAGTTTGCCATAACTGCTCATTGGAAAGTTCCTGCTTGAAGGTGAATATCATCACATATAATAAATACTGTTATGAGTAAATGAGTAACAGTGTGGACTGTTGCTCATGTACTGATAGAGCTGTCACATATTCTCTGAGAACCTTAAACCCTGGTGATTTCTCTTTATCTACTGGTGGTAGTCTTATGTGAATTATTAAATTTCAGATACATATTTTCCCTAATTCTTCCTGAGAAGAATAGGAAGTAGTGAAGAGGACAGGGAAAAATTTCAAACATAAATTCTGCAAAGCTACCCAGACTATCCAGCTCTCCTGGGCCAATGGGCAGGAGCTGTTGGCAGAGATTCCAGTAGAGGCTGGCCAGGGAAATTGAGGCCCACTACTATACTTGGAACCCTAATCCATGCAAAGAATTATTAGTTTCATTCTAAAAAAATGTTGCTATGAAAGAATTTAGTGTACACATGCCATGATATCAGAATATTCAAACTAAAAGCACACTTACACAGTGCTGTAGGTGCACTCCAGGTACCCTCAGGGTATGAGACCAGTCCATATCCCTGAAGGATGTAGCAGTATACATGCAAACAGCTGGTTTGCAAACAAAGCTAAACCAGTTTTGTTCTCTAATGATACAGCACAATCTGAAATGGGGCACAATTTGAGGAATCTTGCTCTCTGTTTAAAGTGAATGGACTCTTTATCATTGACTTTAGTGTGATTAGTGTAAGACTTATGCTCAGCTGGAACTAAGCCTTGTTTTTTTAGCAAAGGAAACTCAGTCTCCTTGATGTGTTTTAAAATAATTTGGGTTTTTTTGGCACTGAAATTTGAAAATAAATTAAATAGATATAATAGATGAATTGTTATGCAGTTTGGTTTAATATTTCTGCAACTTGAAGACGATTGTATTTTTGACATATAGGTCTTTTCAGTGTGGTTACGGATTGAACTGTGCATGTTTTGCTATCATTTACAAGAAGTTCTGGTTGTCTATTCTTTCTGGAGAAGAATAATTACATCTGTTTTGAAGAGGAGAGGAAAGGAAGTATCCTACTCAAAATCATGCAGCAAATCAATTATAAGCAGGGAATTGACCAAGCTCATAACTGAAAAGAATGCTCACACTACATCTTTAATAACTGATCGTTTTTTCAACTAATGGATTAGATCTGGTACTTATGGATGCTTGGAATAAACCCATATAAATTATTCCTGACAGTAAGAGGATATGAGTGTGGCCAAAGGCCAGAAAAACCCCAAAACTCAAAACCCTCCAAGGGAAGCAAAGAAGGGTGGGAAAGGCTTCCTCAAACTGAAAAAACCTGTCACACATAGCATGTATGTAGTGAGGAAAGTGGCAAAAATATTTAGGACTATGATATGATTCGCTATGGAGTATATTAGTGGTTTTCATAGGAGGCAGATGCACATTAAGCAAAATAGATATGCATGATAGTGATTAAAAAAATAAAAAAATGCTGATAGGTATTCTGTATATTCTGTGGAAATGCACGGCTGTCATTGTTCTTGTATACCACTTCTCTTTCCAGGTTCACTTAAATGACTGTCTTGTATGAGATGTTCGCTTCCATTTATGTGGAAGTTAGTGAATAATTCAATTTACTTGACACATCTAGCCTCTACCATTTTAGCTTTCCAGCAGCATACCATGATACCTATGAATTTACATACTAAAACTTAAATGTCTTTCTCTACACTTGAATATATGGAAATAATGTTCTAAGTTCACAAAAAAAGCTGTTTTCCTGTTTTCTTCAAGGTTTAACTATGTATTGTTAGAAATTCAAATACGTATTATGTTGTTTCTTTTTGTAATCAGAATTAAAGCAAGAGGTGCCAGTGAGCTTCATTTCTGATGACTGGCTAGATTTTAGGAAAAAATAAAACCCATACAATTTAGTAATATTAAAATCATGTAGCATTTTTATAATGAATATATAATGAGCAAAATCAGTAAAAAAATTGGTGATCTTTCATCTATCATATCTATCTAGCCATCTATCATCTATCTATGAACATAATTGTTTCTTTCCCTTTACTGTTAAAACTCTAGTAACTAGAGCTTCCCTTTACTGTGAAAACTCTAGTAACTCTAGTAACTTTTGAATCTGTCTTTTTATTCCTGGGGTCATGTGCTACATTCCTATTCATACAAACTATAAAGTCTGAAAGAGAGAGTCCATTTCCCTCTCAGTTAAATGTAGCGTGTATATCTTCACTTCCATGTTTATCACAATGTACTGATATTTAACACCTGAAGTAGCTTTTCAAAGCTTATTTAGGTATATATATTCAGATTTAAAGCATTTTCTGAAATCATCTGTTTCTGGGCTCCCTTTACCAAGAGAGCAGGATTTTCCTGAAAACCTGGCAACAGGACCAGAAGGCAACACAAAAGAGATGGAGGAATGTGGGAATGAAGGACAGGAGGAAGTGCCAAGGGAAAACAGCTGTTAGATGAGACTTCAAGGGAAACTTGAAAAGACTGACGGATGTGCTGCACTTGTCAGAATTCAGAAAGCCCTCCATGGACTGAAATACAGCACTCACCTGCTTAATAAGGTCAGACTGCAACTCTGCATGCTTTCTTTTCTTTTTGATAAGACTCAGGGTACCTGAATCCACCCCTCTGCCACATCCATCCTCTTCTTTTCCATTATGTTTGAACATATCTCAGCTTCAGACCATAGTTTCACCTGAAAACAAAAGTAAGGGCTGACACTCAACTCATGTACCAAAATACAAGTATTCTTTTGGGCTTTTTTTTTCCTTGTTTTCTTTCTGGTGTAGTAGGGTTTGAATGACAACCTTTGTTACTAGTCTCCATTTTTTTGGCTATATTTTAATTAAATTGTCTCTCTTTGTACATAATAGAATTGACTTTTTCATTACTGTCCTTTTTTCAGCTAGGAAAGAGATGATTTCTTCTCTGTAGCTGTTACAGTGTTGTGTTTTGTATTGGTATTGAGGACGGTGTTGATAACACACTGATGTTTTGGTTTTTTGCTAAGTCATGTTTATCCTAAGTCAAGACTTGCAAGTATCCTAGTTTGTATAAATATTGAATGCTTATATACTTCTGTGAAATATGAGATGCTTTTATTTTGGAGATTGTTTCTAAACTACAGAATTAAAATGTTGTCCTAAGGTTCTCATCAATCTAATCCATTAGTCCATTAGTTAAAAAAGAGGTCTGTTTTGTACATGTATGTAGTGTGAACATTCTTTTCAGTTATGAGCTTGGTCAATTCCTTGCTCAAAATTGATTTGCTGCATGATTCTATGATTCTGGGTAGGATACTTCCTTTCTTTTCCTCTTCAAACAGATGTAATTCAATTTTTTTTTTTCTGCAAAGCACTTTAGCTCTGTCAAATAGAGAAGTGTTGAGAAGTAGTATTTTTATTCATTTTTCATGTTGGCCTTTTTTTTAAGACAGACTTTAATTCCAAATATATTCTTCTAAGTATATAAATATTCAAAACCTGACCAATAGATATAGATTATTACCAGTTGAAATATTGGAATAGCTAATCCACTGTTCAAAGGAGTTTATAGAACAAGAAATTTAATATAATTTAAGCAGGGAAGTTTCAGTGTATCAGAGTGTATTCTCACAAGATGAAATAAAGGAAATGGTGGTGAGGGCAAGAGGAGCAGTTGACTCCTTTTCTGAAGAAAGTTTGGGAAAGTTCTTCCTCTTCATTTGGAATACATGTAATTCATTTGTAATTCCTTTAATTTCAGGCAGATTGTAAAACCATTATTACTGCAGCTATTTACAGTAAAACCTCTGAATCTCCAAAGTTTACTTGCTGAGCGATAATGGCATTTATTGCATCTCTGAAAACTTTCTCACAGTGTAGCTTCACATTCTGAAGCCCTTTAGTCCTTTGTGTACCACATCTTACCATTTTCTCCAGTTCACGCTCTCCCATTTGTGATGGTGTTCCCTCAAAACAAATAGTCACTTGCCCCAGTGAGACAAATTGACTTCAGCTTGCTGTACAGTATCCAGAGCCAGATTTGTGCCTTGCATAGTCTCTTATCACTTGTGGGGAAACAGTTTTTGATAAGGAATTTACGGAATTACTTTGATATCTCTATATAAAAGTGCAGATCTGTCTGTTATAAAAAGAAATTTATTTTGTAAGGAGCTATGTATATTGAAGTTATAAGGATAGGTTTTATCTTTAATAATATGCTCATTTGGAAAAAAAAAGTAGATCAATAAAAATAACACAGTAGTTTGAGGATTATCATGCATGCAGAGCAGAAAATGTGGTAAGTTTCTGCCAAAGAGTGACTTTGTGATACTGTTGATTTTTTTCAGTCAAGGAAAAAATGCTTTTATTTCTCTCAGAAATGAACCCTTTCCTAAGTTTTTAGACATAATATGCTGGTTTTTGTGCTTTTTTAAAGATGTGTTTGAGCTTGTTGAGGTATCTTTCAAAGAAGAGGTATACTCAGGGGTGGCTTACAGACAGACTCTCTGGAGAAGGATTGAAGGATGTGTTAAATTTAGAAAAAGACTACCATTTTTATACCTTTTTTAAATACTACCCATATTTATTCCAGCACATAAAATTGTTGCAAGCTTGTGGAAATTATAAGTATGCACAATACTATTTCTATGTAAAGTAGTATCCACACCAGAGTAACATGCACAGTGTGTATCTACACTTTTATAATAGTTTGAAATGAAGGTAGGCCGAATATTAAGATGCAATGGCTTATTTTCAGACTACCAGCCAACAAAACACCAATTTATTTTGGAGAGAATCAATGTCTCACTTGGCCAATATGTGTGTATGTGTGGGTGAGTGGGTGTTGAGTTTTGTTCTGATGGCTTATCATTTTCTCTCTGATTAACACCAATCAGCTAAGTTCTGTCTTTGCATCTAGATGCCTCTAGACAAAGAATGCAAGGGTTTTTTTTTCGCTTTTAGTCTTACTGATGTAAAGCAAGAAACTGTATGGATGTTGCCTTGCATGTATAGGAAATGCACACAGTATGCAGCTTTGGACACGTCACGTGGAGCTGTAGCTCTCCTGTATGAACTGCTGGCTCCAGCAGTTGCTTTGTCTTGTGTTATGTCTGATTTGCAGTGTGGGGTTGTAGGGTTTTTGTAGTCCTTCAGCTTTCTTTCAAAGAGAAACTGAGGCAGGGTAGAGAAAGGTGCTAAGGGCAGGTGGCATTTCAGGAAAAGGGAAAGCCATAAAGCAGCAGTGCCCGTGCCAGGTAGGCAGCACAGCTCCTCCAGTGTCCCTCTGCAGGGCTCCTGTCACCACAGCCTCTCCAGGGTGCCCCAGGCCTGGGTCACACAAAAAGGCAAAGGCATGGATGATGTCTTATGGAGGAGATCTCCACACACACAGAGCTGCTCCCAGGGCTGTCACAGGGGGTGACTGGCCCATAGGAGGCTCATCCACACAAACATGAAGGAGCACAGACTGCAGTGGCAGAGTAAACAACCCCAACAGCCCGGTCAGAGGCAGGGACACTGTGCCCTGGCTCCTTCCAGGAGAGCTTCAGCACTGATTGTGAAACACTTCAAGTCAACAAGAGCAGGCCTCAGGAGGACTGTGCAGACTGAGTGACATTAGAGGATACAGTGAAGAGCATTTAAGGATTGTTCAAAGATTAGCATGGGTTGTTCAAGGGAAGGAACCAAAGGTGAGGAAAGAGAGGGATGAAAGTGATTAGGGAAGGATCAGGCAAGGGAAAGTAAAAGGATAAGAGGTTAAAAGGGTTTGTATGTGTTAAAAATGGACTTGTTGGTACCCTTGTCTCACAGTGTTCTGCTCCCAGTCACTGCCATCTGACCTGGTGGCTGAGTAAATTCCATTTCTATTTTCCTTGGCGAGGGGGTCTCTATTCCTCATGCATCTGTGTTAGAGGAGGCCTAGGTGTCAATAACTACAGTTGGAACAGCTTTCCAAGGGCTGGGGCTTCTGGGACCAGCACCTGGAGTGGGGATATGCATATCTGGTGTGGTTGCTGGTAAATATCAAGCTGGACTAGCTCCCAAGTAGGTTAAGTAGCTTGGTAGCCACACTTTGAAGTGCTTGTTAGTCAAGGACAGATATGTGTGTGTGTCTGGGGAGAGGCTGACTGCTGGGAGGTGGGTACATGCCAGCTGCTGGGCAGATTGTGGAGTTTGAGAATTGCTTCAGACACTCATTTGTATGCACCTGTGTGATGTTTGCAGAGTTGACATGATTTTATGCAAGTCTGTAATTTTCTTTGAACTGGACATACTAACTCACATATATTCAATTGTGCATACAGCACATAACCCAGCCATACAGTTCTTTCATGAAATATTTTTTGCTAGACTTGGAAGCCTAAATACTTCTGCCATCACAAGTCTTCCCATTTTCTCTGTTTATTCTGTTAATCTTTCTCTGCATCTGTTCAGATTTCAAAGACTTCAATATATCTTTTCTGACCATTAGTCATTCCAGCTATGCTGGTTCCAGCTGAGGTGTCATCAGTGCTTTCATACTGAACTTTGAATTGGTCTTTTTTTGGTTTTACCAGGTGATGATGTCAAATATAGTACTTTTTTCAAGATACTCTCCCCCCACCAATTCCTAATCAAAAATGCACCATTATAATCACCAAGAAGATAGCTGATAAAATATTCTTCCACTAACAAACGGAAAATAGCTGAAATTGTTACAGATTACGATGCAATTTAAAAAAAACTCATGGTAGAAAAATAAAAAAATCAGTTTGAAAATGATAATTCAAGTGTTCTACAATTTTTTTCATGTTTCCAATAACAAGATAGAAGCATCATGTGTTTTACTGCTTGCATTATTTTTCAGTGTCAACCAAGATGAATGAAGCCTTGCCTCTACAACCAAAGAAACTCCATAATTAAGAAAATAAAGAGAAAGAAGAAGGTGATATAAAGATATATTTGTTCCCTTTAAAATACTTTAACAAAAATGAATGTTATTGCTTTTTTTTTTGCATATATGAAGATTTTGTGTGCTGCACAGCCTGTGGGATATATTGATTCCTGCTAGAAGGGGATAGTTTGTTTTGGGAGTCTGGGTCCCAAGAACAAGAATCCAGCTACTGGGCATGCAATTGTGGGGGAAATTAGTTGGTGAAGAGGTCAAGGTTCCAGTGGGGCTATAGGGGACTACTGGCAGAGACCTCAAAGTGGACATCACAGGTTGCTAAAGCTGGTCATTGCACAAAATATTAGTTACCATACAATGCTAGTATTTCAAATTCTTATGGGTTCCACCAGAGACTGTTTTTTCCAAATCACATGTGGTTTATTTGCTCACATTTTTCAGCAATTTCCAACTACAGCTTATTGTCATCAGAACATAGGTATTGATATATTTTAATGTTCAAAATTACCTTATAAGATAGGTGGCTTCTTTTTCTTTGCTAGACAAAAATAAAAAATAAGGTAAGAAATTAATTCTTCATTTTAAAGTATTACTAGAGGGCAGAGAGGAAGCTATTTGAACCTCTAACTAAAGCTATTTTAGGAACTGGAATTCTTTTACTTGGTATATAATAATACTTAGTGTGAACTTTCACTTAGTAAGAGATGCTTCAGAAAAAACTCTTGGCATACTTTTATATGAAGATTGTTTCCTGTGAGAAAAGGCTGTAAGAACTTTTCAAAGCTATCCTCAGCTAAATAAGGGCTAACATGTACCACTTGAAAGAGGAAAAGTCTGTTCATCCAGCACATCCTACTGCAAATCGGGGGTCGGAGAAACTGAGAATGAGAGGAGAAACCTTCATTCTAACCCTCCCAGTTCCAAAGTGTAGAGAAGCATGGCTATACCTCAGATGGCAGGAGTTAACTTATTGCTGCTTCTTTCTCAGAACACAGGTGAAGGAAAGCTGTCAGTTCTCTTTACAGCTCCTCTGTGGCTGCCTAAATTACATTCAGCTCATTTCCAGCTCCCCGAGACTAGAAGCTACTCACTACAAGAAAAGTCATACTCTTTTAGAAAAATATAGAACATTTCCCCCCTTGTTTCTATTTGTTTAAGGAAGAAATAAAGTGAATGAAAGGCTGGAGAGTAAACAGTGATAGAAGGGGGGGGAAACCTCAGGAAGAGAGAGATATACCAGAATAAGAAACCATGCTCTCTCCATTTACAGGAATACATGAGAAACGTAAACACACAACAATTTTTAAATTTGACTTCAAACCTTTTAAGTGCTCAGTTATGACGAAATTGGAATTTGTGAGAGGGATTAAGCAGCAGGTGTCCTTGCTGAAACCTCTTTAATTTGCAGAAGCTGACTGTTTTCCTTACCCTTTTGGAAGAAGTAAAACCTATTCCTTCAAAGCTGCCACAGTGTGAAGACTTGTTGTTCCACATCAGATCTACATCTACCTAAGCCATCTTCATGTATATGGAGTAGTACATGTCCTGAGAAATTGGGATTATTTTTCTTTGCGTTGGCACATGGCTACACCATTCTAATGTGCTCTTGGTTAATTTTCTTGCTTCTAGCATTGTATGCTAGGCTGGAGTTTGTGTATCATCTCTTCTAAATCACATTTCAATTGCAAAAAATAAAATTATGCACAATTTTAATTATGCAGAGATGCAACATATCTTTCTTGCCTGCTTGAACTCTAGATTTATTCAGGTACATTATCTGTAATTACTGTACTGGCTTCTCATACCAAAATATCACAAAACTATGGTTAGGATTTAATCACGTATAACTTATCCTGTCAGCAGACACATCATATGAAAACAGAATTCCATGTGATACTCTAGTACTCCTTGCAGCCAGAAGAGGTGTTTCCATTGCAAGAGTCTTACTTTTGGTTTCCATAGAAACCTTTTGCTACTGAATGTAATTTCATTATTAATAGACTCTTCATGTGTTTTGTTTTGCAGTTTTGGGTCAGTTTTACAAGTGCCAGCCAGTTCTGAATTTTGCAGTTGAATTTCCCTTGTGGATTGCCTTTCTACATCTGCTGCCTTAAAAAGGAGGAGATCTAAAATACTAACTCAAAAGTCCTCTTGAAGCTTGATAGGCTGCCTTATCAGCCAAATTTGATGTACTTTCAGGGTAAAGTAGCTTCATCAAAGGTCTGACCTATTGTTCTCTTATTCTACTTGGTCTCCCTCTCTGTCATCTGAATAAATTTATTTGTGTATGTGTGTTTGTATGTTTATATAGATATATCTGACCTTCAGCTGGAGATTCACTGAGGAGAAAATCCAGCATGCAAGATTGCAAGTGTTTGGTTTCAATTTTCTGTGGATAATTCCAATTGTAGCTTTTCTTGAGTATGGAATGGTTTCTTACTGAATTCATAAATTAAAGAAAAGTTCAGTTCTTGGGAACATTTGGTCCTTCCAACAGCTAATCTGAGCTAATAAGATTTGTCAAAGCAAAGTGTCATTTCTCAGTCTAAATATAGTCTTTTCTCAGTTTCTAAGAGAAGTGCCTTTATTGCATCCACTGGCTTTGCATTATTATTGCTACCTGGCATTGTGTATAACTGGACAAAAGGGGTGGTCCATTCTCTGGGGCAGGCTGTGACCCAGCTCCACACAGCTGGCCTCGTAGGGGCTAAGCAGCTGTAGCTCAATGAAACTTGCTTCCTGCCTAAAACTGAGCTAAACTACTCTGGATTTCAAATCTCAAGAGGAATTGCTCATGCATTGATACTGGGTCTTCTGGAGCAACTGCAGAGTAGATCAGTCTGTCTGTTGGACACATCAGCTAATAAAGCAGAAAAGAGAGATGTCATGGATTGCAAAATTAATTTTTTTTCATGCCTTTCAAAAAAGAAGTTTACAGAGCAAAGAAGACTGTCTCAAGTTTTATTTTTTCCTTATAGTATTATTGGAATGAGATTTTAGATTACTGATAAATAGAAATTAGAATTCTTTAATGTTCTTGCTCAAATAAAATGCAGTTACATCTTTTTGACAGATGTCATGAAACAGGGTTGAGAAGCAATCATGCTCAGTGTCCAGCTGCTCCTCCAGAATGTGGATCTGCTTGTTGACCACTGAGGCTCCCCTTGATGGCTTTAGAGACACAGTATGGCATACATGGTTTGGATCATAACATAGTCTGATATCCCAGGAAAAAAAAAGTGATTCTTTCAGAGTCTATTTACAATCTTATAAAAAGACTTATTTTGGATTCAATATAAGTCTGAGTTCTATTTTAACTGAGTTGGCTTCTTTTCCCCCTTCCCAAAATTGTTAAAATTTTATGAGGCACTAAGTGAATTTAAGATGTATGCCTCCCTTTTGAAGTTTACAGGTGCTGCTTTGTTATCCATACCAAACAATGCTTGCCATGCCCTTGTTTAATAAAAACAATTTGGGTATTTATAGTAGAGAAATGACATAACCTTGAAAGATGATCACCTTTCTATTGCAAAGGAGAATAATCTCTTATCACTCACTGACCAATTCATCCACACACTTTCACCTACTGTATTAAAAGCTTCTAGCAGCATTTAATGTATTCACCCTCTCTCTTTTAATAAATGTGTTACAGAGAGGATTTTTCGTTTGGCTGGAATGAAGCTTGTCTGGATAAAACACAGGAGAAGTTTCAGCTCATTTATCTTCAACCACCCAGAATTTTGATGTCAAATCTGCACAATTTGTCTAGGTTTCCTCTATAGCTAAGAGCTAAAAAAAGAAATTTCAGATAATGATTTTTCTCAGATAAAATTGTCTCAGGTGAGATAGATTGATTTCTGGACATACAGATGTATTTTTTTTCCCTTTCCTGTTTAACAGAGGGAGTCTACATGAACAACTTAAACTAGACAAAGAACTTTTGGCAAACTGAAATAAGATGATGCTAATTTTAGGCATGCATCTTGAATTAATTTTGGTATATAAACTAGACAGAGTTTCTACTCTGTAAATAATGCTCTGTGTGTTGCTGTGTATGAAAAAAAAATTCTTAAAGGATAGAATATTTGCAAGAAAGGCAGAAGTGAGGAAAAGGGAGAGGGGAGAGTATGACTTAAAAAAAAATAGAGAATTAGGTAAGCTACTCTATTTCCCCCTGTTCTCTCCATTTCCTGAGACAGAGTGCTCTGTACTTCAGCTGCACTTTGCCCAAGAGGAATTCTGTGATTTCCCACAAGAGAGCAATGGTCAGCAGAAGAGCCAAAGTGATGTGAAGCAAGTGGCCCAAGAGCAGTTGAAAGGTCACTGTCACACACATGTGAACACTTTGTACCACACTGGCTGCTTTAGCTGATTTGGAACACATCAGAGATCCATGAAAACGTCTGGCTCTCTCTCTGGAACAGTTTGGTGCAAAACATGCTCATTGTCTTATCAGTGTGCTTCACTTTTAAAGACTTCAAAATTCTGTCAGAAGTTTCTTTTTAACCTCTTAAACTTCTAGCTGCTTAAAAATGTACCTCAAGCTGCTTTAGGATGCTTAAATCTTCATTTATGGCAGAGATTTGAACAACTTCTTCCAAATACTAGCATGAGAGACAGTGAGGGGAGCTGTGGTAGCATTACTTTTTCATTTTCTAGGAGAAATGTCAGAAATTTCAGACAAAGTTTTAGACTGAAACATCAAGAAAAAGAAAACTAAAGTGGAAACAGCTAGTATAATCAGTAAGCTTTAAAAATATGTAGAAATGAATAAGTATTAGTAAATTTAAGGGACAAACTTTTACACAATGAATGTATAACAAAATCTCATCAGAGTCAATGATAATTGCCTAATTTTTAACCAAGTTGTGTGTTAAATCCAGATTATATGTTTCTTGTAAGCTTTTATTCTGTAGAGAATGAATCAATATTTGGAAAACTTGGAAAAGGATCCTGATTTTCTCTATTTTAATGTATCTTGCCTTTTTAGTTTTACCAAAGATGAGAAAATATGTGATCCTTAGGCATCTAAATCAGGGTTTTACAACTTTATTACATGTAATGAATTTAGTCAGGAGGGTTTCTATACACCTAATGTTCTGGGCAAAGAATAGCTTTAATAAAATAAATTTGAAAAGAAGATATATGCTTTCTTTGCTATATCTCTTATAGCAACCTGAGCTGGACACTAGCAAAATGCCAGAAAACTTGAAGTGATAATGAAATCTGGCTGCTTGCCAGTGCCACTGACTCAACTCAGTGCAATGCTAAACCTTATGTAGGAGCCTATGGCACAGTGACAGAATTACTTTCAGCTTGGCAAGAACAGTATCAGCAGACCTATGGACTGAGACTACAGGTGCACAAGAGAAGTGTAAACAACTTGACTTCAAGAATCCCAGCTGAATAGCATATCATGTTCTACTACAGTTACATTGAATGTAACCTTCACAAAGGATAAAAGCCACAGAGAAGGGGGCATGTTTCTCATTTCTTTGGGCATCAAACACAGAGAAGGAAAAAAAAAGATGTTGCTTTGAAAAAAACCCAAACCCCTCTACTCTCCTCCACTCTTGCACACATTCATACACACCAATAGCAACAACAATGACAGGGAAAAAAAAGCTTATACAAATTGTCCTAATTTGCACTGGTAATTAAAATATTCTTCTATTTAAATCAAATTCTTGATAAATTCTGGCTTTATGCCTTTGCTATTTGACCCCAGGGACAGCAAAATTTAGCTGCTTTCTAAAGCATATCAGGTAGGAAAGGGCAGCTAAGGATGTGCATTTGCTGTCTAATGGTGACTGTGGAATTCTCAGAGAAGTAACAGCCAATACCAGAACAGCCAGTGATACCAGATTTTTTTTTTTTTGTAAGCTTAACATCAATATGATGCATCACTGTTTAGTATTGATAGCACACCCTTGAAACCATTTCTTAGGCTATGTTGGAATGTGTCAGCTTTTGTTTTGCCAAAACATTATGAAACACATTTGCAAACGCTTTTACATTTTATGATCAGTTAATGATTCAGCAGGTATAGAAGGAATGACAAATAAAGTACTTATCATTTAAGAAAACATCTCTATTTTTTGAGTGCCAAACTGTAACTGTTACAGCTGCAAATGTTTCCACTGAAACTATTGTGACTGAAAACTATTTCATGTGACCTGCTTGCAGGTTTAACTATCTAATAGTGCGTGCCTGCTAGAAGCCACTCAGGTGTGCTGAGGCAGGCTGCCCTGATATACATCCTTCAAAACAAAATTTATTGACTTCATGCCTGTGTTCTGATACCATACACCATAAGCAGTCTGTAGGCAGGAGGCTGAAACACTGTTGTACTGTATCTTATTTGAAATATAGTTAGCATTTTCAGATTTGAGGCCAAGAAACTATTGACCCACTGGAGAGATCCTTTAGGCTTCTAAGAGTGAGTTGTATATTATAACCTGCAACTTGCTGCAGTTATTTTATTCCTTAAGTGAAATTGACATAATTTTAGTTATATATTTTTCAGATTGATTATTTTCCAGGGTTTTACTTGCCAATTAGCTCTAGAAGCAACCCATATAACTCATTTAGTCTGAAATCATAAAATTATAGAATGGTTTGAGTTAGAATGGACCTTTAAAGATCATCTAGTCCAGCTCCTGTGCAATGAGCAGGGAAATCTCCAACTTGATCAGGTTTCTTAGAGCCCCATCCAGCCTGACCTTGAGTGTTTCCAGGGATTGGACACCTACAATTTCTCTGGCCAGAACTAGACCCAGTACCAACAAACAGGTTGCAATTTCTTCTGAAGTGGTCATGAAAAACTGAAAATTAACCTATGACTTGTCATAAGAAAATTGATTGTTAAAGATGATTTGGGGGTATTATAAATGTCACTAACTCATGCAGCAAATTTTTATCACTATGAATTCAGCAGCACAAAAAGATGACTCGTGAGTCCTTGATGACTCTCATACAATTTATGAAGGCCTTACTGGAAATTCTGTTTAATAACTAGAAAATTAATGACCTACTGTGAAATCAATAATTAAAATATTGCACATAATAGCAAATACATTGCTAGGCAAAATGCAGAAACCATAGAGGAAATACAAGTGGTGATTTTTCTGATATTAATTTGTAAATTTTCTTTGCTAAATAAAGGCCATACATACATACAGCATTTTAAAGATGCCTTTGTAGATTGGTTTTTAAATTATCACACATATTTTAAGTCACTGTTTACTTGGAGGACTGTTATTCTTCTGCTTCTCATCTCATTATTGTCTTTTTGACCACTACTGATACTCTAAGCAGTAGTGAGGGCTCTAAAACATGGCAGTAGGAAAGAGTGCTGATGGTGATATTGGGATATTTTTCCAAGGTTGTCCTCTCTCTTCATTCAAGGGCAATAGGTGGGGCCCCTTAAGATTTTTTGGACATTAAATTTAATATATGGAATAAATACTATTTTTACAGCAGAAAGAAGGTAATTCTGATATTTAACTTGTAAACAACACAAAAACTTGAGGAACACTCTTGAAGAGAAAGCACAATTAAGGGGCATGAGGACATTCAGCTCTTATTGGACCTGGTGTTTCTTAACTCTTTAGATACTAACAGATTTCTTCTCCATTCTGCAATACTCACTGTAGTCCCAATTGCTGACTGTTTGTGCCCCCTTAAAAATGAAGTGCAATTAATTATATTAAAAAGAGAGACATTTAAAATAGGCACTTTCACATTATCTCCTAAGATTTGAACTGCAAAAAGTTCCATGCTTCCATTTGCCAAAAGTAATGTGAGTTCTGATGGACAGAAGAAATATATCTTCCATCTGAAATTTTATATATATATAGAGAGAGAGAAAGAGAAAAAAAAAATCAGGATAACTATGATAGTCAGGATTAATATCTAATGTACTACTGCACTGCTATGATTTTTCAGCCAACCCTCGAGATATTTCTGTGTCTCTAGAATCACCTGTGAGATAAGAGGACTTTTAAAAACAGGTAAAGTCTTGGAGAACTTTGTTGGACTATCTACTCATTGATAGGGCTATGGAGGATGTCAGAGAAGTTCCCCAACCTCCCTTCCAACTCTTGGCACCAAAATAGGTTCTAGAAATTGAAGGAAAATATTTTCATTTCTCTAATTGATGTTCAAGGGAGGAAGGCTGTGTGGAAAATTGAAATTTTTTTCCTTCACTATAAAGAGTACTTAAACAGGGTTTTTCCAGGAACATTCACATAGCTTATTAAGAAGATGGAAAATACCTTTCATATCACTAGATTTTCCTTCCCTTATCCAAAACTATAAAAAATGCTAGAACTAAAAAAAGGCAAAAACTTTCTTATTAACTTTGGTAAGATAATATGTGTTTCTGTGTCTTAATCCTCTAAAACAACAGCCTTTCTGTTTGCTAAACTTTGTGTAAGAGGTAAACTTGAGAAAGAGTTTTAGTAATGAAAATTTCATCCCTGGTGATCAGGCAAAGTAATAAAAACTGAAGAAATTGCATGTAATAAATTGTATTGATAAAATCATTTCAGCCTAGCAGAATCTTTAGTTCTGCCTGTTATAAATGCACACAACTAAAACACCTTGTTCCTTTTTTCCCCTTCAAGTTTGTTTTATAAATCAAAATTGAAAATGAGTGTCTGACACCTATTTATGTGATCTTCCTTATAGTCTATGTATACAAGATATAGCTGCATGTTGATTTTGTGAAAAATTGGAGATGTCTCATGGTTTGAGAAAAGAAAAAACTGAAGAAAAATATACTTGGGGATTCCAGTAGGGTAGGAGTGGGTTAAAACAAAATTTGCCATATTGAAACTCACTTTCCTGGTTGTATGTTGAAGTCAAATTAGTGTCTGAAGCTCACAGAGCTGATTCCAAGAGCCAGTTTCATTGTGTCAGAAATCTCTTGAGACAAGATGTTTTCATAAACTTTTGCCTGACACAAACTACCAATGTCAAGATTCACTTGCACAAGTTTTTGTCCTTTCCTGTGTAGGAAAAATCTTTCAAAAACTGGGCACTTTCAAAGCATATTCTGCTTGGGACCTATATCAGGGAGCCATGAAACCTAGCTCTGATGAACTTAATTCACAACAAATTCCATTATAAAATGTCCACTTTTGCCAAAGATACATGTCGGTCTTTATTATATATGTAAAATTATCTTATAAAATACCTCCTTCTAGAAATGGTAATATTTACTTTAATTAAAAAACAGCACTGTGCTTGCTATTGCATGGAATTCTATTTGCATATTTAAAAGCAGTTTTGGAGTAGTGTTTAGGAAACAACAGATTTGTTTTTTGTTGTTGTGTTTTATTTCTCATGTACAGGATTGTAGGATTTGAAACAAGTAATTATGAGGGTCAGGGTACTGGAGTGGAAATTTTTTTTATGCAGTCTCTCAGCTCTATGGCAGAAATGTGATCTCAGATTATTCATTTTGCACTTGGGTGAAATACAAAGTAGAAAACCGGCAAAAGCATATCTGATTAGTTTCACTTTTATTTTAAATTCTTCTTCACATCTCTTTATGTGAAAACAGATGTAAAGGCATTACATAGTATCAGTCAATCATGGAATAAATGGTCTAAAATTCATTGTTGAAACCACACAGACGTGAATAATTCCCCCTCCTCCTTTTTTTTTCTTTTTATTTCCTTCTTAAGTGCAATCCCCTGAATATATTTTAAAACATATATTTTAAGGTTAGAGAAGACTGCATATTTTTGTCTTAAACTCTTGCTTTGGTCTGACCACCCATCTTATGCATTACATGTATTATATGTGAAGTTACTTTACAGATCAGTTAGCAATATTCTTTTAAGTGTATTGAATGAATTAGTTGCATAAGTTTGATAGGTTTTCAGAAATGTGATTATTAATGCACCATGAGATATAAATTCAATTCTAATAATGTAGTGCTTTTCATTTAATGATAATATAACAGTTATTGTAAATGAAAAATTTCCCACCACATATATAAAATTCATAAATGAAACCAAAGCAGTGTTGTCAGATAACCTTCAGTGGTCTAGAATATAATTTTTAAATATTACACGTATCCTAACTGAGACTTCCAAAAGGGCTTTAAATTAGTTTAAAGTTTTCCCTCAGGCTTCCATTCAGCTTGCAGCCTGGAAATCAAAGCTATGTAAGGCAAGATGCTCTTGCCTGTAGGATCTTGTGTCATTTCTTACAAGACTTGATGGATATAAAACAGGTGTGGTCAGGGACTGCACAAAGCCTGCCCTGTGAGTAATATGATTAAATTCTGTCTCAAACACTAGGATAAAATCTTTCTTGGTTATGCCTTAGGGTTGTTTTGTATTGCTTAAAAGTTGCCTTAAACTTTGTCTTCTGAATGAGTTTTCTGCAAAATTTATGGTAAATTATCTTTGCATGTAGCCCTGAGCAGGGCTGCATAGTTCTAAACATCCAGGACTTTTCAAGCAAAAATAATGAGCATTTTGGTCTCTTACTATCTTAGTTCCTTATCTGCAATATTAATCCTTATTGTTTAGCTCACAATATTGGGATGAAAGTGTATAAGTATTAACAAACTTTCAAACATAACAGTGGTGCTAATGGTAGATGAGGCTGTGAGCAAAGGGATGCCTTTCACTGTGAAGAATTTTAATGGCATGTAGTAGACAGAATGCTGTGAGGAACAATAAATAAAAGCAAAATATTAAAGAGCTGCTTGGTAAGTGAGCACAGTTCATCCTGTGGATTGAGCTTCCAGTCTTATATAAAAATATTACACTAACCAAGAATAAGGCTTTTGTATACTGGATATTTAATGAAGAACTGCATTATGAATACTTAGGCAAACTGTCATTACTTAAGTTTGGAAAGCTTGACTTTGCAATAGCTATGTGGGGTTTTTCTTAGCATCAGCTTTGCAGGTGTTATATGCTTATGGACATGTATATAGTACTTCTGTATTTATTATGTTGTAAATGTCATCTGTTATAGGAATGAAACATACAGTTTTACAGTAGTCTAAAAAAAAACCAAAAGGTTTTGGGTTGGAAGGTATATAAAAATTTGAGAAATAGGTTGATCCATCCAGTTGTTAATTCCTTCAAGAAAATATGATCAATATATTTCCTGGCTTAGATTGTGATAAATAGAAAGAGATTAGACTGTTTTTTCCAAGTTTAAACTCATAAAGAATCCCATTGCAGAGGTCTGGACCCTATTTACAGTTGGTAGGATTTTGGTGTTTTATCATTTGCTTCAGTTTGTAAAAATTTAATCTTACTTTAAATAGAAGGAATTGACTATTCTGGATTAGTTGCTTTGCAAATAAAGTAAGTAAGTGCTGACTGTGTTTTGAAACAGTTGGGATAAACAGATGCTCATCCCAAATAAATATTATAGAAAGAACTCTATGTAATTGCAGCACAACCTTCTAGCAGTATATTGTGACTGCACTATGAAGGCATTTCCCTTCCAGTGCAAGTGCTATGTGTTAATCAATGCTTGAAGGATTTTGAAGAGCTACTTAAGTGATCATTAATAGTAATTTACCCTATATAATTTACTATATGCCAAACAGAAGCATGGTTGCATAGTTGTGTCAAAAAATTGCCAAAAATGTAATGACAGTGAAAGAAAGGAACTGGCCAGGCACCCAGCAGGTAGATGTCGAAGACCTTGTTTAGTATGTCACTCTTGCAAGAATGAAGACTTATTCAGAACTGGCAAAAACCCCCAATGAAACAAACTACCAAAAACCCCTCAAAATGCACCTTTCTATATGTGTTGCCTGATAAAATTCAAGTTCTGCTAAAATTCAGACTTAGAGTACTGTCAAAAATATGTTTAAAATAGTGATACTGGAAGTTGTCAGATACCTTTTTTCCATCCTGCCAGTGCAAAAAGAATGACTACTAATTAAAAGAAGGAAGATTTAAGACCCTGAGGCATGATTGAGGCCAAGAACTTCATGACATTTTGAAAAGTTTATTTATACCTATCACAGCTATAAGAATACCCATTTTTAAAAAGAAGACGCGAAGTGTAAAAGAGAATAATCTTTGAATTATAGACACATTTTTCTTTTTTTAAATGCATTGTAAATTTTACACAGTACAAATTTATAATAATTGTTGAAATTTTCTTCTCGTTTCCCTTTCATAATTTATTCCCAATTAATTTTTTCAATTCTCATTCAGATGACAGCAAATGACACTGGAGTCGCAACAGTGAGCTTGTGATGACGCATTTGAATCCTGTAAACCTCATTCTGCAAAGAATACCTGGCAATACATTGGACTTATTGTATTTATTGACAGGAATACTGCCATGCTTGATTCTGTCAGAACAAGCAGAAACCTTTGATTTAGGCATAGGATGCTCACTCACTCACTGTGGTTATTTAATCTAATCATAATGTTCTTTTCATGTTTTCCTGTTGACTTAATTGAGGTCATTATCTGTCAGTATAACTTACATAAAAATATGATGACATTGATAATGTTGGCAATATTGCAAAAAATAGAATTAAATACTGGATGAAGATATGGAGGGGAAATGACAATGAATTTAGTTTAGCTATACTGGACAAGGCTAACAACTTCAGTAATGAAAGAAAAAACGTGAACACAAAAAATGATACTTGTTTTGTAAATATCACAATAAAATTGTTATATATTAATGGAATGTCTTATAGAACTGTTAACACATTTTAGATTGTCATTTGAATAATGGCTGGCATATATGAAGTATTCTTAAAATCCACATTGTGCTACACTAATTCCAATGCCTTCAAGCCTGGACTATTAAACCATTATGAAAAAAGAATATGAACAGAAAGGAGGAATTTTATTTTCCAGAACTCCAAGAACTATAAATACTTTGTTAATGAGAACATTCAACCTGTTGAACACTCAACATATTGAAAACTCTGTGGCATGACCAAGAAAGGAATTCAAGAAAATATACAGTGCAAATCTGGAATATTTTTGGTGGATTTTATAAATTAGATTTCTTTTTTTTCTGGTTCAGATGTAGATATCATTAAACTATTCCCTAGACTAGGGCGAGGTTAAAACAATGCACAGGACAGCAGCTGTTCATAAACTGCTTTCTTTACCAAATGAAACAACTTGTACTATATTTTTTTTGGAGGAAAGAAACTAAATGTGACCATTAATGATTGTTAACACCTCTGAAAGTGACCTGTCATTTCCTGGAAATCTCTCTGAGTACATGGATCTTTCAGTTGAATATTACCTGATGTAACACAAAAGCTAAAGAGAGGTTAAAGTACTGAGGGAATATAAAAACATTAATACTCCATAAAAACAAAAGAGATCACATTGTTCCAAATCTAAGAAATAGGACTACAGAGGAACTAGAAGTGACTAAAGAAAAAAATATGAACTGCAAGATACTTCAGAAGACTGGATAAGGAATAACTGGAATAATTTTGAAAGTGTGTTTACTATTCAGCTGTGTAGAACAAGTGTTTGATTATGTCTTTTCTTCTTTTTATCTTTGCTAATGTCCATCACTTGAGGAACACGAGGGAACTAACAGTTCTCCTTGCTGTTTTAATTATTTTAATTCTACCAGCATTAAAGAAATTAGTTATTGATTTTGTTGACATTTATAGCTAATCAATTTTTTCAGTGTTTCAGAATAAAGTATCTGTTGCAATGCACTTTGCAAAGTGAAATTCTTCAAACAACCTAAAATAATGTGGGTCCATTACTAGAGCAGGGCAAGTTTGTTTCTGTTTGGAAAATGCCAATTCAGGTAAATCAAATTTTGCATACAAAATTTATTGCTTCCAGCAGTATATCTGAAAAATTATTTCAAAGGTTTAACCCCAGCCAGCAACCAAGCCTCACACAGCCACTTGCCCCCTTCCCCACTAGCAGGGCTGGGGAGGGAACTGCAAGGGTAACTGTGAGAAAATCCATAGGCTTAAATACAGTTTCAAAGTAAACAAGAGCTGCACAAGCAAGCAAAGCACAACAAGGAACCATTCACTGCTTCCCATGGGCAGGCAGGTGCTCAGCCATTCCCAGGAGAGCAGACCCTCATCACCATCAGTCCATGTCCCTCCCCTCCCTCCTTCTTCCTTGCACTTTCTAAAAGGAGCATGATATCACCTGGTCTGGAACATCCCTTGGGTCAGCTGTGGTCACTTGTCTGGGTGTATCTCCTCCCACCCTGCCATGCAGGTTGCCAGTGTGGCAGGAGAGAGAGTAGAAAAGGCCTTGGCTCTGTGTAAGCCCTGCTCAGCAATAACAGAAGCATCTCTATATCATCAACACTGGGTTCAGCACAAATTCAAAACCAGCCACTGTGAAGAAAATTGACCCTATCCCAGTCAAAACTGGCACACATATTTTGCCAAATTTGAGGAAAAAATGGGGAACTCATTTTTGGCCAAATGTGAGAAAAAAAACCAGTCTGGTGGTCAGGTCATAAGCCTGAGGTATGACAAGCAAGATGAAACTCCTCTTCTCTCAGATTGATAGCGTGTACTTAGATTGTCTCACAGGGTGAGTGCCCTAGTCATGAGCTCTTCTATAAATTGGCTTCCTCCTCTCTAAGGCTTTGTAAGCTGTTCTGCACTTTCTCCAGTCTTGAAACATGAGACCCATATTAGTGTTTTGCAGACTGGAAAACTTGTTTCCCATCCATCCTCATCTGTAATCACATAATTTATTTCTCCTTAGGTTGAAGGCCTTCCTTTAAGTTCTTGAAACATGAGGAAACAGAAATCTGCAGGTACTATTCCATCCTCTCACTTAAAAGTAAGTAGACTCACAGCCACATTGTTTTTAGCATATGTTATGGGTCTAAAGAGGATTGATTACTCTAAAAAGCTCTAAGAGCCCTTCCCTAAGCCCCATGGAAAACAAAATAGTTCTTTGATCCAGCTGACATCACAGAGTAGTGACTTACCATGACTGGTAGTTCACAGATATATAAATTCTGGGCAGGTGAGTTGCTTTGGTTTGCTACACCAAACTCTCTGCTCTTGTCTCTTTCATGAACATCAGCTTTTTGCAGTTCAGCTGGTGGTTGATAATTTATTCTCTATTAGCAAACCTGCCATCCCACTATCTTTTTGACAGTGTTTCCAGCTGAACTGCTCTCTGAAGTAAGGTTCTTCATAATTTAAGGTAGAATTAGGAGAAAATATACACTTTTGGTATCAAGGAATACATGTTTGTAGGTTTTTTTACAATTTATAAACAATAACTTCTGAGAGAATTAAGCATTCATTTTTTATTTTGGGAGACTCTAAAGATATCAAATGTGTTTACTGAGTGCTTTTAGAAACACAATCACTAAGTTTGTGCTGGGAAGCTAAATATTCCAGGAATGGGTTCAAGAGCTCTCTGTATTTAACAGTACTGTTACTTGTTAGCATGATCCCTAGCTCGGTTTTGTTCTGTGCCAGCTGTGCCTGGGTACACTTAGGGAGTCACTAGGGACAGGAGATCATTCCTAATAGGCCATTTGGAATTGGCTACTGTGTTCTGGGAGGGAAGAGTGCTTAGCTCTATGAACCAATAAGAGCTGTGCACTGCCAGCTGGCTTCAGGTCCATGGAATGATCCATGGCCCATTTAATTTACTGGTGTAGATGTAGCCAGTAGAACTGTGGCCAGCACAAGAATAGATGAAGCAGGAAAGTTTCAGTAGTCAAGATTTTTTTCACCTCAATATGAGCAGCACTTCAAATTGCCTTTTCCTAGACCTGTCTAAAAGCTTCTATTCTTGAAAATATAATTTTTAGGTTATAAAGAGTTATCTTAGCCCTTTTAATATAAACTGCCCAAGCTAGGGAGTGCTCTAGGGAAGCATTTGTATGGTGCTCTGAGTGATTTCATACTTATCTATTTAATTATCTTCACTTCATAATAAACTCTGCCTTGTAACAGTAGGTAGTGCTCTACCCTGTTCTAATTAATGAATCAGTTATGGACAGTTAATGGACAACCTGCAGAGTCAGAGTATGCTAATTTAGAGAGCATCTAGTTAATTTGTTGAAACATACTGATGCTGTTCAAGCTGCCCAACAACTGGAACCATAAAGTAGTCCTTCCAGACAGAAACTGATAGTCACTGTCAGAAAAGCTGGAGTTAAAGACTAAGTATTGTTTCTTTAAATCTATCACAGTGCTGAGACATATCACCCTTCAAAATGATGCTTCTTTAAAGACATTTCATGAATAATACATAAGAGACATGAAGATTGTGAATCACTTGTGATTGTGAGTTAAGGTGTAGTTCTGAGGCATATGGCTCTTGGTGCTGAACCCATTCTTGAGTATTGACATCAGACAGTTCTGGGATCTTGAGGCCACAGTGGATGTGCAGTACCTACAGGTAATAAACTGGGAGCAGAAAACAGTGCTGGCAAGCACTCAAAAGTTGGTGTGCCTGTTTTTTGGAAGGGAGGTGTCATGGGTACCAGGTCAGGCTCTCAAAATTACTCCAGACAAAACAGATGTCTTGCAGGACATGGAACTCAAATGATGTGACACATAAAACAGGCGATGAAAATGTGTAGTGGTAAAATGGAGTTTGAATAGCAAATGGCTCAGTAGAAAAAAATAAATAACATTTTGTGCTACACTGTATACAGAAAAGCTTCTAGGGATTTAATTGGTTGGTTTGCATGAACATCAGGGAGAGCAATTAAAGAGAGCATTACAGGGAAGATAAATTAGTTCTACCCCTTGCAGAGGATAACCTCTTGAAAAATAATAAGGATCAGGTAATATCAGAAATAAAGACACTCAGACAAACTGATTGACTGATGAGCAGCAGGTCCTGAGCACAGGACTGTACATGTGGCTGAGTGTTGGAGTTTAAGAGTGAGGCTGCTGTGAGTATAACAGAGGTTTGTAACTTCTAATTAAAGTGGTTTATAGTTCTTAATTCTCAAGTTTGTGTGAGTGGATGATGCATATGTCTCCAAAATTGCTTAGAGAAAGATCTTGAACACTGAATACGGACAAGTTTTCTTTGAATTACTTGCACAATGGTTGAAACAGTAATTCAAATATATTTTCTAAAATGTCCTGGTGAAAGGAAAATAAACAAGCTTGACTTCACACAAGAGTACAATACAGGTTTGGCTCTAAAGATTTCCAGTGCATGCAAAAAAAAAACAAAGGTAGACAAAATAGGCTTGGAAACATTGAATGGGGTTGTCAAAGTGCTTGCTAAATCCCACATGGAAAGTCCTCGGGACTGCTAAGTAACAATTGGTTTACAGATTTGCAGTACTGTCAGGGAGTAACAACCTGGTAAAGGATACAAAAGGCATTCAAATTTCATCCAAAAAAAGGAGAGTGAAGTTGCCTGATTTTTCATTTTGTTAATATACAGTTAAAAATATTCATTTTAACTGAAGGAAAAAGGTGGCAAAATCTGTATATGACACAGCTATTAATATTAACCAACTCAGCAAACTTCAGAAAGACCTAAGAACCTAAGAATATGTACAGATTATAAATCAACTTTTTTACAGATTATAAATCAACTTTCTCCAGGACTCTATTTCTAATAGCAAACATGTAGGAAAAGAACACACCAAGAAGAAAGGCAAACATTAATATTTCTCCTGGTATACCTTCTTAGCTTCTAGCTATCTGCAGCATAGAGACTTACCAAGAGAGAATATCCATCTGAGACTTTGTATTTAATAGGTTCAGGGAATCTAATGTGTTGTGTAGCTTGATGGCAAATGAAATTCAATAAAGATAAATGCTAAGTAATGTATATTCCAGTAAATAATTTGATTTATACACATTACTGGGTTTTAAATTAGCTAAAGTCACTCTGGGAAAAATAAAAAAAAAAAAAAATCTAAGGCACCAGTGTGAACCCTTTATTCTTTGTCATTTGTATATTAACTATTTGTATTGCAACAAAATCTCCAGACACTGATCAGGCCTCTACTGTGCACATCCATTACATACAGAGACTAAAAAGCCTGTAGCTTGAAAAACCTTGCAATCTGAGTGTACCAACAGACAGCCAGATGTGAGAGAACAAGGAAACAATGAGGCAGTATTGATCAGAAGGATAAGCAGTGGTGTCAGATTAATTGACCTTTGCTCATTCTGCATTGGTGGTCAAAAAGGAAACAACATGTTAGCATGTATAATGCCATTACATGAATCAATGAGTTCTAATCTTACCATCTTAAAAGGCTACAATAAAGCCAGAAAGAACTTAGAGCCAGAAGACAGAAATTCTGGAAACAGAAATGTGGGATTCAAAGGTTGGGAATAATTAATTTAGGTGGAAAACCTGGTTTCAAGATGTGAAACGATAAAGGAATGAGAAAAAATGACATGCAAAGACTGTGTCAAGTGGATGTCCCTAATTAGCTATTTCCTCATGTAGGGCATAGCAGACAAAAAATTCAAAACCATAGCAGCTGAAATGTAATTTTTCCTCTCATACTGCTTACTTAATATATGGAATGAGCTGTTGTCTAATGTCACTATGACTGATGTCACTTGAGCTCTATTCAGACTGGAGCTGCAGGTTAATCTGGATAATGCCATGTGTAATTGTGATTCTCTTCTTTTAATGGTGCACATCTCTATGCATCTGGGCATTGTCCGATCACCATCTCCTTCCATGAAGGACAGGAAAATATTTTCCTCATGGGCAGTTTAGCCAATAATTGTTCAGCACTGGGTTTCTTGCTGCTCTATCTGAAGCTCTTAATGCTAGATGAACATGAAAATGAACTCAACATGAAAATAGTGGTCTGATGTAGACCCACAATTGCTGTGACCTTTAATGAGAAATTTAATTAAATCTCAGAATTGAGACTGTAATGTATGCCTATAGATAACTGGCAACATTCAGAGCATTTAACTAACTTGCATTTAGTTTTCAGTTCTGGCTCACTGCTGGACTGCAGCAAGCATTTCAGGAATCTCTTTCCTTCTCCCTCCTTTCCCTAGTACTGCGGAAGGAGGGAGAGGAGGGAAAATGGCGAAGTGATTTACCTACAAATGGTACCACTAACTTCAAGAACATTTAGAAACTGCACAATGAATAATTCAGCATTTTGTCACTTCAGGGGTTTCCCATTCTGCCTTTATAATTCAGAACACTTCCTCCCCTCCCCCTTCTCATTAAGGAGAAATTGTAGCTGGAGAAACAGTCTCCAGGGGCTGCCTGCTGCTTACCGTGCAGGTGGCATTCCCTGGGGGCAGCCCCAGCTGGGGACATGGACCAGCGCATGGGGACCTCTATGGGACACACAGCCTGGCCATGCTCACCAAACTACCAGACTTGAGAAGGCATTTCCTGTTAAAATGGTTTTCCTCTCTTATTCCATACATTGTTTGAGGAATAGCATGTAAAATGAAATTAAATGGAAATTGCACTATCTGAGAATCCTGGACTGCTAAAAATTTACAACAAGGCGCATATATATATATATATATATATATATATATATATATTCATTTATTAATTTGTTTTAATTTTTTTTTCTCTAGCAGGGAAAACTGTTACTCTGTAACAACAAGGTCTGATTAAAGACAGGAAAAGTAGGAGATGAGTGGGCAGACAGGCGCATACTATAAGTGCAACAATTTTCTAGCACTTATTTTATCTGAGAAGCTGAAGACCTCTTGTTGTCCTTCAAATGAAATTGCAGGCAATTCAATGATGTTTACATGTACAAAACACCCAAATAAACAAACAATAACCTCCTCTGCAAAGAACTCTATTCTGCTCTTGCTACTACTCTCAATAGGGGCATTGCATTGTGGTAACAAAACATTGAACAAAGAAAACCTGCACTTAAAGTAAAGCTTTAAAATAGGCTTCCAAGGACAACATATTGTTCCAGCTCAAAATAGAACTCTGCTTTTTAAAAGTCAGGGTTTGCAAGTCAGTTTATTTATAGCGCCAAGGTTTATTATTGTGGTGCTCAAATTTATATACAGAACACTAAATATTATATTATAAGGGCATAGTCAGTGCCACCAGATGAGTGCTTATATTTCATAACTTGTTTATGCATTTTTAAAAAAAAATTGTACAGGCATGAGGCATAGTTTCTAGGACATGTTTTAAGGAATTATTCAAGGCACATTGTGGTCCATAACGAAAATGGGGCAAAAATCACTGCACCTGATTGCTGCAACTAAGATATGAGTGACTCTTTATTAGCTTTGTTATTCTCTCTGTACACATATATTCCCATATAAGCATCCTTCTCACGTACTGATAAAATGGTTCACCTTGCTAAACATCTCTTCACAGCTCATGGGCCGCTTCAGTCCGTTCAGAGTACAGGAAATGTGATGCAGATTCTAGGCTGACTGCAGATTAGGGCAGATATATTTCTTAGCACCTCTTCTGCAGTCCTGTCTTCCTAATGTGTCCCTTTGGCAAAGCACTCAGGTGAAATACAACAAGCAGTTGTTTGTTGAATTATCTTAGAGCCATGGTTTCATAAGCTAAGGCTGCCCTGTCAGTAAAAGGAGCAAACTCCTCCTTTGCTGCCATATGAGGACTCTTGAACCCCTCATTGTGGTCATCTAGATTGTGAAGTTCACCCTATTAAAAGGCAAACCCAGTGGAAAATAAGTGTTTTTTAGCAGAACTGTCCCTGAAGTGTCTGATTGCTTGGTGGCACAGTGCTCTCATGGGGTGGGGGTGGACAGGAACACCACATGGGTTGGAGTCAAACTTGCATTTCAGATCAGCTGCAGGCAGCTGTACCCTCAGTTACTTCCTTTGATACATCTCTATTCCAGGACTCCACAGTGCTCCTAACAACCTAAAGGTACAAGATGATTGTTTGTACTCTTCAGTGATGCCAAGCCTTAGTTTATAAGATGCTAAAACTTGTGAATATTGAAGTCTGAATATACTTCTGTGGCGTTTCAACAATGCATTTGGTAGGATGTTATGCTAGAGAAAATGGCTTTCAGGAGCTTTTATATACTCATAAGGCTATTTGTAATGTGAAGTTGACTTGTCTAGATAGTAGAGAATAACATATGTCTTCAGCATTACTGACAGTTTTGCCAACTTTTAGTATTGCCACATTTCTGCAGATAAGGCTATAAGAGTAGGTTGTTTCAAGAACCACAGAACAGATGAAATTAGTCATTAGCTGTGACTACCCAAAGCTGTGCACATTTGTGTTTGCCAGTCAGTACACTTGGCTGACTGGCCAGTAGGTACATGTGTTCTGCTGCCAAAACAAGACATGTAACAGATGAATTCTGCCTGTCTTTCCCTTTCTGCTGTTCTCCTTTAACCAAGCAATATTCTTCGTGAAACTTGCAGGAATTTTATTATCTTTGACACCTCAACTTCTGTTTCCAATTCACTGAAAATTAATTAATAATGCAAAATGTGAGTGTGGTCTGACAAGGAAATGTACCATCAGTTAAGCTGTATATGCTTTATAGAAACCAATGTTAAAATACACATTTAAAATAAAATGTTGCAGCAATATTGCAGAGATTGAAACATAATTTTCATATCAATTGTTATGCACTTGAGCAGAAAACAGTCCAGCTTTGGGAGGATGTCCAATAGCTTTTGTTTCAGTGTCTTATCTCCATGTCTCTTTTGTCTATGCATTCCTATTGATGTTTAACCACTCTCCTGTATATCTCCAGTTGCTGTTTTTTTACTGCATATCACACGACTTTAGGCAATGACAATATGATTATGCTAATATTTTTATAATATGCTATTAATCAACATAATATAAATATTTTATAAGTTAATTGCCTGGAATTACAAGCACCATAAAAATCTTATAAGAGGAACTCCACATAAGTAGAGAGAATGCAGTCTGTTTTTCCTGCTCTGAAAAATTTTATCCTTAGAAGCCTGTCTATTGTTTCCCATTATGTCAGGTAACCTGATAAAAGATAATTCTTTCTACAATGTCCATTCTTCTCATGTGCCAACAACTATTTTGTCTACAACACTGCTGTGAGATGACTAACAATGCAGTCAGCCCCTGAGCTGGGCTGCCTTGTGTAGGGAAATAAGTTAGCTGATTTGGGGACTTCTGAGGCCAAGATACAGCTTAGGATAACACTTGTACAACTTTAAATTATTTAAAGAGGCAAAATTCACAAGAAAGCAAGTCTTATTTTTTTTTCTGTGGTCCCAGCATCTCTTCTCTCACTTTTGTCCCAAATATGTTCCTCCCTATGTATGTATTTTCAAAAGGCCAGCTTCATTCTCTTACATATTGCATCTCACTCTATGGATAGGTTCTTCCTAATGAAGTGCTAAGCTCTCTTGAGTTTCTGATTGACAGCTAGTATGTCAATCTAGCTGTCTAGATAACCTATAAACCCTCTTTAAAATATATTCATATTTTCTCATTGTCTCCCTTAATTTTCATGTCTATTTTTAGATTTATAAATTTTTCTTGACAGATCATAATTTTTTATCATGCTTGAATAAAGACAATTCCTGTAGGCCTGGGTGGTGCATGTGATAGGGAACTCCTGTATGTTAGTACAACATTGGGACAATGGATATAGGAGGGTAGAATAAACCCTCTATCCTAGTTGTGTTAAAGAGTAGAAACAGAAATGGAACATTCTCACCAGTTTTTTATGTTTTTAAATAATAAAATAATAGAATATCTCTAGTTGGAAGAGACCCATAAGCATCACCTAGTCAAAGACCCAGTTATATAAATACGTACATGGATGTATATGTGTGTAAGACAGAAAACAATGTTCAGTATCTCTCCCCTTATCTTGAATTTTGCTGTGGTGATTCTGATTTTTAATTCCAAAGCCCTGTGAACTGTGTCAGTACCACTGACAGATGGCTGGGGGAAAGACACTGAGATCTACTCAGTGAAAACCATTTAGATGGAATGGCTGAATTAAGCATGCGCTTTGTGGAGTTGGGAAGAAGATAACAGAATGTTATGACTAGCACATTTCAACAATCCATTTTTAGAAATGTCAGTTGCTCTGAGCTAGTCAGAAAACAACAGCCCCTGGCTGTGCCCAAGCCCTAACCCTGAGTTTGAAGGACAGTCATGGCTAGCAGTTGCCAGCAAGTGGTAGGTGTGAAGCTGAACACCTCAGAACTGCTCCTCATTCTACGTGTGGCTGGTGGGAAGCACCACTGCAGGTTATACACCTGTGCACAGTGAGCTCAGATTGCACACAAAGTGCAGACTGATGCCTTAGATTGCACAATATCTGGAATAACTTTAATACATACCTGACATCCAGGGTCTCAGCTCATTCAGATTCTTTAAATGGTCCTGTCTTTCCAATTTTGGATCCTTCTTTGTCCCAAAAACTGAACTGTCTTCACTCAACTAGTGCTATTAGCACCACACTTTGTTGATCTTGTGACTAAGATATACTTTTTAAAGTAATTTGAACAAAAAATCTTTAGATAAATTATTCTGCCCATCATGTAAATTTGACAGATCCCCATCTGCAGGAAGTGGGCAGGGGAAAAT
This sequence comes from Agelaius tricolor, assembly GCF_023055355.1. Classification (NCBI taxonomy): domain Eukaryota; kingdom Metazoa; phylum Chordata; class Aves; order Passeriformes; family Icteridae; genus Agelaius; species Agelaius tricolor. The sequence goes on from NW_027269263.1 coordinate 50,705,516, forward strand.
ATGGGGAAAATGCAGTTATTTCCCTGTTCTTGCCCTCTTCCATTCTCCTGGTGTAGGCTTATGGTTACTGGGTTAGATGAACTCTTGGTTTGAAGCAGTTAATCTGTTCTTGCCTGCTTTAAGTGCTTAGTCCCCTGATCCCCTGAGTTCTGTAGGTAGCTTTTAGTCTGGTGTGGAAGTTCATGAAGTGTTGTGTGTTTTTCTCCAGTGCAAGTGCAGAATCAGATGAACCTTCAAGTCCTTCAGGAAATCCATTCTCCTTCAAGATTTCCAAACAAGCCAGCTGATCAACACTTCTCATAGTGAGTAAGAACATTTGCTTAGGCATTGTGTGACCCTACTGCCCAGGTGACTTACAGTCTCTGACATTCTTGAATGCTTGCACATACTCAGTCTCCTAATATGGCCCCAAAGCTGCAGCTTTCTTTTTGTGAACAGAAAAGCTTGTTTAGATGCCAAAAATATTTCTGCCCAGACTGTAAAAAATCCCTTGTTTTCAGCCCTTCACTAAGTAGTGGAACTGTCCTGGTTTGTTCAGCTTTTCTCCTTGAGGCACTTAGCATATATCACAGAAACCTGAAACTTTATCTTCCACTTTTCTCCAAATTTACAAGCAAGCCTACTCTGACAGACTGTATCACAACTACCAACCTTACAGCTTTGGAAGATTAACTGAGAAACCCCACAGAGCCTGCTAACATCATATAATTGACTGAGGAACCACTTCTAAGGAGTAGTATAAGGAACTCCCTCCCCTCTAGACTCTCTACATTGGCTGTTTGCTTTTGAAAAGCTTTTTTTTCGGGAAGGGAAGCGTGCAGGGGGTGGGAAGGAGAATGAAGCCTTGACTGCACTTTTCACTGCTTTCAGAAGGAAAATCTCAGCCGTATTCACGCAGGCTGTTCCTGTTTTGTCACTTGTCTGGATTGTTTGCCTCGGCTTGGAAGAATTAAAACATTTTCAGAAAAGTAATCTTATCGCATGAGAGGGCAATTAGACATTTTGTAATCCTATCACCTCTGTGCTGAAATTACCATGCCCAGTTAGCAATAATTCTGTTTCTAAGAACAGAGTGAGCAGCAGCACAGCATGAATTATTTAACTCGATGCTGTGCTTCCTGTTTTCAAGTCACTGGAATAATACTGGCACCACAGACAGTAATTATCCCCAGCATAGAGTAGAAACAGTTAATGGAACCTGCCTTTTAAATCAATATTATTAATTCAAGGAAAGAAACAGCATGTACTATCTGACGCCTATGGAGTTTTGATCTGGGCTTGATGTCACGCTGAAGTAAGTGGTTACCATGGAGATTGGAGCTTGTGTCTGCGTATCCCTCCCTGCCAGGGAGCTGTGAGGAATGTTTTTGGAGAGGAAGTGCCCATCTGTAGTCAATCACTATTGTTCTGGCAGAGCCACATGCCAGCCTCGCTGCAGCCCTCCGAACTGCGTCACGACACAGCAGTGTCAGTCCCTCTGAATAAAGACTCCCTGTTGAACCAGATTTATCCACCCTGCCATTTTCACTGTCAGTTGATTATCTGCTTGTATTTTCTGGCTGTGTTAATGTAGTCTCTTAGCACTGTTATCATAGGATCCCTACAGCTTGATACCTCGCAGTTCTGGATGGATCTTCTAGTGTTTCCTTGCTTTCTTCGTCACCCTCTTCACTAAATCAAGGGAAAGCACCCATACTACATCAGCCACTTTGCTTGGTTTCTTTACCCTTAGATGCAGAAGACTTTGAAAGCCTGAATGTGCTTTCTCCCCTATACAGATTCATAGCAACCAAAACCTGATTGTAATAGATCCTTTTATTAAATTATCATTATTAATTGCCAGCATATGTTTCTGGAGCAAAGACTGGCAGTTTGGCACAGTCCATCATGATTATTGAATATACCTGTTTATTAACCAATTAAGTAGTGGGCTAGTATGCCAGTGGTATATGAAATCAGGGCATTATTACTAGCTGGAAGATGTCAGACAAAATTACTTCTGTTATCTGAAGACAATGCAATGAGACATCTTCCTGAATACCAGGTGGAGTTTGTGTTCTTATTTTATTTTCCTCCTTAAGTACAATAGTCAAAATAATGTCTGATAAATTTCTGCCAGAAATTCCGTGAAGTGACTGTCTCGAATACTACGCAAGCATAAATCAATTATGATGGAAAAAGAAGATTTATTTAACTATTTTCCCCTTTATTTTACTTCTCTTCACCCTCATTTTTCTCTTCTTTATCTCTATTTTGTTTATCTCTTATGTCAAGTAAAGATGGATTTGAGCTATCTAGGGTTCTCATTGAAAGTGATGCAATAGGTTTTCAGAACAGCCATTGCATGTATCCTCTTCTGCTATCATTCTTGGAAATGATTGAACATTTTTATCAGAAATATCAAAATGAATCAGCTTTAAGCAGATACCTGGCATGAAAAACTGCAGGAAAAACAATCAAAGTTTAATAAATTCAAATAACAATAAACATTTTGATTGTGAGGAATGTGCCTGCCAGGGCTGCTGGGTTCTTACCTAGCCACTGAATATTGTCTACATCCACTGCTACCAGTGGTAGGTCGATTAGCACTTGAGTACTCCCAGCCTGGGCACAGGGGTAGCATTCAAACCTCAGCTTGCATTGTATGCTAACTTTCCTAATTACATGATGAATGCAGTTTCATACTTGCAATCTGCCCTACTGCTATAAAAAACACAAACATTTCTTTAATTCTAGATGGGGTTCAGGCAGGGCTGCTGTGGAGTTGCAGGGATGCACAACTGCAGGGATGCACAGGAAAAGAACAACTTTCCCTCACTACCAGACCTTCCAACATGTTTTATTTATATCTCTTCCATTCCAGCTGGCATGCACACTGGCAACTCTGGGATCTCTGACCCTGAACTAAACTGCTGCAGGGCTGATCAGGAGACTTGACAGGTGAAGCTGAACTGCTCAGCAAATGCTCTAACTTTACTGACTCCATGAATTTTAGAAGTTTGAAAGGGATGTTTCTGAGCACTTATCAGTTCTATAAGCAAAATATTTTTAGATTTCCAAAAGAAGTGTCATATTGTGTGATTTTTCATTGTAATTGTAGGTTTGCCATGTTGTGAGGGTTGACTGATGATTTTTGATTTTTGAGCTTTTGAGGTAGGCAGTTTAGATGAAGAGTCCAGCCACACCTACACAAACAAAGCTAATTTGAAAACAGACCAGCAGTATGTCTAAGCTAAGCAAGGAAACATAAGCTTTCACTTCTAAAAGTGAGTGGTAAATTCAATTCCTAGTTATGGAGGAAAAAAAGAAAGCATTACTCTTCAGGTGAAAAACCCTGGTGCTTGGAAATCACATAAGGTTAACAGGGAAATAAACAATATTATTTGAGATATTGAGATGGATGAATGCATTTTAAAGTATATTTAAACTATCCACCAGAAATGCATAGAAATTGAAATTTTCTCACAGAAAAGTGATTACTGAATTTTCTTTTTGACAAGGCCTTCAATTAGAAAGCATCTACACAGGTTTAATTTCTTCTGTACAAGGTTGGGAATTTTTCACCTTGTTGACTGAAAATACTAGCATATCAGCTACAAGAGACCGTGGACTATTTGTTTGGTTTTTTTTTAATAATTGCTCAGAGTGACCACCTGACATCTGAGATATCTGGGGTTTATTGGATCTCCAGCTTTAATGCAACCAGCAAAGGGGGGAATCCAACTCTCTCTGGGCAATGGATAAATAATTTTTGTAACCAATGTGACATTTTTGATAAAAAATATGCAGGTAAAAGTCACATAGGATTCTAGACAAGGGTACTTCATCCTCTAAATCAGGTGTTCTCACAGGATACTTCTCACATTTGAACTACATTCATGGATTTAAATTAAATATGTTCCTTGGGCAATGTTCACCTCTTGTACAAGAGATGATAAATTGCACATGGAGGAAACTCTTTTATTTCTCCAGCCTGAATTATTTGAGGTTTTTGCTCTTCTACTCTACAAAATACTACCATGAAAGAGATACAACTGCTTAATATAATTGTAATTATTTTTTTTTCCAATTCTGTTTTTTTTTTTTTCTGTTTACTGCTGTCTGTTATACAGCAGGGAACTAAGATTTTTCATAAACTGAAGGAGTCTGTATATGCTTTTTTTAATATGCTTTTTTTTGTATATGCTTTTTTTTTATATATGCTTTTTAAGGCTAAAAAGCATATATGTTAGTATTGGTCAACAATTTTGAGACACTGAGGTGTGAAGCAACTTTCTGATTGCTTTTTCACAAATTTGACTTCAGAATTCTTCTAGAGTAATACAAAAGATTTGAGCCCTTTTGTGATCTACATCCTGTAAGTCCTAGGACTACGGATTCAAAAATGCTCTCTAATAAAGAAGGTCCCTACCTTTGTTGGAAAGCTTTTCTATTTCAATATTTCCAAATAAATTTTTAAAAAGGGGAATTTCAATTAATATAAATACTTTCTTTTATGAGCATTACCAGTTTGTTTATTCATTTTATTTTTAGGAAGTTAATATTTTTAAAGACATGGATAACTCTTTAACTTTATATTATAAACACAGCAAAGTCTTGAAGCTTTGCTCCAAACTTAAAATGAATGAAGAATATAAATATATGACTTTTTTTCCTTGCTTTTACTATTTTTTTCAGTTCATTTGTATTCTTTAGCATCTTTTCAATGCACTCAAAAGGACACATTCAACCTCTGTCAGCAGTCATGGCCTATTTTATGTTCTGAAAAGTCTTGCCAGAATGGCCCCCTCAAGCAACACATGGCCCAATTTATGACAGTGCCAAAAAAACTATTTCCAGGGTGTTCATAGGTCAAGAGCTCCTCTGAAATAGAGAGTGCCTTAAAGACCTCTTGCACTGTGTATTACTTAGTGTGTGTGTGTTGCACTCATGCCCTGCCTGAGGCCACAATCAAAATCAAGGAAGTTGAGGAAGAATGAAGAAATGATGATCTTTCTTGCATTTTGAGACTCTCCTCATAGCTTTATCAGTTATGTATTGTCATCTCCTCTAAGTTGGCAGTTTACCCTTCAAACAATTTTCTTTTTAAAAATCTCCTTTCATTAGCCTCCTATTTCTGGTTTTTACCTGACAGCTGTCTTGAGACACCTATTTTACTGTAGTGGTTACATCCAGTAAAAGAATGCTTAAAATGGATGATTCATAACTTGTCTTTTTATATTCTTTCTTCTTTTACATGCACACAAAATTGTATATGATGTGAATTAAGTATCTCAGCAACTTCTCAGGGTTTAAAAAAGATTTCAAGATGACATTTTTTAGGAGGTCTCTGGGAAGGGAGGTGCAGCTCTGAGTACAGAGCTGCAAGACCCTTAGGGAAGTAGAGCAGTGTTCAACAGTCCTAGTGAGAAAGCCCAGCAGATGAACTGCTTGTAATAAGATCCACCTAATTCTGTTTCTTTGTTTAGCCATCTCCTTCCAAGTTGTCCTGAACATTCCTTCTGGTTTGACCTTTCCTTCAGTCATGCAGTGAAATAATTCTGGGTGACTAAGACCTGCCCTCCTGCACTGAGACATTTTACAGGGAAAGCGGAGAATTTGTAAGCAAAGCACTGAGAGTTTAAGAAAGATCTAGTGGTAGTGAATTTTTCAGGTTGTACTTTTTGTAGGAAATATAGGTTGCCCCCTTTTTAAACAAATCCATAGAAATCATAGTACATATATTGCAAAAATTCAAAATTGTGAAAAAAGCCTATTTATAAGTATGTAATACTTGCCAGTGTTTGTGAGATATGATGGTATTTCTACTTGCTTAGCCCAAATTTTAAAAATGTGATGGTATCTAATAATGAATACATTGTCATACTTATTGATAAACATGTTGCAAGGAATAATGTAACAAAACCAAACTTTTAGGTTCTATAGTGGAACAAAACAAAAGAAAAGCAAAATTTTTCAGGCCTCTAGAATTCACATTACTGTTTCCTGCTTTTGAAGAGGAGAGATGGGTCTGAAGGGACAACAGGATGAAGGAGAATATTTGATGTAATTTTGGGGAGTTAGAAGAGTGATTGGGCAATAGGAATTAATCTGTATTTGTTATGGTTTAGGGATAAGTTTTGCACAGGTTAACTAACATCATGCTCTGTTCATTTCTTCTCTATACATCTTGTGGACTGTTATCCTTTAATTTATTTTTTCTTAGTGTAACATTTTGTTCACTTGGTTGGACTGGGATCCAATTACTCATTGTGGCTGGAATTTGTATTTCTAAAGTTTGACTCACTTGAAGTCTTCTTATGCTTACATTCTGAGTCGGCATAAGCAGGATGAAAAATGAAACTGCAGAGCACTGAGACCAGCAGAATTTTCAGCATCTGCATGCAATATTGTGATTTGACTGACTTGTATGGACCTGAGCCCAAAAACTACAGAAAGGAATCATTTAGGCCATATTAGCTGACATGTGGAAGATGTTCCTACTATAAAAGTTATGCTGATTACAACAGGCAATCAGTTTTAGAAAAGCAGATAGGCTTATCTTGGTTTTGTGCCTCAGCTTATGTTCCTCTGGCCAGTTTCCATCCTACTGTATGTAAACCAGCTTGTACATCTTTAATAATCACATAAAATTGATTAAGAAAAATATCCAATATTCTATTCATCTGTACTGCATGGAGGTTTGGTTCAGGAGCTTCTGAAGAGAGACAGAGAGAGAAAGCATACAAAGTGTACTGAATCTTCAGTACAATTCAGGTTACTACACAGAACCTCCTACTCACCACACTTCAGTGACTCACGCATGCTAAGCATAATGATTCCTCTGTTTTTTAATGTGCTCTCATGCTAATTTTCTCATTTACAATTATAAATGGTACATTCACTTCAAAAAATTTGACAAAATCAAATTTCCAAAAATATATAATGGAATTATTCTCACTCATTGACAAATCAAATTTTAAAAATTTTTTGTACATTATTGTAGTGATATTGCATTAACTTTGTACAGTATGTGCCATGATAAAATATTGGGAAAGATGCTTTTAACTATATTTTTCAATGCTCTTTCTGTGTGATAAAGTTTCATATTACTGAATTTGAATAAAACATTGATCATAGAACTGTCAAAGGAAACTTCTACTAAAATCTTGGCTGAAAAAGATTCCTCTTCAATTGCACCTTATTATTCTTTTTTCCCCCTGCTTTGGAGTTATATAACAGATTTCTTCCTGCCCTTTTTGATGTACTGTTCTTTCTTAATATTCCAGGAAAATGAGATTATGAGTTCACTTGTATCCAAAGACCGATTTCCATGTTAAAATGATACCAGAGAGCTATAGAACATATATCACCTTCAATACCTTGCAGGGATGTACAAAGATATAGCTCTATAGTTAAAAAAACCCCTCAACTTTATCAGCCAGAAGGAGATTTTAGCTGATTTTTATGATGTGGATAAATGTCCACCTACAAAACCAGGTAAGGTGCTGAGAAAGGCAGTAGTGTGCAAGCAGAGGGCAAAATATTTTCTTGATTGTCTTTGAAGGATGATAAAATTCTGTCTGGGTAAATGGAAGGAAGTTTTGCACTGTTGTGTCTGAACAGTCCTAAATATTACAGAATTCAAAGTCAAAATATTACAGCAGTGTAACAGAATGTAACAGTTTTTCAAACATTAGGATACAATATTTTTTAAGTTTTTCAACTTTTCAAAGAGCCCATGGGTCTTGCTATGACATGCAATGAAATAGTGTTCAAAGATGCCCATGGTTCCTGCGGCAGATTGGTAGCACTGAAGTCAGAGTATTCTGTCCCCATGGCATGTAGCCTCACAGAGAAACAGACATTCTGAGATGTTTAAAGTTATACAGCGAGTGATGGTTAGTTGCAGACTTGAGTAAAATTAATGAGAAAGTTTATTTTCTCTTTGGAGAAGACGTGAACTTGCTTTACCTGTGTCTGAATTCAGGATGGTACAAGCAAGTCCTGCTCTGAAGGGCCTGTGCTTGATCTGCTGTGATAAAGCTCTGGTGGGTGCATGGCAGTGTTTGCTTTGGAGTTTGTAAACACCCTGATGTGATGAAGTGCAAGCAAAGCAAGCACGAGTCCAGGCACCAGACTGAAGATTTACAGTGCATTATTTAAAGGCTCAAATGCACAGTAGTCTCTTGACCCAGAGGTAAGATTTCTGGAGATAAGGGTTTTCCCTTCAAATGGATGCAGGAGACAAATAATACAAGCTAAATTAGAGAAAACGAAACACCATGATATATCCTTAGGAGCATTTTGCAATAACCACTTTTTTCAGAGACTATTTGCACTCAGAAAAGACTTTGAATGAGCCTAAATAATTCATAAATCAAACATTATGTGTTCTGGTGCCTTTTTTAGAGCCTTCATGGTAATATCAGCCAATGTGTTCTGCTGCTTGTTTTCTCTAAGAAGTCTTTTTGCTGTTTCTGGTCAGTAAATTATTTGCACTGAGGTTCTCAGATGCTCCACAACAGAGGCTAAGTCAATACTGGTAATGATTCATTGTGAAATAATGCTAGGTCTCTTGGACCCTCTCACTACATTTGTCTACCTGAAAATTGCTTCTCTTACTCTCAAAAAGTTGTGTTATTATCCACTGTACTCAGTAGAGAATCGGTTTTAAAAATATGTTAAACCATTTAAGTAAGATTAATAGACCCAAGGAAGTATCTGTACCTTTCTGTTGTCTGGAGAGGAAATTAAGCAACTAGCTTAGATTAGAAGCTGAAAGCAGGCTTCAAAAGGCTAAACATATGTATTTGTGCAATTTCTTGCCTAGAGTATTTCAGATGTCTGCAAAGCTGGTGAATATGATTGGTGGTGTAAATAGAACACAGAAGTAGCTAGAAATTGCTTGAACAACTCAAAAAGCTTTAGATATCCATGTTGAGACAGACTGAGACACTAAATTTACATGAGTACAGGAAGGTAACTGCATGTGAGCCAGCTGTTTAAGTTTCTGCTATAATCAGTGAGGGTGCAACTCAGCTGCCTAACACACATTACCTGAGGTGCCCCAGGGTACACAGCACAGCCTCCAATGCAGTAACCAAAGGGTGTGGGCAGCCCTGTAGGCACCATGCCATACCTCACAGCCTTCGGCTGGCATCCTGGACTTCTGGGGAATCTCAGATGATGCTAAACACCAAAGATTATGCAGAGATGAATGTCCAATCTAGTCATATAGTGAACAGAAGTTAGAAAGTTATTCATCTCACCCTGAAATAGTCATCCACTTTTGACCATCTCAGTAGCCCTCTGTACTGCCCTGGATCAGCTGACTAGGCTAGGAAAGACTCTGACTCAGCTAAGACACTGAGTGTACACCCAGCTGCATGTCTGGCTGTGGAGCTGCAATCCACCCATAGCTGATGGAGTTCTGAAGTTAGGTGAGATGAGTCCCTTTCCCATCAGCCATGACAAGAATACATGACAGGCAATTCTCCCACCCTCGTGTTAGCACTGTCATCCTCAGTTTGAAGAGGCTTGTCAGGCTGTTAGCAACAAGCTGTTTATTTAAAATGTCAGTTATGTAACTTAGGGCTCTTTAAACAGTTTTTTCTTTATATTACAGTAAATTAACATAATTTAAGAATTACTTTCACTTCCCTTTTTATTCACTCTGAAGTTTACGGAGATTTTTGCTAAGACATCAGTAAATACAATAATATAAGCAGTCTGAAATTTCAGCAGCTGCCTTTTCCTTCAGTTTCCCTTTTTTTGGGCTTGCTTCATTTTTTTTTTTTTTTTTGTGGGGCAAACACAATGTTTGGGAAAACCACATCACTTATAATAATGCTATTGGCTATGCAACACTGGGGAGATTTTTTTCTGCAATGTTCTCTATGTGAAAGAGCCTGGGCACGCACATGATTTCATAGATGAAAACCTACCAGACTAGATGACAACACCCTCCCCCCCAGCCTGTCAGGTATTGAACTTTACATTGGATTAATTCCGAAGAGTAAAATCATGTGAAGTATAGCACTGGCACAAATCAATGGTACAATTCAATTCATCTAAACAGTAGTTAGTTCATATAGCCATACTCAGAAAACATTACTTTCATTAGAGTTGCTGGCATAGGGATTGTCATTGCTATTAGCCTAGATGTAAATTCAATGAGTTGATTCACAATTTTATAAGCATCAGTGGAGAGAATATATACATGGGCACTTTACTTAGAGCAATGATAAAGGTGAAGTAGAGCAGTCACAATATCAAGCAAATGAATTTTCTTTAAGACTAAAACTGCTTTTCCTTAGTTATGCCCCCATTCTTGCTCAGAAGTGTACCTTTAAAAGTCACTTCTGATTTAATCTGTTGAAATTCAACATATATGCACACAAAACCTGAGTGCAGGTAAAAACTACAGACCAGATTTAGCTACACAGGGGCACAGAAAGAAACCTGACCTTTTAAATTTATATGTCTATTTACATGATTTGGAAGTGTATTTTTGTCTTCTCTTTAGAAAAGATGTGTAAGATGCAAGCAGCTCTCTTGGTTCCTTTATCTACACAAGTGTGGTAGGATTGATGTATGTGATTGGCAGTAGCAAATGAGACCCAAAAGCAGGGGGGAAGTGGATTAAATTGTGGCTTCTTAATTTCCTTCCTAAGGCACTGATGGACAAATGCAGCCACATGATACTTTGTGCTGTACTACTCTGAAAAAAACAGCTCCTAAAGCATAACAGATTTATTTCTACAAACATCTGTATTTTGCTGTTTCCTAAGCATATTGGTCTGAAAAACCCACTGTGGTGTGTGCAGCAGTATTTGGTCAGAAGGCAATATTCTTCAAAAAGTCTTTTAATGTATGTATAAAATAGAAATATGGGAATATTTGGTGTAATCATGCTAAATGTGTCAAAAGGCTTGAATGATACCAGGATGTCAAAGGCAGTACAAGATCTACATTGTTTATGGATGTAAACTGTGATACAATTATCTCTGTATACAAACATCTTTCAATAAATTTCCTATCATTTTTACTCACAGACATAAGCTGGACTCTCCCATTATAACAGCTGTGAAGAAAAGTTCTGTTATATTTCATTCTTAAATTTCTTGACCATTATGCTCTATTAGACCTGTCTATGAAAGCTTGCTCTGCTTGTAACAGTTGTGTTCTACTTCTACTATACACTTTAGATACACAATAAGGAACATTCAAACTTTTAGAAAAAACAGGCAAAGAGCTGATGGAGAAAAACCCATTTGTGAAGAACAACACACTGACCTCTAATATCTAAATAAAAAAATGAATTACATTTTATCTTCAAATTGCATGTTGAGAAAGGATGAGGTGGAAGGAAAGAGACAAGGTAGTTTGAAGGGTTTTGTTCTGCAAAAATCAGAGCTAACTGCAGCATTGTGTGTCTCTGTATATCAGATACCTTGGACAAAGGTTGTTATAGAGAGAGTCTAGGCTTCACAAACTTTCTCTGTGCTCTGTAGTACATTAGCTTGTACTAATGGTATTTGAGATCTAATTTAGATATACAGCCAGCCTAAGTCAAGTGCCTCAAAAAATTTGTTTTCAAATTACTAAGGTAACCCATTTCTTAATAACCACAGAGCATAATTTACACTAATTTTATTCATTTTTGAAATTACTGTGGTATTCCATGGTTACTTTGTATGTGGAAAAAACCTGAAAATTGTATAGGTAAAAAAGAATTAATGTTTTGCCTACTACTACTGCAGAATTTGAAATTCTACTGTCTTTCTTGCCCTCACAATACGAATTTGTCCGTTTTTAAGGATAATTATTACAGCGCTCAAAGAACAAGAAATGTGAGACAAGTAACATGATTTAATTTAGGAAAGATGAGATAACAATGGAATGATTTTCAGTCAAAGATGAGGGAGGAATATGTGTTACAGGTCAAAGAATGAAAGAGGTCTTTGCTAATAAACAGAAATCATCAGTGAAATCACATTTACTTGGAGCTCTTAAAACTCAGTTTGCTCAAGAAGCATCCAAAAGACAAATGTGTATATAATCGCTCTTTGCAGACATGTTTGGCTCCTCTATATATGAGAGATTGTATTTCTACTACAATATTTGCCTTTTCATGTACTACCATTCCTGACCTGTTTGAATAAAAAAACCACCCGAAAAATGTAGAGGGAGGGAGGGAGGGAAGGAAGACAGGAAAGAAGGCAGGAAGGCAGGAAGGAAGTGGCGGAAGGAAGTGGCGGAAGTGGCGGAAGTGGCGGAAGTGGCGGAAGGAAGTGGCGGAAGGAAGTGGCGGAAGTGGCGGAAGTGGCGGAAGTGGCGGAAGTGGCGGAAGTGGCGGAAGGAAGGAAGGAAGGAAGGAAGGAAGGAAGGAAGGAAGGAAGGCTGGTTTTCTCTTGTTCATTAAGGGATCAGTATTCTAAAACCCTCTTCAGATACTTGCAAGGCATTATTGTTACTTATTGGATGTCATGCTGCTGGCCCTTATGCTTTCCTTGACGTTTTACAGTCTTAATATGCTCTCTATTGTCTATGAAACTTACTTGTAACAGGTGATCAGATTCAAAACCTGTTGGGTGCTATGACTGAAGGCAGTGTATGTGTGTGTATGTGGGTGTGTGTATGGAGATAGGCATTGGGAATAGTGCTTGTGAATATTAGTGCCTGCTATAGTCACAGAGAAAAAAATCTCTTTGGATATCCCAGCCTCTGCCAATCTCTGCGCACTGACTGGTTTTAGCAGTGACCTAGCCCGTTGCCTTTTCATTACACTCTTAATCATACAGTGATGAACATCAGTTTAAAAGAATTGAAAGGTGGTTTTAGAAAGCAGAAAAACCCAGGATATAGTGTGTCACCTTTTTCAGTGACTAATATTTCCATATAAATTTTTGCTTTCAGCTGACAGTTTATGTTATGAAATTCTGTAAAACCTACAAAGACTTAACATACCCTGAATGGTGTGAGTGGCTGCAGAGACACAGAGCAGTTATAAAACCAACCCAGTAATCTCATTGCATTTATGCCCGTTAGCTGAAACAAAGCATTGCTTATTGATTACCAAGGATAGTGGATGTCTGCTTGCAGGCCCTTACTTCCTCTGACATCCAGAGATAAACATGAACGTTTTTAATCAAATTGATTTCTGCATAAATGCAAACTTTCTCTTCTCCTCCCTGTCTCCCAGTACTGCTGAAGTACTCTTGCACACTCAGTGGTTCCAGGAATTACTTTTCTGTATGCCCAATTTAGGCTCCTGTTTTTAAAAAACTTGACAAAGGAATGGCTTATTGGTCTGAGTTCTGGCCTGGATTTTCTGGAAGCATACTTGCTGCTGCCATCACATCTTTCCAATACACATGAACTTGCTGTTAATGTGAAGAAGAAAGACAAATTACTCATCGCAGAAGAAATAAGCACAAGTGGGCCCCAGAAATGCTGGCTGCTATATTTAGCTTATAATACTAATATTGGAACGTCATAGTCGTGCCCTCTTCCCTAATGGCAGCCCTGTGAGATTCTATCTAGATTTTATGATCTTATATGGAAAGCAATTCAGCTATTTGGGGAACTATGCTCTGTGCATACAAACAGTGAGACTACTTACGTCTGTTCTCTGTGTTATCAGCACCATTAAAAAGTCACATCAGTTGGGAGGATATGCTGCTTTATAGTTTCTGCTTTTAATGTCTCTAAGGAAACCACTTTACTAACCCACAATTAACAGTGCTTGCCAGATCCACAATTTACACACAGGCAGGGCAAGAAGGAATAGTACATCAGAAATTCTGTTCTTTATGTAAATGTGTCAGTAAATGAATCAGTATTAATCGTCTTTATTTTTTTAAAGTTGGAGACACTGGTTTAGCAGAAGTCCTGCATTTATGTAGATTTCCACAGGAGTGAACTGGTATGGAGATACTGTGCCACAGGTCTGGTCAGCTCTTTGAGGGTAATTTTTCTGTTACTGAAGGCCATAAGGACTAGAAAGAACTGTGTTTTGGTAAGATAGACAAAGAATGTAGGGCAAAATGATGAAACAGTCTAAGGTTGAAATATGCATTAAAACCATTTGAGTTTTCTCCTTCTTTATTTTGTAGAAAGACTCCTTGTGTTTATGAAATTTAAGGGGAAACAAGATAAAGAGAAATATTATTTTCACCTGAGTCTACTTCTCCATAATTTGTCAAGTGTCTTGAGGTACTACTTTTCAAAATGACAGTTTTTGTCCCACACTGATAATTTTACATCTTTCAAATTTTTTTTTAAGCTTAGACAATTTCAGGCCCAGCAGAATCTGACCACACTTAAACTGCCATGGACATTTTTAGAATAATACAGCAATTTGGACAACACTGTTGGGAGTTGGAGGAGTGGGAAGGAAGCTGGAGCTCCCTTAGTGATTCTGGCCTCCATGGTGCATTTCATTTTAGCAGCCCAAATTTAATAAAGGCAAAAGAATCACTATTGTGCTGAAGAGAAGAGGATTTACTAACCTGTGATTCTATCTTTAGGAGTCCTGAGAGGTCTTACTTGAGAGAGATGGTATCATGTCCCTTCACAATGGGACATTAACTATGTCAGTTAAAACTTTTGGGTTTCTTACCTATTGGTCAGAGACATACTGGTCTTGAATTATGGTAAGTTTTCTATAAATATGTTTACCCAAAATGCTGTCTGCCCAAACACTTCAAGCATTCCTTCCAGAAGGAAGATGTAGAACTATACTGTACTCATGGAAGATGTCATTTCAACACAACCCAAGCAGAAAAGAATTTACAAACAGAGATTTTATGACAATTTTTTTAAATTGAAGTTCAATTTATTTAAATAAATGTATAAAAATATTTTAATTTTAATTAAAGTTATTCCTTTTTTTCAGGAAAAAATAATATTTTATTTCAATATTTTAAAAATACTGAAGAGCAATGCATGTAGCCTAAGATGGAGTGACATAAAATTTTCCTATGTAGGAAGAAAAATATATTTTTTTCTGGCTATCACACAGTAGAAGTAGTGATAATAACTATGCATTGAAAGTAATCTGTCCTTTAGGCACATATTTCAAACTGATGATAGAGAATAGGTAATACAACAGTTTAGGTAGGTTCCTTGGATAGGGTTAACATGAAGCTTCCATTTTTGGGGTGCTTAGAAATATAACATATGAAAGAATATTGTACAGATAGAGATTACATCATAAGGGTTTACAGCTGCAACCTAGCTTGAGTGTGCATTTATAGGTACAATAAAACCCTTAAAATTGCCTTTGTAGCATTTCATAGTTCCTGTATATAAAACCATAAAGCTGACATAATATTAAAAATATGACTCACAAACACATTTCTGAAAAAGAGTTAAATTGATTTCATTTGTGAAATATTATGTACTATAGGTACTCAGTCCCCATATAGTATATTTTAATATGCTTATGAAAGCCTACAGCTGAATGTAATTTAGTATGAATGATTATCTGTTTGAAATTTTGCTCGTTATTAGCCATTTCTCATTTGTTATTCCAGTCATACTGTCATGGAACCAAAAAATGCTGCAGTTCTTAGGTAAGCAGTCACAGCAAGATTCATTTTCAGCATGTGGGGAGAAAGTATGTCCTGTGGGACAATCATGGATTATCAGGGTGATGAATCCCATGCTTGTAAACAATTCTAATGCTTGCAGAAATAGGGAAAGGTTTCCTGATAACCTGAGAACAAACATGCTTGTAACCATGCCAGTTAGCTGTGCTATAGCTATTTTTTCAACCAGTTTCATATTTTAAGATGAGTTTTACACTTTTTCTACACTTTGACTGTACAAAGGCAATGTGGAAACTTCAAGGTCCCTGACAGAAGGAGACTGCATTAGCTGGTTTCTCCAGGTCCTTCTTCTACTCTCCTAGGCATAAGACAGGACAATGTCAGTGCTCCAAAGTGAGACATTGTACAAACTTGTTTATTTGGGGCTTAAAACAGATGTAAACAGATAGAGGTTAGGTTTTGCCTGGGACATGACATAGCCAATATGATTTTGTAATGCAGACCTTTTTTACAAGCAATAATATCATGGAAAATATGACACCATAAATTTTTAATTGAGACCCATATCATTAAGCAGTAGAGTGAAAAAGTACATGCAGTATCCCTGCCCAGCTACTTGATTTTATCTGTCTGCCCTTTCACATGAGCCAGGAGGAGAACAAGAACATTAACAAATAGCTTCTATTCTCACATGTCAAAGCAGGGGAAGAGTAACAAGTTGCGCAAGTGGAAAAAGAAATATTAGACTTTTTGTTACTCCTTTCCTTTTCCCTCTCTTCTGAAGTGTTATTAGTAACTGAGGTAAGTAAAGATGTTGTAAAGCTTTAGTGTCCTGTTACCAGCTAATTCTTATATCTTCCTCAATTCCTGAGATTTTACAACCAGCCATAAGGAGATTACTTTAAATCCTTTTCTGTTGCGATGAAGAATATTCTTAAAGGGACCTTGACAGGAGTTGCAGGTTCATATTTTGATTTGGAATTTTGTAATCTGGTAGAGAGTTGGAGTTTGTAGAGTCTTTTCAAAAATAATTACTCATTTCAGGTACTGAAAATAAAACCCCAAACCCTGATGTTGTGTGTTGCTACTTTATGTTCCTTGCTCAGCAGAGAGAGGATTTTTAAAATAGATGTCTTTCTATTTGTCCATACCACACTAACTTTCTTTATGTTAAAGACTTGTGACCTACAACTAAAAAACCCCCAAATGTTGCAGTAAGACATTCAATGATTTCTCCAAAATAAGTAAGAATTGTCCTGTATTTACCAGCAGGATCTGCAGGATTCATCCTTCATCCCACCAGCTCTAAGAGTGTCTTAGTCACAAGCAAATAAGAAATTCCATTGTCTCAGAGACTCCTGCTCACCATTAAAACCTGATGGAACCAGCTGAAGAATAGTGTTTTCAGATACTTTTTTAACAATTGGCTTCACATACTCATTATCACTCACTGTGATGACTACTATATATACAAATGACGATAAACACATAAATACATGCAAAAATCATTTAACAGAGTTTTTAATAAAGAAATAAGCAATCATTATAGAGATGACCATCCTGTCTCCTGTCAAATAGATGCAGTGGAACTGACTTCTGACCTCACAAGACATATTACACAGGTCCATGGCAACAAATTGATCTTTTCTTGTTTTATAAATCATTTATAAATGCCCACTAATAAAGGTGTACTTTTACTTTTATATCTGTAAGACAGAACTATTGTATGTAAAGTCTGCTTTTACCAGCCCTTGACTCTGGCCCAAAATTGAATGCAATATGGCTCCTGCTGAAATTTCAGGCATGTCCCTCTTTTAATTGTTTTTTAATGCCATATAGCCAGAATTACGGAAATAGAATACATTGTCATTTACTGACTTTAGGGAGCTCTTTCTCAATTTAATTAAATGGGATAACTTGCTAATGCAAGTGCTGCTTATCACACATGAGGAGTCTAAAATGGTAAATGAGTTACAAATGAAGCCCTTTGTGGAAGTTCAGACAAATTCTTTTGACTGAAGAGATGGGCTCTCATCTGCAAATATTTTGTGTTTCTACTTTTCTGACAGCCAGGGGTGAGCTTATATAGATAAACACAACCTTTTTAGCTGCAGAAAAACCTGCTGGTAGCTTGCATTGGATTAAGATGGATTAGTGTCTCTTTACTTAAATTCCTATTGTCATTTTTTCAGTCGCGTACTTCACACTGGGAAAAAATGATACACATAGTTTGCATTTATTTGACTGAGGTTTTGTATTTTAAGGAATCCCAGTCCAGGATATTAGTGTCCTTGTCACAATTTTCTCTGACTGATTGAATGGGATCTTGGGTGAATTACTGCACATGGATGCAGGAACAGCATAGATTTAAGCTGGCATCTTTCCTTTTCTTGCCCTGGTATCTTTTTTATCTTTATCTTTATCTTTATCTATCTTTATCTTTATCTATCTTATCTTTATCTTATCTTTATCTATCTTCATCATCTTTATCTTTCTTTATCTTTTCTTGATCACTCTCCTTGAACTCTAAACTATATAGTATCACAGGGCACATTTGAGTCCACCTGTCCAGTACCAGAAGAGAACTATGAACTAAACCTAATTTAACAATTGGCATTATAGTTCAAACCTCTTTTGCAAAATAATGTGAAGGACTTAATTTTTAGGCCAGCATCAGAATAAAATATCAGAAATCTAAACCTTAAAAAATGTAATAAAATAAGATCCTTGTCCTCCAAACAGCTCTAGTTTGGATATCTTACAAGTATCTGAAATCCTGAATACAAATCCCTGGAATGTCCCCAAAGTGTTCTGTGAATATGTAATTACAGAATCACAGACCACTTTGGGGATATTCCAGGAGGTTTTATTCGGCATTTCAGAGAGATACAAGCTTTCTTAATTTACCAGAAACAATGCCAATAGAACTGGAATGTCAGGAAGAAGTAACAAGGCATGTGAACTGTGCTACCTGGTGATGCCAAATATGTTTGAGTAGTTTATGGCTTCATATTTTCTAACATTAAGTTGCTTTATTGTCCAGTTTATGGATGAAATAAACTGCTAATATTTTAGCTATGTTCACCATGAAATTTGTCATTAAAATGTGTGCCTCTTCAATGAAAATTGCACTTCACACCTATTTCTGGGCGGTCTGCATCGGAAATTGTCAGCATGGTCCTTGCAATGCTCTTCTGATTGCCCACAGTCTGTGCCAAAAAAAATACCCTCAGAGAAATGGCAGCCAGATTTCCAGCACCGAGGCCCCATAAACTAGGATTACTCATTTAGGGGCTTAAACAGGAGCAGTGGTTGCTACATCTGTCTTAGGATGAGGGCTGCCCCCGCTCGCCTCACAGCGTCTCTGACAGCATGAGAGCATTATTTCCCAGTGCCACCTTCCAGCATTGCCTTATGAAGAATTTATATGTTTTGAGTTTTCCTTCATGGCAGGCGTCCAGCAGTGCTGTACTATAAACCTGCCACAAAGAGTGAAAAAAATGCAGTTTTCAGTTCAACTGGGGCCCCAGACTGATTAGCTCAGACAGGCCGAACTTCTAAAGGTTAGTGAGTCTGAACCTCAGCTGATTCACTGAGCACCATCAAATTATGTACAACTAAGGAGGTAGCAAACATTTTAAAAGACTAATTGCTTGAGAAGGTTGTGGAGGGTGATTAATACACTCAAATCCTTTATTAGAGTTCTCTTGAGGAACCCTAATGAAATAACAAATTCAGGGAGAGGACAAATTATTTTCCTTTTTTGGCAAGTAGTTATTTGAGCAGAACAATGCTGCCAGCTGAAGGCATCATTAAAGGGATGGCTTACTGTTGCACACCAAAACCCCTACTGTGATAAATGGCAAATAAAACATGTCTTTCATCCTCCCATCAAGGCTGCTGAGGACGAGCAGAGCAGGGCTACCAGGATCAGGCCCTTGGCGTTCCCAGGCACAAATGGCCTGTAGAGGGCTCTCAAGGTCCTCTGCTGAGCCTCCTAACCCAGTTTCACGGGCTGCAGCTGGAGGTTTTCTAAGGTCACCGAGGTCTGTCTCAAAAGAGCTAAACAAAAGGATCCTTCAGCATAAGCACGCATTTTTTTTCCCTTTTCTATGGCCTTGCTGTTTCTATGTACTATCTCTAGCCACAACTTTGCCTGCATTATTTGCTTTAGCAAACAGATGTTAGAAAGTCACTGCTAAATATAAGTCTCCCCTGTAACAGTCATTGTGAAAAAAAAAGGAAAAAGTGCAGCAAGCTTGGAATAGGAATGAACTCTTTCAGTATTTTTTGCTTACTGTCATCTTTGAGGCAACGGTACTATAGACACACAGAACACAGATTACTTGTTTATATTTAGTTAGCTCATTCTGTTCAGTTCCTAGAATGATCTGGGATGTGCAGCAACACAAATATTGCATTGAATATCATTCTTTAAAGCTGACTGTACTGCAGGATACACGTAATTCTTGACACATAAAATGAATAGCAGAACCAGCTACACAGATTACTTTTTAGCATGCTTGTATTAAAACCCAAAACCATAGAGCCATTGCTATACATGTACAAGAACATGAAGCCTGCAGCAAATTAAATTTACATATATATTTCATGGCAATGAAACCCTTGTCTTGTGAGTTAATAACATGTTTTAATTGCTTGCAGCCACGGTTTTCCTTTGTAAGAATACGGCCTGTACTGGGGGAAGAAAAATGTTCTTTCCCCTTTGCAAAATAGCTGTGTTTTAAATCCAAAATTCTTGCTGTGATTATCTCTCCATGTAGATCTGGAAAATTCAGAAGGGACAGACTATTACAGCAACCTTAGTTCCTGTCTTTCCTTGTCTGGTTATATTGAAAGGAAGAACCCTCTAAAATTAGGATAATTGGGCTGTTTTTTGTTTCTAGTAGATTTCCTTTATGGAAGGGGACATCCTGTAGCAGTCCTTGATGGCACCTTCTGGCATTACTTGTTTGTTTGCCTTTTCAGGAAAAAAAGTTTTTTTTTCTATTTTATTACCTTTACTTCATGTTCCTATTTCCTTTCCTTGTAATACCAGGGTGGCTTTAGCTAGGACAAAAGTTATATACGAAAAGCTTACATCCTGTTTTTGTCCCAGTATGCAGAAACACAGCTGTAGAAGTAGTCTTGTAGTTTTTCTTTCTTACAGGATCTCTGAATAAGCCATTCAACATACTAGTTCTGTTCTCCTTAACTGTAGTGGCAGCTGCCACTGAATTTCTGAAGCTGAATTTGCTGGGACTGTGCGGTAACCACTGGAAAGAAAATACATGATATTAAGAGAGAGAATTGTAGGTAAAAACAGGAAGCTATGACCATGTCACCAGGTGTTAGAGACTCATAAGGCACATCTCAAGGCACTGAATAACATGTACAAAAAAAACCACGACTCTTCAGGAGTTCCCAACTTTATAGACTTTTACTACTTTTTCTTGTCTTTAGATCAGCTAAGGATAGAGAACCATTGCTCTCTATGGTAAATGGCTGTGGGCAGTGAGATCTGTATGTGATAAGACTGTCAGGCTCATGTACAAACTGTTTTCTGGACTGCTATATAAGCATCTGTAAGTACCTACTGACTGGTACTGTTGAGAAGCTTTTCAGTCCTAAATCTGCAATATTGTCAAATTTTATGCAAAATCTCTAATCTTCTGAAATGTGGAAAACTAAATTCCTTTAAGCAGTCAGGTACTGTACATATGAGGGGAAATAGTAGATCTTTTTTATCTGCCATTGCTCCATTGCTCAGGAGTCATACAGCACATGCCACTGCTGGAGGCTGGGAGACTGAGTAAGGCAGTGGCTAAAGTTTTCTGAAAGTGTTACAGTATATTTAAGTTTTCCTGGACATGTTCTGGTTATTTTGGGCAGAGATTTTCTACACAAGGATTTTGAAGACTTAATGTGTTTTTCCAGGCCCTAGTAGGTCATAATCTGCCAACCAAGAACCACACATCTGGAATTCTTCAATATACTGCAAACCAGCTTCATATGCATCAAACCATCTGCAGATGTGCAATGTGGTTTGTACTGTGCATGTCCAGGAGGTTCAACATGTCCTAAAAATTCTGGGTTTACTGTGTACGTGCAGAAGATATATATATGCTGATAGATTTCCAGATCAGATGTACTGAGATGCTGTGTACTGACAGTGACAAAGGTTATACTGGAAATTTTGACTCTGCAGTGCTTTGATTTGAAGGATATTCTAGCCTTCTGTGTTTCAAGCACTAGTCCTCTGTGTCATTTTCTCCAGGCATTCCATGAAATGTCAGTAGTCACCAGTCATACCCTAATACCAGTGGAGCTGACTAACATCCATAGTGTCAGTTGGATACTGTCAAAGGCACATAGGTTCAGATTCATGGTGTTTCTTCCATTCAATGCCCATTACCAAATACCTTCCTGAGCATTATGCCCCACTCTCCTTGCTACATCACAGAGAAAGGAGCATTGCTCCCTGGAGGCATGTTCTCTTGGACCAGCAAGACCAGGCATGTTAGAAGAGGCTTCAGAAGGTGTCAGTCCAACCTGCTGCTCAAAGCATGGTCATCCTGGCCAAACTACTCAGTTTAGTCTTGAAAATGTCTGGAGAATGAAAAGTTTCTGAAACCATTGCTGCTTCAGACTGTAAATCCCGGCTCTTGGCCTCTCCTCTTGGGGCATCAAATGCTCTATCTCAATGCCATCCTGGTCTCCCACCACTAAATTCACTCCAGTTCACTGATCAGTTGTGCACTCTGGAGTTTCAGACTGTACACAGTTTTTCAGAGCTGTTAAAGGTCATGGAGTGAGAGGTGCAATCCCTTCCCTGATGGGTGTGCTGCTTGCTGATACAGTCCAGGAGCTTGCTGTTTTTCCTTGCTGCCAGGACACACCCAGTGGTTCATGCTCAGCTGTCTGTGTCAGGGCACAATGAGGGTTCCCTGAGGAATAGGAGCTGGAATTTGAGCTCAGTGCCCAGGCCTGCAGGGCGGGGCTCTCCAGCCAGTGTCCGTCCCACACCACAGGAGTGGCGTGAGTGGGGCAGGGGTGGAGATGGTGCCCAGCCTCAAGCACAGCCTGGTGGTGGCCAGACGGATCCGTGCTGACAAGGGAGGTCCCAGGTCAAGCTGGGAAACCAGTCAGGCTTCGCTGGTTTGTCCATCAGGTGAGGTTCAGAGGGCCATGGACAGGGACAGGCACAGGCCTGGATGGTCAGTCTGTGACTGAGAGAGAGAGCCTTGACTGAGAGCAGGTCCCAAAAGTCAGAGGGTGGGAAGTCCTGCTGTTTCTTCCTGCAGCTTCTTTTCCACCAAAGCTCTGTTCAGCCAGCTGGTGTCAAACGCAGCCCCTCTGGCACCCAAACCCTGGGAGGGCTGGGGAGTGCATCCAGGATACTGACAGCTGTCTGTGGAGCCCCCAGATCCTTTGCAGAAGGCTGCTCCCCAGTCAGTCTCAGCCTGTACAGCTGAGTACCTATTTCTTTCCCATGTAGAGGACTATGGATTTGTTCCTGTTGAATTTCATAGACTTCCTGCTGTTGCATTACTCCAGTTTGGATAGGTGCTTCTGCCCCTAGATGGTGACCCAGTGATCCATGCAGCACTTTGCTGTCATCCACAGACTGCATGAGTGTGAATTCCATCTCTTCCAGACCGATGATTAAGATATTACAGGCAGGCAATAGCCGTATAAACCCTTAAAGTATATTACTTGTAACCTGCCTCAAAGTGTGAACCATCAGCTCCATGATCTTGCCAAAGTTCAGTGCACTAGCTGTCCATCCAGACCATAGCATCACAACCTGGATAAAACAGTACTGTTGGAGAGCATACCTAGAGTCCTTTTGAAGTTGAGTGAAAGACATCCACCAGTTTCTCATCAGCTGCAGAGTTATTTATCACAGCAGACAATCATATGAGGTCTCTCATGACCACACAACTCTGCTTCATTCCTTACTTGCTGTCTTTTTGACACTTGATAAAAAATTAACTAATTACTCTAGTCATTGTTAGCTATGTTATGTGTATTTTATTCCTCTAATATTATCTTCATAAAAAGATGCGAGAGAAAAAGGACAGGAACAGATAACAAGGGAACACCTTGTGATAAGCTTGTTAAACTTCTAGATTTAATAAAGAATACAACAACATGGCTTTATGGATCAGATGTTCTTGCATTCATAATTCAGGGATTAAATGGGAACATTCTTCTTATTTCAAAAGGATAGGATAATCACTTGCTATTTTATATGCTCAAGTTTTGAATTTCATTTTAGAGACTTTGAAGAATATTCCTCCTTCAGCCTAAATGGCTTTTAACTTCCCTTTTCAAACTTTGAATTCTAAAAAATGCATAACAACATCTCCATTTCTTGTAGATCTTCTGTACTAACTTCACTATAATAGCAGTGATCTAAAGCCCATTGAAGTGAGCACAACTCTTCCTTTAATATAAGTCATTTCCGGATCAAGCAGTAACTGACAAAGCATGCTAAGTTCATTTTTAATTCTTTTACCTGTGGCTTTCTGATGAGGATGTACAAAGCCATATATAGGATGTAAAAGAAAAATCTGTGGTGAATAGCAGTTTCCCTTCATGTCCCAGATGCCTGAGCATAGACTATTGTTCTTGAGTTACTTGTTATAGAAATGTAATTTTAATGTTTGTATAATAAGCTCATTGTCTAAAAGTTCTTTTGATTGTTTGATACTTGATTTCAGGCAGAAATCTGCTGTCTAGTTGTGAGCTACCATGTTTGCCATATGTTGATTCTTTGGTTAAAGTTCAGACTATTAACGTCATGAGTGAGTCTAGAATATAATCAGGAAGACTGTAGATATCTTACAAGCAGCAGACAGAAAAACAGGACAAGGCATTTTGAAAAGTGTTAAGCTGCTCAGGGTAATCAGCTGCAGTTAGCTCTATAATGCTGTGCCTGAGCTAACAAGCCCTGTGTAGAAGAGGGACTTAATTGTTTAAACAACACTAATGCCACTAATTGCACTAATAGCAGGTGATTCTTGTCTGGTGACACAGCAATAAGTGAATAGTATCTGCACATGGCCAAGAGGATGACTGCTGTGTATTCACTATATAAACCCACCATAAATTCCCAAAGTAGTGTCCTGAGGAATATTATGTTACTTCTACCTTCAGTGGTTTGGGAAGTACTATAGAGAAATATACACCTATATGGCAAAAAGGTTGGATTTCTGCTTTGCTGGGTTATCTTCAGAACTTGAAACACTATCAGCACTGGGTCCTCATTCCCTAGGCTGGTACCCTTCCAAAAATTCAGCCAGGAATCCAGTGAGATCTTGTCAACAGCAGATGTCTTGGCTTAAATGTTTGGGTTCAACAAATCATCACATACCAATGAGGTTTTTTTTAATTGAAAATTCTCATCAGCACTACTGGTGAGGTCTTCTAGCTTGCAAAGGGCAATTCCAACATTCCAAAACACAGTCAATACTGCTAACATGTTATTCATAAGGAATTTCAGGAAACTGCCAGTTTTTGTGGTTTATGGGGTTTTTGTTTGTTTCTTTTGTTTGTTTGTTTGGGTTTTTTTGGTTTTTTTTTGTTTGTTTTTTCCTAAAGCAATGTCTAATCATAGTTTTGATACAAATATATGGAAGTGCAAATTTATATTTACCTTTATCAATTATTTCTATGGAAAATAATCAAAGCATGTCTGAAACTAAGTTATTTTGGTTAGAGTGCAGAACATATTTTTTTTGATGCTAACACAACCATAGCACAAAACCACTGGGTTATTTTACTATAGGGCTAGTCACTTGAAAACAAAACCAACAAAAACCACCAGGAATTCCTATCTGGGCTTAGATTAATGTTTCAAATGTATACCAAGGGATTACGATTTCTGAAATTTATTATGCATAGTTGCTACCAAAATGTAGTGACTGTCTGAACCCCAAAACTCTGTGCCGTTTCTAAATTTTGTCTGAGCTATGAGTTCATCACACTTTCCTAGTGACGTTATAGTTTGGCAGTGGCCTTGAATAGTTCCTTTACTTTTCTTTTGTCTTATAGAGGCAACTGTGTAGCATTCGTTTGATGTAAATTCAAGTAGCAGGCTTTCTGTGACAGCTGCGTGTACATGTGAATGCTGTTAATGCTGTCAATCCCAGTGCCACACAGCTTTTTTCTTGTAGTAAAGCACTGGATAAAAATTTCCTGATGGAGCCACTCCAGGTTGCTGTATATGCATCAGACCATATTAGGAGCCTTGGGAAATTCTTAAATTTCCCTTAAGCTCAACAAATTGCTATATCATCTCTCCTTTAGGACTTGATAGAATATCACAGATTTGTAGAATGGTTTGTTCAGTGGAGGTTACTTGTTAATCTTGCATTGAAGTCAGGGAAAAAAAATAGGGGTAGGACACAACAGCAGTGTATTTCAAAGGCTAATCAAAGCATGTTTTTACCTTGCAGTGGAGTTGAGTCTCAGGCTAACCTTTATATAAACCAGTGCTTCCACACCTAGTGACGTGTTGGCTCCAGTCTTGAAAACTACAGTTGACTCCTGAGGCTATTTGGCTTTTTTGAGGTTGGGCTGCTACAATTCCTGATTTCTGGCTTGGGCCAGTGCTACCTTAGATACTACATATCATATGAATAAGTTCCTAGACAAGTATTTTTTGTGTTATTAGTAGAAGTAAAAAAAAAAAAAAAAAAAAAAAGAGACAGATTACTTTCCTTATTTTTCTGACACACTATGATATTTTGACACACCTATGCAAGTGAGTATCTTCTTTGTTATTTTTTTTTAGCTTCTGCTGGAAATATTTAAGGGCACCTGTGAAATGAAAAATGGAGTATTTAGATTACCTGTGTTACATTTTGGAAAAGTCCCAGAAATTCTCTCAGAACTTCCTGGCTATAGGATGTAGAGAAAATTTCCCCTTTGCCATATTTTTTTGCCCCCAAATCACACTGCTTAAAGTTCCCTTTAATCTTGTTTCACATGAACTTAAAATGCAAAATAATCTTTTTGCAAACAAGCCTTTAATGACTCCTCTCCAAGCTTCATTTTTTTTAAGAGCTGCTATTTGTATCCTTCTTTCCCCAGCTTCATTGCTTCAAGCCCAAATCTGTGTTTCCTGTTAAGTCTTCCTGTATGAACAGTCTCCAGTGGTCCTCTTGTTTTGAGGAGACTCTAATACCATCCTTGCTGATGTGTGGCTTATTCCACAGCTAAATGGCTGGTTATTAACATAAGAGTTCCATGCTAACTCCGGGATTTATAAATTCTACCAATGGATTTCCAAAATCATCATGGTTTTGTGAACAAAGAAAATGAGAAAGGAACACTTCACAGGCTCAAAATGACTAGCTAATGTCAAGTAGCCATATATGTCAGAGCACATATTTTTACAACCAACTTGAAATTATCAGATGCTTT
Source organism: Agelaius tricolor (assembly GCF_023055355.1). NCBI lineage: Eukaryota > Metazoa > Chordata > Aves > Passeriformes > Icteridae > Agelaius > Agelaius tricolor. The sequence continues at coordinate 50,732,485 of NW_027269263.1, forward strand.
TAATAACAACTGTCAATATACAACAGCTGAAACATCCTAATGGACAGAGTTAGATTTTTTTTTCCTTGCTTTCAGCAAATTGAAATGAATGAGAGAGAAATTTTATATTTGAGCAAGAATAGGAGACCTCTTATTAGATGATTTTAAAATGCTGGAGAAGGTCTTGTGACTAATCTAATTTCTATCAAAAACATTAGGACAAACTCTATTAGACCTAATAACTTAACCTCCCCTGCCTTCATTCTGTATTGTCTGAGAGTGCTTTCGATTGTGCTGTGAGGGAGCAGCCCAACTGCTGATTCACAGAGTGAGCTTTGGCGTCAGCCTCTTGACTGCTCTCAGGACTTGCACATGAGCGCTGGAAGAGAATAAAAGCCCGTGTTTGGCAAATGGCACTCCTTTAAGTCATGCAATTCAAATCAATGGCCAATACATTTGAGTAGAGCGTATGAGTAATTGAATGGGGGAGGATTGAAGTGGCAACCCTGAGCTCAGGTGTTCCAGTAAGAAAAGCATGGCATTGAAGAGCAAGCCCCTCATAATTTTGCTTGATTTAATCAGACTTTGAAAGGAGGTTTGAAAGAAAATTGAAATTCCTTTTAAAGAAGCTTATTTGGATCTACCTTACAACACTCAAGTATTGGCAATGGCTCCAAAACATACATGATTTTCATGTCCACTGGAAATATATTTCTTTATTTAGCCTTTATTATTTCTAGAAGTTATATTTAATTTTTTATAATTTATATAAATTATTTATATTATTTATAATTAATTTATTACTGAAACTGCTGTTCTTTCTCAAAGTTATGGGAAAGTAAATCCATATTTGTATTTAAGAATGAGTTTTTACATGATTCCTTACCACTATTTTGAAGGAGGTGCGAACAAATCTTGAATTAGAAATTTCATCTTGACAAACAAAAACCCAAAAAAACAAAGAAACAAAAAAAAAAAACCCAAAATACACAAAGCAATAAATGAAAAAAATGTGTTCTGAGGTACTCAATTATTAGGTACTATGACTTCAGGGTGCAGCTCACAGCATAATTTGTGTGTTAAGACCCTGGCTGGTTGGTATAGCTGTCTAACCCAGGGCAAAGCATTTCAGAGGCTCACTTATGCACATGAATCAGTTTAGCTTTAAACTAAAAAAACTTAGCCTTGCTTGTCTGCTTGGGTTAATTAGCCCAAATTAGAGATAATTAGTGAGCTAGCTCAGGTGGAACAATATCCTGCTGTAACTATCTAGTTTCTGGTTCTGAACCTGGTTTCCCCTGAGGCAACTTAGTGCTCTCTGCTGAGCTGCGTGGTGAGAGCTTGCCCTAAATACCTCGTCCAGGTTCAGCTGAGTGCAGTTCAGAGCCAGGAATAGAACTGCCATCAGTTGACTTCATGACCTGCCTGAAACCATCCTATTGTTGGTTTTCTCAGAGTTCTTGATTTTATTTTTAAAAAGCCTTCAATTTTTCAGCTGAGCAGCTTGAGGCATAAAGAGATCAGTTAATGGCACTACTGGGAGTAGCACCTGGTATCCTTTGGAGAGAATATCCCCAGCTCTTTGGCTCTAAGCAGCAGAACATGCAGCCTCCTTTAGACTTACTCCAGAAATGGTCTATAAATAAAACAGCGCCAGGTTTGTTTTGAGCCCACACATAAGGAGTTTATTTGAAGGCACCCTCAGGCAGCCTTTTCAGTTACGAAATAAGTTCTGAAACTGCTCTGCTGTGGCTGAGACTTTTTAGATATTCTCCGGGTTATACAGTAAGTAGTACATCATTTTAGTTGCTGTTAAGGTTCCAGAATGTGGCAGTTGCCCAGATCTGTGAGATAACAAGCTGGCCTTCTTCTTCCCACATATTTGTGCTTTCTGCCAATTGCAACTCCTCCTTCCCCCTTTTTTAAAAATTTCTCCTCTTTCCTTCCTGCACCCTGTTGGGAAAAGGAGAGCTGACAGAAGGCAAGAAAGGTTGGTGTGAGCTCCATTACAACCAGTGCCTGTTGATGCTTGCTGTTTAATGAAGTGTGAAGTGGATTGTTAAGGGCCCATTTTTTTCCCTTTTTTGTGAAGAATTAGCTTTTCCTTTTATGATAAAAGAGTGATTCACATAGACATCACTGTTCAGATCCAGAGACTCAGCTTTATATTCTGTTTATATATTCTGTGTCTGATCTCAATTGGACAAGTGAGGTTTGTTCACAAGTAAGGGTTAACAGACTGCGTTGCAAACAAGATTTCATAACTGTTTTCTGTTTTTTGCTGGGTCCAAGGTAGCTGAAGGCTAAAGCTCTATGTTTATCTACATTACCTGGTGCAGTGGCATAGTAATCTTTCCACTGGTGCACTCAAGAAACATGTGGTCTTATTCATTTTGAAAAATAATAGGAAAAAAGCTACATAATGACCAAATATGTCATGCACTAAGTAGTAGGTAAGTTCTCAAATTGTGGTGTCTACATTGTGGATGAGATGTTCCAATATATATCTGGATAGAAATTTATTCAGTTTAAAGATTTTTTGGATTTAGGCCCAAGCACAAATCAGTTAAAAAGTCATATAATTCCCTGATTTTTTCTAAACAGAGATGGACTATAAGCTTATGTTCCCTGAACTCCATATTTTATACTGAAGTTCTGCTTCCGGATATCCCAGAACGTTGGAAGAGCAGACAGTATAATAACTCAAGTAAATCTTACTAGAAGATAAAATACAGATTTTGCATAATTAATAGAGGAGGAAGAAATAGGTCTGGACAAATATAAAAGAATTTATCCAACCTCACTTTTGAGCAAGCCTATAGAGTATTTAAGAGGAAGAATACTGAAAGGTGTGAAGTTTTGTGGATAAGAAAGCAAATATTAAATGAGATTGTTGTAGGTAGATGGTACTAATCTAGCTAGGTGTTTTTCATTTACTAAAGAGCTGTTACTTTTAGACAAGGGAAACAATAGGCTTTATCTACCTATAAAAAGGTAAAGTCAATGCTGTGGTACCAGCCAACAAAAGGGATTACTACTAAAATTGCAAAGTAAACCTGAGACTGGTTGTAAAGAATGACAGCAAGTTATCATTATGAAAAAATCTGAAGAAAGTTATGACTGAAATTTCTCAAGGCTAAATCTTGGAACCATTACTTAGTACTTTCACTAATTTTCTTTCTGTGTTAAAGTCATTAATTCTTATAAATACTGTTGAACACACGAAGTTAGTAATCATCATCAAATCAGAGGTGTGCTGGGATATCTTTAGGAAAGAAATAGAAAGAATCGAGGTAATTGAAATAGGATAAAATATTAAAATACAGAAAGCAGTCTCTGTACTGAAGAACTAAAATTAATTTCTGTTCAGGGTGATCAGTGGATAGAGGGCACATTTTACAATAGCAAATAAAAAGATCTTGGCTTAAACCACAGAATGGAGACTGAGAAGGGACAATTGCTCTCTGAATGCATCAGAGGGAAATAAACAGCAGGGAGGGAGGAGAGCTAATTAATCTAAAGGACATTGCTGGCACAAAACCAAAAGTTCATTATAAAATTTAAGTCAGAAATTAAAGGAACTATCAGAGGAATGAGGAATGTCCTTCTGATAGAAGTAACGGAATCAACTTCATTGAAGTAGAATCTACTTAGTTTATAACAGTAATTGTATGATATGATATGTCTATAATAGGAAACAGCTAGACCATGTGAATCTCAGAGAGGCCTCAGAGAGTCTTATCCCCAACTTCATCTTCAGCAAGTGTTGATATTTCTGTCTAGAAGTTCACAGAGGGGAGAATACAATGATCAGCCATCACCAGGTGTAACCTGTATACAAAAGAAGTATACAGCCTTTTTCATGTGGTGATAAATTTCACATTCACAGACTTCCCCAGAGGCAGGATGGGATCGAGGCAGAATATTACCTTGAAATAAATAATAAAAAAAGGATCTGAATTTTAATATTATTCAAAAAACCCTCATAAAGTCAGTCAGTTATGAGCGTAATGCCCATATTTGAGAACAGACACAAATTATGTCAGAGGACATATAATAGACTAAGTCAATATTGCACTTTCTATAATTACTTTTTCCTATTGAGAAAAAATGTATCATGTCTAGGATTCTGTCCATCATGTTCTACTTATGCTTCATTCTTTTTCTTATTTGCCTGCTTCCCCCTCCCAACCTCAAATGCTGTTTAAAAAGTTGGCTCTGATCTTCTATGGATGGGCTGAGGACATTAAAACATTTTTTAAAAAATTTTTTCTTAGTGCATTGAAAAGTTAGAATAAATAGAAATCACAAAAATAAATGTGATTTTATGTGTCTTTGCCTATTCAGTACCCAGACTCTTGGTGTATCAGGTTGCAGCATTCTAAAAGGATAGAAAATAATAACCCGTTTTTTTCAGCTTGGATGAAGCAGTTTTTTGCTGTAGAAATTACTGATATTATGCCACTTAAAAGTGGCAGAAAAAGCAGAACTAGTGTCCATAATTGCTGTGAACAACATTTATTCTATGGCTAAACAAGGATTTTGGTTTTCAACATTGTCAATCTGGCAGTTTCTGCAAGTCATACATTGACCTTTTCTGTAGAAGTTTAATAATATATTTCCTCTTTTAAATGTAAAAATGGCCAGCCTTTGTCCTCAGTTTGATTCAATGTTTAAAAAAGAAAAGCAAAGAAAAATCTGCCTTTCAGTACATATGCCTTGACCCTTTGGTGCTGGCTTGATCTTTATGAGCTGGCAAAATAAAAATCAGAACTATGGTACTACACAAACACTGGTAAATGCAAGACATTTAAGATTTTTTTTCACCTTTACCCTTCTACTTTTGTTCCTCTACTATTCATGTAGTTTTGAGTGATGCAGTTTTTATGACTATCATTGCCTTATTTTTTTGTGATATGTGGTTTACTGAAAGTAGTGACCTAAATTGTTCAAATGCACCAAAACATTCTATATTTCATGACAAACAGACTAAAACTATCTGTTTACATACACTTTTTAAAGATACACATGTGTAAAAGTCACAACTAAAAATAATTTAAGGGATTTAAAAATGTTTCAAGTTTTTCATATGTTTTAGAGAAATCTTAGCTTGGGGATGCCAAAGTATTCGTTCATCTTCTCTCTTCCTCAGACATAAAAAAGAAATTATGGGAGAAAAAAAATCTGAAACTTTTGTTGCCATGCAGAAGAAACTCTTAATTAACAATACTGTATTAACTGTTATGTGTCTCATCTTTCAGGGGATTTATGTTAGTATCTTCAAAGAAAAAACAAAAATTCATTGTTCTGTCTAGTTTTTATTCTTACTTATACTCCATACTTTCCCAACTATATACAGTAATTTTCACAGAGACAACATTCTGATCTCAGATGTTTCACTGTGAATGGGAGATGCAGGCATTAACTTCAACTGGCATTAACACATAACTTGAAAGGCCATGAACTAAGTAAGACAAAGATAGCTTCTAGCTAGAGGATTACAAACCCAAAAATTTGAATTTATAACAAGAGCTGAATAGAAGGAAAAAAATCCCAAATTGTCTTGCAAGACTTGATTTGTGATAAATCATATAAAGTGAAACCTTTTTAATAAAATATTAACCTACTGCTGTCTTTCATATTTGTTCTCAGTACCCTTACAAAATAATTTTCAAAGAAGACAGGCTTTAGTAAAACTCAATCCTAACACTGGACAAAAACGTGCACTCTGAATGATACTTATGCATTCTCTGCAGAAGAATCAAAGTGTAACAGCTGAGAATTTTTTGTGCTAATTTTCATTAACCTTGTAGAATAAGTAATTAACTGTTCTCTCCTATACAAGCTCACTGTCTACATTTCAGCAGATTGTGTTAATAATTGAAATATAAAAAAATATAGTACACAGCATAAGAGGTTATTAATTTTTAGAGGTATCCAACCAATAGTGTAATTGAAATGTATTTGACAAATGAATGCAATGAACCATCTTATGAAATGAAAGAGTTGTGCATTATGAGACTTTTTGAATAAATAAGTTTGTAAAAAAGTAAATATAAACTACAGAGCAAATTCTCACCTTGAGCTGTATAGGTGTGTAATGACACTCGTGCTCTGCATTATTAAGTCTAATAGTTATACTGGCAGAAACATTGCCCTTACATAAACGGGGAATACTTCTGGATTCAGTCAAGATGAAGACTCTGAGCAGAATGTTTTTTGCTGGAACGTGAGAAGAATCAGCAGCTCTAGGAAAGGAGAGGAGCAATGCTTAAAAACACTTAATGATCTAGTATACTATCAGTATATACTTGAAAGTTTTAATTGTATTGACATAATAAACATGTGATACATAAATATTGATAACACTGTTCAGGGACACTTGAGAATGTTGTGTGCTGATTTTTAATAAAAGATGGATAATGTGAGAGAATGCTGTTTTCAAAACTGTTTATTAATGTAGCTGTTAAAGATGATCAACTCCATATTAAAACCTAGTAAAAGCTGAGGATATGTTGTTGCTGTAGCTGTTCCAAAGTATTAGGAATACAACAAAACTGACTTTTGGAGGCGAATTTTGTTTGGTTGTATTTTGGATGAGGTTTTTGTTTGTTTTGTTTTTCATTGACAACAGAGATCTGACTTGTGGTAGGCTTCCAGGTACTGACACCCTAAAAGTAATAACTGTTTTGGGCAGAATGGTTGGCAGGTATTTGGGATACCCCAGATTATTCACAGAAAGAGGAGAATATACTCCTAGTGCCAAACTTTTTCTAATGCACATCAGTGTATTATGGAGGAATGCAAAAAAGTTGACTTCCTTACACACAAGAAGACTCAAACATTAAGATATTTGTCCTCACTTTTAACTTATTAATAAAGTCATTTACTGAATGATATGATATAGGATACAAACTTTTAGCTGAGGAATGTGCTAGAAGAGTGAAATCTAGACCCTCATGCTTGTTTTAATTAAGGAAAGTGGTAAGTTTCCCCAAGCTTTTAAAGGGCAGAAAAAATGTATAATTGCCTCTTAGGCTTTGCAAATGTGTCACAGAAAACCATGGGAGTAAGAAATTTAGAAGTGTATTGATTTTGCATGGCCTGGTTTTGGTAGCAGGGGGCCACAGAGGTGGTTTCTGTGAGAAGCTGCTGGAAGCTTCCACCATGTCTAGCAGAGCCATTCCCTGATGGCTCTGAAGATGGACATGCTGCTGGCCAAAGCTGGGCCAGTTGGAGATGATGGTAACACCTATGGGATAACAGATTCTGGAAAAAATCAAAAGAAAACTTGTGGGGGAATTTTAATTGTGACTAGACAAGAGGGGAATGAGAACATATGGGGAGTGCAACTCTGCATACACCAAGGTCAGTGGAGAAGGAGGGGCAGGAGGTGCTCCAGGCACTGGAGTTGGGATTCCCCTGCAGCCCTTGGTGCAGACCGTGGTGGAGCAGCTGTGCCCCTGCAGCCCATGGGGGACGCAGAGATCAACCTGCAGCTCCAAACTGGAGTGGGTGGAGACTGTGATCCAGTGGGAGATCCATGGAGAGAAGTGCCCTGCTCCCAGACTGGAGCAGCCTGTCTTTGCACCCATGGAAGAGTGACCCATGCCGCAGCAGTTGGAGGGGCTGCTGTTGCCTGTGGGATGGACTCACCTCCCAGCAGTTTGCAGAGAGGTATTGCACATGAGATGGACTCATGTTGGAGAAGTTCATGGAAAACTCTCTCCCATGGGAGGGACCCCATGGTGCAGCAGGTGAATGATAACTCCTCTCCCCGAGCAGCAGGACAAACAGAGTGATGAACTGACTTCAACCCCCCTGCCCATCTCCCTGTGCTGCTGGGGTAGGCAGTAGAGCTGGGAAGGAGGGAGGGGTGGGGGAAAAGTGTTTTTAAGTGCTTGTTTTACTTCTCATTAACCTGCTCTGATTTTGTTAGTAATAAATACATTTTGTATCTCTAAGTTGAGCCTGGTTAGCCCTTGATGGTAATTGATGAGTGTTTTCACCCCAGTCTTTAGCTCAGGAACCCTTTGTTAAATGTTCTCTCCTCTGTCCAGCTGCAGTAGGGGAGTGAGTGAGGGGCTTTTGTGGGTACCTGGTGTCCAGTCAGTGTCAACTCATGACAAGAAGGTTTCATTTTAAATAAAAGAACCAGGCCTTACCCATTACAACCTGGGAATGAGATAGGCTGGCATAATTAGTCATCCTATGCAGTTTACACCAGCAGAAGCCTAGTCCTTGAGCACAAAAGCTAGTAAAATAACTCCAAATAAAAATATATATTGCAGCAATGGAAGCAGGAGGCAGGAACTCCACAGTGAATTCTGACCATAACTCCCTCTGTAATGTTGCATGAAAAATTATATTTGTCTGGACAGAATAGAAAAAAAATGTCTGATACACAAAGATAAAGATTATTTTCACACAGGTAAAGATTATTAAGGAATGTTTTCAAGACCTGTAAAGATTTACAAAATTAGTAAAGGGAACTTTCATGGGCTTTCCATTATTCTAATTCTTCATTTTTTGATTAATATTCCTTATGAATGATAGAGTTAAGGATTTTGAGCTTGATTTTATGACTATTTAGCCACAGGTATGCCTGTTTAAAATGCAAATACAATTGCATGCATATTTTCTACATGTAGGCAATTATCTTAACAGATATAGAGACAGCATAATTGTATCTGCAAGTGTGCATAATTCACTGTGTCTATGTATATAGTTATCTGATTTGTTCATATAACTGCAATAATTGCATATGCATAGACTGTAATGCCTGAATTACCTGAGAAATTTTGCCTGATGTGGTTTTTTTGACTTCCTTTGATTTTATTATCTAATGAAAACAAGTAGTGTATAAAACAATGAATATGTGATAAAAGTAACTTACAATGTTAAATACTAATCCTTTCCATATGATTGTATTTTCTATGTTCTAAACATAATACTAAACTTGAGATCATTGTTAAAATCTTAGGTATAAAAAATTGCAGACTTTGCTTTTTCTTTAAACTGGACAATCTATTGGGCAAAGCAATCTATTATCCTGGGCAATTGTTTGCTAAGGCTCTCCCCCACAATATGTAGGTTTATAAACTATGAAAACTGAATTTCCTAAACCTTGTTTCCCTACTAAAGAAACTGCAATTACAGTTTTTACCAATATCTTTTTGTTATTGATTTTAATTCAGAGGAAGAAGGCATAAGCAATGATTTTCAATTGATTTGTGGTGGTATCATGTCAGGTAGAAGCTTTTTGAGATTACTTTTTTTTTCTCCTGTGTGCATCCCATGATTATAAATAAGAATCTGGTGAATCTTTCATTCTGGTAGACAGAAAAATTGAAATCATATCTATCATATCTATGAGGCTCATTGTTTCTTTGCACATTTGCAGAGACATTAAATGCATTTCTAGTGCAATACATTTTACTAAAATTGTACTTTTTTCTAGCAGTTCATCTTCTTTTAGATAAATCTGATGTATACCTTAAACACTGTAAACTCATTCAAGTGTAAACTGGATCAAGTGTATTACTCTGTAAAACTTTGCATGTTTCCTATGGCTTAGAAAGTGTGGTTAAAGGATTACTAGATACTTTGCTAAGTAGTTAACCCACTGGTTTGTGTTCAGGAAATATAATTATTCTTACCTTTATTCCTGAATGTATTACTCATAAATAATTTTTAAAGTAAAATTCCCAGTATTGGGTGTGAGAAAGCACTTGTCTACCAAGTCCTGATACATTAATTTTAAATTCTTACCACGCGTCCTCCTTATTTTGATATTACTGGTAATATAGGAGCACAAACAGAAAAAACTTTCTGGAAAATAGCTTTTTAATGAAACCTCAGAACATCCTTAATGTGGGAAAAACCTAAGTGAATGGAAAGCTAATAGTAAAGATAGAGAAAACACAGCTATATTTGACTCTGCTGGTATATTAACATATGGGAGAAATTATTTAATAGTTCTTTTCAGAGTCTAATTTCATCTGTCATGAAAAAGATAAAAATCTACTATTGGGCAGAGACTAGTTAAATATATTGGTGGGTTGTGACTATGCATTTTTCTTGGTAAGTATTTTTCCGTTTGTTCATTCCATTGAACGCTAGAAGGGCAGCACAGAAATTCCTTGCATTACATATCCCGGATGAATTCCATGAAGTATTTAAGTCATATGAAAGCAGCTATTGTAAACCTTTCCTTTATTGTCACATTTAAAGCCATCCATTAAGACCAGTAAGGAAGTTATCCGAAACATTTCTGGAATTATTAGCATTCCTTTATTGCATTAAACCTAACCTACAGACAAAGATATATGAATTACATTATCACATCAATTAAGCATTTGAGTATCTCATGAGATGGATATTAGAGGAAAAAATAAAGAGAATCTCAAAATTGTGCTTGAGTATTTTAACTGCTAAAAAATCTTTAGCTACATCTAGTCTAACTGCAGGTCTGTAGAAGTTTCATTATAGTTTTCTTCAAGATCCATATTCAGTTCACAAGTTTAGTTTAGTTGCTATTCAGTTGCATCTTTGTTTCATATGAATAAAGTTTTGTGCCTATTTGGCAAAAACAAGCATATGCTTGACTAATTTCCCTTATAAGATGAAAATTTGAAAGAAACAAACCAAGTGTCTGCATGTGCAGCTGTAAAACTCTTTATGCAGCCAAGGGATTGAGTTTGTAGTGTCACCTTAGACTAATTTAAGGTATCACCAAGGAAGGCATGTGTTAGATTTTGGTGTGTACCTACAGCTGGGAATCTGATGTGCTATGCAGTTTTGTACACCCATAGGGTGAAGGTGGTCTGTCTGAACAACTAGTTCATCAGTTATCTGTCTTCATTTTAAAATATCTATAACAAAGTGAATCCAACTCCCCAAGTCTGACTAGATGTGCAAATGGTTTTAATTCAAGTATAGTCTCCATATATATTTACTGAGTTTCTGCTTTGCAAAAATGTCATTGAAATGACATTTTCATCTGGCTAACATTTTCATAGCCTCTAACCCTTCAGATTTTAAAAATTAGTTACTTTTTCAATAACTATTTAACCTGTACAGTTTGTTTTCAAGTATTTTAAATATTCCAAATATCCATAAAAAATACTGGTTTCAAGGTAAGAAGTTGGTCGCAAGTATTTCAAAGCAAATTGGAAAACAAAAAAGAAATGAAATAACATCCCTACTTCTTCTGCTCAAGACTTGACACCTCTTTGAAAGATAAGAGTTAGGCAGAACAGAAATTGTTAAAAACAGTACAAGAATAAGGAGTTGTAATTCAAAGATGTGTGTCATCCAAGGCTTCTAATGGGGCCTTCTGGCCTTGAAAATATGAATCCATGAGTATAAATCTCTGAAACATAAAATGAAATGTTATCAAGATTTTTTCAGGCAAAATATTTTGTCACTTTTCACAATGTCAGCTGCAGCATTTTCCTAGAATATAATTCTCAAGAAGATGCCACTTTATTTGCAGAAAGAAGTTTTCATTTTAGCTGGTTAATGAAGCATTGTGTTTAGAAGTGCTTCTTTTTCAGTAAGCTGTCAATCTGCTTTGCTTAAAGGGTTATAAAAGCACTTATTCATTGTGTGAATTCACGCTTCCAGGTGTTTTCAAAATCTGTTTTCCTCATCACCATCTAGGAGAAAAAAGAGGAAGGGAAGGGAAGGCCTTAGGGACATTGCAGATGCTCTGTGATATGCTCATTCGAAGTGTGAATGGACCTTGGCATGCCCTGGACCTTCTCCTGTATCTTATTTGCCTTTTTGACAGTATGAGGGAGACAAGAATGCCAGAAATCTTGTCTGTCAGTGCAAATTACCCAGTCTGAATTCTTACTGGAACAATGTGGGTGTCACTAGATTTTGGAAAGAGCCCAGGCTTATACTACAGCTGAAACTAAGTAGTACACCTAAAAAAGAGAATGTGGCGAGTTGGGACACAACTGTAATAACAATTCATAAATGCAAGATGCATGAGGTCTCAAATTTAACACCATAAGGGCTTTGAAGTCTAAGAATCATCAAGTAAGAGTTTGCTGTACTGCCTGTCCAAAATATCTTATACTTCATGCCAAGATTTATATTTCTAGACATATGTTCCTCTAGTTCAGCCCTCTTGATCAAGGTCTTTTCCCATCTGGTGGAATCTGCATTAGGAGGTGTCAGTCATCTCCTTTTGTGCTCCTGAATCCTATCTGAAATCTTGCAATTTTTCCTGCAGTGTAATCAGTGGTGGGTGGCATTGAACCTTTTAATTCAAGAGGGAAGCAGAGACACTTCCCCCAGCTCCTCCTTGGACACCCGATGGAGAGAAGGGTGCTGGTCATCCCTGCCAGAGGAAGGGCTTGGAAACTCATGTTCAAAAAAGACTATCAGACAGACAGCCCAGTCTAGTATGTGAGAAAAACTGCAGGAATTTCATTGTTCATACTCTTTAATAATTGTTCTGACCAATTTGACCCTCTGCTCTTTGTGTTAGCTGTGATGGTCCCATTCCCATGTCCCACCCCAGCCTTCATGGTCTGTGTTGTACAGTCTCTTCTGGGTGGATTCCAGGACCAGAGCCACAAACCCAAATCCAAACACGGCAAGACTTCATGCCTTGAGTCATTGTGCAGCCTAAAATCTTTCTGAGGCTAATTTAAGCACCATTTGACTGGTATTTTAGTGACAGGCGGTTTCTAGAGCACAAGTGTTAAAGGCCTTGGCTGTACAATATAGGTGTTTTAAAACACAAATTTGTCTATTTGTACTGTATAAAGTATACCATGCTTAAATTGTTAAATATAACACACATGTTGCTTTCTAGAACTACTGTCCTTTTAAGAAAATCTTAAACATTAGGAAAAAAATAGAATTGGGAATGGCATGACAGAGTAGAGATAGATATATATGTGTGCAAATTCCCCTCCCACTAAGGCAAGAGGAGTCTGTTCCAGAAAACTACATGGGAAAACCATGCTAATATTGGAATCTCTAGAGTTTTATTAATGAAAAAGGAGGTTATAATGTCATTCCTTTCAAGAATAAAATGTCAAGGTCTTCTAAATCAGAGAATATAGTGAAAATATAAGCCTGATAACAAACCTTTCTTTTGTCTACCGACAACCTCTGATCTCCAGTGTAAGAGGCTACAGATGTTTCTTTTTACTGAAAGTTATCTAAGACCTGTACCTTGTTAACAATAATACTGAAAACAATGTTAAATATAGCAGTTCAGTTAACACAGGACAATAGGTTTTTTGTGGTTGGGTGATGGCACGTAAAAGCCCCCAGGCACTGAGAGCAGGCATTTTAACAGCTTAAAGCAAAAAGGAAACACTAGATCATGCATTTTACCTTGATATGTCAGATGGAGGGATTTCACCCAGTAGGGCGTGCTCTGGGCTTAATCAGGGATAAAGCTGATCTATAACTTGGTTTTTTTGAGTTGAACTTTCCATCCAGACATATCAACAGTTATGAAACAAACCTTTTCTCTCGATAGTTTTCTTTAACTTATTCCTGCCAATGTTAGAAGAGTGCTTATAATTTCTCATTTAAATTTTTCTGGTTTCAGTTTTTTGCCACTGGATTGGACACTCTTCAAAGAATTTCTCCACAAGAAGGTTTTATACAATGCATTCAAATTCCCTTTCTGTCTGCATTTTTATAAAGCAAACAGAAGGACGTCTTACAGTCTCTCACAGAAAGACATTTTCTCCACCTTTAAATATGTTTATAGCTTATTTTCTGAACAATTTGATAATGTCATTTTTAAAAAATAGCTAGCTAGAAAATGCTAGCCTTAACTGATTCTGCAGTGTTAAAGTATGCTTTTTTTTTGCCATTGCAGAAGACTGTTATGCAAACCACTGAAAATGAATGTCAAATTGCTCATCCAGCACTTCCCAGCTGAATCTCAGCTTTCCAGGATTTAGTCCATCATTCTGTAAGTAGTCACATCTTTGTAGATTTTTTACTTTGTATTTAGTGGTGTTTTACTTTGTATTTAGTGGTAAATTAATTCTGTGAATTTACTAAGCAATGCAGAAATGCTTTCTGTGGTTGTCTTGGTCCACTAATTATCCATTCTTACTGAATGACTTTGCAAAATAGACTAGAATCAATACTGTGTTTAATTCTTGATCAATGACAGAGGTGCCAAATAACATAGAGTACTGATCACCATTAAACAGAATTCTCTCACTGAAATATACCTATAGCCAATTCATAATCTGTTCAATGTATTTCTTGCTTATTTTGTACAGAGCTTAAAAAAAAAAAATGTGTCATGCAGTAGAAAGTTAAACTCCATTGCTCCTGACAGCTTATGTTATGCAATTCAGAGGCAGATGGAAATAAAAAGACTGAATGGGAAAAATCTTTGTCAGGCACTTTGCTTCACAATGAACAGCTGAGAAATCATGCTGGTTTGACAAGATATACTTTTGAAATAAGCATTCTGACTGGCCTTAAGTAAATACTTATTTTTCCTGACTTTTTAGATGATTCCCAGGCCAGATTTTTCCATTAGCCTTTTGGAATATAATAAAATACCTTAAATTAGAATTAGGTACCCTAAATTAGGATTAGATTAATGTTTACTTTCTGGAATGCTTGGTACACTTTTTGATCTCCACCAGTATAAAGAAATGTAGGATAATTGACATATTTAAATTTTCAGTCATATGCCAATGATTTGAAATAGGAGTTTTTAAAATAAATCCTGGAAAAACATTTATTAATTTAATTTTTTTATATTAAACATTTTATTTTCCTTGTAAGAAAGGATTTTCAATGTATTTCACTTAACTTTTTTAAATTAGGGTTTTTTTTGTTGTTTGCAGATTATTACCATTAGCAGATGTTTGCTATGGGCAGTGAAAATCTGGTTCCCATTGACTACAGTGGTCAAAAATGTAGTTTTGTTGTAGATACAGAATATTTAATGTGGTATGATATCAGTTTCATATGGGAAAACACTGTATAGTGCTCCCCTCAAATTGTAGTCACATGGTATGTCAGCTTCCATGATGACAGCAGTGACAACCTCTTGATCTCCTCTGCTGTGCTAACATAAGCTTTCATGAGGTTGGACTCTTGGCTGAAACAGTGAACCAATGCAGGCCAAAAACACCCCGAGGGAAAACCCTTTTACTTTCAGGCCAGGTGAGTTCAGTGATCTTGGTGGCAGTGCCGCCCTGCAGTGCCAGCTCAGCCGTGCCGGGGCGTGGGGACACACACAAAGGCACCTGGGACAGAGAACTTCTTGCTCTTCCAATCTGGTTACACAAAACTGGCAGTGTTAAAGCAGTGTGAGTTTTAGTTAAAGTTAGGTGTCAGCCAGCAGCATGCCCAATGCCAAGTGCAAACATTTCAGATCAAGATTTGCCTCAGTTTCTGGGACGGGAATTTGTCTTTAAATTGCTGTTTTAGATGAGCTGGCATGCCTGAATGCAAAACATAGAGATTTTTGTTCAGTTGCCACAAAGAAAAGTAGCAGGACAAGTCTTCCATTCGTGTGTTTAAATCATTCAGGTCATATAAAGGATCCTGAGATCTGTTCTGCTAATGTAAAGGGAACTTCCCTGCCCCATCATCTACTCTGGTGGTTACTCTTGCACCACCTCCAGGCAGTGATTTCGGATTGAACTCCTTTTACACCGGCACACCTCACACTCGGTCAGACCTGGTCTCCTTACTGACTCCACCCCTGGTTTCCCAGAGCATAGTCTTAGATATTCAGATACTTAATTTAGTCATGGTGCAATAACTAAATAACAAAATAAGAGCTTCAGCTGAGTGACTTTGACAAGGGGCCCTGAACAAAGGAATCCCCATGGATTTTTATACCCATACAGGGAAAGGGTGACAAAGTCTGGGCTCAGGCTTAGGCTCCTGTCCCCAAAGCTCAGCCTGCATCTCTCTCTGCAGCTGCACACAGAAGTTCCTGCTCTGAGTGTATTCCTCCACACTAAACAGCATCATGCAGTGTTAATTCTAAGTAAAGTAAATATGGCAGCATTGAATAAATGTGGCTTAAAATGCTTACATAAAAAACTCAAGATCTGATATCATCTTTCTAAATTTCTGTATAGTTGTAAAAAGAAAAATTTCTTAGTTTAACTAAAGTTATTAGTGTTTGTCTAACTTGTATGGCCAGTGGATATATACATGTATTATTTCTGCTGTTTTCTGTCTATTATTGCTAACTCAAAATGTAAAACCCCAGAACCAGATTTTTTTGTCATATCTAAGTTATCCATCCTGATTTCAAAGTTGCCCAAATTTTATATAACACACTGTCCAATTAGACTGCTTATTGAATTTTTTTTTCAGATTTCAGTAATGTAATCTTGTCCAGAGGATGCCATCCTAATTACATGTAATCAGATTACACATGTATGTATGGCAAAATAGGTTCTTATTCCCTTCTGTTACCTAACCAAAGAGATAAGGAGTTCATCTAGTAGGTGGTTGAACTTAAAACCCCATTTTCTTGCCACCAGTTTATAATACTCTAATTACCCTGTTAATTGCTGGGATTTTTTTACTTTTCATTTGCTCAAAACACTTTTGTGTGAATGAACATAAATATATATTTTCCTTTATTTTTCCAGGCTTAATCACATAATTCTTCAGAGTAATATTAACTAATGTCAGAATGATTTATTACAACTATTCATCCACCTCTCTGTCTTGATTTTTATGTATTACTATTATGACACCCTTTTCCATAATGAAATAGCTTTATCTCACCTTACATGAATTTAGCCACCCATCCTTCTCTCAGTCTCTCTGTTAATATTGAAAATAAAACTGGATGTTTGAAACAATTTTAAACTATGTATATTGCATATATTTATGCAGCAAATAGAGTGACTTCAGTAATAACTGGCAGAGACACCTGTATCATGAGCAAATTTTAGTGGCATAATTTTCCACTTCATTATATGTTTGTTTTTTCTCTTCAGTTGAGGTAATTTAATGTCCTTTTTCTTCCTATTGTTTGTCAATCTGTTTGTTTATGTGAAGCACTATAAATACTGTCTCAGCATGTTGCCATAACAATTGTTTTATTTTCATGCATGTAGTAGAAGCCTGATGAGATTGTGAAACTACCATATAAACAGTTTGAAGGACAAGTGTCTGAGATGTATGATCACAAATAAGTAAGGGTCCATGCTTTCTATATTTTCTATCCTGTTTTATTACCAGACTGAGCCTAATTTGAATGATCTTTAAGCTTACTAATAACTTCACTATAATGCTGTTCATTTGAAGAAACAGAAAGCAGACTAAATTTCATAGTGGGTCCTATGGAGACACAGAATTGTTTAATTTCTCTCCCAACCCCTCTTCTAACCTCTGATGATAGTATGACATCTGTGGGTTCAAAAGTGCCATATGTAAATGACCAAATTCTTCTGCAGAAGTAGCTAGATGTGGTGGTTGCTGTTTAAAGGTCTGGCTGACACTGTGATGACTTATGTATGTGACAGCTCCATTGATTTCAAGGCCATTTGAAGTCAATGGGAATACTCACAATGTGTAAAGACAAAATGCAAATTCTTCCTCCATCACAAAGTAGTTTCACATGAAGAAAGAGCTGCGCTGTCAAATGGCAAACACAACCTCTAAAATGGTAGTGTTCTAGAAAGAGAGTATCTGAAATCAGAAATTATTCATTCAGCGCAACTGATCATTGTTTGAATAATTTTTCTAAGTGAAAAGAATTTCTGCCAATGGTCAGTATGGAAATCTCAAGCAGAAATGTTAAACAGTATGCATATTTATCATGTGAATTATGTGAATGAATTTATTTTTCTGCTTTTATGCATTTTCTACTTAGATATCTGTAAGGCAATATGATACTCTTCCTAGCCAAAGTGAGACATTGGGTCAGTTTTGGCTATTGACCTAGGAAAGGTCTACAGTTACCTAGAGAAACAGTGCTGCAGGCACAGTCCCTGTGCCTGAACTGAAATCAATTAGGCATTAATATATTTTGAGACAATATTAAAAACAAAAGCACCTGCTGGAAAGTCACACTTGCTGAAAGAGAGTGATAACAGTAAACATTAATCCAGCAGTTTACCAGCCACTTGAGCATGAATTTTTGGTGCTATGGATTGGAGAAGGGATTTGCAGAT
Source organism: Agelaius tricolor (assembly GCF_023055355.1). Lineage (NCBI taxonomy): Eukaryota > Metazoa > Chordata > Aves > Passeriformes > Icteridae > Agelaius > Agelaius tricolor. The sequence goes on from NW_027269263.1 coordinate 50,750,622, forward strand.
TTTGCCATTCACACAATGATAATCACTTTCTTGGACTTTAACATCAGAAGAGACCAATTCATGTAGTCAGTGTTGCCCACACATGACCATAGTATTTCCTCTGAATCTGCCTTCAAGAATGATAGTGATGCATTATCTAGCAAACACCTTTTGGAATCACAGGCAATATAGATACTTAAAATTCTAGTAGAAAAAATGCATACATCTACTGGTGAATTCTTAATTTCAAGTATTTTTATCTTCTTTCTTACATTTTACCTAAGCTTACCTTCACCAAGATCTTGTTCTGTTGCTATTGAGTCCTACAGTGGACTTCACTAAGACTAGAGGCTCCTGCACCTCCGTACCAGGTTGCTGTATCTCATATTTTTGTGTCACTATTTTATTTCTTCCTCTTGATCAACAATGCTTCAGGCAGCAAATCTGCTATATCTGTCTAACAATGAAATTCCTTAAAACAATGTGTATATGTGGGTTTTTTTTCATTTTACATGCACTTCATACAAGCATCTACAGATGTAGTAATCCTGATTTCTTGTGTAAATGAACAGACAAAATCAGCACTAAATCTGAGCCTATTTAAGATTGTATCTATATGAACATAATCTGTAAGCACTGCTTATGAGTTGTTGGTGACAACTAATACCTCTTCATTTTCCTTCCTCCTTTTGTTATCTGATCCCTTCTAAATGGTTGAAGCTGTGGTTTCTAAATATTTAATCATACAAAACTTCCCAGAAGGATTAAGTAGAATTTACAGCAATGAGTGAGCAATTCTGCTTTCTGTCCTGTTTATTGTATTGGTGGATAGGAGCTAGAACTGCTGGGGGATTTTTTTGTTTGCTTTTGTGTTTTTGGGGTTCCTCTCAATGAAATCAACATTTGGGGAACATGATTAATGATTTCTTAATCTAAGAAACTGACTGTGCAGCCAAGTGGAGACCTGACAGCCAACAGTGAGAGCACAGCAACTTAGATGCTATGTGTTGGTCATTAATCTTCCAGGGAGGCTGGACATATGCAGGGATGCTACTGGAGTGGTTACTGAAACTCAATAATGCATGCCATTAAACACCCAGTATCACCTGCTTCAGTTCTTTGCCTTGCAGACACATCTAAAGTCAGCCATGGGAGGGACAAGTTATTTCAATATACAGAATTTGGGTCAATCCATTGAAATGTAATAGCTGTGAAATTGGGAAATATGAAAACCAAGAGCAAATGGATGAACAGCAGCATAGGAGCATAGATGCCTAATTAACTGCAGGCATTTTGGTGATCATGTTCAGGACAAATTTCAGGAACTGTCCCTCAGCAGCAAAAGAAGTCTTGAAGAAATAGTTCTCAAATGGTAGTTTCATAATGGTAAGGTGTTTTACAGCAGGAGAACTTTCTGAATGTAGGAATCCTGCTGAAAAATACATCATTGTGAATTGGAAAAGGATGCTTAGGACTTTTTATTGTCTTTCATTCACTAACATGACATACCTGTGTAAGACATTTACAAAATAAAATATATTAAAAATCAGAAAATAAGAAATTATCTTCATTCTGCCATTACTTTAAACTGTTCTAAATCAAGAAAAAAACCTGGAAAGAAAAAAATTGTTCTGCTTAAAACTGTTCACCTTTTTAATCTCCAACCTCACTTAGAGGTCAACATTTATAAATGTTTAAGAAGTCAGGTTAAATACCTGTTTAATGAAAAAATAAAATTTATTTCAAGATCATGCAACAAGAGATGGTTTCAACTGTTACTCATCTCAGCTGTTTACACAGTTATTGAAAGGGTTAAGTAGCATACTATCAGTCATGCATATGAAATTTGGAGTGAGAGGAGGAAAGTGGATTTGAGGTTGTTCTCCTTCAGTTCGTTCAAGGTTCACTGAATAGGAAAGTGAATTTTTATTATCACTTCCTGTGAATGAGCAGTTGACAGGACCCATCAGGGAACTGCCAGAAACCTCAAGAGTTTCAAGTATGAAGCCCAGAGTCCACTGCAAAGTTTCCATGACAACACACTCATTAAAATAAAAGGAAATTGTGCCTGATATTTACAGCTTTCAGCATACAGTTGAAAGCCTTGTATCTCAGATTTCCAAAGTATTTACACCTGGGACCCAAGAATGCAGGCTGTCAAGAAATAAAGGGGAGTTGTAACACTTAGCTGTGAAAGTGGAAAGGTTGTTTGCAGGTTAGATTTCAGCATTCTTCAATTTCTTGAATTGTAGTAAACATCTCTTCTGTCTCTTTCTGTGGTTTGCTAAAGGGTGAAATGGACTTAATATTAGCTTGAAAACAGACTTGAGGGAAGGTTTTAGTGAGAGCAGTTTTACTGAAGATAGGGATATTCTTCCAAGACAAGGGACTTAACTCTGAAAATAATCGAATTAAATTTATTTTGCTACAGATATATAAATTGTGAAAGATAAATCATCACTGATACTTCCTCAGGCTTGGTAGCAATCACTTACATTATAGTAAAGAACCACAGGGATGAAGGGCAACAATAATAACATAGTTTTTTTTATTTGAGGTACTAAAGTCCTACTGAGTTCTTTTCTTTAGTATCCCCACTCCTTACACTGCCCTTTTCCACTCTCTCCCTTAACAATCACTTTGGGTCTCTTTTTGTGGCTTTATGCAAAGTTATTTTATTTTTGCACAGGTGAGAAAACTCACAATGGGGATAAAATAATTAAGTGGAAAAGATCAGGGATGTCAAGACAGTAACAGAACTAGAAAGTATTGTCTGACTTGGGCCAAGCATAGGTCTTGCTGTCCCTGATTCTTCGATTTCTGCAATCATACAAGAAGTCAGGCTATAAAATTGTTGTTGCTTATTTTGACCTTTGGATGAATCTCACACTTATCAGTTAACAGTAATCCAGTACATTACTCTTAAAAGATATCATAACAGAGTTAAAGAAAAGTAAAAAAACCTTACAAATAGACACAGACACATGTAAATGTACATAAAATAGCATAATTGCCCAGCATACACCTTGATCATACATTACAGTGAGTCTTCTTTTTCCCTGACTGTACAAGTACCTTTATGCTGGCTGCTTGCCCAAGCAGGTATCAAATTGTAGTGTGTGAATAATGTCTTAGGTGAACAAAAACATCACTGAGGGATGTGTGTCAGCTGCTTGGGAGGATATGTTTATGCATGTGATTATATCAGAATTAGCCTATTTATAGATTCTGATTTGGTAAATGGCCTGCAAGGTCAGACAGTTGGACTCCTCTCTTTCCCTTGGTCCCAGTGTTTGGGCTTTGATGTCCTTTGGGACTTATTCAGTGCAGCAGCATTTGTTGCTTTCTGTTCTGCATCTGGTCAGGTGGAGTAGAGACAGATTTTCAGCAAGAAATTTCTGTCCCTGACTGGGAAGTGTCAACAATTCTGTGCCTTCAAAGGAATGGAACACATTTTTCTGTCTCCCCAGTTCATCAAATTTAGCCATTTTCCCAAGCAATTTTTGAATGAGTCTTGCAGTTTCTCTCTTTTCTATCCTAAGTTTGTAGTCTCCTCTTGTTACTGATAGCTGCATTTGTTCATTTATAGCTGGCTGCTTTAGTTTCTATGGTTTTCATATTTAGCTGTCTTTCCCTTGCACACTAAGACAACACTCTCTCCCCTCTGGCTTCCTAGAAATCCTTACTCCAGTACTCTGGTCATTAGTTGGTTGCAGATAGAGTAGGAGCACTGGTTTGCCTACTGGAGGAAGGTAAAAGTCCTTCTAGTGCCAGGATGGTCTTTTTCTCACCTGAAAACTCTCTCTGAATGAGATCCCCCTGCCAGGACCCCATTAGAGGTACAGACCTTGCTAATAAGCCCATGAAATTTTCAACTCTCTTTGTCAAAGTGCATTCCAGCACCATCTACTAATTTTCCTAATTTTACCACCTTCATACTGTTAGACCACAAACCATAGCCAGTGCATCAGCCAGACATCTAGCATGAATGTGTAATTGTTTCTTCCAGACACATAACTGTGACCCTCTGGTTCCTCAGACAGGAAATATGAGACAAGAATACACTAAACTAGTTGGTTGTGTATTAGAAGAGTCAGCCAGTTCATAAAACCCAAGTGTAATCGCAAAGTGAGCACAAATCAATTCTCAAAAATAAGTGAATAACTTTTTCTCAGTGGCAATGTCCTTCCATTTCTAGGCCCTGCCCAGAATAGGTTGTATCTCAAGGCTTTCTGCTTCATTTCAAGGCTTGTCTGATCTCTAACAGAGCTTCTGACAATAAATCTTATAGGAGCTTAATGACCTGTAGCCCTTTTCGTAGTGCTGGCTTTTTCCCCCCCGGTACATGAAAAGTGGTATCAATCTTTCCATCCTTCAATCATAAGAAATATATCCTTGAGATAGTCTAGAAAGGAACATGAATGAGCTTGGAAAGACAAAAGAAGTGATGAAAGTTATAGTGGGAAATGTGCTTGGAGGGTCATATGGAGAGCAAGGGGATCTCGATAATAAATACCCTTTTTATGATTCTGATTTTTTAGGACTCAGAGGGATACTTAGAATACATTAGCTGAAATATTTGGAAGGTTGATTCAAGTGTTGTAATGGCTTTGAAAATATCAGAAATGCTGATAGTGTTTCTTTAAATGTTTTTTACATGCTTTTCAACACAGAAGCCACTGACTGTGTGGAGGTAGGTGTATAACAAGTGGAATCTTAGTGAGAGAAAGAAAACTTTGGTATATGAGGTCTTTTAATACTATTCAGGATTTTTTAAAATTTCTCTTGTCAGATGAAGCCATTAGAAAATATTTTTACAAGTAACGTCCAGAAGAGCTAGTACTAAAAAAACAGTACTCTGTTTTCACAGTGGTTTCATTGTCTTGATGGTGTAAATCAGTGCAGATTGAGTTTCTGTTTTCCCAAGATCATACATCAGTTTTGTGGAAGCACTTCACAGACTGGAAAAAAAAATTAGAAAGCTTTAAAATATGACACCAGAGTGAAGGGATTCACTAACAGTTCCACTGTATTACAGATGTCAATAGCTCCTTGAGCTCTAATGTCATGCTGACTGCTTGCTGTGTACTGTAGACTAGCATCACCCACTCCATGGTGCTAGGGGAAAATTCAGGGATGTACACAGAGTGGCTCAATAAGTTTTCTTATGGACTTGAAAGACTAAGAGATTGTGAAGATCCTGGATAAATTCTATTCCAAGGACTCTCATGGCGCTGGGGGAAGGTCAATATATGTTGGAAATATTAGCAAATTTGTGGTGATGGACTTGCTATATTTGCTGCAAGCAGACTTACAGGATGAATGTAGGTGCCTGCAAGGTTAGTTGCCCCTTAGCCAGCATCTTTGGAAAATTCCCCATTTTCTGAACTAAGAGTCATCTCACTTCTCTGGCATTTGAGCTTTCTTTTCATCACAAGCATCATCTGAAAACACTCAGCCAGTTAGCAGCTTGTAATTGGCCTCTTCCCATACTAAAGGCACCCAGATCTCAGAGAGCAACCACAGGCATCACAGATACTGTTTTTCTGTCTGTGTATAGCAGATTCTAATAAAAAACATCTGCTCTTATTCCTTTTCCCCTTCTCTGTCAGGAAGCTGTCCACAGAAGTTAGTGAAGTGATTTGTTCATGAACTTAACATCTAACTAGAACTTTATTCACAGATGGGGACTTGTGTATGTCATTTTCAACACATATCATTGTGCAGGTGCTGTAAAGAAAAGTAATCCCTCTCCTTACATTATTTATGGCTTTTTCATGCAGAGAGGTGAGACACATTAAATGGTTCAATAACTGTCTTCTATTTAATTGTGTCAGCAAGAAGAGTCTATTCTTTCCTGTACTTTCCATTCCCCAGTACTCTGTTTTGGGTTTTTTTTTTTCTGGCTGTCTTTGATCTGTAAAGACACAGTCCTGTCTTCCTGAAATTGTATCTTCAGCAGGGATAGTAGGTGAATTGGATCAGATAAAATAAAACCTGATCTGAACACAACCCTAAAACTCAAGCTGAATCAGAATAGCTCCAACTGGCATCAGTGTCTCTTTGACCTTCAAAATCAATGCAGCAAAGAAGTTACTACATTTCTAAATTACGTGGGTGTCATTGTTAGTTAGGCACATTTCAAAATATAAACATACACAAAGCACTTTATTAAATTTCCTGTAGACCTGGAAGCTCAGAGTAAAACCAGCCATGAAAAAATACTGCAGATGTATCAGAATTCTCATGGCTTGGGGGAAGATGAACAGACACAGAAAAAGCATTAAAAATATTCTGTGGTGCTTTTGCTACTAGGGCCACAGTCCTTAGAATGCTTACACAAAAGAAATTTTTCTTTATTTTCTTACAAATGAAAGAATCTGTTGCCTGGTCAGTGTCATGCTACAGTAAGTAAACTACTCTCAACCCTTACCCTCACCTATAAAGATAGTGCTGCAATCACTAATTAGTGTCTTTCCTTTGGGATAAAATTATATTTCCAAAGTCCAGTGCTCTATCAGATGAGAAAACCAGCAGTGAGAAGTGTGTAACTGCACCCATTCTTCCTTCATCATGAGAAAGCCTCTGGAGGTGAGTCTGACCCCAGCAATGGGATTTCTTCAGCATCACAGATGTCCTCATAAGTCATCAGTGTGCAGGATCCTTTTATATGCCTTTTTTTTAAAATGAAATAAACTGATGAGAGTACATCTAATAAAACATAAGGATAGTTTGAATAGAAAAAAGTGTGATTTTGTGTTGCCTCATTGGAAAAAAAAAATAAATTGTGTTTATAGAACCTGTTAACCAATTTGATGCTCACAACAATAATTGTAGCAGTGATAATAACTGTAATCATTGTACTATGAAATGAACATTGGGGAAAAAGGCTGTGCTAACAATAATCACTGGAATAGACAGCCACTGGAGCACGTAATCAAACAAATCACTGAAGAAATCACCGTAACATTTCTTGGATCAATAATACAAATTGTTTGGGACTTACATAAGTGAAAAGAATGAGAGCAATTAATTCCATTGTTGCAAATCATTGATCAGCTGCCTTAAAAAAAGTGTGACTTTTAAAACCTAAAATATTCCTTTGTGTCACGAGTCCTTGCAATGAGCCATTGAAATTGGATGTATATCTTCAGCTGGTGCAAATAAATTTAACTTCATTGAAGTCAATGGTATCAAGGTATTTTAGATCAAGGACTAAATACCTTCATTTTTGATAGAGAAGCCTAGAAGAACACTACTAAGTGGGTACTTCACTTCATCTTTGATGGCAATGACTGTCTGGATACTGTTTGGCTCCTTAGGTAACTGGATGAGTTGGAAGACTCAGAAAGGCCTCAGAAATGAGGGAAATAAAATTGACAAATGGCCGCAACACAGGGGAAAAAAGTAGAAAAGAATTATATAATAACTGAGAGAACAAGAGGGAGAGGAGGGGGAGAGAGAGTGAACTCATAGGACAGGATTTTCAAAGGCACCTTTGTATCTTAGGATACTTAGGTACTTACCATAAAGAGCATTGTGATTTTCAAAAATTTACATATTTTGGGGTGGTCACATTAACCAGAACCCCTCAGTGTCTAAACTCCATGCTTGGGCATGATGTAACAGAGGTTAAGGCTGTCTGAACTCTTGTCAGTTTGGAAACTCAGTTTGGAAAGATGCTAGTTCTCTTTTCTCCCTTTTCTGTTTGGACAGAAAAAAGTTTGGTAGAAATTGGCCTGTGTCTAGGCCCAGGCAGAATGGGAATGAGACAGCACCTGGCATTTAAACAGCTGTGAAAATTAAATGCCTTCCAAGTTTAACAGCACCTGTGATTAACCACCAGTGATTTGTGGATTTTAAATCTTGGGTTAGGCTCTAAGTTCTAGCAGGATGTACAATGTTCCTTGGTGGATCATATCTCAAAGCAAAAGTGTCCAACTCATGTCAGCAACATTTTACTTAAGTTTAGTTTGGATCTTTGAAACCCACATAATAAAACAAGCAAACAAACAAACAAACAAGCAAAAACATTTATAGAAGATTATTTACTAACCTGTTCAATATGCTTATCTACATTCTTTGCGCAACAGTGATATTAATCCAAAATTATGAACTGTTTTGTTTTAAAGGAACATTCATGTTTAAATGTCTTAGCTTCAATATATTCAGCTACTGAGCATAATTTTATCTTTAATAAAATTATTGATTGGGCCAAATTGGTAAAAAAGTTACAATTAAATGGCAAGGGGTTCAAGACCAGTGATTAGGACAAGTGGGTTTTAACAAATTTTTACAATGAATTGTTTTGAAATTCAAAACAAAATATAGTTAATAACTAAATATAATTAGTTATATCAGCTAAAAATCAAAACTTACATGTTTCTATAGTCTGTATGATTTTTAGAGTTACTTAGATCCTATATAATATAGGATATTCAATCTTGGATGGCTTTGTCAAGAAGAGCAAGTTTCCCCTGCTATAAAAAAAATCTAGAATGAAAGGGTCTTTCATGTATATAAAAAACCACCAAACTTTGTCACTGTCTTTCTGTAATATGAAAGATGGTAGAGGTAGAAGTCTATGGTAATTTTTCATCAGAAGGGTTTTACCTGTATACACGTTACCAAGGTAGCAAAATAGAGATGTGGGATATTCTTTTCAGTAATTGCATTAGTTGTGTAATAATAGCAACAAAGATACGATAAACAGCATTATAACACAAGCAAAAGCCTTTTTCTTTCAGTTATATTGGATCCAAATGTTTAGTGGAACATTTCTGTTTTTAGCAGCTTTCATAAGGAAATGAGATTGATGAGGACTAGAGTGGGAAACAAAGGTAAAACAAGTTGTTCATGATTGCAAAACAAATCAGTGTCATAAGCCAGGAATAAGATAGCCAGTCTTCTTTCTTACAGACTTGTCTTCATATTGTCCATCATAAGAATAGCATAAAATGATTAAAATTAACTAGAAGAACAAAAAGTAAATTAACATCTGTAGGATTACCGTTCGCAAGTCATGCATGAATTTTTGCTACTTATTCTAAATGTAAAAAAGAACTACTCATCTGCTTAATGTTCAAACCTTGATTCTTTATTATTTGAAGCACTGAAAATAAAAACTAAACCTATGCTAAGGGCAGTTATCAGCTGGCTATATCAAAGATCACATTTGTAGAGATTTTAGGTATTTATTAGGTAGTTTTCTGGACCCTGATGTCCACCTCTCACTGCTTTATTAGTGGAATGCGCTGGGAATGAAAGAGAAAAGAAGCAGAAGCAACACATGATTTACTTGCTGATTTAGGGAAAAATAAATTTTTCTGTAAGAAGTCAACCTAAAGAACTGTGGTTTCCTATTGATCTGTGTGCTCTAAATTACTGTACTGGTACTGAACTACTCAAAATCCTATTATGTTCCTATATTGTCCTCTCTTAGCTCGTCTTCTGTCCAGGCTCATCTAAGCTGTGCATTAGCTGATTAAACAGTTGGTTGTTGACAAACAAAATGTGTGATAAGCAAGCTTATTTTACCTTTCTTCACTTAGGGCTGAAATTGGCCTTTATTTCTCACAGTTAGTTAATTTCCACAAAATTTGTTGAAGTATGACTTTGTTATCTTTATCCCTCTGTCAGATTGGACTAAAATTGTCCAGTGGGTTCAAAAGTCACTGCAGACAATTGGACAGATATCTGCACAGAGAACACAAATCACATCAAGATTGTTTCTTTAGGAAAAAAAAAATAGCAGAAAATAGATGTAGCAGATCTTGCTTTATTTCTGCATTCTCACAATTTACTTTTTAGTTTCATTTTGCAAATGTGAATCATAAATGGGTGGCGATTATTGTTCTCAAGGAAGACTTAAGACTTTAGTTCCATCTTATTCATGAACTGGGAGATCAATGTGGTTTTGGTTTTTCAAATAAATATCCAGGGTAATTCAAATACAGCTCCTAGATTATACAAAACACTGAAGTCTAATTAATTCATGATTATTGAAAAAAAGAGAACTAAATAATATTATTTTTTAGAGCCAATGTCCTAACTGCATCATGAACATTAAGTAACCAAGACCTATCATCTCAGTTTTCTGATTATTAATTTAAAAATAAATGTGAAGTTTTGCCAAAATATGGATCAAATATTTTCTTCAGTTCTTTTATTTTCATTCTTTCTTGAGTGTCTGGAATTTATCTCAGGACCAAATGTGCTGAAATAATGAGGGATGATATTTGACATAATGAGGGGATGGTATTCAAACCTGAACCTTTGCAAGAACATTGCATGACAATTGCAGCCCAAATTTGTGAAACAGACAGGTATTTGTCTCAAGTTCTAAAAAAACATGCAAAATGCTGATGGTTTCCTGAGGAGGAAGGAACATTTAATGATGGTGGCATTGAGAAATATAAATGCTTTTGAACAAAAATGGGATTCCACAGAACACAAGGAAATGCGGACTAAGTGCTGCATTTATTAGCAATAGTCCTATTTGATAATGAAATATTCTGTCCAGAAGAGTAGCAAAATTAGACTGGGTGAAACACTGAGGAAAATTTCAGAGCAAACAATAATGTATTAGCAAAAAGGACAAGATGATCTACCCAGTGGACACTTGTAATTGTTGCAATTCAAATCAGAATCTGCTGTAACTGAGAATGTCTGGAGTCATTGTGTTCCTTTAAAAGAGGCAGAGATGCTGCCAATTATGACAATTGTCATGAAATACTACATTCACTGAAAATCTTGGACTTTTTTTATGTTTCTGGAGGGTAATGGAGATGTTTCTCTATTCAAGGCTGCATTTATTTTCATGAAAAAGGAAGGAAAGAAGATTGGAAGAGAGACATTTCTGTTCATGTGCACCATATTCTCCAAAGGTGGAGACAGGGCAGGAAGACACAAAAGAATAAATTCAGGAATAAGTAGTGGAATCTGACATGTATAATCAGCAGCTCATCCTGAACCAGAGGAGGAGAATTTCATTATTGACAAATTTGTCTTTATAATCTAAATGGTTTCACCATTGAAGACCTGAGCTGCCCAGGCTCTCCAATGGGAAGTGTTTTATGGTGATATAAGAGCTCTGTGCCATCTAAAGCCATGTTCAGCTGTTTGTTTATCCTCTGTAATGCAACAAACCTGCTAGAATGTTCCTGCCCCCAGCTCCCTAAGGCTCCTGTCCTTATGTCCTCACCTGCAGAGCAGGTCCTGGCAAGGACTGCAAAGCCCACACAGGTGATGGGCTCACAAAAGCTGCTTTTCTGCACAACAGGAAATTAACTCCAGTATCTGTGCTCTGTAACAACTGTTCACATCCAGGATCTTGTGATACCTGTCACCCAACTTTCTCTGTCCCTATATTAGACAGCTAAAGCAAATAATTCTGTCTGACACTATGATCCCTGAAGATACAGATGCCAGCAGAGGATCATTCATCACATTTGAAAGGAGATGTTTGAATACAGTGAAATGTTCTCAGGATGTGAACAACTCTGCTCCACTGACTGTAGAAGATCCATATCTCTACAGGTATCTGTCTATATCTATCTCTATTAATCTACATCTCTCTCTCCCTCCCTCCATCCCAATCCTCCACCTTGTATCTTCATCATCTCTATAGATGAATTAGATGATGCAGAAAGTTTTCCAGAAGTTAAAGATACCTGAGGTAAATTTGAGCTTCATTACCATTTTCTGCTTTCCACCTAGGATAATTTGAGATCACTCTAACAACAAATGGGCCAAAATGGTAATTCAGAAATTCTGGTACAGCAGTTTGGAAGCCTTGGTTTACCTTTTCTCTCTGACATCCTGGGAAATGGGTCACATATTCCTTCAGGCATACAATAGCACAGGGAGTGGCATACTGAATAAACTGGACCATTTCCACTGCTTTATGCAACACTTGGTTTCTAGGAACTGCATTGAAAGTACTTTTTAACAGGCAAAATGGTGGTGAAAAGCAGGTTTGCTTTCCTAAAATATTATATGCCCTAGCTTCTCTCCAAGAATATCTGTGCAGGAGGACATGGAGCAGTCAACTGGGAAATGAAAAATGGGAGTACAGAATTAGATTAGCAAGGTAAAGATATTCTGATCACAAAGGGATCTTTTACTTATAAAGTAAGGGCACTGCTGAGACCTGAATCAAGGCTAAAGTAAATTTGGCCAGTCTTTTGGCCACAGACATCCTAATAAAAACCTGAAAGTCTCATGTTAGCAATCAAGAGACTGTAATTTGCAGTACAAAATAAATTCATGAAATCATTATGAAACTTCAAAACAAGATCTCATTCAGAGTCTCCAAACTGCCTTCAGTAACTTTATTTCCTTTACAAGGGATAGAAAACTGTAAGGCATTGAAGCAGAATAAAAATGATGAAGGTTTTTCAATGGGCTCATTGTAGGAATAAAGAAAATAAACTATCAAACTGGCCTTTATTGTCAAGGTAAAGAGACATTTTTGTGCTGAACGTTTCTACACTGATTTGTGAGACACACTGTCTCCATGTAAAGTTTACATCTATATCCTATTCACATTTTGGTCCTGAATACAGCAAGAAAAAATAGGTTAAAATAACTGGGAATTATTCTCCAAAAAATTATGTCACCATTACCTCAGAGTAAATGTGTCTTTAGTTTTTTGTTGCTCCTTAAATAGCTTTTTTGTGCTGCTAGAGTTTAAGCACTGCTGGAACTCTGTCAATTCTTGACCTTATTTTTTTTCTTGCCTAAGTAAGGAAAACTCCCAGCTGATTGTAAGAGTGCTCTGTTGCCATCACAAAAGACCCTCTTCTTTGGGAAAAAAAAAAGCTGAATTTCCGGTGTGAGATCATCAGGTTCAAGAAAAGGAGAAAAAATGCTCTTAAAAAAATAACTGAAGCAGACAGCAGAGCAGGAATTGGTGATTATCTGGCAGACAGTCAGATCAACACTCATGGCAAGGAACGAGGAACACTGGCTCTGCAGCTGCAGGCTAAAAAAAATTGGTGAGTCTAAACAGTGAGCATTTATCAACAACTGGAAGCATTTAGACAAAGCAACTAATTTTTCATTGTTCTCCTTTATAATCATTTTTTGCTGCATTCTTCTCCAGTCAGAAAGGCAATTAGCAAACAGAGTTCTCATCAGTCCTTCTGGGAGCTTTCTCTCCTTTCCAGGACTGACACAGTAGAGCTGGTTGCACAAAAGCAGCTTTTGGCATGACTAAAAGATCTGGGGGCAAGGCAGATAGTCTGCATAATTTATTTATTTTTTAAGGGATGACAAAGGCACTGTTCCAAACAAGCTGAATTCTGGTGGGAAAGAGCTTTTTCTTCCCCAGTTCTGCTCTGTGTTCGAAGTATTCTTTAGAAGTTTAGGGCCTTGGCCAAATAACACTTGGTCCCTTTCAGATGCCTTGGGCTATACTGCTGAGACAGAGAGAAGCAGAATTCATAGACTGATCTCTTCTGACAGAATTTCAGTTTGGAGACCTCACAAAGTTGAGAGAGGCACCACAGGCTTGCTCACTTCTCTTACTGCTGCAGCTTCTCAGAAGGAGGTGTGCACTGGAGTTGTTAAAAATTGGGGTAGAAAGAAACAACTGAGTATCAAAAGTAAGTTATGAATGGTGGGATGAGTTTTGCTTCTACTCTAATCAAGAGGATATAGTCACAGAGCAATGACACTCTTATAATGAGATATCCTTGTCTTACCCCTTGTGATTCCCTTTGGCATGTGGACCATGAAGGTACAATCTATCCTCAGCATTTAACAGAGGGGTTTTTCCTTCCTTCTCTTCATGAATTCAGAGACTGTACTCATAACATGGAGGCAAAATACTTTGGAAAGTGCCATATTACAGAGGGAAAGCTCAGCATACATGTGAGTATATCCCAGGCACTGGGGCCTGTAAAAGCAGATTAGATAAGCACAAAAAAAAATATATGTCAGAAAGCAATTTTTTCCTATGGGAAAAGTGACTGAATGTTTTTACCATTTTTTATTATTTCCTGTCAGATACATCAGCTGAGAGCTTGGTCCTTCATTTATACTAATTGTATGTAATTCATTGCATTGAGAATTAACTAGGTGGCAGTAATCACTCAATGATCTCAGATGCATATCATAAAACTTATGAGTTTTCTTGTCAGATTAAAACTGGGGGAGGGGGAGGATGGACAAGTTTCAGGTCTTAAAAGAATATTTTGTCTTAATTGAGCTTTGCAGCAGCTTATGTAGCAGATTTATTACTAGCACAAAGAAAGCATTCATGGGTCCTAGTTCATCAGTGACATTGCAGATGCACAGAGCCTTTAACTCTATGTGTTAAAAAGAGTTGCTGCATTTAGAGAACTTTATGTTTACTTCTCAAACTGTTAACAAAAAATACATAAATACATACTTTGCAGAATATTATCCACTGTTGCTTCATCCTCACAGGTACATCACTGTTCCACAATTCTTTACACTAAATGTGTGCCTCATAGGAATGCATATGGAGAGAAAAACAGGAAGAAAGGTGCAGTTCTAATGGAACTGACAAAATAGTTAAAAAAAGAAATATAAAATATGGTGTAAACTTTGATACAAGCCTTTGTCTCCTAAAAATCATTTATTATGAAATTGTTATAGACAAAAATTCTTTTCTTCAGTCTGTGTCAGTAGCAGCAACTGGAAGGACAAGAAAAAAAGTAAATTGTAAGCTATAAGAGCCTCATCATTGTACAGCTTTCAGGATAGAGGCTCCACTAGAAATACAACTCTCTGAAGACCTTACTTCAAAATCTTGGTGGGAAGGTAGTCATCTTCTGCTTGTGAAAACTCTAGGGTTGGTTTGTCCTGCAGTCCATAGTTTCCCCCTGAATGTTAGGAGATTGGCTGATTTGTAGATGGATTTGAGAAGGTTGCTTGATTTTACTTGTAAGGGTTTTTTTAAGTTTTCTGAATTTTGAACTAATGTGATTCAGTCAATATCTGTGTAGTCTGGGACTAGATGTTTTCAAATGGTGTCTGTGAGTTCATGTTGCAAAGCTCTTATTAGTTCTGTGGTGACACTTTAGAATATGCTACTTGACAGGTATGAGAAAAGAAAATAGAAATACAGTACACCAGACAGAAATTCTTCTGAAGGAATGTGGAGAAACAACAATATTGCACTGATATAGGCAATGCCTGTTATTCATGACAACATGTATGAGTGGAAGGAAGCACAACACGTGCATCTCAGTAGGTCATTAAGCATAAAAGTTATGATCCTATTTTGGAACTGACTGTACTCCTTCTGTAATATAAATCCTTCAAATTCATTATTATTTTTGAAATAAGTGTACATTTGCTCCAAGTAAAATGGTAAAATTAATGATTGGTTGCATCTGTACTAATGAGTAGGAAGTTGTGCCCAGTCTTGTTGGAAGTGATTTGACAAACAACTGTGAATAAACTTACTCAGAATTTTGAATCAGAAATGGGAAAACAAGATGAGAGAATATGTGTTCACTCTTTGAGCAGGGGAATAAACCACTGGCATGCATTTTTGTGGATGAGGTATTATAACAACAAGCAGTAGCAAAATATTCATACAAGTTGCAGCATGGAAGTGTTTTGGACTGATGCTCTTAAAGAATCAAACATAATATTTTAGTAAATATTTTTTTAAATAATTTATTAATTTAAATTATTTAATATATTACAATAATGATTATTTCTGACTCAGGATTCCCTGTGAAATTTACAATAAAACTTCAGAGTAAAAAGAAAAATAATCAGAAGACATTTATGAAACTTCTGAAAACTGAAGAGAAATGATACTGTTAATGTAGCAGATTCTTAAAATAGTGTGTGACTGAGTAGAAATACTTCTATACAATGACTGCAATGTAGTAGACACCCACATCACTGTAGTGCAACTTTCCCCCTCTCACATTTTCCTTGGTTGAGTTCAATTATTTTTCTTTTTGTCATAATAAGATCATCAATAATAAGCGAGTTTTTTTCTTCTTTATTCATACACATTAGTCACCTTTTTTTCACTGACTATAAGTGAAACATCATTTGTGTTTCACTGATTCTGCATGGTGATTGAAAGGAGGTTCTTTATATAATTACCAGTAAATAAATAAACAAACAAACAAACAAACAAATATAACTGTATGCCAAAGGCTGTTCCACATATTTATTCAAGACTCCAAATTATGAGAGAATTTACAAGGATCAGTAGAGCACCCATGGCTGTGCAGAACTGACAGGGAAGAAGTGAGTCTCAATGTTAAAGGGAAAGGGAAGCAGGAAATGAGGGAAACACAAGCTCTGCACTGTTTTTTGGCATTGTTTTCCACTTAGTACACACTAGTTTATTTACTCCACTGAATATCTGAAAAGTGCTGGGTACATTTGTTTGTATACACAGTGGATATCACTGTAATTTACTGCAAACTGTGTGAAGCATAGGAGAAGATTGCAATAGTCTTTTATCATATCCCAAATACATGTTGATGTCCTACAAGATGACATTTTAGTCATTAGTTTTACAACAGTGAAGATAAAACATATATTTGGAGGAACATGCATAACCATATATGTATGTATATAGACATATTTGTGGGACTTCGATTTTTTCAGGCATGAGAAAGTGTTGAAGTTTAAAAATATGTTTTTCTCATTTTATCTTTGACATTTGTGGTTCTCTCTTTACAGCACTAGATTCAGTGTTTATATTTTGAGTTTTCTACTCTTCTTAAATTTTGCTGTTTAAATAATATATTCAACCACCAGATTAGTATATTTTCACCACACAAAACTTTTATTCAAAAGAGAAGCATTTTCTAAACTTGTTGCTGAATAAAAGCTGACATGTTGCCTCCAACATTAGGAAAAAAAAGCCCCCCCTTTTTGTTTTTACTTTTTGTCCTAAGTCTGCTATGAATATCATGTATGACTTTTAGTATTGTTTTCATCTTCCTTTATTTCTCAAAGTATCTCTAACAACCTTTTCTCTTGTTGTAGAATTTACCAAGATAACAGAAACCAACTGGGTCATTTCTTGAAGGGTTTCTTAATCAATCCATCCTATCTTTCTCATTTATGAAAGAGAGAGATACATTTCTTTACTCATGGGATGCTGTATTGCTTAATTATATTTGAAGTATTTTTAAATTCAACATTTGTCCATGCTGGGGAATAATTAAGAATGTTAAACTTGATAAAAATATTAGAGAGCTTTCTTAATGATTATCTAGTGAAAGCAAAAGATCTGTGTTGCTTTGCTAAAACTTTGGGAACATATTTTGAGTACCCCAAAAAGAACCAATTCCTGTTTAGATGAGAGCAGGTATGTAATAGTTATAATATTATACATCATTTTATGTTAGCATTATTAGTCTGATAATGTCTCTTTGAGAAATCCAGTGATGAGGATTGTTAAAAGCTTATTGTAACTAGTCCCTTACTGGAGAGGGAATTCAAATAGTCCAACTGATCAGCATAAGAATAGAAATATATGAAGGTACCTTATGATTTGCTTTCTCTATTTTTCACCGTGGATCATGGATTAATTGACCTCTGATCATGTTTGGTTCCCTCACTCAGTTCTCTCCAACTAGTTGTCATCTTTGTAAGAGGAGCCAAGCAGATGCTAATATAGAAGAAATTTCTCCTCTGGATAAAATCACAATATATATTTCAACTGGCTAATTATATTCAGTTTCTCACTGGCCAGTGAGTCTGTGAGACTGTTTCTGAACACATCCTTCTGTTTCTATGAGCATCTCAAGGACTATTCAAATTATATGGTCCCTTTCATTATGAAAGAACAATTTTTATAACACAGACAAAAGAAATAAATTAAGCCACATGATAGTGCTTCTGCAAGATATATTATTGCAAACAAAAACTTTAATATAATGATAGGATTATCATATTAATGTGTTATGCTTTAATTATTCAAAAATGTGTCTCACGTTACTCTATTATAGTGATGACACAAAAGTATTGCAAAAAAAAATCTTAATTATAGTCTTTTAAGCATAGTCCTTCTACTAATTGCTATAATATATTTTAAGAGCATTAGTCAGTTTAGGTTTTTTTCCTTTTTTTAATTCATGAGACTACCAGCAAAAAAGGAGAGAAAATTGAACTACATTCTAAAGTAATTTCTATTAGACCCTATTGTTTTCTGGATCTACTTTTTATTGTTTTGTTGCTACATCATTCAGAGATCACTAGAGGATCATCCATTTTATATAAGATCTTCAGAACATCTGCAGGATTTTGAAGTCAATTTTATTATCAGGAAATCCTTCCAGGAGAGAGAAACATAACTAATGGAAACATAACTTTTATTCTTGCTCTTTTCTTAATCTAAGTTAGATACTTTCTGACTGAATGCTGAATACCTCTTGCTCTGAAAAAAATTTGTTAAGAGCTGAGGATTATTCTCTAGACTCTATGGCTTGCTGCAAGGGTGCAGTATTATGTGAGAAGGGGAATTTGCTGAGTCTTGAAGTCATGCTTGCAACTGATTTTATGCCTGCGTTTCTCTTCATAAAAGTCATTGCTTGTTCAACCCTTAAGCGAAGTTTCCAAGTTGAAAAAGGCAAACTGATGGAAACCAAGATATCACTCAAATATTCCAACCTTAAACATAAAGTCTTACATTCTATGTTTATATCAGGTTTTTTTTGGGTTGTTTTATATATTAATTCCTTAATTTTTGGGGACCTTATTATATGATCCTTCATCTTGGAAATAAAATCTCTTTGCTGTATCTTTGGACATCTTTAGACCTGCACAGAATAAAATGTACCAGGAAGACACTAGGATATACTGGATTGTTTTTTTGGTAATATTTCCAGATGAATTTTCCAGGTTCATGTACTGTTACTAAAAATTATTAAGATGTATAATAGATTATTTGAAGTTACAGTTTATCATGAATATATCTGAAAATCCAGAACTGTTAAACTCAGCTGTCTAAGATCCAGATTCATACTCTGTTAAAATTTCACCTGACTGATTAACAACTACAGATATATTTACATAAAATTTTAAAGCATTTAATAACTGCATATTGCCATTTTCAAGGCAAAGAACAGTAGGGTCATAAAGCACTCATTCTATTAGAGGTAGCCAAGTCATTCTCTGAGAGAAAAAGATGAATATGTTAGAATATGTAATTTTTATGTGAGAAGTGATGTTTGAGGAGGGATTTGGAAAAAAAATGGATGAATGCCAGTGGCACTAGTTTGGAAATTATTTTGATTTTATTATTCTGATCTCTCTGCACCAAGATTATAAATTTATAAGTTACTGAGATTCATATAAATTATATACAAAATCTCCAAAGAAATCCTGCCACATTAAAAAAACATGAAAATTAAAAAATGTAATTCCTGAAACAGAAGAATGTCACTACTTGAATTCTATCTCGTTACATTTGTGTGTTACAAAGGAGACTTAAATTTGCATGACCATTCACTAGTATAGTCACAATACTTTGTGATTCTTCCATCCACTGGGTTAGACTGCTAATTTCTACTCTTTATTTTCTCTCTATGCTGTCTGCTCCAGATTTTACTCCATCTACTTTACTTACCTGGCTCCCTACCATGCTCATCCTCTGATTAACTGATTGCTTTCACATCTCAAGTGAGATCTCACATCAGTTTGGTTCGATTCCCTTTTGTGTTTACGATTCTGACTTTAGAACCATCTGCAGAAGTATTGACTATTTACTCTACAAGTGTGTATGAACAAATCAGCTCTTGAGGTGATGGTGGGTAAGGAGCTAATCTTATCTTATTGAGTGAACAAAAGCTAATTTTGTTCCTCCCTCTGTCTAAAATGTAGGCAGTAAATTTTTTTCTGTCTTATTATTAATAGATATTTCATCTCTGTGACCAGAGCCAGTCTGGGAAGCAGAAGAGACAACATGAATGCACTGGAATTGGACAATCATTATCTGGAACTCTTTGCACCAAAAAGTCCCAATCCTGTGCTGAACTGATCCTTTACTGAGGGAAAGTCAGGAGCCAGCATACTCCTTTCCCTAAGCAGCAGGGCACTGTGTTCAGAAGAGTGCTTGCAAGAGTGATCTTTTATTGCAGACATCCACACACCGTAGGTGCAGGTCTCTGCTGCCTGTCCTTGAGCAGTGTAGCTGCTCTCCAGCTGGTTAGCATTTATGCAGCAATCAGCAGGAAGAACTAAGTGGAGCTGCAGTGTTCCTGTGTAGCTCAGCAGAAAAATGTTGTGTGCTCTGCATTGCTCTGGACTGCTCAGATAAATTCTAATCGACAGGCTTCAGCAGCACAGCCATTACACGAGTGCTCACCATTGCATCGACAGGGAAGGACTGAGCTGCATGGAGTGCTAACAGTGAGCAGGCCAAAAGTATCCTGTGGAGGTGCAATAGGGAGATTTTAGGATTATACACTTTCATGGATTTCCACAAAGTATTTAAATGTTTGTTTTTTTTTCTTTTTTTTAATAACCAGGAATGATCATAAAGTGGGATTTTCTTTTAGTTGGTTGGCTTATTTGGAGGGGGGAAAAGCATAAATGGTATGGAAGCAGGTCTATTAACTATTGAATATAACATTACTGAATTCATAAAGGACAAGATAACTTTTTTTTTCCCTTGAAATAATTTAGGGCAACTACACTTCATCCACTGCAATGGCAGATGGAAGTGGGAGGCAGTTCATGCTCTCTGACCCTGCTCTGAGAGATGGCTGCATGAACCTTACCTGCCTGCCCTTCAACAGAAAGGAACAAATTTGTAACAGTATGAGGGATCCACCCAAGAAGAATCCTTTGAGTCATTAGCAGCACTGCATTGCCTTGTTACTTCAACTTGTTCATTATGAGACCTTTTGCCCAGTTCTTCCAGAATGCAAAAGCATTTCTGTCTGGCCTACTTGTAACTCCTTAAAATAAATTCTTCAATGAGCATCAAATTATCCATGGTATTTTCTATCCAGTGCAATGAATGCATTTACTTAACCTGGATAACATGTGGTTTCATGTAATCCCCAGATGATAATGTGACTGAAATATTCTAGGGAGTCATTATGAGTGTCTTATGCAGAGAATCAGAGAGGGAAATAATTGTATGCACTTGACAGAATGAAATGCTTGTAAAAACCAGTGATTTTATCAGGTACCCTTGAATACAAGACAGATCCTATTTACTTCTTCTAAATGGAAAAGAAATCTCAATGAAAAATCTTGTCTTGGTGTTAATTTGGTTTAGTTGCTTAAAGGCTGGATACCTACCCTGCCCACTTAATATCTTCTCTGCCAAAATACTGTAAATTCTGCAGAAACAGCTAGTATCCTGGCACAATGCCCTAAAAAATGCTTGTCTCCCAGTTTCTCTTGGTTAATATATTTTTTTTGCCTAAGCACCTAGACAATAACAGTCTTACTCTCAACTTCACCTATATAATTCATGCTGACAATTCTCCTTTCTTTCACTTATATATTGGTTTCGTTTATTCTTTCTGTCAATCTTTATTAACTACAGGAAGAAGCACTTATTATTATTGGCATTTAAGCCATTAGAGTTTACTGGGTGAAATTTTATCACTTGCTCTTTTAGAATTTGCAAATATTGGATGCCCTGTTCTCTACAAACATTTCATATTTTCTGTCTCTCATAACATATAATTATGTATAAAGTGGGTTTTGTAGTGGCACAAAGAAGCTTTGTGGAGATACTTACCATCACCATAAGACAGTTTCTTTGTAGATTAACAATGGTAAGAGTGCACAGGAGTTCAGAGTTCATAGATCTAATGCCTATAAGTGGCTTTCAGTTAGAAGTGCTAGCTACTGACATTTTTATAATGAGTCTGCAGCTCTGAAAAGGAAAGTAAATAATGATTAACTACACTGTATCAGAGAAGAAAGAGAATTCCCTCTGTGGGAAGAATGTTATTGTGGAAGTGAAAAAGAAAAAAATTAAATGTTTAATAATATTCCTTGTTGAATGACTATTTCTGGAGGCCTGCAATCTGGAGTGTAAAAAAAGGCTGCAATAAATATTACAGTCTATAATCTCAAAAAATGTGTAGAAGGGAAGCACTTTTATCCTGTTGTGTGGCAATTAGACACACCTCTCCAATGCAGTCAGAAATTGTTCTTCACTACTTTCTCTGCTTATTCTTATTTTTTGGTATCCTGGCAATGCTTTGGAGTTTTCCCCTTTAATCTTTCAAGAACACATAGAAACTTATGTTTGTAAACAATCCAAAACAAATAACTCTCACAGTCCTTTTTATGATCTGAAAATATTGTATTGTATTGTATTGTATTGTATTGGTATTTTGTCTGAGAGGCAAAATTTTGCTAGATAGACAAAATTCCCCTAGATTTTTAGGAAAACAAAATCAGAAGGGATAGATTAGGGACTCTTTTCCTATCCCCTGATTTGATTCTTTTTAGATTTAAAGCTACCTAAACTGAAATTGCTTTGCATTTGATTCCTAATAGTGTTGGTGGCTATAATTTTTATAATCATGACACTGTTCAGAACCCCAGGCACATTATGACCCTATGGTGTTTGTCAGTGCAGAAATAAAGAGCAGATAAGTGTTCTCTATAGCACTTTCAGAGTCCCTACCTTTACAGCCTATTACCTATAACAGAAAAATGGAAATATAGGTTAACAGAGAAGCAGAAAAAACAGTGATCTGGTCTTGTCCTTGGCACACTTGGAGTTTAGCAGCTATTGGTTTTTTTATATATATTGCAGTTACAGAGAGTATGAAAGATAGAAAACAAAACAGAATTGTTTTGGAGGCTTACAGGGATTATGGAAGAAAGCTCAAACAAAAAAAATTATTGTGGATCCCACAAAATAAATGAGTAGTAGCAACAAGAGGTGACATTACAAAAAGTGGAAATAAGTACCGTTTCTTCAATGCAGCAGAGAAGTTGTGAAGAATTTGCATCAGATGTGCAGTTTAAACAGATAGCTGTAAGAATGTTTTTGATAGCTGCTTCATGGATGGCTGTGCCCATGGTAAGATTGCATGCATCAGTGACAGAGAAATCAAGTCAAAAATATGGAACAGAGTTTGACATGTTTAGTTGCCCAAAATGATAGGAAAGAGCCTCCAGAGTTTAGCTGTAATGAGGACATGAGGACTACAAAAAAGTCTTAATGTAAATTTTTGTTTAGCTTATGATCTTCCATGACAGTCTCTAAAATGACATTATTGCCACTGATTAATAATATTATAATAATTAGGTCTGTAGAAATTTTTTTTCCATATTTTGTAACATATTCTGATGTAAAAATATTGGAAATTTGTGCTGTTTCCTTCTGGTTGAATTACCAAGTTAATGAGCACAAGAGGTAGCTATGGCCTCCAAAACTACTTTTCTGAGTATGTTTTGCTGCATGCACAAATGTTGTCATTAAAAAAATGGTAACTCAAATAGGAATGCTGTGAGATATTAAAAAGGGTTGATATGAAGTTCATATGGCTCCCTCAAGACTTCATGTGGTATAATCTCTAATGGTAATAGACTCTCTTCCACTGTGCTTTTGGTGTCACAGCTGAAGCATTTTGTTCTCATAGTCAGAAAAATATGCATGTCCAAGATGAGCCTTGCCAGTTCAGTAGGAAGAAATAACCCAGAAAGTACTGAAGATTAGATTTGTGTCATTTTTCTGTTATATATTGAGATTCTCCTTGAAGAAAAGTGGTTATTCTGGGGCAGCATTGATAAAGAGAGATAAACAGCTTTCTCTTTGCAAGATGTGCCTCAGATATATTCCCCATGGCTACTACCAGTGCCTGGCAATTGCTTTGTGCTGGCAGGTTCTTCATTCTCGATTTCCACTCCGTTAGACAGATGTGCAACATACGTCTACTCAAATGTTTTATCAAAAGCTCTATGCAATATAACATATTCAATCTACAAAGTAGTATTCAAATAGATATTAGGTCTGGTATGCTAATGTTTTGTTATTGTGCCCCTGTACACTGAAAGAATTGGCCTACATGTACAGAAGTTATGTTTATGTATCTTTAGTTTTGTTCATGGAAAGGTAATGGACTTAATTCTGTAAGGTAACACTAGCTTTACTTCTGGCTGAAACCAAAATCAAAGCAAAATGAAACACTCTGAAAAAATTTGGAAATCCTAGGAGAAACCATCAAGAGAGGATAAGTTTTAAGCAAAGTTCAAGATGTAAACAAAAATCTCAGCAGTTTCCAACAGTTTCCACAGAAGGTTGTGAGTTCAGAAATCAATGTATAGATTACACTGATCTTTATATGACAGTAATATTGATACCATTCTCCCTGTTACATAAACATTGCAGAAGATTTTAATGAAGTCAGCAACTTTTTTCTACTGCGTTTCTTAGCTGGTAAATCCTTTTTAACAAAATAAGCAATTAATCTAAACAAGTGTCATCTAGGAGACCTCAAGAAGGACAAGAATTTATTTTGATCAAAGAATTGCTAACAAGGATATTTATAAAAATTAATAATGAAACAGAGTATCTTAATTACTCTGTGGAAACTTCAGATGAACATACCATATGCACTAGGGAAAAAGAGTGTGTTGGTAACTTGTCATTATAGCAGGCAGATAAATATAGAACAGTTATGAATATGGTTCACTTTATTTGTATCCCCACTTCTGCATCTTAACTGTTACAACCAATTTATAAAATTTCAAGCTTTAAATTTTGTTTATTCCAATTAACAACCATTTTATAAAATTTCAAAGTTTAAATTCTATTTATTGCAATTAAATTATTGCTCTCTACCATGGCTTGGGCCTTTTATACACATAATGTGCACATCTAGATCATGAGCAAGGGATAGACTGTTGGGATCATCTATCAGGAATATCTGGGTTATAGAAGAAATGGGAAAGTAGATTAATCTGTCCTAATTCAGGCATTTAAAGAATTCACTTTCTGGTTCATGGAGAAAAATAAGGGTAGAGAGCCAATGATTAATTTCTTCCTAAGTCTGAAACAGATCAAACTTACCATTCTCTAGTGAAACGTATTTCATTCTATTGATTATCACAGGAGTCCGGGATGCCTGGCTGCTCCTTAAACACCCAGTATGAGGTGAGAGAAGCTCATACCTTGGGACTCTTTCTTACTCAAGCAAATTACCTTAGCAGTAAAGTTATCTTTCCACTTCAGCTCTGAAATTGGAATTAGCTCTAATCCCTAGACTCATAATTATTTAAAGTATTTCTTAGAAATCTCAAGAAGCTACAAATTATCAGAGTGGAACAAGAGAATTGAAATGAGGACTAGGAAGGGAAAGCCATAAAACAAGTCAGGACATTATACTGAGTTCAGTTAAAGTGTTGATGTGCGGACAACCATATGTGTAAAAAACTCTTTTCATGATTAGGTTCATGGGACAGTGGTTAATGGTTAGTGGTAACAAGTGGGGGATCTCAAGAGTCCACTGTAGTCTTTATCAATGACCTGGAAGAAGCATCAGTGTGCACTTTTATTAAGTCTGTAGATGACACCAAACTCTGGAGGATCAACCAAGATGCTCCAGTGCAGGGGCACTCTCCACAGGACCTAGATAGGCTGGAGAAATGGACTAACAGGAATCTTATGAAATTCATAGAGGACACATTCAAATTCCTGCCCCCGGGGAGAAAGATGATACAGGCTAAGGACAGAGAGCTAGGGAGCAGCTCTGTGGAAAGGGAACTCAGGGTCTGCTGGACATCGAGGCTAGCATGAGCCAGCAGTGCCCTGGTGTGGTGGTTTGACAGGAAATATGTTTTCTGGGATGCTGTGGTCAAGCCAATGGGTGCTCAGATTTTAATATTGGCACTGAATGTGGCCATTGGGACATTGGATCTGCCTCTGAGAGCACGGGGTTAAAGCAGGGCTCTCCCCTGGGAGGCTCTCTTGGGTTCTGGTCAGGGAAAGGTTCAGAACTCCCCTGCCCGGCTGCGGGCTGGGCGGGGCAGGGGCAGCCATGCGGCCGGGTGAGGTAGGCCCAGGGGCAGCCATGGGGCCAGGTGAGGTAGGCCCAGGGGCAGCCATGGGGCCAGGTGAGGTAGGCCCAGGGGCAGCCATGGGGCCGGGTGAGGTAGGCCCAGGGGCAGCCATGGGGCCGGGTGAGGTAGGCCCAGGGGCAGCCATGGGGCCGGGTGAGGTAGGCCCAGGGGCAGCCATGGGGCCGGGTGAGGTAGGCTGGGGCCTGGACAGAAGGGAGGGGAAGGCCCTTGCAGGATGGAAGGGTGGAGGAGCCCTGAGAGGCATCGGGCAGCCACCCCCCCCAGGAGAGACAGAGAGAGAGCCTGTGCCTGTGCTTGTGCCACCTTGAAATTTAATAGTGGCCGGCCGAGAAGGAGAAGGAGGGGTGCGAGAAGGTGCCCGGCAGGGCAGCCGTGGGAGTTCTGGACAGACAGAGCCTCAGATTTTTAACCCTTTTCTTGGATGATGGAAACCTTAGAAATGCTAATCTTCCTGGAGCTGAATGAGAAGAGAAATAGAGATGAGATAAGAGGAAATGGGCCACAAGAGAAATAGAGAAGAGCTCAGGTGGAAGAGATGATGGAATAGCTTATGCTGGACTCTTTTTGTGTAGCCATGGACAGAGCCATGTTTCCTTGTGATACAGGGACTGCATTCTAGGGAGAGGCAATGCCTCAGGACCAAGAAAGTTCAGTGTAGGTACCCTTTGGCCCCAGAGGGTGAAAAATATGGGGGGGACAGATGTCCCAAAGTTGAGACTGTGCCTTTTTGGAGTGGGATGAAGCATCCTTAAAAGTCAACCCTAGAAGCAGCTCTGGTCCGTGTTCAGTGGTGAGAGCGCTGGACATGAAAGGAAGAGGTCACCATTGGCACAAGAAGGACTCCTTCTCCACTTGATGAACTGAGGATTGAGTATTCTGAAGGGTGGTGCTGGACCGAGAGCTGATGATTTAGAGGATGTAGTATTGGGAATTTGGTGGGGAGGAGGAGGAGATGTATTTGTGAAGTTTTTATTTTCCTTGTGGTTTTTTTTTTCTTTTCCTTGTAGTTTAGTTAATAAATTCTTTATTTCTAAGTAAGAGCCTGCTTTGCTTATTCCTGGTCACATCTCACAGCAGAAACCAGAAAGAAGGTATTCTCATGGAAGCACTGGCATTGTGCCAGTGTCAAACCATGAGAGCTGGCACTACAGCCTCTTGGACTGCATTAAGGAGATCAAAAACAGTACATAAAAAGGAGGGGTTAGCCCCTCTGCTTAGCTCTCATCAGTTTTAGTCCCCCCAGCACAGGTTGTCAATATCTGGCGTCAATACAGCTCATGGCCACTCTGATGGCTCAGGGCTAGAGCACTTGCCCTGTGAAGAGAGGCTAAGGGAGAGGTGTTGTCTACCCTGAAAAACAGATGACTTTGAGGGAATTGGACCACATCACTAGATACCATGGGGAGGCCATTAAAAAGGTGGAGCCAAGCTTTTCCAGAACTGTATAGAATCAGACTCTGAAAAATCATTAAAATTGGAAGAGATGCACATCAATTATATACTCCAACTTCTCTGCTGAAGCAGAGTCAGCTAATGAAGCATGCCCAAAATTATATAGTGAGAGGATGACACATAAATTGAAATAAGGGAGATCCAGGTGGATGTAAGGAGAAACGTTTTTCTCAAGAGTATGGTCAAACATTGGAAGTATGGTCAAACACTGGAAGAAGTTACTCAGAGAGATGATGCAGTCTCTTTTCCTCTTTAAGGGTCTTCAAGATGCAGCTAGGTGTTGGATCTCCTGAGGTTCTTTATAATCTGAATAATCCCATAATTATCCTTTTCTGAGGATGGTCAGAAAAAGAGCTATAGCTAGTCGTCAAATTTTTGGTTCATTAATCCCTACTTGGGCACATCATGAATTTGTTAGGGTATGTAAGTTTATCAGGTTCTACTTGAAAAGATGATAAAGCTCTTATTAAAAGACTGTTAATGCTGAGCATCTGTACTTTAATTGTTAGAAATCTCTAATACGTAGCGTAAATTTATTAATGGTTTTTGTGTTCTCTTTTTGTGCCGATTTAGTTCTTAAACTTAAGTGATTTTTGTTCCTCCCAGGCATTTACCTGCTTGGTGCATTTATAGATAGCAGTGATGTTACTTTAGTTTTCGCTTTGTTAGACTGGATAAAGCAGACTCTTAGATGCCTGTCTCAGGGGAAATGTTCTCCATTCCCTTCTTCATGCTAGCTGCTTATTTCAGTACCTGCCCCATTCATTTTTCCTGAACAGGTGGCCAGGATTTGGTGCTGGTCTGTGCTCCCTGAAAGATTCTAGTAGTACAGCATGACACATGCTACCTTCTCAGACAATCTCTTCCTCCTTGAACAGTGCCTTACAGTTTCATACAGACATTGCATAATACTAGGTGAAACTAATCAGATTTTGGCTCCCCTGTCCTGCCTTCTTACTTAGCCTTGTGTGCTGCATTAACAAGGGAGTGCTTGAGTATGTGGAGCCTTAGGGCCTGTCCCAAACTGTGAATTTGGATGCACCAATATTTACATGTTCAGTATATGAGCTCACAAAAGAAATAAGACATTTTTTAAATGTGTCATCTCACAACAGAGCACTCAATGTTTGGAGCATTTTCATCTGTATTGAAATGTTATACTTTCTCCAAAGCCAGCAGTAGCTGGGAAAGAAAATTACTGGAGGCACTCACAAATCAACAGGCATCCAGGTTTTCTGGCCTCCTCAGTGAATTTTGACAATCTGGAATACTTTGAATAATGAAGCACCTATTGTGCAAGCATGACAAACCCAGTGACCAAAAGATTATGACACATGTCCCAGTTAGCAATGTTTTCTATTGCATTGGCAAAATGCTAACATATAGAGTCCCTTCTTCTCTTAAAATTGTGTAAGAACTAGATAAATTATTTATGTTGAACTTTTGTGAATTGCTTCTGATTCAGTTCTTTAAAGTCTGAAAAGCACATCTGGACATGCATCAGTAAATAAACAGGCTAGGCTTCCCTTGAAACAGCTTGTACTTTGGAAATAACCACATAATTTGAGATCAGGATGACCCTGGTGTTTAGTTGAATAGCTTTAAAGCATTCCATCAACAGGAATTAAAAGACCCAAGCCAAGATCAATTTGCTGACCTGATGAAAACTGAGATTTGCAATGCTGATTTGCTGTGATGGCAACAGCCTTATCCAGTTAATTGCATAAATAAAATTATCGGTTTTCTCCTTCAATATTACAGTTGTCCTTAAAAATTCTCAAAATAGGGGCATTTGCAAGCTATTCTGGAGAAAATAATATCTTACTGTATGCAAGTGTGTCAGCACATCTAGACTCATATTAGTTTGTCCAAAAATGAAGGATAAAAATGGAAACTGTAATCATTACAATCCTACAGCAGTCACATTAGATATGCTTCCTATATGTAAAGTTTAAATTTTTTTGAACAATTTTATATTTTATTAAGATGAAATAGAACGTAGGTTTAAGAAGGAAAAAAATAACCTGAGATGACACTAAAAATAATAGGGACTTGCAACTGCTTATATATTTATTGAAATTTTCACCACTAACTCACCTATATTCGTTTTTATATGCAAAAGGAGTAAATTAAGAAGTCACTTAAGAATGATGTTGTAGGACATACAAAACACACGTGTATAATAATGTGCAGATGCTGCATTTTGTTCAGATCTTATGGGTGATTTGCAGCCTCTGAATCATTGGATGAAAGCCAGATGGGAGACCTCACACTAACATGGAGCTGGAACCTTATGTTTAAACAAATGAATACTATCTTGATTTCCTAAAAGATGGGCATCTAATGCTATTTACTCTGCCATAGGATGTTCTACCACATCTCTATCTACCACCTGAGTAGGGCATGGGTTTTTCCTGAGTCCCACATCACAGTGTCAGAGCAATGAGGCTGTCTTGGACAGCCTTTATCTCAAATGGCATTGGCTGCTTATGTTCAGGTAGCTAGGTCAAGCCCAAAATGAGAATACCCTGGTTAGTGTGCAGGCTAACACTGAACTGCATGCATCTGTAGGTTAGTGTCAGCCTGTGAGCTGGGTATCTGGTTTTAGTCTGTAATTACTGTCAGAGGAAGTCTATGAGTCAATGAGGAAATCTAAAGCAAAGAGAATTATTTGACTGACCACAACTAAAGACCATTGAGTTTGTCATGTAACTGGCTAGTGACTTTTGAAATATCCTAGGATATAAGAGGCATCTACATGGGGTTTGGAAATTAGACACAGGATGTACAGGAGGTCCATGCCTTTTTGGAACAAGACAAATGCTCCATGGGATGGCTTAATGTATTTGGTGTTTCAGTAAAGGACCAATTCCTGTGCTTGAGGACAATATCCAGGTTGGAGATTTTAAGCTTTTCTCACAGTCCATGGGGTAAAGGACATACTTGTAGGGCCTGACTTGACTGTTTTAGGTATCTCACAAGAAGTGATAAATTACAAGGTTAAACTGACAGATGGCACGAAAGGACTTCAGACAGCTATCTTATTTGTACATGTGTTCATTATAGCTGTGTACCTTTTGTTGTGTTGAGGAATACCCCCAGTTCATTAGCTCGGTATCCAAGCTGCGCTTGTGCCCTGGGTGGTGAGAAATGGCTGAAGCCCCTGAAATCAGCTGTGGACAGGCACTGACTTTTGGCCTAACAAAGGGCAAGCAGAGCTGCATCACTGGCCAGACTGGGGGCTGGTCACCAGAGACCCTGCAGGATCCAAGTGGAAATGAGAAG
The DNA here is from genome assembly GCF_023055355.1 of Agelaius tricolor. Lineage (NCBI taxonomy): Eukaryota > Metazoa > Chordata > Aves > Passeriformes > Icteridae > Agelaius > Agelaius tricolor. The sequence continues at coordinate 50,781,354 of NW_027269263.1, forward strand.
AGCCCAGACCAAAATCAACACTTGGACCAAAAGGCTAATGCAGGGCACATGAAGAGTGTGTGCACAGACCGTAAGAGTATAAAATCGCTTTGCTTGGTTTCCTCCCTGGAGGCACCAGCTCGAGTTATGCTGCAGCACCAAATGAGAACCAAATGAGTGACTCTGGGACTGTGCTGTGGGAAACCTGGGGTTGAACCTGTAGGGAACCCTGGTCTGACCGTGTGAGGATGGGTTGTGTAGGGGCTCAGGTGAGACCCATTTAGGCACTGGAGCCTCCCACCATAAAGGGGCTTTGGACACACAGGTGAAGTCTTGGATGAAGTGACTGTAAATAAGAGTGGCTCCTGAACTGACAGTAAAGAAAGTTCCTTAAAACATAGATGAATCTTGCAGATGTTTGAAAATCTTCAACAGCTTTGGAGCTCCTCTGTGAAATATTAAGATATCTCTATCACTCACAGAGCTCCCTTGTCTTCCTCCAAAAGCACTCCTGTCTGTCATAAAGCACAAAGTTCTTAGCCAAACTGGGCCTGAGACAATTTTCCACCATAGCTTCTACACCTGAGCAGATGCCTAACCTAGCTGGTGTGATATGAGCAATGTAGGCTGGCATGCAGGACTTCTAAACCCTGCAGAAAAACACATCAAAACCACAAATTGTATTTAGCTATGGTTCCAAGCACTGCAGCCTGAATGGTGCAGAGATTTTTCTATAGGATTTTTTGTTTGTTTGATTTGGTTTGCTTTGTTGTTTTTTTTAAATTGTTTTGGGTTTTATTTTTAAATAAAACCAGATAGAGTAGTCAATAAATTGTTAGAATGAGCTGATATATTCATAATGCTACTTTGATACATTTTGTTTCAAAGCAGTGAGACTAAAAGGCATTCTCAAACACATACATCATGAGCAAGGCAAATTAGTTCACCGCTGATTTAGAGTCATTGAGTTGTTTTTGTGCAAGCTAAAGTGCAATTTGCTTTCTTGTCTATATTCAGCAATTTATGAGACTGCTTCAGGACACTAATCAATAGTGCAATAGGCACTCTTCAGGACCAGGTGTTCAATGTAGCCCATGGAACGATGGTCCAGCATATATGTTATACACATATATATCTATAGATGTTTTTTTGAATGAAGGAAGACATTTTGAGAACATTGTAAAATATACAAAATTATAGACATCTGTTGATAGATAAATGAATCAATGTTTGCAGCTGCTCTACATTTTTTTATTTTCTTTCCATTAAATCTTTTATTCTCTGAAAAATTGGCACAGTATAGCTAAAGGCAATACAAGTTTTCACCACTCATAAAATAATTCTAAGGTAAATTTTTATGCTACAATCCTGCCATACAACTCTCCCTCTTCCTAAATATTTTAGATTTAGGCTTTAGAAGACCAGGAGTAAACTAGCTTTCCTGTTGGAGATGGGAGGGTTTTTTTTGGTATCCACTCAGGTAACTTTCTTTCATTTCCATTGGACATAAATAGGAACTATAGTGCTGAAATTTATATTTTTGAAATGTTGAGAGTTTTCAACTATTTATAATCAGTGGCAATGGATTGAGGGATTTACTGACAGGTAGAGTAGCATGAGAATACCTGTTTTTGTAATATGACACTGCTAGCACAACATAATACTTAACACCCTGTTTACCTTTTAAATTTATTTACATTTCCCCTTTTTTTCCAGAAAAAAAAAAAAAGAATAAATCATAACCAATTGTAGATATCTAAGAATAGAACAGAGTTATGGAAAGTGTAACACAGAGACTTCCCCCTGAGGTTTTAAGATTTGCCTTCATCAGTCAGCATGAGGCAGACCATCCCTGAGAATAACCATTGCCAGTGTCTGTACTTCTGTTTTTGTTTGCTGGAATCCATCCCTAACAGGTTGCTATAACTAAACCATGTTTACCCTCTAATTAGCAAAGCTGAATTATGATAAAATTGTTGGGAAGACAGTTGCAAGGTCTAGGGCTTAACTTGAGTATTTGTGGTTCAATGTACATTGTGTGGGCTGACCTTGCCTGGCTGCCAGCTGCCCCCCTCAGCCATGCTCTTACGCTCCTCATTAAGAGGACAGGGGAGGTAATAGGATCAAAAAGCTCATGGGGTGGAAAAAGCACAGGGAGTTCACTTACCATGACCACAACAGGCTCAACTTGGGGAAAATAAATTTAATTTATTGCAATTAAACCAGATTTGCATAGTGATAAACAAAATAAAAAATGAAAACAACTCCTGCTTCCCAGGTCCATCTTGACTCCTCCACCTCCTTCTCTCACCTGCAAGTCTGCAGGTCTGTTGATCACACTTTTTTCCTTACTCCTCTTTCAAAACTTCCATGCAGTATTTTTTTACCCTTTCTTAAGTACACTTTCTCACCAATGCTGTCATCTTGGCTGGGGACCTCAGTCATGTCCTACTGTAGGTCTGCTCTGATACTGGATCCATGTGGAGCTGGTGTGTTTGGCTGGGTGAGCCCTGGCCCCTCTTCACAGAGCCCCATGGCAGCGCCTGGGCTCCAGCACCCAGTGCACACCCAGGGAAGCATGAGTGAGAAAAGTGAAAAAAAAAAAGTGCTAAAAAAACAACAGCTGCAGCTTCATGTAGCTTGCAGCAGCCAAAGTTGATCTGGTTTATGCTAGTTTAATGCATCCTCAAGAGATTAATGGGACCTGTTTTGTTCTAGGAACTTTTAGTGATGTCTGTGCCAGGTCTCTGAAGGAAAGTTTCTCTGGGCCTTTCACTGTGTGGCTTTACAAATGGAACATGTTCTCAGCACAGCTTTAGATGTGTGTGCAGTATCTCAGCTACTTACACACTTCCCCAAGGTCACACTGAGGTTCTGAAACCTTCCCAAAACAAAGCAAGCAGAAGTGGGTGATAAACATTTAACAGATTCTGTTTCCTGCAGAGTGGAAATCAGGGGTGCTGTGCTCACACATTTTATAATGTTTCCTTAAAAACCCTCATAATTTCAGTTCTAGTCATAGGTGAAGATTGATACTTTGGTTTCACTTGCATATCTTAGCCTTTTATCTCCTCAGTTTTATTTCATCCTAAATGTCAAAAAGTTATAATATCTCTCAGAGGTGTTTGGACAGAAATTAGAAGTATCAGCATTTGGGGAGTCTAAATATTTTATTCCTTCAGTTTCTAAGGGTTGAGATATATAATAATTTATTCAAAATCAATGAATAGTGTACTTTGGAAAGGATCTGTGGAGAACAAAACAAGAGTGTCCAAACACTGAATTTGTATCAATATTGCAATATATTCATGCAATGTTTTGTAAAATTGTGTGCCAGACCCTTGAAAAATGTAATGAACTTTTGGATGAGGAAAAAAAGGAAGTTCCTGAGTTGCATGCAATTTCTCATTACTTTAATATGTCATTAAGACTTATACATACATTTAGAACAGTGACATCTGTGGTTTGAAATAATTTGAAATGTGGCATTCATAACACAATAATGATTTTTTTTATAAGCGAATTTAATTTGATGAGCAAATGCAGTGTCACACAAATGTAAGTTTTGGGGCTGGATCAAACAGCAGCTGTAAACCTTTCCAAGTAGATGCAGCTCTATTCAGAGTTTAATCATTCACAGCCTGCCATTCGAGCCTCTCTCACAGCAGAGATGCAAAAGAACAGCATGGCACTGGAGTCTGGGATGAAAAAGACATTAGGAGAGTTGAAGAGAGCAATTACACATGTCAATGAAATTATCCTTTGTGCTTTGGATACGAGGGTTCAAAGGTTACAGACATAATCACCTCATTCTTCCAAACCACAGCTGAATCTGTGTAAAATTATCATATTTTTCTATATGCAATACCAGTGCCCTGCATAAAGGCAGTGGCAGGCAGTCATTGACACTAATACGGTTCAAGACTAACATGCACTGAAGGCATTTCTCAGAATACCCATGAACTACACTTATTTCTTTAGCTCTCAAAGCTTTTTTATTTTTTTGCCTGTTACATTCATTGCTGTTTGTGGCTTTTTAGCAAAACTGATAAAAATTACACAGAAATCTATCAAATAGGGAAACGTCTTCACAATAAGCATTTCTAAAAAAATATTGACAAGGTCTAGTAAAAAAATCTCATGGTAGTAATCTCCTAGGCCAGATCAAAAATTTATAATCTACAAAGTAGCACACAGTATCACATTCAAGTCAGTATAGTCAGAGTTGATTTCAGGTTTGCTTAAGTCTCTAAGACTTTCCAACAGTTTTTCTAAATGCCTAAATTTAGGTGCTTAAGGATGCACAGAAATATTATCCCTATCTCTACTATACCTTTAATGTTATACAGTTTGAAGTACAACATTGTTTGTAGTCTGCCTAATTACTTTGAGAAAAATGTTTTATCATGTACTTGCTGCCTGTATTTTCAAGAATGTCCTTGATTAGGCCACATACTACAGAATATGGTCAAAATTAGATTATGCAATCGTCACAGCCTATCTCTGTTAGTGTATTTGAGGTCAAATCAGATTCAGTACTTTTGAAGGTTTCTTAATGCTTTAGTTAATTTCAAAGATCCCTCTGCATCTACTGATTGTTGGAGAATAGAAATGAGAAATGATGGCTGGACAGCAGTCAGATAACTCATACTCAGAAGCCTGGACAATTTGTAAAGCATGGGGACCTTGAGAGGAAATGGACACTCTCTAGGAGTGTTGTAGATGAATGTATATACAGTCCAGTATATGAACTGTGGTAGCATCCGGATTCCCATGTTTGTTGTTTTATTTATTAAGAGCCTATTTATTTATTATTCTGCTCAGGGCTCTTTGGTACTGACTGCCAGCAGGATGGTTTCAGTAGCTGAGGTGGAGAGCCTCTCTTCTCCTGGAAGTGCTTGCATCTCTCTGACAGAAACAAACTGCTTCAGCTGGTACGAAGGAGTTATAGTGTTGCTACATAGTCACTGAAAACAGGTTATATATTGATTATATCTACTTTAGCAAACAGTATATTTCAAAAAAATTGTATCTGCACAGGGAAACAAGTAGTGGTCCCAACATCTGGTCATATGTGTTTCAGGATTTCTTGCTTAGGCTAAGCTCTACTCTGATTCCACAGACTGGATTCTCATTAGCAGCTGGGTTGCATTGGGCTGCACTCCATGACTGTATCATTTGTCTTAATTTCCTCCACACAGGATCCAGGTAGCACTCTCAAAATCTGCTCTGCCATGCAATCAGTGTACAGTCAGTGCAGATGACTGAGAAATTTTCTCTGAACACAGTAACTCCAGCTCAAAAATTTGAGCTAATGTAATACCTTAATCAGTTGTGAAGAATTGGGATAGGTGACTTACATTTTCTCCAAAGGTTTTCAGGTTATTAGCCTGGTGTGATTCAGTTGCCTAGGGAGAGGCATCTAATGCCATTTAATTTGCCCTAAGATATCCTCTTTGTTCTCCCAATGCCTGTCCTTTATGGCACAGATAAGCCATAAACCCTGCATCTCAATGGTCAACTCCACCTGGGTGTTTCCAGGGCTGCAAGACTTTTCAGATGCCAACAGACACCTGCCTGTAGACAACTGAATGAAATCCTTAAACACTTTGAGGTGCTTTGACTGCCTTTCACTTCTTGTTTTACAGACGTGGGAGGCACTGTTAGGGCACAGCTCTGTGTGTCAGTCATGTTGTGCTTCAGACCTTAGAGAGATCACCCAAGTGCTGGAGGCATAGCTCAGCATCTTCCCCTTGCTGTTATGGATTGTGTTCAGGGATGTGGAGTTCCCATTATTCTGAAAGAGTTTTCCATTGAATAAGCTATGGAGTCTGCTGTACTCAGGTGCATATATATGATTAAAAAGATTGTACGGGCGGCTGAAAATTCTTCCATCTGCATATGGAAAAACTAAGTATTTTGAACAGAAATAGCAATTTCCCAGCCTGACAGGAAACTCCCAGCCTGAAAGGAACTCTAATTAGTCTAATTAGTTACTGTGGATGAGCAGTAAATGTTTTGAAATTTTGCTTTCACCTTGTATAACATAAAAAAAATTGAATAACCTAATCATTATATTTGTCTTTTTGTGGTGATGATATCCACCCTCCTCATGGAAAGGAGTTTCCCACCACCAAATTAACATAGCCAATCTATGCTACAAAGCAAAAAAAACAAAAACAAAAACAAAAACCAAAAAACCAAAAAAAAACCAATTAAAAAGTGTGTCAATATCTGTGCCTGCATATAAAGGAAAGACATGCAATTTCAATATATAGTTTTCCCTCAGATATCTAGATCTTGAAGGTTTAAAATGATAGACAATCACTTCCATTCTTCAGGCCAGAAAAATGAAAGGTAAGAACTACTTAATGCAGAAATTAAGACCATAAAATGTGAACATTTTTCATTTTTCCTGACAGTAGTCATGAAAAATGACTACTTTGTGCTTGCAGCTGCATGATGGAATTTGCAGTCTTTTCAGAGATAATTTGGCTAGTGCCAGACTACAGCTATGGAGGGACAGATGGATTTGCAGAGCATCCACATAAAATACAAAAGGAGCATTGGAGCACACCGTGCATTACAAAATCATAAATGTATGACTTTTCCTTTATTGTTAGATTAGAGCAAAAGCTTGAACTCTTAGGTCAGATTATTTCAAACCCACAAGGGTTAGCAACATAATCCTCTAGAGTTATTTGGAAAACACTATTTTTCTTGTGGCAGTGGGCTGTTGTGTTGTTTTGTTTTGGGGTGTTTTAACAGAATGTGCAATATTCTTTTCATAATACAGTGAAATAACTCCATGAGAAAAAGAATTTAAAAAAATATTTTTTTAGCCTTGGCTGACATTTTGATTTGTTAGATGATTATTCCTACTCAGCAGTTTATCTTTGAGAAGACATGTAGAATCAGCGTACACAGAGTATATATGGTAAACAACTGGTAGATTTTATGCATAAAGCCCAAGAGTCCTTGGTACTTTGTGAGTTTTACTTTGCCCTAAACCGTCACATTCAGTTTGCCCTAAAAAGCACAAAGGGTTTCTTTTTCTACTTTTGACCTGTGGTGGTCACAACACAGGTAAGTTAATTAATTCAGTGAGGATTGAGGCAAGATAACACAATTTCTTAGAGCTCTGCAACCCCATATGATTCCTATTGTTAATATCTAGTGATGGTTTTCTCTGTCAAAAGGTCAGTAAATACTAATTTTAATTAAATATTTTTTTCACAGATGCGTTTGAGATATTATGAAACATATTTACTGGTGTTAAATTTCAATGAAACATTTTATGATCCTCTAGGAACTAGGTACAGATATCTATTATGTTAAAGTTTCCTCTTTTGTGTAAAATGTCACCTTAAACATATAAAACATGGGGAAAGAAGGACCTGTTCTACATTTGCCATAACAAAATGAGAAGTAGTGAAGACTTAGAAAGTTATTCTTGTAAAAAAATCCAAACAAATCAAAAAACCCATTTCATACAGTGACACTGCACTATTTACAAACACATTTGCTGTGCTATTTGGAAATATCTTGCCCCTGTGCTCTAGATTGTTTGATTTTTAACTTTCAGGGAAGTTACAGAGCTAAAATAAATAGGCTGAAAACCTTCATGATCATTCCTCATGTTATGTTTCATTGTAGGGGTGTCTGATTTGATTTCATGAAGACCCATGAATTAGGTGTACACCTAAAATTAATACGTCATTTTTATCTTGTGTCTTTGGTTTTGATTATTGCTACTTCATTTATTTATGTCATTTTTATGTCCTCAGAGTTTAGTAAAAACCTTAAAAAAACCTTAAAGAGTTTTCCTTTTACAGCCTGAAAAAGCAAAATCTTTGTTAAAATGTTATTTTAAATTTAAGGAGTTCATTGTTTGTGGATTTTTACTGCCTGTTTCTTGTAATGGATGGAAAATTGTTTCCAGTAGCATTATTTGAGACCAGAGAGCCTTTTGAAGATTCACATTTCTTTGGAATTCTTCTACAAAAAAATATATTGAAAACACAAAATTATGTTTACCAGATGCTTTGAAAGATGTTTGGGTTTTTTAATGATGTTGCAGAATAGAGCAGTAAGAGTGTTTTTATTTATTTAATTTCTGGGGAGAGTATCTGTCCAATTTTTCAACAAATGAATAGAATATTTAAAGAAAGACTTTCTGTTCTTTAAAAGCAATATGACTTACAAACTTTTATATTAAATAGTGACATTAAATAGTGACTTTGGCTGAGCCAAAGATTTATGGACATTTTCACTTGAATTTACCACAATCCTTAGAATTGGGGTTCTAATCAGTCATTAGAATCACCAATGTGAACTAGAGCAACCAAGGAGGAAATCCTCCCAAATGAAAAGCTTGGCTTTAGATTGCCATGCATCATTACTCAAATCCTACAAATTCTTAGACCTGTATAGTTCCTTTGTGAGGAATCAAATGGATCTCTGTGACACTAATGGTGCTCAGGCACAGAACTTCTGCCAAGGAATGGAGCGTTACACTGGTAACCTGTTCTTCAGTCTCTAATGTACTAAGAGGAAAATGAAGATCACTTCAAGTAATTATGATTGTCTCCTTACTCTTGCAAAACATAGCATAGCTCTAAAACTGAGAAAGAAGGAAATTCAAAGACAAATGGCTGATTAACAAACCAAACAATAGCAAACCCTTAAATAGGGTGCACTTTTAATTGAAAAGAGATCCCTTATTGCTGTCACTCACATGCAGTCTGGAAATGATCATCTAAGCATGTAAGCCAACCTCTACTGCCATTTAGTTCTCTACTGTGACAAACAGAAACCTGTGTCCAGGAGAGAGTTCACAGATACACTTGGATTTAGAAAAAAAGGATAAATGAAAGACCTTCTACAAGGCTCCCACATACATTATGGAATAACTTCCCATTTAAAATATAGCCCACTTCTAAAACTGTTTAAAAAAAGGATAAGTTTGGTTTTGTTATTTTAATTTTCTTAAATTTTGCCTATCAAAACCATAGGCAAATCTTCTGCTGAGCTTTGCATAATGTGTGAGGGCAGATATGTTGCACAGAAGCCTCAGTGACAGACACTCTGGAGAATTGCAGTCTCATTAGAAAACCTTGTTAAACATAGTAGGCTCAAAATGAAAGAATGCAGTATTACCAAAATCCTGGTTTATATCATACATCAAATGTGAAAAGATTCAGCATTTACAAATGCTATGCTATTTACCTTAAGCAGTAACACTGAAATAGCAGGTAAGATCTGTATTCTGAATAAATCCCATATTGAATGTGCTTAGTTTGCCAATTACTTTTCTCCCCTAATGCTAGTTCCCTGATAATGGACATTCTGCAGGATAGAGTGAACCTTTGCTCTTCTATCATGCTCAGATTATTCCTCAAGGAAAAAATCCATTTACTAGCAAGATGGATCCAGATGTTACTTTCAGATTCTCCTGTGCTGGTGACATCCTTGTGGAGGAAAAAACCACAGATGTTCTGTCAGCTTTTTAGCTGAATCTTCTGAATTTGTAGGTAAGGGAAGCTGAAGCATGGTAGAATTGCATTTTAAGAAGCTGGTTAGTTCCCATTTCTACTATATTTTAAAGTTCTACAGATACACAAATACAAAGAAGGAAAGAAGCACAAATTTCTCTGTAAACTAGGGATTTTTTCAGTGTATTACAGATTTGAAGTAATGGCAAAACATCAACATAATTCACCATAAAATGTTTGCATTAATGTTTTTTTCTTAAAATGAAAGGGTTTTTTTCTCACTGCCTATGCCTTTTAATACAACCATTTCTGCAGTAACACATTAGTCTGAGTTTTCAGTGATGGTACTCGAAGAATATTTGCTTTAGAAATGTTTTTGTTTTCCTTTTTGGTAAAGGCAAGTAAAAACAACTATTCAAATTTCAAGTCTGCATTGACGTTCTGGTTCATTAGATATTACATTGCAGTGGTTACTCATCAAAGTGAGTTCCACCATATTAATTTTAATGTGTTCTAAATTGGTTGTTAAAATCTTGATGTTGCAGTTATTTTGCCCTGAATGAGGAGGGTGTGATTTTACCTAATTGTTGTGAATTAGAAAACAAACTGGATATTATTCCAAGAAAAAATGGAGATTGAAAGACTCTTTATTATATTTCATATAATTAGCATTTATAATAGAGGAGAACTAATGATCTAGAGGAAGGAAATTTTTGTGATGAACAGCTGTAACTTTGTATAGAAATAACAACATTAGCTGTAATGTGAATGCCTGACAACTTTGTGTAATACAATAGGATTTTAGTAGAATGAGGAATATATTAGGAATATTTGTGGCATATTCTTGACTTGAATCAATATGTATTAGTCAGAGATATAGGAGTATGAGTTTAAAAAGTAAAAAACCTGCTTGAAATGCAAATACAATGCTTAAATACAATGCTTCATTGTATTTAAAAATCTCAGTAACCCACCAATTCAATAATATTTATAATTCTAATTTTTGTTCAGGACTGCCAGTATACAAAGGTTTGTTTTTTTAAATTAAAACCAGTCTATTAGGCAACTTTTTACACAGCTCAAATTTAAGGCCTTGAAAAAAAACCAGAGCTGGTCAGCAAAATCAAATTTAAAGGTGAGAATTGGTGCCGGAGACCTAACTCAACCTCAGAGTGAACAGACAGAATAACCCATTTTGCTTGCAAAACCATGATGTGCCATGTGAGAGCTTCTTGTGCCTTCAGAATATAACTGTCTTTCTGTGAAAAAAAAAAAAGGCACAATGGCATTTTTAAGCGAGCAAAAGCAAACAATTTGTGATAGCTGAATGATTTTGTGGACTAAATCCTATTACAGAGTCAATTTAGGATAGCAGGACTAGAAGAAAAATCTATAAATGTACTGGATGAATCAATAAAAATCAAAATTATTGCAACTACAGTAGATTTCTTCATCAGAGCAACAGGCCTGCTAAAACAATAGCATCAAAAGGCCCCCATAAAAAATATTAGTGGTGCTTATAGGTTTACAAAAGCAAGGCCTAGATGCTACTGTTCTCCTTATGAGTGCATTTGACTTGCTTACATGGCAGGAACAAAGCTAAAACCTTCAGGCTCCATGAATGAATCACTCCTGGCAGCTCCAGAGCTCTCCAACCTCCTGGCTCTCTCCTGATGGACCATTGCTCCTCTCTGCTGACCTGCAGATGTGCCTGCAGCTGTTTCTCTTCTGCCACCTGTGGGTACCCCAGGCAGGCGTGCCTGACTCTGGGCTTGCCAGCAGTAATGCACACCAGCTGCTAACAGCCACACTGTCACAGAAACAGCTCAATAAGCCTCTGATGGAGGAACTCCTTTACAAAGTACTTAAGAGCTTTAATGGTATGAATTCTATTTCCCACCAGTAATTTATGTCTTGTGACAATCTTGAAGTCAGAGCTTGCAATACTGTCATGAAACAGAGGAAAGACAAAATCACTGCGTCTGGGTGAAAGACTATTAAGAACATGCTTGCATTGCCTGCAGTAAAGAGTAAAATTTTGTTTGAACAGCAAAAATGTAATTGACATAAAGAATATATTTTTTCTAGAGACAAAGATCATTCTTTCACTGGAGTAGGTGTGCATATGTCCATATTGCATGAACCAGATTGTGAATCTGACCTCACTACCTAAAACAAATATCCTGTGGTCAAATGTCCCTTAGAATGATGGAGATTTTGTACCAAAAAAAAAAAAAAAAAATCTATTTGTTACCTCAGTTCTTCAATCAAGCAGTATACTTACAGAAATATAATAGACACTCTAAGAAGATGACACGATGTCATCATGACCAATTGCAAACAAGTCACTGACATGTTTTAATGTCCAGTTTAAAACTGAATTTTCTCTGTGCTCTTCTAGCTATAGCAATGCAAGAGATTCTGATTCTTCTGTGACTGCTGGCAAAGTAAAGCATAAATTATGTATGTTTGTTCAGTGCTTCACACCAAGTGAAGCAGTGTTCTGTGTTTATAGTTTGTTTTTTATTGTTTGTGAACAAGCAAAGATAATGAAGGGGGAGTACCAGTCAGGAAATAGCAATTGAGAAAGACTTTGGGCTGTCTTCAATGGAAAGAACTATTTCACCGACAGGAAAGCACAAAATGAAACAAAACTCAGGAAAATAAATATGTTTCTATCGTGTGCTTTGTCTGCTTACACTCTTGAATTCATGGTTCTTAATGCTTGCACTTTGGGAAGCAGGCAAGTAGGAAGACATTTGTGTGAAAAAGAGTACTATTTAAAAGCCAGAACTATTAACAATTAAATATTTTGGAGAGATTTTAAAAACAAGTAAACTATCAGCAGCAACTCTTAGTATTCCAGGGGAAATAATTTTTTTATTGTTAAGAAATCTTTTTCTTAAAAACGAAACGTTTTGTTTCTGATGAAGTAAAAATTTTAAGCCCCAAACACATCTTGTTATATATTTTCTATATCTTCAAAATATAATATTTAAATGAAATGTCGTGAAAATATATTTTTTCCTATTGTAAACAGACCTAGTATGCCAAGTTTTGTCCTATAGCAGAGCTAAAAAACAATGAAAAGGTAGTTCTACACAGGAACATTAACAAAACACTAACTCCAGAGAAGTGGCAAAATAGCACTCTAATAGAGGCTAGCAGAGCATTAGAAACCACAAAATTATTCAGCTTGTGCACCATAATATTTAAGATTAATATTTTTCAACTTTATTATGAATCCTATCTTATCATGAATATTCATCTTGTTGACTGAAAATTACTCGCCTTTTGCTAATTTTCAAGTTTCTATCTTGAACATATTACATTTATATTCATCCATTATATATTACACATCTTTTAATACATATAATTAATATGTATTTTGTATGTTGTTAAGCATCCAGCCAACAAAGAAAATATTTGCCTACCATATCAGTCTGAAATTTTTTAACACTAAATTAGAGTAATTTTTCTTTATTTTTGAATGAGTGAAAAAGTGAAGATGAGGGAAGGGGATAATTTTGGTTGCTAAAATAAATTTATTCTTTATTGTACCACATGTGAAATAGAAAAAAACTTGCATTGCATTATGTTCATAGAAATATTAAGGACTTATATGCTTTCTCAAAAGCCTAATTTAGCTCTTCTTTTTCTTAATAACATGGAATGTATTAATGTTGAAAGGCCACCAAGTATTCAGAAATAATGAGCTCTGAAGCTTCCAAAGTCATCTAACCAATACTCAGCTGAGTTTTAATGATGAATAACTAGGCCAATCTTTTTTTGGTAACAGAGAGCTTGGGATAAAACTTGGCCAAGCCAGAAGGAAAATGAAAGAGAAGCTTTGTGAGCCCGTTTACACTCCCTCTGCACACCATCCACTAGATTGCTGTGCGGCTTCCAAGTCTGCTGAGCCAGGTACTCCGAGCCATCCCTCCCTCCCTCTTCTGTGCCCGTCCAATAAATTTCCTGGCCTCGGGTTGTCCGTTTATGATTTCTTCCCAGAAACAAGACGTCACAGTCCAGCTGCTCTAGACTTCATAATTAAGTCTGTCTGCTCCATTTTCCTGCCACCTTAAATGTACCTTTTCCCAAAACCTCACACTCAGATCTTCAGGGGCTTGAGTTTAATGCAAGATGTTTCCATCTGAGCACACCACTGCATATGAAACAAATAAACATAGCCTGATGAAATGCTAAACTGAGGTGCATGTGTTTGTCTTCTTCAGGTAGACTCTTCTGGAGCACTTTGTAGCTGGATAAAGATAATTTGCAGATGTTTACAAAGTCTCCTCACTTTTCTTTTTTTTGCAGCTTTCAGTAGTAATTTCCAGCTTTGTAAAACTCTTTAATTTTTTTTCTTTTTCTTTTGCATCACAGATATGAATTTACAGATGTGTTCTTCACAGATTTGTTTCAGTACCTAAGCTGCAGCCTACTGGAACTTGACTATCATCTGCCTTTGCCAGAATACTTAACTCTGTGCAGAAATTATTCTAGTACATTTAGGGTCTCCAAACCCCATCAAAAGCAGAGCTTGACAGATAATAAACCAAAGGACTGGAGAGTCACTGGCAAAATGGATAAATGAGATGTCATAAACCCCTTTGCTACCTCAAGTCAGTATGATGCGTGTTGATACATTTCTTTGTTTAGGCAAACATTTGTTGCATTTCAAATTACAACAAATAAACTCCTCCCCACTTTTCCTTGTGAAAAAGGAATTTGATTTTCTTACAGTGATCTCAGGCTTCTCTGCTCAAATATTAAAAAAAAAAATCATATGAAGGGATTCATAAGTTCTTTGGGAAATTCTAGGAGGTTTTAATGCCACCATTGTGAATTCAGTGTATAGGTTTCCTTAAGCTAGAAAGGATACATATTTAAAACACAAAATATGAATCTATCTACATTAGCCCTACTTAAGTCAGCAAAATATTTAAATCTCACATCTATTTGAAAACGTAACGGGTTTTGTTAGAATACAGTGGTAGCTTGATTGTTTCAAAGCCTTGGAAGGGAGAATTATATGGACAGAAGATGTTTTGAGTTTTGAATAACTTGACGTTTGCAAAGGCTATTTGGAGAAAGAGATAACTGTTAAGCACATTTGACCAATTACAAATCAAATTATATACATGTTATTAATAGAAATGCAATATGCAAAGTCAGGCAACAATGAAAGTACATTGGTCTAACTGTAGCTAATCTGTTTGAAATCAAAGAAAATGAATTTTAACTAGAAATTTTCAACTAATTGTCCCTCTAATATCGACTCCTGTGAAGATGTAAATCAGCCTCTAAGGTGTATGTTGTATGACTGTGAGCTGGAAAAGAAATTTGGCAACTTCCAACAGGTGATATTACCAGTTTAAGTTAGTTTACTTTGTACTGAAATGGAAAAGAATCAAAGGTCACTGTGCTTTGGGTTAGGAAGTTAAACTATCCTGAAATTCCATTGTAATATAAAACCAGATGCTATAATGTCTTGGACTCTACTGTAAGAGATGAAGATAGTTCAGAGCCTGTGGAAAATTTTAAAAAAGTAAGTTTTTTTCTGGCCACTACTGCAATGTTGTCCAACTACAGATGTGTTGGTCATGCATGGTCTAGATTTTAGGTAAATCATCAGTGATGTTAGGATCGTCAAGAAGTTAGCCTAGATTTATTTTCTTTCAATATGTCACATAAAGGATATTATATCCAACTTTCCCAGACAGATTTTCTCCCAAGCAGGAGAGATTCAGCTCATTCCTCTCCACAGTGAATACAAATTCAACACTTTCAGCATGGCATGCTGAGTTTGTCTTAGAATTCTGTACCACGAACCACAGCTTTTTAAAAGCAGTGATTAGTCTGTCTCACTTTATAAAAATACAAATAATATTGTGAGGGTGTATTTTCCATTATTTGGTCATTCTCCTAAATGAGTCCTAAAGCAAGATTTCATGGCATAAACACCGAGATTTGTTTAAGAATCAGTTCTAGACTAGTTTTATTGAGCAAGAAGCAATAATATATTCAGTATAAGGAGCACAGACCTCAGATTTGGAAAGTCAGCACATAATAACCTTGTCTAGACCTGTATCACCAGTCAGACATACAATTGATAGCCAAGTGTGACTTAAAGAGGACCTTAAGCTGCCAAGTAATTTCCAGGTCCTTCTACCAGTCCTGCCAGGCTGTCTTTGCTGAGGTGAATCAGCACAAGTCAATGCCAAAGCAAAAAAGAGTGTCCTAGGAATTCTATTTTTAGGACAACTGAGTCAGGAAGAACTGACTAGCAAAGACATGTTCTAGTTGGAAGATGGATTTGAGTTTAAACCAAAGAAAAAGAAAAACAGAAGCAATCAAACAAAACAAAAATCCAACAATTTCCCTCAGTGCTTAGAATACAGCAGAGGTCTGATAATTTGCTTAGCTGTACTACATGATCTTACATCACAGTTGAAAGTTAATATTGATTTTCTAACCAAGTAGAAAATCTGGAAACAATTTCTTGATTTCAGGCAATCTTTAAAAATATGTTCTGGGGATGATGTTGGCTAATATTATCTTCTTTTACTTTTTAAACTTCCCAATATCTATTTTTACTTTTTCGTTCAAAGAAGATTAACATAGAACTAGTGTAGCAAAAATTTATTTTTCATGAATTATCTTTTGCTAAATTACTTCAGGAAAGCATTCTGGATGGGAGAATCTATTCCGGCCAACTAAATATCATGCTTTGAAAGATAAATTACTGGAATGGTCTGCCCAGGGAGGTGGTTCAGTCACCATCCCTGGATGTGTTTAAAAAATAACTGGATGTGGCACTTGGTGCCATGGTTTAGTTGAGGTGTTAGGGCATGGATTGGACTCGATGGTATTGAAGATTTCCTCCAATCTAGTGTTCCTGTGATTCTGTGATTGTCCCTAGGAGTGACATTCTCAGGGACTGGCACATTTGGTTTTGGTGCTGTGCTAGCATGGGAGACTGATGGGCAGCTACTGGCCTTGACTGTGAAGGAGCAGCTGGACAAGGCAAGGCCAGCTCACCGTCCTTTCTGAGGATCACCTGCATACCCAGGTGGTTACTGCTCCCACTGGTCAAATCTCTGAACTACCAAGGCTCAAGAAGACCTACAAAATCACATTATAGCCTTTTACTTTCTACACAGATAATACTGCTTTAGTCATAGAATGGATCCTACTATGTCTATCATGAAGACATTGATTAGTATTGGTCCCACTTGAACCAGTATGATGAACCCTCGAGGGACACCACCCATTATTGGGTTCCACTTGAATCTGTCTGAGCCATTGACTCTAACTCTGTGGACATGCCATCCTGCCAATTCCTAACCCATCTAACAATTCCATCTAATGGAAAACCTATAGTTTTGAAATTTAGAGGTAAGAATGATGGGGAGGGCTGCATTAAAGGCCTTAAAGAAGTTTTGATAGATGACATCCATAAATCTTCCCTTGTCCACTGATGTAGTTGCTTCACCATAAAAGGCCACAAAGTTGAACAGGTGATGAAGCCATGTGTTCAGCTCCCTGTCTTACATGTATTTTTACACATCTTGCAGGAAATTCTTCTTCATGAACTTATCAAGCACAGAGGTGAGGCTGACTGGTTGGGAAAACTGCTGCTCATTGGTGAAACCTGCCACAACCCAGTTGGTCAGTCTGTTTGCCAGCTGGTTGTTAAATAAGGGAAGCCCATTGTGAATAAATAACTGACTAGGTTTAAATTGATGCTTCAAAACACAAATATAAAAAGATACTATTTTCTCAGTTAAAGGATGAATTAAATTACCTCAACGTGTACTTAATACAAATGGACAAAACTAGTGCTATGTGAGATTTTACCAGACTAAGATTCCTGGAGTGGAGTAGCCTGGAACCTGATTGTTTCACAGAACCCAGTGCCTTGCAAGAGTGTGCTTTGACCAGGACCACAAGGTTTTTTCTGTTGGTTCCTCCCTACTCTCTGGTCTTACTCAATACAGACTATTATGTTCCACCTCTGCTATGCAAAATTAATTTCTTCCAATCAACAGTTGATCCCTACTTCTTATTTTCTTCTAGATGTTAAAGCCTCAACTGAGAATACCTCAGCTTTTTCTCTTGGCATCATTTGCAAGTAAAGCAGCCCTTGTTCCAAGTCAGCTTTTTTTGTCTCTTGGCTGGTAACTTCCTGGCAAGGTTGTTTTGGTCTCAGAACATTTTCAGCATAACAATGGCTCTCACTAATTATACGGAGTGTGTTGCAGCTTTCAATGTGCTACAGAAAACATTTATGGGTATCTAGTTATACTGCATTCCCTAGTGACAATCCTAAACTTTTATCAAAATCTAGCCTGAACAATCATATTTTCTCTCCTTTCTTTAAGCTTCTTTCATCTCTAGAAATTTGGAAACCTACACTGTGGATATCTTCTCTGTAGAAAGTTATATATACCATATATATATATGTTATATATATCTATATATATAAACATGCTCCACAACAACCCCCCAAAAAAACCACTCAGAGAAATCTTTGAACTAGGAAGCTGTGCTTTGGGGTTTTTTGTTTGTTTGGGGTCTTATAATACAAATTTGCTGGGAACTAATTAGGGAAAGGAGACTGTTTTATTATTTTTGTTTTTAAAATGGAGCCAATTTCGATTCACAAAACAAACTGCGGGGCAGAAGAAATAATTGAAACTCACAGGATGCCTGCCTGCCTGCCTGTCCTGGTCCCTCAGTGACTATCTTCCATTCTATTTCCCTAGATAATCTCTTTTGTCCATTTGAAGCTCTTAGCTTCTGGGAATCTGCCATGTCAGGTATTTGGAAAATATCTGGAAAAGTTGAGAACTTCTGTGTTATCAGAAATAATTAATGATGCATCTGCATGCTTCTGAACTGTATGCATGCTACAAAAGCAATAAAAAAATTAGAAATGGGCAATGTTTTAGCAAGGAATTGCACTCTGCATGTCTCATTTGTATAGTTTTGGTATGACAATGTAAAATGCTTCTGAAAAAGGGTTATTAACTATCCACTTAGATGCTGGGAATGAATATTTCTCCCCCCATTATCAATCTCCTTCCTTCTACTTCATTAAATATCTCTCTCCCTGCTCTTTGTTTGTGATCCACTGAAGCAATTTATTGTGTGATAATGAGCAATATTCATGCTGAGGCTTTAAACAGATTGCTGTGGTAGCCCTCTGAAATACAAACAGATAATTCCAATCATAAAAAAATCTATAAGGTCATCAGCCACCTGTATAGTTGCAGCATGTGACTCAGCTCCTGATTGACTATATTTGCATTGTATTGATATATATGTGATGCTGATAATGTTAAAGCTGTGTTCTTAGGAGATATACAATAACTAACAGTCTGTTCTCCACCATGTCTTCTAATAGCTTCCTATGTGACTGTTACCTATTTGACTCCCTTACTCTGCTTACTGGTTTATTAATTGAGGTACCTCTACATGAGCCCTGGGCTTTATTTTTTTACAAGAGAATGTAAAGAATAGTTAGTCACAGAAAGCTGTTCACACATATTAATTTACTGTCCATTTCCTACATTTGTTAAAACTGTTACTTTTATTTATACAGGCTTTTTCTTATAAGCAGTCAGAACCTCTCCTGGTTCAGTCAGTGTCTGTTCCTTCTTGTTCTCCCACCATACATATTTGTGAAGAGCTTGACTCTGCCTTGGTGTCTCCTTCCAGATGCCAGGGGCAGCTGCTTTTCCTGCCTGAGGCCATCTCTGCTTCAGGCTGGACCATCCTTTTTCCCACAATGTCTCCTCACAGGGTGTGTACTCCAGCCTCCAGTCACCACAGTGGTTCTGCACTGAACTTCGTCAAGTTTATCAATGTTTGTTTTAGGTTGGGGGAACCAAAACTGGGAACAGTGCTTTAGCTGTAGTCTAAGGAGTGCTGAGCAGAGGGGGATAATCCCTTTCCTCAGTATGCTGGCTCTTTTTCTGCTAATGCAACCCAGGAGGCTGTTTGCCATCTTTGCTGCCAGGGCGCTGCTGGCTCATCTCATTGTCCACTAAGCCCCCAGGTTCTTTTTGGCTGAGCTTTTTCCCAGCAGGTCAATCTCCACCTTGTATCATTGCAAGACATGTTCCTCCATTTGCAGAGATTTTCTTTGGCTTTTCTGAATTTCATAAGGTACCTCTTGACCCATTTCTCCACCAGGTCCAGGTCCATCTGGATGACAGTCCTGTCCTTGAGCATATTAACTGCTCCTGCCAGGTTTTCTTTATCTGCAAACTTGCAAGAGTGCACACCAGTGTCTCTTCCAGGTCATGGGTAAATGTGTTAAACAGGACAGGTGTGGAGACAGACCCCTTGGATACTCCACCCTGGAGTATTCCAGCTGGCTTAAACTGGTCTTCAGCTGGATTAAACCATCCATTAACATATTTTTGATCCTGATTAGCCAACTGTTCTTTTTTACCAACTTGTTTTTTCACCTATCCCAATGGTAGCACCCTAACTGGGATAAAGAATATTGCAGGATGCAGCATGAAAAGTCCTTCTAAAGAACAGCCTCCTCTCATCTACAAATCCTGTGGATTCATTGTACAAGGCAAACAATGGGAAGAGAAATTGTTCTGATTATTTAGTGATAAAGACAAAACTGGATATGGAAGGTTTTTTGGAAGTTTTTTCCTAGGCCTTTAAGTACATATGTGGTTGGAAAAAAAACTGGGGCTGTTTCAACACACAAGACTAACTGTTAAGTCCCTAATTCTGTGACATGTTTCTTTGGACAACTTTTGAGCATATAAAGCCCACACATTTGTGTGGAATTACCTTGTTGAACAGGGCCTAAATCTCACACAATTCTGTGTTGCTTTATGGGCAATTACTGTAATCTCCTTTCTCTTTGCTGCAACATTGATTTATGTGTAGATTTGAGACACCTGCCCCTTGCCGTTAATGACAATTTGCTTGTGCTTGGAATAACTTATATAGCATGCGTAGTATGACAGGAAGAGTTGTACCCTTTTAAAATATAATCAAATAAACAAGCTGCAACTTGTTACTCTCAAAGCTACTGGCAACACCAAATTTCTTAATTTGGAGGTTGTACACCTTACTGCAACCAGTCACTGCTCAATGTGAACATATATTTCAATAAAGCCAGGAAAGCTACTACTTATTTCTTTGTCATCAACTACTTTTATCCAGTCTAAGAGAGCTGTTTAAAGTACTTCCACTTTCTGAGGTTTGAGTTGGTAGGTGTTTTGTTGGTTTTTTTTTTCATTCTGCCACATTATAGAAAGAGGAAGACTAGTAACTCCATTTCTCCAATTCACTTTTTAAGTTCAGCCTAGCTTTTCACTAAGGTATTGTTTTCTTTTTTCCCTCTTGACTGTCTTTCTTTAGCTCATGATTTCCAGCTCAAACTTTCCATTCATATGCTTTTTTCATACTGTCCTTTCTGTGTGTTTTTTCTTTTTTCCCACTTCTGCCCATGCTCAAAGCCATTGCATCTCTTATGCTTAACAATTTGTTCTTCTGGCATAATGCACCCAAACTCAACTACTTATAAGCCTCAGGCTCAAGTACTGCGGTGTTACTGTATGTTTTGTAAATAAGCTGTATTGAAAGGAGTCAACTAAGCCTGAGATTTTTTTAATTCAATGGCATTAATACCTGTGAAAAATATAACAAAGGAAAAATGAAAGAAATAATAAGAAAACTGTTAATTGTTTTCAATTGTCAAAGTAGCTATATTTTAAGAGATGAAAAGGAAACCCCATGTTGCCTATCTTAGATTAACGAATATTTCTGAAATCCACGAAGATTGGCAGAAAATAAGCCTCTCATATACAGGATTTCCTAAATCTCTTTTTTCTTAAGTTTGGTCTGCAAATTGAAACCATGATCCAGAGAAACCATGAAATTAAACAATAATTTATATGTACAGTAGAAACAATTAGAAAGGGATGAAAAGCATGAAAAACCTTTGGATAATTTTGACCTCTTGGAAACTAGTACATGAACCCATATATCATCACCTGAGCTAGGGTGACAGGATTTGTACACTGTTATACCACCCTGCTATGAGCAGGAGACAAAACTTCATGCTGTAAGAGCAAGTATGTTGTGTAACCAATACACTAATACTTAATGCACCCCTGCATACCTTCCAGTCCTATTTTTGAAATGTTGTAATGAAATCCTTCCCATTTTGATGAAAGCTGGGTGTTGTCATTGTCATTCTTCAATATATTGACAATTTGCATTGTCATCCTTCAGTATATTATTTTTCGGTCTATTTTGAATTTGGATGGAAAGTGGTACTTTCCGAAGCCTTATCTCTTTTCACCACTTCTGTTAACTTTACCTAAAACTTTTGCCTTTGTACCTGTATTCCTGAGTCTTAATTATGATTAATCAAACATGTATGCACTCATATCAATTATGCAATTTGTCGGTGCAAGTGTGCATGCAAACACAGGACAAGCTTCAGGATTTCTCTGTCAGAGTATAATGTTTAAAACAGAGTTATGTTTGAAATAGCATTACCTTTGATTTTGCACAGCTTTACAGCTGCCCCTTTGCCCCTAACCCTAACCCTTTGACAGCACTTACAAGTTACCTGACTCTTTTCCTCCCTTTTTGCTTCAGCTAAACTCAAGATGATTTTTTTGGTGTAGAATAAGTAACAAAGGCATACTGCTGTCACAGAGTCAGAAAACCCTGAGTCAAATATGTACCACATGCTGCCTTGGCCAAAAGTACATCTTACTGTAATGATAGCGCCAGTGATCTGACAGCTTGTCTCCTGGGCCCTTGCAAGGCCACCTTGCCTCTGAGTGCACATATAAAGATATCTTGTGCTTTCACTTTGAAAGTTCCCTGGAGAATTTTTGGTAGGATTTTTCTTGCCAGAGATTGCTTTTGAAATGTTCAAAGGGACATGCAAACAGAAAAAAGGAAAGCATTACTGCGGAAATATATGAAATATGTATTCTGTTCAAAGCTGTTGCATTTCCTGTGCTCACCAAACACCAAACTCCTTTGCAGCAAGGAGTACAAACAAACAAAACTAAAATACCAGGGGATCAAAACAAGGGTATAAGCATTTAGGTTATATAAAAGAGGAGCTTCTTTGGTGATAACTTACCTCCTGAACTTGATGTCAAACATTTCAAACTTGGATACCTAATGAGATACACTAAAATATCATGTGCTACTAAAAAGTCATGTGTATTCACAAAAGAATTTCAAAATTTGAATTACAAAACTTCATTAAGTTGTAGCTCATACATTATTATTTTCTTGAGAATTTTTTTCTCCCTTGGTATTTGGAAAAATATTTTAGAAGAAAAATCTTTCAAAGTATTTAAAAGAAGGAATATCAAACCCTCATATTTCCATTATATACTTCAACATTCAGTGCTCAGAGTTCAGCATTCTTCAAATGTCCTGGATACTAAACATTGCAGAGGCTTTTTTTGTTTCATTAACATGTTCCAATAGCTTTAGGCTCTGAAATCTGAAAATACTAGTCTTAGCAAGTTATTTCTCATTTTTGTGGGATGCTTAATGGTATTGTCTAAACCTCTTGCATCTGCCTGCCTGAACCTGTGAGGAATTAGTAAAATGTGGGATACAATTAGGTATGGTCTGCATGCCATCATCCACTTTGTTTCATAGACTCTTAACAGCTGGAATTAAAGAAATATTTTCCTCATTGTTTTTTTTTAATTTAATTTTAATTAGTGCTGCATCAACAAAAACAAAGGAAGAAATTGAGGGAATATTTGAAATTAAAAAAACCCCACTTAATTGCAAATTCATGTCAGTTGATTCAGTTTTCTTTAAAAAGTGAAGATATTAGTACTAGAGGAACAAATTTCTCATTCATACCAAGCATGTCACATTTTCCATGAAGCCCATGCATAAACAAATTAAATACATTTATTAATTCTATAATTTTTAGTTTAATAGTGGATTCCCCAACAAGTCTGAGGTCAAGACCTGATCACATGAATAAAATGAAAATTCCTGGAGTCCTTTATAGTTGTACTCCCACTAATAATACCAGATTTTTCTCTACATTTCAGCTAAATAAAAGTAAAAGCCATTTCTGCCAAGAGTAGAAGTGTAAGGACGATGCAGTTCTTCAGCAAACTCCTAGGTTAAATCCAGTTGAGGTCATTTGATTTAATTGGAACATCTGTTCTATGAGGAAAGATCAAGAGAGTTGGAGTAGCTCAGTCTGGAGAAGAGAAGGTGGCTCTGGGGAAACCTTACTGCAGCCTTTCAATGTATAAGAAAGATGCAGAGACACTTTTTACCTCAAGTCTGCAGTGCATTCCATGTGATGCAGTAGTTGCATTCCATTTACAAAAGCTTTAAAGGTCCTGATGTTACAACAAACATTTTTATATTTTACAGATTACAGGTCATAGTTACTTGCAAATTTTTCAACTTCCAAGTGTTTTTGTGAGTGTGTACACATATGTGGAAAAGATCTTTCTTTTCCACATATGTGTGCACACTCACAAAAAACATCCAAGTGTAAAGTAACTGAGTCATCACAAGAAATTGAGAAGTATTTTATTACAAGCTGTGTATAATGCAGTGTTTATATAATTTCTTGGATGTCTGTATTTAAATTTCCTTTCTATATTCTGGTGGAATAGCTCTTCTTAGCAAGTCTGATCTTTAATGTAGCATTTAAGTTTTTCTCTACATATAGAAAAAATATTTACAATGTTTGTAAAAAAAAAAAATAGAGCTTATGTTTACAGCACTTCCCAGAATGGCTTGGCTGTGGTTTTCAGTATTGTTCAAATGGCTCATAAGAGAGGGTTTTATTTCAAGAAATAGGCAAGCAAGAGAGACATCATAAATATAGAAGGCACTAAGTATGAATACTGAGACCATCTCAATGGGCCTTCTTTCAGTTCCTCATAATACTCAGGCATGTTGCTCTTTCTATAGAAGATATTCACATTTTGTTTCAGCCCAAAGACCTATTTTTTAGATTTCCCTTCCTTTTAAGAAGCATAGAGGAGCAAAGGAATAATTATGTCTCCATTCACCTCTGTCTCTCATTCTCTGTTTTTAAATAATGCTATACATACTTTTTCTAGTTCATTTGCAAACAACTATTTATGTGTTCAACTCAATTCATGTGAGTTAGTCCACTGAAGCTTCACAGACATGTAAAGTTTAGTATAAATCTTGCAAACAAAAAAACACCAAAGGAAACATATCACTCTGACCCTGCTCAAAGGCAGAATCCACTGTACTTGAGCACCTTTACATGGCTGTTTAACATATTCTGAAAAACCTCTAAAGAAATAAAACAGAAGTATTTCAGCAATTTCCGTAATTGCTTGCCAACATTCATGAAGCTGTTATACAATATTATTTGTCATTCTTGGGATTCAACCAACATATCTCTCCCTTCATCAAAGTGTTCATATTTGCACATTTAAGAGGCCCCACTCAAATCAAGTGAAGTGTTTAATACACTTGAGTATCAATGGCCACTATGATTATTTTTTCATAAGGAATTACAATATTTCTATTCGTATCCTTGCTGTTTGCAGATCAGAAGCAAACTCTTGCTAAATATCTACATTTTGGCTGTTTTTTTAAATACGATGCTACTGGTACTGTCTCTTCAAATTATTGCTATGTTCTGTGAGAGGATTTTTCAGTAGATAGTAACCTATTTTAAAAAGAAATATAGTAGAACCATACTTTAATTAAATAGTGAATAATCTAAGTCCTGCTTTCTGTTCTGCATTCCTGAAAGTTTATTGACGAGTCTTGAAAATAGATCCATGAAATATAATTCAGGGGGAAGAAGAAAATGGAAAAAAAAGCAAAAATTTCAAACAAACAATTAACTAAGCAAACAAACAACCAAAACCTGTGGGGAAGTTCAAATTTGTCATATAAAATCTTCATCTCTGACAAATTTTGATATACGTTGGTTTACATAAGGGATGGAATCCAAATGTTTTTAAATTTGGGAGCTATGTTAGAATATACTTCACTTATGGAACTTTCTTCCAAAATTATGCATAAAAATGAAGGTTGTCCCATGCCAGTTTCTGAATGGACGCAGAAGACAAAATAATCTTTGTCCTTAGGGATGCACTACCTATGTGGGTATGAAAGAACTGTAGCAAAGAAACCTGAGCCTCAAAGTTAAATCCCTGCATTTAGCATCTGCTTATGCAAGGAAACAATAAATATCTGCCTGGAGAGTTATTTCCTCCATGTATTCTGGTAGAACACCTTACAGAACAAAGACTAAATATGTAGGAAAGTCTTGTGTTAGAAAACAACATGAATCCAAGCCTCCTTCATTTATATGTATAAATGATATATACATTTTAAAAAACCCACTTTCTCCCATCTTGCATAATGTCCTGTTTATGCCCAACACAAAACATTATATGCTGACTAAGAGTTTTCCTGAGACTGGTCTTGAAAGATTTATTTATTTCAATTAATTCAGCAGCTCTCTTTTTTCCTTCATATTGCTAAAATCCACATGCACATTAATTATGTTTGCCTTGAGTTAGATATCTAGACTGCCTTAGAAGGAGTTCAGGATGATTATGCATTCCAAGCAGAGTTTCTTAAGCTCTTATCGCTCTTTTTCTCAGAAATATTTACCAAAGAGAGAAAAATCTTCTACAATCCCATGCAGATGGTAAATCAATAGAAGAATGTTTCTAAAAATAGTGTGTGAAGATAGTTACAAATTGACTCTTGTTAATCAGTATACACAAAAGTGGATAAATATGTGTGTTGGCATTTTCTCTGGTTAATTCAATATTTTTCTGCTGGCAGATACCCTTGAATCCTTATGCAAATTTTAAGTATGAATGACCTCAATCCCCCCTGGTAGTAATAATAAACATAATTGTGAATGGATGTACGTATATCTTTTTTTTCAAATGAAGATGCAAGACAGCTAAGTTGTAGCATGATAAGAAATCAAGTATAAATCTACTTAAAGAATCTTTCATCATTGCCTCCTAAAAAAATATTGCTCTAAATTTTAACAATCTCTTTTTACTTGAAAAAACAATGCATTTATTTGTTTCCCTTGTCTTTCTCCTTTTCACCTTCTTGCTCACAGCTCTGGCCCATGATAACATAAAAAACCCCATATATGTCTCATGTCAGTAAAACAAATTGCAAATGTCATCATAAACACCCTAACCCAGACAGCTATGCAATAGTTTCAGGCCAACATTGCAAATGACCTTCTATAAATCTGCAGAAACTGATTTCTTAAACCATGTTGAATAATCTTAAAAAAAGAAAAAAAAAAAAAATCTGAGATTTAATTAAATGCCATGCCTTTGTTATCTGATGATTTGATGACAATAGATAACTTGACATAAACTCTTTCCCATAGGAAAAAAATACCTGATAGATGAGTTACAGCCTAATTTTGCCACGATTGGAACCTGATGAGTGCTAGCCCAGGTGATCTACTCAGAAAGAGATTTGATCAACAGCTCAGATTTCTACCGTGGCTCCCTGTCAGACACCATCACATCCTGTCAGGGTGGAATTATTACTTCAAAGGTATTCAGGGGTCATTGGCTTTCCAGACACATGCCAATTAATAAACTGTGTAATGTCATTAAAGAATTTCTTTAATTCATTGAGATCCTTGCACTAAATAGCTGAATTAATGTTTTTTTCTTGCCTTCCAGTTATTTTTTCCATTATACACAATGGCAGAGAAGAAAAGTTGAATAGATGCTTTAGAAAGATTTCTAGATTAGAGATGTGCCAAACTACGTACAAAGCAGGGGCAAAGCCAACAAACTGACACACCTATTATTCTATGAAATTGTTTCTGGTCTGTTATTTCTAAAGAACCAGGATATCTCTGCAAAGATCATGCAGTGTAACAGCTGAAAGAAAAGGACTTCAATCCTTGTGCAACTCATCTGCCTCCTTGTACATTTGCCAACCTAGTTTGCAACTGTGGCTAAATAAATCAGAAAAAAAGCATGTGAATATTTTTAAAACTTCTCAGAGTTTTGTACATGCTCATGGGTGTGTGTTCTGACTAGGGCCTTTGCACACAAATCAGTAATAATACCACTGGAGATCTGCAGGAGTCAGTTAAACTTACCTGGGTTTATACATCCAAAAATCAGGCATCTAAGTTGAAATAAATCATAAATTAACCTGCTATTGGAAAATTCATCTGTCTATCCTAAGCATCTACATTAGGACCAGACCACTCTCTCTTTAAACACTTTCTCTTCACTGATAAGAAGGAGTCAGGAATGGTTTGCACAGGGTTTAGATGGTTTCAGTACCCTAACTGAAGCAATGGCATTCTGAAACTCTTTCTGATTATTTCACAGGTATCTGAATCAGCTAGAGCTTTTAGGTTTCAAGAGAATATGGGCAGTAACCTATGTATGTAAAGCCATGTAAACATAGGTGTGCTAATAAATAGCTTCTGTTATTATAGATAACATATGTATAAGACCTCTGTCCTAAAATTAGTTATCTTCCTCAGTTTTAATCCTTCCTTTGTGCAGTATAAAACCAATGAACCTTAAAGAAATGTTTTTATATGTGTTGACTCCATTACCATAGACCTTGCAATTTTCAGTATGAGTGTTGCAACAACAAGGGCCAAGGAAGATCTGTGTTATGCTTATTTAAAGATCAGGAAATTAATATATTAATGAAATAGGCATAAGAACAGAATGATTGAAGAAAGACTAAATAGCTTGCTTAAGGTCATACAGGAAATCTGTGGTGGATCTGGAGCTAAACCCAGACCTTTCTCCTCAGATCTGTGTCCTGAATTTGGAACATAGGAAAAATTCCCATTGAGATGAGTCAATACATTGTCTGAATAAGGAGAAGTGGAGGAAAAAAAATATTTTTTATTAATGCTGTTTACTATGATAACAGCCAGATATTAGAGGTAAGAATATAGACTCCTGTTAATTTCTGCATATAAGAAAAATCTTTCTTAATGTAACAACCTCTTCAGACAGATTTGTGGTGGTCATTACACACCACACATCAGCAGAAACATCTGAACAAATGTGATTCAAATTTAGCTGGTTTTGTCTTTCCAGTGTGTGGCATTTGCTGTAGACTTAATTTTTAAAACGTATTATCCACAAATGTTTTAGATCAAAACTAGAAACTTTTAAGGTAATTACCAGGTCACATTACAGACATGAAATGGGTGGTTCTGCTAACCAAAGGCAGAAGCATAAAATGTTTATTTCTTTCATTATGAAACTACTAAATGTTTCCATATTTCTGAGATTAGCACCATTCAAGGCAGGAGGGGTGTGGTTTGGCAAATACTTTTGTTTGTCACCAGTTATCTTTGCTATTGATTTCAAAACCAGCAAACTCATCTCTCACATTTGTATTTTCTGAGAATGTGTTTTGAGTATCTGTAGCATATAGGTAAAAGATTGTACTGCAGGGAGGAATTCCTACAAATGTATTCCACATAGAACTGTATAAAAGAAAGCTGCCAATCCCTTTAAAGATGAGGCCAACCAAGAGATGCAAGTGCAGTAATAGAGACCACTATTAAAACTTAGTCCTCACCTTTGATAAAGATTAAAACTGGAATGAAATGAGGTGTACCCTTGAACATTTTCTTAACAGTCTGCAAAATTACATTCTTCTCACATTGGTATTGTGTTTAGGAGTTTTCAGATGTAATAAAATACCTATTAAAATCTGAGTATGCAGCTCAAGGACCATCTGATAAAATTTCTTACGTCATATATTTATTTTATAATGAGAGGCTCTAAAACCTTTTTTTTCATTTACAAAATTCAGAATATACCTTGAAAGTTTTGACTGACAAAACTGTTTGAACCAGCTTAAAGCCAGTAACAAACAATCTGTGGATGCACAGAGAAGGTTGTCATGGAAAACTTGGCCCAACAGTCAAAACCAAAGTTTTGTGGTCCAAAAGTCAAAACCAATGTTCTTTGCTGAAGAACATTCTTCCATTATTGCCTTCATGCCATGTTCAATCATGATATAAAGTTCGTTTTGATAAGCCCAAACATGTCCTGCTTTTGAAAGGCAAGTAGCTGAATTTCTGTGAAGTGCAACCACTGTGCAGCTTTAACATTAATAATAAAGGGAGTGCAAAAATTATATTTTTACTAACTTGTCTCTTGAATGTTTAGTGCAGGCATTTCTGCACTTCAGTACAAGGTAGAATTTGATCAAATTCAGGCTTCCTAGTCAAGGTGAACAAGGAGCTCAGTTTGGGTTTTTCAGTATGGCAGAGTGGTCCAAGCATTAACCAAGCATCCACCTGGAAATCTCGTACCCATGTGAGTTGCAGGTTGCTTAGATCATATATGTGCTCCATATGCATTGTGGGTGTCCATGTGGTTATGGTTTGTTTTCCCCACAAGGTTCCTCTTTCATGACTGTGTATGTTTGCTCATGCAGGACAAGGAACATATCCTCTGGAGAAAAGATTATGGTAAAAACCAATAGCTGTTGTAGGAGACAAAATGGGTTATTTTTCTGGCCTTTTCCATGTTCATTTTGCCCTCTTAGTATTTCTTTAAAATACTGATTATACTATTTTTTTCTCAAAGAAATTAATTAAAACATATGCCTTGATATGATCCAGATGTTTTGCAGTAGAAGGCTGATTTCATTGTTTTCATGCAGGAGCTAAATGGCATTTATCCAGCTACCTGGTAGCCAAGAAAAGTACAGCAACTAAAGGATGCCTGTCTTGCTTTGTTCCACCTCCTATTCTGATTGTAAAATGCATGCACAGGTCAAAGAATCTGTAGTCCTTGTAATTAGGCCTGTGCAGCTAAAAATTCACCCAAAGCTACTTTGGAAATTCTGCTTTGGAAAGCTACTTTGTAAATTCTGCTTCCATAAAGGTTTATTTTGAACTTTATTTTAATTTCAGTTTATCTTGATATATTATCTTAAGATACATTTTATTAAAAATATCTTAATTCTTATCCCTGATAGTGAAAAACAGGTCTATGATTTTCTGCAACACTCTCTTTCAATTTAGTATCTGTAAGCCTCACACAGGAGCCTTGGCAGCCCTGGGACACAGCTAAAATGCAGGTATGTGCTGGCTCTGAGTGGCAAGGTTCTGCTAGCAGGGAAACTATAGGGATGGCTTCTCTGAGAAGCTGCTGGAAGCTTCCTGCATGTCCCAGAGCCAATGCCAGCCAGATGGACCCACTGCTGGCCAAGGCTGAGCTAGTCAGAGGTGTGCTTCTCTCATAAGGTATTTAAGAAATTAAAATAAATTTCTGCGCAGAAGTGATTATGGCCAAAGAAGAGAGGAGTGAGAATAGGTGAGCAAAACAGCCGTGCAGACACCAAGGTCAGTGCAGGAAGATGGGGAGGGAGGAGGTGCTGGATCCAGGCACCAGAGCTGGGATTCCCCTGCAGCCCCTGGTGCAGGCCATGGGGAGGCAGCCGTGCCCCTGCAGCCCAGGGAGGAGCAGGGGGAGCAGAGATCCACCTGCAGCCCCTGGAGGAGCCCAGAGCAGAGCAGCTGGATGCCCAAAGGAGGCTGGTACCTCATGGGAAGTCCACACTGGATATATGGAGAGAGAAACCTCTGGACCTATGGAGAGAGGCAGGACTTCTGGACCCATGGGGAGAGGAGCCCAGGCTGCAGCAGGTTTGCTGGCAGGACTTGTGACCCTGCAGAGGACTCACAGTGGAGCAGTGAGTGCTCCTGAAGGCCTGCACTCCATGATTGGACACCCATTGGAGCCGTTCATGGAGCCCTTGGGAAGGACTCATGCTGAAGAAGTTTGTGGAAAACTGTCTTCTGTGGCAGGGACCCCGTGCTGCATCAGGGGAAGGACTCCTCTCCCTGAGGAGGAGCAGTGTCAGAAACAAGGGATGAACTGACCATTACCTCCATTCCCATCTTCCTGTGCTCAGGGGCGGGAGGCAGAGCCCGAGGAGGGAAGAGTAGGGAGAAGGTGGTTTTAAGATTTACCTTACGTCTCATTATCCTGCTGTAATTTTGCTTGGAAATAAATTCAATTAGTTCACCAAGTTGAGTCTGTTTTTCAAAGATGTGATGGTAGCTGGTGAGTAATGTCTCCCAGAATTTATCTCAGCTCATGAACCTTTTATAATTTCTCTCCCCTATCCAGCTAATGAGGAGAGTGAGATAACAGCTTTGGTAGGTACCTGGCATCCAGTCAGGGACAACTCACCACAAGACAATATCCCATGTATTACTAAACAAATTTCAGGCAGAAAGTGTCTGTATAAACAAAAAATGTTGTAGTAAAATTGAATTAAATCCTGAAATAATTTTGAGAAGCAGGAACTTTGGCATAATGCTACTCTCCTTCCCACTCCAGTAATGCAATTGTTCTGCAAGATTTAAGTAATGTTTTGGGGTTTTATGAAAAAAAAATTAAATATTAATTAAATCAATGCAGTATGATCTATTTAAGTATTCAGTCTGTCCAGAAAATGGATAGAGAAACCATTTAAAGAAGTTCTCTGAGGCCTTAAAGGTGAAATTATAGTCTCTCAGTGAAGCTTTTGACAAATAGACTTGGTGATTGGCATGCTCAGGGAAATAGAACCTCTTTGAGTCTGGTAAGTGCCTCTTTTAACATGCAACATTTTTAGATTCTCTATGGCTTAGCAAGCAAGAAACAGAGGCATTCCTTATGTTCCACTCCTTAATGGAAAAAGCCTATGATATGTTTACATATCTTTGAGTAAACTGTAAAAATCCTTTTGGAAAAGATTTTAATTATAATAGCACTAATCTTAATGAAGCACAATTTTTTCAAATCCTCCAGATTCCTCTCTGCATATGAATTAGTGGTCCTGCATATCCACAGCAATTAAAATTTGACATTTATTATGTATTTTTTTTAAAGTTTAAATACATTTTTTTCAAGACTTTTGTGCATTGTTTTGGAAAGGTCTTCACTCAGACAGTGCCTAAGTCAATGCATATTTCATGGCTCTTCACATCATTTGCTTAGTACTACAAGTGTTGTTTTGTGTGTGACCAGCTGTCAAAGTGAATTTGTCCTGAATTAGTAAAAAGAATGAATAAACTGAGCACCAAACCCAAGGAAACCCCTTTTCTCATTCTTTTAACTTCAAGGCCACAAAGTTCTAATAAAAAGCTGACCTTTTGGAGAAAAGGTATTATTATAACAATTATTCCTGCATACTCTTTCTAAATTCTAATTAAATATGCTAATCATTTTGTTCCACTTCAAATTCAATTACAGAATTGTTTTGGATGGAAAACCAATAATTTATTCCTCCATTTAATTATTCATTAAAAATTCACTGACACTGACTGCATGTGGAAACAGAGTCTTTAACATGCATTTTTAATCCTACAGCTGATGCCTTTTAGCTAGTAAGTCTTCATAGTACGTGCTGCTCTGATGAAGCAAGAAGTTTTTAAACACCTGAAATCCTGCTGTGGGCCTGTGGGTTGTGGTTACATATTCCATCTTTAATGGATGTCAGTTGAAACACTTTTGCAATCCTGCTTATCCTGCGTGATGCATGATCCTGCTTATATTCCCAACAGCTGCAGACTAAACATCTCAATTGACTTCAGTCAGCTCCAAATCATGTGAAGGCTGCTAAATTTGAGGGCATGGACATTTGTTTACAGCATTTTGTGCACAAAATCTTCATCTCTTCTCTTCAAAGAATTCATTTTCCCCCTCTGTGAGCACAACGCATGACATGTAGATATCACCCTGCATACAGGAATAGCCCTGTTCAAGGAAATAAGGGCATTTATACTTGCCACAGAGTCCAAGCTTCCTCCTCAGTAAAATAGATTAAAGTTATTTCTAGAGTTTTAGCTACCCTGAGGAGAAATTCCCCCTCCTTGACAATGCCTGACCCTTTTGTAAGGAGATTGTGTCAACTTGTGTGAGCTGATGGGCCTGGTCAGGATAAAGGATAGGTCTGGGAAAAGTAAATTTCCCTCTGGGGTGACTGAAGGGTCTCTGCTTCCTTCCTTGGGTTGCCAGAAATTAATGAAAAGAATTGTAAAAATTGCATTTACTTTGTAACATAAGTTTAGGATTTGCTTACCAGAACTTTGTTTTTGAAAGATACCACAAAAAATTCTTACTACAGAATTCTTTAAAAGATTTACAAAGTTTGGAATGGTTATACAACGCTATATTGAATGGGAAAAGGCAAAAATTATTTGACTGAGAATCAATATTTTTACAATAAGTAGCAAGAATTACTCCTTAAACAATATAGTGTAAGATATTGGTGTATTTAATTTATTTCCAAAATTAACTGTTCCATAAAAGAGAAAAGATAGACTACATATATTTTCAAATTATTTTAAAGGTGATTTAGAATAAAGTTTCCTTTCAGTTAAATATGTGTAAAAATGCCTCTTCTGTATTTTTAATGAGAATATTTCAAAAATCCAGAAAAGCAAAAAAAATATAGTTTTTTTTGCTGTGATCTGTAATTTTGAGTCTCAAAGATTTGCCTGAACTAATAATACTATGGTTGATCACTCTCTTTCTCCATCAGCTAAAGACTATTTTTAACTACCCTACTATATTTCTTTCAAAGAAGTGTATGACAGTTTAAAACTTACCAGTGTGTTCAGTAATGCTAATATTTTCATATGTTCAGTGTTTTGAACTGGAGTAAGGGTTACAATGTTTGGCTCATAGTTCTCTTACCAACACAGGTAGATATTTATTGCTAATAACCTAACTACAGCATCCCAGGCTGGTACTGCAATAATGCACTTTGCACCATGTCTGAAGTGGATGTACCATAGCCAAGATTTTCCTATCTGCATTGCTGGAGTTGCTTCATAATCCAGATATTTTGGGAATAAGTGCTTGGAGAATGCAGTTCTGTAAGTAGTTGATTAAAGGAAAAAATTTGTCATTTAAGATGGGAATCCACCTTTGCTGGTGGCAAAACCCACAGATAGTCACAGCCTGTGATCAGCCCCAAAGATCCAAACAGAATATTGTTTACACAGCACTTGACATATTAAAATTTATATCTGAGATAAAAATTTTATCCTTTATATCTAAAAACATGGTACACACCGGTTATAATTCTCATTCTAGTCTGTCAAGAACTGAATCGGCTGTCACTTCAAAGGCAGTGAACCACAAGCAATCAAAATGACTCTTGAAGTTTTTAAAGATATTTTGGATTTAATCTTTGAAAAGGAAAATTGCTGTGTATTGATATTTCTCAAACATTTTTTAATGTACTAATACATCAGTTATTCACCAGACTTCTTCAGCAATAAACACTTTCCAGAAGTTAAAACATCAGCTAGAATGGTTCTGATTTTCAAAGTCGCTTGAAGGACTCAGGAACAGTGTCCATTAGAATAAGTGGAAAATATGTTCTTTATTTGCTTCAGAAAGATCTCTAAAGGTGTTAGGAGTGTACTAAACGTGATGAAAACAGGGATATACACATTTAAACTTCTTGAGACATACCTGGAATTATATTTGGAAACATCACTGATTGTTGAGAAATGCTCTGTAGCATTAAAATAATATCACACAACAAACTTCAATAAACTCCAGTGAACATATGTTTGTTCAGGAAATTGGTGCAAATGAAAAATAAAATTATGGAGAAACTTTATTAATTTTTATCGTGCTTGATAAAAGGTTGGAAATTTTAGAAAGTTTTTCCTTCCTTTTTTAAACTTTCAGTTTAAAAATGCTTCATTGTCCTTGGAACCATGGAATGGATGGGATTCTTTTTGCTTCTCCTTGATTTTATTCTCTTTTAATATAATGGTCATAAACTAATGAAAGAACCACAGCTGATTTTTCAGATAGCAGAGTTATATTTATTGTTCTATGTCATCCTATAGAAACATAATAAAGAATTAGAGATGCCAATTATGCACACTGCAAGAATAAGTTTTTTCTTGGAAGGACTTAAACAGTACCCTTGTGTGATGTTATCTAAACCTTTACTGTACATTCCTTCTGAATGAGAAAAACATGCAGTTTGACTTAATTTTTAGCCGTTCAGTACGTGCTAATTGCAAACATTGATATTCTGAATTACATTATCTCTAGAGTAGTTCAGTGATGCTATGCAAAACTTGGCCAAAATTGTTTAAATATGCAGTAATGAGGGAATATCAGTAGCTTTGTTAGTGAAACTGGAGGTTTTTCTTTGCTTTTTTTGTGCCTTTTTTATATGTTTTGGTTTTTATTATTACATTTTAGTCAAGCAGGGTGAAATTTATATCTACTTTTTGGTGTATTTAAAAGCTCCTCTGTAGCAAATATTTACATGTGGTCTAAATTTTTTTACAGTGAATAAAGCCATTATTTCAATGAATCACATTATTTCAATGAACCAATTATTTCTTTTTACACTGAATAAAGCCATTATTTCAATAAGCCACAAGAGCACATATGTAGATAACTGTAGATAAATGCGTATATAAAACTTTTATAGAATCAAAACCCATATGAATCCATGTACTGTAAAATTCATGGTGCCCTGTCTAAAGTAACATCTTCATTAGTAATGCATGGTTTACACCATTTCCTTCTTATAAAGCATGACTTTCATGACACTCATTAAACTCAGAGAAAAGTCATGTTATCAACCTGTTCACCTGTGTAAAGCATGTTTTCCTTATTATCTTGTAAGGTCAAATTAAATCTTTTCACAGACCATACACTCTCTTTTTCTCTCTGAAAAAGATATTATACATGCATTTTTGCTACTTTTTTTTCTTACTTCACTTTCCCCTTCACCGTCTGTTCTACTCCCCTAAACCCCTCTTTCCTGTAAAAAGTTAGTTGATACTAAACTTTTCACATCTCTATGAGAAGTCAAACAAGAGTGAATCAAACACACACTTGAAATATTCCTGAAATTTTTACTACATTGCTTTTGGCTTTGATAAGAAAAAGGTACGCAAAATGTGTGTGAGATTTAAGTGAATGGCTAAGGAAATGAAATGGATATATATATAAACAAATAAAGAAACAAAAGAAAACCCAACCAAAAACGAAAAGCAAACAAACAAACAACATTAGGAAAAAAAACCAAAACAAAACAAAAACAACAACCCTTTGAAAAGTTAACCCAACTTGTTGCAGCTACTTATTTAGCTACAATCTCTTAAAAAATCACCCAGAATTTCAGGCTGAATTCCATGTAGTTTTATCCTTGGCCTTCACAATTTCTGCACCATTGTTCTGTGTGATAAATACAACCATTTTCTGCCTGGGGCTGTTCACAACGAAAATTTTCTACCCACAAACAATCTTGTTAGCTTCACGATTGCTTTTCCCCTCTAATGAATGCAGAACATAATGAATGCCAAGCCAATCTTTTGAGTCCAAATCCAGGGATCTTCATCAAGACAATGAATGTGCATTCATTAAATAGAACCATGTTGAAAGTGCTTCTGCCATAAATACAGTATAATACATTTTCTTTAATGGGAATGTAGTATTTTAGCACATTACTTAATTAGGGATGAGCAGAAAAATGGAGTTAATTCCTTCAGCTTCAGTGAGTGCAGCAGAAGCAGTACATTTTCATTCATTGCTTGGGGACCCATTAATTACATTACAGTCTGAATTTAAAAAAAGTATTTAAAATATTATATATGGTATAGAATAATTTAATAATTTTATTGCTTACTGAAAAGATGAGGCTAGATGGAGGTGGTGTTATCTTCCTCTTAAGTGTCATATTCGTGGAACTGATAAAATTTCAGATTATTTTTATGGTCTTGATTCTCTATTGGTGCAAAGCACTAGACAGTTACTTATTTTGGGAGAACAGAAAGAGCCATAATCATGCCATTCATTAATTAAATCCATTTACAAACCTTTGTGGGAAAGTCTGAGTTGGACAAACCAAGACTAAAGCTATTCTTAATTCCTGCTAGTTAATTTGAAGTGTACTGATAGTTAAAAAAAGTTAGAAAGCTGTGCTTAAAGTCAACATTTCACCTGAGTGTAAAAGTTCCCATGACTATTAAACACTCCAGTGTTAAATCACTGGGGTTCCTTTATGCAAGAATCTTGGCCACTGAATATGAAAAACTGTAGTTGAAAGGAAAAAGTCTCTACTCTACTGTTTTCTTTGAAAACTGTAGTAATTTTAATAAATTGAACTTTAC
This sequence comes from Agelaius tricolor, assembly GCF_023055355.1. NCBI lineage: Eukaryota > Metazoa > Chordata > Aves > Passeriformes > Icteridae > Agelaius > Agelaius tricolor. The sequence goes on from NW_027269263.1 coordinate 50,819,022, forward strand.
ATGAACAGTAACTTGCAGAAGAAAATCTCTGTACTCCACAGCACAACAGGGACTATAGTAGTCCTATAGTAGTGTCTTTGGGTGTTATACTATTTGGTCTATAAGAAAAAAATATGTTAAAATGATCTTTCAGGTAGATTTTACTACAGATATCCCATGTGATATAACATTTAACAAAATGGAAATATTCTGAGAAACATTATTTAGATTGTTCCACACTATGTTTAAGTCAACCCTGACTTGCTAAGTGTTTTCATTTTGGAAGAAAGGGACTGCTGTGATGGGAGTGTTCTCATTTTTATAACAGGTAAGAGTGCTTCTGTGTGCACTGAGAGCTTGCTGGTTCAATTCCTTCCCCAGGGATGTGAAGCCATGGTTTTCCCACCTCTACAAGGTTGTCCCATTTTCTCTGGGCTATTGTGAAGAAGAAATGTATTCTACAATTAATTCTCTGTTGACGTCCTTCTACCATGCACAAAGGCCTGAACATTCACTGAGGTCCAGCTCATCAGTGGAAGAGACTGAAAGCAGCATTCTATCCTACCACAGTGTAAGATAGTTGTAGCCAAATTCTCTTTACAGATAAAAGCAAGGCACATTTTCCCAAGAATTTCTTCTGGGAAAGGCAGTGAGAAAACCTCAGAGAAGAAGGAAAACAATTCTTATCTCTGCTTGCTGCGCCTGTTGTTTTGCACATGTGGAATGTGTTGGAAGATTGTTACCTGAAGGAATTTGGTAATTGGATTCTGGTGTAGATTGTTTATGTTAATTAGCCCAACAGGTCCAAGCTGTGTGGACTGTCAGTCTGCAGACAGTCACAAGTTAGTAGCTAGTAGTAAGTATGATATAGTATTGTATAGATTAGCATCTCTCTTTAATATGTTATATAGTATAGTTTTAATAAAGGGAGTGTTCAGCATTCCGAAGCCTCTGGGTCCGATGCCAATCATTCCCATGATAGGGGCACCCTGTAATTTTGATAGCTGGTGTAGCTCCAAAGGACTGGGGCCACAAAAATATTCAGAGGACTGGAGAACCTTTCCTATGAATATAGGATGAGAGCTGGGGTAATTCAGCCTCAAGAAGAGAAGGCTCTGGGAGACTTCAGTGTGGTTTTCCACTACCTTAAGAGTGCTTATTAAAAAGAGGAAGAGTGACTTTTCATACAAACAGACAGTGACAGGACAAGGGGGAATTTTTTAAACTGAAAGAGGGCAAGTTTAGATTAGATGTTAGGAAGAAATACTTTCTTCAGTGTTAAGGAAACTTCCCAGTGTGACCATTCTCGAGCCTCTCTGGCAGTCTCACTCCCAAGACCAGAGACTTTCACTGCTGGAACTGGAGCCCCTTGGCAGCAGCAGCTCCAGGGCCCGAGGGGAGCCCCCTTGGCTCCCTGCACTCCCCACTCCCAGCCAGGCAGACCAGGCTCCCTCACCCCTTTGACCCCCGAGTTCCCATTGCAGAGTCTCAGATGTCTCATTCTGTAAAGCCATTTATTCACAGGACAGTGACACAGAAACAGCTCCAGCTGCTGCTGCTGAGGAGGGACCCCCAACAAAGGAACCCCATAGCTTTTACACCCTCACAGTCCAAGCAGGCACAAGTCTCACTCTTCCTCCAAGCCCTTGACTTCTGCTGTGTCTCCTGGTGTCCATTCCCCTGGCTCAGCCACCAGTCTTTGTGCCCTTTGTCAGGCTGTCTTGGGCTCCCACCCAGAGCTCAATCTCCTCAATCTGCATCTTGCACTGCAGCTTGCAAACTGAGATACCTGCACGTGGTGTATTCCTCAACACTCTTTTTCACCACCCTTCACTCAGAGGGTGGTGAAACACTGAACAGGTTGCCTGCAAAGGTTGTGGATGTCACATTTCTGGAAGTGTTCAAGATCAGGTTGGCTGGAGCCCTGAGTAATCTGGTCTAGTGAGTAGCATCCCTGTCCATGGCAGTCATAGTGGAGCGAGATCACCTTTAAGGTCTCTTTCAACCCAAACCATTCTGATTCTATGACTAAAGCCAGACAAGAACTTCATCCTGTATTCTTCTGTTTATCCAAACATAATCTATCATTGTTTCTGCAAAACGGTTCTATGTCAGCAAATTATTTTTTATCCCTTTATTTCTCAGCCAGCTGGATCAAATCTATTCAGGTGATCACACCAAATAAATTGCTCTTGAGGTATAGGAAAGGGTGACACCAGTTCATGCCACATTTCACTGGATGCTCAGTTCTAATAAGGATATCAAATGGAATAGGAAATCTCTTTCTAAAATAAGAGGACTATGACTGAATTTGTGGTGATATATATGGGCATAAGTTTAGCTGCAATGAGGATTGGCCAATATCCTACTATGAAAATGTATTATTTTTCTATAATTTAAATACTACTGATAGTAGTATTGTCATCTATCTTGTGTGGTGTCTTCATTCATAAAGAGGTCTCAATGACTCCATAAAAGATTTAGTATATACACACTCAGTTAATTGGCTTCATGTCTGTATTGGACATGTGATGTTCTTCTGTGAGCATGATAATAAATTACAAGCCTTCACTATTAATAAAAGATTCTTAACTGAAATGCCATTTCTTTGTATTATCTTATTTACAGGAGGAGACCATATAAAGTTGATTGTTAGCTTCCAACAGCAAAGTAAAATTCTCAAATGCATGAACAGCTCTAAGAAGGAGTTCTACTAGAGGCTGAAAAGGTGCCAGGGCCCTTGGTAGACAAACAACAATGCTATTTCTCAAAAGGCTGCAATTTGATTAAGTGAAATTTTATAAGTAAGGAAGGTGAGGATTTGCTTCTTTGCAATTTACATAACTTACTTGAATTTCCATTAAAATATGTAGAAACTCATTGTGGAGGAATTTTCAATAAAAACGCTGATAATGTAAATATTACATATGGTAAAATACATGACAAAACTTGTTTTCCTGCCTTGTGCCATGGTTCATCTTACCCTGAATGCTGCAGAAGAGATAATGTCACAGCTATAACTATAGTTCCAATATTAGATTATGAAGATGTCATTTATCAGTAAGAAATGAAATCACAGCTGCAAGGAAGTGAAAGTTCCCAGTGATAGATCACATTGGTTTACATTGTCATATCATTCTTGAATTCTTCACTGTGATATGTATGATAGTTCTGGATGATTAAACATTGAAAATAAGCATAAATTGCATCAGCATCAAGATCTATTTAAATGCATGAAAAGAAGTTCACTAAATTACTGCTCGGCAACGTAGCTGGTTGAGAAAATAAATAATTGTACACAGGATAACATAATACACATTCATTTGTCAAACAGAAGGTTGGAAACTGAGCTCAAAATTATTTTTGTTTCTCTTGAGCATCGACAGACTTCAATGTAGGAAATCAAATATAAGATGGAAGTGTTATGAAAACCAATATAAATTTATATTCATTCTACAAGTCAAAACTTATCATGGCCAGAAAGTTTATAATAAGGGTTTTGAACACATTTCCCAACAATTTAAATGAACATGGCCTCTTACAAAAGAATAGTGAATTAATTAATGGATTAATGGATAATTAATTAGTTAGTTAGGAGTAAGTACTCTTGACAGTGATATAGGCCAAGTGGGAGGTACAATACATCGGGGGGAAAAAATGCTGCTGGAGCATTTGCAAGAAAGAACATGAAGACAATCAGATGCAGTTCCAGTAGAGTAATTGAATTCACAACACCACCAACTATGAGACAATGCAAGGTATGAGATAACCTGGACAAACTTGTCCTAGGGCACTTTCAGTTGGAGGGATGGCAGCATTTTTATCATACAGGTAGAGGTGCTGTTCTTGACAAGTGAAGCCGATGTTCCATGCTGCAAGGAGAATCAGTTGTCTGCTGTTTTTCAAAAGAAATCTCCATCCTCTAGCAGGCACACAGGTACCTTCCTCCTGTCTTACTTTCCCCCATCCTTTCAGCAGCTTCTTTGGTTGCACAAACTCCATCCAATATTTTCTGAACCTTTGGGAAAACATCTCTCTGTCACTTTTGGGGCTTGCTTTCTCATTTGCTTTCTGTTCCAGGTAAACTCTCAGATCCTCTTAGACATCCATGAGGATGAGCTTTTGCCACAGGCTCTGCCACTGTGCCTCCCTACCCTCCTGATATTTCTACATGCTTAATTTTCCTTCAAACAGACACAATTTCCTGCTTTCAAATGGACATACAGGCAGCCTTTTTGACAGCAGCAATTTTAACACAAGTTTGGGTAGTGTCCAGAGAGCACCTGCAATAAAAAAAAATAAATTAAAAATATCAAACCATGCACCATATGCTACTGAAGAACCCTCCATGCTTGATAGGGTCAGTGTGTTTCTGACCTATAAAGAACCACAATGCTTTATTTGCTTCATGCAATGCTTTTAGTACTGAGCCTTAACTGTCTCAAAATGGCACACTCAAACCTCATTAAAACAATTTCTTGGGGATTTTTGGCTCATCATCCCTGATGCCTCTAAGGAGCACATACTTCTCTCCTGTTCTAGAGCAAGGAGCAGCTGAAAGGGGCAGTGTTCTGTAGACACTTGAAGACCTGGAGAAGATAAAGAGAAGAGGATTTTTTAGTTAAAGAGGTTTTAAAAATTATAAGGCTTGTAACAACATATAGAAATCTTGGCTGATTAACAGTATAAATAGTCCTAGGGTTCCTGTTTGCCCTTAACACAGTCAATTCCAATATCAGGGTGAAAAGGCTAGCACCTAGGAAAAGGAAAAAAAAAATAGGAGAGCAAGGGACTTTATGTAAATGCATTCCATGGTGTTAGAGATGCCATAAGATGCTGAAGCATTTCCTGTGAGCTGACTCTTTTGCTTAGCAAGGTTGCACACAGTTTTTTCTAGGAGCTGAAACAGAAGTGTTAGCAAAGATGTGGGAATCAGATGGGAGAGGTAGGGAGTGAGGAGCAGCACCAGGCAGAGGTGGTGGGAGGAGATGCAAGTGAGGCAGAGCCAAGATGGCACAGAAGCATCAGCAGAGGCAACTCACTGCACAGAGAGCCAAGTGAGGTACAGGCAGCATCTGCAGCAGTGAGACAGCCAGCAGGGAACAACATGAGCAACAGGTTGGATCAATCTTAATCAAACCTTGATCCCCAATGAGAGTTAAAAATGTTAATAACTCAGTGAAAGCTACTCCAGGGGAGGAAAATCATGTCTCACAGTAGTAGAAGGGAAAACTCTCAGGTTTTATATTTCACAAACTGTTTATATTGCATTCGTTGGAGTTTTCCTTTGGAGTTTCATTCCTTTAATAAAGTTAATGTTTGAAAACAATTTCATTATGTTTATAAGTGGAACATTTTAATCATCTGAGCACTGGAACGCTCACTGTACTTTTCTCAGGTTTCTTGAAACAGGACTGACTTGGTGTTTTTTTTAATAACCATTTAGATTATTTTTTAGCTATTTCATATACTTTGTACTGGCTTCATAGCCTTTTCATCATCCACAATTTAAATTTAAAAGGATTGTCTTTTCTCTCTATGTGACAAGATCTTCTGTATGATGATCTCCTTCAAAATAAGATCAGCAACTCAGTCCTGGTCCTGTTTTACTCTTCTTTCTTCCTCTGGAATGAATTTGAACTCATTTGAAATCTGTCAGTAAAATTATTTAAGGTACATTTAGTTGCATTTCATATGACTGAGTTTTAACTGAGGTAATTTAAAATTCATTACTTAGCATCCCTCTGAAGTTGTGTAAATAGTCCATTGTAATGTATGACTGATTGATTTATTGATATATATGCCTCCTTCAAGGAGGAATTTGGGTCAGTATACATCATGCAAAAGCTATTAGATTGAACCTCATTGCTTTCTTAGGGTGTAGTTTGACAAAATAAGTTCCAGAGAGTTGATAGGTTGAGTAGTGTATCTGTTTCAAGAGGCAGGGAACATTAGCATCAGTAGAGTCTTTGAAAGTAACATTGGAATGAGTATAATAAAACCTGAAAATAACAGTCAGCCATGCAGTGCTGGCAGATTACAAAATCTCCTACCATTTTAAATGTCTGTGTTGCAGTCCTCTGAAGAGAAAAAGTGCACCAAGACATGACTAGAATTTACTCTTTTGTGGCCTTGACAGTGACCTGCATGCTAATCCAGGAAAGAAAGTGTTAAACACTTACTGTGTGTGTGTAGCAGTGCTTAGCAGTGAACCTTTACATCCAGTACAATCAATACCCCCTTGTGAGTTTCTTTGATCCTAGCCCTTTTGATTTTAACTCCTCTGACACAGATGTCTAGACAAACCCAAATACATTTACCAAAAATGTTATCTACTTTGAAGGACATATGGTTCTGCTCTAAGAAGCACTGACAAGAACTGGTTTTTGTAATGTAGTCTATCCATCATTCCAGGTAGGAAAATGTAGAAAATAGCCAATCCCTGGAAAATGAAAGTCTATGGATATTTTTTCTCTGTATCTGTAAGTATGTAAAGCACATAGATGCAAAGCTCCTGAGGCTGATTTATATTTTTAATCTAGAGTTCACAGCGGCATATGGTCACATGACTTAAAGCTACACAAGCTTACAGAAGTGACAGTTCTCAGGACCTTTAAAAAACTTTGGAGAACCTTGCTTGATCCTCAGAAGCTCCTGGAAGCCTAGAGATCACCTTGTTCGCACAACAGTAATCCTATTTAAAAGCAAACATAAACTGCATGACACATAGTAAAATCTTTGCAACACACAAAACCAATGTGGGAAAATTTTAAGAAATGAAAAGGGGGGGCAGAGAGATACTATTTTAATGGAAAGTTTGAGATTACATTGAAGGGCTTATTTGTTCTGAGTTACTGTGAATCAAGCTAGGATAATCATCTCCCTCCCCAAAAAAGGTGTGAAGAGATGCTGTTAGCAAGTTGGAGTGGTTAATCAGCCGAGTTCACTTCATAGCAAGAAATCATCAAGTACATGTTTGGTCATCCTTATTTTTATGGTCAAATTTCTTTTTATGGGCAAAAAGTAAATGCACATCTATGCAATGAGATCACTCTCACTGTGGATGAATTTCAGTAGCAAAAACATGTTCAGATCTATTTGTTGCAGAAAAAGAAAGAAGGAAGAAAAAAGAAAGAAAAAGGAAAGAGAGTAAAGGAAGAAGGAAGGAAGAAGAAGGAAGGAGGAAGAAGGAAGAGGAAAGGTGGAAGATGAAAAATCGGACAAAATACCAGTTAAATTTATTGCATACAATCTTGCCAGCACATATTCCTTCCTGTCTGGTGTTCACAGGATCAAAAGATCATTAGCATAAGAAAAGATGGTACTAGTCTACTCACTAGTAAACCACATCTCCAAGTGCCATGTCCACACATTTTTGAACACTTCAAAGGATGGTGATTCCACCACTTCTCTGAGCAGCTTGTGAGGAGAAACGAGTAGCAGAAACATCATGTCATGTGATGTAGTAAACTGGCTACAACACCTATTCCCCATCCCCCTGGTCTGGGGGGAGGAGGTAGAGAACTGGCAGTAGAACTGAGGCAAGGAACAAGGGAGAAGTAGGGGTAAGAAGTTTTAAGATTTGGTTCTTTTTCTCATTGCCCTCCTCTGATTTTGATTGGTAAATAGTTAAATTAGTTTCCTCAAATTGAGTCTGCTTTGTCTGCAATGGTAATGGATGAGCAATCTCTCACTGTCCTGATCTTGTCCCATGAGTGTTTTATTCTGTCTTCTCTCCCCTGTCCAGGGGAGGACAAGGAGAGGAGCGATAGGGTGGTTTTGGTGGGCACCTGGCATCCAGCTGGGGGCAGTCCAATGAAACCTAAAACTGGCTTGGCCAGATTTGCTAGTGTCAATTTCCTTACCTAAAAACTGCTGAGTAGTTTATAGCCTGGAGTCTCCAGCATCATCATGAGGTTCCTGTTTGATCATGCCATGGTTTGTTCTCTTATACACTGTGTCCTATAGCCTTGCTTGCAGGCCAAATTGATGCTCCTCTGCAGTGTATCCATCACATGTTGGAGGCATGCACAGAATAACTACTTGCTACTGCTCTTCTTAAAAAAGCTATGTTAAAACATGGAGAAAGCAGTACACATAAAATTCAGTAGGTAGAGGTGACCCCTGAGGTTTGCAAAAATTATTGTTACAGCCAAAGAAAGTAAAAGAGAGTGGCCAAAAGGAGTTCAAACAGAGCAAGCTGAATAGTCTTCAGTGCTTGGTCCTTGGCCAGTTAATTTAAAGCTTCTGGACACTGACCAGCAAGAGGACTAGTGTAGACACTGACCTAGAGTGCTCCACTATCTTCTTTATACCTTGAAAACTCTTCTTTATTCTGCCCCTAAAAGGATGTTAAACCTAAAGGGACTAGAACCCTAATTCTTCCCATTTTCTTCACTTATAATTCATATCTTTGTTCTGTCTCCACATTTGCCTGACCTGTCAGAAAAAAAGAACTCACTTATCTTCCTGTTGTCAGATAAAACAGGAATAGTATCTGGTAATATTAATCTCATCTTGGAGAGGTTTCTTTCAAAACTGTTGAGATTTAAAACTTGTGGTGAACCCCTTATTGTGGTCTGCCAGTGACTAGTCTCAGCAGTAGAAATCAAGGATTATTTTGAATGGGGATGAATTTTATTCTGCTGAAAAGATTATACTGGAAATTACAGAAAGACCATCTAAATGCCACTGTCCTCAGCTGGTGGGAGAAGCTGCATTAGAGTTATCTTTGGTACAGGTTTGGTACATTGCCCACAGTTTGCTTGTGTTTTAGAGGTGTTATCCCAAACCCTCATCTTGCCTTTGCTATCACAGCATCCCAGCACTGATGCCCACGTTATGACTGAGGAGAAGGTCCAGCACGAGCTGCCTGTGATGCTGCAGGGCCACCCTGGGCTGCCAGGCTTTTCTGAGCATCACTGCCAAGAACAGCCTGTGAACCTTGATTGACTGCAGCCTTGCTCTTCTGAAGTGTCGCTTGGCAACAAAATATGCACGCAGTGATTAGTTTTTCCAACTTAAGCACGTTTTGTGGCTGAATTTACCCAAACTTCTCTGACTTGAACATTTTTCTGCTTGGTTAAAAGGACAGCAAAAGCTTAGTCACAGTGAGTTATTTTAAAAGGTAATGAGCTTTTAAATGACATTAATAAAGTACTACATTTGATGCATTTCTGCCATGCATTTGTATTTGCATAATTAAAAGGGAAGATTTATATATAGAGAGGGGTTTTTTTATTCCTTTCCTCTAAATTTTTTGCACATAGGCTGCCTGTGTTTTATGCTTTTGGCAGAAGGCAGAAAGCTGCAAGTTGCATATTTGAAAAGAGGCATAAGGCTGAATATTAAATTAATACAGTTATAGGTAAGGAAATAAAAAGAATGTAGAAAAATTAAATACTCCCTTTCTACCTGTAGATTTGGCATACTTGAATCTTAGATTCATTCTTAGCCTTACCCACTCCTGTTGATGTATGCTTTTGTGGGTGTATGACATACATATTCAGGATGTAAAGGAATGTTCAACAGGTTCCAGTGCTATTAAGCTTCATCTTCTAATCCTGTCTTTTACATTTTCAGTTTCTGTGGCAATAACTTTCATCCCACTGCTGGGTTTATAGCCTGTAAAAATATGTAAGTGCCAGTTTATCTAAATTCTTCTACTGTTTATATCGGTGTGACACTGAAGCTTTTCTTTTTACATATATACATCAAAGAAAAAAAAAGGAAAAAAAAATCAAAGTAGTCGTGATTCAAAGGAAAAAAACCCCAAACTGAGATCACTACTTAGAAAATGCTTGGAAAAAAATAATACTAGTAGGGAAAAGTGTGGGAATGAGGGCTGGAATCAAGCTGGATTTGCCCTAACAGGGAGGATGCAGTGGGAGCTGTATCAGGTCAAGTATGCCTTCCTCTGAAACATGAGCTGTAGCCATGCAGAGAAAGCTTATGTGGGTAGCACCATGGAATTTCTTTCTTCCCTTTTCTATATGGTTCTTTATTTTCCAGCACAGTTTTCAGGATCACTGCCTTGCCTGTTCCACCTGCTTACCCCCAAGTGGGGAGCCTGGTATTCATCAAGCCACCCCAAACATCTAAGCCACTTTTCTGGGAAGCTGTACATGCAGATGCATAAACAAGGATCAAAGGATCAAATAATCATTTAGGTTGGAAAAGACCTCTAAAATCATCAAGTCTGATCATAAACCTAATGCTACAAAGTCCATCAGTAAACTGTGTTGCAAAGTCCCATGTCTACATATCTTTTAAATACCTCCAGGGCACAGCCACTTCCCTGGGCAGCCCGCTCCAGTGCTTGACAACCCTTACAGTGAAGCATTTTTTCCTTATATCCAGCCTAATTTTCTTCTGGCACAACTTGGGGTAATTTTTTGTCATTTTAACTTGATAGGCTTTTGAGTAAAAGGACATAGCAATGCCACCAGTATCTCACACTGAGGTGACAAAAACCATGATAAAGCAGGGAACTGATACTAGAGATAACACTTGTGAAAAAGCCGCAGATATTTAATGACAACAGCCTTTGAAGGACACAGTCTCAGCTTTCAGCAAGTGAGGAATAAATGTCAAATTTGCCTGAATCTTTCCCATCTCATACAGGCTTTCCCTCTGCTTTTATCACGCGTGAGCAGAGTTTGGCACAGTAAAAATGGCATCCTCCTCCTGTCAAGTGTATTTGCTCCTACAGTGCCTGTGAATAGGCACTGTCCAGGATGATTCAGAGTGGAGCCTCCTCCAGATAAGCATTGATTGTGCTGCTTTGAATCAGGCATGGTGTGACTTTTACTTGCTGCTGTAAATTGACTTTGTTTGCATATCTATGTGTCAGTTTTGCCTACATACTAAAATGTTATCTGCCTCCAGTTCCTTCAGAAAGGGAAGGTGCATGTCTCAATACATAAGGACTATTCATCCAGGGAGCACTCAGGTCAGGGTCTGTTTTGAAGACATCTTGCTCTACTGGAACTGTTGCAAATCCAATATCCTTCAAATAAGTATTTATTGTATACAGGTTGATAGCATCAGAATGCCACAACTTCTTAACCCACATTAGTGAAAGAAAGTTTGTAGAGACTGTTTAGATGTTTCAAGTTTGGGAAGGTGGTGGTAGGAGGGTGAGGACACAGGAAGAAATACCCTTTCTGATGTGGTGAATCCCAGGTGGAACACTTGTGGTTTCATATTATTATTCCTTTTACATCCATCTCACAACCCTCTGAACAGTTCAGTTGCAATCTGACCCATGATCTCCATGATGGAAGGGGCAGTCTCTGATATTAAATGTCTTTTTTTTCCCCTGACCATTTATTCAAATAATTTTTCTAAACATTTAGAAAAAAAAAGGAAAGTGTTTCTGTATGCTTTGTTTTTGTGCACATCTGCCAGTCAGTCTGTCTGGGTGTTCAGTGCTGCCTTTAAAGGCCCAGCAGTCAGTCTGAAGCTCTTGTGTTGTTACACATAAAAATCAGAGTGGGAATGCTTCTCAAGCTGGATGCATTACAGCTTCGTGAAGTGTGAAGAGGAGATGAAATGTCAAGGGTAATCTCTTGCCGCATTTCTGTAATTATTTTATCATCATTTATGATTTATAGCAGATGTCTGTGAAGCAATTATTGGAAATACCACTCTGTATGTATATTTGTGAGTGAAAGAAGAAAAAAGATTATTCTTTAGTAATACAGTGCTGTTTATAAGTACTGGTTATAAGTACTTGGCATGCTGCAGTGATTGACATGTCTGGAGACACCTTCCTTAACCTGTGTTTTCTTAGAAGCAGCTGTAGAAGTTATTATGAACAGGGTGTTAGGAGCATCATAAAACAAAATCAGATCAATCTTTAGAATACATAGGGTACCTTTAAAGGGAGCACTAGAGGAAAATCATTTATCAGAGAAGAGCACCAGGCATATAGCACCATTTGTTAAAGATATATATGTGAATATTATCTCCTTGCAGGCCTGAGAGGGCTAAAGGGGCTGATAATGAAAAAATTCAAGCTAGGAAAAATGATAAAGTTTTGAAGAGGGAAAAAAACCAATCTTTTAGCAGGCTTCATGAAAAAAGTTGAAGAGAGGAACTTCCACAGTTTGAGGGTGAACTAGAGATCACAAAATTTATTTTTTGCCCTTTAGTCACTTTGGCTCCTGACAGGAGATACCATTTATCCTGATTTCATGGTATTTGTATTATATAAAACATCAGTATGATTTTCTGAAAAAAACTCTGCAATAGATCAGGACCCTGCTCCTATTTCCTACAGCTGTTTTTCCTCTCCCTTAAGCTCTGTTTTCTGTGTCTTTACTTCCTCAGCTCACCCAGTGCTCTCCTGCCACTCAATATTGTTCTCACCCACCCTTAAAGATCAATTTTCACCAAGCCATGATTAAGTTGGTTTCTTGCTACGGTTTAAGACTCAATCAACCCACTGTAATTCAGTCTCCCTTGTCTCCATCCACTGTTCCTGCTTACCATTATTGTTGCCTTCATGAATATATTCCTTGCCCTGTTTTTTCTTTTATCTCCTTTACAGATATTAGATGTTTTTCACAACATCAGTTCTGGGCTTCAGTCTGGTACATCCACTCTTAGTGGGGTAAGATGCTCCAAGCATAGAACTGGGGGCTCAAGAGCATCACAAGGCTACAGTTATTCACTCATTAGTGCTGAAAATAACATATTACCTGTGGTTTTCCAAGGCTTGCACTTTGGCTGGCTAAAATGGCTCTTCATAGGCGCAGTAGCAGGTGTACCTTCTTCAAGTATGGATCATCCTAATACAACAAGGACTTGCTTCAAGGAACTAAGGAGCTAAAGGATTCTCTCAAGCAGGAAAAAAGAGAAAGGAACCAGAAAATTTTAGTCATATATTACATTTTATCTTTCTTTGTTTTTGGAATTCTAAGAAACATTTTGTGTGACATTTAGAAAGCAATGATTAGCATGATAGATCCCTTGGATAGGAAAATTATGGTCCAGACTTTAAATGTTTCATTGAGTTCTAAGCTCAGAGAAAGTCTTTTACTAGGAATTGTCAATGTTGGCAACCCAGTGTACAATCAAAATGTCTTTTATCGGTCCTTTAAAACTGAAAACAAACATTGAATATCCCTGCATAGGATTTAAGTGACTAGGGGTTTTAGCCAGGGGAGAGACTGGGGGTCCTGTAGTGTTGAATTCTGTGAGACCAGGAGTTGACCCTATGTCAGACAGAACCAGTTCCAACTCCAAAATAGACCCACTGGTGCCCAACACTGAGCCCATCAGCAACACTGGCAACACCTATGTGACAAAGTATTTAAGAAAGGGTAAGAAATTATGTGCAGCAGCTGTGAGAGAGGAGTGAGATAATGGGAGAAAAACTTTTCAGATGCCAAGGTCAGTGAAGAAGGAGAGAGCGGAAGAGCCCTAAGTGATGAAGCAGAGATTCTCCTGCAGGTCACGGAGAAGATTATGGTGGAACAAATACCCACCTCTGGCCCAATGAGAAGACCGTGGTGAGGCAGACTGTCCCCCAAACCCATGGAGGAGCATGTTGGATCAGATAACCATCTGCAGAATATGGGATACCTCCATGTTGGGGCAGGTAGAGCTGCCCTGAAGGAAACTACAGCCTGAGGTCCTTGACCACTTCAAAGCTCATGGCATTGAGTTTGATCAGGTACATCTTTACAAGGATATATTTGATGCTAATGGAGATATTAATGAGAAAGAAGTGATCTACAAATGGATTGAAAAAGATCTGGAGCAGCATATGAAAGCAGGGGATGAAGTGCTAAACTGACTGGTGAACCACAAGAAGAAACTCTTCCTAATTACACAGGAAAAGCATACAGATTTGTAAAATGATATTAATAATGTGAAGCAGCTCAGTAAGCCATACTAGCAACATTTGTGTTTTGATGTAATAGAATATTATAGGAAGCTTGCTTTCTCAATCACTACTCTTCTTTTTCTACTGAGGGTTTGGTTAAACTTGTACTGATGTCATCAGAAGGACTTGGTTTAAAATAAGCATGTAACTCATATTATCATTATGTTACAGTAATTACATGCATCATCAAAAGCAGAATGTGCCCCTAAGTGCATTCTACTGTAAACTCTGCAGTGTACTGTACACACATATTGTAGCTCATTTTAAAACCTGGAGATAATATTTTTTATGGGAAAATTTCAGTTTGGGAATGCATTATATATCAGGAATTATTATTACCTGATATAAGAGTGAATTTCATTGTACTACAAAAACCTGTGAATGTCCCTCTGTATCTTTACACTGCAGTGTAGAGTTGCCAGTAAAGGGCAAGAGTTAGCCCAGATATTCCAGCTGAATGTCAGGTTTGTGGACTCTGTAGATCTTAACTCAAAGGTTTAGATGGTAGTTCTGGATGACTTTTGTCTCCATGAAGCTGCTTATCTGTATTATACTGGCGCAGTCAAGTTTCTCTTAACAAGATACTCTAAATCTCCATTAAATATTGAGTTAATCGTTGACTATTATAGTTTTTTACATATATCACTGATGTTTAGGGCTTTTTCATAGTAATAAATGAAGTTACTGGTTTCTGACCTCTTGAATATTCTTCTGATGTAGTGCATAAACACTTTACTCTCCTGTACTATTTTCAGAGATGGCATCAATTAAGTATTTTAGATAACTTCCTGGTTTATGTGATACTTTCTGTCCTGTTTCTTTTCCTTTTGTAATGGTCTTCCAACAGCAAAATGTTTTGCATTTGAATCTCTGGCTTACGTGGCTTCCCACAAACACAGATACATTAGAGTGTAAAAATATGTAATACAAAATTACATATGTCAATTGTGTTCTTGCTCAAGTTTCCCTCCAGATAAGCAAAACCTGGTGGTTTAGCTGACTGACACCCTGCTCCCAAGCAATGTGCAGCAAGGCTGAAAGGCAACTGTAAGTTAGTCCTATGTCAAAGTATTCAAAATAATAGGATGTCTCACATCTTTTCAGTAATTTTGCTGGTATTTCTGAGTGCCATTCATTCCAGGCCATGTCTCTCTCTATCTGATTGACAAGGATCAAGCAAAGAAACTTAAGGAAAAAGGAAAAAGATGTAGAAAAGCCATGTCTTAGCAAAAGTAGTTTTGTTTGAAGAAGAGAAGAACCTGTTTTTTATCTTCAGTTATTAGTATGAATGTCCACATCATTAGTAATTAGGCAGTATGGTTTTCCTCTAAATTACCTCTCAGTGGGCAGTCAACCCAATAACTGTCCATTTCACACCAGAGATGCTGAGACATCCAGTTCCTTAACCAGACAAAATGTTTCTTGAACCTGTGCTTGTCTCTTTATCCCATGGACCTGGCTGGATCCTGTGAAGTGCAGCTAATTTGAATGCAGCATATGCCAAAAGCAGATAGAAAACATGAAGCAAATCCACTATTGAGTAGTACATGCTCAAGGGAGGGAAATGCCCCGTGGAAACTCCCATCTGAGCTGGCTTGGTGACTGATTTTAGTTGTTCAATTCTTTGCTAGCTCTCTATGAAACACTTTTCTGGCAGCTGTCTCGCTAAACACAGATAGGTAAATATATAGTGGGTCTTCCATCTGAACCCCAGCTTCCCACTTAGGCTGGGCCTAACTGACAGCTGTATTCAACACTGCTATATGTTGAATACACGTAGCCAAATAAAGCTGAGTTTTATGTGCTGGAAGCAATGACTCTTACAGCAAATCTATCAAGTCTTAATAGATTCAAAAAGAAAAGAAGAAAAAAACCAGAGAGCATTAAAAGTTCCATTTGTACTTGGAATCATTTTATAATTGTGCAACCCAGAATGAAACATTTATTCAAAATAACTGGCTAGATTGAACTATTATGTAGATAGTTCAAAGTTGCTGCAGCTAAAACCAGGATAAATTAAGCTGAATGTGCCCTGGTAAATGCTCTGGAACATAAATTTAAGTAAGTGTTTTCTGTGAATACAAATTTTGCCCTCCAAGTGAATACAAGCTCAATGTTCAATATATCATGTGTCTATTCAATGCCATATTATGTAAGTACTGCTAGTCATAATGTTATATTTTGTCTGCTTTGTAGGCAATTGCTTAGAGGGTGCTCAACAAAATTAATTTGGGAAAAATTCAGAAAGCAGAAAGACAGTGGGTTATGCTGTCCACTTCTTAAATGCCTAAGCAGACAATAGAGCACAGAAGTGGTTACACAAATTTTGTTAGTTACAGTGCATAATATTTCAGCTAATTATCTTAGTCTATTTTGTAAAATCAAACTCAATGTAGTAAAAGATTGAAAATAGTCATAAATGAATTTTTAAATATATAAATCAAAGCCAATAGAATTCATATGCTTGCTTTTCTTAGTTAATTCTAATTTCTACAAATGTTCTCACAGTTTTATAGGATTTAATCTGTGGCTCTGAGAATGCCACAAAGGAACTTATATTTTAAGGAACTGTTTAAATGTAATAACTACCTGAAAATGTTTCTAAACTCAGAAACCTTCTTTTAAAAGACATAGTGGTGTGTTCTCCTTGCTAGAATTTTCTGCCTGCAAAATTTCCTTCATTAGTTACTGTTGGAAACTGAGAGAAAAAAGTGCTATATTTTGAGTGACTAATTGTATAATGACATATCTGCAAAAACTGAAGCTATGTAGAACCTATTGAACAACTAAGTAACTGAAATATCTGGAAATTAATTTAATTTAAATAAATGAAGTCACATTTTAATAAACTAATCTATGGGTGGAATATTTTAATTAAACCTGTAGCCACTGACATTAGGTATCTGGTCTAAATCAGTTGTCCAAGTCCTTTACTATTTCACAAAAAGCTAGGCATCTCCAGAGACAATGCGGATAAATCTGTCATTAGAAACACTTATCTTCCTTTGCTTACTGTGTAGGAGAAGCCTGAATTTAGCCTTAACATCCAACCTTTAGATTATAAATACTAGATTATCTGAGGCCCATTAAATGCTTTCAAAGGAGGCTACTCATAGACTGAGGTAAGAGTCAATCTTGGAAGGTAGTTACAGTTCCCCTTCCCGTTAAACCCCTTACCTTTCATGTTTGATGGACAATTAGATGGATGATATTCTTGTGTTGCAAGATAAGAATTGTTGATTAGCACTAATACAATTCATGGAGACCATAATTCTTTCATGAGTGAATTCTGTAAGAACTTTACATAACAATTCATTAATGGTGCTAAAACTGCAGGCCCAAGAGCTCATTATGTAAAATCCAGTGTACATGAAAAAGAAATGAGGCAAATGGCCATTTGTTGTGAAATCTACCAAAACATCTTGCAGCAAAATAAACAGGGAAAAATTACAAGGCCTGTTATAAAAGTAATATAAACAAAGCACAGAAAATAAAAACCAGAACTTTGCTACCCATTTTCATTCTCTTGTGCTGAAAAAAGTTTGAGAGATACAATTAAAAAGTCTGGCACTAAATCAAAAATGTGAGTAAAAATAATAATTAAAAAGTTCCTTAAAGAGATAAACTGATTCCAGTTTACATTGAATCAAGTGTATTGAGAATTATATTAACAGTTATAAGTTAATTTTTCATGGATGTCATACCAGTAGTTTATATGTCTAAAGAAACAGGGACTGCAGCTGAGTTTCTGAGATATTGCAGATTCTGTTAAATTTTTTTTGCCATTGGAATTTTCATTAATTTAATGAAACTAGAGGATTAAAAAGACACTTTCCTGAAATGAACAACAGCTATAACGTGGCAGAAAGGAAAAATTCAAAACAGTAAAAAATTAGTTTGAATTTTTGTATCCTGCAGAAGTCTCTCGCTTGTGTCCTGTATAAGTTTAGAAAATAATTGCTGAAGAGTTTGCTTTAGAGAGTTTGCAAAACAAATGCATTTCAGTTTGTACACTATTATGTTTTTGTAATAAGTGCTATATTAAAAGACAAGACTTCAAAGCTTACATATAGTTCAGCATACATACAGCATCATTAGGCTAGGGGTAAGGACAATTTTATTTGCCTTTGATTTTGAAATAGAATATGTGTGACTGATCAGATCTCCTCATACTAGTTCTCATAAATTACTGATTAATTACTGAAATATGCACTTCCACATTTGACTAATTATTTATGTGAGATTTCATCTCTGAAAGAACTTTCATGCTTCTTTACATGCAGCCTCATGTGGGGATATGCTCTCTATAAACATCAGCCAGCTAATATATTATGGAGATCCAAATGCTTCTTGTTCATTTTATGGCTAAAAATAAAAAAAATCTTTAGAGTAACTAAGCTGTTGTAGCAGTAAAACTGTTGTATATTGGGCTTTCTGTTGCCTTTTTTTTTTATATCTGCTATGTGTGTTTGGGCCCAAGTGTCTGTTTTCCGCCATGTAAGTTTTTTGGGAAGAGGGTTCACTTGATTTCTCTGCAGAGAATCTGAGACAATAGGTGTTAGCAGATCCTATCCATCTGATTGATTCTAGGCAGCATGGTAATAACAATGGATGGGGAAATAATTAGCTTCTTCAGAGTTTGGAGCTAGTTTTTTCTATTATTGCTATGGTAATATCAGAGTATTTCACATTAGGTGCAACACAAGATGTGTAGTTATACTAGGGCAAACCAAAGGTTCACACAGCTCAGTCATCTTCAGTCATGAGCAGAAGTAGATACTTAGGGGAAGCACAGAATAAAAGTTGTGTAAACTACAATTGTTCTGAGTATTCTTCCAGAGACTCCTGCCCATAAGTCCCTGAACGAACTGTTTCTCTGTATCTAAGAATCCTCCCAAGGTTTCTGTGCAATGAACATGACCATTGTCCAGCTAAAAGCATGTACACTTTTGGTGTTATAAACTCTTTGGCAGTGTGTTCCACAGTTTAGAAATGTGAAGTCATTAAAATTATGTGATATCTCTCCTACCTGAATTAACATTAGGTGTTTGTCATTGTAATACACAGTTGTCAATGTGTTGGACAAGGTGCTTATTCACACACTTGTAGCTTGGCACATATTTCTGTTCCCTTTGATATGCCATCATTTAAACAACGTATCACATCAAGATTCTGTCCTTGGCACTTGCATTGCTGCTTTCAAAGCAAAATAAAAAATACAACTGACAGCATTCTGCAGCTATAATGGCTTAGTTGTAAACTGCCTTCTGTTACCTAGAATATGAAAGAGGCAACAGAAAAAGTTTGTTCCATCCCCAAAACAGTTCCTAACAGGATCTCACAAGATCTGTCATCTTGATGGAGATGCTATGATGCATTATAAGGACAGCTAAAAACGATCTCTATGGACTTTCATTGAAATTTTTCCATCATTCTTTCATTTCCTAATGACATCATAAAGACAATATTAAAATGTTTACTCTCTTCTGAAATGGCTGTTTTGGCATCACAAAACAGATTTGGACACAGAAATGTCACAGAAAATCCACAAAAAATGTGTAACCAGCCACTGAATATGGCCAACATTTCATACTCAAATTGTCTTCAAGATTCCATGTATTTCTTTTTAAGGAAAATTTCATGGGGATAATGAATGGGTTTTTCCCATATTCAATTTCCTCTTGTTTTCCTGAAAGGTACAATATGTTCCTCTCCTTTAAAACTGACCAAATATTCAGATCACAGGTATCAAACAAACCATTTACAGAGGTTCACAGAAGGTGTTCAGCTTTGCCAGAGTTCTTGACTTTAGAATTACTTGGCAGTCAATGTGGTCCTTGTTCATACAGTCTTCAGTGAGCATGTGTCAGCTTCTACCAAATTACTGGTACCAATGGGTGAGCATAGCTGATCCCAAATGGCATTACTTCTAGTGGAGACCTTTGTGTAGAAGGTTATGAAGACAGAAATGGACTTTCTAAATTTGAGGAAATGGTGAAGTTGCTGCAGCAGAGACGGATGACTCCTGCTTTCTCTGTGTGGATGTGGAATGCATGAGTAGGCCTTCAGTCTGTAGGTGTCCAGATTATTATCTTCTCTTTGGTATTGCCAAGATTATTTAAATAGGCTGAAAAAATATGTGTTGGTGGGAGTTTTTCCTTCACTCCTCTCACTCATGGAGCAAGAATTCCTGATGTAACCAAGTGCTCTCCCACATGCACTGACAGCCACCTACTCAAGGCTGATATTGAACTGAAAAGAAGAGAACAAGCACAACAAAAAATAGAAAGCATTCCTCCAAAAAAAAAAGTGAAATATTGCATCTCTGAAAAGGGGGAGCACAAGCCCTTAACCTGAAACAAATTTTCATGTTCAGTAAGCCCTTGCGTGGCTTGCTTTCAGGGATGAATCTTATCCATGCACTGGGGTAGTCCTTTAAAACACAGAAATTAAACTTTAGGCATACACCTGTACCCAGGCTGACTACATGCTTTCTATCTCCATCCTACTTTCTTGTTGTCACCTCACACTCCATTTGCACTTACCACTGTGAGCAATTATTGACAAAGATGCGGCTCTTTGTTGCTGGAACAGAAACTGCTGCTCTTTCTACGATTTTGAGGCCAAAAGACAAGCTATGCTCGGCCATAAAATAAGCTTACTGCAACCATTTACTGTTCTTTGTGTAGGGCTATGTAAGATTATCTGGTAGGCATAGGTACTAACACTTTGAACTAAAGGAATTAAAATGTGAGATGAAGACCAAGTAAATGAAAGAGACAACAGATATACAGAAAGTTGTCTTCTACTTATTAAATATTTCTCATGAATACTTTAAAAAGAATACTTTTTCCCCCTTTTTTGTATCTCAGGGTATTATTTGGAGTATGCAAATGTGCTGTGTTCCACAAATCAAACCTGGCAACTCATAATGACACCCTGCTGTATATGATTTGATATTCATAGACAATCATTGCCACTGACAAAAGCGTGCGTGTGGGAGAAGTGTCTATCATTCTGCTATACAAATTAATCAATAAAAAAGGGTATATGAGAGTGCTATGAATAGAAGTAGATATCAGTAGATTTTTCTTTGAGAAGATAGATAATTCATTTTTCATTTTTTACTCCATGTATCCAACTTGAACATTTTCTTCAATGTGTAGCTTAAGCCTTGATTTTTTTGAGTTTTCTTGCCCCTCCCTTTTTTATAAATCAGAATATTTAAATATGGAAATATATACTATTTGCAGAGTATTTTACAATATCTTAATAATTTGCCAACTAAGTTTCTTAAAATGTGTTCTCAAATTAAGTAAAAGATCTATAGAGAGATTTATAATTGTTTTCTGATAAGGTTTCCATTTGAAGGTATCAGATTAGATAAATTTTACTTCTTGAAAGTTATCATGTTGTGATGTTATGGGATCCTTTTGTCTCCTCCAAAGAGTAGTCTAGATGGGCAGTGCTTCCTCTCACCATATTGAACTATGTGTTTCATGGGTCTTAGGAAAGCTTTTGTTTCTCAAGCAGGAAAATTAACAGTGAACAACTTTTCAGATATACTCAGTGGTCCCAAGGTACAATGCATTAAAGAAATTTTGTTTTCTTCTTTGTTATAAATTTGGAAGTTCAACTTATCTCATGTTCCTCTTACTCTTCATATTTTGTAAAGCCTTTTGTGTGGTTTTTAACACTCTTTGGGTGATCTGTGGGTAAATATATCATGTATCCATAAGCTGACATACACTTTGGATGACATGCATAAGAATATTTTCCCAAATCTTTAAAAACTGTGTAGAAGGTAGACACTGGCCTGGAGGTGAGGGAAGAAGGGACAGGAAGCATGGGAGAACTTCCAAGACAGCAATAATTGTAAGGAAGTCAACCATTTACAATAAGCTGTGTGGAGAACCATGTCCTCCTTCATGCCAAAACCTACCACGTTCTTTCTATTCAGCACTCAGCTAAAAACTGTGTCCACTGTTCTGATTATAAGGCTAAGGAGGCATTCACTCACACACTCCAAGATCATTCTGTAAGTGGAAGCAATCAGCTTACTTACATAGATATTCTTTTTCCAGAACAGGAGATATGTATCCACATTTTCTTTGTTCAAAGGTATTCTGTGTGGAAAAAGTAAGCAGATTGTTTACTTTTATAAACTAGGCCATGGATCTTGTTATGAAGGCCCGTTCTATTAGCCAGCAGCTAATATCTTTTAACCCATTACATCCTTAAATATCAATATTATTCTTTCAATATTTTTTTTCTGAAATAAAGCTAGACTATAATCTGTTCTCTTTAGCCTCTGCCTTCTGTCAGTACTGGAGCTTTGCTTTCTTCAAAAAGTAATGGATAAAGACAGTTTCCCTCTGCATAATTAGTTTAGAAAAAAACCTAGTATAAAAATTAAAATACCTATACAAATTTGGCTTTCAACTTGTTCCAATCTGCTGCTGTACTATGTTCAGATTTTAGTCTCAACACAAAAAATATATTAAATTTCCATTCTCTGAGGATGATATTCTATATGGACAGTCATGTGTTTTTAATGAGGCTAAGGTAGTGGTTTGCAAAATATTAAAATTTCTTGCTTTTGAGCTTTTCTGGGGTGGCTTTTTATTATATGGCTGTAAACATCTGTTATCCATTCAGAAATATTTATCTGTTGTTCTTTTTCATGTCAAATTCACAAGGTCTATTGTTAACAAGGTATTACCAATTTTTTTTTTTCTTAATCTTTCTAACTAGAATCCTGCTGGCTGCATTGCATAAACAAGAACATTATGAAAAGGGTACTTTAACATTACCACTGCACTGCATTACAACTCTGACAGAACTTCAAACCATTTTTCATAATCATGTTGTTTCTCAGTGTTTTAATTCTAGCATTGGAAGAGCTTTGCACTATTCCACCTTAGGATACACCACCTTTTGATTTTTGCAGTGTGGGGTTTGGGGGATGGTTTGTTGTACTTTTTTATGGTAGTTAGGTTTTTTGTGAAATGCTTGCCTTCATCTTTACAAGATACTCATGATTGTAAACTCAAAAAAGCATGTGAAAATTATAAGACTAAGAAAATGTACTTCCAGTTTAGATTATTTTTTTTAAAGAAACTGACGTGGACCAATTGAATTTATTTGCAGATATAAACTACTAGGAAATGCAATTCTCCTTGCTCTGATGAGCCACTTCAGGCAAATTATTCCTAGATCTCTGGCCTAGAAGTTTGCCCACATACTATTTTTTATTCCTCATATTACTTCCATTTACCAGTCCTTACTTTACCCTGAGTACTTCAGAGAGAAAAAATCATAACAGCTAGCCATTTCTAAAAAGTTAGATGAAATTCTTTTATTTTAGTATTATGACTATAATCACTACAGCTGTGATTATTTACATTTGGATTCAGGAAGGAGATCTCCCAATTGATAGTTCTTAAAAACATAGACAATCTATTCTAATTAAATTGCTACACTAACTGTTCATTGGGGCAATTTTTGTAAGCAAAGACTGGAATATGCTAGAAAGAGCATGCTAAAACTACCCTCCACTTTTTCCTGGTCTAAAAATGTGGAAAGCAGTGTAGGTTGTGCTGTTTTAACACTAGAAGAGAATTATAAATAGGTGTTACTGCAATAATCACTCTAGAGCTATCAGCTATAAATCTAGCCATTTAAAAAAAAACTATGAAATATAAGGCAACCCCTCATTAAAAAAGGGGGAATACATTTGGTGCAAAGAAGAGAACAAAGACACAAAGTCATAATGATTTCATGTCTAGCTGCCAGGTACATTGTTTAAAAGTAGAGGTTCATGTACTATAAGAGTTAATTCTGTTGGCTCAGAGACATTTAACATATGCAGAAAATCCAGGCCATTCCTGTTGAATTCAACAAGTTCTGAATTTCACACATCACAGTGTAGCAGTGCTCGTTAGCATATAATAGGAACTAAATTTGGAATATGCAAATGTGTAAAGACAAGAAGTGGCTTAATGAGGATGAAGATCCTTGCTGTCACTCTTTTTAGGTAAGTATTGAAACACTGAGAAAAGAATCACCAAATTCTTTTGGTTTTGTAAGGATGGCTTTTATAAGAGTCAAATCTATGTCCCAAAGTAGTCAATACTGCTCAGGCAAATGTAATGGGTCCTGTTAGTTTGTGTTTGTAAAGCAATGACTCTTTCAGAAACAAATGTGGTAGATAATACAATGTGGATGCTACACAGAAAACTAAAGGAAAGTAAAATGATTTTGCTGTATAAGTAATAACATTGAAATGAGAATTTTTTAAAATTCTCTTTTAATGAAGCACAAATTTGATTCTGAGAAACAACAATTAGATGGAGCACTGCTAAATATGGAGTAATTCCGGTAGCATTCCAATGCTGATGTAAGCTGCAAAGTAGAGCACAGTTAGTGAACTGTAACAAAGAAAAATTTGACTGCTGAATATGGTTTTAATGCGCTTTCAAAATAACTTTTCTATTATGTTCTGGTTCTTACACCACATCCTTCATTCTCATTAATCATTCAATCTGTCAACATATTAGTCCTCTAGATACTTCTTTTCAATCTAAATAACTAAAATTCACAAAAAGGACTCATTTATTCAGGGACTCCTATACAGATATTACACGCTTTGTTGTGGATATGAATAAATGACATGGAAAGAAATAAATACCAGGCAAAATGGAAAGCACTGGTGTGTTTTTGCAAGGGAGAAAGACAGTAGGATTTAAAAACAACAGCACATAGGGATTGTTTTCTGCCTAGACAAAACATGCGTTGGGTGAGATAACATTTTCTCATAGTTTCCTCCTAGTTGTGCCACTGAGAGTGATTGGAATAAGAAGTGCTTCTTTTGAAATCCATAACATGAGATTTTCTTCCTACTAAGGGTTTCTTCTGTCCTATATATAAACAAGTAATGTTTAAAACTGTGGATATCAGCAATCCTGTAAAATTGCATTTATTTTCAGTAAATTCAATGCTCAATTCTTCTGTGAGTTTACTATTGTGAACAAAACAGCTCAAGGTGTTTCAGTGTGTGACTTCTATGTATTTCCTTGATGAAATTACACCTTTCAAACTTGTATCTATATCACAGAACTAATTTCTAGTAATTTCTTAGAAGAAACAACTATGTTTCTAGGCACCTGGAAAGAAAAAATAGTGAAAGCTATTATTGTTTTAGCCAAGGCCTTGCAAAATGACTCATTCCTCAGTAAATTTTAAATTTATTTTTATAATTTTAATTTCTGCAAACCCAAACTGACATTCTCAGATCACACCTAATAGTCCAAGCATGGCATGGAAAGAAAGAGGAAAGATCAGAGGTTTCATGGCTGGATACAGACAGTGGCACACACAGTTTTTGTGCAGTGGTCTAGATCTGCTGAATGGCATTATCATGGTGTTCACTGTAAGCTGGAATATCTGTCCTCCTAGTGAGGCTGATTAGCTGAGGCTCAGCACTGCTCTGCTGCAGCAGGCTGCTCACAGCTCAGCCACAGTGGACACATGCACGTAGTTTTACCAGACACATACTTTTTGCCCAAGGCAACATGACCTAAACATTGCATTCCTAGAACTAGGATTTAATATTTCTGTTCTCTGGAAGGAAATCAGACATTTCTCTTCAGATAAGATTCCTGTAACTGTTATGTTTGGCTAAGAGAAAGAAAATGTCTTCTCCATCACTGGAATTCAAACCATGTCACATATCAGCTACTTAAAAACTGCATAACTAAATGATAGGCAGTGCAATTTGTGTTCAGCTGTAACAGGTTTTTTGAATCTTCAGCTGCACACACTGTCATTAAATTTCAGCATTCACATTTTAATCTTAATATTCCAGTATCTGAGCAAGTTTGTTGGAAAGAAGAGAACAATTTTGATTCAGGACTTAGACAGCCTCTGATCTGAGGAGTAGAAAATTATGCTGGAACTTCTCATGGAAAGGAAAGAGATTGTTTCTCCTGTGCTAAGAAAACATGATTATTGAGAGACATGGGAAAATGTACAATATAGGGAATTACTGTACTTGGCTAATTAAAAATTACATATACATTTAGCTAACTAAAGAGTGGTCTGAACTTTGAACTTCTAACTCATAGCTTTAGCTGAATCTCAATATAAAATGCAGTTCCCCCAGAAAAAAATGCTCTTTTTTTAAGGAGCATATGGCAGGTTCTAGGCACAATGAAACCAGCACTTGGTGAAATTCAGTGGGAACATCTGTTCAAAGAACCTACTTGGAAATTAGCCCAGACATTTGGACAAACCTCAGTCCAGTGTCCAGCTGCTAAGGTGCCAAATACTGTAGGAGAAAAAAGGCAGGAGAGAGAAGCAAAGCAAATCTGGATAACACATTTCACATAGCATTGGACTCCCAGGTCTACAAAGAAGTGGCATTACTTACTAGGGAAGGTAAACACTTATAAATGCAGGGAACAGAATCAAGGATCTAAGCTTAAAAGAATTGGTTTTCCATGTAGCTAGAATCTTTCTGACTTAGAAATAATCAAGACAACAAAACCATAAAATGTTATTATATAATATGAACTGTATGAGCTTCGATATACAAAATTGAAAATACCACATTTTGTAGCAATTGCCAAATTGTGTCAAAAGTTATGTCAGCCCTTATTTCAGATTATAGGTAACAAGTAAAGCAGAATTTCTGGCGTCATACACACAGATAGGATGCATATGCAAATGTTATGATGAAAATAGATTTGAATACTGTATGAAAATAATTTGCAATGCAACTAAGAACTTTTGCTTTCAATATGAAATTTCTCAAACATTCTTCATGAGTAAGGCAGAGAAGGTGGTGATGGAGGAGGATGTAAAATAAAACTGTCGATAAGGATTGTTTAGTCACCAGGCTACTGTGCTACACTATAACTAAGGAGAAGAGAGTTATACACGCAGGATGCTTTAATTAAAATCTGTATGTTCATAGCAGGGTGGGTTACTAATTTAGGTCAAGCTGGTATAAAGTGAATCACGATTAAGTTTTTACCAAGCTCCAGGTTCATCTGCTGACTTTTTAAGGCATTATCTGCCTGAAAAGTCATGAGCTGGCCTTTTTGTTGACTTTGGTTAAAGTTGATTTGATATGGTGTTTTGCTGTTTTCTGCACATGAAAACTGTGGTGTATGATATTTTAAATAGTTCTCTTCTGCTTCCCAACAATACTTAATATAAAAAGATTCAGTGAAGAAAAGGTAAATGATTCCTCAACAAATCTGCCTTATCCAAAAACCACTTCTCCATTTCCATTTACTACACAGGAGTCCTTATCCACATTACCCCATTCACTCACGGCCATTACTTGGAAGCTCCAGCCAAAAGACCCCATGGAAAAGCTAAACCATTTTGACCACCATCCTTTAACTCAAGGAGGCATTACTGCCCTGCTTTCAAGCCTGCAGACTTAGGAAATGGGTTCTCTCTGCTCAGCTGTCTCGACATTTTGTGATCTCGCAATCAGGAGGAATCCTGGAAGGGTGGGAGTCTGAATTTTGATTATTTGACTTTTTTTTTTTTTTAAGGTTTTGCACTATCCTCTCTCCTCACCTGAATCTCTCGATCTGTCTCTGGGAGGTTGACCACCCCTTGCATATTATGCTGCTTCTTAAGGCCCCTTTGGACTTTTCAGACCAGCTAATTGTTTCTTGGACATCATGTATGGGAAAAGGCCTAACAATAAAAAAGCATAGTTAAAACCACTCAGTAGATTTTAATTTATACATGCTGCTATTTTGGGATCCAGATTTGATAAAAGCCAAAATACAAGTATTGTTTATTTTCTTTTCCTTTTCACGGGGCCAAAGAACAACAAAATTATAATCCCTTAGGTGTACAAATAATATGCTCTGGTATTATAACACTGACAGCTCCCATCTGTGATTAAGCCTCCCTTCTAGCAAACCATACCAACACATACTCTGAATCACCCTGAAGAATATAAAGTTAAAATAAGCTCGTACCAATTAAACAGATGGCTAAAACTGGTTTTAGTTAAATCAAGCGGTTGAAGGGGAAAGAGCAGCAGTTCAAAGGTCTATGTTAGATAAAACTGCATCCATTTCTACATAATAAATATTTTGGATCTCCTTAATCAGGATGATCATAAGAAGTAAATATTGTATTGTGGCCAGATGCTGACAGACCTTGCCCTACTGTATTTCAAGCCATGCAGATGTGATCCAGCTCAAATCCTGAATTTGAATAGACACAGCATCATATCACTGGGCCTGAGCCAGACAAAGTGCCCTTCTTCAGCACACTTGAATCTGATGATGTCTTTTGAAGTAAACATGTCTAGACTAATTTTTTGGTGCTATGTACAGAGATTACAGTAAACTGAGCCTAGTGCTGGTTCAAATGACCCTTGGAAACACAATGACTAACAGCACAAAGTTATCTTATTTTGCCTGCTGTTGCCCAGATCTTATGAAACACATTGAAATTTTTCATGGTTTCCATCTGAAAACATTAAAATACCCTCTTGAGTACGCAAAACTCAGCCAAGAATGTCCCCAAAACTGAACAGACCTCAAGAAACACGTTTGCAAACCCGCACAAACATCTGGATTGTAACAAAAGACAAATCTAGCAAATGTAGCCAAATGCCAACTTTTGTTAAAGACATTTCTTGTAATTGTAAACAGAGTTGCTCATTTGATAGACAGCATCTGTTGCATTTTCATGGACTTTGAAAATAAGTTCCCCACTTCCTGGTTGGTTTCACAACTTGATGGCAACCTTCCTTTGCTCTTTATTCTCATTGTCTTGCCCTATTTGTATACACAAGATCAGTCTGTTAAAAATTCAGAAAAACAATCTCCTGGGGCATCCAGCAGCAGTCCATTTTGACTTGTATTTGTTTCCCAATTAAGCCTGTAATCCTATGAAAGAATGATTCTAATATAATTAATCAGAACGGCATGCATTCAATTCATGGCTGTGGACAAATGGCAGCACAATTGTGTTAAAGATCTTTCACTGAGCAGCTAGGTCTGGCTACAGTTGCAGAACTTGTCCAATGTTAAAGATGGTGGAGAAGGAGATGGGGTTTTTGGGAGAAAGCTTTATAAAATATAAAACTGCAGATTGTCTGCTCACTATTAGCAGTACTCTGGGCTGGCACCCAAAACCTGAGAAATGTTTTCAATCACTGTCAGAACCATTATGGAGAATTGTAAGCAGCTGATAAAGGCCTTTTGATCTATTTCTTCCAAGCCTCCTATTAACTGTCTTTTGTCCTTCAGCATTTATAATTGGAATGTGTAAATCCAGTGCATTTTAAAGATTAACCATCCTAGAGAGAAAGAAAAAATAGTTTTAAAACATTTCTCATACTCTTCCAAAACACAGCGGAAAAGCATCATAGAATGGAGTCAGAATTATTTAGGTTGGAAAAGAAAATCATTGAGTCTAACAGTTAACCCAGTGCTGCCAAGTCCAACCTTATCTCTAAGAACCACATCTTCAGGTCTTATTCCTCTGGGAACAGTGGCTCAACCACTTCCCTAGACAGCCTGGTCTGAAGCTTGACAACCCTTTCAGCAAAGAAAATTTATAAATCCAATCTAAATCTAATATCCAATCTAAAATTCTTCTGGCACTACTTGAGGCCATTTCTTCTTGTCCTATCACTTGCCATTCTCTCGATTTGTTCCAGGGGACCAGAATGAATAAAGGATTCAAGGTGTGACCTCACCAGTGCTGTATGCAGGGGGACAATCACTGCTGTGATCCTGCTGGCCACACTAGTGTTGATCCAAACTAGGATGCTGGTGGCCTTCTTGGCCACCTGGGCACACTGCCAGCTTGTGCTAGCTAAGCCAGCTGTCACCAAAAGATGTACTAGAGATCTTGACTGCTCTGTTCTGCTTCCTTGTGCTGTAGCAGCACATTTTGCAATCTTTCAAATTGCCAGGTGCATGAATGCAAGAGAAAAATATTATTTTTGTGCTGTACATGTTAAATGGAGAAAGATACTTCTCTTTAATAATCCAAAGCCTAGTTAAATTGAAGCTATACAACAAGACTTCTAATAGTGCACATTATCTATCTCACCAATGCAAGCCCCAGCTAGAACACATTCTGTATGATGGAAGGGAGCAGACCCATTCCATGCACATGTAATTTGTTCACCAACATCTTTGCATCTTATTCTTCAAATTCAAGTTCTGTTTTCACAAACAATTTGTTTTGAAGAAAGAACAAGTCCAGTTTCTGAAAGTAATGCATCACTGAGGTGATGGCAACACCACCACTTGCAATTGCAAGTGAAGTGAAGAAACGTCACTGCAACCCGAACTTGAAAGCTGCTTTCACTGCTCTAGTTTATGAAGGACATATTCCAGACAACAGACTGACACTGTTTTCTTCTTATTTGGGTCATTGTGCATAACCCAGGATTATATATTACATGTATTATATATTATGTGTAGTATTTGGAAATCCTAATTATATTATATTGCATGCATCAACATCAGAAAGCTCTTCTAAGGAGAGAAGAAACTCTCTCAGCAACTCTTCTAAGGAGAGTAGAAAATACATTAGCAGATTGTGCAGGTTGGAAATAGATTTGCTGGTTTTTGCCCCCAGTGTTTACCCCAGGATGATTCATGACCTGCTTTCATTTTTTTGAATACTACTTTTGCAGTGACATTACATTATCTGTTCCAGGTATCCTGTTTGTGTGACCTGAATTTGCACTTAATGCAAGAGAATTTCAAACTACTCTGGAAGAATATGTAGAACTGGCTAAAATGATCAAAACTGATCAAAATCAAAATAGTGATTCTGAATACTTTATAGAATCATAGAACACCATGTTGGAAGGGCACTTCGAGGGTTGTCTGGTTCCATATTTCTTGGAAAAGGCACTGTCTAGAAAAGTTTGTACAGATAGGCTTTAAAGAAGTTTGACTTTCAAAGAGCAGATCCTTCTTAATGTGAGATTAGTACTTTAGGAGTCTATAGTTAATTCAAATGACAAAGCAAGATGGAAAAATTTGAAATCTGTTCCAAAAATCATGAAAAGAGCAACATTTTCCTTACTTTCTTCTATTAAAGATAATTAGATTGTTAAAAATAGGTGTAAGTAGGTAGCTATTGAAGAGATACATCACTGGTATCAGTAACATTTCTCAATTTTAAGCTTAAAGTGATGATCTCAAGAATGTGTCTCCAAGGCTCAGACTGAACAGCTACTCAGGGCTTGGTACTTGCCTGAGAATCAAGGCAAGCTGCTTGTTTAACATTTCTAAGCATTACTAGGGATTTCTGCTCATTTGAATTATTGACAGCTATCTGTTAGAAACTGATAGCAGATATCTTTGGCAAGAAATGATTTTCAGCAACTGCCAAAATAGATAAAGGAAGCAAGAAGTTGTGCCAGAATTTTCAAAATGGACCTTTTGAAAATAGAGGCAAATTCCTTATTTGCCAAATATATTTAACATCCAGCAGTTTCCATTAAAAAGAATTTTTCTACCCCTGTGTCTGAACATTCACTGATAACTGATATATCCAAATACCATGATTAAGGTGCCTGAGCTGCTTTCAGTCTAGTAGCATATTTGATGTGACTAGCACATTTATATATGGATATTTACTTCCATCCTGGAAAAGTCAGCCCATGAACATAGTCTAAAGAGGTCATTTAAATGGTTCCTGATGGATGAGCTCTCCTGTATAACACTCAGATCCTGAATGCAGAATGAGAACATGCATAGGAATTTTACAGCTAATATATGGATAGGGTATATCATTTGTTTATCTACGTTTCTAAGTGACTTAGTCCTATCAGAATGAAATTATTGAAATTGATAGAAACATTTACATAAGACCTGTCTGTCATAAAAGATTTTGAGACTTGCTAAATTAACCCATAAAATCTTGAAAGATTGTACAAAAAAGGAATGCATTTTGTATAAAAGAACTTTGAAAACTGCATGCATTACATGTACCACTTTTTTCTTGTGGAAAATGGTCTAATAACAAAAATAATAATTTGAACTCTCTCTGCTTAGAAACAGAAGACAGTAAAAAGTCTTCACATATTTTATCAGTACTAGCTAAAGAAGTTTATTTGCAGAGCTAAAGCTGAATCCACATGACAAGCTTGCAGAGGACATTTGTGCTTCATACAGTGTGCTAAACCACTGTCTCAGTTTAACTGGACACACATTAATTCCTGCTTTCTTTTCAAGTGGCACTGCCAAGAGAAAACACCATTTATATCTGTCACACCACTTGTCTCTTCATCAGCTTAGTCCTGCCTTCTTGCCGTGCGTTGCTTTGCTGATTTAGTGATGGAGGGAGAGAAGGAAGGAATCTCTGCTGATGTTGAACCTGCTCATAGAAGCTTCTTCTGCTGGTGGACAGTATGTCCACCTGCAATGCCTTTTCATTTCAAACCCAAATCGAAACACAGAATTAAAAGGAAACATATTTCTCTCACTGTCATTAAATTTAGAGCAGCAAAGGGACTACTTAATAAGCTGATGTATAAACAATACACAGATTTTAAATATCTAAAGAGGCATTTAGAGTTGTTTTTTTCCTTCTAATTAAATTTAAAGGTTTTAATTTCCTTTAAAACATATCTGTAGAAGGCCTGTTAACATGTGTTCAGATTTTAAAGTGTTTCAAAGAAATCATTTGGAGTTAGCAGTACTCTGAAAATATTATGAAGAAATAAAATTTTCCAGAAAGAAAGAGAATTTCCCAAATAAATATCAAATTAATCTGCTGATTAGTTGGATATTCATGTTCTGTCTGACCTTTCTCAGTTTCTCTCTTTCAACTGTGATTTGAGAGCAATGAAGAATATTATCAACAGATTATTTCTTTTCCTTATTGGGAAATATTGGGTCAGAAGCAGTAGAATAAATCAGAACAGAAGCCATAGAAGTCCTGCAATATGTGCTGGATTTTCAGTTGGGTTAAAGCATGTTGAGCCTCCAGATTGTAAACAGTTTGGGAAGGAATGTGTCTAGTATCTCCTACTCCTTTTTGGTTGTTAATATAACTTACAGAAGCCAAACTCATACAGGAGAAGTGACTTTACTCCATTACTCCATGGAGAAATAGTAAATGAATAATGTTTACAGGACTAAATTTATTTTTTTAAGTATTGTATATCTCTGAAAAATGAAATTGAAAGTTGAGAGAGTTAGGAGTGAAATCATGGTTCACCTTGACACATGGTAAAACCCATTAATTCCATTGCATCATCAGTTTAGTTATAATGCTTGCAATTAGTAGACATTACTTAGTGTCAGACACAGATGCTGTTGATGGTAATTTCTTGAATGGGAGAATACACAATTCATTGTAAAACTGCCTTCTGCACTATTCAGCACAGAGGCTTCAGCTGAGTGAGATAAAAAGTCCTTGTAGGGAGGTCTTGAACAATTTGTGTTTTATTGTGACAGTTACACAGAGGAAAGGCTTAGATGCTGTGAGGGGCCTTGTTGAAACAAATGACTCACATAATGCATCCTTTCCTCATGAGCATTTATGTCTATAGGAAACACAGCCTCACATCACAGATTTTCTGCATCATACACACAGTTGTGTATCAACAGGAGTAGATGGAAATGAGAAAAGAAGTATTATGTATTTCTTTCTGATAGCAGGTAATTTGATTAAGCTGGCTTTTGAAGGCAAACTGCTTATCTGGTATATGGGAGTTTTATTTTAATATTTTTGAGATTTAGTTTTTAGCAAAGCCTACCTAATACAGCGTATCTGGAATCAATCACTTGCTTTCTTTTCTACATACATACTGGGCAAGTCAAATGAAATACCACCTGAACAAAGAACTGCAGGATTTAACTTAGCTAAAACTAAACCCACAGAAAGTTAATCAGAGTAAAAGTAACATTTCCTTACTATTTTCCAGTTTATCATGAAACTCTCAAAACAATCCCTTTCTTTTCTCTGTCCTTTTGTTCATGTTTGTGTTTAATTATCTTCATTTTCCCTTAAATATGCTGTTTTCTTCCCCCAGATGTTTGGCTTCTAGTCTGTCTCTCATTCTCTACATTCCCATCTTCTTCCCAGCTTTCATGTGATGAATTCTGCTTTTCTTTCTGCATTACCATGATGTCTGAAACTCTTTCTTTCCTCACTTATTTCTCTTTTATTACCTTAAATCTAATATGAATTTTTTTTGACATGTCTCTCACCAAGCTGGTAAAAGTCTCATCTCTGAGACTTGTACTCATGTCTTGATGCTACAGATAAATACAGTGTTTAATGTTGTTTCCCTAAAAGGAAAATGTAGAAAACCACGTGATTTTCCACAGAAAAACTTATTCAAATAACTATTAAACTATCAAGAAATAAATTGTATACAGACTGGCTTGGTGCTTCTTAAGCTAGACATGATTCTTGATTTTCAATTGAATTCTTGATTTTTTATTGATTAGTTTTCCAAGAAAAATATATTTAACTCCCACTACATTTGTGTATATCATATCATAGCTATTTAAATGTTACTACTCTGTATGATTTTGCAAGCTTATACCAACAGTAAAGCTGGCATTACATCAGTAATGATTTGGTAAAGACTCTGGAGGCAGCTCAGTTATCCAAAGGCATGTAATGACAATTGTGGATGTGCCATGGTATCCTGCCAACTCCCCACTTGTTGATTCAGAAAGCTGCAGGTCTCAGACCACCTAGGACACTCCAGGTAACATTATGAAACACTAATGTCTAGTTTAGGGAGCTGAATTTTACTCTGTGGCTTGGATATTAACTTGTATTAATGTTGTCTTAATTTGGAGCCGAATCTCCTCCTTAGAGTAACTTTTCCACATTGTTTCAATATTACGGTTTTCTCTGGTTCTGTTTCATATGGGACATAAAATAGGGATACTGGTGCTATCTGACTACTAGTGACTACCTGGAGTTCAAAGTTAGTTATTTTAACTTGTGCTATGTAGAAATTCCAGATTTCCTATTTAACATTTGCATTTATTATGGTTGAACTGGTAAAATAATTCAAAGTCTCTGGAAGGTAAAAGTAATGACTACATATTATACTCCAGATACATGTACATATGTGTGCATGCATCTAGCTTTTTAATCAAAGGGAATTAATGATTCAATGTGGATAGCTGAGTTGCTCTTTATAATTGAATGTTTTATTCAAAGTTGAGGGAATAATAATGTTGAAGTTTTAAACTGCTACATATACATGAAAAATCTCAAGAATAATACTTGTCAAAGTAGTATATGGATTTATTCACCTCAATTCTTTACTCCCAGAAGAAGGCAGAGCTCAGGTAGAGTAAATCAGGACAGTGGCAGTGAGGAGGACCAAAGCAAGATTACACTATTTAAATGTGTAAGGGCATATAATATAAAAATACAGAGGTGACATCTGCAGTTACCTGTTGATGTTCACTAGGGCATGTCTAGTTTCTGTTCCTCCACATAGCTGGTTCTCTGATGTCCTTGGTGAGAACACCATAGTTCTTACATTATCAGTTTATGTAGTTTCCTTAAATTTGTAAATCCATGTCCTTCTGTCCATAAACGAAACAGAAATGCACTAGAGTGTGCTGTCAGACTAAATGCAAAAATGCTTCTGTATTCTCTGGTCTAGGTGTGGCCAAAACAGCCTAAAGCCAACGGTCCCAAAGTGTCTCCTCTGCAGAATAATACATTTGGCACCTAACTTTATCTTATCTGATTATGGCATGTTTCATGCAGTTCCTGCCCAACACAGAGAGTGAATTTTTGCCTGGCTCATGACATGATTTATTTATTTTTCCGGTGCTATTTCTAGGTTAAGCCTTATTCGTGAATCTTTTCAATGCATGGCAGTTCATATGAAGGGTCAAACAGGCTCGTCATAGAAGTCCACTGCCTGGAAAATGTGGTTTCAAAAAATCACAAATCAAATGCTGAAGACTTAATTAATGCCTGAATCCACAGGTAAAAAAAAAAACAAAAAAACAAAACCAAAAACAAAACAAAAACAAAAACAAAAAAAACCCAAAAAACAAAAAAAAAAAACAAAACAAAACCAAACCAAAAAACCCTAACCAAAGCAAAAAAAAAAAACCAAAAAAACAAAACAAAACAGAACAATTAATGAGAATTATTCTAAAAAATAGAAAGCTCTCATTGATTTCTTTTGGTTCAGAAGAGAGGATAAGCTCAGCTTCTCTTTGCTAGTGGGACACCCAATGTTCTTTGATCATGCTGCTAAAAAGACATGTGTGCTCTGTTTGCTGAAACTGGCTATTATTCAGCAGAACTGAGCCAAAAACCCTTAAATTCCCTACAAGTGCTCCTCAGTCAAAGCTTTACCTCAGATCACTGGCAATGGATTTAAGGGGGAAAAAAATTAAAAATGAAAAGATAGCATAAAATCACCACCAAATCTGCTGTCAGATTATTTTAAGAAGTCAGTTCCAGTCAGTTAAACTGACTCAAAAATATGCTGGTAAAAAAACAGTATAGTGGAAATGAACTTAGTGAACTCAAAAGAAAAACAATAGCATCAGACAATGTAGACTGCTTCCCTGAGCTTCCTGTCATACAGTTAGTCCCTAAATCCCAACAGAGCCAGTAAAGGCAAACAACATTTTATACAGCAAACACAGAAGTCTGGGTCTTTCCTGTTTTTCATAATGAGGTCACCTGAAAAATGAGCTAGATATATCTCAGGTATTTGTTTTCTGTTGTCTCCAGCAGCTGTTATGCAGAGAAAGGAAGAGTTTTCTTTCCTGTTATTTGGTTTTTTAACAGATCCTGTGCATGTCAACACTGAAGAAAGAAAGCAGGCATGAAAAAACAAGCATGGGCTATGCAAACAATTTCTCCTCATACAGGTCATTGATGCCATGAGTCAGAAGAGGAAAATGGAACTCAGGATGCCAGGCAAACATTAAAATTACTCACAAATGACTTGTAAATTACCCTGTTAAAGAGGTAACAACAAGTTTGTATGAGATGTTTGAATAGCAGAATATTATTCAGGAACTGCTTGCTATTGAGTGCTGAAACTACAATAACATAACCTCATGTATTGTTCAAAAGCAAAGGGAAGTCCCAACAAAGTTCTATATAATTCTTATAATGAAATAGTAAATTAAATAACAAATTCTCAAAGTATCATTTAGAAAAAGTTCTAATTCAGGCAAAATGTACACTGGGTAAATTTATACTTGACAGGCACTAGAATTTGTCAATCTTTCACTGAGAAAATATTCTCATTTCTGTCCATGTGAGAGATATGTTGCTCAATTTGGATTGATCAGCATTGATCCAGGCAGCACATAGTCACTTGAAATGGGATACATTATCCAGAACTATAAAGTGGCTGTTAAAATAGCCCAGTCACGATGGTGGTCCATAAAAAAATAGGAGAAAACAGCTACAGACCTAACATAAAACTTTAGAAGGCAAAAGGGAAAT
Source organism: Agelaius tricolor (assembly GCF_023055355.1). Lineage (NCBI taxonomy): Eukaryota > Metazoa > Chordata > Aves > Passeriformes > Icteridae > Agelaius > Agelaius tricolor. Next base: position 50,856,370 of record NW_027269263.1, read on the forward strand.
CTAGTTATTAACACTTATCTTAACAGCAGCTTTGCACCAGTATAATCATTAAATTCAGTGTGGCTGCTTCTTTTGTTCATCCATGCAAGGTGGGGAAGAGCAGAGCCTACAGCATCTCCCTGAACAAGTTAGCACTCTGTGCAATAAAGATGAGTTCTTTTAATAGTTCCTAAAACTGGTCTTTGAGTATGTGAATTATCAGTGACTGTGTCCACCAATGTGTAGGTATGTAGCAAATGAATCTTTATCTTTAAATGATGTGCATGACTTCACCTAGAACATAGTAAAGATTTTCAGAATATAAACTTCAATGCTGAAAAGTAAGTGTTGTGGTTTTCTATATTGGGAGCTTTTGGGGTGGGATTTGTGAATCAATAAACTTCTTCATGTAGCTGTTTATGAAAATGCCACTTGATATCAATAAAATATACACAGAGAGATTATTTTTATAAAGATCCAAGAAAGACACTTGCTTTTGCTTCTACAGACTAAAAGGAGAAAATATTGAAACAATTTCTATTTAATTTCATAGAGTCATTGTGTTTTTTGCCTTGCTGAAAAATGAGAAAACAAAACCCCAAAATGCATCAAAGGTGATCATATTCATTAAATTTTAAACTGCAGATATATGCAGACATTTACTGCCTGGTTGGATTCTGAAAGATTAACTTAGCATAGGAGCCACAAGTTCAGTTAAATGGCTACAGTGGCTAACATGTTGTTGATTTATTGCTCTCAGGGGACAAAAGGAATTGAAATTTGACAGACAGGATACACTGTATCCACTTACTGGAAGAACATTAATTCCCAGAAGTCAGAATGTATGCATTACAAGCAATGCATCTTTTCATTTTGTTTTGTTTTTCAAGCAGTATTCAGCTCAAAATAGCACAGACGATGCCTGAATGCCTAAGTAACTCTTATGTAGTGAACTGGTGCACAGGAAAAGGAAGTGTGTCTGTCCAAGAAGCACTTCAAGGAAGACTTGCAAGCATGCTTGATTTAATGCAACATACTTGCCAAATCTCTTGAGCTGTTAAGGAACACAAGTCACTTTGTGCAGCATGCTTTTCTGGGAAAAAAGCATGCAAGATAAAGAATGTGTGAGTTATGGATATAAACTAGGTTACAAGTTGAGAGCATCTGTAAAATGTGATCCAAAAAATGCTTAACATACCAACCTACCTTCTTGCCTACTGCATTTGACTCATCTAAATCTTGCAGTGTACTTGCCTATGAGGAAAAAACCACAGTGAAAATTCTGTTTAAACTTCTGATACTTACTTGTGTAACCAAGTTTTTCTTCCAGATGCATAAACTCACATCCTTTAAAAGTAAATGTCTTTTAAAATATGCTCTAAACGTTTTAGTCGAAAGTTTTCTTGGCATAATGTACTGTAATGCCAAAAGGGAAGATATTTTTGGGACCAGATGCTTTTTTGACAGTATGATACTAGCTATTCTAAGCAAATTAGATTGGCTTTATTGTGATAGAATAGAATCTAATCAGAGTAGCATCTAATTAGATCCATGTCACCATTGGAAAACAGAGTGTGCTTACACAGCTAAGCATATTCAGTGTGCACACTCACAGGAAGTTTGTAGTAAAGACCAAAAGAGGTAACAATGCAAAATTCAAAGTCCTTTGAAGGCATTTCTGGTCTCTTTTGCAGCACTTTCTCAAAGACAGGTGATGAAACATTTTAGAGAGCAGCTATCATCGACAGAAACCCAGAGCCCTTGGTTTTGTCCTCTCCAGTCTTGAGGAGGTTATTTAGGAGTTCAGTATCCCACCCCAGCAGTCAGTGAGCCACCAACACAACCAATCAAACAATTGGATGTTTTCACTGAGAAGTCTTCAATCAATTTCCTTCAGCTACTTCATTTTTTCTTCTTTCACAGTTTATTAATGTCTGCAAAATACTTCATCTCTGTTTTGCCCTGAAGTTGGAGTATTTGCCCTAGATACACTTATTACTGGATTTTTTCCAGCTGTGGGATGCTGGGTTTAGAGATCCTATTTCAGTTAAAAACAACTTACAGTCAGTGAGAGGGTAAAATATTCTGACTAGATAGTTACTGGTTTATTGGTGCCAACAGTGGTTTTCTAATTCCATTACTATAATTTCCAGTGAAAATTCTATTTACAGCACTCTATGTTTGGACTCCAGGTAAATGAAAGTTAGTAATTTAGTGCTGTGAATGTGCTTCACTATTCTAATCAACAACTTACTTGTTATAGGCCTTCTTTCTTTCATTCTTTCTAGGAAAAAAATATCCAAAGAAACAATTGCCACACATTTTTAAGAAAACAAATGAGAGGACTTTAAGTGTTACACTACATATATCACATAAATTATCCTCTATTCTTAAAACAAACTGTGCCCTGCAATTTAAAGCCAACATGCAGTCACCTATTTTCCACTGCTGCTGAACTGGATTACCACCTGCCTTGACTCCATCCTTTGGAAGGCTGCCAGCATTGTTACAATTTAATGCTATATCCCACTGTGTCAGGAAAGACATGCCTCCCCAATCTCGCTGTCAAACAAGTGCTTGTCAACATCCCTTAATTATTGCTATTATTAGGAATGAAGGTTGAATACATGTGCTTGGTGAATGGTAATTTCTATTGTCTGGTTTAGTTTTATTGGTTCAGTTGTGCTACTATGAAATAAAGATTTAATTGAAAGATGATTTTAGAGTCAGGTCTCACAGTTTATATATCATTATTTGTAATGATTTTTGTGCAAGCTGTGTTAACATTTACATTTCAAAATACTGGTACAAGAGGGGAGAATACAGGTTCAGAAAAAACCTCCTTCTCTCAGTAAACAGAAAATAAATGTCAAATCTTCAGGACACTACACGGGCAAAGAAGGATAGAACGACATTTTCCTCCCAGACAGGATGAAGACTATGAGAAAATTAGAAAGTGGACACATTTTGTACCCAGGTGAATGGTTACTTCTAGAAACTGTGGCCATGCGACTGAACATCAGAGGGTTCAGAGATAGGTCAGAGAGGGCTTTTTTTGTCAGTGGAAATAAGTAAATTCTTGTATAGTTTTCTCAGATATGGTGAAGCTGCCCTCCAAAATACTGCTCATTTTCTATTTGTTTCCAGAATGTGGCTGGTATTTGAGCAACACAAAATTATCATTCTCGTTGTCACGACATATCACTAAGAATGTGCTGTAATCACCTCAGCATAAGGCAAGACACTGGCTCTAGAAGCAGGTACGATACCTGTGCTGACGTATTAGCTCAGCACAGAGCTGTTCAACTGCTTATTTCTTCCAGCCTCTCCTCTACCAGTGTAGCTCCTCTCTTTATGTAGTTCCACCTTCTATCTTTCTGGCTCTGATGCACATTAGATGCCTTTTGTTTTCCTCTGCATTAACTTTCTCCTCCATTCATGAATTCAGCTGGCCTGTGGAGGGAACTGCAAGCCATGGCCAGTGCAGGAGAGAAGAAAAAGAGCTTAGCCAAGAAGGAGAAGGAGGAGGACAAAAAACCTCCTAATAAATTCACCTAACCTGTATTTCTAACAAATTGTTTAACTTCAGACACATTCTCCAGAAGCACAGTTTAGGTCAAAATGAACTTCCCTGTTCATCTCCTGCTCTTCCCTTTCCTTAGTTCATTTCCTCATCACTACACCTTCCCTCGCATTATATTTTTGAGGTGGTACTGCTTGTGAACTCAAGGAAGTACCAATCTCAGTTCAAAAGAATCTGCTTTCAGTCAAGTTCACTGTGTGATCACACAACTTCCTGATATAGAAAGATGGGAGTAGAGGGCGTGTGGCAGTAGCTTAATCAGACATTCTTATGGAACTTGTCCCTTCAAGTTGTCCCTGCAGCTGGTTGGCCAGGTGGCAACACCTGACAAGTAGGTGGCACTTCCAACAGGGTGATCCACATCCCTCTGCACTCCTGTGACACAGCCAGTGATCCCAGCAGCAACTTGACTTGCTGCACACATAAATTAGGAGACACTCAAGCACAGCATCTTAACAAGGGAGGCAGCTGAGGAAGCAATACACGATGCTTTAATCCATATCCCAGTGGACTAGAAAAGCTGCTTTGCTCAGTCTAGACTGGAATATGAAAAGAGTAGAAATTTTTCATGGGCTCGTGGGATGATTGGTGTTGAAAGGGGCCTTAAATATCACCTAGTTCCAAACCCTTCTCCCATGGGCAGAGGCGCTTTTTTTTGGACCAGGTTGCTCAGAATCCTATCCAACCTGGCCTTGAACATTTCCATGGATGGTGCATCCACAACTCTTGGCAACCTATTCCAGAATACTCCAAATCTAGCTAGTTAGGTGGAAGTTATTTCTAAAAGGCAATCCAGTATAGTGAGTGGGGATCTACTCATGCATACACAATAACTGAATCAGAGCTGTACACTGATCATTTCCATCCAGCCTGGGTTAGTTGCAACAGTCCTTTTGCAAAGTTAGTTTTTGACTTGAAAAAAAAAAAGTTCAAACTTTAAATGCAGCCTGAGAAAGAATTGGAAATTGTGCCAAACTTTTCAATAGTAGTCATGTATCCTATATACTCATCCAGAAACAAGGAGATCTAAGTTTCTCAGTTCAAGGATTCAAACTTCTATTTCCCCCTTCCTATGAAAGCAATGCACATGCTGCCTATCAAACTTCCTTTTCAATATTAAATGAAAGTGCTAGTTGAATAGAGACACCTCACCAGCCAGGCAGCATGTGAGAGGAGGTTTACTGGACTTAAAAGTCTAAATTCCTTCCAAGTGCTATCTTAGGTCCTGAAGAAGATGATCTTAATACTTGAGCCAAAATGTTTGCCTTCATTTACAAGGAAGACCAGATGAAGGAAGGGAAATATTTTAGTTTCTGATATGGTTGTTTTAGTGACTACTACCTCCACTTTCTGGGCTGTTTCTCTACAGAAATGCAAAAGGAAAATGGAAATTAAAGTCCATCTAAAACATTTCAGGAATTTGAAAATAAAGTAAGAAGTCTCCTATGGTAATTATCATCCAGGCTTATCACCAAAATAGCCATAACATCTTTTTTTTTTTTTTTAACCAGGAATGTGCATATGACTAGGCAGTTTGAAGGATATAGGAAATAGACAGGAGGTGATTTCATAATCTGTGAATACACAGCATTTAGAATAGATGAATTAGAGAAAACAAATTGAAAGTTGTATTTTGTTAGTTGGTGTCCCCAAAGAATGCTTATCATGATTATATATTTTGAAATGAGTATCTGCTTATTCTGCAAAACTTCTCCTTATAAATCTGAACAGTAAAACATCTCTAGAATTTTGGCAGTTTCAAAATATTTACATTTCAATACTGATAAAGTCAAGAATTATTGCTAATATTTGGAATCCTTTGTATTCTATCTGGACAACATATTTTTCTCTTGCAGAAAACAAATAATGATTTTGATGCATTAACTCCACCAGCCTATTAGCATATACTATAAAATGGAGTTTAAAATATTAGTATCAATTAAAAATATATTCTGGAAAATAGATATTCTGGATCAAAAATATTTATTCTGGAAGCACTAATTTTCTTAATTTCACTGAGATTTAATCCAACAGTTAATACCATTAATAACTCTTTCTTACTTATTCAGTACCAATGATGGTTCCCTCATTCCTTGTACCACTGAGCCTACAGCTGGTTTTTTGAAATACAATATCCTACACTGAAGTCCATCTAAAACCAAATTTTTGCGAAGAGAGCAGAGTTAACACATGGCTTGTGTTTCTCAGGGCACTCCTTGTTTTCAGCTCACAGTACATTTTCATTGATAGCACTGTATCCCTCAGTCATGGTCAGTCCATCACAGACTGTAACCCACCATTCATCTCTTTCCAGCTGAGTCAGTGCTTTCCTCTATGTTCATTTATGGGCTGATCCTGGGAGGCACAAAGAACCTGCATCTGCAATGAAGTTCATTACACTTCCTGACAGGATCTGACACTTGATTATTTCTTCCTCTTTTACACACAGTGCATCTGTCTATGTTGGCTCTCATTTTATTCCAGTGGTTTTCTGTAATAATTATTGCCCCTTTTCCTGAATCCTTCTATGTTTAGCATACTGTCTTATTTGTCATTTCCAATTTTAAATGAAAATCTTGAATGACACTGAATGTAAAATAGCCTCCAGTATGAAGACTTCCTGCTAATTTGATGATAACATCCCAGTTATGCTTTGTGATTAACCTTATAGCCAAGAAGCTTTTTAAATATGCAGTGTTCCACATTTACATCCACAGTGTAAATGGAAAATACAGGATATATGATCTCTTTCCACTTACTGGCCTTACAGGATACTTCAATCTGCATTTTTCCCAAAACTTATTTTCCACACCTTATACTCAGTTAAATTTCTCATCATTCAAATAAGTGATTAATATAAGCTTAAGGCATATGAGCCAGTTGAAAATATCTCCTCTTATAATTTAATATTACTGCTCATCCAAACATTTATTTTCTCCTGTATCACCAAACATTTAGAACCACCCTGTGTGATCCATGCTGCTTATTGAATATCTGTCCAAATGGTGAAAAAGCAGAAAGAACCCTATGCCCAGGAAGTGGTGTGAGCAGGGCTGCTCCCTGAGGGATGTGCAGCTGGAGACAAGGGTGATCCAGTCCCATGGAGGCTGGCCACAGCCTGCAGCACCAGTCACTGGCCTCAGAGCTCCCTGACAGCCCCAGACCAGGCAAGTCACAAGCCATGGCAATGTCCAGTTGAGGGAGCTGAGTTGGGAGCAAAGCAGATGCAGTCAGAGACAAGGCTGGAGCCTGGAATCCTAGAGCAACACCAGGGCAGGCACCAAGAGCATTGGGATGGGCTGAAGTGTGGTCCTGAGCAATCATCAGGGAAGGAAAAGCTTAGTGATGCCCTCAGGGCTCTGACAGCAGCTTGGTACTTAATGTTGACTGCATTTTTGTGTTGCAGGAGTCCCAGTATGCAATAAAAATATAATACATGTCATGTATAATATAAAAATGTGTGTTTGCAGGTGTACTCTGATTTTATTTTTGATGTGATAGATACATGATATATTGAGCACAAATTTCATATGATTTTTTTGCTGTCCTATTTTTTTCAATATTTGTTTTCGATATCTTTCTCTGTTATACTAGTTATAGAATAGGACAGCATCTGAAAAAAGTATTTCTTGCTGAGATTGTTTCAAGTTCATAGGCCTTTACATTAAATGAGTTGTTTATAGAAATCATTGTGATCCATGAGTTAAGCATACAAATAAGTACTTTGTCAACATAATGTCAATTGCAAACACAGTAGACATCTCTAACAACTCAGTTGAGTCTGAAGTCCGCATGATTATTGTGCTAATATAGTGCACATTTTGTTACAAGGAATGACCAAATTTCTCTAGAATCTCATTTAAAATAGCTGGAATGCCTGTGCTTAGGTGTAAAATCTCAATTAATTTGCTAGCTTAAAACTTTAATGTTTAAACATGAAAGGTACTTTTTGGTACTGTGTCATATAAATACATTTCCACAATTTCTGCTCTTTGATGAAAAAAACAAGTTGCATTGGGAATAGTAGAATTAACAATTTTGAGTGCTACATCCCCGTTGCAACAATCATTCAGCAACACCAACCCAGCTGAGATACTGACTGGATGCTCTCTGAATCCCTTGTGGCAGTGCTGGAAGCAGTTCACACTCTGCTGCTTAGTCTCCACCTAACCTTGATGTCCTCTCTTTAATTGAAATACTGTTTTAGCAGAGCTCTTCTGAAGACAGAAGAGCTTATTCATGGACAGGTGCAAGGTGAGTGACTGCACTGCTGAGAACAAAGACCATAAAGTGACAGTAGATGATCTGTTGGGTGCACCACAGTGACAATTCAGTCATCTCATTTCAGCAGAAATGGAAAGAAAATAGTTTTTTTTTTAAACATTGCAGTTCATTTTTAATGAAACATGGAATAGTCTTCTCATTTCTGGTTATCTTTCACTCTTTTCATTTTTCCTTTTGACCCCTTTTTAGAAATCCTTCATATTGAAACATTTCCTATAAAGAACAGCAAGTAAATTTTTAAGTAGAAATTGATCTAAACTTGGTCTTTGAGGCAAATTTTGAGTATTGTTGGACCAGTCCCTTCTATTTTTATTTTCTTTCTTCAGAATTAGATACAAATATCTTTGGTGTGTTTGCTGTTCATGTACAAGTCAGTTCACTGTTAACAATAAGTGAAAAAACAAAGGTTAAAAATATTTTCACTGTTTTATTCCTTTGCTTTACTGCACAAACCATTGTTTGAGAACTAAGCTACCTCTTGCCTCTTTTCCTCTTACATAAGGACAGGCTGAAGAAGACTTAGACAACTTAAGAATTTTTACAACGACTCAGCAGGCATATTGGTTTTTAAGTGTAAATTTATTATGAAACCAATACATTCAAGTTCACCATATTTAGCTCATATGCCATTGCATTCTGATCATAGTGAAATGGAATATAGGAGAAATAGCAAATATTGACAGATTCAGAAGTTGTGATTTTATGCATTATAATTTAGCATGCACCAATTTTTTTCTCCCAAGATGTTTCAAAATAAGAAAGGCCTTAATTATCCAGCTTTGAATGTAATTTTTTTTCTGTGAATATATCCCTCCTCTCTAGTAGCATGTATAAGTATCCATTGGTGAAACTATACATTCCTACCTTAGAAAATGTTTCATCTGAGAAGGCTTAATAAATTAGTGTCTTGGATTACTTTGTGCATTCAGGACTTTCTCAGCACTTAAAATTACCCATTTATCCAATGTGTTAATCCACAAATCCACAGCTCATTTTTAAATTCAAGAAGTTCTAAGCTTAATATTTTTTTTCCATGACAGTTTCTCTTTCATCATGCAAGTTCTGTGACTTTGGATCCAGTATTTTACAGTTAAACTGAAAATCCCTATTGTTAATGATGTTATTGTTATAATTGCAAACAGTCTAAGATAAGAGGAATTCTCAGTGTTCTGCAGAGACAGAACCAGAGACTATGAAGCACTAAAGGACATAAAATTTCAGCCTCAGTTCCATTAACATCCTTTATATCTGCAAGCTCTAGATGAATTTGAGAACTGAGTTGGAGTTGACAAAGAAAAAGCTGGAGAAAGGTGGTCTGATAGTCTACTGGTCCATTACTTCCATTTAGTCAGTTGTCTCTAGAGAATTGGAAAACTGGCTGTTGTGATAATCATCTTATACTTCAGTGGAATTCTGAGCAACTGCCTGTGAGACTCACGAATTATCTCTTAACAGATGTTTTGTATTTGTGCAAATGCACTTGCTTTTCATTTAAAAGTAGCAATGTCACTCTCATTTGTAAGGCCTTTGTTTTTATCAGTGTTAAAAACAGAAGAAAAAAATATGAATGCTATTTAGCCTATAATTGAGGTTATAAGACCTAAAGTAACCTGACTTCTTTAGGCATCAAAAAGACTGAAATTGCTTTTCTTTGCAAGAGAGTAATTGCATTTCTCTGCATGAGTCTTACACAACTGACACTGGAGGAAATGGCCATATGGCTGCCATCACCACAGTAGGGAATTGCCATATCAGTCGTCGAGATAACTGATTGAGCTAGAAGTCAACTCAGGTATGAGGCGGCATTGTAGTAATTCCTTTAGAGTGTGGTGATGGATTTTTTTAGTGAAGGGGCTTTATTTATTTATATAACCACCTACCTAAATAATTATGACTAGACTTTTTTTCCTTGGAAGACCTTTTCCACCTTCAGAGGAAAGATTTGCGTAGATAAACACCATTAACAGGCAAGCCCTAAGCACTCAGAAGGGTCTGTATCTCCAGTTGGATTTCTCACTGTGTAGCATTTTCTTCACTGCTGTGAATATTCAGTGATGTCATTAGTTACTGGAAGAAATTCTTCAGTCAATTACACCAAGCAGGTTGACAGCTGCTAAAGATGTGCTTGATTCAGCAAGATGAGAACTTTGGAAATTTGGTTCTAAAGTGAAGATTATTTTATAGTCAAGGTGTGTTTTTTATTCTGTCCATAATGCGCCTTGTCCAAAGGGTCACTATACCTTTCTATAATAAAAATTTTTATTGTGAGGTGGATTTTCTGTTGAAGATATGACAGAAGATTTACATATACACTCTACCTGGAGGCTTGACATTTCTTCTCCTACTGAGGCTAGAGGAAGGTATGCAGGCTGCAAACACATGAAAATTCTCCTAACATGGAGAATATAACTGGTCCTTCTCACTCTCACTAGATGGTGCTGCAGAGTAGTTTTCTGAAAAATATATAAATAAACATAAAAACAAAGCTAATTGTTCCCAGAAATTGCTGGTTTATATTTCACTTTCATAGTTGTTAGAATAGTGGAACAATTATTAGAGGGGGAAAAAATCATAGGCAATGTAGATGTAATGGAATTTGAATCACAAACAGTCCAGATGTCTAAACTCTACTCCTTTACAAAATTTATATGTGAACTAGATTGTAACTTTGGAAATTAGAATACTAGGATTGCAATAAGAATGCTTCAGGACAATTTTTTCATTGAGTCTTACAGTGCTCTGCTGTGGCATATTATTTGTTCCATCTTTAATTACCCAAGCTAGTGTCCTTGTAGAAGACCTCAACAGTATGGTGGGTGTGTTCCAGTTAGGTATGTGGGATTCATTATTAGGTTTTCCTGTAGGCACTTTTTCAGATTCCTCTGTGGAATCTCTGACAGGCCAATCTAAAGTTCAGTAACGCAAACAAGAACACAAAATGTTCAGTAACAAGAACACAAAATGTTTCCATTCAGAAACAGAGGAGGAGAATGTGCCTTCTGTAAGGTAATTGCTGAAAGGCTTGAACAGGTTGCCACCAACTGGGATATCCTGATTTCAACCTGAGCAGATGCAAGGGGACACAAACTCTCTCCATACAGAATGTGATAGGCCAGGGAAGGCTAAAGGGTAAAAGAAGAGAAAACTTGCCCCATTGCTGGGGTCACATTAGTGTACAAAGAGAAGAAAGACTTGTGAGGGGTGGAAGACTAAGCACAAAACAGCTTTAGGTAGTTTTCTATTGGTGAGAGTATTCCCAGGCAAGACTTTTGAGGGATAGAAAAATAATTTTGGGCTCTGATTCAAACATTTTTTATGCTATTTCCATTTAACAGTCTTAGATAAGTATGGAAGCTGCTGAGGATGAGGACTAGAGTTCAGGCTTTCTGGAGGAGTTCCTCACATGCTCAGGTTCCTTCTTGTGCTCTCACTTGTGTTCTCTTCCCTGTCTTGCAGATGCATCCCAGGAGCAAAAAGTTGATTTCTGCCTTTTCCACTAGGGTTGTGAAAGGAAAGGAGAGCCTTGAGAGTTGAATATTAATTTCCATAGACCTGTCCAATGCAGGGCTGCAGGTGAACAGATGGGGGAATTCTGAGACAGATAACTTTTTCTTTAGCATTTCTAATGATTGTTTTCCCTGTTTAGCATGCTATATGCATGTGCATCACATTCTGTGGTCATTAACTAATATACTATATAGGGAATACCAGTATTTCACTCACATCCCATTTCAGTAACTGGAACCTAATAAGAAAAATAACTGAACTCATATGAAATTCTGGTGAGAAGATTTTAGCTGAAACACTAGAAAAGAAATCCTGGCTGTAAAAATTGTATTTATCTTTGAATAAGATTCCCAAAATAAAGAAATCTATCTATTCCCTTCCCAGCAAATGTTTAAAATTAAATACATCAAATCCATTAGAGAAGCACTGTTTCTTTTCTTTTTTCTTTTCTTTTCTTTTCTTTTCTTTTCTTTTCTTTTCTTTTCTTTTCTTTTCTTTTCTTTTCTTTTCTTTTTTTTTTTTTTTTCTGATGCCTGTTAAGTCCTAAGTGTTCTGAGTACAGCTTATTCTACATCTCAATTGTGACTCTTTTTTCATGCTTGTGTTGTTTGGGGTTTTTTCACTTTGACAAACATAGAAATAAATATTAATAAGTTATCTAACGTAACTATTTAGTAGCAATCTGTCTGTCTATATTGAAATTAGGGTTAAAATCAGTTTAAGAAAAATTGACAATATGTCCTAATATTTGTGGGAGGCTTGGTATTAGGAAATATACAGCATATCTTTGAACTGGCACACAGGGGAAAAATGATACATCCTTGTAGATACCATAACAATACAAATGCAAACACAATAAAGACATATGTAAAGCAGATGCACATATGTCTGGTGTAAGAATGACACATAGAAGCTGATTTCTCCCCAATGCCTGTTTTAAATCTGATTCCATTAACTGCCAGCTGGCTGTGAGCTGGAAGAAGGCTGTCAATGGAAATGGCAAAAACAGATTCATCTCTTGATTTAATAAGGATGGTTTAGTCTGTGCTATGCATTTATTCATGCACTTTTCTAATTGGTCTGTTCAAATTGTAGAAGATTATATAATTTTAGTTAAATCATATGGGAGGGAGAGACCAAATAGAGAGAAGGAGATAAATTATTAATTTATATTTTATTTTAATTCATCTAAATGTAGTTAGTTATTTTGAAATATTTAATGTTAAAATGAAAGACAAATGAGAAATGCTTTGATTTTCTCTTAACTCCAAACAGCTATCACACACTGGAGTCTGGAACATAAAGCAAACTACATCATGTGTAAACTAAGAAAGACAGAGTACATGTTGACATATGGTGACTAACAGAAAAAAGAGTTTAAAAATAGAAGGTTTTAAAAAAATAATAAATTAGGATTTTAATTGGTTCAATGAAAACGTTACCCATTCTCCTCAAACTCTAACACCAGTTTGATTTTATGTGAAAGAAAAGATCATAAATATTCTGTCTCCCAGAGCTGCATCCAAAAAGACATTCAGGTATTTCCTGAAGTCTAAAGAAATCAGGTCATGCATCAGTGATCATATATTTAATCCTACTGCAAAACTGTTTGGTAAGAATACAAGTCCTGAGTCCTGAGCAGGATATTTGGCTGTTGCTTTGTGTACAAGGTCCCTGATTTAAGCTGCAGACCACAGATCATGATTCATCTGATGAAAACTAAGTCAGGTCTACCTTGGTCAGCCCTCCAATGAAATTAAATGCATAACATACTTAACCTGCAAATATGGAGGAAAGGAAGAAAGGCACTCAACAATGTCAGTTGTGCACATATGAGGAAAAGTCAAGGTATCACAATCATGCCTGACCATAAAGGCAACCCTTTTCACTTTTGTCTGTTCCTCCATTTATGCAGTATTTTTTATCTTCCTTGTATATGTAGAAGTGGAGCTTTGTTTGGAATACCTATATCCCCTCATTTGTAAAATATTCCCCTGTGAGAAAAAGCTTTCTATTCTATGGACTGCTGCCACTTTATGCAAAACATTCTTCCAGGTTCGTAGGGAGCAGTACTGTACTATAGTTGGTCTTGGAAAGTGACAAAGTTAAAAATTTCCAAGATACTTTCCAGCTAAAGTAAAAAAATAAAATAAGTTATGCAATTGTGAAGTGTTATCCTATTCTATGTGCCCAACTTTCTCAGTGAAGTACTGGGATTTTAAAGGGAAGTTTCAGGAGCAGTAAAGTCTACCGTATGATATTTAAGAATATTTGATAAACTGATGAGAGTTTAATATCCAGAAGACACCTAATGTTTTGTATTTTTTTGGGGTTGAATGACATTTTTCTTCACTTTGATTAGATGAAAAGGAAAAGCAATTTGAAATATCAGGATTTAAATGCCTTGTCCCCCATGTTCTTGACATGTCTATGAAATTTTCCCCCTCACTACTATTTGCCTGTTTCTATGCTCAGTGATGATTAACAAATGTAGTAGAGTAACATTTGTCTAAAATAAAATTATAAAGAATCTGACAATTTCATTGTTACTGACATATTTCAAAAGCAGTTGTCTTTTTAAACATGCAGCAACATCTTTGAACCATAAAGGTTTTCTGCAGATCTGAACCCTGTCTTACATTTATATACAAAAATATGGGAGTAAGACATATTTTTTTTTATTTTAAATGAGGTTTCACTATTACATGGCTACTTGAAAATTCCCATTTGTACAGCTATAAAATTGCAGTATATAAAATGCTCCAGTAATAAATTAATTAACTGGGTATAATTTCAACATTAATATGCTTTTTATTTTATCTGAAAACCTTAAAGAAGAGTGCAGATTTCTGCACAAGAAACTGTTTAGGTCTTGCAGAACGAAATGCGAAAATAAGAATTTTGTTTTGCTATGCAGCATGCAGGTTTTGGTATAAACAGGGTACTCCTTTTGTGTATCCTTCTTGCACACAGCAGGGTTTGACACCATTGATGTGCATGACTGGTTTCAGCAGTCCTTGATGTCAATAGGACCTTTTCCATGTACTTAAATGGATATAGGAAGAAGAGGACTGGTTACATATTTACAGGATATATCCTGTTAAATGACCAAAGAACGGTTTACCATCTGTTTTGCAGGATACTGGCCTTTTCTTCTAAATTATTTATTTTCCTGCCATGTCACAGCTTTAGGACAATTACCTCAGGGTCTACTGCAGTGCCTGCAGGCCATGGCATACGCCACAGGATTCCCCCATAGACATTCTGAGGGCTGTACACAGCATAATTGGGCTACACTGAGTGCCTGGCCACAGCAAATTACTCAGGGAAAAGGCTGAATTTCTGTACCCACCTTTAAGAGTAAAGTGTCTCTAAACAAAGACCAAAGGACTGTGTAAAAGCAGCGAGAACTTTTAATTTGAATATCCTATCCGATTGTTAGAGATCAAAAATTACAAATCATGAGTTCATTACGCATCTTTTGCCAGAAACAGTGTATTGACTTTAGAGAAGGTATTAAGAGACTGAACTGCAACTAACTCCTGTGGCAGCAGTCCTGCCAGGTCAGACCCAGTATATCTGAGTTTGGAACTGTCTGCTTGTACTAATTTGCATATTCATTTTTAAAAGGCCATGTTCTATATTTGTGAGAGTTCATTAACTCACTAAAACATCAGCATTTATTTGAGAAGAGAGGGGAAACTGCAAGAAAACTTTTGATAGCAAAACACAAATGTGAGAAAAAAAATATTGAAACCCTACGAAATTACTGATGAGTGGGAAAGAAATTTGTAATATCCTTAATGTGACCAGGGTTTGTTGTTGAAGTCTCCCTGTGACTCTTACCCAATAGCAATGCCTCATTTCTCATTGAAGTGCATCCTGTAGGTTTGTGTGTCTCAAAACACCAATTTACTGATTCAGAAGGAGCCATGGGCATTGACTAGAGCTTTTGGACTAGCTGTAGCAATCACGGTAGCCTGAGGAAAAATGCATTAATTGTACTCCAGCATTGTCTGATAATAGTCAATTTACTCCAAAATGTAGTTTGGTCTTTGATTGGTGGAAGGAAGAGATAAGGAGAAGAAACAGAGAAAAGATGGATCCTTGTTATGAGGCTGCATTTTTCTTTCTTATCTTTACTGCTTTTATCCAACAAGTAGCTCACGAGCCTGAAAACAATGCTTCTCAAATGAGCAGATCACTGCTAAACGATTGTGAATTAGCAGAAATTGTTAGCCCATCAGGAACTAGAGACTTTTTCCTGTTTTGCAGAGTTTGTAAAGCATAAAATCCTGAAGCCTAATGTTTCCTTGAGAGAGAAACATCATCCTTCCGGAAGCAGACATGCTTGTTTTCTGTCATTAAAATGGTCTGGAGAGAAAGAATTTAATTGTTCCTGTCTCTTCAGGTTTAAAATAGATCTCTGAAGTTGTTGGCATAACCTGATTCCCCTCTGTATCATTTACTGTCAAAAGAATATTACTTTCTGGAACAAGGTTCAAATTAGAGAACATTAAAACAAGAAAGGAAAAAGATTAATATAGAAGCTTTGTCTACCTTTTTATTCTATCTTGAACTGACTGGAGCTTTACTGTGTTTTCAAAGATACCCAGATACCCAGAAAAATGAGACACTAATGTCAAAAGAGCATGGAAATCTTTTCTCCGCTTGTCTTGTCTCTAATTTTGTCGACTTTTGGTGCTTTATCTGTTCTACTATTCTCTTTAAAATAAATAGAGGGATTGTTGTTTGTTTTGTTTTTTATTTAATCAAGTGAAGCAAAACTGAGTTTGCTTTCATTTTATAACTGTTTAAATTACTGGAACTGTAAAAGGAGGATATGGTGTAAACAAAAACTAGGTCCAAAAGGAGAGATACATAAAAATATATGGGTTTGAGAACATTTCCTTTTACTATATGTGGCTCCCATATGATGAGGATTCATAACCTAGGTTTTGTCATCCATGTTCCCAGTCCTCTATAAGCAGAGAGTGAAGCTGAGTGGGATCTGCTGAGATGAATATACCAAGCAGAGCAGCTGCCTAAGTCATGCCTCACATCTCTAGTGGGGCATGCCTGTAGCATTGAGCAGGGTATCTGTGCAATATTGGGCTCACTTTCCCCTGTCATCTTAGGTGCTTATACTACATGTTTAAATTTAGATGGTCAACCCACCTAAATATTTATCTCACCCATCTTGTTCTCGAGAAACCTTAAGTAATAGTCTGACAGCTGAAGGACTTGATCAGGAAATTAAGGATCTTGGTTCCTTCCTCCTGCTATGTGAGCACCTTCACATAGTTTATGAGGTAAAATGCATGTGAGATGATTAAAAGGAAACAGGATTTCTGCTTGCTACATGAGTGGTCCTGTCACTAACCAGAAAGACAGGCAGCATCTCACCTGCATTCACCTTCTCTGGATACCATTAATTTTAATTTCCTTTCAGCATTGTAATATCAGCTAAAGAGAAGACAGTAATGTTAAATAAGTCACTTCAAGCCTGATCTTTAGAATAGTGGAAAGGCTGAGGATAGTCAGAACAGATCAAACTGAAGACTTACATTATATAAAACTTCACGTTGTTAGGTGAATTATCAACTACTAATTTCATTTTCTGAAACATGGATTGCTATTCTCTGGATGTGCTTATCAATGGATTTATCTACATGTGTTTTTTAAAACTAATTTCTAAATTCTAGAAGTCCAGTCAAGCCAGGATTTTCATAGAATACAAATATAGCAACCTTTGGTCCAAGTAGCTTTATATAGATCCATATTGTACTACCACATTGTACTTTATATAGATCCATATTGTACCACTTAAGTTGCATATTATGGTGGTACAATATGGATCTGTATAAAGCTACTTGTCTAGCATTGAGGAAGATGAAGTCACTGGAGTCAGTAGAGAACAGAGACAAAATCATCTAGTCATGAAATTTGGGATAGACATTTAAGGAATTGCGCTGGTGGAATCTTACCTTTTTCCATGGCTGAGCAAAGCTTTTGTGGAATCCTAATCTTTCACTTAGGAAGCTGAATATCACATTATTCCTAGTAAATTTTAGAAGACTATGAGATTTCTAACCTGCTGACATCTAGCAAACTGACATGTTTAAAAATGTCAATGTCTACTTTTTGCTCGTGGTTTTTTACTCCTATCATCAGTGGAAAATAGAAGCAGTTTACCAGTTGCCTATCAACATTTTAATCACACACCTGTTACAGGTTAGGTTCACAGGCATTTGGGAGTTTCTCCATGTCTTTCCATTAATTGTAGACATCATAAATATATATTTTGCATGGCAAAAAATGATTGTAGTGAATCTGAGTTCTGTGCTCTGCCTTCAATAGTCTGCGAGCCAGATCTGACCTCAATGTCATGTTGCAGTGGCTGCCATGCCAAAGGGCTCACAATTTTAAGCTCTGCTGAGTGCCAAAGTTTATTAGCTTGGTCTTGATGCTACACTGACACAAACATGCAGCATCTGGCCAACTGAGAGGGCAGGCAGGGAATGTCTGGATCTGCCTTCAGAAGGCCTTGCTGACATAGTCCTTAAAGTGTTAGTGCATGGGCGGCAGCTACATCGCTGGAGTTAGGGCTGAGGAAAGAGTATATCCAAGTGCTTTAAAGAACTTGGGCTGGGAGAAGTGGGAAATAGCTGAGCTTCAGTCCATGACAGAAGCAAGGTACACTAAAGAAATGTATGACTAGGATTGTTGTTATTGCATATTTCCTAACCCAAGACATGTCACTACTGACTGTGGTGCTTTGGAATTTGGGATGATCATGAATGCCCTTATCAGTGCAGGAGTACTTTTCCTATTACTGTGGTCCGGGTACTGCAAGTTTCATACACAGGCCTTGCTGTCAGACAGCCATGTCTGTATTGTTTTGTGATGACTTTAATGTGTATAACTCTGTGTAGAACTGCCCACTTAGAAAATTAAATGAGGCAGAAAATTAATGCTATTTATTATATAAGGAATGATTCAAAATCTTTACTCTGTAGGTTTAAAATACAACATATGCTATACTATACCATAATATACATAATATTGTATAGTGTCTCATAAAGTCATTTGTAATGATTTGGGATTTTGGGAACTTTTAGACCTTAATAAATGCTATGTTAATGAAGATAAATGAAAGTCCTTGTTTATGAGTTACTATATTTTTTGTCATATGCTAATTGTTAGGTATGTACAGATTGTTATCTTTTATGTCATATATTTTAAAGTCCCCCAGAATAGATGATTAATAAATCAAATACAGCAGCAAATGCTGTATATAAGTGAATACATGAGTGTAGTGCTTGCATAACCCTCTGCCATAATAAAGTAATTTATAATATACCAAACTCCTTTTCAGGTACTCTAGTAACTTATCAAAAATGAAATAAATTGCTTTATTAAAGTAAATAAGTCCAACTGAATTGTGAAAAGGAGTTTCTTATAAGTCAAGAAAATAAAATAATTTCCAGGACAAGATTATTGAAATCTGTTTCATTGATTCCTAGTCTTGAGCTTGTATCCCCAGCTACAGATTTGAACTTCGCTGACAACACACTTAACATCGTAATTTGAAGGCTTATTCTTTCAACTAGATACACATAAATGTTTATAAAAACCTATTCACTGTGATTTCTTTACATGTTTATAAATCTCAATTACATCATCCCTTCAGTCACTTAATCTTCTTCTAAGTTTTCATTTATTTAAATTTCTTCCAATTTTATAATTTTAAATGCAAATACTTGTGAAAATCACTGTTTCTCCTACATTAGCAGAAAGTACTTTTATTTTAAGAAATACAGTTATTTTTTCTTAGGTTTTATATCTGTCTGATATACTCCTGAGCTTATTTAGAGCCTCATCATTTATAATTTAGAATCAATGAGAGAATATGCATTTAATTTTCATTTTATTAGACTTTCACTGAATCTCTTTGGTAACTTTTTTGGATGTGAATAATCTAAACTTGTTCCAGCATTTAATTTTTCAGTCTTTAGAGGAGTATTATTCCATATGATACAATATGAAAACGTCTTGTCTAAAAGCACTTTCATGTCAGTATTGAAATGAAGTCAGTTTAACCATATGGATAGAGAAAAAAGAAATCCCTTTACTGTCTTGCTGGAATCATAAGTAAACTGTGGCACTTTAAGATCCTAAGTACAGAGGGCACAAGCTTTATTCAGAGGTTAACAAAAGGTGGCAGGTTAAATTGCTCAGACACATATTAGGAAAGAGGAAGAGCCAGAAAAGTCTTTCAGGCTCCCTGCTTGAACCACAAGACACAGGCCCACCCATAGTTCAATCTTCTGTCAAACCTTGAGTCTGTAATTAATCTTTCCTTTAACACAGAAGAAACTCTCTATAGATGACTACAATCTATTTCTTGGAATCCCACCTTCTGACCCTTTCCTGGAGGTCCTTTGTAACTTGAAATAATTTCACCAAAGACATCATTGCATTTCTTACTGATGGGATGTCATATACTTACAGGCACTAGTAATTTCTTACATGGCACAGCTCAATAAGACCTAGCAAAGTGAAAAAAAGGAAATATATTTTCTAGTCTTCAGTAACCTTATAAGCAAAGGCATCTCTGTATATAAAATCAACCCTATAAATATGTATAGATCTTTACATGTTGATGACTAAAATTAAAAAGAAACCTATAAAATTAGCAGTGTATCATTTGAAATCATAGTATAAACATTTTGCAATGTAAAACATGACTTTGAGAATATTAACACTCTGTGCCTATAGTATATTTGTTGCTGTTCACCTGCTTATGATCCTGAGTGAGAGGTGATAGCTGAAATGAAAAAAGTTTGGGGAGTTTCTGAGGTATGTGTAAGGAAATTGAAAGCTCCAGACAGCTCACTGAAATCCTCATCAATGTCAGGCTGACCTTAGCAAACAACCAGATTTTGCTAATGCAATGTCTAAAATGTGCATGCAGAGGTTAAGTTTGCAAAATCAAACTTCAAGTTGTTGGCAGGGCAACTATGGGGAACTCCCTTGCAGCTGTTTGTACCAGACTTGGCCTGTAGTATATGCTGAATAAAGGACTACAGTTTCCACTCCAGCTTTCAGACAGCAAATGTTGAATAAGCCAGAATTATTTATAATGTACTAAAGACTACTTAATTTATGTGGTGCTGGTCTTGATTCCAAAATCTCCATCACATAAAACGAATGCAACCATTCATAATAAAGTAGATTGCAGGAGTAATTTTTTACCAGCCATGGCATCTTTAGAATATCTCTCATGTATAAGCTAACATCTAACATCTAACAAAAAAAGAACAAAACTAAATTTGCTTTAAAGTACTGTATATTTTCCTTAAGTGCAACATAGCAACAAATTTACCTTACTGTTCTGGAGTGTCTGATCAAAACAGAAGGTTGTAATGATCTTATATGTTCCATCAATTAAAAAATAGTTAATTTAAATAAAAATGAACACTTTTGTCAAGAGTAATTCAAAGCAAATTAGAGTGGAGAAGGTTTTAACAGGGATTATTCCAGAGGATGCTGGCAACATGATACATGATTCCAGAACCAAATTTATAAAGTGGTCAAGTAAGGAACTAGCACAGTGAGGTGTGGTTTTATTTTGTACATGATTCCTAAAATGTATTTGTTGAAGGCCTTATGCTGTCATTTTACTTCTTATGGTTGAAGATAGAAACTGAATGATGAATTAGAGAGGATGCACATTTCTCATTCTTTTTAAGAGTCAAAAACATTCACTACTCATGCATTCTTAATTTATTAATCTATCTGGATACTAATTTACATGCTTTGTTCAAGGGAAAAAATTTAGTTGGTAGTATGTAATTATTTTTCTAAAGGTGCATGAATAATTTGTGGTGATTGAATTCCTGCAACAAATTAATTTTTTTTGTCTGTTACTAAATGTCAAGACAAAGTCACAATTTTAGATGCAATACCTGGTAAAAATATTAGCCTCATTATTTTTCTATCAGTAGTTCCTTTTAATATTCAATAGCCAAATATTTTTGGAGGTACCTGATCAAAGAAAAGGTCAAAGAAAAGTTTTGTTTTCTCTCCATAAATG
This sequence comes from Agelaius tricolor, assembly GCF_023055355.1. Taxonomy (NCBI): domain Eukaryota; kingdom Metazoa; phylum Chordata; class Aves; order Passeriformes; family Icteridae; genus Agelaius; species Agelaius tricolor. The sequence continues at coordinate 50,877,822 of NW_027269263.1, forward strand.
AAGAAACTGTATTCTGCCTGTCATGTCACTTCTTCTTATGTGATAGATTTGTGAAGATGTAAGGTGTGTGCTGTCACATTTTTAAAGATAATGCTTTTGTTCTGGTCTTATTGACTAAAGATAGAAGAGCTGGAGCAGAAAAAAATACAACTGTTTCAAGTTTCCAAGGATTTAAATGGATTTTTTCCATGTAAATAAAGACTTATTCCATAATCCCGAATTTTCAAATCAGGATGAAGAATCTCCACCACCACCCTGAACAGTAGGCAATGTATTTCAAGATTGTTATAGACAGCATTCAGATGAATTAATTTTTTTTCAGTGGTAATGAACTTATTATACAAGTGATATTTCTGAGAGTAGTAAAAAAGTCCCATCCCCAGAAAAAACACAACTGCTTTCAAAACTGAATTTTGCAATGAAAATTGCTTATCAGAAAATACATTGGTTTGAATTCCTGACAGATCTTTTCAGTGAAACTTTCAAACCCTAAAATTGTGGTTGTAGTTTAATCTCTAAAAAAATTGCAAAACATGGAAAATTGTTGAAGAAAAAAACCCAAGAAGACATTTTATGTTACAGGCACCTCTTTCCTCTTTTGGGATCTTTTGGAAGTAAAAACAAAAAAAAACCCCAAAAAATCACCGTAGGAGTAACAAGTTTTTGGGTAGAGTGTTGAGCTGTTAAGTAGCTAGTCAATTCAAGACTCATGTAAATGAATTTCTCAAGGATTTATAGCTGGTCATTCCCTAGAGACCAAGCTGGTCTTCTTAACCAAAAGCATGGATGTGATTTTACAACTTTATTATGGAAATGGCTGTAGTTTCCACTGTAATTACTGCTTGTTCTTTCATAGACATAGCTTCCAGAATGCTTTATAGCAAGCTGCTTCATCACAGAGAAATTACACTTTTCTCTACATGTTCCCATGTTCTCAGTTGGGTAACTACTTTCACATCATGGAGATTATAAGGTGTCAAACATATTTTTTTTTGCAAAAAACTGAAAAAGCAAACAAGAAGAAAAGAAATAAATCTATTGATACACCCACGTTATAAATGCTCATGTTACCTTTAATGGCTTTTAGAGCATTGAGCTAAACCCACTTTTTTTTGCTACTCTCCATGAAACTCTCTTGGGTTTTATAAATACCTGCTCCCTTAGCTAGACATCCCTATGATCCTGGGCTTCAAAGTCTGGTTTTATGAGGAAACCATACTGTCTCCCTGTCTCAGCATGCAATCCTTCCTGTCACCCGCTCTGGGGCCTGCTAAGCATGGCTCGCTGCACACAGATTGTTTGTGAAGCTGCCAAACGGAAGCCAGCAGCTCAGTTCAGCTGAAAGAGATAAAAACAACATTATTTCATAGCTATAAAAAATCACAATGGACTTGTAAATGGTGCCTTGTACAAACAGGGCTTTTCTTCAGGAAAAGAATAGGTCCTTCAAGGAAGACTGAGACATCTGTATTGTTCATTCAACTCTTGTGCAATGAGCTGCTATTAATAGCTCTGCATTAGAAAATCTTGCTATAAATAACATCTGAAATCTACTCCCATAACACCCTTTGTCTTTCATATGTCTTCTTTGGGACATTTGTGTATCTGCCATGAAAAGGAGACCAAAACAACTTTGGATAAAAAAGGGTATGACTATATTGAATTATTTTGTTCCTCGGATGGCTTTCATTTTGTGGGAGGAAAGGAGAAGAAAGATACAAACAATAAACATCTCTCTGACTTTTCTCCAATATTCTAGCTAGACTAACAGGCAAACAGACACAGCTTGACAGACAGATGATTGTCTTATCAACTGAAACCAACTTGGAAAGAGTATATCCAATCCTCCTAAAATAGCTAATTAATTGGGAACTAGTCCCTCTGTTATCTTGATATGGGAACTTTTCACAGCAGATGGTCTGTTCCATGGTACAAACTGTATATTAGTTTTCACTTCTTCCTGCAATGGAAGTCACTTAACAAGCCCTTCCAAATGAATGGTACTAGTAGAAAAAGGTTGATGGTTTATTTGAGGAGGTAAAGATTTGACAAGGTGTTTTAAAAGTTTCATTTGTCATTTTGAGTCTTTTAGTTTGCATAATGGTTTTGTGTTGTCTTTAGTTACTTTTTTTTTCATTTCTGAATCTGAGGAATACAGTTTGCTCTTCTCTCCTTTTAGTGACAGTAATATTTTTGCTAGGGTGAAGCTAAAAGAACTGTACAGTGTCCATTAGTGGTTATTAATCTGAAAGCAAAAATTTTAACTTCATTGTACCTTCTCCACTGTGTGACTCAAAACAGGCTATATTTATTCTGGTTCAGAATATAAGAATGTGAGTACTATTCTTCACAGTCTTTAGAATAAAGTATCCGAAGAAAACAGTTTCATTTGGAAGAAGGAAGATTTCTTTGCTGAAGTCTTTTTTTTCTTCATTCATACACAATGCTTATTCCACCTTTCATTGTTGAATTGAACCTGGCTTTACAAGTTTTGTTTGATATCTCACTGAAGAAACTCACCATAAAATGAATGCCACCTTGTGCTGAAGCTGTTTGCCACATCTGGTTGTTTGTTGTGTTGGTGAGGCTTGGGAAGAAGATACTCTTGTGCTTCATTCCTTTCAGATGGTCCTACACCCAGGATTGTAAAAAGTTTTACCATTTTTAATCCCTCAGTGGTTTTGTACCTCACCACAGTTCCTCCAGGTGTCTCTGCTGTGCACCTAGAGGAAGGGGGCTGGAATGAGGGTAACAAATTTGAGAAATGTGATATACTTCCTGAGCCTCCTTTTTTGATTATATATGGAAAATAAAGATCATCTGGGTGTGAAATCCCACAATGGTACAGTAATGCAGTACTGCAGCTAAATCCCAGGTTTTCAGCTCTGTTTGGCAAGATGTCGCACTTGTGGAAGTGTAAAGAATAATGTTAAAGCAAACTGATAAGAGGGACAATATATGTAATTTTATCTCTTATGCCTTCCAGTGATTCAGCTTGCAAGCATCACATTTCTGTACAGCAGTATTTCCTTTCCAGACATTCCACACTACATGTGTGTACGTGTGCCACGTAAGTGCAAACAAGGTTCTGAAATTCTCCAGTCTGCACTGCAACTCTGTGGTTCCAAGGTCATCTCCAACTCAAGCAGGTTATGAAACCCCAACTCCTTCTTTTCCCACCTTCATCAGTTAGCTGTTATGCGTAGCCAGTAACGCACTGGCAGTCTATAATTACGCAGTTCGAGTCTGTGCCCATCATTAGGCAGGGCCTATATCTGATTGATGGAGCATGAGTCAGAAGTAGCTGGTGAGAAGCGACCACACCAGCAACATTTTGCCCAGCAGAAACAATCAGGTGTTCAGTTCAGGTGAAGGCATTCAGATAAATCATGTGAGACTGAACTTCAGATGTGAAGAAATGCTAAATGCAGTACCTTTGGGAGCTTTGGCCCTTTCATAATTAACTATTAGTGATGTGTAGTCTGGGCCTTGAAGTTATATTTTCTCTTTCTTAATTTCAAGTAGGTAATTGACAATGTTGAACACACTTTGGCCAGACCTACGGTTAACAGAAATAACTCATAATAATTATTGTAATACATATGAGTTTTCTAGCAATTTAATAGAATTTGCCATGCTGTGTGTGATGACAGAGGGGCATATTCAAGTCTAAGTGTATTTGGAAAATATTTTAATGTCTCAGTTCTTGAAATTAATGCTATATTATGAGTAATTGTAAACAGACAGATAATAGGAAATTCCTTTTTTTCCCCATTATCCTGAAGGAAGCATATTTATTCATAGCAGGTAAGTTATTTTCATCACAAGAATTCTTATTCTAAACAAATTGTTAACTTGTAACAGCTACTGTTGTAAAGGAAATGTTGTATGGCAAAAAGGAATCTTTGCAAATTTTGTGAATCTACACCCAAATAATGCTGATTTTATGTTATAAATTTGAATTGTGAATTGTTGTTTTCTTTAAACACTTGGATTCATGGGAACAAAGGTGTTCAATTCAAAACTTATGGTATAGTAAATAATACCAACTCTCTGTGATAAGAACCTTTATCTGCTGACCCTGGGATAGACATATATAAACATATAGACATATTATTTATGTGTTTGGTAAAACACAAACCCAGGATTTTGGTTTGTGGAATACTCAAAGTATTATATTACTCTTTGTACTGTAAGTAGCTGGGTCAATAGAAAGATTTCCAAAGCAGACAGCTTGTCTCTGTTTGTTTACACATAAGAGAAAAAATATTTCCAAAAGAAATCAAGCAGTGTTGTTAAGCTGATATTGAAAATTTTACTTATTATCAGCAGCCAAAATTTTTTACAGATTTTTTTTTTCATGGGAAACATATTTTAAAAAAGAAGACCTCTTTAGTGATGCATTCTGCTTTTTCTGAGATTATGAATGATACTAAAAATTTTAAATCAACATACAAACTAAAAATGTATGAAATATGAATAAAAGACTTTGTTTTTCTCTCATAAGATCAATAGATATTGGAGTGGGTTCAGGAGGTTGTATTATTTGTGAACTGTATTCCACAAGTTACCTAATTTTCTCAAGTAAATATTGGAAAACTTAATTATGTTGCATATTGTAGCTAGATGAAATGAAAAAGGTACCTAAGAAGAATTTAAATTACAACTTTTGATGACTATTTTTGCACCTCATATTGAGAGAATGGATACCTTGGCTATTATTAATCCATACTTCTAGGGCTTTTAAGAAGCCATAAATTCTTAAATCGATCTAAGATATATATACTCACCAGATTTTAAGTGTCACATTTTATCATACTTTAATGTTACATAACATAGACTATTTTGTAGTGTGTCTCTACATTGTCCAAATCCTGAGACGTGTTAGAAGATGCTTGAGTTCTTCTCTAGTTTATTATTTCTAAATTTATATAATCATTCTAAATTTATTTCTTAAGGAAACTAGAGGAATTAAGGAGGATGAACAGTTTGCATCCAGTCCTTGCCCCTGCATCATGTCTGTGACTGTGTAGCCTGTACATGCTTCTCAAGCTTCGTATCTTCTGGGAAAAGATCCTTTCCTCAAGTTTCAAATCTCTTGTTTTTCTTCCACAGCATAATATGTAAAAATTTATTTAATTATTTTGAGCTTTGTCATTGGTGTTATGATAGATATAAGACTGTTTGCTAAATGAGATACTCTAGCAGGTAGTCCCCTACCAGAAATTTGCCAAATTTTTAGGAATGTCAAATTTAAAAAGCCAGATAATAGTCCATGAAAGAACAGAAGGAAGGATCTGAGTTACTAAGAAAAGGGAAAGTTATTGCATGAAGACAAAAGTCTTATGGAAATCCAAAGAGATCTCAATTTACAATATAGACAGAAATATATTTTCCTTATCTGGTTCATCCAGAAGTTTCTGTTCATACTTAAAAAAATGGCATCCTGGGGTGCACTAGTAAGCATTGCCAGCAGACTGAGGGAGGTGATCTTGCTGCTCTAGTCAGCCTTGGAGAGGCCACATCTGGAGTCTGTGCCCAGTTCTGGGCTCCTCAGGACAGCACAATCAGGAGTTCCTGGAGTGGGTCAGGTGGAGGGCCACAAAGATGATTAAGGGACAGGAGCATCTCTCTTACGAGGAATAGCTGAGGGAGCTGGGCCTGTTCACCCTCAAGAAGAGACCACTGAGAGGGGACTTCATCAACATCCATCAGTATCTGCAGGGAGGGGGCCAAGGGGATGCAGCCAGGCTCTGCCCAGTGGTGCCAAGCAATGGGACAAGAGGCAACAGGCAGGACCTGATGCACAAGAAGTTCCACCTGAATATGAGGAAAAATTTCTGTACTGTGCAGGTGACCAAGCACCAGGACAGGCTGTCCAGAGAGTCTGTGGGGTCTCTCTCACTGGAGATATTCAAGAACTCTCTGGACACAATCCTGTGCAATGTGTTCTCACATAACCCTTCTTGAGCAGGAGGTTGGACCAGATGAACCACCAGTGGTCCCTTCCAACCTTATGCATTCTGTGATTCTGTGGTTGTCTTATCTCATAAATAAAATACATGGAATTTGTTCTCATTTTCTTCTTGCAGGAATTTTCTTTTAAAATTTTCTTTTAAAGCGCATCTTTAAATTTCCTTACAATTACCTCTATTTCTACAATTATTTGTTTGCTCCTGTAAGCATTGTCTTCAGATAACTCTGAGAATAATTTTTCTTAGGAATGTCTAATGGTTTTCATTTCAATATCTAGGCAAGTTATATTAAAGATTGTTCGTTCCTGTTTTGTTCTCTTTCATTTTGCTTATAAGGGTTAATACAAATCAAGTACAACAGTATATGCTATCACATATTCTTTTTCCAAAACTGGTGATACCTTTTGCATTTTCCAGAGTTGCTTTGAGCATTGAAGATGTCTTGACATAGTACGTGCTATGTATAAGAGCAACAGGCAGAGATACATATCAAACATAATGAATTCAGACAGCATAATCCATGGTTACAGCCATTTCCAGATACTTTTGTGGTCCCTGTGAAATCAAACCTCTGAACTGTGCCAAATTTATATTTTCTCATTTCTCAGTGTAAAACACGGACAGCTCTACTAACACCAAACTTTTTTGACCATGTCTTATTTTCCTGGTAATACAAAAGACTCTAAAAATACTTGGACAGTAAGAAACAATAGTTATACTTTGAAGCTTTATTGCTGAGCAAAAATCTTTGTTTTATATAAAGGATTATATTTATTTCAGCTCTTAGAACATTTACAAACCCAACTCTCAGAATTCAACAAGAGAAAGTGCATGGGTGATGCTTAAGCCAACCACTAATTTCTTTCTAACAAATTCACATCTGTTCTATGTGAGTGGGTCAAGATAAAGACCCTGTGTATATCTACAGAGTAGATCAATTCATTCCCAGGTTCATAAGTGCATATTTTTGCGAGTGTGGGCTTAAGAAATTTTTTACTCACTGCTGGCCACCAATTGCTACTGGAATGTGCTGCATGCACTTGGAGATTCTCAGTCTGGTAAAAGAAAATATTTGGAGGGGGTTATATTATTTTAGTTGTTCTTTTCTAAATCAGAAGTTAAAAAACATGTATGACAGCACTACTGGACACCATTTGAAATGTTTTACTGACTTTACAGCACACTGCAGAATGCGTGTATGTCATTGAATCAGTGAAACAGTGTTCAATCAGAATCCTAGAATTTAGCCCCTTAAGTTTCTATGTGATTCCTGCAAATGATGATGGGTAGCAGAGGTTTAACATGGCAAAGCAAGTAATCATGATAAGATGCAAGAAAATTCTAGTGGATAATTATTCCAACTTGCTTGAAAATATCAGAATACATATTTCTGGGTGTAAAGGTAAGCATTTATCTTTCAAAGAATAATAGAGATTATTTTGTACTGAAAATTTTGTACAAAACTGGGAATCTTACAATTTAATAATGCTTTCATTGTTGATTTTAATTCTGCTACAATCATTCTTCTTAGATTCTAGTCTTGTGGCTTGGAAATTAGAAAGGTCTATGCAGTGTCTAGGAAAACCAATGAGGAGAAGTTAGAGACAAAACTAACTTAAACACTATTTACATGCATAAACATCAAAAAAGAATAGGTCAGCCCTTCTGTCCATACATGTTAGATTAATACCAGTGCCCTGAGAAGCAATTTGGCCTTATAAACTGCTTGTAATCGGACACAACTCATGGTCCTTTCTGCCCCAAGCCCTGATATAACCAGACATTAGTACCATTTCCAGTATTTGTTCCATCAATATAAACTTGCTTGGACATCAGGAAAAAAGAATGTGAGAGAATGGAAAGCAAACTGCCCTTATGGTGGATGTCTGAGACCCACTTACTGTGGTCTTGGCTGAAGTCTGGAGCTCATTGAGCAAGATGATTAATAAAGAGCAGGAGACTGTCCTTGTATTTGTTTGGAGGGATACAAGCAATCCATTGGCCTACACATGACACTTGACAATTTCACCCCTTATTTTCCAATGCTTTTTCTTAATGAAATGAACCTTTAAGACCAGTGCATGGATATGAACTGTATATGGCACATTACCTATGCTGCATTTTAGAGCATGAGAAATGTGAAAATGTTCAGGCATCTGTGAAAAGAAATTGGAAGTTGTGGAAAATAATCCCCTTTGTCCTAAAGAGCTTTCAAGCAATAATTCACTCTTATAGAAAGGCCTGTCCTAAGGTCATGCTACCTTTATTTCATAGTCCCAGAACACAGCAAGGAAGTGAAGCTGGACATGACCTCTTTCATCTCCTCTTCATCAGAGCAGATGATACAAACAACACAGGCCTTTCACTGCAAGGCCTGTGAACAAACTGGAATCATGGTATAATTTTGTCAGCAAGAGAAATCAATCAAATTGGAAGCAACAAAGCTTATTAACTTGTGTTTTTGTTGAAGTTATCTTTACCCAGAATTACTTACTGTATAATCTTAAACAAAAACCTGGTCTTAGTTAAAGCATTTTCTAATTAACATGTTTCCCCACTTAAATGAAAATGTACATTAAGTTTTTGTAGTTTAGTTGTCTGTTTCTACTTAACCCCATTATTTTAGTGAGACTAATGTTAGTTAGTCTCTACAAAGAACAGTGTCAGAAGTAGGTCATGGAGCTCTAAGGAAGTTAAAATCTTCCGTTCTGATTGTATATACAGAAACAGAATTAGTCCTTGCTTCAAAAAAGCAGAGAGCAGTTACAGGCAGACAAACAAGGTAACCAAGAGAGATTTAGGTAACAACTAATTTTATTATTTTATTTTGAAACAGGTAGGCCCTGGACTGTATTCAGGAACACCTTGTGTTAGTTCAGTGTCTGTTTTCCCTTCTGTGGTAAGCCAACGAATGTCTTGCAGACTGCTGCATTAGATTCCATACACTACATGTGAGTAGAATCATAGAATCGTAGAATCAGTCATAGAATAATAGAGTGGTTTGGGTTGGAAGGGACCTTAAAAATCATATTGTTCCAACCCCACTGCTATGGGCAGGGACACCTTCACTTAGAGCAGGTTACTCAGAGCATTATTCATCCTGTTCTTGAACATCTTCAGGGATGGGAAATACATAACCTCTCTGGGTTATGTATTTCCCATACAACGTGTTCCAGTGTCTCATTACCCTCCCAGTCAAGAATTTCTTGCTATTATCTAATCTAAGATTTCCCTCCTTCAGCTTGAGGACCAGGTTCCCTCTTGTCCTGTTACTACATGTCCTTATAAAAATTCCCTCTCCGGCTTTAATGTAGGCTTCCTTTAGGTACTGGAAGATTGCTTCATGATCTCCCTGGAGCCCTTTCTAGGCTGAACAATCCCAAGTATCTCAGCCTGTCCTCTTAAGAGATGTGTTCCAGCCCTCTGATCTACTTTGTGGCTCTCTTCTTCTTTTCCTCCCACCGGTCAACCTCTTTAATGTATTGGGGGCCTCAGACTTGGATGCAGCACTCCAGGAGGGGTCTCACAAGGGCAGAGTAGAGAGACAGAATCATCGCCCTTGATCTCCTGGTCACACCTCTTTTGATGCAGCTCAGGATGCATTTGGCCTTCTGGGCTGGAAATGCGCTTTGCTAAGTCATATTGAGTTTTTCATCCACAAACACCATTAGATCCTCCTTCCCTGTGCTGGTCTCAGTCTCTTCTGCATCCAGCCTGAACTTGTGTTTGGGGCAGGACCCTGCACTTGGCCTTGCTGGAATTCATGAGGTTTGCACAGGCCCAGCTCTCTAGCCTGTCCAGGCTCCTCAGGATGGCATTGCTTCCCTCCAGCATGTCACTGCACCCCACTGCTTGGTGTCACTGGGAAACTTGCTGAGGGTGCACTCAATCCCACTATCCATGTCACCAACAAAGATGTTAAAAAGTGCTGGTTTCAGTACTGATCCCTGAGGAACAGAGCTCAACAGAATGATATTTTTATATGGTGAGTGTCAATCTTCCACTGTACACCACTCAAAAAATAGACTGAAGAGCAGAGCAAAACCAGAAAGCAGATAATTCTATTTTCATTTTATTCCTGAAAAGTGGTGATAGCAATGTGAAGCACTCCAGCTAACCTTAGGAAGTGATCTTTCTTCTGAATGAAACAGTGAATTTCCTGCCTATTTCAATCTGCTGTAGGTTTGAACCACTGTTAGGTAAAACACCAAGGCCATATTAATTTCCACAGTGCAAAATTATACAAAATACCTGAACACAGAAACCATGCCAGAGCAGAGTTTGCATTGGCACAGAGCAGATGTCACTTCTTGGTTTTGTTCTTGGAAAATGGCACAAAGGATCTGATTCTGCAGCCCAATGCAGTGATTCTCAGTGTCTTCCCACATTCTGTGGGAAAACATGCAAGCTGATGGCTTGCCCCAGCTGTAGCAAGGAGTGTGGCACCAAACACCTTCATTTAGCACCAGTCTGAGCTTGCAGAGTCATTCAGTGCACTGCAGTGCCAGGAGAAGGGGCTAGATCACTCACCATAGCATCGCTTTTGGCTAAATCTTAAAAGATCTCTCTGGGAGATTTATCAGGACCACAGGATACCTTTAATCTCAAGACAGAGCAGGTTCTACTAATCTGACTATTTCTAACCCCTGTGCTATCCCACTACATGTGTAGGATAGGATAGGATAGGATAGGATAGGATAGGATAGGATAGGACAGGATGACAGTTTGCTGTCTTTTAGTTGGAACACTACCTAAAGAGATGAAAGATCTGGCATATCTTTTGATATACCTTGGAGTATTTGTGACTTTTTTCTATGTACAGTTTTTGAAATATGGTATATGAAATTCTGAAAGGCTGAAAGGTGTGGCCTTGGAAGAAGATTCACTTTTCATTTGAAGGGAGACATCATTGGAATCCAACCTAACAAAATGTCGTGGTTTGAGAGGAAGTAAGTTTTCTGGGATATGCTGTGGTCACCAATGGGTGTTCAGATTTTAATATTGGCACCTGGTGTGGCCACTGGGGACATTGGATATGCCTCTGAGAACACAGGGGTTAAAAAGCAGAGCACTCCTGGGGGGAGCTCTCTTGGGTTCCGGTGAGGAAAGAGATCTCTCTCCCCAGTCCAGCTGCTGCCGGCTGGGCAGGGGAGGGGACGCCATGCGGCCAGGGTGAGGTAGGCTGGGCCTTGGACAGAGGTGGGAGGTGAAGAGGCCCCGAGGATGGAAGGGTGGAAGAGTACCAAGAGGCATCGGGCAGCCCCCCCTCCCCACATCCCCAGGAGACAGAGAGAGAGCCTGTGCCACCTTGAAATTTGGCATCATGTGCTGGCAGCACGGCCGGCGGAGAAGGGGGGGGCGAGAAGGTGTCTGGCCAATGTGGGAGCTCTGGGCAGGCAGACCCCAAGGTTTTAACCCTTTTTTTGGACAATGAAAACTTTGCAGAACATTAACCTTTCCTAGAAGAGAGATAGAGATGAAGTGGAAGAAGAAATGGGCAAGTGTGATAAAGGTTTGTGCACGTGGAAGATGTCGGAAGAGTAGAGAAGAATCTTAGGAGGGAAGAGATGATGAAGTGGCTTTAGCTGGACTCTTGTTATAGCCATGGACAGAACCATGTTTCCTGTGACACAGAGACTGCATCCAAGGAGAGGCAATGGCTCAGAGCCAAGAGGGTTCAATGTTGGTGCCCCTCGGCCCCAGGGGGTGAAAAAATATGGGGGGGACAGGTGTCCCGAAGGTGAGACTGTGCTCTGTTTGGAACGGGACAAAGCATCCTTAAAAAGACAACCCTAGAAGCAGCTCTGGTCCCTGTGCAGTGGTGAGAGCACTGGACATGAAAAGGAAGAGGTCACAACGGCAGATGTTCTCCGGGCGGTGCCACGAGTGACACAGAAACACACGAGGTTTCAACAGTGATTCCTGGGGAAGCCCATGGCACAAGAAGGACTCCTCTCCTCTTGATGAACTGAGGATTGATTGTCTGAAGGGTGATGATGGACTGAGAGTTGGTGATTTGGGGGAAGGATGTATTGGAAATTTGGTGGGGGGAGGAGGAAATGTTTTTGGAAAGTTTTCATTTTCCCTGTGTGTTTTCTTTTTACTTAGAGTTGTAGTTTAGTTAATAAAGTTTTCTTTTCTTCATTTCTAAGTGGGAGCCTGCTTTGCTTATTCCTGGTCACATCTCACAGCAGAAACCAAGGAGAATGTATTTTCATGGGGGCACTGGCATTGCGCCAGCCTCAAACCATGACACAAAACTTTCTGTATGTTCATTTTCCTCTTTGTGTAAATAATTCCTAATGGCTGACACAGCTACATTACTGGCTATTACACACCTTTGGTGGTGGTGGTGGTGGTGTTGTATTGGTTGCCTTTTGTTTGGTTAGTTTTGTTTGTTTTGTGGTGGTTTTTATTTTATTTGTTTTTATTCCTTCTGCAGACAGATTTTAGGCTTTTCATTGTTTGCAGAGGTTCTGAAAAAAACAAACTACACAAAAGGTGATGATGATATTGTCTTCTGATCACCTGATTGGTAGATTTTTGGGACAAATGACACTGGATACACTTTAGAAAGCACAAAGGTAGATGGCTGAAAGGCTCAGATGTACAGGAACCTAACTTGTAACACAAAGGAAAGAAAATCTGGAGAGCAACTCAAACACTTAAGCATTTAGAGCCTTTTGTGTACCAGAAGAGTATCCTCCCCAGCCCCAAAACATGTAAATAAACTCTAGTTCTGTGCATTTTATGACAGCCCATGCAGATGTCTAGGACACCCCCCTGACAGTCTCTAATGACTCAGCTACTCTTTTTGATTATTAAGTAGATTGCAAGCATGGAAAACATGCATCCTTTCTCCTTGTAATGTGATCTCTGTGCATTCCTTTAATCTGTTGTTTAAAAAAAATTACTTCCTCTGGGCCAAGAGATATGTCTGATTCAAGATTTAAATCAAGGAGAATGCTTGATTTCAGAAAATTTAATGGAGAACCCCCCAAATTTTACTAAATGCAAGAGGTCTCTGACTTCTGCTTTCCATCTGTTCTGTACCATATCTGGTGCATATCTGGTCTCTTTACATGTGCACACTGGATAATCACTTTTTTCCCATCAGGCTGAGCATTTAATTACCTCTTTATGTACAGATTTCATGCATCCATAATGTAGATGACAGGTTATAATGTAAGTATTCTATTAATTATTCATATTCAATCAGCTGCCTGCTTCAATCAGAATCCTGTGAATAAGAAGCTCTTACATTCTAGAAGTAGGAATCGTTTTACCACTCTCCACCTCCAGGCAACATCACAATTATCCAGAAAAAAAAATAAACAAAAATGCTAACTCATCTTACTGTAGTTTTGTTACATTATTAATATTTAAATACATATTATTAAAGAAAAATTTGATATGAACTATAATAATGGCTTGCTTAAAATGAGTTCTGCTTTAAAATATGAAGAGAATGTGTATGTTTAAACACTCAAGGGTGCTTAAACAGAAAAATTGTTTTTACTTCTTTACTTCTTTTATTCTTTCTTTAAATATTTTAGGCTTATATAATACTTATTCATAGCAAAGATGAATTTGCAGTGATGGATTAAGCGATTCTTTAAAGCAGTCAATGGTTTGTTTCAGGCCCAATATCCCCTAAATAATTTGTCAGAAACTGCTGAATTTCTAAAGAAGTTTCTTTTCACCTTATGCTAAATGTAGAAATTATTTAAATAAGTAGAAAATTACCCACTCACAAAACACAAATGCACTGGCACTATTTTCTAATTGCTGCAATGGTGTTGCACATTCTTACTGGTAGCAGAGCTGTGGGCTCAAACTGGAGAAGGAATTAGTTTTACTGCATCATTGAGAAGAGTGATAACAATGCTCTGAGACGTGTAAGCAATGTCACTGCACTGTAGGGCTTTATACCAATTAGATGGGAAATGTGCTGGTGGTCAGAAACTAGGGAAGAATTGAAGGTTTTCATCATGTGTGGGTTTTAGCCTGTGTTCCAGAAAGAGACTGGTGAGCTAAATATGTAAAAAATGTCCTTTGTCACGTGGGTGGGAAAACTAATAATGGGGCAGCCAGCAATTGACTGTTAAATTGGCAATTCTTTAATTGTCAATCTAGCAATTTTTCAGTTTCTAGAGAAGTGACAGGTTCTGTTTAGGTGGCACAGGAACTCAAACTTCTTGCTCCTGAGAAGAAATCCAACTGATAAAATTAGATATAGCTCACATGATTAAAATGTATTCTTATAATCAGTGTGGAAAGAAATCAAAGGAATTCTACAGCAATGGATAGAACTCTGTAATAAACACATTATTACATATGCACCTATATTGTAGCAAATCAATTTAAGGGAACTAATTATTCTTTTAAACATTAAAATGGGAAAATGTATCTATTAGTATTTCCTCTTGGACAGCTAGAAAAGGTAAAAGTCTATGCCTAGATTTGTACTGAATTTCCTTAATCTGCATTTATTCTTATCAACACACTTCTACAGTTGTAAAGTTGTTGCTAAAGACAGAAAAGGAAGCTTTTTTTTCCTTGATAGAGGGAATTGACACCATGGACAAATGTAGGTTGTCAGTTGGGAGGTAATATTGATGCATGTATTGGAATAAAATGCTTTTTATTTTCTAACAGATTGACAGAAATGCAGAAATGCAGATTAACTATACTTAATTAACATAAATTTTAATTAATAAGATCTAATCAGAGGGTATTTTAATCTAACCTGAAACCTGAATCACAAAATATTGAGGTGAAAACCACAAGAAAATGTGAAATATCCATTTTGGTTTTTATCTGTTAGTTTTCACCAGCATGTTGGACACATTTCCATGCAAGCAGCTCATTGCTAGTGTTGCAGACTTTAATATCAGAAACGTGAGTGGGGCGGAGGGGTGGGGGCTATCACCATCCAATAACCACCAAAGTTGTGGTTCAAACACTTCTGAGGGTGGAAAACCTACAGAGTTGATACTGAAGTGAAATTTAAAGAAGAAAAGGAGTATCACAGATTCAGGTCTGCAGGTTTTTTTCTGCTCTGCTTAATGCAGTCATGAAGCCTTCACTGCAGACAGGGGTCCTGAGCAGCATTGCTTCACATGCAGCATTCACCACCAAAATAGAAAGAGCAGAAAAGAACCTAAACTTCACCGTTTCCTTCTAGCCCTAGAAACATAAAGAAACACTGTCCCCAACCCATAAGGAAAGCACTTTACTTAGTGAGATCCCATGAGGGAAGCCTCAGCCAGACAACCACGGAAGTTCACAGTGTAAGAAGATTTTGCATTGCCATGTGTCTGATAAATACATAGCAATGACAGACAGCAAAGCAGCATGAGTAACAAAGAGTAATAAAGGTGCTCTAGATGTTAGAGGGCACCCAAGTTATTTAGGGGTGAGGTTTTGTTAAGAACATGAATGAGCAAAAGAAGAAAGTGGTAAAGATTAGTTTTTTTCCTAATTCTTCCAGTGCCATTGCCCATTCTAACTCTTCTGAGAACCTTGTATTATAAGACTCCAGAGCTTCCAAAGCCCCTTTTTTTAATATATAAAAGAAAGGATTATATTACCTGAGCCAAGCTGTTGCCAAGGTATTTAAGGTTTTTGGTTTGGCTTTTTTTTTTTTTTCTTGTTTGTTTGTTTGTTTTGGTTTGGTTTGTTTGTTTGTTGAGGGTTTTTAAAATTATTTTTTTATTCCTGAAATCTAGCCTTAGGGAGGGACACTGGCTGGATCCACTTGGTAAACTAGGTAACATCTAGGTAATTATTGAAGAGGCTCTGTCTCTGTAGTCATTGAGTCTCAATGCAAACCTGGATGTGATGCAGCTGTTGATGGAGGGGAGTGTCTAATGTTGAGGATTTTTTACGGTAACCAGCTCCAGGGGAAATTGGGATTCGGGTGCCAGCTTGAATTTGGGAATGGATCTCCTGTAAAATAAAGAAATGTTTACAAGACATCAAATTAAGTAGGAAAATAGTGAAAAAACCTTCTAAACCCTTTTGTCTGTAAAAACAGGTTATTTAGTCACAAGAGACCATAGCTAGGGAAACATGTAGCAAAAATTAAGCCAATTAGTGAAAAGAAAATTCACTACCCTAACATAAAAGGCACTACTCTTGCCATAGTGTAGCTTTATGTGACTTAATTATTTTCAGATTAAATCTTGATAGAAATAATTAAATAAATATATAGCAAATATATAATTAAATAAATATATATATAAATATATTAAATAAATTTGTCATTTCCTGGGTACTAGTGAGCTGATTACTGATGACTTTCCATCTACAATATAGTACAACAACTTATGTAAAACATACACTAAAAAGGAAAGTCCGATCAATAGAGAATATTTTATGTCAACAAGGAGAATTATTTGAGAAAATGGCTGAAAATGGCTAAAAATATCAAGACTCAATCATAAGAAAGAAGTTTGATGCAAACTCATTTGAAGCGGGAGAAGGGAGAACAAATCAATTAGATATGAGAAAGCAATTTACTGCTGACAGAAAGAAAAAGAAAGAGCTGGGGAGATAAATGAGAAATTGAAACGCGGAATGAAAATGGGGAGGTATTGGAGACATTAATGATAAAGAGTAAAAATAATAAAACTTGTGGCAGCTAAGAAACATCAAGTTGATTTTAGCAGTATTATGGACCTCTTCATCACAAAACTACTAAAAATGAACTTAAAAAGCAGTGTACAACAGCTGCATCTTTGATTTGAGAAAAAGCAAGCATAGCAATGTATTTCCTAATAGGCTATGTGCACTAAACTATAAGTGATGACTTTTAAACAACACCTTCTAGTGATGACTACATTTTTATGAATAGAACAATGTAATATATCTCTATGAATCTAGAATGATCTGAATCAGGAGACCTTTTAGTCTGCTGATAGTTTTTGACACATTTAGCAGTGTTGGAAAAGTATTAAAGGAACAGGAATGTGTAAATCTTATGTCAATATTTAAAAGAGCAAATGTTACCTGAATAGGTATAGCCGGAATACAGGGCTATTAATGGAATCCTTAGAAAATCCTTAGTGTTGATAAAATTATTTTAAAACTCAGTAAAGGACAGGATTTACAGCACAATTTTATTCTAAAGACACGGAGAAAGGATGTGGACTCAAATTTTTTGGTTTCCTAGTGATTTGCATACTCATTCCAGTACAGAAGATCTGATCCATTCTGTCATCTTTGTCTGAAGGCATTTAATTGCATTGCCCAATTTCAGGAAGAGTGCTGTATCTTCTTTATCATAAAACTCAAATGTAAGCTTGGGGTCAAAATTCATGGTTTTCTGATCAGCTGAGTGTCCTCACCATTAAGCTAGCGCACTCTGCTCCCTCTTGCATTTTCTTGACCTAATAATTCTTGAATTCATGTAGGAAGGCTTCACTACTTCAATATGAGGTCAATCATTTGGGTCAAGTTCAGTCTGCTGGTAAACCACAGGGCAGATCAAATGAAAGTGCTATTCCTTACGGCTTTAGACATTCTCTGCCTCTTAAATCTGGATGTCTTCACTGAAGAAAACTTATCTCAAATTTACTCAATAAATTTTCCGCCAACCTCACACAGTTACTGATAAAACAGCTGATAAAGTCATCACAGTCTTCAGGAAAAAAAAGGTCATTTCCTGAAAATATGATCTGGCATATCTCAGGGAAGGGATGCCACTAATGCTACTAATGAAAGATTGAGTCCAACACTATAAGTCAACACCACCAAGTCACACAGATCTGTCCATATCAAAGCAGAACACAGATTCACAAGGTTATCTATTCTGAGAGGTAGCCAGCTGATTAATACTACCATTTCACTTTCCCCAGTACATGTTGAAATCTGGTTACTAGAGCTAAAGAAATACTCAGTCTACTACATGTATAAATAAGCATAAGATTTTGTATTTTTTTAGGCAAGTGTGAGTTCTGGGCTGTTGTGAAGAATTCAAACTCTCAGATGTCAGAAGATGCAGAGCTGAAAAACCAATTTCTTTCTTGCTGAACTTCTGTGTTAGCATGAGTTCCCCATTAATCTCTTTCAAAGCTGACTGGAGCTAAGAAAAATTCCCCAAATGGACATTGGATCAACCACTTTTAAGGATCAATAATTCTGATCAAGAAATCAATGTAAAGATTGAACAGTGATATGATATCTAGACTAATATATATACTATTGTCTTTCATATTATATATATTTACACATATATAAAAATGCAGACTGATGATAAGCTATACAGAATTTTGGTAAAACATATGTTTTACTTCAGTCCAGGCTTTTTTCCTAACAAAGTTTAATCAAAAACCACACTTCCTGTAGCTGCATGCTCTAGAAAAAATTTTGAAAAACTCAGAAATCTAATTTGAAGCTTATAAGATTTGAAATCTACCAAAAGTTTGAAGTTGGTTTAGATGTTTTTACCTACTCTTCGTCACACTTCCATTCTGCCTACATGGCTGTAACTAACAGCAATGAGATAGCATCTATGAATTCCCCTCACAGCTAATGCATTGTAACTTTGGAGTGGTATAGAAGTTCATAAGTTTACTATAAAATGAGAAACAAATCTTGACTGTGTTATGGTATTTATCCGTGGATGATTTATAAAATAATGCCTGATGATTTTCAGATTTTAAATTAAAATAAAATGAAAAAATTTATTCATAGATGTCCTGACACTCTTATTTCTTGAATGAGTGTAATGTTTCTGTCTTACAAGTATCATGGGTCCTTCACACCAAAATAGTATCAGGTGATAGGCATGAAGATAAAAAATCATTACATTTATTACTAGATACATTTTTCTGTTCTATGAATATCCAATAGCTATCAAACTGAAAAAAAAGAAAATCTGCAGCCATCATGCTTTTGATTTAAACATTCTCAACTCACAACATTGTAAATGTGGTAATTCAGCTGCTCAGGAATTTTTCTTTATTTCTGTGCTTAGTGGATTGAGTTCTGAAACATGATGATCTACCATTAGTGCGTCAGTTTTGATAAAAAAAGTAGAACACTCATGCGCATGACTCTCCTTTGAAGGACACAGAATTGTAGAATCACTAATGACTAGAGGATCACTGAGTCCAGCTGTTAGCCCAGCACTGCCGTGTTCATCCTTAAGCCATTTGCACAAGTCCCACCTGCACACACCTTTTGAATCCTTCCACAGATGGCGATTCCACCACTTCCCTGCATGGCCTGTTGCAATGGTTGATAACCCTTTCGATGAGAAATTTTTCCAATATCCAATTTAAATCTCCCCTGCTGCAACTCAAGGCCATTTCCTCTCATCCTGTCTCTTGTTACCTGAGAGAAGAGACCAACCCCAGCTGGCCACACCCTCCCTTCAGGTAGTTGAGGAGAGTGATTAGGCTCCCCGAACCTCCTCTTCTCCAGGTTAAATAACCTCAACTCCTTCAGCCATGTGCTCCAGGTCTTTCATCAGCTTTTTTTGTCCTTCTCTACACTCAATGTTTTTCTCGTAGTGAGGGGACTAAAAAAAGAACACAGGATTTGAGATGCAGCCTCATCAATGTCAAATACAGGGGGATGATCACCAGCCTGTTTCTGCAGGTCACATTATTTTTGATAGAAGCCAGGGTGCTCTTGGCCTTTTTGACCACCTGGACACAGTGTGATATCATTTATTTGATTTTTAGTGTCACCTCTTCTGGCATATGTTGCCTATCCCTTCATTGCAGAAAACATCTGAACCAAAGGAAAGAATCCCACAGCATTTCAATTTTACCACTTGAACATATTTCCACTGCAAGTCCTTTGCTTCATTGTTGTACCCTGCATCTCATTCTCAGATCCTTTCATACTGGGAGAGGTGCACAAACTTACTTGTCACATGACATGTGATTTTAGAGTAGAACTGCTGATTATCTCCTTGTGGGCAATTATTTTTACTTGGGGTTGTTTTTTGCTTTTGTTATGAAGTCTATTTTCCTGAAAGGAAAAATTTTAAGATGGTATTTTCTATTCACAAAAATCTCCCACCCTTTTTTTTGTTATTTTCTCTTTGAAACCTATGTTTTGACTAGCATTCTTTACAAGATGCAGCAAAATTAGTACCATTAGCTTCAGTCTACACAGCATCTGACCTAGAGACTAGAGCCCTTTCTTAATCATCAGCCTCACTAATTGACCCTTCTTTTCACAAGGGTTATTGCAGTTAGGCAGCATTTCAGCCTGTTAGCCTCTCTAGGCTATTTGCTTCAATAAACTCAATGTCCTTTTTGTATAAGCTGAGAGATAGATAATCATGTTGACAAGCTGCATTATATAGCTGTTAAACATACAATCCTCTTTTATCTCAGCCTAAAATACATCTCACTGACAGTAAGAAAGCAGTATTTTTAACAGGTACAAGTATACATCACAGGCAATCATAACAGGGAGAAAAAACTGTTCCTTAAATAAACATTCCTGGACAATTTCTTTTATTGGAATATTATGTTAGAGGACTAATGTGTTGTTTTACCCACAAAAGACATTTGATTATAAAATTCACAATTAAAAATTAGATTAAAAGATTAAAATCTCAATATGCTTTTTATGGTCAGTATCTTGATTTTATCACTAGTTGAACAATCTGGGGTTTTTTTCCCCTGTGTTGTCTCATGCTGTTTCATGCAGTTATGCAGAACTCTGCAGACTCTTCTTTTGTTATAGGAGGAAGTGACACAGGGATGAGATGCATGATGACTACTTGTCCATTTCCACGAAAGAAAAAAGGGGGAAAAAACCCACCCTGAATAGAGACAAAAGTGAAATATTTAATGAAACTCCTCATCTGATTATTCTGAGCCTGCATCTTACTAAACACTGCTTTTCCACCTGGACCCACCTCTGAGAAAGTCTGTGGTGGTTCATGATCAGACTGGTGGGCACAGGCACAGGGTAGGGCGTTGGGACCATTCCTCTTCAGGGCCAGGACTGAAGAGCCAGTCTGTCCTTCTGTGCACCTCCCATGCTGGGGGCAACGCCTCGGGTCCTCCTCATAATAAGTTTTCTCTTCTGTGCCCATCCTAACTGTACAATTTCCTGAATATAACTTTTACTGACTTTGTAATGCTACTCTCAAACCTAGACAGAGACAGTCTGTGTCCTGAGGGGTTGAGAGTAGAATGTGGTACTTTTTCCCCACTGTAGGACAATCAGCACATTTAATAATTATGCTAAAAAATAAAATACATTTGTGTATTTTATTAATTTTCTATAATTTATTGTTGCCTCAGAAAATGCTATTCACTCAGGCAAGCAATTTTTTCTTTTGACAGGCCAGTAAGATATCATTAATTTTTCATTCTCATCAATCACCACGGTAAAGGCCGCCTGAGAAGGTTTTGTGCTTTGGCTGGTAATTTGTCATGACAATTTTGCAAGGTTGTTTTAATGGCTTCTTTTAGCTGATTGAAAATGTCTTATTTACTTCAATTAGTTTTACCAGTGAGACACCATGGTGTTATATAAAATGAATTGTTAATTGCTCCCCAAAGCCTAGGTAGACACCTGCTTTTCTATTAAAACACAGATCAAACTGCATATGTGGTGGGGGATAAAATTAACCCCATTGTACAGGCAAAGAAGAGAGACAGTGCCTTGTAATATGTAATACACTTATTTTATTTGTGACATAAAATATTTTCTGATTAAGTGTTAGTTTTGCAATATAGAAAAAATAACAAGCAGAAGCTGTTCTGGTTTTACTTGTTTCTAGAAACTACTATACTAAATATATATTTATGTATCTATTTGTACTGCCCTAAGTGGTAGGTGTTTCATAAATCCTTTGTAAAGCTGGTGAATTAAACAACCTTTCAATGACAATATTTTAAGCTTAACTACTCAGCTCTTTATAACCTATTTAATACTGGCATATGATAGAGAAAGCAATAAAGAAGATTTAAACATCTGCATTAAAAACGTTCAAGGTCCCACAGTCTAGACTCTAATCATGCAGTAGTATTTGTTTTCTGTACATACTGCATGCAATTCTCATAATTACATTAATATTTCCACATGGTGAGGTCATACTACCACAGTATGGAAAACAGTTGTCTACAGCTGATTTCACTAGGTCACCAACACATTCTGCAGCTGGTATGAGGCCATAATTAGTGAAATTAATTAGCCTTAGGAAAATAAGCCATGTGACCTACACTTTAATACACATTCTCGTTGCTATGGTAGCCCAAATAGGAGTATGTCTCAAGATGTTAGAGGCCCTGGTTGCCTTTCAGAATGAACAGCAACAGTGTGGAGGTGCAGACAAAGCAAACCCATTTGTTGAATATTGGTAAACGGCAACAGATAGTAAATGAAGTGAAACTGGTACCTGAAGGCATAGCTCGATAGAAAGCTAAATGTAGCATTTAAGCTCTGTGATGAAAAGCTTCACTATTTTCAAACTTCAGGCATTATGAGAGTTTTATCGCACTGGTCAGAAACACTAGAGGTAAGTTAATGTTGTGGTAATGTTTTTCCTTAACAGTATCGATTTCTTTCCTTATATTCCAAATTCTTCTAAATGCAAACCAGTGAACGCTTTTGGGCAGATGTGTCAGAAACCTTTTCACTTTTGGATTTATCATTTTTTAAACTTTCTGCACTTTCAGACTGTTCCCAGATACTTGCCTCATTTTTTGCTTCCATTTCTCTACAAAATCCTGTTTACCTACTGCATCAAAATCTGTTACAGAAAACCCCTTGTTAAATCAATGATAAAATATTACCAAGAGATGTATTATCATGTGCTGAAGAATTTATTAATAATGTTTTTCAATAATGTGACATGACAAAATTTTTCAGGATGCATGTTCAAAGATATACTTATTTTGAAAAATTAAGAAAGAAAACGCCCACAGACATAAGGCGTTCATGGAACTTTGACTATAGGAAGACTTCATTTTAAAAGAAGGTCCCAAGACTATTCTGTAGCTTTTTGCATTTTGAGCAAAGTTTGTGCTTCCTGACATAGAATTTCTTGATTTTGGGATTTAGAACACTATTTTCTAAGTTATTTTGACTATGTGGCCCTAAACTTTATTAGTCAGCTCTAATAACTTCAGAATCTTTTAAAAAAGACACAGATAAAGGAAAAAAATGTTACAATAAGTATAGTGTTGAAAAGATAAAGTAGTTGATAAAAGATACATGTTGAAAAGATAAAAATAGTACTGAGAGGTGGCTTGAGGTCTCATGCATTATACCTGTTGGAATACTCTATATAATTAGTCAAATTTAATTGTTGGTTATATTTAGCTCCTGCAGTGTAGGACTGGGTAGTTCCCCAAACACTTTTTGAGGTAAATGGTTTACTTTCTAGCAATAACTTATATAATGCCTACATTTCTGCTGAGATTCAGTTTACCTCCTTTTCATAATTATCTGAAAGATAACCTGGGTCACGTACCACTCTCCTCATGAAGGTTCAATGTCATCACTGTTAATAAAAAAACAAGTGACTTTCCAGAGGACTTAAAATAACTGCGTCATGAGAAGCTCTTAAGAAGTTCATGAATAATTCTGAAAATATGGAATATGGAAAATACACCCATAATTTTATACATTCCTTATGCAAATGTAAATACTATGAAATTTCTGAGTATACAAATTTAAACTTTGGTGATAGGGAAAAGGGAATGATTAATTTGAAAGCCAGCACAGCACAATGGGTAGGGGCTCCCTGAAGAGGGGCCTACACTGCCCTGAGCTGAATGTGTCCCATCCCAGCCAGCCCCAGCTCACCCACTGCAGAGCACTAATGGCTGTGAAAATGCATTTAAGGAAGGACAAAGAAATGCCACAAAGGCAGAGGAAGAAGGAAAAACATGTGAGAAATGCCCCTGCAGACAGTAAGGTCAGACAAGAGGGAGAGGGACAGGGTGCCCCAAGTGCCAAAGCAGAGATTCACCGAAGAGACCAGAGCAGAGCAGAGGGGATTTCCTGCAGGAACTGAGGCACAAGGAAAACCTACACTACAGCAGGATTAACTTGGAGAACTCCAGCTACTGGAAGCATCCATGCAGGGGGAAATGGTCCATCTAGGGGCCCCCTTAGTGTAGGTGAAAAGAGAGGGAAGGAGCAAAGAGAATGATTTTTTACTGAGTGACCAAGTGCCCATTCCCACCCTCTATGCTGCTTGGGGGTGTAGAGGAGTTAGGAGGAAAAGAGTGAATGGAGAGAAAGGTGATGTTTCAACATTTGTCTTTGTTTCTTACTCCCAAAATCTATTTCAATAAGTTCTGCTAACTTTCCCTAAATCAAGTCTGTTTTGCTTGTCGTGGTAATAGGTAGGTCCTGTCTGTGTCTTTATCTTGACCCAGGATCTTTGACATCTCACATCCTCCCCCTGCCCTTCTGAGAAGAGTTTGGCTTCTGGGCAAGCCTAACCCAGCAGAGTAACTGAAAGGCTTGGGATGGTCCTCCAACTTGAAGCAAACCTGATGCAAACTTTTAGCCAAATGCATCTCCCTCCATCTAAGAAACTATTATAGATGCTAAAGAACCTTCTCTAATGATAACAGTTCTTGTTTGCATGACAGCACCTAAATTAAAATTCCATCTATAAATAGTATTATATTATGAAACTTTAATTTTATATGGGTGCTTGGAGGAAGGTTCTTCTACATTGTATAGCAGGGAAATTAGATCTGAAGTTCTGCCCTCAGGTACAAAAAAGTTGCAGCCAAACTAGCTGATTTACCCAGCTGGACACTGATTTCACATTGATCTGTACCAGCTGTAACCCCAAATACTCTTAGTTATGTAGTCAGGGGTCAGAATTGGACATTATTTATTTATTTACTTTGGCAGGGTGCATGAATTAAATCAATGGCAAAACTTTCTAATCATGGCCAGGTTTTCATTGCCTATGTTTTTTATGTCACAGTTACTAATTATAAAGCTAAACAAAGCAAAATAAAATACAGCCCATTGCTAGTCTTTTGAAGGAGATGTGAATTTCAAAAAATTTTTAAAAGACAGGACATGGAAATCTAGTAATGCAGACAATAAATATGAGTAAAGATGAGTGTAAGGTTTAAAGAATTAAAGAATAATATTTTCTCAAATGCTTTTTTGAAGGTTCATTTTGATAATCATTTGGAAGAGGGAGAAGACTGTGATGCACAAGAAGGGTGACTAGGGACCAAAGGGAAGCTCAGAAAGAGAAGGGTAGAAAAATAAAGGAATTAGAAGAGTGGTTTTTGAGTTGATAGGAAAACAATGCAAAAGTGACAGACACATAATAGAAGTATTAGAATGAATGTGATGGGAAAATCTATCACTGAAAGTCAAACAAACAAGAGTTTAAATTTCAATAAGTCTATCTATAAATGAGTTATAAATTAAATTTATATTTTTTGTCTTGTATGGATTAATAAACCACGCTCAGCTATTGCCTTTATGTACAAGAATTAAATATATAGAAATAAATAGCAAACATTTAATAAAAAAGACACTAAAAATTTCTATCAGTAAAACTTACAGTATTCTTTAAAGGTTTAACAGTACTTTAGTGATATAGTAATAGTTAACCAAATACAGCTAGAACCACTAAAAGTAATAATATAAAAGAAAATACACACCTTCAATAATTTTAAAGAAATTATCTAACAATATGCTCTGAAGATATTAAGATCATCTGACTTCCTCTTTCTCCTTTTATAAGGCACTTCAATATCTTCAAGGAGATCCCTTTAACTTCCTGAGGCTCAGCCCATCTCTTTAAAACATATTGTCTCACTTCTGCCACTGACTTACTAAGCCAGACTCCACCTCTGTTTTCCTGCCTGACTCATTTTCCTATCTAATGTGATAAATTCTCTGGGGTGGAGATTTTCCTTCACTGGGTATACATATAGCAGTTATGCCACTGCTAAGCAGTGACACAAATAGCAATGAATATATTATCCTAATATTGGTGTCATGGTTTTAGTTTGTGACTGTTGCCCTCAATGCATGTTATATAAGTTTAATATTCCCACTTTTCAGGAAAAAGAGAAAACAAGTTAGAGGCAAGAAAGATTATTGATCTGGCAAACACTACATAAGGAGCTTATAGTAGTGCAGAGAGCTGTATAAAATTGTGTGTTGGCTACTCAAACTGAAATGTCTGAACTACCCCTTCCTTGCCTCTCCAGGGACTAAAACATGAGTACAAAATACCTGAAGCAGGTCCATTAGTTTGACCTAGGAACTAGACAAATTACTTAATAAATAAAGTTGTGAAAAATGATCCATTTTCATTCCTCTTCTGTCCAGGAGTGTAGAGAATCATCTCTTACCCAACAAGAAATCTGTCTCTTAGGTTGTTTGAGTGAACATGAGCACAAAGGAGCCCAGTGGAACAATGACAGCTGGGGAGCACCAAGAAGGTTCTCAGGAGCCTCTGACCTGGATCCTCCCAGGGCTCCCCTGGAAGGATGATCAGCCCCATGGTCCTGGGGGGTGTGGCACAAATGGAGAAGCTTTTCCTGGAGGAAGGCTGAAGGGGAGGTTTTCCCTGAGGGAAGTCTTTTAGACTGGAGATGGGGATAGGGGCTACTGCTACAGGGTTATGGGCCTTATTATGGGATGCTGTGGAAGAGCATTTTGGTCAAGACTTGGCATATTTGGGGAAAAGAGCCAACAGTTAACAAAGGAAGGAATCAAGGTAGTTTGAAGAGGAGCAAGCATGGGAAAACAGGGTAAAAGAAGCCAGCTGAATGCTAGCAGAGGGACTGGTCAGTGTGTTTGCATGGCCATGCCCTATGCCTGATCTTTAAAATCTTCCCTAACTATCCTGGGGAGACTCCATTCATGTCTGTGCATGGAGGTCTAGGTACCAGCCACTGGGTAGGACAGCAAGTCTAGAGAGCCATGCATCTGTGGTTCCATCACCAAGAGGAACTGGAGAGTGTAGTGTGGGTGTGCATGCCTGTGCAGTTTCCAGAAACATCTAGCTGGTCTAGCAAGCCAGCAGGATAAGAGATTTGAGAGTCAAGTTTTGGAGTAGCCAAACGGCTGGGTCAGATCTTGGAGAGTGGGTCTGAAACTGGTACTGGAGGGACCTGGATGTCCAGGCCAACTCCTGTAGAGACCATGAGATCTGAAGTTTGGCTAAGGCCAGAAGTGGGAAGCATCTATGGAGAAGCCTGTTTATATGCATTTGTGCATGAAGTCAGAGTGAAACCCAGGGACTGGGTAGACTGAATGCCACTTGGGCAAGTTACTGGAGAGATGGATTATGTGTCTGTCTGCCAGTGTCTGTGCTTTACCAAAGGTGCTCTGAGTATCAGCAGCTGGACTAGGCTGTGGCCTTGCAGGCTCACATGTCCAGCTGCCAGTGAGGGGGAGACCTGTGACCCAGGGGGAGCTGCTGCAGAGTCTGAGCCTAGCTGCTGGAGGGACCCACACAGAGTATGTGTTTCACTAATTGACCTTCATTCTCATTAGTCAGAGATGGGAACAGGGAAAGGATATTGATGCTGATGTATGAGTGCATTCTCTGTCCATGCTATGGTCTGTGTGACCAGCTGTGTGCATACATATATATATATATATATATATACAAATATATACACAAACTTGGTGTGTATGTGTGCACATGTGTGACTATTGGAGACTCAGGCTCAGCCTCACTGCTGGTTGCACCTGTGAATGTGAAGCTATGGCAGTCTTCTCTCCATTTCCCCACTGGATTAACTCCTATCACTTTTTCCTATAGGTAATTAGCTACTTTTCTTTCAGTATTACTCATTTTCCAAATAACAGTTTTCATACTATTCATAATCAGTGTGAAAATAAAATATTTTAAGTAGAAAAAGAAACAGCCAACCATTCTGCTTTTATATGCCTTTACGATTTTTACTCTAGACATACATAATCTAATTCAGGATAATGATGAAAAGGTCTACAAAGATTATATGCTGAAGTAAAAACTTATTGAAAAAAGCACAGAACATGAGAATTTTTGTCATGCTGTTCTCCCATTTCTAATCATGAATACTACTTCAGACAGCAGTGCTATGTCATTGTGTTTTGATAAAATTGAAATCAAATCTTGGTTTCTCTAGTGGTATGAAAATACTCACCTGCATCTCAATACTAACATTACACTATCACAATCCTGTCAAGATATTTTAAGAAAAATAATTTTTCATCTGAGATTAGCTACATTTTTTAGATCATCCACTCTTACATATGGCTAAATAAAAATGCACCTGCAAAAAACTACTATTTCTAGGATAAAGATAAAAGTGTTCCTAAAAATGCATCAGTCACTAACTCTCACCCTCAAGGGTTCAAAATATATTCTTAGGGTATTTTCTTTTTAAGGAAATTTCCATTACTTTGAATAGCAATTTTGCTTAAGGAATATAGTGAGAATACTTAAAAAACAGTGAGGCTGTCATGCTCAACAATTGTTTTGTCCTGCAGAGCCAAGGGTTAGAGTGTTGGTTGTCTTTTGATGCCAGCAGCTTCTTTTAATCTCTTCTTTAATGTCTTGTTTTCTCTTGTCAAAACCCAAACTATTCCAGAGCCTCTTCTCCTTCTGATCTCATAGGGCGAGTGAAACAAGACAAATGAGTGAGAGGAGGTCAAGTGATCAGCACAGATAAGTAAAACATTTCAAAGCTAGCAGGTCAAGGTAAATGCCTGAATAAAAGAATATCATTAAGTCTTATTAAAGCAAATGTGACTACCTGGGTGCTTAAATACAGATAACTAGGGATGTGTATTATGGTCATTTGCTGAGTTCACAGGATCAAATGATTAATAGTTCTTTCATTAATGCAGTTCTCTTGATATTTGAAATGTTTCCCAAACACTGTCTAATTAGAGAAACTTAATGTCAATTTAATTAGTCAATGATCACACCCTGGGTGATTAATAAGTGTTTTATAAATAATTTTTGTGCCTAACAAAGGCACAAGGACATCAATATGGGGACTAGAAATCAAGATAATACTCATCAGCCTCCTCCTCTGTCTTGCCTTCCTTCTGGCATTGTACTAGGAAGTTACATGGCACCCACTTAGAAATGAAACTCAGCTGCTTATGAGCCTGGAAGAGTCCAATGTAACTATCAGGCCCTTCATGGCAACTTCACCTCTTTTTTCCACCAAGCATTTAACCTACAACAATTATTTATTAACATATGGGACTCAAAGCGTAGCCTGGAGTCACATTGTGTCAGGCATTCCATACATTTGTGCTAAACTACTCTCTGCAATATACAAAATAGGAGAAATAATAATTTCTTTGTCAGCACATATACAGACACTAATGGAGTGATCCCTAGTTCCATTTGGAATGTTATTACCACATTGTAAAATGTTCATAGCAAGAAAAAAAAGATATGTCTGTTAAGTAAAAGAAAAAAAAAACAACCCAAAACACTAATTCAAAAAACTCTGCCCAAACCTCAAAGCAAATAGGCATAAAGAAAAAAATCTCTATATATTATTATCGATATTAATGAGAAACATTGCAAGAATGCAATGGTATCTATTTCAACATGTAGAGTCAAAAAAGAAGAGGAACAAACAATTTTTTAATATCATGAAACTGCACCAATTTGATTTAATCCAGAAAGTACTGACTGCTTGCAAGGACAGAGAACCCAGTGGGGCAACAGATAGTGTACTAGAGGTAATCTCTCCTCACTTTACAAAGGACATTGAGGTGCTGGAGTGTGTCCAGCAAAGGGCAACAAAGCTCATGATAGTCTAGAAACGTGGCTTAAGAGGAGCAGCTAAGGGAGCTGGGATTGTTTGGTCTCAGGGAGGAGCTCATTGCTCTCTACACCTCTCTGAAAGGAGGCTGTGGTGAGGTGGGGACCAGTCTCTTCTACCGGGCCTTCAGTGAGAGGGCCGGAGGAAACGGCTTTAAGCTGAGCCAGGGGAGATTCAGAATGGATAACAGAAAAATGTTTCACTGTTAGGGTGGTCATGGATTGGAACAGGTTGCTTGGGGAGGTGGTGGAGCCACCATCCCTGACAGTGTTCCTCTGGATCTGGCACTGCATGATGGTTTAGTGGTTTAGGGGTTACAGTGGTAGTGCTGGGGGGATGGTTGGTCTGGATGCTTTTAAAGGTCTGTTCTAACCTTGACAATTCTACAATTCTATGATTCTTAGTTTTTGGCCATGTATTCATGAAAATCCCTGTAAAGCAAAATTTTCTGGTAGTTTGTGTAACATGGGTTAAGGTTCAGGTCAGCTTCCCATTTGGACTCCAGGAGAAGCTGTGAAATAGATTTTGAGACATGGCTATATCTTTCAAAGCTCAGTTGACACTGCAAGATGGAGCATGTAAACCTTGAAGGCAAAGTGAACAAAAATGTTGGTAGTTAGGCCATACTTTAAAATTTGCAAGTGTTACCAGGAAGTCTTATACAAGGAGATATTTGTAGAAATTAATCTGCAAACTTACTCTCTCAGAAGGATAAGTGGATGTAGGGTGGCAAAGGTGTGCTGGAAATGGCAAATTGTTCACTATTTTGTGGCCTGCAAAGAGAAGATGTGGAAAAAGCTTCTTTGGTGTCAACTTCATAGAAAAGAAATGGTTCCTAATTGATGAGCATTATGCAGGTTCAGACCCTATATCAGAGGCATAAGATGGTCTTAATGAGAGGTGACATTAAATATTATGTAAGTTATTCTTCATGTCAAAAAAATGTATGGTACTTTAACCATGGTTCAGGCAGTTTTCACGTTCTTTTGCTACATTTCCAGAATACAGCTGTCCAGACTAGTTATATTTATTATCATGGAATGAAACAGCTCAATGTAGATGATCCAGCACAGACCACAGGAAGAAGCACGGCAGCAGCCCTGTGACACTCTGGACCAGCAGCTTGATTTGAGAAATAGTCTGCTATTTCTTCAGTGAGCTCAAGTTTGTGCAGTCGAGTTATCAAAGCAGACCAACAGCTGACCTGAACTGGGATGTCAGCATATACTAACTAAAACTGTGTGGGTTTTTGTTTTCTTTTGGTTTGTTTTGGTTTTGTTGGCTTTTTTTTTTTAATTTAAAAAGTAAGGAGTGGACAGGGTACAGGTGGTCTCATAAGAGTCCTCTAAATAACCAGCTATTGTTAAGAACCTTTGAGTTTATTTTAATTTGTCCAGGCTTGAACTATGAATTGGGAAATCTTGTGCATTCACTGGAAGCAAAATCCTGACTTTCTATGAGTTTCCCTCTAAAGCACTCAGTTAATTGGGTTATTTGTGATGGGTAAAAGCATGTCTTTCTTGGAAACACTTTGTCTTGTTTCCAAATGCATTATGACATTCTGGATTCAATGAAGCTTTCAGTTTATCTGGGGCCCATTAGCACATGTTTTTCATCACCCAGGACCAAAATAGAAAATGGCCTTATTTCTTATTCCTAAGAATTGTTAATGTTAGGTGTGAGAGTCATTAAGTCTCCTGATGTAGAGGAAATAACGACAATGATGTTTTTGTTGGGGGATGGGGAGTGGCAGGAATCATGAGGCTGTACAAAAACTGTAATCTCTTACTGGAATGTGGCTTTGGACTATGCTAGGAATTGCTTACTCATGCTGAACTGCCCCTGGGAGTCATATGAGACTTTTGTTGTGGTCACATGCTTGTAATCACCATGGTGTAGGATGTTTATCAAAATCACTGAGGGAATAAAAGCACTGTGCTTTTTAAAGCAGGGCTTGTGGTATGAAATACGGTTGCTTCATTTTCTGTAGAATAATGAGCTCACAGAATATTTTACCAAGGTTCCTTTGAATATAGTCATCCCCTTCCCTACACAGTCTTATTTGGTACTTTAAAAGGTGCAGTTACAATGTGCTTGTTCTTACTAAAGTGTTAAAAGCACCATTAAATTATAAAAGATAGCTTATATAGTTAGTTTTAATTTTAATCTTATTTGGATGTTAGAAATCAGTACAATAGATTAAAAACTACTCAGATTATGTAAGTATACAATGAAGACTGGGACTATTGCATTAGGAAAATAAAATTCACTCTATATTTTAGATTAATCCATTTATTGTTTTATGAATTTCAGCCAATGGGCAAAAAGCTCACAACAAGATATTTATATGCATCTAAAAGTAAAGAATCCTAGAGATAAATTTCCAGTGACTGCATCTGCTTTCCAGAATACTTGTGGAGGTGAAGACAAACCTTTCTGTGATAGATACAAATTGCCTATATAAATATATTCACAATGACACCTCATGCTAAGTTCAGAGACCTGAATGAAAATCCCACATGCAAATATTCCTGGAGCCCTGTGTTAGATGAAAAAAGGAAAAAAAGGAGATTGGCTCATGTTAGAATTAACACAACAAAAATAGATAGATTCCAGAGCAGCAAAATTTGAACTGTTATTCTGTCACCTCATGTAAAGGGTTTTAAATAGTGGTTTGCATCCTCCAAAATATTTTCTCACATGAATATTTCATTAATTTTACAATTTAGTTCTTAACCCTAAGCAGGCATTTGAAAGAAAGTCCCTTCTGAGGACTGGTGAATAGGCCAGTGTAGGGCTGGCAGGTGTTATCCCAGTTGGATTGTTCCTAATATTCAACACCTTTAATATTTCTATAGGTAATGTCCTAATTAGAGATATACTCTGCAACAAAAATAGTATTATGAGATGACTCCACCAAATATCAATGTAGAAGCTTTTCTCATGTGAATAACTCTTCTGATAAATGCTCACAGAGGTCTCTGCAATATTTCTGCAACACAGAAGAAGAAGTGAGTGCTTTCAGAACCTTACATAAATCGAAAGATAAGAAGAAAAGAATATATTAACAAACTAGAGCCCCTCTGTTACAGGGCCTGTAACTAGGGAATCACAGGCCATCTTTCTGGCTTGAACTATCTGCAACTATTAATTAGCAGACATGTTCCTTTAGCAAAAATTAACAAGCAAGAGATTTAAAGCAGTCATTTGTATAAGTATAGAAAAGGACATGTAGGATAAGAAAATTTAAATAGATCTCATCCTACTTTTGCTTACCTCCTTTTAATCTTTAGAAAAGAGAGATTTTAAAGCATAATTTTAAACCTGGCTCAGGATAAATCTTAGTATTAAAATATATACAACAACTTCATAGTTTTTAATCACATATTACTCACTGAACAGAAATGTACTCTCTAGTAAAGGAATGATGATTAATCTAAAACCATACCTTTTTTATTGATTAAAGATTACTCTCAGTGTTAGAATCATAGGATAAGTTAGCACTGCAACATGATAAATTTAGAGATTGCCAAATACAAGTGAGTGTACTTCTAGTGCCATCTCTGATAGCCATACCTGTCTGAGGGCTATCAAATAAACCTATAATTAAAAACCACCTGTTCCTGATTGAGCTGAATTTTTTTGTTAAAGAATAAAAATATGGAATGAGTGAAGTGCTTTGATCTAAGAAACAAGTTTCTGCCCAAAATATACTTTATTTTTTATGAACTGATTTTGAACAGCTGTTTAAAACAGTCTGAGTTCTTTTCCATCTAAACTCATGTGTATCTGGATTAAGTACTCTTTGGTGCAGGACATGTGATTAATATGATAAAAGAAAGTTGTCAGTGGGTATCCTGATTGGATGCTAGAAATTTCAAACCATAGCATGTCCCTGGCATAAGATCAAGTGTCACATATTGGATGCTCATCACATGTGAAATACCAGGATGCCAACTGCTTCTCATTTAGCCAAGCAACTCTTTGGCCTTCTCCCAGCAGCTGGCTGGTACCCATTCAAAATTCACATGTTGGTGGGACTGTGATCCCAGCAATCTTTTATTCCTCAATTTTGCTTCATTTTTTGCTCATGGCTTTTCCTCTCTCTCTTCTTGTTTCACTGATGATTGCTAGTTTTCTTCCTTTTTGTCATTTGTGCATGTGTTTGTGCCTTCTACTCCTCTGTACTCCATAATCTGTGCCTTTTCCCCTTTTTCTTTCCTTTTCTTTTTTTTCTCTCTTTTCTTCCTTTTTTTTTCTTCCATGTGACTTTCCCTTCTCTGCAATTTTGTCTAAAATTTTGGTGTGTCATTCCTTCAATTTTGCCTTCCTTTGTAAATCAATTCAAGCAAAGCACACAAATGTATTACATTATCATATATTGTCAATATGTGTACAATACACATTTCATCTGGATAGAGGGCCGTGATGTACTGTGATTTAAAACCAACTACATTAAACATTCTTCGTTTTGGTGGTTTAATCTTTCTTGCCTTCAGTGTTTTTATTTTCTGGTAAGAGTGAACTGCCAAATTGCAGAGTACAACCACAGAGGAGTTCTCCCTATTCTCTAGGGTTACGTGATAATTTTCTTAAATTCCATCTTAAAGAAAAGCCTTATAATATGTTTTTAGTCATCACAGCATTGATGATTTTAAGATCATTTCACATAAGATGAGTTTCCTGCCTTCAATAGCCTTAGGAGGCTATTGTTGTAATATTAAATTGTTGTAATATCCTTATTTTACATTTTCACACACCATGTTTAACAATGTTTTGAGATATCCATCACATTACTCACAGCAGTTACTTTTAGACCATGATAAGTTTTCTCAGTAAGCTTTCTGTGCATCATTCAATAAATGTTGACCTCTTGAAGCTATGTGATTAATGAGTGAAACAGTGTTATATTAGGAATCAAGTTGAACCCTGAGCTGCTGTATCTCATAATTTTGTGCCTGAAGTTGAACAATTCATTTGGTTGTTACTAAAATATTATTCATGTGAGCTCTATAGAACTGATCTTGTGAGCACTTGATTTTCTTAGAGTTATTATTGCCTATTCCTACAGTCATAAGAAACCATAATTAGACAGTCTAGAAATATCATCCTTAAGTTCTCAACAGTAATCAAACAATCTGGAAGCCTGAGAAGCAGCAAGCTGCAAGTAAGATTATGTTCACTTCTGATAAAGGATGAGATCTCAGAGAATGTTTTTATAGATGCACATTTCCAGAATTCTCCTGAATTTTCATATTTTCATAAAGCACAATCTAGGTGAAGGAGTCTGGGTCAACAGGTCATCCTTGCAATCATATACAACACTTTTTATTATTTTTTGCAAAGTCTGTCATCTATTTCTATGAGTGCCCTCTTGCACTGTAGTTTAACATGATGTAATTTATATCCTTCATCCTCAGTGTATGAAGTGGCAGGATGTTTTACCAGCTGATACACTCTGAACAGCTAAGTACACTGCACTCTGCCTATATATTGTATTCTGAGGAGAAATAGCAAACTGGATGTTCAGAGTCCATTTCACTTCCTAAAGCCTGAATACATATGGAAATGTCTCAGTTAATGAGTTTTTAAAATCGTAACATTAATAGTCTTTAAACTGAAATCTTTGAGAAAGAGGGATAAAAATTACAACTGATTAAATTTCCTATATTACAGCTTTCTTTCTTGTGGCACTATCCTTTGGTCAGAAATAGTATGGTAACAAATTAGTGCTAATAAACGACAACAATTACCCCACACCTCTAGAAAACATCTCATCTAGTGTTACCATCAAAGGCTTAAGGAAGGCCAATTGAGATGAGCATTTTGTTCAGAAGTAATATGTAAATCTACTGTTGCCTCCTGCTTTTGCCTCTTACCTGATCATTGGCTTTCCACCATAGTAAATTAATCGGGTATTAAATGTTAAACAAAATTTCTTGTGGTATCTTTTGTCCTACTTCATCAGCAAGTGGAGTATGTGTTCAAAATTGCACTGATAATGTAAAATGCCTTCTAAGCTTTCTTGATATAATCTCAGTGACTGAAGCAAATAACTCCTACTTACATCATGAAAGCTTTAAAAAAAGAGATGGTATCTGGGAAAGAATTGGCTCAACTATTCCTTTCCTGTCTGAAAAGAGAAAGAAAGAAGAGGGAAAAAAAGAAAGTAGCATATGTCATTAAGAATTATCTTAAAATTCTTCATATATGAATGAGCAAAAGCAGTACAAAATCAGTAGTAAATAAAATATGTACATTAGCTATTTGATTTGAACATCTACAAAGCAGAGGGCTGTATTTGAATTAGTCATCCTTGCCTCCCTTTTTAGTCACTCACTGGAGAAAAATAGGAACTTCTAAATTGTAATTTATGCGATTTATTTTTAGGTTTTACATAAGCATGAGGATGAGATATGACAGAAATGCCCTATTTTTACCTTTCAACTATAAATGGAGTTTCTGACAACCACATTTCAGATTATTATGTCTATAATGTAAATGTCTTAGATCATGTGGTATCAGTGCATAATAGTGGAAGAGGTGGACCAGTACATAAATGGCAGCTTCCTTGAAATAGGAGGGTAATTACGGTAATAGGGAGGGGAAAAAAAGTTTCCTGCAGACACAGACACACAAAAGCACTTGAGCAGATGGTGGTGGAAGATCAGCCAGAACTCCATGTACCTACATAGCCAAGCAATTCTGCAGATTAAACCTCCTTCTTTTTCTGAAACCCAAGTATTGAATCAGAGCAGAACCATCATTCTACTAATGAATTAATGGGTTTACTGTTAAAAAACAAAACAATACCAACCGCAAAAATCTATTGTAGAATTTGTCATCATTTCACAGATCAGAGGTTACAAAAAATACTGATTCCTTCAGACTGAGGACTGGAAGTTAAGATGTGGAAACAGGTGAATGCAGTGTCTTGTAAGGAATCACACTAATCAAATTCAAGACTGTAGTACTCCCAGTACACTGAACTTGGAGTTTTCTTAGTTTAAGAATGCTTGCCAGGAAGCAATTACACATCTCATACTGAAATAGTCACAGAAATAAAGAATACAAATGCAACAATTACAGGAATAGGAAAGGAATCAAACAATTTCCTGTTCTAAGTAATGTTTTGGTATTTAATATGGCGGTCCTATGTAGACATCTTTCCTTGTTAGATTCAAAAAACTACTCATAAATTCCAAAACTGCAAGCCACCAAACATTTGCACAATGTACCAACATTTTCTTGCCTTTTTCACAGCAAAATTTTATTTGTAAACCAGCAGACTCCTTTCTGCTGAAGTTAAACCTTTGTCCATCTGTGTGAATAAGTCTTCACTAGAATTTTTAAATCTGTATGTTTTCCTATGAATTATGTTACTCAGGTTAGGTGAGGTTGTTTCCTCAGCACCCATAATTATTTCCTTAAAACAGCAAGAAAATGCCCAAAGCAAGTGTAATGGGGATACATCTAAAGAGAAATATACTGAAAAGTGAGCTGGGTGAAAGAGGAAAGGGTGGTGCAAGACAAAGGAGGGCAAATATTTTTTTAATTCTTAAATGCAAGACAGAATTTTAAGACATTAAAAAGTTATTATACTTCAATTATATCTCTAGTTTGCAGGATAACACCTTGTCTGGTAATGCACCCAAATCCCATTGCTTTGCAGAGCTTTGCTAATGCTGCTCTGTCCTTGCAGATAAGAAAATGTCATCCAATCTGTCCAATCAACTTACCAGAACAGTTTAACATATGAAATCTTTTGTTTAAGTCCATTCTCAGTTTGTTGCTGGCTTTTAGGTAGCATGTTCTTTCATTTACCCAAAAGAGTTGTGGCACTTCCATAAGTAGCGACAAAAATGACAAAGGCGATATCAAAATGTCATTGAAAAAGAAGTACAAAAGTGCTGATTTGGACTATAAATCATGGATGGACTTACACTGAGCTCATCTTCCAGTTATCTAATATCCTATTAAAGCATTTTATTTCAAAATAGAGCACCATATGAGCTAGAGGTAAGATTTGCTCTCTTCCTGTCTTGAAGGTCAGTTATTGCCAACTATTCTTGTCCCAAGCGTCTCCTTTTAAAGAAAGACCCACTATATAAAATACAAGCTCATTCTGTTTTAGCAAAGGATATATAATTTATATTCTCAGTGTACCATAAGCAATTGTTGACTGTGCTATATGGATGAAGAAACATGTGAATAACTCTTATGTGTTGCATAAAAAGGTAGTGCCTAATATATAATGCAATGACAGATCATCTATTTCAGAAAAGAAGCAGACAGAAATTGTACAAAAACTAATAAACTCCCAAAAGCCTTAAGTGTATGCTTTTGGGGCTACACATGACATTTTTAGATAGTATCCCCTGGAAAATATCAGCTTTTATATTTAGGGCCCCAGATTTACATATAAATTCACATCAGAGGAAAGATAAGACTTAAGGATGGTTATAGATCTTTGTCCAGTTACTTCTAGACAGGGATATGTATTTCACCATAAATATTCTAAATTCCTTCAGAATCTCTTTTTTAAAATTTATTTGCTTCCTTTTTTCTCTTATTTAAAGCAAGTCAACTGTTGTATTACTTTTCCTTAAAAAGGTAGCTCTTAATGGTCTGGATCTACTGATCTGTCTTTTCTACACTATTTTCTTGACACTGTTTACAGTAATGGCTTCTGAGGAAGTTTCTGGCGTACAGTATATAATAATAACTTCCTTGGAAACTTAAATGTACTTTCTACTGGCACTAATTGTCTCTGTCAAATGAACTGATGGTTTCTAATTGGAATGCATTCACAGAATATCACTGTGTTTGGCACTAATTGGCACTTCTGCTCAGAAGCTGAGAGGCTAAAACAGAGTGAAGACTGAAATGATCTTTTAATTCCTGGAAGATGTTTTTGTATGTGTCAGAGTTCAAGTGCATGAGCAATGTAAGACAGGGATATAGCTGATAGAGAAAGACCTTAAGACTGTTAGTTTTTCAAGCTTTTTTGCCACAATTATTTTGTAACCTCTTCCCCAAATGCTCAGCTAGAAAACCATTCTATCTGCCCACAAACCCTTAAATGTTACCATTTTCTACTGGAGATAAAGATCTGTCATGGAAAATTAAATTATGTAAAATTTACTTCTACTAAATTGTTGCTCAGATATATATATATGAAAATACACCAAGTGATAGCTGGTTTTAAGGTGTTTGAAAATGACTGTATGACCTGAGGATCATACAGTTAGTGGCCAAAATGCTTTATTCTGGCCAAAAACAAAAAAAAACTTTCAAGGTAAAGTATGACATATATACAGAAGCTAAAATAAAGAAGCCTTTTTGATTTTAAAAATATCTTCTTCCATTCATGGATACCTTATTTTTAATAATTGAGCTGTTATAAGATATTATGAAAGGCATGAACTTGCAAATTAACAATGCAGATTAAATCAATTTGAGTGCTCTGGGTTTTCATCTGACAATTGACATTCATGAGCCTTTTTTTTCAGTAAATCTTCTTGATATATCAGTTCATAAGCTTTTTAAAAGTGTTTGTGGAAACACCCAAACAAATGGTAAAGAATGTGATTATCCTGAAGGATTCAAATATCCCTATTTATGCTGTTGCTCTGTGCATTTCTCATTACATTTTTGTAGTTCAATGGTCTATTAGATCCAGCACTGTACTTCGTTGGCTGGTTATTTTTCAAGGAAGGATAAAAATATTTCCATTACATAGACAATTACTACAGTAATTGTAATTAGCATATAATTATATGTAACAATGTAAAACTATGTGATATTATAGCAGGTGATACAACAGGCATGGAATGTTTAGCCCAAGCAGGAGAAAATGCAGATTCCATATTCAAAATCATAGACACCCAAAAGAAGGCCGTATATCTCCCAGGCAAAGGAGAAGCAGAAGGCAGAAACAAACACCAGAAAGATGGTGTTGAGTTTGTCACCAGTGATGTTAGGTTTTGTAATGGAGACAAAGAAAGAGTCAGGAACAAATTAATCATAAAATATGTTCTACAAGGGAACTGCCAGGCCTATAAAAAAAAGAATAACTCTTCAGAAAGAAAAAATGGCCACATATTATGAAAGGGAAAGGGATTTGATAACAACAATCATTGATAAATTTCATAAGAAGAAAAACTAATCTGATTTGTTATGAAGGTTCAAACTACCTGGTTTTGTTTCTAGTTTACTAGTCTCTGCAATTTTTGTGCTACTTTGTGGCTGCTTTACATTTTTCTTATGTTTTATTTGCATTAACATTTTTTTTTAAAGAAGGTGCCAGTTTAGGTTTCATTGATCTTTTTGTTAATGGTAGGAATAAATTCATATCTTGCTATCAGTTGTGCACACACTGGCAAATTAGCTGACCCAGGTTTATTTGTTATCTGCCCTGATGTAAGAGCAGAAAGTTTAGCTTTACTGTGCAGTAATAGATTGCAGTTCTTTTATTATAGCTCTCCCAAGATATACTCCAGAATGCTGCTTCTCTGTTTCAAAAAAAAAGATTGTTGGAAAAGCCAGATATTAGATCTGTTTTTAGTTGCTGGCTGTAGCAATAATTTCATGATGGGTACCCATACTTGCTAATTGCATCTTTTATGTTGCACTGTCTCCCTTAACATCCTAATTGACAAACAGATAAATAAATAGAGAGGTGGATTGAAAATTGCCTAAATTGCTGGTCCCAAATTGTTGTGATAGAAGGCTTAAAGTCCAGTGGGAAACCCATCAATAATGGCATACCACAGGAGTAATCAGTGGCACTGATTAGCATCTTCATTAATGACTTTGATAATAAGGCAGAAAGCATCCTCAGGAAGTTTGCAGAGGGTACATAATCAGTTTCTCTGGGTCTGCATTGAAGGCACTTGAGATGGTATTTCATGTTTGGACTCAGGTGTTTATTATTTCTTATCAGTGAAAGTCTCACAACTGTGAGTTCAGCAGCTCATTCAGCTCAACTTTTCATTAGCAAGGCACAACATGGCTAACAATCTCTTGTTACAAGGTCTTTTAAGACTAAACTATCCAATTAAGAACTGACACCTAGATTGTTTTCCCTTTTAACTCAATAACTGATCCCACAGACCCTGCAATGTGGACTTTTCTGTCCAATTACAAAACATCACCCAAACCCAAGAAGAAGAAGCATGAAGAAAAAACCCAGGATGACACCCTGTGCCCTCCATCTTGCTTCTATCCACAACATACTGAAAATCCCAAACCTAAATTTCTCACCCAAGTGATACACCTACACTACTCTCTATAATCTATTTCACACTTTTGTGGATTCCAGTCTATCTTGAAGTCTAGGAAACTTTCTCCATGACTGAGGGTCAGAGTCAGTGCTCCCCTGGGGGTCAGGACACCCCAGAACAGACAGAGAAACATTCTGTGTCCTGGGTTTCCACAATACAGAATTGTAAGGAAATATTAGTACACCATAGGGCTGTGCTGCCATTTGAAGGGTACTCAAAAGACCAGAAAAATGGACCAACAGGAGTCCCAGGAAATTCAGTGAAGGGAAATGTCAAGTCCTGCACCTGAGGAGGATCAGCCTCATGAACTGTTCAGTACAGGGGCTGACTGGGTTGACAGGAAAGGGCTGGAGGTTCTGGTGTACAGCAGGTAGAAAGTGAGCCATCACTGTGTCCTTGCAATAAGGAAGGCTAGTGGTACCCTGAGCTGCTTTAGGAGTGTTGCCAGCAGGTCAAAGGATCTTGCCCCTCTATTCAGCATTGGTGAGACTTATTTGGTTTATTGTGTCCATTTCTGGGCTTCCTGGTACAAGAGATATATGAAGACGTAAGCCCCGTAGAGGGACACTGAGAATAGAGTGAGAACAAACTCTAACAAGGATTTGCCTTCTCCTGCAATGAGGTGAGGTGGTGTAGAGTAATCTCTTAGCCATGCCCACAAAGCTCCAGGCTCTGCACCCTCATGAGTGCCATAAAAATTTAACTCTGTCCTGGCAGGTACCAGGACACTTTATTATCACATATCCTCTTTAAAGTGACTTATCTCTCTTGTTAAGCGATGAATAAACATGCATAACTTTAGGTGAAAGAATGATCAAATTCCCTAAATAGGACTATTCATATTTTAAAACAAGCACATATGCTTGACTCAGGGTCCACATGCTTCAGCTATTCCTCCTAAGGTTGTTTTTGGATTGGATCAAGTCATGTTGTCATGAGCCTCATGAGTAATCATATAATCGTGAATCATGCATTCAAAAAAACAGGACAAATCATCGGGTTTTTTTGTTATGCAGATAGATCATCTGACTAGCTCTAGATGTTTCTGAATGAATAATTGATTGTTGCCCACTATCCAGTGCTGTAGTCTGAGGTTTTTTGCCTCTATAGTCCTCTTTTAACTGGGCAATAAAGGCCATTTTACATGATCAGGTTTTATGGATGAAACAATGCCTTTTAAAATAATAAGAAACTAGAAACTCCTTACATTTAAACCACTGGAAAAAATGTGGAAAACAGCAATGACACATGAGGTTTGGTAGATGGGGATATTATAGAAAGATGGCTCTTTTTTTGAGATACCACAGAATTTCTCTTTCACTTTTTATAGTGTCAAAGCTCTGCTTCTCTGGGAAAAACTGTTGCACATAGAATTCTGACTTAAAAATGCCACATATGTCAGCAAAAAAAAAAATCAATACTTCTTTGTGAAGATTTTTCTCTAGCTCTGCATTTGCACGAACCCTCTGTACACTCCTCAAAGACCTGGTAAACCCCAGACTCAGTTTGGCTTATGATCTTTTGAGTGCAGCAGTAGTACATTTTACTTCTACAAACACTTTTTCCTCAAATCTGTTCTCCTTGGGTTTCTTGTCAGTTTTCAGGTCACTGCTTTATGTTTTGAGCTAAAGAGGCATCCTTTGACCCAAGTGTTGTTTTTTACATCCTCAGATGTACCATCCTCAATAGATCAGGTTTTGTTTGTAAACTGCATTACTTTATCTAATATTTTCAGAGTTCACTTAAAATAATATTTTATTTATAGATGCACCTTTATGCTAGATTTTATCTGTCTTCAAAAGCTGTGGTAAACCACTTCACACAAAAGAATAACTAAAAGAGGCCATGCTGTATGCATAGCAGCCTTTTTTTTTCTGTTCAGTGCCATGTGAACAGCTAAACTAGTGTGGAACACTACTGCAAGTGCACTGCAAAACAAGTCAGTGCTTCTGTTATCCTTGGTGCTTCTTTTTTTTCCCTTTGATGTCCCATTTACCTTTGACCAGCAGTGTCTGACAGTTTGGATTTATCAGAGGCACTCAGAGTTGAGCAGCTCTGTGTCACTGTGTCTTCCTGCTATCAAAGGAGCTGGGCGTAGAAGAAAACGGTTTCCAGGGCATTCTGACCATATTCAAGGCTGGCAGAGCACCAGCAGAGATCAAAACTAACAGGTCTTTTATTAAAAATGCTGTATAACTGTGAAAAGCTATCTATTCTTCTTTATGAAGTAGCGACTCTGCTGTTTCTCTATTGTGACACTGCTGCATAAATACTTTAAAATTATACAAAGTAAATATGAAATCATTCCAACAAATCTTTTCTTTTTGTGTGTCTGTATTAATTAATGATTGCTGCTTGCCCTAATTTGTTAAAGAAATAAATCATCTGACCCATTTGCAGGTGTTTCACCTTCAGCCTCAGTAGAAAACACTTGTCTCTCCGCAATAATTTGTGTGTGTCAGCTCCTCCTACCCCCTCCATGACAGAGGCTGTTCTTGTGGTAAATGTCTCTTCGGCGTGACTGGCTGCACTTTGTTAATTTACAGTGAATCAGTTTGTTACTCCTTCAATTGTGTAAGCTCTGAGGCACAGTCAGAGCACAGCAGGCAGTGGGCTATGCAGAAAGGTGGTTCTGAGCACGCAGTGGGAGCACTTAGGCTTAAAATGCTAATTTCTGCGAAATGTGAGCTGCTGACTCAGAGGCTAACAGCATCTAAACAGTTTTATCTTTCACAGCTTTACAATTCTCTCTGACACACACATATTTTTTG
This sequence comes from Agelaius tricolor, assembly GCF_023055355.1. Classification (NCBI taxonomy): domain Eukaryota; kingdom Metazoa; phylum Chordata; class Aves; order Passeriformes; family Icteridae; genus Agelaius; species Agelaius tricolor. The sequence continues at coordinate 50,921,615 of NW_027269263.1, forward strand.
AAATAGCAAAATTATTTTTTCAGCAAGTGTGTTGCTTACAAAAATATGCTTATGCTTCACTGCCACTTCTTAAGAGATTAATTTTTTATTACACTGTTAATCAGAATATTAACACATGGAAAATGTATGTGATTCAGTGACTCAGAAGGGTGCTATTGTGGATTATGAAATAATAAATGTGTGGGTGAAAATAGAGAAAAATGAAAAATACAATATTTAACTTTGGTGTATCCACTCTATTGGGGATTGAAAATAATTCATAGGTTATCAAAGCATTTAATATACCTGGATTATTATTTTTCATGCATGGTGCACTTAAATTCAAACAGTACTGTGACAGTCAGCTTAAACCAGATATGTCAAGGGGGAGAGCACCCCTGAGAGTGACTGTCTCCATTTTGTCACTGAAAGGGAAGGAACAGAGCTGGGGCACAGTGTGACCAGTGCTTATGAGGCAGAGGAGCATCATATCATCCAGAGAACTGTGGCAATGTGGAATGATTTGGGTTATAATGGACAGCCAACCTGGCTCATCCTGAAGTTCAAGTCCAGGGCCAGAACAGACCAAGTTACACAGGAAATTGCCCAGATGAATATTAAACCTCTCCAAGAACAGAGATTTAGAGATTTCACAACCTTTCTTATTTGACTGCACTCATAGGGAAACCTTTTTTTTTCTAATAACTAATGGGAATTTCCTGTGTTACAACTTGTGACTCTTGACTTCCATCCCAAGACTGTGCACTTCTCAGAAGACTCTTACTCCATCTTCTCTACAGCATTCCAATAGATGACACCATGCTAACCTTCACTTCTTAAGATTCCCTTTGCCTCCTCCTTTAAGAACAAAACCAGTTTCTCAATATCTTGTTTGTGCTGTATGCTACAGCCCTATCTTGGTTGTCCTGCATTGGACTCACTCTGAGGTTCCCATGTGTTTCTTGTACTGGGGATCACAAAATGGACACAGTACTCCTGGATTCTAGAGTTAAGTAAAAAAACTGGTGTTGGTTTTAACTCAACATATACAGCCAGAGACAGTAGCTACAGTATCATGTTATCAAGCCTGCAGAAAACAAATTTAGTAGACACCAATATTCACTGTCCTTTGTTAACTCTCATATTGTACACTAAAGCCAGTTATCTGACTGTGCTAATAATTCTGTAGACAAAGATGATCACCATTGGATATTATTCTCACCTATAAGATCCCAAATAGTCCTAAAGAATCTTAAAGATGCAGATAATGTGTATTTACACTTACAGTAACTTCATTTAGCTCATCACATCTCAAGTCAGACCATATTTACAAGAGTGGAAACTACGGGAATCAAATCAGATTAGAGCAAATAATGTTTTCTTATCTCAGAACACCTAATGGATGAAAGAGAGGAAACTTAAAAATATCAATCATTAGAGCTGAAAAAGAGTGATTTATGACTGTAAAACCAGAAATTGTGGCATTAAATAGCCAAATATGATTTTATTAATGCAATAGCAGCTAAAACCCCAGTATAATAAAACAATTCCTGAAAAGGATTTGTGCAGGACAGGCAAGTTCAGCTGGAAAAGGGCCAATAGTAGAAACTGCATTTCAACCGAGTCAAGTACAAGTGACTTTGGAAATTGCTAGGAAGTATTTCTGTATGCAGTTACTTGCTTCCATTGATTTTCAAATATTGCATTGTGAGACATTATCTCAACAGGAAGGAAGGAAGGAAGGAACTGTAGTACCATTCAAAAAGGACTAAGGCCTAGGAAACTATGGTCACTGACTGCTAGCAGTATAAAGTTTGTTTGGTGGCAAGAGTCCTTTGTGGTCATTTACAAAAAAAAAAAGGATTTTCTAGGAGCCTTCCACATCTCTTCATAACAGAACCATAGCAACCCCCACGCAAAGTATGTGAATGAACGTGTTGCTGAATGCCTGTTTTGTGGGGAAGGGCTGGCAGTTTTGGAGCTGTGGCCCTGGCAACAATGATGCCTGAGTGTTTTCCTATAAGTACTGGAGTTGTCTCAGACTCTTGGAATGAAGGAGCAGAAAGGACTGTTCTGATAATTTACTTTGACTGCCAGCATATTCCAGGCCACAGAACCTCCCTCAAGCCTTGCCTGCTTTAGACCCTTAAACTGTGCTTAAGCAAAGATGCTGATTTTCAACATTTATGGCACTACTTGTAGTGCAAACATGCAAGTAGTAAGAAATAGCCATCTTGACAATTCCATATCAGTTAGAAAAATCTGTGACCAGGCTATTAAGACATTCCACAGCCTTTTGTTAAAAAGCAACCAAATAGCAAATAAAACAAATAAACAAAACTAAAATAGAGCTAGGTAAATTCTGTAGGAAATAATGGCACATGCCATTTATTAGAAATCCATCCACACTTAGTGAATACTAAAAGGAGTACAGTTGTAAAATATTAATGCTTGCCTTTGACATAGATTAAAGAACTGAACACAATGTTTTGGCTGAGAATCCTTAAACAAGAAAAAAGCCAGAGCTCATTAGTATCTAAAAAGAATTATAAAATTTAAAAATTTTCCTTTTTTATTTTCTCCATTTATCTGGAGCAGTAATTAAACTGCTGAATGGAATTGACTGAAATAGGTGAAAAATCTTTAAATAATTTGTAAAACAAGTAGATATGATTTTGTAAGGTATACCTGTGTGACTCTACACCTGCAGCTAAAGGTGACTGATTAATGATCAACATGGTAATTTCTCACTCTCTGGCTAGTTTGTTGGGGGATTTATAAGACATAAGGGACTAGTTTTATAAATAATGGCAGACTCAATAACTAAGTACTATTTAAAAAAAAACCACAAACAAACAAATAAATGTCTTGGGTGTCTCAAATCTTCATGCAAAAGATTTGGAAGGAATTGTTCCAGGAGACAAAGGACTGCAGTGCAAGCCTGAAAGGAGGAGTTAATTTTCAACCTCAGCTTCTTCTTAAAGTTGAACTAGAGAATGTTTTGCACTAGCAAGATGTGACATTCAGAGGTCAAATGCTTACAGTGACCACCATCTTAATTTATCTGGTCTGTGAAATAATGTTTTGCAAGTTTCAGATGTCAATTCTTGCATTTTTTCAAAGTCAACTCTCTTTAGGGAATAGAAGTTGTAGCATGAATTCTATATGCTTTTTGAGGATTTATCTTTAAGGAAGTATGAAGATAGTCTTTTCTAGATCATCTTTGATTTTGGGGGCACCTCTAAGCAGTTCTCCCCTTCATTACATGACTATGGTTATGATTTTCTTCCAATTTTTGACAATACAAGGATGAGTTTTTTTCACTTGGATTAGGACAAACACAAATTCTGTAAATCAGTTTATTTTCTCCACCACCTTGTTCTGATGCCACAGTCTCCTCTGTCTATGCTTCATTTGTGGTGACATGCTGTTTTTCTTATTTTTTCCTCTATATTATTGGATCCTAAGGTACTATAAATTTAATTAAAAATTTAAAAAATTTAAAAAAGCAATAAAAATATTACTGAGATGTTGCACCTAAAATTTGAGGGTTTGGTAAATACAGAGAGCTCTTTTGCCTTTACTGCCTATGGCTTTCATGTTCATCAGCTGCAGAGAGCCATTTATTGCCTTGTAAACTTGCAGGCAATTACCTTTCTGCTCTTATACTGTCACATAAAATGGTTCTTCTTTATTCTTTCTCTCTGTGTCTCTTCTCAGTGTCATTATCACTTGACAGAAACGTCTCTCACTCTTGGGATGCCTATATTTCCAGTGTTCCTATAGAGAATAACTTCTTTAAGAAAGAAATTAGAATTACAAGCAGAAAACAAAATCAGAATTACTGGACAAAGAGAAGCATTAGCTATTTCCGAGTTTTATTAGTGGGACAATAAAAATAATGTTTATTTTAAAGTTGTTAAGTTAGCCTCATAAAATTAATCACAGTGACATCCATTCCCTGCATATAATCAGTCAAGCTCTCATGTAGCAAATGTAGGTTATTTTTAATAAAACTAAAGAGTATCCACACAGGAAAATAGATTAAATATGTAGATTACGTGCTGAGATCAAGTAGGACAAATCTGTTGGCATCTAGTGATTTAGCTCCACAAAAAATCCTGGTATTACTCTTTCTGAGCCTGTCTTGACAGGTCTTTTTGGGTTGCAATGACATGAAAAAGGGGACAATTCAGTCCACTTAAGAGTACTATAACGTATAGTCAGTGGGCATTTTTTTCAAATTTCTCCTTTGGAGTACACTTAAGGGTTTATAAAAGAACAAAGTAGTGACAAATGTGTTCTCTTGTCACTTGCTTGGAAAATTAAGCTCTGTTCAGTGTTGTGAACAGAACAGAAAGAACACAGTGTGAGCAAGAACACCAAGACCTGAAAATCTCACTTTGATCTCTTTCTTAAGAACTAACCAGGAGCACTGTGACATTCTGTAAGGAGGCTAGATATTTCAAAAGTTGCAGTTGTATATGATGATGGCTTTTACAAACAATGGGCAAATAGTCTCATTTAAAGTTCACAGCACTTTTTTCCTCTGATACTATGCAGTGTGAATCCTCTTTTCTTTGCCAAAATGCTACTGGGGCCTCATAAACCAGGTCTACTGATAAGATCCTTTTATTTCTCCTTTTTTTCAAACCACATAATTACATGAATTAAGCTCTGTATATATCTCTAGCTATCTACAGGTTGTGGGTCAGGCCCTCTTTAACCCCAAATTTTATTTCTATTATCTAATCCCTTCATGCTGTCCTGTTCGATGCTGGACATTCTACAGTCTTCAGGAAAGAGAATGAAAAAGATCATGAAAAAACACTGGAAGCTCTCATGTATGAGAGCTGGTAGGCAATACATATTTTGACAATATCAGGAATGGGGCATGGTAAATAAAATAGGCACATAAGCAGGTCTGTCTGCAAAGAGAAACAAAGGCAGTAGACTGTAAATTATTCCAGCTGAATGATAGAATACAGTATATTTCTAAATGCTTGAGCCCAGAAAAGGAAAGAAAATGTGAACTGGAGTAATTTTTAAGAACCCTTAATTTGTGGTCTTTCTTAGAGTCTTGGGAAATATTTTGAAGTGGTTTTTTTCCTTCAGTCATTTTTTCTCCATATCTATTTTAAATGTCCTTTTTGATCTTTCAATTGTTCTTCATATGAAATTTGTGTTGCAGATTATTTTCATACTCAGTTTCTGCATAAATGTTTTGTAAGTTATGTTTTTTAAGAATTTGCACTTAAACCAAAGATAAAAGTGAGCTATACTGACAAAGAAATTACATCAAACAAAGCAAGCTGGCCTAATCTTAGGAAAAAATCTGTCTTTATGGGCAGATTTAATTTGAATTATTGAAGTAGAATTGTTAGATATTAAAAAGACTCAAAGTGAAAGAGTCATACTCATTATCCTTTAACTGGAGTCTCCAGATGTTACTATATTTTCAAATGACTTAAAGGTCTAGTTCCAATCTTTTATTGCTCACTTGGATTTACCCACCCTGAAAGAAATTACTTTTCAGATTAGCTTGAACTTTATTATGCATTTTATCATATTTTTTCCAAATGTGTAACACAAAGTGAATGCCTAGGATTGTTTAGTGGAAGGGTTTTAGATAGACTTCATTGAAAATTCCTATATAACTAAAGTCCATTAAACATTTTGCTTTATGTAGGATATGAAATACTGTATAGAACTTCACTACAGCGTGTAGAATTCCATGAATAATTAGATAAATCTTTACCAAAAGTATTGTCTGCTGTGTTCCTTGAGTCTTAGCCCTTACAATCTGTCAATGCAGAATGGAAGTCTGAAAGACAGTTCTGATCGCAGGAGAATTCACACTGCTTATGTAGACAACTTGATATGAACCAAGTAGATGGGTAGTCCATGCCATCTTCCAAAATTCTCTCTGAGTAGAGTGTGACAAAATTATCATGCCATCCAGGGACAATCAAGATGAGTGCATCTGGAGTAATGCCACACTAAGCAGATATTCTAAGAATACTGCCAGTGGGCTATTCATAATTTGAAAAGACATCAGGTTTAGTATTTTAAAGAAATAATTACCATGGCTTCCAGGCAACTGATGCTGATCTTTGGGCTGCCATACACAATCAAACTGGTGGTGACTCCATCACTTCCTCACTGTGCCCTTAGCAGTGAATTCCACAACAATGTTCCACACCTTAAGTGTAATTGTGACAGAACCTCTGAAAATTACCTCTTTAGGTGTTTTCTATAGTACACATAAAAAATGTAATATTCAGTAGCTTTAATTATGATCTATTTCTATTTTTAAAATATCTGTATTGCGAATAGCACACATTGCTCAAAGAAGAGTTAAAATAATTGAAAAGCAAAAATTGTAGAGTTTATATCAAGGTTCTGCAGACAGAATTATTAAAAAATATTCAAAACAATCACATCTCCTCACTCACAAACATCTTCTGGTACTTTGGCTACCCAAGAAACCCTAATAGATTAATTTTTTTTTAATGATATCTCAAATTTTAATTATTTGTGGTTTTGTGTCTGTAAAATTGGGTTATTAAATTGCATTGTTCATAACATGATTCTTAAAAAATATTTTGTTCTCTGCAAAAGTCCTGAATGTGCCTGCCAAACTAATGAACAGAGTTTCCTAAAGGAACATATTATTTCTGCAGCCTGTGTTCTGTGTTTGAAGCCAAAAGATTTTCAGAAGTTGAAGGTTTGCTTTTGTCTAATAAAGCATTAAATAATTTTGATACCAGAAAAACATCTCTCCTCTTCATCTCCTGCCATGATACTACAGCTTCTATTACTTGTGGGGCTTGTGGTAACAGCATTTGGGAGAAGACATCCTTCCTGAAGTTTTTTGAAGAGGGTAATTGTGTGAGCAGATTACTAACATGTATGACCAAAAAATGAGGCACAAAGCAGTAATTCTGCCTCAACAAGGGGGTTGAACTATGTGATCCCTGTGAAATGCAGATTATTTATTACTTAAACTTCAGTGGTCTATGAAGAAATTACCATTATGTGAATCCATGGCATTTAATGAAGTAACAAAAATATTCAAAACTGTTGCATTCCAAATTGTCAAGACATTTCTTGGCACACTAATATTGGGAATTATTGACTAACAGTAAACTATTTTTCAATCATGAATAGTTGTTTAAAAAGCTGTTAACTCATGCACAAGTAATCTATAAATCTCTTACTCCCAGAATTTTCAGCACTGCTTTCCTGTGCCCATTATATAAATGGGCGTGACTAGTCGTGACTAGTTTTTGGCTGCTTTGCTTATATTTGTAGTGTGTAAAACATTAATTTTGAGTCAGTTGACATTTCTTATTTCAGTTTATCTATAAGTAACTTGTCTTTCCCCAACAGATCCAAAAAACTTCATGGTTGTTCTTAGCAACTGACTAAAATGCATGAGAATTTGTGAAAGAGTGCCAAGGAATGTTAGACACTAATTGTCAGTCTTGAGAAATGGTTCAGCAAAAAGATTAGGTGATATACCTAATCTTTCTTTTATACCTAATTAGGTGATATACCTAAAAGATGGGAAAAGTGTGAATTTTCCACTTAATCCTAATCTTAGAACACTGAAAATGTTCAGATGCATTAGAATGAGCAAACAGACTGTGGAGGCACAATACACACTAACATCTTCTGCAAGATATAATATTTCAGTGCATTGTTAGGAGTACATGGGCAAAGAAATTTAAAAGCAAAATTATTGTTGAAAATATTACCAGCAATTGATAGACATTTTTTTAAAAGACAATAAAAATTTTAAGTATCAAGTAACATGATCTCCTTTCCTATACTAAAAAAAATCTCTTTGTAGTCCTAGAGCGATTTGTGATGTGCAGCCATCTGCACTGTAATGCTGCAAGAAGTATGAAACTTCTCTGAGGTCATAAAGCATTAAATAACTGCTCCTAGTAGTGAAACTGACTTGCAGCACTGATGAGATATGCTTCAAATAGAAAATTTATTTTTGAAAGAAAAGTGGTTTTCCATTTTGAAATTTTCTAGCAAACCAGTAAATAGTATAAAATTCTCAATACCATGTCCTCAAATTTTGAAGACGTATGTTACAGATATGGAGCAGGATATACAACAGATATTTTCACGCCACACACAGCATAATGAGTAGTAAAAATAAATCATGTTCCCACTATTACTGGCATTTGTATAATCATTATCAGCAGAACTAGTAATGAGACCTAAACTGCAAACATGATCCACATGAAAAGATACCATCTAGCTGATCTTATGAATGTATAGGCTTTTAAGACTTAGATAGATAGATTTTAATCAAATCATATGCCTGTTTCAGTGATCTGAGGACTTAGAAACGTCTGTGTTACATCTACAATTGAAAATAAATTGGGGTATTGTATCTGTAATTCTAGACACCATGGTTATAACTCAGTCTTATTCTAATGGTGCTGCTTAAACAGACACATTAGTGGCATGTGGCATACAAGTCACCAGAGATACCACAACTGAAGATTGCTGTGTGCACACATGCTTGGACAAAAATTATCTGAGATAACAAGACAAATGCTGAATTATAAGTCTATTTGCTATTTGAATGTTTCAAATTATTGACATTACTTTTTCTGGGTATTGTATGTAGAAGGGAACAAAGGGTTTTCAAAAGTTTTTTTCAGACACATTAGTTATAACTAATTTTCCACCTTAAGGAGGTTCCAGATAACCTAATACAGTCACTGTGGTTTCCCTGAATTTTCAGTGATCAAAAGATCTTTGATCAAGGCAGGTTGTTCAACTGCAATTTGTAACCCAGAACACTGGTTGGTTCTTTGCAGATTCATGTTTCTTACAAGCATTAGAAAACACATCAAAAATTTTTAACTTAACTATCACTGTCCCCTAAGTCTAAAGACTTCCTATAGAATAGATTGAAGATGCAAGAATGCAAAGATTTTTGGGAGCAATACTTTCAATTTAAAAAAAAAAAAATCAGAAGTTCCTGAGATATCATGATTAAATATTATCAATTTTCTGAGATCTGGAATGTCAGACTTGCCATCCTCAAAGTATCTGAAGAATTCTAAAATGCAAAGTCCAGGGTTTTTAAATTACAGAAACATGTTTTGACAACTATTTCAGAACTTGTTTTTAGCTTCTGTTTTGGTTTTCGTGTTTGGTTTTTCTTGGTTTGAAGTTTTTTTCCATTGATCACAGTCATTTGATGATGCTACAATAGTGGGCTTCTAATGGAAAATAAATGTATTTTCCAAACTGGGAAATACTAATCCAGTGCAAAAAAATGAGGATAATTTAACCCTCTTTCACCATATTTTTTTATTGTCCCAATAAAAATTCTTTTCTATCTGTTCCTCAGCATGGACACTTTTCCTTGATGTGTGACAATCTTCATTGCAATGTAGCAAATGTGCATGAGTCTCTCACATAGTTTTGAAATTTATTGTGGGTAATTTGCTTTATCTTCTAGGTGAGTGCCTGACACCATATTAGTGCTTCAAATTATGAGATGACTGACTATGGTTTTACATTTTAATTAAACAATTTTTTTAATTTCGTAATTATTGTTTATTAAATTATGAAGTGTAACTCTTTTAAACTGTTGGACGAAGGTCTATTGATTCAATTGAGCTGTGTGATTCAAGAGCCTAAGGGGCAGATTCTGGTATATTTTCTCACCATTTCAGCCTATAAGCTAGTTATTTTAATTAGCACTTCTAACAAATATGATCAATCTTCTTATTGGTACAATAAGAAGTCAGATTTTCACATTCAACCTTCAATTATAAAAATTGTGAAAGAATCTTTCCTTTCATAAAGTCATATTGAATCAATAATCTTCATGTGCTTTCCATTATGAAAAAAGTACACAAACAAACAAACAAAACCCCATGAAAAACAGATTAAAGAAACCAAAACCCGAGTTAAGGTTTTGCAAATCATTAAAGCATAAATATGATTCCTGATTCTCATTTCCATAGACATGAAATAACACCCCAATTGTTCAGAAATAGGTATTCTAACTTACACATTTCAAGTGTTGAACCATGCTTTGATGTTTTAATACTGATATACATGATGCAAAAAGAAACAATAAAAATCCTGCTTTTGTGCACCAGTTCTTAAATAAGCAGAGCATGATGAGTATGCTAAATATTTTGTCTGCTCCGACTTGCAGAGAGGGAAGGCATAACCAGACAAGATAAGGTGTTATGGGCTCCATGTTTGTCACAGGAGAAGTAGAATGACAAAAAGAAATGCAAAATTGTAATATTGAGTTAAAGAATATTTTTTTAAAGCAAATGCATTTAATTCTTACATTGCTCGGGCAGTTTCTGAAAACACTAAGAATCAAACAAATTTGATGTTACATAAATATTCAAACTTACCTAGCAGAAAAAGTTCATCCACAAGTAATGAAAATACTGTCCTATGTTCCTCATTCAGTCATTATTTTCTCATATGTATGACATGGGGGGAATTTCTCCTCAGTATGAACAAGCAGCCTGGACTCAAATGAAAAATTTAATCTATGAATTTCACAAGAATAAAATAGATTGAACAAAAAATGTTTTGTGTGTTCAGGTTCAAACACCTAATTAGCCATCTCAAATGACATAAATTTAATATAGGCACAAGCATCTACATTCTTGGATTTTTTCAAGGGCAGGTTGAATAAACCTTTGAGCCACCTGGACTAGTGAAAAGTGTGTGCTCATGTGTTGGGGCACAAGACATGGGCACATGTCTTGTTGGGGCTGGAACAAGATAACCTTTAAGGTCCTTTTCAATGCAGGCACTCTGTGATGGTCCTGTGAATGACTGGCTTTGATTGTCCCACTATTCAAAGCCTTGATAAGTGCCTAGTATTATGTTTGAATGCATCTGTGAATTTCAGTAATAAATAGAAATCATAGTTGCTCTACCTTGAGATACTGTTCCACATTTACCAGTCCTGACATCAATTGCCTTTCCAGGATATGCTTTGAAGACTAGGAAATTCTCCTTTTTCTGTAAAAAATGGAAAGCAGAGAAAGCTGGATTTAATGGGCCTGTGAATGTTGAAAATTGAATGCCAGTACTGAGTTAATAAATTCATACACACACAAACTAAAAAACAGCTGAGACTAAACAACATATACCTAGGAAAAGTCTGGTATACAACATACATCATAACCTAGAAGAGAGAAATAGGGTGGGCAAAATAATTATTATTAGATTCTTAATACTAAAATCCCATGATTGCTTGGTGTGTCCTGCAACTTGTGGAGCTTCTACACAAATGTGACTGTTTAACAGACTAACAAATGGAAAATCTCCAAAAGATAAACATCAGAAGATGAGGAAATAAGAATTTATTCTACTTCTGAAAATCCAGTCTTCTTCTGGCGAAATCATCACAGACTTCTCTGGGAACCATGCCTATGGGACTGGCCAATGGTTGCAGAATGTGGTCAGAGAACAAAACCTGAATGTTATCAGCCAAGGTATTTAGACATTGGCAATCAAGAGCAGCTGCCTAGAAGCAATAGGATAGCCACACTCCTCCAATTCTATTTCATATTCCACACAACATACATTGGTTGTGTTTTCTCTTATTCCTTTGGCAGAAGAGCAAATTATAGCTTTGGAGTGATTCTGGTTTTCTGTTGATCAGCTGTCATATGGAGCTTAGAGGTGGGCCTATCAACCTGTAAGTGCATGGTATTATTTTCCTTCTGTCTGGAAGCAGGAAAAAGAATCTGTAGATAGTGTTTTTGTCAGTGAATATCTGTGGGGCTGAGTGGGGAATTAAAAATTTGTCTGTGATTATGTTGACAGAATATTTCATTTTCAGCTCTCCATCCCTGTTATGCAATGGTTGCTCTTCATAAGAGAGACACAGAGAAAAAGAAGATGTAAATCTAGTTGAAAAAGGTGCATTTTATCTTTTGGAAGACAAAATAGCTTTACAAGAATTCTCAAGAAAACTGCAACATGCATAAGTCACTTTAAATATAAGTGGTAATTAAAGTAAGTAACAAAAAAATATTAATAAAATTATCTTTAAAAGAGAGGAAAAGGAAATTATTTAATCCCTTCTGTTGCCCTGTGATGTCTCAGTGCCCAGCTGCATGAAGTGTGAGGGGCAGGTAAACATTAGCGTAGGAGAAAAATAAGGTCATCCTACACAAGCTTGGAGAAAGGGCAGGTCACCCAGGGCAGCCACCCTGGATGCTGCAGATAGTCTTCTTCAACAATAGGAAAAAGAATGAAGTAGCCAAAAGAACTCTCTAGGGCCAAGTGTGCATTGTAAAGACTAATTACCCAGCAGTGGCAAAACAGATAACGGCTGGAACACCCAAAGAGAATCCTCTTTGTTAAATATAGCCTCAATACTGATGTTTTGTCATATCTGTTCATGACCCCTATCTCAAATCATAGTTTAGGTAAACACCATTCTACTCTTAAACTTTGCTTTGAGATAAGATTACTCCTGGGCAGTCTAACAGATGAAGAGGCATTGTATCGTGGTGGGTGTGCCAGTCATTTAAAGCTGGGTGCAGTGTAAGAACTCCTCACTCTGTGCTGACCATCTTGGTATATTTAGCCAGAATATCTGAAGAACTGGAAGACTTTTGTTGCCTTACATTTGTAAGGCCTCACAATAATTTAGACTTTCTGAAGAAGAAGAAGTCTGTGATCAATTTCTGACATTTTCTGGGATCTTCTAACAGAGATTTTGGAACATCTCCAGATACTAGAGAAAAATATATGAACAGAAAGGAGGTTCAATCAGATCCCAACATGAGTTAATGGAAATCACTAATAAGTCTAACAGTACCTGCTGTCATTTTCTAAAGCTCCATCCAGTGTGAAATCACCTATAATGAAGTACTGACTTAGTTCTTTTCAAATACATAATGTCTTTCTTGCCATATAAAATGGTTTTGCTTTGCATATTTGTTTTTGTGGGTAGAAGAGTTGTGTATTAAAAATATGTGATCTCAAAATCTTTGTGAGGGAAAAGACTGAACCAATAGAGAGCACAAAAGGATAAATTATTTAAGGGATAGAGCAAAATTCAGCAGAGATTTTTATAGAGTTTAGTGCTAATATCAGGAAAAATGTTTCTAGCTGGGGTGAGTGGGTAGGTAATGCAGATATGAACTGCATGTAACCTATACTGAAAGTCTGAACTTTTCAGAAGGGTGACAAAAAAAAATAGATAGGAAAAAAGGCAACCAAGATCCATTTGGTCTGAATCTTTGAGACTGAGAGTCAAGCATAAACGTAAGAAACTAAAACTTCTTAGTAAACATTCCTGTGCATTAATGATGCATTCATTCAAATTATATATGCTTTAAACACATATAAGAATTTAAAATTAAGTTTTTATGTCTAGTTACTACTAGAGGCACATTTATAAACCATTCAATTAATTATTAAAAAAAAACCAAACTGGGAGAATTTATTTCATTAAATTACCTAGCCCTATGTCTTAAATTCTATGGTAGTCTTTCATTTCACAAGATGTTTTCTTGTCCAGTACTATTAAAGAGAAAGTGCTGTACAAAGGCAGAGTTCTGTTTCCAAAGAACAGAACCCTCTTGTGTTAATTTAGATAAGGCAGGCTGTGAGTGAGCACATAGCCATATTACAACAAATGCAAGATCCTAAGATTAGATAGCACATTAAAAAGTTTCCATTGTTTATTCAAAACTGATGTAGTTTACAGGGTGCAAGTGCTAGGCTGTTGCTTGATATGCTGTTAAAAATAGAATTAAGTAAACATAAACCTAGCTAAGAAATGTTCAATCTGGTTGCAAAATACTGGAAGAGAATGATGGAGTGAAAGATTCAGGTTCTGAGAAAAATAAGTTTGGTTTTTTTCCAGTTCTACTGTGACTGACACGTTGTATGGGGTGCAGATTTTGCAGGTTTTTCCTATACTGAAGGGGATGGTCTGTTTGTTGGGGGTCTTTGAGCATAGGCATTTGTGAAAATGAGGCATGTGTTGAAAGCAAAGGTAAACTTCCTGTTATTTTTTGGATAGAGCAAAGAAACAGAAAGAGGAATCGCTTTGAGGGCAGGCCATGTAAACAAAAAGATAAATAATTATGTGGTTTTTACTGTGCAGTCACTTACCCTGTAATTGGACAAATAGGTCTGGGGTAAACTATTTGGGAAGTAAAATTTACATGCTTTGCAGTTACACAGTAGTAGATCCTCCATGGTTTGCTGCAGCAAACCCCCTAAGGACAGTCTTGCTTATAAAATTGACTCAATTTCTATCTCAAGTAGCCAGAAACTGAAAAACAGGAAAACAGATTGAAATTTTCTCACTGTCCATCCTATGAAATGCCAGACTATGCATAAAAAGTGTTGAAGACATACTGACTATTTGGGGTTACAAAAGAGAAATTCTGATTTGTTGGAAGTGACAAGGTTATATACTTTGATTTGAACTATTCCAAACCTCTTAATAATGTTAGAAGCCCACTATTATGTCAAGCAGTGTTTGGGACTCCTTGAGCACCTGGCTTTCGGGCAACAACCAGGATGGGGGAAGGCAATCTGCAGTTCCCAGTCTGTGCAGCCTCAAGGCAGCCTTTCTGGAGTTCAGGCCTTAGATTTGATGAAAGTTAATCAAATCTGAGATGTTTCAGACAAAACATTTGGAGTTTATAAATCAGTGCTTTTCAATGAAGCTACATTTCATAATAATGTATCAGATAAACTGTATTGCCAAGAGCAGTTCTTTCTCTTTGTTCCTTTGCTTCCCTTTTGCTTTTATTCTCCTTGAACTCCCTTTATTTTATTGCTCCTCTTCTAGCCTTCCTTTATTCCTCTGCTTTTAAAATCTGCTTAAAGCATTCTTTTATCTCCCCAATCTCAAAACAGATCTTCTGTGTCATTTTGCCCTCAAACCCTCTATCTCTTCAGTGAGACCAAGCAGTCTCATGGTTGTCAAGCAATCTCTTGTTTTTCTTACACAGAGGGAAAACATTGGTCAATGCCACGAAATAGCTCCATATGACTGTTGATTCTACTGAAATAGCAGCATTTTCCACCCTAAAAATGTCTACATTATTCATTTTGTAATCAAGTTTTTGACTGATGCACCATTTCAAATGAACTTGCCTCAAGAGAAAATAACTTCAAGTTAAAGTCCAAATATGCAGTAAGTATTTAAGGAGAATGTCAAGTTTTGAGAGCACTTCCCTGATAGTAAGAAGCTTAATGGTAGAAGGCCAGCTGGGTAGGAATAGGAGCAGTAATAAATTCAGGTGTTTAGAAACAAAGACTTATCAGAATGATGATTTTTTTCCCCCTCAGCATCAAAGATATCTTCACATAATGTGTAATTGATAAGTGATAATACATGACCTCAAAGATTCATTGTTTCAGAAAGAATTTTGTCACTGAAGTACCTCGGAGATCTGGAACATTTACTAAATAAACTTTTATATTTTATTGCTCTCCATGAATGGAGAAAAATCAAACTGAAATTTGCATCAGGAAACTAGTGCCTTTCTGTGAGAAAGGTTTCCCAAAAACCTTTTTAGATTCTTGGCATGCTTTTTGACTTGAAAAATACTCCATACTCCACACTGTAAAATGTTGACTAACTTTCGGCATCTCCTCTTTTAATTTTAGGACATGATTCTGTTACAGCTGTGGTTAACTAACTGCAGTGAGCCACACTGGTGGTGTGTGATATACAATTACTCCCAGGTACCACATTTTTTACTGACACTTGAAGGATCTGGGGCGTGCAGTCAGCTCTAGCTGAAGTATATTGAAAGTGAGTGAGATAAAAAGAGATTTTGCTAATGGACAATATGCCTTGGCATTGTATGCACAATAACAGAAAGCAATGTATGACTAGTGTGCTCACAGAGCTGAATTAGAAGAGTAGGCAGACTCATTTGCAGTACATTGTGATGTCTTTCTTATGTAGAGCTTTTCATGATAATGTGTATAATAGCTTTCCAATAGCTCAATATACCTGATTGAATATGGTAGGTTGTTCAGGTGAAAACTGGGTACAGTTTCATTTCATGTTTTATTAAATAAATGTCCACTTAACTGTAGTGAAAATGTTTTCAAAATTCTAAATGTTGTCGTCCAGGTCTATAAAAATATCTAGACAGAAGTTTCCATGCTCAGAGAAGAATTCAGGAATTTCCAGCAGTTTTATGAAGATATCAGAAAATTCTAGTTGAGAATACTAACACATGCACCTCTGAAGTAATAGCAAAAATTAGTTGTATGCTGCAGCTTTTAGAAATGCATTGGCCAAGCCATTCAGCTGCTGTCAGAAAAAGTAATTGAAGTTATACCAAATTGCATTGAAAGCCTGTATTTTTATTGGTTTCCCATAATTTATTTTCTGTGTTATTGATTGTTGATATAAATGTGATTTTTTGAGAGTTGTTTTGACATCTCTCAATACATTGTTTAACATAATGTGCTGGCACAGCTTGGCTGGGCAGCCTCCCAACAATACGTCACTCTCAGAAGATGACAGAGAAAATGTTAATAGTATTGGAAGACAGGGTTTTTAAAAAGTACACTTATTGAAAGTAATGTCATTGGAAAATAGTGAGTAGTTGTCAAACAGAGATTAAAAATCCTTTACAACAAGAAAAAAATTTTGAATCTCACAAAATAATGAAGGAAAGAAGTAGCACCTAAAGACAGAGGCTGGGGGAGTTGGAAAGAGAGAGGTCTGTACAGGGGCTATTACTGCAGCCACACTCTTAGAGAAATAAGCTGTAGCATGTACAAGGGGAATGATGAAAATGTTACATATTGTGTTAGCTTGCAGAAGCTTCTCTATTGCCCCGTTTACTTCTATATCTGCATTAAACATAGGAGTATCTTGACAGATACTGTAGGTTAGAATTTCCTAAAAGTACATCTGAAGCCCTAAAGGGGATGTCTGACAGCTTTTGGCATGGATAAAAACAACTGAGATTTTAAGTCCTGATGCATTTTGTGCTGTGAAAGCATGCTTACCATTGGCTGGTAGTGCAGACAGCTACTTAAACCTGTCATGACTGCCTTGATGAATTTACTGAAGTAGTAAAAACCCAGATCTGGCCTTTACTAAGCTCCTGCCATGCAATCAGTCCACCAACTACTGTTATATTGCCAATAAATATAGCCCTTTTGAGGTCCTAAAGAGAAAGGCATATTTCTTTCCAGATATCTGGACTTTATTAACCTAAATTAATACTTTCACAAGAGCCAACATAAGATAAAATCAAACTATTTTACTCTCAGTATTAGTTTTACTCATAATTCAGTTTCATACATATACAACATATATAAAAAGCTAGAAGTACCTAAAATTAATGAAAACGCCCTTTCTTAATCTGAAAATCCACTGTGTCTCTGAAAACTACCCTAATCTGAGCACCTGTTTTCCACTCCTTTACATTTTCAAGAGAAAGCAGTCTTCTGACATGTTTACTCCTTTGATTTGTTTGATTGGTTGATTTTTTTTTTTTTTAACAAAAGCACATTGCACCTGTAAAAGACTTCTCAAGATCAATGAATATTAGAAGTTTATTTTGTATTGTGTGGTAGTTGTGACTGATATAGGACTGATAACAGGCAAAAAATTAGAACAGTGCTGACAAAATCAACATGAAGAATTTCCCGTTCTCTTTTTGAATGTAACATTCTTCCAAAAAAAAAAGGCTTATGATAGGAGTTCTTCTACTTATTAAATCAGCATGTAAATATATTGGATTATATATTGGATTATTCATTGTGCAGGAATTGGGAATTGTTATGGCATTTGTTTCATTGGGTTTTTATTGATAACAAAATTGTGTCCAGATTAAATATATTTCAACAAATAAAGTTGACTATATTGAATACCCTGTTTGTAACTTTGCAAAAAATACAAGGTTACACCTTTTTAAGATGCTTAATGATAATCCAAATGTAAATATACGTACAAATCTAAATAGCTGTATTAGGAGCAATTAACTAATTCTATTTTCATATAAAATACTATATATCAAAATATACACTGTTGCATTATTGTATGTAAAAATGTGGGTAAATACTTTGTGGTGTTTTAAGTTTTTATTTTTTATTAAGATGTATTTCCATAAAATGCAATTTTTTATGCTAATGGTCATTTATACAATAATTATACCTCAGTTAGCAACGGAAGTGTTCAACTACACCAGTGCTATTGTCACGAGGGAAAGATATTGCTCCCTCCATGAAACCAAATAACATACTTCATCCTATCAAATGAAAACATAATGCAGTCTGAATCATTGGTCTGTTTAGAGATCAGAATATTAATTTCTATTCCATCATATTTATTGCAGTAGCAGCAAGAAATATTTATGCAGGCAGCACATACAGTGATTAAAATCTGGGAGAAGATGACCACCATTAATTACAACTGAAGTGTTGTACTCCTGCACCCTAACATTGCACACTTCTGCTCTCCTTTCTTGCTTTATTATTGCCATGTTCACTGCTTTCTTTTATCTCTCAATCAAAGAATGACATTCAAAAGCATGACTGTGCTATAACAGATTGAAAGCCTATCTAGCCTGTACCTTGGCTCCAACAGTACCCAGCAGTAAACACTGTATTTATTTCTGCTTCCAAGAATTTATGCCTCCCCCATATTTGGAGCCAGAGGTGGTTTGTGTTTAGTACCCCCAGTGGATTTTCTCTCTGATTAAGCTATCTAATCACCTTCTGGATCCATGTAAACTTTTCCCATCTATTATTTCCCCAAACAAGGAATTTCACAACTGAATTCTTTCTCAGAAAAAAAAAAAAATAAAAAAAAAAATCTCTTTTTTTGGCCCTGACATAATTTTTTCCCTTGATGTCTCCTGTATGAAATACAAGGCAAGTAGTATGCTTTGTGACCTCTAGACTGTTCCTTATCACATGAGAACAAAACAAACTTCAATGAAACAAATGTGAACACAAGACAGAAGGAACTTTCTACAGCCCTCTGATGGGAAAATAACAACCAGGTGTCTTCCATCACTTGGGTTATTGACAAAACACAATTTACCAAAAAGCTAGTATTTAATACTCACTACAGCTAAATGTTTACTAAATTAACATGTTCTGCTTTTTTTTTTTTTGCCTAAAAATTTTCATATTTTGCACTTCATTTTGATAGAGCAATACCTGCTATTCAGACAGGTATATTTTTTTCTTTGAAAAGAAAAAAATCACAGAATATCTATGAAAATAAGCAAGAATGCTCAAAGTTTTCCTAATTTAGGAACAAGTAAATATCATTTGAAAATATGCAGATGAACTGATTTATTTGTCATTCATTATTTCTTATTCCAAACATTTTAGTGAGTCAGAAAACAACAGGACAAAGAACAGCTGAGGTTCTCAGCTAAGTAATAGGAATAACAAAAGCCTAAAAGCAAAAAATAAAAAATTTAATAAACAAAAACTTTCACCATGAAACAAAGCAGAGGGCATGAATGAATGCTCAAAGATCTGACTTATTATTCAGATCAATCAAATTACTTTGTGAACAAAAAAATCACATAATAAATTACTATCTGATTGAAGGGCTTTTCTGTTTGTTTTTCTGTTGTGTTTTGTTTGTTTGTTATAGCTTTTAGTTTGTTTCCTTTTCAAAATTAACTGTTGAGCTTTTCTCTTTTGCTTATTATTTTCTTTTGATTTGCGTTTGCTTAAAAATGTTCTTGACACTTATAATTTCTTCTAACACATCTAAACGGCATTTTTTTCTTCAAGGGCCTGTGTATGTTATTGTACTTCTGAACCACCAAAGTATTTTTCCTTTCTGGCAAATAGATAGGAGGTTTGGTGGGTTTTTTTACCTAAATGTAAAGCCCTATTTTTTAGAAAATACAGAAGAACGTAACTTACAAGTTGAACATGGGAAATCACCTGTCATAACTTCATCACCACTAGACCCCAGGGAATCAATGTCTTTAAGTCAATAACAGTGTTCTAATTAAAAGCATAAAGCACCATCATGAGAGTGTGTGGGGGAACCTTTATAAAGAAGCCTCAAGTTCACTGGTGTGATCCTGATATGGCTAATTGCACTGTGACTTGCCTTTATGTGCTTATGTAAATAGCCCTGGCTTCTGCAGAGAGCTCCCAGGCTGCCTCTGCCAGGAGAGATCCCTTTCCCCAAGGGCTTTCTCTTTGTGAAACACCAGCTGCTCTGAGCTTGGCATTGTTGGTCCTTATCTCCGGTGGCAAAGAGGGGGAAAAATTAATGAGGAAAAACTGCCTGATTTTATCTTTTTTGTTTTAATAGAACCTTGTTCCTTGTGCCCCTCTTTCTCTAAACTGAAGATTTAGGGGCCTACAGCACACCTTATTTATCTATTATTAGTACACATAAAGATAAGGTTCTAGCTCTGAGTATTTCTGCAGTGTGTAGTGCTCTATTCACAGGCACTCTGCAAATGTGTTCAAACATTGCTATTTGCACTTTTACTTCTTCTGAAATCCCAGCACTTAATCCAATTGCTTTCTGTTTTCTGCTACTTAAAATGCAAAGGAAAAACTGATAAAGAGAAAACATTTACATGCAGGAACTTCCTCCACTTCAGAAGCACGCAAGCAAATGTTAAGATGGCATGAAATGTACACTTGTGAAATGTTAAGTTTACTGTTAATAAGCTTGTGAAGAAAATGTAATTACATCTGATGATGCCCTGGTTATTGTGAAATAATTAAAAAAAAAAAACCCAACCCTCAACTTGATCCTATGCAAAAATACAGCTCTTTTTTACCATCTCTGTATTAGCCAGTTATAGGGGTGGGGGGGAAATGCTGCAAAGAAAGGGATTAAGTATATATTTATTTTCTTCAAAATCTTATTCATTATATTTCTGCTATAGTGTTCTTCATGCACTTCAGGTGCAAATAGGCAAAACCATGTTGTGCAGCTGGCAATGTGGAATTCCTCTTTTTAGAGCTTTCAGTTGTGTTACAGCAAGATCTGGGTTATTTAATTCATAGTATGAAAGAGAACTAGCTCAAATGATCAAGCCTATGATTTTTAAAAGTTAATGGATATAATGCTATTTTATTAAATCTAATGATGGAAATAAGAATTTTTAATAAGAAAGCACGATTACGCATTAAAGCTCTGCTGTTCTTGATCTTGTAAGAATAGCAATACCAGTACTTTGCAGAAATAATAAATAAGAAAGTGACATGTGAAAAATTGTTTCTTTTTCTACTATATCTTTTTTATTTTTTTTCTGTCCAGATGTCTTCTGCATTCTGTGTTATGCACAGGGATTTACATGATCACATTCTGTAGAACTCTTTATTGAAGCAGGGAAGAATCTGGCTGTTCACATGTCATTATTTTCACAATTTTCCCTGGTCTCTGTAAACCTTCTTTAGAACTAACCTCTAAAAAGTCATTTTGCTAGGAAAAGAGAAAGCGTAGCAAAATTAATTCCTGGTGAAAAGAGCCAAGTATTTGCATGAGGTAAACTGGTAACACTTCATCAAAATGGCATTATACACCATTTCAGTGGTTGAACTAGAAATAGTGGTTCCACAATATCAACCTGCACATATTTGCTACAGAAATATTTGCATTTGCTACTCTAATTATTCAGTGACAGGTTTTAAATAGTTTGTCAAAAAGGGGACTGTGTATGCAGTTTGTTCTTAATTTGACTGAGAAGCCTTGGAAAGATTTGTGAAGATAATGGTATGCATGATCCAAATGGTAACAATGATTGCACTATGCTTTTTCTTTTTCAGTGATTTTGTCTTCAGCTTTGCTGTATTTATAACTGGGATCTACAACCTTTGACATTGAGATGTACATGTCACCTTCTTTTGCTATGACCAAGCAGAGAACTGCAACAAGAAGTCTCAGTGTAACCCTGACATTGTACTTCTAACTAAAATATTTCCTTTTGCAGTTCAGCTGGACTTTTTCAACTTTCCACAATGTTCATGCTTAAGTAATAAAATGAAATATATAAACCAGCACTTTTTTTTCCTCTATAAGGAACAGTTTCCCTAGTAAGGTATTTTTTTCAGGAGTATTACATGTAAAAAACAATAAATCAGAATAAAACCTTTGATTTGCTATTGCTTTGTTTAATAGATAAATAACTCTGTAATAGCCTCTCCAAAAGAACTGCAAAACCTGTAAGCACTTTTATTTCTTTCTTTAGCAATTCAGTAGCAGATGACCAGAAAAACACATTGGTTAATTGTGCCTTATCCTGTAGTTGGAAAAAGAAAATATGATATTTTTAATGGTTTTCAAAAGAGGGTGTATTTATTTCTTCAAACACTTGAGCATTCTTAGTGACACTTTCTTAAAATATATCACAGAACTGGAGACAAATAAAAACAAATATTATGTCAGTCTTATTTGCTTTTAGGTTTTCACTCTTTAAAATTAGTGTTTTCTACCTTTCCTTCACAACCCCAAGATTTACTTTATAAATAAATACTCCAGTGCTTAAATAATATACACTGACCCTTTGATCAATGCCAGCTAATAAAGGATTTAAACTTTTCAGAATTGCTGGCATCTATTTTATTCAGAAAAGGCATAAGCACACAAAGACTATTTTTCTACCAGTTCAAGTAGAGAATGGAATATGGTAATGGTGGGGTTTTTTGGTGATTGTACACTGACTTCAAGGAAACTCTAGAAGATTAAATGGTTATAAAGTCTGCCAGGAAAAATCACTGTCCAGGTTTTTGGTGGATTTTTTTTTTAATAATTATACTTAAGGGTATGTTTCTGCAAATTGGTAGTCTTCATTGTGTAACAATAGCAGGTAATAAAGTTTTTTTGTATATGTAGTGAAAAATTGCACATTGCACCACATGAAACCATGTTTTAATGTGTGATACAAACTTTTAACCATCAGTCATTAAAAATCAAAATGCTTGCTCTCCAGAAAAAGAATTACTAATTTAATAGTAATTAATTTTGAAAGCCTGGGAATGTCTTCTGGAAAGAATTTTCTTTACTTAAAAGTTCCTTCTACTTCATACAATAAATTGAGCCGAGGTAACCACTGTTACTGATATCAGTTCTTTTGTTATAGATATGTAGGGATAATGCACTCAGTCCTTTGTGCAGTCAAAACTGGAACTACTTGTTTTCCTTGTATGTTTTTAAGGGCATATCAGGTGATAGTATTGAAGGGGAAATGAGCAGGAAGGAGGCTGCAGCCCTACATTAGGGCTAAAATTAGCTCTCTCTTGAGTGATAGCATAGGATAGAACTCAATATTTGTTGTCCCATACAGTTTTTTCACAAAAAAAATCTTACTGAATGTACCCACCAGGCATACCTATGATTTTAGCTTAAAAGCTTTTTTTACTTTCCAAAAACCACATTTTCACAGTACCCACTTACAAATCTACTGAGTTGCACCATGAGTGTAGCATCTGAGTTGCCAACACTGAAGTATTTCTCTTCCCAAATCTGTGAAACACGAGGTCTAAATGCACAAAAATACTTTAATTTTTCAAAGCAAAAGCCAAACCCTTTGGGAGATTTAGAACCCAAATTCAGAGATTATGACCCTCAAAAACATAATTCTTGGCCTTCTATGATGGAATAATTACACCAGTGAACAAGAGAAAAGCTATGAATATCATCTATCTGGGCTTCTGTAAGATCTTTCTCACAGCCCCCTGCAACATCCTTTTCTGTAAATTGCAGAGAAATGTGTTTGAATGTGGGTAGTTTGGAGGATAAGGAAATGGTTGGACAGTTTTGTCCAAAGGGTAGTGGCGGGCAAGAATTGTTAGTAACATTCCTGTTTATGGTACTCATATATTCACCTCAGACGGTGCTTCTCATTTATATTTGCCACTGGCCAAATATCAATATAGCTCCCTGTGCAGCAAGCTGGCTTTCTGGATCTGGTATGTAAGCATCTGTCTCTCCCTGTGGGACCAGCTGTATGGATTCCACCATGTGTCAGGATTCTTGTAAATTATGGATTGCAACAATATATCTAGAACCCATTTGTAGATATAGCCCTAAGTCACTTGTTCAAAGTCATGTCAAATTTGTGAGCAAGAAATCTGGTCCATATTGCAATACTCAAAATACTCTATTCATGAAGACTCCATCCTCTTGTCCTCTTACTAAACTTCTTCCCCAAACAAGCAGTAAAATGAAACAAAATTATACAATGCTCTCGGGCACATGGTTTGATTCTTGGGATGTCCTGCACAGGGCCAGGAGTTGGATTCAGTGATCCTGATAGGTCCCTTCCATCCCAGCATATTTTATGGTTCTAGAATAAAATCCTTAGGCTATTTTTCTCACAACTTTAAAAAAGAAGGGGGTTTTGCTGAGGATGCATGGATTGTTGAATTATCAAATAAAAAAATCCAGGCAACTGAAATATCACAAAAGCAAATATTTGGGCTGTTGATTTGCATCCATTTTTATTGGTTTTCTTTAAGTATTTTTATTCCTGTCAGGAAAATTATTTTACTAACTGTAATTCAAAGAATCATTGCAGTGTGGAGGCACTACAACAGAGATGCTGGACAAGTCCAGTGCTGTTCAATGCTCATTTCAGCTTTTTGGCAAAATATCAGCTATATTAATATTAATGAAGGTCTTGCCTACTGATTTACTTGAGGGTTTTGCCTTGCAAACCGTGGCTGTTTATGTGAAGAACTCCAAGACATATTTCCATTGATTTTTCTCAGAACAGGTGAGAATCACAGGAGTGATTCACAGGAGTGAATCTTGCCTACATCTGTAACTTCCCAAGGAGGGACTTAGTCCACTTTGCATAGATCAATGATACAGCCTTGATACCTTCAGGCTCCTCTTCTCTTCAGGCCAAACAGACCAAGTGACCTCAGGCACCCCTTGCATGGCTTCCACTCAAGGCTCTTTACTATATCTGCAGCCCTCTGGACAATCACTAACATATCTTATGTTGTGATCCAAGACTGCATTGACTTTGGTGCAGAGTAGAGTGGGACAGACACCTCCTTTGACAAGCTGGCAATTCTGTGCTTAATCCAGCATGGTGAAAAACACAGTCTTTTCTCTCACAATTTTTTAAGTGTCTTGTTTGCAAAAGCCTATGTGCAATATTTGTTTTGATTTCTTCCATCAGGCAGACTTATGAATATCCATACAAACATATTCATATGAAAATCTCAACTACTGTTTTAAATTTCCTTCAGGTTGTCCTGCTGTGGTTTGTTGTAGTTGACTGTTTGTTTTTCTCTTTTTATTGTCTTTGAATCCAAGAAAAAATATGCTACAGTGAACATAGAGTTTCCTTATCTCTCACATTTCTTAAACAGCACTATGAGGGCAACTTGCTAATTTTTTTCTTCATAAATGAATGATTAAATAAGGGTGAAAATTTAAAACAATGCAAAATGAAAGCCCTGTGACAACTCCAGAGCACCCAAAGTTGGCACATCATTATTCAGGCCATTGTTAAACACTGCATCTGTACCAGTGTGCTGTAGCTTGCCAATCTGAGAAAAAGCAGTGGTAATACTGAAAAACATCAAGGGCTCATTGTCTTAGTCCCCTTATTTCCTCACGTTCCTTTAATAACTGAACTGTTCAAAGATCACAGGCCACTGCAAAACAAACACACATTAGCAGAAAGGGACATAACCTATGCCAATATAACTCCAATTCAAACAATTTAATATCTGTCCCTGGGAGTTCAATTGTAATGCTCAGTCACAGAAAGAAGAGCATCACAGTTAACTCAGAGCCATATGAAAACAGGTGGATTGATTGGTCCTGCTGTCCTGTCTGTGTTAGCAATCATGCTTCTCTGGCCCCACTTCCCATGCATGTGAAATATAAATAGATTAGAGGGACACTTTATAGAGAAAATCTGGGGCTTTCAGTAAATACAGCTAGGGTGAACGGACCACTTCTGCATTTCCTCTGGTAAGGTATTAGGTTTGGTATGTGTCAATTGAGAATATAGCTGCAATTATCACTTCAGAACATTGGTTGAAAGAGAATAACTTTTGTGTGCTGTAATATGAGGGTATCAGTTGTACAGAAATAGCTAAATAGTTAACACTAGTGAAATATAACATTGCACATTAAAGAGAACATAAAGTCGTATATGACAAATAAATTACTTCCCCCAGGAAGTATATTCGATTTTTTTTCTGTGAACTGAAGTGTTACAGATGGTAAAAGTGCAAAAAAGAAGGGGTTTGGATTGATAAGACCATATCTTAAGCGTTAACTGAAGTATTTATATTGGACTTCACTATGGAAATGGCACTTTCTAAAATTGAACTTAACTTTATTGTCCTAAGGGTATCTTTTAAAGTTTGAAGTCTTAAATGTAGAGCAATTTGTTAAATGAAGTATACAATGTTACTATGACTACGTAGTATTCATTCAAAAGTTTCAAGAAACTCAGATATGATAGTATGGACTTAATGTATGAAGCATTACTTAATGTTGTCTCAGTGTAAAAAAGGACAGAAGAAACAAGATACTTTGAATTATTTTTTTTTAAATTTCCTTTTAGAAGAATATAGAAAACTGCAGACTTTGATCTCCATAATGTGACAATTAACAAGACAAGAAAAAATGTTAGGAGGCTCAGGTGAAGCATATATTAGGGAAGAGTGAGCTTACCTTTTTTAGAAATAATAGTGATTGCTATTACACAAGTAGTTTATTCATTCTCTTTAATTCAGTATAAAAGAGACATACAGCACGTGTCATTTTTGGATACAATGGGGTATTCTGCTCAGGTTTTGGTTGCTACTCCCAGGCTTTTCACAAATCCTGTCTCATGACTGCTAGCTCTATACACTTGCCTGGGATCCCCCTGCCTGTCTAGGGGATCTCTAATGGCCTTGGCTGCATTTATATGAGTGCATCCAGCCTTTACTGCTCAGGAGAAATTCAAGTAAAATGAGACAGACATTCAATATAAGGTGGAGAAGGCAGAGCAGGACAATCCATTCCCTTAAAAACATTTTTTTGACTTATTGACACAATACACCACCCACCTAATTTTTAAACTGAGCAATATGGTGCAATTTAAGAGATATTTTTGAGAATGGATTAATGTCATTGTACCTCCCTGTACCTCCAGAATTGGTATGGTGACACAAAGTGAAGCAAGGATGATTTAGAAGAAAAGGAGCATGAAACCTTAGTCACAAATCCTGTGCATGTTATTTGATCTACAGGATGGCTAAGAAAATAAGTCTATGAACATTATTTTTGAAGATATGGAGGCTGATAATCAAATAGTTGATTGCAAATCATCCTCTCTTGAAACCTGTATTCATTCTATCTTTAAAAATAGGGATATTAAAAGTATTGTTTACACCATATTTTAGAAACAAAATTCAAACCATATATTCATGTGACAAAAAAGAGGAGGATATTTATGGAATCATAGCCCTTTAAATATTACACTATGTCACATCTCAGAAGTGTAAGGCACACCATTAAATCATTTCACAACAGCAGTGCTCCAATGAGCTTTCAGACAGATTTCCATATCTTAACACAACTCTATTTCCTTTATCTAAATTGGTGAACTGAACTAGCTGCTCCTAAATAACATTAAAATCCAGCTATTTTTCTCAGAGAAACATTTAGGAGTTACTAATTGTTCTTTCTAGAAATAGTCAGGCTTTGAGCATATATACATGCCCATGTGTTAGTGACAACCATTAATTATACTTGTCCTTTTTACTTGGTCAGAAAAGAGAAAATTAACCCCAAGGGTGACCAAGGACTTTATTCTCCAGTTGTATATGTCACATATTCATTTTCAACTCTGCAAGGTTAAAGGGGTTTCTGATAGTGTTTTAAACTAATTTTGCATTATATTATATTGCTTTATATGAATATAAAAGAGAGACAGCCCTTAGCACCTTCCTTAGCATCCTTGTGGTTTTCCTCTGCTGTTCTTTTTTTTTTTTTTTTTTTTGTTATGTGTGGAACTTAAGAGGAGCTTGTGAAGCTTTTACTTTTTTCTTATCATGGCAAATCTGATGGAATGAAAACACCCTATGCAAAGTAATGAAAAAATTTGGGGGATAATTTCTTCAGGTGTGGACTGTGTGACCTCAGGAACCTGACAGATATGGCTGCAGAATTATTAACAGTCACTCAGGCCTCCAGGTGGAATTAAGGAGGCAGGAATGGCCATGCATTTCAATCTGTGCAGTTAACCTACTTAGATTAGAATCTATTATTTATGGTGATTATCAGCCACTGCAGCTCTTGTAAATGGCAGTAGGTCAGTGCTTTGATAATAATTAAGGTATTCATTATAGGATAAAAGCGGAGGTCAGCCTCACTTCTGTCTTTTGAAACAGAATTGAACATAAGGAATTACAAGACTGAAGAAATTATTGCCAGAAAGAACCAACATAATATTTTTTTTTCATCTTCTTTATTCTGAAGCTGTGTTTTCAGAGCTTTCTATATTCATGGTAGCAGTAAAACTAAAAGGTCCCTAATGCCTTCTTTTAAGGAGTTCATTAGAAAGCTGTTAGTGAAGTTTTGTGTATTTTTATTACTACTGCACTCTGGAATGAGACACAGAATACCTACAGGAGTCTGAAAAATGGGAGGAAATCATTCATGCAAAGCATATAAACTTTGCACTGTTTTCTGTCTTTTTTTATTGCACTGCATGATAAAACCCCTTGTTTTTTGAGCATATACACTACTTTATTCTTTAATAATGCAACTTAAATGTCATAGATACCTTACAAAGCTTATGTTTATAAAATTTATTAGACAGTGATATGGTAAATGACTCTTAGGGGATTTGGATATTGCTGAACATTGGAAAAACCATAGGTAGGACTAGCAGATTTTCTGCTATTTACCTACTGAACTAAATCAACCTGAAGAAATACCATATTTAGCAATTAAAAAGAAGAGGGGAAAATGTTTGCTTTTTACTGCATAAAATGTCTGTTAGGAGTCATAAGTCTTTTTAATGTTGTTTAAAAACCATCAAATTTTAATGGAATTAATTTTAGCCAGTGACAGTGTCCATTTTTCATAAGATCTAGACATCAAAAGATACTCCTGCATATACATCAGAGAAGTATAAAGACCTGCCAGTCCAGTAAAAGTACATGCTGTCTATAAATATTAATGTTAAGAAGGAATAAGAAAAGTAAGAATAACTTGTATCATGTACATCTGTTTAATTCTTTCTTTATTCTTGGATATAAGAATTGTACTGGTTTGCGAGCCAAATTTTTTAATTTGGACAAAATTGTGAGTATGAGAGTCACAGGTCAGTTTATCCCATTTGTAAAAATGTATTTAGCTCTCTCCCCACCTGAGCACCAACATCCTTCTCAGATTTCTAGTGGTATGGAACTCTGGAAAATAAGAGCTAACTACTTGGTTTTCTTCACAAACCCAGAGGAATGAACTGAAGATTGAGTGGAGAATAATGGAGAATGGACAAAATCTCCACAGAATTACCTTGCACATATCTCTGGGAAGATGAAACTCATTTTGATCAAGTTCCTCTGCCAGAATAAAATTATTAACATTTTGAAAAACTGGTCCTTTCATGAGATGTAAAATGGCCTCCTCCATCTGTGTTTTGTTTCAATGTCCTCTAAAGATTGGAAGTAAGCCTTTTGTTGCTATCTGGGCACACATATTCCATGTAAAGACAAGAACTTACTGATTGTATAGCCACCCATTAAAAAAAATTCAGGAAATATCTTCAAAAAGAATCCAAATATATCTTATTTTTATTTGTTTTTCAAAATTTC
Source organism: Agelaius tricolor (assembly GCF_023055355.1). Taxonomy (NCBI): domain Eukaryota; kingdom Metazoa; phylum Chordata; class Aves; order Passeriformes; family Icteridae; genus Agelaius; species Agelaius tricolor. The sequence continues at coordinate 50,951,399 of NW_027269263.1, forward strand.
AATAATTATTTTGGATAAAATTCTTGCCTGCCTTTCCTAAGAAAACTCAACATATTTTGTACCAGATGGCTTTAGGACTGCACTGCAATTTAAAGGAAGGGAAAAGGAAAAGAGATAAACTGTTAGATTTTTTAATTTGAAAATGTAGATAGAAAACATATAGGGAAGATGAAAATAGCTTCCCCAAAATGTTTGAATAAGCATTAAAATCTTTTTGTACAGACCAGAGTTTCCAATACATTTGTAATATTTTTCAAGTTGATGTGGTTGTGTTTTCCAGTAATGCTATGCAACTTCCAAATGAATTCTTTTACAGATTCTGATTTGCCATTAACAGAAAATGCTGATTCACTCTCCATGAAGTATCAGATTCTGAAAATTACTAAAATAAATAGGTTGGCATGGTGAATGAAGATAGACAAGCATTAACGATATCCTTAAATTTAAATGCTGTTCCCAGGAATTTTCGTGTAGTCTTAAGTCACCTTTCATTTTAAATGGAGTTGTTATAATTATTTTTCCAAAGAAATAGTATTGGAGAAAGGCAAGCTCAAAAAGCAGCTCATCACTAGCCCTCCTAATTATCATAGGATGGTTTCCTTATACTTTCTCATTACAGATCTTAAAAGTATTCTTATTTAAGTAATTAATCAGACAAAATTTGATTTCAATCTTCCACTTGTTCATAGTTAGATTAAAAAATTGGTTATTTGGTACTAAAATTATTTTATAAGGCATCTAATACCTTATATGTAATAAACAGAAAGGATGGGAATGGTCTACTGTTTTTCTTTCCCAAAACTTTCTATTGCATTACATTCTTTTCATTTTACTTCCCAAGCCTTCTCTTTGCCAGTCTGTAGAGTCAACAATCTCCCAGCTTCTCCATGTAGCTCGGATCTTCCAGTCCCTTAATCATCTTCACAGCCCTTCTGAACTTGTTCCAGTCTGTCCATGTCTCTCTTGTACGTGTGAGTCCATCACTGGACACAGTGTCTCAGACATGTCTCACAAGCACTGAGTCAAGGAGAAGAATCATCTCCCCTGACGTTAGCAATGCTCTGCCTGGCAGAGCTCAGGAGCATGGGGGACTCTTTTGTAATTGTCTTTGACCTATTTGATCTCTTTCCCTAATGTCTTCAGTTTCACCCAGGCACCTTCCCATTCTGTTGCTTCTCTTCCCTGTATCCCTTTTTTCTTCTGTTACCTTTCTACTTCAGCACTTCTCTTGCTTTTGTATTTCTACAGAACCCCCAGTGCAAAGAAAAATGGACAAAGTATATTCTTCTGTTGATTTTGGCTCAAGCACTGTATTTAGGAACCACAGACTGTTAGTCAGTTTTCTCTTCCCCCTGCTCTGCCTGGTCTGGAACCTGGAAAGAGGCCCACGTGGAGCTGTATGTGACCCAACTCAGTGCCTACAGAAGAGGAGTTCTATGCCAAGCTTGGTCTCCCTCGTATCCAAGTTTAAGGACATTGGAGTCATTACACTTTTACATTTTTGCCAAAATGAATCAGCCAATTAGTCACATTTTGTTTAGAGTGAAATTCAAATTAGTCTTCACTGAAGTCACCAGAATAATGTTGTGCTGCAACTGCCAGTATGCAGTGTTCATGAGTCATGTTACAAATGTTATGAAATAAGCTAAAAATTACACTATTTAAAATAGTACATGTAGAGATTTATTTAGTTTTGTTTTTTTTTGTTTGCTCCACGACTCCTAAACCTTCATTTTCATGTTTTCTTAAATTTATCTCTGAGGACTAAACCCAGACTATTTTTACTTTAAAATTATAGACTCTGTTATATTCAAGTAGCTGCAGTGTCCAGTTTTTCAAAGGGCATCTGATTATCATGAGGTTTGGTAATTTTGCCACAAGAATTTATTCCTATGAGTACTCTGACAGTCTAAAAGCAAAGCATAAAACCAGTACTTATTAAATCTCTAGTAGCCCATTTTCTTCTTCTGTATTGTTTTACTGAACATGTATTTTGCTGTCCTTAACTTTGGCCATGTTACTATAAGAGTAGAATACTGGCATGCATTTTTATGTCAAACCCAAAACAGACCCAGCATGAAATATAAGGAATGAAAATCAATTATTTTTGTTAACCATCCAGGCTAGCAGCAGTGAAACACTAGAAATGTTCAGAAATGCCAGTTGCTTCATTTGATCCTCCTTCTGACAGGAACTCCATGTGAAAATATGAATCTTTACTGGATATGACTAATTTTGTAAAATAAGTGATTTATTGGTTTCCTGACTACATCAAAGTTCCACAAAGTAATTTGCTACCTAAAGGTTATCTTCTTCATTGGGAAGTAGATGCCCAAACATTTTTTAATTGTGGTTCTGCATTTTCTTTCACTATGTTTGTTCCTTCACTGGTGAAGTAAAAACCATTACTTACTTTGACAATTTCTAATAAAAATCTGCTGAAAATATGTTGAAATCTTCATAGTCCTGTCTTGTAACTAGTAAGAATGACCCTAATGGTTTCAAGGTATTTAACCTTGGATGCCTGGAAAACATTAAGATTTAATGCATGAAATCATTATTCTGTTTAGTTTTTTAACCAATACAGTCTCTGATCATGTTATCCTGATTCCTAAGATTTACATTGAGCACAGAAAAGGGAAAAAGGTGAATAAAGCAACACTCCTACACAAATGAAATAGAAGGAGAAGGATCTTTTGTCACTTAGCAAATTGAGCACTGAAGTGTGGTCACTGGGTCAAAGTCAGCTCTTGAGAAAAATCAATACCATTTACTTCCCAGGGTTTTCTCTTCTTTATCAGTCCCTAGTCTCCAATGGCAGCCAAAATCCAAGTCTATGCTGGCTCTTCACTATGAGGAATACCCAGATACAAAAGAAAATGTTGACATTTCTTCTGTTTAACCTGACAAATCATCATTCAAACTGTGTAGCCAAATAATGAAAATCAGAGAATGACAAGTGAAAGCTCTAGACAGTGTATGATCTCACCTATACAATTAGAGGGAAAACAGTCTCCTGTCCCTTTTTCACTCTAAAGCAGATTTTCTAAGAGACTATCTTGTAGCAGCTTTATTTGAACTTTGGTGTTTGTAATGACTTATATTGTCTTGCCAATCAAGAACTACTGGGAAAAACCTAAATCAGCAAATTCGGGAAAACGTGAAGTTCAAGATGAAATAAAAAATATTCAATGTCCTCATTTGAAAGTGTTCTGAGGAATATATATACCCTTAGATTCTCCTTGTAGTAAATTATATCTTATTCATGCAAGGTTTTCAAAATTATTCTAACGATACCTGGAGCTAGACAATGTGAATGGCTACGTTGCTATGCAGAAAGATAAAGGAAATACCTTCTAAGTAGGTTGCTTGAATAATGAAGCTATGCACACATACTAAAGAGGACTCTAATATATATATTTATTGTCTCAACCCACCCCACACTGATGAGGAAACAGAAAGAGAAGGGGAGAAGATCAACAGAACCAACAAACCTGTCTATAACACATTAGTCATTGACTCTGAGATGGTACTTGAGAACTGATAATTTAAAGATGCTTGAAGCACCCAGAGCATATGACAAGACATGGCATGAGCCAGATTCTTTTTCCTGACCAAAACTGATTTGTCATTTGGTCTGTGAGAATAATAGCAATAATATACTCACAACAGAATGTATTTTTGACTCAGTCAGGTTCTATGTCCTTTCTTTCCCAAAGCTATACTACTGTAGCTACCATATTAGAATTCCATAATTATTAAATTTCTTCAGGATTAGTTTAAGAATCTAAGTTACCAGAAAAAATATAATACATAACTAGTCATAACTAAAGGACATGTTACTCTACATGGTTTTTAATTTTCAAAGTCTCCAGCCTAACTGCAGGCTGCTGTGATGTCACAGAACATCTCTATTGCCCACTGGATGTAGCTTGTGCACTTCCATAAAAACAGGGCAATTCTTCAATATCCTATGTGGGTAGAGAATGCAACAATACGTACAATATGCTTATAAAAAAATATGAGAAATCTAAAAAAGACAGTATGTTTTCAAAGCTTACTAATTGATTAAGTAGGATCTTCACAGACATTATAAAATGTAAAACCAGGAAAGAAATCTATGTACTTGTGCTTGGAATTGCAACTGCTTTTATTTTTTTATTACTACTTTGGTGACACATTAAAAGAATTTGGTTCTATTTCTTTCTTTTACATTCACAACTGTCTTTATTCACAGAATGTAAAGCAAGAATACTGGAGGTGTAGTGCTTGTTTGAACACACCAAAAGCTGTGTTCAAACTGATTGCCTGTATTGTTAACTATGCAGATCACTTTTGTTTGGGAAACTGAAGAGGCTGAGTGAGGACCAGGGTTGTGCAGACACATTCCAGGCAGTGTCACTAAGAGAGTAATTTCTTCTTGGACTCATCTACAGCAAGGAATAAGCCTCAGAGCTGCTGGTGGAAAAGCAAAAGCAGAGTCTTCAGTCTTGGAATTTCATTTCTATTAGAAGGAAAAATATAAAAAAAAAAAAAAAAAAAGAAAGAGAAAAGAAAAAAGAATATAAAGAAATTTCAAACTGATGCTAAGTAATTCTAATATAAATGCAATTGATGTGAATTGCAAAGAAGACCTCACAAACTTGTGATTATAATTTCGGGAAGGAAGTGAGAAAGGCATGACATTAATGCCTATTTTTTTAGTTATTTGATTTACAGTACTGAATACTGGGATAAAAGGCCAAAATGTACGTCAGAAAAGTATCATGCAGTGAGAATGAATGAAGGAGAAGCAAGAATACTTCTGCTTTGGAAAGGGCATAAAGAAATAATATATTTTTGTGTAAAATGATGAAATTTAACAGTAGGAATCTGGTTAAATTGGTGCAGGTTTTCCACATACACAGACAAGTTACAGGAGGGGAGTCTTCTCTGGATTTAAAACGCTCTGTTGATAAAAGAATAAATTCTTGAATATGGAAGTCCCTTACTTGATATGCTAACAGTATCATTATAGTTAAATGTTGGCTAAAAATCAACTACAGCAACAATTGAAAGGAAACTTAATCAAAAAATTTTGTCCAAGAGTAAAACCATAAATCAGAAGGTCAAGAATAGATGCAAAGAGTTTAGTTGACACGTGAAAGAATAGATTTATCTCTTGCTGAGCATCTGCAAGTGCTTGTATCTTTATACAATGGCTATTTTGATCATATAAGCAGTTTTTGCTCTCAGAGACTCTCTCTTCAGCTGCTAAGATGAAAATGTCATTTTCAAAATGTGGCAGATCTTACTTATGTCTGTGCAAAGGCAGTTTCATTTTGATTTTCTTATTTAAAAAAATTAAATAAAAAAGAAAATTTTGCTAAAATCCCTTCAGGATTTCATTAAATTTTCACCAATCCCTCCAGATGTTTCTGCTATGTCATCTTAGGTTACAAGACAAGACTTATTTTCTCATCAATAGGAATCATTTGAGTAAGATATTCATTTAATTAATTTTAAGTGTCTCTGGTGTAGAAATACGTGAGGAATTATACACTTTAGTTCTCTTCAATAGTCAGAGAAAATTACATAAATGCTGTCAATGGAATCTTTTCCACAAAGGATTTTTTAAAATATTGGAATAAATGCCACAATTAAGCACAAAGTTATTTCTGTCCAACCTCTAGAAAGAGACTTGAGGTCTACTTTTTCAGTTTTAGAAAACAGTTGCCATTTAAAGTCTCATAATGTATTTTTATTAATAATGCTTGAAACTATCCCAAGTAATTGAAAAACTAATTAAAATACTAATTTTTATGTTCTCATAATATCTGCTTTTATTGTGATATATACTTTCTTCTTCAACTAATTAAGTTTTACCTTAGTTTGCTCAAGAGATTTTTAAAATAATCATATCCAGGTTTCATTCACAGCTTTCTGTAGTATGTTTTATATGTGCCAGCATTATCTAAGGATAATACAAAAGTAAGAAGGAAGTCATGTTTTGTATTTCTGTTTTTGCAACAAGACTGCACTACAACAAATTAGATGTGTGGGAACTGAGACCAATAGAAGAACGGTTTATGATACTACCTGGGAAGAACTCTTTGTCAAACAAGGAAAAGTCTGAAAGAAGGAGCTATATGAAGGGAAGTGGAAGAGTAATAATTATAGAAATTATATTCCAGAAAGCAGAGGGCTGAGTGACAAGAGCAAGGTCAAAGGTGGTAAATGATATTTGTGAAGAGACTTGGAGACAGACCAGAAGAATTTGGATGTGAATTGCACCTGAATCAACAGGCAGGAGGCAATTTGAGTATCATAAGTGTTCTACGACAAAAGATTCAATTTACACTCAGAAAAGTATGTATCTCAATTCATATGTAGTTTTAGGTTGCTTTTTTTGAGGTCGTGTAAAGTGTTATTGTCAGACAGATGGTTTCATATTTTCATGAAAGACATTATTTCAGGACTACTCTGAGGGTAACACATTGCTCCTCATTAAAAGAGACATATCACCATAATGAGAAACATGCTTTTCTTATAAGGCCTCTGTGGGAAGTTATGGCAAGCATTTGCTAATGCTCAATAAAACCAGGGATTGTAAAAGGAAATTCTTAAGATAGACATGTACCTTGTAGCTCAGCAAATGTGGAGTTGCTACTGCTGTTGCTTGTAACAGGTCACAGACTGTGTGCTAAGCTAACAGAACAAGCATCAAGTCCCGTCAGGCTTTGTCAGGACTTCTTTTGGCCTGTCTAGAAATTTGTTTCAGCTTGAAAAAGCATTATCTAGTACCCAGAGAACTGCTGTATGTGTTGTTTTGGCTTTTCCTTTGCTTTGCACAATGGTGCAGTGTAACACTTTTTGTTATATATATGTAGACTTCTAACTAATAGAAGCTAATATCAAGTGACCTTTCTGTGTAGAATGAACTGTCTTTGACCCCAGAATAAAATGCAGCTGTGGGTGAGTTGAAAGGGGAGAGCAGGCACAGGGTGATGTCAAAGGCTTTGAGGCACAGGCACAGATTGATACTGCAGGCCCATGATTGTAAACACTTCACCAGTGGTCAATTCCAGGTCATCAAAAGAATAAACCCACATATATACCTTTAGAGATAACAAAGACAATAAAGTACAAATATACAATATATTTAAAGCATATCTTTGAAAGTAAAGTTGCATATAAAACTAATTTGCAGACCAAAAAAAAAGAAAAAGGGGTAGAACAAGTCAATTGACAGAAGAAACTGACTCCATACAGATTGTAAAGAGAAAGAAACAACCAACAACAACAACAACAACCAGCAATCGTACTGCTCCAAGCAAAGATACAGACAGAAACCTGCAGTTTTTCCCCTGCAGGAAGCCATTGGCCTCACAAGAGTGTAGCATTTGAGACACACATAGAGACTGGAAAGTGTGTGTGTGTGCATCATTTTAATGATATACAATTGGAACCATCTTATCATCATCATAGCTGGTCTGATAACCATGTTTTATTAGACAGTTAATACTTGGAGTATGTGATTGGCTTTGTACATATATGGTGCTCTTATTTTGGCCATAACACTTTTGAATACCACAAATTGATAGGAATAGAATCAGTTCTTTCTGTAAACTGGATACAACAAACTGGTAGCATATATTAATTGTAATTCTTGCCAATAGTTCAACTTTGTAAAACTGTAAGTGCCATACAACAAAGCCCACAGTTATGTATTTGCTAAAAGAATCTAATCTTTTCTGGTTTTATGTAAACCTCAAATTTTGATTTGTTTTATAACCGTGAATCATTTACTTAATCATTATCTTAAAGCATTGGATCTGTCCAGGGAAAGCTAAATACAGTCATATATTTTCTATTTAATTTGTTTTTACCAATAAAACTTGGAATATTTCTACAGTAGTTAGAAAAATTTCACTCCTATGACACTCACCAAGGAAAACTTTACACTGGATGAACAAATTAGTTTAATGGCAAGAGATGGACAAGGCTTTTTGCACTTTCTATGCTCTCGTATTACACTGTCCATTTGCAAAAGGTGTGTGATGGAGTATGATATGGAGGTTTATAAATTAAGAAGTGCCAGAGAAAAGGTAGTTTGGAAGTGATTATTTGTTATTTCTTACAATACAGAATCTTGGGACTCTTTTCAAATTTCATGTTTCACTGTCAAATTGTACTACTCATTTGAACACTGAATGAAAAATAAAACAATTTACATCAGTTCTAAAAGTAATTTGATTAATTAATTGGGAAAAATATCTGTCAAGATCTGTCAAATTCTAAAATATCATTTTTGACTCATTAATACACTTGTAATACACAACAACTGCAGAAGTACATTTTCAAAAAAGAGTGAGAAAACCATTGTATATTTGTTCCATTCTTCTTGAGCTTGGCCTGAGATATGGTGATATCAGACGTAGCTATTTAAAAAACTGCTCTTCCATTTAACTTTCCCTATAGCATATTGTAAGACAAAGTTTTCTTTGAAAATATCAAGGGTTGTTCTTAGATTCCTCAATACATTGTGTCTTCCACACATAGATTTGAAATAGCTTTGTTATTCATAATTTATTTATCATTCTAATTATTGCACACCATTACTAGTAAAATCTATTATTGTAAAGGACCATCAACAAAATAATCTCAGAAATTATTACTTTATTTAATTTTTTTTGGTGGGTCTGAGATTTGCATTATTGATTTTAAATTTTAATTATTTTCAGTAAAAAAAAAAAATCCATTAATCATTACAGTTGTGTTGCCTGTGTTCTCTAGTTTTTGAACATGCTCACTGATTATAAATTTTGAGAGATTGGAAGAGGTCTGACAAATGTTAAGTTTTTAAAAATTTGATAATGTTAGGTAGCTCTGTTACTAACTCCAATGAAGAAGTGCTTTGAGAACTTACTCTTTATTAGACACAAGAATTTACAAGGCAGCCAGAGGTACTCAATTTTTTTAATGCTGGAAAAGCTTTGATCAGAGTTTCTGGCTTATTTAACAGACAATACAGCCAACCAGCTAAAAAGCCAGACTTTTTCACCTTCCACTATTTTCCTTGCTTCAGATGAGTGTCTCAACCCTTTATTGGCTCTCTAACCTTTATTGTCTCTCTACTACTTCCTGCTCTCCAGTCATTCAGGATACTGATTCAAATTTTCATGGGAATTTTGGTGAGATTTTTTGCCCTCCCTTTAAAAACTTCAGCATTTCAAGACTTGTAAAGATCCCTTTTCAGTAATTGAAGAAGAAAGAAAAGGAATAATTATCAAGATCAATATTTTCATCTTCTTTTCTCTAAAGAAAAGCAAAACAACATACTGTAGCAGCAATCTACATAGTTTTGTTGGTATGTTGGTATTTTGTTGTTATCCCAAATATTTTATAATGCTGTGGGGATTTTTAGTCATCATTTTGCAAAGATGTTTTCTTTATTCTGTTTTTAATTAAATGGTTTTACCAGTGTAGGGCAAGCATAACTCACACCAACCCAGAAGTTCATTCAAATTGTTCATTCACCTGCTTATATTGGATTGTTTTTTGAACAGTAGTCTAGGAGAAACATTTCATACTTGCATGCTATATTTTTGTTTATTTTTGAAAGAAAATATTTTTCTTCCCAGGTTAGGCAGTGGAACATCTGATGAGGCAAAATATTGTTGTTTAGACCTTGAACAGTCAGTTCCTCTAAAGTGATGGGAAAGTCTCAGAACAATCTGTGTGACTTCCAGGGCTGTGAGTCCCTTGAGCCTAAACATCTTCCTCCAACTTGGGATGGAAATCTTTCAATTTAATTAGTTATCCTATGGCTATTTCTCTATAAACTCTCCTCTGCTAAATCCCTCCTGACATCTACAAAAAAAAACCTCACTGCCTTGGAATGAACCAAAACTGATTCCCTGTGACTGATCTCACCAATAAGCTTGTTGTTAACAAAGGCCTTTAGATCTGACAGCGGGTCTGTGCCATGGGGCCTGAGGGTAAGTGCCGTTCCCAGGTCAGGGTCCTCTGCAGTCTGCAGATGCTTCAGCTAGCACTGTCTGTTTAATTAATTTCAGTCTGCTTCACCTATTTAAGCTTTTCACTTGCCTGCTGTTTCCCCTATCAATAAATATAAGTAACAGATTATTAAAAGATAAATTCTGTATAGAACAGGATGAATCATTTATGCTAACATGATTATCCCTTTCCATCATTAAACTTGAAGTTTTGTATGCAGCATATAAAACAAATTATTTGAGTGTATTGTATTCCTGATATAGTTGAGGTGTTCATATATAAGCAATACATATGTTTGTAAAAATATGTTACGGTATCTCCTTCTTTATACACATGGCCATGAAAATATATTAGGATATACCCATTTATATAGACACAGCTCCTATGACTAGATGGTTAAATTTTTTCCTAAATTCATTTAAGCATGATACAAAATTCAGCTTATCAGAATTTGTTAAAATCTATTTGTAGTAGAACTATTTCCTGTGTCAGGTAGACCTGCAATTCTGTTTTGTTAAAATGCTACATAAGCAGGTATGCCTATTAATTTTAGTGTTGTTGTATTGGTGGAGCTATACTGACCTACTGTGCCAGCAAAGCATTTGAGTGCAAATCCCAATCTTACACAAAGTGTGTTTTTTTAGGATACTTGAGCTACCATTTCCAAATCCATAGTAGTATTAGAATTTTAGCCTTCAGCATCAATATTCCTGCCTATATAACAGTCCTATAAGTAAAGCCATGGTTTTATAAGATGGGATGAACAGGAATATGGCAGTCTGTCACCACTGGAAATAAAGATCTTGAGCCAAACAACTCTCTGTCGTGGGGTGAACTTATCTGTCATCTGGGAAAAGAGTCTGGTCTTAGTTGACTCAAAGAGCTGATTTAACTCAGAAACTGGTTCATTTTCTGCCTGGTCAGTTTAACAGCCCAGGGAGACTGGGAAGTGTGCTACAGATGGCACAAGGGAGGAAGGGAATCTGTAGGATCACAAGAAGAGGCAGAGGACGAGAGGCCAAGGCAAAGAGGGACACGAGAGTAGAACTGTCCTTTCTCAATGTAGTGGATGATGAGACCAACACAGCTGAATATAGAAGGACAACTCAGGTATTTTGAATGATCATAGTGGATACAGGAGATACAGAAGGGTATTGAAGAGTGACAGTGACCAGAAGACCTGAGGACCATAATTAAGTGAAGCAATATTGGCTGATTTTGAATAAGCCCTTTTTGTATTACCTCTTGTTCGACTTCAAAAATGCAAACACATTAATAGTAGTTATGATAGCCCATTAGCCTTTTTGAGAGAATAATGCTGCTTCCTTTGTTGTGGAACTTATAGTCACTAAATTCTCATCAACAGTCTTCTGAATATAATGAAACAGTGTAGAAAATAACAGGAAAAGTGATGGTGCTACTAAAATACCAAAGCATGGGAAGTTATAAAATTACTTTTCATTACTTCCTTACAGTGTTGCAAGATGTGGGGAAAATATGCAGCTTTCTGTGAATATCTACTTTCTTAGTGTTAAAATTGTGATGTTCATTGAGTATGAGGTAGGACACAGCTCTTGAAAATGACACCCAAGGCTAAAGACAGGAAGAAATTCTGAGTAAATGGGTCTGTGACTAAGGGAGTCTGACAGCTTTTTTTTTTTCTACTCAAGGCGTAAAAACTTTCCAGACAGGGACATGTTTTCTAACTCTGAGTTTACTAGAATAAGATTTTTAGTGAAAAAAAAAAATCAAGTTAAAACATTTCTCTAGTAACTGCGATAAATTTGGTCATATAAGTGAAGATAAACCACATATGAGTAACCTCATGTCCCTCCTTTGTCTCTTTTGTCATCTATTTCAACATTAACTTCTTTCAGTTTTTACCTGCAAAAAGGAGAAAATTGACCTTAACATCCAGAATAAAAAGCCATTGTTTCTAAATGTTGATAACACCTTTTAGTTAGAAATTGTGCTACATCAAGAGTGTGACACGTCTTAGGAATCTCAGTAAACAAAAAAGTATAGCTTTAAAATAAGTGCTGAAACTTAGCTCTAAACCAGTTTTCCTCAAATGATAGGCAGTTCAAATTATCAATTTTAATTTTCATTTCATAACTTTTATTTAATAGCATTTTGGCAGAAAAAGAATATTAACTTTCTTGTTAATACTAACCAATATTTCCAGCATGCATGGATCTTCCTGTTCTCATAACTTTTCACTGTTTCTAAGCCCAAAGCAGGTGACAAGCACTGCAGAAATAGCTACTCATAGAAAGCAAGCTGCTCTCCAGCAGTCTTACTTTTTTCAGCTGTTGGCTATATAAGCACCATTTTACTCTAATTTGTCAGAGCAACAGAAGAATCCCAATTATCCAAGTGATTGAAAGAATGTGCAATAGACTGCATTGTTATTTGCATATTCTAAGTAAACCTACTGTCATATCTCTACAAAAAGTTCTTTCAAATTAATAAAACGTCATAGTATGACAGGTACATTCATCTACATTTGATGGGTAGTGATGAGATGACAAGCAGCAGTGAAATAGTTAAAAACGTTTTCATTTAAATTAATCTTCAAAGTTAAGTCCTCCAATTAAGATGAGTGGAAGATGTCTAGAAATATTTTAGTGCTATTTTTTCAATCTTTACTAATTGCCATAAAGACAAAAGTACAGGCATTTACATTATTAAGGCTTTCTTTTCACCTAAATGTAATTAAAATGAATAACCAAGCTTTGAATCTTGGAATACAGCATGAGGAAAAGTTAAGGACACCTTTTTTTCCAGTAATAGCTTCCTGCGGTCCAGTAAAATATTTTGCCATGAAAATGTTCCAAGCTCTCCACCACTTATGTGTGACTCTTGTAAGTCTTATATTTGAATAAACACCCACAACATTTCAACTAGGGAAAAATAAGCACATAGTACAAGAGATAAAGAATGTTGTTCCAGTTCCTCCATATGGGGCCTCTGCAGTGCAGTCTGTATGTGACTCTCACAAGATGTCTCAGAAATTCACACAGCTGGTGCGGAATTTGGCAGCTTGCTAGCTGCGTGGTACATATTTCTGGGAGTGTCTGGCATTTCTCACTGCCTCCTGAACTGATACAGGAGGCTGCATGAGGTCCTGACTTTCAAAGCCTGTTGTGCCCTGACACTGGCTGGCATGGGAGGCAGCCGTTCCGCAGGAGCGCTGGGGAGGTTCCTCAGCTGTGTCCAGCTTGCACATTTGGAAGCTAAACCTTTGCTTACAGCAGAAGTTAAGAAGCTGGTAGTTTGTATTTGGTCTGGTTTTGCTTTTTCTGAGGTGCATGTTAGACTGGTAGGGAGCCAAAAGAATGAAATATAATTTGAATTCTGAATTCTGTATTCATGAGCACTCTAAAGGCAAGCCCTTACTGAATGCAGAGACAGAGAACCAGCATGCACTTCTCTGCTCTCACCAGAGACAGATTTAGCTCACTCTGGAGAGGAATCTAGATCCAAATTAACATTTACACAGTCATATGACTCTAACAAGTGTTATTAATAATGTGGCAGTACAGACAAATTGCAAGAGCTTTAGCTTTCCTACAGATCTGAGTTGCTCCAGAGGCCTGAATGAAATACAGTTCAAGAGAGAAATGATGCAAATTTGTATAGCTATGCCTGGATGAAAGTGTGAGATGAAGGCCACATAGACGCACTAAAAAGAGAAGCAGCAGTAATTGCACCTACAGCAAGGAATATTTTCTTTAATAAATGTCTATGCAAAGTAAGGAAAAAAACTCTGAAAACAAAAGACTTGTATCTGAAATACAGTCTCAAAATGAACACCTGTCATTAAGCCTATTCAGTAAAAGATTCACTTTGTATCTTAGGAATATCTGCATTTTATCTCGCTTTGGCCACCCAAGTGGGATTTGCTGTATGGTAGCCATCAAAGTTGTTTAAACCATCAATGGAGAAAGATAGCCCCCTTAACCTGGGCAGGGTCTCCTCAGAGGAGATAAAGCCTCCTTTGGAGGTATTATCATTCTCCATGTACAGAAAAGAGCCTGACTGGCCATCTTACATCACAAGCTGAGCACCTAGGTAGCTGGATCTGGCTGAGCTGAATCCCATACTCAGCTCATGCAGTTCCACTCCCTCAGTCTTCTACATGGTTAAGGAGAAGCTACAGCTGTGGATTTATTTATCTATTCAGCATTGGTGGGATCTTGACTAAATATGATTTTCCAGCAGGTTTATTGACTAAAGATGAGTCAAGTGGGAGGAGATTTTAATTTTTACTGTTATTCTACCAAAGAAAATCTGCTGTCTTCTCTTTCCACAACACCAAACTTGGAGGTGTATATCTGATTCACATCAACTTTCTGAATGACTCAGGACTCCTCCTAAAATCACAAGACATTCCTTATGCAGAACCCTTTTCTAAAAATAATGTTGCACTTTTCTCTTTTCCTCCTCCGCTATCAGTAGTGAAAGATCTTTTTATCTTAATCCTTCTTTGTCTGCACTTTATTTAAGAGGTAGTCTGTAAAGCTTTCAGCGTTTCTCCATGCTGAAACTGGAACAAATTTTTCATGTTGGCTGTACTCATTGTTCTCTTTCTCCTACTAAGTAAAAGTACTGGCTCACAAAAGTAAACTGTTGTATTGTCATCTAGCGTTTTCATCTATTTCTCTCTTTCTCTTATTAAAACAAGGCTTTATTTATGCTATATTTTATTGTGTTCTCTGTATGACTCTTCAGAGTTATACAAGGCTTAGAGGATTACAAATTTTATTGTATTTTTGTTTATTTATTTCTATATTTTTTATCTGCTGCTCCATTTAGCAGCTGCACCATTTAGCATTTAGGTCCAGTTAGCATGCTCAAGTTTAAAACAGAATATTATATTTACTTAAATTGCTATTAGAGGATCTTTTAGACATCATTTTCAAATTGTTCTGTCAGGTTCTGTCAATGACTTAGATATCTTCATTGCAGAAACAGTATTTCCTCATCATAATTTTTCTGTTAGATTTTCTTCCATTGTATTTGGAAATTTTTTCTCTGCCAACAATTATTAGTTTTAGCAAAAGACTTTGCTCTTTCCTGCAACTTGACATTACAACAACTTGTTTTCCCACTATTCTATTTTTCTCTTTAATTTTGTGTGTTGAAGATTAAAAAAATAGAGTTAGTATTTTATTCTTTTCCTTTAAGAATGTAATGCCAGAGTGAAGTGGTATGATAATTTATTGCCTTTTTCTTCATCCTTTTAAACCTGTTAAGAGAAGGAGCTATGTCCAGTGGTTAAGCAGCAGCAATTACAGGTGAGAAATTGGCAATTCAGTGCCTCCCTCTGGCATGGAGTTTCCAAGTAGACACAAGCAGGCTGCATCAGCATTACAGGAATGATGGACTAATAGAGTCATACATGAAAGGTAGATACAGAACCAAAAATAGGCCAATTTTATTCAAGTGGAGAAACCCATTGCATTTATATTTGCATATAACATCATAAAAAGTGTCTGTCCATGACTCAGCAAGATAAAATGGCATGGAGTTATTTGAAAAAATTTCATTTGCTCTTTCTTTGAAATTTACATGTTCCCTAAGAGACACTTTTTTCACAAGGAATATATGAAATAAAGAGATAGGCATATTTTTTACACTGCTAGTTGCTATTCATGGAAGTGGACTTTTTCATCTGCTTCCCTTAATTCCTGGAGAATAAAAAAAGATTTACTCCTGTTATCAGTCTGAAGTGGTTGCCACCATGTAAAGTTAATTTCATAAGTGCTTCTATTGAGGACATTTTCTGCTCTTAACCAGAAAAAAATGAAAGCATTTTAGTATAAGTGCATTATCTTATTTCATTCTTCTTCTCCTTGTTCTTCTCACAGAGATTAAGACTATGAGGTTCATAGAGATAGTTCATATCATCTGTCTCCTATACGTGCCCATCAACCCCTGATTCCTCCCAGCAGCATTATTGACTGAAGCACACCTTGCTTCATTTAGGCCATGCCTCATTCTAAGTCACCTCTTTGTGCCTCATCATAATACAAATTCCTGGACAGACAAGTTCTTAAACTCTCAATTTTTTCAGCCATTCACCCAATTTTGCGACATTCTTTTAAAATGTGGATGCTATATCTCTGCCTTGTGCCATATATTTATCACACTGACAAAGGAAGTTCTGCAGAAAGGATTCATTGCACTTAATTCAGATATCCACTCCACGGACACCTACAACTGAGGTTATCAGGATCCCTTTTCAGACAAGTCAAAGAAACAGGCACTTTCAAGGCATGCAGCTTTTAGCCTGTTTTAAATGCCTATGTTAGACAAGATGAATCATACTTCACTAACAGGCTGCAGAACTTTTTCTGACTTTGGATGTTTTCTACTCATTACCACTCAGTTTATGCACTGCAAGTGTATTACCTTTTTTATCCACTACTACTAATGAGGGCTCTTATTGAGTTTCTTAACTAATGTGTCTCCTAAATTCTTACATCATGCATTTCTGATTTTTTTTTTCCATTTCTATAGTAATTGCTAAGTTGCTTGTACCAAAATGCATTCAGTTATATTTTTTTGTGCGACAATGGAGGCTGGAAAGCTTAAACTTGTCTTTGGCCAGGTCAAAGCAGCAGGAAAATTATTTTAGTAGAGAACTGCTGCTTTTCTCCCATGAAGTACCTAGTTTCTCACAAACAAGTTGAGCCATCTTGTTTAGATTTTGTTTGTTTATTCTTTTTTTAATAAAACAATCTTTGCATAGAACAACCTAAAATACATACCAGATAAATTTTGGAAACTTCAGAACTAAGAAATCACTAGAATGACTGAGACATAAGTATAAATTAAACAAACTTCTATTGTCTCTTCCAACCCTATAAATTTGCAATTTTATTCATTGAAATATTTTTTTATAACTCAAGCTTTTTAGATTTTCAGCAGAAAAATTTTAGAGGCATTCTTGAAGAATGCAGAGCATTGATGAAGAGCAATGGGGTTGCACTGATGAAGAGCAATGGGGTTGCTGAATGCTTGCACACCTTCAAGAATATGCTGGACAAGCCCATGAAAGCAAAATAAGTCATGTTGTTTACAATGATTCTGTCTTATGTAATCAAGAGATTATTGAACCACTAATAACCAGAAACAGGAAAATTAGTCAGAAAAATGCTACTATGTATTGTGCCTGCTCTGATATTTTTTCTAGGCCTCTACATACAGGCACAATCAAGTGTTGAGTTTGATGAAACTTGCAGTCTTCAGAAAACCAACATAAAACTTGAGAATTCTATACACAATATGCTTTAAAACGGAATACAGAATTTCATAACATGATTGTGACATTGCATTTTTAATGAATGGTTTTAAGAAATTGGGAAATATTAGGTAGAAAATCTACCATAAGTAGCTTGATATCTTTATTGTGTCTTATTGTGACTGAGGTGATTTTCTAAATGTTTATGGTAAGGATTGTGTTGTAATCTGCAGCTGTAGTTCCATAAGTCCATTACACTGATAAATGCATTAGTTAAAGTAATGTGCAACAGAAATAAATCAATAGAAAAATCAAAGATATAGTAGAAAGCTCTGCAGAAACATTTGATATAGAATTTAAATGACTGCTGAAGCTGTTAACATTCAAATTGGAAAAGGATAGAAAGCCAATGTCTATTTATGAAATAGGACAACAATGAACTTTAACGTTGTATATACATATATTGAAATCCCCTACATAGATAAACTATTTTGAATGTGTTTGTTATAACTCCAAGTATTTTGTGAAAAGAATGATATATGGAAAAAAAAAGGTACAATGTTTGGTACTGAGACCCTGTGTTGCATCTGCATGCATAATATGACAGTAAAAATGTCCATAGTAGATGACGAGGGTGGGTGAATCAGTCTATGGAAATGGAGCAGCACACTTGTATATAAATGCAGATTCAGGACAAAAATAGTTTAAGGACAAGAACAGATAATTAATGTAGCATTCTTCTCCTGTGTGAATCTCTTATGGGTCATGATTATTTTGCTAAAACTGTGTAATCAGGAGCTCTGACTGTGTAATCTGACATCTACAAATTCTAAAATTGCTGCCCAAAGACTGTTTGATGTGCCATAATCAGTAAGTGTTGTCTTTCTGTTCCAAGCATTATGAAAGGAAACCATTGCTTCATCCTCTACTATAAGCTCTTCATACCTGCTACTTTGCTGTCTAATGGATATTTTTTACAGTTACTTATATGTGGAAACTCTAAATATTCTAGATATAATTAATCAGCTTGAGAATGTCTTTGTTCAGAGAGAAAGCCTTATTATTATTGCAAATCTTATTAAAATATACACAAATAAATATATCACTATGATTATAAGTATAAAAGAGGTTAAAGGCATATGTGGTATGTGGAAATCAGATAATTGTCTTTCACTAACATTCAGTGAGAACTGCATGCTTAACTCTGGTTCATGTCACTGCACCAAGCTGATATTAAGGGTAGTCATGAGGAAAAACTTTCTGATGATACAGACAGTGAAACACTGCAAAAGACTGCAGGAATGCTGGAGCAGACTGTTGGCCTTCATTGTTGGAAGTTGCACAAACATCTGTCTCCACTGACCTGGGATGATCCTGAATTGAGACATAAGGATAAAATAAACAAACTTCCATTGTGTCTTCCAACCCTATAAATCTGCAATTTTATTCCTTGAAATATTTTTTTATAACTCAAGCTTTTTAGGTTGAGAGTTGAAGAAGAAACTTATATTGACGTAAAGATAACATGTGGCAAAACTTATAAACAAAAATATTATACAGAACAAGGTATAGAAGAAAAGAATACTAATACTGAAATTTGTATAAATAGTTCGGTATGTCAATGACCAGTAGAATTATTTTAGAATTTGATAAAATAGTAGAGTATTACTTAGCTTATGGCTATATCACCTTATACCAAATATGGGGCAATACTTCTTCAGATATTCAATTCTCCCAAATGAATGAAAGAGTGTTTAAGTTAAATGAATCCAAATGAATCATCAGAAAGTGTTTTAACTGAAATTGAACACATTGAGAGAAATACTTGTAATACAACTATACTGTAAAAGTAAAAATCTGTATATAGACTTTCTTTTGTTGTGAATAAAAACTCCAGTGAATTAAAATGACATTATTGTACTGAATTTAATGGTGTTTTTTGTTACAGGTTTCTACTGAGAATATTGAATATTCTGTTGAATATTTCCTGCTGTATTATCTTTGGTGAAAGCTGTGATAATCAAAGATATTTGTATCACATCTTCCTTCACTAGAGAAGATGGATGGTTACCAAAACATTTTTGCAGCTATCTTTCATTTCTGAAATATGTAAGAGCAGCCATATTTATATGAGTTCCAATTTAATAACCTGGACAACAGCAACAATAGTAATTGTTTTATTACACTGTTACTGTCATGGCAGCTATATGACCATCACCACACTGGGTGCCATGTAAACTTCATATTAACCACGTGGGATCTGGGAAACTGAATTTGATTCCCTTATGATCATCACATTAATGAAGCAAGAAATTTGATGAAAACAGATGAGCACATCAGTGATGGAATCAGAATTGGCTTGAACATTCAGAAATATAACACCACACACCATTTTTGCTGTCTGTTATGATGGAGTCAAATTTATGAACTAAATGTCCTCAACTATCCTATGGGATAGTCCATAGACTATGGAAATGATATTTGTGTGTATCAAAAGACAGGAAAGGTGGTGAGCATTGGGAAGTGTGGAACCTGACATGACATAAATGATACGGAATAAGGGATGGGTACTATCCTGGTTTAATCTGGGACGTCGTTTTCTTCACAGTAGCTGGCAAAGTGCTGTGTTTTGAATTCAGTATGATAATAATGTTGATAACAGATGGATGTTTTGTCTGTTGCTGAGTAGTGGTGACTCTAAGTCAACAGGGCCTATCAGTGCTTCATGTTCTGTCAGTGAGCAGGCACACAAGAGCCTGGGAGAGAGCATGGACAGGAAAGCTGACCCAAACTAGCCAAAGGAATATTCCACACCACAGGCTACCATGCCCAGGGTATAAACTGGGTGTGGAGTTTGCTGTGAGGGACTGATCATTGCTGGGGGGAATGGGATGGGGATCAGTCAGCAGATGATGAGCAAATGTATCGTGCATCACTTGTTTCTTGGGTTTTATTACTCTCTCCCTTTCCTTTTCTATTAATATTAGTAGTTGTATTTTTATATTTTTTTTTTCAATTATTAAACTCTTCATACCTTAACCCAAGCTTTTAAACTTCTTTTCCTTATTCTTCTCCCCAGTCCACCAGGGATAGGGTTGGAAGAGTGAGTAAGTGGCTGAGTGATACTTAGTTGCTGGCTGGGGTTAAACCATGACACCTGGATGACTCATAATTGATGTCCTTTTAAATTTAAAAAGGATTAGTAAAGAGAGATTCAACAAAGCAGATGCATCAAAAAGGCAAAAAAACCCTACAAAAGTAAACGACCAATGTAAAAAGTCCATCTGTGTGATTCATGGTATGAAAATCATTATAAAACACTTTATGACAGTGTTTCAATGATTCCCACTTCAAAAAACATTTTCAAAAATGCTGCAGAATGTTTACTAAGGTTGAAAAGGTTTTTTTGCATCTCCTTAGATCTGTCTTGACTTGTAAAATATGAATACATGAAAATTGATAGAGTATATCTTTTTAGGGGTAATAATGGAATCCACTAGTAGTAAATTTCTGTGACATATTCTTTCAAAATAAAGGACACACATCCATCATAAGCAGGCAAGAAATAAAGAAATTAGAAAGAGAAAAGAAAGAAGGGAAGAAAATAGGGGGAAAGAAAGAAAACAGATGAGAAAAAAATAAAAACTTTTAAAATTACATACATTTGTGAAGTACACACCAGAATCTGTGACCACTAGTTTCTGAAAAATACTTCAGAATTTTACTTTTTTTACAAAATATTTTTCAGAATAATTCAGAATTCAGATGCCCTTCACTTCAGGACATGTCTCTTTGAGAATCACATAGTTAATTTAGAACAAAGTATTGTGATTTTTGTGTGCAGAACTGTTCTGACTCTTGCATTCTCTTGATCCTGCTTCTGAGGTGAAAATGGCTTCGCAGGAATTGTGACCAGAACACCTTCAGACTGCCTGAAGCCTTGCTAGCATCATCATCTAAAACAATAGTTTCTTCTGGTTCAAAACTGGAATTTCTCTGAAGCACTTTGTTAAAAATTATTTTGAATTTGAAGGGTGACTGACCAAGCTACCTTGCCAGGGAGATATTAGACTCATAATATCTACATTATTAATTTTATATTAGAATAAGATACATAAAATATTAAACAGAAAGTATTTTACTTCTGTGTGTGTGTGTGTGTGTGTGTGTGTATTTACAAATGCATTTATAGACATTACACTAAAAGATTTAATATATGGTCATTAAATATAAAAAACAACTTTGAAATTTAGCTAAGATAACTAAATACCACTGACTAACTCAATCCCCTGGTTGCTTCAGGCAATTTTACTCAAACTATGTGCCAAATTGAAAGCATTATCTGACTTACAGTTTAAAATATAATAGTTTAAAAAGTCACTAATAGACTAAGAAAAAAACCTGACATAAACAAGGTTTTGAAAATTTGAAATTATGCGACAATTTAAATACCTTTCAACACTTAGAAACTCTTGGAACTTTGCTTTCAATACCTTGAAAAAATTCAGCAATGATAAAAGTTTCTATTGTTTTTATTCCTTTAATACTGAAACTGCAATTACATTTCATATTAAATTTCATCAACCACATTAAAAAAAAATATATTGGAGTATAGTAGTGATAGGATATATGTTTTGTAGAGTTTCATTATTTCAGCATTTACTGTTACTTTGAAACAAATTTGGAATTGCAAAGCGTCTGTTCTTTGCAGAATTCTAAATTTGACTCTATTTCCTCTATTCCTAAAGGCCATCTCAGTAAAGACTATTTTAAATCTTTTAATTCCCAGAGTTTCTTGATAGATCATAGACTATTTTGTTTTTAAGCCATTTATACATTCCAAACACCTTTCCAAGCACTTCTCCAACACCTTTGTGAGAAGTGCTCCTGTTGGTGACTCCTTGCAGTTGTCTAGACCCCTGAGGGACAGACACATCTCCAGTAATTATATGTGATTTTAAAAAAGTGACTGACTTTTTGATTTCCTGTATTCTTTTCTTTTATGCAATGTAAATAACATAAGTCACGTAAAGCATGTATAACAACTGAAAAAGAGCAATTCAGAGGTAATGTGACAATTTCTTAATTAATTATCTTAATTAATTATCTGCAACAGACTAATTAGAAGGTCCTGATAAGAGGTATTGTTTTTCCCATCTATTCTGAGTAGTGTTAATAGTCTAGCTAGAAACACCAGGTAATTCTTGTATTAGTGTGTCCAGCAACAGCAGAATTAGTGTCCTGAGCTCTGCAAGTCTATCAAGCTGCAGACATCTCCAGAAGAATCAAAACCAATATAAATCACTTCTGAAACTTTTAAGAAAGCCAAGGACGAGATGCTCTGATGACTCTTTTAAAGCTTGGAACTGAGAAATTCTTGGCTCAAAATGTTCAAAATGCTGACTTTTAGCCAAGTCCTGCACCGTAAGTTTACTTTCTGGCATGCTATAATCAACTCAGAAAAAGTACAAGGTGAACATAAAGAAAAGGTTGAGGTAAAACAAGGGCAGGAAAAATAAACAGTTAGGACAGAGAAAAAAAATCTGTAGAGTTCAAGATGTGGTGGACATTTTATTCTTAGATGAAGAGACCTCATGTTAGAAAAGCCTTTATCAAATTTACAGATTGCACTTTGTGAAATACCTGATTTTTATGGTTTGCAGCTGTGTGAATAGCCATAGTCTCCAGGACTTGAATTAACATGATGTTGATATGCAGTGCTATATTTCAATATGTTTCAATTGCTTCATACCACAGTGTCAGTGGACATCAGAAGTGCTAATGTGCTTCGTCTAAAAACAAGCACATAAGAGATACCCGATCCCTGACAAGGCAGAAAAGCTCAAGCAACAAAGTCTGGAACAGAGCTGGGACAGTAAGTTAATTTTGATTAAAGTAGGTGAATGGAAAGTATCCTATATTCTGAATGAAATGGACCTATTAGTAAAAGTTTGAAATTTAATGATAATTGTACTACTCAAAGAAATAGGAACAAAATTGTGTCAGATTGCAAAAATGTGGAGTGTATGACTTAAATATCTTAAAATATGATCCAAACATAATTTAATTAACAATGACTCCCTTGCTTGAAATTACAACAGGAGTGGAATCCTAGCAGCTAGTGTTTGAATTAAATTTGAATTAAAATTTGATGTGTTGTCATTATTGTTATTGATATGGTTATTATTATTATTTTCATTTATTTATTTTGAGTAAAGCATGATTAGACAGCAAAAACCTCAAACCCTAGTATTATTTTATTGGTTTTTAGAAGACCTATCTGATGTATCTTGTGTTAAAAATTCATCACAATATGAATATAACTCTCAGTTATAGTGCTATCAAATTTTTATTTTGGGAATACACATAAAGGATGCATGTACTTCATGAATATTTTTCCATTTTATGTAAATGGAAAGCCATGTTCCAAACACTAGTAACATGGTTTATTCTTTGGTTATAAGGATTCCTAAGGATTGGTCTGTGAACTTGATTTCAGAAATATGTATGGTCTTAGAGTTAAGAGTATTATCAGTTAAATTTTAAGTCTTCCATCATATCTTACAAGCAAGAACTTTAAGGCATTTGGATAGCCACATCCAGAGGGTGGTTATGGGAACAAACTCATCTTAGGTCCTCTTTTTAGCAGGGCCTATTGTAAGGAGAAGGGGTAATGGCTTTACACAGAGAGAGGGTATATTAAGATAAGATATAAAGATTAAATTTTTATTATAAGAGTGGTGAAACATTGGAGCTGGTTGCCTAGGATGTTGTTTCCATCCCTGGAAACATTCAAGGTCATGTCAAATGGGGCACTGAGCAACCTGGTCTAGTTGAATACATCTCTGCTCACTGCACAGGGGCACACTGGACTTGGTGGTCCTTAAAAATTCCTTCCAACCCAAGCTAGCCTATGATTTTATGATTCAATGTTTCTATGACTAACACATAAAATATTAAAAATATATGGCAAGATATAGAGATGTGACCATGATTTCATTGTTCTTATTATTCAGTGAGTTTCCATTTGACACAGTTGGTGTTGATAAAGGATAGCATAGCACCAATACTCTCAAAGTGGAAATATAGTCTTCTTTAAAACTGGCTTTAATTAAAATACCTAGTTTGAATAAAAACCTGGCCTAAGTATGGATGCTTATAAAAGACAGGATGATTATTGGCATGACTCATTCAGTCTTGCATCTACATATAAGCTCACATGAGTTCTCAGCTTTCACAGAGTGCCTGATGTACACACAAATGCAGAGATGGCTAAAATCAGAGAAGGAGGAGCCACTCCTGCTGTCTGGAGGAAGCTGCATTTCAGCAGGTGTTTATAAAAGAAATGGTACTACATTCTTCACTCATCATTGCAAAAGCATTGTCAAACATAACTTTTTATGCAATTATGTTTGACAATGCAGATGCAATTAAATTCAAATTTAGTGTTATACCTCTTCCAGGCAATATGAGAAGAGAGAAGTAACCGAGCTTCTTTGATACATCACAGTTCACACTTCTTGCCTCCTTGCAAGTCAAGAAGACTTGGGTTGTATGTTTTTTTTCCAGTATTTGCCTAATGTTAATGTGTAACTTCACTGTGATGACTGTGAGGCCATTATGCCTCAAAGACTAGTGAAAGTAAAGAAAATTAATATCTGTTCCCAAGTCTTGAGCTGGATGCTGAAATGAGCCAAATCTGTACAAGGAAATAAGAAAAAACATTTAATATGCATAAGAATGAACAAATATACAAGTTCAGCATTGGATGACTGTCTTGTACAATGTTTGCCTTATCCCAGGATTTTTCAGTCTGTATGTCATGTTAGGACATGATAGGAAGATACACCTAATAAGTACAGATTGTGTCAGTGAAAAAACTTTTAAATGGCCTAGATTTAAATTATTATTTATGCATCCATCTATTTCATGTCTAACTTAATAAGTATTGGTTTTGGGTACTGAAATCAAAGACTTTTGGGAAGATATTAATGTCTTTTTTCTGAAATATACAAACTGGTACAACTGATATCTAGACTTTAGCTTTCTTATCAGCAGGTACTGAAGAGATTTTCATTGTTATTTATCTCTTCCATTATGTACAAATTTCTCACTGAAATCAAAATAAGTACTTACTACACATGTCAGAAAGAGTGACAAAATTTAGCCCCATGTTTGTAAATATAGGTGATTTTTTAGAGGCAGGACTTAAATTTACCATTTTAATGAGTCATTTGACAATATAGGGCTCGGTAAAGCAATTAACAACATATGAAGCATAGAAAAAATGCACACAATTAGGAAGACAAACAATAGAATAAAGACTATCTCCTCTGGAGAAAAGTAAGCTGCAATTTCCCCGCTACCTGAGTTTGGTTCATTACTGAAGGGAGTACTGAAGATCTCCCTAATGAAGGAAAATCATCAGACCATAAGGAAAATATATAATACTACACCTGCTCCATTAAGGATGGCAGCTATAATTCTTTTAAACATAAAGGTTAGCTTGAACTAAATAACTTACTTTCACTCTATCTAGAAAACATAATCCTACCCCTTCTTAAAAGCCTGGTTGAAATTTAGCAGACCAAGCACACTTTAGCTTGATAATGCTTTAGAAAGACCAAATCCAAATCAAGAAATAGAAATCAAAATCACAGGATGAACACAATACCATAAGACTCCGTTTGCTGTAATTTATTCCACGACAAACTGGAGTCCAATCCACATTGTTCTGTAGAGAGTTCCTACTTCAATAAAATTTAGATCAGATCCTTCTGACATAACAGTCTTGCAACCACAATATATTTAGGTGTGCACCTCTACTTATCATGTCCTCATATTATACCAATTCTGTATTTTATAATTTAGTAAAATAATTTTTTATAGTATGCATCCCAGACCTATGCTCAATGGACTGTCTTTAAGATTTGTAGGTTCAGTGATGGATTCTGGTGCTCTCTCTCTTTTTAAGCATTTCCTGTGAGAGGCAACACCTCTGATAGTACAGTATACTAATAGACCACCAAGTATTGACTAAATTCATATTTCTGACCAATTAATTTAGTATCAAAATGTTACTCTTCTGCTAACTTTCTGGGCCACCTTATACCATGAACTGGGTTGTTGGTGTTAGCAAGATTGTATACACAATATAGAAAAATATATTTTTGTAGTTGTGACCTGATCCTATAAGATTTTTTTTTAATAAGAAAGTTCTGATTGAATTAGGTATGAATACTTCCTTGAATTACTGTGCAGGACAAATTCATACCAACACTAGAATTGTCTTCCATAAAAATGAAATTTTAAACTTCTTGAACTATGAATATGCTGTAGAAATAGAATGACACATTTTTATCACTTTTAAAATATTTTCTTCATTATTAAATGCTTATAGAAGATGATTGTTTTATTTTTCTTGTTCTTTTTAATTTTTTCCCCCTAAAGAACAGATTCATCATGGAAATTAATCTAAAATGTTGAATTTTATTCTTTTTAATTAAAGGACATAAACAATTGCCTCTTTCGTCTTTGCAGTTCTTTGAACTGCCTTTGAATCAAGATCAGAGACTACAATAAAAGAACTTCCTACTGTACAGTTTTATATCATTCCATGTGAGATACTTAACATGTTGAAAAACTTAATATTATTCAATATTTGTTGCACTAAAAAGAGACAAATGTAGAAGTTTGCTGTCACTTCTTTTCATGTACTTTGATGGAGGAAAAATAAATTTTCAGGAACAGACATAATTTACAAAAATAATGTTTTGAAGAAGAGAAAACATTATTATTTTATTATTTCTTCTCATTGTTCAAAGAAAATAATATGTGCATAGCAAAAAAATTTGAATAGGGAAAATGTGTATCTGAAGGAAAATTGTAGTCCTGTTACTGTAAGCTCAGTGCGGGACCCTTTTCCTCTTCCAGATACTCATTTTACTTGTCAGCAGCTTAAATATTTTGAGCTCTTGAAGCTGTTCATGCCTTGCATATTTCTTCCTTGTGGTTTTAATTTGCAGGGATCTGGGCTGCTGATGCAACTGCAGGCGAGCCCGGGCTGGCGCGGGCGGGAGATGAAAGTGGCGGCCTTGCCTCCCGTGGGGCGCGCGCCGTGACCTACTTGAGGGCCGCCAGACAGAGCACGGGCACCGCGCGCGCCCATCCGCCGTCAAACCATTAAACCCAGCAGCTTAGGGCTGATTGAGGACCCTCTGGTCTGTGAGTGGTGTCTGACTTTTTTGATCTGCTAACTGATCATAGGTGGATGAAAGGGGATCGCTGAGACAATTAACCATGAATTCGACAGGTTCGCTGCCACAAAGGAGAACGGTTAGTGTTTCGCCTTGGAGGGTGCTGAAAAAGCAGCATTCAATGATTGTCATGACAAAGACAAAAAAGAAAAGCAGAGGATGAAAACATGGTCAGTTAATATCCACGCAAAAAATTTCTGCCCGAAGTGTCACATCCTCCTGATTAAATTCTTGGGTCTACCCTTGGTAATGTTGTGTTTCAACAGCGTCAGATATTCTACGACAAATAAATGCACAGCTAAAAACAGCTGGGAAAAACATTGTGCAGAGAAAATCCCTAGTGGTGCCTGAGAAAGTCATCATTTTTCAATAAACTACTGATATCATCCTCAACAAAGTTAGCATTTTTAAAAAAAGGATTCCAAACAGACCAGGTTAATAATTAAGGTAATTTCTTCTTTGTTGCCCTCCGTGTGATCTGAGAATTATGCTTGGCAGAAGTTGAATAAAGCCACTGAGGCAGGGCACCCATGGTAACATTTTCAAAGATTCTTAGCTGAATTTTTTTTACAATGGAATTACAAAATAATTATTATTTATTAAACAATTGTTATTATTATTATTATTATTATTATTATTATTATTATTATTTAATTTTTTATTATTATTTTATTATTCATCTTATGTTATTGGTAATTTCGAATAGCATCAAGAGTACATAATTGCATCCCAACAGCCACTGAGACAGACAAATTACATATTCCACATGAAAAAGGTGTATTGCTCTTGTCCTTTTTTTTTTTTGTCAGTGACCATGGACTTTTTCTTTTTTGAAATGGAAAGCTGGTACATGAAGCCAGCAGACCATAGAAATCTATCCTACTGAATGCTTAAGTACTAAAATGTGCCTTACTAGAACCTCTTTATATGAGAATCAGTAGGTTTGGAAGAATAGATGGCTGCTGCTACCGGTGGTGGGCAGTAATTTATTGGCAATTCATGAGAAAGTTGTAAAATACTCCGTTTCATGCACTTTTTTCTTATTTATAGCTAAAGTAGCTGTAAAAAATGCTATTCTCTGGTTTTAAGAATTGAGAATGCATGGCATGACATTAGAAGTAAAAATGCATCAGCTAACAAAACCCCTCATCTTTTTCATAAAAAACAGAAAATGCCTCCCTCTCCTTCATTGAAAAAATCCATTCCTTAGAGATATAATTACGTGTAGCATTGGGGGCCACATCTCAGCTGATATTCTACAATTGCTGGCATATTTGCCTGAGTTCTCTGACACAACTAAATGTCTGCTATTTTGACTCATTTTAGGAGGAGTGATTCTCAGACAAGGTAGAAAGAGATGGATAGCTGGCAACTGAACCTGCTCACAAACAGAGGCAGGTCCACCAGGGGTCATCTGGCTTGGCAGAAATGCAGCTTAGTGATCAGAGGAGCCCATCACTCCGGTGCAGTTGGCCCTAGAATGTCCAATCTCACACTGGGTTGCTTCTTATTGTGAGTCTGGGTTCTTTTAGTCTCTCCAACATGCCATGGACTCTAGACCTCCATGATGCAATGTTGTGCCTTTGGGCACAGTAAGTTCTCAGAATAAAAAACGAACTGAAGTAGGGTGCCTTTTATTTTCTGAATCTCTGTTTTTATAGTAATTTTGCTTCCTAGGACATGCCGCAGACATAGCCTGAGCACATCTGGAAACTCCTACTCCCATGCTAAATGAGGCAGGGACAGCCTAACAGCTGATCTAGAATCTTTGTCTTGGACAGGACTCATCTTTTCCATATTAGATCCCTAGAACTTAGACTTTTAGTCTAACTCCTATATCTCTAAAAAATTAAGCTTTTATACAAATTCCTACTGCCAGCAGAGAGAGAGACTTTCAAAAAGAAGGTATTACTGTCTAAGACACCACTTATTTGCAAACTTTTCTCCACTGTCAAAAAGAAAAAAAAAAAGGAAAAAAACCCCGACTGAAACCAAACTACAACCCACCAATCCTACAAGAAAAACAAATAATGTCTTGCTTCTTCTCAGAATTCTTGCCAAGGAACTCAAAATACTTTTAGGAGTATAAAAGACTTTGTGATGAGTTTGGGCATTGTTATTTTAAGAATCCCCTTAAAATTTTAAAATCTTGATATAACATACATATTTTGTAAGAACATGGTGTGACTCTTGGGGACAGTGCTGTGCTGGGCCAGGAATTGGACTTGATGATCCTTGTGAATCCCTTCCAACTCAGCACATTCTGTGATTCTATGATTCTTTTTACTAAAGAGATGATTGTACTGAGATAAAAGACTTTGAAATGTTGTCAATTTTACCAAAAGTATCTTACAGCATGTCATTGTAATTTCTTAGTGGTCTTTTTGGTATTTAACAAAAAAGGGGACCTTTTTTTCATTGTTTAATAATGCATAATTCTTTTTCTGTTATTTATCTAATGTAATAGATGCTACAAAAAATTTCAGTAGCATTCATTACAGAGAAAGCCTTGGGTGCTTTTTTATTCTATGCTTATTTTGGGAAATGAATACCTATTTATTAGAGTTATTTAGACAGTTAGGCTGTTAACATGTAAATTTTCTACAAGAATGTTCTCTTGGTGATGCATGTACAATAACAGAAAGAAAAAAAATCCTATAAAATGAGATTAAGTGAAAGTAATGAAAATCACTCCATTGTTCTTACATACTGATCTCTTTAAGTTTTTTTCACTTCTTGCAAACATCTCTTGGACTACTCTTTTTACTTCTGGGACTCTTTTCAAGTCCCAATGTTAAGTCCAAGGAAAATAAGTAAAGAAGTCTGTTTAGTTTTCATCATACTTGGCAAGTGAAAATTCTGGAGAACTGAAGGTCTGAAACAGAATAACAGCTGTATCACTCAGTTTTCTCTTTTCCTTAGAATACAATTTATATTTCATGGACATAAACAAAAAACCTAAAAAAAATTAAACGCAGTAGCTTTTTTCTTTGATTTCAGTTTTTTTAATATTTTAAAGAAATGGCCTCATAAAATTGTTTAGTTTGGAAAAGGTTTTTCAGACCATTGAGTCCAACTGTAAACTCAGCTCTGCCAAGTCCACCACTAAACCATGTCCTTAAGTGCCACATCTACACATCTATAAAATACCTCCAGGGATGCTGACCACGTACCTGGGCAGCCTGTTCCAATGCTTGACCACCATTTCTGTGAAAAAAAATTTCCTTATATCCAATCTAAACCTTCCTTGGCACAACTTGAAGTAGTTTTCTCTTGTAGATGAGATATTAGTCAATATTTCCACGAGACATAAATAATTCTCAAAAAAAAAAAAAAAAAAGAAAAAGAAAAAAAAAGAAAAAAAAAGAAAAAAAAAGAGAAGAGTAACACAATAAGATCATAGACCAATAAAACTATGGCACTAACTATAGAACCTCAAAGTCTTTAAACAAGTGGTAGCCCTGGTAGCCCTGCACCAACTTAACTACAGTGTTTCATGGAACTGCTAAGGAATACAATGTTAATAACAGAAATAGATTTTGTTGCTGTTTGTATAACGAGAATAATTCTAAATGGGAGATACAGATTAATTTTGCTGTGCTGGTCACTGTGAAGATTAATTTTCAAAATATTTATATTTCTTGCATTTTGACTAAATCAAAACATGATTTCTGGATAAGCTGAGAGGAAGAGTAATTAAACAATCTAAATATGTTTTGAATGAACAAAATAATTGTGTTGTAATTGCTGTTAAGTGTGTGTTACTAAATTGTTTAGACTGCATCTCATTTTGTATGAAGTATTCAAACACCATGAACACAACAAGAAAAACTAAACAGCCCTCAAGTGTATATATCACATGTGCAAGTCCTTAGAGTAAGAGGTATTTTATCTTTTATTGTCATGCAGCAGAGTCCTAATTGCTTTATGTCTTGACTGTGCCAACCACTCTGCCTCTCATCTGATTTTCTTCATGTTATTATGACGGAATGTGAACCAAGACTTCCTTGTTTTACTGCTTTTAAGTACTAGTCTCAGACACTAATATCTGCTTCTGTTGTTCGAGCCTTTAATTTAGTCTACTGTACAGGAAGTGGCCTATTTAATGTCCTCTCCTTTTTAGTTGACTAAACCTAGCTTGAAATTTCTAAAAGAAAACAGCTGCCCTTTGGTAAAACACAGAAATCACTGGATTTCACATTCCCCTATCCTTCCTGGGACTGAGGACAAGGATGGGTTGCTAAACCAGAAGCAGGCATTTGTTGTGCTAGCAGGTGTCACAACCTTTTGGCCACACAAGATCCACATGTCATCTTTGTCTAAGACTTGGTTTCATTCATGAAAGACAAAATCTTGGCACAACTGACTACACAAGTTGAAATACTCAAAGTTTCTGGGGGGAAAAAATTAAAATCTAAGTGAAAGGTCATAAAATGTAGTCCAGATTTTGATTCTCGAATAGTCTTCTCCCTGGCTTGCTCAGACTACATGGTATAATTTTCAGAAAAAAATTATTCTTGTCTTCCTTATGAGCCAGGGTGCATAACAGAAAACTGCAGCAGTGTTAAAGTGAGCTGAGAGGCCCAGAATCTCTAATGCTTGTGGAGAGCATCCAGCAGTAACAACAGACCTCTCCCATATTATTTCTAAACTTTGCTATTGGGAATGACAGCTGCAGTCAGATCAGGTATTCTTAGACATTTTGTTGCTTGTTTTACTCACTGTTATCACCACTCTCCAATGTAATTATCAGAATAATGAGAAGTTCTTGACATGGGGATTGAGATGAAGGTGAAAGTTCCCTTTGGGCTACAGTAACATGAGCCAATGTAGAAAGTGTTTTTGAGAGAGCATGTTATGGGGAGGAAAAAGCTTCCAATGATGCCCCCTCACCTGTGGTTTGTACCTTCATTGGGTGGCACATAACCAAAATAGTCTTTCTTTGAGTTGAGCTGTGCATTCATTATGATTTCTTTTAAAGACCGGACTCATCATATTGCACCAAAATTTATAAATTTAGTTTATTAAAATAGTTCTAATTCTGTATCCAGAATATCCTTCTGAGGCCTTTTCAGAATGTGTCTGTGTTTCTGTCAAACAAGGTTTCCTGAAATAAAAGGAAATATATTTTTTACGAAATATGTCGGCCTCTTGCCTACTCATTCTCAGCAACAAAGCATGTCACTGTTTGTGTCCTGGCTATCTGAGACCTTCTCTCTCCCAGCAAGTGTTGCTAGCCTGAGCTTAGTCAGTATTTTAGTGCCTGGGCACAATATCTGAGAGCACTTGCAAAGTGCTTCTCTTTAACAGAATTGTGTATCTACTCTATTTTCATCTTTAACCACATTTTGACAAATGGGAATAATATCCTCATACACAGGATGACTTCCTTTTTATTTCTAACCTAATATCAGTGTCAGATTTCATACAACCAGAATCCAAGGAAGCAAGTTCTCTCTACTTATATCTATAATTCTCAGTCAGCTGCTGATAATTCAGTAAGGATATTCAGAGCAGTTTCTAATGCAAATTCAGAGGTATATGTTGAATGTTCATATCTGAGTGTATTTTAATATTGGATTGGATGTTAACACTTGCCTCCCTGCTTTACCTATTTATTGATAGTGTGGTCTGATGGGCTGTGGGCAGGGAGGACACCATATCTCACCATTGCACAGCTTTCTCTAGCACTTCTGACACTGCCCTGAAGAGTTGAAGAGATGCTGAGATGTAATGGAAAGGCAGGAGTTCCCTGCACTTCTTTTTAGCATGTGGGCGCAATGAGATACTGGTGAGGCCAATTGCCTTGGACCCCAGAGTAATCTCAGTCTCTGGATGAATAAATGCCAGATTTTTTCTGTGACTGTCTTTTCCCCTTAACAACTTCTTTTCCCCTTAACAATTCTCTAAGAAACATTTAGTTCTAGTCTTTTTCTCGATTAACAGAAAAAATGGAAGCTAACCTTCTCAGCAGAGGCTGGTGAAAATGCATGACTCTTTTTTAAACCTTAACAGGTTTAAGAGTTTTTGTTTTGTTTTGGTTTGGTTTTTTTTTGTTAATGTTAAAATTAGATCATCAATGAAACTGCAACAGATGGGTATTTAGAGGAACACCTGTAATAAAATAATTTTGGGGAACAGAAGTTATAAATGTCAACTGTATCAGGAGATACATAAATTTTAGAGAATATCTCCAGGTCCTTCCTAACTGTTTGGCTACTGAGGTTTTGCATGCTTTTTTCACCAACAGAGTAACTTTTCTCAAGGTAGGTTTTCCTTGGTATAGGTCTTTGTGCATAACCAGAGTGCATTGAATACTACCAAAATGTTGTGCTGGATTGCTACCAAGTATATTTTTCCAATGGTGACATTTTTTTACTGGACTTTTGGACCTTTCTATGTTGAATTATTAATACAGATGAATATCTATCCACTATTCATAGCACATCTATCTTGTCTGGATGTTTTGGACAGTTTAGAAATGTTGATAACTGGAAGCAATTTCTCACCGAAGACAAAGCAGAGTACTTAATAATTAAATATTTCAAAAGAATAACAGAAATATATGGGGAGCATTCATAATTCTGAAGTTCAGACACCTTATTCTGTTACTTGAACTAGCCAAATGGCTGCATCTAGTGCAGGAAAAAAAAAACAAAACTGGGACAAAACAAAGACTCAAGGCACATTATGCTGGGTGATAGAGATGATATTTCTTTTAATGCCTCTGTAGATGTCTGGGGCTCTCCAGAGTGTGAGATGTAGATGTTTGGGTCTGTCACTCTCAACAGAGATTTCATAGAATCATAGAATGGTTTTGGTTGGAAAGGACCTTAAAGTTCCAACCCTGCTGCCATGGGGGATTGTTTCTGGGTGGTGAGAAAACTTACCAAGGAAGATATTTCAGTAAATAAGCAGATTTATGCGGGGAGGTTTCACCATTCACTATGGATATGCAATCTTGTATGCAAACTAGGCAAGGTTTTGACAAGTAAAACAGCAGGAAGTTCTGGCTTAATTTTTGGGTCTGTTTACTTTTTTTCTTACTTTAAAAGAATGAAAGTGAAATCAGAATGTCTCACAATTTTATCTCTGAGATACACTTTTTTAAAAATCAAGTTAATTTGTCCCTTGTGGCTTCATTGTAACTGTGGACTGGAAAGGCAGTGTGGATAATCAGATAAATGAAAATGAAAACTGTTTTTGTGTAAGTTCTTTTCCTTTCTAGCTGGGAAAGTTCAATAGACAAATTTAGTATATGCAGAGCATACATAAAAAATATTTACAAGGATTTTAGGGGTAGCCACATATTTTTATGTTTATGTAAAACAGAAATAAGTTCTTATAAAAGCTCAAGTCAACAGTCAAAAATTTAAAAGTGGAATTGTGAATAAGCATAATTATAAAACAGTTAAAACCAGGGACATTTTCTCATCTCGCCTCCAAAGCAGAGTTTAAGTGTTCACTGAACATTTTATGAAAATATCAAAATGTAGCATTGACATTCTATCCTAAAGGAATAATTTAATTAACTGCATTTACAATCAACAGTTTGGAGGCATTGAAACAGTTACTAAGATATCCCTCAGTTCAGCATGATAGTGTGTAAACTATGTAGGCAGCCTTAAAGGAACTGAAGTTCACATTAAGGTTTTTATGCTATTACTCAGAGCTATTATGGAAAGTATCCTTCCTCCATATGTAAATAACCTGCATTGCATCCAGTGGTTCTCAAGGCTGGGCAAGGAATCCATCTCTGCTAGCACAATAGCCAAAACACAATTGTCTCTCTTCAGGGTGGGCAGAAAGTTGGGAGCAGCAGCTGGAGCATTAGAGGAACTGACAAGTTATGTTTTTATGACCTGCTTGAAACAATCTGTTTCGACATTTCAGGAATTACCACAGCTTCTGGGAAAAGCCAAACATGTAGTCTGATCCCAACAAGCCAGTGGTCTGTGTTGAAGTTTAATTAAGCCACCTACTGAGAAAGCTACCGTAGGGGAAGCTCTTCTCTGAGCATCGGATTTGCAAACCAGTGGAGAGCATCCAGGGAAGACAGCAGTTTCAACACCCAATATATTTGCCCTAGTTCCTATGAATTACATGCCCTACTTCTTATGAATTATGCATACTGAAAGCTCAGTAAGGAATAATCTTCACAAATTTAGTCATTACAATGCTGAACTAGTAAGTTTATCAATCCATAAATAAAGTATATATTTTACCCACCCTACTAGTTTAGTTTTGTAATTGAGCAGTATAGCTAGGCCTTAATTAGTTTACAGATTGTCATTACCATGATCTATTTACTTTTTAAGCTTCTTCTGGTTTAGTTTTAATCCATCACTATCAGTGAATTTTCAGAAAGCTTCATGATGTGATGCAGTATGTCACTTGTGTCCTTAAATAGCATGATATAAGAATGAAAACAGGCACCATGCCAGAGAACAAAGATCATTAGATGGAATTAAAGAATTTGCATGTAATAGGTGTTAGTTTATATTACATTAAAAAATGAGCTCTTAAGTATAGCTTATTTTAAAACAATTCAGTTACATTTTTACAGAATTGTTCTTTAAATTTTTGGTACAATACATTGTGAAGAGGTTATGAATGATTTTTAAATAAACACTGTGATGATGTCAGTGGGACAGTTCCTGCAAGTAAAAATTCCCAAGGCTGGGGCCAGATTTAAAAAGTTTATGTGAGGTTTTTTAAGTGTAAGTACAGCTTGGTACTCATCAGAGCTTGCTAAGATTAGTTTGTAGACCATAAAAGGAAGTGATACATGACTACACTCCTCTTTCTTCTTGCCTCTTTGTCCTCTCACTTGCTGCTGTTTTTAGAATCAGTCCCATGTTCTACCTGGTGCAAGAAAAGTGTTTTGTAATTTTGAATGAAAATCCACATTGTAGTTTTGAGGCACTTCTTTAAAAATATCTTTCCCAACATATTTCTGCTTTATTGCTTCATCTTTATTGCTTTGTCCTATCTACCACTTCAAAAGGTGCCTGTTTGTTACAGATGGTGCCTTATTTTAGCTTGCAAGGAATTATTTTATTCAGGAAAGCATGATAACTTGTGGATATTTGGATTATTGTCAAATGTCAGCATTTTTTGTTTGTTTGTAGCAATCAACCATTTTCTAAAAGTGGGGAAAATAGGGGATTTCTATATCTATCTCAGGTTTAATCTTATCCTAACAAAAATCCTGAGGATGTTAGAGGGTGCTATTTTCCTATATGGGCTACATAAATACTTAAAATTCATCTTTCACTGGTGTTTGCATCTCACTCTGGGAAAGCCCTGTTTGTCAGGAAGGTTGGAATTTTTAAAATCTTAAATCTCATAGAAGTTATGAAATAGATAATGCTTTCCATAGATGAATTATGTTGCTTGCCAGTCAAAGGTAGTGATACATTCCTCTATGAAAATTTTGTAATTCAGTAATTTAGTAACTTGTGCAGAATACATGAAGAGGGGCAATGAGGTTCCTCAATTTACTGGGAAAACACTCACAGGATTTTTTGAAGTATGAAGAAATTCAATGGCCTGGGAGATGTTTTCTGTAACAGTTTCACTTCTTTGAAGATTGCAATGATATTTCTCTGTTTTTCAGTTTAAAAAATTAGAGTCAATCTCCACTAAAATCCCAGGAAAAAAAAATACACTGGCTTCCTTGAAAACTAGAATGACAATCTCCTTGTTTATCTACTACTGAAATGTTTCAATATTCTTTAATTCTTTCAAATCGTAACTTCAAGGAAAATTTATTTAAACCATTTCCTGCTACCCACCCATGGCAACATTAAAAAAAATGCAGCAAATACAGCAGAATTGAAAAACTTTAAAATTACTCTTGATTTGAAAATATGGTATAGAAACTCTTGTTCTTCATAGTAAAATTTTAAACACATTTACTAAAGAAAAGACATGAAATAACTGCATAAATGATACGCACCTACATGCAATAGTTAGACTGTAAAATTGCATGATTTTTCTTGCTGTAATTTAGAGATGTTAGCAGATAATTAAGATGAGATATCAGCTTTACAACTGTAAGTAACAATCACTTTTATCATTGAAGGGCTTTTTACATTCAAAATTCAATGGCTTCATTAAAAAAAGGATATACAAGATGTTCACACTGTACACATATGTATATGTGATGAAATAGTTAAATAAATAACTAGAGCTAATAAGATTAAGATCCTGAAGAATGGACTATACAGGCAAAAGATCCCCAGATTAGTTTGGTCAGACACACACAGGTTCTTAAAAGAAGCTGCCTATAAGCTTAGAAGCTTGAGCAACTGACAGCCAGAACAGGAAAAACAACATAAGACATGAGCTAGCTGGGCTGTAAGACACATTGAAACAGCCAGTAAATGGATCTTTGCAGAGCTGAACCTTTAGCATCTGCAGGTTCTATCAGATGTGCCAGCTGCGTAGGACATGAGTACGAGCCTGGCTGCAGGGATCAGAGCAGGATGCAGGGAGCAGCTTTCACACAGTTGATGTTCAGGGGTCATATGTTCTTCCTGGTTTTCAGTGTTTTGTGGATTTTATCCAGAAAAATGAAACCTAGGTGAGGGGTGACTATAGCAGCTCCTCCATAGAGCACAAGGTTCAGGCTGGCAATGCCTCAGAGTCCTAGGAGGAAGAGTTTATCTATATATTATATCTATATATTATCTATATATTATCTGAATAATAGGAAGTGAATCAGTGACCCAATTTTACTTGTTTTGATTTCGTGTATGGGTCCCTCTTTACAGGGTTGCTAGAACAAGATGAGTTTCAGTCACCTGACTAAGATCATCTGTTTGAGAACATTGATTGGATTAGTTACTTACTTCAAGGTTTCTTACACATGACCCTGGTACACTTTAAGAAATACTCTTTATCCAGTTACAGATTTTACAACAGCAATACTTATTACAAGGAATAGTGTCTTCAAAATTACAAATTTATGCTGAAGGTGCTATAAATGTAATTTATGATCATGTTTAAAATTAAAATAGCTACTTACACTTCAGTTGAATTAGAGGAGAAAGCATGCTTGGGCCTTTTGGTTTTGTTTTTGCCATGTACATGATTAGGGTAGAATCTTAAGTAAGTTGGATTAGTGCCCTTGAGTAGTCTGCAAATAAGATATCTATAAATAACCTTAAGTCTTAGTTTAGTTTTTATTTTAACATGTTCCAGGATTGTGAGAACAGTACCAGAGTGAGAGTATGAGGTGACCCTGAGGTAAACTTTTATATGATGCAAGAAAAATGACCTGGGGCTGTTTCTCATGAAACTAACTTCATTTCAAGGCCATTCCATAGTTTTTCTCAGAAAGAGGAGAATAGATTATATCATTTTTATTCCAGTTGCCCAGTAGCTTATTCTTGGAGAACATTCTGTCTTAATTTAGAAAATGGAAATAAAGATAAATTCACATACCAAAGAACAGAAGGTATAATAACAACAGAAAGGTATATCAGATTATTCATTTGTCAAAACATCAAAAAGAGCTTCAGCTGAAAGTACAGAACAGTGGGAAGGTTAAGGTTCATGCACTATTGGAACTGTTTTGGGATGACAGCATGAATATTTGTTTGCTTGTTCAATGAGTAATGACCTTCAAAATGCTACAGGAATGAATACATGCAAATGTTGAGAGAAAGTCTCTCCTCAGGAGACTGTGAGTCTTACAAATGGTTTTTGCTGATTGTCTGAGTTTCAGTGGAGAAAGGAAAAAGAGAAGTGTCACCAGATCCTTTGACTTTCTTGCTTTAATTGAAATATTTTTTTTTTTAATCAGAATTTGATACTTTAAAAATATTTGCTTCATGCAGGAAGAATTGCTTTGATAACCTGTTAATATGATTTTGGATTCCAGACCTCTTTTGCCACCCCAAAAAAGAACAAGAAGAGGGAAACCCCACAAAAATCTAACTATGCAAGTTAGCTACAGCACTTCAGCTGTAGTTCAGACAAACACACAAATTAATTTATCAGTAGTAAAGGTGGCAAGAATGCAGCCCTCTGTAGGCTGTATTTTTCAAAAAGTCTATATGAGTAGTAACAAATATATACCTAAAAGTGACAATTCAGCCTTATCTCATAGGGCATTTTTCTGGGCACTCTTTCCTCTGAGTTAGTTTCTGCTACGAAAAATTCTAGAGCGATTTACCAAAATCAGAAAAAATGCTCTATTAATTTGAGAATACAGGGATGCAAGTATTCACTTGATCACAGCATTCTTTAAATGCAAGGTGTGAATGGGAGAACTAACTACAATTAAATCATGGAAGGACTGACATAAGATTTAGCCAAAAAGAAATTTCACTTTATGATAAAAATGTTTTGAGCTTTATTTTTTGTTTCTGTTGTCCTTTAATTTTAAAATTGTAATTGAAGCAGAGAACCTGTTTTACAAATTATAGTGTGTGATTCCTAGAAATGGCATATTTCTGTTCATTTAGAGATCACAAGAAGATAATAGAACTGCTTTAGTGATGCTAGACTTTAATGTATACTTCCTTCCTGGCCCTGCTAATAAGTTTTGCCTCTTACCCTTCTTTGGGTACTTAAGTTCAGTGACAGCGGTTTGTTGTAGTGGTTGTTGTTGTTGTTGTTGTTACAGTTACTCAAGGCTATTTCAAGTCTCATGTTGCAAGCAGTTTCACAAAGCTTCAAGGTCTGAATAAAGAGGTCACTTAAATTCAGGGTCAGTATTTGTTCATTTGTACACTCCTGAGTCACTAAATGGTGAGCTCATAGTTATTTAAAAAGGAAAAAAAAAATTCTGTTACCTGTCTCTGGCTTAGTGAGTTAGCAAACAGGATTGAGTAAAAATAGGAGAGTTAATCATCTGTAGTACAGACAGCAAAGCTGTTTCTGACTGGGAATAGGTCACTTGTGCTCTATCACATCTCAGTCACTGTTGGATGTGCCCATGTTAGAGCAGCAATGGAGTTATTGCCCCACAGGTAAAGTCAAACAGGCTCACAGAACCCTCCACTCTACCATCCCCACCCAATCACAAACTGCTTCCCTCTTGGAGCAACAGATCACATGCAAAACTGGTGTGTGTGTGTGTGTGTGTGTGTGTGTGTGTGTGTGTCCAAAATCAAAATATAGCAAATCAGGAATGCTGTTTAAATGAAACATCTGTAAAGTACAAACAGACTTTCATGGACTAAGACAGTCGCTTTGTTGCCTCCCTACCTGCAAGAAAGGTGAAGAGAGAGAAAGATGAAGTAATGACAACATTTGTGGATTCTTTTCATTTGAAAGAAAATTATCAGAGTCATAAATGACTGCAAAGTAGAAAAGATGCCCAGTGTTTTAGATGCTGTGGGCTATCTTCTTGAACTAGTTTCTTTGCAGATATTCACTTAGTGCCTGATTCTGCCTCACTTGGAGCACACTAAGCAGCATTTTAGGGAAAATGCTGCACTCAGGATGGACATTGTCAATTTATTTTGAGATGAACACTTCACTGTGGACACAGCCTGTGCTAAAGGCTCAGTGCAACTAATGAGACTCAGGGACATGAAGTATTTTTCTCTCTCCAGAAAATGGGGCACCTCTATTGTATGAGAGACAGCTGCCTTTCAACTCTGCAGCAGCACGTTGCACAGATTTGTGTACATAGGTAAATGCAGGCAGGGGCTGGCTGCTCCTCCCTCAGCATACAGGAAGTGCACCTTATTATTAGGATGATGGATAAATTAACTGCCCAATTAACTCTCTTCCACCATCATCTTCCATGGAGTACTCAGTGTTTTCTTCTATCTCCCATAACAATCAAAAATTGTGAGTCTTTGCCTTGTAGTTTTAGAATATGACCACAAATACTGTTCAGATCCTTCCAGAACTAAAGTCCCAGGTACATTTGAAATAAAAGATGATTGTCAGCTTTGTCATAACCTTTTGGGATGACTGCCTTTCAGATCTTCAAGAAGTCAATAAACTGAAGTTGAATGAATAGCTTGTCAGTGTAGAAATAATCTGTATCAAGAAAGTATAGTAGAATAATGATCTAAAAAAATATTAGTTTTAATTCATGCATGAAAGTGACCTGATGGCTCCTAAAAGATGAGCTATGATTAGACTAATTCTCTTCCAAGTAGATTAAAAATGAGACCTTATAAATATCTAGGTAATAAATTCATGCTAAAATTATTGACCTGATTAATTGCTTAAATGGGATAGATTATTCCAATTAAGTCTTCAAATATGTTACAGGAAAAAATAATATCACACCTCATAAAAACAATATTCTTTTATTGAGTTTTTTAACATTCAAGAGTTCATGAAAACACAGTAATTATATTTTTTATTTTCAAATAATTTATGCAGATAAAAGGCTACACCTTGTTTCATTTATATGATCATGTGTAAAACTAACAAACAGTGAGATTGAGGAATTTCCTAATCAAGATCTGAGACTGATTCTTCTTGCTATTAAAGGAAAAATCACATATTTTCAGCTTCTCCACTTTTTTATAATTTATGTTTACTCTTCAAGAAATTCAATTTTTTTAAGCTAAAAGACGGTTGTTGATATGAGATCACTCTTCAAGGAAAGAGTAACTTCACACTTTTGGCAGCTAGTGTTACTCTCTGTGCACACCCTATGAAGACCAATTGCTAAAAATTCTTTAATTAGGTATGATATGATAGGTGCTCACTCCCTGGTTCTTTCTCATGACAAGGTCAATACTGAAGGATAAATTTCATTTATTTTATTAATTATATACTGAGAACATAATAAACACAAACTGAACTGTACTTACAATATCATCTGGGAAAATATTATTATCATTGTATTGGTAAAAATGTTATGATAGATTGATCAAATTATTGAAGGAAATTCCCTGGAAAACAACTTACAAGAAAACTCATGTTATTTCAAAGACAGTCAATTGACTAAACATATATATACTTCCTTTCTATAATTTACAAAATCCTTCTGCTGAAATGACTGGAATTCTGAAAAATGAGGAAAGGCTGAGAGAACTGGGTTTGTTCATTCTTGTGAAGAGAAGGCTTAGGGAAGATTTTATCACCATGTTCCAGTATTTAAAGTGTATCTACAAAGAAGATGGAGGCTCCCTTTTTAGAAGGAGTCACACAGCAAAGGCCAGGCCTGAAGGAATATAAATTATTCCTGGGGAGATTTCATTTAGGCACAAAAGGAAAATTTTTCACAATAAGAGCAGTCAGCAATTTGATCAATCTCTCCAGAGAAGTGGTAGATTCCCCAACACAGAACAAGGCACTTGACCATCTTCTTTAGACCACACTTTTGCCAAGAATGGTTGGACCAGATGATACTTGAGATTTCTTCCAACCTGCTTTTCTTTGATTCTGATTGAAAGTCAGTGTGGAAAAAAAAAATGTTTGTAGACCTTAGTTACAATACAAATATTGACATGCTGGTGTCTTTTGGCCATTCTACCATCTTGGTTACTAGTCTATCTGCAAATTGGTCATGCTAATAATGTTCTTGTTCTTGCAGTTTGTATGCCTGGTTTTTTTTTAAATTGGTAGAAATCCAGCGTTGCCAGATAATTATGAAAGAGGTCTGAATATCACAGAAGACTGTTTCTTTTTTTTTCCCTGATACAGCCCCTTAATAAAGTTTCTGATTGCATTTCTTGCATTCAAAGTAGGTAATGCTTCTTTCCTAAGGCTAGATAATGCTTTCATCATGATGGGTTTATGAGTAAGATGCTGTTCAACATAATGATATCACTGTCTACCTTATGTGTGCTGTTCATTTGCAATTCTTAAACTGTACAGACAATCCGTCTTAATCTGTTGTAAGTCTAACTTAAAAGAGTTAGAAGTCATGCAAAATCAAGAGTAAAAAAGAACTGTCATGATCCTGTTGTTAACAACTTTACACCAGTAAATGGAGTAAGTCCTTACATGAGTGGGTCTATTTTGAATATAAAAAAGTTGTTCTCAGTGTTGGAAAAGGTAACTGCTCTTTTGCTCCTATTTTCCTCTCAAGATTTTTATTCAAATAAATTGTAAAAAAAATTTTAAAAATCAAATAGATTTTTATTCACATAATTGCCAGAATCATAAAAGAAAGAAACAGAATATCAGACATGTAACTATCTAGAGCAGTCAAGGCAGTCATTTTTGTGACTTATTCAAGCCATTGATGGTGTACCACAATGCCTGTTGCTACTGAACAGGAAACAAAACCAATTGTGTACAATATGTACATTA
Organism: Agelaius tricolor; assembly: GCF_023055355.1. Taxonomy (NCBI): domain Eukaryota; kingdom Metazoa; phylum Chordata; class Aves; order Passeriformes; family Icteridae; genus Agelaius; species Agelaius tricolor. Next base: position 50,995,145 of record NW_027269263.1, read on the forward strand.
ATATGTACAGTGTGAAGAGAAAACAGATGGCAGGGATGCATAAAACTTTAATGTCCTCCAATCTGTTTACTTATTTTAATCAGCTATTATAATCATCACCCACTGTGTGCTTTGTTTATGTGGGGATGTGCTGGTGTGATCAAGCAGAAGAAAATCCAGAGAAATATGCCAGATCCCAAATCTGGTAATTATAATCAGAAAGCTACTGTGTGCTACAAAGGATTAGGACAGACCAGAAGACACCATGAAGAGTTAGCATTCACTCAGGACTGCATTCACTCACAACACAACTGAGGTGAAATCTGCCAGCACAGATTTAGCAGGTGACACATATGGAGAGATGCTCCATTAGCGCTGGCCTGTATGGCTCACATTTCTACACCCCTTGAAATGCTAACTCAAGCTTCTTTTCTAGATGCAGCATGTTTTTATCTCAGTTCTTATTCCCTTCATAAAGTACTTAGATGTTTCTAGCAAAAACTGCAAGATGTAATCTTCAGTATGGTTTCTATGGTTAAAAAGTGACTTGGATGGAGAAAGTGGGTTTTTGGGGGTTGTTTTTGATGTACTCAAAATCAAATAGGCAATTCATAATTCAGTTGAAAGCATCTCTCTTCTAGTGATGAAGGTGAAAGAAAATGCTAAAAATCATGGCCTTCTGAGATTTAAAATATTCATTTTTGTACAAACTTTTAAAAGCCCAGTATGGACTTTAGAAGAGAATTTGACAAATGTCTTACTCTGGACATGGTCACAATGAATAGGGTAGAGGAATCTTCAAGAAGATGATAGGACATAACAAGTGTATGTGATATTGTAAATAGCACATTTATTTTAAATTTGCGTGCTCTGCTCTGATTGTCAGTTGTTTCCTGATGACATAAGGATTTTGTTTGTCTCAGGCTTGCTGTAGAAGATGTTGTCCAAAAAACCAAAATTTTACTGGTTGTAGGAAAGACAAGTGCTGGTCTCCAAAAAATAACCTTTTCATGACAGATGCCATTTTGTATTCAGTTAAAAAAAAAAGAGGAGGAAAAATGATGGGGATGAGTTGCTAATATTTTTAAATGCAGCACAGAATTTGGTTTTTATACTAAACATAATTTAGAAACTGATTATATGATATTTAATAATATAAATGTTTAGCAAAAAATTTCTCTGAAAGGAAGGAAGTGGCGTAAAGGAAAAAAAACTTGGTGTTAATCAAGTTGTTCAGGGCCCCACAAATTCACTTCCTTGTCCAAAGTCAATAGAAGAAGCTCCTTCTTCCTCTTCAGTAAGTGGAAGGAAATGTACCTGCTAGGGACTTTGACCCAGATTTTGTCATTCTTGAGTTAGGGAAATCCTAGCCTGTAATTAAGAGTGAAGTAGCTAATAAATTATGAAGGAAATAATCTTGCTATAGAAACAACCACCTGAGAGGTGACTGCTGATCTGCAATCCACTGTGCTGTGGGCTGCAAAATTATCTGATGGGAATGAGGAAATGCATCCGGGGAAGGACCAATGACAAAACTAATCTTCGAAAGTCATTCTGGGAGGGATATTCCAATTTTCCTCCTACAGGATTCTTTCAGGAACATTGTCTGTGTCATTATTTCCTCCTCTCTAAAGTAGGTAAAATAGCAATTACCTTTGAGAAGCAATTCTAGTTAGTAATAATGTTGACAATAGGTTCAAGATGGCTGTCTAGTACAGGTATTTATTTAAGAAATTAATATTAATCCTTGAACTCTAACAAAGGACTAAAAGTCTGTGGAATAACAAACAAGCCAGTGACTGTGGCTGGATCCATTCTCTTGATGTGCAGTTGTCCAAGCTGAGACACAGTTCTTCACAGCAGAAACTCCCAGCAGCAAAACAGGAGTGAATAGAAGACTGAATTAATTTCCTCTGTCAGCCTATATGCATTTTCTAGAATGTGTTCGCTCATCTAAAAGGCATCAAAGAGTTCCTCTTCCCTAAAATTGTAGGGTTTAGAAATGGAATGATGACAAAGGTTCACTAGGCCGTTTCTGTTATCTAATGGTCCTGTACCTGCTTTTATTTGACTATGTTTTGTTTTTTTTTTTAATTGGATAAAGGATAGTATTTTATCTTTTTTGTTTTACTTTTATACCAGATTCCATGGAGGGAAGAGATTAGCACCTCCAGTATATGAAGGCGTCTTATCCTCAGATGACAAAGGCTGAAGATCCAGGTAGAAATGCCTGTTGGAAAGCAGAAGAGTTTTAAAACATCATTTCAAGAAGTGGATTGATACTACCAATCAGATACAAGTCCTGTAAATAAGCTATTTCACTTTTCTGTAATTGCCAGGTATCTGCATGTTCTTTTATGTTTCAATTATAGCTCATTGCATTAACACCTACATTTATAGCAAATTATATTTGAAAGGCTTCTTGTTTATTATTACATTTAAAGTTCATTGTGGATTCAGCAGTGTGTACCCAAGTGGCAAGTCAGCTGAGGTAACTCTTGTGCCTCCTATCTTAGCAAATGTAGTTGAAGAATGACCCAGAGAAGTTGAAAGCCAAACACAAACCTGAGCACTTAGCTCAGCTCATGCATGCCATGAGATGCACACAAACAGATGGGCAGAACCTTCTCAGATGAACTTCAGCAAATATGATGGAGTAGCAGAAATACCAAACCTGCCCAGTGTCAGCTGAATGATGGCAGGTTTGATACAGTCCCCTAGAAATCATGCATAAGGCGTACAATACCCTCAGTCAAACAGAAAGAAGAAAATCCTAATATTTGGGTTATACCATTTGACCTTTCCTGACACTAAACAAGCCAAAAAAGCCTTGGGAAGTGACTGAAGAACATCAGTTTGTTTACATGAAGATTCCTTGATTAAAAAAAAAAAAATTCTATCCTTGCTTGACTTCTTACTTAAGTATCAGGCTGCATGTCTTTGCTTCTGTCAAGTTTATATGCTCAGAAATTTTTGAAAGGTTGAATCACAAAGCTTTTTAATCACATACACTTAAATAAAAAGCTAACGCTGACCTGCCATGACAATCAGGCACAGTTTAAAATCAACTCACAGGAAGACAAAGTTATGTTTAGTTTGGAGAGTTTTTACATCTACTTTATATAAACTAACGAAGCTGTTAAGAGCAAATGGAAATGACATGAGAGAAAGAGGTTATACCAGGCAAAGCAGATTTCTTGGTTTTCCTTTCTATTTTAGTCAAAACAAATGCATTTAACCATTTAAATACAAGTCTGTTGACATAGATGTAATTGTATTAATCTCAGTTGCACAGAAGGTTTGAATTATGACAGAAAGAAGTATCTTCTGTTTGCTTTCATTGTATTCTATTAGTTTGACCTGGATGTCTGCCTTTGTGCTAACCATATGACAAAAATAAGATATTTAAAATTTTTAATGCTATATCTTGGCATACAACTTCAGAAATAGAAATGTTAGAACTATAAGCTGATATAAGTCTCACATAGAATACAACATTATTATATTGCAAAGAGGAAAAATCTAAGATGCAAAACAATGACGTGGAAAGACCTATAAAGGACTCAAGAGCTTGTTTTATAATGACAACCAGTACCATGTGTCATGGTCTGCTTGGAAAAAAAAAGGCTTTTGAAACTGAAGCAAATAGTTTTTTATACACTCATTTAATAAGAAATCTAATCAGCACTGACCCACAAATGAAGTACATAATGCATAACCTGAAGTGTAAGAAACAAGTGCATAAAACAATATGCTTTTACAGTATTCAGCAGGTATATGGTGGATTTACACAGAGCTGCAGCAGACACTCTTTGATTCATTCAGCTCTGTGATGTCAATTTTATGGTAGAGATGGAAGAGAGATAACAAATAAACTTATCCCCACATTCCAGCCTTCATTTTCTATTTTTCACTGAATTGAAGTTCAAACGCTACAAAGTATAGAACAAGCAAGGTGAAGTGAGCTCAGCTTTTGTGGAAAATGAGACAGGAGGAAAAGACAGGGACTGGAACTTCACCAGATGGGTATTTCTTTGTATTTAATACCCTATTCATCTATCAACTTTTGTTTACACACAATACACAAATATATAGAAACTCATTATCAACACATTAAAACCCCAGGGCTACATTGCTTTATTAAAACTGCAAAATCATGCATCTGAAGGCAAGGAAATGCTGGAAGAGGGTTACCTGGGAAATATCCATTCAGCACATTTTTGTTAAGGTTTCTGATTTGTACAAATTGTGATGTAATTTTAATTAAATGATTTTTTTTTTTCAGGGGACCTCTGTTTCATTCACAGTACAGAGTGGATGATGCTTGCTTAATGAGCAGCTGCTCAATACTGGTTTTGTTTCATTGTTCAGCATGTGTGGTCCCATTTGTTATTTACTAGACACTAACAATCCAGATCCCTACTGAGGACTATTAATTTCCTCACAGACTTTTCTTTTCTGATTTCACTATCATGTAGGAATACAGCACATAAGCCTTCTCAGCACCCTGTGATACCCAGGATGATGTCATTGCCATCAGAGATGGAGATTTGATATGTAAAGGGATTCAAGTCCAGAATTTCTATTGCATGGCCAGCTTAACACAAGAGTGGATTCTTTATTCATAGGCTAAAGCTTTGTATGTTAGCTCTATCTATTCAAATACATGTCACCCCAACTTTTACTATAACTGAGGACACCAAATGGTTAATCTAAGTTTGGATTAAGTGACTTGAAAATCATCGAACATCTTTTTGATTATGATATTTCTCTGAGACAGTATTCAGCTCCCATAAATATGAGACAGCTTTCTTTTCCTAACAATCCCTAACAATCTGCCCTTTGCCTAGCAGCTGTAGGACCTTCATGGTGTCCAGCTTCCATTGCCTCTGTGGTGTGTGATGATTGAAATACTGAGCTGTGTCCTGGACAGTTAACATAATGTATATTCGCAATGGGGAAGGTAAATTCAGATTGCATCAGTGATCTTAGTTCTGATGTGTTGACATCTGTCTACTCAGTTTTATAATCCTTGTAATATTCCTTTACCACACCTTTCACATATGGCTAAAAAGAAAGAAATCTTAAAGCACAATCCTCCTGACTCCTTATCACTGTTGTTTCTATGTGTTTCAGTAAATCAGTGCTGCTTTAGGATAACAGATAACAACAATTGTCCTTTTTCTACTCTCTCTTTTAGTTCCCAGTTTAAACCACCTTGCCTGGCTATCAGAGTGAGACAGAGTAAGCAACAACCCATAGTGGAGCTTGGTACTGGGTATTATCAGAGAACTATCAAGATTAGTGCTTCTATCCTGTTTGTTTACTGCACTTCCTTGCTCCACTGCTGTGCTATGCTCACAGCTGGGAGGTCTCTGCTGGGCCTGGAAGGTTGGTCAGAAAGCTGTGCCCATTCATGCTATGCAGCTGCTCATAGCTACCAGTCCCTCATGCTACCTGCCAGGGTCCCTGGGCATTTCCCAGCAGATATCACAATTCCAGAATCCTCTTAACTTGCAAGATGTTTTATCCTGTCAGGTTCCTCACTTTTCCTTTTTTAGACCCTCTTTTATTTTCCGTGGCTGCTTCTCAGAAATCCTCCTTTTTGGCATTCAAAACCTTCTCTCAGGAGTTCATTTTTCCCTCTTAAATACTGTATGCACTGAAGCACAGTATGTGGTCTTCTCTCCAACTGGTGAATGCATCTTATATCTTTAATCAATATCAGAATTCAGGAGGTATTTCTCTTGTTTAGTCTAGGTGTTACCAAAATTTATGACCAGCTGGTAGTAGTGGCATCCAGGAGGTAGCAGATTTATACTTTAGATTTCAGAAATTTGGTCAGGCATTCATCTCCATACAGTCATGTACTCAATTTTGTGCCACCTGTTGGTATTCAAAATTTAAGGTACTAACAAGCTCCTTGTTTTCAGGCTTCATGCTCAAACAAGCTTACTTTCTGTTTCTCATTCTCCAAAGCCAAAGGACAACTATGAGAAAAAGACAAACCTGTCTAGAAAGTCTGAGGTCAGACCATGGGGAAGGTCAGCCCTAAAATGAATTATCCCGATTACATTTATATTTGAAACAAGTACATTCTGAAAACTGTGAGAAACATGCCCATTACTCAGCAATGCTAAATTTAGAGACATGATTTTCCTAAAACCTAAAAGTTTCTTCAAGGCACTTATGGACCACAGTTTTTCGCATGATTTTAATTTACCTTTTGTAAGTGATGTCAAGTCACATTTCCAAAATAAAACACATTTCTTTCATTTGCTGTGGCCCTTATTCTTCCTCTTTACAGCAATGACCATTTGTTAGTTTGGGGGTTGTTGGATTAACCCTCCCACCACCCACTGACCAATATAAATATTTTCCTCCACTTCATTTCCTTAAGCACCTAAATCAAACTGTGTGGTGATGAGAATGATAATGAAAATTAAATTTCCCTTTGGTATATGTCTTCAGCTCCAATTTAAATTTCAAGATGTCAGACACAAACTTCATGCTGAAAAAATATGAATATCATCTATGCAGCAGTCTAGCATGTTCCCATTATTATTTTAATGCATAGGGTATAGATTGTATGTGCTATTCTAGGGATGGAACATTTTGCCTGAAGAAGTGGAACTCAGTCACAGATTTTAAGAGTTTTCTAGGAGAAATAAGACTTGGCTAAGTCATTGTTTCAGTTCAGTTCAGTTCTGTCACTCGATAATAGTGTAAAATATTTCTTTTCTAAATTACACCATGGCACCATTTTTGGAATGAGAGCGGCCCAGCATGCATACTATTGAGCCTATATACAATTAACAGAATGCCTTTTGTACTGCATTCTTCAGTAATTCTAAATAGCTTATTTGAATGTCCAGCCACTATCTGGCTGCAGAATACCCTACTAGAAGTAAAATATACTAAAAGTATATTACTTTTCTGGAGTTGGGAGAGATGTTTGTACCATGGACTGTGATATTTTCTTGTTCAATTGCATGCTGAGAGTTTTTGTAGTCGTGGTCAAGCACTATTTTATATCACTACAGAGTCTCTATACCCACCACAGTTTAAACACAAATTTGGACCTGATTACAAGGATTACATATTGATCACTAGCATGGCAATATTGAATTCTGATATGATAACATATCAGTGGTTTGACCCACAAAAGCCTCTTGCTCACTCCTCTTCTGCAGCTGGACCTCTGAGACAAAATCTAACTAAGGGATTCTTGAGTTGAAATAAGAACTGGGAGAGAGATTGCCTACTAAATACCCTCAAGGGGAGAAGAGGCTCATCTCAGAAACAGAAAAAAATTTTTGTTAACAAAATCAGAGCAGGGTAATGAGAAGCAAAATAAGACCCTAAGTATATCAGGGAGCAGTACCATGTGTTGAGCATGAACTGTACACTAATAACAGTCCAAAAGCTTACAACACAATTTTAGATTAATTATTTCTAGGCCTGTTTCCATAAAAAGATTGAAAGTGCTTTGCTTTTGTGGAATCCAAGTCTGAATTAACCATTTTGTGACTCCTCTCCCAGTTCTTAGTCCAGTTGCTGCTGAACTGTTTTTGTATATGCCTTCTTTCTTTTCCCAAGGGTACATCCTTTGCTACAAAAGAATCGTTGGTAGGTTGTTTTGGGGGGTCTTTTGCTTTATTTTGAACCTGGTAGTTCACTTTCAATTACTGAAATCCAAAATCACATATTCAGAACCCTGACTCCTTACACATAATATACCAAGAAGGATTTTATTTTTAGGGGAAATAAAGACAATAATACCTGCAGATAGAGGTGTGTCTTTTGTCCCACAATCCACTGACTGTGGGACATAGATAAGTGTAAATATCATATAAAGTTGTTACAGAGACCAACAGCAAAGACTATAATAAGAGGTCAAAGATACAATGACATTGCCCTAAAAGACTTCATGGTTCAAGAACTTTCTAAGACATACATCTGTATGCTTAATAGCCCTTGACAGATTTTGTTTTCTTGACTATGTACTGGATAAAATTGTTCTTGTTCATGGAAGGATTTAAAATTTAGTCTCAAAATAGTGTTTTAGCAGGAAGGCTTAGGGTACTTAGTTTTTCTTTGAAGGTCTGTTTATGTATTTTGCAATAGTTTTCCATTGGACAAAGCAAAGTAGAAGTCCAGGGGGATTTGAATGCTTTTCACTTAGGTGAAAACTCAGATACAATCATCCTCTCTTCAGTGCTCTTCTTCTGGTCTCCAGAATGAGTAATAATTTTCTTCACGTAGCTTGAGAGAAGGAATAGGAAATGCTTTCTCTAGGTCTAACAGTGCTACATTATGGTGCAATTATGAGATTCTTGGTTTGAACCTGTCAGCCTACAGTCTGCAAATCTGTCTTTAACAGTGTGAATTAGTTTTTAGATGAGTATGCATATGTACATATATACACATATATGCATATGTAAAACATACTCTAATCTCAGATATCTATCAATTTGAATAAGATCAAGCAGCGTTACTAAATCTAAATTATTTTTCTAGGGATATTTCCCAGGTCAAATCCAGGCCAGTTTCTCACTTTTTCATAGTATGTCTCAGTTTTGTAGTCAGTCATTTGACAGTATACAGGTTAGATCCAAGCTGACAGTCCTGGCAGTTGGGAAGAAAGATAGAACCAGTAACAACAAACTGAGTGATTTCAACTATTGCTATTAAGTGTTTCTTAAATCATTGTAAAAATTTATCAAGGTAAAGTGGAGAGCACTCAGTTCCTGCAAAATAAAATCAGTATTGATAATATTGTAATACCCTGTTGACATTCTAATATTTGCTGTCATACATTGAAATAAAGTGTGTTTAAATTGATGGTATAATTTTCTCTACTTCAAAAAAAGAGTAGGTCTTCTGATATACTGAAGATGTTGTTGCAAGCCCTTGAGCCTTTTGTTGCCTTCAAACCCAGTTACAAAGAAAATAAACTTTCTAGGAAGTGGAAGCATTGGTAAAGTGTTAATCTATTTTAAGCCTCAGGCTATTTGAAAAATCACAGATGTACCACGTGTCTGCAGAGCTAAGAATGAAACCAGAACAGTACTGAGAATCCCATTTTGTGCACTGCCATCAAAAACAGTAGAAAACACAAAAGTGCATATTAGCTATAAAGCACAATGTTGTCTTGTTTCCTCGCTTTCAGCCCAATACTTTCATAAATGAAACATGCTTCATGTAGCAGGAAATTGTTCATCTTTTTATGACTAATAAATATAAGAAAAACCATGCTAATTAGAATTTGCAAGTGTAAATTTGACAAATACATATGCATAGGAACATATGTGCATACACATGGGAAGAAATGCCCATGTGAAATATTACTGTAAGAACTCTTGCAATGTTAAAGGTTCCTGTTAATGTCAGTGTGATGCTGGTGGTCAAACATAGGAACAGATTGCTGGAGAGGCTGTGAAGTTTTCTATGCAGATATCCAGATCCTGCCTGGACAAGACCATGAAGTGAGCTAGTAGGTTTTGAGTGGGGAGTAGGAGTAGATTATCTCCAGGGGTAAATTGCAGCCTAAATATTCTATGAGGCTACTGTTCATTAAATTTATCACTGAAACGAGGTTGCTAATATTTTTAAAGATAAGTTTGAAAATACATTTTCCTGAATCTTTTCTTACAGAAATGATAAAAATGTCTGCCTTTCATGTTTCATGTTTTCAGTCAAATGTCAAACCATAATACTGCTAGCTGGAAGTGAAAATACAGTGCCTGATGTTTTCCTTATTTTCACGTTCCATTTTCTTTACAGCGTGATAATTTTCCTTTCCTGAGAGCCACATGGCAACTGTGTCTCTTTGGAAATGAACCTCTTTGATAAGACTGGCTGTAAGGAAAGATAAAATAAGACAGTCCTAAGGAGATACTGGTAACTAATAATGCAGAAATTAAGTATTGTGGAGGGTTTCTTTCCTCATTCCCCTAAGAAAATGTTGATTTCAGCTGAAAACAATATTTTTAAGTAATACAAAATTCAGCTTCTTAAGTAATGCAAACCAAAACCCTCAAAGAATTCAAAATATTTTTCTATGTTATTAGAGTTTTTTGGTCATATTATTGTCACCCGGTGTTCTTGAATGTATTCTCTTACATTACATCAAAAAGGAGAATATATTGGAGCATGCATTTTTTTCAAAAAATTATAATATCACTAGCCCCACAGCTCTATAAATGTAATTTTCTCCGTTCTTTTCCAGATCTCTTTCTGTCAGGGGAGAATTTTTCCTTTGGCTGATAATTAACAGTAAAATCTTTCATGTCTTTCTTCTTGGGTAGCAATGAGATGCAACTCCACAGTTACCTTCCAAGAGCAAACTAGCAGTCCTGTCATTTAATATTTTTCCCCTAGCTGAGACATTTTCAATGGCTTTAATACATTTCTGATATTGATCTTAAAGAAATGCTGCCTTGATCTCTTATCTCTTGGGACAGTATTAAATGAACTTATTTTTGAAGGTGGAATGAATGAAGACGTCATCTAAAAACCCCACCTAATTTTGTATCACCCTTAATGTATCACTTCAACCCATTTAGTCACTGTGATAATTTTTTTGTCATGAAAAATTATGACATAGTTAATAAAAGTTTTACTTGAGTAGTTCTGTAGTAGTGGTAGTATGTAGTGATAACTAAGTCCAATGTGTATTCAAACTTTCAAAATCAAATCAACATGTTGTGTCGCACTAAATCAGGAAATTACATTCAAAACACATCTTTGGTTCTTGGCCAAAGGTGGTGATTTGTGGGGAATCAGTACTTTCAAACTATTTCAGTGATTTTGGACTATACATACCTGAATTTCTGAATTAAAAAATTGCATATCTTGAAAGGAAAAATTATAGAGTCAGATAATTTTCTTGAAATAGCATTACTTAGGGAAAAAAAGCAGTAATTATCAGGGAGTAGACCTATGTATGAAGCATCAGACACAGAGTAAATCATCATATTTTTTACCATGTCTGAAACCTGATTATTACTTTTTAACAAAGCCTAAATGTAGCAAACTGGAGATCGACAAGCTCAGCTCAGATTAATGGTGTGCTGAAACTTGTCAAATTATGCATTATGTCTTGTCATGACACAGGAAGGGCAGTGAGTGCAGAACCACAAAAAAAGAACAGCTTCATGGCTCTTTTTTTTTATTTTTAGACCCTAAGACATGTTGCTATCAGAAGATGTGCCTGGGTATTTAATGTCAGACTAGACATACATAAATTCCATCTCACTCTTGCCCAGCTGTCTAGGCTCTTCTGTGACAGCAGCAAATCTCCCTGTATTAAAGACATTTTGAAGCATATTCATTGAGTTCAATGATTTTAAGGTGGCAAATTGAAGAAATTTTATGTAAAAACTAATAAAAATCAACAATGAAAGAAATTAGTATTTCATTGACCATTACAGATATGTGGTTTGCTTTGCCCTAAATTGTTAACTGAAGAGTATAGCAGATGTCAAAAATGGGCTACTAAAATAAATAAATGCCCACACTAAGTTTTTTCAGAGATTAAAAATACTCAAAAATTCTGTAAAGACGTATTGCGTAGTCTGTCTTCAGACTGCTCTTAGGCAAAGCTAAGAAAAAACCCTTTTGTGAGAGTTACTGTGTTTCTATCACCAAACCCAGCTGCTAATTTATATCATGTTGTTTTCACCAAGGAACAAGTACATGAACATAAAATATTTAATTTCATTCTCTAAAAGAAACGTGTAAAAAAGGTAAAAAAAACTACAAATCAATATCATACTTATCTTATTCTCTGAAAAGACCTTTGTTACTGCCTGGAAATCAATTACATCTGAAACAAAATGGGTATCTTTGATTCTGTTTTTATATTCTACACAATTTTGTATTTTTTGTAAGTTGGAGGAACTTCAAAAGTTTGAGAGATTTAGGTCAGTTGAATACTTAAATAGGAATGTTGTCCCTGATTTTAATCAAAATGTTTTGATCTATAAAACTAGGTTGAACTATTGCAAAAATGCTTATGGGGGAATTTATGATGCTTCTATTTCTGTTTAGCTGGAAAAGTTGCAATAACAGGCGCAGAAAGCAAGTGCAGAATTTTGGCTTGATGGAAGAGAGGAGATGGAAAACTGTCATGCCTGTAAATAGTTTAATTTCTTATTCTGTGTGTCTTTCCCATTAAAATTGCTTTTGTCTATATTTATAAGGTCTTAAACTAAAGCTACACATTCTCTAAAACAGTTGAAACAGATAAAACAGTTACCCTGTCATAGAAATCTCTGTGTATCCCTTACAACTCTGTAGAGGACACACAATGGACCACGCCCAGGAAATGATGGTACTAATTGTCATGATGGATACCAAACAAATACTAACTTTTATCACAATTGTGTAAGAGAATTTCCTGCAAAAACAGAAGAGATAGAAAGTCTTATTCTTATTTGGCTCTAGTATAACATTATTATTTTCTCCCATCTTGTGAAAAAGGCTAAATATCCAGGAGGTAAGAAGATTCCTAATGAAATGTGTCATTTTCTCTGCTGCAAAAATCCTAGTCCTAGAAAACAATTTAAATGAGATTATTTATCAGAGGGGCCTCTGATTACAAGGGAAAAGTAGAGCAGCTGTCTGTTATGGAAAAACTATGCTTTTTGCAAATCATGTTTTCATGTGATCACATGGATCAGAAGGTGCTTGATCTGGCAAAAGTGTTTTAAGTGACGATTGCAGTGATTTTCCAGAAATAATGGTAACAATGTTATCTCCATTATATAGCCCTATTCACTTCAATCTATTTCAGTTAAACATACTCAGCACTACTGAAATGCGATTACCTGTGAGGGGGAAATCTCAGCCATTCAAAATGTAACACAATGGTGGAAACTCAGAATGTTTCAGCTGAAGGACTTTTCAGAGTTCTGGGAAAAAAAATTCAAGAAGAAGACAGTATTAAAATAGACCAAATCAGACTCTGGGTTTAGAGACTGTACTGAAAGAACTACCCATAACAAGTGCTTTCCCCTCAGGCTAACAGATTAGGAAGGACGTGTCCTGAGTCATTTGTTTAACTTTTGTAATCTGTGACTCCTGATATTTTGAACTCTAAACAATGCCATGAAAAATCACAAATGGTTTGGCAAAGTAGTGCATTATAAGCAATTTTCTGCCAGTGAGCCGGCTTTTTTTATAGCTACTCTACATATTTATGCAGTTCTGAATGTAATAGCTGAAATGATCTGTAATCAGCTTGCATATTCAACTCCTGGCTGCTTTTCTCCTGTCACACAGAAACATTATTTCTGTGAATAAAATAAAAGCAAAAGTTATTTTAAAATGAGGGTTTTTAAAATGTGGGACATCTCAGGAAACCATGCAACAAACCATGCAGCACATACCCTTGAATCCCATTTTTTGTCAGTAAGTTCATTACTCTATTGGCAGATAGGTAATTCCATTAAGACAATGAGACAGTGGAGCTTGTCCTGTGAAAGTAATCTTAGGTTTGTTTCAATTGTTAATATGATGTCAGAGTCACAGAATCATAAAGCTAATTTGACTCTGTGATGTAGCTTTAATTGTGTCAGTCTCAGCTCAATTTAAGCTGGCTCCACACCTAAGGGGTGGTTCTTCATATTTCCAGAAATGCTGGAGCTCAAACATAGATACCTGACAAACTTGAAGACAGGATTCAAAAAAATATTTGCCCTTGAAGGGCATTTGCCAGAAACCTGGCAAATAAACAAACCTTTCAAAATGGACAAGCCTCTCCAGTGGGAACTTAGCACAGCGCCGCAGCAAGGGATGGTGCTCTGATTGGAGCCTGGCAGGACCCTGTTGTAGTAATACTTACACTAATTTTGAAAATTGTGTTCTACCTCTCTAGATAACAGAGAGCTGATTGCAATCTACTAAACAGGATTTACAATATTTCTGTCTCAAATCTTCAAGTCCCTTATGCTTTCAGATAAATAGAACGTGCATCTTAGAGGATTATTCTCCATTTCATCCTCCAAGTTCAGTTGTTTTATACTGAAAACAATGAAATGCTTCAGAAGAATACTAAACAATTAGAAATAAATGAGCATTTCAGAATTACAGCAGTTCATATTCTGTTATCTTAAATTAGCACTTTAAACTGCTTGATTTTACCCTACTGATATTGATTAAACTCACCATGTGCTCACATATAAAAATTAAGGGAATTTTTTTTAAAGATCTCATCTAGCTTTAATTACAACCTGCTGTGTATTACACAGAAAATACTGTTCCAAAGTACTGCTTTCAGTTCACATTTGATATATTCAAATTAAATAATGGCTATAATTTTAAATGACTAACAAAGAAACAAAGCTGGATCTGATAGTTTAAATTACTGTATGACCAGGTACTAGAGAATGAGATAATTATTGTCTTGCATGGCATATCCAGTCCTAATTTTGCAAATCATCTTAATTCACATAGACTATAGTGACTTACCTTTGCTAAGTAGAATGAGAAATTAGATTCCTTTTTTCTTTTCCTTTGTATAACTTGTTCTCTTTAAATTAAATCCTTCCAGGAAAGAATTTAAACATGAACTTTAAACCCATTTACTTCAGAGCTTTAGTTTTGAAAGGTGATTAGGTAAAACTACAATCCAGAATTAGGGCCCACTTCAGTCTAATCTTTCACTTAAAAACAGTGAGGAACTTTATTTTTTCTATTGATAGTGCATAACAAAAGTCAATGCAAAGTCCAGCTAGATCTTTTTGGATACCTTAACTAGTAAAGCTAAGTTAGTCTGGTTATTAAATTGTGGTCACAAGAACTGGTTTGAGACCTTTGCCCAGCCCTGCTTTTGCCAATCACATGTGAGAAAGTTTTGTGGTTCACTCTCTCATTAGGCGACTAAAAACTGTGACCTCCCTATATTCTCCCAATGAAAACCAAAACCAAAGCAAAGGAAAAATATTGTCTGAAGTAGATCTTGAAAATCTGCAGAAATTTGAGGAAAGGAATTATTTATTGAAAATATTCAATTGTATCCATTTCCTGTCAGTAAATAACCAATCAAAAAGACCTGGCATTCAGGAGAATAAAAAATAGAAACTCCCTACCCCCTTCAAAAAAACCCCAAGCAAAACAAGCCCCCCAAAAATACCCAAGAACAGGCATATGAACAAAAGAAATCAACCCCAACCACAAAAGAAGAAAAAAAACCCAACAAAACAAACAAACAAACAAAACCAAAACACAAAAAAACCCAAAAACAAACTAAAAAAAAAGAACACAAAAAACCAAGCAAAACTATAGAGACAAATTGAAGCAAATGACTTAATCTATCTGGCATCTCCCTTTAGTGACCAAGTGCCTACTATCTAGGTTTTGGGAAATTAAATTAAACATGTCAAGCGAGCAATACAGGTCTTGGTCAAAATCAATATAGAAAAAAATCTCTATATAAAGTCAATAATGCAGTCTTCTATATGCTGAAAAAGGATAGAGAACTCAGATAAATATCCAAAAGAGGAGATTAAAAGATAAACAGAGATACATAAAGATATAAACAAATAGATTTATCACAGAACCTCATTAATTAGCTACATTAGGGAGCATCTGAACATGCTAAAGTGTGTGAGGTTAAAACTCAAAGTATAATAGGCACACAAAGCAGATTTTTCATTAAAAAGATAGCAGTAATAAAAGAGGGACTTTTAAGCTATGGAAAGTCAAAGATTGGCATGCAAATAAGAAGCCTTACTGCTTTTGCCTACCTAAAACCACTTCAGATATTTGATTCTCAGAAGTAATTAAAAGACAAAAACATCTATAAATGACATGCTGTTCTCAGGATATATTTTAGATAAAATAATAACAAACAAATAAACTGTGTGCCAGCAGCTAGACTGAAAAAAAAGGTAAATCTCCAGGAACTGTGGATATCCCCTTTGAATTTTATAGGATGTGTAAAGTCCCTTGGGGAGACCTTTAATTCTGTTATACTTTGCTACAAAGTCCTGATCTTATGATGATTTTACTTGGCCAATCACCTGTGAATCATAAATAAAAACAGAAAGACACTACTATCCAAATTAGATTCCACATTCTCTGTCTTAAGACACAGTTCAAAGTAAACTCACAAAGGATGAAACACTTTGTAATACTCGCAAGATTGCTTATGGTGTCAGATAAAAAATAAATAATTTTCTGTGCTTTCACTAGATGTAAGCACACTTGTACTAGAATAGTGCAGAAGTTCCTGTTTTAAGTCCTATTCCATACAGAACCCACATTTCCTGCTCCCTTCCAGGTACTAGAATGGCTTATTTGCCTTTATTTACAGCTAAAACCAGCTGCTTAAATCAATAGTGTTGAATCTCTCTTGTTTGAATTGCAGGGAAGCATGTCCATCATCTCTTTTGCTGTTCTCCGTGGCAAGGATCACAGAACATTTTGTACAGGATAGAACCCCCTGAATCCATCACAGAGATCTGACATGGAAGAACAGAGCAGAAAAAAAATTATAAGGTGATGAGGTCATGTTATTTTTATCTAATCTGAATATCTAACAGTTGCTTAAAATAAATACACAAAGCAATCTGCAATTTTAGGAAAGTGTCTGGCTACATAGTAAACAATGCCTGATAGAAAGTGCCAGTTAAATCTGCCTTACTTAAAAAAGTAAGAGAACACTTGGATTTGATAACATATTCAAGAATTAAAATTTCATAAATTCAAGATTTCAGTGAAAAAGAAATACCAAAACACTGATATATTAAATAAACAAACAACATCTGAAGTGCCAGGGAAAAATGCTATTCCTTAGCATGTGTTTTTGTTTGTGGAGGAACCAATCATTTTTAAGTGAAGATTTCATCAAATTATCCTTTTAATTTTAATTTTATCTAATATTCATATAGAGCTTTAATAGATCAGAGGTATCCATGTAAAATCAAAACAGATTAGGAAGAAAAAAGTTCATATGAGAAACAAGGCAATTATTTGTTTAAAATGTTACATATTCTGTCAAAGGAGAAAGATCAATGTGTAAGAGGAATCCACCTTTGAAGAAGTGAAAAAACCTACATTTGAAAAAAGCAGCACATCACCTAGACTGTGTTAGGAAGAAATGGTGCCATAGATATAAATTACCTCAGATATTTCCTTTTCACCTTTAGATTTGTCCCACTTTAAAAACAAAACAAATTATTTTGGTAGGCTTTACTAAAATCTTTATTTCACTCTCTTTTATTAACATAGGTTAACAGAGAGCTCTCTGAACTAATTTTAACTGAACTAGATTGTGCATTGAACAAGTAAACCATGTGGATCTTAAAGCCATTGGTGAAATCATTAGAAGTCTGGATAAGTTATACAAATATCTAATTGTCCTGTTGAACAGATGCACTTTACTCTTAACCTGAACTTATCTACACTTCTGCTCTGGCCACTGGACATTAAACTTCAGCAGCATGCCACTGGGCAAATGCAAAGGAAACTCAGGTTCACTTGAGACTCTTCAGTTTATGTATCCAAAGATATCATCTGCCATACTACAGTATTCCTTATGCTAGATATACCAAACTACTCCTTATGCTAGCCATATTCATGCATTTAGTACATGTGTCTAACATGTACTTTGTCAGGAAACACATTAAATAAATGGTAGTTCACAGGCTCCTGCGTTTCTGTCATCTTTCACTGCACTGAGGATGAAGTGTCCTGTTGGAAACATCATATTTGTCTAACCTGGATGAGTGCCTAAATGTACTTTTTCTACATCTCATGGCAGTGAACAATGTCAGAAAACCAAATATTTTTCCTTTAAACTATAGGTAGGAGACTTCAGTTCTAATGCCTATGTCACTACTGTTTTTTGCAGAATTCAAATACTGCTTGTGAGAATGAATGGTTCTAGAGAAATGTGCAGGAGGACTGTGTTAATGCTGGCAAAAGATCTTTCAAGATACTCCTTTACTTCACAGGGTTTGATTGTTTTCTAAAAGGAATCTGTTTCAGAATATTGTGGGACTCGTACCTTCAGGAAATTGAATTCTTCTAAAATCTCCTCATTCTTCAGAGAAAGAAATATCATCTTTTGGTTCCAGGTTGTTGGGTTTTTTATTATGTGGAAATCATTACATGCAAAACTGCTCTTAATAAAACAAAATATTTAAGAAATCAAATTCCGTTTCAAAACTATTTATTAAAATATTCCAGTGTAGACAATGATACTTATAATAGAGAAATCAGACAAAATCATAGAAATACTTTGCCTTAAGTGGGACAATTTTCTTCCTATGTCTGTTTTACATTCTCAACCATCCTTCATTGTAGAATCTTACATTAAATGAAATGAAGATATTTCAAGAACTTTCCCTTTCTAGGCACCTTATTTTCTTTTTCTTTTGCTGGAAGTTGGATCTGAAGCAGTCATGCTTCCATGAACTCACCTCTAATAGTGATTTACTTATTTGCATTGCACTGCATAACAAGTAATTTAAAGATGAGAAGTGTTTGAAGAAACTAACTAACCTCTCTCCGACAAGAAACGGCTTTCTGGCTGAGAAACTAGTAGCTGATCATATAAGACCTTTTTTTGTACTTTTAAAAAATGATCAGATCAGCAACAATAGGACAGGAATTCTTCACTTTAATGTGAGTATTGCCCAGCTTTTAACAGTCAAAATTATCAATTATCCCTAAAGGCAAAGAAAAAAGCTTGAAGTGATTTTTTTTGTTGCTGTACTTCAAGGATATAGAACAGCAATCTCAGCTCAGGAGGAGGGATGCTCACAAAGCCTGTATGTGGCGTCCTTGTTCCTCTGAACTGGTTAGTGAACAAGAATAGCTCTGGCTGAAAATTGATTAATTCATGTCTCAGTCCAATCTTTTCAGTTGAAGATTAGTGAGCCTGAGGTCCATATTCAGGCTATTCAGGTGAACACTGACATCCCCTGCTTTTTGGCTTTGTGAGTTCCCCTCTGGCTAAACCTGAGGCTCTTAGATTCTTTTATGGCACTCAAATATTTTCATTAAGAATCATGGGGGCTGTAGAAGCCATGTGAGCCTCAAATCCTCATTGTAAATCAAATGATAGTAGGACACACCAGGTGTTGCAAAATGGTAAGTGAATGCCTGCTAGTCAGGGAAGACAATAATGCGAGGTTGCTTGAGGTGTTGCCCTGTCATGTTAGCATGACAAACCAGCTGTACAATGTTTCTGCTTGAACTCCATGAAGGTATGATGCTACATTTTTCACACAACAGTCACTATGCAGCACTTTGTGGCCATTGCACTGTGCCCACACACTTGAATAAATCTTAATCTTTCACATCCTTTCACTGTAAGTGCTCTTGTTCTGATAATTCATATGGAGATACTGGGGGTGGAAAATACCTTTCAGAAACTATACATGATGGGCAGTCTTTTGTATATTTGGATTTCACAGCATTTAGATGCAATATTCAGTTGATTTTGTATAGACAGATGTAGAATTAATCATTAATTGATCCCTTTATAAAAGAGATATGGTTTAGCAGGTTTCTTTTGAGAATCTTCTCAGCAAGATGCTAAACGTCCAACAGTTAGCACTGAAATATGACAATTCTGCAATTTTGTCACAAAGAGAGACCCTTTGACTTCACCAGAAATAAAACGATAGATTAAATTTTCTGTGTGTAATTTTCAGTCTTTTAATCAGAAAGTACATCATATCTCTCTTCGTCCTTTGATACTCAACATTTGTAAACTTATTTGTAACTTTGAAGCGTGTTTTGAACTGATACCATGACAGCTGTTTCTAGAAATGGAAAACATTTCTGGTGAAAAAAACCCATTTAGAACCAAGTGCATACAGTAGAATATTGAATCAAGGAGTGTGCTTTCAGCTTCTAAGTTTCTCTACTTGTGAACTTTATCCAGCAACTTGATAGACTTTGAGTTGTAGTCACTGTGTGATGAAGTTATGATTCCAGAATACCTTCATAAAATTAATGCTAAGTAATTAGCCAAAACCTAGCTAGGTCTTTGGCCAGGGACAGTAAAGAAGAGTGATTATGTTAAATGAGTAATTTCCGGCAGCCGTAGACTTAGATCAGTACAGCGTGTCTGTACTGATCAACGATGAGGCAGAAAAGAAAGCCACATCAACCATTATGTGTTAGTCGTACTTTACCAGGGATTATATATCTTGTGTAATGTTGCACTTCTCAGCCTAATATCAAGTCAAAGTGTAATTTCACATTGCTTGTTGGAATACTAGATTTTTTTTTTCTCTTCCTTTTTCAACATTTAGAGAGAAATATCAAGAGGATCTAATTGTTATGGTGGTGCAACTGATTTTGAACTGTCTTTCCATATAAAGTCATAGCCAGAGCAGTGTTACCTAACCTTTAGTAAGAGCCATTCTCAAGGGTTCTCTAGATCTCCAGAGAGTATTTTCAAGGAAAACTTACCTAAATCAACACTTTAATTTAAGAGATAGGATCAATAAATTAGAAATAAATGAAGGATATGATTTTTGAAGAGGCAGCCTTGGTCCAAATCCTATGAAGTGTTGCAGTGCCTGGATCAAGTTTCTTAGAATATATTCTTGAAATTGGATGTTTTAATTAGTCAGGAAAACTGCATTAATACACAACTTTTATAATCTTATCAACATGAGTGATATTCTCCCTATAAATATGAATGCAGTGTGGTTAAAAAATTTTTGAGTCACAAAGTAGATATTAAACCACATGTGGAAGATAAATCATTGGTAGCTACCATTTTCCACTGTATTTGTGATAAAATATTCTAAGCTGGCCTCAGAGGAAGAAAACAGAAAAGCTTTGGCAAAAGTACAGTTACTAAGCAGACATCTACACTGATGATTTCCCTGAAAAAGGCCAGTGCCAGAAACTAGCAAAAGGTTATTCCAGTTTGTAGCCAGCTTTGGTATGAGAGTCCTTTGGTCTGGTACTAATCACAGCAACACAATAAACCCAGTGCTCTGAAGATACCACACAAAGTGCAATCAAAATTACAGGGAATCTAGAGACATTCAAATTCAGTTTGTTTCTGTGCAGTGTAAGAGTCAGCTTACAGCTGATTATGAGCAGATCAAAATATTCTCAGAGGAAGAATAAGAGCAAGGATCCCAAATCTTCATTGAGAAAGGGTTTTTTTCCTTGAAATAAAAGCATTTGTCAGTATCAACCAGCTGATCAGAAGGAAAAGGAGATTTTTTTTGTCTCACACTTCTTTTTACCCTATGAGAAAAGAAGACTGAGGCAACTGTAAGGCACCAAATCAACTAAAATGATCTGCAGATCACTCTTAAAAAGTAAAGTCCCTCAGGAATGTAAACTGAAGGGTCTCACATCACATCTTCTCTTAAGAAAACAGCATGTCTAAAAATGAGAATTCACTAGAGGAATAAAACATATATCTTGATTGGGTTCCTGATTTGCCTGTCTGGAAACTGTATGGATGTGTGTTACATAATGCTTTGTGATTTTAGCATGCATAAACAAAGGAATTAATACTTTCCTGTTTCAAAGTTACTTCTCTCATAATTTGTTTTCTGATATTTCAGATAATTAAAGAGCTAGTCAGAACAATTTCAAATAGTTAAAAATGTTTCTGATTTGGTTTCCAGGTGACACACAACAACATTTTATATCACATTTGTTATATCTTGAATCTACAATATAATTTCCTAGTATCTTTCATATTAATAACTTAACTTACAAAGAAATTAAATTTAGTCTGTATGAAATTTTCCATCAGAGATTTTTACAGATAGTTCCCTCCACTATGTGCAATAATGTCCTTAAGAGGTACTTGGAGCCAAGCTCATGCCCCAAAAATGTGCTAAATAAGGATAGCACAGAAGAAGAACCTTCTCCTTTCCTATTCCTAGCACGAGGGTACTGAAGCAATGGTGTGTTAACATGATACTGTATATTACTGAAATAATCTATATTTCTGCCATAATTTTAAAAAATAAAGGAATACATGTTTGGGTGTTATTTTTCCTGGTTGTTACTATTTATGGCCATATCCTTCATGGCAAGATTTCATAATAACTTTTAAAATTTGGCGTGATAGTTGGAATAAATTATTTAGGTCAAATCATAGTCAGTGCAGTTTGCAGACTCAGAAACTGGTCCAACAGTTGATTGTTCAAAAATCATCTTCTGCAGAGAATCACAGCCATTGTATCAACAATCAAAGAGACTAAGACTCTTTTAGAGAGAAATTTTCTCCCTAAGGAAAACCAAATGTAAATATTATGAAAAGGGGAAACTTTAAAGCTACTGGTTCTACTGTTTCCCACAGTGAACAAAAACTCCTATGGGCTGGGCACAGAAAAAACCAAAAGAATGAGTTACTGAGTCAAAATGGTTTGAGACAGTGTCTGTTGTGAAAAATTAGGCAAATTCAGTTCCTGTGTAAATGAATAATGTGATGAGGGAAAAAAAGTAGGCGTGTTCTTACATTTTAAAGAATTACATAGAAATTGGAGACTACATAGTCTTTGGAGTTTGCTGAAGTTGTCAGTATGTGTTCCAACCATCTTGCAGATTTTAGAAGAGATACAGTCAGTGTAGAATTCTTGACAGAATATAAAAAATACTCTCAGATTAGTAACAGTAATCATAATAAAATACTGACACAAGTTTTTCCAGAGAAGCCAAGAAATTATATGAATATGAAAAGGTGTCATATATTTCCTTGACTCTGGTCGAATCTGATCACAGCAACTAAAGAAATAAAATAGTAAAGATTTGAGGGTGTGGGCTGTTAGAGCTGCCTAAGCCACAGGCAGGATTCCTGGAATAATTGCAATTGAATCCACTCACAGCTCTTCACCTTCTCATGGGAAGCTCTCACCTTTATAAAAGAGATTTATTGAACATGTGGCAAGAGCTGAATTTTGTATTTTGAAGCCTAGTACAATGAACTGGTAGTTGGTTTGATTTTCCTTGTTATGCTAGGCTAATTACCTGCTATGTGAGCAGAAGCTTTTCCCTTGCAAGAGAGGCAGAGCTGGCACTAGGTGGCAGGAACTTCTACTGCTCTTCCAGTTCACTTGCTCCACTACCCCAAAGCCAGCTGGGTTGGCTTCACAGGTCACTGTGCAACAACAGTGGTTCTCCCCACACCTGTCCTCTGATTCAAAAGGAGATGAGTTTCACTGGCTAATAAGTTCATAAAAGCAGATGATCCCAAACCTGTGTATCAGCATGCAAATGTTCAGACATGAAAACTGGTTTGGTTTTTTTCTTGTGATAGAAGAGAGATTATCCACAAAAGTTTTGATGAAGTTTAGCTATTTAATCAACTTTGCTTCCCTTTGAGGTCAAACAAATTATTCTTTCATCTTGATATAGTTCACCAGTCCTTATACTGATTTCTTTCTTACTAAGATCTAGAAAATTTTTCTTAATCAATAATTGCCAAATAAACTGCAACCCCAAGGAGAGAAAGTTTATTGGCTGCTTCTTCAAAGCCAAAAATGTTGTACATGATTTTTAAAATTAAACAAGCTGTTCAGTAACAGACAGATTTTCCATCCTTCTGTCTATTGACCTACTGATTTAATGAGTAATCAATCAATTGATCTATCTTTAAACATATGGAGTAATACCTTGTCTATCCATGGATCTATAAGTCTGTTTCTGTCTTGTTCTACCAAAATGAAGTAATTTCTTCCTAAATATGTTTTACATTAACATTGTTCTTTTCTTGATTTTATTTAAAGTAGTTCTGTGCCGTTTCATCAGTTATGCAGTAATTTGTTATGATGGAGTCATAAGGGCAAAAATCAGAAAAAAATAAAGAATGTGGTACAACTGCAACACAAATTGAAAAGACATTCCTGTTCTGTGATATATTTCCAAACTGGCAGTTTATCAGAAACTTTCTCTAAAAAAAGAACCTCTCAGTTAGCAAGCCTGGAATAAACTCTTACTCAAAACCAAAAGGTCTGAC
Organism: Agelaius tricolor; assembly: GCF_023055355.1. Classification (NCBI taxonomy): domain Eukaryota; kingdom Metazoa; phylum Chordata; class Aves; order Passeriformes; family Icteridae; genus Agelaius; species Agelaius tricolor. The sequence continues at coordinate 51,019,083 of NW_027269263.1, forward strand.
CCAGCTGTTGGCATTATTCATATGAAATATTTCACTGGCATAATTAAAAAATACTTTAATGTTTTGTTTCAAGTATTGTTGAATGCAAATACTGCAGGCCAAGCTCCTTCTTTCAAAATAAATGAGCAGTTGCAGAACAATAAAAACAGTTGAGGCATTTATGCTAAGACATGAAAAGCGAGATGCCAAGGCGGGTTTCTAAACCACATTCCAAGCATTTTAAATGCCTTTTGATTGTTACCACAAATCCACCGATTGTTGTGAAAAGGGTATGTGTCATCAAGCCACAGGCAAGGCCTTGGATACATCTGGCTCAATGTTTGCAGCATTGATGGTAAAACACCACTCAGTCACAGTTATGCAGCAACTATTCCCAGTCCCTCATCACCATCCTTTTGTAGGAGCATGTCTGACTCTCTGCTAATGACACAAATTAATTCAAAAGATCAGGATGAATTCATGCATACTTCTCTACATAAGACACATTTATGATTTTAAAGCTACACCACACAGTGAAACTGCATTCTTTCATCAGTCAGTACTTGCTGTTATATCTTAAGGCTCCAAATTCCCCTAAAACTTTTCTGTCATGGAGGCATGCTGTCTGACCACATGGTAAGATGCTCCTTTATGCCACTCTAAGTACCAGAATAAGAGCACAAGTAGTTTAAACTGAAATGCTTCCTGAATACATTTCTGTCACTCTCCAAACCAATAGTAGTGACAATAGCAGAGTTTCAGGGGAAGAACTCACAGGTAGGATTTCTTTAATCCATTTTTCCCAAATACATTTTCTTCTGCACCTCAAAATTTCTTTGTAAAATTTAGGGTTTTGATCAGGCAGAACTCTGGCCAGAAGAAAATTCTCAGCAAATAAATTCTGCACACACACATTGATTTAGCAACTATCTTGCATTTGTCCTTCAGTGTACAAAAGCAAAGGACTTGATATTTCCTCTGTTCAACAGCCTCATTTCAGTTGATCTAGAAAGCCTATCAGTGTATGTGTTTAAAACACATATCACTAGTCCTGCGCATTGTGGGTTCAAGACTACTGTATCAAGACTAGTACAGCCAAAATTCTGTTCAGATTTTCCTGGATCAAAATATACAGCAAATCCAAGAAATCATGCTTAATTGTTCTATATGTGTTAAAGAAGAAAAGCCGTTGGATTTGTTCAACTTTGTGAGAGTCTCATGGACCCACTTCTCAAAATTGTGCAGGTCTTCCTGGATGGCAGCCCTCCCTTCTGTTGTGTCATGTGCACTGCTCAGCTCTGTGTCACCTGCAAACTTTCTGAGGGGGCACTTGATCTCACTGTCTGTCCTTGATAAAGATATTAAAGAGCACTTGTTCCAAAAAAAGTTCTGAGTAACACCACTCTTCACTGATCTCCCACTGGACAGACCACCATTGACAAAAACTCTCTGGTGTCCCTCCAGCCAATTCCTTATCCACCACATCCATGTCCACCCTTCAAATCCATGTCTCAGTGTGGAGAGAAGGAAGTTGTATGGGATCATCAAAGGCCTTGCAGAAGTCCAGGTAGATGACATCGTGCAGGCTTCCCCTGTCAACCATTTCAGCCACTTTATCATAGCAGACCACCTCATTGTCCAGAAGAGCATTTGCAGACAAAGATGGCATTTAATGCTTTAGAGATAAAATAAATATCATAACATGCTTTGTTTTCCAATGTGGGTTCAAAAATGGGGAAACTGAACATCAACTGTAGGCATTCACCTGTAGATGACAATATTTCTGTGCTGAAGATATTGCCTTTATCCTGCAGAAAGACTCTCTCAACATTACATCAAAGAGATGAAATTAGACCTCAGGCAGTTGATTCCCTTTCCTCTCTACAGACAACACTTGGCTTTAGGAAGTAATAGATGAAAATCTTTAATTTAAAGTAGTATTGGATGGACTTCAAATGATCTAGTGAGCCTTGATAGTTATTTGTTCCTCTTTGATGTGATGTCGGAATAATTTCCTGCTTCTGCTGTGATCGAAAGTATTGAGACATTTTCCAGAGTAGTTTCATAACTTGTCACTTCTGATGTTCCTTATTACAAGGAAGAAGAGTCTTTGAGAATCAGGGGAACTCCCTGATAAAATGTTCCAGGAATTTTCTGAGCTTCCTGGAAGTTCAAAATTTGGCTCAGTCAGTGTTAGCAAGGTCTTGAGTCACATCTTAATTTTTTTCTTACATGTCAGATCTTGCTTTTTTTTACTCACATGTAATGAAAGAGCAAGGACTAGGGGAAACAAAACCTCCAAAAAACCAGCTGTCCCATCATCGTCTTAGAAGTTCAGCTTTAGTCTTTCAGTGGCCTCACCTGACAAGACAGAACAAGGGTGTGCTATCCACAATAGGGAAAAGGAGATGGAAGGATATGGGAGAGAATTTTTTTTCCTATCAGTTTAACCCTATGCCTATGTTGTTCAGGGGAATTATTTTCCTTTTAAAATATCTGTTTAGTGAAAAATATAGTTATTCTACAGAATGTACCAGTGTGCACTCTGAATGGCAATGGAGTTTTCATTATCTGTATAACACCTGATACCATTCTAAGCTCTATGCACTTCAGCGAGCCTGGAAACATAATGTTATGACCATAAATCATGCTTGTGCTTTCAAAACACTGCTTTTATATTAGTATTATTTCTATTGTCATTTATTGAATTCTCATATATTTAGGTTAACAAATGCTGTCCGATGCATCCATTAAGGTTAGGACAATGTCTAGAATTATATGGACCATATTCATATAATTGTTCTCAAATCCTTTGCAGGAAGTTTGCAAACTGGAACTACTATTGAATGCTTCAATGCATCCATACAGGTAATAAACAAGCCAAGGAAAATGCAATGAGAACTGGAATCTGATTTCTCACCCAGGCAGTGTAAATGCTATCTATATGACAGCCACAGATTGAAGCAAGTAAAATTTACTCTAGAGAAAACATAAAGAATGTAGGGAACACACAAACTTTTAAAAACTGCAGGTCAGGTGAATAAAGATATCAAGATATATGACTGGGGCTGCATAATACAAAGGAAAATATAAAACAGGCCAAATATTTTTTTCTGAATTAATATGTTATTGACTTAATCTGAATTTTAGAACTCCTACTTTTTTTCTCATTGAAGAGTTCATGCACAACGAGTTTGTGTCACTGGAAAGGAGAGTAAAGTTAAAGAAAGAAATGAAAACTGGATCTTAGAATAGAATGGGCTGGAAATGACAGAGGAGTCAAACACTAAATGTCTGTATCCAGTAATGGAAGCCAAGAGGACAGTTTCTGCTGAAACTTCTATATCTATTAAATACTCTTACTCATATTGTAGCAGTCAAATTCAAAAATGCAGTTATTTCAGACATACAAAGGATGAAAGTCACCATCAATATTTGGTCACCAAACAGATGTTTTGTTCGATATAAAGTGCTTTAGGATGTCTGGCTTTTTCTTCCTAACCTGCAGTATTAGACTGCCATTTCAAAACATAGCCAAGTATAATAATGGTATTTCAAGAGATTGTAAACTAAGATTAAGAAACACCAAAATTATATTTTTCTGGTCAATTTGAATTAATTTCCTTTGTGTATATGCAGGTGTTGACAGTCTTTAATGATATCATAGTCATTATTTTTCAACCTCATTCAGTGCTCAAGATGGCTGTGGAGGTGATTCAGGGTTGAAGATTGCACTGCCAAGGGATCTGCAACCTTGTTCACTGAAGAAGATGCTTTGTTCATTGTTTACTAAATAAAGATAAATATGAGTTGAACATCTGTGACAGTATTGAATTAAATTAGGAGACTTCTGGGGAATCCAAGCCTCCCAGAAATCTGATGCTGTACAAGCCTGTAACAGACTATAGCTAATTTGATACTTTCCATTTTTCCAGTGTCCACCATAATATCCTTGTCACAGATTCTTAGAAATACTGAGCATTAGCACCTCCCCCCTGAGTTACACCAAGCTGTATGTTGACATTTTAGAGTGCTTAACAGTGCTAATTTATCTGGAAAAACAAGCCCAGGACTTTTCAGTATGGGACTCTACATTAGTAAAATTATTTGACCCTTATTTAAACTTGTGATATGCAAACCAATGAATTTATGCACTGCAAATAAAATCATTCTCCTTTTGTTGAAACATTTCCAAGATTAATCCTCCAAATTGTGAAATATTCATATATGATAATAATAAATATTATTGAAAACTCACAAGAAAATTAATATTCTGCCTTTTTAAAATGTTTGAATAATGTGAAAGAAGTAGGATATTTGGCCACCCAGTGAACAATAAAAGAAATTGTGAAATAGTTTCTCATTTAGGAAAAAAACAATATATCCTTGCACATATAGAGGAAGAGTCCCCACGAGGAGAAAATTTTTATGATCACTTAATTGAGCTTTAATGTACCAGAAAATGCATTAAGACTTCAATCTTAGCTGTTCATTTTTCTTGACATGTGAATGCTTCCCTTTCAATAGCATTTTCCCTTTTTAGCCTTTGCACACATAATTTTGTATTTTGGTCAAAGAAATTTTCCCAGAACCACTTTTATGTGTAAATTCTGTGCTTGTTAAATGTTTTTTTCTGTTCCCAGTGTCAAAACTTTTGTTGACATAAATAGCTACATCAAGATGACTTGTCAATATGTTTTCCTGCTTGCTCACTCCCAGATTATTGTAATCTACTGTTTGAACATCCAAATCTCTCACATTGCATAAGACTGCAAAGTCTTTAGAGAATTAGGGCTTTTTGGTTTACACAAGCTGGGGGTAGTAAAGCAGAAAGAAAGAGATATGTAAGAAAGAAAAGGAGTATTAATTATTTTGCCATGGAAATTTCTCTGCACAGACAAAAAGTTTGTATGCTCAGTTACTCTTTTGATGCAGCCTGAAGGTAATACAGTTTATTGAAATCACATGGACTTAGTAATCCAAAAGTTAATATGGTTCAACATGTCTGATGTCTTGCAGAGCCTTCCCAGTAAAGTACTTGGTGACCTTGTCTGGAGAGACCCTTTTGAAAATATGTAGGTCACAAAGCCATGAACAGCCATTGTATGCAGCCTCTTCAGCAACACAACATGGTGCAAGCATAAAAGATAATCAAAAAATTAAAGTCAGCACTTTGACATAATTAGTGAGCTGAAATAGCTGGAATGCAAAGGGCATTTAAACCTTCCTGCAAAAGGTCAGGGCCAGACTGAGAACTGGGTCATGAAATATGTAGCTAAGGCAGCTACAGATCTCTTAGACAGATCATTCACTCTTTCTAAGCCCTTTAAGAGATATTTACAAGCTTAGCACAGGACAATATGATCTGGTAGGGTTCCTACAGGTGAGGGAAATTCATCAAGCAAACTGCTTCACTTATTTTCAACAGTGATGAATTTTCATGAAAAAAAAGCTGGTTTTGAACCACAGGCCTAGCAGTTGAAACCTCTCTTCATGTGTGTCAGCCTTACTCCTAGCAGTGTAGGGTATCAGCACAGCAGAATAGCAAGTAGCCATTTCTCAGGTGGCTGCAGGGTCAGGAGCCAGCACTGTGTGCATTTGTAAGTCTAATGACCACTAAAGAGCAGAGTGCTTTGCATGTTGCGTCAAATTTACCTCTGCAATTTACAGTGAGCTAATCAGATAACAATTTTAAAATTCAAACAGAGAAGGAAATGTTTTCAGCAGATAACACTTTTTTATAGCTATTTTCATGGCAAAACAATACGAACTCTGGAATTCTTCCAGTTCAGAGGAATGTGAATGACTTCTGAAGATATCTCCAGCAATTATGATGGCTATCATAAAAGCATTAGAGTCATTGTGATAAGTTATATGTTCAGAAAAGTGACTACACCAGCAATTAAAATCCACTCATGACAAAGCAAACCAAAGACTGAACTGTGTCATCCACTGGAAATGAAGAAAGCTTTGACAAGTAGAATCCCATTTAAATTTTAGCCTCTTTGCTTCTGTCTAATGGTGGTTGCATGATTTAAGACAGTGCTAACTGCAGTTAGCAGTTTATACTCAACACAGACTCTTCAAACAACTCATCCTATTGCAGCCTGACAATTGCACCACAAACCCCTCCCTAGTGTTATGCATATTTCTCTTCCAAAAACCCCCCTCTATTCCAGCCTAGACTGTAAGTACTATCTGAATAGTACATAGCATAATGTTTGTGGTGAGCTCTATTTGTAGTTGCACATTGTAGGTGCAACTACAGTATGGAATAGAATAAAGTATATTTTTACCCCAATATTGCCAAAACCTGCAGATTTTCAAATCAAAACTTTATGCTCAGAGGGAATGCAAAGCCATTAATTTAAGAAGCCAGGTTTGAATTCTTCAGTTTGCATCACATATAAAAGCTGATGCAAGGCATGCGTGTGAAAAGTCATGAGTAGTAATAATTAGTTACATAACTTATGAAGCAAGACATGATGTTTTGTTTTCACAGCTTTCAAAAGAATTCTGTTCAACATTATCTCAGAGCTATTTGAAAGGTACTGATGTCAGCCTGAGCTATCTCTATACCATTAAAGCACCCTCTCATAGCAAGGGAGTTGCCAAAGGGCACTTGAGGCCATTAAAGGAAGCAAGTTTGGCTTTTGCATTCCAGACAGTTTTCCAGAACTCTTAGGAGCCTAGTGAGGTTACTTTGACAATACCACTCAAATATTTCATAGCTCTCACTATCCAAACTGCACTGGCCTAGGATTTTTCAGGATATTGCTAAAGAGAAATCACACACAGAGAAGTATTGTGGCATTAGTCATCACCAGTTATGTGCTGTGTGAAGCTATGAGTGCGTTTAAAAGCAAAATTAAGATTATAATTCCTTACACTAGGAATACTTCAGAAGGGGAATTTTGAATGGCTTTTCTCCCCTAAGAATTCATATTATACACTGTAAACCAGCTGTACCCACGTAGACCTTTTTTTCAGTTGTTTACAGAGTGTCTTAGATCATGTTCTGCACTTCTTTCCTGCTCATAGTACTTCTGGCACACATCAGAAACAAATTGAAATTGTAAAGGGACCTACTTCTGGAAGGAATCCCTGTCTACATTCTTGACACTGTTCAGACTGCTTCCACAGAAATTATGCAGCTGCACAGGTATGTAGCAGAGAGAGATGCCCTAGCAGGAAAGGCCAAATTTTACATTTATTGCTAACAGTGAATGAATAAATATTTCTTGCAAAGAACATGAGTATGTGTGCCAGGAGAAATTTTCTCACTCCCTGTTTATAGTTCCAAGGAAGTGTTTTGTTTAAATAAGACAACATGTGATCATACTTTCATGTTCCAAAAAAGGTTATCAGATCTTGAAGTAAAAATGAGTCTTGTGAAAGGCCTAGGTTAAAATATTTCCTACATGTCTCTCAGGTGTACAGGTGTGAGGTAAAATCAAGGCAAACTCTTCAATGTTAAATGACTCTTGCATTTAAAAGAAAGAGAAAGCGGGACATCCCTTCCTCAGAACTCCTCCAGAAAGCAGAGGGAGGAACACAAATTTTTTAATTTTATTTTCCAAAACTTTTTGATCAGGGCTTTAATTTTTGGAAATTTCAGCCTAAGCTCTATACATTTTACTTTGGAAAAGCATTCCCCCACCTTTTTGCTCTGCAGGTTGCTCCCTTCCCTCACTGCTTGTCTTGCTTTCTTTATCATCCTTACTTTTCAAGGGCCAACTTTAGAACACTTTTCCCTTGTCCAGGGTCTGTTGCAATGTCTCCAGCTCCCTCTTTCCCGGGAAACTAAGCTGGCAAAGCCCAGGGAGGGACAAGCTTGGATATGCAAGCAGGAACAAGTACCTACCAACAGAAGGTGGGGAAAGACGGGGAGAGAAATCATTTGGGAGTGCCTTAGGAAGATATCATTGCCCAATAATGAGCCTTATGCCAATTATCTTTGTAATTATGTGCTTGAGGTCAGCCCAAGTTGGTTAAGTATGTTAATAAAACTTCTGCCGTATTTTAAAAAATAGTATTTGCATCTGTAATGGGGGACATTTTGGATCATGGAAAGAGTTGAATTGGTAGTTGGTTACAACGGTAAGTTAAGTGTGATTTAGCTTTTTGCAAAATTTAGCCTGAATTTAGACTTGCCTCATGGAGGCAAAACATCAGTGTTTAAGTGCTAATGTTTGGTATTCATGACAGCAAGTGTGGCACCATATATTTTCTTGTCAATATTTAAATTTGCTAGTTCTTGCACTTTTTAGCTGGGTAAATTGTGCACTTGCATAAGCAAAATGACTTAAGTTGACTGAAGTAAATAATCAATAGGTTCCAAGGTAGTATATTTTAAGGATCATGTATCACCTTTTACTGATCATTACCAGTGCAGTTATTTTCTGAAATAGCCTGAAATCAATGACATATACCAATGTCAAGAATTTCTTAATCTGCTCCTAGAACACTGGTAGATACCTTTTTTAAGTGATGAAAAAGTTTTGAATTATTTTATTATTAACCAAACAGACATAGTCTAATTGAGGTTAGATGAGTACCTTATTTCAAAATACAGACTAGAATTTACACGTATTATATATGTTGCTTTAAGCATTATCATTGTCAACACAGCACATTCAAGTCTAAGAGACTAAGAGACTTTTATATAATGTTCCTTGCAGAGACTTTGAATTTTAGGTTATATCAGCAGCCCAGTATCAAATTTCACTAGTATGCAATTATATTTACATAATAAACAATCCATTAATATACATTGGACAGTGACAATAATCTGTTCTTATCCTTGTTGAGTTATTTGTGGTTAATGAGACCTAAATTAATGAACAAATACAGCTCTCACCAGCATAGTTCCGAGTAATCCCATTGAGAATAAATTTGCATGATGACAGGCACTGATGTGAAACTGTAGAAAATAAGGAGGAAAATTCATTCAGCAGAAAACATTTGCATACAACTGTACTAGGAAAACACAGGGATTTTTTTTCTTATGACAGAAGAGGTTTCTCATAAGGACAAATAAACAATATTAGCAAAATGAAACACATTTTCTGGAAAATTTACAATCTTGTCCAGCTTGACATCAGTAAATTAATGGTATAAATAGTAGACTACATGTGGCAACCTTGCAGCATGTAGTCTGCTACTTGATACTCATCTAACACATTTTATTCTGGTCAATTAATTTACAATTTTGCTGACAAGTCAATAAAATGATCAGACCTGTTTCTAAATTATCAAACAGGATTCTTCATCATGGATTTTCTGAGCACTTCTGTATTTGTCTCTCCAGTTGTTGATCAGCCAAATGGAAAGTAAGGATTTCTCTCACCTACTGAAAAGCTCTCTATGAATAATCTATTTAAAAGAAAAAGTTATCCAGCCCCCATGCCATGACTATATGTAAGGAAAGATTCAGAGGGGCTCTGCACTTTTACATACAGCTCATTACTTAGAAAAGGATTTAGGAGAGAGTGAGGAAAAGTGAGATTATGTGCAATTCAGAGGTTTTGTGCCTCCTGTTCCCAAAGAGCCACTACTTCATATAGTGACATAAATTGTCCCTCTGATATGTGATTATCCTGTGCACCATAGTAATGCTGAGCCAGTTTGGTCTCAGTAAATCTTGAACTTCTTGATAATATGCTTCAATGAGAGGAGTAGAATGCTGCAATTATATGATCATTACTGGATATTATTATTGCAACAATTATATCTGCTAAAGAAGACAATATGCTAAAAATTTATACAGTCATGATATTGCTGATGGAAAGAAGTGTCTAAGCATTCTAGAACCCATGATTTCTTATGTTTATGAGATAGTAAATGCCTAGCTGCTGACTTTTTTCCTTGAGGGCAGAACATAATGTATGTGTGTGTCTGCATAGTTTAAAAATTGCTATTAATTTTGACTGCCCATTCCCTGCTAAGCAGCTATGTTTTCCTTACTCCAGGCTCAGAGGAGCTCCTTAAAATCTCAGAAAAGGATGTTCAGACACAAATTTTTATGTAACAATGATGTTTGAGACTGCAGGCAAGATGGAGTTTGTTTCCCTTTTCTAAATGTAGTCTCTGAGGTGTAATCTGAGATGCTCAAAGGTTTGTGATTCATTCATGTGTTGTTAATAATTTTGATAAAGGACCTACAAGTGGCTCATGATCTTCTGCAGTGGCAGCTATAGGCCAGAGAAGGTACCCTAGAGAATCTCAGAACTAGACAACCCTCTCTTTGGTCTAATGATATCTAAACTCATATTCAGTCAGCGAGTTCAGTTGATACAGTGGCATCCATAGAGCCATTAGAAGTACTTTTCAGCAAAAACAAATTTAGTGAACTGGTGTTTAAAGTAACTTAACTAGGTTTCAATAGCTGTATCAATTTCATAAATTTCTATTCCTATAAAGAAAGTCTAGACTATAATGACACTGTAAAGTCTATAAAGTAGATATAAATATTTAAGTATCTTGATCTGTAAGCTGAACCCTGCATGACAATCTCCAGAAGGGTTTGAATCCCTTGTGCCTCTCATGTCTTATCTGGAAGTAAACTTGCTGGATCTCCAGGGACAGCTTCAAGAGTCATTGGCTGCCTCGGCATGTGAATGAATCACACCCTGGACGTCTTAAGTTAGGTGAAGTTCCTCTCTTCCTGATAATCTAAAATTTATCAGAATTATTTACTTGGGATTTATTCTTATATGTTGGAATTAATGAGGAGTCAGATGGATTTTAATACATTTTCTACAATAAAATCAAGTAGTAACCAAAAAAAGTTACTACCACAAAAAAAAGTAGGAAAAAGAGAGATTAAAACTTCCACAATATTAAAAAAACCCCTACTTATACTATAATTCTAATTTTGAAAGCATCTTTTAGTGGCTGGTTTTCCAAATAGAAGTAAGTGACATAATTGAGATTTGAATAAATCAATGATAGGTGCTTAGCACCTAGGTTTATGTTCTAACTAAAGGCATTGTAAAGAGGCTGTTGTTCCTTGTCACATCCCTCAAAATATTTATTTTGATGTAAATTACAGAAGGAGAAAAGGAATGCAGTTTCTATCTTAAAGAAAAGCCTTGTGGCTCTGGGATATGCTAGGGATATATTTGATTTTTCTGAAATTAATAAATTATGTCTATGTTGATTATGAATATCCAATTATTCTAAAACCACTTGAAAGCACTGTAATACTCAGATAATTTCTTATTAGTTAAAAAGTATTTCACAAACAAGACTTTGCTCCAGTCCCCAGCCAGCCCCAGCAATGACAAGAACAGTGATGAACTGCTGACCTGCAACAGAAAAACCAAAACCAGAATACAGGTCTCTGCATCAAGCTCCACACAATATGGCATAGAGATGTAGCCTCAATTCTTTCTTTAGTGAGATATAAGCCTAAATTTAGGCACTTAGTTGCTTAAATCTCTTCAAGTGCTCTGCAGATAGGGCACTCCTGCAGAGATTTTAAGAAAGGTCTTCAGTGTGTGTATAAGGACACCCAGGCACGATAACCCCAATATACGTCCCAGCTGTACTTCCAGTAGTCCACTTAAAATGCTTTATTTATTACTATTTGAAGTAAATTTTGCCCTATGGATTGCTGCAAAGAGATGAAGAACAAGTATGAATTTCCCTCCTCTGTGGCCCTTGCAGTTTTAGATGAGAAAGGTCTAAGAGTTATTGTTCTAATGACCCAAGACAGAAAGATGGGAGGAAATTTTTTGAATAACTTTATTCCATTAAACGCACAGATGAAGATTTTGAAGCTTTTGCTGTGAACACAGGCAATTGAGGACATCATGATCCACACTGAAACAGAATAAAGTGATACTAGAAAAGTCAGAGGCATTTTATAACTCAGTCTTCTGATGAAAGTGCATGTAACATATGCATGTTTAGAGACTTATATTTCCAATGACATCTGTTCTGTTTAGCACTCCTGTCTCTATGCATGGACCACAGATGGCCTGGCACAAAACTACGGATGACCTGCCCACAGATAATTTATTTTTGATATATTATTATGATATATAGGGAAGGTACACACATTTCTGGAAAACATCAATTGCCAGAAAAAAGGAGTGTTTACATGTCTCAGCTAGCTCTCTCCCTGTCAATCTGCAACAAAGAGGAAGACTAGCGTGATTGGTAGATGTGGCAAAAGAAAGGGCAGCCAAACTCTTGGACTAGAACTTGTAAGAACAGGACACCTGGCTTTGACACAGGCAGGCTTCCTGGTAGATTTTGACCCTGATGTCCATTAAACTTTAAGACTGTATCAGCAGCATGTTGTAACATGTCTTGCACAGCAAAGTTGCAAGGAACAACATCATGAGATTATTGAAGTCTGAAGAGACATATGGAAAACAGTCTTGTCCCTTTTTTCCCTGCTAAACACATTAACAAGCTGGGATTTATACATTGTGTGTGCAGCAGCCAACCCTTGTGCTACCCAACATAAGGCTCAAATCATTAGTATAATTTCAGTGTTCATATGCTTTTGTGATAACTGATGAAGGAAATACTTCTATAAAGAAAATGCATAATCCTTTAGCACTAGAGGAATTTAAAACTGTTTCTGTACTAGTAAATCTTGTGGACCAGAGGTCTGTTTTCTGGTCCTTTATTCTGATGAAAAAGTGTAGTTCATGGTGATAATGTCTTACCTTACCTTAAAAATTGTTGTGAATGGTCCTTGTCTGTGCAAAATCTACTGCTGCTCCTATACATTATTGCAAATTAGCATGAAACACTAATAAGCAGGGTTCCTAGCAACTTAGTGCCCTGGTCCTTAAGCTAACTTCAAATTTGGTGGGCTGTAAAGAAAAAAAAAAAAAAAAGATTGAGCTTAAAAAAAACACTACTTGCATCACAAGAAAGGAAAATGTGAAATAACCATATATTCAGAAATTCCTCCAAGAGCATTTTGACACACATTCTTCCCCCTGAGATGTCAAATCTCACATTCCCAGTGGATGTCTTGGTTTTGCCCATTAGAGAGAAGAGTAATCTTGAAAATGCCAGGTATCTCAAGGGAAGTGCTCTTGATCAGAATAACTGGTAATAGCTAATTCATGGCAGGACCTGGTTTATGGGCAGAGCTTTTAAGCAGTCTTTTTATACATCATATTGATTCCTCCATTTACAAACAAATTACTGCAATTTGCTTTTACCTGTAAAATTATGCATGTAAAATGTTTTCCTTTATCAAAATACATTTGGGAGCTGAGGGGAAGAAACCAAACATAGTTTTATTTATTTTTTCTTAAACAAGAGAAATCTCATAGAAGTTATTTTAATTTAATTCACCCATTGTTTGCAAAATTTTTTGACAAGTGGAGTCTTGTGACTAATTGCATTTATTGACCACAGTTTTTAATTAACAAGGGAGTTAAAGAGAATTTTTGAGTGCTCTTCCTTCAGAAAGATAATTTTTTCTTCCTGTCCTCTTTATCTTTGTCTCTCCCTCTGGATGTGAATACATACCACATCATTGCTGGTTGTATGCCAAGCACAGATGCTTGGGGCTGTGGCTGCCTGATTCTTTGTTCCAGCATGACTTCCTGGCTCTGTGCAGTTAGTGGGATGCACTAACTCTTGGGCACACCTATTTGCATTGAGTATTTGCATTACTCAGCATTTTCCAAGCCATTTCACTGGAAACAGTAAATATTAAACCGTGCTCTTGGAATTTGTCCAATGAATTTCAAATTAAATACCTTGAGTGTTGTTAATAGTATTGTTGTAACATATAGAACACAGAATGTACAGTATATCATATTTTGAAATCCATTACTGTGTTTTTGAGGATAACATATATTTATATATGTGTGTGTATGTATTTTCAACAAGCTGAAAGTAATATTCAGTGTTTTTTAACAGGGTGTGGTAGGTTATGAATTTCCAAGGTGATTGCCTTTTATTTTTACCCCTTTCCTATAAAAAATTCACAACATTTTTTTCTCAATATTTTCATGATATTCACATTTCAGACATTTCAGTCAACTCCAGTTTGAGTTAAATACTCATAAACAAAATTTTTATGTAGCCATGGACCTGGATACCAAAAACACACTTAGCAGTTGAAAAAAATCATAGAACGGACACAGTTTAGCAACTTCCTGGAAGACAGACTGAGCATATTGCAATGTGAAACCTGACACAGGTTGTGTTACCAGGTGCTTCCATGAACAAGATAAAGTGTTACTCCACCAGTAATTAAACCTCAAGGAAACTTCTCCACTTGCCATAAAAGACCCATCAGGCTGTGTTTTGCACACAAATGTGTTAACAACCTTTTCAAAACTACTTTGGGTACTTAGTACATTGATGTGGAAGACAGTGTGTCAGTGGACCTCAAATATCTGAAAACTTTGTCTTAAAAGCCAAAGATGTATTCCTGACAATTATAAATCTGTTCTAAAATTTGTAGAGTATCACTTTTCTTCCAGAAAAGAGCATTACTATTTGTATCTGATGATATTCATCCTATGTTCCTGCTGAAATCATTATAGTTTAGGGGACTAAACAAATATTTCTTCAAAACATCTCACTATATAATAGTGAGGCATATATACTCTGCATAAACTCATTCTCTTTCCTTAATAGTCATGATATACAGCTCCAAGGGTAAATCATGGCTCCTGCCATATTTTAGCATTTTGCTTCAGTTTTGTAGAATCCAACTTTTTTTTGGTTTTTTAAGGAACAAAAAGTAACACTTTACTTTTGCTAACATAATTAGCATTCGATTTTGGTTCTCTTTTTCTCTTTGTGCTGCCAGCAAGACAAAGCAACACAGACCTTGGAGTTCAACATTTTCTTTGCCTATTGTATTATAAGCAAGACTGGATTTGTCCCTAGAACTTCTAATCAATTATCTGTTTTGATAAACATTTTTAATCTAGCGTTTCTTTCAAAACTGTCCTTGCAGAGGACTGCTTATCCTTTATGATATTAGGTAGGAGAGGAGATTTCATGATTTATTATCAGTTTAGTCCATTTTCCATCCTTTAACCCTGGGGCGGAAGGCCGGTGGAACCTTTGAATTTACTCCAGATAAAGTCAGGAGTATTGCATTAATACATGTAGCTTTACAAAATTTGGCCTCTGCCAGAGTGCAGTTTCTTCATAAAAAATACCTTGTTCTGGTTCTCTCTCTGGCTATTCTGATGTGGATGAAATCATTCCCAATTCCTGTTTTTGCATGAGTGAATGCTTATGCATAGGCATAATCCATGTTCTATTACCTCATCACAATGCCATCTGACCATCTCACATTCACTAATGAACTCTATCAACACAATAGTTCTGTTTCCAAAGATGAGACATTGACACACAATGAAAGATTAGTCCAAGGCCATGTTGGGAATGTGTCTGCATTGCATACTGCAGGACGGAATGAAGGCACTCAGGGTAGTTCTACCATTCTCAGCAGCCTAAATGTTCAGCATCATTTGCTTCTGGCCCTATCTGTATTGTTTTAGATACAGAGGTACTTTGTCTATCTTTAGGCTTTTCTGCAAATTTATGGAGTTATTCAGAAATAGCTGCTGCAGAGAAGCTACTCCTTAATAAACCTTTCTGGACTAAATTCTGGAACACAAGAAGCTAATTTACCTCAAAACCTGCTAAAATTAGCTTTTTAATCCAGTTTATTTTGCAAGTGCATTTTAACTTTATTAATGAATTTATTCATTTCATTTAATTCTTGAAAAGAATGCATAAAGGCCGGCAAGAAAATAAGTAAATTTATGCAAAGGGAGAAAACATCTGAAAATTATCAAAGGTCTGAAGTCTCACTTCCTTTTAAATTATATTTACAGCACATGATGTATATCTCACTAGTGCATGAAATAATGATGATGTAGGGTCTGAACACTGGTAAATGCTAAGAGTGTGAGGCTATACATAGCTCTGCTTATACCAGAATTTCAAATTTCTGGGTAGAAATAATAACATGTTGATGGAAGCTTCAGGACACACAGAATCAAAGTCTTGAGAAAGGTTGAAAACTAGCTTTACACTACAGGAAAATTTATGGAACAAATGTGAATACTCATTGGATATTGAGGTGATCAGATGTTTCCTTTCTGCCTTTTGATAACCTGGACAAGGATACTCAGTCTTTTCAGAATTTTACCACTTTCTATATGTTTCAGAAGTTTCTTCCAAATCTGATTAAAAACAGATCCATTCAATCACAGATATTTTTCAGAATGCAATAGCTGGAATTCTATTGAAGAAGAGACAGCATTGCTCTATGAATTTGATTCTGTGTGTTACCTGACACTTACAGATGCCCTTTGACTCATCAATTTGAACACAAATTTCAAAACCAGGAAGTAATTTCTGAAGTTAAAATTCACAATTTTCAGAATTTAAAATTTTGTAATTTACTGTTATGCTCTAAAAAAGATATTTCTAAATAGCTGAAGTGTTGTACCTCAGATGGAAGTAGTGAGTTGGAATAAGTTACCTTCCTTCCCCTGTAATTCACTTGCCTTTTTTTTTATTTTCTATCATTTTCCCTTGTTTTTAATTTACTTCTCCCAATCAACAGTCTTCATAATTTCAAATTCTCATGAAAATTCAGAT
The DNA here is from genome assembly GCF_023055355.1 of Agelaius tricolor. NCBI lineage: Eukaryota > Metazoa > Chordata > Aves > Passeriformes > Icteridae > Agelaius > Agelaius tricolor. Next base: position 51,035,676 of record NW_027269263.1, read on the forward strand.
GGGAGAGTTGCTCAGAACTTCTGAAAATTCAGAGGTTTGGTACCTTGTGTTGAGACAAAAACTCGTATAAATTTTGGTCTTCTCTCTCTTTGCCTCTCTTCTAAGTCATGTGTGAAACATGTATGCCTAGATCTTCATCAGGAGCAGTGCCATATAGGAAATATAGAGAAAGGAAGTAGGAAGACGTGGCACACTCAGTGCAGGCCATTGTGTGATCTTTGGATAGTCTAAAATACTTAGTATTTTTTAAAATGTTTTGAGAGAAAAGGACCTTGTTCTCTGCTGTTATTTTCATGAAGATGCCATGTGCATGCTTGTTTGCATATAATTGGTGTGTAGTGAAAATAACACAGCTGCTGTAAATAGCACAGCTCCACTGACTTCAGGATATACAACTGCGGATCATTCCATGATATCTGCAGTCTACATCTACATCTCTACAGTTGTGAGTTTGAAATCAGGACAAGAATTGTAAAGAACTGATGTTCTTTACAATTTTTGCATGAAAGTATTGATAACATTTTTCCCTCTCCACACTGAACCCTGATGCTAAATAAACTCATTAAGGTGACTAAAGGAGAAAAACAAAACAGCGTCACCTTGTAATCAAGCTGTTTATCTTCTATCTGCTTCAGTGGAAAGAAATGTGTACATTAGTTGTGTATGAATTTATGCATATTATATAAATATACACACATTAAAAACAGCATCTCCTTTCCTCATTACCACTTATATGTTTTGGCAGGCGCTACAAAACAAACAGGTGGTCTGTTATGAACTGATAGTGTTGTCAAAATCTGAAGAGCTGAGGGAATTCAGACTGAATTTGTATTCAGCTAAACTTAGCATAAATGTTATTGGCACTTATTGCAATGAAACCTGTCAGAGGTGGAAAGATTTGTCACTGAGTCTGGCCAAGTGCAGGAGGTAAGTGAACAGAAATGTTTCTAACCCATTTGTATTTCAGGTTCTTCCCAGTGGAAAGCCACCCTTGTTCTTCCATGTTTGTTTGTAAGGCATTCATAGGTTATGAAATGTAACAGAACATGGCCAGTTATATCACAACAAAGTACGGACATCTGATGGAAAACCACAACCACCAGTTACCACATGTTGGGTCTGGATGCTCTCTCTAGTTCTGTATCCTCCTAAAATTGAATCCCAGATGCTTCAAGGAAAGATGTGTTCCCTGAACGTGTTTACTAGAATGGTTCTGTGCGTAGGGAGAAAATTCATTCCTGATTCCACTAGTTTAAGCTGATTCCTCTAGTTTAAGCTCAACACATCTAGATAAATAGTATCTGTAAAAGTCCCACTTTAACCACCATTTTTCTGTTTCGCCTTATGATGTGTTTAATTTTTTTTTTTCTGAATAAGTGCTGGGGGGAAAATACTAGTTTTCATGGTAACTAATCGCAGATTTCATGTGTTAATTATATTGTGAGTAAAAGAATTACTCCTTTTATAATACTTCTTAAAAGCACACACCTTCTTGAGACATCAAGTGCAGTGCAGAGTGCCAACTCCCAACATCACAGGCAGCAGTGTATCACAGACAGTCTGTGCACAGCCTTGTTCATGCCAGTGAAAATGAGGGGATAGAATGGAGTCACTACCTGGAAAAGATTGATTTACATCTTAGCAGGAGAAATTATATATCTCAACCAATAGCCTGGGGAGAACAAAAAACCTGAGATTTTAGACTGATTTCATATACCCCCTTTCTTTAGTAGTGGGCAGGCCTCAGGATTGAAGCTGAGACCTATATTTAATTTTCCTAGAAATCACTATTAAAACACTCTTGATAGCTGACCTTAAAGGAAATCTTGAACCTATTCCTTCATGTGTCATACTAGCACAGATTCATCCACAAAGAGTACATTTTTTTACCCTTTCCATAAATTAACATGTTCTTATTCACAGAATATCAGGATCATGGTGGGAGCCTGACTTTCCTTTCTATACACTGAAGAGTTTTGTCAAGAATTAGGAGCTGCATATTTTAACTTTGGACTGCATACTGACATTTTTCAACATATGTTTATGTCTAGCATATCCAGTGTCAGTCTGCAAAACAACATGATGAGTGCTAAATTGCCAAGAAATCCTCTTTTAACTACATATGTATACATGCAACTCTCATATTCATATGAGTGAAGAACTCCACTCAAGCCAGCCCTTTAGGAAACCAAGACCTGCATCTTAGATAATTCATTGTTTCAGTTAAAATTTCATTTAGCCATACACCACCAAACAAGGTGTTTCAATCTTCATGCACATGATCATTTATTCACAGGGACAGGCCTTGCAACTAATTTCCTGACAGGTTTCACAACAATAAAAATAAAATAAATCTTCTTAAATACAGTCATAAATACTGTTACATAGATGGTTTCACACTTAATCTTATCAGGTTACTAGAATACTGATTTATTAGTAGATTGGAAAAGTACATTACAAGTTTCAAAAAAAATATTTGCAGATACTGCACTATTAAACATTTCATTTCACTATATCTGTTATACTTTTTTATCATCTTTCTTTTTATTCTTTCCTTAAAATGGTCAGAAGAAAAATCAAAATACAACACAGTTGATGTCTCAATTTTAAATGAAATGAAAAGTGCAGATCTGGTAAAACCTGTAGTACAAAATGTTGGAAAAAATACTGTATTTTGTTTACAGAAAGCTTATGTTTGGAGATGTTTGAAAGTGGCAACCTTTCAAGGAAGAAAAACAAACAAACTAAAAAACCTCCATAGCTTACATAAAGTACTTTCAGGTTACATTTGTTGCTTTCTGGTTTGGCAAACCTTTCTTGTAGGTAATGATAGAAGTGAATCTGGTGACTAATGTTTTTTAGTTTAGCCAGCCAAGAGCTTTCCCAGACTTTGGTCCTGTCCATCTCCTCCTGTAAGACACATAAAAGATGGGGGAGAAATAAAAGAGAAGAGAAAGAGGTCAAATGATGAGGGTTCTAGTTTGTAGGGGATTGGCAGTCTATCCTTTCAGGAGTTAAAGCACAAATACTGTAGCTGCTCAAGTGCCTTTGACCTTTCACTGATAACTGTGTGAGCAAAGAAGTGCTCCACCATAACAGCAGGCGATGGCCTGGCCCAAGAGTCCTTGCAGAGGTGCTCTGCTCTTTGTAACACAGCTCAGAAACACACTGCTACGCCTGTTCCTCTGAAACCTGCTGCAGACAGAACAGTCAGTGTTCACAAATACACTGGCTGGTTTATGAAATGCTCTATGCAACTGTAAACAGTAATTTTGTTCTAACTTGGGGAATGTGTGCAAGGTAGCAATCTCTGGCACAACCCTGTGCAATGAAATCTGAGGAATCATGAAAAGGAAAAGTAGTTCTCCATGTAGAAATGTATATATAGTTCCAAGGCATGATCATCAACAAGGGCATTCTTGGGCCTCAGCTGAACTACAGAGTATCACGTCCTGTTTTTATCAAAAGGGAAACATATATTCCTGGGGGTCAAAGGCCCATTTGTTAACCAAATGCCAGTTACATAGAAACACTTAGGGAAAAGAAATTCACATGAACTGGAAAGAAACTGGAAAATATTCATCAGTGTATTGAATCCCAGTGAATTAACCAGCTAGAAAACGGATTCTGGATGGCATGGTTTTTCTCAAAGTTTACCTAAAACTCAGTATGAGTCTCCAAACCCAGCTGTCTAATCACTGAGGTATTGGGGTTACCTGGCTTAGTTTATACTTGGGGTCAGGGGTGTACACTCAAAATGAGCCTCTTAATCACCTGCACCATATTTTTGCTTACATTGTGAAAGCCTCCTAATGAACTCAATATGGATTCTTTCAGATGAAGTTAAATTGTACGTACAGCCTCACATTGCTGCCACTAATGGGCATTTAGCAGCCAGGGCCAGGCAACAGACAAGCCAAAGTAAACCCCTGAAACATGTTTAACATAGTTATGATGGCTTCAGCTACAGCTTTTCCCCATACAGATCCACTGCACTGCATGACATAGGCTCAGTGAACTTCTCCTTTGTCTGAACAAGTGTGATGACAAAGGACTGCCTTTCATTTCTAATTCAATGAAAAAAAATTACAAAAAATTACAATTACATGAATATTAAGTGGAGAGAAGCATTTCCATGCCCATCAAGCTTAGGGACAACTTTGTAGCTGGAGGATTAAGACACTCACTTCACCGTAGGTTAAGTGTAAGCAGCTGTGTTAGTGTCCTGAATTTTATGGTTCCCACTTTTAAGTAACCAATTGACCACAGACATAACAACAACAGCTACTTGAGTCAGCATTAGGAATGCCACAAAATGCTATGTACCCAAAACCTGGTATTTTAGCTACAGTTAGGACTTAATAACAACAACTGAACAAGGTGCACTTGTCAGTTGCAAGCAAGTCCAGATGGCACTCACAAAGTTTTCTTCTAAGAGGATGAGACAGATCTTGGGACTTCATTTAAAGTACTCAAAGAAATGTGCTGGCATGACTTGTGCTACCTTGTGTTTGCCAGAGGCTGAGTGTACATGTAAACAGTGACTATAAGTCAGCTGATACTCGTTACCTTGTTTACTTGCTTGTATGTCTGTATGTTTGCAGAGGTATTCAAATTAGACAACTGTGGTTGCAATGTTTTGCTGCCCAGTATCAGTGGTTGCTTTGTTGCAGGAGTCGTTAGTAAAAAGGGACAGTTGACACAGGAATCATAAAAGCTAAAGACTAACACAAGCCCTCGCATTTGATACTGGATAAATATACAGCAACTAACTGCATTTTAAGTGTGTGGAGCAGTAAGTCTGATTTGAACTCAAAGCCATTGTCCCATAAGCATTCAGAGTTGGAGAAGGTAAATTTGATGTACAGCAGTCCATTAAATAATCACCCAAAACCCCTTTCCACAGAGAGAGGGTAATTTAAAACCAAGGTATTTTTTCTCCGCTTCAATTAAGAAGTTGAAGTAGGAAAATCAGGTGAAAGACAAAATGGGTTCATCTTGTTTCCTCTTGTCTGCCTCCTGAGAAGCAAAGCATGTACTTGATAGAAAATATGGAGGTTCACATTCAATGAGGTAGAACTAGAATGGAAAATTGGGTAAAAAATCCTTTTCTGGCTTGAAAATGCTCTCTAAGCTGGAATCCTCTAACTTGCTGAAAGCATTGTGCTGATGACATCTCATCTGGATTTGGAGAATCTGAGCTGCTACCTTGAACATTCTCCTTTCCTAAGGCAGCCACATGGCATGGAAACACCCTGGAAACCAGGTATATCCTTAGCAGCAGCTACAAGTGGGACACTGATAAAAGTGAAAATGACCCAATTCTCAGAGCTTGAGTTCACTTCCATTCATCTGTGTTACTCATAAAAGTCACTGTATTTGTATACTAAAAAAAGCAGAAGTGGCAAGAGTGATCATAAAATTCCATCTTAATCTTCATAAATATTATTGGCTGCACCACTGAACATTTCTGATTCCCTGTCTTCCTAGACAGTGGTTAGGTTGACTTCCATGAGCATGCAGATTTTCTGTTCTTCATCAACAAAGACCTAAACAACAGCTAGGAAATTGCAGCTTCTCTTCCTGCTGTTCAGAATTATTCTAGAACATGTACAGGCACTCCACAGAGCATTGCTGTCCTGTTAGGTCACCTATTCTGACTAAGATGATTTAGGGATGATTGCAGACAGACATAGGAAAGTTGATTTAGAGGTCAGACTGTGCTGTCAGCAAGAGAGGCCAGAACTGAAATTTGAAGAGCTGAATGTATATTCAGGAATGCCAGACTTCTCTGCCTTTATTATTTTGTAGACTTGTTGAAATTTATCATATAGGGACCAGAAGGTAAGCATCATATAAAATGATTGCATTATCTTCCTTTATGTGTGATGTATTTTTGCTCATTTTTGTATGATGAATTTAAGAATCACCCAAACCCTGACTTTTCTTCTTTGTTTTCATTTGTTGTGCGCTGGTTTTGAAGACAGATACTCAGAATCAACATCAGTTATATATAGATACACACAGACACAAAAGGAAAAGAAAAAAGAAAAGGGAGAAAAGAACTGGGCAGTGGAGTCTGGAATGTCTTCAACCAAGTTATAAACTTACATTGTTAAGACGAGCCAAACCACAGTCACTGCTGATTTAAAGCAGTACTTGTACTTAGTGATCATCTTCATGAAGCAGAATGCATGGAAAACAAACATCAAGGTTTATAAACAGAAAGTAAATAAATGGTGCCCAGTGTTGGTCAGCACCAACTCATTTATAGACTGCTCCACTCAAACCATCTGCCATTTAAACACAAAAGCACAGAAGAACTTTGAAACTTCAACTTTTATTACAGAGTATGAAAATATCCCAGACAAGCTGAAACTGAACCCCTTGTCTCTGTGTGTATGTGTGCATACACATGTGCTTTCTTGTTGACATGTATTATTATAGAGATGAGCTTCCTACAGACGTTGGCCTCCTCTTTTACACTGGCTATTTTGAGACCTAGAATAAACCAAGCAACATTTGCAGACATCAGTAGTCTGATCCTTACACAGAAGATCATCATGAAGCTCTAGTCATCTAAAGAGCACTTGAATATTGCCGGGTGCATATGAATGTGCCTGACCTTAGCAGTCCACTCTTGCTCTTGTAGATTTTCTTCAGTTCTGAAAGAAATTCCCCAAAGAATTGTCTACAAAACAATGAAAAAAGCAATCACATTGGGAGACTATGACCCTGGTAAGCTCCTTATTGGGAGCTGTCATTGAGTAGAGCTAATATTTCTCACTGATTCTACATATTTTCCTATGTGAAACAGAACAGGGTGCAATTTATTATCAACCCAGTCAAAAATGTATAATATTTCATAGCTCTTATATTCAATTGAACAATATAAGGAAAAAAAAAGTGTACAAGTATTAAAGATACAGTCAGGAAATGTAAATTCCAAACGTATTTGAATTTATTTGACCCTCCTGCAGCAGGCCTTCAATTAGAAATGATAACAAAAATGTCCCTTGACTTCAGAATAGAGTTAGCCAAACTTCCATACCTAGCAGATTTGATCAAACTATGAATTCTGGAAGATTTTTTAAAATACATTTTTAAAATTACCCTTATGATTTTAAGTTAATAATTTGTGAATAACTAAAATGTGTTTTATTCCTCATATAATACTTGTATCCAGTTCAAACATTTAGAAGCAAGAGCTGTTATGTCAATAATAATATGACATTAGGGTGATAAAATGGTGTTCTAGAGAGGATTCTTTTTAGAAAAAAAAAAGAAATCTTATCACTTAGCTGGTGGTCCTCAGCATTTAATGGTGCAGGTTGTTCTGAATTTTCTGTTTGCAGATAAGCTGCTGCTTAGTTCCCTGCAAAGAATGAGCTGGGGAACCCAATGGAATTCACTGGAGTTTTCTTCCTGCCCATGAACCCAAATATCTACAGAAAACTGAGGCATGTAGAAGGATGGGACATACCCATATCTCAGTCCTGGAAGATACTCTGACTTCACAGGTGCTGTCACAGAGCCCTGGGCTTCTGGATGAGCTGCAAGGTCAAGCTGGGTTTAGGAAGGGCCAGTCTTGCAAGCAATGGATGTTTGGGGAGTTGACATTTCCTTTTTATGATGGCACTTCAGTCTGTAACAGAAAGCCAAGTGCTACTGTCCCACAGAACCTGAGCCACAGAATAATTCCACTGATGTGGAGCTTGTGCCCAAATTAAGAACATCTGCTAGATTCACCTGAAAAAAGTAGTCATTGTGAATTTGTGTTACTCTCTCCACTGATGAGTTAGGATTTGATAACATTAAACAAAAACCACACAGAATTCTGCCCTAATTTTGCCTCCAGTGAGGCCCAGTCTTTGTCTGGCAGTTAGAAAACCACAGGAATATTTGACTGCATATTTGTGATACTTGCAGCCTATTAGGGAGATATTGAAGGTTGCTGACTTGCTGGAACAGGTGAGATCCACCCTGCATATAAGAGATATAACAGCAGCCATAGGGAGAGGAAGGAAGAGAAACTCAGTATCTGGAACAGATACTGTGGGAAAAAGCCTGTTGAGGCAATTTTCAGTACAGTCACGCTGTTATGAATTATTCTTCCTCCTGGTAAAAACAAATTCCAAACACCATGAGTTATCTTACTACAATGAGTGTCACAGTGGAAATTCACCCTATTCTTTTAATATGAACATATCCAGCTGGGAGTGGAGGAAGAAATATAAGCCTAAAAGAGAAGAAAGTGCTGTGTTTGTAGTATTTCTACCATAGACTTAAACTGGAAAATACTGCATATTTCTTAGAAAATGTTGTTTGCATGAGGTCTTTAGCATAATTTCCATAATTCTGAATTCTGATTCATTTGAATATTATCCCAAATCAGGTTTGCAAACCTAGTCAAATATCTCTATAACTATAAATCTGATCGGAGTGCTACACATAGCCCTTAAATATTCATTGCTACAATTCAGTAATTGTGTTACATGAAAGAAAGAAATGGATAGTGGCCAAAATAGTGAGTGGTTATATTCCTACCCAGTAATTAGAAGCAGCATAATAAAATGTGGATTTTTCTGCAAAACCTGACACCAGCTCAGAACTGAAATTTGTTCCAGAAGTGGAATACTGAAAACATTCTCCTTCAAATCAGATTTTCCTTCTTCCCTAGAAACTTTTCCCCTTGCTCTTGTCCTGTAGTTAATCTCACCACTAAAAATATCTGAAAAAAAATGGATTAACATCTTTCCTCTTGTGATACTGAAGCATTGTTCTGGAGGAACAATATGAAGTCTTAATAAACAATCATTCTTATTGAGATCATTGCCTGGAGTTGGTCAGAAGTCATGGAAAGAGGAATTCAAGTTACTGGACTGTGAAATAGCTTGGTGAAAGGAATGTATGCATTTAGAGCCTGGCTCAATAAATACCTCCTAGGGTGGGAAACAAAATCAAATGAAGATCTATTAATTTGTACCATGGCTGAAGACAGCATCATCCCAAAACTTAAATTACTTCTGGCAAGCCATCAGCACAAGAATCCAATCTATGGAGAAACTGCTAGATAGTCTGGGGACTTCCAAAAGGCATTTGGCCCCCCAAAATGCATACATTATACATCTGGTGTAATGGGAGCATTGAATTACAGATAATCCAAACCAAACCATACTGAAAATCTGACAACTTTTTCACAGATTTTTAGGTGAAGTTTCAGATAAAACCCAGAGCCGTATCTTAGATTTTATTGCTGTACAAATATACAATGCAGTACCTAGGTGTGGTCTATTCTTAAACCCATTATGGTTATTTTACTGTACCGTAAATAGCAACAGACACAATGTTTACAAATGAGACTTTGTTCCCATATCCCTGTCTGTGCCTTGCCAGCTTCCTGGAGGGAAAGTCAGTGATGCAGAACTTTATTCACTAGAAACTTTATGTGCTTATTTGCAAACGAAACCTTTGCATGTGATCTGAAGGCGATGATTTGCCTACAGTATGTTGTCATCCCAACTGTGTTTGTTAACACCAGACTGAACAAATCGGAGGGAGTACAAATGTCAAAAGCTCAATTGAAGATTGAAAACCTGGGTGTGTCTAAAGCATTCACTATTGTTTATCAACAAAGTCACATATTATATAGCATGACATCCTTTGTGCCTATACAGCAAATGAAGATGGAAAGTAAAAAGTAGTAACTTTTATGCACAGTGGGCTTACAATCATTGTAGAGCTAATTACTGCTTTATTTTCCTCTGTAGTAAGAGAAGCTTTTGAAAGAGCTTTTCTGATTTATTTGAATGCATGTTTTCTACTACTTAAAATTTATATGGTGGGCTCACTCCTTTTTAAGGATTTAAGATTTTCTTCTCTTTCATCCTGTGAAAAACTGGCAGTATCACATTTCCTGAAGTGTCTTATGGATAAAAACATTAGTTTGCTAAGCCACTTTACATGCCTGCTTCTTTGATTTAATTCCTATAAATGTTGTACTTCCCTCAAAGTCCGTGTTTAATCCAGATCATGCATTTTACAACTGCTGTTTTTCAGCAATCAAGTGCTCTTGCCATTCTATACTAACATGAACTCTCCTACCAAACATTTCAGAATATCCTTTCTTGCAAACAAACAGCAGTGGAGATGGACTGTCAAAACCAGAGCTCACTTTTTCATGAGAAAAGCCAGATAAAGGACACTGATCCCACTTTGGCATGGAGATCTTGTGGCAGAACTCTTATCAACCTTCCTCCTCTTGCTGGCATGTGCAAACCTCTGGTGATCAAGGCCACATTATACCATTATCTTCACAGTACTTTAATGATCCTGGCAACTGTGTAACTGAGAGCCACTTGTTGCCCTGAAAACTTCTGTCAGTCAAAACTTCTGTCTGTTCTAATTCAGGGTCAGTAGACTGGATCAAGGCACTGGTGACACACATGGATTGCATGTAGGACACTTGACTATGGTTAACTACCTAACAAGGGCTCCAGATTTCTTAGTTGAAGGGCCTCATCATCTTGCCAACAAAAGACATTGACTACAGCTGGATTTCAGACAGGATCCGTGAAGTTCCATGCTTGGAAAAAGTTTAACCCACAGATGGATATATAGCTATGCCAAGAGCTATATGGAAATATAGCTATGCCCAAAAACATCTTCCCTGTTGCTCAGCTGTTGTAAGAGAATTCGTGCAGCACACCACTGCACTGACACAATCATGTTGCTGCTGGGACCCTCTGCAGAGAGCTGTATTGTGTCATAAAGATGGGGCAGCTACTTTAAAGCAGCTCAAGTATCTCTCATGAGCTTATTCCTTCTGAGGCATACAGGTTCCCAGGCTGCAGACACAGTGGGTGAGCCATGCCACAGTGGCATTTCTGAAGTAAGCAGATAAAGTAATTTAGAACTCTATGGTTAAAGAAAACTCCTGAAAATTATTTTTGAAATCTGAAATGTGTCAGAAGCTTCTGCTTATATATCTGCACATAGATATACTGTGATTTTGGAAAAACCCTGTGTCTGTTACCATATTAAGGCCAAAAGTGACAGTGATAAACAAAATATCAGGACCCTACATATTCTGCAGACTTTGAATTTTCTTCCCTTAACAGTCTTTTGTTGAAGCATCATACTGCAGTATAGAAAACAGTATCTAACCAGTAAAAGACATTGTACCAGAGAGAATAGGAAGGATGAACTTAAGAGAAGCATATCTCCCCAACCCTCCTGATCTGTAACATCCCATATATCAGATCCAACCTAACTAATCCTAACTAGAGGAATGAATTTGATAGATGGGTTCCACAAGAAATGTTTCAGTTTGAGGTATTGTATTACTTAAACTCACAGATTACATTGCTCTAATGGAGAATTGGAGAGAGAGCATTGACTTCCTTCTTTGTTTATACAGTAAGGCAAAGGTTTTAACTTTATCTTTAGACACAGTTGAGTAGCAAAGGATAATTTTAGAAGCCTTCAGGAAATAAAAAAAAGGATAAATACAATGAGGTAGACATCTGGAAAAGCAGGTGACTGTATCTTAGGAATAGATTCTCCTCCTGCAGAGAGCCAAAAGAAAAGGGACTCCAAAAGTGTCACCCCACCACCCCTCCAGGAATTACAAAGAATTACAGGACAGCCATCTTGAACATGAGAGCTTGTTTCACCGTTCTGTCCTTGCAACTTTTAGATTATTATACTCATATAGACCTGAATCTACATCTTTAGTATTCTCTTCAACTTATTTCTACTAATATGATTTTATATTATTCCTGTTTCTTGCTCCTTGTTTCCAGGTCACCCTTTCTCTCCCACCTTCAGTAAATTTCCTACTGGCAGAATGATTTTTAGGCCTTGCAGCCTGGAAGAAGTTTCTGAAGGCTTGAAAAGATCCTCCTGCAATTATTCTAGTCAATGAAACTATAGAGACACACATGTGGAGAAGTGCTAGATCTGCTTTTATCCTCTTAGCCAAGAAGTTATTTCGTTTAGGTCAGTGTCGCAGTGAGGGAAACTTGGACACTCAATATGAGTGTTTAGCAAACTTCATTTATTGAAGAGAGCATCAGACTTTTATGCACAACAAGTAATAAGCTCATACATATTCTGCAAGCTAAGCAATCTATTGGCTATACTACAATATCAGCTCTTCCTCATACCTTAGGGGTTACATCTTTCTTTTCTCATGTCTCTCTCACTACTTGTTACTGTACCACAGCCATGCTCAAGGACACAGTATTTTGCAGGTGCAGGGACCCAGATTAGCTGCATCCTCCCAATTTTTGGTCCAGAACGTGGCCCCTGTCACGTAGCCATTCCTCCACAGGTCAGTCAGATCCTTTAGCAAATTATTACTACACTACATGTCCAAATAAAAGTAAATTTCATCTGAAAGGTCCTTTTTTCAGGACCAACTTTTATCTAGAATTCCTATTCTAAAGCAATTATAATTTAAAGCCTTGAAATGAATGTACTGTTCTTATGAAGCTATTATTCTTAGCATTTTCAGAATGAAAAACATCTGCTATAAGCTCCACTTCTGTACTTGCCTACATTTCAGATTCAGATCAAATCAAAGGCAAGTCTAAGAATGACCTGAAAAACATCTACATGTGGTTTTTGTTTGGATGAAATATGTAAGAAATCCTCCTGAAGCCTACGTTTGCTTCCACTGCTAGAGCCCCTGAGTGAAAAAACATAAGGGAGACAAATGATTGCATAGTTTTTATTTTTTCAGTTTATATATCTACTTACATTAAAGCTAGAGATATATTTAAGTACTGCTATAAGCATTTGACAGGATAAAGCTGTAGTATGAAGAAAAAACTCCTGCATTAATAGAGATCTAGCAAAGCAAGTAAGCCACTGATATCTTGTCAGCATTGGGCTACTGCAGCTGTCCAAACAAAAGCATGACAGCCTCCAGAGCATGCAGGGATTGTATCCAGAGAACATCAGTTTTGTCATTATTATTTTTTCTTACTTGAAATATAGTACACATGAAAGGAAAGTGAAGTGGTGAGCAGTAGCAAATGCTGAGTTTAAGCTACTAAACCAGGAATGTCTCCATGTTCCTTTGGGTAGGTTGTTGATCAGACTCCTTTTCCACACAAAGAAAGGCATTGGCCATATGATATATTGTGTGCTTATTCCTGTGCAAGAGGGCTTCATACAGTAGATACTGGAAATTACAATCTACTCTAATAGTTCCTTCTTTTCAATCATTAAATCTCTAATTTACTTACCTGATGAAAATTGGCACAACCTAACTGAGACTTCTGTTTCTTTGCTCTTTTTAACTTTTTTTCATACCATTGGGTTTCCATGCTGATTTACTTTTAGTAATATGCTCTGTGAATAATAGTGATATGATCAGGTTGTTGTGGATGGAATATTTTTGTCTGAGAACTCTGATGATACCAAATGTCACACAGGTTTGTCTTTTGATCTGCTACAACACAAACAGTGCCAAAAGGACTGCACCTGCACAAGCAGAAAGGGAGAGATACATCCTGAACTCTTATTAAATTGACTGAAGTTGATTACAGACTTATGATTTTAATATTGGTGAGGAAAGGATTAAAAAGACCTAATTTTTTGTGGCGCAAATTGAACAACAAAATTTAAGTCTAATGAAGAATAACTAACCGTCTTCATATTTTCAATAGCCCATTTTCTTTTAACTCTGGATTTGGCAGTTTTAGCTCACAGAGGTGACAGACATCAAGAGTGTAAACACAACCTTCTATTTGATTAAATGTTTATTATCTTATGTTTACTCTTGATGTATCAAAGCTAATCCACTTAGAAAGGTGCATTTGTAACAAAATACCACCACAAGCCAAAGTCTGGGTTACACAAAAAAAATGTTGGGGAGAGAATATGTTACAGAAGAACATTTTTGGAGAGAGATCAGTTTTGCTGAAGTTGATATCAAACACAACTGATGAAAAAATAAATAAAAATAAAATACTGTTGATGTATGAACTGTAATATTACTAACATATTATAAAAAAAATCTTTTAGATAAAAAATCCATACTTAGGTGACTGCTTTGGTCAGAGAAATTATCCATCTGGAACTCAGTCTCTTTTCTACCTTCCTCTAGTGCATCATTTATCAACATGGAAATCCCTCTCACTTATTATTCTAATTTCTACCTTAATAAGACCATCTTCAGTTGTAACCCTGACATTTGAAGCAGTGGATAAAGAAAATTAAAGAATGAAAAGAATCACAGGAGGAGGAAAGTTTACTGCATGTGCTACTAAACCTAGAGAAACTAACGTAAGATGTCCTTGCAACAATGCAGAAGCATTTTGAAAATAGCTGTCCAAATACTTCTCACTCTTTGACCTGGTTTAATTACGTTGTAAATGAGTACTGAATAAAAAGTTTTGGTACTAAGTTTTGAAAGGCATTAATGAAAACCTATCTGCTCCCTTCCAATTGAAGCTCCATTTCCTGCCAGATAAACCATGAAGTGGTAACAGCTTGGGACAACATTTTTGATATGAGAGCTCTCCTAGGAACAAGGCTTTGAGAGAGAGTGAGAACCAGAGACACCCAAAAAAGAGTACACAATGGAATTGATATAATAAAGGACATATTTTGTTAGAAGATTTAAAAAAATATTTAAAAATAGTTAATATATTACACAAATAAAGCTGATTGATTGCATTTGCAGTGTAGTTAAGCAATTTGAAGAGCGCCAGATCAGTATTCTTGTTCTATAATGGCCATGATAACTCATCATATTTGCTTTCCTACTTGTAATCATATTTTATTTTCTTTACCAGAATTCTACAAGTAATTGCTGGTGGCATATAGACTAAGTCACAGATGTTAGAACAAAAGATAAAACAAGTACACTAAATGTATATTTCACATTTACACCCAACGAAGGTTGTCAGCTGTTTCTTCCTTGCAGCTGCTTAAAGGTCTTACTGTCCTCTCCCACTGCAACAACTATCCGTTGCACAGATTTAGAATTGTGGAAAATGAATTTCTTTAGTTGCCAATTAATAACAGAGGTGGATAGTGTGAAAACAAAGACACTAAACTACCTTTCTTCCACCATTCCCCTTTTGCTCAAGATCAACTTCAGTTCTTCATTTCCCAACTCCTCTACCTCCTCCCCCCTAAGTGGTGCAGGAAAGGTAGAGAATAGTGATTTATGGTCACAGAATCATAGGATCATAGCATGGTTTGGGTTCAAAGGGACCTTAAAGATCATCTAGGTCCAACATCTCTGCCATGGGCAGGGACACCTTCTACAAGATGAGGTTTCTCAAAGCCCTATCCAACCTGGCCTTGGATACTTCCAGAGATGGGTCATCCACAACTTCTCTGGGCAACCTGTTCCAATGCCTCACTACTATCATAGTGGAGAATTTCTTCCTAACAACTAATATAAAGCTACCCCCTTTCAGCTTAAAACCATTACACCATGTAATCCATAATAGTTGTTATGACTTGTTATGGTCAATCTATAACATTTAGTCTCTGCTGCTCCTTTCTTCTCACATGAGTCCTCTCCATGGACTGCAGTTCCTGCAGGGAATATCCTCCTGCTTAGATATGAGCTCCTCCACGGGCTGCTGGGGAATCTCACCTATTGCACATGGAGCATCTCTTCTCTCTCTTACTTTTCTGAGCTTGGTGCTCCCAGGCATGTTTCTCACATATTTTCTCCCCTCACTCTTCTCTGCTGTGCAGAGGCTTGAACTTGTGGCCTGGATGGGGCAGTCCCAGCCTCTCATCATAGAGGCAACTCCTGCCTGAGGACTGGGAGAATAAAGTCTGTAGATGTTGTTCAATGTTTTATATATGTTATATGTATGTTTTATATAAATATATCATATGATTTACTTTGTCCCTTAATGGTCAACTGAATAGATACTCTGGGAAAAAAAATGGAACTGAGTTCTTTGTGGCTGGTACAATTATGAATGGTGCCACATTTTAAATGGCAACAGGCACACACTATAAGAAATAAGAATAACAGAGGAATGGAAAGAAATAATGAAAAGCTGTGTATCCTTCAGACCATTATGTCCATAAGGAGAGTCATAACTTGTGTTTTTATCAACTCATCCAGAACAGAGAAACAGAGAATCAATCATTAAGGTAGGAAAAGGCCTCCAAAGTCATTGAGTCTGAACTCTGACCAAACACCCACCACCATATCAACCAAACCACATGTATACAGAACAGAGCAGGTTTTGATATGATTCACATATTTTATTAGACTACTTGAATTCTTCATTTTCGTTCATAGACTAGATTCAAAGACATGGTTGTCTAGACTGCATAAAAGACCACAAACCATGTAAGCAAACAGCAAACTACTGCCTCATTCCTGCCTGAGGCATTCCCATTCTCCAGATGCCCTGACCAACAGATGCCCTTCTGGGTGTTTGAGAAAGTACTCAGAGCTAACTTTTACCACCCATAAAACCTCCACAGGGCTGAAATGGCAGATGATAGGCAAAAGAAGGCAAACTATGTGCCATATTGTATCTATCTCAGCCCAGTCTACAAATCAAGTAGAAGCAAACTGAGATCTGGACTAAAAGGCAAATCTTCTTCCCTTGAGAGTAAATGTACATCCAGTTATCTGAATGCAAAACTTAAAAAGCAGTGTAAGTGCAGCCAGGAAACCATTTTGAGTCTGGTCTGAATGCTCTAGTAATGGGTAGAGACTGAAGAGATATTTCCCACAAACCACGTTGTTTACATGTCAGATGAACATCTGGCTGATGCTTGATGACCGTGAAGAAGAACTCACTTCAGAGGAGGAAGGCAACTGTGAGAATAATATTTAAGATGCATGGCTGCTTCATTTTTATATTTTCACTGCTTGGTCACATAAATGTAGCTCCAGTGAGGAAGTGGTTGTCATTTAGTCAAAAAAGAGCTGGAGCTACTGCATGACATAGGAAGGATTCAGACATCTGAAAATGCTGAAACAGTTTTATCTTCTTTCTTTCCAAGGCAGCTGAAACAGATATCCCTGAGACAACACTGCGAGAGAGAAAACAAAGCTATTGCAATAATCTGAGCTACACTATTAGACACATAGTCTACCACTGCAATGCTGATTATGCTGATATATGACAGAAGAATCATCAGTACAGGCACAGGACAACTCACCTCTGCTGTGTGCTTAAACCAGGGTCAATTTTAGCAGTAGCCCAAACCTTTTCATTGCTTGTCAAATTTAGTTGTACAAATCTGGTGTTTCTGCTGCTGGTAGAACATAATAGACTGTACTACCTATAACACAGCTTTTGAAATGCTGCTTCATCAGCTTCAAGTGCATTTCTGTTAATTGTGAAACCATTTATTCTTGTTTGGGAACCCATATACATGAGCAACACTAATAAAAAGAAAAGAAGAAAATAATTTCCACAGAAAAATATGCTAGCAAAATTAAAATAATGTATTGAAACAAACCAAAGTTTTTATCAATCAACTATCTTTCTCATTTTTCTTTCAGTTGCACACTGGCTCAAAATTATTTTGCTTTAAACTGCTCACAGCCATCTGCACTTTGTTCTTTTACAGAGGCACTGTCACCTTGGGTTGAGGGGCTCTGCTGTGCCCTGTGGTGAGGTGGTTGGATCTGGCTGGAATCTCTGGCCTCCCCTCCCAGGGCCCACAGCCTCTGCCTGGCACTGACACCCAGCATGATGAGGGGACACCAAAGGGACAGAAGGCAGCTCCTGCCTGGCTCGTGCTCCCCACTGTTTTCTGCAATCATGAGAACAGCTCACTTGAGAAGAGTGGGCATTGCCACATAAACAAGGATGAATTTCTGAAATACAGATACTCCCATAATACAACCTCATGGTTATTACAGTCTCTCCATGAAAGCACTATCTCTTATTTTACACTTTGGGTAAGATTTTAAACATATATGGCTGCATTTTATGACACCCTTCTGTCAAAAGGTGGTAGTATTGATGAGCATCTCACAACAGCTCCAAACATGTGAAAGCACCTTCTCTGATGACAATATATTAATGAGATGATTTAATATGACAGATTGGGAACATCTTATCTGACTGATAAAAGACAGATTACATCTGCTTCAGACTATTTCTACTGAGAATGTTAAGATGAGATTTTATACAAGCCCATATATGAAAAATCATTTACTTGAATGTTCTAATGGAAAGTGAGCATGAGAGATCAATTACCCCTGGTAACAGTCTTTGAAGAATCTGCATCAACCCCTTCTTTCCATTGTTCTAAATAATTGTGTTTTTTCTTAGAAGTTATATACATAACTATCAAGTCACAGTGTATTACAGTAGCATCTCAATATTTAGAGATGTATAAAAAAAATAAAGACTTGAAGAATTTTTGAGAGATTAATATTTTCTTTCCTTCTAAATGCTCACAGAATATTCAATGTTTATTGCAGAAAACAATCAAAATAATTCTTCTTGTTTAACACAAAGCATAATAACCTTCAATAAATAACCTAGATAAAATAATACAGCATTCAAAATATGGGTTGGTATTTGAGTTGAAATTCCAGGACTTTGTTCTTTAAAACTCAGGAAGAAACTTCTCTTGGAGCTGCTGGGTCCTCAGTTTTCTGGCTTCCCTGACCTTTTCAAACTTTGTCTTCCTCCTCCATTTGGGAAAGCATTTAAGCACTTCATTTGTGTTTCATTTTGGATAATTTTTAAACTGTAAAAGTCACCAGATCTAAAACAAATACAAGATAAGAGAGTAGTGAAGTATTCTATGGAAACCTGATCAGCATAATTCTTACACAAAAAGGGGGAAAGTACAGAGAACCTGGACTTTCCCCTCTTTAAATCTTGACACCATCAGTGTTGGAAATCACTGGATGACAATCTCTGCCACATGTATGTCAGCCTCCACCTTGCAAGCAGCATGGCTACAGAACTCAATGATTGTAGCTGAAGACTGCTTTGGAAATTGTCCTTTCACCAACACCCAAGAAGGTTTCCTTAAGCAATGAAAGGGAATAAAGGTTTCAGGAATTATTTTATGTTTATAGCAAAGACACAAAGAGGATATTTTAACTACTTTCTAAAGGAGAGCTAAATTACAGAAACAAGCCCATTAGAGTCACAAATTAGAAAGATAATTTCGTTGCCAGCCTCTTTCTCTTCTATCATTTTCTGTCTCATTTATTCCAATTCTTCTATAAACGGCAGTCTTGAGAAATCTTGAGAAATGCTCAGAGACAGGAATTTTTTCACTTGTCCCCAGAAGAAAGAGTATCCTTCCTGTTTCTTCCTGTGTCATACCACCCCTCCCCATTCCCCTGGAAGACATCTGTCATTTGAACTCAGCTGAAGGTGAGACCAGCTTGTCTATTAGGAGGGAAGGATAAAAATATTGGATATTTTTTTTCACAGAGTTCATGACTGGGTATTTAGTAAAGTTACAAAAACATCACTAGGGAAAAGTGGCGAGTGTGTTGGGGAGAGCAACCTCTGGAAAAAGCACAATTACAGAGTCCAAAATGAGTGGGGAAATATGTATCACAACACTTACGGAAATATGTACCCTAAAGAAATAATAGAAAACTTTGAGGGATGGGATTTCTTTCTACTTATTCTAGACAATGAGAGATTCTGGATTTCTCTCAAACTCAGACTGTTTGGATGTATTGATTGGAAAGCTCAGCCTCCAAACCAAGCACACAGCGTGGTGTTGTTCCTTACACCCCCAGCCTTCCTGTCAGTAATCCTGCAGACTCCCTGCTGGCCATCTCTTTGAGTGACTCATGGCATGCTAACAGCTCTCCACGGCCTTCCAGTCTGGCTTTAGGGTGTCAGCAAGCATTTTGTGCATTCTCTAGGCAAGCTGTGAAACCTGTTTTGAAGAACCAGTCAAAAGAGCATTGAAATACAATTGATTACCACAACTGGCAATCAGTAACAGCACAGGGACCTCAGCAAAGCTTCAGTTCAGACAATGGCAAAACAGTTGTGTCTGCAAGGCTAAGGGTTTAGAAAGCAGCTGTACCCAAAAGCACAGTTCATACATAACTAGGAGAAAAAGGAGGCTTTTCTACCCTTGTACCCCTCTGCAAGCTTCTGCTGCTAACATGAACTCACCTGATCCAAGCTGTGACTGAGTAACAGGCAGGGAGACAGGAACTGGCACCATGTAAGAGCACAAGCTGGCTGAAAGGAAAGAACATGTGGCTGAAAGAGAGGCAGTGAAATGGAAGTGCAGGGGAGGATGAGGATGGAGTGAAAGGATGGAGAGTATGGGAAGTGAATGTCTGCTGACTTTTAATAGTTCAGCACAGGTATAATATGATTCCTACAGTATGTTGCACTGCATCTTAGGTACGTTAATTCCAGAACCTGTGGCAGTTTTAGACCACAGGTATGATCTGAAGCCTAGACATTTATCAATATTCAAAAATATTTCCTTTCTTAATTTATTTTGCACATAAAATCTAAAAGTGAACAGAATCGCTTTTACATTTTTTCACATCTTTCTATAAACATTTTTCTGTCCGTGCCTGCTAAATTTGGGATTTTTTTTGCAGTACACAGTGGTAAATGTAAATTTCATCTGGTGCTTGTTTTCTTGATAGCTACCTCCTCCCTGAGCTATCAGACAGTTTGACTTGGGACACCATCAGAGGCTAAAGCCATCTACCCTCTTGAACTAGAGTTCAATTCTGCCTTACATATGACTTGATATCTGCAAAGAAACCAGATAAATAAATTTTTGGGGCTGGCAAAAAAAACCTGCGTATTGAACATTCCCTGTTTTCCTTCTCCATAGCTCATATCTGCATTGCTTGTTTCTCTTCATCTTCCTTCTAATATCTCCCCTTCTTTACATTTACATGCATTCAACATACTGAAACATTGGCATAAAATAAAATTTGCTTAGTTCCCAGCTTTTTTTTCAACCTATCTTCAACCTACATTAATACAAATATAAACTTGATTTTTCCCTGTTGGGCCTTTGTAATCTTTTGATTTTGTTGTTTGTAGGAGAAGCAACCATTTCTGTGTACAGGAAAGCTAATGAAAGCATGAAATATTCATACTGCATCCCTAATTGTATAATAAAGTGGAACATGTGCTGTTATAGTTGAAAACCTCCAGTCTAATTAGCAGTAGCCTAATAAATGCTTAAGTGAAACATAAAATGTTTAGTGCTACTCAACTAAATCTCTTTCCTCATTCAGTTGTATTTAAAATGACAGTAATAAGATAATTTAAAATAATACAGAACATATGTGCAAATATATATTCTTATTGTAAATATCTAAATATTAACTAAGAAGTTCCTTCAGGGCTTCATAATCAAAAATTGGCTTGTCCCATTATTACTTCTACTATAAATTTGTGGCTTTTTATTTTTCTTTACTTTTTTTTAAGTCTTCCTGTTTAATTTATCATCAGCTAGTATAATTTTATGTATTGGGGA
Source organism: Agelaius tricolor (assembly GCF_023055355.1). Lineage (NCBI taxonomy): Eukaryota > Metazoa > Chordata > Aves > Passeriformes > Icteridae > Agelaius > Agelaius tricolor. The sequence goes on from NW_027269263.1 coordinate 51,057,132, forward strand.
AACATAATATACAGTTGGAAAAGTCTATTTCAACTTTTTATTTACTCTGGAGCCCTGGAAAAATAATCTCAAATTTATCCTTTAAATCTAATGAAACAAAAAATTTTTGAATAAAGAAATCTGAAACAACATGGTCTTCTCCTTTTCTTTTTCAAAAATCTCTGCTAAAAAAATCATTAGCTGGTTTTCAGGAAATATTTCCTCTGTAACAGGTAGGAAGACAAGGAGCAAAGTGACAGTTTCTGTGGAAAAGCCAGCAGTCCAAAACTAAAAAAATGCTTATTCGTTTTCTCAAAGGTTACACATAGTTTCAGATGAAGAAAAACATTTTGCACTATGCAAAGATGCTTCTACATTTTAAATATCATAAATAGAAAGTTTGTTTGACTATCCAAAATACCTTCAAACAAAATAAATAGAATACATTTATTCCCCCATTGACTAACATAACCACTACTGGAGCAACAATTGGATAAAAATGTTCCCCTTGGCCAGGGTTTTCTACAAGTGTCTATTACATTGATATTTTCTCTTTCTCAGAATTTCCTGATATCAACCCCTGAGACACAATTTCAAACAAAATTAATCTAATGTAACAGAGAATAATATTATTTTTTCTCATTGCAATGCTTCAGTGTAAGTGCTTCATGTATATATAAGCTAATTGCCTCCTTTTCTTGTTATTAAAACCAACAATAATGTTGATATTATGACATGATAAAGGTAGTGTTTTATTTTCTGTCAATATGGGGACCATATTTTGCTACATTATAAGGCTTTATGTGCAATTGTAACAAGTTAAATATTAGCACCCTTTGGCAGTGTTGGTGTTCCCCTTATTTATGCAATCAGAGTAAGTTGGATTGACATTTAATATTGTCAATTTACTGACATTTCTTTCTAATTTATTTCCCTTTTTCATGCACTGTGGACAAGTGTACCTCATTGCTGAATTATTTATTCAAAATCAGGAGTTGTTTGACATCGAAACAGTGCACCACTTTATCTAAGTGAACAAAAAACAGATTGATGAGGAAGTACATTTATGTAATGAACATCTAATCTATATCTTTGTGAAATACTTCAGGATTATTTTATCTAAAAATCACACCTGGCATGACACAATTTATTTTTTTTTTTCTTTAAGATGTGGGTTAAATTATGTGTCACTTGCAGATTATACTGAAAAAAAAAATGACTTTTCTCTCTCTCTAGAATATCCTCAAGGTGCTTTCCCTCCTTCCTCTTCATAACACAGAATGTATACACTTATTTGATTTGAAGCTTTATGTACCATAGGTAGCACTGAATTCCACTACAGGATAAAGTACTGAATTCAGTACTCACAAAATCCTCTAGGGGACAATTGCTTTATATTAAGAGAGGTCATGTTTTCCTGAAGTGCCTTTTCAGTTATTTTTAGAATCAATAACAATTTTTAGGTATTTCTACTCTGTTTAGTATTAATTTTTGTACATGTATACAATTTTGATGTCCCATAACAAGTAAAAAAAAATTATTAAAAGAATCTACCACACAATAATCAAGTTGGACCCACTAGGACAGTTCTTCTGACAGCCAAAACTAATATTCCTGTTTCAATTCAAATTAATACCAACTTCAGTGGCAGGTATAATCAGATTAATAGTTCATGAATGAACAATATGACAAAGGGTCTTAGATCTTTAATTGTTTAAAGAATTCCCAGTCCATTTGAAGCTAATGTTCACTGCAGAGTGGCAGGAAGAAGATTACAAAACAGACAGTATTACCATGTATTTACCATGTATTCTAGAGAGAGAGAAAAATCAATGTTTTTTTCAGTATAATCTGCAAGTGACACATAAGGAATTTACTGTATATTTCTCTAAGTCCTATGTGCAGACCAGTCCATGGGTCTGTCAGAAGCCAGGAAAACCTCCCAGGTTAGTATTGTCACCAAACTTGCTGAGGAGGCACTCCAACCTTTCATCCAAGCTATTGATGAATAATTTCATATTCTGCCCAGTGTTGAACTCTGGGGGACACCACCAGTGACAGCCCTGGCAGACCCTGTGCCACTGACTACAGCCCTCTGGGAGCTGCTGCTCAGCCAGTTCTTTAAGCCCCAAATGTTTCGGGGTGTGTCCTGCCTGGCTTCGTCTGGCCTCGCTGCTGCACCAAAGGCTGCAGCTGTGGCGTTTTTCACCCCAGAGACGCCTTTGGCTGGCTAGGTGCTGCAGCTGGGCACTCAGAACAAGTCCAGGCAAAATAGGAACTCAGTTTACCTTTGGTGGAAAAGGTTCAGGCAACGGTGAAGAGAAAAGGAGCGGGTTCTGCCATGTAGCTTAGATCCAGAGTTTGTTGTAGCATGGTAGACCTCTGAATGTGGTATCAGCTCCAGCCAGACAGGCAGAGCCAGACCCACAGCAGAGACACGGCAGAGACCCCGACCGCGTGGTCTCGTGTCCTTTTTAAGCCCCGGGGACAGGGGGAGGGGAGGGACAGGTGAGGGCCAAGCAGGTGTGAGCAGGGGAAGGCTCAGGGGATGTGGACGCTGGGACAAACCAATGAGCCCAGGCCTGGGGGGCATCTGCCAATCACACGAGGCCTTGCTGGAAGGTGCCAGGCAGGAGGGCACAGGGGGAGGGGGAAAGGTTGGCACACCTGAGGGGGATGGGATAGGTGAGACAGGAAATGGCGACACACTGCAACAACTTCTCAATCCATCTCACTGTCCACTCACCCATCCTGACTCTGTGTGTGGGGATGTGGGATTTGCTTTCTTCCAGTCACCTCTCCTAATCGCCACAACTGCTCAAAGACCCCTGGGAGTGACCTTGCTATGGTGTCCACCAGCTCTCCTAGCATTCACGGGTGCATCAGGGCCCATGGACTTGTGGACGCCAAGTTTGCTCAGGTATTCCCTAATCCAAACCTCCATGAACAAGGGAAAATCTTCATTTCAATATTCCTTCACCCTGGCCTCCTGAGTCAGAGATTTCTGAGAGCTGGTTTTGTTACTGTGCAGCCATTCAGAATGACCTCAACAGGTTGGAGAGATAGACTTCTGCTTTTCTTTGTTCTAAAGTTCATCTGTTTTTCTAAAATTTACTTGTTTTTAAGTATCTCCCAGCTTTTTGTCATGAGTAGCATACTCTTACTCTTGAATTGAAGAATTGACATCTACAATCACATGGCACTACACATCTATAAATACATGCAGGTACATATGCCCCAAACCTATTATCACACCACATTGTTTTGGAAAAAGACCTATCTAGAAACTGATTCCTTCAGGAAACTGTCTCCTTTTCATTATTCACTTCAGGAAGATATATGCTTTTCTCATCAATCTAACTGTCTTTGCTTTATCCAAAAGGTTTCAGTGAGATTGCAACTCACACTGTTTCAGTTAACAGTCACTGTTTGGTCCTTCCCTTCACAGTGGTAGCTTTTGCAATTAGTCTAGCAGTGCCTAAAGAAGCACTTAAGTAGAGAATAATCACAGCCAGATCTTCTATCTAGCAATGTTCTACTTATCAGTACAAATTTTGCAGCAAAATGAAACACATATAATTTAAATGATAGTCATAATTTGTTAATCCCAAATAAATCCATTTTTCTAAGAATGAATCAGTAAAATACAGCGAGGCTCTGTATTTTCGTGTGACATTTGCCCAGCCACAATTTTTTTTAAGAAAAATTTCTAAATACCTGATAAACATCTAACATGAGCTTAGCATGTGGTTAATAAATTATAATTTTGAAGATATGACTACAGAATTTGACAAATAACTTAATCATTTGTAGTCACAGACAGCAAGTGAATATAATACATTTTACTGTGGTATTCATAATCATCCATGGCACATACCATATACACCTGTAACACACTTGAATCTTTTGTTAATAATTAATGAATCCTAAATAAATTATGTATACATTTACCTTCAGTGTAAGGTACAACCCTGAGGCTGATGATAACCATGAAGAATCGAGTGTGAATTCTTCAACAAATTCTCCTCTATTAATCCAAATTTTCTATTAAGAAAAGGTTATTTAATTGCAAGTTAGGTAAAACAATTGTAAGCCTTTATTATTACAACAATGTCTCCTTCAGGACTTGAAGATAATGATGATAGTCCCATTTGCAGCCAGCTGCTTCCCTGAGGTTGCTGTGGTAGAAAATGTGCTTCTTTATGCAAGTGAACATTTATGTGCAACAATAGCAGTCTGGAATTGCTATATTGAGCTTAAATAACTCTGAATATCAAAGTTTAGGAATCACAGTTGCATATTTTTCTCATTTATCCAGTAAAAGCATAGGGAATCAGATTGTTATGATTGAAGACTCTTCATTAAAAAAGGCTTTAAAGTTCTTTAACAAAGTTCTATGTTTCTTGTTAAAAAAATAAATTATGTGTACCTTAAAGAGTTTATTTCCTTCCTTCTGTGAGTGGTATCACCTGCCTTGCTGAACTGACTGTCCTGCAGACTCGGTTTCTGATGCCTGATTTTTCAGGTTCACCTGCCACCCCACACAACTGATCCATTTTAAGAAATGAGGCACCTTGGTGTCACCTGCTTCATATTAAACTAGGATTCAGAATCTTGTCTCTTTTCCAACAAATGCCAACTTAGAACTCATTTTTCCCAACATTCTTGTGTACCTAAATTACAAAAACTTTCTCTGGTTCTTTTTACACACCATCCTATATCAGGAAAGAATAATGGTATTCATCCAGAATCACCCTCAAGGCTTTTACCATGGTGATGGAAACCAGCTGTTCGACTCCTAAAGTCTCTGGAGGCAAGCATACTTATTTATTTAAAAGGTATCTAGATTGCAGAAGAGTCAGAAAGGCTGTTATAGCTGATCAAATAAAGCAAAAATGATTTGTTGAATAATTTATTTGGCAAATATGGACAAAATCTGGCCAATACATTGTTCATCAAATAGTGCTTGCACAACTAAATTGAAAAAAAAAACCCTTAACAGCCATATGCCAACATACGTAAAAATCTCTTTCTGGGTTATACTGAAAAGAATTTAAAAGAATTTCTGTGAAGGGACCAAGGGACAGGTTCATATAATTTAGGCATTTCAGTTTATCAGTTCTGTAATAAAATTCTCTCTCAAAACCTTTAGGTAGGGAGAGTCCATAACTATCCTATCTGTCACCACTATACCCCCTAAATCACTAGCAGCCCTCCACATTTTTCCAGAATTAATTTATTTTTATCTGATCTAACCAGTTTTGTATACATTTCACATTTAGGATCCACAGACAAGGTTTCCCATGCTTGTTCATGTTGAGGACCCTGTTCTTAGGACATAATTATGAATTCCTCTAGGGACAGAGTCCAAATATCTTGAGGCAATTTGCTTTTATTCAAAGCTCAAGGGAAAGAAATGTGACCTCACTTACACAAGAACTCATGGTTTAAGGGTACAGGAAAGAGAATTGTTTTTCTTTCTAGAGAATTAAAGCAGTTGTATCCTAGGTCCCAGGAGAGGGTCTTTAACTACTCTTGACTTTGCCAGATTGAGAATGAAACAAATGACAGCAAAACAACACAATCATTAGAATCCCTCCTTAGTCTTAGTTTTTGTCATTATGCATAGCCTGAACAACTACCCTATGAAAGTTCAGACAAGGCCAGGTGATGTGATCTGAGGAAGAAGCAAAAAGCAGTGTGACATGATGTAGAAATGCAAGCAGCAGCCACTTATGCTTACATCTCTCTCTTCTTCTTTCCTTCACCACTGTTATCCTCCCTCAGAAGTAAATCTGTGACTGGTTAAGGTTACTTCTTTGCCAAAACATGTAAAACCAGCCTAGTTTTTCACTGTGGTGAAACTACATAGTTTCAGTGGACAATTCATCTGGAAAGCTTAAAGTTGCAGCTGAAAAACCTGTATGCACAATGTTTGTTAACAGTGTGCTAGATGTCTCAGGTATCTGATGGAGGGAACATTAAAAGCCATGAGTTTTTGTCATCCATTAATAAAATGTTAATCTTGTTTTTACAGTTCATTGCTTCAGGTAGGGATAGCTATTCTCTCCTGCCTGGGACATGAGGGACATTTTGAAAATCACAAGGAAAGACAAACTTAAGTTTCCGTCTGTGGTTCATGTGGCTTTTTCTGGGGAGCACTTTGTAGAACATAATCTTGCCTTGGATTACTTTAGGCGATACATATGGAAGTTTCTGGCAACACTGCACCTTTTTGTGTTCTCTGATTCCTTGATCTTTGGTAAGTAAAAAGTTTTTCTGTAGTTGGGGTACAAAACTATGTAGTTAAGACCAGGAAAACAAGATGAATTCATAAACTGTCTATCTTCTACATCAATCTTATTTTGAAAGAGTGATTGTCTTTTGTTTCAAACAGTATGCCACCAGTTAAATTTCTTCTCTTTTTCCATGGGTTGAGATACAGGTACAACAAATTCACAGGGCTTTTTCAAGACCTATGTAGTGTAAATTGTTGCATGTAAAAAGAATTCAGGTTAATATCTCAGAATATTTAAAGGAATGAGTGACATAGTGAGTTACATTATGTCAGGGCTCTTTTACTACAAGCAGTGTGTGAAAGAGAGGAAGAAGCCCAGGAGCTGCCTACCTTACAGCAAACATCTGTACAGTCATCAGGAGGGAGAGCTTGCCATACTTATAGACACATCTGGTAGCAGACTTTCTTATAAAGGAATATATATCAGGCAATGACAGATCACTTGCTGAAAGTAACCTCCTGAGCAATGTTTGGCTTCTCAACAGCTGTGTTTAGTTGAGGATTCCAGCTGAGATAGCAACATTTGCAGACACTAGAGGCTGAAAGCTGGGATTAAATGATTAATAACCTTCTTTTATTACTCAGCTAGATGATTCATATTAATTGCACTGAAGCAGATTTGCATACAGTCTAGATTTACGTAATGATTTGATATAGGTATATTAAGTATTTACTTTAAGGGAGGATTGCAGGAAGTGTAGGTGTGTATTCTCTCCTTTCTTTACCTCTGCCCATCATATTCCATCCAGCTTTCCACACACATACTGTATTTTTCAGTCCAATTTCCTCTCTTTCTAAGCTAGTATGAATGCTTAGAAAATACTCACTTCCAAAATAAGATCCCAGAGGCTCTAGCATCTGCTGCATTTCTAGTAACCATTCACTTCGATAGCTAATGTGACATAGATCAAGGGAAAGAGAAAGGCAGATAAGGAATAAGGTAAATTTTTAATTTTCAGTAATTAATCCAGTGAATTTGTTTGAATAAAATATTTGCATTTCTTTCATTTTGCTGCAAACTCCTAGAACCATGCGTGACATATTAAAACGTGGAAGGACAGCTACAAAAAGTGAAATGTATATAAACATTTGAAAAGACCCTATAATTCAGTCAAAACATACAAACAAACAAACACAAAACCAAAGAACACTCAAACTAACAAAAACCCACAAAGACACTTTTAAAGAAACACCAGAATAAAAATCCTTGTCCTACTCCACCTTTAGCCAGAGAGCTTTCTACTCTGGACTCAATACTGAAGATAATCCTATTATTTTGAGCACTGGTAAAAGCAGGGTGATTTGGTGGTTTTTTTTTTTTTTGTTTGTTTGTTTGTTTGTTTTTGTTTGGTTGGTTGGTTGGTTTTGGAGGGGTTTTTTTGTTTGGTTGGTTGGTTGGTTTTTGGGGGGGGGTTTGTTGTTGTTTTGGGGTTTTTTTATTTATGTTTAGTGAAAAGAGTCATGTGCTTAATTGCTATTCATAGTTGAGGTTCTTGCTATTTAGAATCAGGTGTTTTGTCTACAGAAGAAATAATTGCATTTCAAATACCTGCTCACACCAGTTAGACTACAAGCACTTCTTCACCTTGCAGTCTTGCATGCTTTTTGATGTGAGACTACTACTCTGATGTACCAAAACTGAGTCCCAGATAAAGGTTCTCCTGTGGTTTTGCTCTGTCTGGTATAATTTTTCCCGTAGGAAAAAAAAAAAGTCTGACTAGCCTTTATCTGTGTCTGCATGGAAAATTGCAGGTAGTTGAAAAACAGTCAATGTGATGAAGGCCATCACAGCATCAACGTACTGCTCGTCCTGAAATAACATACCCTGAGAAGAACCAGAAATACCTGCTTGTGTTGCTGTAGTAAAAGAGCCATGTGATTTCTGGATTGATGTCACACTGCTCAGGTCCTGCTGGCTCAGAGGTTGCATGAAATCTGTCTGCCTGCAATGTCCCATGCAGATGTGCATTTTGATTGACTTTTTCCTTACACTAACTTCGGTGCAATTTCCTCAATCACAGGCTTGTTACCTTTTGTTTCTAATTCCTCTAAAATCTGATTATAGTGCCAGCTCTTCTGCCACACCAGAGAAATCTACTAGTGTTTTATCACTTTTAATTCCAACCTAAATATTATTAAAGAAATGCAGTACATTTTAGTTGTGGCATTCCTCATGTGGCATATGTAGACTCCATATGTATTTTTAAAATGGTTTGTTTTGACTGAAATATGTGTGTTCACACGACTATCACATACCTATAAAGCACAGCTCTTAAGCATGCTAACATCTCACCATCTTTGCTCAGCCACCAGTGCAAACTGTGGAAGTGATTCAGGACATGGGTTTAGAAGCTGCCTCGTTCAGACTCCTCATACCCAGCAAGACAACTTCAAATGGAGTTCTCTTTTTTCAGTAACTGAAGCACTCCCACATTATTCATTCCCTTGGGGTTTAGGTTCTGTTTACAGATTTCCAAAATTCTTTTTTTCTTAACCACTGCCATGTCTCAGCAGACATGTACATGCAATGCATTGAATAAAATGGAAGGTCTCTTTAAGCCATGATATGTCACATTTTGGTTTCAGTCTGTTTCATTTCATGGTCTTGTACCGGAGAGGAAATTTAAAAAAATCTGCATCTATTACTGAATATCTTAACAAGTTATGTGAGTTATCTTTTAATTATGCTAAGTGCTGTCTGTAAGTTTATGCAATGTGATCTAGTTTATAATGATATAAGTACTCTTCTTTTAGATTTAGTCTTCATTAACAAAATCTGTAACAAAAAGAAGCATCAAGATATTTCAAAATAGCAAAATCAAATCAATGACAGTTTAGAGGCTTTACTTGTATTAATATATGTAGTACTTTATTTCAAGTTATTAAATATTTTGGGGACATGAAATTGTTTGAATCCCATAACTTCTCCTGTAAATAGGAGATGAATGTAAAGTCATTAATTTTACAATTCATTTAAACATACAACATAAGCAGCTCTCTGCTAAATCAAACATCCTGATTTAAAAAAAAAAATAGTATCTTATGCTTACTCAGGTATTAATGTTCCAGATTCTGCCAGAGGAGAAAGTTCAAAAAGTCAAGTTGCCATCAAGCACTTCCATACCTTTATCTGTAGCTATAGAGAAGAATGTGACAGGGTTCCAGATTGTGCTACTCCTGTGTACCTTATTCTGAGTCTGACTGACACAAAAGTTGCCTGTTAGAATGTGTGGTCTGGCCTGCCTTTCCTTTCTTTAAAAACCAAAGAATTAGTATTAGAATTGCCTTATTTCCAGGTCTTCCCCTGATGTGGAACTGACCTGTTATTTGCTGTTGCAACATATATACCATCTGTGTTTCCATTTCCTTCCTGACAATTTATGTATGAGTTTGGAATTCCTAATGCATTTCTTACCGCAGACACTGATTTCTACCATTCTAGTTTTAATGTTTGTACAGGAATATTTGCAAGGCAATTTTTTATATTAGGAATTAAAGCATTAACAGATTTAATTGCTGGAGCTACATCTGTAGGTTGGAGTCTTTGTTTCTGGAAAACTGATGTTTTAATAGGTTGGCACTATTGTTATGACTAAGGACTAAGAGCTTAAGCAACACTTAGTAATTTATTAAGTAGATATAATTGGAAACAGCACTAAAGATGAGCAATTATTGTTTAAATTTGTACTAAAATATTTTCAAGTCTTACACTTAGTTCATAGTTTTACAATAACCCACAGTTTCCCATGTGACAGTAGAAGGTTGATCTTCTGAAGTTTGCATGTTTGGTTTTTACCAGTAGACAATGTAAATGTAAACCATTGCTTTTCACAGGACTTGTACATCTTTCAATCTGAATTAAGAGCTAACTACTTAGACTAGAGTCAATAAAATAGTTACATCCATCACTTTTCTGAACTCTGCATTTCCAGGTTATCAAACATTAAAAGGAAGGATTATTTTAGATCAGAGATGCTTAGTTAAGAGAACAAACTCCTTTCATGAGCACTACAAACAAGTCCAACAGGTTTGGTTTTTTCCCAAATGGCTAATAAGGAGCAGAATATGCACAGGACAGATTAAGGACGGTAGTTGTCCTCATGGCAGAAAGGATCAGTAGGAAGAGTCCTTAAAAACAGAAGATTATTTAGGAAAAATAATTTCAAGCACATCATAGGATGGTGGGAGTTTTGTGTGTTTGTATGTGTAAGAAAAGATACATTTTTTAGAGGAAAGACAAATCTAAAAGGCAAAACAAGAAAAAAACAGTTTTTCTTTATGAAGGCCAAGTAACATCAGGAAGCTTTCCTGAATTGTTCTCTGTGATTTGGGTTTTACAGAGATGGTTGGTCTGTACAGTGAGCTTAAGTGAGTGCATAAAGAAGTGACATTTGCAAAGACCTTTTCAAATATTCCCTGCTGACAAAGTGGAATATTGGTACAGCAAAGGAATGTTGCAAAGAGAAGGAATAAGCAAAGGAACACGACTAAAGTAAAGGAGTCTTTTTGCATAATTTTAGCACACCAATGGACATTGTAATATTTCTTGAGGGAGAGAGGTTCATTCAGGACAATTGAGTTCCTTAGATGTACTTAGTGGCATACTTATGCAATCAGTTCCTTCACTGGTAAAGCCCTTCCCTGCTCTCTCTCACACCAGGACAGTCTTGCATAGAATAACTGTCCTGGGTTCAGCTGGGATAGAGCTCGTTTTCTTCTTAGTAACAGTACAGATCTGTGTTTTGGATGCAGTATGAGGATAATGTTGATAACACATGGATGTTTTGGCAGTTGCTGAGTAGTGCTGACAATGAGTCAAGGAGATTCAGTGTGCCTGACTGCCCTGCTAGTGAGGAGTTTCACTGGAAGATGGGAGGGAGCATGGCTGGGACAGGTGACCTGACCTGGCCAGGGGGATTTCCTCACCACAGAACACCATGCTCAGTATATAAACTGCAGGAGCAATCATATTGTACACCACTCCTTTCTCTCAGGTTTTATTCCCCTCTCTCTCTTTTTCATTGTAATTATTACTATTACTAGTATTGTCAGTATTATTATCATCATTAGCATATATTTTTAATTTAATTTTAAAACTTTTATAATCTCAAGTTGAAAATTTACTTTTTTTTTTTACCCCCTTTTTTTCTCTTTTTGACTGACGAGGACAGTAAGGAGAGAGTGAGTGGCTGCATGGTGTTTAGTTGCTGACTATGGTTAAACCATGACAACTTTTTCACACAGTTTGACATAGTAAAACTTGTATTGGTATGGGTGTTTATGGGTCAAAATCATTAAATTGCTCTTGACTTTAAAACACCCGTCAAAAAAAGTGCCAAAATCTAGTTAAAATCAACCCATCTCATCCTGGTCAGTATAGAGCTATGCAGAGTTTTCCTGGTAATGTAGAATGATTTCTTAAAATAACCTTGCCAAGGAAGGAAACACTTTCTATAAATAATTCTTAAGAGAGAAGTTACACAAGACAGCTAAGCCAATCATTATGAAAAGGTCCTGCTCCTCTTCTCTTTTTACTTCATTTCCTGGTTGGGGTTTTTTTTTCTTTTTTTGCTTAACAATTTGACTCAACACAGCACTACACACTTTAATTCCAGGGTGTAAGAAGAGGGATTTTTTTTTTTTTTACTGTTTTCATGACAAATCCCCTCATCATTAAGCTCCAGAGACCATATAAGCAAAGAATAGTGGACTGCTGGAAGGAGAAGTGAAGATAGCTGCTCTACATTTCCTATAGCTGCACCCTAATTGTGTCTGTGGGTATCACGAATGTCTACTGGCAGTGCTATGTGGACCTGACACCTTGTATGTAACAAACCCTGGAACCCACTTCACTGAAAAATCAATTATAAGCATCTCTAGTGCCCACCACATCACATGTCCTCTAGAACATCTGAATATCAGCAATGTCATCCTCCTGTATTCTCCCTTTTAGTGAGAAAAAAAGATCTGATCCCCTATTTGTACCATTTACTTTGATGAAAATGATGAAAATATGTCCTTCATTATGTGATCTCATCCTGTTAGTCACAGGCATCTTTCCAACCCCTCCTTAAGGATGCACCACTTAAACAATTACCCATACTAGGGAATGGAGAGAGATGGCAACATTGCAGGTACTAATAAGCCAGAAAAGTGCAGTCCCCAGTGGAGAAAATGGTAACGTGGAGCAGGGTGAAGAATTCTGGCATATATTTTCAAAACTTTTCCACACATTTTCTTTGCAATTACAGTAAATATCACTTTGAAATTAATTTGTGCAAAACAGTTTTGCTTTTTTTTTCCCTGTAGGCTGATAGAACCACCTAGAACTTAATCTGACTCTCATGCAAAACCATGATTAACTTTAATTGGTGATGGAAATTGATTCTAGATTTTGTCTTAATGCTGACACATCCAATTGCTTTTAGAAGAGACAGACTTTATAGACCTCCAATATTGAGTCTATGTTTACAGATGATGAGAAATAAGGATATAAGAGAATATTATAAGAGGGTTAAAAGTTAAAACTGGCAAGGACCTATGGGTGGCCACAGACATTGAAGAAGATGGAAGAGAGGAAAGAAAATGTACTCCAAGGGTGTGGTTTCATCACTGGATTAAGGAGCTATAAAACTGGGCTGCTGCTACAAATAATGTTCCTCCTCCCTTCCTGAGATCCTGCACTTGTTAGATCAGCTCTCTGACTCAGGTGAAAAACAAGGGATTAATTTATCTGCAGTCAGCTCTCTGCCACTTTGACTCACTGAGAAGCCTCACAAACCCAGTACTGATGCAAGGGATGATTGTGCAAACTACCCTAAGGGAATATGATGGAGTTTCAGAAGATCAGAAACTCTTGACATTATTGTCAAGATTAATGCAAACAAATAGTGTGTTCCTCCTCTCAGGAAGTGACTGGTTTGTTTCCCCGAGGTTTATAGTCTCATCTAATTAACTGTAGTGATTTTAATTTCTTCTCTCCATTTTGAAAAATCTACATTGTGATTTGTTTTAATGGCTATTTCATAAACCATATTTATTATTTCAAAGGATTTTGTTATGCTTTCCCACCTGCTGCTCATAGTTTAGCAATTCTGAATAACTGGCAGAAGACACTTGATGAAAAATATGAGATATTTATTCACAGCTTCACCTTTCTTTATTAAACCCTGGAATCTGTGGTGTACCAGAATTTGTCTCAGTTGGCAAGTGTCATTCACAGTGGCAGGCCACAGAACAATTTTGCCAGCCTAGAGGAATCATGCATAGGGGAAAGGTGCCATACATGATCCTGTGCTGCTGACCTTCACAGACCCAGTCTAACACCTTTGAAAACCATTGAAACTTCCCAGTGTATCAATTCCCATGAACTGAAAAAACACAAAAATTCCTTAATGGTCAATTTAAATTAAAAATAGTCTATAATTATATTAATTAGCAATTTTGACCAGGCTTCTGGCAGCTTTAATTAACTATGGATGCCAATAGGTCCAATGAGCTATTAGGGATGTCAATGACTTGCCCAGTTAAAGAATGCTTTATGTTTGCCTATTTTTCCTCTTTCAGCTTGACCACCCTTTTCACTCTGTCCAGCACAAAAAAATTTGTGGTGAAAAGACTTTGATAAAAGCATTTAATATCAGCTAAGTTATCTTAATAATAACTTACTTATGTAAGTAGGGGAAATGGAATAAATCAGTCCTAAAGCCACAGGGTAATGACAGAGGACTGAATAAATTTCCCAGGTAACTAGGAGCCGCAGAAGATGGTGTCTCAAAACCCTGATCACAGCAATTGAGCAAATGCATGAAGCAGAGGATGTCAAGGTACTATCTTGAAAACTCTTTATGGATTAAGAAATCCTTAATATAATTAACTTTACAAATTCAGGTATTGCTCTATGTAATATGCTAATAGACTTGTAAATTGGCTTCTTACAAAAACTTTGCTTTTCTCTTACATGTCTTTATTCAAGAAACTCTTCAGCTTTCTTCTGTCTATCTGAGACTATGAAGAGATTTTAAGTATGGCTAAATATTTAGGGTTGACATAAGAGTTTCACTGCTGTTGTGACTTGAAAAACCAAAAGGATCAGACCTCCAGAGCTGCACCCATGAGTCCATTCTGTTGCTAATTTGTCTGAAATTTTCTCGTCTCTGAATATTTTGATCTGGCAGTGTCTGAAATCCTGAAGCACTCAGATCAGTAAGGACACTCCAAGTCCTATGTGCTTATATAGGTACAGTCTCTTCTGGCATTTCCAACTTCCGTTATTTTGGTCATAGCATACGGTAGAAACTCAAACCAATCTTAAAAGCACTTAAAAGCACTTCCTTGGCCACTATGCCCACAGACTTTCTACTGCTTTTTTGTTTTCCCATCTAAGTGAATTTTTTCTCTCAGTCACAAATAATTTGTTACCTGGAAAGAGTACAGGGACTTCATTTTTTAATATGAAAATGAGTTTACAAAGTAGATTTTGTTTCTCATTATAGAAACAAACAGTTCTTTAACACAGTCTAACTAGAGAAGTTGTTATCTCATAGTTATGTAGTTGCGACAAATTCAAAAAAGAACAAGAAGCTTCAGTACAGCTTAAGAATAGCTCCAGTCCAGCTCTGTTCATAGCATACAGTGATGCCAAAAAACTGGCATCTCAAGGCAGTATTATCCTTCCAAGTACATAGCCGCAGAGCAACATTATGCAAATAATAAAAGAAAAATAAGTTTGTTTTAATTAGTACAACATGGGCTCAAATACCATTAATGAGCTAAATTTAATTTACTAATTCAAACTTCCAGCATGACAGGAACTTATTTCAAATTCTGCAGTGAATTCTCAAATACCTACTACTAGGCCAGAGAGAAAAAGAAAAGCTTGTCTCTGTTTCCAGTGCAGCCATTTCAGGATAAGATTGGTGGACACTGTGAGTGTTTTGTCCTCTTGGTTCACCCTTTCCATCCTGACTCTGTGAATGCTAAGGGTTTGCCTTGCCTCAACGTGTATCTATCCAAATGGAAGTAAGTGAAGCATTCTAAGTAAAACATACAGGTAAGAGACACCCCCTGAATGGCCACACAATGGAACATCATGCCGTGATATTTGAGGCAATTCCAGATGACCCATCATGGCTTTTGGCACAGGCTAGGTCCAAAAGCAGTAGAGACTTAAAAATTTGAAGCTGCAGCTGAGCTAAATAATAGGGACTTTAATTTGTTTCAGCCTAGACATCCTCATCCAACCATAAATCCTTCAAAAGAAAAGAAAAAGAAATGAGATTTGTCCAGCTTCATAAGCTAAACCTATAAGAGGAATAAATCATCTGGAGTACACAAAAATAAATAGAGCCTAGTTTGCTACTGATTTGTGTCTTACACTTGTCAAAGATCTGATTGGAGATGTTCTCCTGTGTGTGGACAGAACCTGAGTCTCTCTCCCACCCTCATATTCTGCCATATGTAACAAATGGAGAACTCACCCTTTTCCTCTGTAGGAAAAAATCTACAGACTGTCTTTCCTTTTCTCAGCTGTCTATTTTGTTAAATATTTGGAAGCATGAAGTTGTCTTCAAGATTCCTACTACTTTGTAAAATTTATTTACGTCAGTTATCATTCAAAAGGATTTATTTTTGTTTGAATTTTGGAGGCTTTTTCATAGTGAGGAGGAGAGAGAGACAAATATTTCTTTAAGGATATATTTGCATAAGCTGCATCTTTTTAGTACTTAGGACATAGTTTTGTTTTTTAAAAAAATGAGCCTGTGCTCTGAAAGTTCATGATAGCTTTAAGATAATGAGCATGACATCAGTACCTACAAGTAACTGTGTAGTCAGCAATTCACATCTAAACATTAAGGCATATCTGAAATGCCTAATTATTATGATAATAAGTTCAAATGTATAAGTATAGGCAAATAAGCATTAGTAGACATGATTGTATATCTCATGCTGAGCTGTTCAAAGATTATCAACCTGTAACATCAGAGAAAAAAATGCTACAGACTAGTATTCACACCAGAAACAAAAAAAACAGAAATTTATTGCCAGTCAGGAAAGTAATCAGAACTGAAGCAAGCAAAAAATGTGATAAACCTTGAGTTAAATTCACTTCTAATTTAATGTAGCTGACATTTTGATAATACAACACAAACTAAATCCTTTGATAACTCTTAGAAGTTCTACTTTTTGGTATGAAATACATCAAGAATAAAAAATGTCTGTGACATTCAGTCATCTTAATGAAGCAGATAATTCAGGTCCATCCTTTTTTTTATTATTACCTTTGGTTGCACCCCAAGATAAAAAGCAGAAAAAGGATTCAGAGAAAAACTTCAGTCAGGAATCTGGGCTTAGTATCCTCTGACAGTATCCTGAAAGGTACCTGACATTTTTTAAGCAAACCAAGCACTACCATGAAATTTTCAAAGGCTGTGTTTAATTTTTTAAGTATCTAGAAACCCTGATCTTAGATTTATGAACGTTTTCAAGGACTCTCCAGAGTCCCATGGAACCTCAGGTTGGCATTGATGAATTCTGAGACACAACTTAAATAGGTTTATTTGTCTTGCAGTTCTTTTAGAACTTCACCCCACTGAAAAAAATGGAAACTCACCAACTTTGTTTTCTGCTTACATTTATTAATGCACACTGATGGGTTTTGTTTACACTACGATAGAATTTCTTCTGCTACAGTAGAATTATTCTTCAGATATTTATAAAATTTTTAAACACTGCAGGCAAGGCAGACATAATAATGAGAAAATAATATCATTTTCTGTTAGGTTAAAAATAGATGATGAAATTATTCACATGGAACAAAATAGAAATTATTTGCATCATTTGGCAAACTAAAAAACTAAAATTTTACTGCAAAATAATTTATTTCACCTGAATCTGACAATTAAATCCTACTTGTATATTCTCTTTATTAAGTTAATATATCTTAATTATAAGACCAAACCCTGCCCCAAGAAACCCATTGGTATAAACATATAATGAATTCTGAAAATTAAGTGCTTAGTTTAAAAGATATGGAAATTAAATTACTAGTCTCCTATGGAAACATAGGCTCTCACTTTCTTAAACTAACTGCTCAGGAGCCTTCCACAAAGATTAAAAGGTAGATTAAAAAGATAAAGGTGACAGAGAACTTTGAATGTTTAGAGAAAAACAGAGATTTCATGGATCTTCCTGGCAGACTGGTCTGGAGAGGTTTTGCAGATAGAACAGCCTGAACTTACCAGTGAAACTTAAAGACACTTGTAAGATATACAGGGCTGACACCATCTAGCAAAGGTCCTTACCATCAGGCATTTCAGCTAGAACCTACTATCAGTTACTGCAGTTTTTACTTTCCTTTTAGCCACTCTTTGATGTGTTTATGGGTGATAAGGGAGAGAGGCTAATGGGATAGATAGATAGATAGATAGATAGATAGATAGATAGATAGATAGAGAGATAGATATAGATTTATTATTTCTTATACTATATAAAACCACAAAGAAAAAAAATGCTGCAAAATATAAGCATCAAGACCAATAACTGAATGTCTTTAAGCAAAGAAGTGTTCCCAAGTCAGAGAAGTAAAATTGTGGCCAAAGATCTGCCTCATTTTCTCCTTGTCACCTCTGTAGTCTTAGGCATGTGAGTGATCACTAAACAAAATTAGTTATTTAAATTTTTTGTTGATAAACTGTTTAAGGAGCTCACTGAAGATGGTGAGCTTAAATTATAGCAAGAGGACAAAACAGAATCATACATTCTATTAACAAAAACCCAGGACCACAGCAACTTGACATGAGCAAGCACTCTGAAAACAACTGCAAAACAAATGGCAACCACCAGAATTATCAAGTCACTTATCTGTGATTCCTGAAAACAATTAGGGAATTCCATACCCACAAAAGGCAATTTAGCACTTTCATATGAAATCAGTTTATGTGACTGGTTACATATGATACTTTTGCTTCATTCTACAGTAAAACTTGTTACAAACATTCTTACTTTCTTACTATATGCATTGAATGGAACTAAGGAAGCATTTCAATTATTAATAATGATGAGTAATAAGCTACAGCTTATTTTCCCAGGTCATTTACCTCTTTTATGTGGTGATGAAGAAGTTGTTTAATTTTGTCACTGTCATTACCAAGAGAACAACAACAGAAGCACAGTAAGAAACTCGTCTGTATAATCAATCTGATGTTTGGGTTGGCACATTTGACTCAAGTGTATAACCTTGAAATAAAACTAAAGCTGTATTATACAGGCTTTGAATAACTCAGTCAGATTTAAAACCACATATCATAAAGTAGTTTTAAAAGCAACAAATTTATTTAAGAAATGTTTTAATGGCTAGTAAAAGTAAGCAAGTTCAGAAAAGCTCTTTAGGTAGCTAGCTCTATTATAAGAATTTAAAGCCAGTCTCTATGGAGTCTGATGAGATTAATCCCAGAGTAAAAAGAGAGTTGGGTGAGGCTACTGTGTGACCTTTCTCAGTTATTTATCAATGGTATTGGAGATCTGCAGAGATCCCAGTCAACTGGAAGCTAGTAGATGGTTTTTGTACTTCAAAAAGGGCAAGAGAAGATTCTAGTAATTATAGGCCTGCCTGTCTTACTTTGGTGTCCAGTAAAATTACAGAGACAATTGTTCTGTGAGGTATTGAAAAACTCATGAAAGACAATGCAGTCATCTGTCAAAGCTGACATGGGTATGTGGAGGGAAAGTCATGCCTTACTAAGTGAGTATCCTATTATGAGTATCCTAAAGTTACCTTCCTCCAGGATGGAGGCAAGATAGCGGATGTGTTGCTGAATGTTGGGTTTTTTTCATTTTAACAAAGCTTTTGACACTGTCTCTCACAGTATCCTCTAAGACAAAATGTCCAGCACACAGATAGACATATATATACTGCAATGAGTGAACAATTGGATGAAGGGTTGGGCTAATAGAGTTTGTAGCAAATGGAATAATATCTGGCTAGTACCCAGATATTATTGGGATTCCACAGGACTCAATTTTAGGGGCCCTTTTATTCTCTTCAATGTTTTTATCAGTGACCAGAACAAAGGAGTTGAATGCACAGTAAGTTTGCAAACAGTACAAAATTTGTATAAGCTGTTGATTACCTTCAGGAGATATCTTGATGGATTAGAGCCTTGGGCAGGCACCAACCATATGAAGTTTAACAAGGACACCTGCCAGATTCTGCACCGGGAACATTGTGATCCTGGCTATATGCATAGAATGGGGGGACAAGGGCAGGAGTACAGAAAGGAATAGGGGGGGTTTGGTTGACAGAAAACTCAGTACGAGCCAAAAATGTACCCTGGCAGACAAATAGTCCAATCATATCCTGGAGTGCATGAAGTGCAGTGCAGCTAAGCAGTGGAAAGGAGTGATTGTCCCACAATACAGCATTGGTGCAGTCTCAACTCATGTCCTGATTGCAGTTTTGAGCCCCACAATATAAGAAGGATATAGAAATAGTGGAATATGTTCAGAGGAAAGCAACAAAGATCATTAAAGGACTAGAGGACAAGACTCAGGAGGAGTGGCTGAGGATATTTAGTTTGTTCACCTTAGAAAAGAAGAGACTGAGATGTGACCTCATTGCTGTCTGCAACTTCAGACAGAAGGTGAGTAGAAACGAAGCGCCGATCTTTCATCCCTGGTGTCTATTGAGGCATGTGAGGGAGTGGCTTAAAAAAACTGTATCAGGGGGATACATTTATTCACATTGGATTTTAGGAATATGCAATTTCCTGAGTAGGTGGATCAATCATTAGCACAGTCTGCCCAAGTAAGAGTCCATGGCCCAAAGCTGGTGTTTGGTGTTCAAGATATGTGAGTACAATATTCTTTGATATATGTTCTTACCTCTAGGTTTTTTGTGTGGGATCAGGATTTGGACCTGATCTTCTTGTGTCCCTTCCAAATCAGAATAATCTATGATTCTGTTATTCTCATGAGAGTCCACACACTTCAGGAATTGGTCCCTAACAATTTTTAGTTGTCTGCTTTTTCTCAGCAGATTTTGTGTTCATGGATGCTGTGGATGTGTTAAAGACTATATAGATTTTCTGATTCCTCTAGAGAAGGAAATCTTACTGTAAATATGTCACCCTCATAAAAGAAGGATTGAGACAGAGGATGAAACACAAAATACCAAGATCTTGATCTGGAAAGCAATTACATTTTCTTTCTAATAGGCAGAGAGAGAAGAAAGAACAACCTCATCGCCTGATGAAAGCAGCATCAAAAATATGGAAATAGGAAAGAGATTAATCTAGTTTTCCACTCTTTCTGACAGGTAATGTGGGGGTTTTTTTAATTGATCAGTTTTATTTACAAGATTATTAGTTACTTACAAGGATTAAACTCTCCCAACCTGATGAACAAGCATTTAATGGGATAAATAAGTTCATTAATGCATTACTGGCCCCATCCGAGGAAATTATATTGGTTATGCTCTATTATAGAATCAACTTCTTTTTTTAGTCAGTGATGGCACAAATCTTGAAAATCCTTGCTAAGTTGCAGGTAACAGACACTCAAATAAAACAAGATCCACCTAGTCCAAGTCTTCACCAGTATAGTGCATTAAATACTTCAGCAACCTGTCCAGTCAAAATTTAAATGTTAGAGAGAGATATAACATCCCCAAATTCTCTCTCAAGGGTCAGTTTCGCATTCTGATAGGTGTCAGGGACTTGAAACATACAGTTTATAGTGCAGGAGTTCTGATGTGTACTCAACCCAATATTGTAACTTTCCAGAAATTTGTTTGCAGTTTTTACTTAAGTTCAAGACCATTTTTCAATGCTTCTTTATAGAAATATAAATAATCTTAATCTTAAATAATCTGTCTGTTGTCATGGGTTTTAAATACTTTAAATATGAATAGACTCTTTCCATGCCTTAACTATTATTTAAATATGCTAAATATATTATCTAGCTTTTCCCCCATGTGTCATTCCCTCTATTTTTTTTAATAAATTGTGACTTTTTTGCCATTTTCTTCAGATTTGTCAATGTCCCTCACTAGTAGAGAGCCAGAACTAATTGTAACGGTTTGGGAGTATGTTCTAAGTTACATCTCAAAACATTATTAACTTTTTGATTTAGGTGTAATTATTTTTGTCAGGAACGGATGGCACAATGGTTTAAATGCTATCCTGGGCATCAAATATTTGGACTTTTTTCTCTGAAAAAAACAAATATCCTCTGTAATTTTAGGCAAATCCTTCAGGGCCAAAAGACAATGAGGTCCTTAAGGCAGAACTTTACTGGACTTCATTAAAAAAAAAAAGAGGGAAGTCATCAAGTAAATTTTTCCATCTATCAAGTTTATTTCAAACTATATTTTATTCCAATACTTAGGTGATTAAGACATTTTTTTTGGAATCAAAGACATTTTACATATTGTATTACCTGTATTCAAACCCAAAATCCTGCTTTGTTCTCTTTTCCCTCTGCCCTTTTTTTTTTTTGGCTGGTAAGTTTGAATTCCCTCCTGCAGTTGTGGCAAAGATTAATTTTTAGTACTGGTTAAAGCACTCAGCTAGGAAGTACTGTCTACACAGAGGTGACTGAAGTTCAGTTTCTTTGGCAGTGAAAGTGTTCCCACCATTAAATTAGTGGGGACCAGAAGAGGGACAGGGTAGGAAGCAGAGCTGGTGCCTTGCATTAATTCATTGTATTAATTTGCGGTCAATCAGTAACTACCAGGAAAGTCCTCTATTGGCTCTAGTTACTAATCTTCCTGGATCCATAGGTTGCCCATCTATAAGATAAAAAATAATAGTATATTCAAATAATTGTCTTAAAAGCATTTTCCTTGCAGAGCTAAAATATGGTTGAATGTTCTTGAGATTTTGAGATACCACTGTACTATGGAATGAGGGATAATTAAGACCCTTCAAGAAATGGTAGGAAACCTAAAACTCTCTTTCAAAGCAGAGTTAATTAACTTTCCACTTTTAATTACTTTTCACAGTTTTATGGGTTTTCAAAATTATTCCTTCATGTTACTCTCTCATTTTATGTAAACACACAATCTATACATGTGTACAGATGCAAACTCACTTATTTTCCTCTGTGCTGAAACACAATTTCCTGAACTGTTTTTTTTCTTTCTAGCTTATGTTTCCATGGGATCCCATCCCATTATTTTAATATATATATCTGAAACAGATTAACAGATACTCATTTGTGAGTTTCATTAACATGACATTAATCCCCTTTTCCAGTTCATTAACAAAGATGTTAACTACTACAATACTTAACATTGATTCCTTTCCACACTATTATTTGTTTCTTCCCATTCAATACAATGCCATTTACTACGAACATTCAGTAACAGACCTTCAAACAAAGTAATACAGGTAAAACAGATAATACATTTTGGTTAAAACTAGATGCTCTGGTCCCTTCTCCTGAAAATTTGAGAACAAGTGGAAATGTCTGATAGAACTCAAATTACTGCATTTGCAGTTTTGACTAAATGATCTCAGAGTAATTTGAAAGAGCAAAATGTGAATGTTCAGTAGCTAGAGTTTCAGAAGAATGTCAATCTGCTCCTGAAAAGATGCAGGGAAATATTCTTTATTAAAAAGACAGTCCACTTCTAAATGCAATCTCACATCCGTACTGTGTCATGCTGTACCATCAGTATCTTTTTTTTCATAAAACTGTCTAGACATCTGCTAATGCTCATTGCTTTGATGACAAATTATTCCATATGTGTTCTGATCCAAAGAAATTGTACTGCCTGAAACTGGCATTTCTTCAGCTTTCTATGCTTCAGATATTGTGTGTGCTCTTATTTTGAACCTAAATACCCCACTCCTTGCTTCTAATCTATGAACTGTTTGAAATTCAAAACAACACATGTGCTCTAACTTGTCAGTTTTAATGCTTTGATACCATTCCCCCCTACATTTTTCCTCTTGCACCTACCTGTTTAAGCCATAGGACATAGCACATAGAGTTATCTCTCTGACAGCCCTTCCCTTCTGTCTACATTGCTTTTCTCTCTTGCCCTCCTTCATTCCTGGTTTATTCCCTGCCTTCTCAGCTCTCTTTCTTTTACTTCTGGCCTCTGTGTACTGGGCCTCTCCCCATCATTTTTTGGTTTACTCTCTCCTTTGAAATGGGAGGACAGGAGGCTGGTAAGGTGTGTGTTTCAGAGCAGAGCAGCTGCGAGGCTGCAAATCCTCCTCTCACCTGCTGAGCACCAGATGGTGCCTCAGGAGGAGCTGCTTGGACGGCACAGCAAGAGGACCTGATGATCCTCTTGCCACTTGCACTTGATTTGCCCAGATGCCTTGATGGCTGGGAATGAGCAGCTGGGCCCAAGAGGGAAAAGGATCCAGGAGGGGCAGCCCTCAGTTTGAGTGGGGACACTGGGGCAGTCTGGAAAGAGCGGCGTGTTTCCTGGTTACACCACTGCCCCATCCACAGCTTTTTCTGTCAGCTGCATTTGCAAGCAGGGCAGGAGTAGATAAACCCCTGCTCTCCTCTTCACTGCCCCTCAGCAAGCCAAACAAACTTGCCTGCTGGGTTTGGTTATAAGTCAACCATTTTACAGAGGGATCTGTGTTTGTATATGCAGTGACAGCAAAGATGTAAAGTGAGCCACTGTTCTAAAAAGGCTTCCATGAAAACCTCTCAGCATTGTTTGATGCCCTGGAGAGGTTTCTGGTGCTAACATGACTACAGCTCTCTGAGTAATGCTTTCCTTAACAATATTGCCAAGTGTTAATTAAAAAAGAAATGAGAGATAGTTCTTTGACCTGATTGTAGTCCTGCATTAGAATTGAGTTTGCCAAGTGATTTTGAATTTTAAAGGGAAAAAAAAAGCATATAAATCCTCTTGTGTTTCAAAAGGACATTGAAATTTTATATATTATGTATCATGGCCCAAAAATATCCTGAAAATACAAAAAGGAAGAAAAGGACAGGTATAACCCCTATGCCAATTAATACTTTTCACTGGATATTAATTTGTGGGCATTAACCCCTTTTAATTGACCTTTGGACATATGATTAGGCAGACAGCGAGCTCTGCTGACCAGCACATATATAATTAGCAAATAGCAAGGTGAGGTAGAACTGGTTTAATCTCATTTCATCCCTGAGACTTTATCACCATTTGGCCTAGTTCCCTTTATCCAGAGATAACAGCTTTATTTGGCAGTGAATTAAAGAACCAAGTAGCTTTGCATTGTAATATAGGTCAAACAAAACCAGCACATTCGGTGTTGGGTTGTTTGACAAGCAAAATGCCTGGAGATTGTTGAGGGTGGGAATAAAACAGTTGCAAAGGACTGTAGAAGATTTTTACTCTTTAAATAGTGCAAAAAAAGGTCAAAGATTTTAGTTTGAGCCATTCAGCAGGTCCAGCGGCAGTTCGTTGTGCCATTGGGCTAGAAATCAGAATTTAATTCCAAGTCAGCTGGCAAGGACTTGGAGCAATGTGAAGATTTGGCCAGCATCTGGGAGATTTCCCCTCATGATAATTTTAAATAAAGTCTCCTATTTGACTCAGGAGTAAAAATCTGCATGAGAAGGAAAGTGAGCCTTTCAACTCTTTCAGTTTCCACATGAGTAGTAGCACTGGTAAACTTGTATGAAGAAAGAAAAAGATTATATCTGAGATCATGTCCCCCTATTCAGTTGATCTTTTCAATAAAAACAACCTGTTTTCTCACCTACAAAATAATCTAAGCATTAGGTTATTAGATCCTTACTGGTCATCCTGATTTGGCTCTCAGCATATCCAGTAAAGAGCCCAGAACTGTTTGAATAACTTCTGTGATTTTCAAGATTTGTAAAGTCACCTCTACCCGTGGGGTATAATGGTATTAACTCATTTGATGCCACACTAGGTTATTTCGGCATCTGCTCAATCACATGAAACTAAAAATATTCCAGTGATTCATAAAGCACTTAGCAGGTTTTCTTAGAATTTTTTGCTGTATCATTTCTTTAAAAGTGGATGGTTGCAGGTATTATTCATGAGCAGCAGATAAGGTACAGTGCTACGATTCCCACTCATACAAGCTACTTTTTCAGCTTCTATTGCACCACTGACTGTCTGTACTCGGTAATCTGTCCCAGACAAGTGTGTTGCAAGTTTTGTTCAGGTTTACTAAATATGACACTGTTTACAAACTGATCTGCAGAAGTGTGCCAAAAAATTAAGTAAAGAGGAAGTGTAAGTAAAGTAGATTTGGAGGACTTTTCCTTTTAATTTGATTATTAACATAAATAAAATTACACTTTTTGGTATGGGGATAGACAAAGGGAAATAGTAGTATATCTTTGATCTGTTGCTGGGACAATCTCATTTTTTGGGAGTTATACCAATGACCATTTAAAAGAACTATCTCTTATCCAATGGGAAATCATTCTGTGCCTCCCCTCAGAAGACTTACTAGAAAGAAATCTTGATAAGCAAAGGGTTGATCGTTTACCCAGAGCTTTGCTAGGGAGATTGGATCTAGGACACATGGCTCTTTGGAGTTTAGTTCTTTACTGACTGTCATCCATAAAACTACTTTGTGTCCTTGGCTGGAGGGCATGCAATGGACCCTCCACAGTCTTGAGTGTCATCTGAAACTCAATACTTCCTGTGTGCATATGGACACTAACCATAAACATTGGGTTAAATTACAAGTACAAGCCATATTGGTGATTCTGGATTCATGTGGGAAAACACTTTCCACATATCCACATGCTCTGAAGAAAGTAGTATTGGCTCCCTACATTTTATTTGGACAGCTAAATACTCATAGTTCTGCTGTGTCTGCACAAGCACAATTTATTATATGGATGGAGATTTAGTGGGGCAGGAGGTGGTCTCCAGCTCCATTGAAGAAGCTGTGAATGGAGTAGACAATGTTCTCCAATTATGCCACGTGTTGTATGGAGGCAGCTCATGGTTGCATTGAAACTCCTTCAGATTAATTTAACAGAAAAAAAAAAAAAAGGGGGGAGGACTTAAAGCTGCCTTCATGCATCTATGCATGTTTTTAATAGAGAACTAGGCTACAAAAACTGACAGAACAGGAGCAACAGAAACAAATTTAGGATGGAACTTTAATTTGCAATCAGAGTATTGAGGCTAAAAAATCAGAAAAAAATAGCTGTGAAATGTATCCTAGTTAGACAGGAGTAGTAATGCAATTTTTGGAATTCAAGGAAGCTTAGTTATTTTGATTTATTTTCCTATTTCAAGAAATGATGATATCTAATTCTGCCATGTCTGATATCTTAGTGACCTCTGATGTTGTAGTGTAACTTTTGGTCCTAAAGATATTAATCAAAAAATTTTTGAATATAGAAAGATATTTTAAATTATTCTGTCAGGGATCTAAATGTTCAATAATGCCAATAAAGATCATATTCTTTCAGATTTTACTTCTACTACTGTTTCTGAGAACTGGGGAGCAAATGAGCGTGTATAAGGAGCTTAGTGTCTGTTAGCTTCTAGGAAGATATTAATGATTTTGTTACTAGATTTCAGAATTATGTTCCCCAATCAGAATAAGCAGATAGATTTAGGTGGATAGTTTTGATACCACACACATAATCCAAGGGATTTACGGAGCTTCTTACATTACCCTGTGTAAATGCAATACAAATACCACTCATCAAGCAGCACAAGTTTAGAAAGATGACACATGCACATGGTAGTAATAGATCTTAATGTGCTTCTTTTTCCACAAAGTAGCACATTTCTCGTTTATATGAAAATGTCATGTAGACAAACTTTAGATTTTGAAATCATCAATGATGAAAGAGAATCAAAGAAAACTACAAAGACCTGCCTTAAAGTGCTAAGAAATGCGTCTCATAATCTGAATTCCTATGTACTTTCTCTTGGAGTCTATCAGATAATGAATGGAACTTCTACAACAACGTGAACAAAAGTAAAATTTGAAATATGGCTTTAGGAAGAAATGTCAACATAATAAGATTAATTACATAAAAATATCATCAGCATGAAAAGAAAGACCTGACCCTTCCAAACATATCTCCAATTTTTAAGTTAAAACCATTTTGGACAACTTTTATCTCTCCCTTTTGCTAACATTCAGGTACACGACATTTCCGTAAATGATTCCAAGAAAGTTATATTGGTCCTACAGATTTTAGTCATAGAACAAAATATATTTTGTGACATGAGAACTCCCTAAATTCAAGATTCACATTCCAGACTAAGACATATAGAGCTAATCCATACACATCATGGCTCACTTAAGATGCCTTACAGTTTCACACTGCACTTCCAATTTCTACTCCTCTAAGTCTTGTAAGAACCAGATCATGCTAATTCTTGAAATCTTCCAGCCTCTAAAATGAGCAAGTTCTTAAGACTGCTCGTATGGGAAAAGTTGAGTACTTCTGTTTTTCCTTTGTATATATGGAACTGGTGAGTGTGCAGATTTTATCCCCCTGTTTTGCACAGCATGAGAGCAAGACAGGGACATCTACCATCCTGAATCCAGGGTTTGGTCCTCTAAGTCTGGGTGCAGATGTGGAGCTTCACACTCCAGTGCACGGAGTGGTGCCCACTCTGCAGGGCCACAGCCCCCATCCAGTGACACACTGCGGTGTCCATGGTCTGCCTCCTGCCTCAGCTCCTTACTCCCAAAACTTAAGCTCTGAACTGTCCCAGAATAGGGTTAGGTCTCATTAGTGCAATTTAGATCTACTTTTTTTTTTCCACAGGAAGTTATGCATACAGATTTATTTCCTACGATTCACCCTCAAAAGACCATAAGTTTCTACACAATTATGCAGATGACTGAATAAAAAGCTTACTTTTATTAAGGAATAAATGTCATTTTACTTCAGTCAGGACATGAGAGGGAAAAAGTAAAGTGATATGACATAAAAGGACTTCAGCCATTGAATGAGAAATTCTGAAATTATGCTGAAAGAAAGAAGTGAAAAATAGGCCTTGTAATGAAATCCATATTTTACTGGATAAGCTAAGGGTCATAAGCCTAGATTTTTAGAAATTTTGAGTGCTTTCTTTTTGGTGCTCAGCTACCTAATCTTAAATTGGGCTCTGGAAAATGTTTATTTTTTTAAAAAAATTGTATACAAAAGAATATTTACAATATTACTTTAGTTCTGTAATACCCCAAATTGTCCCTAAACACCAGGGCTTCACAGATAGCCAAACTGTGCCCACATTACTCATATATTTTGTCTGCAGGATGTCATTATGGGATTTCTAGATTTCTACACATTTTTCTGCAGATAGCTTAATTTAAATCTTGTTCAGGAATTCAAAATAGAACTGAAAATAAAAGTTTGGTTTATTTTGCCTTCTAAGCAACCTCAGAAAAAGCATCAGGAAACAAAGAGAAACTGAGAGTTTTGAATTCAGAGTCCCAGAGGAAGGAAAATTATTTTAAGTTTATAGGCATGTCAAATCTAGGGCATACTATCATTGCTGAGTGACTGTCCTCCACACATTCATTTAGCTCAAAATTGTGAGTAATACTGTTGTTCATGCTATTCATTTGTCTATCCAGAAAAAAATAATAAAAAAAAAGAAAAAAAAAAATTAATAAGGTTAAAGAATAATATGGTGCATAAAAAAGGCACTCATCTTTGCAGAATAGAATGTAATTGTTGACCTCAGTAGCCAATATCGCTCATTTTTTCCAGGTAAACCTTTACTATTTGCCATCCCTTTGATTATAAAGTTCACTGATTCCAACACCACTCTTGGTTGTGCTTCACTCTGCAATATGTCACATCATTTGAGGATGTTCAGCACAGATAATTAGCAGGTGACCTTTAAAGTTATCTCTAAAACTCTTCTAATTTATTTTAACAGAAAAAATGTAATAGTGCATGTGTAAACCATCCATGCATCAAACCCAGTCATCTAAAGTAAATTCCAGTTCACCTTTAAGTATCAAAAGGTTTAAGCCTATTTACAGCTTGGATTTACTAATATTTAGAGAAAAAATATAGTTTAGCAAATCCTGTCTGAAGTTTAAAATCACACAATTCAATGTTTGCCTTTTAAATGTCATATTGAAGGAAGCTTCTCTGGTGGATGAGAGCACAGTATGATAGTTAAACCTATTTTCTTAAGAATCCTTGAGAATCAAGATAGAAAAGTGGTGCAGCAGATCCATTCTCATGTTTAAAGCACATATTTTTGTAAATGAATGTTTTCTTTCCCTTCAACCACAACTTTTGACACGAGTAAATGTCCTGAAAAATTATTTATTTGGATTGCACTGCACATAGTCTCTTCATTATTTAAGATCCACAACATTATGAGGAAAATAAATTTTCTTTGAATATCTGTTTTTCAGTAAGTGCTTGATTTTATATATTTTTCACTTCAGCAAATTGTACTAATATAATGTATAAAAGTAATGTAATAACTAGTAATTTCTGTTAAAAATAAAAATTTAAAAAACCTTTGCATTAACTGTTTCTTCCTCTTTTCCTTTCATACATATTGTAATAGCCATCATACAAACATAAATACTCAAAGACATGAACACATTAACTTGTTCTTATAAACCCTAAATATCTCAAGAAACAGTTACATTTGTTATGCTTATAATATAGATATAGATATATGTTGTTGTTGTTGTTGTTGTTGTTATTATTATTATTATTATTATTATTATTATTATTATTAAGGACCCCAAGTGAAAGGTTTAGGCTAAAAGACAATTTTTCATGTCAGACAGTTTATGTACTTTAAAACTTGGGAAGATACAGGACATAGTAAATCAGCACAATGGTTGCTAATGAATGTTTGCTCCTTTTTTTTCAGAAAGGTAGGTCCTGTGCCAGAGTAGAACAAAGAAAATTAAATTGTCCTTGGCTCTTGGCCCTTCTAATACCACCTGGATCTTATATCTTCTGCTTTTTTTGCACTTACCTTGATCTCAGATAAGAAGATGAAGCAGTTCTGTATAGCTGTGATGCAAAAAAAGTAAAGAACTGCTCTAATCTGTTTTGACTGCTACTGAAGACTTTATACTTGTGTTGTTTGGCCAAAAGCTGCAAGATCCTACATTACTGGAAGGGCATCTCCCAGTTTGAAGGGTTTTGATTCCTTCAAACTTCTTCATTCTAAAAGACAGATTAGAAAGACATGATTGAAATATTATCTGTGTGTGATGTTAAGTACTTGACTCAAAAACACTGGAAGTCCTGAGAGTTTGTGGAAAATATGAGCATATACTCATTTATGAGAACAGCTATAACTGTCTGAGATTTCTTGCAAAATGTAGATAACTAACTCTTTTTAGATGATGATGATGATGATGATGATGATGATGATGATGATGATGATGATGATGACGATTCTCTGTGATATCTTGGCCTCTGTGATATATACAATAGATAGAACCACCTATCACTCTTGTTTTTTATCAAGATATCATCCTGCCTTATTGATCTGTTTGATAGGGGACATCCAGGAAAAAATATTTCCTGGCCCTACTGACAACTGATAATGCACCTGTTGAATGTGCAGTATAGCTACACACTAGCAAGGTTTCTGCTTGGTTGTCCTCAACAGCTGTGCTTGCTTTAAACACTGAGCTTTAGCAAATACTTAAGAAAAAATGTGTGTTGTACATACCTACCACTCTGCTGTCTTAGCTGGGTGGCTTGATGTAATATAAGCTTGTGCAAAATAAGAAAAATTATTTCAACACAGCACTCTAAGATTTGGGTAAAGTATATTCAAATGCTTCATACTTAGAGCAGTCCTCCTACTATGCCAGTGATGTCACCTTTAATTTCCTTCAGAGAACTGACATTTCTGGTTCACAAAGTGCCAAAGACATTCTCAGACCTAAACAAGTTCTAAAATACATGAGACCAATATAAGCAGTAAGAATAATGCCTGTAAAAACAAATGAGAAGGATTTTAATGAAAACCTCTGCATACATTTCAGCATCTGAGAGCCTTCCTAGGAATTAAATTTACAAAACAAATTCTCTTTACTCAGTTTTCAAAACAGTTAATTATCAACTAGGAGACCAACGTCTCACCACATGCAAAATGCTAGGAAACTTAGAAAACAACATTAATGTTTTAGATTAAATTTCATAGCTCATTATAATGTGGCTATATTCTGTGGAAGTAACAATTTGCAGTGCTCTTTTTCAGCTATATAAATATCAGCTGCGTTTTGCAGTTTTAGTCTTTTGCTCTTTAACAAAAAGAACAATTTTTATCACAGCAATTCAGAAATATATTTGTATTTTACTCCATGCTGTATCTTTTCAACTTAAGACCTCGAGAACAGTAGTGCCAACTCAAACCTGAAGGATTGTTTAGTATAGGGTCTTGTATCTATAAGTATGTCTAATAAGAGATACTGAAGAAAAACATACAAAACAGCACAAGTACACAGAATGAGTCTATTCCTTCTATACTCCATGGCTTAAGAACTTCTTAACTGGTGATTGCCTGCAGACCATCATCTTTAGCTGACACCAGTGGACCTCTTACCATGCATTTGTTTAATTTTTTTTCTGAATCCTCCTGTATTTTTCACCTTATCACCTTATTTTTCAATAATAAGGCAAGAAAATTCATAATTTCATTATTAATTGGATGGAAAGAATAATTTTAATTGTATTAAAATTTTCAGCATCGTGGTATTTTTGATGCACTTAATACTGAACAAGAAATGGTGAATACTTGTTTTCTATTCATTCTTTCATTTTATAGTCTCAGTCATCTTTTTACTAAGTAGAAAAGCTCCAGTTTGACTTCCATTCACAGGAAAGCTTCTCAACATCTCATTTCAAAAAGAGGTTGTTATTTTTAGTTAAGCAAAATTGCTTGTCAAAATAATTTCAGCCTGACTTCCTAAGAGCTTGCATTTAACTTGTTTCTTCTTCATTCATTACTTTTTAGGTACTGCCACAATTTACAATTTCTAAACAGTATTCTTCTTTTTGGCATCATCTGTTAGAGTGCCAATAAACTCCACCAATCTTTGTGTTCGTTTCTTTACATTTGGGTAGAAATGGTGTTTTGTTTGGTTTTTTTTTTGTCAGTGAGGGATATGCATGAACACTGAACAACTGATGTGCTAATTGTAAGCAGCCTAAGTTTCAGCTGCTACTTAGAATGGCTTTGTAATTAGCATTCTCATTTTAATCTCATTGCCTTACTTGAAGGTAGACAATGCAGTGTGCATTTTTATGTCTCCTTTCATCCAACCGAGATGATGAATTTTACACTTTACACTCACTATGAGAAAATGGTTCTTTAACAGCTACATATAGAACTGCACTGCTTAAAAGAAAATCAAGGATTACTACTGTTCTAACATATTTTTAAGTATTTTCTCCTAGTAACTGATTTTTTTTTTTTTAACACAGTCTGTGCACTATGCCTCTTCATTATATTAATCTTATTTACTTGGGTAGATGACCAACCTAAAGAACCAAGTTTACAACTACTATTCCTTTACAGCTGCACTAATTCCCCTTGATATTTTGAAGTCATAACTGCTTTATTAATCAAATTGCTGACCTCTTAAATCTCTGAACACTTCCTATTTGGGCATGGAAGTTTAATTGATCTTAACTGGATAGTACAATTTGACGGTATAAACTTATTTACTTTAATGAAGTAGTCCTTTTTTTAGTATATATTGTTCGCTAGAACGATATAAAAAAAAGATGTCTGTTCATGTCAACTGACCTACAAGGTACATGGAACTTACTCTGTCAGAGCAATCCCAGCCTGTATCACAGCATGCACAACTCTCTGAAAGGTCAGCTTTCTGATGTATCTCCAGCCAAAGCTGCCTTCTGGCACTTAAGGAGCCTGGAAAGAGTAGGTCTAATGTCGTGCTTTTCCACTCAATGAAATTCCCGTGGGAGGTGGTTCAAAGGCCAAGCAGAAATAGCTCTTTAACCATGATGTCTGGGAGAAGACACACATACTGTTGTGCCTCTAAAACACCTACCATGACACACTGAGCATCTGTGGGGTATAACAAGGGTTTTGACTCTTTGCTCCTGTCTTTATTTAATAAATTGCAAAATAATATAATTAGGCAATGAAAGGATCAAGCGTATGTGTTTGATATTTCACACAGTTTTTTTGGAATACCTTTACATGCAGGTGGTGCAAGATGTTCTCTCAGTGCATATGGAAAAGTAAGCCTCATTCTGTCTTACAATCTATATTAAAAATTTACAAAATGTACAAGAGTATTCTGTGTTCAAAGGTTGCTTTATGGGAGAAAGAAAGAGTAATTGTCTGGTCATCAGGAGAAACAGAAATTAAATGTATAATTCATTTCTTCCTTTGCAATTTTTTGGACACATGCTGTAGTTTCTAGTGTTCTTATTGTAGCCAATAACATGTTGCAGAAAAATGTTTTAAGAAAATTAAGGCAAAGAAATCTGCTTTTTGAGTGTTCTTCCTGTTATTATTATTATTATTATTATTATTATTATTATTATTATTATTATTATTAGGATTACATATTTTACGTCTCTTATGAGTTTCTGCAATAGTCCTGGACAGGCTGAAGCATATGAGTCATAGTGCACGCTTGATTTTCTAACTAATTTTTAAAATGGTTTTTATAGTTTCTGTTCCTAATTGACCACATTTTGTTCATACTTTTGACAAGCAGCAGCTGCCCAGTGTTGCAAAGGCCTCATTTCAAAGCAGAGGCATGAGGGCTGAGCACTGGAATGCTGGTGTGGCTGCTTGGTGCTTCAGCCAGAATTCTAACTATTTACTGACAGCTGAGGTGACTAGGAGTCCACCCCACATAAAAGGGGTCTTCTCATATTTCTTAGAGAAAACAATTTAGCATGAATGTGCACATGTTTTTAATGGTTCTCTTCTGAAAAAGAGAGAACTTACATTGGGTCAGACAGTGTACAGATTGCATAAATGTACTATTTAAGTGTAGGGCTCAGAATGGCTTTTGAGAAACACAGGCAAGCATGTTCCAGGCCCTTAGGAGCTTACATGTCAGGCCCTTAGCAGACCTGACAAAACCAGTGGGAGATGAAAACAATAGATGGAGAAATGAAAAAACAGACAAATGAAGCTTTCAAGATCAAAGGTAAATTAGATAGTTTATCATATGGGTCCTTCCAAAATATTTCTTCACTCTGCTGAGTAAACCAGTCCAAGCCAGTGGCATTTCCTCCTGTTGCCAAAACCCTTGGAACTACTTTCACAAACATGTCTGGTTTTCAGTCTCTAACATGCACAAAGATATTCATCCCATACATGTCTTTCCCTGCTCCCCACCTCACTTTGGACTTCATGTCCCATGAAGATAAATTCTCTGTGCCTCCCAAGTTATACCAAGGGCTGTGTTCCATTAGCTAAAAAAAGAATGTCACTCTGAAGAGCATTCATACCTGATCCCAGTGAATTTGATTGTTCAAAGCCACATCAGATGGAACTTTGAGCCACCTGGTCTAGCTGAAGGTATCAAAGCTCATGGCAGGAGAGTTGGACTAGATGATCTTTAAAGTCTCTTTCAATCCAAGCAATTCTATTATTAAAAATATGTCAAAACAGTCTATTACCTTTATTGCAGATTAATGGGGTTATGTCACTTAATTGCCATGATGAAGGTTCAGGAAGGACAAACCTTCAAAGCTCTAATTTTCTATTAGAATTAATAATACTTTTAATCATAATTTAAACTGAGCTGGACCATTTTAATGGTAAAATTGTATAGATTATTGGTAAACCTTTAAAATGTGTAGGCATGGTTTAGGTGCAGAGAATACAGAATACTGTTTTCATAATAAATAGTGAATATTTTATGGAAAATGATAAAACTATATCTAATATTAACCCTAGTGATGTGACTTCAAACATTAGTGACCACTCAGAATGTTTACAATATCATCAAAGCCCTATTAAGAACTTTACAATAAAAATGCAGTGCTCCTAAACTCCATAAAGCATTGGGAAGTCAAGGACACTTCGCCAGTAATTCATCCACAGCTTTAAGAACAGGCTTCAAGATGCTCTAGAATTCAGCTACTGATTTCTATGAAAGGTGATTAAATAACAGCAACATCCAAAAACTCTTCTTCATCTTACTGTCATTTTTGGTGCTACACAAATTATTTCTATTTTTTTTAAATTTAGACCTCAATAAGCCTTCTGTAGACATCCCTCATATAAAATTGCATTAAACACAGCTGTCTCTGGTGTGCTTTCTGGGAAATACTGCAATGGAGAAAATGGCTATTGGTTTTGTGATGACAAATTATTGATCACACATGCCTTATGAATCACTTGACACTATGGATTTTTGTTGAGACCTTTAAAGGAACAGCCTCAAGCCCTTTGTGTCCTGTACATACTGACAACACTCTCACATCCAAATTTATGTGCATGCCACTAATGACCACAAAGAGAAAACAAAAACTTAAAAAGACCATTTTGAAGCAAGTGGTTTAAATAAAGGAAATTAGAACATAATTTTAAAATGCTTAAAAATATGCAAATGTGTAACTAGCCATTCAAAAAGAGAGAATTCGATGAGTGTCCAGAATTTGCATGGTAGTTCTAAACAGATAGCTTAAGACTTCAGACAAGTGAAAAAGAAACCAGTGGTACTAATATATCTCTTTCTTATTTCATCAGAAATCCTCTAATTTTCAAAATCTTTTTCTTGGATATGAATCGAAATAGCTTGCAGCTGTATTGGCACTAAAGAATTGGGCAGGTAGGCTGTTAAGACCTCTCTCCTAAGGCTCAGGTCAGAAAAAACACAGAACTGATTCTAATTAATGCTCTTGACCTCCTGTAAATCCTTGACTGCCAAGCAGCACAGAAAGAAAGTCACTGGCTGCCCCTCAGGTTCCACTACACCTGAGGTTCTCAAAGTAAGGACACTGATATTCTGACTACAGTCTGTGCAGGTTTATGAGAGGGACTTCCTTCACATTCTCCTCCATCTTCTCATTCAAACTACAGCTCTTAAAATTTAGCTGATAAGTCATGCTATAGAACAATACCATGTGCTGAACTGTCATATTGTATAAATTATGAGCTTGAGCCTTCTTTTTTTAGCCACATATTCAATTGTTTATAACCTTGCCCAATTTTAACTGCTTATGTTGAACATTTCAGTAATGGGAAATTTTACCAAAACTATTCCAGTTATTTCTCACACCATTCAAGAAAGAAAATGTTATCAGTTTCTTCTAAGCAGTAAAGAAATGAGGCTCAGGAGAGGCAGCTGTGAAATTCATGTAAAAGGAAGACAACGTAAGATCTTTTTTTTGTTGTTACCCTATTGATTGATTGAGAAAAACCTATCAATGCCTCTTTATTTGCAGAGAAAGAAGCCATAACCTCACACGTGGGAGACACTCACTTTACACTTTTGGCATCTCTTCAAGAGATACTAAAAAGTACTCAACTTTGCATCTCTTGAAAGTCTCACTTCATACAACATCAGTAGCTTCCTTCCACTAACTCTCAGAGCATTCTACCTGCATGAAGGGCTAAAATGAATATGGAGAAGACTGACAGCAACCAATATATAGAAAACTGTTGGTGCTTCTCCTGAGATTTCATTTCATCTCTCCCTTTGGTGTTTTGCCCTCCTGATGTAGCGAATCACTGTAAAAAGTGTTAGACTCAAATTAAGAAAGACCAGATATGATCAAAAGAAAAGGAAGGATGTTCAGCTACAGGTAGGGTGTTGGAGACTGATGGAGAAAGGGTAATGCAGTAAAATCATTTCTGCAGAAAGCTGAGTGGTGGGAATAGAACAAGAAAAAGGTGTGGAAGTTTCAGAAGAAGATATCAGAAGGGAAATGGGGCCATGTGCAGAAGATGAAGTCAGAGCCAAAACAAAAAAAAAAGTCAGGAGCAGAGGGGACTGGAAACCCCAGGGAATAAGGAGATTACATTCTATAGCATCTGTAGGAGTTTGATATCCTCCTCCAGCAGGTCACCTAGCTAACAGAGCAGGGAGGGGGTACAGAGCAAAGACCTGGAATTATGCTGGAAAATAATTTGTGGAACTGGAGGGCAACAAAATTAAAATCTTCAAGAATTTTATATGGTTATATGAACATATTTGTTATGATTGGAGCTTCAAAAAACATATTTTCTGCAAGATTTTTGGCCTAATTTAGTCTTCTGGGGTTTTGCATTTATTTAGCATGGTATGTTCATGTTATTTTTTGGGAAAGCAAGTATTATGGCTTTTTTTTTTCTTTCTACTATGTCCATTCCCTCCTTTGAGCAGCTCCTTGTACTAACTGCTTATAACAAGATTTCAGATGGTTCAAATTGGCTAAGAGTCTTCAACATGGGTATGTTTAAACCTTTATGTAAACCCTAGACTGTTTATAAAGTTTCTTAGAGACTTGGACACAATTGTTGAAATTTGCTGAATATTGAGAGTTATTTTATGGTGAAATTTCACTCTCTCATGATGTTTATTAAGTTAGTGACAGGCTTCAAAAGAAATTACATGATATCACATGTACAAGATGACAAGCCTTAAGTAGAAATAGTTGTGTAGGAGGTTCTCTTTTAAATGTGAATATACTAGTCCTAGCCCACCAAAACTACAGAGTTCTGGATAATTTTTTGTTATGTTATGCAACATTCTTTCAAACTATAGACATTTGAGAACCAGTTTTCATACACAACTCTTAAGAAAATACTCATAATCTCATCCTGCAAAGAGAAACTCAGCAAAAATTATTTAAAATCCATATGCTATTTAAGGAAATTTACCTGGAGACATTCTTCTACTTTTTACTGAAAATAGGCCATACAAAGGTGATGTTAAAGTGCACATATCTCTCACATACTGGAAGCTTTAAGAGGGCCCAAAGCTATTTATAATTTCCAACTTTGGAGCCCTATTTTAGTGCTACTTCCTTTAACTTTTGGTCTGATTCCCAGGACTTTCAGAAAGTGAATAGACTATCTGTGTGTAAGAGATTTTAGATAAGGCTGCAACTGCCTTCATTCTTTGCATTTTTTGGTCTGCATTTCCTGCTAATGTGATTTGAATAAGCCAATTACATTGAAATTTGGTCCGTGGTCATGCAAATAAGCTCATGATGTGGATCTCTCCTGTGGATTTCAGTGGTGAGTGCAACTGGTGTACATTTGGTTGTATAAGGGGTCTGCACAGGATACAGGGGTCATGTTTTGTGCTCTTTTCTAAGGTTCCATTTGCACTACATTGGAGGAAGATTTCAGGAAAATAGGACTTTCAAATAAATAAAGAAAGCCTTAAAAATACTGGATTGCTAAAAGTATAGGCTGAATTTTACTTTCTAGGTGCAGGCTGCAATTATGAAGGTTAAGCATGCATTTAATAAATGAGATCTATAAAAAATGGCTGGGAAATTGTCACTGACAGCGTGATGAAAATATTGCCAAATGCCCATTGTGTACAGTAAAACACTGATCAAAAGCACTGCTGTAAGAGTTATATTATTTAACTCTAACATCTCTTTATCACTAACATCATGTGCACAATTTAGCTAGATTCACACCAACCAAGAACTCCAGACAAAAATTACTTATTTTTCAAAGTCATGGAACTTCCTGATACTCTTTAAGTGCTAGTGACCTTGAGACAGAATAATTTTTCAGCAAGCACTTCTTCACAGACTGGCACTGACAGCAGTTTTACTTTCTGTGTGTTGTTACACTTTCTTCACAGCTCTAAAGTGATTCCAGATGAAGCCAAACAGTTGGGAATTTTTCAGTAAATTATATTCCAGGCAAAGAACAACAATCTCTGTTCTCACTGAAGGAGGCATTCCTGAGACACCACAGTAGTGCTCTATGTGCAAATGCTGAATTCCACAATTAGTCTGTAAACAATAGAGATGTGGGCTAAATGGAGAGATTTGCCAAATTTGCTGAGGTAAGGGTTGCTAGAAACAAACAGGAGTAAATATAAATGCTCTGGTATGTGAACACTTACAACAACAATTAACCACTCCCTCCCAAGTTTAGCAGGTTGAGTTCCCACATTATAATGCTCTTAGTTTTGGGAGAAAGCCAGGTATCAAATTCTGTTCTAGAGAGGGAAGAAGGAGACCAAACCACTTAGTGTCTGAGATACTGCATTAAGAATTGTACAATGTCATTTTATATAAAGATACACAGCCAAATGCTGCACAACACAAAATTGATCTCATCTTCCTTTCCTTTCAAAGGCAAAGCATAGAACTGCAACTACCTACATAGATATGCAGGGTGTTGAAATTTTGAAGTTTGAGAGTAAAATCATGGACACATTGGAAGAAAATATGAATTTTATTAAAAAAAACCATTTTGAGGAGAGTACAGATATTCATTATACTAGAAAACTTTAGAAATAGCATATATACCAGGAAAACATATTTTTTTAAAAGTACAGTTATTTGACATTCAGTTATTTTAACTTATCTAAATGGCTGTAATAATGCACCCAAAATAAGATGACTATAATGACCTTTATGATGTCATGACAAAACCAGTTCTTCTCCCATACCCTATAAGATTGAAAAACTAGAGGAAAAAAATTCAACAAACTTTTGCAATACTCAATTTTAATCCCTTAGAAATATGAACATCACTTTCCTTTATTTCTAAATGAAAACATATTCTAAGCCTCCAACCTTAATTTGAATTCTTTTCAAATTTCCTTTTGTTATGAAGTACCCTAGAAAATGTATGGTTACAAAACAAGCCTGTTTTACATGGGAGGCTTTCTGACACCATAGTGACAGCAATAACACAAACCTCAGAGTTAGTAGGTGATTGTTTATTTTCTCTCTCAGTTTCCTATTTGTGTTCCTTGTGGGAAATTTATGTCATTAAAAGCAGAGCAAGGCATAAGAGGCATAGAACACTAGTGGGATTTTTTATTGCATATCCATTCCAAAAAACATTAAAATTATTTTTACCTCAATAATTTTTTTGCCTAAATAGCTATTTTACTTTTTTTTTTAATCCAGTGTCTATTCTTTTTCTAGGATTGCTTATGTTAAATCTCTTACACACATGTTTTGTGATAGCAAAAAATCAGCTTTCCAAGAGATCTAAACCCAGTGTCTGAGCTGTTACACACAAAGCCTGAAGCTCCTGGTGAGAGCTCACAGCACTTATACACAAATATGTGCCAGGAGTCCATCCAGCAAAATATCTGTCCATCCAAATAACTGTGACAAGCAACACCAGCCTTTGAATCAGGACTCTGCTTTCTGTTAAGTTTATTTTTATGTGGTAGGAAAATGATCTCTAGATCTTAGGCAAAAAAAAAAGACACTACTGTACTCAGACCTCACAAGGAGATCAAGACCCAAGAAGATGACATTTGATCTTGCACGTACTTTTCTCCAACTTCCCATGGCCTTCTGCTGCAGGAAGTGCTCGTATTCAAATCAGCAGGACTTCACACATGCTTAAAGACAGGCATGTGCACAATGGCTTTCTGAGCTTGAGGCCATCCTTTAAATTTTTATTAAATAAGAGAAGCTTGTAATCTGATGTTAAACAGTGGCCCAGACCTCAAGGACTTCTCAGCTTTTACTCAGTCAGTGACTGTTTCAGTGACGACCTCAGGGTTTGGCAAGCCTGATATTTTCAAAAAAACTTCCTGTAAGTATGTCAAAGCTGATATGTCCTCTGGTTCCACTAAGATGATGGCCCTGAAGGCAAGAGCAGTAAATCAGTTGCAGATTAGAGCCAGGTTCACTTATTTGACATACAAAAGCTGTTCCTAATATAAATGGCTGGGAAAAATGCATACAGTATGACAGAACTAAATAAAGTTCTTCCTCAGTAACAATAGCTGCAACATAAATTTATCATTAATGTAAGGTGGGCAATACTCCCACTGTGTTCCAATTCAACTTTAAATACTCATAACCCACAAAATTACTAAACAGCATACCCTTCCCTTCCCTTCCCTTCCCTTCCCTTATTTTTAAATGGTGATAAGAAAACTTTCTCCAACAAGCTACTTGTTACTCATGTTTATGACTAAAAATATGCTTAATTAAATTCAATGTCAAGAATAACTAATGTTCTTTAGCACTTTGTAGACCAGAAAATATAATTCTATCAAGATATGAAATACACAATTATTTGTGTATGTATTGGGAAAGATAGCTTGTACTCCCATCCCCTTTTTTCCTCTCTTCTGCTATTAGTTTCAAAATCAATTTAAAGTCCTTTCTGCATCTGAATAAATTGTACCAGAACTGTCATTTGAATAATGCATAGCTTCCTACTGAAACAAAAAATATTTATTTAAATCATGAAACAAACAAACAAACAAACAAAAAAAAAAAACCAAAAAAAAAAAAAAAACCAACAACAAAAAAAAAAGTATTTTAAGTGGCTGGAGGCTGTCCTGTAAATTTCTGGAACTAATTTCTTACTCTTATATATTTCCAGATCTTTGGCCAATACTTTTCATGTCTAGCACCACACAGACATCTCAGCCTTCCCATGCCCCTACTTCCTAGAGTCTTGCCACAATGGGAACACCTGCTCTGATCAGACAGGTTCTGTTTTGCATTCATTCTCCAGTCCACTTCTACATCAGCCAGATAGTACTTCACAACACTACTTAAACTCACGTGCATTCTGTGTACCTGTCTCCCTCACTGAAACAAATAACAAAGGTACATAACAACATACCTCACTTGAATGTGGTAATTCCAAAACCTTAGGTGGGCCAGGTGTGGAAAGGAGAAGAGGAAAAAAAGATACAAGTACTTCATCTGTTCAGGTTAAATCTCTGCGTTCTGAGAT
Source organism: Agelaius tricolor (assembly GCF_023055355.1). Classification (NCBI taxonomy): domain Eukaryota; kingdom Metazoa; phylum Chordata; class Aves; order Passeriformes; family Icteridae; genus Agelaius; species Agelaius tricolor. Next base: position 51,099,221 of record NW_027269263.1, read on the forward strand.
GAATGTTTCCTCTTACTCATGTGCAGGAAACTCCAGCACTTGAAACTCCACAGCTTAGAGAAATCCCACAGTTTGTAGTTTCAAATCATGAATTTAGAAAAGAAATCTCAGATTCTTGTGCTAGAAAAAAGCCTGACTGAACAAAATAAAGACCTCCCTACATATCATACATGACTAGGTCCAAGCCCTTGGATGCCCTTTTTCCCTCCCATTTCCTCCTGCTCCCCATGGGGATACAGGGATGCCTGGGACCTCTCCCCTCTGTGCCTGGTCTGGCAGGATTACATAGCAAATGCAGGAGGATATAAAAGCACCACAAACCTGTGCCTTCTCTGAAAATTTGAATAGACCCTATGAGGCTTATTTCCCCATGAGTGAATTGCAATCAGATCTCAGTTTCATAGTTCAAATAACAGCTTATATAACAGGCATGCAGTCTGAGGTGGTGGACTGAGGTTTTACAGTTTAAGGGGACATGTAATATGTTATCAAGAGATTAGCACAGAAATCCCCCCACCCTTTTTTTGCAATAAGGTCTCAAACTATCAAAACCTTTCCATTGTTACAACTTCAAGTAACACAATCACTTCACATTTCTTAACTAATGAACTGCACCCCTCTCCTTCCTTTTCTCTCCCCCCTCTCAGAAACGCAATGACATCAGGAGATTATGCTTAGTTAAAACAAGTCAGGGAGATACAAACATTCCTGAAAATATATTAATTCCTTCCTGCTCAACAGATTAGTAGCATTTGATTTGACATGACTATAAGTTTACACACTTCAAAGAATTTTTAAAGTAATACCTTCTAAAAAAGGAATGAATAAAAAAATGTTCTTGCACATTCCACATGACTAAATGATGGATGGTTTTTTCAGTATTCACAATCTATTTTCATGCCTTGGTGCTAACAGTCGTGAACAAAAATCAGCTCCAGTATTGTAACATTAATGGGGAACAGTCTGGCCTCCACCCAACCCTGAAGATAATTATGCTAAAACAATAGTGATGAGCATCCAGCTAACTAGCTATAACAAGGAAAGACTGCTGCTGCCATTCATCAAAAGGGCCATTGGGATAATGAGGAGAGATGGCTACTGACATATTTCAGCAGGGGAGGCCATCCTGCTGGGACTTTCTTTCATAATGCCAAATTCTATCCATTTAAAAAGCAAACAACATGCTCTCTTTGGTTTGTTGGGTGATCTTGGGAGCAGAGACAGAAGTCATACAGACTGACCAAGTTGGAATAAAGAGCTGGAAGAAACACTGAAAGAGAAAAAAAATGCTGTAGTGTACATATAGTTGTAATCTTCAGTCTCCTGAAAGGAATAATTCTGATTATGAGCAACATGACTGCTATCAGTCAGGAAGAGCAAATCACTTGCTTTCTGTTAGAACCTACTAATCTGATTATTGATTTACAATTCTGGAGATAGTTAAAGAATGTGCATCTCAAGGAATCTGAATATCTTGACTGGACAGACAGTAAAACAGATATTCAGAAGAAGTATTTTGCTTTAACTGAATAAAATAGCAGATAAACTATAGTTTCCAAACATATTTAAACCATATTATATTTAAACTATTATGCGAATAAAACAGAAGGAATGTTAACCAATATGTCTGGTCTGGTTTTGTAAGTAGTGTCTGATATGACAGCCACTTCATCTCAGGAGAGGTCACAGATGATTTTCTAAAATAACAACAAGAAGATAAAATAGTGATGGACTTTTCAAGTAAAAATTAGTACAAGTGTGTTGTGCTGTCTTATGTTTCCTGTCTGAAGACCATTTTTCCCATTTAAAACTGGTATTTGCTGTGATAGTAAAGAAATGTATATTAATTTATCTGTGAAAAATATGCTTTAAAAAAAGTGGTTTTCATCCAAAAAAGGAAGCAAAGGAAATATATGTCCTATTTTTCAGTGACTTGCATGAACAGAGGTGCTTTCCAGAATAACAAGCAAGGACCACATTCAAAATTTCTCCAGTGCCATCCATTTTCAGCTGCTGAAGACAGTGAAAATCTCAGCACAGCTTCAGCCCCTCTGTTTCTAGGATGTCAGGATCCTCTCTTTCACTGGCTCCTCACACAAAGGTGGATATACTTACTTCCTTAAAAAGGTCACTTAGAAATCCATGACTATATGGAAAAGAAGATATTAAGATAATAGAAAGACACTTGGAGAAGAAGGAGGGATTCAGTGGGATGTTTCTAAAAGAAAATATGAGCCTAGTGAACCTAATCTCCATGGGTTTCTTCTACAGTCTTCAGAAGGTAAGAACCTCCTCCACTGAAGCTTTTCAGAGTGGGATTTTGGCAACTTTTTCTGGAAGGATCTATCTTTCTCCACAGGCTCTATGAGACTTATGGAACTTGGCTTCAGTAGGCTAAAATTCATCTCTTGTCATACTCTGTACAATGAACCCACTCAAAAATGACTGTGTTAAGGAAGCATCTATTCTCTTCCATTTCAAAAGAATTAATTTCAGAGAAGGATTTTGGGATGCTAGAACTTATAGCTGAAAATTAGAAATCCTTCTGAGGGAAAAATTGTTCTTTGGATTGTGCTGGACCACAGTGTCAAAAAGGGTTTGTATTCCTTCCCTAGAATTCAAATAAGCACATATTTTTCCGGTACTGATGAAGTGAGTCATAGAATCATAGAATACCCTGAGTTGGAAGGGACCCAGAGGGATCATCAAAATTCAGCTCCTGACCCTGCACACGACCATCCCAAGAATGACACCTTTTAAGCCACTACACCGTCAAGAAATAGAGTATGACACGTAAACCTGTGAACATATAACAAGGAATTAATAATTCTAAAATCTAAAAAACTTTTCATACATGCAACTGTGTTCAGTTGCATTAATTGGATTCTGTCACAGACCTGTGCGTTTCTACTGAACTTTCTCTGTTCATGCTGAAGCCATTGCAAGAGGCTGATCATAATGGACTTGGTTTCTTCAAGGTTTTGGAAGTCAGGAGAGAGCACCAAGTTTGCTGAGTATCATTAGACAGCAGATTAATAATGTTATACCTTGGATAAAAACTGTTTATTGAAACCAGGCACAAACAGACTTCTTTTGGCACAGCATGGGCTTTGCTATGTACATTTCTAAGTTGATGAACTCTGCAAAAGACAAGCTGTTAAAATTGTTTACATTGTGTACTCCTTGTACTGATCTATGACTTAGTGCTATGTGAAAAATGAAGAAATAGAGAAGGAAAGATTATTTGCCTTTCTTTGTGCAATACATGATCATGACTAATTTGATACTAGAACTGGAATCAAAGGAGCTTACTAAAAGTTTCCATATCTAATTCTTTCCCACGTTCAGTCTTACCTTGATCTCTGAAATGCATTCATTCTCTCCTTAGGGCATGAATACTTGCTATTTACATGTCTGTATTTCTGTAGGAGAGGCAAATGAGGGCAAAAACTCTCAACAACAAAGTTCCACAGTGAAGATAGATAATTTCATATTTCTAGCCATACTGAACTCTGGGAAAATAAAATTCACTGCAGCTATGTGTAAGTGGTCACAGAAGTACATATTGTCTCAAAACCCAGGCATGCAGCATAATTTTGCTATAATAAAGCTAACTGTCCCTAACTTTTGGAGTCAGTAACAATAACTTTTCTACTGCAATCATGGTCTTTTGGACTTTATAATATTAAACAGAAAACTAACAAACGCCTCACATTTCTCTTTGCACTAATGACAAAAGAACAGGGTGGTGCCATTTTGGCAGCACTGCTGGATTGCACTGATCTCTGTCATTTTTGGCAAATAATGAATCAACTTGGCCCCTCTGAAAATCTCATGTGAGGTTAGAGATATGCTATTAGTGTAGAGCTAAAAAATACTGCTGTGGTGTTTACAGAAAGCCCTCACTCAGATTATTCTATTTGAAGTCAATTAGAAAACTCCTCTGATCTTACTGGCATGGGTTCTCACAGCAAATACTAGACAGTTGTTATCACTAGCACTGAATAATGCAGCTATCCTGGGAGAATGCAAAGGCTTGTTTTAGGAGCTATTCACTATCTCAGCTGATGCTCATTGCATATATGTCTGTTTTGCAGAGTCAGATCAAAATCATTGCCTCTAACCATTATGCAGACAGGCAAAGGTTGTCAAGGACCTGCCAGTTTTCACAGTACAGTTCACATATCTGCTGGGCACTGTGGTTCCACACAGTGTTATTCATTTCTAGTACACCTTCTGAAACATTAACAGTGCCCAGCACACCACTGCTTTGAAGAAAGCACCAGCTGAAGAGCAGAAAGAGAATGTAGATTTTGTTTTTATTCATTTTTATTTTGCTTTTTCCATTTGCTTTCATTGCTCCCACAACCTCATTTATGAACTGTCTTCTGTCCACTTTGGTGATATTGAAAAACACCTAACTGTAAAACTTTCACTTATACTAGTCTTCCAAACCAAAACCAGGTTGCATAACATATCTGCATCTCTCTCTCTCTGTATAAACACAGTAACATATAATATGCAAAGTCACCACATCTGGCACATGCTTGAGAGACAGAAGAGGACAATATTAAGATCTTCCATACCAGGGTGCAGGGAAAATGTATGTACAAGGGAAATCTGAAAGTATTCTGTGGTAGAGGTGTTATGCTTTGTTTTGCCTTTTCTGTGTATTTTGTTCAATGCATTTTCATGCTTCTTCTATTCAAAGCATTTCTCACCAAATGCTAAAGCCCACCTTACCCACTCAAGGGAATATCTCCAGCTACAAATCTTCAACAAGAGATGCACACCTGATGCCACTTCCATTACTTCTGCCAGTATCATGTAACATGAGATCAGATTTGCATTCATTTTCTCATTTTCTTTAGCAATATTATAAGTTACAGCATGTTCCTTGTATATTGGCTATATTGCTTTGGTCTTCAAATCAGCAGCTCTGTTGAGTATGGCCTTTCTTTCTACAGTTTTGTCTTCTCTTCCTGAACTCAAACGAGACTTCTCAGTGGGCAGCATCATCCATGTTGTGGCATCCTGCTCTCAAGGCATTTTGCAAAACATGAAGATCAAACTCAAAGGGATCCGAGGCAGAGAAGAAAAGGATTTTCAGGTTTTGTAAACTAGATATCGGGCTCTTACTACTGCCAAGTTTTATTCACATGTATTCTGATTTTATGAAGTGAAAAACTAGTTGATTTCAGTCTTAATTCAGTGTTTCCCTTTATAATTCTAAGATTTATATTCATAATGTCTTCTTTATCTGACTTTTTAAGAACACTCAGTTATGTTTCTTATATGAAACCCCCTCTTTCCTAAATTGCTGTGCTCTGAGAGATCAAATAGTGTACCATGATGTACAGTTCTTTCTACATACCACCAGACATCTCTGAGAAATTACACTGAGACATCAACCTGGCATTTGAACATTAAAACAGAAGCAATAAAGTTAGTAACAAGTCCTGTTAGCTATAGAGCAAAACTTTTTCACTAATTTTTATGAGCCAAAAAAACTGTATAATTCAATTTGTGTCTCAAGTACACATGCACCACAAGCAGGCATCTAGCATACAATTTATTACTTCAGATAAAGCATTAGTAAAATAGAATTTTATCTGCTGTTATGTCAAAGTCTCAACATCTAATGAGACTGCTGATAGATAAAGAGCTTGCTTTATTGGTTCATCCTTGAATATACTGAGTGACTTTTGTTAATTTCAGAAAATGTTGTGCACCTGCTTTCCAAAATTATCCCTCTGCCTTGGTTTCCTCTATCACTGATGATTTATGGGAATATAGACCAGCAGTATAATTTGCATCATGAAGCAAGAATGGACTTTTGATTCAAAAATTCAAATGGAATTTTAAACTGATCTAACATGGCACGCAAATTCATGAAGTGTTCCACATTTTTTGACTGTGCCCATGGCAGTGGGATGGGAAGTAGATAGAACCTTTAAGACAATTTCTAGTTCAGGCCATTCTGTGATTCTATTCTGTGATTTTCCTATATAGCAAACATTTTAAAATTTTGATTTAAATTTTAGAAGTCTTTCTGGAAACAAGGAAGATCTTTCCACTTTTAGACTGTATGATCTGCTTTCTGAAGTATCATGTTCAGACAGACATTTGTCCATCTGGCTCTGGAGAGCTGAATGAGCAATGAGATATTTATAATGACTTATTTTGCTGGAAAATTAATTCAACAGAAAAGCAAACTTTTTATCTTGCAGTGGACTATTTCAACTGCTGACTAAAAATTTAAAACACTGATGTTTTTAAGACTAATGAGGGGTTTGCTTTTTCATGTATTCATGCATCTGATTGCTGTTAAACTCACTATGTAATTAACTTTAAATAGTAATGAATAAAAAGTAAATATTTAATTTATACTTCCATTCAACAGCAAAAATGAAATAGATCTATGGGTAAAACATACTGAACATATCTTCAACAGTTTATAGCAACACAGTAAAACTTATCCTCCTACCTGGAGAATATCACTTTCTTGATAAATAAAAATATGTTAAACTTCACAAGACAATCCTATGAATTTGTAAGACAATCTGTTCAATGTTCCTCATCAGACTATGTATAACAGATAAATCCTCTATGTTCCAAACCAGAATAGAAAATACTCCACTTATCTATTTTTACTCTCACTTCTTTTTGTTCCTTTTGAAAAATGAATATATGCTTCGATTTTTAGTCAATAGGAAAGTATTTCATCACCTATCATTCCTTTTGCATGTTTCTTATATTTCAGAATGCAGTTGAGGATTTTTTAAAAAAAGAAAAAGAGTAAAATTGTGCGTAAAAGTATTTTTTTTTTTAAAGTAAAATCATGACTGAGTGAAATCATGACTGAGTCTAAAATGTAAGTTATGGGGAACTTTACTCATAGAATTAACTTTGGAGCTTTGTTATGGAGATTTAAATGCCTCTACTGCTAATTTCTTCACTAATTGTTCTAGAATAAAGAAGTAGAAAGGAAAAAAAGGTGTTTGTTTTACAATTCTTAACTCTTTATAATTCTTTGCTTGCTGACAAGCTAGAAAGCAGCTTTTGCAATGGGTAATTTCAAAGCTTTTATCAAGTCAAAATGGCATAGCTAGCAGAGTTTTGCTCCTGTTTGTCCCCGTGCACTGATGCTCCCAGGTGTGCAGAGAGCAAATGGATCCACCTATGAAGCTCAAAAAGGTGCATTGGACTCCTGTGCTGGTTTTGAAAGACTTGTTCTTTCACTAATTGGACAAGGACTTACATCAGACAAGATGTGCATGTCTATTTGGAGACAGTCGACAGTCCAGCACTCTCTAGACTGAACACACTATCAAAAAATATATTTGCCTTTTCATTGGAAATCACATTAAGTAACTCAAATATCCTGCTCTGATTTGATCTTTTTGGGTTTGGTTGTTGTTTTTTTTTTGTTTGTTTGTTTGTTTGTTTTCTTTCTCTTTATTCATTTCAGTAAAAACAGAGGCTACTGTAAAAACAGTGAAAACTTCATCTCAGAAGCCAAGGCATCATTTCAACCAGGGAACACACAGGGTCCCTCACACCCCACTGAGATGTCTGACTGCTCCTTATTTCTGCTGATTTGTATCCAACAGAGCATATAACCAACTTAACCAGTTGATTCCTCTGCTGAGACTGCTTTCCTGAATTGCAAGGAAAAAAAAAAAACAGAGAAGAAAGAAGTAAGAAAAAATATTACGCATAAAGAAAAAAAATTAGATATGCATTCGAAAGAATATAAAAAGCCAAATTTAAAAATAGCTTATAGAATGGCATCCTTTCTAATTGCTTAACCATTTCTCATCTCCTTTAAATTGATGTGGATTTGATTGAGGAATTTAAAAAATCCTAATTTAACTCCACCAGAAATAAATGAAAGCAACAAGAAAATTAACTGCAGTTTGTTCTATATTTGATGTAAATCTTTCAAATTCCCATCATGTTCCTTAGGACAGCATTTATTATTTAATTGCACATAAAGAATGGCACGAGGTACACAATAGTAATGGGGAAAATGGGTACAAAACAAGTGACTCGATCTTCAAACTGTTCTTCTAAAGCAGAGAATATTGATTATATATTATTATAGCTATTATGTGATGATTATTATTACATTTATTAGAATATAAAAGTACTATTAAACTGTTACAAAACTGACACTAATTGCTAATTCTGTGTCTGTGATCTGTCAAGATTTGAGTTGTTTCAGGATGCATATGCAGGCACTTTTTGCCAGTCCTACCTACAAACTCCATGTTAGGGGTGTCCGTGGGACAAATTTCCCAGACTCATCTGTGGGAAAGATGGTAGGGCTGCTGCTGGCAAATTCTCTTCAGTTTAGCAGAACAGAGTATGGTATGTAGGAAATCAATTCCCCTTCATTCCCTAGCCAAAGGGGGTTTTAAATTTCCATCCTACATGAATCATGAGATTGATGTTTTGCTTAACAAAGCCACTTTACTTCAGTGACATTTGAAAACTGAGGTATTGTGTACACCCAAGGATAGTAATAACAACTTAATATTATCTTTTATGAGTCTTCACACACAATAGTTCAAAAAGTACTTTTCCAAAGATGTTACTTTCATATTGCTGGACTGAGGACTATGGATATGCCCAGGATGTTTTTCTAGCCAATATCAGGACCAAAAGTAACATTCATGCTGACCTGCTGCACTGAGATTGGACAGACAGCCCTTGGAGAACCATCCCCTCTGGGCCATGTGGTGTGCACAAGTTGTTGGATAACTAGTAATCAAAAGGTTTTAATGAGAGTAGTGAGATTGAAAATTTTGTTTTGTGTTAGACTTCTGAATGTCAACAATTGTTTTCAAACTCTGAATGTATTTCATTATAGTAATGTTTAATGTTTTCTTTTTTTAATGAAAATTTTAAAGTGTACTGTTTTTGTTGTGCAATGTTTTGCTTTTTAATAGAAACTTAGACATTCCTTAAAAGAAAAAATCAAAATATTTTGTTTCAAGAAGGCTGAAATGAAAATAGATTTAGACCAGTGATTGTCTATGTTTATTTTTCAATAGAGATGCATGAAAAAGATAATCCCTTATTAACCTTCAATTTATAGTGCTGAAGTTTTGCTACTGCAAACACATGCAGGAATCCTATTGTAGACAATAATAAAGATTTGCAAAGCCAGCCGAGGAATGTAGGTCTACAAATTTAATGGAAGATCTACAAGTTTGATGGAAGTCATGCAGAAAAATACTCAAAACAGCTCTGGGCATTTCAAAAAATGCGTGTATATTTAAAAGCCAGAATTTGCCTCATTGAGTCTAACTAAGGAATGGGCAAGAGACCCTGGATACTGAATGAGACTGATAAGGCAAATAGAGCAGTCAAGAACAACAGAAAAATAGGAAAGCTACTTCAGATCTTATTTCAAAATAAATCTACAAAGATTTGATTTTTCAGATCTTAATCAATGATCTGAAGAACTTAAAGATTTATAATCACTCTTGAAAGTCAGAAAAGGAAAACAAAAATTCTCGTCCTCGACCTCCAACAACTACACTTGTAATGACCTTTTAAGAACTAATAGCAAAGTCAAAAAACATGAGAAGCTCATGAGAAAAAAAAAATATAATCAAAACATCAAAGAGAGTGTCACTTCTATTTCCTTCTGGAAAAAATTGAGTTGGATCTTCTCTGACCTCCTTTGTCTGTTTGGATATTTTTTTGCTGAATTATCTGAAGGTCTTTTGTAGCGTCAGAGACCCTGAAGAGCTGTTAGCCAGAGATGCTGCAGATGTGGCTGGATATTCACTGCTACAAACACAGCTCTCATCAAATTGCATCACACCACCCTGGATTCCCAGTCCCCAGCAGTGCATGAAAAGCACAAAATATTAGAAAAAAGAAAGCTAACCACAGTATAATAGACAAATTTTTAGCATGTCTGCACTCATGCCCTTAATTTTGTCCTTAGTAAATTTTAGAAAGTCATTATGTACAATGTGGCCAAGTGGTTTTTACTGTCTAAATTATGGCCAAAAGAGGTGAAATTTGATTCATTATTAGAAAGGCAGAATCACAATGTTGCTGGTTGTTCATAAATCCATTAAGCTCCTATACAGAATCCTGCTCTGAAAAATGCATTTCCCAAGTGTGACAGTCTGCTTGTTTGTACTCTCCCAAGTGTCTCTGCCAGGTATATTACTGGGTCAATACATTGAGAAACAGGAAAAGATTTTTTAATAGTTCCTATCTACGCAAAAGTCCAATATGTCTTAAAGCACCTCATGAAACAACTGCTAAACAAATGATCTCTGAAATGTCAGTGTAGTGTTTGCATAGCAGGTCACTGCATTTTAGTAGAATTCTCACAGCTCTGACGTGCATGCGGTCAGAGAAAGAAGTTCCCATAAGAGATTATCACAGGAAAAAGACTCATTCATGTATGCAATTGTTTGTTATCAATATACAACATGTACTCTAATTTATTTTGACTTGTTGGATTTGATTCACTGCTTTTGCATGTTTGCTTTAAACTGGATAATCAAATCTGGCTGTGTATGAGCTGAACTTTTTGCCTCTATGAAAGTGTGCATTGACCATTCAGTGGCACTTCTCCAAAGGGAAGTACACACCTTTCTCACCAATGTGACCCTTCCACTTTTCTTTTCCTTTCTGAGAGCAACAACTGAAAATTTCTTCAGAAGGCTCAGCAAGTCATCACCCTTCTCTAGTCAGACTAGAGAAAAAGATATTTATTAGGACATTTGCCTCTTTGCCTAGACAAACATAGTGTATGCAATCATGTTCAGGGTGCCTATCTCCCTACCTATGCAGATGATAAAGTTAGTGATACAGTTTGGAGGGTAAAGGTCTGAAGGCAAATGACTTTATTTCAACTATGAAGATAAATGGCTAGGGGAGGCTAAATGGATCAGAACCGCCAATAGGCATGTTTGAGGGAAAGGCTCAGGTGCAAGAATTGAATTAAATACAGCAAAATCTTCATAAATGTCCTAATTGAAGTGTCTGTCCCAGCTGTTAAAGTTGGTGGTCTAAAAAACAGACTTTTGTAGGAAACCACATTCCATTGCTGCCATTCCTCACAGGATCACTGTGAACTATTGGTTTGGTAACAATTGTAGAAGTAGAGTCTTATTTGTGGATTGGAAAATTATACCCTGGAAGGATGCTCAACTTATTAGTTACAGCAGAGAGACAAACTTCTCCTTTTGGCATCCTGATGCAGGGAAAATGGTGCAGAGGACACTGCCTGGTCTCTAAAAATATTGTGACTGTTGCAAAATATGGCCTCTTGAATATGCTATTTATTTTCTAAAGCTTTTTCAGGAGGCATTGAGGAAGAATCCTACCTGCATTCTTTCTGGAGCTCTGGCTGAAGGATAGCAAGCCTGAGCATAGTCTCTATTATGGCAAGCTTAGTCATTAGGATGGAGTCAGCAGCAAAACCCTCTAAGCAGGTTCTGTAATCACCTTGCAGGATCTGTATGGAAGTGGCTAAACCTGCTGCATGGGGGCAGAGACTTCCTCCCTGCCTCTGTGGGTCACCTTTGTCTCGGCTTTACCTTGCCAGGGTGTGAAGTGCACAGACAACACAAATCACCAGCTGCAGGCCAGATGTCACTCAGGCAGACCTTGATGTGAAAGTGTCACAGGACACAGCACATGCCTGGGAGGAATTAAACCTGCAGGGGCAGCACGGTGAGTTAACTGGAGCCATGCAGAGAGACCATCATGGTGGCTGTGATACCAATTCACACTCATTTTAAAGACACCTTGTCTCACTTTCCCTTCTCTGTAAGACAGGGATACTGGTAAAGGCTTCTGTATTCCTCACAGAACTATTGTTAGAAATGGATCATTTCTGATAACACAGTGCACAGAAGAATTAACATTGTAAAAGAACTGGGCATAATTTTAAATGTATTTTTTGTGTTATGATCTACATACATCCACAGAGCACCATTAGTGAGCATGTACATCCACTTGCCAACAAACCAGTTCTAGCAAACACGTACCACTGTACCCTGGATGATACAGTGCTCAGAAACCCCACAGAGATAGCAGTTGAATAAATTCTATCAGAAGATGCTGTTGTGTTCCAAGGCATCATCAACTTCCTCTGCAAAGCTGGAAAAACATAGGAAATGTAGAATTCCATTATTTTGTGTTACTACATTTTCACTGAAAAAAAGACTATTTCAATTCCCATTCCTGTGATAAATGCATATGCAACAAATAAATGCTTTGTTTTATTATCCTTTATGATCCTTGATTATTTATTGCAACCAACCTTAAGAATTTTTTTTGCTGTATTTTAATTTTTTTTTCACTTTTTTGGATAATCCAGAAAGGTGTCTGATTTTTTTCCTGTTAGACAGTGGTTGTTATGAAAGTAGGTGGGTGGACTGGGGGTAATTAATAGTTTATACTCATCAATAGTTATTCTTATTTTTTCCAGAATTTTGCCAAATTCTCTGTTGTTTCCATTTTACATATGAACTAAAATATTTTTGAGGACCAAAAGTAGGAGGATAAGTAAATAATGTGTATCCTAAGTATCCTGCAGAATTGTAAGCAGATGAAAAAAAAAAAAAAACAAAACAATTAAGCCACGCTTCAGATATTGCTCACAATTTCATTGACTCACATTTAAAATCTGAGACTTTCAAAAGTGATTTCCTTTGCCATGAAAGAAATCGACTGCTGTTGTTTTTTGCCTTTGATAGGTTTTTGAGGGAACGTCCCGGTGCGTACGATTACCATGGCGCAGCTTTGAACACCCTTGTGCCTCTCGGTCCCAGCCCAGGGACGCTGTCCCGTGTGCCCCTGCCAGGGCTCCCGTGGCTGCCCACGCCACCCCTTGCACAACAGCAACACCCATTCTCAGTTTCATGCTTTTCATTAGACAGCACGGTCCTGTCAGGTGGCAGTGTGTTTTGGCTCCTGCATACACAGCTGTTTTTACTACTCAGGGTGTTTGAATGCTTACTCCACCCATTTGTTTAATGAGACCTGTAATCAGCTTCAATTCCAATAGGTCATTAACACCTCACCCACAGCAATATGAAGCCGAAATTGGACAGGTTTGTTATGCCTGTTACAGCATGCAGTGGTGATACTTTCTGCAGGTTTTAAAATGTCTTTATTATAATTCATGCTAGTAATAACTATGAGCCATTCTCCTTCCTACAGCAGCAACAAAAAGTAATAACTCTTCTTGTCTTTTTCCTGTGTGATTATGCTTTGAAGTCTATATCTTTTTCCTAACTTTTGAATTTAATTTATAAATATATCAAGCAAATAAAAGCACTATCATGAATGAGTCTCAATATTTTGGTCCTTATAAGAGAAAAATGCAAAAGATTAATAAATATATAGGAACTACATCTGGCTTAGTGTGGTTTACTAAGGCCCACTTTGTAACTGGTGGAATGAAAGGTATCATATCTATTCTTGTAATCATCTGACAGTACCTTAATTTCCATGACAAAATACTGGACTGGATGTAACCTGTGTGGCCTTTCTCTTGTTCTTAAAGGACAGGAAATAGTTGTTACTTAACATCTGAATTCCGCCTGCTAAATGCACCTTACTATAGGATGTAACACCAGGGAGCTGGCATTTCCAGAGTAGAGAGTGGGTATGTGAATGACACACTCATGTCTCTTGTTTTCTTTTTCCTTTCTGGGAATAAAGATGAGGCTATTAGTGTGGTATCTGCTTATGCCTGAGACAAAATGGGAGGAATGTAAGAGAAGCAAAAGAGCAGAATGTGGAGAAGGAGAAGATATATATCCCAAAAAGTGATCTGTGCAGTAAACTGGGAAATCACTGTTTCTTTACATTGGAAAGTTTTAATATAGTTTAATTAATTTCAGCATATCTAAGCATTTTGCTGTGAACTGCTGCTGTTACATGCTATACAGACAGAGTCTGTAAATAAGGGTGAGTATTAGCAAGTGCTTTGAATTTAACAATGGGCAGAGAAAGAGCACTGCACACTCCAAGCCCAGCCCCATGCCCAGGACATCTCCCTCTCCTTTATGCTGCACCTCTGTATTTTACTGGCAGATTATACAATACCTGTATATAGCTATACTCAGAAAGTGACTAAGATCTATAATTGAGGGATCTATAAGAATGGCTTCTCTTTCCGTGGTTTTTCATCCTGACCTCACATCTGTTCACTTGCCTGATCTGGAATTAGAACTAACTGGGAGAGCTGGAGCCCACCAGGAAAAAGTGAGCTGATTTCCAGCAGCTGAACATGTGGCTCTTTCCTTCTAAGAAAAAAAAAAATATAGATTGACATAGATGGCTTTAAAAGTTGGCCAACATAAGGCATTAATGTGCAAAAGTTTGTTGGGTTTTTTGTTGGTATGTAGGATGCAGAACAGGAACATAGATATTCCAATTGGAGTTTGGCAATTGTCAGTATGACAAAATCTAGTATTAATTTTGGTCCTTTTTCCAGATACCTTAGTGAAAAGGCCAAGGACAGAAAGAGAAGATGGAGCTCCACCTCTCACTCCCAAATATTTCCTCTGTGTCACAGCTCAGCTGGTCTGCAGGGAACATACAGAACTCTCTGACTTCTCTGGCTAAACCTGTAACTCACTGAGTGCTCAGTCTCCATTGCTCTCACACTAATTCTTTTCCCAAACTCTAAATTTATTTCATAACAGGGACAAAGAATTATTCCTGGAAGTATAAAGAGAAAAGTAGGTCAAGACACAGACTTACTTTATCTCCCTTTAGCACTTTTGTGTAGCTGTAATTGAACTGTCCTTTTTAAAAGTGTGCCCTGTATTTTTAATTTTTTTTGGTGACAAGTCAGCTTGGAAATTAAATGCATTATGTCCTTCAATTTTTCTGCAGATTTGCAACTGTAATTAATTACTTTATTGCACTTCAGGTTCTTTAGAGCCCATAACAAATGGTGCATCCTTGGAAATATAAGGAGGAGATAAATGGGGTAGAGTTCACTTAATTTCTGCTACATAAATTGTAAAGACATATATAAACTTTAAGGTAATGATATAGGTAATTTTCACTAATGAAACAAGAAATTACCTGCCCAGTGGTACCAGGCAGACTTTTCTATGTTCCTCACATACAAAAGCAAGCAAATAAGTTGATAAAAACTATGGATTTGGAAGAATTATGAGGATATAGGCCTTGGAACTCCTTCACAATATTTTTATCTGCAGATTCTAACAAAATGGCTTATGATTTTGACTGAGCTTTATAGGCATGGTTACCATAGAACTATAATCAGTATAATAAAAAAAGTCAGCAGTGGAGAATCCACATCACCTGCAGCATCCTTAGCTTCCTTCTTGTAGACCTAAGGCTGTCTAATGGAATATTTTTAATTAGAAAAAGAAACCCCAAACTATTTACCAATTTAATTTGTTAATCCCATAATTAAATAAAAAGAGAACATTGTGTTTTTATAGTAATCATGTGAAGTTGGATACAGTTTCTTGTTTCATGACTTTAGCTCTTCCTTCAAGTTCCCAGACGGCACTTCAGAGAGAAAATCCAGGCCTTGAGTTTATACTTCAGCTGCCACAAAAATAAGTGTAGGTTATGTGACTCAAAAAGATGTAATTTTTAAATGATGCAGATACTTTTTGCACTGTTTGAAATGTCCCATTGGCAAGACTAGACTAGTTGAACCATATAGAGTGGCAATGGTCCAAAAATACTAATCAGCAAAGGCAGAAAATTTGCCTAATTTGGGTGCAGATGGCTTGGGTTTACATGATGTTGCCAAGCTATTTTTATCATTGTAGTCTAGGTCTTGGCCAAAAGTTAGGAACAAAATCTAAGCACATATAAACTTTAATGATCTTTTAGATTTGAGCTAAACCCAAGTTTTGTTGACATTTCCACATCTGAGTTCTGAAGCTATCAATTTTATGGTATTTTAAAACCATTGCATAAGTTTGTGTCTGTAAATAGCACTTGGGAAAGTAAGCAAAAGTCCAGTCAGCTCTAAGGATAATCTTAACAGATTTTTTCTTTTTATATTTCCAGTAGGAAAAAAAAAAAAAAAGAAGTGTAACCATATACCATTATTAATAAACAACAAGGTGTGGTCCTAATTTCAGTGGAAGAATGATGGCTTATTTGTAGTGAAGCTCTGTCTCAGTTTAAAACTTAGAAATTACATTGGTGGTTAGTCAGGAGATGCCTTGGTTTATAACAATGGTATAACAATGGTTCAGGATAATCTGTCTATTCACTACTGATTGATTCTGTTCTGTTTTGGTGACTCTTCCGTTGTATCTGTATGAAAAGGCTGAACATTTGAGTATCAGGTTTGACTGTTTCCTGTGATATTACTTTGAGTTCATCTTGATCTGAAAAAGTAAAGGATTGGCCCCAGGGATAATTAGAAACTTAAATTTTCATAGCTCTCTATGACACGGAACCCTGTGAAAAAAGTGTTCAGTGGGTCAGGACCAGTCCTTTGTTTTGAGACAGGGAGTTATCTGAGCAATAGGACATTGACTTTGACAGCTCAGCAGGGCTGGGCAGTAGCTATGCTCTGAGAGAACTCCATGCAGGTTTTAGCAGGTAAGGCTGTTTTGTGAGAGGGGGAAGAAATGCATTACAAAAAATAGTAAATATTTTTAAATGTCCTGCTAAATTCCTGGTGACCAAAAAATTGATGGCAGCTGTACTAGTTGGTCAATGCAGGTCCCTTCCAACTGAAATATTCTATTCTGTTCTATTAAGTAACTAAAACCTGACTGGGATCCACAATGTACACCCATCTTGCTCTGTTAACACATGAGCATATGCATCTTCCATATATGTGAAATTCTGTGAATGGGTGAAGGGCAACTGTTAAGGGGTTTGTGGACATACAATAGGAAATGGTTTTAAAAAGCATGAAATTGAAAGTTGTAAAATTTTACTTCAGATACACAAGTTAGAAGGTCTCATGAGATGGCTATGAATATATAGTATGCATAAATAACAGGTTAAGGTCCAGAACTTGTTCAGATGGGTTTTTATCTCCTTAAAAGCATCTTATTATATGAATAGGTGCTGGAGTCACTAGGGCTATTCTAATCTTTAATGGTTTAATACCATATGAGAATGAAACTACCAGCATGCTTCACAGCACCACTTTCATCTTGTGTTCATTGTCTATATATATATTGTTGTCCAGTACAGATATCAAAGTTTTGCCCTTTTGGCATACCCTTTTTCAAAATTATGAGACACTTCCAGAGGAAAAAGACAACTCACTTTGAATTAAGATAATAGAATATGACTCCCATTATAGGAATAACCTCTTTCATCCTTCTTGTGATCTTGTGATCACAGGGTACAGTGATGATGACAGGGGAGGGAATGCACAGAGATTGCACTCATGTGGGAGAAATGCAGCACTCTGTGTTGAAACACCTTCTCTAAATAGTGCTCCAGTATCTCTGCAGAGAGCACAGCTCATCCAGAATGCAAATCTAACAGACATATCTGTCGGTACAGCCACTTGTCTGAGAAAGGAGCAGAAGTGTTTACTTTTTTTTTTTCTCTACTCTGAGGAGTAATTTATAACAACAATATTCATTCTGTCTAAGCAGTCTCTGGCACCAGAGTATGCATATCAGCAATTGTAATACAGTCATTCACTATTGGCACTTCAGGCCAATAAAGTTTATTTCACTTGGAGTGCTGACATGGCTGTCTGCAAACAAGGCTCTGAGAACTAAGACAGCTGGAATGTCATTAAAGAATATTGACTCTCTCTCTTCTTTTTTATCTGTTTCCCTTTGGTGGAACTTTAGTGCATTTAAGAATGCTAGTTGCCTCCCAAAATATGAAAGCAAAACAGGTTAAATCTATTTTTATATATTCCTTTATGTGTATTGCAAGTAGCATAAATTAGTGAAGATTAAACCATGAAACAGATTTGGGGAAGAGTAAAAAGGTGCCCAGGTGTGCCCAGATGGTTACACCAGAGTTTTCATGAGGGCTTTTTGTGAATTTAAAACTGGCAGCAAAGGGAGGAGCCGATTATTAATAATTTAGCACTTTTGGCAGGATCAATATGACTAATTTGTTATGTCTGCAGAGCTAATTCCTATTCCTTTGTGAACTGAAGCACTGAAAAATTGAAGTAACAATTTAAAAGGAAAAGCACTTAAAGGGATTAAGGAGAACTGATTGATTCTGGTTTAGTCTTTAAAAGAATTAATAACCTAAAATTAGGGCGTTCTTGTACAGTTGTAGTATGTGCAACTTGAAGAACTTGCTAGAAGGGGTTTCTGAAAATCAAGCTTCACAAATGCTGCACATATCAGTTATTTAAAAAGCATCCTTGCAGCAGATACACCCCTCTGGTTTGGTTTTGGGACAGCTCATAGGAGGAGTTCTAAACACTCCCAGAGCTTAATACAGACTACAGGAATGTAGGAAACTGAGTTCTAGGAAAAAAGGAGGGAGTTTGAAAGAAACTGGTCTTTATCTCTCTTTCTTGCCTGAACTATTCAAGTAATTAAACAAACTTCATGCCACAGTAATAGTGTGTGTCCTTCATAGAGGTTTCTGTGTTGGCACAGATGCCATAGAGAGAACCCTGGAGAATAAATGTCACAGATAAAGTTTCATAAGGGCAGAAAGCCACACCCTCTCACTTAGGGAGGGGTGAAGGACCAAATCCATGGCTTGGAACTACCAGATCCTGCTACCAGTGGGGTTCCTATCCATCTGCTCCATCTACTCCATCTGCTCCATCTACTGCCTAAAGCACTCACCTATGCTCGGCTCCGTGTCTTTGGTGAGAACTTTCCCCAGCTGACAACCTGTGCATCAGCAGTCCTCTCTCTGGTGACAGGCATCACAGTCACAGGGCAGGCCTGGTGTCATGCTCCTGCTCATTGATCCCCATTTTCATGAGCTTTGAATTAGCGTTTCATACCTCCAGGTCATTCCCTGTGGGACAGAATGCCTGTCTACCTGCTATTGTTGTGGAGGCATCGTCTGTCTGCTACGTAATAATGGGAAAGCGCCTCTCCACAGCACGGATTAAAAGGAAAGACAGAAATAGAATGTTCTATGAAGAATGAGAACAAAACACACACACACACAAAAAAAAAAAAAGACATGGAACAATTGGATCACACTCAAAAGGAAATTTTTAAGAGAAATTAATGGTGAAATTAACCTCTTGTAATGTTTACAGCTATTAAATACGGAACAGAATATTATATTTGGCTCTGGGAAATAGAAAAGAACTATTACCCAAATGACAGTTTATAGAGTGTCCTAGAGTGGGTTCTGTTTCACACAAAGGAAAAACAAAGCTGAAGAATTCTTGAAAAACCTTTAAAGAATTCCACTAAGTAGTTACACTATACAATGCAGGGGAATTAGCACTTAAAACAGCTTGAAGAAATGCCAGTATGGACTTGCACTACTTGGAGCAAAAAACTGCATTACACTGCCATAATTAAAACACACGTGTAAGATTTAAGTCATCAGGCACTGGTAAAAGACTGTGAAGCACAAAATATTTCAATGTTTCAATGTTAACACCTGAATGCTGGAAGGAAGGGTACACTAGGAACAGTTTCTATTAAAAGTTCAACAAGTTTTTTTGGTTTTTTTCCAGAAGGCTGGTTTCTAGGTGGGAGGGAAGGGGTTTGTTGTTTCTTGTTTTAATAATTGGTCAATTAGTAGAGAAGACTGGACATTTGGGCCCTTTTCTAATGTTTTATCCACTTTATTTGCTTGCAAGTACATCGCTAGCACAAACGTGTATATATACATGTTCTTAAAAGCAGTAAAGCCTGTTAGAGCTCAACACCTCCTGGCTTTGGCTTATGAAGTGCAGAATAAGACTCTGTAGATTGGCACAGCCATGTTATTTTTCATGCAAAAGTAGTAAGTATGTAAGTTATTAAAAATACGGGAATAGCCCCTGCAAAATAAAGCCATTTTCATAGTACATGAAGTAATTTCACTTCTAATTGCTGTGACAGTGGATTTAATAGATTTCCTAAATAAAAGAAAAGAAATTAAAATAGTTATTTATAATAGTGCAAAATTATCTGGTTTTACACAAGGATAACCATGATCCTTGGATTATTAATAAGAACAATACATACATATGCACTTAATTTACTTCTTTGAATACATGTGCTAGATGTAGAAGCATTCTGCTTTTCACATACACCCTGAAATTGTATAAAATTATGTAAACAATAATATGTTCATTGTGCAAGACACTGTGCAAGACAATGGAGAACAATGATTTTGAATTTAGGATAAGGGAAAATGAGAAGCCTTTCTTTGACAGAAGTAAGAGAACAGATATTGGGGAAGAATCCTGTTCAATGTATCTTCTAATGAATAAACAGCAATTATCAGAAATACTAAGAGCAATTTTCAGAAATAATAGATTTTTTTTTTCTTCAACACTACTTTAGAGATTTTCTTATATAGTCACTGAATATTCTTTGTCATTTGTGGTTCATATTGAGCAATTATACATTGTTTGTTCTAAATCTTAAATGATTAAATAAAGAGATTCACAGGAAAAACGTGACAGCCTTCTAGAAAGGGTTAAAATTCTGAGCTAATTTTTTTCAGATTGCTTACCTTCCAGGATCTCCCTTACATTTCAGACAGCTAATTCTGAAGTTGCAAAACCCTTTCACAATGTTTCTACCTTTTATTCTGTACTCCATTGCAAAAGTAAAATGTAATAACTTCAACCTTCACAACATTTGCCCAGAATTTTTCTTGTGTCTGAAGCGCCAAGTAGCAAATTAAGACTATGACTGTCAGGCCAACTAAAAAGGGAAATTCCATGCTGAGTTCTTCTCAACAGTACTCCATTAGCAATTTTTTTCCTAATCAAAGGGCCTCAGCTGACCTAGTACTTCAAGAACCCCACCATGGAGATTTTAAAAGTTTTAGAAAAATTGATTACAGCAAATAAATTTGCCAGCAGAAACACATTGATTACTAACAGAAGCTAACAACATCCCAAAGCCCTTGTGTTCCAAACAGAGAAAACTAAAAGGCTGAAAAAAACCTACTGGTAAAACTGTTTCTGTCTACATCTAGAATAAAATACAATTTTCAGCATGGTGAAAAGGTCATAAAAAGTCTTCTTCAAGACTTTCCAATGGCTGCTGTTCGTCAATAGTAAAAAAACCAAACTGCATGATGTCCCAAATTCCTGGTGAATTCCAGCTTTTGTTTATTTTTCTATTAAATGTATCAGAACAACCTCTAGATTGTAGTGTTTCTAGAAACTTTGTTATGACTGATTTAGTTTACATATATAATTAGGAAAATCAAGAGGAGTCCATAGGGTTTTTTATGCAGTGTATTGAAAATGGGCATAACCAAGTTACAAAAGCTGCTGAAAATTTTATATGTGGATGTACTCAAAAAGGGAGTAAATAATTATTTACCTGCTGTAAATAATTTTTTTTTCCTTGAAAATGCATTATTATTTTCGTTTGCTCCGGAGTTTTCACAGGTTTCTTTGAAAGGAAAATTACTGAACAAAGAGAAACTACAAAGGCTTGAAGATGAGCCACAAAGTGCACATTTTATAAGTGCAAGTTCAGTATGACTTCATTGTATTGTAGTTCTCTTCTGGTAGCTTATTCGTATCCTTTAGATAAGTAGTAACTCCCAAGTCTGTCTATAACTTGAAGACAAAGTGCTTCTGTCATGCCTACACCCCATAATATAGCAGAAGTGGTGCAGGAAGCTGTGAGAGGCTGGAAAGAGGCAGCACAGACAACCCTGTAACCAGGGTTGAAATAAAGCAACCAGGGCCTTGCAGAGCTGCTGTAATCTCTCCCATTAATTATTTCTGGAGGTCCCGTTCCTCTTGGTTGTGGATACACCTCCTGTGACTGAGACACATGAAGAATTTCCTGTGCAGCTCCTAGGACCAGTCAGGTTGCACACTCCTCTCAAAAGAATCTCTGTGTAACCTCATTTTTTTTTAAGTTATGTTTCATTTTACCTCTTAGGAAAGGCCTACAGTAGACTGTTAGCCAATTTTGCTTTGTGCTCTGCTGTGTGAGTAACTATGTTGAGGCATAATGTATTTATCCTGGTAGAAAAAAGAAATTACTAATTACAAGGAAGACTTAATTGCAGTTCTTTTAAATCAATATAAAATATTTAAATTATTTCTATTATCTCTACCTTGCAGAATCCTTTCTCTTCAGTCAATTTTGTTAGCTTTTTCAATTAGTGTAAGAGATCAGATCAATAGATCAGTTTCCATATATAGAATCAGCAAAGCAGGGTCTTCTAAATTACACTGCTGAAGAACAGCCTTTTCAGCTCATTAGACCAATTACAGAAAATTTTATTTGATTCATGGGCTTTATAATTTTTTCTCAGATGACAGAATTTTCCTCTATCAAATTTAGCTTAATAGTAGGTTATTTAGAGATAAGTAAAGAAACAATCTTCAGCTTTCCACCAGAGACTGATAAGCTAATTTGTCTCACTTAGCTCTGAGAGTGCTGAGAATATCTTCACACTTTCTAAGGCTCTGGGTTGTGCCATAAAAGCAAAGTCCCATACTGAGTGAAACCCTAGCACTGAGCCTTAAGGGAGTGCAGAAAACATACTGCAAAAGGGGAAAATGGTTAGTTCCTCTAATCTTCGACCCGTCATGGCTTTGGATCCACTGTCTCCTGATAAGGAAGGAAGCTGATTACTGTATCCAGGAACACTGGCCAGTCTTTGACCATTCATTCCTCATCCTGTAAATCTGGGTAAGAAATGAGAAAATGCTAGTCCTACACATGGTAGTTAATTTTGCTTTTTGCCCATTGTATTTTTATTCTCTTAGTAACTTGCAAATCATTTCATGTCCTACAGCAATCCCACACAGTATGGTATGTAATGCATCCACAAGGAAGGAACATTTTTCACCATAAAATGATTGTTCTCGATAGAAATCTCCATTTGTAAAAATACCCTGCTCAGGAAGGATACATAATTTGTGAAAGAAGGAAGCCTTTTTCAGTAATAGAACCTCGGAAAATGTCTCTAATTATCTTGAAGGCAGATAATTTAATCTAACTAACTGTTGCTGCAGAGCTGTAGAAAAGCAAGTATTTCTGGGTAACTTGACCAGAGGGAAAACAATTAGGCTACATTACTGAACTGTAGTAATATGTTTTCTTGGCAGCAGACCTTCCTCTGTGGTTACCACCACATATAATGTACCCTCTTGAAGGACTAGAGGCTGGAAAAACAAACAATTCAGAAGTGCACTGCACTAAGTCCCACACACTGAATACATGTTTGAGAACTGTATTTCAGTTGTGGATTCATAAGCTTGTTTTACCTCATTTCACATGCACTCAGACCTGCTGGTTCAGACACTCTATTTTATATTAAGAGAGAATTGGGTTAAATTTTCAAAGCTCAGCTAAATCATTACTGAATTCTCCTTATTCATTGGCAAAATGATGGAAAGAAGCACTGAGAAAGTGTGACAAAAAGGCTAGCGAAAAAAACAGGTATTATGGTTGTACAAGACACACACACTTGTATCTTATAAGTACATCTTCTATGCCTAAATGTGCATGAAATGCTGTTAGAACTTTATTAAGACTGAAGCATCTATTGCTCAGAGTTTAGAATAAACACCTTTAAGATTACCTACTCAACTCCAATTCAACCTTTTTGTATATTTACATTAAGACATTAATCATAATTACATGACTATGTGCTCTTATTTTTAAGGGCATTTTATTGCTTAATGCAAATGAAAGAAGATTGTTAGTCATTTGGGAAAAGCTCTAGAACTGTGGTTTGGGTTAACCAAGTGTAGTTATGAGTGCAAAAGACCAATGGCTCAGGTTTTATCTACTTTGAGGAGTCCTTATCCTACATGTTCAGAATACTAATTTTAAAATGAGTACTTCTTATGCTGTTCAATACTAGAGATTAGTACTTGATCATGTCACAAACATTCCTAAATCTGCTTCTACAACACCCCTATTAACCAAGGCCATTTTAACCTCCAATTTGCAAATGCAAGACAGGATGGAGGAAAGGGGATCAAAGGACAGAACATCCACAGTAGTTTAAGGTGCCAGTTTGCAACACTTATTCCATTTTCCCAAGAAGCCGATCTTCATGTTTTTCAAGTTCAGGTTCCAGTAAGTTTAGTTGTAGTTCTGACTGTAGAGAATTTCTCTTAGGTCCTTATGTCTCATGCTGAACATGCAGAACTCAAGGACATGCAATTAGTGATGACCCCAGAAAAGTTTTGGGTTGCATGAGTTGCTCAGCATCACACAGATGGGAAGAATGAGAGAAGAAACGAAATTCTTCAGAACCATATTCAAAGATCTGAATCAGGAAATCCTCACTTTTCTGTTTGATGTTCCATTTTAGTTACAAGCAAACTCTTAGTAATAAGACCTGATTCACTCTGAATATGCCTCATGCACTAAATGCATGAGGATTCTTGGGGAAATGATCGCATCACTAAAGACTGTTTCATAGTGCTTATGTATAAGCAGCCTGAGTTAATATTACCCTTACAATTTTATCTTGGAATTCTGAAACTTCTGAATATCTTAAGTTTTGGGTTTGTTTTCTTTCTTTTATGTAGATATGTACCATGTATCCATGTCCATTTTTGTGTGTGCATGTGTGACTTTGTGACTTCCTTGCAGCTGCAACCTGAAAACAGATGCTCCCTCTCTGGGCATCACAGTGCCTCCCCATGTGTCCTGAGCATGGATTGTGGTCAGGAGCTAAAGGAGTAACTAAAACATAGCAGTTGTAGGTTTTTAGGCTCTGTGCACAAGAAATAAGTGTAAATGTCACCAACAAAAGTGCTTCTACTAGCAGATAGAAGAAGAAATTTGCTAATAGGAGAAATTTGGAATTAAAATCAAGGGTCCATCCTGGACCCTAGCAGGAGCTTCTGTTCACTCCAGCCATGAGTCAGATTTTTGGCCCCCTCCAAGCATCCTATTGCCATTTCACCATCCTGGTTTCTTGTTCCTCCCTGTTTTCCTCTTTACCCTTAGACCCAACATGGCTCATGTGCTGTTTCCTTGAGTCTTTTGAAACTGCTAAAACAAAAACAACAACAAAGTCTTTTCTGTTTTACTGTCCCTACAACCTCC
Source organism: Agelaius tricolor (assembly GCF_023055355.1). Taxonomy (NCBI): domain Eukaryota; kingdom Metazoa; phylum Chordata; class Aves; order Passeriformes; family Icteridae; genus Agelaius; species Agelaius tricolor. Next base: position 51,124,393 of record NW_027269263.1, read on the forward strand.
TTTTCACAGACTGGTTTTACAGTCAGTTCCCACAATACTTGATCCCTAACATTCTACCTAAGTTTTCTAAGCAATCCTACTTCCAGCCTGCTGTAACATGTGGCAGTTTTATCCTTTGCCTCAGAAAGCTGTCTAATCATTCTTTCCTTGTCATTCTTTTTCAGCAAACCAGATACCATTTTCTCCTCTGCTTCCTTGATTCATGCTATTTTTTCTTGTCAGACCAACCTATATGTTGTCTCTTCACCAGCTTTTGGATGCAATCGCTCAGTCACCAGACTCCAGTCTCATTCTTCACTGCAAACCTCATGTAGCTTTCTTTCCCTCAGGCATCCAGTCTCATGCCTGATTAGTCTAATTTTCTGTTTTCTGACTTTCGATCTCAATTCTCCTCCTTCCCAATCCTATTGTTGCTTGTACTTATTCATTAATGCAATCTTATTCCTCCCTCACTCTTCTGCCTGGCATTTTCCTTTATACTCCTTGGAGAAGAGCCTGAGAGAGGGCCAGGGGCAGATAAATCAGACTACACAGGATGGGCAGGTTCTCTGTCTGTGGTTGTGGTGGTAGGCTCAGTATTCCTGCTAGGACATTCACACAGGTCTGATCATACACAGGTATTGTGGATAATAAGTCAAAGTAGGTCCTACCAAACACAGATGCAGGAGGTAGGAGTACTGTCCACACATAAATATACTTATGTGGTGAAGAGTCTTGCACAAGGTGAACAGTCTTTTTTTTTTGTAAAAAAAAAAGGTAAAAAAAAGATGTTAAAAAAAGGGAGAAAGAGGACAACAAATTTATGAATAATTGGCTCTTCCTGTGCTGTATGACAGATTATGTAGAAATCCAGATGAGGATGCAAGTAAAATGTAACATGTAAACATCTTGACCTCTATAAAAAAAGGAGGTAAAAAAGCTTGTAGGTCTCAGAAATGCTTAGTGGTGTTATATACATGGTGAGAGCATCCAAGAGTCAGACCTGTGTATCAGAGTGCAAGTGTGTAAGAGCTCTGCCCTGCACTCTGGGCTTAGTCCATGGTCATTCTCTGAATAGAAACTGTGCTGGAGCTCCTGAACAGAAGATCTGTCAGCACCAAGGTTCCTGAGATTATAACAGTGAGTGAAGAGCAAATTGTCAAATGCTAAACAAACAGGTCCAAGGTCAGATAAAAGCAACTATTTATGGCTTTTCTGAGTTTTCCCATTTGACCTGTAAAGTCCAGACAGATTTAAAACCTAGACAAATCTGGGCAGCCTTTCCTGTGGGTGGCAAAAGGAACATCTCTGATAGAAAGACCTTTTCCTGTTCCTTCAAATAACTTTTACTTTGTTTCAAAGGAAACATTTCTCTTATTTAATATGAACAAAGAAACATATTTTCTCAAGCTTCATTTTCAGAAATATCCAAATCAATCTGACTTAAAATATATACAAAAATAATGTAATTTGGCCTAAGAAAGACAATCAGCTTTTGAAATGTCAGCTCAATTATTTAAAACACAACAAAATTATAGGTTGCAGACTGCAACAACTCATAATGGAAATCTTAATAAAAGACAGTGTTACCACTTCCACCTCTAACACTGAAACTAATTTAGTGTGTTATTTTCCTAGAGGGTGTTTTACCTATTTTGCAATTGTTTCTACCTTTGGTTGGTTTTCTAGCTTTTATCACCACTGATGAAAAAAACAATAAACAACAAACAGAAACAACTTACTGTTTACATTCAGATTTCAGTCACAAACAGATCCATAGTTACTGAAAGTTGGGCTATAAAAATATTAAATAGAAACAGTTGCCCATCTGCGTGGCTATAGAAGGGATTACCCTTTACAGAACAGATTGATCTTGGGACTCTCTTTCAGTAAATCAAACCACACAGAAATTCAACAGCAGCAAGAATCTGCAACATCAGCAAATTCATATTTTTTTTCCACATATGAAATTTTGGGGAAGAGAGGAGGTAGAAAATGTTTCAATTTCTTTTTTTCTCTTCTAAAATATTTTAAAATAATTCTAAATGCTTCTGGAATATCTTTCAATAATCTGCTTTTGACGGTCTTGTCTACAAAGGGATGGCACAACTCTAGCCTTTTCATAATTCACCAAAACTTTCCCCCACAGTTCCTCACCCCAGCACAGCTTGTGTTTCAGCAAAAACAGCTGTAAATCTCCCGTAAAACTTTATAAAAGACTGTCTTGCCAGCATGCTGTTTCCATTATCATGCTCCTGTTCAAACCTTGACATGGCCTGGGTTATGGGACCTGGTCAAACTCTAACAGCTGGATGTAAAACAGCAGAGAGTGGAAAATCAAACAGTAGGAAAGATCTGAAGAACTCTGGGAAGATACAGGTGGCAGAGCTCTCACAAGCTGATAACCTTGGAAGGTTCTTTGCTCTCTGTCTGTCTAAAACCTCTTTTATCAGTTTTGCTCAGGGATTAAATACATTGTTTTGGAAAAATTAAGTCAAAATGAGATGGAAAATAAACCAATGACAACTGGAAGATTAGAACACATTTAAATGCTAGACTTTTTGTCTGCCTAATTTAAATACCTGCTTTCCCTCTCAAAATATATGTGTATATATACACATGAACATATATACATATATATATATGCATGTATTATTTTGTTTATGTAAACCCTCATTTGCACACTGATAGAATAGTCAATTATTTCCAGTGAAAATTGTTTAAATTTTTTTTCCTCTCAATTGTACCTATTTGCATGTGATATCAAACCTCACAATATTTAATTTAGTACTCCTCAAAATACTCCTTAAAGGGTGGGAATAGTTCTCCTGTGGCTGGAGAACTAAAGAACAGAGAGCTACAGTCTAAGTGATTACAAGAATGTCTCCAATACAATAGGAACTGAAATAGGATGAACAAACACTTCAAACAGCTCCTGGCTTTTGATATTACAATAAAGACACAATGAAATGTCTCTTTTAACTTAAATATGAGTAGATGTAACTTAAAAATTAATATTCCTGAAGTTAAAATCTTATGATTCAAAGTGATTCCTAAGGCTTCACTTTTGAAATATTTAAGTCATAATAAATAAGTAGACATTTTTGCAAAACCCTCTGAAAAGTATACAAATCTTTTAAAGAATCCTTTTGTTCTTTTGAAGACAGATTTTTCTTCCCAGTTGCATCCCCAGATTCTCAAGTTCCTTCAAAATTTGGCTCCTATTCTCTTAAGTGAAAGTTCATTATTTTAAGACTGCATCTAATTGTTGCTGTGCAAGTCCATACCAATAACACTGTTCAATTCTATTTTATTGATGCTGAGAACATCAGATAAATAAATGAAACCTTGTTATTGCTGGAAAGGGCAAACAGCCATAGCAAAAACAGGAATAAAAAGGAAATGAGGATGATAGGTGTTTAAAAATATCTTCCTACCTGTATGCTTGAAATGTATATTCTTTCCTGCAATGTCCAAAGGTTTCGATTACCTTACATAGGAGGTTGTAGATGCTGTCCATTGTTACCTTTTTAAAAACTCCAGAAGTTTACAGGTCTGCTAAATTCTTGAGAGGTTTTGTACTATTAACAGGTGCCTGTGGGCATTCTTCTGTTCTGTCATAAGGGACTCTGGCCAAATCTGCTGCATCTGAGAACATTTTCAAAATTCTTTTTGTCTGAAAGCTCTTTACCCAGACTTAAAGCTTTTTGCTTTGCTTTGCTTTTTCACCAGAGGGCAAATGAAGTACAGAGAGTTGATGAGAACCACAGCATTCTTAGAGACTGGGACCTAAATGCCTCCAGAGAGGGACCAGCCTGAAAATTAAATAATCTTTTGCTAACAGATGGTCTTTCATGTGATAGATGGAACAAATGGATAAAGGAAGATGGTAAAGTTAAAAAAGAGTCTCACTCTCTTAAATTATTTGTAAGGCATGTAGAACATTTCTCTTTACATTGCTCTCAATTTTTAAAAATACAAAAAAAAGTCACTGTACATTTGTTTTGTTTTCCTTTGACTTGTTTTCTGTCAGAATCCAATTTACCTGCACTTTTAATCTGCTACAAAAGTACATTATTATTTCTATGCATATTTTAGGTACTCTTCTCCCAACATAAGACCTGTACACAGCGTTTATCAAATGCTTTCTATTTACTCTGAATGAGGAAGTTCAGCAGTCCTGTTCTTTCATCCTACATGATCAGACTAGTTAGTCTCAGCCAGCTTCTCAATAAAAGCCCAAAGTGAGGTTATCCATCCGATGTGAAGTTGTGCAGTTATCACTGCTGTCACCTGTCTTGTTCAGTGTGCACATGAGGTTGGGTGGGTAATTAAAATTAAAATCTGTACTGCATTGACACAGATCAATGTTCCTTTCTCAGCAAAACAGCAAACCCAGATGGCACAATGTCTTTGCCTGTACAGTGTCTGGGTGCGATTGAAACTTGGCACTCAGATCAGATAAAAGGGAGATAATTGATGGGGACAGGAAAGGGAGGAGGTGGGCAGTAAAAAGGAATGTCAGGAATTGTGTTTTCTACTATAATCATAACCATAGCTCATCTTTCTCAAATAAATTCGTAGTATAGAACTCCACCATATAACTTATTGTAATTAATTTTTCCACTACTTGGGTGTTTAACACTTCTTCCATCTATGGCCAAAATTACTCTTTATAAAGCATAGTTTTTTGCAAGACAGAAGAAAACCCCAACCAAACAGCAAACAAGCACAGGTTGTTTTCATAAGCACTTCAGCATGCTGATTCAATTCTGTGCATATTTGGGATGTGTCTACACAAGAGACAACACTTTAGTGCAGGTGTTAGGGCAGCAGTTCATTTTAAATATATGGCAAGAGCAATGTCCACACAGCAAGTGCTTGGTTTGGAAACTATGGGAGGTGCTACACCCATGTCCCATCACATAACAAGGGTTGAGGTGATAGATGGACAGCATGCTAGTCACCAGAAAATGTGTGTTCCTCCTTTAACATTGTTCACTATGAATTTCCCTGTGGAAGATTTTACACAGTGTGAGCAATGGAGACATAAGAAATATCCTTATCTCATATGATTTTAAAGAAGCACAATATATTAAAAAATAGTGACCTCATTCCTCGGGCTATTCTGAAGTGGCTAAACCCAGAGAACTTCAGTTATCAAGTCAAGGTTTTGAACCACTAGTCTTTCTTTCCAGCAGCACTTACTCATTCAGACTCAACACTGTTGTAATGCCATCACACTACTTGTATCCTGCTATCCTGGGACTGTCATGAGCAGGCAGACTCCTGTCTGCTCCAGCTGTAATGTTTGTAAATACCCTGAGTGAACCATTAGCCTGTGATACAGCCTGTATTGTCCTCATGCCTATGAATCAATGAACAGTTCTCAGATGTATCTCAACATAAAAGGTCTTCAGGGAAAGGAGTCTGAAGCAAGGACTTCCTGAAAAATTCAGCTGACTTTACAAAAACACTTTCTACCCCACAGATTATGAACCAGCTTTGAACTTCATCAATTCATATTTTGTCATCACTCATCAGACAAAATTTATGCAGTTGATATTTACAGAGAAGAATAACTGCAAAAAATCAAATAAATGTGTTGATCCTCTATCATTCTACTCTAGAAATAGTTGAAAAAAATCAGTGTACATTAACCTAAGATGGAGGAGCAAAATTAAAATATACCAGTAAAAAATACATTCTTTTATACCTACATATACTACACTTTTTTTCTACACCACTTTTCAAGTTAATTATCTCTCTCCTAGACCATTAATAAGCAAAAAAGAATAAACATCTACATCAGCAATATTTTTTCTGCTTTCTATGACTTTTAGCTAAATGTATGTTTATTATGTAGAAGCAGTAGAGCATGTTAATTTCTCTTGAACAAAATGACAATCAGCAAAGAAGAAGAGGAAAACATGGATAATGATGTGCACGTATCTGCTTATTAATGCTCTGCATGGAGGCATGCACAAGCAGCATTTCTGGTAGCCCTGTGTGAAAGTTACTGCGGGTGCACACAAATCAGAGGTGCAAAGCACTTCAAATTTCAATAATTGACTACAAGGTCTACTTCTGCACTCCCTCCTGGGAGTTCATGAGGACATGCATCTGGCACAATGTTAATCATATTTGTTCTGACACACAGCAGTACACTATTTCCCCTGGCAGATTACTTTCTATTACCCAATATAAAAATGGCTTACATCTTCAAAATGCTAATGAGAGATATATCAATTTTTTTAAGAGCTTGGATGGCTTCCAAGTATTTTTAAATGTACTCAACAGATTGTGAAATACATTCAGTATATGGTTATAAATGCAATATGTTAACTTTCTTTGTTGTTGTACGCCTTGTAATGTACACTGGCAGAGATGAAATATGACTGGATGAGCAAGTACCCCTGAAATATTGGTTTATTCTTTTGCTTAATTGTTTGTTTTACTTCAGCCATTTCTTATGCTCTAATTGAACAAAATATAATATCTTTACAGTTACTACATCAGCTTTCATCACAAAGAAGTCTGGTCCATTGCATTTTGAGCTGGAAAATGAAACTATGATTGGATTACAGAAATAAAACTCTAAACCAATTGGAGTGTGGAAATACTTTTTCTTTCTTATTACACTGTGGTGAAAATGTTCTAAATTTATGCCTCTACCTATTCTCTTTTAAACATTTTCCTAATAGCATATCTTCCAATTCAGGGGTAATCTGGTTTTATTGCAAGCTTTATCATAACTGTGACACCAATGGCCTCGACTGAGTATAATGAGACACACTCATGAACAGATTTACCTTCCAAGATGCAGATTTGGGATTAGAGCTGTGATATACCATTCCTTGAACAAAAAACTATGTAGAGACAGATGCAAAAAAAATTGTAGCTGGAGTTTTTGTGTCTACACATTGTAATCTGACTGAAGTTAAATAAATAAAGCAAAGTGAAGCAAAGTGGGGAGGGACAGGAAGGAAGGAAGGAAGGAAGGAAGGAAGGAAGGAAGGAAGGAAGGAAGGAAGGAGCAATGAACACTGTAAAATGATCAAAACATTATGGTTTATACTGTTTTGCAGAGGATCTGCAAGACATTGATTTTGCAACATGGCCAAAAATTTGATGCAGTATTGCTTGTTGTGACATCAATTCTAGCAAGAAGTGGAACACTCTACAGCAAATTCAATCCTAAGAGCTGCAAGATTGTCTTTTCTATGTTTGATGTTATGAACAAAGTAGAACAACATAGTAAAAATAGTTTTTTGTTGGAAAGAGATAATTGCATTATTTCCAAGACAGTGAATGTGTTGAGAAAGTGTCCATCCTCCAGAATAAGCTTTAATTATTATTATTACAATTCCAGGAAGTGGGTTTGGGTTTTTTTCTGTTTGTTTCTTTGTTTTGGGGTTTTTTGGGGTATTTTGGTTGGTTGGCTTGGGTTTTTGTTGTTGTTGTTGTTTGGTGGGGTTGTTGTTGCTGTTGTTGTTTTTAATAATCTCAACAGTAATGACGAAAGTATCATAAACAGTAGAATAAATGCATAAATGGCAGAAGAAACATTACTTTTAGCAGAAGAAGTGAAAAATAACTGCTAAAAACCCACTAAATGCTTAGCCAAGGTAATGTTAGAGCTACATCAAAAAATAATAATTGTATCCACAGAAGTGTACAATAAACGAAAGAATTGGCTCCTGAAATTATCCTGTAGAACATAATAAATAGTTAAATTATTTTCCTATTGTAATCATAGTGGAATAACAGTTTTTATGAGTGGTGTAGACAGAATGAAGACTATATCATATAATTTCTAAGATTGCATGCATTCATTTTGAAAAAGCACCAGTTACAGGCAAAAATATTCTGTTTTATTTCTAAAGGCTCAGCTGTACATCTCAAGACCCTGACATACAAACATCACTACATTTAGGAACAGAGTTGTGTTTTTTGTACCCTAAGCCTTTCCTAGTGGTCTCTCAGGGGCTTCTGCATCAGTAACATCCTCAGAGGACAGAAATTAGTGTCAGCACTTCAGCCACCACAGTTTATAACCCAGCATATAAACTCAAATTTACCTTCAGTATGCCTTCAGCTATAGCTTCTGGCTGCACTCTGGCCCTGCTGTGGTGTGGATGTGTTTTATTGATTCTGATGTGGGAGCAGGAAGGGAGGGCTGGTTAAAGCTTCACTCGTGTTGGTAGGAGTTAGCAAAACTCCCATCAGCACATCAATCTTTCAAATCTGTTGATCGGTGCAGACTGAAATAATAGTTCTCTGAAACAACTATTTCCTAGCTTGGCCAGAGATGCTTCAGCACTTTTATGAAGCCTTATTTTAATAAACAAAACCCTGTGAATATGTTTTTCCAGCGTTAAGCAGGTGAGGAAGGACATCTTCCTAAAGCATGCTGATGCTTTAGGTCTCAGTAGCACAAGATCAGTGACTTGTCATGAAGGAAACTGCAGCTGTCACACTGAGAACAATCTCTTTGCCCTTGTGATATTGATAAAGAAATCACTTTACAGCATAAAGAGAAACCCTATCAACAGCCTATAAATAGATTTTGATAAGCAATAAAGAAAAGTTTGGTAACACAAAACATACAAGATGACTAGAATATGTAAAGCTAAGAACAGGATGGTGGGGACATGTACCAAATGCATGGACTTCTCTTGGAAATGCATGAAATTTCTGCTATGCCCATAGTATAAATTGGTTGGGGATGTTCCAAACACTTTGATAGAAACCTCAGTTTAGATTTGTAGTCCAGAAAACTTGAAGCTGAATCCAGACATTAATGGATTGCTCCATCCCCAGAAAGAGAACAGTGCATGTCCATATTTGAGAAAAACTGATGAAAATACATTGATTTACAGTAGACAAAGACCAAATCTGTTATAAAGATTTTTTTGATGTGCTCACATGAAGAGTAAATAACCACAGAAGTAACCCAAGACTTCAGTTCACTGAGAAGTCCTATGACACACATTTTGCTCTTCTTTCCAATAATATCTAGATTTCACACAAATATTGATAACCAGTCACTGAATAAATTTTAAAATACCATGCAGAACACCAAGTTCTGTGAAATTCTGAAGAAATCTGAGGTGAAATCAAACAAAATGCTCTTCAAGAAGTGCCTCTATTTTACTTCATAAAGTGTGTTCCTGATTCTGATAAGCATCTTTATGCTATTCTAATGTGTGATAACACCAATAAAAATGAGATATAACAATAAAAACTAATTGGGTTTAGTAACAGGATTATAATTTATCCTGTGTATTAATTTTCACTAATATAGAGATGGTGTTTACTGTACAATTAATTTTTTTATCAGTTTTATTCTTTTTTTTTTTCCTAGGCATGTTAGGTCAGATACACAAAGGATTATAAAACACTTATGACAAATATCACTTTGACATTGCATTGTACAGTTGTGGCCATTGAAGGTTGTCATGGTTTGACCCTGGCCATCAACTCAGGATCATGCAGTGATTCATTCACTTCCTTGCTGGTGGGATGGGAAAGAGAGTCAGAAGGGTGAAAATAAGAAAACTCATGGATTGAGATAAAGACATTTTGATAGGTAAAGCAAAAGCCGTAAGTGCAAGAAAAGCAAAACAAGACATTAATTAATTTGCCATGGGCAGGCAGGTGTTCAGGAGGGCCCCACCACATGTAATGTTTACTTGGGAAGATAAACACCATCACTCTGAATATTACTCCCCTTCTTCTTCCCACAGCTCTATATTCTGAGCATGATGCCATTTGGTCTGGAATATTCCTTGGGTCAGCTGGGGTCAGCCATCCTAGCTGTGTTCACCGCCAACTCCTTGTGCCCCTCAACTCCACTTGATGGTAGAGTGGTGTGAGAAACAGAAAAGGCCTTGGCACCCTGCAAGTGCTGCTCAGCAACAATGAAAACATCCCTGTGTTACCAACACTGTTTCCAGCACAAATCCAAATCATAATCCCACACTAGCTACTGTGAAGAACGTTTGCTCTGCTCTACTCAAAACCACCACAGGGCTGTAGCACACTTGGTAGAACTGCCAGGAGAAGAGCAAATATAAACTGTTGGAAAAGTAACAGGTAGCTGTTGACCCTTGCTAAGTTCAACTAATTTGCTGATAACTTGTTCTTAAACTCTGTACCTGGTGAGTATAAACCACTGCCTTATTACAGCTGTGAGATAGACAAATTGCTGCAGAAAACAAACCAAGTCCGATAAGGGAACTCAGTTGAACCCATGGTCAGCTGATTACCTGTGATGGGACCTCTCCTAGTTCATAGAAGTTTTGGCACCTGGATAAAGTACTGAAGCATGAGAAATGGTTATCCTACAAGCTGGGTGGACGTTTTTGCAGTAGATGCATTGTTTAGTGAAAGTCATCTCTGCACTAAATAAATTATTTTAAATAACTTGATTTATATACAAATGTACATTATCAAATACTGTTCATTAAGTAATGTATTTGAAGAGTAGTAACAAACATTAATTGGACAATTAGCTAAGGATAATTTTTGCAGATATTTGAGCAATTTTGGCTCAGGTCATGCAAAAACTGCTCTCTAATGATAGTGCCAATTTTTATGTGGATTCCAACTGAAATTAATAAGGTTGAGATTATATCTCTATTATTGTAGTAAAATAAGGTTGGATGTCTTCTCTTGCACCAATGTAAGTACAAATGAAATGGTCATTTTTAGTACTACCAAACACACTTAGGCTGTGTGACAAAAAAGTCACATGCAAACTACTGTAATCCTGAATTCTGCTACCTCATTCACCTTGGCCAGGTATGATTTTGAAAAAGTAGAGCTGTAATATCACATACATCTTCTATATAATTTATGCATTAATGACAGTGAATTCCATGTGTAGATCCCATATTTTCATCATATTTTTGAGTCATTGTTAGGATATAGGACATCTAGCTGTCAGTAGAAATACATGCTGCTGGAGACAAGCAGTGATATCAAAGCAGTGTCTTTAGTCCTTTCAGTGAGATGCAGGCATCCTAATCTTGTGGGGTTCAGAGCATTCCTTACTGTGTCAGTCATCAAGGCCTCCAAGGAGAAGGATACTGTGGAAGAATGCTTACAACCATGTGGATGAGCATGTGACACAATGGGAAATGAAGCAGTGGAACAAAACATGAGTTATCAGTGCTTCTTGAATGGGCTTTACTCTTGCTTTTGTGCCTGGGGGTCCCTCCTGGACAACACTAAATAAATAAATAGAATGCAAAGTTAAGCAAAAGCTTAAACTATAAGACTGGGCAGAAGTAGCTGTTTATTCACCTGCTTTTTCTTTTGTTGTCCTCATCTTCAGAGACTTGATATTTTGTGGGGGATATATTTGGCCATTGGACAGAGGTGTGGCACACAGTTAACATGACAGCAACTTGAGTGCAGAACACCTAAAGTTGGTAGAGATTCAGGGTGTCAACAGAAAGATCAAAAAAATGGAATATTAATTCAGTGACTTCATCACACTCTACAAAGGATGCTGATATTAATATCTCAGTTTTACAAATTGAGAAAATGAAACAAAAAATTGACCAGTTTGGCCATCATATACTACTATCTGCCATTGTAACATCAGATAAAGATTCAATTTCAAGATTTCTAGCCCATGATTTCATCAATATTTTTCAAAGGAAAATATTGTGGAAATCATATCTTGGAGAGCAAAGCTCAAATCCCATCTTTGCTCCACCCTTTGCTTGAGAGAAATGAAAATTTTGCTTTGCAAAGTGAGTGGTCATTTGAAAAAATTACAGGATATTCTGATTTGCCCAATTTCTTCTATTCAAGTTTCTCCATTCTCCACAGATAATAAAAGTCTTCAGGGAAGTCTTCTACTCACTGCAGTTTCTGTGTCCATAGGAAGAGTTTAAAGAAAGTTCATGTCAGAAGGTTTTTGACACAGTTACCTATAATACATTTCAGGCAGGAACTTCTGGTTCAGTATCCAGTTCAGATCAAACAGACTTTATATTTGAATCCGAATCTCTCATCTGCTAGGTGCATACAAATTTTAATGACCCTGTTTTTTAGAAAGGGTAGTGTCCTTGCATGGTATAGAAACTACTGAAAAGATCAGAGGAGAGTGACTTCAACATGCTTGTTTTAAACAGGAAAGGAAGTTGAGTTTTCCTGCTAAAATCAGAAAATGTCGAATTCCACAGAGTTCAAAAATTATTTCAGAATAAAGGAAAAGTATCTGCATTCTGCAGACCATATAGGAAAAATATCTAAAGTCACTAGAGGTTTGTTCCTTTTGAAAATATCATGAAAACCTCTAGTGACACATAAAGGACAATTTTTTGACAGTACTGACTGCCTACCCAATGCCTACAGATTTTCTAGATTTATCTACATTTGAAAGTAAAAATAGTGACATCTTTTATCATGAACCGCCACAGAAGAAAACAAATTCTGTGAGTATTCACAGAGATTCACTGCTTCATTGTTTTAAAATTATTTATTTCATTCTCATCTATTAAGATAAAGACGTTAAAATCACCACCACACTTAGGTAATACTGGAGAAGGAAGAAAACAAATCTCAAAGTTCTCATCTGACCTGCAGAAGCCTTTGCTGCTGTTCCACAGTGTCTGTGCTAGCGTGACTCACTGGGAGCCATGACTGATCACTCAATTAACATTTCTTGTTCTTGCTGCTGCACTAGACAGTCCCAGATGTTCCATGAATAAAATAATTGTAGTGTCCCTAAGAGTGTCAATTTTTATTTGTCACTTCTCTTTCAGCTGAGAAGAGGAATCTCCTAGAGCTCATCCCAACTCTTTCAAAGCTGGTCGGTCCACCTTTTTGCCTGTGGTTTCTGTCCTGTAGGATACCCATAAATAGAGGAGACAATGTTCAAAGATTTGTTCATTTCAGGGTCATACCAATGAAAGAACAGATTTGTATGCAAGAGACTATTTGCAATTTATATTTTAAGAGTGGTCAAACCCTAAAAAAAGTTGAGTACTTGATTCCACTAGTTACTCGCTCATCCTTTTCAGGATTCAGACCCCTGTACCTGCAGTGTAACTAAATGAATGCACAAACTGCTCTCAAGGGTGTCCTGATCTGAGCTGTAGATTTCATTTCTACTCTCTGTTTTACTCAATATTTCCCTTTAGTAACAGACAAACTTGAAATAAATTCAATGTAATCCCAGCTAAAATATCCTGAAGAAGGCTGGTACTAAGTTCTAAACTGTGTTCTTCCAAATAATTACTTGTACATTTATAAGAATTTTTTTTAGATTTCTATATCTGAATTGCTGCAAATTCTATAGAGACCTGTTATATCATACTATTTAGCCATTCCTGATATGATGCCATAGATTTTATTTGGCATATTATTTTCTCTTTCCAAAGAATGTAAAAGAATCAAAAAAAGGTAATACAGCAATAGCTAGGAAACCACTTTATTGAATAATAAAAAAGGTCTAAGTAGGACAGAACATAGAAATTCAGAATATATGAAATGTAAGTAGTCAGGATGAACATGAGAAGGAAAGAAAATAAAAAAATGTCTGACACCATATTTCAAATAGAAAGCTATTATTTTAACAGAGTTTTAGAAGAAATTTTAATGTAACCATTTATATAAGGAGGACTTGTCACTAGTGGTGTGAAAATTTCCTGACTGGAAAAAAATTAAGTGCCTATATGATAAGCCTGTAAGATAAGCTTTACTGTTGTTGTATTTGAGGAGGGGTGGAAAGTGTTAGGAAAAGCTTTCCACTTACAGGACTGTTTATTCTCAACTTTGGTTCACTAATTTAAATGTCACAGTAGAAGGTTTTTATCTCTACCTGTGTGAAAAGTGCAGGCAGGCATTTCACTTAATCTTCAGCTTGTTTCTGTGCAATGATTAACCTGGGTAAAACTTTAAATAGCTATTGATCATTCCATTACCTAAGCACCTAATGGAGCAGAGGTTAAGTTTATGGAAAAGTAACAAAGTTTTGCCTGGTTTTATCCTCTAGATTCTGTTCTCTGAATATGTAGTCTCAGATCTACAAATGTGTATGAACTTGGGTGTAAATTATGTCTCTGAAGCCAAGGATATTATTTGCTTACTTAACATCAAATATATATTTAAGAGTTGTGATAGATGAAGGTCATATCTAATATAGCACAATCTAGCTTAAATGAAGTTAGTGTTAAACTTTATTAAATTAGTATTTATAATTCCTATGGTTAAGAATTTATAATTCCTATAGAGGAATTTAATTTTCATATGACAATTGAGAAAAATTTTTTAGTGTTTTTTGTAGATTGCTGCTTTTTAACTTCTCTGTTTTGATCAGATATGTGTTTTAATTTTAGAATCAGATGATGTTTGAAGAGCAAAAAGTACACGGGAAACATAAACCCAAAAGTTACATTAGAAAAACTTGCAGGCTTCTTCTGCATCATGAAACTGTGAAGTTCACTGTTATAGTGTGAGTGTTCACAGACATAGTGTGAGGATATTCCTTTTGCTGTAATAGTATTTATTATTCCTAAGTATGCTACTGGGAACTCCTAGTTTCCTTTATATTTAGTGAGTAAGACCAAGTTTTAGAAGCAGACATCTAAGAATATCTGGAAAATATTAGTTTCCTCTCATTTGGTAGAAATCAAGACAGAATGATTTGCTCATGTTTAATCACCTTTATCACCTTTAAAACTAAACAAGATGAGTTCAGTCGAGAACATCCCATCGTCTTTCTACATAGATCATTTATTTAATTACAGGTAACAGTGAAAGGGATAAAGCAGTCCTCAGTGTTTATGACTGCAGAAGACTGTATGTTCTTGCTGGTATTTTTGAGCCAATAAAACTCGGTTCTTATACTAGCTCAAATAACAAATGGGTCACTCCACTGCTGAAGAAGAGACCTAGAACATACTGAGATTTAATGTATGATATGTTTTTCCCTGAGAGTAGAATGGCTAACATGCTAACCTTTTTCAGGGAAAATTGAGAAATGACAATCTAGTTAAATAGGATTTGGTTTTCCACTCTTTTTTATAATCAATGTATTCATAACACTTTCTAAGCTATTATTCTTAATGTTGCTACACTGTAATGATATTTTACACAGAACAAGATTAAGCTGTAGCTATTAAGGTTCTCTTTCTCTCTGAAACTCCTATCCTATAAAACCTGCTTCATACTCATAAAAGAGTAGGGTACTGGCTTTTCTTCCTAATTTTGGCAATGACCTTTTACACTACAGAAATATTATCTACAGCACACAAGCAGTGGTTTAGGGCAGGTTTCAACTGAGTGTCTCTTCTTACAAAATGAGCTTGGGAACATCCTAAAATCCAAACCTTTTATACTTCTATCAACGTATATGGCCACAAACTACCTGTGTTTTATTCAGTGTAAGAATGGAGGAATTAACTTAAAGAGATCCATTTCATGTTCTATCCAAAAACTTTATTAAAGTTTAATAATACAAAAACTGTGTTTCATTGCATGCATCATTACTTCTACCTTCCACCATTCTATCTCTCTCTATTCTTGTCAAGCCAGGACATCACTGGAAGTACAGAGTTTGTAAGACTGATTTTTGCTTGTGATACATTCCTAAAGGGATTACCAATCCTTAATTTAAAAGAAATTTAAAAGTTTTTAACAAGATTTCATTTAAATCAGTATTGAGAATCCAGAAATTAATTCAGATCAGCATTCAGATTATTCACTGTATTGGGAAGATGTGAAGGGGTGTGTTGGAAGGAGAGAAGGAATCCCCACAACAGTATTCTAGAATATGAAATATGTGTATTCCAACCTGCAGGTTATCTGCCATTATTTTTAATCTATATGGATCTTAAATTATAGTTCATCTGTTACTGAAGTTGTTGTTATCAATGGACATTCTATCAGTACTATAGGTTGGATTAATCTGTTCCTCATTGCTTATTGACTTGCAGGTTTTGAAAAATGCTGCAAATAAATTGTAACGGCACTTTCCTAAGTGCAATGTCACCATGCCAGCATCTAAATACAGCAATGTTACTGTTAAAATTGCCACTACTTATACTTTTAGATATGAAGACTTATGTGATAAAATACTGAAAATACATTTCCCCCTTGATTTTAACTAGATAAAATGAAAAATACTAATTGTCTAAATATACTTTTTTACTAAGCATAAATTATGAAAAACAAACAAACATAACTGTTACCTGTTGTTGCTGGGTTTGGGTGTTTGAGTTTTCTTTGGCGTCTCTTTTAGTTTAAGCCACTTATAAATCATATTATGATTATCCTAAAAATCCTAAATATGAGAAAAAAAAATAGAACTCTTCAAAATGGCTCCTCTATACTGAAAACTCAGGTTTGTTTTTCCTGCTTGCTAGCTGCGTATGCCAGTTATATCTTGTCTCTCAGGCAGTAAACTCCATGGAGCAGGAACTCTTGTGCTCTCCTTCGAGGGGCCTACACAATGCAAAACCTACTTGATTTAGCCTCCACGTGCTCCTGCAGTATATATTGTTTATAGTAGTGTTTAGCTATAAGAAATAGGCTATTAAGGTAATTTTTATTTTACACATGGCTTGAGACAACTCAACACAGTATTTAGGTGGCATTTGTTTCTCATTTTAAGAAAGGCATCAATACATAAATTGTTAGGGATTTTTGAAAGGATGAAGCAAAATATATGTGCCAGACAGTCTGATTACAGACCACACGACAGTTATAATGCTGGTACCACCTCAGCAGCCCCAGCTCCAATATTTGCTGTTGTAAGCACCAGCTGAGCTCTAGATCTATAAAGTGATCTGAGCTTGGTCTTTCTTGCACTACACACTTCTTAACTTCTAAAAGTCTTCACCTTTCCTGATACTGGAAAAAAATTTAGATTTTCCCCTTCTTTATGAACTTGCATTTTAACAAGAGAGTTTTGCTTCTTCCATTGTGGAAACTGTCTTTTTACTCAATTCTCATCAATGTAGGAAACCTTTATCAATGAAGCAGGTTTCACGCTTCCGTAAGACAACTCATAGGCCTGAAGTACTGAAATTTTTTGCAGAATGAAGATACTCGTTATGAAATTATAGTTATTTCCTTCATCTCTTTGGACTACAAAAACTCAACTAGTAAGGAACATGAATTCTTTCAGCTATCAAATCTCCAAAGGTTTTCTTATATGAACCATTTCCACATACTTGTTTCACTAGACCTGAATGCACTAAATCTTTTAGCATGTGTCATACATTTACAGTAAATTTGCAAAAGATGTGCTATTATCTGTGCATAGACAGAAAGACACCTTTTAAAGAGAGTAGCAATATTTTGAACCCTGTGGAATCAGTCAAGAATTAATTTCATGTACATGAGTGATGCTACTAACTGATCAACTTATGGGTGTTTATGATCAGATTTCTCTAGAATATTAATTTGCCATAGTGGATCCTAATGGGAAATATAAAAATTACCATAAGCACTCAAAACTTTTTAATTCATACAGAAATTACTTTGAAATTTAAACAAACAGCAAGATTTGCATTTCTGTATCTGTCACACCCACAGAACTAGTAACTATTCTTCAAAGCCATTAGCAGAATACCCAAACCAAGGAAAAAAATTGGTACCACCTTTGACATTGATTGTCTTATTTTTGGAAAGTCAGCACAGGACTGCTCATTCAACTCGGAACAAAGTCTAGGACAGATGTAATATTTGGCTTAGAGAAAACAGCAAACTTATATGGCTCAAACATTTATTAGTGAATATACATGCAAAGATAATGATGCAAGAAGCCACACACAATCTTCATTACTTGTCTGCTAGATGTAAAGAAGCCATATTTTATAATTCTATACTGAACACCTTTCTTTCCTCAAACTAATGTCAAACTGCTTCCTGTTCATGGTAAGTCTCTGAAAGGCAAAGAAAAAGGAGAGGTGGTAGTCTCTATTTACTACAGCAGCATTGAACTGCAAACTGTGGATCACAGAGTCAGAATGATTTGAGTTGGAGACGAACTTAAAGATCACCTTGGTCCAACCTCCCAGTCCTGGACAGGGACACCTTTCACTAGACCAGGTTGCTCAAACCTGAATGGAATGCAGAGCACACAACTTCTCTGGGCAACCTGTTCCAGTGCCTTGCCACCCTCATGGTGAAGAATTTAGTCCTGATATCTAATCTAAACCTCTCTTCTTTTAGCTTGAAGCCATTACCCCTTGTCCTATCACTACCTGCCCTTATAAAAAGTCCTTTTGCACCCTTCTTGATGACTCTAGGTACTGGAAGATTATTATTTCTATCACCAGTCTTTATGGATGCTTGTGGCAACTGAACAGAAGGAAAAGGAAAGCAGGATGTGTTCTCACTCTGTCTCAGTCCTTCCTACAACACCTACCAAATCACCTGACCAGAGCAATGAATTGGATGGAGTGCATTCCTATCAGGTTTGCAGCTGGCAGCAAATTGAGGGGAGCTGCTACTTGAGGTCATGGCTGCCATCCAGAGGGGCCTTCTGGAGGAATGGGCTCAGAGCAGCCTAAGGAATTCAAGGACAAATGCAAATCCTTGTACCTTTTAACCTGTGAAGAGGCCCTTGAAACAGTACAGACAAGGATGGGGGACAGATTTGTAGAACAGCCCCTGGAGATCCTGGCAGACATTGAGCTGGGTGTGAGACAAGAGAGCCTGCTCTGGCAGTGAAGGCAGCCAACAGCATTCCCAGACTTTTGTGACACAGCCTGTCAATTAGGCAAGTGATTATCTCCATGTGCACAGAACTTGCTGGGCTGTCTTGAGCTCCTGCCCAATTTGGCCTTCCAATAAGGAAGACACAAATATACTGGACTGGGTTTGGCGCATATTATTGGCAAGGCAACATTTGCCTTGTCAGGAGAGGCTGAGGGAAGCTGCTTCTTCCTCCTGGAGCAGAGATGACTTCAGGAGGAGAAGGCAGCAGCCCTCAACATCTACAGGGAGGGCACCAAGAAGGTGGAGGGCAAAGGGGCAGGACAAGAGACAGCAGGCACTGTCTGAAATAACAAACATATGGCTAGATATAAGAAAAAAAAGTTTCATGATGAGAACATGTTCATAAAACTTCTATGGTTACTTATTTCCAAGGCCAAATTAACCAAGCCTTGAGTAATCTGTCTGCCCTTTCAGCTCATTCTGCTCTGAGCAGGAGGCTGAACACGACATCTCCTGAGTTTCCTTCAACCTGACCCATCCTATGAGCAGCCTGAACCAACAGGGCTTACATGACTCAGAATGGTATCCACCAAGGAAAGACTTTGTTGTCTTTGGGAGAAATTGGAGTGTATAGTTTTTTTGTTGTTTGTGGGGTTTTGTGTTGTTTTGGGTTTGTTTCGTTGGGTTTTTTTTCTGGTTTTTGGGCAGTTTGTTTGTTTGTTTGTTTGTTTTTGTGGGGTTTTTTTGTTGTTGTTGGGTTCTATTTTGTTTGTTTCTTTGGGTTTTTTTTTTATTTTTGGGTTTTTCGCCCACAACATCTCTTCTCTGTGGAAAACAGAAGTTTTCTGAGATAAGGTGGAATACTGTGTCCCAGAGTTTTGGCCCCAGCACGGGATGACAAATATCCATGCATGTCTCTGAACCCGGCAGATGGAGAGTGCTTCCCAGTCCAAAAGTTCACACACTCATATAGGAAATAGAAAGGTATGGAAAACAATTTGTAAATTTGGCTGATGATCTTGGTGCAGTGTGGCACAGTAGCTGCTATTTGAACAATTTTCATTATTAGAAGAGAGACTTGCAAGCTGCACATACTGGATTTAGGGAGTCCTGTTGCTATATCAAATTGCATACCTATCCACATCATAAACATATTTTTTTTAATTCTGAGCCATAACTGAACTTCCAATGTATTCTCTGAATGTATATTACTTTATTCTTAGTTGTAATAGTACAGAATTTTGAACAATTCCTTACTAGTCATATGATTTTTTCTTTGAAAAAAAAATTTTATTCTCTCCCTATCCCTACTTGTCAACAAAATGCATTACAGTATAAGCATGTTTCTTATTTAAACACTTAGTTTAGCTACTTTTTATAGGGAAAGCTAATCCACTTACCTATGCTAGGCTATTTGTGTGTAATGTGGGCACACAAGCTAAAAGTAAATTTATTTATTAGTTTGATTACATGGGGAATTTAGTATATATCGCTTCTGCACAGGAAATCACTTGGCTTACAGATTTGGCAGGACATATTTTCAATAAACAAAGATGTCAAGTTGTTTATTATGATGATATTGTATCCACGTGAAACATACAAAGCAAATTTCTGGAAAGTTGGAAGTGAAGACTGCTTGGGGTTTTTTGTTTGGTTGGTTTTTTTGCAAGTGCAGCAGCACTGAATCACAAAAAGAAACTGGTTTGCATGTATAGAAAAGGTAATCAGACAGGTGTATCCTCAAATGACATCAGCATTGGGTCGTGCATCATAAATGGGATGATTAAATGATGGCTGTAAGTAAATGAAGCAATATGTAATAGGTTAGCAGAAACATTGTAATGACTGACCTAACAACACTGGTGTAGACATGAAGGTAAGTCAGGATGCATTTAGAGGTGGCATGTGACATGATGCTGTTATTAATAGTAATTTACAAGCTTTATTAGTCTTTTTTTCCAGAAGCTACTTTTGAGCTTTAACAAAAGTTTGAGTCTGATGCAGAAATTTCTGGGCAAATGTATCATCTGTATTACACAAGTGGTCATATTATTTAGTTAGATTGGTCCCTTCTGGCCTGAAAATCTGCAACTTGACAAATGCATTGTAATTAACCTAATGAGTTGCTTTAGGTATACATGGTAGTACAAAGCCAGGCTACGTGTAAGCATGCAGATAGGTGATGACCAGAATGGTGTGTTACCTTCACAGATTTCTCACCCTGGACATCACTCTGTTGTGGCATAACAAATGGCAGTTTATGAGCTGTGAGGCAAATGTTTCTAATCCATTCGAGTTCCTATCATTTGAACCTAAATGTGTGGTGGTCATTCACAACTTCTAATGAAATTGGGAGATGCAGATACTTAGCAGGCATGAAAATCATGCTCATTAAAATCAGTAGGTATCTATTTCCAGAGATAAAATTGAATGATAATCTAATAATTAAATTAAGAATCCTATCCAGTGTAGGTCTGGTTTATGGTACACATAAAATTTAATGGAACATTAAGCAATGGACCTATTTTATTTAGTTCTGCTGGTATCTTATACAAAGAATTTGTGATTTTGGAGGCATTTATGGCCAAGCAAACAGAGTGTAGACAGCATGCAGACTTTATCTGCTTGGTTATTCTTATGGCCTCATGCAGTGGGTTAAAATGACAAACATACTTCATTGCAGTTTATTCACAGGTAAGTTGATATACGTTATCTTATTCTCAGATAGAAATACTTTGTATGGTCTTAATTACTGAAGCAAACTGTACTGAGGGCTAATCAGATGAGAGTAGTCTAGGCCAATGTAATGTTGCTTCCTCAGGCCTTTTAGAAAACATCTGATATCTTGTGAAATATTTAAACAGCTTAATTAAATAAAGCACACATTTAACTGTGTTAAAATTGAAGCATCCTTTCTTTAAGGAGTTTTTTGCAGAGGATGTTGGAATCATCATTATCATTTTATTTTAACATTTGAAATAGACTGTTTGAAACATGAGTTCACATTTTTTCACAGTTTGAACACTGTTAAAAATGTTGTTTGCCCCAGAACTTATCTGAAGTAAACATGACTCAAGAAACAATGAACATATTTAATTATGCTAGTTTACATTGTTTTCACTGTACTGAAACCTATATTATCCTAATGGGTTTTACTGCTTAATTGTAATGTCTGTTATTTATTGCATAGAGTAACACACTTTGTTACTCATTTCACCCTGTTCTTCAGTTTGATCTGTGGATTGAAATTTTCCCTGTTGTAGAACAGGGTTGCATTTTGATGCTTTTCAGACAGCTGATGTAGGGCAGAGAGTAAGAAGGAAAAGGTTCTGACTTTTCCCGAGCATGACATTTAAGTAGTTGCTTGAAGTTAATTCCCATTTTAAGTGGCTTACCCAGAAGTTATTAGCTTAAGTATATGATTCAAGATAAGCTTTTACATGTGTGATGGACCGAGTCAGTGTTTAGAAAGAAGACTTGGAGCTGAATTTGTTGATGCACCACATAGACATTACAATGTATTTTTGTTAAAATACATTTATCAAATGAGATGAGCTGAATTGTAAGTAAAGGGTATTCTATATTCTCATGTCAAATCCAAAAAGATAGAGCCATAAATTAGTTACAGAACAATACAATGTTCCTGAAAGAGACTGAATTTTATAATGTGCTTCTTGAGCTCTCCATTTTGGAAAGAAACTCAATTTCCCATTAAAAAGTAGTTAATTTTTCAGGTAGGAATAGTACCTGGTAGGTACCCAGGTAGGGAGGACAAGTATCATCTGTAAAGGAAATAATTTTAAGCATGATATACAATCTGATCTATAACTATAAAGTCCCTTTGGCATTAACATTTTGGGAACTAAAAAGTAGTTCTGAAAGGCTATGATTAAGTAGTAATGATTAAAGTCTTATTTGTTTCTTAATTAGTAGCCATAATGCAAGACAAGGGTTAGTTCTATCCTTTAGACTCAATTCTCATACTATAACAGATTCATGAGGTGTTGCTCTAATGAAGTCAGATTTATTCTTCATTTACACAAAGAGAGAAGAATTAAGTCCTATGGTGCAGCACAGACCTTTGGTATCTTAAGTTAATTATTTTCTTTTTACTTTGGAATGCTTAAATGTTTTACCACTTCATTCTTCCTCTTCAGCACATAATTCCTAAGCATAAAAGAAATATTCTTCCCTCAGGATTTTATCAGAAAGACTATCATAGCCAGAGACTGAGGAGTTATGCAAGCACAGACAATATGGATGAGCTGATAAACATTTTATACTTTCAAGTAAGATTAAATGGGTACCCCTACCCCATTGTTTCACAGGTTGCTAATATCATGCTACAATCTCGATCAGAAAGGCTTGAGAAGCACTTATTGATTTTTACTGCCGTACTGCAATTACTGCCAGTCTGCTTTTTGTATCCTACAGGATGTTGTGCTAATGATTCCATTGCACACAGCCCATTCATTTCTAATGATTTGAGATTTGAATGTTTTCCACTACATTCTTTCTTTTTTTACATAGTTATAGAATAACACACAACATAAAGCAAATAGAATATATATTTCAAGCCATTATTTTTCTATTTTCACAAACTTGCTAAGTGGAAGCAATCTCTTAATATTTTCTTACCAAGAAAAAAAAATAGGTCAGCACTCACCTCTGCAAATCTGATACAATCTATATTTATTTTAGACTGGATGACTGAAAGTGATTTTTCATGGGGTGCTAATCTTCTGCTACATAATAGTATGTGAAAATGTGCTCCAAACTGTGAACTTGTGTCTCTCTTAACAGATGCCCCACTGAATTCTGTCACATTTAGTATCTCAAGGACACATTGTCAGCTTTTCTCAGGGAAAATAATATCCTGCTCCGTGAGCTGTCCTCTTCATATCTGCAGACCTGCTATTGAAAAGTAGTAGATGAATATAGCAGTGACAATGCTCTATGTCCATTGATCATCATTTATTTCTGCACTAGGAATTTTAAAAATAATGTAAGGCGTCTTTTTTTTTACTCCAGGTGTTAGTGCATCTGCGTTCCAAACCCAAATTGTATGTGTTATTATAACCATAGCAAAATGCTGGTTGATAAGAGATTTCTCTGCATCTGGGTAAATCACTGCACAGAGTCCCCCATAATGTCTCTAAAACTAGAAAAGAAAAATTACAATTCCATAATTCAACTAATTCTTCCTATCATGGACAATATTATGAGTAGATTTATCTGAACTTGGCTGCTTGGCCTGAAGACAGAAGTTAAGATGATGAAAAGAGTAATATTTACCCTGGCTATCAAAATCTAAGTAAGACTACACTTTGTCCTTTTTATACCAAGACTTAACTTTTCACTTCTGCTCCAATTTATGTACACCAAACAAATTGGATTAAGCCAGATGAAAAATTCTCAAGTTTCTGATCACAGTACGTGGGGCATAATTTGTTACAGGATTTGTATAGCACAAATTCCAAAGGTTACTTCAGAGAATTTTGGCCAGCCTTCTGGTCCAGTTAATGTTAGTAGAAGTCTATATTCCCACAAGAATATAGACTATTGGCTAATTTAGGCACCTAAGCCAGAGGCATAACGTTATACAAATGTAAATATTCCCCCATGCCACTTCAGTCACTTGCATGATCCATAAATTCTACTCTGAATATATGGAGACAGAATAGAAATCTGATGTAGTGTTACCTACTGTCATAAAATCACCATTTTATTCATTTATTTCACTGCTTTCTAGTTTTGTCTAGTCTATTCTACTCTATTCTATTCTAATTATGTTTATTTTATATAGTATACGTGCAAAAATAATGAATGCAAATCTTATGTACTTTTGCATATAAATAGTTAGAACCACATATTATACAATTACTTATATTGTTACATATTGCAATATATTCTGCATACACACACCTCTCCCGCTAATATATATTTTGGGTTTGATATTCCAGCCTTTGAGGACACATATGTAGAATTAGATTTCAATTTTCTAATTTCACCCCTCCTTCCACTGAGAAGTTATGTTACAGGAGAATGGAGAGGTAGAAAAACACTGTGACTTCAAAATCAAAAGCATCTTTTTCTGCTTATTATTACCTCATATAACACAGAAAATTTTATTAAAAGAAAATATATACTATATATTCCCTTAAAGGATGTTAAGTCTTTGGTGGATAAAGAAGAGAAGCAGGGTAAAAAAGAAATTATATGTATGAAAAGCATGACTCCTTTTAAACTGCATGTATTAAGACCAGATAAGAAAGTAGAAGGCAGCATCCAATTGAGAAATGAATTAGGGAATGACAAAGTGAAATGACTATATTGCAATAAACAAAGAACAGAGGCAGGAAGTGAATGAGGCATCAATGAAAATAGTGCTAAGGTAAATGGATGCCCCATTACTGAGGATGCTTACAGATGTAATCTCTCAAGATGACATTCTCCAGAGAAATCTTACCTCCAGTAACAACAGCCAGGCAGTTCTTAGCCAAACTGTTTGGATTAGAATCCCCTTCTTTTTCAAGGCCTTAGAGTTTTCCCAGTTTTCCTTGAGTGGTAAAGCAGTTGTGGAAAGCCCATATGATAGACAGACCCCTTTTTATGTCCAGGACACAAGGTATTAGGGATATCTGTATGTTTTGAGGCTGACATACACAGAGGGAAACATATAAAAGTGTAAGGAAGATATTATTGTCAAATTTTCAAGCTGTAGAAGTGTCCCTTATGCCAGTGTAAGAGCAATGGGCTAGGCAAAGAAAATGGAAAAGCCAAATTATTGGTTGGCTAGAGAGACAGCTGTTAAATCTAAAGGAGAGCAAATGAGCAAGAAAGGTACTTAGCATAAAACACAAAGGCTTTGTCTGAAATTTCTGAAGAATGTGTTAGCCTGGATGGTGACTGTGAACAGCCTGCTTTACTGGAGTGGTCTTACATGTACTTTGTAAACAAACATACTCCCCTGAAAAGTGAGTCTTGGCAACACAATAGGTGTTACACCAAGATATTAATTCTTGGCATGTTTGGACCATCAGACAGTAAATGTTGAGAAAATGGATCTAGAGTATTCTTAACTGTAGACTGCCAAGTTGCCCCTCAAAGAACATCTCTTACAAATATGCTTGAAAGAATCAATACAACAAAAAACTTGTTGTCATTATTAATGAAGACTATGTTGCAGTAACATACCTTTTGAAATATTCCTCTTTTGTTTCTTACCTACAGCACAGACTAGAAAGCAAATCCTAATATTCAATTAGTCCGGTGTTTTTATAGGCAGGAATTGAAGGGTTGAAAATGGAAATAAATTAGTTTTAAAGGAAGTAAACTTAAATTCTGAGCAATACTATCTCCAACACAGATTTCATTTCTCCAATTTAAATTCTTCCTCAGGAAAATTACCAGAGAATTTCTTAGTTGTTAAATTAAGAAATGTAATAAAGAGGCAAATGATCCAGTATGCTTTATTAATTTTTTTTAAATATTTATATTTCCAAAATTCTATGGTGCAAGAAGAGAAAAAGCATCATGTCTGGGTTTTAGAAATGACAACCAGTGTTTCCAGACTTTAATTTATATTTTATAGGTCAATGTCAAAGCTAAGCTATTCTGACAACATTCTACTTCAAGGAAATGTGGATATTTTGCTAATGATGTGACGTTCTTCAGCTCCAGACTCACAAACTGATATAACCACAATAATGATCTCTGGAAAGCAGAAAGTTGTTGATACTGGCTTCTTGAAAATTTCATACGCCCTCAGGCTTTGCCTGGAGGTTAAGCCCTCGGGTGAGATACAATCACTAACAATCACTTCCTATTCTTCCAACCTTCCTGGTCAAAGCCATGTTTCAGTGTGGTGTTTATCAATTTATGCATCTGATTGGCAAGAACCAGATCCATATTTTTAATGAGATCCAAAATTTATTCTGAATTATATTAAACTGAATCATGGCAGATGCACTGGTGTTGGCTCCAACATGAACAGTGTGAAAAGGGGGCGAAGGATTCCAGCCTTGAGCCTTCTGGAACAGACCTTCTCAGCTGAGCCCTCTGCATGGTGTCAGCCCCAGCTCAGCAAAAGTCAGGATGAGATCAGAGTAAAGTTGCAGAGCCTGACATTGGAAACCTGCACAGTGGGAAGTACGTTCCACTGCAAAGGAATGTAGGAGCCTGAATTATTTCCTTGGGATGCTGTTGACTCAGAACAGTCTTGCATCAAAGTAGTGAAAATGTGAAGAAAGTTTGGGCTTGAATGAGGATTCAGTCTTCTTCATGTAGCTTTGTGTGGAGCAGCTAAAGCTGTCTGTATTCCCATAAATCATTTCAGATGTGTTCTCTTCCTAAACATGAAACATTTAGCAGCTACTGCCACTATTGATGACCTCCTTAAAATAATGCTAAGCAGCAATATTAGCTTTATCATGTGGCAATACAGGATTAGTTTATTCTAAGACATTATTTTTGCCATATAGGATAAGACCAGGAATTAATATTCTTTTCTTTAGTGTAAGGAAATGTGAAAAATTATTATTTCATAATAAAATTTATCTGTTTTCTAATAGACACACTCTTTTTTGTTTGTTTAAATGATAACTTCCCATCTGCAAGTTATCAGTCTCTGTGCTTTCCTTTTTTATTAATTTCATGGTTTATTTCACTTGACAAATATTTATCTTCTATTAACCACTGCAGGCTGAGTCCTTGACAAAATGAGGCATTTCAACAACAGTCTTGACCCCCTCGTAAAACAAGGTTCCTCTCAGTATGACGCAAATCTTGGCCTCTTCATCAGCACTTGCAAAAGAGTTGACTCATGCACCTGACTCTTCCCATACCTGTTCCTCATAAGATCACAAGTTTCATTCTCCCAAATAAAGGTCAAGGTAAAAGAAAATAAAGCACAAGTCCTAACACTCCAGTGAAAAGACAAACTGCTCTGAGCAGTGTGAAGCCTGAAGCTTCTCTGTTTTCTCTGTACTGATGATGTACTCCATTTTCCTTCCATTTACTTCACAGAATTATAGAATATTCTGAGTTTGGAGGGACTGGACCTATAAGCAGTCCATGCAAGTGAATGGCCATACAGGAATTGAACCCATAATCTTGGAAACCCTATTCTAACCTGCTATGCTAATCTTGAAGGTATTTTTCAGACTTGTTGCTTTGTGAAGGTATTACTAACACTTAAACTGATTTCAAGAATTCTGCCAAAGAGAATACAAGTTTTTGGTGAAAATATTTCTGCCATCAATTCTTGACTTTTTTACAAGTATATGACATACTCTGGGGTGGATTCAGGTTGTCTACATGGGGCCAAGCCTGTGGCCATTTAGTAACCTTTCTCATAAAAAGAAAGATAATGTCAAAAAACTGATATCACTTTACAAGGGCACCTGAGAAATCCACCTACATTCAAGGTAGTTCCTATTTTTTTCCCATTTTTTTTCACTGTTCAGACTAGCAGAATTCCCTCATGTAACCTCAGGTTGATTTCAGTATTTTATTTTCAGGGTGGAGCACTACTATGATTATTTTCGGTAAACTGCTGTACAGTGAGATTGTGAAAGAGAGGGTGAGAGTACTCAGCTGTGTAATTCTGGCACAATGAGCAGTTTCAAGGGATCAAAATCTTTGCTATGATTTAGGGTGAGTCACTTTGGAAATTATCCCATTTTACATAGAAATCTTTCTTTCCCCCTCTGCCTTCATTCATTTCCTAAGCACTGGGTACAGCCCGTTGAAGTTCAGGCTCTTGCCTGTAAGCCACATTGGAGGCAGGTCAAGAGGCAGGGTCCTGCCTGCAACACTTTTCCTTCAAAACAAGAAATATTAATTCCTCCTTATTTCCAGGATATTTGAGGTGGTATAAGTTAATGAACTGACTTCTTAAACATCTGGGACTTTGAAGTCTAAACTTATCCAGGATAACCACAAAATATTCTTACTGTGCACAATGGATACTGTGGTGTGATTTATGCCTTAATAGAAATCTACAAAAACTTAACAAGAAAAATTGTTGGGCAGATATGTTTTCACTTTCTTTTTCTCTCAATAAAACATCACAAGTTCCCACTACTTACAAGTTGGGACAGCTACATATCACTCCATTAAGTTACTCTGGAACAGCAGATATTGTCAACAAATATATGTGACCTGGTTGCCTGCAGTATAATTCAAGGAGAAGATGTTAAATCCTAGGAAGAAATTAACATGTCAAGAAAAAAAATAAAACACAAAACTAAATAGATCAACAATAACAACAACTAAACCAACCAAGCAAACAAAACCCCAGAGAAAAACAAAGGAAGGGTTTATAGATCAACAATTAAGAAAGTCCAGAATATTATAGGCTGGTAGCCTGACCATCATTTTTGAGAACCAGACCACTGCCCTACAAAGAAAATTACTGGGCACATTCTATGGAGAATATTAGAAAAAAATCAAATGGCCATTTGATCTAGCAGCTCTTAAAGGGAAAGAAAAAAACATTGGAACAGTTTGTGCTGTCTCAATATACATGAACTTCAATGCTATTATTTGTGGCATCAATGCAGCAAGGTACCTAAACTGCTGTATAACTAATACTAGGAAAGATTAATATCATGACTTGGATGTCCTCAGCACTGTAAAGTAAAAAAATCTTGATTTCAAGTGTGCTATTAAACAATATTTCTGAATATTCACTTTCCAATTACATTCACTTTCCATCTTGACTCTTTTTGCAAACTAAGTAGCACTTCATCTTATAGGAAGTCTTGTCAAAAGGGGTTTTTACTTATAAGCCACTGTAATTAAGATAAATAAATGTTGGCTTTCCCTAACAGAGAAAATATTCCACTCTATGCCGTCCCTTCCTATTTTCTCTTAGAATCACATGCTAATCAAGAGTGCCTACAGTTCAGCACTTCAACTGATTGCAGTCTCAGTATTTCAAACCAGATCTTCCACCTGCCAGCTTGTTTAGCTGAATGATTTGTTCACATTATTGCACTGCTTGTACTTAACTGTTTTGTGGGGACCTTGCTGTTGATCAACACAAGCTTCATATAAACATCTATCACTGTCATGTTCCAAAGCAATTTAAATAAATGAATGTAGCCATGGGTAGGATTGCATTGTGCACCCAGTCTGGTTATGGAATAATTAATCTTACTCTGAAAGAAAACCAATAAGGATTTAACTTTTGGTAGCAGATGTCCACCTGTACTTCAACTTGAAGTAGAGAAAAAATAGACTAAACTGTCCACCTGTACTTCAACTTGAAGTAGAGAAAAAATAGACTAAACCCATAGTCTCCCACATCAACCACCTACATTTCAAGTAAAATATATATAAACAAGTGTTTTCTAGCTCCTCATGTACAACATTTTCAAAATCATTAAATGGCCTGGGGCTTATATTACATTATTGTAAGTATTACAATTAAATTTTTTTCAAAAGCATTTCTATTTGTACAAGCTATAGTCATTTTAAAGGATTGTTTTTGTGCTATTGAGAGTGCATTTTCTTCAATTGCACTGACAAGTAAAAAGTTTCTTGCAAAAATGTTAAAATTCCATTTTGCAGTGGAGTAGTTTTTCCATATGAAAGTGTGCAAAATCACTTTCTCTTTCACAAGATCCTACAATACAGATCTTGTCTGGATTCTGGAATCTGCAGCAATTTCTAACGTTAGTGATTCTAATCTCCAGGATCCCTTACTTTCTTCTTCATAGAGATATTAAATCTGAATTTGTCTTACAAAGAGTAACTTTTGCTCCTTTCCACATGATTCTCTTGGCTGCAATGCTCTCCAGATGTATTTCTACAAAGAAGAGGAATGATGAACTTTTTTCAGGCAATCCAATAGGAAAGTAACCATGATGAAAAGAACATGAAAATTTAAACAAAATAAAGAAAAAACAATGAAAAATTCTGACTGCTTACTTTACAGGTCTGCCATTCTTTGGCAACCTAAGCTGTTGCTGTAGAGAAGGTGCCGTGATGTCTATTGGACCTGGCCACTGCAGACAGTCTATTTAATTAGCCACTGCAGTGTTTGTATACCTGCTGCTTTCATTCTGTTCCATGTTCCAGATTTCTTAGAGAGATATTTCCCATTATTTAGCACAGTTAGGAGTAGCCATGGTCCTTTGCAGCAATTCAATAAGAGGTTATCATGGAAGGCCAGGCCGCAAAGGCACTCGAGCAAAATATAGGGTATTAAGCCTCTAACTGCAACCTGCACAAGTCAGCATGGAAAACAAAATCCTTTATTCCCAGCAGAAGACTTTGGAGTTTGTTCGGTTTTTTTCCATATAGCTGCAAATTTTACTAGGGAAAAAAAAGTCTGAATTTATAAACTGTCCTAGTGACATTCAGAAAGAGGAAGAGAAAAAAAAGGTGAGGCATTCATAAGGATTTTTCAAAAAGGGAGTTCAGACTGGAAAGGGAGTAATCACAATCTTCTTCATCTCAAGAAGGCTTGATGCAACCAAAAGAGAGAGAAAAAAAATGTTGCACGTTTCCAGAAAAAAAAAAAACAACACAACAAACTAAAAATGCACCACTTGTTTAAAAATAATTGGAATATATTGTGATCTTTCAGCAATTTTCTCTCATGTGACACATTTCATAAACATTGATTTTTTTCTTTGACATTTCACAAGCAGATTGGAGTTCCTTCTTCCTTACCTGTCTCACATGCACACACATATATACATACACATATATACACACACATATACACATACACATACACCTGTAGTGAAATGTAATAAACTACCATTGATTGCCTCATAAATTAGATGTAGTGGGATAAAGCAAAAATAGCATCTGCTAAGGTAGACTTTACCTGTCACTAACAGGGCATTTTCAAAATAAGTACTTGATGAGTATCTCTGAAATAACTACAATCAATTACTACCCAGAAAAAATTAGCAGTGCTGCAATGCTTTACTAAAACAGCCATATGCCTGGTTTTAAATATTTTCGTAGACCTGCAGAGTAAAGCCTTGTGTCCCACTTCATACTCCATTCCCCATCGTGAGTGCTCACTGTACTTCATGGCCTCTCACGTTGCTGACGTTAATCATGCACGTTTGCACATCCAAAAGCCTTTGCTGGGCAGAGCAGTTCACAGGCCAGTTATTTCATTTCATCAGTGTAATCAGTGTTACATAACAAAGCACAGTATAAATGTTAGACAAAGGTTGCCCAAATATACAGAGCTTTAATCCACTGAAATGTTAACCTGATAGAATGCATCAAAAGAAGGCATCCACTGTAGAGAAGGATCAGTGATATTCTACACTGAGTTGATCAATACATAAAGAGCATTAAGTGTGGAGTTGCAAGAAATCTAAATTACTAAATGACCAGGGGGCTTGCAGAGATTCCTGGAAGCTGTCTTTCAGGTCCCCACTGACTGGATCATACGTTGGAAGTATCTGTTCTTCTGTTCACAGTGAAGGGCCCATGATTTTCAGGTGAATTATAATGTTTACAACCTCCTGCTAAGGGTTTGCACATTCTGTACCCAATTTCATTTATTCTGACCCAGGAAATGCTGTGAACTGAGAGAAGAACAATTAAAGCATTAATTGCCAAATCAGTTTAAATTATCGCTTAAAGCTGTTCCAGAGGTCAGGTCCAGCAGTGTGCTCTGGCAGTGGTGGAGGCTTAACAGCACACCAGGCTGTATCAACAGGAGGATAGCCAACAGATGAAGGAAAATGATCATCCCACATTTCCTGGCACTTGCTAGGCTACATCTGAATCCTTGCATCCAGTTTTAGGCCCCCAGGACAACAAGGATGCTGATAAAGTGGAGTGGGTTCAGCATAGGGTGACCAGGATGTGTGGGCTGGTGAGGGGCTCTGCTTGTCCAGCCTGGGGCAGGATTGGTGTCAGTGGGACTGACCAGCACCCATAGACACCGAGGAGATGAAGCAGGGATGAAGCCAGAATCTGCACTGTGGAGGATGAGAGAAGGACATAGACCAAACCTAGAGGGGTTCCAGACAGATATAAGGAGATATTTTCAATTGCAAGGATAACCAAGCATTGAAACAGCTTGTGCAGAAAGGCCAGGAAATCTCCCCCTTAGTCAGAGCTGGCAAGGTCCTGAGCAGCCTGCTCTACTTTCAGTTTCGCCCCTCTGAAGCAAGAGCACTCTAAGGTCCCTTCTAAGCTGAATTAGTCTGTCATTTGGCAGTCCAAATCAGACAGAGAATACAGTGGGTTAAGTAAGAATGACAGTGCATACAGCAAATGATAGGTGGATGGACAGAAACAGGCAGTTTTAAAACAAAACATTATTGCTATGAACAGTGCTTTTATAGTCCTTACCTTATTGTCTTTTTTATTCATTCTGAATGAATGACCACAGAAAATACTTCAGTGCTACTGTTAAGAACTAAAGGTTTGTTATTTTCTTCTTCAAGACAGAGGTCTGGGGACTTGAGGTGAGGGGATTCTTTGTAGTAGGAGGT
Organism: Agelaius tricolor; assembly: GCF_023055355.1. Lineage (NCBI taxonomy): Eukaryota > Metazoa > Chordata > Aves > Passeriformes > Icteridae > Agelaius > Agelaius tricolor. Next base: position 51,157,542 of record NW_027269263.1, read on the forward strand.
TAATATTATTCAGAAATATTAATTTGCCAGGATAACTTTCATTTAAAGCTATTAAAGAAATCCAGTGGAGCCACAGTGTAATACTAAATGAATTCATTTGGTTTTGTTTTAAATAGATTAACAAAGACAAGATTAAAACCAGAACAGCTGAGTAAAGATGGAAAACAGGTGGTTACCTGTTATTTTACCTTCCAAGCAAAATCTCTGGTGAAACTACATACAGTCCAAGTTTTAAATTAACTTCTAGTATTACACTCTGTGTTACACTCTGTCCTTCTTCTGCATGCCTGAAAGATGCAATTGTTTTCTGTGGTTTATATTTCCCTGGCATATTTCTCACTAGCTCATTCCTTCTTACTTTTAGTGGGCTTCCTGGTTCATAATTCACAAGTCATCTGCATTTATAGAAGACCACCATTTGAAGCATTATATCCTCTGGTCTTCAAGCTGCTAAATTTCTCCTCTCCTCTACCCCAAAGGTAGACAGGAGGATTCATTAATTTTGTTTCCAAAATTTAGTAACTATGAATATGATGTGCAGGGTGACATGAGGGATTCAGTGACGCTGAATTTATATTAACTTAGAAATGACTGAAAAGTCCAGCTTGTCTAGAAAAGGAGGTAAAAGTCATCAGTTTAGCACATAGGTGGGATCCATGTAAGTGTGGAGTAAACATTATAGGCCTATAAATAATAAACACTTTTAGAACAAGTTTTTTTTTTTATTTTATTTATTTTTTGCCTGCTTGTGGAGTAAACTTTAGCACATAGGTGGGATCCATGCAAATGTGGAGTAAACATAATAGGCTTGTACATAATAAACACTTTTAGAACAAGTTATTTTTTTTTTACTGTGTTAATGTTTCGATCCTAGTTAGATGAAGCTACAATGGTTATTTGGTACCAAATACAAGATCTCTTCTAATTACAATCTGAATCCTGTGGCCAGGTCATGAAGCAACAAACAGCACAAAAGCAGCAACAAGGGTGTATGGGCACGTCAAAATAAAGGTGCAATAAGCATTGCCACCTTAGTGCAATGGCCAAATAACATAAAAATAGACCTGGCAGCACCATTGCATAAATGCCTGCATGGTATAGAAATTTAAGCATGTAACCATGAAACTCCAGTGTATGGTTTCATAATATGCTAACATTCTGCACCTTCAGCCTGATCAGAAACCAGTGGCAACACCTCCCAGCTGCTATTGTTATCTTATTTCAGCAATATTCAAGAAAGCATAGTCAGACCTTGGCTTGGATAAAATAGCCATACCCTGTTTCAGTTTTATTTGAGAAACAGAGTAGTTTGCTCAGGGGAAACTGTTCTCACCTGCTGAGACTGGAATAGAGAAACACTGGCAAACAGAACTGGAGGAGGGAAGTACTTGCACAACACTAGAAGCAGGGGAGGTGGGAACCTCACTGGACTATTTTGGCTTTGAAATTTTGTACTTGTATAAATATGCAGTTTATGGTATAAGCTACAACTCAATTCTGACTAAGCCATCTGGCAAACAAACCAACAATTTTTCCGAATACTAAATTCAAAGAAAACTAAGAGGTCACATATTTGTTAGAATTTTTTCTTACACCTAATGAAACAACAGAAAATTTAATACAAATTAATACAAAATATTTAAATATAAAGGAAATCATACCCACAAGTCATTTTAAAGGGAGAAACGAGTATTTTGGGGATATTACTGAAAAAGTCATGCCAACCTGTAAAAATGTACTGTACTGAAAAACCTGTACTGAAAAAAATGCCAACCTGTATTTCTGCATATCAGGAATGCACAGAATATTCACTTGCAACAGCTAGTGTTGCTTCTCTGATTTGAAACATGTGCAGAAGGGTGAGAATTTTTAAATGTGGCATGTTTTGTTGTTAGGTTTTTTTTTCCTTTTTCCCTGCAGTGAGTTTTACTACTGGGTGAGCTCTTCTGTCAGGATCTCTCAGCTCCATTTAGCAGGTTTCTACATGTTTCAGAACTTGAAAGACTCACCCAACATATCATCAGCGTTCCCATCATCAGTCACGTTGACACTGGCTTAGTCCCAAATCAAACGTGAATGTCTTTTTTCCTTCTCACGTTTTTTTAAAAGTTTCTGTAAAAGAGATTAGTCAATAAAGTAAAAAAAAAAAAAAAAACCAACACAAAAAGACCCAAAAACCAAACAAAAACCAAAAAAACCTCAAAAAACCCCCAAAACAACAAAAGCCCAAAACCCAAAAAACATAAAGCTGCCAAATCTCCATAAATTTAAAACAAAAAAGAAAACAACAAAACAAAACAACACCAAAAGTCAAAACAAAACCAAAACCAATCCACCAATCCACAAAAACCCCACTCACTTCACTTTAAAATAGTATGTAAATACATTATTTCCATCTTAACTCTTTTAAGTGCACAAAGGAATAAATAACTAAAAGAAGCAAGTAGGAGATGCATCAGAAGCAGAACAATGTGGGTTTTTTGGATAACAGTTTAAACCAAATAAAGGCATGTAGTTCAGATCACTGGTACTGATTAAATGTATTGGGGTTACTCACCAATGTCTTCTTACTGGCCTCAATTCAGCAAAGCACTACACATGACTAATTAGGGATATGAGCATGGAAATAGGATTTAAACTTTAGAACAACCATATTGGGGGGTTACAGCATCTTACTAAATAAGGGCTTGGAGCCTTAGCTAGCAACTTTATTCATGTAGTGTTTTACTCTCCTTCTGTGGGAAATGTCATCCCTACAGTCTCATGATTTTTTTTTCTGGCAGAGTTTTTATTTCCTCCTACATGCTGGGGAAGAATTTGAAGGGAGAAGACAGTCAAGATGTATTTGGTTAATTTCTATTTGAAACGTATAGCAATATGCTACATCATTGTTTATACAATTCAGTTATTTCTCATAGAGTTTGGTACAGTGTTGTGAAAGCATGCATTTTTTTGTGAGTGCCTCACTACCAGATTTGAGGGCTATAAATGAGAGGAACAATACTGTACAACCACAGACTTCTGAGAAAAAAATACACTGCATTAAAATGGCATTGTATAGCTGCTTATTGTTTCTAAACAATTTCCAGATGAAATCTGAAAACAGGGAGATGGTTTTCCTAACTGCCAACTCTGCAGACACAATATGGGAGAGTCAAGCAAGAGTTATATAACTAATTAAAACCAAATTAATTTAATCAAAACCGTTAGACACTCATTACTCATGCAGCTGCATCATCTTTTCAGTTTACCTTTACCCTCTCCCCCCAGCTGTATTGGTTACACCCACCTCTTGTTCCTCATCTGAAAACAGACATTTTTTTTTAGGAAAGGAAATGCATCTGTCTGTGTACCAGCACATTACCTGTCTTGATCTAGATCAGGCACGACTGTAATGCAAATAAAAACATCAGTGGAAAAAGACAAATATAAACAAACTACATAGGTAACTTGCTATTTTTGGACATTATTCAAGACAACTAATTTGAATCTTCTCAGCCACTCATTTGGTAAAGAAATATTTTCTTAGAACTTGTGGTCAATCATAGTTTCTCTCCATACAAAAAAAAGAACCTTTTAAGATGACATAAATTTACAACTTGAACAGGTGGATAAAGATATTTTATTCAGCCAAGAAGTCAACTTCTGAAATCAGACACCTTCGAAACTGGGTGAGGCTTTTTTACAGAGCATTGAGAAACTTCATATTGCTTCAGAACTTTGAAGATTAGTTTTATTGCAATGAAAGCCAGAGGGTTTACAAGTGAACATTAAGAACAGACAACATTTATTATAAAGAATAAATTTTGCAGACGCTGTACATAATTTCTACTTTGGGATTATTATTTAATGACATGACGGAAAGAAAGACTTTGCTTTTATTTGTGTGGTGTTCTCTCTCAGAATGGATGCTCAAGGCAAAAATCTCACTTGTAATGCAAGGTGTGCCAAGTAGGGAAAAGAACACAGGCAGCTTCTTCCTTTTCCTCATGCAGCCATTCAGGTTTGGGGAAGGATGGTGCCACATGTACTGAGAGACTTGAGGGTGACCCACAGCACGAAATGAAATTAAAAATGTGGGTCACTGTACTGGTTTGCAGGAAAGGACCACTCTCTCTCCCCCTCCCTCCTTCCCTCTCTAAATTCCTTTGGGCATCTGCCCAAGGCTTTGTCTATGCCACACAACAGAGGGACATGATGGAAACCTCAGGAAGGGAGACTTCAACTGAGAGCACACCAGGACATTCCCAGGTTTGTGGCCCTGGAGACGCTACAGGTGCAATCGTTTATGCTGAATCCAGAGCACTAAAGATTGCCAGAAAAACATTTCAAAAGAAATGGCTAGTACTACCAAAAAGAAATGCCCATGCTAACCCTAGAACAGGAAACAAAGGAACTGGGTAATATGGACCAAGGGTGCCTGGCTTTGTAGTGTACAAACTCGCAAATTGGAAAGAGTCAACATCTGAGAACTGAGAAGGTCAGATCCTAGCTGTGGCTTGGCCACCTCCAGACACAAGTTTGACTTTATGCAGTCTGCTCAGAAGTCTTTGCATGATATTCCCAGAAAGCTTCAGGAAACTTTGGAAAGGATGGAGATATATTTGTCAGTGCAAACTCATTTGCATGTGGCACTTGGGGATATGTTTTATTGGTGAATGGCAATGCTGGTTTAATGGTAGGCCTTGATGAGCTTAGAGATCTTTTCCAACCTTAATGATTCTATGGTCATATAAAGAACATGTTGACCATTGTTCTAAGTACTTAGTACTTATGTCATGAAAATCAAACTTAAAATCTGGATTCATTGCACTTAAAAAAATCATTGTGATCAAAAACGGTTGTGTTTGTTCTGCGAAGAACAAACACAATTATTTGACAGACAGAGCAACCTGAACTTCTGCTGTATTTACTTAACTTTTTCTGCAACACTTTTCTGAGCTTTTGATAGACACAAACATTAACCCTGCTGTGATCACAATTACTCAAATGACTATTTCGTCTGAGATATAACACGATTGCTCCTCTCTGTCAGAAAACCTCCAAATCAGAAAACTCTCTTATCAAGGTCTGAAAATTGTATAAAAATTAATGTTACTTAGTGAAAGCTGAGACTTATCTGTGTAAGAAAAATCTGCATAACAAAGCATTCAATGTCATCAGGGATATTCTGACAAGGTATGGAATTGGTAAACAGGGATGAATAGCAGAACATCCTTACTCACCTCAGTGCCTAAAAGGAATGGGGAAACATAAGGACTGCATTTGCCAACAAATTTTTTAGCCAAAAAGCCAGTGGAAATTCTCAATAGGTTGCTGGAGCAAGACTTCTATAAGGCCAGTCATGCCTCTCATTTGAAAAGGAATCCTGAAAAGAGAAAATAGTTTCCTAGCTATGTTATCCACATTCACCTAAATTTTCATCTTTGTGGAAAATACAGGAAAGATACAAAAAAGATCACAGGGTCTTTCAGAAGTTATGAAAGAAGCTGCTATTACTGAAATATGACCCCAATTGTCATAGTCAAGAAAAAAGAAACTGAAAATCATAACATATCAAAAATGAGGAACTACCTTCTTAATCTGTTTGCAATTTCTTCATAACAAAATGTTATAAGTCTGCTCTTGTAAAAAAAATTTATTAAAAATAGGAAGAGGGAAAAGAACATAAGAGACAACTCATAGTTCTTTTTTTTCATTGGTAAGAGGGGAAATCAATCATTTCACAGAAAGAAAACACTTCATATTAATATGACTATACAAGTGTTCAATTGGTGTGAGCAAAACCACAATCTGGCCCTGTAAATCAAGCTGAGACTGTTTATATTTACCCTATTTGCTTGGAACATTTCTCTTTCAGAGTTCGTAACTCCCTTAGCACTCAAGGCACTCCAGAAAAATGGGCTTGTCTGTAAGAAGTATAGCAAAACTTTTTCTAAAAGTGAGATTTGAGGAATAGCAAATGTCCAAATGAGAAGTTTGAACTTACGAAGCCTTTGCCCAGATTTTATTTGACAATTTCGATGCTAGTGAGTAGTAGCAAAATACCAAAGATAGCAAACTGATGTGGTATTATTCCCTAGGCAGCTCAGAGGGGAGATGAGCCCTTACCAAAATTATTGTCACTGACACCAATGGTGAATCTCTAAATCAAAGACCAAAATATGGCCTTGTGCAAAACATATCGCTCTCTTTCTTAGTTTTCATTTTTGTTGTGGAAGAATTGTAAACATCAAAATGGACCAAGTAAAGACATGGAATGGAAGGTTATTGTTCCTAACAACTAATCTCAGCATAAGAGTGAGAATAACTGGTCAATGATGCTTCTCTGATTTTTGATCTGTCACCATTCATTTGACAGATGCACAACGTTTTATGCTACCCATATGCTTTACTGTATCCACATTGTAATAGTACCGCAATGTTCTCTTTTGGAGGGAATAAAAAGATAAATTTGGGGGAAAAAAATTCCTTGTGCAGGAGCAGTGAGACCAAAGATGGAAATGCCATCAGGGCCTATGACTTCATGGATCTCCTCTCTAAACACATAACCTTCTTATGGAAATAGGAAAAGTGGAACAGGGCAGAAAACTCCCCGCACGCATGGAACTGAACTTCCTGATTTCAGCCATCAACTTAGCTATAGGATCTGCAAGCCAAATAACACCAGTCAAGATTTGACTCATGGAATGATATCCCTCTATGACCATGGAAACATATTTGATACTGTTTGTGATGGGTATGAAGTTAATGAGTTTCTACACCTTTTACCCCACAGTTTCTATTTATTCTATCGTTGCCCTCCTGTGTCATGTGTGTTATACAATAGATAGATAAATAATTGGAAAATTAAGAGTTTGTGCGCAGTATGTTGGATGACATCAAGAAGCAATTTTTAGTGTAACTGAATCATTGTAATTCTATTAATCTCTCTATGTTCTAGGATTTTGAAAATGACAGGTCTGTAAGAACTTCATAGCCACTTTTACACATGTAAATTACAGCTCTTTCTTCAGGTTGTTTTTACCTGGTTTAAATATCACAAATTTTCAAAGTTGCTATCTCTCTCTGCTACTAGTTCTTCCAGAAAACCATAAGTAATTTTACTTTCATTTGTGGGTATGAAAATTAAACATGATAAACTAATTTGAGATCTTTTCTGCACTGTATTTATAAGCCCATATTTATTTTTTTTATTATGTGATGAGAATGTTCATTTAATCCAAATCCCCTTGAAGGCCCCAAGCCAAACTTTTAAGTGTTGATGAGAACATTTCCTGTCTATAGGTAAGGATCTTGTTCTCTAGGCTCTTTTTGCTGCCTGTTCCAAGACCTGACAGCGGTTCTTCTCCTTTCAACATTTCAACATGTGTCTACTTTTTAATTATCATAGAAGAAACAGAAAACCCCAAAATAAATCAGGTTGTATACAATTAAGCCATAGGGAGGAACTCCCATTAAAACTTAATGGGCAGTAGTGGTTTTCCTCAATACTTTAAAAACAATCGTCACCCAGACACCAATATATGGAACATCTAACTTATAAAATCTCTCACTTTTCATCTTCTTAAAAGCTATTACAGAGGCTGTCTTTCCTCATAATACCTAACACTAGTTTTTGACTGATTGTGTTTAATATATGAGGGGTCTTTTTCATATCTAGGACAAGAAAGCTTGTATGTAAATATGATATTCAACAAACTATATGGAATATATAGATATATGGAATTTATTTACATTATGGAAGAATTATGTAATATATACATAAGCCTTTATGCACTGAACTTTTTGTGTACACATAGACACATGTATTGGCCTGAGTCTTTAAAATCAGAGTTGAGCTAGATGCCGTTGGACACCTTCTGTCAGGAATTATGATGGCTAAGCAAGTCTCCTAGGACAAGACAAAGGACAGAAGCTACATAGAACAGAGGGAATATTTGGAAATCAAAATGTGGAAATTTACTTGAAGCACACTTAAAACAAATACATCTGAGAAGCTGCAGTGCTCTGGCTTTGCTTAAATGCAAAATTTTGCAGGTAATAAAGGGACAGAGAAGGATGTGCTTGGTAAGTGCTGCCTCTTCACCCTGGGCTGGTTTGCCAACAGCCCCTGACACCTGTGATCTGATGCTGGGGCCATTACACAAAGGCTTCCTTTGCTCCTGCGCAGTGAACAGACCAGGCTTGCCAACCCTTATTCAGCACCACAGCCGTGACAGCTGCCTTGGCCAACTCTTCTTAGCATGGGCTACTGAGGCACGGGGAGCTGAGCATGCCTGAAGGGAGTGCTTCTAGGACAGCCTCGTGGTTTCTTACTGCCTGTGCCTCTCAAGCTTCCTGCAGTGGTTATTGTAACCAAACCACATGTTTAATGCGAGCCCATCCACCATAACAGCCACTTTTCAAAATTGTTTATACCTCTGGTTTACACAGCATTCTGCATCACTGAGTATCACCATTTAGTCAGGCATTGTGTGGGGAAAAAAAATTTATTTTTATGTTTTGTTCTTGCTCATTTAATCCTGGTTATAAAGGACTAAAATACAGCTCTGAAACTGATGCTGAGTGGGAGGCCAGCAACCTCTCTGAGAAATAGAGGACTGAAGGTGGTTGTCACCACAATTCCAGTGACATTTCCAAAAGTCTGTTTGTGGTCTTACATTTATTTGAATCAATTTCAGACACTCAATTAGAGAATCTGATAGCCTATCCATACTGAAAACACAAACCAGAAAACTTCAGAAAATGTTTACATCAATTTCCTTTCACTCCAATTTCCACTTTGGAAATTTCTTTGCATTCATATAAACATCACGATTTGTCAGAGATTGTACCTGAATGAAATAAACAATTAGGTGAGGACATTTCTGTTGGCATATTTATGCTACCATTATTCAGCTAGGATAGTGATGTTGCTTAGTGCAGTGATTTTTAATGTGCCAAATTTACTTAGCTATGCTGGCATAAATTTAGCATATAGACTAGGCTTTGCTTTTATTTCTTTCTTCTTTTGTTTTGCTTCATTTAGCTCACATTTCCTCTTCATTTACCTAAACTAAACTAAAATAAGCCTTATGTACACTGGAAAAAAAAAAAAGTGTTTCTACTGATTTAATTAACCTGTTTTAAAAACAAATGCTAAATTAAACAAGGATATCTTTTTTTAAAGCACACAGTAAAACATCCAAAAATAATTACAATAGGGATAACTTTGCAAAATTTGCCATGAACACAGTATAGAAGAACCACTAAGCTTTGAAGATATGTTTGGAACTCAATTTTATGGGAAGCTGTTTGTTCTCATTATATGTTAAGCACATGAAAGAAATCTAAAAATTGAAGCAGTGCAGTGAGGCAGGTCTGGAGAGGTGCTGACATTAGACATGAGGAGTGCAGGCCATACAGAGAGTGTGCTGCCACAGAAAGGATCAGGGGGAATAGGATGTGCTGGGGAAGGGCTGAGCCTTGACAAACTCATATTCCTCTTCTTGCATATCTATCAGTGGCAGCTTTTGAACTCGTTTTTGCTGAGTGCAAAGATGTACCCTGTCAGGCCTTAACACTGTACCATTATCTGCTTTAAAGACTCATCTCCACTCCCACTGTTTTCTTCTACAATGCTGGACTTGCTGCTGTAATTGCTGTAACAGCTGTCTGTGTCACAAGTGGTTTCTATAAGTTTGCATAGTATTTATCCAAAGTGAGGCTTTGATACTTCTTGGGGTCATTATTATATCACAAGCAAAGAACATAATCAAATATTTATGTGGATATTCCTTTCCATGTTAAATCATATTTTATTTTATTTTTAATGAGATTTTTGAGCCTCAATGTATAGCTTTAGTAAGATCACTCCAACATCTTTCTGGAGGGTAGCAGCTTTTTGACCTCTTGTGAAAGGCAGCTAGGGACAAAGCAGTGTCTGACCCAGAGAACTCTGACTATGACTGGAGACCAGAGGGATATATGAAGAATTAAGGTTAACTCTAAGTATTGACAGAATTAGATAAAATTTCTATTTCTGTACCTTAAGATTTTTTCCCATAGTACACATTATTTCAGCATCGCAAAACAAACTCTGCAGTATTGTAGAGTGGCAGTCAAAATATAAGGAATGGCAGTCAAATAATAAGGAATTTTTTCTTGGTTTTTGTTCTTCAAGAATTGTTGTTCAGACACCTGTCACAGACTGCTTCTTTCATATCTGTTCCGTAAAAATGCAGGGTTTTTCAAGAGTGTCAGAGATTTAGGAAGTTTCTATAAACATTAGGGATTATATTTGTATAGTAAAATTGCCTAACTCTGTAATTAACAAAACTCATTTAAACCAAATGTGTGTACTTATGCCTTGAAAAATAAAGTACTTTATTTTTTTCTTTACTCTCCAAGCTAGCTGAGATATTTCCTTGAGTTAATGACTTACTTTTGCTGTTACAAAAACTGAATTGTTTGCCCTTCAACGACCTTGAAGTACACAAACAGCTATTAGCTTGCATTAGTCATTAGCAACACACAGGTCTAGGCCTTTTGTGCTGCACTGAAATAGATATATTGGGACATTATTATGTGCTTTGAATTCTACTAATTTATCTAATTCTGTGGAAATTGGAGATTACTTGTCATACCATGTATATTTGGTAACACTTGGCTTCCAAGAATTAACGAAAAAAGAAAAAAGAACAACTCTATTTTTTCTTCAAACATAAGAAATCTCTTCTCTCTGCCCACAATATTAGGCATACATGCAGCATGTAAAATACCTGTACCATTATTTATGACCTTCAGAAATGCTGATACAACAGCATATATTCAGAGTCGAGTACAAAACCACCCCACTTCTATTGGACTCCTTTGACAGAAGAATTATAAACATAATGACTATGTACACACTTGATAAGGACACCATTATGCCATTTATACTAATATATGATTATATCAGCATAAATACTGCTTTCAACATATACAGAGCACAAGACACACCTACAAAAATCCTGCAAATAAGACTTTTGTCAATACACAGCTGCCAGCACTGTAGGATTTTCAGGGTGTACGTGCTTTGCTGTTTCCTGTCCTTCCCTGTCCTTCCCTGTCCTTCCCTGTTCCATGTCATTGATCCAAGAGGTGCTGAGGCACAGAGTGTGTCGTAGGTCAGTACCTCAGTGTTAAACACCTACTTTAAAGAACAGATGGGTCCCAGACTTGTTCTCACACCTGAAAGCAAATACAAGGAAGGGGCTTTCACTTTTCACAGTTTCCTTCCTTCTTCCTTTGAAGTTTTGAAGTACCTTTTTGATAGTCATAGCTCATTTTTCCTCTGCTATGCTTTTGTTGTCAGAAACACGGAACTGTGTGATTAATACTATGCAATTCCTTTTAGAGAAGGAGTTCATATCTTAAATATTTGCAGAATACCAATGTCCATCCTATTGATCTTCAGTATTACAAAAAAGATTAACAAACTAAAGAAAAAATAAAGGAAAATCTGCACATGCTATAGGCATTCAAAGCCAGTTACATATATCTATCTGGTTATCGTGGCCCAAGAGATGAGGAAATGGGCTTATACCATGGGGTACATCTGAATAAAACACCTGCTAGTGCAATTTTTTGTAGTTATTCTTGTGACTATTATTTCACTATGTACTAGTTCTATAATACTTTCACTGACTAACATTATCTTCAAGACTTGCATTGCCTTTCTCAGCTGTAAAGATTTATTACTAAATCTATAGTGGGTGTGCCAATTTTCTTCATTATAATTTATTTTATTTAGCTACATCTAGTAAATATATAACAAATTTATAACATTCTTTATTGGATAGCAAAATAATGAGCAACTAAGTTGAAACTGATGCATTTTGACATGTATCAGCACTTACGAAAGCATTTTTATTGAACTTCAATTAAGTTAATTTAAAAGGTTTAGCAGCTCCTTCTAGTACTGATTATACACCATAATATTTATTGTCATAGCCCTTGTGCTTCTCCACATTCATGTTTAGCATGGTAGGGATAAGCATGCAGGTGACTGACATCTCAGGGGAAGCAAGGTGCTGTGTAGGTTCATGTACTTATGTACACAGAAGTGCTCATAGTGTGAAAAGTATCTCAGGGTTTTACTCAGTCCTTTCTGGATGTAGTCACCGACCTCCTTTGTCTTCCATTAAGCAATCCCTCTTATCCCCTTTCTCCTCACCAGCAGCCTCTTCAGAATGGAAAATCTATGGAAACTTGTTCTCCTTTGCCTGTTCTGATGACCACCCTCAGCAATGATGGGTTTGTGAACATGTAAAGCCATTTATTGATTAGTTTATATATATACTTTCAAGGATAGTAAGAAACTGCTTAAATCCTTTCTAATAGAGCATGCAACCTGTTAAGGTTGCTTCAAATCTTAAATTAGCTTAAGTTAATCAAAACTTGCCTTTGCAGTATCTAGTTTAGAGAACAGCACATGGCTACTGTGAAAGCCTTCAGACATAAATAGGGAAAACTGGCTTGTTGGAACTCCCATAGAATAGATGTAATTAGATGCATTGCTAAACTGATTGGAAGCTATGATATTTATAGATACTATATTTTCTCAGTTCAGTGGCTAAACTCAGAAGGGCATGAGACAGAGCTGTTTAACTACACTTAAGTTTTTATGCTATTCCTCACCATGAATTATTATGATAAAATATATTTTCTAAGGGAATGAAAAATACTCATTCCTTCCTATAAAGGTATCAGGAAAGTATGAGGAGCATCTATAATTTTTTTTTCAATAAGTTTTCAAGGACAAATAAGACATTTGCTGCACTAGGGATGGAAGAATAAATAAATAAATAAGTAAACAAATAAATAAACCCTCAGTAAAAAAGATTTGTTACCAAATCCTGATTCTGAAAGTTGGAGAAAAATACAATAACCCAAGCAAGCACATATTTTTACTTCTGTCTAAGCCTAGGGGTCATACTAAATAGAGTAGCATTTTTAAAAAAATTTTTACAGTACATGGAAAGAAATGTTTCAGTGCGAGGAAACATTTTTACTAATGTCATTCCAGCCAAAAAACTAAAGAAATTGGAAAAATTTTTGAACTCTAGTATCCCTTTTAGGATTACTAAAGGTTTTCTGAGCCAAAAGCTTGTATGTTTTTGAAGAAGTATCTGTTGCTATGAGAAAAGGCTTTATGTCTTCATAAAAGATATGCTTGATGGTAAGTTGGAAACAACTTGGTGACAATCCTTCTGTTATAACTTGCCTATGGAGTTACTTGCCTATGGAGTTACTCCTTAAAATCTAGAAGCTTCAGCAGTCTCAGGAGTTCACTGTAAGATAATATTTTAAGTGTTGTATATTTATGCTTAAACATTGGATTCAATATTTCTTCATTAATATTTACCATGAAGTGATTTTTCTTAATATGTTGTCGGTTTAAGTTAGTTTAAAAAAAAAGAAAAAGGAAAATCAGTCTTTCTGCCAGAAAACTGTGAAAACTAAATTATTCTAATATATTATTGTTTTCACTTAAGATTAAATTCACTTGTGTGTTTTTCTTATCAAAATGGAAGAATTTTGTTTGTTGCTCTAATTCTTCAAAGTATTTTAGTGTTGGAATGTAGTTGTAAAATGTGCCCGGATCGTCCTCCATCTATTTCAATATTTATTTTTGCTCCTACTTTCTTGACACATGCTCCTGAAACATTTGACTGGGAGAACACCTGTGTTGATAGTATTAGGAAGAGGAAGATATTCCACTTCTCATATTTGTACCACAAGGTCTACATTTTCTAGTGAAAAAATAAACTTAGTAGCTGAAAAACTCCAGATAATATTATTTGTCATCTGCTTGCTTCAGTTCAAGTCTCAGTGTCTCATAGTTGTGAGAAGGGAGAAGGGATAGACTGGCAGTCACTGGTCCATGGAAATAGTGACTTTGCACTCACCAAAGAGAGTTGACTCAGCCAAATCCAGTCCAAAGGAATCATCTGCTGTAATAAAGCATATTTTCCTAATATGTTCAGAATTACAAATTCTAGGACTGAATACTTTGTCTCTGTGAATTTCTGGATACAGCCATTTGAAACAATAGGTTTTGGTCCGTTGAAACTCAAAGTTCTTAAAAGGGTGGAATAAGAAAATGTTTGGGGTTTGTTTTCTTATTTTAGTTTTGGTCATTTTAAATGGATAAATGAGTAATTTATTTTTCCTTATTGCTTTTATTTTAAGAACATTTTGAGCATATTTGAAAGCAAATTATTGTTTAAAATTACTGAAATCAAGTGTATGGAATTACCTTCTTTGTTCCTGGAAAAATTGTCTCAAAATGCCCTGTTGGTTTTGATCAAACATCATGTATCCATTTGGGTGACAAAAAAAAAAAAAAAAGGTAGAATAAAAAGATTTTTAAGTTGAACATTAGTCAGGAATACTACCAGAGTCTGTGTGCTTACAAGAAATCCAGACATTTGCTCCAGGTATTCATCTGCTAAGTCAAGATCTTGGGCATTAGGATTGAGAATTGACTGGGTCAAAATACATTCTTCCTCTTCCCTTGATTGGTTCCCAATAGAAGTGTCTTGCATTATTTATTATTAAAATATAGAAAAAATGCAAGGTAACACAGGACTTTTGTTGGTGTAGTTATAGGCCATATTTATTTGGGACTATGAAGTTATAGCAATGCCAGCTTTGATAAATATGAGTTGAAATAGGATGAGGATGTGGATTTTTTCTTCTTAGTCATCCATAGTTACATAAATATCTCTGTGTTTTCGGAAGAAACAACAAACTCACTACACCTCTCTCTCTGGATGCAGAGGAGAAATCTTCAGCATGTGGAAAACATCCCATTAGCATTAGAAAGGATGTTCTCACAGAAAATTCCAACCAGTTCCATATGTTTCCTCATAAGAAAGAGTTATGTTTACAAAACCATTTTTCATGTATTTCTAAAATCAGTGTGTAAGTAATATTTCACTGCAACTAGCACACATGCAGAGCAAAGTTCATAAGCAAACCAACAAGCCTTATACTTCATTAGATCAACAAGTACTGATGAAAAGTTTTCGCAAGGCTTCAGACACAATTCATACTTCAAGCTCAAAAAAAATACCTGCAGGAAGAGGATAACCACAGTATAATCTTGTATAACCACAGTTTTGCTTTATTTTGCTTCTATTATGCTAAGTAGTCTTACATAAAATGTTATTTCTATTTATAAGCTTTTCTGTATTTTATCTTTCAGTGAGACAACTTGTGTTAGCACTTCATAATGAAAATCTACTCTTAATCATTAATTCCGGGAGAAAATAATAATAATTTATAGCATGTATTTCTTCTACAGAATTAAGTACAATTTAAAGAAATTAATCTTAATCATTTTGTTTATGAAATTTTCTTTATGATGACAATTCTTCATTCTTCTTCTCAGAAACAAAGCAAAAAAACCCCAACCAAACAATGAAAAAAACACATTTTAGTGTCTTAGTAAATAAATAGAATATTTGTTTATTTCATTTTCTTATTCCAGGGTCTTTTTGCTAACTGCCTACCAAAAAATCTGTCATTTAAGAAAGAAAAGAATTATAGAGAAATCTATATTTCATTATATTCACAATTTTCACTTTCATTTTTGTCCTTTTTTACATAGATACCATTTTATCATTTTCTAAACATAACAAAACTTTGTATGTGTATTACATTTTATGTTACAGAACTTGGTACAATGTTAATTTGAAGTATGACTTGTGTCAAAGTTGTGTACAAACATTTTCATGGGAAATTTTTCTCTGTTTCATTCCATTTTATTAAAGCTGGTATATAACAGTATGTTGGCAGCTGCAGTTATGATTAGAACTATAGTGAGGTTCTTGCTTATGTGATTATATTAGCAGCAATGACAAAAATAACTGACTTTATATTGGTAATTGTCACCCTGGCCCATATTGGACTTCATATTTGGAATAATTTTTTTTTTACTATTTATTTAATATTTAACTCTGGTTAAGAGCAGCCCTCCTCTTCTACCCTGGGTATTTACATAGGTTTATGGAATGTGGCTAGGGTGCTCAGTGCCTTACAACGTTGAATCCAAATATTCTGCAGCAGTCACAGCTCCCTGAGGTTCAAAGAGCCAGGCTCATTTCTAATATGCAATGTACATGACGAGTAACAGAAAATTATGGACAAAATAGGGGTAGCATTTTTGAGAGTGTGGACAGAGCCAAAGGGCTGCAGGCTGTTGGTATCCTCTTCAAGCAAAGAACAGTCAGCTAAACTCTAAACACAACCAGACTCACATCCTAACCTGGACTATGGGATTCAGATCTCAAAATATACAAAAAATTTTGTAGTTGTCTTGTGGAAGTCCTTCAAGCAAGGCCCAAACTAAATCCAGTTCCCAAATATCACAGTGGGAAATAAAACTAAAACAACACTCTCTCTATGTGTCCTACAGGATTTGTGTCCAAAAGCCTGATGATCTCTTGTGATTGGACACTTCCTTTGCAGTGTAAGGGAGTCTGTCTCTCTAGAAATTGTCCACAGGGAAAACAGCTTCCATCTCTGACAATTACTATCACTTCACTGAAATAAATGTGGTTATGCTGTTCTGCAGCAGTCAAGGGTTTGGCTATTTATACCTGATATAAAATAGTGCATATATGTATGTAGCTCTCTTAGGGCCTTATGAAATGCATTCTTTTGTATTTTGCATCCACAGGGACAAAGAAAATTTGTTAATTGCTTCTATTTTAATCAGGCTGTCTCACTGAGGGATACAAAGAGATGGGTTTCCTGCTACAGGAGAAAGCTGAGCAGTAACAGTGACGCTGATGTCAAAGCCAGGTGGATGTAGTGACTGCGGTGCTGAACAGCTGTAAGTGTTTGCCACAAGCCCAGCAACCCTCTAGACTGAATGACTAAATGTGGGTTAACAGGAATTGGGATAAACAGGAATAATGGAATGATTGCAGAATTTCTGCTCCCTGCTTTGTAAATAAGTGTCTTAGTTTCCCTTCTGTCTGCCACAAGAGGCAAGTGACTTTGTTGTCACAAGTCTATTTCCATAGTGACAGGGTACTTGTACAGCTCCCTCAATAATGTTCAGAGAATTTAAATTATTGACAAACAAATTCCCTAATGCCTTTTGTAATAGCTTCTGAGACAGTTTTTTTTTTTTTATGTGATGGAGGTAAACAATTAAAAGTAGTTCTCTGATATCACAATATCTCCATGGTTTTGGAAAGTAACAGCAGTTTCTTCAGAGTTCCCAATTTTCCTATGCAGGGCATGTATTGAATTCAGTAATTCTTTTACTGGCCAGGACTGAAGCACCTTAATCCTCTGCAATACTTAAAAAGTGCTGTTGGTTTGAGTTTTGTTGGTTCTTTTGTTTGAGTTGGGGTTTTTGGTGGGTTTTTTGGTTGGTTTATTTTTGTGTTTGTTTTTTTCTCAATGCACCTTCAGTTCTCTTTCTAGATACTTAAATGGTTATTGTATTCTTTACATTTTACAGTTCTGTGATCTGAGTGCTTATTCAATGTGATCAAGGTGATCATCATATTAGGTAATGATTTTCATTGATTGATCTAGGTAGGGAAGAGCAAAGAATTCAGCAGGCTTTTCTATTTAGCATTACTCAGTGAAGCATAAATACAGTCTTCTCACACAATACAGCAAGAGTTAAGGGCTATGCAGCAGCTCTTCCTTCTCCCTCTGAGTGTGACAGATGTCATAAACTGTCACCCAAATCTTATCAAGCACAATATATATGGTGTTAATATGTCTTTGACTATTTATCTTTAGATAGAACTTGTACTTGGTTTTATATTTTTTTGTTTCATTTTGTTTTTTGATGATAAAAAAGTGAAAACCTCTAGAGATTTAAATATATCAATATTTCCACTATAAATAGAAAATCCATTAAATTTACTTTCAGGCTGTGGAGTTCATTTTCTACTGTGAAACTTCACTGGTTTTGGAAAATGTTTCTAATGTTAAAAAAGATAGAGCAGCTTGTGACTTCAAATAAAATTGTTTAAATAGTAAGATGATTTTCATCATGAAGACATTGTATTTTTGCCATCATCACAATTAGTATCTTGCCACTTTGTACAATAAATTGGAGAAAGAACAGGATGAGCTAGCCCTGTTCAAGTTCCAAAAGCATACAGAAACAGAAAATGTAGATCAACTTATTATCATTTTATATACGTAGCTGTCATGTTAAGTCACCCCACTGCAAAGTAGTAAATAAACAAAGCATATTATGTCAGAACTTGAAAGCTATAATAGATTACTCTTGATACTCTAGACCCCTAAGGCAATGTTACAATCTGCAGTTTCTAGCACAGATATCTACTCTGCAATAAAGTGGTAATAGAAAAAGCTCACAAAGTCTTTTGCTCTTTGGCTTCTTGGAATTTGGCAGGCTGTTCATCCACCTGACACAATTAATCCCAACAACTAGACAATGAAACAACAGCAACATGTGAACTTTTTCTGAGAACCGCTTTATCATATGTTGCATAAAAATATTTGAGGGCTGGGGAATGGTAGGACTGAAAGTTCAGTTCATGATTGTTTACAATACAGCAAACTTTAGTCTAAACGGAGACTGTGAATAGCTTTGCCATCTGTTGTGTAAAAAAACAGAAAGAAAGAAAGAAAGAAGAGAAAAATGAGTTCCATTTGCTTCAAACAGCTATGGGGTGGTCAAGCTAGAATACTTGGCACAGGAGATGTTTAGAATTGAAAAGGAGTTTACATCTGGTCCCTGCTCACAGCTTATTTAACTCATCTGTAGCTGCCTTTGTTATCCCAAGCTCTGAAATCTGTTTCTGCCGTTCCTCTTTGGGCTTGCTGCAGCTCGTCCTGGCTACCACGAGCAGGGATGTGAAGCTGCCCTGCACTGTCCGTGGCTGTGGCAGGCAGTCCAGGCCAGGAGCTTCTGCAAGTACAGGCTCCCCTGCAGACACAGGCTGCCAGGGCTCAGCCAGCTGCTGAGGCAGACATCCCTGCTCCCAGGAAAAACAGTGGCACGGAGCAGGACCCCTGCATGCTAAGTAGGAACCAAGTTCTTAAGTCAAAGTCTCTTTTTCAACTCATAAGGCTACATTGTCATTTTACGCTGTGGAAGGTGTTTGGATTTTCAACAGAAGCAATTTTGGGCACCAGTGACCTAGAAGAAGGTGATCTGTAGTTGCCACTGCCATCAGAAGTCCTTAACTTGGCGGCGTGAACCCAACTGACGCCACAGCTGGAGAGGTTTCAGTGGTGGCAGAACCCTGCACACAGAGTCACAGTTTGGCCTTAGGAGCATTGATAGCACATCATTTGCTTCTGTACTGGAAGAAATCCCAGGACTGGAAGACATAAGTAGAACCAAGGTAGATATTTTAGGCTGTTGAAAAGCTTCCTGTGGACTCCCATCTAAAACCAACAGTTTGAAAATCTCCTTGCAAAAGGTCTGAATATTTTCACAGATTTTCAGATGTACATGTGTTAGTGAGTCATATCCTACACTTGAGGAAAGCCAATGCTGCTTGTCTTCCATTGTACTTCATTATTATTACACTATCAGGAGAATATGGTGAGCATTCAATATCATATAAATTTACTTGAATACATAATACACAAACCTTGCAAAGTTAGCTATCTTTAAATTTATCTGGCTTTCAGCTAATTTTGAAGTGTAAAAAAAATCTAAATTCAATCAGGCAAAATGTGTTGGAGATACTTTCTGAAAACTTTTTTATGTAAATCACCAGACTATTCTAAACAAGCCTTTTCCCCAGGTGAGAGATACAATAAAGACAAGTCTTCATTTATCAAATAATTCAAGCATAATGTAATAAATCTACAACTTAAAGTTTAAACTTTTCATCATATTTGACAGACCTAAGAAAACAGGATACTTATAAAAAATAGCAAATTATTTTTACTTTGACCAAATATTGCATTTTTGCCATATAAAAGTTTCCAGAGATTAAGTTTAATATCTTCCTACCAAGAACCTTTTCTGTCCCTCCTCCCCTCCTTTTTTTGTTCACTTCCCGGCCTACTTGGCTATGGTCTAGACTGAAAATGAAATCAAATTATACATGAAGATATAGGTCAACATTTCTAGCTCATTCTTTTTAAGGAAGGATTCTTATGTTTAATTCAGATAAGGTTTGTCAAAGTTTCTCCACATCTCAGCTGAAATAAATAAACTGTCAAATTTATCAAGGGTAGACCAAAACTAGCAATCCTGGGCAACAAATACTGAAGAGGTTGAGGGTGGTGTGTTTGTACTGCTATTCCTGGGAAGTCAGATCATGCTATTGTAGTTTCTTCCCCCAACATCTCTGGCAGGGTACATCCATACCTGCTGTGTGGATAATAAATGTGAGAACCCAATAAATGTGGTGCAATTCATGCCTGTCTAAAAACCCCCACTTTGCTGTAATTCTCTTGCAACTGTTGAACATTGAATGGAGCTGCAGCTACTTTCATCATGCCTTAGTTTAAAATATTTTGATCTTGAGGATGGACCATTCCAGTGTCACACATTCATGGGACCATTTAGTTTGGAAAAGACCTTTAAGATCATTGAGTCCAACTGCAAACCTAACAGTGCCAAGGAGGAACTAAACAGAAACCCTGCAAGAGATTGCCAGTGCAAAGAGCAAAGTACAATAGGATTGCTGCAGATGTCCAGGCTCTGGAGTAAGTCTATGAGCTAAGAAAATAGAGGGACTGCCTCCTTTGACTTTTGTCCCTCTAAGGCAAAACCAGAATTTAGTCCCAGACAGGGCCTTCAAGTAAAATTCAACTCTCATCTATGGCAAGGAATCTGAAGGCAATGAGAGAAACACCTTTACATGCAAACTTGACCCATAAATTAAACTAGGCTTGTCTTTTTATATTATTAGTAAAATATATTATTCTGCAATTACTGATTAGCAACACTCTTATCAAATATTCGATGTTGCTAGAACCTGGAATAAAAATATGTCTGAAACCCAGTTGGGACAGGGATTTTCTTATTGCACTCTTTTGCTGCATAAGGTCTCTGACCATGTAAGGTGTCCCACAAACTTTTAGAGATGATCTGTTTAAAACATTTTATTCTTTTCTTATAAAATTTCTAGATTATATAAGAAAAGAATAATAATCTCACCCTTTTCTACCCCTTTTTGACAGTTTGAGTAGGACTTGAGGGATGTCTTAGCTTCAAATGGAAAATATTTGCTGAAAAATCTGTTGAATAATTAGGAGATACATAGCATTTTACTTATCAGCTGGTGTAAAAAGTCATTAAGCCTTTACTATTATTCCGGATATCTGGTGTTAAGTGTAAACTGAAAAATTGCCCTAACTTAAAAAAAATAGTTAAATGTGGCTTGATTTTAAAACTTGCTGTTGTTTTGAAGTTGTTATATATGCCTCTACTAAAAAGAGAAAAATTTAAATACCTGGAACTTTCTTCCTATTTTCATGTGTCTTGTTCAGGAAGACAAATTCCTCAAATCATTGTGTACCCTATGTAGCATCTATTGCATGTAATCACTACCTGCAACAATGCTTTGGCTGGAGCACAAAAAGTTCTTACCCTTGGGATGAGGGGTCAGCCCTTTACACACAGATTGTGAGTAGATTTGCCAACCCTGAACCTCACCCAAGATCTCCAACATATGTTTTACATTTCCTAGTCAGATTGAGGATTGTGTTGTTGGTGCCTTATATTTTGCTTTCCAATTGGAACAGACAGTCGCAGGATAAGAGAAGAGATGCCTTGGAATATTATTAACCTCTATCTGTCACTGCCTAGCAAGTGATTGTCCTTAAAACACTTTTTTGAAAACTCTTTTTCAACTTTCATCTAATTATAGAATTCATACATGTAAGAAGGTGTTCCTATTGCTTTTACAGGGATTTTTTTTCTATTGCCTGGTATTTATTTGATCTTGAAATTTATTTTTACATCCAAAACCTTTTTTTTTTCTACGTAACCACCTAATTTTTGAATTGTTATTCTGTAATCACATGTGCTTATGCAGCTCAACCAGCTCTATTTTTTTATGCTTACTAAGAAAAATCAAACATAATGCTTTTCAGATGACATTTTGCTTCAGAGCTTTTTGGGGAATTTGAAGTCAATGCATTTCTGGTAACAGTTCTATCATTGGATGAATTTATGAAATAATTCAGGCTGTGGTCCCAGTGAGAGAAAATGATGCTATCCTATGATATGAAATCAGTGCTTCTGCAGAAGCATATTATGTTTTGCAGAATCATGAAAAAACTGCATGAAGGTCACCTAGTCCATGTGCTTGATTTGATCTGCTTTTACCTATGGCAGTCCTGGAAGATGTTTGTCTAACCTTTTTGTAAAGGTATCCATTGTCATCCACAGTAAGTGGTTCTTTATTTCTCCAGTGGAAGTGTATGTCCATTTTTATGCATGAGCACACACAAAGGTGTGTTGGGTGAAACTTTGAGCCTCTGTATGCCTCATATGTCATAGCTAATTTTTAGAAAATTTTTTCTATGAAAGCAACTCTTTAAAAACCAAAATTCTGACAAATGGTCATTTTATCTGTGTGACAAAAGCAGTGGTCAATAGCTGTATGTTCATGGAAGAATTAATAAAGCAAAATAGAAAAAGAAAATAATTCTCCAAAAGGAAATAATAATAGAAAGCGAGACTGGCATAAAATGCTCTCTTTTTTTTTCCATTAGTTTATTAATGATGTCTGTGTTGACCAGATATATTGGGACAGATTCTCATTTAGGTCTACATATAAAGAGAAAAAATTGCTTGATATATTATTATGTTTCACAGATCTCATTTTGAAATATTTTTCATTGAAATTCAACATATTCATTTATAAAGATGAGCAGTATACATATTAGTAGTGAGTACTGTGTTCTTTAGATTATCTCTTTAGAAACAATTTCATGTCATGGATGACTGATAGAGAAATACCAGGCAAACTAAGCAGAGGAAGAGCACCAATAAAAGCAATTATTCCTGTCAAAGCAAGTGGGATTGTTTCCAGTTATTCATAGTTTAGATTCAATCAGTGCATGTCTAATTTAAAGTCAGACCTTTCCATCCTGTGTTGTGCTTCTGGACTTTGATTCCCTTTATCAGTTGTGATCATGACAGTGTAAAGACATTGAAGATCATGCCTTACTTAAAACAGACATTTAGTTCTGATTTGTGTTTTCTTGCTACTCTGCAAAAGTGACCACTCACAGAAGTCTCTCGAGGGAAATGAAATACAGTTATAGCCTGCATGCTAGTCTCACATTAAGCCAAGAGACTTAAATAAAAAAAAAATTAATGGAAGACAAGTACAACAAGCCTAATGGGTTATATAAAATTTATCTACAACCCTATCTAGAAAAACCCTACTCTTTATTTCTGTGTATCACAAATCCAGTTGATTGAAACCTACAGCAAGTTCCTGTTAATTTGGAAAAGTATTTAACCAGAATATAATTGTGGGTAATGCAAAGCTGGGTGGCTGTGGCTGGCCTGAAATTTGTTGTCAGCAGGAAGAAGATTAATTTCATTTGCTGTCTTTGTCATGTCTCACTGGCTTCCTGTCTTTTTAGCTTGTTACCCCCAGTGGGCTGCTGCTGTCACTCTCAATTCACTTTCTACTCAGTTATTTGTTATCTGATGGATCTGTCTACACATTTTCCCTATACGACATTTTTCCCATCCTGAAATGGAACTGTTATCACAAAGTCTACACTATGAGAGAAAACTTACACCGAACTTAAAATATTAAAAAAAGAAATAAAGAATTACATTTGTACGATTCTACAACAATGCTCCTGTCCAAGTACTCTGGCTGCCTGAGGAAAATTGCCTTTTTCCCTGTATTTTTTTCCATGTAAATGAAAGAAGCAGTGATAAAGTATGAAAGCATGTATTTATAGGCTCCAGACCTTACGTCTCAGTCCCTGCATCTGTGAGGAGGCCCAAGAATAACAGGAGTGCTCCACAGTGTTCAGAATAATATGGTACATAGACGAGGAATTGTTAAGAGTATGTTTGGAGTATTTTAGTTCATTTGCAAAGTGTTCTGGAATCAGAGAACATGGAGTGTTCTGCCAGCAGTGCTGAGTTTTAACAGGATTGCCCTGTAAGGGGACATCTGTATTTCAAAATGTTTATCATATGTGTATGAACCTGTGCCTGTGGACATGCTGTTTCTACTACATTATCTCTGCTTGCCCTGATGTAACAGATCTCTCTTTAATGCAGCTCTGCAGATGCTTAGGGACAATATGGGAGGACCAGGGTCAGACTGCCTTGCTCCTTCCCCAGGGGACCAAAGGAAAATCTATTCTACCATTTTATACCCTCTGGCTGCATATAGGGTATGTTTAAGTACTTTGCTAAATTGTCCTTAACAGCTGGGCTAAATGAATGCTGTACCATGCCAAGTGAGTGACAAAAGGCTATCCTCAGTGGCTATTCTTACAACAAGGGTCTTAACCCTATAGTTTCTCCTAAGGCTAAGAAAATTTTACAACGGAGAATGACCTTTTAATGTGCTTAGAAATCATACAGGTTTTGTTATAAAAGTAACTTCCCAAAAGTACACAGGAACAAAGATTGTGTAATCAGAGATGTCATACCCTGCTTTGGTGTAGGACAGAGGCTGTTCACCAAGGCCAGTTTTGGTGAAAGATTCCAGCATTATAGGCTACTTTTATTGCCAGAAGAGACAGACATCCTAAACAGGCAACCCTGAGAAATCTTGAAATTGCTTCCAGGAGATGTCTTCCTCTTACTGTTGACAACAGCATCAGTCTGTTAATTCTTTCCAGTTTTATGTACCACCGATGCTGATCAGCTATGTGACATTGATTTCAGGTGCGTTTGTGATTATATTTATTTCAGATTGTCAGAAGATGAGAAACAGTCGTATGATCAATTGTAACAGTGAGAGAATATGAGAAATGGGTAGGGGTATAATCATGTTTTCCCATGACCTTCCAATTTTCAAGTAATTTGTGTCTCAGGGAAATACAAAATGACCAACACTTTAAACTTCTTTTAAATCAGCCCTGAAAAGCACTGTAGTGTGAGCCCATTTTCTGATCTGCCAGCCTTCCTTCTAACCGTATAAAGTTCTCATTTGGGGATGTGCCCACAGATATATCCTGGCAGGACTAAAAGAAAAAACTTTGATTATCATAGAATCATATCATAGAACAGTTGGAAGGGACCTTCGACATAGTTCCAAACTCCCTTCCATGGCTAGGGACATCTTCCACTAGAGCTTGTTGCTCAAAATCTCATCAAGGCTGTCCAGTGTCCCACTGGATGGCATCCCTTCCCTCCTTTGCACAAGTCTAGGTAGATGACGTAAATTGCTTTTCTCTTTTCCACCAACACTGTAACCATATTGAAGAAGGCCAACCAAATTTGTCAGGCACAATTTGCCCTTGATGAAGCCATGCTGCCTGTCACAAATCACATCCTTCTTTCCATGAGCCTGAGCATAATTTCCAGGGCGATCTACTCTATAGCTTGCCAGGCAGAGACATGAAACTCACTGGCCTGAAGTTCCCTAGGTCTTCCTGTTTTGTTAGTTTTTATTTGCTTTTTGGTTTTTTTAAATGGGGTTTATGTTTCCCCTTTTCTAGAAAGGAACATCTATACTGGATTGTCACAACTTCTCAAATACAATGGATGGTGGTTTAACCACTTAATCTGGCAGTTCCCTTAGGACCCACTGATGCATCTTATCAGGTCCCATGCATTATGATGGATGCAAACCCAGTGAATCATTTGCTTTGCAGGAAGAAATAAAGAACATATATAATCCAAGTGAAGAGTTCAGATCATGCTTCGGCTGTTGCATGGGAGGCTCAGTCTCCAAACTTAGTCATTACCTACAGTAAGCAGAGTGCTATGTCAGGAACATTTCTAAAGAGAAAGTTACTTATCACTGCTAAAATGCAAAGGAAAGTTCTCTCCCCACTCCTGGAGTGAGAGGAATGGGAATGAGGAAAGCCCTTGCACTAATTCTGGAATGTGAGCTTGCAATACACAGCCATTTACAGACAGCTGTGGCAAAAACCCCCTAGCACTACTCTCATAAATTTTTGCTGTTGCCCAAGTGAGCTGGAAATTTTCTGCCTGAAAGCTGAGTTTTACTGTTCTGTAAAAACAAACAAATGAACCTCTGGTACCTCTTCAAATAAAAGACAGATGTTTTCTATTACATCAAAGTGGTAGCTTTACTACCGTGAAAAAATGCTAGCTTACTTTTTCAAAAATATTAGATACATTTATCAAAGAGAAACAGATGCTACAACTAATTTGCTTTGTAGGTGAGGTATGGTCCATGCAGTGCCTTTTTCAACAAGCATCATGTACATAAGTACATTCACAAAGTATCTTGGACGGTGACGGTAGCTAACAACACCAAACAAATGGAAAAAGAGATCACTTTTCAGGCAAAAAGAATATAGAAGGAGCTATAAAAACCAAAGCATGAGTTTTTAAACTAAAGCAGGGAAACTAAAAGTAGAGAAAGAGCATAGTTTGAAATTATTTGACAAATCTGTAATAAATTGTGAAATTGGGTGTGCCCTTTCCTTTCTATTGCTTAATTCAAAAGAGTCGATGTTGATAATATTACAGAATATTGCCCTGTGACCAGAACTAACAGTTATGAGCTTTAATGCACTATTCAGTTTCACTTTTGTAATCTCTGTAATGACTTTAGGTGCCATTCATGCTGTTAACCCACACACAGACCAACCACAATGTTTTTTCAAATTATGGTTGACAGACTGTCTTTGTTTTGCAAAGTTTGGGCAACCAAGCAAACATGTATTTTTCTACAACTGTCTATTAATTTGTTTGCCACTTTCAGTTGCCATCAACAACATCATTGTTCAGCAGAGTAGATGAGGATAGGGTGGTAGCTATTTCCTGAAGCTGTATTTTCATCACACTTGATGCAAACATGTACAGGAATCTCTGATCCTATACAGATGAAGGCTTCATGTTGGACAATCACCTAATTCTACTTTAGGTCACTCCATAATAGTTTTGGTTTTTTGGGGTTTTTTTCCCTGCTGTATTTACTACAGGCAAGAAGAAATGAAATAAAGTATTGTTGTAGAAAAGTTTTTGTTAAATCTGTGCTGTTTGACATATGACAAAAATGTATCTTGTAGTAACAGTTATTTTTAAAATAACTGTTAGGGAATAGAAAGGAAAATTCTACAATATCCACAATGACATCTAAAGAGTGAATTTAATTTATTACACATACATTTCCCATATGAAAATCAGGCTCTTTCATAGCAGCCAAGTTCTGAGAAGGACTTATGAAAGGACTGATCTCAGCTGAATAGCTAGAGTTATTTTCATACAAGGAGTCACACAAGCACAATATATTTATATATTTGTGTTTATAAATCATTTTGGGCAGGCTTCATTACCTTCCAACTGGAGAACCAAATTACTAGCAATAAAACATTACACTAGACTAAAATATTATATTATATGGGTGGCAAACACACCTTTATTACAAAATGGCATTTTAGAATACTTTAAAGTATTTGCATTTTTATTGTGACTGCTTGTTGAAGCCTTTCATCTATAAAACCAATTTCCTCAGACACCATCTGACCTTTTTCTAGAAGTTTCATCACATACTACAAAACCTATTGAATTTTTTTTTATTTTAATTCTTGAACTGCAAAATTTTGTGGCTTACAAATCTGATATTGCTTGGAAATTCCAAGGCTAGATGTGAATATAAAATCCCAATGAAAACCTGGAAATATTTTCTTTCCCAGAATGGGAACCTGCACTGGCAGAGTAAAGAAACAAAACATGAATTTTCTGTCTTGCACCTTAGGAAGGTATATCACTAACATGTGGTTTGGGGGTGTTACTATTTGAGGAAGTAAGGGGAAGACATTTTTTACCAACACAGTTAAAAATATATATGTCTAATTAGGAATTTGGGAATTTATTTACAACCACATAAAAGAGTAATAAAGAGCATGAATGTAGTAAATAATGCGTAGAATAACAAGAAAAGTATATCTAGCACAATACCAAGATTTATCTTATTTAAATTGTTAACATAAAATTGTATAAAGGTGATACTACTATCCTGTCTTTTCTCAAATCAGAGACATCTTAATTTATTGTTAAAAACCACATTCTAGGTTGTTTGGGTTTGTTTGGTTGGTTGGATTTTCTTCTTATTAAGAAGTATAGGCAATAATTTGCTAATAAAAATGTAAATTGAAAAGTCCAGTGTAAGAGAATTCACAGATAACAAAATAATATTTTCTGAATCTCTTCTTTTTCCATTTTCATGTCATGAGTGCAATGGCAATGGAAACTAGGAAAACATTTGTCATCATGATGTTGTTTGGCCCTGGGCAAGCCAGTCAACATCTCCACTTCTGTATGCTCAACAGTGGAACAGAGATAATAAAGCTGTATATATACTGTAAATCCCTGAGAGCTGGATTACAGCATCCCGCAGAAATACTTTTAGAAGGGATTAAAAAGCTTTGCAACGTGGCCCCGACTCCTCTCAAGTATTGCAAGAAGAGCTGTGCCTCAGAGTTGGCTGTAACACCTGCGTTAAAAATCTGCAGTGCCTGGTAGTAAGGTTTACCAATTGTGAATGGTATCAAGGAAAAAAGCCAAGACCTTTCCACTCATCTATAAAAAGAGTAGCTACATATCTGAATTAAGGTCATACAGTTGACCATGGTTCCCCCTTTGTTCACTTTCTGTAGCTGTCCTCACATGAGAACCCCGGCATCAAGTGGATGTGCCGTAACCTTGGGATCCTTTACCTGGTGCTTTCCCCCAGAATTCCTTTACCTCATTTCATCCTTCCTCAACTCACCTCTCCTTTTTCTTTGCGACTTTTGGGACTGGTAGAAAGAGCAGTGCAGAGCCATCATGCCAAGGATAAGGCTCATCTTCTTATATGTGTTTTAGAATATGCTGATTTCCTTTATGAATTTTGCATGAAGAACTTAATGTAAATGGAAAATACAATTACCTTCTCTCACAAAGTGTTGTGAGTATTAAATAGTTAATGACCACTAGGCTTTGTTAAGTATCATTTTGCAATTTTGATTTCTCAATTCTAAAGTGTTATTCTAGTAGGTATTGCATCTAATTATCTGTCACCCCTGTCTGGAGCAAAGGTCATATATTTTAGCTGGACTACTATTGCAGAATCTCCTTTGTCTCACAGCAAGGGTGTTACCTAATTTGGGATGGAACAATTAAACACTAAATGTTCTTTTCAGATCCCTTTGCAGATTTCAAGATTTGACGCCAAGCTTCATTTTTGTATGGGATTCTTTTAAAAATAAATCATTTGAACTTCTAATGAAATTCTGGAATTTATGTGACCAATAACTGGTAATATTATGTGACAAGTACTAGTAGTAATACCAGACTGGTATTACTACCACCATGACATCTGTACACTTTTTTTTTCTGTAGGAACTTAAGCTTTCTTTTTAGGAGCAGCAAACTGTTTAATAGAGCAGGTGTGTTGATTAAAGATGCTTAAGAGCAGGAGCAGGAAAGAAAATGCTTGCATTATGTCAAGGAGCACAATATCCTTTGCAAATTTTATCTTCTTTAATTGGGTTAATACTTCCTTCGTGCATTAGACCTTGCTTGGATATTTTTCACCACTAAAAGTTTTGTTATTAAAAGCAAAGATTGGCACTACTTGCATAATATAAATTAAGACCAAATTCAATCTTGGGAATATCTTAAAAAGAACAAGTGTCCATTTCTCAGAATTACAAAAATGGAGAATCTGCTTACAAACCTATAAATTTCAAATTAAAAATCTGGATTCCTTGCATCTTAGTGTATTATAAGAATTAGATTACTAAATTACATGCTGAGGAATGTATTTAACAAGTTACTTAAGAAAAAAGTAGAGGAAAACAGAATGAATATGAGAAGAAACAGTATCCTAATAATCAACATCCTGTAATCTAATTGTAAAATAATCTGACCTAAGAAAACTGGAATAAGATGTACAAAAGCTTTTTGTTAATCTATAATTAGTTAAAAATTATTTCTTGCTTAGTCTATACTCTGAATATTCTGTTCTCTCTTAATTTATGAAACAGAAGGTTTTTTTCAAAAGGGTATTTCTGAATTTAAAATCATATGGTGTATGAATCACATGTACTCAATCTTTAATTTCAGATTTTTTCATGGGCACTATTGGCCTCAAGACTCCATGTGAGGGTGCTGAGCTGTGAGGTTTGGATGGAAGGGTCCCTCTGGATGAACAGAGCAACCTTGGCCCTTTGTTGCTCCAGAGTGGTGTAGAGATACTCTCACACATTCCATGTGTAGATTGTTTTGGGCCCTCTCCTTTAAACACATCACTGCACCTGGATCTTGGATTGTAGTCTGATCTGCAATTAATAAAAAGTACAATTGAAAGATAGGAATGCTGCATCTCACTTCCATTTGTTCTCCAGATTTTCAGAAATCCCAGACAGATGTTTTCATTTAATATAAGAAAGACATGCAAAAAGTAAAAATAAGTGTATTTTCAAGAATAATGTAGAACACTGTGTTGATTGAATATTTTGAGCTTCCTTTCATACACTGTTCAGTTGCTATTTCACCAGTAATTTATTTTTAAATAGTCATCACACAGAACTCTTCAAATCAAGTCAACAACACTACCCATAGTGATTATACTACTATAGTATATATAGTAGTATACTATACTATATATGTGTAGTATACTATACTACACATAGTATTAATGACTAATATGTGGTATTTACACAGTGCTTGTCCTCCTCAAAGCATTTTATAAATATTGATTCATGGTGTACTGAAGAACAGGAAAATTTTGGGTGAACTATATTAATGTATAATCTTTGAATTAATTAAGCTTTATAGTGTCAATCTTGCTTTTGGCACAATTCTGAGTATTTTTGTTGGAATTTTCCTAGGACAATCTTCACCCACTTTATTTGCCCATCTTCCTGGAAGGTACTAGTTTAAATCTGAAATGTTAATGTCTGGAGTAGCATAATATCAGATTTATTCTATGTTTTTTGTTTTTATCTCTTAGATACAGATCTGCTTTGCAGGTTTTGGACACACAACTGAAAGCAAAAACACACAAATTCATCTTGGGCAGTTTAAAAATTGTCCTTCACACGGCTGATTAGCAACAGCAATGGTGATGGGGCCTCAGCCTGTGCAGCTCTCCAGGGACAACAACAGCTCCAAACTGGGAACACGAGTAAGGGCTGAGGGCAGGTGGGAAGAAGCATGTGTGCAAAGAGTTCACAAGGAAAATTTCCAGGTTACAAATACTGCAGAAGAGCCAGGAAAATCACAGAGCCATAAGGATGAACTGTGTTTCTCAATTATCACCTGGAAACACAGTGGAATAAAAGATTACCAGAAATCTTTTACCACCTGCTGTAGCCATTCTCAAGCTATTCTTGAGACAGAGAATGGCTGTAGAGAGGTCCCAGGAAAAACTCTTTGGTGTGAATAACAGCCAAGGACACTGTTCTTTCAGGAGCTCCCAGAAATTCCCAGGAGAATAAACCAAGTAGGCTAATTTTTAGGTTTTGGGGTGGGTTTCTTCTGTGTCTGATCTTTATCCATCTTAACCCTGATAAAATGTCTAAAGCCCCTGCTCTGAGGCAGGCTGAATACTCCTATGGCTGACTTAAATTTCCTTTCTTTTATTAGATTTTTGGAAGATAGATTGATTAGATGGGAAAATGCTCTCATCTATTTCCTATCCACTCACAGATCCTCTCTTTTCTTTGACATTCCCTTCTGTCATTGAACATGTGTCACTTTAAGTGTAGACAGTGATCTGAGGAAACATTGCTTTACTGCAATCCCCACTTGCATGTGCTAAGATAGACAATCTTATTTCTACCTCTTTGTACCTCTTTTACCTATGTGTAAAGAGCCTTTATCTCCCTTTTTTTTTTAATTTCATGTCCCCTAGTTTTATAGACTAAATGAATTCAATTGATTGATAACTTTAGAATAGCTACCACTAATGGTCCAAGAAGAGGTGTTTTTTCTTTTCGTAGAAGAGCTGCACAGCATCTCAAATGTTTTGTAACTATTTCTCAAAATCTAGATAAATTACTCTTATAAATAGAAGGTGTTATCCTGGCCTTATTGTTCTGAAAAAAAAATCCAGTATTTTAATGCAGAATTTTAACTTAAGTAGTGTACCTCTGGCTTTCTATATAGTGGATTGATATTGCAGTGCACCATCTAAAATATTTTGCTATTCTCAGTGATGAAAATGAAACAGTCACCTGGCAATTGAAAGGCCAGGCTTCAAAAATAAGATACCAGGTAGGAGGCAATAGTAGCTTTATCAACATATGTAGGCAGAATACAGGTTCCCTTAGGAATAAACATAGATCATATCTTTTCTTTGGCATTCCCTTTTGTCATAGAGAGTGTCCTTATAAAGATACACAGCAACATAAGGAAATTTAATTTCTGCCTGACCATTTCAGGATTCAATTCATTACTGCAGGTTTGTTGAAAAAAATCATTAGTCTACGTTTTTTTAACACTATATTAAACAGTTGGGTTTTTTTCCTAAATTTTACAAGCACTTGCTTTAATACATAATATAAAACAGTCAGTTTGTAAGGAAATACTAGTTTTCAATGTCATACTATGTCTTTTTCCTTCAGATGGTGAATTGCCTGTTTAATGCTTCTGCAGAATCTGGTATACATTAATTTTTCCAGTTCTGCCCTTCTGCCCTTCATGATCACAAAATCATGAGATTTTTTAACTCGTGCTTCAGAAAGTTAAAAAAAACCAGGCATAGTCTTTTTCTGAAATCTTCCCATCACAGCTGAACACCAAACAAGTGACAGGCAGCCATTAGAGCAGCACTCTTTTCCTGACTCTTTGAGTGAACCTGCTGGAAATTTCACAATGGCATTCAGTTGCCAAATAAAAGCATGGACATTCTTTTTCTTTGTGGTTGTTACAAGGTTTAGTAATCATTGCAAAAGATTTATACCTATACTTATCCTGAAACAATCTGTTGCTCCACTCCAAACATGCAATACATATGCTGTTTCTTATACTAATATTCTTTATCTCCTGCTAATCAATCTAACCAAATCAACAAATCAACTAATCTAACTAATCAATCTAACCAAATAGATTGAAGATTTTTTTTTCTTTGCGTCAGTTGAGTTTCTTTCTTCCCAGTCTTCCACATAACTGAGACAACAGGTAACTATAAGCAACCTCCAAACATCTTTTAACTAACAAAATTTTTATATACCTGCCAGCTACTGTTAGTTCCAACAAAGGCAATTATTCTTTTCTAGAACAGAAAAAAAAAATGGAAAAATATTCATTATAGTGCAGTGTAGTTCAAAAGTCGAAATGAATTTTCAAAGTTTTGTGCTTAACATTTAATTGAAGTTTAGTGGACAGTTTGGTGGTCTGATCTGAGTACTTGTTCTAGCATGATGAGTCTTCATCATGCATATGTGTTTAGGAGATACTAGGCAAATAATTATGTAAAGGCTTTGTGCTCTTTCTTCATTGCTACTTCTTGGCATTAGTCCCATTCCTGTGGCAAGATCCTACACTTAATCCTCTCATCAATGGACCTACAACACTTTAGACATAAGATAGTTTCTTTTCCATCACACCTTTGATGGTACGAAAATGTCAGAAGTCCATCTGTGGAATGAAAAAAAGAAGATAGTAGTGAGAAGGGAAAGAACTTTATGCAGATTTTTCTGAAATTTAAATAAAGCACCTACAGAGAGTAAGGTTTTCCTATTGGAAGTTACTACCTTACTGCCTGAAGTGCTTCTTACTCTCAGTACTCTGTGTAGAGAGAGCTGATTACAATATTAGTTCTAATTTAAACGTTTCATTCAGGTGGGTAAAATCAAGATGAATCAAAGTTTTGGAACTGATATTTTCTATTGCTTATGTTGTAAAGCAAGCTTTGGAAACACTATTGGAGTTCTCTCCTTTGACAAGCTCCACCTTCAAAAGATCTTGGTCCTCAGCTCCTAATGGCTCCAAACCAGTATTTTCCAGGTTTTTCAAAGATTTTCCAAGTGTGGATTTTCAGTACATCCACCAGTTTATACACTGAAGTTTTCTCAAAAAAAATATTAATCCCTCCAGTTTATGAACACAATCTGAGTTTCTCTGAAGGTATGGTCTTCAGTCTAAGCATAAATATATGACCTTTTGTCGCTACGTTGATTTGTTTGTAATACAGCAAATACTTATAAGACAACTGGATACAAGACAGAAGTCTGTGTATGTATATAAAGTTTCATTTAGGTAACAAAATTCTGAATTCTTATTAGAATTTTTTCTGTCTGCGCTAGTCTTTAAAATAAAAATGCTAAGCTTGGAATGTTTTTCTTGGGAAAAAACCAACCCACCAAACACCCAAAGAGTTCTTCCGACTTCTTTCTCCCAGTGGGCTGTCTACAGATATTATTATAATGTCCACAGATATTGTTATAATTCAGCATAACCTTTCAGATCACTGAAATGCCGGAGCAGCCTTGAGGAAGATCGCGGTGTTCCCTGCCCCGAGCGCCTTGGCAGCGCTGCCGGCCCCGCTCTGTGCGCGGCTCTGCGCGGGCCGGAGCGCGGTGGGGGAGCTGGGCACGCCGAGCGTCCCTGCTGCAGCACCTGCCTGGCCACAAACAATAGCTCCCAACCCTGCTCAATGTTCCCTTCGTGTACACACACACGCTAAACAAAATAGAAACTCTGGCTTCGGTGCCAGCCCAGACGTGTGTTTCTAAAGGTCAGTTTAATTCATCAGACATAGTTGAAAATATGCCAGTTGAAAAGATGCCTTCCACTGGGTCTTTTTGCTCTTGTGAACAAATGTTTCCTAATGTTAAATACCTACATAAAGGGCAGGTTCTCTCTACAGAACTGCACAGTGCCTATGTTACTGATACTGGGCTCTCACCTCTCACCTAGGCTTTTCCACTGCACTGAAGTAATGGTTCAAATATCAAGCTCAATACACTTCATGAGGGACTGGGGAGATATGTCCTGTTTCTCACCAATAGAAACTTGGAAATAAATGGTGGTATTATCTCCTTTATCACAATCTAATGCTCATGTTTTAGCAACATCCATAACATCAACAGTCACACTGTTGATATCATACCATAACATCAAAATCCATAACATCACACTGTCTGGCACATACATGCCATGGAAGTACAAAGGGGATTTGGAGATCTAAGATGAGCACTGGCTGGTGAGGTGCTATGTACAGGAGGACACAGGCTGCTGCACCTTATTTTGACTCAAGGTTTACTCCAATGCATTAAAATTCTGCTTCTGTGTGAGAAAAAGTAATACACCAAAGGCATGGGGGGACAATAAGCACAAACTTGCTATGAGTTAGAAATCTCATCTGCTTGGCATCCTGCCCAAGACTCTGGTTAACTCAGAAAAGGGAAGAAGCCAGAGGGATTTTGAATTTGTTTCTGGGAAAAACATAACAATGATGAAAACAGTGATATGAGCAGGAAATTATTTATTTGCACATTCTTTTACATTTGCACATTTTTGTATATATTATATAACAGTGCATTACAAACACATTAATTTGTAAAGACAAAGGAATTTCTTAATTTTTGATCATTTACTTAATGGAATGTTTCTGACAAATCAATAGTATCTGCATGATTTTCCTATAGATCTGTTTGTTGAGGTGTTTTTTTTTTCAGGAAGGTAGAGCAGCAACTGAAAGAAAAGGAAAGAAAAATTTATCTTTAATAAAAAATGGCTATTATTTGTAATCATTGTATAATTAATTTTTTTGCAATTACCAGAGTTTTAAAAGAAGTAGATATACATAAGAGATGTGAGGACAAGAAGCAGAATACACAAAATAACTTTGGTAATAAGAATACATCTAAATCTTATGGTTAGGTCTGAAAGGGGTCCAAAGAAGAAAAGCTCACAGTACCATTTTTCTAGTAAGTAAACATGCTAGAATATCAACTACAGAAAACCATTAGATTTAGGTGTCATTAGATTTAACTACACAGGTCCTCATATCAAAAGCTAAAATGGGTTACACATTGCTTAAGATTTCTGTATTTTTGTTTGCAAAGAGGGCAGTTAAAAAAAATTCTTCCTGAGCAATAGAAACACCTGAAGATAGTACACAGAAGCAATCACAGATTCAACTCCTGAAAACAACTTTTTGTGTCCACTAAAGTAACCACTTTAGGAAAGGTGGTGCAGGATGGTTCAACCAGTCCTCAGGTGAGTCTAATGATGCAACCAAACACCAGTTCTCCTCCCAGCTCTTTCCAGTTCCTCACCTCTGTGCCTCCAGGCCCTGCCCTGCTCTGCAGAGCACTCATGCCTGTCAGACACTGCTTCTCCTGAGCTCCAGCACTACTGCACACAGCACTTCTGGGACCAGCAGCATGAGAGCAAACACACCACACAGGGACCCTGCCTCTATTAAGAGCACTCAAAGGAATTTTGGCATACATATAGCTTTCACAAGAATAATTTTCGGTGTATCACCATAACTTTTCAAGGTATTTAGAGAATTGGCTATTCATAAAAGCCATTTCATGAGCAGAAATAGGGGATGGTCATTCCCCGTCTGGGATACCAACATCCTTTAGTGATGAGTTGGCCATAGGACTCCTAATACAGCAATTCAAAACCTAGACTGAAAATTATTATGAGCAGGTTTTAGTTTCATTGCCTTCTATGATTCTTTAGCATAACTATTCATATGTCTATTTATACTCGTGAACATGTCCTGGAATAACTTTGCCACTATACTACAACATCCCCATTGTAAATACTTTCCAGCAGGAACAAGAGAAGCCAGTTTCCCAGCCAAGAAACCAGACTTCAGCAGGAAGTGATCTCAGTAGGCATATCCTTCATTTCTGGAGTTATTTGCTTGAGCCAAAAGTCGAATGAGGACACATCTAAGCACATAAAGTAGTGTAAAGAAAATGTGCTACAAATTAAAGGGAAATCAGTCAACAGAGGATATACAAAGTACATTAAGCTCTCTTTCTTTTGTCAACAATACACACTTCTGCAATTAAAATAGCAATATTTTCTAATTAACATATTGAAATGGTAAAGTATTATTTACCTCTAAAATTCTTTCAGATATTCTACTGTGATCTAAACACACATGTGGATTAAGGGGTGTTTAAAAAAAAGTCTGTCTTCAGATGACATTTGGAAAATCTTGTACAATAGTGTGAAGCACAGAACATACACACTGAATTCCTGCCAGGATGCAAAGGTCTTTCCTTTGCATGCTCCTTATGCTCAAGACAGTATGCAAAAGGTAAGTTACAAAGACATTAGACAGTGATGACTGCAAACCTCAGAACATATAAATATCTTACTGATTTGTGACTGCTCCTTTTGCTTTTTTGCTAAGATTGGATGACAGTTTATGAATCAGGGCTTCATAAGTATCTGACAGTTTTTAAGGTATGTTGTTTTTAAACACCAGGAATACAATTATTTTTCCATAGGATACCTACTTATTTAGTAGTTATGATGGAAAAATACTTCAAATACTGTAACTGATACTTTGTGGTTTCTATCACTCAGTATGGAGCCCTGTATTTCCTGTATATCATGTACCTTGTAGTACATTATTATCTACTTCTTTGTGATTTTTTTTTTTTTTGTTCTGTGTATAATACCTGAATATACTGGAGATGGTCATGAGCACTCTTGACATCACCTCTGTGAGATTTACTGCCATTATTATTTCCACACCTCAGGGACAAGAGTACTATTGTTAAGAGTCCAATATATGCCTAAGGAAAGTGTTTATCTTCATCTATCTTTCACCTTGTCCTTCACCCTAATCTCCCTGTCATTTCTACACTTCCTTTAGCTTTTCACAACTGTTGATTCCACACATTGGTGCATCCTCCCTTTCTAGGCAGCAATACAGGAAACAAAGGGCAAGTTCATATCTATTTTCCAGTACCAAATATGACAATAGTTCCTGACAGCTGAAAGGGGCAACTCTAAGGAAAATTCTGCTCACACATTCCAGTCCTGGATTTTTACACACCCAGTTCAAATGAAACATTCAGATAGTTTCTGAACACCAATAGTCTCTATTGTGAATGTGGCTCTAATGAGACACTTGAGATTTAAGAAGGTTCACAGTTTGGCCAAATATCCACAGGTGTCACATCAAGGGTATTTCTGACATCAGAATGACCTCACTGCATTTTTTGACAGAAGCTGCAGTTGGAAATTGGCAATTAGATGAGGTTTACCCTTCCTCAAAAAGCCCCAGACAAATCACATCTGATTGAAACTTGTTTCCCCTCCCATCACCAGTGTAATTACATGGGAGGCAACACTTTAGCTCAAACAGTTAAAGTTTGGCAGACTTACAAGCAAATGAAATTCTAGAGTGGAAATTATTGAACAACTTTATATGGCTTCTGTGTGCACTATCCATAAGTGGTTAAAAAAAAATCTAGATAAAACATAAAAAGTGCCAGAAAAAAAAGGAAATTTGTCTGATAATTGTAGAGGAAATAGGTCAGAAGAGAGTGAAGAAATTAATAAATACCTTTTACTGAAGTCTTTAAAGAGAATAAAATTCTCAGTAGGAGCATTTTGATTTTAAATTTTATTTTCTATCTAAATTTCCCAATATTATTATAATATAATACTTCACTCTTAGAGACTTGTATGAAACATGTATGTCCTTTTTTGAATACACCTGATGCTTAATAGATTAGACATAATTGTGTGAACACATTTAATCATTAAAACTCTTAAATGAACAATGATTCATTCTAAATAATAACGTATTTATAGCTAACTTTCCAATACAGGAATAGGAACTTTCCTAAGGAATAGGAAAAGAAAAAAAATGTATTGTACTAATTTTCAACATAAATTTCTTTTTTTATATATTTAAGGAGCAGCAAATAATTTATGAAAAATCAGCAAAGAAGATTGGCAGAGTGTATCACAATACTGAATTGTGACATCAGAACTTGTTTCCTGCTGAAGAACAAACACTTCTTGAGTGTTAAGATTTATACAAAGGAATTTCTTTTGACTTTATTAATTTAATCCAGTTCTTATTGATGGTGAAATAATATGTTAAATTATTTGTTCCCCTAGAACTTCCAATCCAAAACATTTTAAGGGTTACTCAAATCTTACAAGAATCTATTGAGAGCAGAAACCAAAAGAGTATTTTATTCCCTCATGCAATATTTCTGACAGCTTTTTTTACCCATAATCTATATTGAACAGCTGTGCACATCAGTAGTGAGAAATCTATTAGTTTATTATGTGAATCCCATAATAATATTTCCTCCTGGCATTTTGTTCCAATGATTAGAATTAAAATGGGAAAGGAGTAGGGAAAGTGGAGAAAATACTTTCCAGAAAGCAAGAAATAATGCTTTGAGATTTGTACATATTCTGGAAGATTAAAATAAAATAAGAAAAAGATAAACAAAGAAAAAAAGCTAAATGCTCTTGCAATCCTTCTTGTTATTCAAATGGCTCTTCATGGAAATTTAATTATGTCTTTTTTTGCCCATTCAAGGGCTTAGGGCTTGCCTACACTGCAAACTAAGACATTTTTACAATCTCAGGAGTCATATCTGTACTAGTTTAAGCTGGTTAGTAAAGATAGCAACAGGAATGAAGACGAGACATTCATTTCAGAAAAGTCTATATAGAACTGCCAAGAGCTATAAGAAAACATCCATGTATTTTTCTACTGCTGAAGTTTGTGGCTTTTATTATTACTAAGTAAATTAAAACCAGCAGAGATATCATTCTCTTCTGTTCACTGCACAGATGTACAAAAGCAGGAGTACACAACCTGTACCTGAGTGTGACAACTCATTTCAGCTGCGGTGCTCCCATCTATCTCCCCTCCTTCCCAAAGGCTCACCAGATACCAGCCAGGAGCAGCAGCAGATTTAATGCTCTGGCTCTGGAAAGCTGCTTTCTAATGCCATTTTTCCTGGGAAACTGGTCTCCACTCCAGCACACAACCAAATTGCAAATGTAACTCTCACACGGCATTCAGCAGTTCCAGCAGTCCCATAGGACCCAACAGACCAACAGGCTGAAGAAAGATGGTGTCCAAAATCAAGCTGCTATTCCCAGAATAATTAATTTTTCACACTGCCACTTCATTTTCAGTGATTGAAATTCTGTTGAGAAAGAAATTGGTCAGGAAAAAAGTCAAAATACTGTTCAAATAGCAACATGCCACCTCTGGCTACTCTTTTTTCCAGAAACTATACAAATGGAAAGATGTGTTGCCTTCACATAAATATAGGCACATGTATAGGCAGTAGATCCAAGTCCAGTGTTTCCATATGTGACACATCCAATCAAGAGGGAAAAAAAAGTATCATCATGGTCTTCAGAAGCCTCCACTGAGGTTAAGGAGGCCTGCTATGGCAAGAGAGTTGGCCTGCTGTGCCCTAAGTCTGCCCAGAGATTGTTGCCTCAAAGAGTTTGAAGGCTGTTGATAGAGCATAACATTTTGGAAGGAAATCAACACTCCATTCTCTATTTAGCTAGTACTATATGTAATGATATATTTTCACTTCACAATATATTTACTCATTATTTTCATTAAATAAAATCATATCCGTTCAGAAATCTGTTTGTACAATTTTAAATTTTCCTATCAACTTCAGACGTAAAAAAGTCTATCTTCACTAAGCTATTACATAGTAAAGTCTGCCTTTTCTACACATATTAACTTGCTAAACAACATAGGAATTATTTAGTACATGAATGGAACATATATACGGGCAGAAAAGGATATTAGAGAGGAAAATAGGATTAGAATCTGGAAGAAATCAGTAATCTGAACTAACTAAAATCTAAATACATAAGAGTAAGAAAATGTCAGAAACAAGTATCAAACAGCACAAAAAATTAATTCTCAAAAATTAGATCTCTGGTAGCTAAATAAAAATTTTGGGGGGGGGGGGGGGGAGGGAAAAAAAAACCCCAAATTTTCTTCCTATGGAAATGCATATGAGATCCCTTATAGTTTAAGTATACATATGGGATAAATTTATTGAAAAGATTTTGAAACTAAAATAAACAAAGACATAGGGTATGGATGAGACCCTTGTAGAAGAATGCCTGACTTTTAACTCTTCTCCAAAGAATTTTGGGATGTTGATACTAACACTCAGATCTTAGAATGAGGTCATATGCTTCTATGCAAGTAACTAGTCTTTCTGCAGATTTAAGTGGAATATCAGAGCACTGTCTATGCAGAGGTTTACATTTATTCTAAATTAGATGTGGCACCACTAAGAATCATGACACGTTTGTAACAAGCAATAAATTTGTAGCAGTCATAGAGTCTCTCTTTCCCCAGTTGCACTTGTAAATATTTCCTTTGGCAGTAGACTGTGAAAGAACCCATACTCAGTATTCAAGATCATGATGAAGTCATACCATACAGAAAAATATCATAGGAGAAAAAGTGAATAAATCCTCATTCCTGTAAAAAAAAAAAATAGATATATTCACAATGACATACAAAGCAGGTTGCATCTAAAACAAGTAAATATTTATGTGAATCTTGCAGACAAAGATTGAAATTTAAACTTGTGAGAGAAAGGTTGTCACCATAATTTATGGTTTTCCCAGATAAAGATCTAATTTTTAGCAAAAACAGGTCACTCATTGTTTGGATGGAAACCAGTTGTTACTCATTATTATGCTGGTTATGACTCAAAGAGGAAAAACATTCCCCAGACAAAATTCAATGATATGGGTGGAGCTCCCCTTTGAATTTTTGGTTTGTTTGAACTCAGTACTCAAAGTTACACTTGGGGGATATGAATCCACATGAAATGAAAATGTTCATGTGTACTTTTTTGAACCAATTTGCTAAGATTACACAGCCTTTTCTATAAAGCCCCAAATCAGAAAACTATTTCAAAAATGTCTGAAATTCAGAATAGAGATAAGACATCTGCAATAAAAATTTTTGAATGCTCAAAAGTAATTCCAATTCCATTTGGAATGCTCAAAAGTCTGAGAATACTATAATCCAATAAGAGATATTAATTTGCTCTAAAATGCAGCATGTCTCTAGCTTCTCTCAATCCACTTACTGCATACAGAAGAAATACTTTACTGAGCAGGGAGTGAAACTAAGTAAAATCCTAGCTTTAGGAAGATATTTTGGAAGTTGAAGCCATTGTCCAGGTGAAACTGATTGCTATGCCCAAGCAATCCTACAGCATGTTCTCTTCAGAAATACAGCCCTTGCAATTCCTTTATGAACCTGAGTGCATATTCGTATATCACTCACACTATGTTTTATAGCAATACTATAATTTTAAACCCACCTGAAATATATGAAAGTTGACATTTTAGTTGAGATTATAATTGAACTTTGGTTCAGCACATGAAATATTCTTACATGTGAGAACTGGCTTCCCTGTGAGGAACAATGAAAAAGAGGGTTCAAATTTGCTCATCTGGCCCTTGGAGCTCTCATGGGCTTTCTAAGGACCAGGTGAGCATGAAGGGTTTCTCAGTGCAGTTGTAGGGAATCATGTCACCAGTACAAGCTGGCTTGCTCCACATGGCTGGTTCTGCTCAGTTATAGAAGTTGCTAATGTCACTTTAATGTACTTGATTTCGTGCATTAGGCCTAGACATTTTTTTCTTTTTTTTTTTTTTTTTTTATCCAGTAAGGAAAAGTTTTAATTGCAACAATCTAATATTTTTTCCTAATCACTTCAATAAGTTCTGAAGACTTTTTGACTAAGTCTACATAAAGCTAACCTTTCTGTTCCTTAACAGATGCCTGGAATTACTGAATGTAGCACATAAATTACTTGAATTATTCTATGAACATGTTTAAATACCACCAGTGGTACACAAGTAACAAAACACATTCCGTGCCTGGAGCAAGCATCTCAAGAAGTTTCAGAGTGCAACTGCTCTATGTCTTTCATGATGATGACAAGCATAACCATTTGTCAGAGAAGTGAAAATGTACATCAAACCATTGCCAACTTGTGAAGATAGCTTAGAAGCAAATAACCTTCAGACTTTTAGGTTTTAATGTGAATCGATAGATGAGAGCAAAGGAGATGCCATAAATATGAATTTTCATGTAGGTCAAAAGTAATCTCCAGTTCAGGAAAATTCCTAAAAAGCAGTGGATTTGGGAGATTTTTAAGATTGAGCAGCACAGATCTGTGAGAAACAGTTGATTATTTTGATAAATTGGCTGCTAAGACTGATCTTCACATGAAGAGAATATGATTAGAAGACATCATTGATCTATGGTATTTTACTGTCTTCATTCTCCCTTTATTTCATATGGGAAATATATATATATATATATATATATGTACATCCTTACTTATTTTGAATCATTATCTGTATGTTTATTAACATATAGAACTTATTTGGCTTTTACTTTATTTAATTTCACTTAATTTTCCTCCTTCCCACTGTATCTGTATCTTGCCTTTTGCTATTCCTTATGACTTCTGCATTTCTGACCATTTTCTCCTCTCTTCTGGCTACTCATTTCATAGCTTTTTTCAGTCATTATCAGTCTTTTCTTTCCACATGCAGATACATCTGGATGTCCTCTGTTTCAGCATCTGTATCCAGTAAACTTCTCACTGCACATTTCTCTTCTCTCCATGTGAGATCAGAGACAGCCCCTAAAGGCAGTAAAAAAAAAC
Source organism: Agelaius tricolor (assembly GCF_023055355.1). NCBI lineage: Eukaryota > Metazoa > Chordata > Aves > Passeriformes > Icteridae > Agelaius > Agelaius tricolor. The sequence goes on from NW_027269263.1 coordinate 51,201,351, forward strand.
AACCAACCAACCAAACAAACAAAAACAAACAAAAAAAACCTCCAGAATGCTACAGGCTACTAGGAATCATTTTTGATTGTCTTTCCTCATAAGGTGTCCATTCATTTGGGTGTGATTAAAAAAGATGGGTTCTCCTGGGCAGTAATGACAGATCCTTGTTTAGGGTCTTGCATTCTCAGTGGCAGCTAACTGTAATGATAGAGCAGCTAACTGTAGAGATGCAGGTCTTCTGAGTGAATAATGATGAATATTTCCAAATTTTACTGCATTTAAGTCACAGGTGTCTACAAGATTACATTAGTCTATGGAAGCTAATTTCACCAGCATTGTGCAATGGAGAGATACATTACTCCAAAGGGAGTAGAATGTCTAAGCAGAGCAATATTTTCACAACACTGTTTATTTAATCCAACAGTAAGCTACAACTGGTGATCAAAAGGCAAAGATATTTTTGCTCCTCCTCATCTATACCTCACAAAACTCTGTGATGGGTCAGTTTTGTGATACTGAACTAACTAAAAATCCTTTTTCTTGGTTTTTTTTGGAGTACCAGTTTCCAGATGCACCAGGGATCTGATTGATCATATTCCCCATTGCTCAGCCTGGCAAATGGATTGAGCCACTACAGACAGGAAGATTCAGCCACAGGCAAGATGATGAGTGACTGTGGTCACATCCTGATGGTTGCTGATAGTTAAGCCATTGAGGAAGGCATTTCTAAGTTATGCAAATAATGGCAAAAATATTTACCATGGAAGTATTCATTAAGTATCCCAAATTTCACCAACATAAAACTCTAGCAAGTAAAATATCTAACACTGAAGATGTTATACATTACATGTATTATATCTATTATACAGAACTGGAAGGTGTAGGATATTTCATCAAACAATTAATGATATTTCATCAAAAATAGCATATTTATCTAAATGAGCACAGTTCAACCAGTGTCAATATATTAATTTGTAAAGTAAATGATTAATTTTGTCTTGCTTTAGAATATTAATAAAACCTAGTTGAAATAAAAGTTTGGTTTATGTTTTCTTTTACTTTATTAGACTGAGTAATGTCAACCTCTACCCTTCTCACTCTACCTTTATTCATGTTCACTTCTCAAGCTATAAACTCCAGGAACAAAACCAGATTCAATAGAGAAGAGACCTGGCATTTTCATCTAATTTTTATAATGAAACAATTAAAAAGGGATGGTAAAGAAAAGCAATTTCTTATTTGAGTAGCTTGGTCCTGGTTTATGTTGTTATTTTTCACATTTACTTAGCACAAAAACCTGACAAAATATTTAACTAACAGTTGTTATTAAAGATAAATTCCTTTACCATTTGGCAAAGACCTTAGATCCCAAACTGCAAACATGTAATATTTTTACTAAAAGGAGAACATGCAATCAAGGGACATTTGAGTTTTGCAAACTCAGTATGGTTATAGCCATTTGAAAACTGGATCTAAAAGAGGTCATGAACATCGCTAGATCCTCCATCCAAGCATTAAACAAAACAGGAAATTAAAATATAGCATTCTTGATATTTTCCAGGTATAAGAACAAGGGCAAGAAAAACTATTTCTAACAGACCTTATAAACTATTTCCATCAAATATTTTAGGTCAAAAAGAAAGAGAAAAGGGGGAAAACAGAATCATCTAAAATTTTTTAGCAAGTCAGTTAGTCAGTGAATATAAACATTACAGAGATTATGATCTCTCAAAGGCTTTTTTTTCTTTTCTTTTTACCCAGGTGAGTAAGGCTAAAAGTTTATTTTTTTTATTTAAAGGAATAATTTTCCTCATTCTGTAACCAAAGAAGGAAAGAATAACACAGAAGTTCTTCTTATAAATATTTTCTATTTGTTTAATTTATTTGTAAAGTTTCATTCTCTTGTCAAAAAGCACATGTATTTCAATTAAACTAATATCCAGCTTAGGAAAGGTACTTCAGCTGAAATCGTGTTGAAACCAGGAAACTGTAGCTCCCTTGTTAAAAGCAATAAAAAAAAAGGAATCTTTATTATTTGTCTACAGGACACAGTGACTGCACAAAAGCCAAGAGACTACTAACATTGCTCAACATTGAAGTTCCCAAGAGTTAATAAAAGTCTTGCACAGGTTTGGTTCTCAAAATACAGCAAATACTAAAGGTCATCTTCTCAGCTAACAGCATGATTATAAATGACAAATGACATGAATGAAGCAGAAAGTTCTTCCTCACTTGGAAAAGTTCCCCATCATATTTACATTTTGTGTTACCAAACTTTGTGTTACCAACTGAGTTGCAATCCAAATGTTCCTTTTAAAAGCAGAGAGCACTAAAGCTTTGCTATTTATGCACTACAAGAGAGCAAGAATCATAGAAACATAAGATCTCTTAGGCTGGAAAAAACCTTTAAGACTATCGAGTCCTACCATTAACCCAGCACTGCCAAGTCCACTGCTAAACCATGTCCCTAAATGCCCCATCTGCATGGCTTTCAAATACCTCCAGGATCTTTCACATACCTCCAGGACCAGTCTGGTAAGCATTTGACTCTCCTCAGGCCTTACCCATTTATAGCTGCACTCAATGCTAATGTCTTCAACAAATGTCTGACTGCAACACATTTCTTAACCTAGGCTTTGAAAGTTTTAGTACAACTCCTTTATTATAACTTTTCCTACTGATTTTAATAAAGTTTCAGATTATTTATCTTTTCATAACCATATTCTTTTCTACAATATTTTAACCATTATCAGCCAACTACCGCAAATTAAAGGATGTAATATCAGATCAGGCATTCTAAATTAGTCAGTGCCAAAACCAGTTTGTAGTACAGAACCTTAGTCAGTTTTACCATTTGTCAAATTATTTTGTAGTTCCTAGTAAGGTCACCTACTCCATGTGGAAAAAGATGTATTTTAACAGAAATTCTTGCCAACTGTAAATATACCTCAAAGGAGGGAGGTGGGAAGATGATTCTATTAAATTATAAAATTAGACCATAATCATATTTTAAAGATTTTTAAACATTTTCATTTTTTAATAAGCAGTGACATTTTCTACCTCTGACCTTAAGTATCAGTGTGCAGGAGAAGCTGGGGGTTGGGTAAGGGACAAGTGGGTTAAAACAGAAGTTCAACATTAACTTTGCATAACCCAGGGACAACGGCTGAAGCCCATGTTAATCACCTTTTTTTCCTTATTATTGCTCTCAAAATGGTGAACTTCCATAGCACCATAGGTCAATAAATGTGTGTAATCCTCCCACTCCCAAGACACTACAGGAGTTTTTTCTTGGCACTTAATGAAGGCTTTCTTCCTTTAATTTCAAAACAAACAGCACTTTTCTGGGGGCCATAGGTGAAAATTTTCACTCTTGCAAGCCATTTACAAGCTACTCTTGTACCATTACATAGTACAAAACAGCTGAATGGAAAAACAGCTTGATGAATGGAAAAAAAAATAGACAAACAATCAAAACCCACAAAAAATCTAAAAGGAGAGCAGCTGCCTAAAGTTAGTAATCTACACATATTTTTCTAACAGTTAATCAGACAAATAAATGACGTGTTAAAATGTGTTTAAAATTATAGATCAAAAAAATAGATCAGTCTCTTCTAACCCTGTTGAGTAGTCATATTCTATCAAATAATACATTACACAGTTCAATTTGTGATAGAATAATTGGTCTGAATAACTATACATGCATCAAAACATAAGAGGAAAAAGAATCCCCTTTCACTTAATGAATGCATCAATAGGTACTGCATATCATAACTTACCCCTTCACTCATTAATATACCTGCCACTTATTTGAAAGAACTGGGCAGAGAAGAAGTAAAAATTGTCTTAAAGAATTTATTTAAAGAATTTGAATACAGCCTCATGCACGGCAAAAGTGTGGAAAAGGAATACACTTGCAATAGCTGCTGGATAAAGGGGATGCTGCTGGAGCACAGTAAGATCAGCAGCAGGGAACACCTACACCTGCAGAGGTAGACCCAGGGCTCAGTGCAACCCTCCCAGAACCCCTTTGGGCAGTGTGGCTGCAATTCTGGGGTTTACAGTCTCCCTTACATGCAATGGCTTCTTTATAAACCACAAACAGTCAGTTTTGCCCTGTCTGAAAAACAGGACTTCTGGCATCTGCTGGGCAGGGCTGTCTGAAAGAGCCCTTTCTGCAGGCCAGATCACCAGTGCCATTCACCAGCTCTGTAAAGTCTGGGTATTTCCTAACCCCTGTATGCCCCAACCCTTCATTTCATTTCAGCCCAACCACCTTCCAGAAGGGATTTTTCTGTGCTAGAGTCAAAACCAAACTGTGGCTTTCAACCTTATGCTCAAACTAACAGAGAAAAGGATTTATATTAGAAATTACTTTTACTTAGAGGTTTTTAAAAATAACAATTTGGGGTGGGAGTTAAGAAATATGATTAAGGGATTCTATAGCTAAATGGATGTTAATATAGTTATTTATGAGATTTCTGACACCAATTTCAGGTAGGCTGATGAAAGATAAGTCTGAGAGGTAGTGGTGAACATCAGCTTTTGACTCCATTGTGTGATAAAGGTTCATTTGGGCAAATGGACAAAAGTACTGGAGGTCTCTAAATAGTAGATCTGAAAAGGAGATCAGAGAGAGTGGGTGAAAGGTAAAGGAGTTTGCCAGGTTAACTTACAGTGAGGACATTCCTGCACTGGAACATAGGCAGCAGAGCTGTAGAATCCTACATGGCCAATATTTACTTTAGCCACTGCAGGTGACATGGTGCTGGGCAGTGTTACACCACTACTGTCTGCTCTTTCTGAAGATGTCACCTAGGCAACTTCATCACAGGAACCTCATAACTAAGTGCCATAGTAAATAATGTCAGGTTAGTTTATATAATACACATAGCAATGGATGCCTGCTAAGCAGTCAGATAGAAAAATCTGCTGACTGTCATAGCTCTCTCTTCATGTTCAACACCCCCTGCACACACAAAAGTTTTCACAAATTGTTACAGTACTGACTCTGGAAGGATTTTCCCATTAAAATATTGTGGAATGTTCAAACAATCAAACAAGCAAACAAACAAAGAAATCTTGAGCCTTTTTACACAGCTCAGACACAGAATAAAAAAGCCAACAACCTGATATTTTCTGGAAGTCAGAAATCAGATATATGTCATGTTTTATGGAGATTCTGCATCCAAGTACATGTTATTACCCCTATAAAGAGAACATTAACACACAGAACTGATCTCAAAGCATATTGGCATTTTAGGCACTTTGCCAATGACCAGGAAGTTAAGAAAACAGAAGGAAAAAATCACATTAATAATATTTTACTAGAATTCTATGAAAAAAAAGATCCTGAAAGCAGTGAATCCAGAATGACAGAGGCTCTCAGAAATCAAGAAGGAAGCTACGAAGCCAATAATGTACAAATGGAAAATAATGACTGAGCTGTGTAAATTATTGAAATCCTTTTAGTAAGCCAGATGAACAATCAATGGCACACTACAGAAAGTCTCTCTAGTAATACATATGGTTGCTTAAAGATCAGTCAAAAAGAGCAGAGCAAAAGCAGGTCAAAGCAATTATGAGAATTATCTCTCTGCTGTCGCATACTACAAGTTCATCTACACTCAGGATCTTTTAAGAGGTACAGAATCCTAAGGACATTGTGGTGAGAGAATTGTTTGCATGTTACAGTGGTATTTAAGTACTGATTATGCCTATTGAAATCTACAAAAGGTAATGTAAAACTGTAAATCTAATACATTTTGGAAATGTACTTCCTGAAAATATAACACAAGTGAGGGAATAATAATTAATTTAATAGAAGCTATTCTCTAAAACTTCTTGAAATCTCAGATTCCTTCTGTTTGGTTCCTTGAGGGGACAGCCACTGCCCACTGCTTCACCATAATTCTGTGGAGTGGGATGACAAACATGATCACTTTGCTCTACACAAGTCTACACAGCCTGGCTTACAAGCAGCCCTCAAGCTGCAGAACATGATTCCCTTTTGTGTTGATTTTGATGAACACCCTCACCTATATATAACTTTTAATATATTTTTTTCTCTTTTCATGATAATTATAAATGGCTGCAAAAGTGTGTAGGTGTTCTTTAAAGTACTCTGTCACTGCACTATTCTTTTTGACTTATTACTACATTTACTACCATTTTTTACACATTGAATGAATCCTGATAGAAAATGAGTAGTGTTGAAAGGTACATACAACCAACCATAACTGGAAGCAGCACTTGCTTGAGCTTTACATTGCTATCCCTAAGCACAGAGGACATGTTTCTAGATAGGGGTAAAGCTCAAAATATTGGTACTGTGAGGAAATCTGCTCACAGTAGATTACTGCTTATTTCTGCTTATTTCTTTCTTAAAATGTTTGCTTTTACACTATTACACCTACTTTGAGGCAATTTCTTCTGTATTAAATACAAACAGAGTCAGAGCAGATAAGATTATTCAGGAAGATATCAGGCATAGGATAGATTTTAACTTTGCCTTTGAATTAGGGACCACCTCTATATTTTCTCATACAGAATTTTACACTGAGATAGATAACTCATATCTCAATGCACTTTCATGGGCTAGTTGGTAGTTGATATCTCAATACCCCTTGTATCTCAATACCTATTTATACCTAAAGACTTACTTGAATTCTATACCCACTATCTATTCTGGAAAGGATAAAGAGCAAATGGTGAGATTGAAGACCTATTAATGAAGTTACTCATACAATAATCATTAAAAAAATCATTAGCACTCCCAAAAATCACAAAATATTAGACATTACCTTCAAAAATCAAACCTTTTGGAATGAGAAGGCATCTGAATTTAGACAGATAAAACTATGGGTAGTGAAATCATTAGCATTCCCAGATTTCTCCTTTTACTTGTCCCAAATGATTCTCAATGTGCCACTTTCACTCATCTATTTTCTTCAGTTGCAAATTGATTACTATCCTACCAGTAAAATCTGCTTATGTCTTGAATTAATAAACACTCATCATTTCTGAAGGCAAAGTCTTGATCTGTCCAGCTGATGCCTTCCTTCTTCAATATGCTACATTTCATTTACAGCTGGTCTTCCTGCTAAATCTGTTGATGACTGTTCACTCAACAGAGAGAAAAACCTGTGGTGTTATAATCATATGCAATATATGAGTGGTAATGCATTTCAGAGGGTAAGATAGGATGAGCAAAGTAGCATTTCTATCAGAGCTTGCTATCACTTAAAAGAAGAAGAAAATTTCAATAGAAAATGTTGTATCTTGAAACTCCTTTTCAATGAATCATGCATTATCACAGTTTGAGAATTTATGTTAAATATATTTAAATTAAGAAGAAAATTAGTATTGGCAGAAGCTTTGTCCCAGTGATTTTGTGAAACTTTAAGGTCCTGAAAATACTCTTCACTGTTATAAATATTGGCTACAAAAGCTTTCAGGTTTTCTCACAATGTATTTTTTGCTTGGTTTTTTCCATTCTGCTATTTCTGAATTATGACTATTTTAGCAGCTTCTCACCTGAGAAACTTCAAGATGTTTGTTCAGTGGTGTTCCCCAAGTACAGATTTTTCTGACATTGAAGAACTCCTACTTCTGTCATTCCCCAGTATGACATCAGTTTATGTTGCTCTTGGGCCTGTTCTGTCATGCCTGGGGGTATGCAGAACTAGCAGCAATAAGATGATTTAAGCAATGATAATATAAATCTTGCTGTGTTACAGTAAATTAATATTTTTTTATGCTTATTGCTGTATCTTTTCCCAATGTAACCTTTACCCTTCAAAATCAAAAATAGCTCATCCATAACCACAGAAGACAAGCTGAACTTTCCCACTGAGAGAGAGTTTTCAGTTCAGCCTGCAAAATATACCATATATTCCAAGAATGCATTCCCTTGCCTCTGCTATTTTAAGTGCACCTTAGGAAGCTATAATAATTACTGTGCTCATCAGCTGTAGTAATTGTAGGGAAGAATGTTCATATCAAACAGAGTTTGCACTGCTATGGCAACACAGCCAGTAATAACAGTGTGGACCATTTTAGAATGGGGATCCCCAGTAAGAGATCTGAAGCACTTGCAGGTGCAAAAGATTTTTACATGTGCCAGAAGTCCTCCTCTAACAGCAAAAAAGACAACAATCTGTGGGGAAAGAAACAAATACAAACCAAAATCAATGAAACACCAAGCCATGCAGCCTGTAAGGGCCTATACTAATACTGCCCTGGTTTGCTGTTCGAACATCACTTCTGAAATCAGAATAATTGACAAATAAAATAGCCTGTAACTGATAGAAATACCTCTTTCCACCTTTCTGGCAGTGTACTGCAGCCTAAAAAAAGGTGCAAATTATAATGGGATGTGGATGCTAAATTTAATCACATTCACACCTTCTTTAAGGATCCTTCATGTTACAAGAGCTACAAAAGAAACTTAGAGTTATCTACTTGTAGAAGTTATTTCAAAATAAAACAGAGTGCCACTTTTAATGTTCAATGGCTACTCTGAAGTAGATCCCCGTGTGGGAACTCATATTCTGCAGAAAATTTCCTTTGTTCTTCTTTCAAATTTACCTTAATCCACTTGAGATAACCAGAAAAAAGTCTCTCTTTGCAAGCTATTCCAATCAATTTCCCAACACAGCTTTTTACTGTAAGTGCAATCAAACCTAGTGACTGAAAGTACTGGTTTTAATGGTCTATTCTAATGCTAGGACTTCCAGGAATAATGAAAACTTGCATTATTAGAAATAGCATAGAAATAGCAAAAGACAGTTTTCAGAAACAGGCAGACATTTTTTGCTCATTTGGCAGTGAAGTCCACAGCATGACTTCATTTTGAAAGAGTTATCCCTTGATGCAAATTTTCTATCACGGATATTTTTACAGAGCATAAAAAGTGTGCTTATGTACTGGAATCCTTCCACAGCAGCCCATTAACTAGACAGCCTTGCCTGCACCTGGACTTTTACTTCCCCTCTTGTCCTACAGCTACTGTTTCCTCAGTCATGACAATCACAGGCACACTGTAACTGTGTGATTAAATATCCACGTATTCCAGTGAATTATTTGAATGGTCTGGTTTTGATAACATCCTAAAAACAGGCTGAATTTGTAAAACAAGGTAACTGGTAACCTTGGCCAAGATGGATGTGTTAAGACCATGGGAACTAACTACTGTTGACAGGATCCTGCTCAGACTTCCCCAAGGAAAACTTTACAGTTAGTGAGGAGCCAATTACAAAGTATAAGCAGAAAAATGGATCCAACAGACAACAGATTGAGACTAGAAGGTTTTCCCTTTTATGTTTGCACCTAAATGACATTCTGTCACCCCAGCCTAAACAAGGAAAGTGATCACAGTGCCCTTAGGAAATGGGCACAAACCCAAAGTATTGCAAAGACAGCCTGCTCTCTCTTTCTTTAATTTCAAGTTTTAGTTCATTGGAGTTTCATGAACGTGAAGTTAGGGCCAAAAGCACTCAGGGCATTTTGGATATGAGCTGTACTGCTGACTGTTCACTCCAACAGAGCTCTGGGAAAGCCCCAGCCTCAGAAGAGCTTCTGAACAATATTTCAGAGCTATAGGCTTCCCTCAGAAACCTGTAACAGCACAATGCTTTCCTCTCGTATTGCAACTTACAAACAAGTGGGATTTTTACTCACTGCTTTTTGGTAACCATCTCTTGCTATACATGCCATGGACCACAGGAAATTAGCCATGTTTCCATGTTGCCCACATTCTGATAATATTATGGATAAGGACAAGAGGAATAACCCCACATTGACTTCACAATATGTGAATTCATGTCACATTTGGTTCTAGTTCTTGGTAAATTACCAGAGAATGAGAACTGGATGTTGTATGCTTAATTTCACTGAATATTTGGCTTCTAAGACAACTGGGTCAGATTGTCAGCTTTGTACCTCTGTATTCTGATGACTCAAAGAAATGTGGCTTTCTTTCCAGTGCAGATTTCCTAGTACAAAGGAGTTCCAAGTGGGAGAGCAGAATTAGCTGTAGCTATACCAGACAAAAATATATACATATCTGAGCATTTCAGCATATTGACTGTTCTGGGGAAGGTCTATAGCTAGACATGTTGTAAATCTTTGGTCCTTGAGAGATTAATGTAATAAAAAGTCCAAAGCAGTCAGTAAAGGCTTAGATCTGCAGTGCAGCTGATCCAGAAATGGTCTTGATCACCATAAGGAATGAAAAATCTGCAAACAGACCTCTTTTAGACACCAACCAGGAGAAGACAGAGATCACACCATCAGGTCCACCTCATTCAAGATAATTGAAAGTTCTCCAAAAGCCTTCGGGATTTTAATTAAAGAGAAAAAAGAATCTTATTATAGTATGCTGGATTACTTTAGCCATGGAAAGATAGTTGCTATTCTGGTATTGACTGAGTTCCTAAAATAAATTCCTAAGTTTGGCTTTTACTTCACATTATTCTTTAAACTGAAGATAAGAAGGAGATACAGATGATTAGACTGAGTCTCAGCCTAAGAAGGAAAAGGAACTTTTAGAAACAAGAGAGACTCACAGAGGCTGTACTATGTCACTGTTAACTTCTTGTCAGGAGAAAAAAAACAGATGTACCTATATTTGTATTTACACTCTCAAATTAAGAATAACATAAACTATTGTAGGCCTTGAAAGGTCAAATTGAACATTAAGTATTTTTTTAATTACTGATTATTTAGCCTCACTTATTGCTCATAAAAAATAATTTATAACTGTTCTCACATTAATATAAAAGAACATAATTTTTGTTAATATAAAAGACACATTCTTCAAGCAATCAAGACAGTTATCTTGTCTTTATCTCTTCCTTTTTTCCTTTTTTAAAACCCAAAAAATATTTTCAAGATTTTATTGCCTTAAAAACTACTAACTTACTAACTAACAGGTCAGTGTGATTCAACATAGAAAAAGCTTTGCCTCCCATCAAAGTCTATTCTATTCAGGCTGAATGGTTTAACACTTTACTTCTAAATTCCTCATAGCATGGATAGCCAGCCGTGTGTCCCTGCATACCCTTTTATGTCATTACTAATGTGGTGCTGTGGACTGTAGATGCTGTTCTTGAAGTTAAGACCTGTGCATTTGAGGTCAGAAATCCGAATTTTTTCTAGGTTTTCTGTTACTTGCTCCAGTGTTACATTACCAGACAGAACTATTCAAGTTTCCACTATCAGGAATGGAAGCAATTTTTTTTTTTTTTTTTTTTTTTTTACTTTATCTTCATTCTTTGATTCATCAAATCTAATTTTTTTACAAGTATGACTTTAGGAAGGAATTTTCTTTGTCTGCTTACATGTTTCTGAGAAAAATTTTGCCTCCATTTTCAAAACTTAAGCAAGTAAAAATCATTCCACCTGAGAATTCAAAATACAACTTGTAATACTTTACTTATTTGTATTTCCCCATGCAGCTTTAAACAAGTAATCTTAGTTTTTATTTTTAGAGAAAAAAAATCCTCAGTAGTGCTCAGTGTTCATGCTTTCCTTGACCTTCTTCTGCTCACAGTTTGCCTGAGTAGATAAAAAAAAAATACATAGGTTTCATAGCTGTGTTGCTCTCTAATAAGTCATTAAATTTTCTGCTTAACTGAGTATTTTTATTCCTCAAAATGTGTGGGAATGAGCAATGCGCAACCACAAAAATGTCATTCAAATAGCAGATAAGCATAAGAAGACAAAAAGGCACATGTACGTAACATCAGATATTTAATTACAAAAAATAAAGATGAAGTTAAAATTATTTTAAGAAAAATTTTTAGGGAGCAGAAATAAATCCAGTTAGTGTTACTGAAGACATCAGTAGGTGCAAGCATGTTACATAAATGTTAGTGTCTGTGCAGGTATTTAACTGTGATTAGCAATTTCCAGGAAATGTCTCCTCAACCTCCCTGAGCTGGTGGCTGTCTCTCTCCTGATGTAAGGCTGAGTGGCATCAATAGGCACATGGGAGAGCAGGCCAGGCCAAAAGTGCCCTCTTTGTCCCAGAATTTGTCACCTCACGTACTCCAGGGTTAGTTCCTGGTGCTTGGGAACAGTTGCACCTGCGAGCCAAGGCGGGGACCCTGAATGACTGCAGCTGCAAAAGCACAGGCACATTCTGCCTCAAAGGGGACTGGACACCCATGAGTCCTTCCCTGGAGTCAACAGGAGGCCAACGTCTGAAATGACCATCACAGGCATCATTACACCCTCCAGGGTGTGACCAGCACAGCTCTGGCAGGGCTGACAAATACATTCTGGAACAGAAAAGAGGCATGGAAACATATGGTTTGATGATGAAATCCTAACTGTTGTCAGAATTCAAGTGATTCAGAGGTGGAATGTTACCCCTTATTATTAATCAGTGCGTTTTTAACATGAATACATAGGCGTGTATATGTGTACATATACACATGCATATTCATTATGTACCTGAAGCCATATTTTGCATTCACTGAGAATGTTTTATAATTAAAGTGTTTGCATAATTAAAGTTCTTTCTTGCAGAAATATTTTCTATCATTGTGCAGTAAATGACAAAATGGGGAAAAGGAGGCAGAGTTGGCTTATCTTTGAATGACATAAACATTATTTCATGCTTTGTAGAATCCATTTACAGGAGTTTTTAAAGTTTGCTCTATTTAAAATGTGCAAATATAAAAAATTTAATCTAACCATGTTCCTACTTTAGGCACTATATGTTAGTATCTTTTACTCTTTATTTTAATGCCAATGCTTAATTAGGAGAGCCATTAAAAATCCCTGATATTTATTGAATGAAAAAAAAATCCAGTGCAAATACCTTTTTTAATTATTATAGTATTTACAGACATAATATAGATAATAAAGTCAAACATAAAAATTTATAAGATTATAAAATGAACCAAGCCTATTTTATACACGTAAAAATAGAAGGTTATTTACAAAATTGGCAAACATAACTGATGAGAACAGCATCTGTGTTAAAGGCTGATTTAATTTTACTTTTGTAATATTCATTTAAGATTTTACCCCTTAATCATGTCTTTGGTCTGGACACAGCACTGTAGAGTGCTTTGTGACATGCATGTGACAGCTTTGATTATAATCCCAGACCTAACTGGGTGGCCTTGGACAACTGATTCCTGAGCTTGGTTTTTTCACTGTCAGTAGTGTGTAGGGGAAGTAAAGTCTGTTGTTTAGAGGTTTCTTGACTAATAAAATGGAAATGTTCATCCTTATCTGTTATGTAAAGATGCTACAGGGATTTTGCAGCTAATATGTGCAAACTGCTGCTTGTGAATATTAAAAGCAAACAGTTATGTGCTATTTATTTGGTTTTACAGATATAAATTACTTTATTTATAAAAAGGGAAAACTAGAAAATATTCTGTGGTGTTTTTAAAAATGAGACCTTCTCATGTTCCAGAATCATGTTATGATGGGAGTTGGTCAAAGCAGATGATTTTAAAACTACAAGAGTGTATGCACTAATAAATATGCTCTGCATGATGTAAGCTGGGTTTTTCTAATCACATCTCCATTTATTACAATTTTTAAAGCAGAAAGCACAAGAGACTTCATAACTGCAGGAAATATCAGTGACTAGTAATTATGAGCAAAAATAATAAATACTTTTCTCAGTTAGGGACCAAGATGTGAAACAATCATTAATTTGTATGGATTTGGAAGAACAGTTTCTGGTAAGTCACACGTGTATCGTGCTGTCAAGCTAAAGGGAACAGATCCAAGTTTTAAGAAGAATTTGTTTCATCTTGTGGCTGGAACATTTACAAATGTTGCTGTGCCATTTTCTCACTGGAGCTCCCCAGTTAGAGGCTGTCAACTTCACAGCTAATGCACATGAACAGTAAATCACCTGCATCAGTCCAAATGACCCATCCAAACCATTTTTAGTTTAGATACCTGATATTACACTGCATGGTATAAAAACCTTCATAGCCTTGGTTATCTGTGGTGATTTCAGTAGCAGAGAAGTGGAACAAAGAGCTTCACTGTGACCAGTTAAACTACTGCAAAGGGTTGGTAACTGATTGCATTCCAAAATCTTACATCTACAAGCAACTACAAGCAGACTGCAAAGAGGGAGAAAATAATTATGTCTGAAAAAAAATAGTTAGTTGCAAACCTTCACTAAAAGTGATGATTCTAAGGAAGAGCAAGAAAATATCCCAATCAGACTTTGATAATCTTATGGGTTTCACAAACCTTTGAATTATCTGAGTGACAACAGTGAGATCTCTCAGATGAAGAGATGGTTCTGGACCAAGTTGCTTTTGACATGGGAAGCAGAAGAAGCACGAGAGAGGAAGAACAGATCTGGCAAAAGAACCAGCAGAGGAAACTTATTCTTGCTGCTCTTCCTCCTGCAATTGTGGCCTGGGAATTGTAGCTGGTTTGCTGCTGCTGCTGATCTTGTATACCACCAGGTTTGGTCTTAGAATTATTATTTTGCAAATTACAAGGTAATAGTAACTATCCCTCAAACCTGCTGTCCCCAGATTTTAAAAACCTGGGAAGAAATAAAAAAATTCAGCTAAAATGAATCTCTTAGAAGAAGAATCAACATTTAGGGGTGATGAAAAACTTACAAATGACTCTTTATCTTAGATAAATTGTCCATGTTCTGAAATTATTACACACTGAAAATTTGTATACTGTCTCTCTATTGGGCAGATAGATTAACAGAGTTTGTATAAATTAAGCAGGCAATCGAACATATTACTATAGCTATTCTTGTAGATTTATCTTATTCTGCAAAGTGATATATGAGTAGTTATTTGTTATTGATGACACAAATATGAAAAATAATATTTCTGTGTGTACATGTTAGGCATCAATGTTTTGGTCTTGGGAAATTTTTATTTTCACAGGGAAGACTCCATCAGCCCATTTGAAATATATTCTGGAAACAGTCTTCAATAAAAAAAGTAATATAGTCCAGGACTGAGTGGATGACTCTGGCAGGCTCTGTGTGGCACAAGTCAGGTGCTGCAGGTGGCCCAGGGAGGCCCTCTCTGATGGACACTGTTCTACCACCTCCAGGAGCTCTGGGGCTCACATGGGGCCAGAGAGAGGCTGATGGAGGTGGTTTCAGGCTGTGTGTGCTCACAGGGCCCAGAGGCACCCCAGGGTTTTCTTACACTGCAAGCATTAAAAGAAGCACATTTTGTGTTTTACGGAGGCAGCCCTTGCAGACCTGCTGTCTCTATGGTAAGCGTGTCTGTAAGTTTACTCAGCACTTCCAGTCTGTTTATGTTCTGGTTCTTGTGATCATTTACTCAATAAATACAGTCATAGAGTAACAAATCCACTGCTTAGTCTTATTTCCTCAGCAACTGAATAAAAAGTATTTTTTTTCTGAAAGGTAATATTTTCAGAAGTTCCATAACTCCCAGTCCTGTCCCACTCTTTTCCATCAGCCAGGAATATTAAATGGGTCCTAGCAGAGACCTTTCAGCTTCTAGTGGAATCAGAAATACTTTGTGGTTCAATTGCTGTTGCTGAAAATCTCAGTTGTGCATTTCTGAAAAATTAATAACTAGTGAGAAATCTTTAAAATAAAAGCAATAATGCCCCCAATCAGCTTCCCTGAAATCTAAATAGTCTATAAACTTCATTCAGAGCCATAGACTTGTCTTTGAGATTGAAAAAAATATGACTTTGCCAAAATTTCAATTTCCTTACATCACCATATACTGTGATTACTCCTACCAGAGTAATCCACTGTCTTACATGTAATGTGTGTACTAGAGCTGGCAATTCACCTTAAAAACTCAGATAAATGCCATGGCTTAACCCCAGTGGCATATACATACTGTGCAGCATCTTGCAAGGTCTCCCCTCTCCACTTATGGGGAGAAGAAGAAAAAAAAAATGTCATGGGATGACATAAAAATAGCATAATAACTGAAATAAAGTAAAATATAAAACTAATAGTCACATTAATTATATTAATAGCAGTAATAATAATAGTAGTAATAGTAATAATAATAACAGAAGTAACTGAGAAAGAAAAATGATGCACAAGAGAAACAATTCCTCATCACCTGCTGATGGATGAACAGTGTTCCCAAGCAGCAATTGGCATCTTCCATGGGCCAACTCCCCTCAGCATGTGTACTGGGCATGATGCTCTATAGTATGGAATATCCCTTTGGCCATACTCCCTCCTGGCTTCTTGTGCACCTGCTCCCTGGCAGGGAATGAGACACTGAAAAGTCCTTGATTTGAATGAATACTACCCAGTAATAAGTCAAACATCAATGTGTTATGAACTTTATTCTCATACTAAATCCAAAATACAGCACTGTACCAGATAATAGGAAGAAAACTCCTAGCCAGAAGCAGGAAAGTAAAGAACTGAGGTTTCGTGGCACTAAAAAATACAATGGTCTTTAAAGAGGGGAAGACTGATTAAAGGTGTACCCAGAGTTTGTTGGCTTCTTGTCAGTATTTCTTCCATACAGGCAATGGCACCCTGACAGTGTCCATCCTACCACCCCTGTGTGGAGGGACAGGCACATCCACTGCTGACTGGTACTTTCACAGACCTCACCTGCTGCTTTCTGCAGCTCAGTGTCCCCCAGCTGTATTTTTAACACTGGCAGCTCAAGTCAATGCTTGCAGTTAGATTGAGTGGATGGAAATGTCTCTGCACTCAGACAGGGAGGGAATTTGCAAGAAGTTTACAGAGCAGCATGATCAGATCAGCAGGGAAAAGCACCAGGCACCTGGTTCTCACCACATAAATTGTGAAGATTCATACTTGAAAGTGGTTCTGGTCTGGTCCTTCCCACTGAGTGTCCATTAGTTGCTGCAGTTCAGTATGTTCATTCCTGGAGCACATCTCTGAAGTTATTTTTGTTCATTAGGCTGCCAGGGCTGAGTGGGCACAGGCAGTTTTGATGGTTCACCTCAAAAACACATTTAAAAATTGAAGAAAAACACTAACACAAATGCACCCATATGACTCAATTCTTCTTCCCTAATATACAACCAGATTTGTTAAAAAAATGGAAATCTATCCCTCCCAAAGCCTCTTTAATTTTACTCCCTCATTGTTTTCATCTCCTGTTTTTTTCAGAGCTGTTTGAGCATTTGGGCCTTTTTATACACAACTTCCCTCTGTATATTATGTGAGCCTTGTATCCCCTTTCTTTTCTCGATAGGTACATTTGTCTGCACAGTTATCATCTAACTGCATAATGCTTTGGCAGAACAACTGCTGTGTCCAAGCTTCCTGTATTAAATCAGCATTTCTGAGGGTGGAGGATAGAGGTTGCAAAAAAGGAGGCGGTGTTCAACAGAGGGTGGCACCTATATAAAATATGTTTTGGGGTTTTTACTAAGGAGAAACATACAAAATTAAAAATGTTTTTGTTAGGTCTGAGAACGGAGAATGGGAAAAAAAGCATTTCATACATACTTGAACAATAATTTATTTCATTTTACTTTAATTGCTATACAGTCAATGCTTAAATTTTACAATCCTTAGTAACAAAGGACTTTAAGGTCATGCTGCAGGCAAGACTCGTTCCAAAACAAAAGTGGCAAAATACATACAGCATTTTGTATTCATCCCCTATGCATTATTTAAATCTCTTCCTGGAAACCTTGGCCGAGTCTCACTCATTCTGAGCTGGGCATTTGCACTGGGTGGTAAAGTGAGCCAGGTGCTGTGTTAGCAGCACACCACTCCTGTATGTGTGCACTGCTGAGCACCCAAACCCATAGGCTACAGCAGCTGATACTCCCTACCCGTCTCCAAAAACCCTGAACTACTTTTAGCAATGTTTTAGGTTTTATTTTAGAGATAGAGCTTTTACCTTCTAGGGGTTCTGTTCATAAGAACTACAGGTCTGTCCTGATAAGGACATTGCTCAGGACTTTTCTCAATAATCTGTACAGTTTTGGTGGGCCATGCTCACTGACATAGCTACAATTACAGAGGATTTATAAAGGGAAATAGATTTATTTATAGATTTTAATTGTTTTTTATTTTCTAGATTTTCTTCAAAGTATATTTTGTCAAAATAATTGTCCTGCCACTATTGGCCTGAGTGTTTCTGTATGTGTATATTTCTGTTTCTTGACTGAATGCTTGTAAATTTTCAAACAGAAAAACACATTTTTTATTGAAAATAAATTCTTTTTAAAAATGGAAAATATATTTGAGGACTTTCAGTGCCTTTCTGCTTATAAAAAGTCTGAAGACTCTGTCAATAACAAGGCACTTAAACTATATACCCTTATCAAGCAGTTTTGGTTTTGGTTTTTTTTTCTCATAAAATTCAGGATATTTAGGGCTGTAGAGATGAAAAGTTGGTCTTTGTAGGTGTCTGGCTATACAGTAACATTGTAGATTGAAAACATGCTCTTTTTTTCTTATATGACAAAACTTAAAAATTCACTTAAAATATTGCCAGTTGAATTCATTAGAATAATGTTCTTCCTGGCATGGAAAAAAAACAGAAAAGGTCCTCCTCATTGGGTAGCTGAGAATATTCAAGGTGTCTGGCAACACTTGATGGAAGATGAGAGAAGTAAACCTTTGGGATGGAAAACATTTTTCCTTCATTGTATGGCCAGCACTTTTATTTTATACTCCATGATGGTCTTACACTATCATGCACTTTAAGCCTTCCCTCATCAGGATCACAGGAGGGAGATTGCAACACATTCAGACTATTACAGCATTTGCCTTGAAAGTCACTTTGCCTCTAGCAGGGACCAAATTACAGGAGACCATTAAGTATTAAAAGTCCTGTACTCACCCAGTGTTTAGCTTTTCTGAGTAGGCACCTTCATGGCAGCAGCACTAAGTCTGTCAGGATGCTCACCAAAGGTTTTCTGCCTGTTCCTCAACAAAACACTCTGTTCATAGCAACACACTACCAGCAAGGATACTGTGAGCTGAATGAAGATTTGGGCATTTCAGGCTCCAAAACTTGGCTTAATTATGCCCCAGGAACCTGCAAGGATCTAACAGGAGTCTTTAAAGTGAAACACTTGTTGTATGCTTATCGCAAAGGTCACCTTCTGGGTGATTTCTCATGGGCAGCTCCTCACAGCACTGACTCCTTCTTCCTCACAGCACAACCAACAAACTCCATCTCTCTCCTCACCCAGCTAACCCACTCTTTTGTAGCCCTCATCTCCCTATTAGACACAGCTGTGGCCTATTAAGAGCAGACCTGTTCCTAATCTTTGGTGATATTAGCACAGCTGCAACTCCTCAGGGGTGAGACTGCCTTCTGCACTATCTTTATTTTCTTACATTCTATCCCACCACAAACACTGACTTGACTGAGTTTCCTCTATGTCAATTCATACCACTGGTCACAGACATCAGCCATGTTTTCAGAATCCTTATTTTGCTGTTTCCTTCCAGTGGCAGATGTTAATAAAGCACGACTGGCAAAGAAAAGAAAGAAAAGGAACTGGAGAACTCTGGACTGGAGTTTGGAACACATTGTCCTGCTCCAGACCTTCTCCTGACAAGTTTCAAGCCTGATGCACGCACAATGTTGTAAGGAGAGAAATAGATATATGGGAAAGGCTAAATTTTGGAGGAAGGGAAAAGACACTTATGGAGACAGAGTACCTTTTGACCGGTAGCTTGATGACAGATAATAGCACTTTTTGCCAAGAAAACCAAGCACTTTTATGTACAATTATTTAGATGTGTTTAATAGGAGCAGTAATGGGGAAGGTTATAACTGCCTATTAGTACTGCTTAGACATTATAGGTAGTCTTGTTCTTGTGCTTCTCAGACAAGCACTGTGTAGCTGTGTGCCCTATCATTATTAGCCTAAACTAAAAGAGCAGTTTTATGTCATATCAAAGTGGGGTTCCAGGTGTCAAAGACTATAAAATAATACCTAAAATTCTTTGTTCTGTGTGGTTTTATTGCTAATTTGCCTACATCTAGGACGTTTTTCCAAATTAAGACATGAGTTACAGTAAGGTTGTTTGGCTTTTCACAGGAGAAAAATCATTAAGAAGGTAGTAAATGGTGAATAACCCAGTGGCTGATTTCAATGTACATAATGTCATGGACCTATGACATTAATAAAAATCATAATCTTTAGAAAGAACGGCCTGGTTTAGTATCTAATCTGGTAAGGGCATCTGTCCACACTAAGCTCATAGCAAGAATATGGCTATAGAGAAGAGTGACTCACTTTGCATTCAGTAGGAATGGACCCCATCAGCACAAGATAAAAGGAAGTTGTGTGCCTCACCCTCCCAAGCCCCTTTGAATATCCCAGCCACTGTTTTATTCTGCCAGATGGGTTGATGACAAGTAGCAATCAGAAACTCTCTGGCTTAGTGCTATTAAAATCATTACTGGAGAAATTTGGAAAATAGCATTCTTTTCTTCATCAGCATTCTTTCATTGCATTAAAATATTCTGTCTTTTATGAGCTGAGTCATAACAAGCTGAGACATATTTACTCGTTAGACAATTTTTAAACATTATAGAGTACTTGCTCAGAATATTACTACCATGAGCAAGACAATTGACATTTTCAACTTTAATATGAATAAACTCCAACATTAGTACTGCAACAATGCAAATGACTGCAGTACCTCTTCCATTAATAGTGCTCAACCAGGAAATTACTTTAAATTATGGTAGCTGGCATGCATGTATCTTGTATTTATGACTTCTCAGCAAATGCAGCTCAGAGTGGAAAGGCACATTTTACTACTATAAGAGTGAAACTTCCTTAGTCATAGGGTTTATTTGTTTGTTTAAGATAGATGAGATACTACATCCCTCCTACTGAATTTCACCACAAGAGCTGTTAGTAGACCATCTGAATTCTGTTTTCCCATCCTATATAAGGATCCTTCTGGATTAGATTTATTGTTGCCTTCCCTCAATTGCTCCAACACACAGAGCAGTCTCCTCTCTGATGATGAGGGCTAAAAATAATTCCCTCCTGAGCCCAGCTCAGTAACTGCAATATCCAAACACACAGAGAAGGCAGATGTGCTAGCTGGTAGCTGAATGTTCTCTTTCACCATTCCAGCCAAGAAATAAGGCCTCAGTGCTGGGATCAGAATAAGAACTTAAATCTGAAAAACTGGTGCTCAATGTGCATGGTAAGTTGCTTTTGAACAGTGGGAACAAAGTCAATTACAAACAAACAGGCAGCTCTAGCACAAGTAATTAACTTTGGTGCAGGGACAAATGAACCCTTCAAAATAAATAGACTAAAGGGTATGTCAGCTCATTGAGTAATCAGTCCAAGTAACAATATTAGCAATACTGAGTTATTTAAAATCTGAAGGCATCTTTTCTATATTTGAAATGTATATTTTGAAATATTTTTTTATTTCTTTATTCGTTTTTGCCTGCCATAGTGAGAGGAAAGAGACAGCAGTCTCTTAATCTGTGAGTTATCCTATTGCAAACTGGAACTGGGTTACCTGGTAAGGAGGGTTGCAAGATATATGTGGAGCCAGCTGTATATGTGTTTTCTTCTCTCTATTTCTTCTACTAATCAATAAAAGCTCTTTAAAGTGAACAAGTTCTTCCCAATAATGCAAAATAAATTATATTATTTCTACGTTTTACAAATGCTGGAAATGCTTTGCAGTTAAGCTCTGTGCCAGGATTCTTCTTCACTGGGTCCCTACTTGTATAACACAATTAGATATGGACAGAGCACCCCAAAGGAAAGCACAGTCAAGCATCCTCCCACACACAGACATGCTAGAGTTCTTTGGACAAAATATGCAGAGGTTAATGGAACTCCAATGACTGTACTTTGGACATCTTATTCAGATTTTGCTCACATCAATGTTTTTTTGCCTAAGACCCAGCTTCAGCATCCAGCAAATGCAAACATCAACACTGCATTTGTGTTTGGTCATACTTGATACCAGGTGTACATGAATGCTGTTTATGTCATCTACATGGCACCCACTATCACTCAATGGTCCCATGCAGAAGGATGGGACACTCTGTCCAACAGATCCAACATGCAGAATGATTACACTTGGCAGTATGAAGAATAAATCAATTTAATTCAACTCATTATTTTAGAAATCTTTTCGTGTAGACAGCAGAGGAAGGCAGACTACACAGAACCAAAGTTCTACATGGAGGTTCAACAGAGACAAGGATGACACTGAGCACCCTAAATGTGTCTATGTGAATAAATTAGATTTTACTTGTGGCTTTAACCTTCTGTGGTAGTAAACTGTTAAAGTATTCCCCAGCAAAGATTTGGCACATTCCAGCTACTATAACCTCTCAAATTCTCTGATTTTATTTAGCTGCTGTAACTAGTCAGTGACAATTGCTAATAAACCATTCATCTACCTGCTCTTGGAAGGGAAGCATGTTTAGTAGAGCTTTGCCCTGGTACCTAGAACATTCCCAGACATGTTTAATTCACTTCCATAGCCACGGAGTTTCTAATCATTACTTCATTTTACGTTAATCTTTTCTATATCTTGAATTAGGATACAAAGACAGTTGGGAGTACAATAGGATTCAGGATTTCAGAGTAGTTTGCTGCCTCAAAAAAATCAGATGTGTCTGAGGCTGATCAAGCTGTTGTGGGAGAGAAGTTAAGAATAGGTTGCTGGGTAAAAAAGGGTTGATGGTTCAAGAACTGGTTTTGAATACATATCCCCAAGATAAATTTCATCATCACACCTTAGGCAAAAAAAAACTTTGTTCTGGGGCTGCTTGCTGGTTATCTTTTGGCTGTTTTTTCCCCTGGTTTCCTCTTTTCCTGGGAACGTAGCCAGGAACATGGTGCTAAAAAGATAGGGTAGCCCTGCTAGCCCTGGTCCAGACCTGACAACCTGGACCTTTCTTCTCTGCCCTGATCCAGTGATTTTGCTTAGGTTTTGCTATAAACTATGCCTTGTACTCAAAGCAACCTGAAGATCCATGCCACCCCTTTCCTCTCATCACCTTTCATCCCTCCACATTACCACTATCATTACATAAATCACATGTATATACACACAGAAGAACAAATCACTTCTTCCTAATTAGAATTGCTTGAATAAAAATTGAGAAAAAAGTCAGTAAAATGAAGTGGGTGTAGTAGTTTGCAGCTCACGTGTGTGTTTGATACTTAATCAAATTGTCATTGATTGTGTGTAGGATTTCTGCTAACACTTCAAAAGCTGGAAAACTGGAACTGATCCTTAACCTGAACTGGTACAGAAATATCTTAAGATGCTTGTTCTTAAGATGGAAGGGTTATCTTTTGGCCTTCCATAGATAGCTGCTTTTACACTGAAGGACAGAGAGAATTCAAACACCAAACATTGCTGTAATTATCACAGAAGGAAATGGCATCCCTGGAGTATTGTCAAAGGAGGGCAGACAGCAGGATCTTCAGAAGGATGCTGATAACAGTGTCACAACTCACACAAAGGATGAACTCCTGGGGATGAAAGCAACTATCTATTCAGCAGTGCCCATCTGAAATACAGTCATGCAACTTGGCATTGAGTGGCTCAAATCTAAACTGCCAGATGATCCAGGAATGGTTGGACATGGTGTTAATAAGCACAGAGCCATGAGCCAAGACTCTGGCTGTGGACAGCCACTCTGTTCTGTGCCACTGGAGATCTGCTCCCACCTGCTCTCCATCACTCTGACCCTAAACACATTATCTGTTCTGACAAGGCTGTGCCTATGGGTGTTGCTTGTTCTGTTTCAGTCAAAATGAGACAATGAGGCAGCTTATCTTAAACCACATAAACACTGCTGCTTAATCGTTTTTAACCCAGCTCATTTTAAGTGCAACAAGTCACAGTAGGTTTATTTTGAAATGTCTGAGAGAAAACTGAGCTGACTGACAGACCTGTACACTGTCCTGCTCTCCTGTTGTTCCACTGGTGGCCTTTGCCAGGGAGACGATCAAAGTTTCCCAGATGCTGTAACACCAGAAGTCCCTCCAAGGAGAAATATCAGATGTGTGTGCCACAGCCCTTAGGATACATACTGGTAAAATTTCTTCCACGGGTGGTGCTAACCTTTAGACTAGACTAAGCCAACTGTGTTACTAAGAAAAAAGAAACAACAAAATTCTCAGAAATTCCAGTTTCTACCTTCATTCTTCTTAGGAAAAAAATCTGTCCTGTGACATTACTGCTCAGAATACAGCTACTGTCAAATGTCCTCAACTGTTTCTGAGAAAATGTCAATTTCCTCTACATCTATTATTCTAATATACAGACCATAAGGCTTTTTTGTATCACAGTAATTTTATCTGAGCTATCTGCAACACAGAAAAAAAAAATGTAAATAATTTTCTAATGTTGGTGTTTTATGAAGTTATTCAGAGGACAGGAAATAAAAATAAAAAATCCCTTGTAGACAAAGAGAGGATGGGAAGCAATTTATCCTCCTACTTCCCTATTATGTAACCAGTTCCTATTCTTCAGTGCAAAAATAAAATAAGAGTAAATTGAAATAAATCAAATAAATTACGTTTCACAGTTTCAAGCTCTACATTATGTCTTGGCTGTAATAATATACATTATCATTAATGGCTTTCACTTAACAGTGCTGAAAGTCAGATTTGTTATTGTCATCTTTATTCCTTGACCTTTGCCATTGGTATTGCTCACATGAAAGTATTAGTCTGCTGTCATACTACAAGAAACCATGTAATAAGGTCAATTATGCATCACTCTAAGTCATCTAAGGCTATTTTACCATATTTGCTTTGTGACAAATGTGTAAGATCACTGCAATTATCTACAGTGATAGTTAGACTTCATGCTATAGATTCAGATTTTAATTATATTAGAAAATACTAGTGCCAGAGGACTAGTGTAACATTTTATCACCATGAATCCAATATCCATTTAACTGAGATGCAACAATGGATAACTTCAATTTCTGAACTGAATAGTTATATTCTGGAGAAATGTATAAGTGAAAAAATATTGTTATCTACCCTCCAATTAAACATGCTTATCTGCTTTTTGATACTCATTAGGATTCGCAGGGTTTGGGGGAGCAATGAAGGTTAGGTTCCATATAAAAGTTCAGAATTGAGAAAATAGTTTTGTTGCTGAACATTTAAATTCCTACAGAGATTTGTGGGCTACTGTAGTATATAAAAGAAATCTGCATTAAGAGTATGCTTTTCCTTATATTAAGGAAGATGGCAGGAGAAGAAATTCTCCATTCAGCAGCCACTGACATAAAATAATATAAATGCAATTACATTCCCAAAGGACATTGTTTTGACAACCTAAGAAGGCAACCATATTTTCTGCTTATAATATATAAAAGATCCCAAGCACTTGAGTCTCATTTTTTTGAGCTCTGGTTTTTATTTCTTATACTGAGGATGGAGGATGCTTTTATTCTGTGGTTGAAAAAGAAAAAGGAAGACACATTTGCAGTGGCAGTGGTGAGTGGAAAGACCTTCCTAGGGACCATCAGGCAACTGGCTGGACATTTACATAAGCAGAAAAGGTCCAGTGCCATATAGATAGTTGGTATCTCTGCTTTGCAAATCATAATGCACAGTGCCATCAGCTCTTGTTGCTAGTCCTAAATAAAACAGCCAGGCCATTGGATCACTACTTATCATCAGCAACACAGACAAAGGTCAAAAACCACTTGGTTGAAAGAACAGCTTATGGAAAAAGGGATTTAAAACATATTGCATGGGTTTTTTTCCCCTTTTCTGATCTTGAAGTTCTGAGAAGGTCAAATATTGATTCACTAGTCAATTGCCTAGTCAAGGATTGCCTAGTTATTTATGTTTTTCAGCAGCTAGAGCTATAAACCACCAGAAATGGTATTCTGAGATTACCTATGCATATACACATCACAGGGTCAGAAAAAAGACAAAATTTCTTTCTTGTTCAGCTATAATAAAAAGGGAAATTCAAGCAGCTTATGTAGCTCTTACATCCATATTAATAGAAAAAAAAATTTCAAAAGAAAGAATTTTCAGGAAGGGGCAATAAAACTAGATGCTAATTTACTAAGAGAGATTTTAAAAATTTAGTCTTGCCCAGAAACAGTGTAACAGAGACATAATGTCAGATTGAATATATGGATGCAATATTTATTATTTAGGGTTTATAAGATAAAATTAACAACTGTTAATAGAATTAATATCAGGAAAAGAAAGAGGAAGACCAACCCATGCTGTGTGAGCATTTTAGGAATGGAATCACTGGCACTTTTATGCCACTCCCAGTAGCAGATCAGTGTATTGAGCCCTTAGGAGCATTCTCAGAAAACATGATATGTTCTGCCATGGAGAGCAGCCAATTCAATGGCAGGGAAAAGCAACTGCTTTTCTACCTCTGATTTTTATGCCTGTTTACTTTCTTTCTAGTCCTGCTGTGGAAAGAATTCTTGGTAATAAAAGGCATTCAATAGAAAACATAAATTCCTATAAAGTTTACTTATAGGCTTTGTAGAAGAGAAAAGGCAATTATTTTCTTCCCTGGAAATAATTAATCAAGCTTTCTGTAGCAAAGTGTTGAAAGCACCTAAGCACACATTTTTACAGAAAATGTAAGTTCTCTCTGAAGAAATGGGAATTATTACACATTTGTTAATGTTTATATTGTTGTCATTATTTATTTTTGCTTTCATAATGATGCCTTATTTTAGAATAGGAAACTACCTCTGTTTCTGTTTCTTGCATTAGTTGTGCATAGCAGCTGATCCGCTAAATGAGCAGAGTTGGTTTTACAAGTGTATAAACATTTCTGTCTCCTTCCCATTGACCTAGTGCTTTCATTTTTTAACCCAGTTCACCGAAGGCTTGTTGCAGAGAGCTTAGAAACTTTGATTTTTCCAACAATTGTCTCTCTCACCCACCTGTATATTGCCTATGACCCAGTGAATTAAGAAACCAGCAGGTAATAGGACACATCCTTCATGAGGATCCTGAGCAATTCCTGAGCACCTCCCATTCCTAAGTCACATAGAATGATACATATATGATACAGGGCTGCTTTGGATTTGCTAGGCAGCTGCAAACACCTGTGCTAGGTCTCCTACTTGCATGCCCAGTCTGTACAAAGAAACCTGTGGGACTCCTGATGAGCTGTTGTCCTTCAACCCATGAAAAACAATGTAGTCAGGCAGCTGCATAGTATTAACATTATTTATTCATGTCTAGATTTCCCAGCTAAAATGCAGGCTCCAATCTGCCAATTGTTGTACACACATCATGGTAAAATAACATCTGTACTGAGAATCCACAAACAAGGCATACCAAAAATAGCAAGAAAAGAAGAGGCACATGCAGGAGTAACTTGCTTTTGTCTAAAGAGCAAAGCCAAGATTGAGATGTAGGTCAGTACTGTGGTTAATCAGTGGTCATCTAAAATACAGCTCACTGCCATTAAAACTTTTCTTTTGTTTTTTAATATGCCATAATTCATTTCATAGAAATACTTAGACTTATTTTCAATTATGTGCTTAGTCATGGCATTATACTTATCAAGACCATGATTACATAAGGCCTACATGTCAAAATTTATATTGTTTAGTTCTAAACATAAACATATATCTTCACATATTCAAACTCTTTATAGAGCAACTTTTTATCAGAGGGCATACTATTCTGTCTACATAATTCTGCTGCCAAATAATCTGAATGGGTATTTTGTATAGTTAATACTGTATGAATTTGATGTGCATAGATTAATGAAACTTCATATTACTTTACACTAAGACATCTAACCTATTTTGCTTTTCAAATTTTGCATATGGCAGCCCAATTCATGTCTACTGGACATACTGATTCAGTATTCAAGGGATAGTATTTCATGTGTTTCATCTAGCACAACTCAACTGGAGTAAATACAATATACAACTTTGAGCTGACAACATTGGTCTCAGTCCAGCAGAAGATATGTGCAGTCTTCCAGACCATTTAAATACCAACAGGCTGGATTTTCTCATCACACAGCATGTCTATGTCCTGAGGGAAATTTCTCTCACAGTCCAGTTTCATGATCTGTTTAAGACAACAAGATACAGTGCTGTGACTGAAAAGGGCCATCCCACCCTTTTCTTGCCACCAGCCCGCTCAGTTTCATGACACCATTCCCTTGGGCTGCAGGAAGCATTTGTGCAACTGCACTCAAAACTAGTCAGGAACTGGTGTCAGCTCAAAAAAACCCCAGCACAATAAAAATTAGTTGGATTCCATGGACCAAAACAAGAAATTGCAAGAGATTGATGCCTTTTCCGGGTCTTAAAAATAGAGAGCCAGACACGGTTGAGGGATAAGAGGTTTTTACCTGGGTATTTTAATAAGGATCCTTATGGATCTCATTTCGCCAAGATGGGACGAGCCACAATGCACGCATGTGATAGATCACGTATAAAATTTACAGACCTTAAAATTAGCATATCTAACAAGGATGCCCCAATGGGAGGCCTGGATGAATGGTGTGATATTCCCCCTTCTGAGGAATTCCCCCCTGGCTGGGCCAGATCTCTAGTTTACAGGATATGTTCCACAGAGGACCTTGGTTTGCCAAGATAGCGTGGGGTTTTCCAGCCTCCTCCTATGATGCCTTTAGGGTGTTTGGTCTCCTGGCCTGGCAAAATACTAGGGTTATGCTAAGTTATCAGACTTAAGGAATTACAAGTATGCATGCTAAGAATACTGAGGATACATAAAAGGTATATAAAAGAAAAGGTAAAATTCATCTTGGCATCAAGATGAGGAATGGATGGAACTGTCCCCTTTGTGGGATGATCATCCATAGTTTAAACATATTTACAGTCTTGTCTTATTTAGTAATTTTCTTCAAAATGTGTTTATTTTAATGAGATATTTTTTTATTTTGCCTCCAGATAGAGTACCTCAGGTTATCTGTTCCTCAAAGTACTCTTCATATCCCATCTCATAAATCCATTCATAAGTCTGTTCAAAAATTATTGGCCAAAATAAGTCCATGGCACATGCCTTATTACAAGACGTTTGTCTATCAGACACATGGGAAACCCAGCCACAGGGCTTCTCAACTTCATGACTGAACTTTTTCAGAATGTTTTATGTTAAAAGCCTCAAGTTACATGGTAGTCAAAAGTGCCTTCTCATTTTTGGACAGCCAAGATTTTGTATTCATTCTATGTACCCCCATCTACACATCCAACTCAAGGGATATTTCACTGTTTCTCAGCTTATCAAGAGAGGATGTAGAACTTACTAGCACAACAGCCACCAAGTTGATTAGTGCTAAAAATGTTTTCTTTGTGCAATAAAAGTTCCTGTAGAGTACCTTGAAAATAACTCTACCCTGCAGCACTACTAGGTGTGTTGTGTCCTGAAGCTGCCATTTCTTCTCCTGTCAACTATGAGCTTTTCATCCTTTCAGAGCTCCCAGTTCTGACTTCCAGGCCTGCCCAGTCTTCTTTGGAGCCTCTCCTGTCTCCTGGCCACTGAAAATGATTCTTCATAAACTTGAATTGACTTTATTTCTCTCAAAGTTATAGACTTCAGAGCACTTTTTTTTTTGAGACCCCAGAGGAAATCATATCTCTTTAAGAATTGAAGAGGATGAAGTCCCATGCTTTTTAGGATGACTGAACTAAAGTTTGGAATAGCAATTTATAATCCATTGCAAAAATGTGTTTTCCTTTCATGGTGAGTTGACATTGGCTCTCTGTGAGGTGCCACCAAGCCACTCTCTCAGTCCCCCTCCTCAGCAGGACAGGGAGAGAAAATAAGATGAAAAACTCATGGGCTGAGAAATGTGGAAACTTTTTTCTTTTTTTTTTTCTTATTTCTCATGGTCAGTATCACAAGAAGTGTTGATATAATTATTGAGCAGACACTTCTTTGTAAAGCACCACAAGCTTAAAACTGCTTCACTAGTAAGACTTCAAGATCAAAGTTAAAAATACTTCATTAGTTGTGATGACAATTCTGTTAATTGAGCAATTTCAAAGGTATGTAACTTTTGCTATTGCAATTGCTTCTTTGTAATTAGGGACTTTTCAAAGAGCTTGGTCTCTCTCTGCAGATCCTTTCAACTGACCACTCTGTCGGCCCCATAACAAGAGGAGTGGGGAGCTGGTCTCCTGAGAGAAGAGTCATGCCATATTGGTTAATCCAGTCTTCTGCTACTATAAACCAGTCAGTTCTGCACAACAGAAAGCCCTGAATTTTCTCAGCTGCTGTCTTTTACAGTAAATCAGCTGCAAGCAGATCAGCTTTTTGAGAAAAATATATACTTATGCATTTTCTAGTACTTATGATACATATAAATTATGAATACTCTGGAAATATGTTGTTTTTGTCCCATCTCAAAGCATTGATAGCTTTTAAATGGTCTTCCAGACTGCAATTACAATAAACAGCACTATATTGTCACTTCCATTAGAGATATTAAAAAAATTATTAAATTTTAAAAAGAATAGCAAGAGTGCCTTTGTATTAAACTAATTCTCTATGTAGCTTGAACTTGTGATTATCTCTGTTACATAAATTATGTCATATTCCTATATTCCTCAATTTGGACAAAATTCCCATTATCTTCAATGAAGAATTCAAGATTGGGGTGCTAAAAGGAGACAATGGATGAACAGTGCCTTCAACATGTCATCTGAATATCTTGTATTTACCAATTGAGTCTCCAATGACTTATTATCATTTATAATATCAATTTGTTTTTCAGAATTTTATTGCATTTCCAGAGAAGAAAATAAACTTTGGAGGAGAAACATCCAATAATTCTTCTCTTTTTGAAAAAAAAAAAAAAAGCAAAAAACAACTTAGTAAAGAAATAGTCTGAGTTATGCAACACCATCTAGAAAGAAGTTATTTTATCACTGCTTGAAATAAATGGTCACTCAAAAGGGCATAGTCTGGAATGTTTTCTTGCAATTCTAGTTCGAGCTAGTAGGGTAATGTCTGGCAGAGTTCAGCTGTCTACATAATAAAATGTCTCTGCACAAATATTGCTCATTACAAATTAAAAACAGTGGTGCTAAAGCTACAAATATAAAGAAAAAAGACAAAGAAACATCTATCTCTCTTTGAACAAAAGTTGACAAAAGAAAGATTCTTTTTAAAGCTTATATAAAATTTAATTTTAAATGAGTAGTTTTACTTATTACAAATGAATATGCAAAAATAAAATTACATGAGTTAATCTAGTGGAAGAAAATGCATCACAGTTATAGACAGAAAAAATAAAAACAAATGTGATATGAAATCTCAAAAAAATTAAAAATGTTTATTATACCATGATTTCACATGAATAAGAAAAAATATATATGAACAACAGTTTTCTGTGGAAAATATATTTCTATTTGGTTTCCAAAATAATTGCTAAATCCATCTTTACTAAATACCTTTTTTTAATTAAAAAAAAAATCACAGTACAAACAGTTCAGTGTTTCATTGCTCGTTTGTATGTTTATATGGTTCATAAAAATGTATATTTGAGGTTCCTGTGGTTCTTGTCTTGCTGAAGACAAGATATTCTTCAAAACATATTGCTACTTAGATTTTAAAAATTCAAAAAGACTCAATTTTGATGTTATATCTGATTTTGTGAAATTTGGCTCAGTATTTGTTGCTCATAAGGATTTATAAAAATTATAGGGGTGATAAATTTTCTTATAAGTGTATTACAGCACAAATTATTAATTATTTTAGTAATTTCCCTCGTCTCTTAATGTCTCCCTTTAAAAGAATACAATGATGAATTAAGAAGCAAAGTAGTAAAAACAACTCTTCTACCTCACATTTCTCATATCCCATCCTGAGACCAAAACCTCATTTCCTGTGGTGCTATCTGTGGGATCCAAACCAGGGGACACATTTCAGAGCTCTGCTGCAAACACAAAGAATTCCTACAGCAGTATCCATTGCCTTTCCCTGCTGCCTACAAGACCTCAGCCAGAGCCCACTGAAGCCCATTGTAATCTTTCTACTAATTTTGAAGGCCAGCAGACCAATATTCCAGTTTCCTTTCATCTTGTATCTCCCAAGCTGTGCTCTTCACATACCATTCTGGAAATACCATCAATTCACTGACCACTGACTATCTGAATCCTCTTTCCCCATCACTGCAACTTCCTGGCTGCTCTAAAGGATGAATCTATTTTCTTTGTGTTGCCCAAATTCACAAAGAGTTTCAGAGGGAGACCCTTGGTTTGTGTGAGTTTCTGCACTATGGATTCATTCTCCTGCTTCGAGTCTGGCAGCACAGCCGGTGTCTCCAGCCCAGCTGCCATGTGCTTACTACAGAAACCATCAGTTTAATAACTGAAAACTTGCTGACAGTGCTCCACTTTGCCCAGCCTTACTTAGGATCAGCCTCACTCACACAAGAACCATAAAGAGGAGCAAAACCAAAGCAGAGAGATGGGAATCTGAATTTCCACAGCCAACAAACCACCTTATCTCAGGAAGGCCTACTGCAAGGCTGTAGGCAATTACTAGAAAAATGAGCAGCACACCTGCTAACAAGGATAGCCTAGATATTTATTGTGAGGGAAAGCTTCTAGCCCATTTTCCATGCCAGATATGATTGAAATCACTGAACAATGGAGAAGTTCACTATCTTATGCAGGAGAGGAAAGATTTGATTTTGATAGGGAATAACAGAGAAATTAATTTCTGTGACATATGCAGGCATCAGATATAAGACTTTGAATATGACCAGAAACTATGCCTTACTTTCAGGAGTTTTACCAGCCATAACTTTTTTTTTCAAGTTGGAAATATTATCTTGGGAAAGCACCTTAACTTATTGATTAAATCAGTAATATGGTCTCTAAGCAAGCTGGCCAGTCACATCTCCTGTGGCAGGCATGAGCCATAAGCCCTCAGGCACTGAAGAACTCCCACCTGGGAGCATGGTGACAAGGCTTCCACATGTCCCTCCTTTTCTCTCTTGAGCTCTCTCACACGGCAGAGAGGGATCCTGCTGGAGTTCCCCACCTTCCCTGCTTTCAGCAGCACCACAGAGCACTCACATTATACAGACTCTCGTGTGAGTTTTGGCTCTGTGACATCTCAGATATTTCTCACTCGTGGCAATAGTCCAAACCTGGATGTAGCATAATGACACCTTTCCTCACACATGCATTCTGTGATAGGCCTTGGACTTGCACCACATAACCCAGAGCACTTGCACTAATATATATAGCCCCCATCTGGGCTTTACTCTTATGCCTTCTCAGCTTTCAGATATGGGTCTCTTACAGTAAACCACTTGCTTATCTAAAAATTCTACTTTAGAAGCTCACAGTCAGGAAAGACACTGTGAGCTTAGCCCTGCCTTGTAAAGCAAGAATTAACCTCTCTTTAGAGGGAATTATTTTTAGAATTTATTCCAGACATGTTTAGTCTGCTTCAAATATGTTTGCACTCTCTCTGTCTTCAAAAAACACGATGTAAATATTTATTACAGATTCATGATTGTAGGACTTTTTTCTGATTGCAAGTGTGACATGCTAAATCATATCTTTATATCTTCTCATACTTAGGGAAGGGAATTAGTATAATTTCTTGACATATTTATCTCTTTCAGATGGAACTAGTAAGAAGTGCACTTATAAATCATAGACATTTTCCATTAACTTAACTTATTACAATAATCATGTATGATATTACTCATATAAATCAGAAAAGAAACCAATGTTGACAGTTTCCATTTCTAAGGATATTATTTCTTTATTAATTGGTTTCATATAGTCATCAACTCTTTAATGAAGGTCCCTGTATATTTCCAGAATGATTGGTAATGTAGAGACCATGTTAATAACAATCAGCAAAAAATATCTTCCTGGATTGGCCTACAGATGTGGAATAGTACAGGGCCTGATCACACCCCAGCCATCTCACTCTTCAAGCCCTGTTGCTGTTGGAGAAACTTTACATTGTTTTGCAAACATGACCTATTGAAATAGTGTGCATCTACCCTCTGCAGTGTGTACACATGCACAGGCAAAGAGATTGGCCTGTGGGCATGCAGTGCTATAAAAAATGGAATCTATGGGAATCATAACTAAACTGACCAGAAATCTTCCTATGCAACAATTTTCTCTCCCCAGGAGATGCCAGTTCAGTGACATCAAAACATTGCCCAGTTTCTGCTCACCCACCTTCTTAACTAGTAGCTTGGAAGGTTCTCAGAAGGAAAAACTCAGCTGGCAAACCAGAGCAACTTGAAAAGCTGCAAGGCCTCAAAAATCTGCATTCTGATCCCAAGGTTTTTCTATGAGGTCCTCAGAAATTTGTCTTTTATAAAGTAATGAAGCCAGTCTTCACAGGTTCCTTAGGATTCCATAACTTTAGGAGATAGATGCTTTTCTGCTGAGGCAAGAATGTTGGGAACTTCACAGATGTTCCACAAAAAAACCCATTATTTTATTTTAAGGACTGATAAACTTTATTGCTCTTACCTTGCTATTATTGCTATTTTCTTTCATCTTTCAAATGGCATACAGAGTTGCAGTGACTGCAAAGAATATTCTGGGTGATCCTCAGCAGATCACTTCACTTGCTAGAGCCCTACTTGCCCCCCACCATCTTTTGTCTGACTTTGGCACAGGGGTTTCTGGGGATCTGTTAGTAAAAGGTGTGAAAAGGAGTTTTCTTCATTTCTTTTCAGAAATTTGCAGTAGTATTCCCAAGTGAGACTACTTCAACATCTCCCAGCTGACTTTGCAGCAGTTAAACCTTTGAATAAGAACACCAGTAGCCTCTGGAATAGCACCAGCACTGTAATATCTGTAACCAATGCACAGTTGAAAAATAAATAGGTTACTTTAGATTTCTTGAAAGGGGTCAGAAAGATAACTCTAGTGGTAGGAGCCTTCTCTGTGAAATCTTTATGTCAGCTAAAGCCCAGTAAGCCCCAGCAGACACTACCTACCCCACAAACACTTCCCAGGCCCCACCTCGATGGAGCCAGGGTAATTATCTCACACTGGCTCCCTTCGTGTGCTCTGCTGCGCTGCCAACAAGGGGAGCAGTTACTGCAAGATGTTATGGTGGTTTCTGCAGCACAGACACTTGTCTGCTAGAAACAAGCAGTGCACTATTGACACGGAGGGAAATGCCAAATTGCCCCAAATTGCCGTACACAGCCACACCCGGAGTAGGCACGGGCTGGTGTTCAGAGCCTCTTAGATACAGCAGTGCTTGCTGCCTGAAATACATTCTGTATCCAGCTCCTCCATGCTCAATAATGGCTCATTATGGATCAAATATTCCTCTTGCTTCATAAGAATTAAATATTGAGAAATCATGGCTTCTGCTGCTGCTACTAAAAAAGGGGGATTTAATGTAATGTAGAAGTAGTATTTTTCACAAGCCATATGTAATTGCTGGTTAGAGGCAGCTTCTAATTAGTATTCCACTCCTGCTTTAGCTTTTCACCCAAGTTTTTTGGGAGTGTCATTAACCTACTATATAATTTGCTTCTTTGTTCATTCAGCTCAATCATTCAGTTTACTGTCTTGTGGAATTTAGTCATTTTAGTATAACATTTTCCTGAGAAATGTAATTAAAAAAAAAAGACAACTGACAAGGCACGTGAAAATTTAGAAATGCACCTAGAGAAAATAAAAGAGAAGCCTTTTCCCTATTGTCAACTTATCAATTCTACAGAGTAATCCACTATTCTTACTACACTTCTAAATGGGATAGGAAGATATGAGATAAATGAAACAATGAAACAGTGAACAACGGCAAAAATAGACTCTTCCAAAGGCATGAATATAGATGGAGAACAATGTAACTGAGTTGATTCATTTATAATGAGTTTAGTTCTGCCTTTCTGATTCCACTGGAAATTAATACTTAAATTTTGGAAGTACCATAAAATAATGCTTTCTTATCTTTTATTTTTGCACCTGTATGTAAAGGAGAAGGCTCTGGAGGAAAAGACTATGAACTCATGATTCTCTATTTCCACAGAGAATTTGTAACGTGAGTATGAGCATAATCAGTCCCATGTATTCACAATCATGGAACCATAAGACAGTTGAGGTTGGAAGAGTCCAATGGAGGTCATGTCCAGTGCCCCTGCTCAAGGAAGGTCACCCAGAGCCTAGAGCTGTCCCAAGGCCACATTCGGACAGCTTTTGTACTTCTCCATGGACAGAAACTCCTCAACCTCTAAGGGTAGCTGGTTTAAGTGCTCAGCCACTCTCAGAGAAAAAAGTATTTCCTCAGGATCAGACAGAACCTCTTGTATTTCATTTGTCCCTATTGTTCTGTCACCAGATTCCACTGAAAGGAGCCTGGCTCCATCCTCTTTATTCTTACCCTTTACACAGGAATCTCCCCCTAGCCTTCTCCAGCCTAAGCAATTCCAGCCTTTCCTCATAGAAGAGATGTTCCAATAACGTAATCATCTCTATGATTGTTTGGACTATTTTTTTATGCCCCATGTGTATTTAAAATTACTATTCATTAACAAATATGTGCCATTGATTGCAAACCTTTTAATATATTTTTCAAAATCTGATTAATGTTTCACAATTTGTCCAAGCACTGTTCTAAACATTCTCCTCAGAGCTATGTACTGCTCAGATGAGGTACAGCTAAGCCCCTGATTGCAGACTGGTGCAGTTGGAGAAACCCAGACCCTGAAAAGAGGGGAAAAAGGCTCTGAGATCTCCAGCTTTTTACTATAGATTCACTGTCCTGTTCATGAAGCCAGCAAGGGTGGAATGTGAGATAGGCTCAATTCACTACACCAGAAGGTGTCCCAAGCATAGTTCTGTGCTATAATAGCAGGTTTAAGACTAGACTAGATCATTCACCACATCTATCCTGTATTTATCAGGTATATTCTTTGGACTGGATTTAGAGCTAGTGGGACATTAAAGGGGAAATTTCTTTCCTACAGTTATATGCTGCTTACCTCCCTTTCCTATATTGTCAGACCAATCGATGCCATGCCATCAAGCTGTGCAGACAAGACAGCCAATGTCTGCACAGCCAGATCTTGAGACCATATCACACTTTAGGAAACCTGTGGGACTACTCCTCCCATGGGACTGGTTCAAGTACAGTGCAAAGTTAGCCTTTGAGCCCAAGCTGCAGTCAAAGTACAATCAATTATGTCCATCCAAAGTATATTAGTCCTGAGAGCCCTGACCCTTCATCCCCTCATGAAGCGTATTTAAAGTCAATGTTTCTCATTTAATATATATTCACTAAGGGACATGGAAATTCTTTGGCCATCACCACACACAACATCTGATATGACCTGAACTTCAGCTTCACACAGCTGTTCTCATCTCTGCCTCCCTCATCTCTCCGGTCTCTTTACATCAGGACTGAATTCGCCCTTTTTTCCCCATCAGAACCTGCATGAGCAGATTCTCTAATAACATTCTTACATTGTTAGACATAGAAAAATACAAAATCTGTCCTGATCATACAGCAGAGGGAATAAACCGGTCAGATTTGGCATAATGATTTCAAGGAACAATTTACAAACTCACTGACAGCAAATGCCTTTCTTTTAAAATCAGTAGGCTCTGGATAAGGCATTGGATATTTAAGATTACTCATGGCACTTTAGTGTGGCTTTTGTGTTTTTAAAATAGATTGAAAAGCT
The DNA here is from genome assembly GCF_023055355.1 of Agelaius tricolor. NCBI lineage: Eukaryota > Metazoa > Chordata > Aves > Passeriformes > Icteridae > Agelaius > Agelaius tricolor. Next base: position 51,238,948 of record NW_027269263.1, read on the forward strand.
CTTAAGAACCTGTTAGTCTTTATCATTGTTGATTCCTAGTTAAATAACCTAACACACTAAGAGATAGCTTGATCCCTATTCATGCCATATTATTCTAAATACTGGTGTACTCTAAGCTGGACCAGGTGTTTCATGTAAAGTGTGTCCTTATCAGAGTGCACTGTCAAACTTACTTCCAATCTTCCTTTAAATTACAGTGCAAGTCCACAGAGTGAAAGTCTACAGAATAGTAACAAATTTACCCCCAAGGTCACATATCCTTCAAGTTACAGCCTTCCCATAATAAAGTTGCACCTAAGAATGGGCATTAATGTTTTATGTGTCTGTAAGTAATTTCAGACTGCTGATATGGTGCTGCCTGCCAGTCTTCCTGCTGCAGACACTGATTCAGCACAAAGTCTAATAGAATCAGCAGTCAAAGGCATCTGTAGGTATGTGTGGAACAGTGTAGGAGAGAAACACTATGTTTTTGTTTTGTTGTTTGAGGGGGTTTTTATACCAAACATAGATTTTCTTTCCCGATTTTAAAGGATTCAACTTATTTTCCTTTGGGAAAAAATTTCGGTTGGGGTTGTTGCCTTTTTTTTTTTTTTGACCTTAGCTTGCTCATCTCTAGAACAATAATTTTTTGAGAAATTTAATACCTCTGTTTTCAATGCATTGGCATAGTTCATTCTGCATGACTCAACTCGGTTATGCAAGGAATAAGTTTAATTCCAAATAAAGGGTACTGAGATTCCTCAGCATATATGCTCAGTTCTTATAAATATGGAGAAAAAATTACAGTTTTAGTTTCATTTATAAGATACTTTTTAAATTATCCCTAATTTTTTAATCCATTTCAATAAGTATTTCATTTGTGCAATGTTTGATTTGCTCTAAATGATCATAGAGAATGTTGAAAATATAGATGTAACTACTTCTAAAATTGAGTATTATACTAAAACAAATTTAGAACAAATAAAATAAAACATTTCCTTAAAGCAATATGTGCCTATTTGATTATACAGTAATTTAAAAAGTCCCAATGCTTTAAGAGTTTCTGGTGATCAATACTGATGAAAAACCATGTGATTTTTATGCCATCTTAAATAAAACGTCAGTTGTATCCTTTACTGCAAACCCAAAGAGGACAAAACACATAATCCAGTTTATTTTATGGTTGGTAGCAAACATTGGCTCAACAGCTCCATTCTCTTATTGGATGTGAGCAAACCACCTCTCTGAAGTCACAACATGCTGAGAATATTAGACCACACCAGCATGGGATGAATAAATTAAACATAAGTGAGTGAATGATAACCACAAAGAGGTAGAATCTTTCAGAACATTAAGACACATCCTTCAGAATCCATACCTGAGAGAAAGCAGAAGAAAGGGAAAAAAACTGTGGACAATAAAAAACTACTAAATTAGGAAAGAGTCACAAATACCAAAGTGTCATAGGGGTTAAACATCTATATAATACCAATGTACAACACAGACATGGCCACTTGGTTTGTTAGGATTTTCTTTATCTGGCTTGTTAGTCCTTTGGCTTGTCTGACAGCATCCTGTTATGTCCTTCTTGCCTCATTTGCTCATAAATAAGGAGGTAGTAATTAGCTTAATAGTTGGTATATGTTACTCACTACTGTCACTATGTGTCACAAGTTGCCCAGTGAGATTGTATTGTACAGGGTTATGGGATTCTTTCAGAATCCCTGCATCCCTGAAGATAGTCAGAAGCTGTCTGACTTGAGCCTGGGCAACTTGAAGTGACCCTACTTCAGCAGGGGGCTTGGACCAGATGACCTGTCAACCTCAACCATTTTGGGACATAATGTTAGCACAAAATTTTGCTTGGTAATACCAAAACTCTCTAGCATCACAAGTAACAGAAACTAAGCCTTCCCATATGCTACAAAATGTACAGTTGCAGGTTTCAGACTTCAGATGATTTTACTAATTATTTGCTCTATCAATGTTAGAATATATAAACAATATCATAATATTTCCTGTCATCTTCTTTAAGTTAATATAATTCTCAAGAAGATGCACCTGTGACAGTTCAAGGAACTCAAACCTTCTTTCCACATCAGGGTACATTGGAAACAGCCATGTGAGCTCCCTAAGCAAGATGGATCATTTATTCTCAGAACTTGTTTGACTCAGATTCTGAAAAGCAGAGCTTCTCCTGGGAGCATGAAAGAAATCATGGTATAAATCCTGCTTCTGCCAAGGACAAGATTTGAGGCTAAAAAACATGACAGTCAGGAAATACTCATTTTTTCTGAGACACATCTGAAACATGTCTTACTTGTTAAGTGTCGTTATGATAAGGTTCTGGTCACACAGGATCTCTTTTTCTGAAAAAAAACCCTACCAATTCATATTAGAGTTGAAAACCTCTGCAGTGGCATTACCTTGATTATTTCTCTTACAGCCTAGAAGCAAAAGTCATTAAGGTCTTTTACTGACACAGTGAACCATATCTGCCTTGCAGGTCACAGTTTGAATTTCTCAGTCTGAATGTAAACAAAGACCAACATGAATCCAAAATTTTCTTACGTTGTACTTCACAGTAAGATCTGAGCAATGCATTGCAGGACAGTGTTCTCCTTCTTTTCATTAATAAATATGTTCTTCTGCTGTTAAAATCAATACAAGTTGGAATTAATTTCAGTTGTGCAGCACATTTCTTGGTGATGCTGTTTGCTGTGGTGGATATTCAATGATTCCTCTGCATATTTCACTTCTTCCATCTTCATCTGATTATTCTGTCTGGCTTGGTAAAAATCTCAGTACAAACTATTTCTGGGAACCACAGATAACTTTGAATGCTAAAGCTTCTCTCTCTGTTTTTAAGAATTAAACCTTTTGTTGTATTGTATTTTTTTTTTTTTTTTTGCTTATTAAGAAGAATCAACCCTAAAAGTTGTGGGAACTCTTGCAGAACATTCCATGGGCTTCTGTGCAGTAAGAACAGATGTGTCAATAATGACTATCTCTCACATTAAACCCATTGGCTTCACCCACATCTATTGCCGCCCCCCCTTGTCTATAATTAATAAAAAATGACAAATAAAATCCATGTATATTATTATTGTTTTTTACTTAAGTTCTGGTTCTTCAAGCACTGAAAATAATACAAAATTCCCCCAATTAGAGTCAGTGGAGGATTTACACTAGCACTGCAGTAGCAGAAAGGGCTTTGGTTCATTTCAGTAGTTAGTTCTTACTTAGACAGAAGATTTATAATTCCTGCAATCATGTTTTTGCAAAGAAAAAGTGTTCATATTGTTAAGGAAGAGTAAATATCACCATAGACTTAAAAGAATCCCATAACTCAAAAAAATATCCTAGCAATCATTCTACAAAGCAATAATTATGCAAAGTTCAGGGAGTTAATATCGTACAGTGTCTAATTCATTGCCAGAGTACAGAAAATTATATTTATACTCAGGTTGTGTTTTAAATACAGAAGGATCTGTTTATAATCACATCATAGACAGTCTTGAATTCAAGTCTGTTCATTAGTTCCAGCCGTGCATATGGATAGCCAGCTTGGAAAAAATAATTGTCATCTACAGATTATTTCAGACGTGTGTTTAAGTGAAGACTGTTTATACCAAATATACAGGGTCTGAATGCAAACTACAACCTGTGCTTAAGGCACTAGGCCCACTGGCAGTTTCACCATGAACATGTATAAGCTGATTATTGTGTGAATTTGGAAACAGTGGAATGAGGTATGTTGTTGTGCTACTCCTGGATGGAGCTACTAGACAGAAGCTCTCATAGATCATCATCTACTATAAAAGTCAACAAATTCTCTTTTGACTTACCTGAAGTTCAAATTTTCTTCTTTTTTTTTTTTTTTGGGGGGGGGGGTAGGGTCGTTGTGTTTGTTGTTGTTTTGGAGTGGTTGGTTGATTGGTCGGTTTTTTGGTTGGTTTTTTTGGTTGGTTTTTTGTTTAATGTTCTCTGCAACTTACTGACTAAGGCTACCTAATCTAACTTAGCTGTCTGTAGAAGGAAAGTAAATATACAGAAACCTTTCTCTGGCACTGGAAGCAGCTGGCAGATCCTGGCCAAGAGGTCAAGAAGCTCCCCCAGCCCCCACAAGAAGATGGCTGCAGGAAAACTGCCTGCTGCCAACAGTCTGACTAGCCCATGAACATTTCTGCCCTGTGCCCAGGAATTGCTTAGGGAAATACTATTTAGCTCAAGCCAAAAACCATGCTGGGGACTGTACCAGCAAATTAATGATGTAGAAAATTTGAGTTCTAGAGCCTGGGAAAATTTCCTGAGACTGTTTCATTTACAGTGTGGCTGTAGCCTCAGACCTAGGGGCTTCCTCTAGCCTTTTGCCTCTGTGGAAAAGCCAGGTAAGTTCCTTGATACTGTGCACTTTAAGCAAACATTGAGCCATATGGCACTCCAACTAAATGTAAACATCTGCTGCAGCATCTATTGTTAAGAAACTAAGCAATGACACTTCTTTCTGTCTTTACCGAACTGCCTAAACATAGTTGCTTCTGGAGTTAGTTTAAAGTGACTGGTACTTTTCTAAGTGCTTCTGGATCACTTTTCAGAAGCACCTACAACCCTCCATTATGTCTGCAGGGAGAAGGAGGTTGGTGTTCCTGCTCAGTATGTCACCCAAACTGCATGTTACTGTCTGAAATAGCAATACCACAACTGCAAGGCACTCTGCCTAGGGATGGCAAATGTTGATCAGAGTCAGCAATATTATATAAATTTATTTGGAAGACTTGAAGCCCAGCATATTGCTTATCAAAATGTGCTAGCCTCCAGTAAAAAAATCTGCCCTCCCAAAAGGTACAGCAGAGATCCTTCCCAGGGCTACTCTGGGACTAGTTCGTCCAGCCTTCTGAGAGTTGCTGACAGTACACATCCTTCCTGCAACCTGTTACTATAAGGAAGAGTTTAGTTTTCAATTACTTACAATGGTGTAAACATGAGTCACACACAGAGTCAAAATTAATGTCACTCATAGTCCTTGCTCAGTGTTACGTTCCCTGCAAAATGCCTCATGCTGCCAAATGACAAACCCATGTTCAATGCGTTGCACCTGATAATGCAAGCTTTCAAACAGTTTTCCAACTAATTTTGACTGTAAATGACTACAGAAAATAAACTTTGAAATAATTACATTTTTTGCAGCCCAGACTAGTGCCTAATTATATTCCAAGGAAGTAGTAAACTCTTCTATCACTGATGAATGGTTGGCAACATCGTTTATTTTAATGGATATATATTACTTTGAACTAAGTCTTTGCCATCTGTTCTGCTCCATAATTAGGAATGTAAAAAGAACATATTTCACAATTACATCACTAAAATGTATAATGTATGTGTCTTTCATGCATATGTATGCTCTCTGTATAATGTAATATGCATCTGTGATGGTTTTACAGTGTTTCAGAAATAAATCAGGATGGACAGAAGCTACTTAGTCATTATCTAGTAATTTTCTTGACTGTCAACTTTGTTCACAAAATTCAGGACATTATAGTAGAAAGATTCTACTGTATAAGCACTTTAAGCAAGGTAAAAGTAAATTTGTAACAAATGGGAATACATCCAATAGAATAATTTTAATTTCAGTGTGTTTAAAAAATAAACTTATCAAGATGTAACTACATTTCTGTAACCATATGTTTCCTGCTGTTTAATGGACAGCTCTAAGATTTTACTCTAATCTCTTGGGATTTATATGAATAGGAAAACTGAAATAATGATTTATGTAGCATTAGTATACCTTAATGCAAATAAGAAATCCTGGGGCAAACTTGCTTCTCTTATATTCCTTATAAAAGTAGTATTTTCTTACTACTCTGCCCAGAAGAATAAGAAGAAAAGGGGAGAGAGAGAGAGAGAGAGAGAGAGAGAGAGAGAGAGAGAAAGAAAGAAAGAAAGAAAGAAAGAAAGAAAGAAAGAAAGAAAGAAAGGAAGAAAAAGATTACCAATTTTAAAATTTGAATTGTCTTTATTTATTATGACTCATTTCTCTTTTTGCTCACATGCCGATTGGTGGAGTTACTCTTCATCCTTAGCAGAGGATAATCAAACATGGATTCTGCATTCAGCAGAAGCGCCATCAGTATCTGGGAAATTCTTATGCTCAGCTGGAATTCGGAAGCTAACAGTTAATTTGTTACAAGTTTTCAGTAACACTGCATTTTAAAATAGACAGTATTAGACTGAAGTCCAACAGAGATTATAAGTGTTTCTGCAAAAGCTATGGAAATAATTTTTTAACCATATGCCAACTTCCTAGTGCCATCATGTCCTGAGACTTATGAAGCCAAGTTAAAAGCCCTTCTTAGTCCCACAAGCCCTAAATGAGGGTAATGGCATCTTCATAGTCCTACTGTACTCATGCTTCCATAAGTACTTCCATAAAAGGATATGCTGATTTTAATATCAAGTAGAATATTTCAGGTATCAAGTTTCTACCTAACACAGGCAGGACAGCAAATGAGAAATGCAACAAGTACATGCAGTTCACAGAAGAACTATGGTACTGTGATCATTCTAGGAATCTTTCACACTAAGGATAAACAGTGGAATGAGTCATGCTTTCCCCTTCTGCACACTGTGTGTTAACTGTATATTAGAAAGTACCTTGTTTAGATTGTACCGGAGATTTTGGATAATTCTGTGAGGAATTCTGTCTTATTGTCGCAGCTTGCAAGCCATTAGCGGAAAGCTTTGTGCCCCAAAAGAGACTCATTATGAGAATAAGCCAGTCTCTGGGAATCACAAGGCTTGAGATTGTATCATAGACTGAAGATGACAGTTTATCATACCTTTCCAGTGCCTCTGGATCAAACAAGGCCTGTGTGTGGGTAACCAGTACCGCTGTGATTATGTCTGGTCAAGTATTGCTCTAAGGTAGTCAAACTGACTGAAATACGAAGTGATAAATATCTGAAAAGAAAGCCCCTTAATTTCTGCTACAAAATGGGAAAAAAAATAAGGAAAACAAAAAAAACAACCCACAACCCATGTTTCCTGTTCAGGAAACAATTTGAAAGTGAGGAACAACTGCTGCTGCTCTGAGCAGCGTACTGGGTGTGTTGATCATTTCTGACTTCAGCAATCATTGTCAGTGTATCCAAGAGTACTATGAACAAGCTCAGGAACATGTGGACAGTTTTGTCTATTTAAAATGGATTTAGGATGCAGAAGAATTTTCACAATTGGTAGATTACTACCCTGGTGGTTTCAGATAATTATCTGGTAGGTCATTGTTTAATCTTTTTTAAATAGTGCACCTGCAATGCATTCTACCTCTCCAGGTGCTGTGCTCTCACATTTTATAAATAGACCAGCTGACTCAGTACTACTCCTCTATATTTTCCTCATCACTGATATAAAAGCAAGTATCCCTTACAACCTGTTGCATGGCAGTGTTGAAAGAGTGATGTTTGAAAACCAACAGAACAAAGGGTGAGGTCAGGCAACATCACACACAGAATAACTGTCTGGAGGTCAAGAGATTTGGGTTCCTGTTTAGACTCTGTCATTGGATTCAAGCTGCTGGTCTCAAGGAATCCACTCACTCCTTACCATTCATCTCTATTTGCTGTTTTCAGATTAGGGAGTGAATTTCATCTCATTTGGCAAAGGTGACAGCTGAAAACTGGAAGGGCCCTTTCTCCACACTATGTATTGACTCATTCTGATATTAGAAATGGAGCCCCATAAGGTGGCCCCATGGGGCACCAAGACAATGACCTTCACTTTTGGTGTGTGATTTTCTATACACCACAGTCTCCTAGGATTAATTTCCTCTTTTTTACTACTGTTAAAACCAAAACATTAAATTCCTATATTTAGTGGCATTAAGAGCTGGGATGATTTTGATAAGTATTTGCCAGCAACATTAAAATAATAGCTATGGGTTTCCCAAAAGTTCAAGGCTGCTGTTTGCACCTTTCAGAAGGTTTCAGCAACAAACAAATAGTATCTTTGGCAAAGGAAGCAGCTCATCTTGCTGACATCTATGTATCAGGGATGGATTTGGGCAAGGGGGCTGTCAGCTTGTAAATGATGCTCAGTTGTCTCTGAAATCACCCACCCTCAAATTAGATCTTTCTAGAGTTTTTGAGGGTTTTGGCCTGCTGAACAATTGGAGTTGGCCGTAGGAACAGTAATCTAACTCTTCCCAGACTTAGATAAGAGCAACTTTTGTTCCAGTTACTTTTCTTGATGCCATCAAAGATGTAGATCAGAGGCTGTATCATTTGAATCACTTTATTAAATGGTGTTCTGGCTACAGGAATTTTACACCAGGTAGACCCTACAGACTGTGTTATACTCTCATAGACTCTGCTGTGAGTGTGTTACACTGACATAGCAGTAATCTTAACTGAGTGTTGCAATGGTTAATGAGTGCTGTTCACAAAGGGTTTAATACCTACTACAGCTTATCCCTTTAAACTGAGACTGAAAAAATTATCTGTTTCAATTTGCAACCATATTAAAATTTTCAAGACTGTTCTGCTTCTTTCTGTGACATTTCCTACAGAGTACTATCAAAGGACATAATTTTTAAGCAGGAAAAATATGCAGTTATTTATCAATTCATAGAAATATTGTTGCTAAGTGATTATTGTAAATCACATGCACCTCATGCACATCCCAGCAGGGGACCCTTGCAAGGTTCCAGGGCTGTTGCTGAAATACAGCACTCTAATTAAGAAAATGCTCAAGCTCTGAATATTCCAGAGGCGATTTTCTTTGTTTTCAGCCATCTTCTTACTTTATAAGAAAAATGGTGATTAAATGGGAAATATTTAACTTTAGGGTTAAGAAGAAAATCCTACTCTACTTGTTCAGAATTCTGCTCAGAATTCTCAGCTCCAGATCACTCACTGAGCTTGTTCATAATTCTGACCTCCAGATCATTTTTTCTGTTGTCAGTCAATATTTAATCTTGGAGACTGATTACAGAACACAGTAGTGAAAACGCTAATGTGAAGTGGCTAGACTTGTAAATACGACCTTTTAAAACCTTCCCATTTCTCCTTTAAAATTTGTCTAACCATACCCTTAATTTTTCTAACAACAAAAGTAATATTAAAACTCTGATGGAAAACACAGGCGCAGACCATAAACTATCAAGACTCATTCTTTGGTATGTGTTTGCTATACATACATAAAAGACTAATAAAACAATTAAAGAGTAGACATTAAATATTTTTATTAAGGTCTTGAACAGAAAAAATCATGTTAAATCTCATTTTAATTACTTTAGGCATGGCTCTCCAAACTGACTATCCTATCAGCTTCTGGGAGACTACTGTCTTTGGAAAAGACTTGCAAGGATAAATAAATAAAAGTCACTGAATAAATCTAAAAAACAAAAACAAAACAAAAAAAAAAGTCAAGCTTCTTCAGTGTCTACAACCATAGGTTTGACCAAAACTCAGGGATAATGTCTTGGAGCAGGCAAACACTCTTTTCTACTGATTCTTTTGAACAGGACAGTCTTTGGCAGAGAGGTGAGACAGACATCTGGGGAAAACAATTACATTACAAAACCATTACAGCAGGATTCAACAACATCTGGTTGATCCAAGAAAGGTACAAACATGAGGAGAACAAGGTGTGCACAACTGAGATACTGTTTTGAGCAAAACTACCACTGTAGACATGGTTATTCCATTTAAAGAGAAAACTTCTGTATGCTCAGGAAGAGTAAAGTAACACTTCACTAGCCTTTAGTGATTACATATGGATTACAACAGCATGTAGCATGGGGAAAGGAAATCAAAACTGACTTTGCTATACAGTTGAGTTAACTCAGAGGTTGCTAGTCCAGTCTCTGGCAAAATGACTCCAGTAATCCTGTTCAGGGTGGTTATTGCAGGGCGTCTGCTTTCCAAGTACGTGCATTGGTGCTGTGCTACAGACTCACACATATCTGCAAACAATTTCAAATATACAGGACTCTTGTCAAGACCTCTGTTCACTGTTTTGACTTATCTGAAGGTATGTGTATGTTTTACAAAAAGTCATTTATTAACAACAGGGTGATTTAAGGACAGGCTACAGTCTGAAGTTGCCCTTGCACCTGCAGATTGAAGTCCGACTCTTAATCTTAATTGATAATATTTTGATAGGTGAAGAGCATATATCAGAGTGTATGTGCATGTACATGTGGAATTTTTAGGACACGAACACAAATCTTCCTGCACAGTTAGAAGTTAAACTGTCTTATACTAGTCCAAATTCTGTCATTATTTTAAACTAAAGATCAGATTCCAGTCAGATTCCATTGTTTTTGCAAAACAATGCCATAGTAATGGCGTAACCTGAATGTTAAAAAATCAGTTTTAAAACCCAAGACGTAAACAGGAATATTATCTGAGTTAGAGGGTATAATAGTGGGGGTTTTCCAGTTTTATGTGCACTTATCTGTGTAACAAATATTACTTCTGCAGTTGAACAACTGCCAAAAACAGGTAAGAAATTTTCCTACTCTAGATAAGACCTAAATATCAATTTTCTAGGTTCTCCATCAAACTGAAGAACATTTTCTCACTCACAGAATTCCAAAGACATTATGATCGTTCTTCAGTATTTTCAGGTGCTTTTTTCATCACAAAGGAAAACATCCAAAGTTATATATTGATACTTAGTAATAGCTTTGACTAGAAGCAGAGTGTACAGGAGTGCTTTGTGTTCTACAGCCTTCAAAATCTATTATCCAAAGACAATATTTGAATCACCAGTGTAGTTTTTTTGTTATATAATATTATATAAACTTATTCAAGTGACCAAGCTCATCTTAACAGTAGTTGTTTTTTTTTTGCCACCCAGAAGACCGTCCCAGAGCACCATTCTTTTTTGAAAAAGTCTTTCTAATTCAAAGTCTAAACTGATTTATGACTTTTACCTTGGGCCATGATCATCCTTATCCCTTTTCCACCCACTAGTAATTAGCTCTTTGATACAAGAAACATTCCAGTCTCCCTTAGATCTTCTTTGGCTAGCCTACATTTAACATGACGGAGTTTTTCTTACACTAGCTCTTTATTTCTTCACTTACCCAATTGGCTTTGTTTGAGCCTTGCTGAAGGAATGACTGTAGCATGAAGTCATTCCATGAGAGACACTGAGAGGAGCAGAAATGCTATATAAATATTTTCAATCAAAGCTCATATTTCCAGGAAAACAAAGTCAGTCAAGTGCAATCATATTAAAAAAAAAAAAAACAAAAAAACCAAAACAACCCACAACAAACAAAAAATACCCCAAACAAAACAAGACAAACAAGTTCTCATTTTCTGGTACCCCTAAAAGTAGTTAAGCAGTTTCCATGAGGCAACTTAATTTCTGCTATTGGGAAGAATCAGCAAAAAGGAGAGGGCAGTATTTCCACTAGATTTCATGTTCTTTCACTTTCTTTAAAAAAAAAAAAAACCCACTCTTTAAAATTTCTTATTTCAGGATGACATTACAGTGATTTCTGAAGTTTTACAAACTTTTTATGTTTATCTGCCCTATTAAAAAAAAAAAAGTATTAACACCTTTACAAGCAAAACTTGTTAATGTAAAGGAACATTTCCTTTCAAAAGCATTGATGAAGAATACACAATTTCCCTTTCCAGTCCATTTCCCTTTGCCTTATTCTAGCTGTATAAAGGTTGAGGTGTTGGTCTAAGGTAGTTGGGTAACCAGACTGCTCCTACAGTCAGAGCAGAGATACACATCTCAGCAGGGCAGTTCAGTAGGTGTATAAAATATGTGCCCTAGGCTTTCTCTAGACTTAATGCAAAAAGACAGACACATTCAAAGATCTGCCACAGATGAGGTGAATCTCATTTTCTTTCTTCCACCACCTCTACAAGGTATAGGAAACTGGACTGGATCATGATCTGAACAACAGTGTTCATTAGCAGTTGTTCCAAAATAGCAACCAGAGAAGCATGAATGTAACTCCAGCACAATGCAGATCATCATTTGGCCCCCGGTGTTGAGTAACTCCCATACTTTCAAAATGAAACAGTTTGCAAACCACCGAAACTGCAAGCCAAAACTTGCCAGGTTGGCTTGTCATCAGAAGAGTTGTTGTGGGAAAGTGCTTAGGGAATATAAATCTGCCAATCTATCCTTTTACCCATAGTAAATCACATCTCTGTCGGTGGCCCTAATATTAATTCTGGTACAGTAATGCAAATTAAGAGGATATTCCTGCATGAAGAACTGAATTAAACTAAAGGCCTTCAATTTTTCTCCAGTTATATAGTGACAGATGCCTGTTTCCATTATAAATGCTTAATTCTTGTAAAGGTAATTTTCTTCATGCAGAAATCCTTTTATGGCAGCACAGTAAACAGTACAGAAATGCTGCACACACAGCATAGTTTGCATATTTAGTTCATTATAATTGCCCCAAGGTCTTTTGGACAATTCTTCTCCTATATCTTGGCACTATTCAGACTGTGCTCTGTTTCTTCAACATTTGAGTTTTGCAACACTCCACATCTATTTGTTGTACATCCTAGAGTCAGCTTAAAATGTGCAAAACTTTCATCAAAGCTGGCTTTGATTTCTGTTTTAAGTTCTATTTTAGATAAAGCATTACTTCCTGTTTTAAAAATTATATATATATATATTTGTGCCTTGAGGGATTTTTGTAAGCATTGGTGTTAATGAATAATCTGTGTAATTAGAAAATATGTCTTAATTTTTGGCAAATTACTAAATCCCCACTCTTCCTTCTCCATTAAAAGAGGAACTGTTTAGAAATGAAACATTAGAGTATTTACCAACACAATTAAACAGTGTGTAGTGATCTCAATTAGTATATTTTACAAACAGAAAATAGCTTTGACTCTTTGATTGGCCATCTAGAATTCATTAACATAATTGGCATTCACTAATAGCAAAATTAACGACACAGCAATAATCTACCAAATCTACCATAGTACTATGCCAAAAATAGGAAAAAACAATCTATTCAATTTATAAGATAAAGATATTCAAACCACAATTCACTAGACAAACTTTCCTAATTGCCAGCTATTTCTTTCAGGTCATCTTGCAGGCCATCCCAATGTCAAGTCTGAGAAAATTTCACTCCTTGCAATTCAACAAATGCAAAGTGGTTGTACAATTTATACAATAAATCAACCTGCTTTAAACATGCAGCACATAGGCATGGTATAGCAGAGATTTAAATGAGGAGGTAGTATTATAAAACTACCTCTTTAAGTCTCTGTTTGAGCGCTTTCACTCTTCCAGATGACAATTATTTAAAAATATTATTTTCTATTCTAAAATCCTCTTAAATTTTGTGGAGTTGAAGGACCGCACTTGATGCAAGACCTTAGTGAAACCAGAAGGGTTCTAATTCTGATTTGTGCCTTTAAAGATCCTTTGAGTGACTAAAAAGGGGAGCAGAGACAAACACAAACATAATTTTAAAAAATCCACTGTATAAATATACAATATCAGATAAATCAGATTAAATGAAGACTAAAGGAAAGAAACATAACTTGTTTAAAACTTGAGCTAGATAGACCTGAAAAATAATAAACTCTAGTTTCTATTGATACTGACCCAGAAGGTCCCTTTTCCATATTGTCCTCTGAGAAGAAAAATATCATTAAAATGAGAAAAAGAGGAGATGATAAGGACAGAAACTTCCTACACCCAGTAGTTTGCTGAGAATGTGCTGAGGTGGAAAAATTCTTCAAGCATTAACACATACAGAAAGGGACCCCTTATTTACAGTAAAAAAAAAAAAAAAAAAATCTACAAAACCCCCATTCTGAAAAATACCAAAGGGAGAAGGACAAGGTAGGAGGGGGGACAGTTCACAAACCCTGTGAAACCAAAAGTACAGTTCACAAGGTTCACAAAACCTCAAAACAACACAAGGTTTGCCCATCCCTTACCATTAGTCATCTACAAGAAATGTTCCTGCCTGACCTCTGATGAATCCGCTCCCTTGCATAGTTGGTCCTTCTGCCTCTGGATATGGTGCTCTGTGTTAGGGTGCTACACACACTGACTTTAAAGGAATCTTTGTTTTGAGAGTGAATCTACATCTAGCAAAAAAAGAACAGGTGACTTTACTGAGTAGACATGGAAAAGTTTATGACTGAGGAGACAGATGAGATTCTCAGTGTGTTATATTGGAACATAGCAAAATCCTGCAATAGCAGCACCACTGAAACATGGAACTTTGCTCTCCACAAAGGTGAGAAATATTTCAGAAGCAGAAAACATACTGACAGCTTTCCCAAGGAGACTGACAATTCACCTTATTTTTATCCACCCCACTCTCTTCCCTGCTATTTTGGGACTTGAGGAGATCTAGACATGCTGTAAGAGGTCCAAGCACAACAAATTTGTATGAGCTCATGACCCAGTTTCACACACAGAAGTAGTTAACAGGCTTGATTTTCCTTTTCAGCCATAATTTTAATGAATTTACTTTTGTCTGCAGCTACTATTCTACACTAGAGACAAGAGAGTTGCATCACCCCTCAGGGAGTACTGGGATAGAAGGAACCAGTTTGCTTCCTGGAGCTCTACATTTGCATTGGAAACATGAGGTGTGATTTGTGACACCCTTTGCATAAAGCACTATTTCCTTCCAGCATGAGCAACCACTTCTGGTAGCCTGTCTGTGGGGGAGATGAAGGTGTGCTCACATGGACTGACAGCATATTCCTTTGAAATACTTCCAGGAGATCAAACCCGCACATTCCTAAACACAGCAGATACCATCCTGGATGCACAAAGGCCAACAACACAGTTTGGAATGGAATGAAAGGGAAAATTTATTTCCAATTAAAAAAGGAATAGCATAAGAATTTTCTCTCAACATCATTTGCTTCCAAAGGGACAGATTTTTGCAATCAAGATACAGCACTTAAAATTTACCCTCCAAAGTCTTGCTCCTAAAGGTATTAGAAACCAACTTGACACCAGAATTCAATAGTGTGAACACAGAAACTCTCTGAAGTAGCCTTGTATCCTTGCTCGGCAATAATGGAAGAGGGTGGAGTCACATAATGTTTGAACAACAAAGCAAACTATGATAAATAAATGCCTGAAAGAAAACACCCTGGCCCCACCTTTGTCTGATTCAAATGAAAAATACCAGTTTCACCCAAACCACAAAGGCACACATGCACACACACATGCATACAAACACTGCAATTCTAAGTTCCATGATTTGATGACTGAAGCATTTTGAACAGGTGAATTAATACATCATTGAAAACACTGCCCTGTTAATGAGAACTTACAGTATTCACAAAAAGCATTTCTTTAATGCTTTTATTTTCTAAAGATTTTAAAATTTCAAAAATAAATTTCACATTTTGCAATCTCTATTTGTTAAAATCCTAAGTAAACATTTTGTATTGCTTTTACTATAGTTTGCTACAGTGCTGACTGCTTCCCTTTGATATAGTGTCTTCCTCAGTTTGTGCCTTGCCTTACTAATACTACCTTGTTCCTTTGCTCTTTCCATATCAATGAAGAGCATCTACCCTACCTCTTCATTGTAATACCCCGCTTTCATTGTCTTTCTTTTCTCTCTTGCATGCTTATGTGGAAAGGCCAAATACTTTTCTTCACAATTTTACATCTTTCTTCAACTTCTCCCTCTTCTTGACTGCACATGGCCAGAAAAGTGAGAAGTATCTCCCTACTGAACGACAAGCTGCCAAGTCACAGAGTAGCTGTTGTCTTCCTGGAGCCATATAAAAATAAATCATAAGAACAGCCATAACAGGTAAAACCAAAGAGCTTTGCCTCGTATTCAATTCCCAACAGTGACAATTAGCAGGGGAGAGCATAGGGGCAGATGCCTAGGGGAGAGCACACAAACAGGGCAAGCATAGAATATATAAGTTCTGTACATTCTCACAGCCTCCAGTAATCTGTGATTCGGAGATATGATCATATCTTCTACCTCCAAAGAGGCTGAAGAAGCCTAGGGAGACGAAGAATGAAACATGACTCAGAGAACATGCTGTTAAGTGAAGCACAACTAACTTGAAAGAAGGAAAGAAAATGTATCTATAAATTAATTAAAATATTAAAAGTTGCTCTAAATAAGTCTATTTCAGGTACAGGATGCAGTCTAGCCACAGAAGATACAGCAGTCTGAACTCTGTAATGTAGCTGTGCAGAGCTAAGGCTGACACATTCAGATACACACCTAAAAGGAGTCCTTAACCCACTTTGGTCAAAATAAGTAAGTTGCCTTAATGGATTTAAATATCAGGTCTTGATAACACTTTTGCCTGAAGTATGTTAGGGAATACTCACAGATCTACAGTCTAGCTGCATTCAGAAGAGAAGCAGTAAGTTCTTCAACTGGCATAGGCAGGCATGACGGGTGCTATCAATCCACAGCACTAGAGGCAGGAAGGAGAACAGATATACCCCGTGGCAGCCAACGGTACAATGGTTCCCAGTCTTCCATCATCACACTGCCACTGGAGATTGCTACACCTACAGTTTTGCAAAATGGCATGCTGTAGCAATGGACAGTCAGTCTCCTGCTGGTAAAGAGAAAATTCTTTATGAAAGGTGTTATTAGCAGAACAGCATCAAGGCTTTCCCATGACAGCACTCCTTTACCAATTCTTCCTCTCTAAATTGGGCAAAGTCCTTCCTGACTTTCTTCGAGCAACATCAGCCTTCACATTGTTAAATAAATTATTTGAAATAACTTATCTGATTGTGTCAGAAGAAAGTAGAAAGAGCACATGGAAATTTCCAGCTGAAGTCCAGGATAAGATAAAGTATAACAGAAGGAAACAGTATGCACCTGGAAAGCCATAGTAGGTTATCTTGCTTCAGTTACAATAGCTATTTGTAGAGCATACATGCAATCATAATGTCACAGACAAACCAGTACAACTCAGTATGGCTTTACTTAAGGCATTGTCAGTTGGTACAAGTATTGATCACTGATGCAGGTATTGGTGGAGAGAAAAAAAAAAGGCAAAAAAAAAAGCATAATTAAATGACACTTAGAGAAAGAGATTTCCCTCCCTGTCCAAACTCATATTAAGTCAAACATTTCTGTTCCCAGGCTGCTAGTCATAACTAGCACAATACTAATTGTGGTTTACCAGATACAGTTTGTCCCAGTTCCTCCAGCGAGGTGACAGGCTAAACAGGAGATTGGATTTTATCTTCAATGGCTCTTTCTGACGTTTATTGCTTATTGGATTCTATCTACATAGCAGAGAACTTGGGCTTCTGCAGAATTACAAAATCTGGAAACTGAATGTTGTAGTGTTTTGGAATTTGACATTTGGACAAACAGATTTCATCCTACTAATTTATGGGATCTGAACAGGGTGTTTAGAATTGTTCTCCCACAGAAGAAGAGAACTAAAGTGGTTCCATAGTGAAGGATGGGGTACCCCACCTTTCTGATTCCACAGTAAATTCATCCATATACCTTCAACTTCCTCCAGATTTGACAATCCAGAAGGAATACTTTGTGGTGCAAATAAGCATTTGAAGCCTTGAGACAATGTCATGTGGGGCACCTTTTAGACAAGCACGAGCACCAGCTTAAAGGTGAAAGTAAAGATATATAGCCAACAATGGAGGCTGAACCATGATACCTTTGGCTTAAATAATCTCTTGCTGCCACTAAACAACACTCAAAAATGTGGCTCTACTGCAGACTAAGTGAATCTAATTGCTGGCACTTGCAGTGCCATCTTTGTCTTGCTGCTCCTGATCATCTTTGATGACTGACTTAGACAAAGTATGTTTAAGTGCAGAGTCTGGCTATTTCTTTACTAGTCTCATTCTATAATGACAAAAGGATAAATCAGCCATGGTTCTACTGCATGCTAACATCAATGAAAGAAAGCACTGGGAATGGTGTGGGTAGATGCATGTAGGGAAGGAAAAAGAGCACCACCTTCCACAATAACACTTAATCACGGTCCAGTCAAGAGTACTAAGGCTCATTAGAAAAATAGATATTCTTACAGGAAAACTGATGGTCTGTGTTCAAGGAGAGATCTACAGTTCTAGCAAAGGTGTTACTTGTGAAGATAGATGAAATACTAAGAGAAAGATAGATGAAAAGGATACTATTATCCTAGAACTTCACATACTTTAAATAAACATATGTTTTATGTAACTGTAGAGTGATGCTATCAAACCCTAACTTTTCTGAGTGCCTCAGCATCTACATTCAAAAGTCTCCTCTTGATTTCTCACAGCACAAGAACTTCAAAGCAAATCCACAACAGCTTAGACATCTTAGGATGCCCTTGAAGAGCTTACTCCAGCCAACAACCAGAAGTTTGTGCACTACTGTGCCTTCACACCATATCAATGCTCTTTGGTCTTTATCCATTCCTTATTTCTTAAAAAACTCCACAGTATCTGAAAGACAGAAAACCCTCTTTTTTATAATATAGTACCATTGGGTCAAGTCACACTTTCAGGTATCTGCAGCAGGACTATCCTGGAAGGCTTTAATGCACTATTTCTCGCTTGTTCTTCTCTTTCATACAGAAGAAAAATAAGTAAGACAACCACTTTGCCAGAGCAAATTAGTCTTACAACAAGGCCAAAAACCTTTGGTTGATGGCATCGATACCTTGCATACAAAATATTTTAGGAGAGCCTTTTATGTTCTTGAAAATGCATAATCACATCTTTGGGAAGAATAGATGTCATCACGAAAACAAGGAGGAGGCAATATAGAACAGTTCCACATTCAGATATCTTGAGACAGAGAGATCAGAGGAGAGGAACCCTATTTGCTGATGAAGCTGTGGATGCAGCTCTTCCCCACTGGGATAAGAGCATGCGCACCAGGAACCTTTGGAATTAAAGGCAATTTAATAAGTTTACATTTGCAATTTACTGAAGTAGTATGTATAGTCTGTAGTAGACACTTGGTCCATCACAATACAATTCTCATCTTGTTGACAGTATGAAGACATAATGAAGGCATCCATAGTGAATTTTGAATACCAGATTTTTGCTGTCTTGCTTCTGTATGAAGGAAGCAGTGGGCAATATTTTGTCTTTTTCTGAACATTTAGGGGTACAGCTTAATTCACAAGCATATCAGATATTTCTGTTCCTTCATGAATTGTGAAAGCTGATTTGCTCCTTGGTATGACATTCATTGTTACTAACATGATTATGGCATTAAGGAAAGACTCACTACAGTCTAAGAGGAAAGTTTTTCCATTCAATTCAATGCATTCTTTGATTCCCTATCATGCTCTTAAAGTTTCATGTTATACAGCAGATGCAATGTGCATTATGGCAATGTTATCTGCAATGTAACTCTGAAACCAGATCAAGCAATGAATTGCATTTGTTCTTTAATCTTTACACTGATTGTTATTTCCTGTCAAAGGGCAAAGTTCAGCAATATGGATAACCATGGACCTACATAAAAAAAAAAAAAAACAAAACAAACCAAACCAAAACAAAACAAACCACTAAAAAATCCAACCAAACAAAAAGAACCCCAACAAAAATAAAAGAAAAAAACAACCAACCCCAAAACCAAAAGCGAGCAAAAACCCAAAAAGATATAATTTGACACATGACACAAAAAATGAAACTAAGTACAAGATATGTGACTGTACTCATTTAAATCTATTTTTCACATATATGACCCTCAAGACTGATAAATTGTTATTCTTTTAGCTCTTTGACCTGAGGTGAAAAAGGGGTAAAAAAAGGCCCCTTTGTTCCAGCAAACTTAACTATGAAATAGGAATGGTAAAAAAACCAATGGGACAGCAAAAACCACAACTGCATAAATGTGTCTGCAATTGTCTCATTTAAATCTCTCTGATAGCAAAGAAAATCCTTTTTAATTCAGTGGGGAAAAACTATTTTTTGAGAAATTAGAACTGAGCCTGAAATCCTTGTGAGGTGGGAACAAATACAAAAGTGTCAATAATAATACACCAATAAATGTCAGCAGGCACAACAGTTTCTCTTGGGAATTAAAAGTGGTCAGGCAGAACTGGTACCACTAAAATTTGCTGCTCTTTACTTGCACAGAATTTAAATAAACCATAACTAGATTATATTTTTTTATAATGCAAGACTTATTATTCTTGGGGAAGTTCTCAGCTAAAAGGATTCAGCCTTAAGATGCTTTATGTTAATAATCAGACCAACAAGTGCATCAGCCAGCTTTGTCCCAAGAGTGGCAGTGGCCTTCTTAGGGGCAAGGCACAAAACTGCAGGAAGTAATAAATATTAGATCTTAATCTGGTGCCTCAAGTTTGTAAGTATTCTCAGACACGTAGTTTTTACACACCTACATATGGCCTTCAACACTCATATCATGAATTTAAATCTTCTATTTCACTGCAAAGTTCATCTTCTAGGAAATGGTATGAAAAGGAATTGTGTAGCAAGCAACACAGCATTGATTCATTCTCTTCTTTTTGACTTCAGGACAGATTTGTAATTATGGAGGTTTAGATTTAAACTTCAGAGACACTACCTTCAAACCATGTATTTCACACATTTTCAAAATGTAGGAAATTATTATTAAGTTTCTCACATTTCTTTTTTTTTTAAGTATCAGTAATACAGAAAACCCAATTTCCCTGCAGACAGATGGCAAAGAACAGTAATTAAATGTGGAATCAAAAAATATAAAATATTATGTTAAGAAAACCAGGTAACAGGGGAAATTAAAACTATAGGCAGAAAAATTCTGCATTCAATAAGTACAAGAATTGATTTTTAATAAAATTTAGGAGTAAAAGAAATCCGGGCTCCTGTGAATGTTGTTACAGAGTAGCATGAATATAAATTACATCAGAAAAGGAAGACAACAAAATTGTTAATGATGTGGGAAAAGGCAGAGGTGTTCCGTGTGTTTCTGTTTTGTATCTGGCACACAGCTAAGTGTGCCCCTGTACCATAAAATAACAGCGATATATATTTCCTTTTCCAATATTAGCTAAGGATGATGTTGAAGAGAATCAAGTAAAAATTAGCACAAAAAAGATAAACAGGCCTGAGTTACTTTCTCCCAAAAATCATAATTCATTAGGATCCTTGAGAATTTCAACACATTTTGAAGACTCCAGATTGCCTTTTGTTGTGCCTTTCAGAATTTTTTTTGCCAATGCTTCAAATTAGAATTGTTATGGTACAAGGGAAATTAATGGTACAACTGCAACAGGACATAAGTTAAATGGGGAATTGTTAATGTCTATTATTTAATCTTACCAAATACCACTTCTGCTTCTAGTATCATAGAATCATTTAGGTTGGAAAAGACCCTTAAGGTCATTGAGTCCAGTCATAAACTGCCAAGCACTGCTAAATCCACCATTAAACCATGTCCCTAAGTGCCATATCTACATACCTTTTAAAAACCTCCAGCAATGGTGACTCAACCACTTCTCTGGGCAGCTTCCTTTATTTGTATTTATATACTCTAAATTTACGTGAGTGCAGTATATAAATGTGCGAATTCCTGTTGGTTGCCTCTCTGGAAGCATGATTGATATCTCACTGAAGCGTTACAGCAAGATGACTGCATTATTCCTGAAAAATTGACTCAAAGTTCATTGCTAGCCCACCTAACTAAATGCATCAGGACTTCTGAGTGAAGCAAGAATAACAAGCAAAAGACACAGAGGCTCTCCATGTGAGGAGGTAATCCAAACTCTACATAGTAACAGAGGCCATAGTTCTAAACAGAAAGTGCTAGATACCTTTGTCTCTGACCCTAAATAGAACTGTCTGCAATGGCTTTCTCATGTATTTTAAATACAAATCCTGGACTACTTAATGTTGTCTGACTTACTATCACAGCCAAAGTCTTCAGAAGCAGAATACTGTTAGCTGCTCCTGCTATTTGTGGAAGAGAGAGAGTGGTGCGTGTTATCGGTTTCCTTCTTGAGTGTCATCCAGAAAAAATGGCCTACTCACCACTCCCTACCTTAAGAAGTACTGGATATACTTTTAGCTTTTTTACTCACTTTCTTGCAGCCAAGTCATTTAATCTTTTACAGTTTCCAGCTCCATCAACCTAGTAATTACCCATAGCTTCTACTTCAGTACCAACTAAAGGACATTCTTAGTGGCATGTTCAACACTACCAGGTCCTTCAATGCCCTTTTTCCTGCATCTTTCTTAAATGCAAATAATTTTGTTCCTTTTCACCTCATATGACTTACACATTTTACATCTTAGTATAAGTGCTCTTTTATACAACAAATACAGAGATAACCTGTACCAGGATTTAGAGTCCAGTATTCCTCCATCACATAAGACTACCCCAATCAGGAAGGACACAGTCACAATGCTTCAATTGTGATTTAATTTAAAATTTAAATACTCAAGGCTCAAGAATAATGAACACTGCCTACCGCCACTTTACTGTTGAACATACCCAAAATAAATAAAAGTTATTAGTGGACTCCACAATGGTGTCCATGGAATCTTGTGCTCAAAACTACACACCCTTTATTTCAGAAGGTGCTACACTCAGAGTACCATTAGCCTGGTAGAAGACCTTCCTCAGAAGATACAGCTGTACCATGTCTTAGTGCCAAGAGTCTAGAAAATAGATCTTTCCTTCTTTTATAAGGCCTTAAGCACTGGGGTATTTTAGTACTTTCATCACAAAACAAAGTTCCATTCACAAGCAGATGTTTGTTGTTGCCCACGGCCAAAATCTATTAGGTGCCTGTTTAGACCTATGATTCTTCTTGATGAATGT
This sequence comes from Agelaius tricolor, assembly GCF_023055355.1. NCBI lineage: Eukaryota > Metazoa > Chordata > Aves > Passeriformes > Icteridae > Agelaius > Agelaius tricolor. The sequence goes on from NW_027269263.1 coordinate 51,261,695, forward strand.
CCGCAGCAGTACTGAGAGTTGGTCAAAAGTGACTGTCAAAAAATTCAAGTAATACATTATTTTCTTCAACCAGGGTGGACTTACTGTCTTGTATGTCTCATCTTGGCTGCCAAATTGTGTTATCCTTTCTTGTTTTTTCTGAGGACACATTTTAGATCGGCCTAAGAGACTTACCAGCTTGAAATGCAAGTGAAGTCATCCTTTCAAAAAGTGCAATAGCATGGTAGCATATTTTTTGCTAGATTTTTGCATTTAGAAAACAATTTTACAAATTATAAGACACCGATTAACATAGACTATTATATTCTTTATGAAGTCCATGGAAATATTATTATCATAAAGTTAGTACACTACTGCAGATAGACACACAGTAAGGTGTCCTTTGATCATACAGTCATGTGGTTTATGGTACATATTTTAGTTATCTATGAATAACACACTGAGCAAGGACAGTTACTACATTTTTGATTATAATAAAAATACTGGAGTGCATTCAGCTGAGCCTTGATCAAAGATCATTTAAGGATACTCATTCCTTCCCTTCTTTTGTTATTATTTTAATAGTACATTAATGAATCAGGTACCAACTTTTTTGTATATGCTAAATGGAACCATTCTTCTCATAGACTTAATCTAACTTCAAAAAATAAAAAAGTCTAGTACTAACAACAGTAGCAGTGACTGGTGGCAGTTCTGCAGAGGACTACATGTGGGATGCACATGCAGGAGGGGAGTTTTTGCTGGTTAATAATTACATCCTTTTAGATTAGCAAAGACCAGGAACACCAGTAGGTTGTCAATCACAGAGCAGGGGTACACCCATACAAAGTAATCTGGTGGTTCCCTCCTGTATATGGTTCAAAGGACAGATTTTATTTCTGTAATTACAGTAACTCCATAATATTTTTCTTGTTACAGAATGGCTGAGAAGCTGAAGAGGTGAAAGTGGAAGTGGAAGCACACAGGTAGTGATGCTAAGATAGTAGGAAAGATCTGAATATCTCCTACTGCTGAATTTTGGCTCATCAACCATTAATTAGGAACTTATGTAGTCATTAAACTGGTTGACAACTTAAACTGTTATGCCAAAGTGCATTGACCTATTGCATTTGAAATATGAACTTATTCTATTATGTTCATATAACAACTACCATAGTATTATAACAGTTCTTCATTTAACTTGCCCACCAAATGTCCTTTCAGTCTCCTTTAAATTACTCTTCTTGTTTTTAACATTAGAAATGTATCTATATATTGAGTAAAAATTAGTAGCATAGGTCCACATTAGCATAATATTTGGTTTACAATGTTGGTATTATGTTTGAGTTTAAATTTAGTGTTGAGATTCAAGAAAGATCAAGTGGAGAGTTGACAGCTCAGTATATTGTCTCTTTTTGCAAGACTTCAGCAATTTTATTACTTATTATTAGAATTATTAATAATTCTAATTACTGAAAACCAATTAAACTTTTCTATCCATTCTCAAACATAGAAGGGCATATTTATATTGACACTGTCTGTAATAATGAATTTATTATTAACAAATTGCTGAATTATTTTACTGGGAGTACAGCCTTTTGGATCAATCCACAGATACAATGGAATGATCTAAATCTTATAACTATAGTGGTCACAACCCAGATAAGGCTTTCGTATCTTCAAACTTCAAGGGGAAGGTAGAACACAATCCAGTTTCATCTGTATTCTACTATTTCTATAAAACTCAAACACAGTCATAAAAACAATGGGTTTTTTTGCTTTATCCCATACAGCAATGATGCAACAATGATACAATAATGTCCCTCTAAATTTTTACACAACATCCTGAGATCATACGTTCCAGTGTTTCTTTAATTTTAATGGAAGGATTATGTATATACCTACTTTTGCAACTTGGTTGCAAAAAAATAACAAATAGAAGTAAACCTTGGGGCTTTTTGCTTATTACATCTTTTTTCCCCTCTTCGATTTTATTTGGTGCATGTGGGCAAATACAAAACTCATCATACAGTTTGTGATGTCTTACTATTTCCATTAATACATAGATTATAAGTTGAAAACCATTCATTTTGACTATCTCATTAAACAATCATTGAACACAGATCAATTTTTCACATCATTGCAGCAGTTCAAACACTACTGGCCCAAACAAAAGAATTATAGGAGCAAATACAGGGCTTTATTAAGAATTGCCTTGGTACACAAACTACTCTACCACTTTGGCTTACCCTATATAAAGACTCCAGAGCAGGCAGAGGTGGATCATATTCCTTACTCCTTGCCTGCATTCTTTATTCATTAATTTGCAGATGACAGTATCAACTCATTCTACAAGACATAAAGTTGTTTTCCACACATTGAAATTTGATACTTAATAGCCCTTTTACTATTTCTATCCTCCAATTATAACTTTGAATATACTTGCTATCACTAAAAATACAATACTCTTTTTAATCTTGTTACATTCTTGGCCTTTGTGACTTGGCAGTGAGTTCCATGGTCTAATTACAAGTTTTATATATAGAGGTAATTACAGGTTGGGTTTGGGTATTTTTTCAGTTTTGAAAGTTACCTTTTAATTCTCCTTGATGTTTCTCAGCTCATGTTAAATGAGAGAGAACACAGTCATCTGATCTATGGTACCTAGACCATTATTTTACTGTATCCCTTTTCTTGATCTTCCCTCTAAAGTGAAAAAAAGACCTAATCTTTCAAAAGAGTTTTTTTTCATATCCTCAGTCATTCTCATTACCTTTCCTTGATCCCACTTTAGTTCTTCAATACACTTTTTGAAATAGGGAAAACAGCTGCTGAAGTTGTGAAATCTCTCTACTGAATACAAAGTGCCACCTGCAAAACAGTGAAAGATGAGGTCCTGAGAACTCAGTTCTGTACAGAGCCATGCTTTTTGAATCATAAATACTAATATTCCGGCGACTTTCCAGTCTGACTTCACTTGACACAATGTCATGGTATCTCATGCAAGTTGTGTATCAAATCTGTAAGTTCTTTATACACACAAACATATCTTCTTCCATTATTTTAAACTCAGCTTCAATACCAGGTCTTCAGTTATGGGAAAACTACATCCACAGTGAGGCTGTGTAACCCACCTGTCCTTTACTTCTAGAGTTTGTTGTTTTCTCAGTTCTCAGCCTGGGAAACTCTTCGTGTGCGAGATTTAAAGAGCTAACAAATACCAGGTGGGGAAAAAAGAAATAAAGCGCAGATACTTCTAGACTGTTATGGAAAGAGGTCAAGTAAACAAAGTAGATTGAGCTGGTAGAGCTTCATGTTTTAAGATACCAGTTCTAACCATTTGGATACCTTTCTAACCTCTTTGGAAGCCGTTTCAGTTTTCAGCCTTCTTTAACAGTCCCTCAGTACTGGTCTCACTAATGCTTATGGTAGGAGTCAACCTTGACTGAATACACTCAGGATATTGATTTATAAAGGGAAAAGAATGTGCCATATGTGAAAATGTACCGTGTGTTACTGAAGAAGTTGTCAATTTCTTTCTGTTGATCATGATTCCAGCAGTGCCCTGGCAGCCAGGAGGACCAGTCATGTCCTGGGTTGCATCAGGCACTGCATCATTGACTGGGTGAGGGAGGGGATTGTCCTGCTCTGCTCCGCACTGGGACAGCCTCACCTCAAGTCCTGGGGGCAGTTTTGGGTGCCACAACATAAAAAAGACATTAAGCTATTAGAAATTGTCCAAAGGAGGGAGGTTTGGAGGGGAAGCAGCTGAGGTCACTTGTTCTTTCCAGCCTGGAGAAGAGGAGACTGAAGGGAGACCTCACTGCAGTCTAAAACATCCTCATGAAGGGGAGCGAAGGAGCAGCCACTGATCGCATCACTCTTATGACCCACTACAGGACTTGAGAAAACAAGGTGAAGATGAGTCAGGGAAGGTTTGGGTTGGACATGAGGAAAAGGCTTTTCACCCACAGGGTGGTTGAGCACCAAACAGGCTCCCCAGGGAAGTGATCAAAGCACCAGCCTGAAAGAGTTCAAGAAGCATTTGAACAATGCTCTCGGGCACATGGTGTGAGTCTCTGGGTGCTCTGCGCAGGGCCAGGTAATGATCCTTCCAACTCAGCATGTTCTACAATTCTATGATTCTCTAATAATTCATAATTTCAACAACATGTTCTTAAATGCAAAGAATTAAAGAGAGGTTGTGGCTTCACAAGACATTGGTCAAACGAAAAGCACAGGAATTGCTGAAAGAAGTGGCCTAACAACTGATCTGTAAGACCTGGCAGAGTCATTCATATTTCTTATGCATCCTAATTTGCTAGTAAACAGGGAAATATAGCAGATGCCTTCCTTAGCAGCACAGGGTATATATGACTGAGCTCAACAACAAAAAACAAGCATATGGGAGGTGGAAGTGGGGACACAATGAGTAGGAGGAGCACAGGAGCATTTCCTGGGCATGCAGGGATGGAATTAGAGGGGCAATGCTTACATGCAGTTAAAATTGATGAAGGATTATCAGGGTAAGGACACTTTTGCAGCAAAACAAGAGACTGAGTAAAATCTAGGCCAGCTGCTAAATACAGCAGGTGACTTTGGGACACAGCACACAGGTATTTGTTTTATCTGTTTCTACTGGCATGGTCTGCTCTCAGGGATCCCAGAATTCCATGCTAAGTAGCAAGGATCAAGTCAGGGTCTAATTAAACAAGATAAAAATGTCATACACGTCCATGGGATTGGACAGGATACATCTGAGAGTACTAAGAGTGACAGCAAAAGTCATTGGAAGGGCACTCAGTCCCTTGTGAAAGGTCACAGTGATCAGAGAAGGTTTCTAACAACTGGAAAAATATTACATCTGTCTTAGGAAATTGCAAAAGGAGGATCTGGGTGGTGAAAAGATGATCAACCTTCTCTCAGTTGCTGGGGCAATTACAGAGCAAGTACTCATAGGAATCATTACCACAACAACAAAAATGTTATTGAGAACAGCCATCTCAAATTTCCCAAGGACAAACTGTGTTTAGTCACTCTGATTGTCTTCTACAACCTCATTACAGGCTTCCCTGGGTGAGATTAGAGTAGGTGTTGCTCCCCTTGCCTGTGAGCTTTGATAGTTTTTCAGCATCTGCAGCCAGATTGGGAATTTTTAGGTATGCTACAAGGTGCATTAAAAACTGGCCAGGTCATGGGCCCCAAAAGCTTGCTTATAACTGTTTCAAGTCCAATTAGCAGGTGACTCCAAGGGATATTTCCTAGGATCAATAAAATGGCTGATATTATTTAACTTTTTCATCCGTGACCTTTGGAAATACAAGGTGACACCAAATCAAGGGGGGCTGTTGATATACTGGAGGGTACAGCTACTATTCAAACTAGCTGAATAAATGTATAACACATACATCTGTATTGGACTTCCAAAAACGAGAATGCCAGGATCCCACATCTGGGACAGGATACAGTCAGGGAGAGTGCAGGCTGGAACTAACGGTTCCACAGGAGAAGACCCAGCAGACCACAAACCAACAAAGTCAGCAGTGTGTGCCTGCAGTAATGAACACTGACCACATCTTGGAGTGCCACAGCCTGCAGGTCAAGGGACATGATTACTGCCCTCTCTTCAGCACAGATGAAGCCACATCTAGAGCACAGTGTTCAGTTTGTTCTCTTGCCAAATGAAAGAGAGACTGAGGAGAATCAAGCTAAGAGTCATTAAGGGAGCTAGGAGCTCTGACATATAAGGAGGTCGAGTGACCTAGAAATACCAATATTCTTGTAAATTTAATGGACATTTACTGCCAGAGCATTCTTAGCAGTATTCCTTATGGTCACATTATGAGAACAGATGCATTTTTTTAGTCCTATCCAACACTACAATGGCTATAAGTACATATTAGAGGCCATTAATGTCACTGGTGCAGTACCTGATGATGTGCCACAGCAAATTCTGAGCTGGGTTCCATACAGACATTAAAAGGTAGCCTGAAGGGAGTACTGTTCTGCAAGCAGAAAATTCCATGGATCTTCCGTATTCCTGTGCCTGACAAACTCACTCCTGCTCAGGGACTGCTGCACAGAAAAATGAATCCTAAATCAAACTGGCATCCTACTCATGAATGATTTTCCATTTATAGTTGCAAAGCCACTGTTAAAGTGGCCAAAACTAGTTTATAAAATATTTCTGCAGCTATAATTGTTTAGGACCACTGAACTGCATGTTCCAAGCCAGATCAAAAGGAGCACCACAAACCCATGAAAGGCTTATGTGTAAAGACAGGGTAAACTCCATGTCTGGGATCCATCTGTAATTCTGTCAAACCAAGAGTGCTTGTAGCTGTATACAAATTAAATGTCTGTCTGCCAAAATTAAGTGAATGAAGAACAAATACCCCCTTATCACCCTTTTTTTTTTACAGTAACTATCTTGTTTTCTTTAATGTTAAAATAACCTCCTTTTCACACTGATGTGAAAATACAAATCAGATTGAGAGTTACATCAATGCCAAGATTGATCCCAGAATTTTTAGATTACCATTTTGCTACAAATATATATGTGGAAAGGTATGTCATGTTTTTTTTTAATAGCTGACACAGCTGAAGATGTAGCTTAAATGCAACAGGATTTTGAGGGAACTGTATTATTTCCTAAACAGGTTCAAGGTAAACGTATCACTGATTTACTATAGATTGGCCACACACAGAGATGAATTTAAGAAATTCCAAATACAGTTGGAATGACAAGGCCTGATGTTTTTAGGTTTACAGACTAGTGATCCATGTATGATTTTTCATGCCTGGTCATGTAAAAAAAAGCAGGAATTAGTAACAACTTGCAGTGTTAATACCCTAAATAATTAGCACTTACATATATTACACGTGTCAACTTTTATTAATGTGATTTGAGACAGCCAAAAGGCAGGGTCTAACACAAATAAAAAAAAAAAAAAAAAGAGCTTTTTCATTGTTTTATCTATAAATCCATATCATTAGCTTTAAGGAAAAAAAATCCATAAACATGAAACCTCCTGAATTCTTCAGCTACTCAATAAACTCAATGGTTTATTTTGGAGCGTCTGCAAATTGGTCTGTACGAGAAGTAGTAACTTTAATAGCCCAACAGATCTATCTTCAAAAAATACATTCTGGGACATGAAGGGTTGAAACTGCGCCTGCAAACTTGACCTTTACATCAGCTGGTCTAATCTAATAAAAGATATTACCTCTCCCTAGAAGTCCTTGCTTTGTTTATGGGCACGACCGCCCGGGATTACGGCAGTACTATTATCAGACAATGCCAACTGCTGGGTTCTCCCCGAGAGCCCCGGGTGGGAGGGGCTGCCAAAACACCCTCACACCGGGGATCCCCGCGCAGGTCCGCTCCCTCCAGCTCCGCTGCTGTTCCACCTGGGCCGCGGTGGGTGACAGGGCGGCGGTGGGTGACAGGGCGGCGGTGTCGCCGGCCTGGCGGTGACAGGGTGCGGAGGGGCGGCCGTCCAGCTGGCAGCAAACGGCGGGGTGCTCCCGGCCTGAGCGCCAGCCCCGGTAGCGCATCTGGGCTGGGCTCTGAGTAGCTGCTGGAGCGTTCACTAAGGATGTTGTTGCCCACCCAGTATCGCAGTCAATTTCTAAAGGAGTCGCCCACAGCTTTGCTGGACAGACACTCGACAAGATGCCCTCGATGCTCTCGGGCTTCTCCCTCCGCCTAGGCGCCCCGAACTGTCAAGGTGACCCTTTACAAAAGGCCGGAGCCCGGGGCGCGGTGCCCGGCGCGGCCTCAGGGCACAGGGACCCCCGCGGGCCCGGCGGCACGGGACGCGCCCCCATTCCTGTTGATGCAGCGCCCCCTGCGGGGCGGGCGGCGGCGGCAGCGCCGGGCAGTGGAGCAGCTCCGTGCCCTCTCGAGGCGCGGCGCCTCGGCGGGGCGGGAAGCGCTCAGCTCCTCCGAGCTGCGCCGCCAGGACTCCGGCGCCCGCCGTCGCGCCGCACCGGCCCCGCGGGGCTTCCGCACAGGGGAGGTGACTGACAGAGGCAGGCGCGGAGGGCAGGCGCCGGCGTCCCCCCGCGCTGGCACGGGGCCGAACTGCGCCGAGGCGAGGGGGCAGCTGGGGAGGAGGAGGAGAAATCGCCGCTGAGGGCGAGGGAGCGCGCCGCGTGCTCACTGGGGAGCACCGGCTGGCAAAATGAGCAGGGTCCGACCACCATGCCCGGGCTGCTGGAGCCCCAGGCGGGCTCCGCAGAGCCGCGGCCCACCGTGCCCCGGCAATGTTGGCGCCCCGCCCCCGCGAAGCCCCGGACGCGGCGGCTCGGAGCGACCTTCCCGCAGCCCGGGGCGGGGCGCGCCCGGCGCGCCGCGGCATTCCCGCCCTGCCGCCGCCTGGCCGCGCGCCGCATGCAAATGAGGGCTCTCCTCATTGGGCCGCACCGGGAGCCCTTTGAAAGGGCGCCCGGCGATTGGCCGCGCTGCAGCGTTAACGCACACTGGGAGAATCTCCCCCCGCCTTTTTTTTTTTTTTTTTTTTTGCTGCTAATGTGTGATGCGTTCCTCTCAGACGATGTGTAACTCTGCGCGCCGGTTACTACAGATTAAGTAGTTCCCAGCCCCCCGCCCTCCCCGTGTCCGCCCGTGTGGCGGGGCGGGATAGGGCGCTGCAGTCACGGCCGCCGCCCCGCGGGGGCTCCGGCGCAGAGGGGAGGGGGCGGCGGGGACGGCGGGGAGAGGTGTTTCCCCCCTCCCCCGCGGAGGGATATTCTCGGCGCGCTCGCCGCACTCTGCCCGCACCAAAATATTGGGAGTTAAGAGGCGGCTCGGCGGCGCCGCCGGCTCAGAAGCGCGCGGGCAGCTCGGCGGCGGTGCGGTCTGTCCTCCGCCCGCCACGGCTCCACTGCGGCGCCCAGCCCGCTCCTGCCACCGCGGCCCCCGCAGGGGCGGGCTCCACGCGCGGAGCCGAAGCCCCCGGACTTGTCTGCCTCCGCGGAGGGCTATAGTTCTGCCTGTGCCTGCCTGCGCCCCGAGCGGCTTTCGCCGGGTGGAAGAAGAAACGCGGGAGCGGCGCGTTCGCTGATTGCGTTTCTCCGGAGGACTTTGTGCGACCGACACTTGGACTACTGCCGGCGGGGACGGACCCCCAAGGACTTCGTGGGTTCCCGCTCCTGGCCGAAGAAGAAGCCGCGCAGAAGCTTTCGGCGGCCCGCCGCCCTCCGCCGGCTCCGGAGAGAGGAGAGCCGCGCCGAGCCGAGAGGACGCCGGCGGAGCTGCCGCGGCGAACTAACTCGACGTTTTCTTCCCTCCCTCGGAAGATGTTGCTTTCCAAGTTCGGCTCGCTGGCGCACATCTGCAGCCCCAGCATGGACCACTTGCCGGTGAAGATCCTCCAGCCAGGTACGAGGCTGGGGTGTCCCTGCCAGCGCTGCGCCGGAGGGGCGCGGACCGGCCCTGCGATACCGGGGCGTTGGGCTCGGCGTCTCGCAACTCCCGGAGCTGCGTTTATATATTTTTACATTTTTTTAACAGAAAAAGATTTTTTTTTTATAAAGCCTTGGTTGGAATCAGGGCAGCGCACACAGTATGGGTCTGCCGGGCAAAGCGTTTGTGGGCTTTTTTTACATTATTTATTATTTTTATCATTATTACTATTATTATTATTATCATTCGGGTGCAGCGCGGTTGCGGACATTAACGCGGGTTTTTCCCTCTTGTTTACGCAGTGAAAGTGGAGAAGGAGCCCTTTGATAAAGTCTACCAGGTGGGCTCCGTGCTGGGCAGCGGGGGCTTCGGCACCGTGTACGCAGGGAACAGGATCGCCGACGGGCTGCCGGTGAGGCGCGGGGCTCGCGGCCGGGGGCGGCGGGCGGGAGCGTGGCGCGGGAAGCGGCGGGCGCGGCCGGCCCGGCCCTCGGCGGCGGGGCGCAGGCTGAGCCCGCCCCGCCGCTCACGGCGCCTCCGTTCTCCGCACTCCGCAGGTCGCCGTGAAGCATGTGGTGAAGGAGCGGGTGACCGAGTGGGGCACCATTGTAAGTACCCGGGGGGGGGCTCCGGGGGTGCCGCGGGGCTCCGCCGCGGCGAGGCCATTGTGTGGGCGGTGGGGCCCGCCCCGCTGGCGCGGCCTCTGCGTCGGGAGGGAATTTGGCGGGGGTTCGCCGCCGCAGCGCCGCGCCCGCCCCTCGGACTGCGGCAGCGGCAGAGGGGGCCCGCCGGCCGCGCCCTCCTCCCCGCCCTGCACGCCCTCCCCGCCTCCCTCCCCTCAGCGAGGGGGTGCCCCGGGCCGCGCCACCCCCCCGCTAACCCGCGCCCCTTTTTCCGCCCAGAGCGGCATCATGGTGCCCCTGGAGATCGTCCTTCTCAAGAAGGTGGGCTCCGGCTTCAGAGGGGTCATCAAGCTGCTAGACTGGTACGAGCGGCCCGACGGGTACCTGATCATCATGGAGCGGCCCGAGCTGGTGAAGGACCTGTTCGACTTCATCACGGAGAAGGGTGCCCTGGACGAGGAGACGGCCCGCGGGTTCTTCCGGCAGGTGCTGGAGGCGGTGCGCCACTGCTACGGCTGCGGCGTGGTGCACCGGGATATCAAGGACGAGAACCTGCTGGTTGACCTCCGCACGGGCGAGCTGAAGCTCATTGATTTTGGCTCAGGGGCCCTCCTCAAGGATACAGTCTATACCGATTTCGACGGTACGTGCCTCCCACCCTTCCCGTGCCCCTCCCGGGGTGATGCCCTCCCCAGAGCTGCCGCTTAGCCCCTTTCCAGTGACCAGTCACAGCAAGCAGAGCCCCTGGTGCGGGGGTTCATATCAGGTCTATCGGTAATGGAAACCTGTGGACCCGAAGCCGCTTAGGGGTGTTCAGTTGCGTAGGAAAGAAGCGATTCCAGGCAGTGACGCAGCAGTTTATGTTTCCCTGTCTTGGAAAAAGCGGGGTTTTTTTCCTAGAGGGCGATCTGTTTACATGGAGGTTTTGCCAGTGTCGGATGTTTCCATGTGTGGATATGCAGTTTTTATATGCGGTGGCTTTTTTTAACTCGGAGTGGTACCTCCCCCGCTCCCATTCTGCCAGTGTCCTGGAAATCCCGCATTGCAGATTTTAAAGCGATGGGGACAAATGCACTCCCTCGAAATTACTTGCTCCAGCGGCTGGGGTCGATGCTTTAGGGGTGGGAAAGCTGAGCATAAGCCAGCATGTGACCAGAGGGAGCGTTTCCCCCAGTCCTTGGAGTAGGACTGATGTAACACCGGGGTCTCGCTCCCCCCGCCCCAGCTGCCGCACTCACATCTGTTTGTTGTGAAACCCGAAGCCCTGCCGCACGTGACCCTCGCATCACGAATTCCCCGTTTTGTTTGGTATCCAAGGAGCCCTCGGACACTGGAGGGAGGAGGAGAAGGGGGGGGCGAGTTGGGAAAAGCTGCCGCATAGAAGCCCCGGGGGGAGGCCTTAAAAACATAGAAATCGTAAGCGGCCCTATTTTGTTTACTGCCCTGTGGAATTGGATAAAGCAGATTAGCCCCGTGTAATGCGGGCAGACCTGAGTTTCACCTTCTTGTCGCCCTCTCCTCCTCCCTGCCAGCCCCCTTTGTCCTTTTGTGTCTATTTTTGGTGTGATGCTGCAGACGCCACGTGGTCAGTGAAAGGGAGCTTGCCTCAGTAAACAGTCAGCTGATGGGGCTGTGTTATTCCTTGCAACAAAATAGAACAACCGGATGGGCCAAGTCTGTTGATGGTGTAACCCTGCAGATGACCTGAAATTACACTGCTAATGGCTTTGGCTTGTGAAAAATTTAAAGCTGTTTAGTTTTCTGGGTTTGGTGTTGATTTTTTTGTGGGGGTTTTTTTTGTTTTGGTTTTTTTTTTTTTTTTTTTTTTGGGGTTTTTTTTTTTGGTTTTTTGAAATTCCTAAATGTCAAGTTTTTGAATTTAATTTAGCTCTGCCAGAAGGAGCTGAATAATGGGGGAAAACTTTAAACCTTTACTCTAATTGTGTTGTTGTTTTTTTTTCTTCTTTCAGGAACGAGAGTATACAGCCCTCCAGAGTGGATCAGATACCACAGATACCATGGGCGGTCAGCAACAGTATGGTCTCTGGGAGTTCTGTTATATGACATGGTTTGTGGAGACATCCCTTTTGAGCAAGATGAAGAAATCCTGAGGGGGCGATTATACTTCAGGAGAAGAATTTCACCTGGTAAGTTCTGCAGAAGTCAAATGGGTTTTTTTGTTTTGGGTTTTATTTTTAATGATCTTGTACACATGAGCTTGTGGTGGGTGGATTTTTGTTACTGATGATTGTAATTTTTTTACTTTTTTAGTCTAATATGGTTTTCTTTTTTTTATTACAGAATGTCAACAGCTGATCAAATGGTGCCTTTCACTGAGGCCTTCAGACAGACCAACACTTGAGCAGATTTTTGACCATCAATGGATGCACAAATCTGAAGTAGTGAAGTCTGAGGACTGTGACATAAGGCTACGGACCCTTGATACTGATGTATCTAGCACAAGTTCAAGTAATGAGAGTCTGTGAATTACTAAGGACCTCGCACTGGGAGGGGGAGCTTCAAGCAGAAAGACCACAGTGCTGCTGCCAATACATAGGAGGGGCTAGAAAAATGCATTCATTATTCTGTAGTTGAATCTTTGTCTGAGGGACTTGATTTTGTTTTCCCCCTTTGCTGGTTTCTGCTTTGGAATGAGAGATTTCCTTTGGAAACGCTGATGTTTGGGAGTTGCAGGCCAGTACTTAGTCAAAGACTGACCTTATTAAGAAAGCAGTGACCTCTTGAATACATGGTAAACTTTTTTGCTCTCATAGAGCCTGGACTAGATTTTATTTGCTTTTGAGTGCCTTTTTGAAAGCTGCTTCAGTGGGACTTTCTTTTTTGAGCTGTCTATGTCCAAAGAAGATCCAGTTCATTATAGGAATTTGCTCCCTTTAGACTCAGTGCTGGGGGAAGCAGCTCCTATGATGCATTGGAGAACCTGTTCGGTGATTGAATGAAGTAGTCCCATCCACTGGTGATGGAATACTTGAACACAGACATTTCACTCCTGCCCCCCTGCCCTTTACAAATCCAACCCACTTCTGCTGCTCAAAATATTTCCTATAGCCTGCACAGAAATATGAACAGGTATATCGGCTTCTTTATCAGAAACATTTATTCATGTTTCCTTTTATCATCTCTACCATTGGGCATGAGAAGCCCCTTTCTCAACTCCCCCCGGCCTTTTGTCACCCTGCGAGTCTTAAAGTATGTATGGGCATGTTGAATGCACAATCAATGCAATATTCAAGGACTTCTACTTTTTTTTTTCCATACCTGTATAATGTGTTTATGTAAACTTGGTTTTTTCCCGTGTACTATACAGTTATTTATTGTTTGGATTTTAGAAGACCTCCCACAGTTTTCAACTGTGGCTATTTATTTGGTTAATTTATTTGGTTAGAGTTATTCAACACTGTGCTTTCCCCTCCTTCTCCCCATGGGAATTCTAGTGGTTTGCCCATGGCACTTTTTTTTCTGCATTCCTGTCAACTTTTGGTTACAAAAAAATAAAAATAAAAAAAATTTCTGACCTTACCAGTTTTTTGTTGGAAGATGGGAAATTGTTGTACAAAGTCTAATTTAAGGGAAATAGAATGACTTTTTAAAGTTAGTCAGTATGCCTTTTGTCTGGTATTATTGTACCAGAAGTGTAAAGTAATGCTGTTTGGAAGGGTTTTAAATTATTGACATTGTACAGTCTCCGTGCATTGGCTCTGGAAGGTAAAGTGGCAGAGTCATAAACCTTAATTTATTTTAATAGCTGTGTTTCTGTGATCTGGTTGCATTTATGCAGCTTGGATTTGGATTTTTTTCTTCTGTTTAACGGTGTGAAATGTATGGAGATCATATTTTTTATACAGGTATTTCAATTAAACTTTTTGTATATAAACAGTGTTTGTGTACTTACTTTTACCTTCATTGTTACTTGTGATGAGCTGGGAAACACACTCTCTTACCATCTCAACCCTTGTTGAGGGCCTGCAGCAGCTGAGCCAGAGTTAGGAGAAGGTCTATGCCACTAAGCAGTGACCATTTTGAAAGAATTAAGCAATCCTTCACCTGAGCTCTATTTGCTCCTCAATCACTGCGTTTGATGTTGGACTGAGGAAGGAGTACAATACAACAGCACTAATGGCCTACATAAAAGGGAATTGGCCCTGCAATTGTGGGACTTTTACCTCTGTAAACACTGAATATCAGTGTACTTGTCCTTAAGTATAACAAGGAAGGGGTTCTGTAGCTCTGGTGGTTACTGTTTTCACAGTTGATATGTTTACTTTCCATTACATTCAGTTTCCCTCTTCCCACTTACACCTTCCTTCTCGGGCTGCGTGAGGACTTCTGGTAAAGGGACAGCATTCTTGGGGATCAGGGTGATTGTTTTCCTTCAACTCCTAGATTAGCAAAGACGGGTGTGTCTGTCACTTGAGAGAGTATGATACAGGGCAGCATGTGCCATTCTCACCTACAGCAAAGGACAAGAGAAATGTCCTCAGCATTTATCTTCACATCTTGGGAGTCATGTCCTGCAGATTAACGATTTCATCCCCGTTTCTCTCTAGCCAGAGACTTACCTGACTTGGTCTTGTTGCGGGGGTGGTAGTGATTACAAGGTTTAACTACTGCAGAGGGATCTACGAGGTATATTTAAGGATGTGTTCAGTCATTAAAGGAGCTTTGTAGTTGTCACAGTAAAGGGCTGGGCTTAGAATCTTAGTTTCATGTTATTTCCCTTTCTGGGGATCTTTCTGCCAGCTCATCTGCTATTATTTTGGTTCCCTGTGGGTAATAGCTCACTGGCATCACATCAAGCTCCTGATGCTAACTAGTTTAGACTCAAAATGCCAATAAATAGAAAGAGGTAAATCTGAAGAAAAAAAAAACATTTTTAGTCTGTGCCCTTTTCCGATGACACAGAGGGAAGGTGTGTAGCCTTCTCTTGGCCATAAAAAGGAAGGTCACATTAATCTAGTTGGGGAAAAAAAGCCCTAGCCACACTTCTGTCCATCAATTTATTTTCTATGTTTTCTGATTTTGTTCCTTTTTTATTTTAGACTTGTTTACCCAGTTTTAATGAAAATCTGTATAAATGCTAAACCTAGTCCCTGAAAAACTCAGTTCCCTATTGTTGGAACTCTTCACAGAAATAAAAGATTGCTTAAAAAAATCACAGTGTCATATGAGAAGAACACTTAAAGTGAATATTTAGAGTTTTGCTTTGGAATGAGAAATTCCTTTTGCTTAAGAAGGGAGGATTCAGGTATGTTACAGGAGAAATGATCCCAGCACCTAGTGCACTTCTTTAGGGAAACATGTTTCTAACCACAAGAGGTCCCTGGAGAAATTCCAGTAGCTGACAGTAATTAACATCTTCCACTCCAGTGACTTCACATGTTCACAGCTGTTCAGAGGGATGGCAGCAGGGCTGTATGGGTGAGCTTCAAAGGGCTACCAGAAAAGCGATTCTAAAAACACATTTCTAAAGCTATTGTTGATTGCTGAGCCAGGGACTTGCAACATTTCCACAAGAGCTGATGTTACTTTCCTTAGCTTCACTGAGAATCAGAGTTGAAATGCTCTGTTTTGAAACATAAAAACTAGGTTTTCACCTTTTGCTACTGAGGCAAAATGCATTAAAAGGATAAAGGTCAAAAGGACACGGGCACGAGTGCTGACTCCCCTCTGGGATTAGCTCAACATAAAAGGTGCACTTTCAGTGCTGCACAGGCAGCTTTGGTTGTGAAACTCCCCTGTACACTAATAGAAGCCATGTGGCTGAAACACCATATACTGAAAGTAATGATTTGTAAAAATAGCTTTTCATTACAGTTGAAAGTTGGAAAATTATGTGTTAATACAGTTCCATTAGCTGAGTGTTTCTGCCAAAATGAGCAAGTCAGTGACAGCTCTTGGTTTCTCCTGTGCTTCTATCTGGTATTAATACCATTAAATGTTATTTCTCTGTGATCCTCCTCTTCATACTCTCTCCCCACTAGGTTGGTTTTCCACAGCAAAAAGCTTTAAAAATAAAATTCAGCAGGTCATTCAAAACACTATAGTTTAAAACAGGGCCTGTTTTAACCTTGAAAAATTGATTTAACAATATTCATACCTATGCATGTATGTATGCTGCTGGCTTCATAATAGATATTTAAAATAAATTCTAATACTGAAATATCTTTAACAACGTAGTGTTTTGTGTAATTCATATCCTGAGTAAAGCTCATTTCCCTGAGTGCATAAGCATACACTGTCTTCTTTTTTTTTCTCTCTTTTTGTTAACTCAGCTTATATTTACTGAAGCAGCTGAATATGAGCCCTTTGAAAATGACTATCTAAAGATGTTAGGAAGATTGACTAGGGTGTGTTCCCACCAAACACTTATGGTTCTCAGTGGTTTAGTGACCTCTGTTGGTGAAATTAAAGTACATGTTCCAAAAATAATGATGCATAAACTGGGGAGATTTTAAAGCACTGCTGGCTGATATTTTTAGATATGAGTGAGTATGGCCGATACTTAATTATCCCATAATGCTTGAAGGGATATTTCACTAAAAGTAAAAAATTTTGAATTACTACAAATGTGAAAATCTCAATAAAAATGGGAGAGGGGAGTATGTATTCAAAAGGTTGTCAAATCTGCATTTGATGTTACAGTGCTAACCTGCCTGGTGTGCCCCAGTCACCTACATGACTCTTGGCATGAGCGTTTACAGCCATATTAGCCCTCATTCTTCCACTTCATTTCAGCAACCATGAGAGTCACTTGTCTTCTGGCATGCAGATGGGCAATAATTCTCAGTGGTGTAACCAGACAACAGAATGTTGTGGCCCTGTCAGCCTCATATTAGTGGATTTTTTTCTGTTAACAGCACTGATGCCACAATTCGTAGCAGAGGTCAAGATGGCAGCATTTTAGTTTCATTGCAAAACAGTTTTTGATACTGTCCCAAAATTTTCTCTGCTTGTAAATTTGCAATTATTGAGTTTCATGTGATTTAAAAATTTAATATGTTTTTACCTACAGCATTTCTTCAGGTAGCTGATTTGCCAGAGACATATTAAGCTTTGGTTATATTGCAGAACTGCTGAACAAAGTGATAAGGAGGCCACAAATCCATGCAACTAAAAATTAATTTTCATCTGTATAAGAGAAGATTCCTAATTATTTTCAGAGAAAGTTTGTCTCATAACTGGTGAATTCGTGTTATCATTAAAAAATGGGTCCACATAGACATACTAGCTCTTTTTTTGATGAAGAGAAGTGACTAGAGAACTCCAGAGCTGAGGTGTAACTCAAGGCAAAATGAGGAGCAGAAACATGCATCCATTAAATCCTTGCAGATATTTTGTTAGCTTGCAATTCCACCCCTTTTCTTCCAATAAATTTAAAACGTGTTCAATCTTTCTGTCCTTTACTGCTCGTAATTATTATTTGTAATACAGCCTGGCACACTCAAGTTTTAAGAAACATAAGTGGTTTGCCATACTCTGATAAAATCGGCAATTTTATATCTCAGATGCTAGGATTTCCTTTTCCTTAAAATGCTCTGAAGGAAATTACTTGCCTGCGGAAACGTTCTGCTTACATAATAATATAAATTCAATATAGGTCTCAGATTAGCTGTGTTTAAGCTCTAATTAATATGGTCTTAGTAAGAATGTTATCTATTATGGCTAATACTCTGCTAATTGACTACACAAACCATTATGTAAAAAGCTGCTTATACTAGTCCACTAAGAGAATTAGTGAGATGCATACATTGACTTGCACTGTTTCTCAGGTAAGTCTGTGTTAAACATCAAAATTAGAATTAAGTCATAGTCAGAAAAGTGACTTGTGGATCAACATGATTCTTTGTTTACTATTATTGACTCAGCAGTCACTTTAGGTCTCCAATTAGGAATACAGAAAGATTACAGAAAATTATACTGAAAACTGAAGTATTTTGGTATTTTGCTCTATTATGTACAGAATCCTGAAGAAAATTTTTTATTATTTTATGAATAATTGTCTGTGTAATAGCTAGAGGAATTTTTTTTTGGCTGTAGGTTAGTGCTATTGAAAAACATGCTCTTTTGTAGAAATAAAAAAAAAAAAGTTTTGCTTAAGAAATTTACTCTGGTTATTATGAATGGCCTGGTTTCAGGGTTGAAGTTTCTCTCTCCCCTTTTCTGCTTTCTTTCTCTTAGGACAGGAAAATATAAGCATCAAATATCAGTCTATTTGAATTAAAATATATAAATATGTTAACAGGCATATGTTATTAGAGTGATGATTCCCCATTCCCCAAAAGTATTTCTTTTCCAGAAATTTCCAAGCCTAATTTAGTCACGAAAGGGAAAAGTCTCTTTCAAGATCATCCTAAGGAAAGATGTCCATTACCTGTGGGGAAATACTCCTGTGTTCAGACTCCATGCAAAGATTTTGGGGTGGAGAGAGGGGAGGGGAAGAGGAGGGTAGTTTGTTTGTTTGTTTATAAGGTCTAAATAATATCAAATTCCCTAAAATATAAAGCTTTGCCAGCATAGAAAAATGTAAGAGATCACTGCTTTGCAGAGGGAAATTTGTCTATTGTATGGGCAGATATAAATGGATAAAAAACTCAATCAACAGGAAGGCAGATTAAGTTGTGGTAAGGAAGAGTTTGATATCTGTAAGGCTAGCTGAACACCAGCATAAACAGACTGTGTAGTATAGCAAATCAATATTTTTAGAAACACACATTTTTCAGAAATCATCTAGAAGATACAGCTATTTTAAAATTACCTTGAATTTCTTCAGCCTAATGATCTTGAATTACAAAGACAGATTTCAGTCACAACATTCATCTGCTTCTTGAACCAATACAAAATTTATTGACAGGGCTGGTTTTGCTATTGGCAAAACCAAAACTTTTTAATACAGATTTGACCTAATCAATAGCAGTGGTGACAGATTTTCTCGTGATGGTGAGGCTATGGGGCTACTGACCTTTTCTCATAGCCAGCGTCAGCTAAATTATTCCTCCCAATATCCTTTCCTTTTGCTGGTGCATTGGTATTAAGATCAATAAACTGATCTCTCTGATAGCAACCCAGCACAAGTGAGGGAATATGCACAACCATTTGGGTCTGGGATGTGATGGAAGAGAGATGGTACTGCTGAAGAAAGGAAATGTGTAATAACAAAATTTTCTCTAGTCAGTCTTCTTCGAGCATACCCCCTAGTTTCTATTTGATAACTTCCCCAACAAGGAATTTGTAAAGAACATGACAAATCTTGCTATTTTTAACCTCACATGCAAATTATTTTAAGTGGCTTCTCTTCAAATCAGGTGCTGAGCATTTGTTTGTGAGGCATCAAGTACTGATGAAGTGAAAGAACTAAGGTCACTCAGAATCCTACACAGGTCAAAACTTAATTCATGACCATGTTTATATATCTCAACAGTATGCCCTACTTTTTAACCAGCTTCACAGGTACATTTGTGAATGAGAAAATACATTAAACATTTCAGAATTGTTAATCAATGACAATGCTTTACAGCTATTCATGAAGAAAATATATGTTGCAGTGAGAAAAAGTAATGCAAATGAGTTGAGATATCATAATTGCATTTATTGTTTTATCTCAAGCTCTCTGATTTTCCTATTTCTCTGTCATTTTGAGTCTCCTCAGCAGGCATGAGCTCCACTGTCCTCTCTAGGATATTTTTATCAATATTCACAGTTTAATATGTAGGATTCCAATGTACTTAAAGGAAAACTTCTGCAACTGATCTTGAAAATCTCAGTTAGTCCCTATCTAAACCATAATTTTTGAGTGCATTTTAAAGATGCACTGTTCCCAGTTTAGTGCTTGTTGTGGTGATGCACTCAAGTAGCTCTAATAGCTGAGAATCACCATTTTCTCTGAAAACTCCTAGTCAAAATACTCTTGGTGGTATAGGACCCAGTTCTTCAGTTCTTCTTCCAATCATTTCAAGAGAGGTTTTGTCTGTGTGATGACTACAGAGATATCCCTTAACTTGTGACAAAAGAGTGTCTGCCCTAGAGAGAAAATAAATAAGAAAGCCTGAAGTTGTAAAGGAAACCTCTCCTGCAATGCTGAAAAGCAGTAGAAAAAGGAGAAAGAAGCCCTTCTGTCTTTCAGAAGTCATAGCTGCACCTCTCTGTAAGACAACAACTGTTATTTGGAGAGCAGGGGCAAGGTAACTTGAAAGAAAAGCAGAGCATAAAAATTATCTCAAAACCCGAGTCCTTGATGGCGTTTTTGTTAATACCACAAAGAGTTAGTTACTCACCCCTAAAATTAGCTCAGTTGGTTAGAGCATGCTAACACCCGTTCTTTTTCCCCATGTAACTGCCTGTTGGTGTGAAAAGGGGTTCATAACAATGTTGATCATAATTTGTAACTCTCTTCCTCTGCTGAACAGACTTTCTATGTCACCAACTAGCAGCACAAACCAACTCCTTTCATGGCCTGTGACAAACTCCTACTGATACAGGTGATGAGGGCAACATGGGTGAGTCACAGTTTCAGAACAAATAATACACACTTTCATATTCTTTTCTAAGTTACATCCTTATTATTTAGTATTATTTTAAAACTAATGTCATCATGGGAAAAACTGCACTGGTGCCAATGGTTCTTTTCACCCAGATAGTTTTCAGAATCCTTTAGAGACTTCATTCATTGATTATTAATATATATATATATATATATGATGGCAACTTTTGTTTACATCTTACTGCCATCTTATAACTTTCTTAATTCCAGAACAAAGTAATATAGTTGACAACACTGAATATTTAGCCAAGTTATTAACAGACCTTAAATTATTTACTCTTTCTGACCAATTTTTCTGTTTTCTTGCAAAATTGAATTTCTTTAATGGAAATTTCAAATGACATAAGTTCATATATATGGCTATCTATATATATATAATATTTCAAACTCCTGCAGTAGGTTTTCTCTAATGAACAGATTAGTTCAGTTGAAGTTCACTGACAACTGAGCACCACAAATGGCGGTCATCAAGGCAATATTAAAGAGTCATAAAGAATCCCTGGACAAACACAAGATTATCAGAAGTGCACATTTAAGTTCTCCCAGATCCTGCAGGTGGCCAGTACAAGCCTTGTGTGGCACTGGCGACAAACTGGAATGGAAGATACTTCAAGTAGCATAGTGATAAGGCATCAAATGACCTAGTGATGGTTTTCTGCAGGGAAAGATTACCATGCCCAGAGGGCATATGTTTGTTCTCTAGTACTGTACCTCTACACTCCAGCTGCTAAAATTGAATATAATTGATTGCCAATTGGCTTAGACCTGGGAGAAAAATACAAACATTTGTGTTGAAATGAAAGTATCTTGACATGTCTAGATTAACATTTGGAATGCTGTTAACTGACTCAAGTTAATGCAATCAACTCAGAGGAGCAAAACACTCCGGAACCACAGATGCCAAAGATTGTCTAATCAAACTTTCTGCAAGTACATTTTCCCAGGTAAGTTTTTGAACTAACACCTATTTGAGAACTATGGAAAATAAAAAGTGGTTCATTTTCTCTTTTGTCACTAGTTTTATACAAATCCTGTTTGGGAACATTTGTTGGAGTACGTGTTACCCCAATTTAGCTGGAATGGTTTCCTTGTCAACTGAAACCCTGGTCTGGGTGGGTAGATCAGTACTTACCACAGCCTGATGTCTGGTTCTCATGTATATTTCCATGTAGATTTGCCCTAGAAGGTGATTTGCTTATTTAAAGAGCAATATAGGATATGAAGGGGTTATGTAAATATATGCTTTGCAACTACAGTAGTGGCCATTTTAAAAATCACATAGTGAAGAAAAGTTGCAATGGCATCTTTATCTGAATACAGCTGCTCACTGATTACCTAAACTATGGAGCAGCTACTTGCAACAGATTTACCCTGCATTTGTATTTCAGTCTAACCATCTCAAAAACTGACTGGTGTATGTTGTACAAATTTTGACCACAGGCTGGCCTGCATATGCCACTGTAATTTATACAGTTGATTACCTTCCACTTTCTCAAGGATATTAACTGGCATGAACCTTCATTTTTTTTCATTTCCAGTAATTAATTCCCTGTAGAGAGTGACTGAAAATACTAAACAAAAGCTTTTAATCAGAAATTATTAGAGTTGTCTTGTCAGCTGTCTGTTAATCACCGTGCATTTTTGTATAAGGAGTGAAAATTGTATTAAACCTTATACTTAATTAAAACGTATTGTTTCCATAGCAGATTGGAAAGTACTGTCACCTGTTTAGACTTGCACCCTAAGATTCATTAAGGGTTGGTTTCCTGCAATATGCAGGCATTTAGAAATTCATTCTACTGGGCACTGAATGAAGGTACAAAGGGTGAGGGTTGTAGCACTTGCAAGAATTCTTTTGTTGAAGGTCTTCCAAACCCCCACCGTAATGCAGACTGACAACATAGTGAAGGAATACAAATGAAATTGAATGGGATTAAAGTGAAGAATAATGAGGGGAAAAAAATTGCTTTGCAGATTTTGGGATTCATTGTGGCAGTCTGGTCTTGTGAATGACATGGGCACTAGGAATTTGTACAATCATTCCTATTTGAATCTTTATTATAAAAATAAAAAAAAAGAAGTGATTTTTTGTAAATTTACCATTTCTGGGGAAGTGACTACAGTAGCTTGTTGAAGGCTAATGAGACCTGAATGCTCTGGTGTAAGATTCCTCTAAAGATTCAGAAGGAAAAATATGGGGAAATGACAATAACCACTTACTGTTTATTATTACAGTGAGGTGAAAAGATTTGTAAAATCTTGCTTGTTTTCAATGTCTTTTCAATGCATCAGCATCCTGCTACATCATCATTATGTAGGAACATGTAAGTGGTGCATATCTTATTACTGTTTTCTGGGAAGAATTTAATATCAGCCCCAAGTTCTTGCCAGAGTGTGGTAGACGCTGCTCTATCCATCAAGATGACTGAACTGCAGACAGTCATTTGGCCAAAACTGGTATTAAGTGTTGGCTTGTAAGACCAATCTTATCACTGTGTCAGCTGCTTGTTGTGTTTTGTAGAATCTCATTGTTATCAAGCTTGACAAGTTTTGCTCTGTTCCTGCCTGTTCCTTGCCCCAGGGTTCATCTTTAGCTACCTGGATTTCTTATCTCTTCACTACTCTTTACCATTTTCACACCACACCCTTTGGTTTCATGGATCTCTTGACTATCTCTTGGTTACTTTTTCTCTTGCCTCCAGCCCCAACTTCAGGGATTTGCCAACAGCTTTCATGTCGTGTATTGCTGCTGTGAAGACTTTAGAGGCATTGCCCAGGGAACATATGCTCAGATGCAGCACTAACAAGTGCAGTACCTCACTGAGAGCCAGATGCAGACATGGGTAAAAAGCCATTAATGTCTTATATTACTTCTATTTATCATTAGCAGCTGTTGATTAAGTAAGTAATATGACTGATCTCAGGCAATAAATGCAGCTTTGCTCTGAAGCACTTGCAGTCCAGAAAGACAAATAGCAGGTAAAGTGTAAGAGGAAAGGGATGAATATATATTTTTTGAAACAATACCATCTATTTCTACTGGCCCTCTGCCTGGCCATTATTAACTCACAGAACTTTGTAGGCATCCAAGTTAGATCTTCCTGCTGTTACTGGAAAATTTTTCTTGGCTCAGGTATGGAAATAATTTCCTTTCAAACTCAACACTATGTTGTTACAATATCCATTTTGATAATCTAATGGTCAAATATGATGATTGTCTCTTGGAGCACCTCACAGGGACACTATTGTTGTGTGATAGTGACCTTACATCTGGGAACAGCCTTGCTTAGGGCTTCCCAAATCTATCTCTTACAAGGCCATATGACAGATATGTGCAAGGCTCCGTGTCTTGTTTAAAAACTCCTTGACAGAGTCATGCAACTTCTGACTCTTTGGACTGCTGTGACATGACCTTGACACTGCAAATATTCTTCTGTATTATGCAAGGGTGTCACTACAGAAGGAGGATTCTGTGAGGTCATGGCTAGAGTCTGATCCGGCCTCAGTCCCAGATGTACAAGCAGAAAACTGTTGAGTGGATTAATATGTAAGTGGCTTTTAGAGGCAACTGCCCTCTTATCTGACATTGCTAGGTGAACAGATGCTAGATGTTGCTAGATATTGCTAGGTGTTGCTGGATGGCCCCAATCTGTTCAACAACCATCTGCATTAACTTATAACATAGGATAACCTTGGACAAGAGCAGCCAATGGAACCAGCCCACCTTTGTCACACACATGGGCTTATTTTTACTTCTTTAGGCATGTACACATTACTCTATTTTTATCCCTTGACAGTAATGAGACTTAGTCATAGTTGATAGCTGATCTCATCTCCTCTTCATCAACCAAAAAAAAAAAAATCTAGTCAGTGATAGTTAGAATCTATCACTTCTAACAGGAAACTGTACAAGCCACAGTTGGTGGTGTCTGCTACAACAGAAGACACGCCAAAGCAGAAAACATTGATAAAAGTAGGTGTGTAATGTAGGCCTTTCTTTCAAGCTACACAAGTGGACTTCCCTGGCAGAATAGAGCTGCTGGAGGAGATCTTTCACTGCCTGACTTTATGTTTCCAGCTTCATTTCATTAGCACTCTAGTTTCACAAGTAGCAAAATCTCATCTACCGCGTGCACAGGTGCCTATGAAGCCTACATGTTCCAGTTGGAACAAAGGGTTTAAGAGTCATTCAAATATCTTGTAAAAACTATTACTGCTGATGAATATGAATTCTGTGAGTTTTTTGCCTATATCTGCCCTTGTTAAAATGAAAATCAAACCATACCATATTGTCAGGTTTCCCCTCCACCTCCTTACCCATTGCTATTTTCACTCTTACCAGTATGTCTTCACTTTGCCAGCAGTTATCTTGCTAAGCTGGAGAGAAAGAAAGAGATCTCAGGTCTTGATTATCTTGACTTTAGAAATTAATGTTGCCATCAAGTGAAGTGTTAACATAAAGAAAGCAAACTTGACTTTCAGAAAAATCAGTGAGCTGGAGGCAAGTATTTACATCCCTTTGGACTGAAATGAGACAAGTTCAGGGAATGTAGGAATGACTATTTATTGTATACAACAGGAGCACATCAGAGCAAGAGTCTTCCCAGATGTGCTTTGGATCACCTCTAAAGGGCTTGGGAAGGCCTATGAAATGGCAATTAGAAAGCTCCCAAATGGGTAGAAACAGAAGCAAGTTAAAAGGTAGAAATCTGCCTTCACTCTGTTAACTGCATGAGCTGTTTGGGCTGGGGCAGACCTAAAGTCTGATTAGAACCTTTCTGCTCTGTGACATTTCAAAAGAAAGATTATATCTGCCTCTGCTCCCCAAAGAAAGGAAAGAGTGACCAACAGCAGAAAAGCTCAGAAGGTGAGTGGCAACCAAATGATCTCATGCCGATGGTGACAATAGTGGATACAGGGTGAGGAACATTGATGTGGACACAGTGCAGAAGAATGATGTCTTGAAAAAGTCCATTCATCATGGGTTTAAGGATCAGTACTGCAAAGATTTTAAGCTCTAATAGCACATAATATCACTATCTAAAGTTCTGTCTAGACTTGGGAGACCAAGCACAGATTGTCCTAGATTAGACAGGTTTCAGGGAGATTAGATAAAGTCCTTCGATTTTTTTTTTTTTTTTTTTTTTTTTTTACTTGTGATATTAACGAAATAGGGTTCTTAGGATATCATTAAATCAGTTAGCTCCTGCTCAGGTGCAAATGTGAAGACATACAGAAATAAAGTACTTTATCCTTAACAACATCAATAAACTAATTTTCCTCAAAAGGATTCACTTTTCAGTGAGGTAAATGATTTTGTTAACATAGATTTCATTTACATCGCTGGATCTTGAGCCTTTCCAGACGGTTAAGATAAGCGAGGCTCCAACAGGTGAAAATGAGAGGGAGGAGGTTCCAGTAACTCAATCTTCTCTCCAGCACCTTGGGGACTCATACAATTTTTAGGCAACTAAAATACTTTTGTACTACTGCAAAGCATCTAGTCAGTCTGGAAGAAATCAAACACTTCAAGAGAACTTCTTCAGTAGGTGTTAAATGCTCCCATCCTCTCGGCAGGAGATTTTCATTAATGAAAACACCTCGGGGGATGAGTACAGGAAGAAAACAATGCAGTGCTGAGGGCTGTAAATGGCTTCATTCTCTTTGGTGGGTCCTCATCCTCGCTGCCTGGGGTTGCTTGCTTACAGTCCCTGATCCTGTCAGTTGTGAGCAGCTGACACAGCGAGGCTTTGGGGTGGTTTACATCGTACAGTTATGTCATAGCGATCAGTGAGACGGTAACAGAGAGAAGGGCTCAGGCAGTTTTAGTGTACCAGAGACCCTAGATCCTGCAGCCCCTGCTCCTTGAGAACACCCAAGGCTCAGTGGAAATGTTCAGCCCTCCCTTTTCCTCCTCTCTTCCTTCCCCACATGCATCGTTGGCTGAAGAGAGAAGGACCACTAAACTGAGATCAGACAGGGAGTAGGGAGAGAACTTTGGATGCCTGCAGTGGCAAGAGGATCCATCAGATCTTCTTTCCTGTAAAAGAAAGGTATGCAAAGACTCCCAGTTTCCTTGGGAAAGTATGTAGAGAATCCATGAGACAGCTGGAGAGGCAAGGACCTTTATTGCCTTTGTTTTCATGAAGACAGATATTACACACACACAGACAGACACACAGACACACACTTCATTCCTAGCATGCATTGGCTTTGACAGTGTGTCCCAGATTTCCCTTTTTCCATGACACCCTCACCTTGTCCTGTCTCGCGCTTTTGCCTCCTGAACTCCTCTTCCTGCTTAGGAAAATATGGGACAACTCTACCCAAATGCCCTTTCTGTCTCAGTGTCTGCCCCAGCAAACAAAACCACATAAAATTCCTTTTTAATTTTCCAAATTAGTTTGAGTACTATTTGAGCTGTATTTCTGACTGGGTTTAAACAGTTAACAAGCATTTATGGTGCTTGTCAAAATGCATATTGCTAGCAATGGAGTGAGTGATTTTAACAATCAATGCAATTTTAGGAAGCAATCTCCTTTGTCCTCTTCTTAATACTGTTACACTTTTTACTTCTGCTGCCTTTACTTAGTAAAAGTTATTGTAAAAACCTGGACAAGAAAGATGTTATCTCTTTCTGACTCTTAGCCAATAGAAACCTTCTCTGTATTATTGGGAAAAAAAAAAAAGATAGGAGATATATTCTTCCAGCCCTTTCATCTGCATTTGCAGTAAGTCTCTGAATGTCAAGGTCACACATTTATTTTAGATTTTTTAGCTGTTAGCCAAATAGCAGCAGTGGAATTTGATCACTAGATACTCAAACCCAAGAAAAATGACCATATGGTTACATGTTATTAAATGTTACAAAGAAAAAAGAGAAGAAAATAAATCCCTGCATATCTGTTCAGTACTTAGAGAAATTTCATCCAAAAAATTCAATTCGTTCCTTGCACATGTCACATGGAGCACATCAGTTTCACTGCTCCAAGTCAATTTGGCTGAGACACCGCAGAGCATTTAGGAAGGAAGAGGGCAGGGTTTGGCGTGGCAGCAGCATCCCAGCATCCCCACACGTGCTCTGCTCGGGGAGGTGACTCCCAGCTCCTCCTCACAGCCCGAGCTGTGTCTAGACAGCGACAGCGACAGTGCACAAGCTCCCAGCACTGAATGAGACTTCAGTGGCTGCACCTAATCATGTTTTTGATCTACAAGAAAATTAAAAATATATGAATCCCGGAATCTTAGGTGTGTGAGAGTTTTGTTGGTTTTTTTTTTCCTCTGAAGAGAACTGTCACAATAAAAAAGTAATTAATAATGTATTTTGCTGCTAGTGTCTTTGTAAAGAATTGATTTTTCTGGCATGAATTTGGGTTTTTCTCCAAGATAAGTTGCTCTTTGAATAATTCACAATACTGTCTTAGAGCAAACTGAGATTTATACCAGAAACAACAAATAATATTTTTAAAGGTAAATTGTTATTCTTGTGTAAGGCTCTTTATTTAAAACACACCTTACTCATTTCAGCAATAGGAGTTATAATTAAATCCAAACACTTTATTTATGTGTAGTATATGGTAGAGATAATTAATGGTATTTATGTATAAAATATTGTAAAATCCAAGCTATGTCTTTTGACCACCCCAGCCGGGAGCAGAGCCGTATTTTTATTCAGTTAGTTCCCAGACAATGACGTTTAGATAATATCAATGTTTAGATAATATCAAGTCTGTTAACGTGTGAATGGAACCTTCCTGAGGGATGATCACCGACTTCCCTGGAATGTAGGAGTGATCTGCACCTCCAAGATTGCATCTACTACCCTGACCACCGGCATCCCCCTGTTACATGTGAATACCGACTTCTCCGAGTGCCCAGACAGCATCCAGACACCTGGAACCGGACTTTGTCTAACCCTGCACATGTATGGCCCCAGTTCTGCATGGGAAGGGACACAAAGGAACATTCCATTCGGTCATTTCTGCCTCGGGCAGAATAAACTGTATATAAGCTGCGAGAAGCAGTCGCTGTGAACCCAGGGAGAGGCTCTGACATTTTTGGTGGTCAGATCCAGGTTCACCCAGTGCTGATCCCGGGGTTGACGCTGCCTTGGCTCTGGTGGTTTTTATTTCAGATTGAAATTCTGTTTCGCTGACAATCTAATAAATCATTGCTAAATTTTCTTATAAATTAGGATCCCGATTTGATAATTTATAACCTTATGTAACAGTAGAATTACTACAGAGAAACAAAATGAGAATCCAAACAAGACTTGTTTGAAGAAAAATTGCATTGCCCACCCCCAAAAAAATGAAGCAGTTACTTACACTTCCAACATTAGCACTTGGCAGACCTAATACTAGATCATCTTTTTTCTAGTAAGACAAGTGTTTCAGAGGAACACAAATGACCTTTCTAACAACCCCAAAACAACAATGCCTTTTTAATGCGTACATGTTAAAAAGGCATATGTATGATATAAATTTCCTCATCATTACATGTTTTCTCACTGGGCCCCATAATTTTGTGACCTAAACAGTGCCAGCCCAGACAGTCTGACCTTTAGTAAAGGTTTTACTTGAGCCCAGCTTAATTACCCTTCAGCTCAGTGAGAGAAGTTATATGGCTATAAACCACAAATGAAACATACATTTATATTATCAACTATTCCTTCATAGGACATTTTTAAAGAGCCTTATAAAGCTTATTTCATTTTTTTAATGTGAGAAATATCAGTTCTTAGTTTAATTTTTCCTTATGAAATTTGTTGTCAATTTGCACTGGCAAGACGTCCATGAAACCTACAAGTGGCCCACAGGTGGAAAAGAAAAGTCATACAGGAGGTAAATTTCTTCTTTGAGAATAAATAGCAATATTATGATGGCATTTATCAGGCAGGAGTAAAGACAGTATTTTGTTTGCACTGCCACCTGTCTACCTGAAGGTAAAAACTTATGACTTCTATTAGCACATATTTTTCTGGATGTACATACACCAGTGGCTATCATAAAAGTAACTAAAAGGGTTTAAAATACAGAAGCCAAATGCTCTTAAAGGTGATTTTCAAGAGATTGTTAAAAATAAGTCTGTCTTTGCTTCTTATTTAATATGTACTAAAATTACATAGGAGGATCCTTTTATTTCCATTTTAACAGGTTCAGAATAAAACAAAAATAATATAACAAAATTTAAATAATTTTTTAAAAAGCACAAAAATGCAACATGCTATACTGTGTATGATATATCTACATGTTTTCATCAGAAGAGAAAGTAGAAAATGGATTTATTTACTCTTTTATTTCACATTTAGTGCTCACTATATTCTTATTAGTGCATATTCTGGCCTGAAAGAAGCACCAGGAGTGAGGTAGCTCTGTGACAGCAAAGAATTTATCCCTCCCTGGTATTTCTGCCTGAAGGAGGAAGGCAACTTTTCTGTAGCTCTGAATAATTTCCCTGGATGTCATGGTTTAAGCCCAGCCATCAGCCAAGCCCCTCACCAAGCTTGCTCACTTCCACCTGGTGAGATGGGGGAGAGAGTCAAAAAAGCAAAAATGACAAAACTCATGGATAGAGACAAAAACAGTTCAGTTGGGATAGCAAAAGCCACAAAAATAAAGCAAAGTAAGGAATCCATTCACCACTTCCCATGGGCAGGCAGGTGTTCAGCCATCTCAGGGAAAGCAGGGCTCCATCACATGTGGCAGCAGCTTGGGAAGATAAATGTGATCACTCGAAACATTCCCCTCTTCCTTCTTCTTCCCCCAGCTTTATATACTGAGAATGATGCCATGTGGTTTGGAATATGCCTTGGCTCATTTGGCATCAGCTCTCCTGACTGTGTCCCTTCCCAACTTCTTGTGCCTTCCCAGCCTCCTTGCTGGTGGGATAATGTGAGAAGCAGAAAAATCTTTGACTCCATGTAAGCACTGCAACGCAGTAGCTAAAACATCTCTTTGTAATCAACAATTTCCAGCACAAATCCCAAACACAGCCCCATAACTAGCTTCTGTTGAGAAAATTAACTCTATCATAGACAGAACCAGCCCACAGAGTAATAGGAAAAGAAAATTGTAATTAAAAATGTAGGAGATATATTAATTAACATTACCCTTACAGATCAATCATCTAGGAAGTATTTGTGTGTATAATACTCAAAGATAAAATATTCTGCTATTATCAGCAAGCTTACATTTCTTCAAATGTGGAAAACAGCACCTGCTTAACTCTCAGTCAAATGTAGAAAGAAATTGTTTACCCAGACTATATATTTTTGCTCTTGTATCCAAAATAGCATACATAAATTGTTTGTACTTGAATTTCATACCCAGACTTAAAAACTGTAATAATATTTCAGTCACACATAGAGATTAAAGTATATCAAAATATATGCGCAAATGCTAGTTTAAGCAAAGCCTTTGTCAAAAAGAGAACCTGAGGTTTCTGACCTGATATAGCTAGTAGATAGAGCAGAAAAATTGTCAGAGTAGCAATTTTGCATTTGGGCGTTAGGGAATTGCAGAATTATGCTACTTTTGGTTTTTTTTCCATTTGCATGGACACCTTGGAAAACCAAAATTTCTAAAAATCTTTGTTTTGGATATTTAATTTATACTTGCAATAAAATAAAATTCTCCTAATGAGAGGATTGTCATTATCTCTAAAAGAGGAACTTAGTCTATTAATCACATTTAGCTTCTGTCCAAACCACTGATGTTCCCTTCAACTAACATTGTCCATGGCTATATAATACTCCTTTTCTGCCTTTTCATCATATACAGAAACAAAAGATTTCATTGCATCTATTTCTCCAAAATGTGATCAATAATTCTAAATGTAGTCTGTTACTTGCTTGAGGTTTGCTTAAAACAGCATAAGTTGTACATAATGGGACTTATTTCTGTGACAGAAATTAGTACTTTGAAAAACTTGTGTCATGTATTAGGCATCATGAAAGCTGTATACTTTACAAATCACCCATGGTGTCAAAAAGCAAAAATGTTTGTAAATAAAATGCCATTTTTTTTCTCTGTTTCCCCCTAATAAGCACAGAAGGAAGTATGTTTGTTTCCTTTTTGGGGGAGCAGAGTAATACTTTTTCTGTATGTTCTGTATTTCCTATATTTATTACTGTTTCTATCCATTCACTTCTGAGTATACGACAAAATATTTTTTTCGCCCTGTGTTAAGGATCATGACAGGAATCTTTAATTAATAACAAGTTGCACTTGAAGCCAAAACCAGGGACATGTGATGTGAAACTCTGCATTCTTTGCAGTCCTGGGTGTCCAGTAGAAATTTAAATTCATGGCAGCAGGCTGTAATGCTGAAGCAAAAGAAACACAGTTTATTTGGGCTCTGGTCCTGCTTACTTTTGAAAAGCTCTGTATATTTTTTACAGAAAAATGCATATCTTCTTTTAGAAAGAATGAACAACAGAGTTTTCAAGGCCAAGATCCTTGGTGCCACTACAGAATGACAGATATTTCACGTCAATCCCCTGTTCTACAGCTCAGGAGGAAATGAAGCAGCTTTGACACTTATATATCAAAAGCACAGAAAACCCATGTAAACACATACTCAGAGTAGAAATAAGAATGAACAGAAAATATTTTTAATGGTGATTGATAGAGAGATGTTGGCAACTAAGCACTATGCAGCTGCTCACTCATACCTGCCCCCTCCCTGTCTCAGTGGGATGGGGAGGAGAACTGGAAAAAAAAGGTAAAAGACATGGGTTAAGATAATAATTAATTAATTGAAATAATTTAATGATCAAAATAATTATTATAATTATTATTAATAATAAATGCAAATAGTAGCAAAGAAAAGGGACACAGCAAAACCAGAGAGGAATAAAATCCAAGAGAAACAAGTGATGCCCAATGCAGTTGCTCACCATCTGGCTGATACCCAGCCTGGCTTGAGAAACTATTGGCCCCTCCTGGCCAACTCCCCCCAGTTTAAACACTGGGTATGACATTTTACAGTGTTGAACACACACTTTGACCAGTTTAGGTCAGCTGTCCCAGCTGTGCTCCCTCCCAGCTTCTTGTGCAGCTCCTCACTGGCAGAGCATGGGACACTGAAAAGTCCTTGACTTAGGGTCAGCACTACTCAGCAACAGCCAAAACATCAATATCACTGTGTTATCATTATTCTCATACCAAATCCAAAACACAGCAGTGTACCAGCCACTAGCAACAAAATTAACTCTATCCCAGCCAGAGTAAGAACTATTCATAAGGCATGTTTCTGTCTTATGAATTTAGCCCACTGTAAAGGGAACCTTGCTGTTTTGCTGGTGTCAAAACATACACATAGCTTTGGAGAAGACAATGAAATGTGTTTTGCTGGCAGAGTCATTCACAGCATCATCAGTTCTGTGAGTGTTCTCTGTATCCTGCAAATACTGAGTCAGGAAAATGTCCCTTCAACTGTGTTTACATCCTCTTATGCTCATTTTAAAAAGATTAAAATAAAGGTATCAAGCTTTCTAAAATGGCAAATTTGAAAAAGAAAAAACAAACCAAACTTAAGCTAAAATATTTGCTGTAACATATTTATTATTTCTATTCATCTCTATACCTTAATTTTTGATGCTTGATTATACAGATCAATCTATCACAAAAGACATTACCATGTGAGTTGTGTAAATAACCAAAAATATAGAAATTTTGAATGTTGATATTCACAAAAGAATTTTGATGAAATACTTCTGGACTATTTTTCAAGTAATTAAGAAAAAAAATTAAAGTTTCTCAGTTCTCTTATGAATATTCTGAAAAAGAAAACAAAATCACTCCCAACTTTTATTTTTTCACAGAATCCCTGAATCAATTAGGTTGGAAAAGACCTCTGAAATCATCGAGTTCTGCCTGTGACCTAACACCACCATGACAACAAACCATGGCACTGAGTGCCATCTCCAGTCCTTCCTTAAACAGCACTGGAGACAGTGACTTTACAACCTCACGGGCTGCAATATCTAATCTTCTTTCTGTGAAGAATTTCTTCCTGATGTCCAACCTAGACGTCCCCTGGCAGCTTGAGGTTTTGTGTTCTTGTGCTGTCACTTGGTACCCGGGGCATGAG
The DNA here is from genome assembly GCF_023055355.1 of Agelaius tricolor. Lineage (NCBI taxonomy): Eukaryota > Metazoa > Chordata > Aves > Passeriformes > Icteridae > Agelaius > Agelaius tricolor. The sequence goes on from NW_027269263.1 coordinate 51,295,359, forward strand.
GCTGGGCCTCAGCTGGCTATCCCCTCCTTTCGGGCACTTGTAGAGTGTGATGAAGTCTCCCCCAAGGCTCCTCTTCTCCAGGCTGAAGACCCTCAGCCCCCTCAGCCACTCCTGACAGGACACAGGACATGTGCTTTGTTCCACTTCAGTCACAGATCAAAAGATTACTTTCCAGCTGACATCTCTGACTGAACACAACAACTGCTGCTGAGATTTACTCAGGTGTGGCAGATGAAAATCAGCTGTGTTAGGAACAGTCAAATGAAACAGACACTGCACTGCTACCTAGAGAGTGGATAGAAGGGTACACACTGTCTCTTTAGATAGAATCCTACCAAAATGTGTGTCAAATAATAACAATAGAAACTTCAAAATAATTTGTACATTAAATATTTAAACATTTGCTACAGAAAGAAGCAGGGATATTCAATGTGTGTTGGAAAAAGATCTTGAATTCTGTTGAACCCATTAATTTGTGCAACTAATTGATGTTCTATGAGTGGTATTCATTATCACTGAGAATACAGCTCTATGTTACAGATGAAATGCAATTATAAGAAGTTTGCTTTTCCTGCATTTAGAAAAGCTTTCCAGTCTGTAGAACTTTTCTTTTTGCAATATTGAATATTTTTGCTTTAAGCATAACATGCGGTGGTTCTCCTTTGGTTTAGTTATTTAAAAGGAAAACCCAAACCAACAACTATAGGGTCATATGCAAAGACCTCTCCAAAAATGTGGGACCTTATATGTGTGTAAATGCAGGTTTGTTTGAACTGGACAGAGATCTCTTGACACATCTCTAATCTCTAAATGCACTAAAGCAGATTTGCTCTTCCTTCTGTGATCTCTCTGCATCTACCTTTGCCTGGCATGCCACTACACACACTGCAGGCCTGTTTAAAACCTGAAAGATTGAAAATTCTGTCCTAGCTTTAAAGTTATTCTTTTTTTACAGGAAGTTTGAAATTATCTTCTTTATTATGTGAACATGAAAATAACAAATCTTATTGTATTAATATTTAGACCCGTGAGGCACATTCATAGTATGACTTTGCCTAACTTTTCCAAGTTTTGTATTCTGTGGTATATGCAGTCAGTGTAGTTTCTGCTCCTAAGGATGCATGTGCAATTATGTGTGAGACAATGTGCCTCTGATTCTTGAAAGGAGAGGAATCCATTTCCTTAAAACAGGTTAAAACAAAAAGCCCACACTAACCTATTAATAATACAAAGTCCAAAAGATGCAAGGGTAAGTGGCAGCTGTCTGTCACCCTATGATTTTTGGGATGGCCATTTTTGGACACCTATAACTAACTTTTTAATAGAGTTATTTAAGCAAGAATTTATTACTTCAGTCTCAGCAGTGTATTTTGCACAAGCATTTCACATATCTGTCCAGCAGATTGCTAAGTTTCCTGTCACTGGAAGCAATGGTCTCTTTGCTCCCTTTTGCTTGTCTCTCTGGAACTGCCTGCCAAGGAAGGATTAGCATCCTGAGCTAAAGGAGATAGTGGCATTACCTCTTTCTCTTCAGGATACCACTAAGAAGGAAGGGTGAACTAGCAGCTTGCAAAATCCTTCACTGGCTACTGACTATCCCAAACTCCTTTGCTCCATCCTGTTTCCACATGGTCTTACCTATTTTCAAGGTTATGACCAGTTTGAATTTAGCTCCTTCTTCTGCACTCACATTTCAGTTTTCCCCTCCTCTTCCCCCATCTCCCCTTTGTGAGCAGGCTTTCTGCCACTCCGTGTCCACAGCTTGGGATCCTGCCAAGACAACTGAGACAGCAAGTCTGGAAATTGCCTATACAGCCTTGCTTTGCTAGACTGGAAAATTTTAAAAAATACTCTGGAAAGATTTATACAATGGATTGGCAGCTGATTAACAGAAAAACACACCCAGGAGCCAAAATGAATTTTGAGTACTGTAGAAGGATGCCAGCTTAACAAAGCTATTCACAGGACAGGTACAGGACAGGGACCAACTCCACCAGCTTCTGCCACCCTCTCTGGGGAAATCTGATGACTGTGATGAGAAACAGTCAATGTCCCTGGATGTGATTTTTCATTGTAGTAAGACCTGAGGGTTAAAGAGTAAAGGAAACAGTCTCATGAGCAATATATATGTCTCTCTAGGCTTTTTCCTTCTCTGAAGTTCATGGCAGCAGTTTGGATCTCATTAGCATTTAGAGTAGGTTAGACTCATACCACCGCTCTGATGTTTTTAATTGCTCAGCTGAACATTTTTTCATCCAAAGAAGATTAAAGTCATATGACAAAAATTTTCAAATCCATCTAACTTCAGGTAGGTTGTCTGTTAAATAATACTCTGCTGAGATCAAAAGAATGGACAAGTGATCCCTGGACAGCAAACACATCTATGGCAACAAAAAAAAGTGCATCGTGTAATGAAGATATTTTCCACTTAGTTATTTTAATATACACAAAGAGAGTTAAGTCCAGTGTTTTTCTTAATATGTCACAAGCTTTGGCAATTTTTTGTTGCTCCTTGTGAGCTCCTTGATTTTCAGCATTGAAAACAGAATATTACAAGCATTTTAATATCACCAGCAATATGTTATCAGCCATTATTGTATTTTGTGCTCCCCTGTATTCTCTAGTGCATGTTTTGTTTACTAAATTACAGTGATTCTAAGTGTATATTCTTTTGGAATAGCAGTAGGAATAATTGCTCTGATTTATATTATTCCAGTTCTGTAGTTTTCTCTTAGTATTTTCAAGCAAAAATCCATTTGAAGCACTGAATCAACAACGTCTTTCTTGTTTCTTCATTAGTTTTGAAAACACTGTTTTTTACTGAACTGAATGTTCATAGATTTAAAAATATATTAATAGAAGACTAAGTTAAAACACACTGAAATTTTTTGCCTACGTGTAACACATTCTGGGAACTTTTTAAGGACCCAAAGCCTCAACAAGGTATTTAAAAGAATTACTTGAAGTTTTCAATCAGACTTTTTTTCAGCAGAAAACTGGTTTCAATAAAAGCTGTTCTTGTAAAATACTGACTAGCTTCAGCTAACTTTAAAAACTTGTTTAAAAACTGACCTCTGAAAAGTAAAACATTTTCAGGCAAAAATATAAAAACATAGACCCAAAGTAAATTGGAGAAAGTTACTGCATTAGATAAAAAATATGTTGCTCCTTATTATTCCCTGGTATGACTTGGGGTTGTCTTCCAAATGATAACTAGGCCATTCTCATGTCTTTGTATTTCATTTCTACTTTCTACTTTGGGAAACATATCATCACTTCCAATGAAAACCACCTAAAACTAGTCAGAATAGACTCTTATTTCTGTGGGAAATATTCTATATTTTCTTACCCCCAAACCAAATAGTCTATCAGATAAAAGTCATAACCTCATTGACACAGATAGTGTAGTAAGTTACTGATAGTATTTTTCAATGAAAATATAATTAGAACTTACTTTTCCTTATATAAAAAAATTATGTGTCTGTTGTTACTTCTCATTTTTTCTTCCTTCTCTGTAGATTTAAATGTTCCAAGCTGTATGTTATTTTGCAAGATTTGCTGTGGATAATGTCTGACACTCCCATGGCCTTGGGATGGTTGGTACAACAACTTGTGCTCCTTCTCTTATGGTAGAGGGCACAGGAAAATGCACTTTAGGAGTATGGATCATTCCATAAGGGATATGAATGTAAGATCTGTATCCAGATATCTGTGCTTTTCAGGTTTGGGTAACACAGAGGAGTAGTATTTTAAAATTTAATTTGGAGAATATGTATTTTCCTGTCTTTAAACTACTGTTGTACTTTTTCTCATTTTAAAGGACAAAAAAGTAAATTTTTGTAAATTTCTGGAAATAATAGAATAAGTCTTTGCTTTTACTAAGACTTAATTAGATAATTTAACACAATATTAACCTTACTATGAGGCTTTATAAAAATTTTCATCCCCAAGCAGCTTTCCTGTTCAGATATATGAAAGTGCATCTAAACCAATAAAGCCTGATTCAGGAAATGATGGGCTCATTTGCATCCTGGCCAGAACATCAATCAATAGCTTTCATTTTGTTTAAAGGCCAGGGGCCAAATTAGAGTTTAAAAAGTCCTTGTAAAACCTTTGGGTAATTTTGAGATTGAACCTAATGAAAGAATAATGAATACAGGCATCCATTTCTAGCCCATCTATTTACATATGACTTCTACCTTAAGTCCTGCTGAGTGGCAATCAAAGTGAATCAGTCTGTTTCTGCAGATAGTGCTGACTGGCTAAGAATAGCTCCTGCTACCATAGCAGTCTCTTCTTTGTTATGCTTGTATCAAAAGTCTAGAAAGCCAGATATAGGAAGGAACAGCAGGTGCACGCTGTGTTTATCACTCCTAAAAAATTTACCAGAATTTCCTCTCTAAATATTGGAATCATAGTAAATACTAGGTGTGGGAATATCACCACACAATGGCTCCTACAAGCTACAGACATGGAGAAAAATTTCCACTGGTGAATGAGAGCACGATATTCTTTGAATGATAAATTCGTATTTCCAAACAAACTGCTGAGTGTACTTGGTTACATGATTCTTTTTGCAGTCATAATCACTAGATTGACTAATCTGAAGTTTTTGATTCTGTGTAATAAATACATCTAATTAATTTCACTTTTCAATATTATTTGAGTTGCAGAAAGAACATATATTTTCACTACTGCTACTTTATTTATTTTCATGAAACACTTGATTTGCTTTCTTTTTAAGGGTGACTAAATATTCCTGATCTGAAATTTTCTTATAAGAATAGCAGCTGAAGTTTTTGTTTGGTTTTTTTTTCATGTGAAAATAGTTATTTTATGTCCCACACAAAAATAATAAATTGTCTTTTTTGTCCTCCAAATAGCATGATGTTTCTCCTACTACTTAACTAAAGCTTCATGAGAACCCACCCCTCAATTTCCTCTGAATTATTTTTTTACTGCGGAAATGTTACTTTGAGGCCCAGAAATTATGAGAACCCTTTATTTTCTAGCCTATTTTCTAAAATAGTGATGTAATACCTTAACATGATGAAAATATTTTTTTAAATAACCTTTTTTACAGGCTCCTTTTTGTTGTACCTTCAGAATTTAAACTTTACATATAAAATCAAAAAATTTTCAGAGCACACTGGTTTTTTGCCCTTTCTCCAGATAATTAGATGATGTATATTTGCTTTGTCCTGATCTTCACCGAGTATCTTAGTGTATCTGAACTGTTTTCAGTCATTCTCTCTCTTTCAAGCCAGATCCAGTCACTCTTACCCTCTGTGAATCACCACTCCAGGGACTGGGGGCTCCTACTAGTCTTGCATTGACAAGTCCTTTTATTGTTACTAGGTGCTAAGCAGAGAAGTCACTGATCTTGAAGAAGTGATTTTACAGAGTTCTGTTCATTCTACTAGAAATTAATTCTTTTAATAGACTTAGGGATTAAATGCAAAAAGAATAAAAATTCTTCCCAGGTATCTTTCTGAATGGGATTAAAGATCTTGAAACAATAAATCGAAAGATTTACTCATCCTGTATATACAGAAATGAAAAGGAATATTCTGTTGCATCTGAGTAAAAGAATGTTAATATCTTGATTTGTTCTAGCAAATTTAAGGCATTTTATACCAGGCTCAAGGAAAAGTACATTTTAATTGAGACATAATATACAGATGGAGGAAAGCTACAACAGCAATGTACCAGTCCTAAAAATACAAAAGATTAGTAAAAAAGCAGAACCACATTCAAATTCCTGATCCAACTGGAATTCTAGAGTTAAGAGCTTGAGAGAAGTAACCACCACAAAGGTATTCTGCATTAAGAATTGCCACTGGCTCAAGGAGCTCTCCTCAGAGTTTTCCTCTCAAGGCTGCACAGAAGAATCAGGTCCCCAGGCAAGGGAGGACCTCCCCATCCCAAGGGAATCTGGGAGTGGCAGGGTAAGATTGCACACAGGAACCCACACCCGGTGAGTGAAGAGGTGAAGCAGCCATGGGCAGATTTTTAGTGAGATATTCAGGAGACCAGAACCAGAACAGGTCACTGGGAGCTGAAGCAATGAGATGCATCATTCTGTCACTATCCTCAACAGCCCAAAAACCTATGGATTGATCCTGGCACTACAAAATTCTGTGCAGTACTGACTTGTGCAGCAAACAGGCAGCCAAGTCCCATTGGTTTCCATGGAAAAGCACCTCAGGATTTTTCCTTTGCAAAGAAACTGAATTAAACATATATGAAAGAATACAAATAAAAAACAACATCTTTAGTTAAAAATGGAGAAACTCTCAGTACAATCTTCCTTCTTATAGCTAGCTCATTGCAGCTACTCTTATTTTCTGAGGGTAGATACGGTTTCTCAATGTGATTATATAAAATTCCTAGAGCACTTTGAGGGAGCCACAAAGTCTAAAAAAGCATATTGTATTAGGAAGTTCTGAAATCTGTGTGATCCTGCCATCCAAATTATGTTTATTAAAGCACTAACCTGTTCCACTCCAAAGCTCAAAGAGACAGCTGCTTAATGTGTGAAACAAAAGACACAAAAATGCTCCTCTCAAAAAAACACAAGTCCCTCATATGTATAAATGAAGGGTGCCCAAAATATTGCTCACAAGAAAAGTTCTTCTTCCCTGTGATCTTCTTCCCTTTCTCTGTGTAAGCAATTCAAAGCAATCATATGCTCAAAATCTCAAGCTCTTACTTGAGACCTTGTCATCTAGCAGAGATGACACTACACATTCAAAAAAGGCAGACATTTGACAAGGTGCTGTGCTGGAGCCTTGTCTGCTCTTTCCAACTACATTAGATTATCTAAAAGGAGATATCATCCCACCACTGTCTTCTTGCAGTTCTCATTGCCTTTTGAAACTCTGATGTGGCTCTGCTAGGATTACCTCCCTCATACATGGAACGTGTTCACTTTATCCAGGAAATGAAGTCTGGTAAATAAATACACAGACTTTTAGTGACAGGGAAGTTTTGCAATTAATTTTGAATAAGAGCAGAAATATTTTAAATCCCAATTGTCTTGAAAAGAGAGCAACAAACTAAATCAAAAGCTTTTCATGTCCTTTTACCCTTTTCTTTCAGATATTGCCGTTTACCTCCAGATATTACATCATTTACCTCCAGACAAGACATTTTTCACCTAAGTGAGTCCAATAACTGAAATAAATAAAGTTTATGAAGATGATATTCTGTGAACCATGTAAATGAATTTATCCAGACTCAGAGCTCCACAATGTAGATATAAATATCTGACCTTGTTCTCCCACAGACTTTTTTTAATCTGTGGAGAAAAAAAAATATTCTTCTTGCATGTTATTCATCTCATGTCAAAGTAGGCAACCAAAATAAATCAAATTTATTGGACTCTAAATTGTCATTTTTATCAGTGATATAAAGGGATGTTAGGGACACTATCTCAGATGTAGAAAGCTACAAAGTAGATATTTAAAGTTAGGTGAAATGAATCTCATCTCATCAGAAAATGAATCCTATAAAAAGTGTCTATTTAAGAGCTAGTCTTTAGAAGAGGTTGTGACACCCAATATTTTACTATCTGATTTAATTTGATGAACCAATTATAACTTTACAGACTTCTGCTGTTCCTCTTTCAATTGTCAGCTCTAAAAAGCTTTTGTATTATAATTTATTTGCTAATCCAATAAAAATTATTGCACTTTGATCCCTGTCCTCTTCTCCTCCTCTGTAACTGAAAAGCTTCTGCTCTTCATTTCTTTTAGTCCTGCTGATTATATTAGCTTTTATCTTGCAGAATTCTGAGGTTGATACATCGACATATGTGAAAAGCCATAAAAATTTAAGGTGTCAAGGAAGGAAAAAACCTTTCCTTCTGGATTTCTTACCAATTTTAAAAATGCTGCTAACTTTTCAAACTTTAGTTTAAAAACAGAAGATGTTTTTTAGAAAGTTATTAAATTATTTTCCCAACTGTCCTGGTTTCAGCCCAAATCAGTGGGATGGGGCACAGCCAATTTCATAATGCTACTTAATACCACTTTACATCTTTGCCAGGGTGGGGAAAGAAGGACTTTCCCTTCTGGAGGGAGAAACAGTGGCATGGTGGGGAAGAGTTGGTCGGTATCTGTCTCAGTTTTCCATGTAAATCGTTTCTTTGTCTTATACCTTTTATTATTAATATTGTTGCAGTTACAGTTAGTTTCCTTATTTCTGTTTCCAGTGAATTGTTCTTATCTCAACCCGTGATTTGCAGCTTTTGTGCCTCCAGTTCTCGACTCCATCCTGAGAGCAGGAAGGGGGAGGGCAGGTGGGGGAAACGAGCAAGTGAGCAGCATCTGCTTGGGGAGAGTCTCCGTGGGGACCCTGAATTGGGAAGAACTAATCCGAAACCATGGCAACGGTACGCTCAGCAACGTGAATGTCATTTCATTTCATTTCATCCAACTAAAAGATACATTCTTACAAATGAGTTAGTTAAAGTGAATTGTGGCTCTAACTTAAGGCGATTCTGCTCCTCTCTGGCTCTGCCTCTGTATTGACAGAACAGCTGCTATTGGAGCTGTAATATCTCTGCAAAAGGGTTAGCAATACCTTCTTTCACCCATTGAACAGCAATGCTTGTCCCACACCAGTTCTCTATAGCTCTGGCAATTTTACATGGAAATAAATATGTGGCTGGAGTGGACAGTGATGGACAGGGTCGTTTAAAGTCAGCTTTCATACTGAAGACAAAATGTAGTTTGGTGGCGTTATGCTATTGCCCTGGGTTTCCCTGCAGTCAGTAAATGAAAATGTCCTCAGATGATAAATAATTTCAACTATTTTTGGCACTCATAATAGCATGAGATGAGAAGGGCATCATCCAAAGAAAGCTGTCTTTACTACTTAGGAGGAAGTCTAGACAACCCTGCTACATGTTGTAGTTTTGAAGAGCTGAATTTTAGAGAGGCAATCTTATTATAAATCTTTTAGGATTAATTTGGGTATGCAGATTTAAATACCCTTGTGAACATATAAAAAAAATAAATGTACAATAAGAGTTCATCTGGTTGAGAAAGGAATTTAGCAGTGCCTGGTGAGTCATACACATACTGCCAGAAACTAGCATAGCAATTATTTATGCATTTATGTATTTTTCTTAGAAAAATGGAAATAGGTAACTGTGCTAAGAATTAGTAGATGACACTGAAGCCTTTTGGAAGACAATTGGTATTTTTAACTCTTTAACTGAACAATAAATTAACCTTGTGGGACCTATATCAAGACCAGGGCTGGACTTTTCAGCTTTTTCAGAGGAAAATACAACACCTGCATAGGGAAGTACTCTGTGAGACAAACACACAGAGTCAGCTTTGCAGGCTTCTGGCCTGGGTACCAAGGCAGGAGAAGCCTGTGCCCTGCTCCCAGCAATGCATGCAAAGATTAATACTCTGAACTTCACTTAAAGAATCTGCCATGGTCAGGGGCTCCTACTGGTCAGCCTAGTACATCTCTACATGTCCCTTGTGATGCTTTCAGCTCTTCATTTACTGCCCCTCCAAATGTGTTACTGTAGATTTCCAAATATTTTGTGTGTGTTTATCATAATAACTAAAACTAGCTACCCTGGATTCCCAAGAGGAGGCCAATGATATAACTGCTTTACTTAGGCTCACAACTTTCACAGGAAAGGGTAAACACTGTACATTTCTAAGGGTTCTGAATTTGCTGCCCCAGCACAAACTTCTGGAATCTGAAAAGTTCTGTTGCAGACAGCCAGAACTGCAGCTGTTAACATCTTTGTAACATCAGCTCCACTGCTTTAGCTTTCTCAAACTCATGTTCCTACTGATTTCATGAAATGGTAGTTCCTGGTATGGCTTATGATAACTGAGCTCCAGTGTCCCTCCCAAATATTTCATCTTTTGTGGGAAATATTCTCAGGGAGAGTTTTACTTCTGTACCTTCAGAGATAGAAAATTAGACTGGTTTAATGTGTATTATCATCACTGCATTACTCCTTTGAAGATATCCTTAGTTATTTTAGAGACTGAATTCTCTCACCAAGCAAGCACGTAAAACTAGATCTTCCACCTGATGGAAACAGAAATATATTTTTGTTTTGCTGCCTCAAAAATGTCAAACTTCTACAACCAACATGTATTCATAAACAGTGACTGACTAAATATAGAGTCTGGGAACATTTGGGATATTTCTGTGTTTGTCACTGAGTTGATGGGACCAAAGCCAATTTTTGTCTGCATGGATATACATCACAGGGACTTTAGGTGACTTCAGTAAAAGTTCAGACTAGAAACCTCACCTCTGATGGGAGTTCAGAATCTGCAGAACCAACCTGGAAACTCTTTAAATATCAGCAAAATCAGATCCCAAGGCTTTCATAAAAATCTCACACATTTGAGTGAAAAAGTTTTAGAAAATTGAAATCCACATCTAAAGACAGAAAAAATAACACAATGGCAATTTCCCTCCAACTTTGAGACATGTTTCCAGTTTGGTTTGAGGAACCCATGGGTATTTCCATGGTGAGTGGCATGCTTGGCTCCAGCAGCCTGGATGCGAGGCAGCTCACTCTGAACTCCTGCAGTTTTTAGCAGATACTAAAGGTAAGTCATTGCCTCTTTGGGATCTCAGAAGCTGATTGAGCAGAGTGTCAGGCAGAGACCAGAGGTAACTAAGCCAGGGCTTGATTGCACAAATAAAGTCAGAGCTTTTTGCTATTAGAGAAGATGTTTAAGATTCCATACATTTTTTTAAGATGCAATTTTGCAAGTCCATTAGTGCCCCACAAACAAAATTCTCCATATTTTTTTTTTCTTTTCATTACAATTATTTGTTCCTTATCTGTGAAAGTCAGTACAATTGAAAGGAAAAAAACACACCATGAAATAGTTTTATTTTCCAGAGCCAATGATGGTCCTATTACATTTACTCTGTGGTAGTTTCACATTTAGTTAACTATATTTCAGTGAACACAGATATTTATTGCCCCTTGAAGAAAATACTGACCTCAGGTTTTCCTTGATCAATAGCTTGTCTTACAGAGAATTTAAAGATCTCACAAAAAGTAGATTTCTGATTATTATTTACATGCACACAACTCATAGAAATCCATATTCATTAAAGTAAGAAGTTCTCTCTTATAGAATAAAATATATTTGTAACAGAGTAATTTTTTACTAATTCAAGTGTTTACCCATGTTAGTTTTCTCAAATACTTGATGGTCTCCACTTACAGCTTGAGTGATTAAGGCTTGATCTCACTAGAAAAATTTGCAAGAACACTCATGAATGTTCACAGTTGCAATATTCTGATTTACAACAAAGGAAATCAGTTTAATCTCCTTTCTGATCAGTCATAATGGCAGATATGTTTTCTCTTATTAACCTCCAAAAAAGTATTCTTAATCCTAGATAATTTATCATGAATTTCCAAAATTTGATTTTAATACTCTAGGTATTTGCAACTTACTATAGCAACTGTTAAAGCTGATGGATGAATAAATAAGGTCTTGCACCTGTGTGCAGGAGTGGCTGTACAGCCTCCTGTGAGTGACTATGGGTCTTGACTGTACACGAGCAATAACTTTGTTTTCTCATTTTTTGTTCTTCTTATAGTTTGGGTGGGTTCAGATCAGCAATAAAAAAATGTTAGTTACATATGGAGCAACTAATTGCTATGGGCAATCTATTAGCCCATAACTGTAAACTCAAAACTCTTATATTAGGACTTGAAATATATTTAAGTAATCACTGTCATTAAAAATATTGAAATTGTCCTTATCATATTTTCAGAAGATTGTTACTATTTCAACCTTTCATTGAGAAACATGAGTGACTTCCCTAGAGAGACTTCAAAGATTAAAAGAAGTTTTCAAAATGTAAACCCCAAGATAATAACTTCTAAGTGGCAGTGCTGACTGCTGCGAGCTATGAGTCTGCATATGGATACTTGAAATTATATCCTACATCAAAGAAGCTTGCACGATGCATAATGGTGTTTAATGTTAGAAGGAGATCTCCTTTAGAGCCTTAGAGCTGCTGTAAAGGCACAAAGGCTCAAAGAAATTCACACATTTCAGGGAGAACAAAATGTAGAGTGATTTCTTAATGTAGAACATAAATAGCAGAGTCACATTAGCTGTTTTCTGCAGCAGGGAAACTTTGCACTTTCTTTCTTGTAATACTGATTTTCCAAACTTGCTGAAAGGGAAAGTTAGTATTTGTACATCCTTCTTGTGAAACTGAGAAGTCCAGCCATCAGGAGTTCAGATTTCTTATTTTACTTTTGAAATACACTCTTACATTTCAAAATCAGAGCCTATCTGAAGAAACTTAGGTTGAAGTTATTCCACAGGCAACAGCTAAATTTTATTCATAGACTCGATCTAACTGTTTTTATTTTGACAGCTCATCCCATTTTTCCCATCTGAAGCAGGACACATTGTTTTAAATAAAAGTAATGGAGAATAAATGGAGTTAAAAGCTTCTGAGCAAAGTTCTGCCCTCAGAGAATTATTAGGTTAGTTCTCCTGAGGAACAAGGCTAAAGAAAAAAGGAAATTTGGCTGTTCCTCACAGAAACACTATTAAGATCACAATCACAAGCTCTTCTTATGAAAGAGATCAGCTTGACTAAATCTTCTGCTCTTCATTAACCTCAAACACAAAAAGGAAGCATGAAGAAATTGAAACTAGGTCAGTATATCAGGCACAAGGATAAAAGAACAGTGTAAGTATATATGGACGAAATTAGGAAAACCAAGCTGTGAAGTGTGGTACAATCAGAAAAGACCACAAGGAGGAAAAAGAAAACATCTGTAAATACATTACTAGCATGTGGAAAATCTAGTGGAGAGCTGACTCAGTAGTCAGTGGGAGGAAACTGTAGTCACAGATGTCACCAGAAGGGCAAGAACCGTTTGTGTTGTTCCATTTCGTTGAGGCTGCAGCTGCAGTAAATTGGGAATGTGTAGCAGGGGTTTAATGATACTGGGGGCTCATAGCACTGTACTCAGATGAGCATGGCAGGAACAGTGCAAAACAATCCTTCTGCCTGTCAGCCCCTTCCTCTGTTCCAGGTCACTGTCCTTCAGCAGGAACAGTGGAACAAGAAAAAAGCAGCTTCAGCTGCTTCACTTAATGGTTTGTCATCTTAATGCAAATGACTCTCCACATCTACTTCACTGAAGTACTTGGGGTATGAAGGTAGAGTAAATACTGGAGTAGCCCTGAGTCTTTACATCTCAGTATTTAATTCCTTTGAAGAGACTGCAAATAGTCCTATAAACCATCTTAGATAAACAAGTTGTTTTCTGTTCTCTTTGAGAGCTCAGAGAAAGGTATGAGAACTCAAATTACTAGAAATGGTAAATATAATGCCTAGTTTAATAAATAGGGAGGCAATGGGGGAGTAGAGGAAAAGAAAGAGACAGAGAAAGAGGAGATAGAACAAGAGAAAGACAGAAACAGAGAATTATGGACCAACCAGCTCAAGTTCCTGGAAAAACACAGGGACAAATAATCAAACTGTCTGCAAGCACCTTGAAGATAACAAATGAGATGAACAATAGCCAACAGGGATTTGTCAAGTACAAATTGTGTCAAATCAATCTAATTTTCTTCTATGAGAAAGGAACAGATTTTATAGAGAGAAGGAAAGCAGAAGATGTAATATATCTTGACTCTAATGTAGCTTTTGATTCTCATGCAGCATTCTCATTAACAAGTTAGGGAAATCAGGTCTGGAGGCAAATTCTATAGACTGGTGGCAAAAAAAAAGAAAAATAGAAACCCACAACTTTAGTTGACATTAATCTACAGTCTAAGAGGAAAATACACATATTGAACTGGGATCTTTGGAAGGGTCTCCCTCATCCAGAAATGTTTGTTATCTCCAATTCTATATGCACTAATACAAGGTAGAACTATTAACTGCCAAATAATACTTGTGGAACAGGGGGTGTAGTGCTGGCTCCTTAAGGAAAGACTCAGATAGGTGGATCAGAAGCTGAACACAATTTAGCAAGAGTGTGCTATTGTAAAAAACTCAGGTTTCATGCTGGGATTTAAAAGCAGGAGTAGAAGCTGCAAAGCATGAATTAGTCTTTCCACCATAATTAGCCCTGTCTAGAAGCAGCTGGATTAATATAGCTGGTCTGAGGTTCTTGAAGTGGATTTGTGGCAAGTTCAGAGGTGAGCAGCAGGGCTTACTACAAGGTATAGCCTGCCAGGGAACACTGGAAGAAACAGAGCTGCTCAAAAAGGCTCAGGGGGATGCGATAATAATCCTCAAATAGCAAAAGTTGTTGAAAAGTAAAAATAAATAATTTTTTCTTCTTGTCCAGTGTTGAGAAAATTTTAGGTAATGGGTTTGCAGCAATACAAAAGTAATACAGGCCCTGGGAAGAATCTCAGTCTCAGGGGCAGCTAACTGCTGTAGTAGATTGGATTGTGAGGGAGGATGCACAATCAGCCTCATTTGTAAAAATGTCAGCAGTGACGCAGTTTACCAGGTCCCACCTTGGACTAGATGACCTCTGAATGTCCTTTCCACATCTCTTTCCTCATGAGGAGAGTACATCTGAAGTGGGGCTGAGAGCCAAAACAAATCAGGGGGAAGCTGAACAAGAGATGTAAGGAGGTTTCACTATGTTAGAAGTTTCTGTAAAAGAACAGAATGGAAAAATCATACTAAAATCATACTATGGGCTGGGATAAATACAGGCAGTGTGCACTGACAATGACAGGGAATTACAGACCAAAATTTTCAGTAAATCTTTTTATTATATAAAAATAATATAAATATTTTATATATATATATATATGAACCAGGTATTTCTACAGACATATTAAAAATAATCTTAAGGCCATACATTTAAATTCTGTATTGCTATATGCTGATAAATTAGAAAAAAATTCTTTATGCAATGCACTTTTTATTATTTATATATGTAATACATTTTATATATTTTTTTATATAATTTAGTTTTTATAACAATGGTTGTACCAGTCAAAACCATGAAGAGACAGCTAGGAAAACCTTTTTTCTCAGGTGTGTGATTGTAAGACCCTCTGAATTTAGTAGTAATTGATGTAAAATTTAGGAAGAACATTCTATAAAAAAGGGGTTTTTTTGCATTTTGTTTAGCACCATTTTTAATTTTGAATATTGTCTTTTTCATCTTAAAGAAATAATAATGTTTTGTTGTTAAAAATTAGGTTTTAAGTCTTTATACAAATTTTTTAAAAAGTGATTGAAGTGTCTGGATATATGTGATTGTACTGTCCAGTGTTTAGACACTTTAGTAGAATCTATTTCTGAACAGCATTAATTCCTTAGATTTTTAATGATCAGAGCCAAGATGCTGCTATCTCCATAAGGTCTCCACCTTAGACACTAAGACATTAACTTCAGATGTAAAACTCTGTTAAAAAGGCTGTCCAAAACCATGTTTTGATAATTTTTATTGCTGGTTTAAGAAACATCTCAGTTTTCAAGGTTATAGTACTTTTCATTTGTAACAATTCAATCCTGGGACAGAGCTAAAATAATTTCCTCTTGCTGACAATCCTATCAGCAGTACCTTTTAACAACTAGTTTATTTAAGATAACAGAAATTTCACTGAACTTTTGCTGACAATGAATATATCTTGTGATCTACTGTATCTTTTCCTACCCAGAAAACTGAACTGCAACCAGTAAATATCACATTATATTCCACAATTTTCATTTTTCCTTACTTGTCCTTTTTTTAATATAAACTTTTAGGAGAAATCCAAGGGTGGACGTGCTAAAACTGCACATTTCTGGAGGACATTGGAAATAGGTGTTGCATTTAAACTTTCTAATCTCTCCACTGAAAGTAAATTTGTGGGTGACACTTCTTTAGGTTTTCCCCTTTCCCAGAAGATAACCTTCAAATTTCATATTCAGATACAACCTGTACATTGAAATGCTGGGAAGATGCAAATTGCTTTAACATCAGTGACTACCAGGCCATACAGATTCAGTACTCTGAGAATTTGGTTAGTTGGTTGGGTGGGAAAAGCTGAAGATACAACTTCTTTGTAAGGTCACTCAGGTGCTGGGTGCTGGAAAGGAGAACAGATACCAAAGTGTTGTGGTGTGTTTAATGCTTGTTCAGTTTTCCCCCCATTGTTCTCTCAGAAGGTCCTGCCCTGTTACCAGTTTGTGTCAATCCCCAAACCCCTCCCCAGTTGTCTTGGTTACCAAATGTATCTTTCTTGTTCCCCACCCCTGGCAGCCTGCCTGTCACTCGACACCCCTGCCTCTTTTTCTAGAGAGTTCGGGCCAGGGTGTCGAGTGATTGGGTTAGGGGCCAGGGTCCCTCCCGCAACTGTGTTTGATGGGTTCTCCGATCATGCCAATCCTTAATGTATCCCTCTCTGATTTGCTATCTTTCACCCCTCCCACCCTCTGTAAAACCGAGGCTTTTTCCCTGCCTCGGGGCTCTCAGCTTCTTCCACCGAAAAACTCCACGTTTCCCTACCAATAAAACCACCCCCCCGAAGAAACTGAGGGTCACCTCTTCATTTCATCCTGCGACTTCGGAGCTCTCTACTGCGGCCACACGTCCGCAAGGCTTGACATCGCCTTGGGCACAAGGCCCTGACTTCGGGCTGGAGAAGTGCCTGACTGGCTGGAAGTTGGCTGGACACTTATCTAGCCTGGGCGTTTCACTTTCCACTGGCCACCGCTCCACCAAAGGAAGCATTTTAACATGTTATACAATATTGACCAGAGTCCTAATGTTTTGTAGTAGACTATGTCCTGCCAGGGAAACTTGAAAGGTGTAATTTTCCTGCTTGGCAGTAATGCTGACTCACTGAGTTGCTCTAAACAAGTCATAGAAGCTTCTTTGGCACTCACTTTTTCTATCTGTAAGACAAAGGTTGTGGTGTCTTGTAACAGAAATGGAGAGGAATAGGGTAATGAGAGCACTCCAACAGCAGAAATGGTGTCAGTATTAATTACCCCACTGACATTATGTACAAACACTGATAGGCACTGTCATCTGTTTTCTAGCGCAACTGCAACACTTTTTGGTTTCTCTTCTTACAAGACTACATCATTAAAGTCTATGAAAGCAAACATTTAAAGATACTGGTATCAAGCCAGGAGCACCTGACTGAGCTCTAAAATATTAAAGTAGACAGAGCATAAACTGATGTTGAAAGACTTCAAACGCATAAACTATAGAATAAATTGCTGACTGTTCTTGTGAAGCTTCCTGCCATTAAATTTTTTTTGCTCCTCTTACAAAATAAAATCCTTCATTCCTACATTTATTTCTCTCCAGGGAAAACAATGAGGCTTGGATTGAAAAATACATTAAATCCAGTGTGAGGCATTCCAATACAAGATTGCAAATGCTATGGCCCCACTACAACTCTGATTTAGTGTACCAGTCTAGCAATTCAGACTTCACCCTGAATTTCTGACAGACTGACTCTTTTCTGCATCAAGTATTCTCCATTTTTAAGTATAAATGACATATTACATTTTTTGCCTAATGTAATTTCAAGGCTGGCACACGCCAGCCTTATTTTAGTCTATTCCTATAATAAGAAGTGATGTAGTAGCATACAAATCTGGTAATCAGCTGGATCTAATAGATATTTAGCCATGTCACACCAGAGAAAGGTGGTCAGGTCAGGAAAGATTACAGAAACATATTAATATTAAATAAAAAGGGGTCAGTTTCTTGCCACATGCATTTTGCCACTGTTTATAATTCACTGAAGACAAATATCACTTCCAAATTTGATTCCATTTAGTTACTTATTTAGAATCTCATTTTATCTCTGTTGAGATCAAGTGAATTGAGCATTTTGCCTCAGCAGTGTTCTTTTATTTCTGTTAAGTCACAAGCATTTCTAATATGTTGAAAAATATGGCCAGAACAGAAGTCATTGGAAGCAGTCTGGAAAGCCCTTGCTCTGTCACTAACCCATACTAAGGGGCATCCCAATTTGACCTGAAAGTTCTCCAAATGCTTTGTACATGCCTGGGATGACTCTGTGGTGAGCAGCTGTGTTTCTATTTCTTGCCTGCAGCTGATCAGGGTCCAGAAATGAAGCAGAGTGGCATGCAGGTTCCCAGCTGGGGGCTCCTGAGTTCAGAGCAGCCCTGGCACACTGGCCACAGGAAGGTGTGGCTGCACAGCCAGGCACACCAGGAACACACCAACAATGTCTGCTGTCTGGTGCAAAACTCACAAAATAATAAAGTATCAGCTGCAAGGGTTATCCCTCTTCCACACAGCAAAGGAGTGCCTCAGGAGGAGTGCAGTGTCAAATGGTAATAGCAACCACTAAGGCTTACAGCATCCTCATGTTAAGGCTTACAGCATCCCCATGTCCCGGGTAATTTGTGTTTTGCCATCACAGGATAGGTTCCCCCAAAGTCCCAGTTTGATGTCTGGCTAATCCACCTGTGACATGCTAAGGTAAATCTTGGTATTTTGGTATCTTTACAGGGATAATGTACAATTCTGGATGAAGCTGATAAGAACCAGGACTGGATTAAGGAGCCCATATGTAATGGCAAGTGAAAAGAGATAGAAAATGAGCTCTTAAGTGTGCACACTGAGCTTCCTTATGCTCATGCATTCCAGTTATCTAGCCTGGAAGAGAGGCTGAGATATGCAGGATTGTATCTGATTGCTTGCAAGTTTGTCACCATATATCCTAAGAACTGAGCCCTAGGGTAAAAAGTTACTGGGTTCTAGATATAAAATGAAAAAGAAAACAAGATAAAAACTGGAAGTTTTCTTTGTGAATATAGATGAAAATAAAAGAGAGCAAGGGAATATACAGTATTTACTATTGACTGTTTAGGACACAACAAAAATTAAACTGGGAATTATTTAATAGCTGTGAGACATGCAATAAAATATTTGTCAAACAAAAGTGAATGTCATTTTTATGAAGATATAACTTCTTCCACAATATATCATACTTTGCTAGCTTATTATTTTGCTTTTGTGAACACATCTGCACAAAAAAGTAGATATTTTTTCTCCTTTGTTAATAATGTTTTATTAAAATTCATCATGAAATACCTAGAGATAGAAACTTGGAAGATTAAAAGCAGGTTCACTTTAAATAATGTATGAAAATATTTAATAATATTTCTGGTTTATGTATTTACATACTTTTGATATATGAAAATTTGTTCAGGTTTATTATCCAGCAATAAAAGTAAAATAATTCAAAAGAGAGATATGATCTTTCTTTATTGACCTAACAAACAACTTCACATATTGTTCATGGTTGTACCTGCACTATAATCTAGGCATAGACAGAGCAGATTTGCTGTTATTGGTGACTCTTGGTAACAATACAGCCACTGTTGGGGTAGCTCATCCCATTTTTAATTTTGTGTCCCTTCTTCAGAGATTGTTTGAAAAGTCTTCCCAATTCATAGCTCCTTCACATGCAGATGCTTGTGCAGCCGCAGGATGGGCTGCATCTGCTTGGCTGAAGGTGTCCTGGAAAAGAAGGGCTGGGGGGGAATAGATATCTATTTTTTCTGCTGTAAAATATTTAATATCCTTTTCTCCTGTGTTGGAAGTGCAGGTGGTATCAAGGGGATGGAATGAGAAGCTGAGCTAATGTGTGGATGTGGCATCCCCACTGCTGAGGCAGAGCTGGTGCCACTCTTTCTGTGATTGGAGGTGCAGCTCCATGAATATTGCCTTTAATGGCATAGCTGAGATTGTGCTGATAGAGGAAATGACCTCTGAAAAAGACTTTCCATGCACCCCTCCTATGGTGGGGTTATTTTGAAATTCCTTTGTTTGAAAAGGTTTAGTTTATAATGCAGCTATCTCAAACAGAGCCAAACTATCACCAACACAGACAGGAAAGGCAGAAATCAGCAGGCAGGGTCAGTTTTGGGCTATGCTATTAAGAGAAAAAGTTGATTTGAGTTATATCCAGAAATGTAAACTACAATTAATTTCTCCCCAAACCAGTCCGGCTTTGTACTTCAAACCTTAAATTCTGGAATCAGGACTTCTTGTGGAAAACAGGTAAAACTGGTTCTTGAACTTTAGTCACACAGGTGATCACTGATATATTCTAGCACCTGTGCATACCAAGAGTCATTCCTGATTCCACAGTAGGACAAATTGCCCCTAATTATGCATATTTCCCGACAGAAGCTAAAGGCAAAAGCCCATCTTATAAAGTGATTTGATGCTGAGCTTCATTAAATACTAAAACTTCCTGACTCTTTCTTTCAGCTCTTTCTCTTTCCTAGGCCTGGAAGAAACACAAATGCATTTCAAACATGCTGGCACAGGAGAATGAGCACCATGGAAAGAGGAGACAGGAGAATGGGGTGAAAAACCCAAATAATGCTTTTCTGTGGATCTCCCAGGAGACATTCAGATCATTTTAGTTTAAGGAGTCTCCAGTGAGCTCTTTTGGAGATTGCTATTGCCAGTTGATATCCTGCTGCTCTTCTAGGGGAGCCTCTTGCCACACAGAACTCAGCTGGCAGAAAGGACCATGTGCCCAGGCCTCAGCACCATCCTCTGCAGCCCATACCACTTTGAACTGACTCAGATTTAGGCTTGTGCTTGCACCCCAGGCTGAGCTGTGCAGCAGCTGTAGTAGGGGAGATGGTGTGTGCTGGCTGCTGGCAGGTACAGCCAGCTCAGTGAGACTGCCAGAGAGGCAGGTGGATGGCAGGGTGTCAGTAAGCACCCAAAGAGCCCTGGAAATACTCAGATGGTTCCATCTGGAGGTACCTTAATATAACTTAATTTTAGGCCTATTCAACCCTATTAAAGATACCTACTAATTTCATTAAAGCAGAAAATAAACTGTACATATAATGTTTCTGTCGGCTTAATTTCCCACTTCATTTCTTTACTTGCTTTCATCAGTACTTTGATTCTACTCCTACCATCTTTCTTTCTGCTAACTGTTCCTCCCTTTTTGTAAATTATTTTTGGATTTATCCAAGTGATTTAACAGATAATAACCTTCATGTGAGGTGGGTTTGTAAGTACAAGTGCTCTGAATGTAAAGGGGACAAATACCACGCCAGCCTACATGGCAAGGAAAAAAAAAACCTACAGAAAATATCTGTGCTTGCCATGCAAAGATACATGGCTACTTTAAGACAACTGGTTCAGTCAGCATATTTCAGCAGACTTGGGCTACTTCAGTTCACTGTTTGCATATTTTATATCAAGTGACCTGCCAAATGTCAGGAAGAGGTGAACAGGGAATAGAGAAATCAGTCAAGGTGATGGATGAGATGCAGACTTGATTGTTTATTCAAATCATTCCCACAACGATTGAGCCTCACTGATTGCAGACATCATTTTGTCACAATCATTAGGAGAGGGCAAAGGTGAAAGGAATTTAATGGCCAAATTAGAGCTATTGAACGGTGCCAAATATGACAATATTTTAAAACTCTGAAGCAGAAGACTTTTATCAGTGACCAGCAACATTAAGAATTCCTTTCTCTAAAATCTCAGTTTCTCTGTTTTGTTTTTTTGTTTGTTTGCTTGTTCATTTTTCTCTTTAAAGTACATATCATGTGCTCTGTTTTCCAGAGAGTTTCTTCAGTAGCTCCCAGTTTCTCTCCAGGACCTTTCCCTTAAAAGAAACATTGATTCTCACTATTTTCTCCCAAGCTCCTTTAAATATTTGAACAAATACTTCAAATATGTAATGCACCCCCCCCTCTTTCCTTTTAATGTTGGTCATGATGTGGGTGTGAGGGAAGCAGCAGGGAGCAGGCAGCAGGGCAGGGTGATCCTGTAAGGTGATGTGCTGCACTCCCTGCCCTCAAAGGGGATCAGGGCTGTACAAAGACTCCAAAACATTTATACAAAATCACACCTTTCTTTTCCTTCTTTAAAGACACTGCCATTTGTGCTTGATTTGAAGAGAGAGGAGAGTGTGGAGGGCACAGGGACTGTGAAAACATCTTTTTTCCAAGTACTCTAGGTTTTGTCCTGTCTTTTTACTCCAGAAACACTGTTGTTTAGGTCAGCATTGTATTAAGCATGTTGATATATCTCTTGTAGGATAATAATTATCACATACTTTCATTTCTAATCCACAAAAGGGTATACCCCATCATCCAAAACAATACAAATCCTGGAAAGTGTTTAAAACACAACTTTCCACCTTATTTGAAAGAAAATATTGGTCTGGTCCACAGACTTTTTTGACAGCATCAGACTGTACCAGTTCAAAGGTATTGAAATGTCATCTTCTATTAGACATCAATTAACATAAAATGTTGCAGAGAATCAAAAAAAAAAAAATTGTCCCACTATAAAATAATGGAATAAGTGCAACCTAATTAATTTAGAGGAGATTTAGTCAAGAATTTAAAATACTATAACATGAGAAAGACCTCAAAACATATTAATCAACTTCTTACTTTAAGATCTCATGGTGAAAAAAATCAAAGAAAATGTTTATGCAGAATAAAAATAAAGTAAGAAAAGAAGAACAATTTTAAACAATTTCTAGATATATTCAGAGCCATTAAGAAAAAGACCTACGAGTATGTCAGACTAGATGGTAGACTGAAATATGATTAAAAAATTTGTCTTGTCATAAATAATTTATAGAAAAATTCCCTTTACACCATCTTTTAAAGTGGCTTGAGTTTATTTTTGATTAAACAAGGACAGTTACTCTCCTGAGTTCACTTTGATGGCAGGTGTTTATTGTAAGGCAGGTTGAATTTAGACTTTTGCCACTACTAACTTGGAGTTTCTGCTATGATCCATGAATTCAAAATTTGAAAAAAAATGTTTGAAAGGATGCCCTTGTGTATATTCATTGACCAGAGAATCACTGGGAGTTGCTGGCTCTGTGCAACTGGAAAACAGATGACATCAAGGTCCATAAGCTGGAGCATTTGCAGCACAGCTCAGAACTGTTGACACTACCAGGATTTGTAGATCTTGAGGAGTACTGCATAAAAAAATCGCACCGGTCAGAAAAGACAAATTCAGAATGAAAGATGAATGAGGAACATCCTTTATGATGATAAGAGTGGAAATCCTTTCTTATGAGAGCAGCAAGAATATTTTGTGTTTTTCATCTTGAACACAGCTAAGATGACATGATTTCTTTGTATACACTTATGAGGTTTACTGCAAGAGGGTCAAAATTACTAAATTAAATTATTTTTTATAGCAACAGCTGGAAACAATCAATCCAATAGTATACTTAGGCTTCAAATTAAATTTTTCTAATTTTCAGAGAAGTGAGATTCTATACAATTTTCCAAAAACCTCCTGAATACAAAAGACATTTCTTTAATAATACTGTTTACAAAATATATTGCAAAGTTATTTGCTTAAGTTAATGAGGCACAGAATCTGGTAACCTACTCTTTAATCTCCTTGTTTTCAAGAAAATCCCCCTTTTATGATGAATGCTATGTTAAAATTGACTGGATTAGACCTTGAAGACCAACTTGAAGTAGTGAAATTCCATATAATCTCCAAAATTGTAAGTAGGACAAGTTTTCTGTGGCAGGAAACTCATTTTCTAGAATTCCAGAATTTCCCAAAGCTACCACACCTCAGGAGTAGTGAGATGCATCTTCAGCTTGAGCTTCCTCCTCTCTCTTCTCTATAGCCAGATCTTTATTTTGAACTGGTTCACCAAAAAAAAAAAAAAAAAAGTATAATTCAAATTATTTTTTATACAAAATGAAAAATATTAACCATCTTCCTTATTTACTTCTCCTCTGTGCAGTCTTGAAGGCCTCCAGCTCCTTGCTTGGCTGGTCTTTAAACAGCATATGGTCATGGCTTCGATAAATTGTCCTTTATGTGGACAGGAGTGGGATTTATCCAAGCATTAGTTAAGGCTTTTATCTCTGTAATATATAAATTTAACTCCACTTTCTGCTTCAAAATAGCATTAACAACTTACAGAAAAGTGTACAGGTTATTTTCAACTTTGTCTCAAAAATTTTGTTTTGATTGCAATGTCAAAAGGCATTGCAGGGATTGAAAAAGCTCCTGCAGAGCTCCTAGTGATTACTCTCTTCACCAGATGTGGAAATAAAGAAGTAATATGAATCCTGAGAGGGAGAAGAGGCTTCCAGACCCTTTGTTATGACATGTTTATGAGCTTTTCATTCTCACAGACAATCTTAGAACCATGATAGAGCTCAGAAAATATTGATTTGCAATGTGTCCAGTAGTGATGACCAGAAGTCAAGTTAATGCAGAGTCAGGTTTGCCAAGCTAAATCTTGATGAGTACTGAAGTAAAACATTAGCTCTTCGTTCCTTGTCGGTTTTTTTTTGGCTAATCAAAGGCAGAGAAATATTACTCCATTGTGCAGCTTTATTTTGTAAGCCATAGGGGAGTATCTAAACATGTCAGCAAGTAGCAATAATTGTCTAAATAATGCACCAACTTGTAAATACCACTGCTCCTTTTATTTCACTTATGGAATTCAGCATACTTGGACCTTGACTATTAACTACTGTATTGAGTTAGGAACAAAGTAAAAATCAAAAATATGTTGCTGAACTCTTACTATGTCAGACTCCATTGTGAGAGTCTAAATTGCACTTCATGTACAATTTCAGGAAAATTCACAGCCAAATAAATAGAATACCAAAAGTAAAATAAACAAAGTAACCATGAAATGAAAATAGCACCTGCAGTAAAAATGACAACAGTTATTTTGTAAAGGCAATTATTTGAGTATTTTTATATCATATATCATATGGATGAGAATGGTCTTCCAATGTTCCAGCATAGTATGGAAAACATCCACTGCAGACATTTACTCATTTCCATTGCAAGCATCATTAAAATAGAGACACAAAACTGAGCAAAGAAGTTTCTCTTGAAATACTCATAAGCTGGCTTTGCCTCTTCATGACCTTACCCAAAGATATATATTTGAGAGCTTACATGCATTGTACCTGTTCAGCTGTATTTCAGCAACAACAGTATCATATTACAATACAATGACTACAATAAAAGATTAATGACTGCTGAACTGTTTATGCTAATGATACTTTTATTATGAGTAATGGACTGTTTCCTTTTCCTGTTTCACCTTATCTCTTTAAAATTAGTTGTATTATTGATAGGATTGCTTCTACAAGAAAAATCATTCCATTTAGTAGGAGAAGTTGTTTATTTAGTCCATTTTGAAACATTCTCTAAAGTCTGAGTTTAAAACACGTGGTTCAGATTCTTATGTACTGTACTCGAGCAGATCAAGGACAGCTCATCCAAGATCCATGAAGAATCTTGGGATTTATCATAGTAAAAATACCTTACTCAGATTTTCCCAAATGATTTACCACAGCTGATAAATTTGTTAATCTCTTCCTTTCCTAAGTGTTATTTGTCCATTTCTGTCTAGTGGCCACACCATTTGCATCTTTTCACTCAGTTCTGAAAAGCATATGTTCAAAAATCAGTTCTGAATCCCTTCTAAACTGGCAACAATTCATACATATAATTCAACTGTCATGCATTTGATTAACACTGAATTGTTTATTTCAATCATGTCCATTTGTGGACATGATTGGTATTTGTTGGTTCATAGTCTTCAAATATTTACAGGTCAGGAGCCTCTTGGAAAAAAAAAGGCAAATATTCTAGATGTGTATTTCTGCATTTGTGTTAAAATTCATTTTAATTTCTGGATGCATGAGCACAAATCTGAAGAATCTGTTAGTTCTCCTACTATTTAAAATTTTTCACACTTGCTGCTAAACAAAACTATTTATATCAGAGATTTTATTTGTAATTACTATATTTCTCAAACTGCTCTGCTCAGTATGTGCTAACACTGAATCGTAAATGAGAAAAAATTGTATATAAAAAAAATACAAATTGTATATGAAAAAAGAATTTCCACAGCAGTGCTCTGAGCAGAGCAACAGAGCTGGTGAAGGGTCTGGAGTACAAGTCCTGTGAGGAGAAGCTGAGGCAGCTGGGGGTGTTGAGTCTGGAGAAAAGGAAGTTCAGGGGAGACCTTCTCCCTCTCTACAATTACCTGAGAAGAGGTTGTGGTGAAATGGGAGTTGATCTTTCCTCCTAAGTAAGTGATAGGATGATGGAAAGTGGCCTCAAGTTACACCAGGAGAGATTTAGATTGGATACTAGAAAAAGTTTCTTCAAGCATTGGAACAGGCTTCCCAGAAAAACATTGGAATCACCATTCTTGGAAGTATTTAAAAGACATGCAGCCATGGTGCTCAGGTATGTAGTCCAGTGACAGACTTGACCATGTTAGGTTAATGGCTGGACTTTATTGTAAAGACACTTTCCATCCTAAATGACATGATGATTCTATAATCATCTGGTCAGAGGATACAGGGATGACAGAGCCAGACCTTGCTTGGAGGTGCAGCAATGGGACAAGAGGTGAAGAACAACAGTTAGAGAACTGGAATTTTCCATTGTATATTAAGATTAATTTCTTAAATCATTGGGATAGCCAAATACAGGGACAGACTGTGCTGCAGAGACATTATGGCATCTCCACCTTTGCAATTGTTCAAGACTCAACTAGACAAGTTGACTTGGTTAGGTGTGCTCTGAGCAGGGAATTAGACCAGTTGATTTCATGAGCTCTGCTCCAGTCTGAACTATTCTGTGATCTCATGTTCACTTCAAACACTTTCAGGACCCATTTCCTTTACGCAAGTGCCTATTTGAACAAAACTTATGAAAAGGTAGTTATCTCTAAGTGTTTTTCCCCTATCAAGCTGTGTTGAAATTAGCCAAGAGGCTGAGCGCAGACTTTCAGAGAGTGATTGTGTGAATCATGTTCCACAAAAAAACAAGCAAAAATGTAGTTAATCAAATGTTGGCATTTAGTTCTTTAGAACAGCCCTATCCAGGTTTTATTTAGCTTTCTTCCATCTGAAAAAGTAAAAGATTCAGAGAACAAAGCATCATTGTTGAGAACATTAATTTTGGACTCTCCTAGCTGGGTCCCAATCAAAGCTTTCTTTGTTAGGTAGTAAAACCTTCTCATTCTCTTACAAAGCCAAAACAAAGTAGAAACAGAGGTTACACATAAGGGGATAAAGAGACCAAAACCCAGCTGACTTCCTTAGTGCAGCTTCAGAACAAACTACAGACCAGATTCACAGGTGGTGTCAACCATCCCAAATCACCTAACCATCTGGTCCCATACACTACCCTAAAAAATAAAACCTTTTATAGAAGAAAAGAATTAATATGACAGGTTGGAAACACAGTGCTTCAACATTTTGGGAGAACTTCTTTGTTGTATATGTACATTATCATAGCCTTAACCCTGGAAGTCTTTGTACATTTGAGCCTAGTCTTTTGGCCGTGGTAGCCCACATAATCTTTTCATATTGGTATTCAAGGGCTTGATGCTTCAGTCTCTGCCTCACCATGCTTCAAAGTCATCATAGATCATCAACATGAGCGACAGCGTAAATCTATTTCATTCTGACTTTAGCTGACTTTTGCACTTGAGGAATTCAGGCTGTGGAGCAAAGTGTCTGTCATCAGGGCAGTGAGACACACTACATCATCAGGACAGAGCAGCTCCAAGCCACACAACAGATACCCTCCAGTGGTTTGGTGTTGCTTTGGAGATCCATTTTATTACTTTGGCAGCCCAGATTTGCTGAATGACTGGGTATTGGTCACCTTAACTTCATACTCAGAAAGGTGTTATGGTCAGGGCTTCTGGTAAGACAAGTATTCAAGAGGAGGCAAAGGCCAAATTTGTCCTTTTTGTTTTCCCCTATTTTCTTTCCAATTAGATTACTTACACAGTTTAATAGTAATTTTACATTATTAACAATACTAAAGATAGAGTGCAATTCCATTTACACAAGTGAGAGACTTAGTGCAGGGTATATACTTTTTTAATTAGGTTTGCAAGTATGTGCTAGTTATCATACTACAAGAGATATATCAACATGCTTAATACAATGCTGACCTAAACAACAGTGTTTCTGTAGTGAAAAGAAAGGACAAAAACCAGGGTACTTGGAAAAAAATGTTGTTTTCAAAGTCCCTGTGCCCTTCACACTCTCTCTCTCTTCAAACCAAACACAATGGCAGTGTTCTTAAAGATGGAAAAGAAGCATGTGATTTTACCAAATCCAACCCTCATTCACAATGGTGTAAGGAGAAAATCAGTATTTTTCACCATGATATTTCAGCATAAGAATCTGTATGCACTTTATGTTTTAAAACCTGATGAAGAAACTTGTTGATAAAATGATCCACAAACATAGATATACTAATCATAAAACCAAAATGGGACATTCAAGTCAAAGAGCCTCTTCTGTGTATTTTGAGTCACATAACTGTCAAACTTCTACATAAAGCATTAAAGGCTGATTTTGCTGACCCCAAGCTGGACTCAGATTTTTACTAAGTGTCTATTTACAAAATAACACACTTGCTACTGCTGTAGTAGGAGAGTTTGTGCTGTATTAGAAAGTGTTGTTGTGCACTTTATCACTGTTATGTGTATGAAGCTATTGCAGGCTTTAATTTTAGGTTTTCTGAAAAACTTAGAATTCTTTAACTTCAAAATGAAAACCCTGAAGAGAAAAATCACTCAACATATTTATTAACATGTATGTTTCAGTAGCTATTGTGGTTTCATCAATACCAAAACCAGCCTTATGCATATGCTCCCCTTATCCTGTAGTTAAGCTCTCTGCGTGGCTGGTTGCATGGAAAACCTTTTAAGTAAAGGCTATCAACAAGATTTCTGATAGAAAATGGGAATAGAGTTGTCTCCAACCCTGTCTTTTTTTTTAAACCAAAGCAAAACAAAACTGAGATATCCAAGGCAGTGTTTTAGGGGAGACAATGTTCACTGCCAAGTGGATGCTGTAAATAGAACCAGAGGACAGAAGGGAACAGGAACATTTACTGAGTGTGATTGCTTCCAGAAGGCAATTTAGAAAAGGGGCTTTATGAGTCCAAACTAGCTCCTGACTCAGGAGTGTATGTGGAACAGGAGAAATCAACCTGCAAGTTTAAACTCAGCTGTAAGTTGCTGATTTTGGGACAGTTTGGCTTTTAAACAACTTGGCTTTACTTGCCTGCCTGTTATTGCAGTTAGCATTGCATTCAAGTGTGCACATATGTGTCTCTTAATGTCCTGATGAGAGCAAGAAAGCAACTTTATTTTCAGAGTTTAAAAGGGTGCATTTTTTACTGCATGGTTATCAGTTGTGCTCACTATGGCACAAATGAAGGTGTGAGGCAAGAGGTGTGTGCAGTTCAGAAGCTCTCACAGTTGCTCTCACTCCAATGCAGAAGGGCAGAACTTACTGAATGCCTTTGGGCACTAAGTCACTGCTAAAATGGCAGCTGCCTCCACTCAGGGGGGCCTCTGGGGCTTAAAGTCTGCAGTGATCACCTAAGAAAGGGACATGCTATTACAGAGAATAAGCTTGGGGTAGAGCCATGCCAAGTCTGTTATCATTCCAGAGTGGTTGTTTCCAGTTCACTCTAATCTCAGTGAAGAGAGAGTCTATCACTAATAGACTTCATGGCAAAGAACTCCATTTATGCATTAGATTTTGCGTGATTGTCAAAATAAGATTTATGGTTAGAAAATGTCACATGAGCACTGCTTGATATTCTCAGAGGAGGGAAGTGAAGAAAGTAATGAAGAGCTTTGAACCCCCTGGATTATATGAAAGAGGATACTGGGATGTTAGCTTTTCCACTGAGACACTATGATTCCTGAAGTGCTGGTAATTGTCAATAAACAGAAGAAAAAGGCTTATACTTTTCTCCTGTAAAAAAGGCCAAATAAGTCATATGAAAGGAGAAGATAATGTTTCAGTTAAATCTATAGGGCAATCTGCAGAAGAAGGAAAATACAAACTAACATTCATGTACAAAAGTCCCTAGAATGGAATCTGGTAATCAGAGCACCCACAATTCATCTGATGGACACACAGAAGGAAAGAGTTCAGTAAGGATCATTTTACATCTATCACACATCAGGTTTTCTAAACCTGCAAGTGCTATTTCAGACTGCACAGATAAGTATTGCTTGTTCTTGCTGTAATGTGGATTGAATGAAAGGTGATTTCAGGGTAAAGAATAATTTCAAGGCAAACCACTGACATCAAGGCATCATTTCTGTGCAGTGGAAATTCTTGTAACCACAGATCTGCATTGTCTGTAACCACAGATCTGCATTGGCACCTGTCACTTTGGCTCTCAGAGAACAGATCGGCATGGAGGGACAACTTGTGGGTTGGCATATTAAAAGTCCTACATGGAGAGTCAAATCAGATCACCTAAAATAAGTATCTATCACTGGTCAGCTGACTATTTCCTTGTACTCCCCAGACTCTATTTCCATTGACTAGAGCGAGAGTTTGCATGCTTTTCAGACAGAGAAACAAATGGTATCCAAGATTGCATTACACAAATGCTCTGAGGAGCTGACAGAACAAGCAAAGTTCAAGAACTTTCAGCAGCCAGCATTTGCTAAAAAAATCTTTCAGGCGCTGGCAAAGTGATTTGTGATGAATATCAGTAAAGTCCAAGGGCCCTAAGTAACTGTAAAAGTGCAAACAAGCACATGCCTATGCAAATTAAATACGGCACAAAAAGCCTGGAGCTGGTGGTGACTGAGTCTTTTAAAGAAACTGAAGGAGTTTAGTGACTTCAGCACGGCTGGGTCTGAGCCAGCCAGCCTTTCCTTCTGGAAGGGTGCAGCAGTGTGACGGCAGTGCCACCGTAACACGACGCTGCTTCTCTGGACTCGGGTTTTGTGTTTCTGCCTGGCACCACAGCTCGCAAGGCAGGCACGTCCGTCCCGGACCTTGGACTCCTCTGTGATTTATAAGCACACTCTGTGTTTCTGCCCAAAAGTGGGCACCAAAAAATCTAAAGTAGGAAAGTTCTGAGCAGCCAATTCAACCACAGCCAAGCCAGGAGAAGATTTTCCCATGTGAGGAGGAGTACATCTAATGTACTGAAGAATGCAAGGCAGGAAAACCCCAATTGTCCTATTATAGCCAAAAGCCCCAGAGTTAGAAAGCATGACAGAAAGGGTGACTTATATTCATGTACCGAACTGTCCATCTGAATGAGAAAACTGCTTCTTAAGAGAACATACTCAATTTTCTGCTACTGAGATTTTACTGCATTGCTAAAGACATTTAAATATCCATTTAAACAAAGATGAAACTTCATCTCCTCCTCTTGAAACCATCTGACTACTGAGTAACAGAGGAACATTTCCTCTTTTTTCCCCTGGGGAGTGATATCTAGGCGAAGCCTCTCTTGGCACTGTAGAGGTTCCTCAGCATGAACATCAATTCCCCTCAGTTTCCACTGTGCAACCTTTTGACTGGATGAGTCACTGCACACATGCATGCATCCAGGCTGCAAATAGCTCGGCTCCTAAGTCTTGGGAGAGAGGGCAGCCTCTCTGTTTGTGACCCTGTGCAATATGGCACACAGCCTGCAGGTATTCCAGATCTGCCGATCAGATAGAGAAAGTTTCCAATTGCAAGAGAAGCAGGACCTCCCAGACAGACACAGAAGAGTAGAGATTTTGCAAAAAGGTCTGTATTTAAAGTGCATATACAATGAAATCTAAAGCTTCCCAGAAAGTGCAAGCACAACAGCTTAGGTATGGAATAGCTACCTGATATACAACATATTCCTTCTGCTCTTGTGACAGATGATGGAGTATGGATAGACAAACCCCAACCTAAATGGTTTCTACATGTAAACAAGCTATTCTTGTCACTGAAACAGATTTTCTGCTCTACTATTAGATAAGCTTGGAACAGGCAAAGACTAAATATCTCGTATTCTAGGAGGTTGCTTAGAATATAGGTGTCTCCATACTGCTCTCCTGCCCTTGTGGTTCTACCTTGAAGTGTCTGGTTTGCATTGCACAGACATTACTGTAGAATAAATTGTATGTATTTCCAGGTACAAGTCTTTCTAGTCTGAATTCTCAGGCTAACAGCAGTCACTGTATCACCACTTGTTTCTCCCAACAGCATTTGAATATACTATCACCTTTCAGTTCAGCTTGATTTTGAGAAGTAGTGGCCACAGAACTAACATTCCTACAAATTTTGAAATATGCTGTAGTTGGTGAGATTCGGGAAAAGCCTTCATCATATGCAAGTTTCTAATAGAAAAAGAGTGTCTTTAAACACAACAAACTCAGAGCATGCAGCCAAGCAGAACGTAAATGCAAAAAAAATAAAACTTTGTTTTTCCTAATGGTAATGCCATTACTTACTCTGCAGGACAAAATGCCAGGCTGGCCAGCTACTGACATGACACTGTTGAGGACAAACATGGCAGGAGTCTGCAAAAACTGTCTAGCAAGTAACAAGATCTTCCTGATGGGAGGAGTTGGATGTTTGATGTATTTGAATGTAGCAGTTCATATCAGATCATATCAGTTATTTACACCACAGTAAGTAATAAGTTTTTAATACAAAAAGCAGAGTCAAATGCAGTCAAATGCAGCATTCCAGTTCCAGCCAAACTCCTATTTACTTTGAAAATTGAAAGAGAGGACTTAGTTCTTGTGTGGTCTAATGCTATTAAAGTAGGATGTTGTGCCACTTTCTCACAAGCCAGAATGATCATTTGAACACAAAAGTAAAAATAATGGTCAGCTTATCTGCAAAAGCCAAAGAAAGAATTAAAAAAAAAAAAAAACAACAAACAAAACAAACAGAGAAAAACAAGGAAGTGATTCAAAACACCAGTTCAGGGAAGAATTTTTTGCCAAACAAAATGCTGGTACATTTTTATTTTAAGGACAGTGAAAACACCTCACATTTATGCTTGATCCTTCTGATATTAACTCCAGCATCTGCCAGACTAGGACATGAATGCAATATATGGGGAAATTTTCAGTTATGATGCATTTTTTTTCAACACAGTGCACATAAAGGTGCTCTTAGTAGGATCGTTACTTTCAGTGAGATTTCAGCAACATGTTTTCTTTTTAGCCTAGAATCCCAAAGCAGAGCTATTGAGGGACAGCAGATCCCAGTGCTGCCTGCTAATTAGGAGCCCTACAAATGTAGGTCACAAAAACAAAAGCAATGCTTTTCCGGGAGAAGACAAATGTGTGATTTGTGAATGAAAAGCCAGGAAGTTTTAAAAGTGAAACAGAAGTAAATTCAATCAGGCTCTTCTTACAAATGAAAGCAGTGAAAACTCTTGGCCTTTAACACTTGAAGAGTAGAGAAGATTTTATTAACCCTTTGGTCTTCCAGATAAACTGAAACTACAGCCAATTAACATTACAAATATATTTTCCAGTGCCTACTAAATTAAGGAATTTGCTTTAGAAATATCAAACCATCACAGAGCCAACCATTATATAGAAGAAATAGAAAAATAGAGGTACAATAGTCTCTTGTTCCCCTCGTTGACATTAAACCGCACTTTGCTAAGTACAGCTGTAGTCTGGCTCCCTTGTTCAGTACAAGACACACTTCAAATTTGTCACTGATTATTTAAGTTCTTCCAATTTGCTTTAATTGTGGAATATGTTTTTAGGTTGGTTAAGCACTTTCACATGTGAAGATCCTTCCTTGGGAGAAAGGCGAGTGTTTGTTTTTAATCAAAATAATAATGTCTCCACTATGTGACTTTTGAAGATGCAATTATTCTCCCTTTTTGAGAGGCTGATAAGGTTTCTGATTATACAGCCTCAAAGATAATAAAAAGATTATAGAAGAGAGTTTACAGCAGTATGGTTCTAACCCACACATGCTGAATAACTGCCTGTTATTAAAAATCTGACATTCTATCTTACCCCTTACTGAAGTCTATGTAAGGGTTTTTCCCTTATGTAATTTATATGTAGACTGATTTACCAAGCCATGTCTTCCTTCCAAGCAAATAACATTTCTAACCATGATGAATGTCATTACTAAGTAGCACAGTAGGATGTTAGTTTGTTCTGCAGTAACAATGCACTTGAATGGAATTTAAGGTACCTGTGTCAGAGACACCCCCTGCTTTAGCTCTTTCTTTTTGCTGAGTGGAATTTTTTGCAAATATCTGTTCAGTACAATTTTTTTCACCTTCCTAAACTCAATGAATTCTTTCTTTTTGTCATCTTAACAAAGTGGCAGAGAATTCTAAAAAACTATTACTCTCATCTCTCTTTTCCACAAGCTTAGCTTTAAGAAGATATTCTTCTGAATTCTTTTCCCTCATTTGTTTAATTGCAAAATTTAATTTTAAATAACAGCTATTAAAAGGCATTGATAGGTCTGTCACAGAGACTACAGTAATCCCCCCCACTGTAGTTACCTCAACAGCTTAAAATATTCACAGTCAGAGTATAACCTCTTTTATCAGTATATAAAAAAAAAAAACTTGGCAACTAGATATTTAAATACATAAACCCACCATCTCTTCATTTTTTTCCCATTAAAACAGTGTCTCAAGAGCCAAATTATTTCATAGTCCTATCTAGAGTCCAGTATTTATGGGTTGCAACACAAAATAACTGGATTTTGTTCTGTGCTACACCACAGCTTCTGATCTTAAGAAAACTTCCAAATGCCACAAATTAGTATTAAAATTCTGCCTAAGTCGAAAACTGTGACTTTCAAAACGCTTTGCTCAGCTGCTGCCAACCCTGGGGGCAAATGCTCTGACTGAGTGACTATCTCCAAAGACCTAAGTGAGAACCATGGAACTGGGCTCTGTACAAAATGCAATAGAAGACACATGGGGTTTTTTAACTGATCCAAAATATTTCAGTATTAGATCAAAGCTCTCATCCTATGAAAAAGTACCTCATTTCCCTAAAAATGCTCAAGAATAATATTTCTACGGAAATGGGGAATATCTTGTCCATTATCCCTATAAAATGGCCTGAGAAATTCTTATGGATTGTAGGGGGTCATATGTTTACTTCTCAGTAATTATGCATCTATAGAATACTCCCTGTTCCACCCACAGAATTTACCTTTATAAAGACCCTGTATTCTGCTAATAGGATATATATACTTTTCTTCATGTTTTAAGAGTCAAATGTGTAATATTTTCTTGAAGTTTAATTCCAATCTGTAATATACAGATAAATTTTTGAGACACTGTTAAATCAGAAACAGCCCTACTGACAGGAACAGAAGAGGTGGCAAATTTCTTCCAAAGAAAGCAGCAAACAATTATCACATGTAGGCCAGGAGCACCATCAACAAAAGGAACTGGGGATAGAAATAAAAGTCCACTGTATAAAACAGAAAGATGGAATTAAGTCAAAATTGTAGTATTTCAGAGGTATTTACTGTAGTACAAAAATATTTATACCTTAATCCCAAAATAAAAGTTATTTTAAAGTGACTTGGGATATATAGAACAATTAGTTACTTAATGAAATTAAACTTCGCCATTTTTAGAAATTTAATTTTTAGTAGTGAATAATGCTATAGGTCCGGAGATAAATTAATGTGGTAAACAGCAAGGATTATTTTTGCCTTCTGACTTTAAAATGGGAACAAAATTATTTTCAAATATTAACAAAATCAGGGAACTATATATCCTTAAGTTATATGAATGCTGTGCAAATAGAGACTTAATGTTACAAGACTAATAAAGAAGACACTTTCATTTCCAGAGGAACATCTCAGGAAAACAAAGGAACAAAAAAAAAGCTCTTCATGATATAGTGCAACACAACAGAGCACTAAGAAGGAAAAATAATTCTGGCTTGGAGTTTTGGGGCATTTTAATTGTGTAATGAGTCTTGAAATAAAGTAAGAGGTTTCAAATGAGCAACTAGTAGCAGAAATAATTTTGAAAGATTAAAGTTTAGCAGTAGCATCTTTCACATTTTTCTCTGGAAAATTTTCATTTTTCATCATTCATTCTAGCAAAAGTATTTCTCCTTAGAAGTTTGACCTTATTTTTCCTTTACCTTCTCTCCCTCATATGTCATTTTTTCTCAGACCAGACCAAGGAAAATGTTATCCATTTTCTCTTCCAGATGCTCACCCGTCTCTCTCCTATCCTTTGCTTTGATCTGTTACTATCCTCTTCAATCACTGCTTAACCACAGAGCTGCTATTTCTTTTGAACTTTAAGTTGAAAGTAAACTGATGTACAGATTAGGCTTTGGTGAATCTCTTGCTTTGTTAGAGATTAATTTTGGATCTTCTGGCAGATAGAGTTTTTGCCTTTTCCTCTTAGGTTTCAATCAGGATGTGATCTCTCATGAGAGAGCCCCTTAAAATGTAAGCTTGTAACTGATCTCGACCTAGGTAAAAGACAAAAAGATATTTTTGCTTTATGACTGTATTTCAGAATGATTCAAATCTTCATTTCTATGTGAAGAAATATTTTAACTTCTGTATTATAATTCCATAAGTTAACATCGTCCGCATGAGGGAAAAGACGCCTATCAACATCTCTTAAATATTCCCATTGCCCTTAAAACATGAGCACCCCTCCCAAAGTTTCCTCATTCTACTGTTCAAAATCCCTCAAGAGTTTTCAGAAATGAAGTATTTGTTTTCAGCCTCAACAGGAGACAAATTTGAATTACATCTGTCATTGAATTGTCAGAATTGTGGATAAAAAAGCTGCCACAAAAAGATTTCTTTTCCATCTTTCCTTATTCTTCTCCCTCACCGACTAGTGCAGCATTTGGCCATTCATAGGCATAGGCATATAAAAGTTTGTTTCTTAATATCTCATTTGTTTCTTGTCTCATTCAGTTGTCCCTTGGTAGCCAATTCAGGAAGTATCTCTTTCAAGGAATTTCTCTAGCACAAATTACACATGAACTAATTAAAGTCCGTTAGAAATTTGTGCTAAGAGTTCTTCCTGCCATCTAGATGTGCAAAATGATTACAACCTCACCTTGTACTCTGCACAGATATTTTCAATTATAATTGAAAATTGTACTTTTGTACAAATTTCAATTGTACAATTGAAAATATTACAACATGCTATGCTAGTAACCCATCCACCAACCTAACCACTTCTTAAACTTATAAAGAGATGATTCCATTAAACTGGGTAAGGATGTATTTCCTTGTATCTGCTAAAGATTATATTGCTAAAACTTCTTTAATGTGATGCCCATATTGACATCTTCTCAAGAAGAGATTAGGAAACTTAAAGGATCAATCTTTAGGAGTTTCTGCCATTGACTTAACCTTGTTCATATTATTGATTATAATTTCTTTTAAAATATTTTTTCACCCAACCAAATTTATTTCACTTAAGATGCCATTTGTATAGAAATTATTATTGTGAGTCTATTTTCATAAGCTCTTCAAAGTCATCCCTTTTAATTCTACAACAGAAGGCCAAAGGAAAGTTCTTTGATCCATCTACTTCATTTGCTTTGTCATTTGTTTTTGCTTATCAAATGTTAAGGGAGCATTTTTATTAAAGTTTTTCCACACTCTAGCCACATGTAGAACAGTTCTTTTACCAGTAAACATTTACAGATATCACATCACAGAAGTGGGAGGACCATTCTTACTGAATGTTGATCAGTGGGCTACCTTCACAGGATGGTGAGCTGTTCTGTCACATGTTTAGTTAATTCTCCTCTTAACAAATAAATAAATGTCCCCAAAATAATGAATTCTTAAGCATGACTACATGTCTGCCTGTCTAAACAATTGTAACACTTTCTCCAGATAAAGAATTTCTCATGAGCAGCAGTTTTCCTATACAAAGAGTCCTTCAGGTCTTATACTGGTAAATAATTAAGAAATAAGGACTGTGATAATTTAGTTTGGTTTGGTGGATATGTGCCTTTCATAACACAGCAGAATTATACTGTCATTTCATAGGTCAAGTATGTATTAGACTTAACCTTCTGTGGAAAAAAAAACAAACAACAAAACAAACAACAAACCAAAAACATACACATGAATGGCTATGTTTGTCAAAGTCTGAAAAATTACTAGATTCTCCTGGGAAATTATGTCAGTTCCTACACAGTTTTCTGTCACCATTATACAGTAGACTTCTAGGTGAGAAACGAAAGGAGGATTCCTCTGCTGACAGATAGTAGCCATTAAATTTCCAGCCAGGGAAGCATAGGTGCTAAAATGTTCTATGAAGAGGCAACCAAATATCTCAGGTCAGAAAATGAGTCAATCTCAAAGTCTTCCGGCTAGCAAAGCAGCTCAGAAATTTTCTTTGTCACCTCATGTCTCTTCTCTGTAGCACATTTGGCTGTTTCCTCTCACAAAGATTTCAAATAAAATGAAAGCATAGACAGAATTTACATCCAGACATTCAGTCCAAAAATTTCCTCTGCTCTTACCCCAGAAACCTTGAACTAGGCAGCTGTAGAAATCCTACTTGTATGTCTGGACTGTTCTCTACTTAGAAACCCTGTTTTAGCTATCAAGTTTTCATGTTTCTATGAAGCTTTTCCCACTCCACCACTAAGTCTGCTTTTCCTGAAATGGTCTGTTTTGGCTTCAGTCTTTTACCCTGGTATTTGACAATTGACTCCTTAATTACATCTCTTAGAACAGCTGGTGGATTTTTAACTTCTGAATTGCTATAATATTGGATCTCATTAAGTCAAGGTGCAAGGTCAGTAAATGCACTCCTTGACTTGATATCAAATAGCAATTGAGTACATACATTTGAAATAAAATATAAGAGGTTTCTTATATGCCCACATAACTCTATGACCTTGGTGTAAGAAGCATATTGCTAACCCTGATAAAGGGGATGAGGACATGAGCTACTGGGAGTCTCTCTGCAGAGTCAAGGCAACTTCATATGGTACAGGTGTTATGGCCCTGATTCCACAATGACTCCAATACTGAAAAATGACTGATTCTTAGAATCTGTGTGCTTTGGGATGGACTTTCCACTGTACTGGACCAATGTTATGGTGATATGAGGACAAAGGAGTGTTTACTGACATGGCACTAACATAAGGATGAAAAAATAAGCATAAAAGAAGGGACTATGCAA
Organism: Agelaius tricolor; assembly: GCF_023055355.1. Lineage (NCBI taxonomy): Eukaryota > Metazoa > Chordata > Aves > Passeriformes > Icteridae > Agelaius > Agelaius tricolor. The sequence continues at coordinate 51,334,342 of NW_027269263.1, forward strand.
ATCTTAAAACTGCCACAGACACAGGAGAAGTGAGAGCATATTGCAAACCAGAGTCCTTATAGGCAGAAACAGAAAAAAGTCCCAACAAGTACTAAAACCAGCCAACCTAACTACCAAAGTTGTTCCTTAATATTAGCAAAGAATATAGACAATTCAGCTGTTCAAAATAAGTAATGCAGTGAATCTGTCTAGACTGTATCACAGTTTGGATCCCATGCCATTTTTCCTATACAGGAAGAACAGGACTACAGGCCATGAGATAACTGTCACAAGAATAGATCAGGAATGCACTCAGATAGCTAATAGATAGGGAATCTTAAGTTGCCCTCCCTGATTTTGCTGCAGTACACAGGACTTCAGGTAGATTACTTCCCCTTCATCCTTTCAGACATGATCACATTGTGCTGGAATGACCCAAAAGAAATACAAGTCAATACCATTTCTGATAAATCTCCTGACTATAATTTGCTAGATTAGTTAATCAGAAAGTACTTTATAACTTGTGATCATTTATAACTAAAATAACTCCTAATTAAAATACAGAAAATGAGAAAAGAACTGGAATGTTTTCAGGCATCTCAAGACTGAAAGGAACTAAGGAACTATTACTGAAATGCTTATCAAAATTATTTCATTTTTAGCTGTTTCATAAAAAAGGACCAATAATTTTGACTAAAAAAAAAAAAGGTAAAAAAAAGAAAGTTGGGCATCCAGCTGAACTAATTGAAAAAATCAGAATTCATTTCATGCTTAAGTGTTTAATGAAAATCTGAGAAATTAAACAGCCACTGCTGAATACCTTGATCCATCTCTTGATAGCCAGTGATTGGTGCACTTAGGTAGCCTAAATGAGTACGAAGTTTCTGTATGAAACTTGAGATGCCACGGTTAACATGACAGTCTCTCACATATTGGTACATTCCATCCTGTAAAATGGTTATCTCCTGCTACAGCAAATGCTTTAAACTGCCATTGAGATCAGTGAACCAAAGGCAGTCAATACACTTTGAGGTGTCCAGCATGTTTAAGATATAAAAGCTTGTAATATATATCTTTTACTATCAGCCTTTCTGTTTGAGGCTCACATGATTTCAGTGCAGTAGCAAGTCTCTCCCATCTCTTTTCCCAGATTTGCTTCCAGAGAATAAAAATAAATCTTTAAGATAACTACAGACATTATATTCACTTGTAAAGAGACAGCCTAGATGGGGCCATGTTTTAAATTTGGCATTACTTCCAGACTTGACTCAGAGTTAGTACAAGAACCTTGCTTACAGAGATGACAGCAAATGATTCACTCAGTGCTGTTTTGTTGATCCAGCTGTAGGGTTGAATTAGACAACAGGCTTGTAGAAAGACAGAAAAATATGATTTTACAGCAGACAGAGAGTGACATGCCTTGGATCTACCAGGATGACTCACATACTTGCAGTGAGAAGTAACCCTTGCCTTAGTCAGTTCACAAATTAGCAATGATTAATCACGCATAAAAAAGGCTGGAATGACTACAGCAAAATACATCCCAAATAAAACACAAGTCCTTCCAAAAATACTTGTGAGTTTTTAGCATATTCATGTTTGTTATGGTTCATTCAACCTACACTCTGCCACTGCTGTACTTGCTTGTCAGAAAATGTTACTACAATAAAGAATAACAAAAAATTAATTTCAAAGTAATATTTATAAGGTTTCAAGTATGTTTGACTTCAAATTTCCATGTCAGATTTAGGTATAGAAATTATTCAGAAAACTGTTTATTCTATTAACCAGACTTTTTCAATTTTATTTTATGCTACATGTGTAGCCTAAAAGAAATAGCATTTTTGTATCTTCCCCCAGATCTTAATATATTGAATAGATTAGAAATATGTAACAAGATGTTATGTTCATCATAACATCTTGTTCTTCTTGAGAGCATCTATCAAAACAAAGATTAAACAATAGCAAGTAGCAACATGTGTGAGCTCTCTATACCTGTGGCTGAAAGAACTACCCTGATGATTTCTGTAACCAGAAAACAGATCCGAAGTCAGGTCAGGATCAATCCATAGAGCTAAGAAGATTGGGAGAGGGGAGGTGAAAGTGGAGGAGGTGGAAATCATTGCATTTTTAGAGAGAGAAGCATGAGGAAACTGCAATCTATTCATAGCTACAGGCAGATGGTTTCATGTCCAAGAAGAAAAAATCAGCTCTGTTTGTCAGGAAAGATATATACTGCAAAATATTCACTCAGCTCAAGTAATAAGTAGGGTCAGGGTAGAAAAAATAATAGACTTATTTTCATGATTTTTTCCTAACAAAGAAGCCATGTCAATGGCTAGTGCAGGTATTCCTTTGAGCTGCTACCCCCAGCCCAGGGAGCAGCTGCCTCCCTCTCTGCCAAGGTTTCCTTCGCACTCCCTGTGTCCCCAGTACCACGGCACAGCTCCCAGACTGCTGGAGCTCAGGTTCTGTCTAAGCCTAGAAGGTACTTAAAATCAATTTGTTCCTCTGCTTAAATGCACAGAGATCCTAAGGACTGGCTTATCACTTACTCAGAGATACACTGGCTGAGGGTATAAAGCTTCTACACGCCAGTGCAAGCTGATAAAAGGCACGAGGCAGCTAAAGCTACCCTAACTTCTTAGAAAGCCTGATCCATTAGACATGCTCAGGTCATGCACTGACTTCCACACAATAGCCTAACAGAATAGACTAACATTTACAATGTGAGAACACACACTTTTGACTCTTTTTGGCCTGTGGTAGTTTTGGATCTGCTGATCCCATTTTTAAGAGGTGTTCTTACTGCAAGGCTGTGAATAGCTGAAGACTAACCCCTATCCCTGGAGATACCGAAGGTGTGAGGCTGAGCAGAGCGAAAGTGAGACTTAGGGCACTGGAGCAAGACTGATCCAAATGGGGATTTAGTCCAGGAAAGGTAGTGTCTTAATTTTTAACAGTAGAAATTTTGATTCAAAGAGTGGGTTATATTACAGGACTGTGGAACTCTGAAGATGGGGAACCAGCACTTTCTAAAAACTTTCCTCATTCACTTTCTCTGAGAACTTGTAAATATTATGGCCACTGTTGATACCTACACGGTTTTTGACACTTTGTCTACTGACTGAGTTTTTTGTTATCTATCATAGCCTGTTCTCTATCACATCCAGGTACCATTATCATAATTCTTGATTAAATCAACTACTCTTATAATCACAGTGAGAAAAAAAAAAAGCAGTTTTGCCCCAGAGAAGCTGAGAAGGAATAAAAGGTGTGAAGAGAAATGGGAGAGCCTGGCTTGGTAGCTTGTTGAGGGCTCAGCAGGAGTGCTGACATGAGAACCCCAAGACTGTGCCTTGCAGTCTGGTCTACTGCAGCCTCGTCCCACGGCCACTGGAGCTGACGGGGCCGGCTAGCTGCTCCCAGAGTGGCTGGTGGAGACCACGAATCCCGCCCCTCCCAGGTCCTCTGCGAGAGCCCCCAATAGTGGCTCTGTCTGTGGTGATGCAGGTGAGAGCAGGACTGCGAAGCACTGAGGGGAAGGAAGGAGTGGACACGTGTGTGGATGCCAAGGTGCTTTACTGACCCAGGCAGGGCCAGTGACGGTGTCAGATAAAAACCCTTAGGGAGGCACTGTTAAAGGGGAAGGGTGTAAGGGAAGGAGACACGAGGGAAACAATGAACGAAGCCCAGGGGAGGAGCAAGGGGCACAACTGAACCAATAAAAATGGTACAGGGGAGGGAAAAGGCTCAGGGGACAAATCATATGTTAGGTAAGGGATGATTGACATAGAAAATGCTCAAAATGAAGGGGGTTGGTTACAATGATGGACAGGTAACTGGCGGGAGGAGCAAACCATTATGAGGGAGAACATGGGGGGAACCAAGGGTCAAACCAAAATCTTAACTTATAAAAAATAACCAACTTTACAATAAAACCCATACAGGACACACAATGCTGCAGTCTTTCAGTGTCTAGCATACATTTCTTTGTTTCTATTTCCTTTGTTGTGAACACCGTACAAAGATATGCATTTGCAAACTTTACAAATACTAATTTGCATGTTTTACTTTTTCTGTGGTCCCAAAACACCAGTTTAAAATTTCAGAAATGAGAATGATAAACTCTTTTGTTTTGGGCTGTTGGTTTCTTTTTTTTTTTTTTGCATTAACTTTTCTAGAAATAGTTGCATGCACTTGAAACAGTGCATGAGTGTGTGTGGGGCTATATAAAGATTTTATGCTACGTGGCATTAAAATCCCTTATGGACTTAAATTCTGGACTTCAAAGTATCTTTTCTGTGATGTTGATTAGAATTAGTACAGTGACAGCTGCCATGATTTAAACTATATAACTTGAATTTTGGACATTGAAATTGCATTTATGACCACATGCCAAAGGCCTGAAGAGGGAAATGCTGGACTTGGGATGTAATTGATTTCCAACATATTTTATAAGAAAAATCTATTCATGGCTAATGTACATTTTTCCTTTTATACCTTTTAAGGTACATCAAAATACTATCTATTCTCATTTAAAACACACCAGACTCTAGTGAACCAGACATTTGGAGCTTATACAAGCCAGCTACTGTTTGACCTAGTTTCATTACAAGCCTGAAACTGCCCATTACACACTTAATGATGAGTAAGATGAAAAATTGAATTCAATCTACCTCTCAGGACTTGAAAAACCATCCAGACAAATCTCATCCAAGAAAAGCAGCTGAAATGAATATGCCAGATTGTGAACTCCAGTGTCTGAGGGAGGAGCTGACACACTCATTTTTTTCTGCCCCTTCCACAAGTGTCACCTCTCACTATGTCCCAGCTGTGGGGCAGGTGAGGCTGTACCTGAGCTCACCTCCACTAAATTCATCAATTCCTTCCTGCCAGAGTATGCAGCCTTTCAGTCACCTTCCAAAGAGCAGCAGCAGCAGCAGTGGGGCTGTCATGCCCAGGTTAACAAGCTCTGCTTTCTCAGCAATGGCTATTGACTTGGGTTTAATATTTCACTCACCATGATTGCTGTTTTCGAGGATAACTCAGACTCATTACTTACTACAGTCTTTGATACACATAACTGTACACTCAGGTATGAAATAGTACATTTAACTACTAAGACCAAAGTCTCTTTCTTCCACCAACATAAAGAAATAAAAGCTCAACCTTTCAGATTCTTCTTAGCTATCATTGTGTGATGGAAATGTGCCTAAAATCTTGTTTAAAACACAGAACAAATCAAGGTCTACCACTGATGAAAACAGACACACAATCCGAGATTTGCACTGGTATGATTGAGAGCAAAATTTGTTCTGGAGTGTTAAAGAGGTATCACAATGAATTAAAGAGTGCAACCAATTTAAAAGAAAAATGCTCATTAATGTGAATAGAAAACCATCACAGCAGAAAAATGCCAGCACTTACTGCAATACATCAGCTATTTCCATTAACATAGTAACTAACCATTTCTGGGTAATATGATTCATGGCTAAACAGAATACTGAAAAATTATATCTTCCATTCACATGACTAAATTAGAGCTCTTTTGTATCTTTATCACCTATCTCTGCTGATATTTTTTTGAATCTTTTTAGCACAGACAGTGAAAAAGTTAAAGTTGTATACAATGATATATGCATATATGAGTTGCACTGATCCTATATATAAACAAAATGAAAATGAGCAAAACCAACCTAAACCTTTGGTTTCAGAGATATTCTCCAAAAGAAGTAATCTCTAACACTGCTGGTTTTTGAGCAGACCGATTCCAGACCAACTTTGAAAACCCCAGTCAAAGCACATAGTTTTGCAATAGACTCATCTGGATAGTTTCTTAGCCAAAACAATTTCAACAAAAAGGCTGGTTCCAGACATAGCGTATTAAATAACCCTGAATTGGCAAAGAGTGATGCATACATTCCATCTGAGAGTCTGCTGCGGCTCCGGTCAGTTGAGGTAATGTAAGTTCAGCTTCACAGCTAGAAACTATAACAGCATTTTCAGCAAATTGTCAAAACAGTCCTTTTGTACCTTTGGTGTTGAAGTACATATAAAAATCTGAGTAGATGATGTACTGTTTCAGGCTCTTTAAACTTTTAAAAGCAAAACAGCAGAAAAGTGGGATGAGTGGTTGCAGTGAAAGCAGAAATAAATGTGAGTGTGTAATTTTATTGGCAGACAGGAGTATATGGTCATCATCAAACAAGATCCTGGTTTTTTCCTCAATTATGTCATAGTTCACTGTAATTTTAGTTGCTCTGTGGGAGCTGCTCACAGACAAGAATTAAAGCAGTCTGCAAACTATAAAGATGGGACAAGTCCTCATCTCCTCCTAAATTATTTTTTCCCTTCTCATGGCCTTTTCTCTCACAACTGTGGCACATAGTTTGAAAGTGGCTTACCTATAGTTTGAAAACAATTTCTATAGGCTGGGCAGAGGTGGATGAAGTGCCAAGCACAAAGCAGGAGCCCTGCTCCTGGCAGCCCTCTGCACAGGCAGAAGGAGGGAGGGCAGGGGCTGCAAGGCAGGGATCTGGCCCAGCATCCTCATTCTCTCCCATCAGGATCCTTCTCTACAATGTTACTCCTAGAATATTCTCCACAACTCTATCTTTCCCACCTTCATATTTTAATTTTTTAAAAATCTTAACATATCCTGAGCTCTGCTACATTCAGTGTAGCCACAAAATTTGGCTTAATGCTAGTAGTATATCAAACTTCTGAAAAACAGCAAGAAACCTAGCACTGCCTATTTTGATGTCCAGTTAATATCTGCAAAATCTTGTGTTAATATCCCCTACCACTTATTCCTTTCAGCATGATTCAGGGCCAATCTAACATAGTGTTCTATTTAACAGTCTTCTGTAGTAGTAGTTTTCCTTGAAGAACTGGAAGGATTGAATACAAATACAATGCAATAATACATATGCAAATATGCAACATATGCTTTGGCAGCCAAGGAAACAAACCCCATCCTGGGGTGGTCAAGTACAGCATAAACAGCTGGTGAAAAGCTGCGGTTATCCCTCTGCATTCAGTGTTGGTGCAGCCTCACTTTGTATCCTCTGTGCAGTTCTGGGCATCCCTGAGGAGACATGACACTGTTCCTCCAGTTCACCCACAAAGATCTTTAGTTGAACTAGTTAGTTTCTTTAGTCTTTTCCTTAAAATAATTAATCTATATATATAGAGAAAATATTTCAGACAACGTAGTAATACAAAGAATCTGCATCAGTGATAACAAAATTTCACCTGTTTCTAATGGTTCTTGAAGTTGGGTCCAGAGAGGTGCATACAACCAAAGGGACAGATTGCCTACTTGTCAAAAGATTTTTCCACAGGGTTTGATGTGTGCACAAAGGATAAAGGAAGAGAATGAGGAAGACAGGTGCACAGATCAATAGAGGTATTTTTATTCCATGTGAATCTCAAGGGCAGTACATGCAGCACACTCATTTGGTTTCATGTAGTTTGAGTAAATTCAAACTAGCATAGCTTGCATGGCATAGGTAGAATGTGAACCTGTCCTTGTGCCTCTAAGAGCAGAACAGGCCTCAGTTCACACCTTGCCTACTGTGACCCCTTCTTCCAAGGTTAATAGGTCATTGCTTCACTACTGGTTTAATTTCTATGAACTATCAAAATCAACTCTTCTTGTTACAAAATCTCATACCAAAAAAAAAAAAAAAAGTGGCAAGGTCTAACTCTGACAAAGCTTTGAGCATTATTGAAAAGACAGAGCAGAAAAAGACAGGACTGTAAATTACATGTGATGAGTGCTGGTTCTTAAGTGGCTCTTGCATTGCTTAAGGTCAAAATCTGAAAACCAAATGTTTACAGCCATTGATATCATTAATCAAACTTAAGCTCTCAGAAGTGTTAGTGCTTTCAGTTTGAAGGGATATATTTTAGTGCTCTTTGCAGATCTAGGATAGTTTGCATGCTTAGCACCCTGTAAATCTTTCAAATGCAAAATGTAACATGGCTCAGTTTATGCACCTCATTTAGAGTCTGTTTATATTGATACAAAGAATAGTTTCAGTATGTCATGAGTGTCATTCTAATGCCCTTCAGAAATAATACCTGCATGATGGTAGATATTATAAAAATTTTGGTTGTTTTGGTGTGTACAGAGCCTTTCAGCTCACCACAAAAATGGGAGAGACAAAACCACATACATATAAGTGAAATTCACACAAATGGAAAAGGGATAATGCTTTGAATACATATACATTGTAAGACCTCCATCCTTCTCGGACTGCTGTGTTTTCTTTTTTAAATTGTAAACTCTTAGGGACTGACCCTCAACAAATGAATATCTTAACTAGAATATTAGAGATCAACCTTGTTAGGGACTCTAGATGCTAATGTAATACAAATTATGTAAATAAGTATGACTTGTAGTCCTTAATTTAGGAATGTCACATTAAAAAGTCAGTCACTGAATAAATCTACAAGCATTTGTGGAAGCAAAGGAGAGTCTATGACTTTCTGGGTAATCACCCTCTGTATTGGCAGATAGAGGTGCATTTGTGCATTTTCCTCCTTTGTTTTCCCTGTGATAGCACAAATCCTTCTCTCTCTCTGTGAAGTAGCCCAGCTATTGCGGAAAGCCACCTCATGGCTGGTGTCCACCACAGTGATTTGCCACCAGGAGCTATAGACTCAGTCTCTTCAAGGAGGAGAGTATCTGGGATGGTGATCAAACTGGTTGGTTGCCACAAGGATGGTGAATAATTGTTTCTGAATGAAAATAATAACTTTTAGATTTTCCTGGTCCAACGTGTCAGACACATTCTGAACGTGCCTGATGGTTCAGCCAGGAAAGTTAGGAGACATTTAGGTACTTCCCTAGACATCTCTGAACTGCTTAGCCAGAAGGTAGGGGCCCAAATGCACAAACTGGGACGTGCCCAGGCAGGCAGGGGGTGGACTCGGAGCTCCCAAGTGATTTCAGGTACTTCTTCAGAAGCCACCCAGACTGCTTTCTGAGAGTTCAGCTCTGCAGGGCTGTCCTGTTGCCAGCCTTGACACAAAATCAGTAACCTGAACCTTGGTGTGGACTCCCAGTTTCTTTGCTATTCTTGCTGTGAACGTATTGTAGTAAAACTAGACCTCTGAATCAGCTGAGCTGGAAGAACTTAAAAGATCCACATGCTAGGACAAGCTAATAGCAAGGCTGTCTGAGTAATGGAAACACTGGGTAAATGCTTGTGGAGTGTTTTACCACTTGCAGTCCATATAAGCTGTAAACAGCATGTATCTAGCATACAGAGTTTCCTGAATAGAACAATATATTCCCACTGTCCTTGAAAATTGTTGCATGTAGGATGGTTTTCCTCAACTATCCTTGTGCTGAAATAGATGTCAACTTCTGGCACTCCATTAAACCAAATAATCTATTTCCAAAGTAACAGCCCATTTAGCATTAAAATTGGCACTTAAGGGTTGATATAAAATGTAAATTAAATGTAGGATATGAGTAAATGAGGCTACTTTTATACTTCAATTTTTGTATTGGCACCAAGGTTGATAATTTTAAGCAAATCATAAGTACTCTTTCTCTTTTTAAAAGTATGGTTTTCAATTTCATTTGTGGCATTGCTTTCAAAGCAGAGAAACATCACCTTCACTACCAATTCACATGAGAGTAATGTGACTATCAATCACAGTGGCTTGGAAAGAACTGGTAAGATTTCAAATCTAGGGATAAAGATAAAAGAATTAAATTAAGTAATGCTAGAATGAAGCAATCAAGATTAAATGTGTTCTCAGCTGTTGAGTTAACCGGTTCTGAGTTTTTATCGAACAAAAGGTTAAAGAAATGAACCTTTAACAGCAATTATTTCAGTTTAATGGGTTTTTTTTAAGCTCAAGCTCACAGCAGCTGAATTTCTTCTGTCACTTAAAGAAAAAGTAAAACACCTGACATTATCATGTCTTGTTAATGGCTCTCAAGAAGTCAATTTAACACTTGTGATGATCAAGTCCAAACAGGTTTTGTGATCTAATTAGAACCCTAAGAGTTTTGAAAATTCCATATAGTAAGTAAATTTATGGGAGGTGATTTAAAAAAGGCTCAAAAATCTTGAAATGAATTAATTATTTAAATGAATTAAATTAGACATAAATGAATTAAACTGAAAATAATGAAAATATTTCTTAAAATATTGAGAAAGCTCAACAAATCTTATTTGGTAAATGCTGTCCTGGGAGAAAAAAATGTCAGTGGATGATAAATGAATATCCTTGATGAATCTAGTGTAAATTCAAACCATGGCTGTCATATCTAAGAATTTCCAATAGAAATTTGAGACCTCATGGCTCAATTCTCTTAAAAAATATGTAACATATTTTCCTGGGTAACTGTTGGTTGTTTGAATTCCTTCACCTACAAACTTCCCCCAGAACTAAAATTCTTGTTATTGTGGTTTTGCCTTGCACTGTGGAACCAGAGATGGGGGGCCAGAGAGGTGTATATTTGAGTCAGGGGCCTCATGATGAGCATACCTTGGGGTTGTCCTGGAGAACTGACTGTCACCTCCATGTCTTAGGGACAAAAAGGACAAAAGGGCATCAGGGCTTCCAGTGGCTCTGCTCTGAGTCATCTGCCCCAGAATCAACACACAGCCCAGGGCTGCCTGACAACTGCGGTGGCTCTCCTGCTTCTTAGTGCATTTGTGTGGGCAGCTGGTTCACAGGCAATGGAGCAGGGCTGTCAGTGGCCTGCCAGAAGGGAGAAGGGCAGTGCATAAACTAAGACTGGTAATACAAACCTGGCATTGGAATCACATGGGGTGCATAAGACCCAAACACATAGTTCCTCCTGAGGTTTATTTTAATGGTCTCTCTCAAGAAAAGTAAGATAAATTAACTGAAACACATGAAATTAGAATGGGGGAGCTAAACTTCAGTAAGCTTCAATGTAAATATTCCACCTAGAATTCTGTGCCTTAACCTGGTTTCAGGCTTTTGTATAAAGAGTGGTTAGCTCAAAAATGAAGTGAGGTTCAAAACTGATGTTTATTTCTTTGCCATCCCTGACTCCACCTTTCCATCCTCATCTCACCACAGTCCCCCCATTGTCCCATAGATGTAAGATCTTTATGTGCTTCTTCACCTGTTGCAGCTTATGCAGTGCTGCTCACCCAGCTCAGGCACTGGGGCCCACCCCACATACAGGATCCTACCTGATCTTTCAAACACAGTCCCACATGCTGTCCCATCTCAGCCTCTCCAGCTGCAACATCATGAGACAGACTGAAAAGACCAAACTAAAGACATAGCTCTTTTGGAGAGTAGAAAGGAAAAGGTTCTCTCAGCCATGGAGAGAGGAGAAGAAGAGCAGCTGGCTTGGTGCATTTTCATGATTTGTTTAAAGACATTCACAGTGCCAGCTGCACTGACAGGCACCTGAAGTGTTTCTTCCCCCACCTCACATCTGCCTCAGACTGGGGCTCATGTGGTCAGATGGATCAGGACTTGATATGGCTGAAAAACAACCCTGTAAATGAGTGAATGTGGAAGATTTATGTTTAACCCAGGTCACTTAACTAATCAAGTTCTCTTCAAAGCCCTGCAAATGGTTGTACTGACAACATGAGGGAGTGATGGAAGAGTGAGAATGAGTAACCGGAGGTTGCTTGTGCTGCACTAGAGTTGAAACAAATATGGGTCAAATGACAGACTTAGTAATTTTTTTCTAAAAAACTTTTACAAAGGAACATCTCACACTGGGAAAATAAAAATTTGAAGAAATTGGAAGGTTTGTCTTGTTCACAAGAGTTCACAGATAGATTTCAAAAAGAATCAAGCGTCAAGATCATCAGCTTTCCTCTTTCAAACTTGTCAGCACCACATTCTCAAATACCTTAATCAAATAATTTTCCTCTGAGCACCAAAAAAAAGGTCTCCATTTGGTGCCTAGGAGTACTAAGTATGCTTGAGGAATGAGACCCCTGAGGATAGGGAATGTCTGGCTGCTAATGTGGTTCTTCAGTTTTCAGCATATGCCAAGAGAAGAAGGGAAGGAATGAGCCAAGAATCCCAAATGCTATTTCCCCATGCAACACATTCTGCTGTAAGGATGATGCTGAGCTTGACTTCAGAATTCAAAAATCTTGCCATTTTCTTTCCACACTTGATTTTATTGCTTTTTGGGCTTATTTTCAATACAAATCAGTGACAGAGCCGGTTTCTATAGTAGCTGCAGAAAAGAGTTTCAGAGTCAACCATTGTAACAAGTAGCTCTCACAGGAAAATGCTGGGTGGCAAATAAAAATGTTGAGGAAAGGTGAATCCACATAAATGCTGTTGCATTAAAGAAAGGAGTAGGTTTGAAGCAACATTTTATGACTGATCAATTGAAAGTTTAATTTAGAGCAATAAAATATTTGTCTAATAAAGACAAGGCTTGATGCTTTTAAAACAGTATCATGAGCATGTAAAACTCCTTAAATCAACATAAATGGAGAAAGTAAGTGCAGGAATGAGAATCAAACCTAAGAACTTAATTACCTCCCAGAAAACTAAAGAATGAATGTACATGCAAAATGTTACGCAAAAAATCAAGGCAAACAGTATCTGAACGTGGAGGTTCTGAAAAGTCATTCACTACATTCACATCTTGGAGGGAAGGTGTAAGGCTCCAGCCAAGTGGTGGCAGAGGTGGTGATTTCATCTTCATCTTTCAGCCCCAGCAGTAGCTGTCAGTCTTCCCACACCACTCACCCTTTTCCCATGGCATATCCCCAGCCTGGTCGTGCAACCACAGCTTCTTGGGGCCTGTGCTGTGAATGAGATCCTTGAAATATTCCCTTTAAAAAATAGTCCGGTTTTACCTCAGTACATTTATTGGTCAGACTGACCAAGTTAGTCCAGTGGAACTTAGGGACATGATTTTCTGGTGGATTTGGCAGAACTGGATTAATGATCAGAGTCAATCATTTTAGAGGTCTTTTACAATATACAGGATGCTATGATTCCATGACTTTTTGTGATAACATTCTCCTTCAATATCTCACTGCCTCAGATCTTAATTTTGGAAAGGATCTCATTGAATATGCTTGAGTCCTACTGATGCAGGGCATATGGCTAAGTACTACCCTGATCAGACATGTGCATATGTGGCTTCTAAGATTGATGTCTTAGATCATAACTTATTTGCAAAATACATTCTTAATTCTCTGGCATGTTTTGTAAGAGCAAGAATAAACAGATAAATAAAGTCAAAGAGTTTATCTATTTTTTGGGTAAAGAGAATTTTTTTGGCTAATCTTCCTTTGCTAATTTTTGAATATAGTTTAAGTGTATCTTCTATTTTGGGTTTTTAAAAACAAATGGATTAGAAGAAAGTTAAAATTATCTTTCATATTTTTAAAGGTTATTAATTATTTTTTTGCTATTAAAAGGTAAAATATTGTCTCTGGCAAAATGTTTGTAGGAAGCACTTGGCTGTTTTGGTACAACTGAAGAGTGATAAAGTCTAAATAAATTCAATAGACTTGACATATTCCTCTTTTTTACATTATTCAAATAATAAAGACCCCATTTACATTCTGTCAGAGACCTTAACAGAAGGCTGTCAATTGTGACAAATTTCACAAAGCAATATTTGATGTGTGTTTACATCTTTTTGTGCTTGTAGCTGTCACGGAGTGACTAATTCACAACAGAAGCTTTATTTGATAAATTCAGGATCTTAATTGTGTTGAATATCCATGTAGAGAATTCAATTTTGAGAAAACAATAGTTGGCTTTTTTGAACCATTTAATGATACAGTCATTCATGGACATTGAAAATCTGGCTGTGTTGTGTAGACATGGTTACTCACATCACTCAAGTGGGATCATTTTGCTCTGATGTTTGTCTGGGCATGGGAAAGTGGTGTCTGGTGATGACTCTCCCACGTGCACAGGTGAAATATGTTCCAGTGTTCCGTGGGTGTGAAACTTTGAACATTCATCATAACCACGTATTTCAATTGAAAAAGTCTATTGAAACTTGTGTAGGAAATGAATTTGGAAAAAAGCAAACCCTATAAAAAATCCACCAAAAAGTCTCAATTCGTTATCACATATTGGTTAAACTGTTTAACATTACTTGTCTTTCAGCTAGACTGCCTGGATTTATCCAAACTCAGACATCTGAACGAGATGTGTCCACACCTGGAACATCTGGTCTGACTAGTCACTACAAACAGCTTTGCCCCCTGGAAGTGACTTGGGTCACTCAAGATCTGAGCTGCAGTCGCCTCTCCCTCTGAACTGAACATGTTGAGAGCCGACAGCCTCCAAGGCTCACAATGAGAAAGTTCAAACAGATGCATGGAGTGCAGTGTCCTGGATCAAAGCAGCACCTGAGCAGCTGTGAGCACTCAGTTGTCTACTGTTTTATTCCTTGGCTAACTAGTGCAGTTCTGTGATAGCTATCAAAAATGAAGCAACAGAAATTCTTAGCATTTGGAGGCTCTTTTATAAGGAGGATCTAGCCTCTGAGCTGATCTGGTTGTCTAGAATAAGTGTTCTTTAAAAGGAATCTGGATCAAAATCTTAGGAAGGTAACCAGGCCAAAGGTGACTTTGGTTTATACTGCTTTTTCATGTGATCAGGCAATCTGTCGTGTATTTCTAATACAACAAAGTTGTATTGTTGTTTCTGAAGTTCAGAAAAAGAGAAAAGGTAAAAATTATGGAATTGTTTTGGGGAAAAAAATAAACATTAAGCAAACAGAGCAAATTTTTGAATGGCTAACAGAAACATGGTGTCTCAAGTGCATCCTCTGCTTTTAATATTCACTGGAAAAGCCATACTAGAGAACACAAGAAGCATAAGAACTTAGAACAGCAGATTGAGAGAATATTATACATATCTATATGATTTTGCTTAATTAGGCGTTCTCTTTCACTCACAGTCAGAGAGAGGACACTGTTTTAGACTGCCTTTGCCTCTGACCTGACATTTGTTTCTTTAAAAAAATTACTTTTAAAACAATCAACAATCAAATGGAATTTAAGTTGAGAAAATATTACAAGACTGCACCAAGGTCAACCCCCTTTTCACTGAAAAGATTTTCTTCATTTATGTAATGCAACTTTAGATATATTATGCTGATCAATGTAGTTGTTCATTGGCTAAATTATCTCCTTCATTGAAGAGTAAAGTTCATAAGAAAAGATGATTAATTCATGTATGTATTGTTTATGCCGTCTTTACTAAAGAAAGTATTCCAATTATCATTTAAATAATGGTATTTGACTTTAAAATGGACCAAATATGCAAATATTACTCTGCTGCTGCTCTGAGCTGAGCCATTACACTTCAAAATCAAAAAAGGGTGGGCCAGTTCTTCTTCAATTTATAGCTGTGTGATGACAGAGCTGATTTCCTTGTGCAAGGAAAATTACTTTGTGTTTATCCCAGCACAACAGATAATCAGATGTGAGCCATTGGAATGAATATCTCTGGGAAACTTTGACATGTTATCTTTGAAAGCATGATACTCACTTACTATTAGGAATTAATGATTTAAATCACAAACTTGGGGCATTATTTTCCTTGGGCTGTTACACTTTCAGGACATAAACCTAGCTTTGAGAGAATTGCCAGCTATCTCAATTTTCATTAATGAGAGGAACTTCAATCTAGAAATCCATGCAAAACATTACAGATAAGCCAGTAAATAGAGAAAATGTGTTTTCATGCAGCAGCCATTAAAAGAAAACTTTGCTCCTGATGAGAAAACTTAAACCATCCCAAACCAAAGCAACCCCCACCCCATAGGAAAAGTCCTGAGGTCAGCAATTCAATACTTTGTTTTTCTTGATCTGTATGGCCGCATATTAATAATGTCTGGGGGTGGGGGCACGTTAACTATGAAGGAATTTGGGATGTTTTCATTATTGCTGGGCAAATAACTCTTGAAAAGTAAGCATCTCTTTTATGCATAGATCAAGTGAACTTGGCAGCAGCAGTGTCATTGATGCTAACAGTGTGTGACAGGAAACAAACCCATGTGACTGCTGTGTTTTGTAAGTCGAGCTCTTGTGTAAGATTCCGGTACATTCTTTTCCAGCTATTCTCTCAGAAATTTGAACTTTTAATTAAAAGGCAACATTGAAACATGTCCAGCACTGACAGTCTTAATGCTGTTTCTTCTCCACATTAACATGCAAACCAGCTTCAGTCAGCATGCAAGGAGATCCTGTATAATTAGCTTCATCGCCCATGATGAACAAATACGTGTTTTGGGGAGGGAGAGGATGAACCAGTGTTTTCTAATCAAATTATCAGGATTTTCAACTCCTAGTAGAATGTCATTTTCTCACAGAAACTCTAATGACCATTTTATTTTATAAGTTAGAACAAAGTACATGTATCAAATTCAGGTTGTTTGTACGGTTATATGAGCTATCAGAAAAGCAAATCAATTCACTTAAAAATATTTGAAATGTAACACATTTTTAAAAGTAAATATCTTTCATTTGTAGACAATATCAAAATACAAATACATAGCCAGATACTGCTCTCTGGAAAGATGAGCTATAGCATGTTTCATATAATATGCACCATCATTTAAAACCCTAGAATCCAGGTCAGTAATAAGCACAGATGTATGTGCTTGTAATCTTTGTGTATTAAAAATATTCAATAATATCTAATACAGATTTTTAGTAGTACAAACATAGGGACTGATATTACATGACATGGTAAGTTTACTACATCAACTGCTGACTTCAGTGTTGGGTTTGAATTCTGAAATTAATTTTGAGTGATAAATTAAAACACATTAGCTGACATGAAGCAGAGAGTGAAAAATTAAAAAAATATATTTTATTATGAAGCTTAATATTACTTTTTCCTGTGGTTTGGGGGTGTATTTTATATGCTACTCAAAAACACTTACTTGACAAAAAAAACAAAGCAAAAAAATTCTTATAATTTTAAATTTCTGAATTAAACATCCTGTAATGGCAACAGAAGATGATAGGATTAGATCTTGATTTCCAGGTTCACAATATCCACATTTTTTCTTTTCCATGGAACAAGTAATAAAGTAGCATGAAAACAGAATCTCTTTCTTCTCAGATTATTGAGTAATGCTTCAGAATTGAATTTTGATAGTGCATCCCATAAGTAGCAACAAGGCAAAACAAATCCAATATTTGTATAGTTCAATCCTCAAGAAGTAAACAATCATTTAAATATCATGTTTCCACCTCCAAAGACAACTACCAGTCTTGTGGAAATCAGTCTAGACACATGTAAATTAATATATCAAGAAAGCAGTAACTCAAAGATATCAGCATAGCCATTGAGATTTCTGGATTATCCACAGCTCATTTAGAAGATGACCTGACAGTGTTTGCAGATAGCTTAACAGAAACAATCTGAAAGAGAGGATTTGACAGGGAGATCATGGGCAGGTACAAAATTATCTATCTGTTTATATGTCTCCATAACTAAATCATAAGCCAAGCAGTTTTTGTTAGATGTTCCCTCATGGACACAAAATTTAGACTCATTAAATATTTCTTCATCACCCAGATTTGCTTAAATGATGGTTTCCTGTCAAAAGGAAACTTGTTTGTTTCCTAGTTCAGTTTAACCTAATTCAGAGCAAGATGATGGATCTATTCCTTACTATTCTTTTTGGGTTTTATCATTTAACATTATTTCTTCCTCCAGTTGTCCCAAAGATTTCTGAAAACTCAGCTCTAGGCATTGCAGATGAAGGCAAAGACTCCATAGAAGTGAAATTTTATTAGACAAATGGCTTATCCAAAACTTTTTCAGGTGAGTAACACTCTTTCTATCTATTTGGCTGACTTTTAATGAAGCCTTACTAAAAACATAAAATGAAAAATTGCTTCAGATGGACATGCATTTCTTCATTATTTTAAAGAAAAAAAAAGAGGTGGAAAGGGAATTTTTGAGCATCCTTTCTGTCATCACACAAGAATTTCAGTATATTCTGAGAATATTCATAAAATATGCAATCTGCATTATAATGCAGTGAATTCATCAGTGTACAGATATCTGACAACATATTTAACAGGAAGACTTTTTAATAACTCTAAGTGGCATGGATTCTGTTGGCTTGATTTTACAGAAAATGAATGCCTGATACATCTGTGAACCTGACTCACCTTAGACCAACATCAGTGAGGAAGAAACATCCTAAAAGGCCATGAACTAAAAGCTACATAAAAGGTAGTCCTGATTGTCTTCCTTTCATAACATTTTTCAGTCTTTTTCTTACTGCTGAGAAATAGAGGCTTTCTCTATTTGATCTAGCCATTCACTGAAAAATTTATATATGTTTAGAAAAAAATTCCATTTTTTTTCCCAAAACAAGAGAGAGTATGATAGAGTGCTGAAGTTAAAGTTTCAACATGTACCAAAATATTCCAAGTTCTTTGTCATTTCCTGTCAGAACTGATGTCATGGTTACTGCCTTCTCCAAAACTCCAAATAACCTTCACTGCCATTAAGAACACAGCTGGTTATATACACTTGATCTTCAGGTAAAATAAACCTCTAAAATTTGCATTACATGGATATATACAATTGAGAACTCTTTGACTGTCTCCTGATTGCATCTAATTGTGAAAACTCTCATGAAGAAATTTCTAAGAATAATTCTGTTATCTCTGAAAAGCTGAGGAGCTTGGTAAGTGCTGTTAAATGCTCTTTCAGATGCCTAATACATGATCTACCCTCTGGGATCTTGACCAGCAGGGTGTAACAGGTGGTGTTCATTACTGATGGGATATCTTCAGAGAATTTAGAGATCCACTGAGTTGATTTTAAACCTGTTCTCTCTCTACGCCTGATGAGAAATAGTATATCTTCTGATAATCACACATTTAAGTTGTGAGTAACACAATATTAACCTGATAAATGTTTAACTCAAATGCATATTTACAGCATCTGTTGAGAACCATTGCAAAATCAATTAAAATATTAAAAAGCAGCATTTTTTATCATATCAGTTTTAGAGGACCGACTTTACAGAAGGTATCTACAGGAGCCTCTTATCAATATGTAGAAGCAGTGACTGTCCAATTGCCCAAAGGTTATTTTACATTAGATTTCATAAAGATTCAGGTATTTCAGAAAAAAAAAATGTTCTAGAAGACACATTTTTCCTCTCACAAAATCCATATTAGTTTGTTTCAATGTAATTGTGAATTATTCTCATAAATATGAAAATACACCACTAAATTGGTGTTTTTGCCAGTGGAGTTATTCAAACTGATTCAATGAATGCAGGAAAACTTGAGTTCTCCTGTCCAAGTCCAAAGGCTTTGCTTACACTGAGACTCCTGAGACGCTTGTGCGAGGCACAGGATCAGGCACATGGTGCCTGAGTTATTCTCCAGTTGTAAAGTGAGTGAAAGGATTGAAATTTGATAGATGCATTCCTGTTGTGTTTCTGAAGATCTTCAGCTATTTCTGTTTTACTTTGGGAGTTACCATTTTCATTCACCTGCCTAACACATATGTTATAACACTTGTTAAAACTGAAGATCAGAGTCTGTAACATTTTTTCTTCACAGCATCAGTGAGATGTGAGACAGAGCTGGTTTCCCCCCAGACTGTGGAGGAGAAACAGTGGTGTGTGCACATGTCTACACTGCAGCTCCCAGAGCACCAGGCAGGCACAGGTGAGAAGCCATCCTGTCAGAAGCCATCTCACAGGAGCCTTATCCCCACCCTGCCATAGCCACACTTACTGCTGGGAGGCCACAGGGTCAACTCTGTCAAGGAGTTAATTCAGATTCAAATTAACCACTTTTATAGCAAGTTAGTTTTACCCAGATGACTTTCGTGCTCCAGTTCACTGTACAGTTGCACAAACTCTTATGTAACTGAAATGGAAGAGTGCTTGTGGGCAGGAGGGGAAGGAGCTGTGATCTGTGAGCTGCCAGAGTACAACGAGCACCAGAGGAGCTTTATGTCAGCTCATGGTGCTGGTGAAAGTACAGCAGAGGCTCATCCTTAAAAGTTACTCTGTGTCTGACTTCCCCTGAAATTAGTGCTCTGAACCTATCTGACTTTTCAGAGGTCATGCAAAATGTTTCTAATAGTGCACAAAATTAACATAATTATGCTGGCTAGAATAGTTGAAAGAGGCCATTTCAATCCTGAGGGCCAAGGAAGCTTTACACACACCTTTGGTGATCCACATCTTTACTCAATAGTAACACCAAGAAAAAAAAAAGAACTGTGGCTGCAGGCTGCATAGAATTAAGGAATAACCCAAATTTGAGAATTTTTCTGTTAATACAATATAGTATTTTCACTGAAAAATTCCAGATGTTAAGCAGAAGACAAAGGCACACAGAACTTTTCTGGCTATTGCTGAATTAACCATTGAATTACACTCCCAAAACAGGCCCACATTTTGAATCTTTGCAAGCACAACTAAGCCTATTAGGAGCAAAGATATCTCAGGGCTTTATGTTTATCAACATAAATATGCAAAAACCCTCCAAACCCTAGCCCTAACAGGTTCAATTTAACAAGAAAACAGGTTTTTTTTTCCTGTGATGCTTATTCTGAGAGTGGTACTGGCAAAGGAGCTCCTTCTCTTGTATGAGCTGTTTCTGCACTGGAGGGAAGAGGGATAGCATTAGCTCTAGCAGTGCAGCTATCCCTTCTGAGCACAGAAGAACCTTAAGGAGACAAGGTACTGGCAGGAGGGCCAAAGTAAAAGATTCTGTTGGGCAGCTATCTGTGGAAAAACAAAAGTCCCAGCTGCTCTCTGGCACATTTTGCAAACAGCAAAAATTTAAAACTGTCCTAAGCTGCCCAAAGTTATCCCTTCCTAATGCCTATTTACAGTGGGATTCCACTGAAGAAGGGTGTAGAAGTCAGTTTAGTTTCTTTAGCTGAATCCTTTTCCAGTGTAACTTGAGCTGTCCTGCTTTCTTTGTAGTACAGCACACTGCTGATGCTGAGGGTCCTGCATGGCAGAAGCAGGATGGCAGAATATTTTACAAAGAAATACAGCCCAGCTATCTTGACAAGTGCTGCATGTCAAGCCAGTCCTTCAGTCCAGTTGCTTCATGGTAAAGTTTTCCTTTTTCCTAAGAAAAGAGAAGGAAAATGAAGAACCTCTTGAACTAAAGACTTGTGTGTCACATGCAGATGAGAAACCAGTTTCATCCACTCAGAGATAACATGTCTGTCCTGTGTCTGAAGGAGTCCATTATGACTGAACAAGATCTGAGATAGTCTCAAAATATGGATAGAAACTGCACTGATTCTCATAAGTTAATCATGTCAGATCCAGTCAAGTTAATTAGCAAACAATGTTCTTGTTCTGTGATCATCTATGTTTTATATCATTCCCTATTTCCACTTGCTGCTGGGAAAATATTAGCAAGCTTAACATTGAGGATGAATTCTATTTCTCATAGAGCTTTTTTTAGCTTAAAATACATGTGACAAATCTTTTTTAAGGACTTGTCAGTCACCTTCCTTATCCATCCAGCATCCTTAACATCAAATGCATCATATACTCTCAGCCAGGGCTGTGCTTAGCCTGGTATGAAGACACAAATGAAGAGAAAGTAGGGAAAATTTTTTCATATCATGTTACTCTACAAGAAAGATATCCATGATAGAAGGTCTGTTTTGAATATTTAAAAATACAGAGGCACATCTTGTCTCCACAAGAATCAACAGTAGTTTCAGGAAGGACAAGTTTAGACTCAAAGACTCTGATAATTAGAGACATCTCTGTTGATGATATTTTTATATGAATGAAACTATTGTTTGCAAGGAAAGCTTCCCTGAAGTATATGCCCTGCCATGTGCCCAAAATCCCTCACCTGTACTGATTTTGTATCACTTAAAAGTTGTGAATGCTTTTAATGGCTATTGCTTCTGGACAAAAGTACTAGGTCATGAGGAATAAATTTTGTTTGCTACTACTCAAAATGATTCAAGGACATTTTATGTTTCTCTGTAGGCAGTTATACTTGTCACATCATTTATTTTATCGGGGAAAGCTACAATTTTCCAGATTCTTTGTGTTTTATTATATCTCATTTAAAGGAGGTGGAAACCAATTCTTGTTTTTTCCTACATGTGAAAAATAAATTCCAAACAACTTAAATGTTATTACTTTATTCATACCTCTGGAATGATTAAATGGGGCACAAACATTGACAAGACAAAAAAAAATTAAATCCCAGAAGAGCAGGCCTTTTAATTTACTTTTTATTCCCTGTACTCTCTAATTAGAGCTATATGCCGCATTATCAACTGTGCCTTTAAAATAAAAAGCATTTATTGAGGCCAACTCTAGAGTTTGTTAGGGTTTTTAGGTATGGCTTCTGAAAAACCTGTAAGAGCAGTTTACCATGTATAATAATATTTCCAGGGAAGCTGGCTGTATTTTTTGTTATCACCAAATGCCAGCCACTGTCCTCTGCCCTCCTTGGCACTGCTGCCTGCACCAAGTGCTGGACAGTCTGCAACAGATATGGCCATACAGAAAGAAAAAGGGACTTGGGCAGAAGAGGGGTTTAGTGGGACTGTGCCTGCAGTGCTATGTAGGAAACTCTGCAGTGAGGGCAGAACTGAGGAGCTGCATGATGGCAGAGTCTGGCAGCCACCAGTGACCCGAGATCCAGCCCTCCCATCTGTATCCAGGGGCAGCTCCAGCCCTCCCGTCCGTATCCAGGGGCACAGGGGCAGCTCCTGCCCTCCCATCCATGTCAGGGGCACAGGGGCAGCTCCTGCCCTCCCATCCATGTCAGGGGCACAGGGGCAGCTCCTGCCCTCCCATCCATGTCAGGGGCACAGGGGCAGTTCCTGCCCTCCCATCCATGGCAGGGGCACAGGGGCAGCTCCTGCCCTCCCATCCATGTCAGGGGCACAGGGGCATCTCCTGCCCTCCCGTCTGTATCCAGGGGCACAGGGGCAGCTCCTGCCCTCCCATCCATGTCAGGGGCACAGGGGCAGCTCCTGCCCTCCCATCCATGGCAGGGGCACAGGGGCAGTTCCTGCCCTCCCATCCATGGCAGGGGCACAGGGGCAGCTCCTGCCCTCCCATCCATGTCAGGGGCACAGGGGCAGCTCCTGCCCTCCCATCCATGGCAGGGGCACAGGTGCAAAGATTAATGGGTATTAATGGGGTATTTCAGGGTATTTTTAGCTTGATTCCATATTCCTTTTGACATTAGTCTCTGACTCCTTTGCATGAACATTGCTTCAGCTGAAGTTAGGCAGGGTTTGAGGTACATGCTGACTGTTGCTTTTGATGACTGAGTGCACCTTCAGCACATGTTTATAGAAATCCCTGTGGAGGAGGCTGGATAAGCCACAAGGGCCAGTCCTCAAGACAGGAGCATCTGAACTGTGTCATTCACAAGAAACATCTTTTGAAGCTGCTTTAAAAATCCCAGACTCTCCATCTTCCTGCCCAATGATCAATTCCTGTGTCTCTTGACCCTTCTCATTAAAGCTCCTTCCCTGGGATTTCCATACTTTGAAATGCAAGCCACCATTTCTTGTCCTGTAATGGATACCACAGGGAGCACATAGGTCCACTTTGCACCAAATGAAATGGAAAACCCTTTTCACATTCCATTTTCTGTGTTCTGTGCAATAAACAGTGCAAAATCTTCTACCATTTATCGTGGCTTTTGGTACCTTTTTTCACTGTTTCAGAGCTGTTACACTGAAACCTGTGTGTGATAATCCAGCTGAGACATTACAAATGTTCATTGGTATAGAAAGATTACTTTATATGACTGATGATGACCTAACCTAAACCATGTTTCACTTTTTTGCAAAAGTAGGTCACCACTGCCTTATCTCATAGAATCTGGAGATACAGGTGATTCTTTCTCTATGAACTGATAAGTCTTCCCTTGCTCATTCAGATATTTCTTTTTCATCCCAATGTGTGGCACTTTACCTCTTTCCATAGAAACTAATCTTACAATTTTGGCTAGGGTCTCCCTGGATTTACAGCTACTCAGCAGTTCAGGTTTCTAGATTTTCAAAAACATGGGAAAATGTTCTTCATATGACAAGGCAAAGGTGATCTGTACCTGAGTCCAGTGCTTCTACACTTTGTTATTCCTGCTGTGATCACCTAAATCCTTTGGACACATCTAGCACTCCCCAAAGATGCCAAACAGCAAGTCTGTCACAGATGGGACTCCCAGTGTTATATCTATCTGGCCAGATCTGCAAGAATAAGGAACTATGTGTCTTTTCCACCTGAGCATTGAAAACCAGCTTCAGACTATAATGGAATTGATACATGTACATATAAACCATTGGTATTTAAACCTGACTTAGCAGTTCTTTGCAAATAAGCATGCCCCTCACTATGACTGGTATGTTTATAGGATACTGAAAATACTGTATGTAATTAAACAAAATAACAAATTCCATCAAATTCATTACATTAAAAAGTGGAAATACCGAGGTTTGGATTCAGGAAAAGAATAAAAATCAGCTAATCAGTCAATCAGTTTCAACTCACTGATCTCAGATTGTTTTTTACTACCCATGGAGTTATAAGTAAGTTCAATTTTTAGATGGGATTTAAATGGGTTTGTGAAATGCCTGGAATTAGGTCCTCCATTCACTGGGAAAGTGAAGGAAAAAAAAGAAGTCAGACCATTGAAATGAAGTAATTTAATTAAACTTAAAACAAGTCAATGAAATATTTAATAGAGAGACTATAACAACAATTCCTGTGATTTTCAGGTACCTATATATTAACATGTCTGTACTCATGAAAGTGTGTTGTTAGACATCTGTGGATTGCATAAATATCCTAGCTCTGACTTGTGATGTTTCCTTTCTATACTCAAAAATGCTTGGCTCTGCACAAGAACTGTGCTATACAAGATACAGCCACAAATGGTGAGAAAGTTCTCACTCAGTACCAGCTATTTATAATTTCAGTGTGCAATCTTATCTAGCTTGTGTAGTAAACCAGGGAAACATATATGGAGAGCTTTGGCTGGAATGAATCTTTTCCCATCAGCCTTGGAGGAGATGTGATCGGTTAACTTAAAAGAGATGATTAACTGTTAGAAGGTCAAAGCTAAGTGAAGTAAAACCTGTGATGTTTATAACAGACAGGGAAGCAGACTTAAGAAGGTGGGTAAAATTAAAGGTACACTTTTGGATTCCTGCATAAGAATTTAAATATACTCTATATACAAATCCAAGAAAATAGATGACATGGTGATCCAACAGCACAAATACATGCAGATTATATACATTGCTGCT
This sequence comes from Agelaius tricolor, assembly GCF_023055355.1. Lineage (NCBI taxonomy): Eukaryota > Metazoa > Chordata > Aves > Passeriformes > Icteridae > Agelaius > Agelaius tricolor. The sequence continues at coordinate 51,359,596 of NW_027269263.1, forward strand.
CAGCAGAACAACTCTCCTTGGCCTTTTTCTTGATAGATTTCTCAGCCCTGCATTACTCTGTCATCACAAACATTTTTCTGTCAGCACATGATCTTTTCTCTACATGTCAGTGACAAACATGTTAGCCCCATTTACACTGCAGAAGAGCCACACTTCAGTGCACAGGTGAGAAGTAGATCTATTGCCATGCTGCTTTATTGTGTGGCAATTCATTTTTTGGATTTGCTGTTGTCATATGCCTACTAGAGAATGCAAAGAACACAGCCTGAGGAGGGTAATGTTTTCTGGAGATATTTCAGCTGTAGCAAATCAGTGCATTGCCTTTGATTTAACAGAACTGTACCAGTTAATGCAAGAGAGGGTTTGATAAACAGGACTCCTGGGTAGGAAGGAAAGCACGTGGTCACTCTGTGGTTCAATATCAGGTAAATATCTGCATAAGTAAAAATAATTTCAAGAAAAATCCTCCCTTCTTTTCTTTTATAAATTTATGTGTATGGATTAGATCCACAAGTTCTCATCTGTTTTGGAGCTGAAGTAAAAATGATTAGAAAGAAAGAAACAAAAAAAAAAAGAAAAAAGAAATCAATATAAAAATGAAAAGCAGAAAGCCTTAGCTGGCCCTGTTGAAGACTGTCTTCAAACAGCTCTCATGCAAACCCCAGGTAAGAGAGATTGTTTTAGCAAGGTGATGTTTAAAAAAAGTTGTTACTATTTTTAACCATTCAGTGTATCTCTTTGAAGAAAAACACAACTCTAGACAACAACAAAACCAAAAAAACGCAAGAAAGCAAGCAAACAAACAAAAAAGCTAACCTACTGCAAGGGATGGAAAAAAAAGTGTATTTAAGATAAAATATAAAACCAGCAGAAAAGAGACTGATGTTTGAAAGAAGAGGCCTTGGGAGAAAGCACGTGGAAATGTAAGGAAAAGCAGAGCACAAAAGCTACAGCACAAAGGTGAACTAAGAGGCTTGGTGAGCAGCTGGGAGACAACAGAACCGGGAAATGTTCCAGTGAGTGGAAAAGATTAGTTTACTGTCTCTGATGCTAAGAAAAGGACAAAATCAAATGGATGACTCAAACCATGTAAGAAGGCAGATCCAGGAATTTTCAGGTCCTAGATATTCAGCTGGATACTATCTAATCAAATATATTTGAATAAACTCAAATGGTTAGACTCAATGTTCCTTTGAGTCTAATCATTTCAGACTCTAATTTAATATAAGTTATTTTTGCTCAGAAAGTGACTCATTTATGGAACCAACTCTCAAGATTCATGGGTCCAATTCTGAGCAAGAACTGTCATGTAGAGTAGAGGTGAGGAACCACACACCTCCCTCTTCCCAGGCTGTTATTGCCTCATTCACTTCTCTGAGCACTGAATTCATTCACAAATTGGGAACATCTCCTGCTGTTACTTTCTAGCACATTTAGTAAAGTGCTGAATCCCAAATTAGTAGTGTGATGTTGCTAGGTTTTGATAAATGTTCCTATAAATTTACTGCAGTATTCCCTGCTTAGTTCACAAAGGCTGCTCTTGTCAAAGGCAGAAGTAAGCTTGAAATTAAATATTTTTTAAGAAAATATTTTAAGATATAATTTTCTTCATACACAGCTACAACAAGACCCAGCTATATTTACAGAATGATAGCATTAGCCTTTACATGCAGTTAATATGTAGACTTTTAGTTAACCTATTTTGCTGTGTGGCTGATGCATTAACACATGTATAAGTGAGCACTTGTCCATAAGGAATTTGCCAGACTGTCACCAAAGACTAAGACAGGCAGAGAAGGCTGTGGGTTAAAAACACCTGGGGATCAGAGCAATCACTCTGAAGGGAATTAAAGGAATAGATTAATTGACCATAAGAGCAATATTCCTTGTTCACGAATCTGGATTTCCCTTGGCTGCCAGAATTGTAGATGAAAGAGGAAAACATTCTTGACCTTCTCTGTCAAATAAAATGCTTCTCCCTTTTTCTTTGTCTGATTTGCAGAAAAGTGGATTTTTTTTTTTTGAGTGATTTACAGGGTCTAAGAATTACAAAGAAAAGCTTTCAATAAAATAGTACCCAGGTTCTCATTTATTTACATAACCCATAAAGATAGGTAAGAGAATGTTTCAAAAGTTGTCAGCTTGTATCCTTGTAGTCTACCACACTTCCTGACTTCAAAGTCTGTGGCGCACCTGTTAGCCCGTGAACGCAGTACAAATGCTGGAATAAAATAATAAAACTGCATGGATCTTTGGGAAAACAGCACTGTCTGGAGAGAGGTGAGAGGTGCTCAAATCTTTGCTCTGCCTGTGCAGTCCTTGGCAAGACAACTTGTCTGGCTTCCATTTCTCTATCAGAAAAATATCCCTTCACAGGAAATTCAGGTGCTGTCATCATTGAACTCCTAATTAGAAAAACACTTAAACAAGTGTTCAGTTAGACCTTTTTATAAAGAACAGTTTAAACATGTGCTGAAATTACATCCTGGATTAGAGTTTACCACTTACAAAATGCTTCATATCTAAAGACAAAAGATGGTACAGAAGAGTTATGTATATAAGGTTTATTTATACACTGTTCAGTAGAAGAATAAAGTGATCATTTGACAGGGCAGTTAGCTTGTTTGCCTTTTTACTGATAGTGCTTGCTGGCTCTTTCTATGTGCATTATTTCTGGATTAATTATTTTAGTGGACAGAGCTTGAATAAAACACAGGCACAACAGGGCTAAGCTAAGAGTGAACTGCCTGACCTATGAAATATTTTGACATAACAAAAATGTTCCATTTCCATATCACTAGGAAACCAAAGCATTTCAAAGCATTTCAGCAGGGGAAGCTGAAATGGCAAGGGCATTTCTCTGGGGTGCAAGAGACAAACATTCAAGCCTGTGTTTTCTCACTCTCCTGCTGACTGGACAGGTAGCCACAAGCACAGTTCTGGAGTGGATCTTCCCTGTCTGACAAAAAAAACTCTGCCCTCCTCTTCCCTTTCTCCACTTTTTGTCCAAAACTTTATTTTCCTCTGATATTATTGGATTTGGGTAAATCTGTATATTCGGACCAAATCAGGTTTCTTTAACAGATCTGTTCTCTCAGACAACTGGGTCTCCACAAGTCTCACTCAGTCTTCTCTGGTGGGGTTACTGCTCCCACCTTGACCTAGTCTATGTTTAAACTGCTTCTGTTATAACAGCAAACATTTCTCTCAGGAGGAGAGATAATCACAAATTAAAAGGTAAAGCCTTTCTATTTGTTGTGGGTCCCCATTTCTCTCTCATAATGGAGTGCTGGAGGAGAGGAGAAAAGAAAAAATAATATTGGTGTTTATGGTGGCAATTATTCTATTTCAGAGGGATCTGTATCACCAGCAAAGCCAGGTGAGATCTGCCACTACCAAATAATAAAATCTTGGTGGGCAGGTATTCCATCAAGCTGGATTGGCAGTCTCTGTCACACAGAGACTTCCAAATATTTATTGAACATTTACAGGTAATTTCTTTTCTTCCAGTTGCAATAAATGGACAAATAAAATACTGGAAGTGTTTTGATGCATCAAAACAAGGACTACACACTCAAAACCAGCTCCAACTAGTGAAAAACACCACAGCCCATCTGCCCAGCAATAGATGTTACTGTGAAAGCAGCGGCCTTTGTCTCTGCCCTCTACACCAAAGCCTGCTGCATGGAGAATCATTTCCATCTCCTCACCCATTGCATTGTCACCACAAGAAACTCCTGAGCTCCAGGGCATACAAGAAGTCCCAACCATACTGGACTCTCTGGAGACAGCACCTATGAGTACCCCAGGTGGCAGAAGGCGGCTCCATTTCAGTACAGGCACAGCAAGACTGGGAATATCAGCTCTGACAGGCACTGGCAAACTCTCCTAGTAGTTGCTGCACCTGACCAACCACAGTGAAATGGACTAATGGATAATCATCTCCATCTACCAGGCCTCCATCTGGCCCAAATGATGAGGTACAACTCTGTGGTAGGGGAAATCTCTAGTATGTCACATGCTGGGTGTGGAAGTCTGGCCAAACCTTCCTTGGGCAAGAGAGGAACATCCACAGCAAGAAGTAAAATCAATTTATGAAGGCCAGTTTAACTTCAGTGAGATCTTCATACACTGAAAAGTCATTTTAAGTTATATACAAATAACAAAACCATTTTGGGTACAAATTTGAAAAAAAAAACATGTACATAAATATGTGTAAATATATTTGTATGCATGTACTCATATATATGAGCATGTATGAGTGTGCCAATTGAGAGAAGAAAAGAATGGGACATCACTTTTGTGATTTTTACTTTTTAGTTACTTAAATCTCTTTATAGATAAATACTGTAACACAAACCGTCTTATTGAAGAGATTATTCTGATGCATTTTTCCTTTTTGAATTATTAGTAAGTATACAACAACTATTCAGAGAATCAAATTGTTTATTTCTTCCAGGAAAGTAAAAACCCCAAGACTAGGAAAGGAAAACATTAAGCAAACATCATATAATGCTTGGATCCTAGTGCATCCCAGTGCTATTTTTTTTTCTCTACTGAATTCCTTGTAAGGGAATAAAGGCAAAAATGTAACTCCACAAAAGATTTGAAAATTTCTTATGGTGAAATATTAAAAATGCTTTCTATTTACTAAAATAATTCATTGGTTGCTAGAAACACCTTAAAATATATAAAGTTAAATCATAACACTATTGAAGTAAATTACTTAATAACAAACGTTCCTGTTCAATTCAATGAGGAACAGGATTTCATCAATAGCTCTTTCATCATTTTCTTTAGGTATTTTGGGGGCTTATTCTCTCTGATTTCCACAGAAAGTGTTCCCAAGCTTACTAAAATTAGTGCAACTCTCTTCCACAATCTCTTGTCATCCCAGTGCTTCTGGGATCAGGCCCAGAAAGAGTCAGGGACAGCTCTCTAGAGAAAAGATAAAGTGTATGGAATTGGGGCAAAGGAGAAGTCTCAGGAAAAACACAGGGAAAAACCATTGCACAGCTCAGGCTTAGCCTTCCCTGGAGCAGCTGGGTCAGCAGGGCTGGGGAAGCCGTTCTGAACCCAACAGAGCCTCTTCCCTTCAGTGAGAGCCAACATGAGAAACTGGAGAAAGTTTAAATCCCCAGGCTCCCTGAGCCCTCCTCACAGAGTTTCCCACAAAAAGGCTTGAAGGGCCTGTAGATTTCATATCATCAGCTGCTCACTTTCATGCACCATTGGAGAGAACTCAATCATGTATATCAACAGAGGCAACACCTAAAGTTTTGTAGACTATTTCTGATCTCCAAACAGATACTTAAGCAACAAGGATTTAATTTCTTTATTATTGATATTTTCTTGAGTTACTCTACTATTTGCTTCTAACATAGTACAAACAGATTAGTGGAGGGGAGGTGATATACCATTGGGTACTATTCTAAGATTTCTTGTAATCTGTAATATTCAAATGTCAGAGGGAAAAAAAAAAGGAGAGAATATTGTCTTATTTAAGAGAATACAATAGGACATAAAAGGCACTCCTAGTCAGACATCCCAGAGAATATTTTAGTAATGTCATTAATGCTTTTTTCTTTAAGGAAAATAACATCACTTGGCTTCATCTCTATGTATTACTGCTGAGTTGCATGTGCTTGTTCAGCAGAAACAGTTTAGAAGTGTTCAGCACCTATTTGAACTAGATCAGCATCCATGTAAACTGTATGACTGTCATTTAAATGGGTGCCTGTTTGGTTGAATGGACAGTACACTAGTTGTTAGCTGATGACAGAAACATATCTTACCAATATTAATTATAGCTTTGGAAAGGTTTTTTCTTTTGCAAATCAGAACTGTTTTGACATAGTGTGTTGTCTTGGATGCTGTTAGTATGTAACATAGCTAAGGGTTTCAGATAACTGCTCGTTATTAGAAGACATGTGAGTACATGATTGACATGCTGTTAATTAAACTTGTTAATAACTCTTGAAGCTTTTTTATGTAACTGGCAGCTACCTGGGAACTCAGTACATGATAGTTTGTACCTGTAAATGTGATGCAGATGATCTGTGACTCAGAAGACCATCTGGTGCAGGAAAATCTGATTTTCTCCAACACAGAATAGGGAGCACTGGGAAAACAATGTCCCAGCCTGGAAACGAGACTCTAAATCTCTCTCTATTTTCCCTTTTCTAAACACAAAGATTTTCCCTTAGAAAGCAAGTACTAAGGAAATTTTTACTGGGACACTAACAACACATAAAAACACAAATGAACAAGAAATACAATAATTGTGAAATGATGCAGCATCACAGGCCTGTCTACAGAACTGCAAATTAGAGAAAGCTCGAGAAGACCAGAAACTATTCATTAATTGATAATTTTAATCCTGAGTAGAACAGTTATTTTCAGTAATATTCAGTGGTTTATTGCACAAAACCCAATTTGAGATAATTAGCAATGATCAATCTTTCCTTCATTATACCCCAGATTTGACTGTAGAAGGAATTCAGGGTGTGTAAGACAAACTCAACTGAAGAAACATAAGGTGATTAAAAATCAGATAAATTCAATCTATTTTGTTTAAGGCAGATATCATAGTGTACTTTCATACATAACAAAGCTCATGGAGAACATATATGAACAGCTGAGTACTGAAAAACTAGTAAGTAGGAAAACAGTAAAGAAAAATATAACATATACCCATTCCTAATAATTATGTGAAAGTCTACTGTGTCTTATTAAGGAGTAAGTACTAATGAAGATAATCCATAATCTCACTTTGTACAGTGAAGGTAGAACAAAAAAATTGTATACTAAATCTGAATGGTCCTAAAATACTCTCCTCCACAAAGAAACAAGTTGAGCCTTAGAAAAGACCAGTTAAGAGTGGTAACTAGGCCAGTAATTAAGTGAAAAAAGTAGCAGAGAACAAATGAGAGAAGATAAGACCAATACAGAGCTATTAGGTAAAGGAGCATATTTCTTTCTTCCTTCTACTTCTCATGCAAGCAAAACACTTTCCAACAGTCACCCACTTCAGATTGCAGTAGGGTGTTTATTCAGGGAATCCTAGATCTCTGCCCTATATCTGAATTTCCTATTAGTGTCTTTGGTGGACATTAATATTGCACTGCTTTCATCTAGATGTACACTTTGAAAATGGCTGAGCCAGACAAATGCTTCCCTTTGTGAATACATTAGAATCTATGTCTGGGAAAGCAGACAGTCACTACCATGTTTTGCTCCATAAAAGCAAAGCCTGTATTTTGTTACCTTTGGAGGAGGCCTACTCAGCATATATGTTACACCATCTCAGGAAACAATAAAATGTTAATTTGCCCATTGGATTCTCATTTAATCTAATGATTAAGTGATATTTTTTTCTTATTACCTGGATTTCAATTCTTCTCTTTCTCTAGCTTTGCTTAGAGGCATTGCTTATCCCTTTTATTGTTTCTCCTAATGGCTTATTTTCTTCTGGTAGATATTTCATCACTCCCTCAGTACAGCTGTGTTAGTATATCTATGTAGATATATGGAAAGCTTTACTGGATTTCTAAAACATTCCGTCTGGGTTTTTGGAAATAGTGTCCTTTACACAGTGAGGTATCTGCTGACAGGAATGAGGGACACGTTATAAAAAAGCACTAACATGCAACATGATTTCAACAGAAATTAAGGTCTCAACAACTTTCAAAAATCTCAGAAATCATAGATGCTGATAGACTGCTGGTGCTAAATGCTCTTTACCTGAACAAGTCACTGGAAAAGTGTTTCATTCCAATGAAGGCAGCAGAGATTATTAACTGTGCTTCTTCAAGCCAGTTGCTGGGAGATGGCAAGCTCAACCCAACTTCTCTCTGGTTAGTATTCATATTTGGAGGAGAGATCTCACACTGTTGCACTGCTGCTGCCATGCTCTCCTCTGCACCTGAAAACATCCTGGCCATCCCATCCCTACGGTTCTGACCATTGGCTGAATCTTTTTTGGCAACAGAATATCAACTGGCAAAAGAAAATCAATAAGCAACTATACAGACAAACAATAAATATTTCAATGCATACTAAACCCCACAACAAATTCAAAAGATAATACAAAATGCTGTGTTTTGCTACAGCATAGCATCTGAGAAGCAAGAGCAAGGAAATGGAAAAGCGCTACCTGTGTATACTCAGCTGAGGTAAATCACCACTGCTTTCTTGAAGCAAACTGAGTTACAGTTTATAACAATTTATAACAGGAATTTGACCCCTGCATTGAATAAAATTACTGAGACATTTGGATTTCCTGCTTCTTCCTGATTACAGAAAATGAAGAGCAAAGTAACTGTGCAAAAGACCTGAAAACTGCATCCACCTGTATGTAATTGAACTAATGATAAAATTCACCATGGTCCTTTACTACAAGGAAGGAAAGTGGTCAGCATCTTGAGGCAGCCACCCAGCTGTACATTCTTGAGGAAATCCTTTCTGACCAGCAGACTATTGATTCTAAAAAAGGCTATATTCTATCATAAATCTTGAGTGACTTGACACAGGTCAGTGCAGAAAAAATATTAACCACCATAAAGTGCTTTTAAAGACTCTCAGACTGTAATAAAGAAAAAGATGATGCACACTTATCTCTAATATAGATTTTTCTTCCTTGTGTTTACATACCTCACTCACTTTTTCTTTCAGAAAATTGCATCTATGGTAGCCCACAAAAACCTTCCATCTGCAATCACATGAGTAGGCTGCACAAAAAAAGTGATGAGGTAGGAATTTCTCTGTTGGACAAAGTAGATTTATTATTTTTTTTTAATTACTTCTGTGTAGTCAATTGAAGTAATTAATCCAGGTCAAACAGTGTGCTCCTTCCCTGAATATCTCTTGAGATATCACCCAGCAATAGGTGACAGTTCTAATTAGCAGAATAATAAATGAATACACCAGTTCTAGATAGGAGAAACAAAGTTTTGGGGATTTCTATTTTGTAAAGTCCAAAAGATTCAAAATCCCTTATGTACAGGTCCTTCCAGCACTTACAAATTGGCATTGCCTGAATTACCGATCCCTCTTTCTCGTGCTCAGGTGTGGTGTGTTTGGAGTGCCATCAGTCCCATGGCAGGCCAACAGCTGTTGTGCTGGCATCTGGAATGTCCTTTCCCCTGGGATTTGATGGTGAGGGCAGACCTAAAGACCCCATGGCCCACATTTCTCCTCAGGAGATGGTAACACATGAAACACCACTCTGGTCTATTTTTCACAGAGGGCTGAACAGACAATGGGCTGAAAACCACACCTGTTTCCATCTACCTCAGAACAAGAAACCATTTAACAGGGAAAAATCATCTGAAGGATTTTGTAGTTTTAATACCTTTAAGGTCTGATAATAGCATGGCAAAAAGTGCTTTAGGCTTCCTAAATTCAAACATATACTGTCTCAGAAGATAGTCTCTCAATTCCTATAATTCTGAATCTGGAATTATTTTCAGATGGAGCTATTTAACACACCAGAATTCATTTCTTAAAATCAGCCTTTTTCACAGTCTCTCACAAGTACTTACTGTGCTCACTCACTTTCTTGCAGAAAATTGCAATCTTATTTAATTGTGGCTAAGAAGCATGGATTGAAACTTGAAGGAATGTTTATAGAGTGGACAATTTAGCTCCAGTCTTACATGAGCTTCTCATTCCCTTTTTCCATTATCTTCTCACTCACAGGCATTAGAGAGAATTCCTTAGCACTGTAGCTTCATATTCTGATTGCTTATATTTAAAAAAAGTCATCCATAATTTTGTCTGATTAGCTTAAACTGTGAGAGAGTGGCTTAGCATGAAGCATTTACAATGCTGTTAGAGGTATTTATGGTCCTGTTTTTCCCAAGTGACCTAATGAACACTCTGTATAGACTAGAGCTGCCTGGTTAGTACTGTCAGAGGAGAAATGTCTCTCTCTCTTCATTCACTCTTCAGTCCCTTTCCTGAAAACAGGGGTCACACAAAAGAATCTAAACCAACTCTGATTTTTAAAATATTTTTCTCCTTGTAAATTTGCCTCAGAGACAAGCCCCATTTCTCTGCAGGGCTAGTTTGAAATCCTGGTGAGTGTGTCAAATCTTCTCTGTGACCAAGACAGTCTTCAGATATGTAGAAATACAAGGATATTGTCCAGAGGGGCATTTTTCTGGAAGTATTAACAATCTAATTATCACAGAGGATGGTAAGCAGAGGAGAACAGGGACAATAAAAATAAAGAGCAGAGGCACAAACTGGTAGCAGAGAGATGCTTTAGGGGCAGATCTATAAGCTATTCAGTTTGTAGTATATTTCTTGTTTTTTAGGATTGTTATTTTTTTCTGCAGAAGGTCAGGTAGTTGAAAAAAAAACCAAAGGACAGATAGCTCTGTAGCAGAGGTCAGTAACAGAAAGGTTGCTGAGTTCTTAGCAGGAATTGAAGGGTTTGTCCTGAATAGTCACATGTAATTTTTGTCCTTGAATAGTAATTACAACTTGTCGGAAATACCAGTTGTTTCTAGATGAAGATAGAAGCTAAGCATTGTTTATGAGCCTACACTTCTCAAGTAAATAGATTTCCCCTAATTTGCAATTCTAAAAATACATTTAAACCTACTTTTACATGGCTTCTGTAAACACAGGGAAGATCTAGTCAGGCAGTTTTTGACAAAATTTATTTTTCTTGAAAGGTGTTGTTTTATTTAAGCTGAATCATTAATGGGCTGAACAGCTTTTGAAGATATGTTCAGTGAGATTTTTGAATAATAAATTTTTGACCTATGTTTTGGTAGAATTACATTTTGAGAAAATGTGTTCCAAATATTTTGTTTCAACTGAAATTCCAAACCCCAAAGTTTGTTGTGAAGTAGAACCTGCATCTTCTGCCCTGCACAGAAGTGGTGAGAATGCACTGCAGAACTCTGCAGATTCCTCAGCTGCCTGCAGTTTTCTCAGCAGTTTTATTACAGAGTTAAATGAGCTGCATTTTAATTGCTTGCTAGGTTAATACATCCAAGAGCAAGCTGCAGTATCCTGTTTAAGGTCTGCAGAAGTTCTTATTGAGAACTGTGCTAAGCAGAGGAGAAATGGAACAAGAAAATGAACAAAAATTTCTCTACAGATTATGCAATATTTTCACTTGGCTTTCTATTGGTTCTCATGGATTATAAGTAATTCTGGAGTGATAGTAATAATTTTCAATTGTTGCAATTTGGTTTTCTTTTTGTCTTCTTTCCTTTGTTTTCCCAGTGGGAGTTCATATTAGCTACCCCTTCCATAGAGCTCAGACAGGTTGTGACAATCCAGCTCAGACAAACACAATTACTGTGTCATTAACAAATCTTGCAGTAACACGTGCTATACAGAAATGTGGAAAGTTATACAGTTCAAACATATAATAGATACAATATGTTTCACATATAATAAATTAACATAATTGCCAAAATGCAAAATCAGTCAATCTGAAGAATGCTATTTACATTTCTGACTAAGCATTTTGGGCTTTTATAGTAAGATAGCAGTCAAACAGAGGGAAAAATATATTTGATGAAGTTCCATGCTCTGTATTGTTTTGTGTTGCTTGATTTGTAAAATAAGGCCACAAGTCAGGCAAACTGGTAAGTGCTGCTAGTGGGAATTTTCTGAAACAACTTCACTAGTAATGGTTTTCTAGATCATGGTGGGTTGTGTGAAAATGAATTATTTGCTATGCATACTCCCTTGCTCATGTTTTATGGTATTTGAATGCTTCCAAAGTAGCCACTGCCTGGGCTTTCAGTTCAAACAAAATATAACACTCAGATATTCAACAATCAAGAGAACTGAGCTCCTCTTTCATGCCCAGAACGAACTCCCATGTACTAAAGCCAAGGGTCAAAGAGTGAGGTGAGAAAATTAATAAGCTACTACTGCATTTTTGTACTAATGAAAGCTTAGTTACTATTATGCATTTTTCCAATCATTGCCCAGTGCATGGGTTGACAATTTAAACTTTTAGAGGTCTGATTACACAATAGAAAAGAAGGAAAGGAAAGGAATATTAGAAGGAAAATAGAGAAAGCATAAGATTTAGTGTACATTAACTTACACATCTAAAATGTAAATGTCTAAGCCTGAACTATTTTCCCTACACCCTTTCTAGTCACTGAGGAGAAACAGGCAGGGACAGATTCCTCTCACATTCAGATAGTGATGAACAGACAGATCACATGCATCATCCTGTTGCTCACTTCTTGCTACATGGAAAAGCTAAAATGACCAAATGAAAAGCTGAAATGACCAACCTTTAGACATTTATAGTTAAATTAGATTGCTCTTACCCTAGCTAGCCAACAGGTCTTTTTTTTAATGGAACAAACTGTGTTTTAAAGGAACAGCTTGAAGTTTGTTGAAGCAATAGTTTACAAGGGAATGGCACAGTTCTTTCAGCTGGGCTTTTTTCTTTTGAGACTTATCTTTACTCTAGACACTTTAATTTTACAGTCAACTTAGTAAGAGTTTTGGGATGAATTAGTATGTCTGTCACTACTAAATTACAACTGCACTATCACATATGATACCCACTCACAGAGCTGAATAGTTAGCTTGACTCAGCACACTCACACTACACCACTTGTGGCAACTTAGTTCCCCAAATGCAGCTGTACAGTGAGGCTTTCAAATGATCTGCAACTCTTTGGTTACCAAAGCAGTCACAGGAGCAGAGTGACTTCAGTTACTTAATGAACTGTTCTTGCTGAAGTTGCTGTGCCACCCTTGCATTACTTTTTGGCTAAAGCCCTTCTGTAACCTCTCCTGAAGCCCCAGGACTATAGAACACTATGCAAAAGTTACACTGGGGCAAATATTTAAAGCTCAAAAAAGCTGTCACACCTGTATTTCCCCATCTCTGCCACAAACTCCCATCAGACAGTTGACTGGGACAATAGCATCTCCTGTGTAATTCTTGTCAGTCTGCAAAAGCTTTCAGAGAAATTTCTCTGTATTCTATCACCTCCTGTGTTAGAGTTCAGCAAATACATCTCACTATAAAAACCTCCAGAACATTCTTTCTGAAAAGGTGCTTTGAAGTCTAAACACTTGTCTGTGTTTTCTAAATACATCACCTTTCTATACACCTTGTCCTTATGTCTCCACAGATTCTACTTCACTAGTACTATTGCAACTCTTACCAAAAATCTCATAATGCTTTTTTTTTTTTTTTTTCTTTTCAAGGAACAGGAAAATTAAGCTTCCATTGGCATTAAGAGGACTTCACAGGGAAAAATTATTCTCACTTTAGGAAACCTGAATTTGTTTCCTGAAACTTTCATTCACGCTTACCGAAAACAAAATTGTTCTGTAGGTGCAGCTTGGTCTGTGCTGATTTGCGTGAGAGTGAACACATCCCCAGCAATGCACAGCAAAACAGCTCACGGCAGCAGGCTGACATGTTGTGTGTCTCCAGGCAAAGCAAGTCTTGTGACAGATCTGAAAGTTCACTACATAATTCAAAACATTGCTGTAAGTATAGTAAATAAGCCATTAAAGAAAATTCCTCACTTATCACTTACTTAAACTCTTAATGCAGCTTAGTAATTCATACATTCCTTCTCTTCATTGCTCAGTGGTTACAGCTACACCACACTTCACTGAAAACAGAATGAGCAGAGATAGCAATCAAGCTGACCCAACGGGAGCAACCTGGTTTTTATTGTTTGTGGACAATACCCTCAAGAGATTACAGACTCTCTTAAGAAGAGAAAGAATTTCATGATATTTTTAGGACAAATCCCAAAGGATTTGATCTTTCACTCAACCAGCGGGTGACAGATTAGCACTGTAAGCATTTTCCTGGTTTCTAGGATTTTCAGTTTTATTGGCTGAGGCTATCTTCTCATGATTGCTTCACCTGTACGGATCAATTTATTCTGAGAAGCCACGCTGGATATGTTCCTTTTTCTGTGCTCAACTGACAGCTGCAGACCTCTGGGTGAGGCTGGAGGGGTTCCAGCATGCTGTGCTCCACACACATCTCACACCAGACAGGACTGCACGAGGTCCTGAATCACAGGGTGAACCTGAGCATGGTCCTTTAAAGCTTGATAGGTCCACATTTCCTAAGTGTGAGGCTATTTGTTTAATAATATATTTGTTTTATCTCTGTTTTCACACATCTCCTGATAACTGCCTGACAAGTTCCTAAGGGAAATGAAGCCCAGGCTGGTTACAAAGGTTGTGAACCACGAGGAATTATTAACAAGAGTCCCCTGAGTCTGGAGCCTGTGATTGCCTGACTTTCGGCCTGCAGCGCGTTCCTGAGAGACAAATAGTGCTCAGTGGGAGTTCAGCGAGTGACCTTCCACCTGGGGTATGAGGAGCCTGACAGATGCTCAGGTGCCATGTGTTATTTGTGACACGTGGCAGCTCTGACTGCCCTTCACTTGCCAGCAAGATGACAAGACCCAGACAAACAAGGAGCCTCACAGGTTTTGGGCCTGGTGCCCGTTGTAGAGCTGAGTTTGAAGGAATAACTCGTTCTTTCACCAGCTCATCTCCTGACCCTAATTTTCTTTTTACCTTCTACTTCTGGAAAAAGTGCAGAGGAGTAGGCATTCCTCCTCTTTCCTTCACATTGCCAAGACTTTTTCAGGTTCATTTCTCTGGACATGGATCCTATTTTTCTGACACTTCCCATAATAACTCACTTCATGCCTGCTTTTCCCTTCTTCAGTCTTGCAGGTCTGTTTAGGAGTGCAGAGTTTCTCTGTGCTAAGATTAATTTCACCCTATTCATCACAGCCCCATTAGCAACCTGCAGCAGCAGGGACAGGCATCTGGTGCCCCTGTCTTTCCTGGGGACAGAGGGAAGAGCTCAAGCACCAAGCACAGCCCCAGGAATCTGCACAGGAGACTCAGAGCCCTGGACCAATGGAAGGCACATTTTCTTTCTCTCTTCCCTTAGAGGCCAAAAGCTTTGCTTTTGTGAGGAATGCCAGAAAACAGAAGCAACCTGGGAAAAGCTCCAAATTGCTGCTGCCACCGTGCAAGTGGGAGGGGATATGGAGAAAAAAGGGAGCCCTTTAACCTAGGCTCTGGCACTGCCAATGTCAGATCTCCTTTTACTACCTTTAGTAGTCAACAGGACTACTAAAGGTAGTAAAAATGTTGTCTCTTTCTTAGATGTCGAGGACGAAATTCAGCTGAATTAAACCGTCCCACCTTGTTGATTATTGTTCATTACATGATCACTTTGTGTGTTTCATCCACACACCAGATTCCACAATCCTTTTCCATTTTTTTTAGAGAACTTTAAAAAGTTGCTTTTGGACCTCATCAAATGTTTTATTTTTGCACAAGTACATGTGATTGAAGCCAGCATCTGCAGTGCAGGTGTTTACAGATGTTGCTGTAGTGGCCTGGAGTACCCTGGTCCTGGAAAACCCTCTGAGAAACCT
This sequence comes from Agelaius tricolor, assembly GCF_023055355.1. Taxonomy (NCBI): domain Eukaryota; kingdom Metazoa; phylum Chordata; class Aves; order Passeriformes; family Icteridae; genus Agelaius; species Agelaius tricolor. Next base: position 51,375,024 of record NW_027269263.1, read on the forward strand.
CTCACATGTTTTGTAGAAGAAATAAACTTTTTCTTGTATACATAAATCAAATTCAAATATAAACCACTGAGAGCTTTGTTGGCCTTGAACTAATACATCCAGAGTTCATACACTCCAGTACTATATAAATAAGAACAAGATTTGAATGTCCTATTTTGACTGCAGTGGCCTTCAAATATGCAAGCAGTACCTTGTGAAGAATGTGCCTGACATTTAAGTCTGTCAAGGCTCCTGGACAACTCTTTCCTTTATTTCCTTGTCCCAAATTCTGCTCCTCATCAACTTTTAAATGCAGTTTTCTCTTTTTTTCCCCATTCTCTTCTGAAGATGCAGAATAGAGTTTTTGACATGCTTTGGAGCTTTGAGGTGCAATGTATCATAGTTCAAATCTACAGCTATCAAAGCAACATTAAATGAATGTTCATATTGGAATTTAGTGCAATTAAAAAGCAGCAATAAGTAAAAAGAAAATAATGCAAAAATGTATTTTACTTAGGATAGGAATATAACTTCAGGGGCAGGGGGAAGTTTCTAGCTAAAAGAAAAAGGATAGCAGCTCCAGGTTGATGGGCAATCTTTACAGTCTTTGCTGAGACAAACCATACCTCTGTTTAATAGGAGGGAGGCACCACACAAAAGCAGCAGATTAGTTCACAGTCATGCATGCTTGATTTACTACAGGTCACAGATCACGTTGTGTGCAGGAACATGTCCTTGAAAGGGCAAATAAATTCACTAAGTTTTCTGATTTTACTCTGGCGTAGTAAACTGTTAGCTGGAGTAAGAGATTTTTAGTGCATTTGTACTTCCTTAGGGAGAAATCTGAATTCCATTTTAACTGTTTCAGGGTGATCAATAGAGGAGGTAGAAATGAAGGTTTTAAATGTCTCTCTATTTTTTATATACTGGCAAGCTAAAAAAAAAAATCTAAATCATAACGGAGTTTTATCTTTTCACATAAAATATGAATCACTTGAGGATGATACTTACAACTTAAAATTCACTAGAAGTCAGAAACATCTGCTCACTTACAATATAAAAAAATTCACCAATATATTTAGAATTTTGAGCAAATAAAAGTAGGCTTTAGAGTACAATTTCAAACATGCAATGGAAGAATCAACAAAAAGTTGTGGTGGTCTTCCCTACTGTGAGAGCAAGGCAAGGACAATATTCAAATAATGGTTAAAACCCTTTTCAGCCCACTAGTTTTTTGGGTGATGAACTCTCTTCATACACCTATGAATGTAAAACTAGGTTAGAAATTACTAACAAGCAAGTACTGCAAAGTACTCACCCTGAAACCTCAAATCTGAATGACCTTTGAGAAAATAAAGGCCACCCATAGGATTCAGGAAATTACAGCGATTAAACCATTATGTTTATTAACTTTCATTTGATTTTTGTTCATCCTGGGTGTGCTGCTTTTGGTCAGGGTAACTTGGGGCCATAGCATATTTGGGTACAGAAGAGGAAACACTTGTCTGTATTGCACAATAAATAAAAGCATACAAGAGAATTATGTTAATCTGTTGCAAGTCTAGAATACTGTCCATCTGAGATAGATTGAAAGCTAATGCATAGGAAAAGGTAGAGTAGACTAAATCATATATACCTTCCACCTGGTGTATCCTGCAATTTCTACAGGGGAAGTACAGGGGAAAGCACATGGTGTGACCCTTGGGGCTGCTGAGCATGGCCAGGAGTTGGACCAGCTGATCCTGGTGGATCCCTTCCCACTCTGATATTCCAGATATGCTTCCAACACAGCATATTCTCTGATTCTATGATTTCATTGCCTGTATTAAGAACATAAGCAACAAATTCACATATTTATCCTTGAAGGGGATATCAGGTCATGTTCAATGTCACTAGGCAGGAAGCATTCTGTGGAAGCACATTGTATTTTTCTGATTGGAAGATGACTGTTTTGTCAGGTCTTTTACTTCATACCTGTGGTCTGGGCTTAACTGACACTTCAGTGAAGATTTTCTTCAGCAATTGCTTTGTTTCCTCTCTGTGAAATGAGGATTCCTCACTTCTGTTAGCCCAAATTATTGAGAATGGAAAACAAGATTTTTTCCCTCAAGCATACAAAAACCCCTTAGAACAGGACTCAACTGCTGTCCATGTCAGCACATGCATAACAACAGTGGTTTTTTTAATTATCTGCTGGCTCCTCTCAATAGGCTTTCCTGAAGAAACAGGGTAATACAGCATAATATGTATTTAGATTGTTTCAAATGATCTGCATATGGGGTGAAGCAGGAGGAAAAAAACCCAGTCATCAACTTGTTAACAATCACCTTTGATTTTGACCCACGAAACTGTAAGTGAGCCCAGAAACTCCTGTGCCCAGAGTACAGTGTCTCCACTGTACTACAGTGCCTGGGCTCCCAGCACTCCACCATGGTGTGGGATTTATCTCAATCACCTTTTGTGTGAAAGCTAAGAACGGTAGCAAATATATAGCACATATTTACATTAGGCTTCATCCCTGTTCTTTTTTCTTCCCAGAACATCTGTTCATTGCTGGCCAAAGACCCAAAAGGCTCAAGAAAAGCAGAAATAATTTTTGAAGATTTTCTAGATGCTTATTCCTGTTAGGGAGTAATTCTCATTGCTGAAATTCAGCTTATGATACCAAGCATCAAACAGTACAAGTGAAATGGATATAAAAAGAAATAACATTGAGTAGATATTATATTTGCTAATATGCATAGGTACTCAAAATAGGCTAAGAACAAATAATCTAGGGTTTTAATATTCTGTTTTAATATTCTGCTGTGGTGAAGATTCTGTCTCAGTTCAAAACTGTACTGGATTCAATACAGATTTCCTGTATAACAGTATAACAGAGAATAATCTGACCTGTTTTGTCTGATTTTTGGGACAGTGTTTATAGCCTTGAAGTCCTCAGAACACAAATATGCTCAGATTTAGATAAAAGAGCACCACTTTAATCTATTCATCAATCAAGATTGTTTAACACATTCTTCTGTCATTTAAAAAAATATTATTTTTCTTGGCATTGTCAGATGTTTTCAAGATGTCTGTGAAGTTAGGAAAGTCACTCTGTATGGTTGTCACCCTTCTCCAAGCTACTGGATCATCTGCTGTGGAAGAAAAAAAATGACATAAAAGCTGTTTGAAGGATTTTCAAAATAGAGAGATGCATAGTGTATCTGAATAATAGCTTTTAGATTATTTGTGGGATTGGAGCCAGGCTGTGGTTATGTATATTTAAACTTCAAGTGAGAAAAGATAATATTTCTCTTCATGTCAGTTTCCCCATTAACAATAAATAAAGAGTAGCTAACAAAAAGAGGAAGAAGTAAAACTGTGAGGAAAATACCTCAGGTTTTCTATAGAATTCTTACCACTCCTTATATAAGACTATAACTTGAATCAAAACAAGTTGAACCAAACAATCATGTTCTTTAGAGTTCAATAGAAGAGAATAAAAGTATTGTCTTAGTCTTGTTTTCTGTTTTCATCATCCACAGTAATTCCATATAGAACATAGAACAATGGAAGGAAATATCTGCATAACCACACCCCTTTTTTTTTTTTTTTTTTTTTTTCCTTTTCTCCCGGGGATGTGGGAAGGGGAGGTTGCTCCTCCTTTTCTTAGAAGAGAAAGTGACATTATGGAAAATAAGGAAGCAAAACCCTGCTGTACCCATAGTAGATTCCTGATTCAAGAGGCAGGAAGTTGTGACTCTGCCTGTCCCTTAGCAGTCTTTGTTTCTCTTGATCACCTGATTTACCCACAGGAATGAGTAAGCTTTTGTTAGATACTACCAGTGATTCACATGATTAAACTTTTTTTTTTCCATTTCCACAACACAAAACATAATCCTCCAACTAATTAATCTTGTTTACCTACTTGGCAAATGAATCTGGGTGAAGGTGCAAGTGTGAAATAGCTCTCTAACTGCTAATATTTAGTGTCTATTTCATAGCAACTAAGTAGTTCCCCTGAGACAAAGAGATAATAGGCTTGTTTAAAGTATTGTCCCTAAGCTTTTATTCACTATAACCCTGATTTCAACAATAGTTATCCACTTCTTTAGGAATCTGTAATTTTGGTGGCTAGGGTGTCATATTTTTTATATAAAATGATGAATACTAGCAGTATATGAATATTTAGGTAGGATTTAGCCCTCAAATGAAGACACTAAAGTAGAGTTATGCAGACATTAAATATGTGTCTAAACTGGCCTTGTAAATAATTGAGACTTATTCACTACTGTCTATGAAAAATCAAGACTGATGAACCAAACTTGGGTGTCCAGTTGCCATCTCTCATGTCTAGATTCCTAAATGCAGCTTTCCTTTGTGATGAGAAGTCTGTGCTTAGGGTGGGATTCAGCTGCCAGAGCAGGAATGTGTGGTGTGTTAGCTCACTGATGGGACAAACCTGGCAGGAGTGGCCGACACCCCAGAGTGCTGCGCAGCCCTTCAGAGCAGCCTTGGCAGTTTGGAGAGATGCACTGAGAAGAGCTTTCTGAAATTCAAGAAAGGCAAATGCAGGCTCCTGCACCTGGGGAGGAACACCCCACACCCCAGCACGGGCTGGGGGCTGGCCTGCTGGAGGGCAGCCATGTGGAGAAGGCCCTGGGAGTCCTGGGGAACACCAAGCTGTCCCTGAGGCAGCAGTGTGTCCTGGGGGCCAGCAGTGTGTCCAGAGGGCCAGGAATGCCAGTGGAATCCTGGGGGCCATCGTGAAGGGCACTGCCAGCAGGCTGAGAGGGATGACCCTGCCCCTCTACACGGCTTTAGTGAGGCTGCCCTGGAGTGCTGTGCCCAGCAAAGATGATTAATGGACTGGAGCATCTCTCTCATGAGGAAAGACTGAGGAAGCTGGGCCTGTTCAGCCTTGAAAAGAGACTGAGAGGGGACCTCATCAATATCTGTCAGCATCTGCAGGGAGGTGTCAGAGGATGGACCAGGCTCTGCTTGGTGCTGCTAAGCAATGGAACAACAGGCAACAGGCAGAAAATGACACACAGGAAGCTCCTGAACAGGAGGAAGAACTTATTTACTGTGTGGGTGACTATGCACTGGAACAGGTTGCCCAGGGAGGTTGTGGAGTCTCTCTCACTGGAGACACTCAAGAGCTGCTCAAATGCAACTCTGTGCCTTGTGCCCTGGGATGATCCTGCTTGAGCAGAGAGATTGGACCCAATGACCCACAGTGGTCTTTTCATTCTGTGACTCTGTGACTCTGTGATTCATTCACACTTCATTCTGTGATTCTGTGACTCTGTAACTCTGTGTTGCTACTCGTGCATCAGTGTCCTTTTTAGAAGAAGATTGTCTATCATTCTTCTGTCACATCCAGCCCTCACTGACTAGCTAAACACTGAAGTCACAGACAATATGCATATGACAATATTTTGAGGCAACTGAATTAAGCCTTTCACAGACTGGAGTTAGTAACACTTGTGCAAAATTTGGAATTTATCAAGACAAAAATTGGTGTATGCATGCTGGTATAAAAGGATCCCACTTCAAAAGGCAATTTTAGTGATTTTGCTCCATATTACAGCAATGGCTTATATAGATGAAGTTGGGACTATCTCCAGGCTATGGGGTTAGACAATGCTGCTTAGGGTGATAGTTCTGCCAGCCTTGTGTAACCAACCCATCTGTGGCCCTATCGAATTCTTCACTGAGGTTTTGGATTTGTTCAGCCTCCATCTACCTCACACAGAAATGTTGTTGCTAACTTGGGACAGCTGAAACTGTACAAAAATCACAGTAATCTGTTTTCATTTGTATTTGAATTTTTCATAGCTCTGTTTACCATCTTATCACTGCTTTTCAGACTTATTATATGCTACTAAGCAAACTCGCTGTTGTTTTATTTTCTTTGTTTTGTCATTTTCCTGGACATTTATCTGCTGTTTTCTTAGAATATAGTGTTTAGTCTCCCACAGACATTTAGTCTTTATGAGCAAAACATAACAGTACAGAATCCAGTATACAATAATTCAACTGAAAATAGCCGTAATACCCTGCAGATATGGCTAGCTAGAGCAGCGTCCATCTGCTGGCCCTCGTTTGTTTTCTGATGGTCACCAGAGGTCAGTTCAACAATGCCTCCATTGATCCCTTTCTATCCATTAAACTTTCACTACTAAAAGAACAAAACTCTAAACATACACACAAAAGAGAGAAGGAAGAATGTACTCATTGTGGTTTAGCCGGAATTCACAAATACAGAAAAGATCCTCTCTACTGGCTGTTTCCTCCTGCAACTTGACTTCCGAAATAGAACTATCTTTTTGTACAAGACACAAAAACAAAAATGCAAAAAAATCCCACCAGAAAGCATGTGACTTCCAGAATTGCCTGTAGCTTTCCTGGCACTGGGTTGAGAAATATTTCTTCATCTCATGTTGCATAATCATCCTTGACGCATTGTTTGTTCCAGCTCAGTGCTGTTTTCATCAGATAAGAACTACAAATCTAATGGAATATGAGGAGTGTCCCCCAATGGTGTATGAGGGATTTTTGTGGCTTTTTTAAGTTTCATAATTATGAAAGGTATTTAAAAATATGTGCTGGAGCAGATAATTTTTGAAACCATAATTCTTGTTAGCTAAAGTTCACAGTGCACATTTCCTGTCGTTTTCCAGTAAGCAGACTGATTACAGCACACTAAGATCTCATTTGAATGAATGAATAAATGAATGAATGAAAGGAAGAGCTAGTAAAGGAAAGAAGGAATCTATATTGGACGTAACAGGCTCCAATGATGAATTTGATTTAGGTAATAATTTATCCTGTAGTGTTTCAGTGACACACTCTTAGGGATTTACTCCAAATCCCATGAAGTTATGTAAGTTTTTTGTTGGTGTCAGTGGGTCTGGATCAAGTTTCAGAAGGATTAAATAGCTGCTTATTACTTCTTTTTTATTCACAAAGAAAATAATTTTATGCAGGTAAACCACTTCACTGGATGATCATTTCTTGAGCCTTATATCTGTCATTGCTCTCTTTTCTGTCCTCTGTGAAAATATCTGTCCAACATTCAGCGTTTATTCTTACTTCAAACCCAGATTGCAGTCATGATTGCTCCAAATTTAATATAGAAATCTTCCTCTTACACACACTCAAGGAGCCCTGTGATATCCTTCACGTCCTTTCATTTAATATTCTAATGATTGATTGATTCATCTTCCTTGCCACTGTATCAAAAGCTCTACTTAGTATTCCAGAGCATACACTTTGCTCCTTCCATGGAAAGAATTCTGCTGGGCACTATTACACATCCAGCACAGAAGCTGATCACAGTGCCTCAAGAGAACATGAAAAGCCAAGTTGCACCTGACTCATAGCCTGATCAGTGGTTTTCCTCTTGTTTCAGTGTGGAGGGAAGTAAATTGGCTCAACTTACAAATTATCACAGTTGTTCCCTCAAGTTCAAACATAAGGATGCATTTAGTGAAGCTTATGGGATGTGTATCTGGCCCTCATACTTGATATTTTCACTAAAAATCCTGAATGATAGAAAAAAGAGTAAGTTTCAAAGGACTGAAAGCATTTTTGAAGATAGGACCAGAATTCAAAATAATTTCAGTTATTTGAAAAAAAAAAAAAGAGCATGGAGAAAAAAATGTCATCCTTGTAAGAACAAGACCAAAATCACACCATGGGAAAATAATTGTGATAGGACAGGAAGTGATAAATAAGTGTAACTTTAGGAAAGGTGGTAAAAACTGTGCTGAGTTACTTTAAAGTCTGTGTGTCCAGACTACAAATTTCATATGCATTTTTACAACCAAATGCAACTGTTTTAAATTTCAACAAAGGATCTTAATTTAAGATGTCAAGAAGAGGTTCCTAACAATGAAACAGTGAAACCCTGAAATCAATTGTGTGGGATGATCATGAAAACTCCAGTTTTGAAGGTCTTTCAGGATAAATTAAGTAAGGTGTCAGGAGTCCAATAGACAGAACTGAGCCTTTCTTGGGCAAGGAGACTCATTGAGTGATTTTCTGAGGTGTTTTCTAGCTCAATTACATCAGTTATGTCCAGCACTATTCTGGCCTTGTTTGAACTGCTGAATCTAAGTCTTCTTCTTGCTGTCCAGTCATGCTCCATGTATCAGGGTGAGACAGGTAAAATAATTACTCAAAACAGGATGTTCAGACCTCCAGTTTCTGAAGGAGGGAACATAAATGAGTAAAGAAGATTAAACAACATGGGATACTGTTTGATGATTTGAGGTGGAACTTTGCATTGTTGCTTTGGGAAATATAATACCATATCAAGGAAAACTGATAAAACCTAGAAAAGTGCAAGTCCTCTTTTTAAAAAAGACGTTGGAGACATTAAAGGTAGACAAGTAAGCAAGAATCTTGGTCTACATCACAGGTGCTAACATCTGGCAATTGAAGACCAAACAATACTTGAAAAATACCATGAAGTTATGAAAATGTTTTACCATGTACCAGAATCCTGAAGACCCAAGTCTGAGTAGGTCAGTAAGTCTTTTTTTGTTCCTTGAAAAACTTTATTTTTATTCAAGATGGTATGGGCACCTTGAACAAAGAAACGTGTTTCCTCTTCATTATAAGTATTTTATTTATGTAACAGAATATCTGAAAGAGAAAGCTGCTAGTTCGTGGGCTATTCCAATGGCTGTACTCAGATTAGGAGAATACTTCTGCAAAAGATATTTTGGTTTTACTAGAGAGTGGCTTTTCTGAACTTCTCTTTCTCTTGTATAATCACTTTGGCAAGTTTTCTGCCAAAGATTCAAGTAAACTGAAGAGAGTGATGATTTCATAGGGAAGAATATCGCAACTGTTTTAATCACAAGAAATTCTGACTGAATCATCCTGGGTTTCTTTTATTGCTTTCTAGGGTAGAGGTACCAAAACCAATAGCTTGGAGGGGTCCCTCAAGTTTATACCATCATGCAGCCCGGCTATCAATCAGGGACTGCTGCACTGTTTTCAGACACTTCACCAAGGAGCTAATCTCAAGCCCTAGGTTCCCAAAACTTCTATGTTTGCTGCTCAGCAATGACTGAAGTCCCTGGGCCTCAAAGATTTCCTTGATGGTCCTGCAGTGTCCTGGGGAGATGCTGATGATGACTCCAATCATGAATTTGCTCAGGTACCAGCATTTTTATGGACCATAAATGTAACCCAATCAGAGTTGCATTCGAACTGAACAGTTACATAAATCTGAACTGTTTCCAGCGTCCAAGATGTATTGTTTAGTGTTGGCTCAGGCAACTGTGTGCAATTCTGCATTATTTCTACCACTAGCAAGGAGTCACACGTTACCCCTTTCTAAGAGGGAGAGAGCACGTGTGTTCTCTGAGCTGTGTGTTATCTAGAACAATGCACAGGGAAACAATAATAAGACTTTCGACACTATTATTTTCTAAGCAGGCATACAAAATTATGATTAATTACAGGGTGATTCTGATTTGCACACACCTGAAAAAAATGTTCTTAGGGCAAAAATTCATTTCCAAACCTTATTAAAGTCACATTAAAAGGTAATTTTTACATTAAAAAAGTGAATAAGATAAATGTAAATAAATAAATATAGGGTATACCAGGGCGAGAGAAGAACAAATGTCTTGGTTGGATTTTAAGCTGGGCTTCAACTTTTTGGTCATTTTGCTTAATTTAGATGCTTAGAAAATTGATTGTAGTGACTATTAACTAAACTCCTCCAATTTGCAATCTCTGCTCTGGTCTTGGAGAGTACACAATGACAGTAAGGCTATGTCAGTGCTGTCCCTGCACCCATGGAGTGCAGTTGGTGGTGTCAAACATGTAAATTAGAATAGTTGTATACCATAAGGGTCAGTTTCTATAGGCCTTTATGTTCACCTTTACTGTACAAGTACAGAACTGCACAGCACAGAGAGACACAGAGCAGAGGTTACAAAGAAAAATAACCAGAGGTTAACTGTTCTTATTTCCAAACTTTGCCTGCACTGAACACGAGGACTAGGTTTCTTGCACTGTGAGCAGGTGTCCCTCATCCTGTCCTTCACTTCTTTGAGAAGGAGGTCCCTATGAAGGGACAATTCTCCTGGTCAACAGATCCCCTTTCCCTCTGGGAAGGGTCATGTGCTGCCTTAAGCAGAGTTAGAAAATCAAGCCAGCTCTCTGATATTAGAATGTACTGAAGGGGAGGCCTGAGAAGTGGGCCAATTTTATTTGCTCAGCTGACAACATGATAGTGGTTACTGTTAAAAGGAGCCATTGGATGATATAAAAAGGTTCTCTACATTCCCTGCCAAATCCTCCTATCAGGCTTCCATGAGTTCATATCAGGTCACTATGAGATTCTTTTCATCTCATAACACTGAACTCATTAATTTCCATGACTGATCTGAAACAGTAGCATGTACGGAAAAACCCCTAAATTTAGATGTATGACTAATCTGCTTTTGTTTTCCCTTTCCTGGATCCTCTTTCACATACAAAGTGGAATTTCAGCTTTGCTACAAAACATCATTTTGCTTGTTATATTTCCAGAACATTGGCCTTATATCTGGTGTTCTTTGTTCATATTGACACTAATTGATACTAGCAGGGCTGTGACACTGCAGTAAGTTTTCCCACAGTAGAGGCAAAAGCACTGCAGGTTAGGCTGCCAGCCAAGGCAGTTAATGCTTCTCTTTGCATTCTTTTCAGCTCCCCAGAGAAGAGCTAGTTTGCAGACACCTGTCACTTAAAGGTCCAGGACATTATTATTGCCACTGTTGTTGCTCTTAAAATACTTACCTAGAAATGGTGTCACTGCACAATCATATTTCAGAAGCTTAACACATGAAGGAAAAATGATCTGAAAGTCTTCAGCTACACAATTTGTGATTAAAGCTTTAAGCTATTTTAATTAAAACTATTTAGACCATTTAAAAAAATTACCATTTCAGACCATTAAAAAAATTAACACCAAATGCACTGCTTGACCTAGGATTGATAAACATAACAATGAGATGAACAGCGAATATTTTTCTGTGTGCAGATATTAACTCCATGCAATATCAGCTGAATGTATGACAAATTTATTTTTCTGCCTTTTACTGTCCCCACCTGTGCTGCAGTTGCAAGACAGAGGGGAGCGAGAATACCTGGACCATACAGCTGTTTACAAACTTAGTATGCCCCATTTCACATAACTGAACTTATTGATTAGTTGCTGCCCTAGTATCTGTGTATACAGATTTGTGTGAGTGTCCTCAGAGTAACTCTAGTAGAAAAAGAGTCTCAAAGCACAAGCATTAAGTCATGTGATGCCTTTTTATTTTTGTTTTCCCATCCCTTAGATCAAAATGTGAGGATGTAAAATTTGACCTACTTCTTTTCTGCCTGACCTAAAACAGCTTTTACATGCACAAAACAGACTATTTTCTCCCAGATAATCAAATTTTGGATAAGATCCCAAACACAAATAAAGACATTCCTTTGAGTATAATATAAATATTGACATAACAGAATTAATCAGAGGAAAAGGGGATCCATATTCAAAGGTCAGTCTTCTAATAATCCTAAACCACACCAATCCCAGAAAGAATGAAGTGTTTATTAAATAGAGCAGAGAATTGAAAAATCAGTTCCAGATTCTATACCTGATCAGTGGGGAAAGTAATCTTCCTCTTTCCTGGCTTTTAGACCCAAGGTTATCCTGTTTCAGCACCAACATGCAAGAGTCAGGCCAAGCCAGAAAAGCATACAATAAAAGACATGGAAATGATCAGAGATAAAACTGAGAGCAAAAGTAAAAATAATTGAAAAAATCATTCACCTTTTCACCCTAGAAGACTTTTGCTTTCTGCAAAGATCTGTGTTTGACTTTTAAACTCCTTGGGAGCCAAGGGTTCTTCTCTGCATACAGACAGGCTGCAGCAGCCAGATCAGCTTGGTCTCTAATGCTGGGATGCAGCTAGCAGTCATCACTTTGCTAAAATTTTCAGGGAGAGGTGGAGGCGTGTCAACCCAGTGAGTGGGCTTCAAACATACCCATATTAAGACCCTCAGAAAATACATCCTTAAGCAGCATCTCTTTAAAAGAGTGGGTGTTGGGACAGCCCCCTCCGACACATGCTCATATATGCACATGGGGACAGACTTTCTATTTTTCTTTTCTTAAAGTCTGCCAAGTGATTGAAGATCTGTCAGCAGATGTGAGGCAAATTCTTTCCTCAGGCAGGCAGGGAGCTAGTTGTGCAGTTCTGGTTGCTCACTGTAAGATATATGAGCCCAGAGGGAAGGACAGGCACCCCAGGCACCCTTTCTCCATGGCAGAGGCTTAGATCTGGCCAGCCCTGCAGTCTTCACCCTCACAAAATCCTGCACTCCCACTTGACAGTTGGAGACTATCCTCCCTCTGCTTTTGTTCATGACTGAGATTGTCCTGAGAGGAAGGAAATGTAGGAAGACCTAGAATACTAATCTGAGCTCATAATGTCACACAGAAAAAACTCAGGCATGACACTGCTAGTCATCCTCACCGGTTGCCTTTTAGCATAGCCTGGCTCAACATTTGTGCAGATTAGACCACATTCTCAGTCTCATGCTATATATAGACATTGATCTGATGGGTTGCATCACAACTTCTCCATTTATTCAGGCAATTCCAGAGAAATAAGTGAACTTCATAAGAAAAGATTCCACAAAAGGCTTTAGGAATACCACTGTTGGATAGAAAGTGATGCAGAGCCTGTTACATGGATATGATCAGTCTATGTAAGTTGGTCTTAGACACAGATAGCAGTCCCATGCTTAGTTTTGCTTAGCTTTGTGGTCTAGACCTGGTCAGTGTCTCCCAGTTGTGACTAAGTGTTCCCACTCTGAAACTGTCCCTTGAAAAAAGCACTGTGTCCATCTGTAAAGGTACACATTTTCTTAAAAGTAATTCCTGCCCAGTTCTTTGAAACTGTCCTCATGCCCACTCTCTAGAAAGGGTATGACAGGAAGAGACAGTGATGGCTTCCTGCATCTCTAAATGAAGAGCTCAGATTCAGGGGAGGGATCAGCTTTCTCTATTTGATAGCTGTAAGCAAATTCCACCTTTGAGTGAATGTCATTCTGGGGTGCCTACCTTGACTTCTGCATTCAGTCCAGAACTTCAGTGCCCTTAACTGTGTCTGGGTCACCTTCTTGACCTGACTCCTAAATTATCAGCTGCCTTAGCATCAAAGGTCAGTGCAATCAGGTCTTTCATCTGCTCTAAACTTGCAGAGAACACTATGAAACATTCACTAGGAACAGCAGGGAGAACATTAGGACAGTAACGGAGCTTTACTCTGGCTTTAGTTTCACCTGTGTTCATGCTGCTCTGTGCATTGCTGGCATCCAGCAGCCCTGAGAAGTGAGTGTGCAGATGGCAGCCTGGCACAAGAGAATGGGGGAGTTGCCCCAGCTGCAAGCCAAAAGCCCAGGCCATTGTGTGTATTGGTGGCAAGAGGCAAGGTGAGTTGGTGAACTGTACCTCCTCTAACTGGAATTTCCCCTTCAGCAGAAAAATCCACAGAGTCACAATGAATGCATTTTTCCAGGTCCTGTGAGCCATCAGACTGATTCCCTTTTTTTGTCTCTTATAGCAAACATTAATTGTCATCTGAAAGTATACCCTCTATTTTATTTGGGGATTTTGCTTGGTTCTGTTTTTACTGTCTTTTCCCCTATCTCCTTTACTGTCACTACCTCTTCTGCAAAAATATTCTTCCTCCTGATAGTTTGTTACTGATCTATTTACACCATTCCAGTGTTTGGGAAATATTTTGGGTGGTTTGTTGTCATTATATTACCTGAGCTCTGTTATCATTACATTGCAAGGGTTCCATATTGCTAGAGTTTCATACCTCCTGGATGTTTCTTGTGGGGAGCTCCTCTAGGCACTGACCCTTCCTTATCCTCAGAGTAGCCAACCAACTCCAGTTCCTCTCAACCAACCAATCCACTCTTTTATAACACTCCTCTCATTGGCTACAGGTGTGGCCTGTTAAAATCAGGCCCGCTCCTAATCTTAATAATTGGCTCAGCTTCAAGTCTTTAGGGGATAAGATTACTTTCTATACTACCTTTATTTACTTATGTTCTATCCCCCTACAGTGGTAAGGTAAATATATCACAGAATTCCCAAGAGGCATTTGTCTGTTAGGTATGTATAATCCCACCTCCTCTTGGTATCTTGGTGCTGGATTATGGCAGAACCATGTGGGGCAGTTGTCCCTTCACTGTTGCCTGAAAGACACTCTGGAGATACAGGAGTGAGGGGGAGGCTCTACATGCTGCTTACTCAAGGACAGAGCTGAGACTGCAAACTGGTGAATTTATCCAGTGTATTCAGAGTCATCATCTACCTGATCCATGTGAAAGTCTGAGGGAGAGCCTTTTTATTTCAAGAAAAGGAGGGATACAGTCAAATTTGGAGTCTGGCCTTTTGTTACCATGTGTGTTGATAAGCAGATAGACAGAAGCTCTTCTTTCTTCATGGTCATCTTCACTTTCTGTAAAACTTCTGCAATACTTGAATTTCCTGCAAAATTTACAACCTTCAGGAATAGACTCAAAAAAAATTTATTAGATTTACCAACACCTTAGTGCTATTTGAAGTAGAGTGGTCTTTCCTGGACACAGGGACTCATTGTCTTCATCACTTCTCAGGAAATCTGGTTGGAAGGCCATACACATATGTGCACATATTATAATTAATGAAAAATATCACATTGGGATCTCCTATGAAAGATAAAACCATCCTTCACATTTTTTGGACATACCGGGGGTTTTGGTATGTCTAAAAGTTTTTTGAGCTTTGTTCCAAACTAGCTCTTGATGAAAGGGTTTGAGGTAATCACATTTTATTGAGCTACCATAAAAAAATCATGACCAAAAAAAGAGAAATTACCTCAAGATCTTTCCTACTGTGCAATTTTATATTTTTTTTTTTAATTTGACTGAAAACATTGTCATGGCAAAAAGAAACTGAGGACTGTGACAAGAAAATAGGATAAACCCTGACAAGGCAGGAATAGAATGAGTTTTACATATTTGTATTTGCCTTAAAGGCATTTTAATTTGCAGGAAGATTACTCCATTGTCAATCCAATGCAGAAAAGTAGTTATTAGTGGCTAATAACCAGGGGCACAAATCTTTTTAACTTCAAGATTTTTAAATACTTGGCATAATGTTTTTCAGATTTTTAAATTTACATCTAAGTAATACATTCTAAAGTGGATCACCATTATTTAGAAGTATTTGTTAGCATTTGTTAAACAATTTTGCTTTAAAAATAATCCTTTTCTTTTAAATCTGGAATGTATTGTTTCAATGTTTTTGGTGAGATGCACGTTTATTTTTCTCTTTGGAAATGTTCATTTGAAGATTGAAGCATCAAATAAGAAGATTGATAAAGAAGAAATAGAAAACTTTTAATTGACCTGACACCATGCTCATAGTGCTATTATCAGTTATACTTTAAGGAGAGGTTCTGCAGGATAAGGGACTAAGATTCAATTGGGACTCCTTTCCCAGTCAGTCTTGTTGCCAAAGGGCTGCAGCAGAGATAAGCAAGAAATGGGGATTTTTTAAATCGTGACTGTTTTGACCTAGAAATATTTTTTATCCATTTCTGAAATCAAGATTTTAAAAAATTATGTATTTAACAACTTGTTTGCTATCAAGATTGACAAGTGTATTTGATTACAGTTTCTTCTATCAATACTCAGATTCAAAGCAGCAGAAAAGAAAAAAAGGATAAATTATGAATCAGGAGAGTAAGTTTTGTTGACACCAATGGATCCAAAAAATCCTCTTTGCTTCTGTAGCCTTCAAGAAAGAGATAAGTAAATGCATCAATGTACCATTTATCTTGTGTCTGAAATGAAAATTAGGTTTAATAGGAAAAACAAACCTCCCATCTTCTGCTTAGGAAGTAAAAAACAATCCATTATATCATAATGTTATTTGTTTGAGGATTATGAAGCAGTATAATTCTTTAACAAGATCATGCTGTGTGCTCCTGATGTGGAGAACATTGCTAATTCCATTTTGTCTGCTCTCCCACACAACATAACTTGTGACAAAGTATTGTGTTGTTTGTTTTTTTTTATTTTCTGGAAGAAGTCAGAAGTTGGTGTAAATGACTTTAACCCCTTCAAGTAATAAAAGACAGAAAATACTGGTGAACCTGTGCCACCTTATGATTATAGACTGGTGTCAATAATAACATGTCATCAGCCACAAGAAACTTGTGTGATCTCATTAATTAGATTTCTGTTCCATCAGGGGTTGAAGACAAAGAAAGCAAGAAATTAATCTTTACCAACAAAATGCAACAGGAAAAAGGAGTCAGTTGACCCAATTACAGTCATTACTTGTCCCACCTCTGGAAAATACTACAAACAGTTTCTAGCACAAACATCTTTGCCCTCCTGTGGTGTCAATAAGAACCATTATCTACCATAAGCTGTGGTCTGTTTCTTGAATATGTTTAATGGTAGTGTTGGAGGGGAATTACATATAAGCTGTGCTGGCAGGGGGGCACTGAAATGTGTGTAGAAGTTCTAATGGCATGCATAATGAGAGCAGCTGTATGTCAACATGCTGTTTCACAATGCTTCTTTAGGTCTGCTCATGCTCCTGCCTGGACTTCTCAGACAGATTTCTTGTGCTACATTTATTTCCTTGATGCCTGAGGGGATTTAGGTGTAAATCCCAAAATTAAAGGTAAACATTGTATGCACATTGCATATCTAATATGGAAAACTGATAAGCACATAGCACATCATTTCTAAAATGGCATAAAGTCAGGGAAGAAGTTGAGAGCCAGAACTCCCAGAAAAATAAAGTGGAAAAGTCCACCAAATAGGAAAAGTCCAGCAAGTTGGAAAAGTCAAGAAAATGCAGCAGAAGTTCAATCTATGCTCATGAGGACAGACTTGTAGAAACTCCTATTAAAAGGCTGCTGTCCATTCCAGAGTCAGGTGGCAAATACCCTTCTGTGGTTCTTTTGACATCAGATTACACATTCTGCAAGCCTTAAAGATAGGTCCTACTCCAGTACAGCTGCTGACTCAGACTGCAGGGAGATAGGGTTTCTGTTTACAGAATCAACGTGGAGCTGAGGGGACGACCCAGTGACATATTGGAGTTCATCTGGGGGAGTAGGGCTTGAAGTGACACTGCATGTGCTACACTGCCAGGCTGCGGATCTTATAAAAAGAAGTGCTGTGAAGCAGATGGTTCACTTCCACCACAGACACCATTTAGATAGGCACAACTGAGAAGTAGATCCTGATGATATGCACATATATGCATATATACACACACTCTGTGTGTATGTGAGTGTTAGCTAGCAAGTGTACCTTGAATACAGGCTAGGATACACAGAATGCCTATGTGGCTTCCTGATGTTTTTGTTTCTTCTTTTTTCTTTTTTAATTTTTTTTTTACAAGACAGAACATGCCTTTATGAACAATTTTATATTTCAGTAATACACATCTTGCAAAATTTCCATTCTTCCACTGCTTACTTGCCTACATGTTATCCACTTGGGAAAATCCCTTTTCTCATCATCTTAGCTCAGAGGAGCACACCATGAGCTTTGGAACAAGCCTCAAAGAAAATTCAGGGATTTTTGGGTGAAAGTGCATAGCCACAAAACTGTTGGGAACAGAGGTGGAGGTGTGATTGGTAGGGGATAACTAGTAACACAAAGTCTGCTCATAAGTGATGAGCTGACATGAGTTTAGCTCCTTCTCATGACAAAAGCCATTCCCACGTGGCAGTGCCCATGTTTCTCTAAGGAGACACCCCACCTTTGCACCTCAAGCCCATCTGGCCACGTGCAGGGCAGCAGAGCAGCCACAACACCCCCTGGGAGCTGCCCAAGGACACAGGGGCACAGCAACCACCTGAGAAGCTCAGGTTCCTTTGAAGCAGTGGTGGGAATGAGCAGGGAGGGCAGACAGGTGCAGATAAACATCTGCTCCAGGAAAGCACATGGAGACTGCCAGGATAACAGCCACATTCCACAGGCACCGTGATGCATTTCGGAAATGCTCTGTGAGTGCACTCACAGGGACGTGTGCATATGGACCAGCAGAGTCACACAAGTGCAGCCTGTCAAGGTAACAAAGCTTTGGGAGGCCAACATGTAAATTTGACTCTTGATCTTTAATTACAAACTTTCTCCATTTGTACTGTGTTTGTTTGGTAGCTGGATACCTTATGTTCCTTTTCAGTTCAGAAGAACTAAAACCCTACCTTGGGGTGCTTATCTCAAATTCCATTCATAAACTACTCTAGAGAACTCCCTCATGGCTATCATTAAACTCCCTTCCTACACACACAGGCAGGAAGCATAAAATTCAGAGAACCTGAGTTTAGCACCTGACTTTGCTAACAAGTTGAAATCATTGTATATCACTGTAATATTGTATATATCACGTTTGTGCTTGCTTTTTTTCTTTCTCATCTTTGTCTTTTGAGGAGGTGTTGATTTTGGTCTGTAGCATTTATACATACTTTGGATCAATGCTTTTAGCAAGAAGGTATTTTTTTAAGCAGGAAACATCAAAGCTGGAGGGCACTTCTAGGCAGGGAACTGGATAAAGCCTGTGACAGCACTTCATATAATCTGTGGCCTCATGATTTTAAGATTCACAGTATTTTATGGTGCATAAAGGTTGTTGAGAAGTCAATTTAGTCCCGTACCAGGAATTTTTTCTGCCTCTGCATTATACTATTCAGATAAGATGCTGACTGTAGCTTCCCAACAGCCTCTCAGAACAGGTATCTAACCTTGTGATTTATCCAGGTAATTTACAGTACTTGCCTATCTTGACCCAAACCATTTAAAATCAACTTGGGTATCCTCACAAGAAGTGAGGATATCCCTTTGAGCTCTGTTGCAGTCATACCCTGAAGAAGATAAACAGGTAGCTATACAGAGCCTCTCAAGTTCTGATCATGTCCCATAGTAGGTAACAACATGACTGTAATATAAATCAACAGCAAAAATGATGTGGGGAAATAGTAGGGTTTGGAATTTGGGAATGTATCAGATTTGGGACTGCAGTTCCCTTTTTACAATATGCCTTTCTCTAATCTTCAATATTTAAATTAAAAACTGTGATCTGTTTCACTTTAAACTCTCATATAAGTTTTTTTATTTCACATGGAGCACTCGTGAGCAAACATCAAGCCTTGAAATACATAGATAGACAGCAATCCATGAATTTGTTTTCTTTTTTCCATCTATCTTTCAACCAACTCAGCAAATCCTTTACATTTTTATAAGCCTCATTCTAACACAGAAGGAAACAAGGAAACAAATCACTATTATAAGAAATTGTGAAAAGGGAAACTGTAATGACACAGGCTTGACCTGGAATTCATAAAAGGAATTAAATTACTCCAATTATTTAAAAGCATATGTTATTCTATTATCTAAATCCATATAAGGAGCGGAATTTCTGCACTAAGTTTCTTTTGATCACAAAATAGAAATAAAATTCTTATCCCTTAAATTTAACATCCTGGTTTACAACCAGATGCATCAGGCACATGGAGAGATAAACAAGAGAAGATGACAGTGTCATAAAAACCTCTGTGTTGTAGGCAAGGACTTCAGTCCAGCATATATTTAAATTGGAGTGCACAACAGAGGCTAGGCCAGCACTTCACAGTCCCAAGGAGACTGCAATTAGCCTGTGCACAACTGCACCCATGTTAGGGCTCCTATGGAGCCAGACAAGTGGTTATGAGCAGTTTCAAGTGACTTCAGAGCTCCTATGGCACTTTTGCCTTGGCCTCTACTTCAAGTCCTTCAAAATAAATCAGAGTTGCACCAGGCATAGCCATCTGCAAAGTGGAGCTGGGAGCAACATGCCAAGAGGGAATTGACCTTTAAAAATCCTTTGGAAGTCACCTCCTGATCACCACTTAGCAGAGCACTTGGATGCAGAATCTGGACCCTTATGTCCCTAAAATAATATTCTTAAAACCAATTTTATGGAATAAAATTATTACTGTAAATGTGATTCTTGGCCTAATTTGCCAAGAGTGGTAGGAATTTATCGTTCCTATGAGGGATGATTGTCTTCATATTGCTAAGGGTTTGTTTTCCCTGAAATTGTCAGACAAAAGCATAGTTCCTGCAAAAGCAATTGAAAATATGGCTCACTGTTCCCCATTCCCAGAGTTTAGCCAGCTCTCTGCACACAGGGTTGCCTGTTCCTGCTATCTCTTCCTCAAGCAGGCTCGCTGCTCCCAGCACAAATGCAGAGCAATAGTTTAGATTGGCTGCTAGGGCTGGAAGTACCTGCCTCACTGAATAACATTAGCATTGATGTTTGCTGGTGTCTCATATCTCCTGCTCTCTTATTACAGCTTTGTCAGAGCTGGAAACCACTGAAGAAAATACAACCTAGTGTGTGAAAGCTCCATGGTTTAGCAGGGTCATAAAGGTTTTGGAAGAACTGGCCAAGACTTCACATACAGCTTTCTGCATTTTAACAAAGGGCAGAGCCTAGCTGAACAATTCATGGACAAGCTTTGCCTTCAATTTCTTCTTAGCTATACATGTGCATTCAAAATATTTTTGCCACTAGAAGATGAAAAAGCCACCTAAACTTCAGGAGATAAAAGAGAGGACAGATGTTATTGATGTTGTTGAGTTATGCAGGGGTCTGAATAAGAATTCATCACATGTCATAGTTATGACTGCTTTGCTATCACAGAGCACCAGATCCAAGAAATTTAATTCATCTTTTGGGAATGAGATGCTGGGAGATTTTGTCTCTTGCACTTTTGAAGCAGTAGAATTGAAGATAATTAAATTTGCTATGATGAATTGGCACACAAGAAATAAACAGATATTTTGTCTCTGAACCATGAGTTTTCTTCCTAGAAGTAGCCCCACATTTTGAATACCAAGCTGGATTATCCAGGTTAATGGGGGAACAAGGTCTTCCATTTCTGCTGAACTCACTGGAAACTGTGCAGACATTGTTCCATAAAACTGTGAGATTTTCAATCAAAATATGCTGCAGTGACCTATTTTCTCCATGCAAATGCCTCACCACCTCAATGTGATTCCTGTCACAGGAACTGACATATTTTGCTGTCATAGTCTCTGTTTGCAGATCCCCTCTAATGTGCTAGATTGATGCTGCTTCATCCAGGGATGTCTCTGATGGTCAGTGGAAGCCAAGCCCAAATGAGAATCCTAGACATTTAGTTCAGCCACCAAGTGTGTCTATGCTTTTCAGCTGTTTGCATCCAGCTTTTAAACAATATTTTAAAAATTATCAATAATTTTGTCCTTTACAAAAACCCATATGTTTTATTGAAGATCCTGAAAAAACATGAAAACACGACAATCATAAAACATGACTGGAGTGAAATAGTGAAATCCTTGTTCTTAAAAAAAATTGCTTTGGCTTCTTTAATTGCTTGAAGAGTTTGGGACTGCAGCTTGGCTTTTTACCACACAAACCATCTGCCTGGCACTGGCCTAGTGCTGACTTCAAGGGACAAATCTGACTGACTCACCACTGATGAATCATTGTCTCACTTGGGGATTTCCTCTGAAGTGTTCCACTCCAAATCATCATGAAAAGGACATTCTACTCATTCAATAGCATAAATAAGAATCAAGAAAAAAATTTAAGCAATATATAGTTACTGTGGCATAGTAAATCTGCTTAGTCCTTGAGTTTCAATATCAGTTTTGCTAAGTACAATGCTTTCAGCTGAGGATTTTGGGTTGTTTTGTCTTGGGTTTTTGTTGTTGTTTCTTTTTCTTTTCTTTTCTTTTCTTTTCTTTTCTTTTCTTTTCTTTTCTTTTCTTTTCTTTTCTTTTCTTTTCTTTTCTTTTCTTTTTTTCTTTTCTTCTTTTCTTTTCTCTTTTCTTTTCTTTTCTTTTCTTTTCTTTTCTTTTCTTTTCTTTTCTTTTCTTTTCTTTTCTTTTCTTTTCTTTCTTTTCTTTTCTTTTCTTTTCTCTCAAAGGCCTTCACTTAGTGTGACAGTTTTACATATCACTTTAATCACTTCAGAAGTTGTCTATTTATATAAGCTACTAATTGTTCTCCCCTCAAGCAGTAGCACTGCTCTCTGAGGTGTGCAGGTAATCGATCCTGCTAAAGACATGAATATTTCCACTAAATGCCAATCTAGAAAAAGTAATTAGATCAACAGAGGTAAAAGTGGGGGTCTGTTGCCAGGCAGAGAAAAGGCAAGAAATGAGGGCATTGATATTAAGAACAATTAGAAATGAGCAACGTAGGCAGTGGGAACTGTAGCAGAGAGAGGCAAGATGAATGTTGTGGTCAATGTATGGTATCAGGAAAGGGAAGTGATTTGCAGATAAAAGGAATGACAAAAAAGTAAACAGAGATTTGGATGGAACAGAGAGAGTCCAAAAATCTCTCAAAGATCTTATGTATTAGTCAAGTGGGAGAATGGAGTATTTTCTACTACTTTTATTATTATTATTATAGACTGCAAATTATCTTGGGAGGGTCTGCAGTTTATGATGTTTATATAAAATGTTATACAACATAGTTGCTGATGTTCTGTAATGTAATACAATATAGTTTGAAACATGCTGCATGTATTAATGAAACAACATACCTTTACCTTCTGTAAGGGCAATTTTCCAGTTCTGGCTCAGTAAAATGTTGAGGCAGCCCTAGAAGATTCTCTTTTGGGCACATCTCTCTCAGCCCACATTTCTTTGCATTTGTTCTGTTGCAGAATAAAATATCCACTGAAAATTTGAATTGTTTTTCCTTTGCATGTGACTATTAAACAATAAAGTTATAGCATATAATATTGATGTTGAAAAAAATAAATTCTGGTTTTGTAGCTTTTGGCAGTTGGCAATCTGTGTGAGTCCTTATACCTGTGTTTATGCTGAACACACTGTGCCTCAGCATGGTTCTGAGGTGGTGAATAGGACTGTGTGCACTGTAAGGTATTACCTCATAGAAATACCAAATGTTGAGATTCGTATTTACGTAATTGCTGCACATTACATAACAGCAGAATATCTAGTATTTGGCTTTTGGTTCTGTTGTTAATTCTTTTTCTTAAGGGAAGTGTCAAATTTGTTCCTGTTTGCTTAGCTGATTTAGAATAGGAGGTCAGTTCATGCTGAACTTCCAAACAACACAAAGCTAAAGAGGTTTTAAACAACCAAAGGCCAAGGGTTAACAAACACCACTGGTTCCAGGCAAGCCTGTGGGCTGGCAGGAGTAATGTGTTACTTAATGGACAAATAATCCCAAGCAGTGATGCCCAGCAGATTAAAACTGCTTTCAAAAATGTTACTTTAAAAACTAAATAGGAAAATGGTTCGTAAACTGCAATTTGCTATGACTAATGTAGGACTTGCTCGTAAAATAACCAATACCATTATAGAATTTGTGCAACCAGGGGTATCAGAGAAGTTTATTGTCTTATAATTCTAGTATAAAAGTTTACATTTTAGTCTCTTACTTTTTACAATGCCAAATACAAAGAAGCTCTTATTCTAACATAATCTTATAATTTTATAATAATTATCCAACATAAATTTAAAAATATAAAGTTTTGCCTCTTCTTAACTTTATTTTTTCTTAATAGTAAGAAGCAGCAATAAATGCATAGCCAAAAAACAATCAATTTCCCTAATTATTCCTATATTCCAATGGCCAAATGATAAACCTGATTTTAACTTTTTTATTTCTATATTGTCCAGAAGAGATTGTAGGTTGATTACCTATGAGTGGCAGTAATCAATTTAAAATATTCAAAGATATCATAGCTTTTTTTAGTGTGGACACCTACTGTATTTTTGCTACAAAGTCTGGGGGCTAATGAGAGTCTCTGGTTGCCCTCAGTGAAATTAGGATGGTTACCTCCTTAACCTATCTGCCAACTTCCCTCTTACCTCTCTCTACACTCAGGTGCTCCAAGGACAGAAATATTCACTGTGGGAGAATACTGTGTCCAGATAGAAAGGGCAATGACATATGTCTGTAAAGCAGCAGAAAAACTGTCTCATGCATAACTAATTTCTGGCTACCTGTAAGAAAATTTTGATGTTCAGGAAAAATTCTCTTTCTAATTACCAACCAGATTTAATAACAGTAGCAAGTAGCCACAGAAGATATCCAGGGGCTCCTCTGATTCCTACTGTATTCAGGCTCAGTTCCAAGTCTGTTACAGTTGGTATGTGTAGCTTACAGCAATTAAATTAACCCTTGACTTATAAAAATTAACACATAATGAAACCAAATAGAAAGCAGGGAGTTAATTTTTAAACCTATTTCAGAATAATTCTCTTTTTGTCTTTTACTTCTATATGAAACTTTGTAATATTGCAGATTTTTAGGGAGTTTGTCTATTTTCCCATATTCAGATCCAATGAGTGTAGAAAGGCAACCATCAAATTAGGCAAGATTTGGGCTTTTTAATGTGGGCTCTGTATTTATGCTACAGAAACTGGTTTTCAGTTAGCATAGATTCAAATTTATTAGCAGGGTAATCAAATGAAAAAGTTACATGAGGTTTGCCCAGCTTGCTTTCAAACAACAGAAACAGAGCTTCCTAAATTATATGGAATTCATCCCAAGGCTTTGAGTAGTTGCTGATCCAGTGATGAACATTTGCAGCCAGGCCACAGCACCCCCAGGTGTGAACTGGAACCTCTGGGAAGCACATTGCTTCATCCTTGATTCAGATTAAATCTTCTGCACCTGAAAGAGACACCTCCAGCTGTTCAGGTCAGAATGGATGCAATCATTTTAACCCTACTTAGCCTGGATAAGATATTTGATCTAGTTTCCAGTCAGCAAACACAAGATTATATTCTGAGCTGGTGTCAACCAAATTCAGTGGAGCTGTGTCAGTTTATAGCAGGTGGGGAATTAGCCTGGGCTTTTGTTTTCTCTTAAATCAAAGTTAGACCAAAGACAAACCCAAAGCCTCATCACATGGATTTGGAGTTTGTTGATAATCTGTGCAGGTGTTGTCTGTGGTGACCTCTGTATTGTCTAAATATGAGACAAAGCAAAATGCCTGTGTTTGTTATCTCTACTTTTCAGCACTGCACAGACACAGGGTCAGCCAGCCTGTTTGTCTGTAGGCAAAACAGTGTGTATCTTACAATAAAGCTCACATAGGGAAATAAAAGGGAAGTGATGAACATCATGTGAACATCTTATGAAGTACATGAACTTTAAAAAAACTAAGGAAAAAGAAATAATGCTTATCTTCATTAGAAATTAAAAATATTATCCATTTTCCAAAAAGTATTAAATAGAAGTTATTCTATAATGATAATAATTTGTTAATAGAACATAGTACAAATGTCTTTTTAAAACCTTAAAGGAAAAAATAATTTCCTTGAAGAGGGAGGATATTTCATTGCAACCAATATATTTCTCAGTAAAAGCCAGAATCAAATATACAAAGCCCCTCTGGAAATCCCTGCAACCATTTATGAAACCTCACTACTCTGCAGACTCACTATCTGGTTGATACCAGTAAAAGATTTCTGTCAATCCATCTCATCATCATTAAGGTAGGCCAGCTGAGCATCACAGAAAAGCAGCAACCAGGAGCATAGTGTCATATTTTGGAGAAAACTCATTTAATAACTGAAAGTAGAAATCAAAAATGATTGAAAATTTGTGTCAGTACACTTTGGAGGATAATCATATTTTAAGAACATCTCAATCTATTTTCACTTTTCAGAATTAATGCTATTTTCTTTTCATTCTATTTCTTTAACACTTTTACAGACACTTGCAGGCTTGTGTTTGATGCATACATGCAAATGTATTAGGATCTGTAAGAAACCTTGGAAACTGTTGAGTAGAGACAAAGCATTATATGGTCTGTCATGAAAGCCTGAACTGGCATTTGCCAGTATCATTAGGGAGCTGTGAAAACAAAAGTAACTTCAGAACAAGAATGAGAGCACATGATCTTAAAGTCCTGCACTTGGGTTAATTGAATTCCAGTAGGAAGAAGATCATGTGTCACTGTAGTATATGGTAGAGATAATTCATGCTATATAGGTATTTATATGTGTGTATAAAATATTGTGAAGATCCAAAGTTATGTCTTTGACCACTCTGGTTGGGAACAGAGTTCTATTTTCATTCAACCAGTTCCGGGACAGCGTTAAGATAATATCAGGTCTGTTACCTAATGAATGGGACAGTCCCGGGCCATCACTGATGATTTCCCTGGCATCTGCACCTGGGAGATGGCATCTAGACCTTCCTGGACCATGATTGATGGAATGTCCCAAATTCTCACAAGACCTGCACCTGGAATGATTACATCTGCTGTCTTCAGGAACTGGTATCACCCTACTACATATGAAAACAGACTCTGCCTGGACGCTCAGACATTCGTCTGGATCTCTGGATTCGTCTTTGTCTGTTCCTGCACATGTATGGATTCTGCTCTACATGTGAAGAGACACAAAGAAACGTGTGGTCACCCCTGCCTCAGGCAGAACAAACTGTATATGAGCTGGCTGCTGGAAGCGCTGGGGTGAAGCACTGGGGACACGCTGGCACTCTGTCAGTCAGAGCCCTGGTTCACCCAGCACCTGCACCCTGGGCTGACGCTGTCTTGGCTGTGGTGGTTTTACGAAATTCTTTATCGATCCAATAAATTTTTGTTAAATTTTTCATAAAAATGGCTACCGATTTGATCATTTATAACATCACTTTTAGTCACTTTAGTCTTTTTAACAGTGGAAAGAGCCAGCCCCTGAATAAATCACAACTCAGTATGTTTTAAATGAACTACAGACAGAAGACAAAAGTTTTGCCTTGTGAAATTCCTCATAATATCTGACTGCTGTTTCACTAGTACACTATTAGATCTCTGTTGAAATGTTTAAGAGACTCATACATGGGTCTTCTTTTTTTTCCTGAGGGATTCAAGGTGTCTCATGATTTAAGGTGCCTTGTCTTATCAGATGAACACCAGCATTACTCTCTCCTTACAAGAATAGTCCTCTAGGGCATCACAGGTTCTGCATTAAGTAGTGCTTTGAAATCCTCATGCTAAATTTCTCTTTCCCACAATTCCTCCTTGGATAAGTTAGACAAGTTACCATAATAAACCAAGTTTCTTTCTCCTAAATTCTTCTTATGGCCCAAACACTGCAGAGCAAGGTTGGATATTGCTAGCTCTGCTGCCAGATCTCAAGAAAACCTGTGATCTTTGCTGCAGCAGAAAATTTTGCTGAACATAACAGTTGGGGATTTAAATAATCATACAATATTTTGGGTTGGAAGGTACCTTTAAAGATCATCCAACTGGGCAAGAATGACTGCCCTGCAGGCTGCTCCACCTACCCCGAGAGCACAGAATGTGTGACTGAAGTGCTCACAAGGATTTAGTTCAAAAGCCACTGGGAAACTTACAATCCAATCACTATCTCACAGGTGACTGTCACTAGCCAGAGCTCATGTATGGTATGAAATGAAAGGCTGATTTTTTAGTGGGAATTTGAGGAAGTGGTGGCCCTGCAGATCTCTCTAATCCCCAGAGTTATGGTTTAAGGATCTCATGCAGCTCCCAAATCCACAGCTTTTCTTGCACATTAGCTGTGCATGTAGCATGTGTTTCATCCATCACTGGATTTCTGCAGTTATACCAAATTAAGAAGGGCTGACATGCTTTCTGGATTTAACATGAGCCAATTTTTTCTCCCCAGAAAGGCAACTGAACCTCTCACACACTTCAGCTGACACTAGGCAGTATCACCAGAGCATTTGCAGTATTTCCTAGGAATTCCCTGTAGGTCAGAAATAGCACAGCAATGCCAGTTGCTTATCAAGGGAAAAGTGGCGAGGTTGGAAAGCCAACCCCTATAACAGAGAACAGCAGATTGTGGCCTGCAAGCAGAGTGTCATGTGTCACCAGCACTCAGCACATAGGTGTGCAGCCCCTGCAGCACAAGGCCAAAGAGAAGAGCTGAAAAGGGACCCTGAGGACAGCTATGGCAGCTGTTTGCACCCCCCTGCACTGCTGGCTGCCACAGGTGGAACCAAGTGGTCACATGCACTGGGCTGTGGAAAGAATGTGTGCAGCCTGGCACAGAGAAGTGTCACTGGGTGTGACTTCCCCACAGACTGTGTTTGACAGTAGCTAACAGAGCCGTCTCCCCAGCTGACCCCTGAGCACAAAGGTGCTCTCAATAAAAGCTGCACCCAGCCTTCTCACAGTGTATCTTTTTGATGGCTAAGGCAGTTATTTGAAGCTAAACAGCAGTTCTTCAGGCTGTGTTGGACTCTGGTATGGGCACCCCCAAGCTACCACTAAGTGGTTCATTAATTCAGTGAAGGAAAAATTTCAGTCTTGAAATACATCACAGTAATATTAGAAAGATCTTGCACCAAAATGCATCAATCTGGGCAGACTGCCATGGTCATAAGATCAAGGAAAATAACACCAGAAAGGACCTCAAGAGGTCATCCAGCTCATCTCTCTACCCAAAGGCAGGACAAGCTCTATCTGAATAGCTATTCTATTCTTTCTAGTCTGTCCCTGGTGATGGACATCCCGTGCCTTTTCTGAGTAGCCTCCTATCACAGTGAACTGCTCCTAATATGCTAAACATTGCTTCAACTAGGACTAGTATTTCTTGACCTAGATGTGTCAGACTTGGCAATAGTTATTTTTTAATTTATCCCTTAATTTTCTACAACAGGTTCTTTATATATTTGAAGATGACTACCTCCCACCATTTTTTCCCCTAGAGTAAGCATAACCAAGTGCTTCAACTTTTCTTTCCATGCCAGAGTCCTTTAGTCAGTGACCTGATCATTGCTGTCCCTTTCCTCTAGACTCTATTTCATTGTTCTCACACTCTTTCTGCTTTCAGATAGAGCTTGGTGTAGACATGCCCTTGAGGGTTCTCTTAGGAAACATTTCATGAATATAGTTTTCTCTATAAGCAGAGGATAAGCAGAGAAACAGATACAAGTGAGCACTTGTCATAATTTTCCATGGAGTGTATATAACAGTTATAGTGCCCTTCCACTGTGGCAGCTATAGTTTTGTGAACTAAAACAATTTAAGTGACCTATGTAGGAGTGAGAGCTGCCCCAAGGGACATGGCTGAGATTAGCCACCTGAGCACTTAGCTTCCCAGGAATGAACAGTAAACAGCCCACACTATCACATCCTTCATCCTCCTAAACCACCAGATGTAAAACTCAACTGGCCATGACCATCCAGTCTCTGTTAAGTGCCTGTCAAGTCTGCACTAAATCTATTCAGGGGTGTTGAACATAGTTACACATCCATGCAGACTTTTGGTGAAGAGATATTTGATTTTTTTCTAAAAATAATTTTCTGCAGACGTGTTCATAGCAATACTGAGGCTACCTTGTGAGACTACCTTTCCTAATGGAAATGATCCTTTTCCCACACATTTGTGGAAAAGGAACAGTTAAGTAACAATGATTCTTTGCTCTGAAAACACCTCGCACAATGCTGAATTATGTGCTTTATAGGACTGACTTGGCCAAGTAACATAATTCAAACATGGACTATTCACAGTAAATCCCCAATTCAAAAGAATGGCAAAAAGATTTTACAAAATCGGAAAAAAAAATAGAAGGTGCTTCTTCTTACTTCTTTTACCACTGTACATATCCAGGACATATCACTTCCATACTGCTCTGAGAAGGCACATGGCTTGGACTGAGCCCCAGAGCCTCGGGGCTGGAGTAAGCCTCAGGAAAACACCCACTTCTCTGTCAGAGCCACACTCGTGCATGTGAGGATCACACTGGCTTTATTATTATCATTATTATTAACTTTATTATTATTTTACACTGAGGAAGATAAACCTTCCTGAGCGTGGATGAGGATGCAATGTTTAGCTACAAATGAATTTACTTGATTAGAGGTATTAATTAGATCACTGGGTCATACCTGTGTTATGTGTCAAGGTCAAATGCTTAGATTTCCCTGGAGTCACGGATATAATTTGTGTTACAGCAATACCACAATGTAGACTTATGAAACACTTTATGTTATTTTAACAATGTAGCCCTAATCACATGTATAACTTTAGGGTCTAAGAATAATACTTCTTGTCCTTAGACAAAATTCTTCTGATTCCTTTCTTATCTCAGCTTGTCTCCTCTCTGCTAAAAGCAAACCCAAACACTTTGTGCCACATTTTTATTTATGTTATAATTAAAACATCCTAATAATTTCTTATGGGGAGTGGTCTTGTTCAGTTCAATATGTACTCGGATGATTGCTCTCATAATTGATTGTTGTACATTGTTACACAATTATTTAACTCATTATTATAATCTCACTTCTGATACTTGCTTCATTTCTAGTTGCTAGTATAACTTCATCATATGACCAGTTCCTGACAAATCATTCGCATCAACATAATTTTAACAGTGTTCTTGCTTCCCAGAAAAATAAACATATAGTTAAAGGTTAAAGTCTTTGTGCCATTTTTTTTTAAGATGGAGCTTCTTGTCCTGATTTAGTTTTGGGGTTTTTTAGAAGAAATTAGTGTCAGTGAAATCATCTGCTTGCAGTGAAAAATACAATGGATGTATACTTAATTTTTTTCTTTTTTTTTTTAACTTTCTTTTATTCCTCATAATAATATCATAATCAACATTACTATCAGAAAAGTGGGCTCATGAAAAATAAAAAAAATCTTACTGGAGAAATAGCAAGTAGAGGTAGGTGACACCTGGGCAATTATAAGGAGGGCTGGCGAGACAAAAGCCTCCAGCAAGTGTTGTCCAGAGGGGAGCACATGAGCCCAGGCAAGCTGTTTGTCTGCTCCTCAGTCCACACTGACTTTGCACCTCAAACAAGCTGTGAGAAGTGATCTTCCACCTGGAGACTCTCTCCAAGTCATCTGCCAGCCGTGTGTATGATAAACACAGTTCTGTGATCACTCCAAATATTGAAAATCTTGAATCCTCATTGTTTTCCCAATAATTCCTACTTTGTTACTTTTTTCTTGCTGAAGGCTCAGCAACCAAACATTTCACTGATATTTTCAGGGTCTTTACTGTTGCCTCCAAGAGCAGCAATAGCTAATTGAGAGTCGATCACTGTGAGTGAGCAATGCAGGTTATTATTTTTCAGTGTCTAACTTCCATTTATTGACATTGATTTCATCTGTCATTTCATTGCTCAGTATCATGAGACTGGTCTATCACTCCCCACATCCAGCTTATGCTTTTACTATCCTGATTAATTCTGTATCATTACACATAAAATTACCTTTCAGCTCACCACCTTTGCACAATGTTTTTGTATTCAAATCCCTAGAGTGCTGAACAGTGCTGCAAGTTCCTTGCTGTGAAAAATTATTGTTCTCCCTGCCCTTTGATTCCTATCTTTTCACCTAGTAGTTTGGAAGTGTGTTTACTCCTTTACCCTATGACAATTCCATTTCATTAATGTTGTTGTTTATATATTTTTAAAAAGTTAAGTTAGTAAGTTTGAATCAGCATTATTCAAATAATCCTTGTCTTCTTCAGAGGATTGCCATGCTTTTGCAAAGTATGGCTTTTTTCTACAAAAGTTGTTCTGATTCTAGATCAATATATTTCATTTACCCTTTTGTCTACTAATTATTTGTAATTATAATTTCTACCAATTTTTCTGATAATCACATCTGACCTACTGACCTGCTAGAGCTCAGATTTTTACCTGTAGAGAAAATCTGCAGGATAGGCTGTTCCTTAATCTTTCCTATAATGACCATAAAGCAAGAAGGAAAAAAATAGTGTATAGTGTATAGACTTGTGCTAGTCTTTACCACAGTCTTATTTACTAATGAACCCTTTCTTTAATAGACTCCTTTGATTCTAAATTGCTTTAAAAGCTTCCTCTTCCTCCCCCACCATTTTTTTTCCCTTTTTCCTTTTTTCTTTTTATTTTTCTTTTTTTTTTCTGTTTGGAAAAAG
The DNA here is from genome assembly GCF_023055355.1 of Agelaius tricolor. Classification (NCBI taxonomy): domain Eukaryota; kingdom Metazoa; phylum Chordata; class Aves; order Passeriformes; family Icteridae; genus Agelaius; species Agelaius tricolor. Next base: position 51,406,999 of record NW_027269263.1, read on the forward strand.
AGTTATTCCATTTCTGAGGGAAGGCTTTTTCTGTTCTTCACATAATCCCCTGTCCTCTGCTGTTCAATCACAGTTTAGGGAAGAAAAATTGAAGAACACTGTCCTTTTATGCGTGTTTTTGATGAGTAGTGCAAATTTTCCAAGCTTCTAAGGGGGTGTAAAACCATTAGTATTTTAGCCTTTTAGCTAGAGTATTGCTTTTAACTCCTTTTCTCAGTTTAACACAATGCTATTCTTTAGTGGTAGGATGAGAATTTTTTTGTATGTTTGTTCATTATTGTTATTGTATTTTTTCATGCTTACAAGGATATGAAATTTGAATATTCTGTGTCCACTGTTGCATGGTGGCTTTTGGGTAACTCTTACGTTTTATCAGATATTGTGCATTAAATTCTGAGATATAAATCTAGAAATAATCCTTATTTTATTTTTTTTTTTACTTAGAGGTGCAATGTGCAGATAGTTACAATGATGTTTATTGTAAAGTTTATCAAATGTTCATTTAAGTTTTCTTTTAATAATCTAGACTTCTTAATTGTGCTCTGCTGTATGTGAGTATTCTTTATTGTGTCTTGGTTTTTCTCTTCTCTAGTCCTCTGTCTTAAATGGGAAGAATAGCACATATTTGTGCTGGATTGAAATTAGGAAGACAAATATTCTATAATTTATGAATAATAACTGGGAGATGCAATGATAACAAGATTCACAGAAGCACTCAAGATAAAAAATAAAAAGACAACACCCTTCAAAAACATCTGGTTTCTGCATGCAGTGCTGTTGTAAATATTGTGCCATAATCAGCATTAATGTCTATAGTTTTTATTTTTAACCTTTTGCTAATATAACACACAAGTTGTGATAGGCTTTGTACTTACATTTTGCAAATACTTATCATTAGAGGGAAAAATATATAGTAAGATAGGGAAGAAAGGGAAAAATGTCAGAGATATATTTCAGAATTTGTTTTTTTCCATATTGTAAAAGTGAGATATACCTGTATTTATACTTCTGTACAGAAATTTTTAATTGGTTGAATTTTGGTTGCATTTGTAGTTGTATTGAAAAAAATTCGTCTTAAGAAGCAATTTGCAGATGGTGGAAGCTGAAGGCTACATCAGGAGAGGAGTCCCAGGTGAAGCAATTTGCTTGGGAGACAGTGCAAACAGAAGAGAGAAAAATTAATGAAGAGAAAAGTGGATATGGAGCACTGGTGCACCAACAGGGATAGGGACGATCGAGCAGAAGGAAAGAACGGTCACACAGGAAAGGGGTGAGCTCTGTGCAGACCTCAAGGCAAGGCACTGATTAGATGCACCAGTGAAGCATAAGCCACTGAAAGAAATAAGGGAGTTGAGTCAAATGGATGAGCCAGACAATGATCTTTTCAGTGAGGTGAACTGGGGTAAAGCAGAGAGATCTCAGCATGGCCTTGCCAGGGAGCAAGCCCAAAGAACCCCCAGTGGCAGGCAGAGGCTCGTTGGAAAAGGCAGGGAAATGCATTTATAGTGTAGCAACTGTGCTGCTCAGTTTTTGCAGAACCACCCAAAACTCAGACAACCAACATATCTATAAAGCAAGCAGTGTTATACTGCAGGTGATTTGAGAAACTGTAAAACATCACTGTGCCATGTAAAATCCATTAGCCTGTGTCCTGATGTGTTGTGAGCGATGATGTAGCCCTATGTTTTGACATATTTGATTTAGGAGACTGACTTAAAACCCTATACTCTTATTATAAAAGATTGTAACTTAACAAACAAAAAGACGTGTTGTAAAATACTTGTATATATGAAAAAGAATATCCAAAGGCAGTTTTCAGGCAGCTCATAATTTCAAAAGCCTATTTCACAGCACTGGAGATAGTTTCATAATGTATGGATTAAGGTACTATATCTACATATTCTTTTACAATCTACAATAAAGGTACTGTTAAATCACAATTTTTCTCAATCATTATGATTAAAAGCATATATTTTATAGGCAGTAGGAAACAAACTAACATATAAGAAAGGCATGCTTTTGAATCATTCTTGGTATTATTTAATAGTCTGAAAATAGTACACTTATTTTTGCAATAAAAATCAGGTATTGTGTAAAGGTTTTTAGGTTCCTTAATAAGTCACAGAAATTGACTTTAGATTTAGTTATAAGAAGTTTCAAATAAATTCTTGTTATATATTTTCTCTATCTTACCTTCTAAAGAAGCATAACAGAGGCATTGATCTCACCTCATTTTACACAGCCATAATGTCAAAAAGTTCACCTAATCTACTTGTATATCTTCCTTTTATTTTCAGTAAGACATATGGGCATTTCCAGAATGCATCTCCTCCCAATGAAGAGATGAAAAATGAGTCAGATGAGTCACAGCACAAATGTCTATTTCTGTGAACAGTTGCCAAAGGAAGCCTTGGTCAGCAATTCAGGTGCAGAATTCTAATGTGTAAATAACTAAAGGGAGATGAAACCTATTCAGGAGGTCTAGTGACACCAGCAGCCAGAAAAAAGGGGAGACATAATGAATAATAAGAGGCTTTAGAAAGCAGGATGGATGGGTTTTCTCATGACAAGACTTACAGGAAGGAACAAATCTAGGAAAGTTCATATTTAAGTTCCTGAGATGAGGAGTGTAAGGCACAGATGACAAAAGCAGAAAATGTCCAGTGAAGTTTCAAGCAGCAGTGAAAGAAAGGAAATGAGGAGCCTAGCAAAATGCTCAAAGAAAAATGTGAAATGAAAAAAATGGGATAAAATGGACAAGTATCCCTTTGCTGAAAACAGGGAGACTGGGCATACCTTCTATTTTACTCCTTTAAAGGGAAATTATTTATGCTCTCCTGCAAGGTCTGTTGGAAAGAAGAAAGCAAAGAGGCTGGAGCTGCTCTGCCCCATCAGCACCACGCAGTGAAATATCTGCACTCCCAGGCATGGGGCAGAGCAGCAACTCTGATATGATGCAACTTCCCTTTCAGTGACCCTGCTACCTCTAACCTGCAACCCATTGTCACTTTAATAACAGCCTCAGATCTCTGATTTGCCCCAAAACTCCTTACAGGCTAAGGGATTGTTTTTTCTCTTTGGCTTTCTCTGTGGTCAGCTACATTATTTCTATAATAACACTCTTTATCAAGATCCTGATTTTGATCCAAATTTTCTGTCACAGTTGTGCACTTCTTTCCTTATGTGGGCTTATTTCACATCCTTAATATTAATTAAATGCAGAGGAGTGGTTTTTTTTCACATTAATTTCTTTTCTCAGATTTGTTCCTTTCTTTTTTCTCCAGTAATTGCAGTAGGATTAACTGCATTGTTAGAGTTCTGAATACAAATAAGAGGGTTTTTCCCTTTCTTTTCCCTGACTACATTTCTATTACTGCAATCACAAGTATTGTTAACAACATTAAAGCCCACAGCAGATGTGAACCAGGCTATAGTGAGAGAATATTTTGATTCCACAAAAAGGTTCAGTGCTGAAACATAATGTTCTTGCTTCCCAGCTATTACAGGGCAAACTAGCATGCACTTTTGAAAGTTAATATCTAATTTTCTAGATGTCTGCTGCCAATCTGTTTTCATTCTACTTCAATATAGAAGGCAATGAGAAGGGATTTTGCAAAGATTACTACTGGGCTCATTATTATTGCACAAGTAATTCTGGAAAACAAAATACCAAAACTCAGCTGATGATAACATAGTTATACAACAAACTCAGCTGCCCAGAACTCAGAGCTTGGAATGAGCCCCTAGAGGGGACCTCAGTCTCACACCCTTACAATGTAAATAAGCCCAACTTATCTGTTATGTTATGGCTTTAGTTGTATTGCAAAATAGGATTTATGTAGGAACTGAAGGGTTATGCAGTCTTTAACCTCTCTTTTTACTCTGTGTTTGAAAGATAAAGTAGGCCAGGAGTGAGCACTGAAAGCTGCTGCCATCAGGCAGAAATCCTCCAGGCATAAACTAGGTCTCTGTCAGGTATGAGGCTATGGGCAGTTTAATGGTCCTGGTGCCTCCAGCCTGAGCCCTGCTGCCCACAGACCCCAGACACTCCCAGGTGTCTTGTGTGGCATCTCCAGCTCTCCTGAGCTGCTCTCTGCTATCCTGCAGGCAGGGAATGAAGCAAAGTGGCATGACTTCTGTAACACTGCAGAAACTGCCAATATATTTCTACTTTTGGAGTGATTTGCCTCTACCAGAGGAGACAAATGAAGCTGCTGGTTCCAGGACAGAATAAAGGGAATTCCTTCATACTGGGAAGACTTCCTGCAAAAAATGGAGGTTGGCTTTGCCCCTACTTTTGCTAGAGGTGATTTTCTAAATATGACCTGTAACCATGTTTGAATTTCAAGCTGACAAAGTCTTTGAAGTTTTATAACATATGCAGTATATTGTTTCAATTATATTCCAGCTCTTATCCAGCCTCAAATGTTTGATTACAATAATATCCACCTGAAATGTACATTGGCATTTCAAGGCTGAGGCTAGGGAATCATGAGTGAACAGCAGTTAATAAACAGGAAAGAAAATTAAAAAAAAAATCAAACAAAACGTGTTAGAAACCCATACAAAACCAATAAAGTTGCATTAAAGAATTGCATGAAAATTGAGCCAAGTTTAAACCAGAAAAAACATTCTGTAATATGTTCTCTACCACAAGTGGGTACAAGCTTTGCATGTTCAGTAACCCTGAATTGCTGTTTCCTTTTCTAATTAAGGAAAAGAGCTTTCTAGGGATGTCCTCTGAACATTACAAGATGCTCCGAGGAGATGCCAAATCATAGTGGAAATATGTTTGCTCTCAGTGGGAGTACAAGCACTTGAGAACCCAGTTGTTTAGAGAAACAGAGATACCAGATGCTGGCACAAATGTTTTCTATATTCCTTCAAATAATTAGGCACCCCTAGATGTTTTAGTCTAGGTCAATTCTTTCAAACACTCAAGCTAATAAATTTGATAAAGTCTAGGGCCGCTATGAAGAAGCATTTACAGGACCACAAACATATTTTCAGGAGATACCTTCCCCACTTTCAAGTGGAGCTGAGCCAGCAGAATGTGTGCACACTCATCAGTGCCCTGAAAAGCAGAGCAGTGCTGATGGATCTCTTCCTTGTTTTGACAGCGTGCTTTAAGCAGAGGCTTAGTTATCTTATTTGTGACATAGGTCATAAGATAATCTTTTCCCTCATGTAGGATAAGAGGTCTTGTTTAAGCAGAAGAAGTTGTGAAGGACAAAAAAATATGTGGTAGGTGGCAATGGCAGAGTTGTAAACTGAAATATTTAATTTTCAGCTCAGTAAAACTTCTTTAACCGAAGTAAAGACCATCTTTCTAATTCTATATTTACCTGCCTCCAACACCTTTCCCTCTCTTATCCAAAGGCCTTTCCTTTTAGAGAAAAGAGTTTGTACATGAACTAAAAATTATAAGATAAAAATATTTCTGGGGAGAATGTATGTTGTGCTTGTCACACAAACAAACACTACACAGTGACTCCCAAACATGAGATGTGACATTCAGGTGCTCAGGTTCTCTAAAAATGCCATGCATGAAAGGGAGAGCTGAAACAGTCTCTCACTGCTACCTGTGCAAAAGAGAAAAAATTCATGCAAATTATGTACTTTATTTCTGTCTATAATAAATATAAGTGAGAGCAGAATAAAGCAAAAGGTGAGTCCCTCCCCAGAGGAAGATGCTTCAGAAGGCCCATGAGCTCTTTATCTCCCTCACATAAGCTCACATTTTAATGCCACAAGGTGTACATTAAATTAAGGATTCCTGTCTGTGCAATTATACCATTTTAAAGAGTTTGTTCAGCAGTTGTTGAAAATAAGTATCAGCTATTCTGGGCAATTAAATTTCATAGCTCAAAATGACAGAAGGAGCTTTCTCCATTAGCACAAGCAGTAGGGAAGAAGACATTATCTGATCTTAGAAATTATTCTTGCTAAAGGAAAACTGGAAGGACCATTGTCTCTTGCCAAATAATATTATTATTTTTTAAAGAAATATTAATTGATTTTATGTACTAGAAGGATGAAGAGCTGCTAAAACTGTTAGCTGCTCCACATGGCTGTGTTCATATTAGAAAATATATTTAGGTTTTCAGGAATAAGAACTTTCATCACCTGTTTGTACCATTCCCAGTACAACTGAGCTCTAGTGCCTGCCGATGGGCCCTGTAGTCTACTGTAAGTGATTATTTTACCAATGACAGAAAATCTAGTAGAGCTATCATGTTTCCTGAGTTTTCATGAGCAGAAAGGGAACTTCAATGAAATCAGCTACATCCTCCCTAAACCACAGGTTTTCTAAACATTATATATTGTTTAAAATTATTTGGTTGATCAACAAAACAAAGTCACCATATGTTTTTTCATATTCAATAGCTCTCCAGATGGGATGATTAAAAATGTACTGTAATTACATGATGTACAAAAATCAACATTATTTAAATTAATTGCATGAAACCATGACTAATACAGCAGAAGGTGTCAGAGATGCTTTCTGGCAGCAGCTACTAATTTGTGATCCAGAAAGACACGTGCAATATCTACCCAGCCTTGTGTAACAGTTCCACGTGTCACATCACCTTTTGGAAAATACCTAAGACACACACAAAAAGATATGGCATGCACAGTTTGAGTCAGAGGCAAGGTGAGATCTTGGACAAAATGCTACTCTAAAAATAAAAATGAGGTGTAGGGTCCCAGTACCTGCTCAACCCCAGAGGGAGAAAAAGAAGATAAAAGAGGTATAGAAGGCCTCTGCTAACTGGTCACCCATAAGTCAGAATTGGCAAAGCAGTAGAGACTGCACAAGTAAAATGACATGTGCCCCAAACCCAGGGTGACAGTGGGAGTCCTGAGCTTCATGAACTGCTCTGGGGAAAAATCTCTACAAAGAGGTGGGTGCTTAACACATTTATGTCTATAACTCTAAAATTTTTCTAAAACTTTGCTCTCCATAGACCAAAATCATATCCTGCAGTTTATGAGGGACAGGGCTGCCTAATGTTGCTACACCTGTGCCCTCACCTGGCTCCTGCAGGACACTAGGATATGCCAGTCTGGGCTTGGATCACTCCTCACCCTCCTGACCTTAAATCTCAGCGCAATTCCAACTCCCACATCAGGTACCTATGACACAAGACCCGAATATAGCTCTTTGTTCCCACTCTCAGCACACCTTCACGTGTGCTGCTCTCAGCTCACACCCGCAGCGCGCTCTGTCACCTGCCCCTGACAGAGAGTGCAGGAAGAAACATTCTCTGCTGTACTCTTTGCATCTTAACCTTACAGTTTATACTTTCTTACATTTGTTGTACTCTGGGCATAAAGATCAAGCCCAGAAGCCTTGATTTTTTACAAGAGAGTGTCTTTTGTGTTTTCCCTATAATTTCAGGCTAATAGCTATTCTGCAAAATTTACTGTTTTAGTCTCCCTGTGCTATCTTAGGATTTGCATATATAAGTCTTATCTCTTTTAATGGTGCTGGGAAGGATGTGCATAAATCCCCACATATAGAGATGAAATAATGTGACTCATAGGGCTTATTTATTTCACACTGGAGAACATGTTATAGCTATTGTAATCATCTCTACAGCTCTGATTGGTTATATGAAAGAAACAGGGACTCCATATATTGCTGTGTAACTTCATTTAATGATTACTGTAAAATCAAAACAACCTTTGCCATCAAAAAAAAAATTTCAAGCACTATACATTATAATATATACATTATATTTTTGACTGCTAATTAGTAATCCATTTTTTTCTACAGATATATAGCATTATTTTCTTTATATTATCTTTCATACAGTCTAGATACTGTGCATGCCATTTTAAGTTAATAAAATTAGACTCCTGCAATTATTCTTCACAGAATCCAATGATAGTATTAATAATTCCTTCAAATTGTTCTTCCAGACAATGTAATTTCTTCCAGTAAAATGTACAACATGTTCTCATTGAACATTTCATTAACTACTTCCCTTAGTGCTCTTTGGATTATCTTTACAATGGCATCCGTGTATTTGTGAAACATTTAGAGCATTGTTTTAAATTCCTCATTTTAGGTGTTGACATATGGATTTTTCACCTTTCACTGGGTTGCAAAGTCCTATGTATGCATTGAATCACAGGTATGTAGTTCTCATTTGAATTTCTACTGTGATTTTTTTACATTTCTTTTCTAGGTGAGAAGATGAAAAATGTGGGTCAAGGGTAACTCTTAGCCAAATGGCAGCGAACAGTGAAAGCTGAACCTATCTGATCTGGTAGATGTCTGTAATCACATGAGCTGAAATTGCTGTGGATCAGATGTCATTCTATTTGAATATTTGGAGAATCAGCAAAGTGAACTTGTTGCTAGCTGATAAAGATTTGTTAACTACAGTGGTTAATTTTTAACTGAGGGAGGGGGTCTAAACGTGTAGCAGGTTATTAAAAACATGGGGTTTTTAAAAGTAAAATGCTTTTCTGGTTTTCAGTATCTGTTGACAGCAAATCAATACCTTAGGGTATGTTCATATATTCATGGATTCAACAAATACTCATTCTTGAACTTTAGTTTGCAGGCTATCTAACTTGACTAAGAAGCAATGGTTAATAGGGCTTAGAAAAGCAGTGCAGACTGAAAACATTTTCTTTTCTGAAAAACAAAGGGGTGTTACCCCTTGCCCTTAATGAAGATAGTTGTTCAAATATTTAAGTTTCTGGATGGGCTCTGAGAGGTTAACCAGTAGATGCCTCAATCCCAAGTGTTCCCCCATCCACGTTACACCATCCCAAACAAAGACTTTTGCAGGCGTTCAGAAGCAGAGAAAATTTTCAAGTTAGACTCTAGCAGAGATGTGAGCTCCAAAGTGGGAAAAGGAACAGAGGATCTTTGAGAAACAGAGCAAAATAGGCAAAGAAGCCATCAGAAAAAAGCACAGGGGATCTCTGGGAAGGGAGGAGCATCTGAACTCACTGCTAATGGACACAAAGGCGTCTCTCTGAGCTCCACCTTCATTCAACCTTGCCTGGTGCTGGAGGGCACTGGCCACACTGCAGTGTCCCCCAGGCACTGCAGCCCTGTTAGGGCGTCCCACTTGCTGCTCTCCCTCAGCCCTGTGACAGCTCATCAGCACAGTGGCATGTCTGCCCAGGCAGGCCTCCCTGCAATTTTGTAATTGTGGCTTATACCAGGGAGATGGATCCTCACAGTCTGGGATCCTGCAAGCTGTGGGGGCTGCCAAGGGACATCCATGCTCTCACCCCAGCATGTAGGCACAGGGTGTCAGGAACCACTGGACATTTGGCTCAGTTTCAAAATCCCAGCAATACTGAAGGTTTTCCTTGATAAGCAGGACTTAGGGAATTTACGAAAATTTTCACAGGATAGGGGTGCTGGTCCCACCAAGCAGCACATTTTTGAGCAAGTTCAAGTGTTGTGGGGTACATGTGAAGGGAAACTGTGAAAAGCAGGCAGGAAGGACCTCAGATCAAGGTAGAGAGGAGCCAGCAGTTGTCCTGTGGATTGTCATCTGGGATGTAAGCAGAGTGAAGGCAGTGCTGTAGTAAGGCAGGATTTGATAAGATTGGATTTATTCTGTATGATCTGATTTGCATAGGTGGTGGAATCCTGCTAGTCTTTTTGGCTTCAATATTTAGATCAGGGATAATGTATTATATGGCGTGACAAGCTGTGGATTGAAAACACAGAATTTGTAACAACCATTTTCCAGAACACTCCTTTGATGCTAATGCTTATTTTGATACACCTACACAAAAAGAGTCATCTCCATAGAAACCTCATGAACCTTATGTCTTAAATAACTACTTTAAAGGACTTATCTTGAGAGTTATTGAGGACACTCAGCTCTCACTGTCTCCTAAAATAGCAATAACTCTAGAAACTGCAGTGCTATTTTCCACTGTGTATTAAAAAAGTGTAGACATTCAACTCAGATTAATGTAAAGAGTTCAATATTTTAATAAGCTGAAAAATAAATCTCTTTACATGTTCAAGTCATCTTTAACTTAATTTGTATATTTTTTTATCTGAGTGCATTCAAATAATGCATATGCAAACCTAAGTGATTTTCCACTGAATTAATCATTAAATATTGGTCTCAGATAGTTAATATTTTCTCTGTAGTCAGGGGAGAGAATAGGGTACCTGCAGACAAATATTGTGCCTAGTTCAGATTCCCTCTTCTCAGAGATTTGGTTCAGCAGCCTCATCCAGGATGTACCAATAGTGTACCAAAGTGATGGGTAATTGTAGGTTGAAGTTTCCTTTTTTAGAGATTGCAAAGAACTGTCATGACTAAACTTTTATTTCTCCAAAAGCCACTTTGTGCTTTGGCCAGTAGCTTTATGACATCTTATATTACTCATACTATGATACTAAATACTATTAGCTCAAAACATCTTGATTAAATGTCGTGCCTTTGACAGCCAGCTAAAAAAAAACCCATCCTTCTGATTGCCATTTGTAACTCTGTTAACAGGTATCCTCAGTTAATACTGATATCAGGTGATTATCCTCAAGCTCCTCAACTACTTTGAGAGTTTAATCTTTCAAAGTGGAGATTTTCCTTAGTCTGGAAGCAGAGTGAATCATGCTAAAGTCAAATCTTACATTGCAAAGTGCCTGAATAGAAGGAAGGCTGCACAGAGAGGGTAGCATTAGCAACAAGAGGTGCAGAGGAAAAATAACCTGGAAAAATAACCTGTGTTTACTGCAATGGCTTCTCCCTGGTTCCTGGAGGCCTAGAGAGGTTCTAGATCATCATGCCCTTAAATGACCTGTACAGTAACCTCTCAAAGGAGCCCTGAGTGATCAGATCAGATCGTAATGCTTTAGATCATAATGCTTTGACACTGGATTCTGTATCTCTGTGAGGTGATGCTCTGTGCCATGTAGATTTACTGGCAAAGGTCAGCTTTTGTTTTAGGTCTGTGCTCTATATCCCCAGGAATGTGTAAACATACCTGAAGATTTGCAAAAAGTTCATGGCCCAAAGGGTAGTATCAGAGGATTGCTGAATACATTTTTTTGGGAATGACCTCTGGAGGCCATCTATTCCCAGTTCTGCTAAAAGCAAAGTTAATTTCAAAGCTTTAAGCAGGTTTCTCAGAGTTATGTCCAATTATGTTATTTTTAAAAGAATTCCCAAGGATGAGGCAGCCTCTTCAAACAAGATACTCTGGTGCATGATGACTCTTATTGTGAAGTTCCCTTTTCAAAGTAAATAAAAGTATAAAAATGAAGAAGAATAAGCTTTTTTGCTGACCACCTCCATGAAACAAAAGCAAAACAAACCTTTTGTTTTAAACCAGTTTTATTTTCTGTTCCTGAAAACCTAGACAGCATAAACCTGAAGCATCTAAAAGGAGTGTAATACTCTTTATCAAGGGAAAATGAACAAGATTTGTAAATAGATACAGAATTGAAGACTGTCTCAGATTTACTTATCAGCAAGGATTTCCCTCAAACTCCATCCTGGAGCTGGTACTCAGGAATACTTCCCCCAGTGACAGTGTCACTAGTCAACAAATATCAACCTTCCTGGAAGAAAATTGGAGCAGTTGTGCCATGAAACCATGAGTTCAGAAAAGAGAGGAGTAAAGTAGAAGTCTACTTGGGATTAGAGGGCACTGGAGAAGCAAGTATTGGTGATAAGTATGCAGGAGCTTATCACTGTAATATCCAAGCAATTTTGGAACATATGATCATTTAATGCAGCCTTTATTTTAAATGATTTAATAAAATGTATGTTCAATTAGGAAGAGATTTTTTAAATTAACTTGTGATTTGATTGCCTGGGACTTTTTCAAGGATCCCATTGACAGGCTCATTTCAAGAAAGTATTGAGCACTGGGAATTTGGAATTGCCCATCCCTTTCTATTTGTTGAGCGTTATACATCCAAAATCACTATTCACTTTATTTACAAAGAGAATTCAGTTTGTATGCATAAGAATATCCATCAATTTGGCAAAAAGTACTCTTACTGGGCAGTAATTCTCTCTATGAGGAGCTTCAGGCATCTTCCACAGCCAGCCACTCTTTGAACCCAGAGGATAGCAGCCTTCCACAATCCCCCACAAATCCAGTCAATAGGTAATGTAATGTGTAACAAGAGACTGTGGTGTAAAGGGAAAAGATTGGCTTTGCTTCAGAAATTTGATGATGCATATTCTGCAGTCTACTGTTGCAGAAGTGCATGTACACATTAAATGTTACCCTCCAATTCCACTAAGGTTATGTAAAAAAGAATGCAACTTTTAATTATCAAAGCCAAAAAGGGAGTGTTTTCCTTGATTTCCTTTCCTTAGCCACATCAATGCTTTATATAACATTCTACCTGCTGGCTATCTCTTCTTTTGCTAGAAGATAAACTGTGAAGTGTAGGCACCATGTCTTTCTCATATTTTTGTTTTCAGCCTAACACAGCAGCAGCCAGGGGCCTCTGGTTGCTGCACAAAATGGTCCTGATAAACATTTGTTTGGATACCAGGAAATGTGACAGCAGTATACACATTTTTAAATATTTTGCCCTGCAGTTAGAATATATGTTTGTTCATCTCAGCAGAGCATGTTAGCTGAGGTTCAGTGACTCACTAAACTCTGGTCATGTGGGCTTTTTGTGAGCTTAGAGTGCAGACAGAGGTTGCTCGTGTCTGCCTGCAGTGCATGCATGTACCCCGAGTCCCTTGTGGATCTCGGTCTAAATTCTAGAGCTGCACAGATAATGGATCTTTGTCAGCATGGTTGCTGAGTCAAAAACTCTGTCTGTGTGTATGTTGTGGAGGGGGGAAGCCAGCAATGTGCAAGCCATGTTGTTTTGTTCTGCTTTAGTGCAAAATGCTTCATTTGAAGGGAACCCTCGAGGTGAAATGGCTTTCTTTCTGAGAGTTTTGAGGAGCTCTCCTGCTTTTGCAGGGCTGCAAGCTCTGACCAAATAGTACCAGCAAAAGTGTCCACAAGTGTATACTGCAAACGAGACCAGCTACTGTCATCACAAGAAGAATCAGGATGGCTGAGCCTCACATCAGGCTAGAGAAGGTGTGAAGTGCAGCTGTTACCACAGGGGAAGCTCTTCTGCCCCACCGGCTGCATCCCACCAGCACTGCATACTGCTGCAGTGTCAGTGCAGCACTTTGGGATATCCCTCCTGTCCTCAGTGTAGAGGAGACCAAGAGCACATTTACCTCCAGACCTTCAGAGTTTTCCACTGTGTGATCCAATGAGTGAGCCAAACTTCAAAGTAGAAGAGCCACTGCACAGCCCTTCTTTTTCTCATACACTGCTTTTTCTCTGCCTTATGTATCTCTAAATGCATCTACTTCTAAGTAAACATAACTCCAGAATGCCAAATTTCTCAAAGTCACTCAAAGAGAATTTGTTCTGCCTTATGTTATCAGGACAGATTTAATGTTAAAACTACTAATCAGGGCCCATTCCTTCTTCATCAGCTGGTTTTTTGATATGGCTGTCACAAGAGATGGGCACCAAAGCCAGTGCTTGTTCCCAGCCTCATGGAAAGGAGGTCTGTCAAATTAAGCCTAATGTGCATACTGCATTCCTAGTACACCGTTCAGACACATCTGCCATGCCCTAGAGACTGCCCATCACCTGTGCTGGGAGCTTCATTTCAGTGTATTCATGATACAAATTTGTTTTGAACTCATATAATAAATCTCAGTCTTGAAGATTGTTGTTGTATGAGCCAAAAACTGTATGCAGCTTGTTGAAATCAGTTTGTGGTTCAGGACAGCTACTTGACACTCTCCTTGGCATCACTGACCTCTTTCCCTTTTTTATTGCTGACATCTACATATAAAAGTAGTAAAAAACAGTTTCTGACATTTCTAAACTACTGTTCTTAACAGATTGCATCACACTTCCTACAGACAGTGTCAATTGTTTGGCCAGCCTGAGGCAGTCTCTGCCCAAGGCTCTGAGGGTGCTGGAAAGCCAATGAACTCAGCACCCAGCATGATTTGGCCTTGCTACAACAAGGTGACCTGGTGAACGAGCAACCTGGCTGCCAGCAGAGCCCTTTGGGAACAGGTGGCAGCGTGATCATGTAATTTCCTTTCCATGAGCAGCCTGGCAGGTGCCCTCTGTGCTAGACCAAGAACTTTGGTCTCTGGCCAGCAAAGGTCTGTGAGTCCCTACTGTAAAGATCTAATGCAGTCACCACAGCAAAATTAAAAAAAAAAAAAAAAAAGCCAAACAAGCACCTCTGCCCTTTTCTCCCCCACAAATATACTAAATGCCTGTCTCAAAGTGAATGGGCAGCTGTGTGTTAAAGGTCAAATTCCAGATGTTGCAACTCAGTTTTGTTGCAATCCTGCAATAGCAGCAAGCAAACGCTCAGTAAGGAGAGAGGAAACAACTAAGAAACTGCCATATGAAATAGCTTGTTCCTTCAAAACTGAATGGAACAAAAAGTGATGTTACACAAACTTATCAGAAATGGCAACAAACTGGGAAGATTTCTTTACAAGCCTACATATAACTTGAATATTTTTTGAATAACATAGTTAGACCTCTTATGATAGCATTTAAATAAAACAGGAATTCTATCTCTGTGTGATCAAATGGACACAATTCCATGATATAGTTTTTTGAGTTAATAAGTTTCCCCAAAAGTTTATACACTCAGCTTTCATGGGTTTATCTTCAATAGTTTTTCTCAAAATTACTAGGAAAAGTTTTCTTCTCAGACTAAATTTTTTTCTGCTAATATTTTTTAGCAATTTCAAATCCAAGAAAATAGAGAAAAATGAAAAAAAGTCTGCTTATCTTTAAAAATTGTTTAAACCTCCTTACTGAAAGGTCATAACTCTGAGCAGAGTCCTAAGTATAGTGTGATCATATTTGCAAGAACATACTTTTTCCTACCCAATAAACTGACAAACCTAATCTAATCTGTATTGTGTAATTATAAAATCTCCATTCAAGAGAGCCTTGAAAGCTCAGAGCAGAATTCCCTGAAGATTTGGATTACAAAGACCACTCTCTGTTCCCTCAAATGCCCCATGTTTCTATTTGTCAGCAAATGAGTGGGGCAAAGACCTTATGAAATTATGGTGATTGCTTAATGAAATACAGAGCACCATTCACACTTGCCAAGGGATTGCATGAGTGAGCTACATTCTGGCATGTAGTTGTATCCTAATGTCTACTTCCTGAATAAGACATTTTTAATAATTTTGTTATTGTTAAGATGGTTTAGGTAAAGTGTTTGTGCTGAGCCTAAGTAAAGATCTATCAGAAGTGAGAGGGTTATATTTGCATTGCACTATGCTGCAATATGAGAAGATACTCCAGGTAGTGCCACACAAGCTGGGTCTCAAACTGGAAGCCATGTAGCTGTAGCAGCACAAAAGCTCTGCTGGCCACAAAATTATGCTGATGCAGTTTTTCTGAGATTCACTTGTGTCAAATCTCTACATGGTGCTAACCAGACATATCTAGACACTATCAAAAACAGCATCAAAACTGAGGTATGACACTTGTATTAGCAGACAAAGATAAACATCAGTACAGGGTACATCTATACCTTGGCCTATCAAATGTAGGAAAACCTTCTTATGTGTTCAGGAAAGATCATAATTTCCTAGGTTGAACCTCGTAAAACTTGAAATTGGCCTTTGGGAGAAATAGGACTGAAACTTTTGAGAATATATAAAATAATAGTCTAGAACTTAAGTTCTAGAGTGAGAGTCCAGATTGCAGATATAAATCTGAAAATAATGTAGAAATTCAAAGACTTCCCAAAAGGTGCCCAAGAAAGCTGAATAACTTTCTTTAATGAGTTAGATCATACGCTGCTGCTAGAACAAGTGCGGTCCAAGCCACATGAGTACTGTGGCATGACTACCACATCCTCCCAGTAGATGAATGGCTGAATGAATGGATGTATGAATGAATGAGTGAGTGAATGAGTAAATCATTACAAGGTCTATTACAAGCAGAGTTAGTGTTATAGCGAAGTCTGGAATCAGTCAGATTTCTTATGTACCTGGTTATGTTTAAAGTGAAAAAGCAGCAGTACAAAGTCTTTTACAAAAAGGTTTTCTTGTGAAAGCCTTCTTCAAGAATGCTTACTTTTATATATAAGATTACTTAGCAAAGACAGATCATTTTGTGTTTTTATCAGCAGTGAAAGAGAGTCTGTAAATAAATGGAAGGAAAAAAACAAAATCTTCACCCTTAAAATAAATTTGAAATTATTTCATCAAAATTAAAGTTTTGACAGCTAAGATATTTGAGTATGTCATCTCTGTAACTAAAAGTCTCTGTTAAAGTGAAGCAGGTAATTCAGACTTTATTTCTTGATTTGCCATACCAGAACTGTGTAACCCAACTTTTCTGTATGGGTTTCTCCAGCTTTGTTCTATCTGTGCCCTTGCCATGGGTCATACATTGCTCAAGTCTCTAATAGCAATTATGGTCTTTGAGGCATTACCCCACTCTTGAAATTAACTGAAAATGGTCAATACATTCATTAGTGTTGCAGTCCCATAAATGGAATTTCTTAAGCTAAATACGCACCCCCAGAACAAGCATTGAGACTGAAACAGACTGAAGATAGGTACAGACTCAGACACTCCTGATCTTGATAAAGGCCTGAGGGAAAGAGCCCTAATCCTCAATCTCTGCTTTTGACACTCAGAAGGTAGAGATCTTTGTGTTCCAGCATGGAGAAAGTCTACATGTCCCAAGACAAACTCTCACTGATTTCAGGAACAGTCCATACTACAGTGCTTATTCAGGTACCTGTTTTGAATTTTAGAATAAGAAACCACAACACACAAGAAGAAGGTATTTTTAATGTTGTTTGTTTGTTTTTCCCAATAGCTCTAAAATTTCCAGAAGGCAGAGTGAGTGTTATGTTGTCAGAACCCAATGATGTGAACAATTTCCAGATTTAGGATCAATCTCTGAACAATGGCTTAAACATTTCATTTCTGTGGAAGCACTTGTGCAGAGAAATATGCACATTTATGCTTTTACAACATTCTTCAGAATCACATAGATTGTGAGAGCTGAATCATTACAAAGGTCATATTATTTTTATGTTACCAAATAACGCAAACAAAAGACTTAGAAATTTGCAATAAATTTGCCAGTTACATTGCCTGAATTAAATAAAAGCTATAGCATTCCCTATAAATATCATAATTTGAAGTAACCTCAGAGAAAACATTACTCCTGGAGAGCAGTTAGGTGCTTTGAATAGCAGTTGACAAGTAGCAACAAATCTCTATCCTAGTTGTGGAAATGTTCAGTTCACTATGCAACTCTGGCTACTTGAATGAAATGATGCAGTGATTAGTAGTTGTATGCTTCTGGAACATAATCAAGATAATTTTGAAAACAGACTTCTTAAAATCCTCAATTTTAAAATATAGGTTTTTCCTATGAGTGTTATTGTTGTAGTTCTCATCTGCTTTGTGTTCATGAAATGAAAAAAAATACAAAAATTATCACTTTTTTTGATCACTTTTCTTTTTTTTTTCCTTTTTTTTTTTCTGAAAACAAGGAAATCTTACAGTTCTAGAAAAGGTCAAGGGCCTCTTAAGTCTTCAACACCTAACACATCAAGTGACACTCCCCTGATTAAATCAAGTCACAGGATGTGTGCCCTACGGGTATTGGTTAAACTGTTCTGGAGCTAAGTGGATTAGACTGGCATCCTGCATTTTACTTGAAAGTGTACTATGCCAGAAAGGTCAACAATATTTCAAGGAAGTTGTTAATTGAAATCAACCAAATGAGACAACTCTCTTCCTGGAGGAAAACTTTGTCCAGCCTAGCTTTGCCTTCAGGATAATACAGATCAGAACTGGCATTTAGGCATTTTGATCAGAATTTAGCTGTTGATCAGTTTGCACAGCAAAAGCAATGATTCATGCAGTTTAACAACTCTCCCCAGATCTTCAGAAAACTGCAGCATTTTTTCTGTATTTCTTCATTACTCTTATATAGGAAAAAGAGTATATTTCATCCTGAATGAGGATGATCTATGGTTGCAAGACTTTACTTATTTTAAGTTTGTAAAATTGCAGATATGACAACTTCTATCATGAGTATCCAGCACATCCTCTGGGATGTTCATGCCTTGGAAAATGGAGAAATAACTTAATTTGACTGCAGTTGTGGTTACTTCGGGTTTTTGGGAAGGGGGAAAAAACTTTTATTAGAAGTGGGTATAATGGTGGGTAGAATGGAGAAAAATAGATACAACTTCATGTACACATTTTTTTATCTATAAGACAAAAAAAAAAGGGTTTTGTCAATGTCCAGATCTTAGCTGTGATTCTCTGTTCTCTAAGACTTCACTTTGTAAATGTTACTGCTTCAGAGGGAAACTGTATTTTAAAACAGATTCAATGAAAGCTTAGAATTGTTCCCATTTCTTCATCAAGAATGCTGCACTTAGCCAGATAATAGCAGAAATAGGCGAGAGTGAATTTCTATTAAAACAAAATATTCCTTTTCCAATTTTTATTTTAAGTAGAAGAATCTAAGCCCTTAGTATTTCCATGGAATCTGAATGCACTTCACAGAGTTCATCTCTCTCTCATTACATGGTTGAAAGTGAATGCTGGGAGAGAAAACTTGCAGCACAATATTAGAGACTGCTGCCAGACTTCCAAAAAATGACCTATCCCCTAAACGAGAGTACTTCACTCTCAGTCACAAGATCATCCCAGTACATGAGTTACCTAAATGGAGTAGCAGTGCATGTAAGGGTCATTATAAGCAATAATTTACTTAAGTAAGTTATTAATATTACTTAAGTAAGTTTTTCTCCACCTGAATATGAGGAAGAATTTCCTTCCTGTTCGAGTGACTGCACACTGGAACAGGTTGCCCAGAGAAGTTGTGGAGTCTCCCTCACTGGAGATAGTCAAGAACAGTCTGGACACAATCCTGTGCCCAGTGCTTTGGGATGACCCTGCTTGAGTGGGGAGGTTGGACAAGTTGACTCATTAAGGTGGTCCCTTCCAACCCTACCCATCCTGTGACTCTGATTCTGTGGTTCTGTGATTCTGTGGAGTGTACTGTCAGACATGTCTGTCAGCCTCACACAAAGGCAAGCTGCCATTCACTGTAACTACTTGCCAAATGATTTTAGGTTTCTATAAATTTAGTCCCATACGAGTAAAAAGAGCCAACGTCAATTGCTTATACCATCATTACTGGTGTTGTGGCTCTGTTCTCGTCCATGCCTCAGCTGGAGCAGGCAGCCCATCTCACAGGTAATCTGCCTGCTTGCCACCTGACATGCAGTGTTACTGCACTTAACACTTTTGCAGGGCTCAAAGATCTGTCTTTACCTTCATATTACCATGACCTTTGCCTATGACTATTTATTTTCTACAAGTATTTGACAGAAAGGGGAAGGCGTCAGTAAACCTGTGCTTTAGTTCCACTTCCCTAAATACTCCAGCTTAAATTGTGCTTGTTTATATGTTCCATACCTCCAGTGTGGCTTCCTTCAGAAGGACAACTTAATGACAAGGATGCTGCAACTTAAATACTAACAATCTTCCTATATCCAAAGTCTGACTAATATGTGGGAGCTATTAAATAATTATACTAAATGTTAGACTTGAGTGCCCTTTCTACCATATCTACCATATATGTGGGTGAGGATTCTTGATCATTGACATTTGTTGGGACAGCAGATTTTGCCTCTGAAAAGAAATTAAAAAAAAAAACAAAAAAAAAAAAAACCAAAACACTGTTGCTAGAGAAATGGTTTCAATAGTTTTCAAATTTTATTTTTAGGAAGCACCCAGAATAGTTTGGACAAGATGACTGAGAAAGACAGAAGCAGTTTAAGGCATCTCTATTGCCAATTCAGCTGGGAGCATCCAAACACCAAAGCTGTTCCCAGATTACTGTATTACTGTTTCTGCACTTTCAGTGTGTCTGGAGACATGATCAGTGACTTCTCTCTGGTAAATGCCTCAGCACTCTTCCCTAGAAAGCTGCGTTAAGGCTGCAGTGATCTGTGCAACACATGAAATGGGAGAGCAGTAGGTTAGCAGTGGTGCACAAAGCCCAGGCAGAGCAACTCATACACATGGAACCAGGCTTAAAGTCAGCTGTGGTCTAATGCATGCAGAGAGCCTAACAGCAGGGCTCCTAAGGACCTCTCTTTCCATAACTGTGACACCATTGTGACTCTATTTTAAACTATGTCATTTACTAAGATAGTTATGGACATTAGTATAATGCATTTGTAAACATATGTACACACGTAATATATTTAAGTAGTACAAGGAAATTCTGTGCAAATTGGCTGCTCATTGTGGGCCCTGCCCTGAGAGGTGCACAGGACAGACCCACACCCAGGACAATGCCCCTGCACTGCTGAGAGAAGGGAAGACTTACCCTCCCTTCAGTGGCAAAGGGTAACCAGATTTCAGGTCTATGTCAGGGTGCTTTCCACTCAACAGGACACCCTGTAAGCATGTGGGCATGAAACAGACCCAGCTGCACTGGCTCTCCCTCACTTGTGCCTATCTTCTCATGATGCCCTCTGAGCCACCACACACAAATTCTCCTGGTCTGAACTGCTTTCAGGCACTCTGCCACTTGCTTCTGCAGGCCTGACCCCAGTGATCCTTGCTCCAAATCACATGTTGGTCACTGCAATCATCTGAGTAAAAAAAAAAAAAAAAAAGCCAGAGTACAAACTGGAATGAATTCAAGCCTCATGTGACTATGTCCTGTTCATTGTATGCTTCATTGACTTTAGCACAGACACACTGTACTAGCCACAGATATTTTGTAAATACCATCAGCAGCATAATTTAAGTCTGTTCAGATGAGGGTGGAAGAATTTTTCTTACGTGGATGGTACTTTTAATGGTCTGGGTTTTGGAAGATAGAAAGCTTAACACATACTTTCCTGAGAACACAGTGAGATCCTTTAAAAACAACACATGCAAGAAATGAAGGCTGCATACTGACAAAAAATCAGAACTCTATGTTTTATTACTGTAAACATCATTTCAACAAGCAAATACTTATAAATTAATAGATAGAAGTAAATACTCCCACTTTCTTATAGAAAGGATACTTTAAATCATTGAGGAGAAATACACCAGTTCTTGGTTTGTGTTCCTCATGATGGCTTTTTTCCTCATAATTTTATTTCTAATAATCCATCTAAATAAAAGCCTTTCATTCCCTTACCTACATTGGGAAATACAAAGAGTTAGGAAGCAAAAAGAGTTTTATTGCATGACAAACAAACAAAGAACAGTAAAATATGGTCTCTCCTGGCAATGTAAACAATATCACCAAAGTACTGGTACATTGATCCAAAGTCCTTTCTGGTTTGCACTGCTGTTAATGTAGTTATTCCGGGTTTACACTAGTGTACCAAGGAGCAGAATTTGTTCCATTCAAAGATCAGTTTTATCTTTGGATCAGTTGCTGTCCTTTCTGAATATCAGGCACTGTTTTCCACAGGCTGGCATTTGAATGTTTAACAATTTCTGAGTCGCATGAGAGAGAAATGAGTAAATATGTCAACTCACTGCTCAGTCAGGACAGCTCATCAGTCACTCTGATTAGGCACATTGACTCCTCCAGCACTAAGAACATAAGAAGGAGGACTGGGCTCATCCAGCCGTCATTAGCCATCAGAAAATCAGGCATCTGCTCTGATAAGTAACTGCAATGCAGCCAGAAGTGAGGGACAGGGACCTTGAGCAGGGGAGGTTGTTATTTGTCTCTTAAAAGCTTAGAAAGGAGTGAGTTTCCCTTTAGATTTATATATTTTTTTAAAATAAATTTTCTTCACTGAGAATAATCTGAATTTGTGACAAGGTCTCCCTTTTAAATGGCTACACTTAAAAGATCCAGGCCCCACCTGCAAATGCTATTGCCTGAGTGCTTAAGGATATCAAATCCTTAAAGACTAGGCTTCAAATTCTGTGCCACTGGAAGCAAATGGACTGAATCACTAAAATTAACTAAAAAGGGGGAAATGGGAATGGAAAATTACTGGGATACAAACAATACCTTGGGGTATAAAAGAGTTGCTTGCAAATATAGCACTTTACTCACATATACAAAGTGAACTGATTGCCAAATCTGTGGTCAGGAAGACATTCTTCCCCACCTCCTTAAACATGCTGTTTGAGATCTAAATATTTTTGTTGTCTTTCTTGGGCACACTGAGTCAGGCATCATTTGCTTCATGAAGAGGGCATGTCCCCATAACCGGTATCGGGTGACCCCAGCAAGAGTGCAGACTTGTGGGCAGTTCTTCTACACCATCTCTTAATGTTTATGATTAGAGCTTAGCTTGAAGGTGATGAAACAAATAGAAAATAAAAAAAAAGAAAAAGGCTACTTTTTACAAATGTTTTACAAGCTATCCTTAAACTGACACTTTGCTTCCACAAAGAGCAGAAGTAAAGGCATGAGGAAGTTTCTTTGGTTCATAAATTTAATTGAGCCATAGTTACGCCAATTTTTCTGACTAATTGGGAATGATGAGATGTTGGCAAGCCCTTTAAACACTGCACTCCCACACATGTAACTCTTCACAGACCAAAGGCAGGCACCCAATTATACATACAGATATTTATACACTACAGTTTTTATTTAGGCATATGAAAAAAGACAACTGCAGGGGGTTTTTTAAGCTGCCCACAAGAATTATCCACAACAAGAGTATAATGAGGAAAAAAAAAAGATAGAGGGAGAGAGAAATATGGTCAGAAATTACTTTTTTCATTTGCCATTTCAGAAATATATCAAAAAGGCAGAAACATTTTTCAGAATTTCTCTTCTGATTAGCTTGTATCTGGCTCACAGGTTACTGTTAACCATTCTATTGATAGAACTATCAATTAACAGCCTTTTCTTCTCTGACATTCTATCACCATATATATTGAAAATCTCTTAAAGCAAAAATTAACATCATGTTTCCATCACACATTTTCTAGTTTTGAGTTAAGACTAATCCACATGTCTTCATAACTGACAGAAAAATCCAAAATAGCTTGTTATTTATCAGATTTTTCTGGATGTAGGTAAAAACAACTGTCTTGTTTTCCGAATAGGAAAGAGAGAAACAAAGTAGTACCATAACCATCAGACTCTGTTTACTGAAGGGTCTCCTTTGTCAAGATTTTAGTTGTCTCTCCATGACAGGTCTAAAGTTGCTATGGTTTGCAGCTGGGACAATAGAATTGCTCTTAGACATTTTCTTGTAAGATTTTTATTACCATTTCTATCCCAAGAAACTAAGAGCTGGTTTGGAACCCTATGGTCAGGCCCAGTTCCCAGTTAATGCAAGGCACCTTACATTCATGAAAATGAATGAAGTTAACTCTCTGAACACAAATAAATATTTGACCCCTGAAGAGCACAGCTGAAGAGCCAAACTAAATCAATTGTAAATGAGCTAAAACACATGTTCAGTACAGCTTTGCAAAGAGCTGTCAAGAGCTGCCCAGAGCCTCCCCTAAAGTGGCATATGGCCTGACTGGGATAGGATAGGATAGGATAGGATAGGATAGGATAGGATAGGATAGGATAGGATAGGATAGGATAGGATAGGATAGGAAGTGATGAATTACAGCATCTCCTTTGAAGAGGTGTTTTGTGCTCACTGACTGACTCTTAAGTGGGAAGACATTTTCCACATACCTTCACATATTGTGCCTGATAGATACTTCCCAGTGTCTCCTTTAAAATTCTAGTGTTCAATGTCAATAGGAAGGTATCTAAAACTCTTTTTGTGTTCTTTGATACTTTTAAATATTTTTTTTCCTTTATATTACTTCTCTCTGTGACTAACTTCTGGCTTGCAAGACTTTAGCAAGAATTTCTGGATAAATTATGGAGTGTAGGTACAATAGTTTGAAATTCACTCTTCCATAGAATAAGATTAGAGGAGGGATATGGGATTTGAGATGCACTGTTAATTCACGGCTGAATTCCCCATTAATCAACTATTAACTCAAATTATTTCACTATGTAGAAACTAGAATTCTTCTCAAAATAATGATGTAAAACTGATGTATCCATCCATTGATGAAGGTAAACAAGTAAAATTAAATGAAAACCAAAACACTTGGAAACCTCATAAAGTGTTGACTACTGTGCAAGAGGGACACTAATATTTTACTACTACTACTACTGCCTCATCATTTTCCTTTGCAATTCTCACCCTTCATTTGCTGTGTTAGGGCTGTGAATTTTCTAGCATGGGAGCTGGGTCTTTGTTCTGTTCTTTGCAGGGAGATCATATCAATAAATTGTAGGGTGGAATTTCACACTGTTCGCACTGCTGTCAATGGGCATTTTACGTTGAACTCTTTGTGAGAAGAGTATGAGTCACACAGCACATTTCTGAAAACTCCAAACCCTCTATATGCAAGGAGTAGTAAGTCCAGTTTAGACTGTTCCTTTTCCCTGTCCTGCTCACTTTAATTGCTTTCAGCAGAGGAAGAAAGAAACTTTCACAACCAAGTTTGCAGTTGACATTGGGTTTCTCATTTTTAGGTAACGGTGCTTTTGCAAACTATTCCTGTTACTCAAGTTTGTTAAGCTGATTGTACACTATTATTCGTTCTTGTGCTCTTCTGAGAAGACTGGGAGGTCTGGTGATTTCAGCAAGTCTTAGAAGCAAAAGGTCAAAGTTCCAGTAGAGGAGAGGAGTTGATTCAATGAAAAACCATGACTAAACCATCCTGTGTGACCTCCTGTGCCACAACCAGCTCCACTGAGTCTGGGGAGAAATGTTATGAAGCATGACTTTGGATTAAACTACATAATTCAACCACAGTGGTTGAGATTACCAAAGCTAATGAGGGAAATCCCCTCAATGAGTTTGAAAACCTCAAACACTTTTAAGAGATCTATTTACATTTTTATATGTAGAAAGCATAGAGTACTCTGCAGATCGTTCATTGCATGCAGTGTTCATTACAAGTGCAGGAATTTGGTGTTCACTACAAAATACTTGTTTCATATACTGCCTTGTCCTTTCATAGTGCCCTTGCAAAAATGTCATTGTCAATGTGTTTTAATCATTATTAGAAACCAGCATGTGAAAGCACAGTTAAACAGAACTTGAATCTTTAAAGGTGACCTTCAAGTGTTTCTGCATATGTTGTGTTGGAGTGAGTGAATCAGGGACATCTTCTTTCAGCTCATTTCAACTTTCCCCAGTTGTTCTGCAGTTATTTACCAGGAGGACAAGTGGGAATGCTGATTGTGCCCCAGAAGCTGTGCTTTGAACACCTGCTTATTTATAAAATATTCAGCTTGCTTTTCAGGCAGACAAAATATAAAAGTATTGGCTGGAGCTGGAAATCCCTGCAAAACCACACTCTTCCCTTCATATTCAAATTCAAGGCAGGCAAAGCCTGTGAATGATGGAGGCTGTCCGAGGGTATAACTTTGCTTACAATGGAGGGAGTATGAATCAGCAAAGGACAGGCACCCACTTATGTTTGAGACTGATTTACACAAGCCCATAAATCATCCAAATGAGGAAAGCTAGAAGTGGAAGTCAGGAATGCCACATGTGCCATGACACATGGAGCAATACTTAAAGAACATCTTACAGAATGATTCCAAGTATCAGCACAGCTATCCAGAATAGGAACCTGAGTCAATTAGGGCCACTGACCCCATGCTTACAAACACTGCAAATTACTCACCATCACACCGTGGTGATTATGGAGTTTCGGAAGTAGGTTATTAGCAAGGTTTTCTGACTTAATCCTTCATTTACAAAGTAATGTGTTTGCCTATTGTGAGCTCAGCCTCGCAGTCTTGGGGCAGCAATTAATGCTGCCTCTTCATTAAGCACTCACTGGAGGTCAAAACTCTGGGGGAGCCTTCCAAAAATTCCCTCTGCCTGGACACTGCTGCCACCCACAGTTTAAGAGACAACAGATTATAAACCCATATTTTTTTTCAGCAGCTTTCAGAGCTCTTCCAAGTCTTGATCATTTTTCTGAGCACAGTAATTGCTTCTCCCAGCAGAATTCCTTGGCATTCATATTTTCACACAGGCAATGGGCACACAAGACTAACCTTCCAAACCCTGATGCTGATTGTGGAGTGCAAGCCCATCTCAGCACCTCAATGCAAATTGTATTTACAGAGCCAACTGATACACAGCCTATGAAAACTCCTTGCTTAAGTTGCCCTCATATCATGGAGGGAAATTATAGATCAAAAAAACAAGAAGTGCAGTCATATTTAACATAGATTAGTGTCTACCATAGATGAGAATTTATCTGTACTCCCAGTACAATTTCAAAGCAAAGCACAGAGGTTTTTCTGCTTAAATTCCAGTAAAATTGTTTGAATTTTTGCCACTAGAGCCTTTCAAGACTTCCTCTGTTTTCCTTAAAAGCTTTACAACAGTGTATGAGCTGTTCTCTGGGATATTTCAGTCCCCGCAAGGAAACAGTGAACTTTGAAAAACTATTTGTATCCATCAAAAAATGAGTGCCTTGCACAAGCTACTACCCATGGGTGTCTGTTTGATACAACTGCAGGGACCCTCAGCTGTGGGCCAGAGTACACAAGGAAGGAGGGAGGAATATTTCCTCCTGAAAGCTGAGTATGGGAAGAAGTCACAGGAGGCAGCTTACACAGGCTCTCAAGGAAAGCTGTAAACCCATGCAGGCCAGTGCCTAAATGCTGTAATTTTGCACAGAAAGTTGAATCCTATTTATTTTTCTTATTTCCCATTTTATTGGAGCAAAGTTAAACCTGAAAATGATCTATTGCAGAACAGATCTGCAAGTCCAAATAGAACATCTTACTGTTATTTGTTATTTGTCACAGCATTTGGGCTTCTGTTTTACTTCTCTGAAGTGCTGGAGAAAATGACCTGAAGATGACATGAATCTGTGAAACATCTCAATAACTGTCACCTTTGCAGTATTTTTCCTGTGTTGCCTCAACATTAATATTGGTGTTA
Source organism: Agelaius tricolor (assembly GCF_023055355.1). Taxonomy (NCBI): domain Eukaryota; kingdom Metazoa; phylum Chordata; class Aves; order Passeriformes; family Icteridae; genus Agelaius; species Agelaius tricolor. The sequence continues at coordinate 51,433,988 of NW_027269263.1, forward strand.
TTATTGTAATTCCTTTTAAAAGGTTTTTAATATGAATCCTTTGAAGATATTTTGGAATTAAGAAATACAGAAATGCACAAACCGATATAAAATTTCTTTAAAATGAAGGATTGTAAATGTTGAGCATTGTAGTCCATTACTTTACCAGTAAGTCTTATCAGATTTCTTGCCTTCTTATATTTAATCTTCAATCCTATAAAATCTTTGTATAATGTAAAATTATTTTACCTGTCCCTCAGCTTTCTAGGCTGAAAACATACATCATTATGTGCTTTGTGAATTTCAACTAGATTTAGAATTGAAACAGGTTCTTGCTCTAAAGAATATAAATCTACTATCTGTATGCTAAGAGTCTGGCCTTATGAGGGTTTTTTTAACTGGATTTTTTAACAATCTAGTAAACAACCAACATTTGTGAAGTACTGGGTCTACTGTTGCAGGACACTCAGCATAATTTAAAATTATTTTGCATTAACCTTTGACTGTTCTGATGGAGATAGGCAAACACTTACTACTCTTTGAAATTTACTAGATCATACTTTGCACAGAAAAAATGGAGATTGGGCTGGAAGTAAAACATTTATCAACCTTCCTCCTGGAAATGATCAGTAAGGCTATTTCCCTTATGCAGTGAAAAAGTCTGCAAAACTGCTATGTGGAAAAGAGATTGTGACCTACTCCACTGCATGTTTTTAAACTGAATGTAAGCCAGTGATTTCAATAATAAATCATTCAAGGAGGAAAAAACCCCACAGGGCCTAAACCAAACTGCTGTGTTTAAAGAAAACTTATTCAACGTTATGGGTTAGTCAAACAAATAATGTGTGTAAGCAGCACAAGGAGTTCCACACATGCTTTACTTCAGAGTCTGCAGACCCCACACTGGCAGCTCACTGCATGAGTAATGCTGCACAGCAGTGGTTCCAGCTCAGAGAACCTCAGAGGATTAGAGCCGGATTCAGCTGAAGCAAAGGCACTCTTCACATAAAGGAGATGGAAAGAGAGCTGAAGAGCAGTGTGGAATTCACTCAATATTAGTAGGGAAGAAATCCCAAGAACACAAATTCTGTATTTTTGCTCATATTCCTAACCTGGGCCACTCTTTTTTTATTTTTCACAGAAGATGAAAACCCATAATTTAATTATATAATTTAGATTTATGTTAGTTTAATGTGACATTTGAGATTTTTCATCACCTTTTCTTGTAAAACTAGACATGCCTGTTCATTAAGACTCTTACTCAAATGCTATAACATCATGTCTGTACTAAATAAAAATGCTTATTTATCTGATTGGCCATCAGAGTTATGTATCAGCCTCAAGACCCTCATTCGTGGGAAATCAATTTGCATTAGAAATTTCTTGTTTCATGTCAAAGAAAATAAATCTTTTATGCTTCTAGGAGCTGCCTGTTAGCTGGTAGAAGCAATTCTGCCAGTATTCTTTGTGTTCCTGTGTGGTGTGTTGACCTTGACTAGATACCAGGTGTCCACCACTGTGGACACTCCCTTCTTCAGCTGTCAGAGGAGAGAAAATATAATGAAAAGCTCATGAGTCAAAATGAGGACAGGGAGAGATCCCACACCAGTTACTGTCATGGGCAAAACAAACTCATCTTTTGGAAATTACCTTAATTTATTAACAATCACATCAGAGCAATGCAATGAGAATGAAAAAAAAAATCTTAAAACATCTTCCTCTCTGCATCCCTTCTTCCTGAGCTCAAATTCATTCCCAAATTCTCCACCACTTCCTCTTCAGTGGAAGAGCTCAGCTTTGGCCAGCAGCAGGTCTGTCTTGTTTCTGGCTGACATTGGCCCCGTTGAACAAATGGGAAGCTTCTGGAATCTTCTAGCAGAAGCTGCTCCTATGGTCCCCCTGCTACCAAAACATGGCAAACCCAAGATGTACTGGCTCAACATTTCATAGTGAAATTCCACTTGAAAATATTTATTTAAAACAAGATAGCTAAAATTTTCAAATTAAAAAATGAAAGAACATTTTGGTGAACAGAGAGTGAAGAGCTGCTCTTTAAGCCAGGATTAGGCCTTGTGAGTGTAGCATGCTGTTTTGGGGACTTTGTTAGGTAATGTAAATAATCCCAATCCTTGTTATGAAATCGCTGTGTCGTTAAAAACTTCAATACACAGCTAGCCATCAGAAGATTTCCCAGTGCCTCTCCCCACCCTTTTGGAAAGTGTTACAGCACAAACAAAAATGTCATTAGCGGTGGATGAACACTGCTTGAACTAAAGAGAAAGCCCAGTGGAAAACCTGTTTTTCTCTAGGGAGGTACACACACACAATAGGAAAATCACTAAACCAAAGAACAGAGAAGCTGTCTTTTGTGTCAGAGGGGTTCTTTTTGCTGAGAGCACAGTACAACAAAGAGAACGAAAGACCATAGAAGAGAAAAGGATTCAGGAAAAAACTTCATGTGAAGTGGGCACCTTGATCCACTCTTACAGAACAACAAAGAAGAACAAGTGTTTGGACCCAAAATCATCCTGCCATAGTTACACCAAGGAAACAGCAGTGGAAACAACCTTCAGAGGTTTCTGTGCTCTTTGATAGTATCTCTTCAGCTGAGTAAACAGTTTAAAGAGAGGTTCCAAGCACAGGAATTTGTTCCTCTGCATTTTGCTATACTACCAGTATGGTTCCTGGGACGGGTCCTTCTACCAAACAGTAGGCTCTCCTGGCATGGGGGTGGCCTTTCTAGCAGATGGATGGAGATTTTTATTTTAAGAATGTAATGTATTGCTATATATTCTGTTTGCTCTGGTTGCAGAGTCTAAGAACACCAGAATTTATAATTTTATTGGTATACATGTAGTCTTTCCTTTTGAGGGTCCTGAGTGCTCCCCAGGCTCTCCTCTACATTGTAATGAAGAAGCAGGCTTGTTTAACATGCCATGCCAGATGTTCATCAGCAAATTCTTCTTACAAGCAGACTGGTCTTCACCTCATTTTTTCAATAGCAACTTAGTATTAATAAAAAATACAAGTTAAATCAGAAATATGTGCTCTCACTGATTGTCTCTCTTGCTCCCTGTGAGGGTGGCCTTGTAAAGCTTTCAGTGGAAGAGATAATGCAAAGATCTACTTGCACCCTGGGATAGATGGATGCTCCTGTAAAGAAAAGGCAACATATGAGCAAAGAATGATCTCTCTATATCTTAACGACAGTTTGGATACTGTGTTTTAATAACCCAGTTTGGCCTCTTTCATTCCATATAATTATTTATCAAGACTCTCAAGATTCATAGTACTCTTGAACACTTTTATATAATTTCTAATTAAGAAATAAATGGCTTCCAGGAGAGTTACCAAAATGGTCAGGCCTATTAAAATATGCAAGAAACTTAACTCAGGCATCCCAACACACCAGGATCCCTGTGATCAGCTTCAGGAATAATGTGTTCTTGATGCTTTATGGGAAATGCACTCCACCATTATCCAACATCACAGTAAACTCTGCTTGTGGTCCAATGTTGAGCTTCCAAAGCTGGTGGACAATTCTTCTACCTCCCACTATCCCACTGGCATTTAGGATCCTGCTGTTCTCCTGCGTTCCCCCCTAACACAACCACCCCTTCAACCATTGTCCAAAGTCATAGAGTCTGATGGGAATTTTCCTGATGGCTCACTGGCAGTGTTCTTCTTATCCTTTTATCTGTATTTGGAAAAGTTGCCTTTCATACGGGAAAATTTTGCAGCTTCTGTTGTTTGCTTTAGATCCACAAATACATAGACATTTCTTCAGATGAGCCAAATCAGTTAATAAAGTTCAGGTGGTAAATGAACAGCTTCACAAATTACTTCAAGTCTTAGATCTTTCTTGCAGTACCCTTTCTTTTCCTTGCCAAGCAATTCCTCCTCCATAAGTTTCATTATTTGAGCAGGCCAGAGCATAGCTAAAAATTGGTTCACCACCAGGATGGACATTCTTTTACTGGGCAGCTCTTTGAAATCCAAGCTAGAGGCATGTCCATTGACACCAGCACCACCAGAGACTGGGGACACTTGGGCCCACAGATGTGACAAACATGAGAGAACAGAATGTGTCAGAATGACACACTGGGAAGGAGATTATCCATTTCTCACAATTTCCCCCATATTTTATGTTCTAAATCCCTGATTTGTGCCACAAAGAAAAACTGAAAACTCTACTGTGCCTGTGGTGTGACCTGCTTTCCTTGTGATACATTACTTCACATCCCATAGTGCATCAAAAGGTGACAAAAGACCTACATGGTCTTTTACGAGCAAAAGTGCAAATTGTGAGGACATGCAGTGCTGGTACAGACTCTCTGACCTGTGGTGCTCCTGCAGCTCAATTTTGTTATCGCAGGTGATGAATCAGAGGAAGCATGCATGCCAAATTCTGTAACACAGAGGAAGCTTAAGTTAAATCAAATTCAGTTCCCATAATACAAATTAGCTGGAAAGCAATGACAGAGATAATATTTTAAATATTAGTCTGAATCACATCCCAAAACTGACAACAGTTAATTTTAAGGGGACAAACATTTTGTACCTCTGGGAATATGCATAGTGGAGATAGTGCAATGCCCTTTATTTAGGACTGGTTTCTCACAGCTCACAGCCTGTTATCCTGTTATTTAGATGACTAAATCACAAATGCATGCTCAAAACTCCCATTTAGAATTGGCTTGGCTGTCTCTGTACACACTGTATCTGTCATGTTTAGCTGCTGCTAATGTTTTGCTATCAATATAAATGAATCATCCTCTGAATCACTTCAGGTTTTCTCTCAGAGATCTTTTAAGAGCCATTATAATACTGTTATTCTGAATGTCAGCTCTCAATGAACCAGAAGGTCTGATGTCAGTGGTAAGACTCACCAATAGCTGGAACAGGCTCCACATATCACATGGTAAATCAGATTTCCAACAGTCCTCTTTTTATTCCTTTCTCCTTCCTCTGTGACTTCATCTCTTTGCTTCTCCTCCCCGGTATGTCAAGTTCATAATACTTTGGGATGGCAAATTTCTCTAGTTAGTGAGTCTGCAAAATACTATAGATGCCCACTTTAGCACAGATATTACAATAACTCTAAAGAGTGAATGTAGATTCTCATCCCAGCTGGAGCAGGCACCTTCAGGTTCTTTGAAAACACATCCCAGAACCATTAAAATATTGAAGTTTACCAGTTTAATAGAAACTGGTCAAGAAGCATTTTCATTTGAACTTGCACTCATGTTTTAAGATCATCTCTGATTCCTAACTGTGTCTTCATTCATCAGCATGGATTTCTTACTAGATTCTTCTGAAAGACTGGACCTTTGTCTAATGCTGTTCATAAGAGAGACATTTAGCATGAAAGAACAAGATTAAATACTTGACAGAATTAATTTCTATCAAAGCATGCATTCTTCCTACAGTCATATATGTCAAACAAATTTATTTCAATTATACTTTAAATCTGAACAGAAAATAATGTGAAGTGATTAATTAGTTATATTAGTATTAGAATTAGTACTTAATATAGCAACAGTTTGTGGCTTTTTCAGTTTCCGAGGTAGAACAGTATTGCTTTTAGTACACCAGAATTTCCTTTAGGATTAAAAAAATGCTTTTTTTCAACTAGTCCCACATTAAAAAAAAAAAATAAATAAAATGGTGAAGCAACCATCCCAGTGAAGCACCTTTGTTTTTTATGTAAAACATAGAAGAAATCTTGCCTAAGGCAACAATCTATGACATAAATGCAGAATTGCTCAGAAAAACAAGACTGCAGCCAAAGAAAGGTAGTGTTTCTAGGATGGTTATGCCCATATGGATTATGTCCAAAGGCCTACCAGGACCAAGGAGTGCTGTGAGTGGCAACCTGCAGCTATCAGGCTTGCTGCTCCTTGTCCAGCACTTGACAGCCGCAGGGTGGCTGGAGGTTCAGGCTGGCACACAGTTTGACCCACATCAGTCCCTCCTACTGGGATGGATTCTGTGTCTTTGTCACTGTCTAAGAGGTATCTTTTCAAATGACCAGCTACTCAGACCTCAGCCAGCAACAAAGAGAAAGAGCTCACCAGCTGGTAATGTTCTTTATCCCATCCCTCAGTTCTAAATTTCAGTTTCTGCAAGCTTTACACAGTACATGGTAAAAGGTTTCACTGTGCCTTCCATCACTTTGAATTAACAGTGATAATAATAACACTTAACCTTTGTAGAGTTCTTTCAGTCTCTGCAATGCTTAACTAACATTAGCTAATCACATTACAACGGCTGGGCTTATCATTCCTACTCTTTAGAGTGCCATGAATAATCTGATAATTATTTCTTTAGTTGATATAAACAGCTTGTCCACTCTTCTGTCATTTTCTATTTTGCTTAAGCTATAAATATCTGATATTAACTAAAGAAATTATGAAGATTTTCAGGATCACCCTACACTAAAGCAGATAATTATATTAATATAATAGATTTAAAAGTGAATATTAGCATTTTACTATATTTTTAAATACCTATATCCTTAATTATGAGCATCTGCTAAGGATTATATTGTTCAAGAATGAAAATGTGTGAATTACTTTGTCTGGAATCTGTTCATATCAATTATTTAAAAGCACTCTGTATTTATTGCTTCAAACATTAAGTACTGACATACTATGCCAATACTACCATACTGTAGTAATGTATATGTAAGAGTAGGCAGAGACTGTGGTTTAAGCAGCTTACAGTTAGTATTCAAACTCTGTTTTATTGTTGAGAAGCACCAGACTGTGTCTTTCCCACACCCTTCTCAATAAATGTATAACTTCATGCCTCAGATAATCAGCAGAAGGTTCAGGAAATACAAATTGCAAACTAACCACATTTTATCCAAGGTTAACTATTTATGTAGAATGATCTCGCAGTAGCAAAGAAATTAATTTCTAAGTTCAGGAGTGAAATTAATTTCTTTGACAGATGACTGTTTTTATGTGCTCTCCTTATTCAGTGGAATAGCACTATTGTGTTATCTCATGAGATCTACCATGTTTTAGGCCATGATTGCTTGCCAGTCATATTGAGAATCTCAGCTGAATATAATGCAAACTGCTCGCATTGATGGTGCATCTTCTTTAGGGTCCTGACCCTTGATTTCTATTTTAAGACCTAATTGCTTTGAGCCTGCATCCATGGGCCTCTGTACTTCACAGTCCTTGTATTATCAGTCCCCAGCTTTATCCAACATACAACACGAACTAGACTTCATCTTTATTGGCATCTGACACAGAATCAGTCATCTCTGACCCAGTCCCTAAGAGATGAGCAGATCCCATCATTATTCCTTTATTAATACTGTTCTGCGTGCATGGTGCTTTATTTGGAAAAGATGAGTCACTGTTCCAAGAGATCTCACCCTACAAATAAGATGTGCCACGTGGAATGATGACAGTAAAATGACTGAGGAAGGAATACATTTTAATATATAAATTTATTGAAAGATTTTGTGAAAAATTCCCTTTACATTTGGATCTTTTTTGTCCAACAAATACTATTCAAAAACAAAAGATAAGGTGCTATGGTCAAAATGGAATTAGACCCATTCCTCTTGCAAGCTCTTCTGTAAGTGCAGAAAGGACGGAACTTGTTCAGAAGAAGGTCCTATAGCACTTTGTCAACAAAATTTTTCTTACCCACCAAAAGAGATACTAAAATGAATAATGACTCATCTCACTAGGCACTGAACTTTAGCCCTAGTTGAGGAGGGAGAAGAATAACAGTCATAATGCTACAGGTCTGAAACAAATACTTTTACACAGTTACAGGTACTTCAAAAACATAAGTGAACATTTCTCTTGCTTTAGTCTGTGAAAGAGCATCCTCCCTCTGCACCAGGGCACAGGGATCTGACAGAAAACCTATTCCAGCCCTACAGGTGCTCCTTGCAGATGTTCCCCTCAACCACCCCAGTACCTCAGCACCTCAGCAGCATCTACTGATACAAACCCTACCAGCATTAGTCAGGACAAGGAAAGATCATTTTTACTCTGAAAGGCAAATCTAGCAATTATTTACTGCGGGAAATGGCAGTTTTAACTGTCCAGCCTGTACATTGTTAATATCTTGCACACCTGTAATAATGGACAACAGGAAGTACTTTATTTTCCTAGGTATTCCTTGTCATGGTAAAGATGTAGTTTGATCCTTCCAGCCAAATTAGCACAAAGCAGAGTATTTCAGTCCTTGTTACCTGAGTAATCACACTGCATACCACGGGACTATTTTGTTGAAAACAAGTTTTTGTTGAAAACAAGAAGGTACCTAAGCCCAGTAACCATGAGGGTCAGGAGGAAGCCGCTTCCTGGGAACGCCTGGAGGCTGGGAGCACCGGGACCATCCATGACTGCACAGGTAGGTAGAGGAGAGAGGGTTTTTAGTTATGAGCAAGGGAAGAAAGGGTGACATTGAAAGGAGTCACCAGCACTCTTGGACAGTTTCTGCCTTGTTGCGTTATAATAGACCTGCAAGTCCTGCACCTTTCCATAGAGCCATACGGGGCTCCTAACAGAGATGGCTCCTATCAGAGATGGCAGGTTCTGAGGGACACAGAGCGGGATGGCAGCCGAGCGGCGCTGCCTGCTCCATTTCCTCAGGCGTGTCGGGAAGGAATTCAGCCTGGCTCAAGGCACGGCTGAGCTGTAACTAAGAGGAGCGTGTTCGTCTGTCTGGAAGACTTCCTGCACCCGAGGCAGCCCACATGGAGCGCGGTGTTTCCTTGGACCACCCTGCCTGGTTTGAACGCGTGGGGCTCGCAGAAAGCCGCGTGTGACAAAGGCGGCGAACAAAGGGATGACTGTGGCAGTGTCGGGAATGCCGGCTGCTCCCGGCCTGGAGCAGCACCGCTAATTGGCCCTGGGCTCATTCTGTGTTCTTACATTGCCACCCTCTGACAGCCCGGTGGATTAAACCCCGGCCCTTCAGCCGACTGCTGAGGCCTGAGTCTGAACGCAGCGCAGCGGAAATGCATTGTCACTGCCACGCTTTGACTTCAATCTTTGGCTTGAATCTCTTTGCTTGAATCTTAGGTTCTTTAGTAAGTCTTCCCGGATATTTGTCATCTATTGCTGTATGAGAAAGGTTTGTTTAAAAGCTGCTGTGGGGATGCGTAGCAGAAAGATAATTCAGCTCAGTGCAAAAACCCATATCAAACTCCATGAGTGTCCCAGAGGAATCAGAGATGAGGAATGGTGTTACCCTGTGCCTGATAAATGAAATGAGGCATTGATTATATAGATGTCATGCTTTGCCTCCAGCCAGCAATGAAGTATCAAGCAGCCATTTGCTCTCTATCCTTGTGCAGAATGTGGGAGAGAATCAGAAGAGTAAAATATGAGAGAACTTGTGGGTTGAGATAAAGATAGTTTAGTAGATAAAGAAAAACAAGGAGTTCATTCACCACTTCCCATGGGCTCGCAGTTGTTCAGCCATCCCCAGGAAAGCAGGGCTCTATCACGTGGAACAGTTACTTGGGAAGACAAACCCCATCACTCTGAACTCCCTCCTCCCTTCTTCCTCAGTTTTATGTGCTGAATGTGATGCCACATGGTCTGGAATATCCCTTGAGTCAGTTGGGGTCAGCTGTCCTGGCTGTGTCCCCTCTCAAATTCTTGCACATCCCCAGACTATTCACTGGGGGAATATATAAGAAGCAGAAAAGGCCTTGGCTCTTTGTAAGCTGTGTTCAGCAACAGCAAAAATATCCCTGTGTTGTCACTCCTGTTTTCAGCACAAATCCAAAATGCAGCCCCATACTAGCTACTATGAAGAAAATTAACTCTATCCCAGCCAAAGCCAGCGCAACAGAATAAGCATTTATTGAGGAGTCACAGAAGTGGGAACATCAAAATCTTAAAACCAAACTGCCCAAGTGCATTGTACACAGACACTTTGAACACTAATCCACCTACAGTAATAGCAGCCACTGCTGCTGTTGAAGCTGTTTACCATGTATTGGGGGATACTGACCTACCTTCCCACCAAGAGCTTGCCTGCAAAAACATAACATTTGTATCTGTGCGAATGTCAAATTACATAACACCTAAAGGGCACATAATGCAGGGCACAAAGTAAACACTTACATCTGCTCATATGAAATGTGAAAGGTAATTTTACATAATGATTACTTTCAGCCAGAATTGCTTACATTTGAGAGAGCACTGCATGAAGGATAACTGAAAAGCAAAATCTATGCATATATTTTTGAAATAGGGAGGATTATGTATGAAGTGTATGGCATCTAACTTGATACCTTCTTAAATCATTGTATTAGCAGAAGAGAGGCATGGATAAACTGAAAAGAGCACAGCAGAGGTTTACCAAGACAGTTAGAGGCACAGAACACAGTGTACAATGAGAAGCTGAAGGAACTGGTTGGACAATGCCCTACGCAATCCAGTCTAGTTTTGATGTTAGCCCTTCTGCCTTTCAAAGTTAGACCAGACAACTTCCAGAGCTCCTTGCCAACTTACATTTTTCTGTGGCTAGGGTGTACTTTCCTGGGCATGTGGACCATGTTGTTCCACCTTGTGCATCTTGGGTTTACTTCATAGCTTAAGTCCCTCTCTATCACAGACAAGAGTGGTGCGGTGAGGCAGGTCCTGTTTTCACCAGGAAAAAAGAGGAGTGCAAAACCCACCAAAAAAGATTTACTGCAAATATGGAGCGTTGGTCATAAGACAGAGAGCTCTTTGCTATTTTTTCTGTCAGGTTGTTTCACCAAAATGTGAAGTTTTACATATACATTCTTCCATCTAGAAAAGTGAAATGATGCAGCTTTTTTAGTAGCCACAGGAAAAGGCAACAGAAAAACCTCTTTTTAAAGAGGCATTTTTAATAAACTATTCATTTTCACAATACGAATCTAAGGCCACAAAATATGTTACATATTACAACTTCACTTGGATGTTGCCTTAACTTTGAGGTGAATTTTGGCATAGTACCTATAGTGGATACAACTCAGAAAGAAATATTCTCCCAAATAACTGTTGAGGTTTGGAGTTGTGGGATTTTTTTTTAAATAAATTTGTTTTGGTTTTTTTACGTTTTTTCTTTAATAATTCCTCTTCTGTGGCTTTATTATACCTCTGGAAAGAACACCTGAAGCGTCAAAAAAGCATTCCTGGACAGAGTTTATATGAAACCTGAAAATAAATGGAAACTCTTTTAAAAAGTATAGAATATGATTGTGAGACTGAAACTCTAGGAAGTGGCACCGTCCAGTAATAAAGGATAAATAAATGAAACTACTAAAAATAGCTTGATTTTCTTTGTTTATAAGAACAGGTGTTTCTGTTTATTCAAGGGAATAATGACTAGATTTTTTACACAATGTTTATTGCCACAGTATTTAACTACAGCTGAGAAAATCCTCAATCACAGTTCCATTTATTTACTCATCTAACTTTATATTTCTTTCTAAAAAATTTTGTATACTGCAAAGCTTTTTAAGCATATTGTCAGAAAAAACAGATGCTGAGACACCAAAATTAGAATAAATTCTATAGTTAATAAGAAAAATTTTGGCTGAAATGAGAAATAAATTTTACATCTTGAAACACATATTAAAGGAATAAAATAGCCCTTCTAATTAAGAAATATCAATGAATGAGAAAAATTCAATAAATAATAGAATAATTCAGGATAATCATATGCAACATTTTGATAAAACAATTTTAAAGAAATATCAAAATGAATTTATTTGAAAATGATGCAGAATTAGAAAATACTAGTAAGAAAGCTCTTAGTGACTATCTTAAGCATTAGAATATGAAATATTATTCACATATCATATCCAAAATGCTTAACTTCAGTATCAGCCTTCTTTGTAGCTAAAACTCAGCATCTGATTTCTGTCATCTGTAGCTGAAAGATTAAATTGTTCTCCATTCCTCAGTTTGAAATAAACATAGATGTATGAGAAAGAGCATATTATCCAGCAGAAAAGACTGCAAAGGATATCTCTGTTATGGTAAACATGGCTGAAGGAAAACCTAGTGAGGCTAGAGAGCCTTATGCTGAATAGACAGTCATGAATTAAGATATTTCTCTCTCTTGCATTGTCTACAGCTGACAAGACACGAAGAGAGGAGACAAGAAGTGACTTAGCTTCTTCTCCCTAAGAGAAGTCAACAGTGAAGAAGCAAAGCTTGAGAAAACATGGGGAGGTAGGAGGAAATTGTTTCTCTTTGCTTTTGTTTCTGACTATCCAAACCTATTTTGGATCAAATTAAATTAATTTTCCGCAGGTTGATTTCATTTTTTCCGTGATGATAACTGCCAACTGGTCTTCCTGTCCTTGTCTTGCCCCACATGCTTTTCATCCTGTTCTCTTCTCTTGTCCTGTTGCAGATGGAATAAGAGAGTGAATGAGTGGGTGTCTGACCACCATTCAAGGTCAACCCCTTGCAATTACAGAGGAGAGCAGTGTAGAACAAGAATAGTAAGCAATTAAAGACACTGATCTAATAAGGACTTGAGTGCTAATGACACATTCATTCAAATAACTTCTTCTGATATTAGTCTTCAGTATTAATGAAATTACTTCTGAGTACGATAAATAGAATAAATACATCATTTAAGTATAATAAAATACAGCATTCTGGAGACATAAAGAGAAAAGAAAAAGGTTTTGAGATCAATAGCAAAATGATACTCATAACCAGAATTGAAAAAATTGCATGTCCAATGTGATTGTTGGAAGTATTGTTTTCTGACATCCTATGATTTTTACTGCATAGTTTCAATGATGTATTGACTAGAGAAGCAAGAACTATATTTGCCTTGTTCCATCATGGAATTTTTTTTTTCTTTGTGAAAGTAAGTCTAATTTTGTTGTCTTTCCTAAGAAAAACTCTGGTCCAGAAAGCATTCATCATAGCAAAAATCAGTCCAAATTTCTCTTGCTTTGGAAAGCTATGTGCACGGGAAAGCAGAAGGTAATAGTGGAAACTGTTTTGCAACTGTAACTACAGTGGCCTAAATGAATGCCTGCTCTTATGTGCAAAGATGTCCCAGGTGAATAGTTCTGCTTTAGAAAATATCATTGTGCTCAAATCCCAGGCAGCTGAACAAAATGTCCTCGGTGTTTTCACGGCAGACAGCACATAGTCTCTGTGTTGTTCTGAAATGGGAGTGAGTAGGTGTACACCAGGGTGCTCACATGGTTTCCTGTTTGGGGAGGTTTTTGTCTGATGTTCATTTTAACATTCTGCTTTGGGTAATTTTTCTTCTAAATTCTCTAAAGCACATAATTAAGGGAGAGGGTTAACTGGTTAATTTAATTAAGTTTAAAACTCTTTCTAAAGTGTGTGCCAGCTACCAAGAAAACGTTTGGAAAAGCTTCAGTTTTATCCTTACTTTCCGGAGTGGGCATTCTTCCAGCCACTGAATCAAGAGGCAGAAAAACCTTCTTAGAAAACCTTATCGAGTCAGCACACATTCTTCTGTTTCCACATCAATGTCTCCCAGATGCCTTGAAGCACCAGTTTCAACAGCTTCTGACATAGCCCCCAAAACTGGCAATCTTTTGATGATGTGAGGAGGAGGAGCACTGATGTAGAATCTGTGCTGTTCTAACCAGGGCTACAGGATCCCACCACATCATGCCCTACACAAGCACAAGGAGAAGGTCTTGCTCTACAAGAGCTACAATCCAAGAATGATAAGAGCAAAATTATTTCCCTCAAAGGGCTTAACTGAAACAAAGTTTAAAAAACTGGAAGGACAGACATGCATACTTTTTTCTGTCCTATATATCACCTTAGGAAAGCACATGCAACTCTTTCCCCTCTAACTGGTGGAAGGGGTTCACAGCCTCCTGCTGTGGAACATGTCCTGTAGGCGTGCTGACCTCCTTCCACTAAGCACACTCTTGGTAAGTTCACAGATTACACTAAATTGGGCATTGATCTGCTGGAGGGCTGGAGGCTCTGCAGAGGGGTTTGAGCAGGGTGGATTGGTGAGCCAAGGCCAATGGTATGAGGTTCAACAAGACCAAGTGTGAGGTTCTGCACTTCAATCACAATAACTGCATGCAGAGCTACAGACTGGGGGAAGAGTGGCTGGAAATCTTCCCACTGGAAAAGAACCTGGGGGTGCTGGTTGGCAGCAGCTGAACATGAGTCAGCATCTGCCCAGGTGGCCAACAAGGCCAATGGCATCCTGGCTTTTTCCAAAAATAGTGTGGCCAGCAGAACCAGGGAAATTATTGGCTCCCTGCACTCAGTGCCAGTGAGGCTGCACTTCGAGTGCTATGTTCAGTTCCAGGCCTCTCAATTCAGGAAGGAAATTGAGGTGCTGGAGCAAGTCCAGAGAAGGGCAACAGAGCTGGTGAAGGGTCTGGAGAACAAGTCTGATGGGGAGTGGCTGAGGAAGTTGGGATTGATTAGTCTGGAGAAAAGGAGGCTCAGGTGAGACTTTATCACTCTCTACAAGTCTATGAAAGGAGGTTGTAGCCAGGTGGTGGTTGGTCTCTTCTCCCAAGAAACAAGTGAGGGGTGAAGGGAAATGGCCTCAAGCTATATCAGGGTAGTTTAATGTTGGATATGAGGAAGAATTTCTTCATTAAAAGTGAAGTTGTCAAGCATTGGAACAGGCTGCCCAGGGAGGTGGTGGAGTTGCCATCCTGGGCATGTCCAAGTAACAGCTGGATGTGGCACTTAGTGCTCTGGTCAAATTGTCTGGGTGGTGATTGGTCAAAGCTTGGACTCAATGACCTTGGAGAACTTTTCCAACCTAGATGATTCTGTGTGATTCTGTGATTCCATTATGTTTTTTCTCACAATTACCAATTGCTGTATACTATCCCAACTGAGCCCATGTCCAATCTGGGGCAAATTTTGAATGGCACATCTGCCTAAGAGTGTGCAGCAGCATGGGCAGTGGACTTCAGGAGCAGGAATGGCAGCACTGACCTCACGTAACCTGAGCAGACCTTCACTTCTTGTGCTCTCTGCTGGAATGAGTCAGCGTGGCATTGGCATGAGCAATCCTCAGAGTCAACCAATGGCACACATGGAAGGAGAGGGAGGATTCAGAAGTAAACAAATATTTAGGCAATGGAGTCTTTTAAAGTTCAAGATGCTTTGCTTATACGGTGCCTCGATGGGAAAGGAGAACTCAGCTGAGACTTGAAGGAGATTAGACAGATAAAAGTTGAAAAAGAAATGGGAAAAATGTGTCAAATCCAAGCAAATAGGACAAAGCAACAAACTGTCAGATAGAAACAGAAGACCAGCAATTATCAGCATAAAAAATAACAAATAGGTAGTCAAAAACCAGAAACAAGAAAAAAAACAAAAACATTCACACAGGCAGACTGAGTTCAACTTCCACTATTTTTATCGAATTCTGGTGTCCCTATTAATCAGATTACAGCTAAACCAGTGTTCTAAGAAACACAGTGAGGAGCATCAGGACTCAGCTTGCTCCAGGTGGTTCTTTCACAAGGTTTGTTCCAGGGTGGGAAATGTGCAAACTCATTTCCCATGAAAACATGGCAATTCCACTCTGTGTGAAAATATCAGGAATATATCTGGATGCGCGAGTGTCTTTCCTCCAGCATGCTTTTCCATGAGAGAGAGTAAACCAGAGCTCCACATTTTTCAGCAGGTTTTTCCTATTGATACACATATTTTGAAGATCAAAGATAGCACGTGAGAGAAAAGATATTTATTTCACTTACAATATCAAAATGTAATTCCTCTGACCTGTTCAAGTTTCATAAAGGGATTTGTGTGACCAGTATCTACCATCTGTTTTGGGCTTCAAATGGACATTTTTATCCATGCAAACCTCTAGCTTAAAGACTTGTGTTTCAACACCAGCTGGAAGAATAGCAAGCTCAAATACAGCACACGGTTCAGTTTGGAAATTAAATGACTGATACTGGTCACAGTGTGGATGGAGAACTATTAATATGTACCCACTCATGTTAGGATTGCCTACAATACAAAAACTTAAAGGCAATGATGACAATATTCCTACTAGTTGGAAAAGTTCTAGAAAAAGGGTTTTTTTTCCCCCTAAAATATTGTCTGAAAACCAACTTATTTTTTGGCTATATCCATGTGTTCCATAATGAAATCTTTATTAGTGAAGGGAAATATATTTTACCTCTTGTAGCGTGGGGGAAGAGAAAAATTAAGGTAAGAAGCAGCTGCCTCCCTCAAAAAGACAGTAGAATGATTATTTTGCAGAGCAAGTTCCTTGCAGAACAAGAACGGTGCTGTTCACATGAGACATCAGAGCCAACACAGCAGACTTTACTGGCATGAGCAGGAGAGGGTGCACATGGTGCTTACACAGTCCATAAAGTGGTTGCATAGCAATTCCTTTGGTTATTGGGGTGATGATGCTAACTAGAAACATCAAAAGACACTCTTAATTGGCAAAACAGTTTTCAGTCCAAAACATGGCTAACAGCTTTCTACCTTCTAGGTAACTTCTTCTTTTTCTTTTCACCTTTTCCCTGTTGTTTTTTTTCATTTGTGGTTTTGTTTGTTTATTTGTTTTTTGTATTTGGGGTTTTTTTTATTGTTTTTCTGTCATCCCAAAACTTCTCTGGAAACTAAGGGAGAAAAACACCATTTAACATGAGAGAGGTTCATGTCTGTAGCGTCACACCGTCTTGAATAAAAATAAAAGAAAGGGATTGAGTCATTCTCAATGGAAAAAATGGTGCAAACTTTGTGCCGTAGTGGTGTGTTCAATTTTTAAGGGTTTCTACAAGCATTCCAACAGGGCTCTTGTGAACATTTTTAGAAACTTGAATAGCTGTCTTACACCAATAATTCAGCAATTGACATTTCCTGAGGTTTAATAATGATTTAGACAGAGTTTATTGGGGACAACAGAGTTTATTGGGAACAACAGGAGAACATGATAACATAGTGGCTCCAGGAAAGAGCAAGATGACAGCGTGCAAGATTGCCATTTTCTACCCCAGTTTCTCAGTCCTCTCCCCACAGCCACAGCCAAGGTAGCTAACTGCTATCTTCCCCTCACTCAGTGTCTAGGTTGACAGGATTCCCTGTGGAACATTTCATAGGGCTCCATGGGTGATTTCAGCTGAAGTGACACAAACTCACTGATACAGCCGTGCTGCGGCTGCATCGCAGCTGCTCTGCTCTGGCCTGCTGGTGTTCTCATGCAGACCCTCAACTGCTGGACACATCTCCCATGCATCTCTCTCCAAGGTTTCATATATTTTTCAGAATAGAATTAAAGGTCCGTAGTAAGCCCTCTGCCTACAACAGAAACACTTCCTAGTCAGATGTCATTTTTTTCCTCATAAGCCATTTCCAGCACACCCAGGGCCTCCCATACCCTGGGCGTGTTTGCCTGTACACTTTTAAACATGAATGCCAACCTTATATTCACTTCAACAGAAGCATTTCATAGCTTATTTTTAAACAGAAAATTTATAAACTGTTACATAACTGACATGCAGCAGAGGCCTGGCCCATCCAGTAATTCCCCCTTTTTCAAAAGCAGATGCAGGCAGAGCATTCATCCGCTTGGAAGGAAGCTTTGTACCTCTCCAGGCATTCTGGGCTGCTTTCTCCTACTTCAATGTTGGGTATTAAGAGTAAGCTCATCCTCTTTATGGCTTCCGACCACCAGGTTTACAGACATTTATGGCAGCTTTAGTGCCTCCAACATAAATTATAGGAAGTAACATCAACAAGTGATTCCATGCATTCCCATGAGCTCTGTAAGTGACAGGGGTGAAGGCTGTCCAGAGGCAGAAAAAGTACATGGATGACAGTCTTGCTCTCACACAGGAGCAAACCAGACTTTGTCACCTGTAAAGTAGCTGCTAACATGAGAAAAAATCCAACAGTTCCAGAAACTGTTACTGAAACTGATTAGTACTTCTTAACGTCCCTTACATGGTGAGGGCAAAAAATAAGGACTAAAGTAGTAAACAGTCCTACCTCCCACCCCGCCCCCAGCCTGCAGCAGAGTGACCAGAGGGATTACAAGGGAGAAATGGAAAGTCCAGGTCTCCCCGGGCCACTGACTTAACAGTTGTCTGTGTGATTGTGGTTTCCAATACAGAATCAAAATAGTTTCTAGTAGCAACTAGTTGTAAACATTTGAGAACCTGATGGTAATGAAGTCACTCTCCAACTAACAAACAATAGAGTCATCAAGTACTACAATTTCAGTCCTGTAAATATAACACCAGTGAATATTGGTGAGCTGCTTCAATCTAAACACCTCACTCTGGGCTAATACCATTCTTTAGAAAACAAACACATGCAGATGGGATTTGTTGTCAGAATAGGATCAGGATTGTAAATGAGTGAGGTCATTCCCAATAATGCTGCTGTTGTAGGAGCAGGTCCTTGGCAGTTGCTGGGAACAGCATGTTGTTTATTATCAGATAAACACATAACATTAGTCTTCCTCCCTTTCAAGAAAAGAGGGCACACAACATTTAGTGAAAGAGTTATGTAGATTACTTTTCAAACCTGCAAGGGAAATGTCTCTCCTTTTACAATGAATTTGCATAATAAGCACAATTCTTTGCCAAAGAGTGATAAATACAAATCTGTTGTGACACGGGACTTCTGCTTCATTCACCTCGTTATAATCTCAGGAAATTGAGCCTTGTTACACATGGAAGCAGTGGAGCACAGCAAGGCAAAATTACCTCCCAAGGAAACACGTCTGTCAGGATCAGTGGCAAAAGCAGACTCCCACTTGTCCAGAGTCTTGAGGCACACTCCCTCTATTTATCATGTTACAGTGTGGAAATTCTTTGATAATTAACAGTTAAAGATAGTAGGAAGAAGTAAGAATACTTGCTCTTTTTCTTAGCTAATGATGTACAACAAAATATTTTCATTTTTTCAAGACAAATATGAAAGTAGAAAAATATTCTGTAGAAAAGATCAGAACTAGGTTTTCAACTAGATCAAGAAGAATCATGATCTGTGAGTCCTGGAGAGCATACAAGTTTCAGATTTACCTCTCCATCCAGTTCACTTCACTAGTTTTCCTTAGCTCCTAAATCTGTTTCATAATAAGAAGATATTTTTTCAAACAGACGGGTTAAGCTGAAACCAAAATAAATTTGTGTCCTTGATAAAAATGTGCTGTATGAATATGGGGAACAAAAGTACCTGTCCCAAAACATATGGTAGATCACAATTCTGTGCTGAGACCTGTATCCTTTATGATCAGCTACCTAGAGAGATACTTTATGGTATACCTATCTGCTGGTAGCTACCTGCTTTGAAAATTAGCCCAATTATTCCTGCATTCACCTGACCTGATTTAATGGAAAGTCATGTGATATAAGGGAGCAAATGTTTTCATTGTGTGCCTCTCTCCTCAAGTGCTGTTGAAGGAGCCAAGGTGACTTTGCTTCTAACTTTATGTCCCATACTGTACCCAGATGTCATTGAGATGTAACTGTGCCCAAATGCCCAAATTACACAGATTGGATACTGACTCCAGCAGATTGTCACTGAGGAAACTTCAGCAGAAACAAGATTACATCAAGATTTAAGGAAGGGTATAAAATGTATTTAGATTCACTGGGGAGAGGAGATTTAGCTGTGTTTTCCCATTAACAGGATTCTTCCAGATACTCAGTTTCTTTCTCACAATTTACCTGGAGACTCAGCTATGATAAAAAGATGTATTGGCTAGTAGCATCATGCACATCAAAGGGTGAAAGCTGAGACTGCCTGTTTGCCTGTTCAGGCTTTCTCCTGCACAGGACTGTACAAAAGCTAATTTTTTCCAGGAGGGACAGTGATGAGCTCTGACCAGGCCTCTTGGAAACTCGTACAACATACTTCAAATGGGTGCAGCACGTTCTCCCATCCCATTCCATATCTGGCTGGATCTGCTACAGACTGTCTTCATCTTTCCTCACATCCAAATATGTCCAAGAGTGGCCTCAGTGAATGCAGCTATCAGCTCTCTTTAAAGAATGATGGAAAATGAAGGTTTCTGAACAATCTTGTTGCTTCCAAAATTGTACAAGGGCACACTATAAAGCTAGCTGAGCTTAATATTATGAATGCCAGTGGAGCGTAAAGATTTTTCTGCTACCTTCAAGGGGAGTAACTGTTCAACTCAGACTGAGAGAGGGAGGCAAAGCCAGAGAGACACAGAGACGAGACCTTGTTTAAGGAATGACTGACAATGAGATTGAAGGGAAGCTGGGAAGTTCTGTCTAAAGATTCTTCTGTGAAAGAGGACCTTACCTGCTTGTAACAAATAATGCCAGCAGATTTACAGATCATATATAAATTCTCTCCAGTATAGGTGCAGGGTCAGTTCCAGGCTAAGTAGCTTAAGAAGTTAGTATTCTGACACTTTGGCTGCCATGAGGCTGGAGGAGGAAAAGACAAGGCAGGACAGACAGACAGCTGTCAGGGCATCAACGAATGTGGGCTTACTGCCTCTGAAGAGGACAAACATCCTTATTTCCCATCACTAGCCCATAGCTAACAAAAACCTGCACCTTCTAAGACCAGTGTGAGTCAATGGGGATTTTGAGGTTTGGCTGCCAGCACAGCATGTAGCCAGCCCTCAGGTTGTTTTGCTGTCCTCTGGAAATGCATCACTTTCCGAAATTCCATCCCCTGACCAAGCCTGGTCGCAGCCTTGTTGTGTACTCTGTCTCCACACATATCTTTTTTTAGTAACATTTAACTTTAACTGTTTGATTTGTTAAAGTGAAATCAGATCTATCTCATTACAGACCATAGAAGTGAGAAGGGGCCTAGATGAAAATCCAGTCTAGATCTGCAGAAACAAGTCATTCTGCACTGCTATAAAAGGTATGGTGAACACAGGGCATGCAAAAACAAAGTCATCTTAGAAAGGTTTGGGTTGGAAGGGACCTTAACAGAACATCCAGTTCTAATCCTCCTGCCATACCTAGACTAGGTAAAAATATCAAAGAATTATATTGTTATGTATTTTGACAAACACTTTGAAGTGGATGGGTGTCAAGGTGATCAATTTGAACATTAAAAAAATATTCATTCTCTGGTGTCAAGATTATTCAACCACTGGCTGAAAAAATCTGCTACTACTAAAATTAATTTAGTTCAAAATTAGTGCAGGGGTTTTGGAGTCACCACAATAAAAAACAAACATCAGTTAATAACACTTGCAAAATGAGGCTTTGTCCTGCAGAAAGACTGAAAAAGATAATTCCTTTTACATGAGGAACTAAGCACAACTACATTAAATCATAAATTCACAAATAAAAGGCAATTTGGGCAGAATTATTGAGGAGGAAGGGGGAGAGAGGGATGCCCAAAGCTGCTGAGAGCAGGAGTTCCCTTCCATTTTATTCTGCTGTGCACTATCCCATGCAGCAGAGTTCATCTGCTACACAGAGAGCATGTCCTGCATTGACTCCTGTGGCCATAGATGCAACCAGCCAGCAGGATTCAGAGGTGGCTTTCTCCATCTGTCCCAGGCACAGCTAGAACATACAGATCTCTAGATTTTTTTTCTGATGTAATAAAGGGGATGCAACAAAGATAAAACTGGACGTTAGATGTACTTTAAATAAGACATGCATAAGGCCAATGAAACCATAATTCATTAAATACAAATTCTGCAGTGATCTGTAAAGGTTAATGCCTCAAGATATGCCCTGGATATTATGTGTAACTCCTTCGTCATCCACTTCTGGAATCCAACCTTTTACTCATGGAGTGTAGGGAAAATTCAGACCTAGAGGGTAGGTTTGTGGGGTAGGAAGAATGGAATGCTGGAAGTTTGCTGGTAAATGTCAAGAGTGTTAGGAATGTAGTACTGATGTATCTTACACCTTTCTCTGAATTTTTCTATCATCTCATTTTCTGTTGTATTTTGCAGTGACAAATTTCTTTTATTTGTAGGACTTCAATGCCCTCATATGTGCATCTTTTCCTGTCTATGTTAATTTGAGGTCATTTTATTGTTAATTTGAGGTCAGTTTGTGGGAAAACAGGAGTGGTCACACAGTTCTGAGCCCCATGATAGGTTCAAACCCCACAGAAAATTACTACCTTGTAAGATGAGGCAATTTATGCAACAACAGCACCATTGTCTCATCACTTATTATTTTAACTTACTAAAAAAGGGTCATATGCTTGCTCTCTGGTTGATCCTTTGGATAAATATTCTGCACTGTGGACAACAAAAATTATATATACATACATGCATATATATATATATATATATATATATATATATCTGTGTGTGTGTGTGTGTGTGTGTGTGTGTATGTGTGGACATATATACAAATTTTTATTATTATTTTGAAATGTACTGCACATTCAGAAGAAACTTCAGCCGTAGTGGTTTTATAGCAGGTCTGTTACTGGATTATCCCCTGATTCAGTGCATTTGAAATAATATAAACATCACAGTATTGTCACAAGTCCTGACAAAAGCATCAATTTTAAATTATGGAAACATTTGGAGGACAAGCTATTTACAATGGACACAGTGAAACATTCATAAATATTGAATTATGTGACAGGATGGGGAGAAAGGAATATGATCACCAATTTTTTTCCAGGTTTTTTGCCAGACTGATCTTCTTGCAATACAGTCAAGGGTTAATATGGCTACATCTCAAATCTTGTTTCAAAATTGGGAAATTTCATGCATTTTTTGCCTAGGACACACTTAGAAGCATACTCCTAACTGTTTAGCTAACAGCTTGGAGCTAAGAGTCAGTTTTGTCACAAATGTAAGTTTGCAAGACCAAAACATTGAAAAAGGAAATACTCATAACATTTGATGACTGTGGGTAACACACCAACCTTTCCACATACAGAGTTTCCTAGCATTTCCTTCAAAGGCCCATTTTTTCTGTCAGAAATATACCATGAGCTTTACTGTTACATTGAAATTTCTCTCAATTTCTCTGCAAAAGAAATGCAATTCTGTGAGATGCTGAGAAAGTTATAATTCTGATGAAAAGATTTCCCTCCCTTACCTTTCTTTTAACTTTTTTATATTTGACAGCCAAGTTGTGAAAGATCAATGATAGAGCTTTGGGCTCAATTATGCCATCAGATAAGGAGTATATCTCTAAGAATCTCTAGCTAATTTATACACAAGAGATGCTTAAATTGGTTCTCTTGTGTAACTTAACATGCACTGAAAGTTCTGCCATTGGGAAGAGCGTCAATCAAATCCAGAAGATCCACGCAGAAAGCAAGAACAGATGGTAGGTGATGAGTGCTGATTTTGGAAAACAGAGAAAATAATATAAAAGAGAGGTTTTTTTCCTACTGAGCCCAAGCAACGTTTTCTCTGTTTGTCACTGTTTGATACGTAAGCAATTTTTCCTGTTAGAGATATCCTTTAAAAACTGATGGATTAAACACAGTTTCTTAATCAACCACTCAGCAGTACCTAGATTACAGATTTAAATGACTATGACAATTGTACATGTGGGTAAGTATGTGATACTGAAATCTGCAAGAACAGAGGTAGCTTTCCCACGTCATTCTCAGGGCATTGCTTCCCCTAATCCTCAAAATTTGGAGTGTCAAGTACTATTAAAGCAAAATACACAGTAAATTAATTTGAAGTGGGAGGTGCATTCTGTAAACAGTTTATACTGGTCTAAAACTTCACATGAGTTTCAATTTTAGGGTTATAGATTTGTGAATTTTCTTCAGACACTGCATTCATTACGGAAAATCTCAAAATTTGGTATACCTCATGATATGTGTGTGGATATTACATGATAATACTCTGCTATGAATGAGAGAGATTAGAAAGAAATACTCTTTTTTGTCCAACAAGTCTCTTTTTCAGTCTCTTCCTCTTTCTGCTCCAAACAACGAAGGAGAGAGTCCTAGGGTCAGTAATAAATCTGGAAGCTGCATGATCTGCTCTCCATTCTTAATCGCTATGCAAATTTTTTCTTGATTATTTGTACCTGTTATTCACTATGGCTCAAATTTCCTTTAAGCCAGTATCTGCCATACTGGCTTTCACTCTAAATCTCTCCTTGAAAGTGGCACACCTTGTGAGGAAGTTGTTGCAGAAGTGTAAAGGCAGCCCAGGAGCCCCAGAGTGAAGCTTCAGGTGTCAGCTCCTGGGGGGTAACAGACCAATAATACACTGTACTGCCCAACAGATTGCTTAAATCTCAGGAGAGAGTCATATGAATGTTTCAATAATTAATTGCTCATAAGATGTAGGAAAAGAAGAAGCTGTTATGAATACCCATAATGTCAGGGATATTTCAAACTTCACACTGCCAGTGGGTAAAAAAACTCTCATCTCTACTATTTCTGAAAACAAGAGAGAATAAAAGCACCATCTCAGTGGAACAGAAAGTTTGTCTTAGAAAAATAATAGGCTGTGAACAAACACTTAAGGAGCTTTGGAACATTGTGTTTGTACTTCCCCCAAATATTTAGCAAAATGTCTGAGAAGCACTACAAACTGGCTTAAACAAATTCAGGCAAATTTTGACTGAGTCAGAAATCAATAATGTTCTTCCAATATTTGAAAAGAATAAAGGGTATTTATTAGCTGTGGATTGATTTGATGTGGAATTGTTAAGTGTTTAATTGGAGATTCAGCAAAGAATTTAAGGTTAGAAATATAAGCAAGAACAGTCAGTGCATTTATTTCTGTGCCTGTCTGACCCAAAAGTCTTGTTATATTTTCTGGAAACATTTTAAATCTAGCTAGAAAATGTAAGTGAGTTCTTATTGTAACCCTGGATTTTTCTGAGTTAATTGACTTAGTATCTGGACATTTGATTTAAAAAACATTTGCTGTACATGGCACTGGCAAGGTCTGTGTTTGAGAGACTAAAAGTATTGGCTAACTGAGAAATCTTAGAACAGTCAGTGTGAAGTGATGGATGAGTAGGAGATTTTCTAACAAAATCCTCCAGATATTACTTTTTGGTCCTGTGCTCTTTTACCAGTGATGTAAACAGGGATCAATTGCCTTTTCAGGCCTATCTAGAAAACACAATGTTTGGAAGGGTAATATATAATTGGGATGACAAATCACTTAAAAGAATAATCTCAATCATGTGCCTAAAAAGTCACAGACGAGAAAAATGTGTTTTAATTTGACTTGTAAGCAGTTCATTATGGGAAGAGGTGGCGGCCTCACCATGTCTTGAAGTGGTCACTTTAAGTATTTTATGGATTTCATTTGATTTCTTTGGAAAATCCTTAAGGACTGTGAATTCAAACATTTATGCAGCATGGTCATGACAATTTGGCTTGGAAATATCTAATTATGGGAAACTGAGTCCATCTTTTTGGAGAGAAAGCAAAACCTGCACTGCCTTTCAGGTTCTCCTGAAGCTCTGTAGTATGAAAATGCCTGTAACACATCTATCCTGAAACATCCTGGAGAAATTGTGTTTCCTCAGATAGTTAAAGGTGCTGTGGTTTTGCCACTTGATGGATGAGCAGCAGCTGGCCTTGCAGACCACAGAGGAAAAGCTGAGGAAGAAAGAGCCATAAAGGATGTGATTCAAGTAGACTAAGTTCACTCTCAGGTTTTGCAGCCCCATGGAACTCTGCAGAACAAACTAATCACCATATTTCAGGTTAGGAGCTGATTTCCATGGTTTAGGTTTGCAAAGCTGTAACAGAAAGGGTCCAGGGGAACAGCAGAAATGCTGTGGGTGATGTGAGAGGCCAGCAGACACCTCTGGCATGGTGTGGGATGCAGCCTCCACAAGCACTGGGAGATTATCCCTCAGTGCCAGGGCTGCACACCTTGGGGCTGAGGGACAGCACTGTCCTTCTCATGGAATCAGCCCCAGCTGAGTGCACAGAGGGCATCAGACAGACAGACAAACAGACAAACAGACAAACTGCCTGCCCTCCAGTTCTGCACAACCATTCCACAGCCTGCCATAACCATTCTGGGTTTCAGGCTTTCTTCTGGTCTTTCCTCACTAAAGACAATAGCTGGTGGATTGTATAAAGCACATCCAGACAAAAATTAGATAAAAATAGAATTGGATACAACCTGTTCTCAGAAACCCATGTACTTGGTTGAAAGAAGAGAAAAAAAGTAAAAGCAACTGGAAAAATATTTTCGTCCTGAAGTCTCTTTCAGCTAATTTGTTTGCATGTAGTAAAAGCAGATAAAAATTCAGGCTGAAGTGTAGCTTTGAAGCTGGCAGCATCTCTCAAATTTATTTTTTTTCCCCTAGCAGTATCAGAGACTTTGATTTGGAATGTACACAACAAAGGTATAATCTTTCAGATTCAGATTAAAGAAAAACAAAAACACGATTCTTGTCATGTGAAGCCGTAATATTGTCCAGGCTTTTGCTTTTGTATCATCCAGAGTTGGTCACCCGGGATACAAATTATAAAGCTCTAAATCCTACAGCCAATCACTGTGCCTTTTAAGGGGGTGTTGGTTTCACGTGCTGAAGTGTGTGCACCAGTTTATAGCAGCTAAGAAAAGCTCCTTTCTGCTTGCCATAAACTGAGCTGACTCAAGCCACTACAGTAAGGTGGTTGTTTAAAGTGGGTTTCTCCAAATGTGGCATCTTGCTCAACATCTGGTTCTAGTTAACTTCTCTTCTGAGGTTTATGTGTAAATTGTGTTGAATCCGTATTAAATATCAAAACAGGGCTGACTATAAAGCTAGAAGTTCACCTTGTTTGTGCAAAGAAAGTGACTACAGAACAAATGTTATTGGCCAGTTCATGCTTGGAGAATTAGGTGCTATCACATGGCATTTTTTGTCCTAAATCTGATGCTTGTAATTTTTGCTAGAAATTCTCATTTAAGTATCCTTTGTAACCATGCCTAAGACTGCATTGAGGTCAGCTTTCCCTGAGATCTGTTATGCACCATGTTACACAAAGTAAGTTTTCATGTGCTCTGACTGCATGTAACTTCTTTTCTGATAGAATCAGAAACGAACATTTTTATGGAATAAATCTAAAGAATAGTGATTTATTTCAAATTTTTATGTATACAAACCACAGTATATTTTTACTGGAAAATCATGTTATGTATCATAGTTTAACAACTGCTTTAGATTTGTGAAAAGCTAAACATAATTCATATATTCATGCCTTCTTAATCTGGTTTAAGGCAGTTAAGGAAACAGAATATAGCCTTTTAGTGTACAGTGTCATCCCACTTCTGTACTGGCTGTTGAGCAGTCTTTAGTGATCTCAGCATTATGACACCTCATCTCATCCAGACAGCTCGTCACTCTTGTTCAAGTGGACTGACCTTAACCTAATGAAGCATCAGATATTCAGCTGTAATTAACAGCCCCTCCAGAAGATATTACAATATATTTTTCCTAAAAGAATTCAAAAACATATTCTCACAAATTTCATATCCATAGAATTGACTTACAGAACCCACAATCTAGGTTTTATTTTATTTTTAAACTAGCAATGTTCCTTTAATTTCCTAATCTGCCCATTTTGGGGCATTTGATCATGCCTGTTTCACAACACCATCAGCAATGAAACAACATACTTAGTGCAGCAGCAGCAGCAGAACAGGACAAATAAGTTTGCATTCTGTTGCATCTTATTCCTATCTGTACGTCCAGCAGCTGCTGTGAAGAATTACTTCCTGCTTCTGTGGTTCCTCCTTCCTTCCTTCTGAATACAGGGATTTCTGTATATCTTTGAATTTTCTGTATATCTTTGAATTTTGCTGGCCACTGATTTTTTCCAGTAGCTGGTTCTTTTGCCCAGTTTTTCTGTATTACACTTCTGACCTGAAAATTTACATCTTGCCTCACCAATTGCTTATTAATTCCTAATTTCACCCATCAGTGAAAAAATATGAAGGGTATAAGGAAGAATGATGCAGGCACTTGTCAGTGGTCCTGGTGACAGGAACAGAAGCAATGGGCACAAACTGAACCAGAGAAGGTGCCATTTGAGCACAGGAACACTTGTGTGCTGTGCATGTGACCAAGCACTGGCACGGATTGCCCAGGGAGGTTGGAGTCTCTCACCTTACAGATCGTCAAAAACCAGCTGGGCAGAGTTCTGGGAAGCTGGCTGTGGGTGATCAGGCTTCTTCCCCAAAGGGAATCAATGAGGATTTTCATCACTGGAAATTAAACCAACTATCAATCAGTGGATTCCTTAAGGGATGTGGAAGCAGAGGTTGTTAAAACTATGAACAAAAATGAAACTGTAGGTGAGCATAAGGGGATTGTGGGATAAGTGGGATCCCACAATGAAAGGAGTGAAAGGATTTACTCCTGTCACTGTGGCCCTTGCCATCCAAAACACTTTTCTGAGGGAGATCCCACCACAGCCAGCAGTGCACCTACAAACCTCAGGTGTGTGGAACAAACCTCCTCAGACTGGCACAGTGGCCATGTCTCAGAAATATCTAATTAAAATGAGGTCAAGCTTTATATTATAGGACTGTCCATTCCTGAAGACTAAGTGAGGAGGCTTTTCCTGTTCTAAGCCCATAATTTAATCTCAAACAAATGTGTCTTTATAGTGTTATTGAAATAAATATGGACTTTTTTTCCTATCTGCAAGTTTCAGTTTTCCTAAGACAACTTGTCTTACCCCAGCCCTCATCAGAGACACTGGATTTTCTCTGTCATTTCCTTTGGTGGATGTTGAACTTCCTAATATAAGAAAAATTGTTTGATTCTTAGCAAGTAGTATTTTAAAAACACAAACACAACATAATTTTATATTTATAGTTCAATCTCACTAGGATTTCAAGCTGCTTATATGTCCTGCAAATCTTTAGGTTTATATCATGCCTAGAATACTAATAAAACTGATAATGTGGTAGTGTCTAACTATAACATATAATTTAAAAAAATATACTTTATAAGCAAAATTGTGTAAGTATGGCAATGCATACTAAAACCAAAAAATATCAATATTAGCTCTTTTCTTTACAACAATCACCCATCAGTATATAGTAGCTGTCTAGTCCAAGAGAAACTGAACTTGTGATTCAACTGAAAAACTAGTTTACTGCAAAATTTTCAGTCTAAAAAATGTGTGTACTACCATCTTCTAGACCTCTGCAGTATGTCACTCATTATATATTCAGAGGCATACCTGCTTCCATACCTGGAAACTTCCTGCTCTTTGAAAAAGAACCTCAAAAATTCTTGAATGCTCAAAAACTTTTACATGATAGATGACCATTGCCAGACTGTTTAGTGCTAATGACTTCCCTGGAAGTATCAGCATGAAAAAGGCTTCACAAGGTAGATTTTCAATAATCCTTAGTATCAGACAGGTCCTTCAGTTGTAAGCAGAAATTTACTTGTTAATTAATTATATTATTAAGAACATGGTGGTTTTTGGCACTCTCTCCTACTGCTTTTTTTTTTTTTTCAAAAAAAAAGGTCTTACAAGAACTGTCCTCATAAAATATGTGGCTGATCTGCTGGGTAGAAATAGACAGCTACAGTAGACTGTACCATAAGAAATGTCTGTATCTGGGTTTGTTTGGTTTTATTTTGCTTCCAGATCATTACTATGAGAAAGCAGCAGCTTGAGCCTAATACGATTGCTCTGGTGGTTTTTATAGAGCTCTTACCATTATTGAAATTGGACTTGCTATTTCCCCCAAGCATATGCCTGAATAGCTGAAAGATCTGTGCATCAGAGTGGAATTTAAAAAGGGGTAGAACAATATTCAAAATGGTGCATAGAATAGGGGGTATTTTTTTGCCTTCTCCTATAATAATGTAAGGTCAGTCAAGAGACAAGTGTATTTTTGTCCTCACTGGAGGTGATACCAGGTGTAGATGCAACTTGGGCTACAGTGAACAATCCTGACAGAACTTTTAAGTTTTTGGAATCTGTGGTTACTCACTTTTAGAACAACATTGTAGAATTAAATCTGATTCTCCAACTTTTATGGAAGAATGACACCAGCGTATGAGCTCCAGAATGTCTGCAAGTGCAGGAAGTGTCAGATCATCTTGTTCTTCAGACTATAAACAAAAATCACTATGTCTGAGAGTAACTTAAAAATAGAAAAGGGCTCTACATAATTGTAGGCTTTTACAACTGACAAAATATTCTTCATTTTAATTAGCCTCTCTCCTACACTGTCGCCTGAAAATATTCTATCTGAGACCTTAGTCATCTGCCTAAAAAGAAGCAAAATATTAAACCTACAATTTCACATTATGGAGGTAACCTTCTACAAAAACATATTGAACCAGTGCATAACATTGCAAAATATTTTGCTGGCAAGAAGTACCTACTAGTCCACAGTATTTTCATGTGGAATAACCTGAAATTTGAGGTAAAAAAATGTTCTCAGATAAATATCCAAAGATGGAACAGAATATAAATCTGGTCTGTAAACTGATCAAGGTCTTTACTGTATCACCAGTTAAAACACAAGTCTTAATTAAGGTACACTGCTCACTACTGTATTATTCAGAATGCAGCATAAGACGGGCAGGACACAGTTTATGGTTCTTTCAGGAGTTCATGAGAAGGTGTAATAACCAGACACTATAGCATAGATTAAATATTTGTCTTATAGATTCTATTTGCATACTCTGGGGGTTTTTTTAGTTCATTGTCTAAAGGAAAAGAAAATCAGAAAAAGTAAATAGTGTGGGGAAACAATCTTTCCATTTTCTATTGATTCTGTACTGCACATCACAGCTACAATTACACATTAAGTATTCTGATTAATCTAGTCTATGTGTGTCAATCAGAAAGGCTTTCACCATTTCCTTTGGGAAAATTCTCCATAGACTTGTAGATTTTGCTGTCACAGAGGTTATCCAGAGAGTTAACTTTTGTCCTTCCTTAACTCCATGTAGTTACTCATGTTTCTGCTCTCCTTCAGTCTCCTTAAGTGATTCCTGCCCTTTATTGAGAAATCCTTTAGAAATTTGCAGAGAGCTAAACATCTGCTCCTTCCTCCTGCCAGTGAGGATTTTCTGCTGTCAGTGATGCTTCTGAAAGCAGCCTTTTCAAAAATAAATTTGCAATAGGTTGGAGATTAAATTGCATGCTGTTGTACCAGCACACCTGTGACCCTCAGCTAGTCTTACATCCTGTTGTGCCAGATGCTGTATGGGTGTGATGGTGGGCATGAAACCAGAGCCAGGGACTTTTCACAATCAGAGGAACTTCTCAGCTCATACTTTACCAACGTGATTTGTCACACCTAGATCTTTATTCCTTGGATCATTACCCCCTTCATGAAGTGAAGGAGACCACAGCAGACAAATTATACCTTCAATTTGGATCAGTGCTGAGGGAAGCTTCATCACTCCTGAGAGAAACAGGAAAGGAAGGACAAGTGAGGGAACCCAGGGCTCTTGGGCACTCTGGTAAACTCTGGGGTTGAAGTTGTCACCTTGTGTGGTTTGGTTTGGTTTATTGTTTTGGTTTGGGTTGGAGTTCTTTGTTAATAGGAATTGGAATCTTTGCTGATAAAGCTTGATTCTCAATGAAAAATGATAGACAAAATGTCCTCCCATGCTGAATTCCCCCACCTATGCACAGAGTGGCTCCCAGCCCAGAGCATGCAAACTGCTGTTAGTTATTGAAAAGGTGTGACTACTGCCATGGACAATGGGTGGGAGGGTGGAAGGGTATGATCCCAGGTTCCAAAGCCTGTGTTGCAGGTTTGTGCCAGCCTCAGTGGCAGAGAGATGAAAGGAACTGCTCCACTGAGCCCCTCTGGGGCAATGGGGAGCACAGTGTTACGCTCCCAAAATGAACCTGTGGCAGCTGGTGAACTCAAGAGCACCACAGGCACCCAGCTAGTGGGTCACACCACCTTGGGAGGCTGTCTCTGCACTTCTCCCTCTGTTGTGTCTTCTCCATTCTCTTGCCTCATTCAATCCAGTCCTGCTTTTTCATGTAAGGAACAGGTGGCTGTTTGCTTCTTTCCTTGTCTTGGTCTCACATCAAGGCACACAGGGCTTTGCTACCCCTGATGCAAATGCCCAATTTTATTTGTTATTCCCTTTCCTGCAGTTGTTCAGCCCTTGTGTAACACAACATTTTCCAGGACTTGCTCTAACCAGCAGTGCTGAGAGATTTCAAGACAACAAAAAGCCTTTGAGAGGTCTGAGATCACAGTCAAATGAGAAAGGGTGAGCTCTGCTCTCCAAGCCTTAGCAGGACCCCTTGAAACTCTCACACCTAGAGACCATCTAGTTACAAATGCACAGGAAAAGTGCCTGACCACACTCCTTATGTGACTAGTTAACTTTTTTTTCATTATAAATTATTATTCCTCATAGGATCCATTATGATTTAATAAGCAAATATGTTTTGGGATTTTTTTTTTCCCCTGTTAAATACCATGTCCCACTATGTCAATTACAAAGAAAATTTGACTTCAATCACACAATATAGAGCTGTTAAAAATTGCTTTGCAAACTTTTGTGGGAGAAAAAGTCTTGAGGGGGGAGGTAATACTATTACAGTAAATCAGAAATTTATGTAGAAAAACAGCACAGAAATCAAAGAAATAATCTGTGTTCTTTTTGTGACACATTTTTGTGTATAATTTTTAAGACATAGTCTTGAAATCTGGTAGCAGCATTAATATCTTTTGGTGGTTTGGGTTGGGTTCTTTTCTTCCAGCTTTCTTTTTCTTGTTCTAATTGTCCAAAACAGAACCAGGAAAACTTTTCATAATTTCCTCTTAAACAGACTAATAGAAGGGTTTACCTCAGTGCAAATTGCCTACTTGCACCATTTTAATCTGACACACTGTTCAAAATATTTTTTAAAGCCAGCTGAGGGAATGGAATAGCTACATTTTGTTGCAGCACTGAGTCAGTGGAAAGAGACACAGTGACTCCAGGGGAAACAACTTACATGTTTCATTGCCTTTTGAACAGGTATTACCTATCTTGTGGAGATTACAAACTTGATAGCCCACATTAACCAGGTACAGAACTCTTTTTAGAAGCATGCTGATCATTTTTCAGTGTGAGGCTCTTTCCTCTTAGCTTTACAGTCACTTATTATCTCTCATGATTGAACAGAACACCTCACAACTTGTAACACCTGAAAGATGAGAGCAATATGTCTTCTGCAAATTATATACTTTGGATGTCTGTACACTTCCTGCTTTAAAAGGAAATGTTCACAAAGACAACAAATCATGGGAATTTTCTGGTTTAAATGAAATACTCCAGTAAATGAAATACTCCAGGATTCCAAGGAAAGTGCTGAGGTGAATCCATGGCTTCCCTAGAGCACTGCAATGATGAATAAAAGCATACTGTAAAGCTTGATATATAATCCAAACTCCCTGCTTCACTCCATGGAAGGTTACATTTCTACTCCCAGTCCAAGAGATGTGAATAATTTTATTATCTGTGCATATGCAAAATCCCACTGGGAGTCAATGCAAATATAAATTTCCCCATGTGTTTTCCAGAACACGAAGCTCTGCTCAGATCCATGTGCAGCCAAAAAAATTTTTGGTAAAGAGGTAATAATTTTAAATCAAAACTAGAAATTAATCCATCTGTTTCATATTTCCAATCTACCAAGTAGCAACAGTCCTTATTCACAAGGAGAGGAGCTTTCCAGTGGCCTTATACTCTGTGTCATGGACAAGATCTTGTTCTCCACTGTAGTTTTCACTGAAAACTGTAAAAGATGCTGGGGAAAAAAATATAAATGTGCTATTAGGAAATAATTTATTAAACAGCTGAAAATACTTTGATAATTAAAGGTAGATATATTCATATTGATACATTTTTAGTGTGAGAAGTATGCTTTGCCTAGTATTTCTTTTCAGATAAAAGGAATCCTAGTTTGACCCTCAGTTCAACATTCCCATGCTTTCATTGCTTACAGCAGGCCTTTGAAATTCAGCAAGAACACCCTGAGGATGAATACCTGTAGTGTCTGATGAAATTCCATTTGTCTATGTCCCAGGTACATGTGTGGTGTCATTCCCATCTGTCAGCAAAGCCATGGCAGCATGCCAAAATAGCAACTGAACAGGAATGCTTGGACACACAAGAAAATAACCAGAAACACCTGCTACATCAGGAGCTCTGTGCAGGAAACTTCCCTTGGTAAAGAGCAGGGAGGGAAATCTAAACCACCTTCCCTTCCTTGCAGAGTCTCCCTCAGAGGTGTTGCATGGCCTCAGGGTCTCATTCTCAGCTCTGAAGGAACCATGTGAACAAAGAGCTTTCCCACCTTCTCCATATAAGCAGAGACCCAAAGCAGGATTTTTCAAATATTTCACAAAGCCAGTACAAGGCCCAAATATATCTTTCCTTGCTAAGATATTCCTCCAGACAGCTGCAGTATTTATTCAGAGTTCAAGCTATCTGTGGATGCTCAGAGCTTGATAATACTGATAACATTTGATAATAACATTGCCACATATGCTAACAACAGAATTTTTGCCAGCCCATGTGAGAGACCTAGGAGATGTATCTAACAACATTAAAATAAAACTATGGCACTTGTTGAAAACTCAAAAATCTGTCAGCTAAAAAAGGACAAAATTAAGATCATCTGATATTTTACTTCAGTCTTCTTGTAGCTTTAGCTGAGACAATCCTTCATGACATGGCATGGTGAATTCAGGAGTCTTCAGGAGTCTCTGTTCTTCTACTGCACAGGTGAGACAGTGCAAAGGACATCTGAGATTGGGATGACCATAGCTGGTTACCAAATGTTTTCCTGGCACATTTCTTCCAGAAGGCTGGAAGAATTCTCCAGAAGGAAATGGTCACTTTTGTGGTTCCTCTAGATACTGCCATACAGAAGAGCTCAGTGTCTGGAGATCTACGAGCAGGCATGTGGGAAGCTGGTCTGGCAAGGGCTTCACAAGGACCTCTTGTTGAAAAACACTCAGTAAAAGTTGTTATTGTTGAGCACTTTAGGATAAAATAACACATTCCCATAGTAAATGGCTGCAGAAGGAAGAAAATCTTAAAGAGGGTTGGGGGGTATGTTGAATTTTGCAGTTCATTTAAACAATTTTCTTCCTGCAGATACATTTGGAGTTGATTAAGGTATACAGAGATATTTGGCTCCCTGACTGCAGAGAATTTCCCTTCAAGCAAAGTAACAGTTCTTTTACTTCTTTTCATTCACTGAGTTCCACCAGATATAAGAGAACAAAGTGTACCTGGAGCCTGAAAAGGGCCCCTGTATCCTAAAACAGTGTAAAAGCCCTCTTCATTAGCACACATCATTAAACATTTCATACAGAAAGGCACCATCTGCTCTTGAAAACTCTGGGACCTCAGCACAGAAGGTATTGATTGCCCTCAGCAAAGAGGGAGAGCATTTTTGACTGAACCTGCTAGACTTGAAAGTGGGATTATTTTGCCAAAATTAGGGGGTTTTTTTGTTGTACAGATCACTTCTCCCCCGATCTTGCTGGATATCAAGAGCAGTCTCCAGTTCCTTCCCACTTATTCTGGGTTCCTGAGGATGGGAACTCATGGACTAGTTGGACAGTAGTATTTGAAATTCACCAATTATGTGTATCCATTTCCTCCCTGTAATTTCACAGCATCAGGCAGCTGCCCCCTTACACCAAAGCAAACACTGGGCATAATTCTGGCCCTGGTTTCCCATTCACAGCTCCTGATTGCTACCCCAAGAGCAAGAAGGGCAGGGCCAATGTCACCAGTGGGGTCTCCAGTGACCCAGCTCTGTCCCACATCACTCTGGCCATGTCAGCAGGTAGAATATGCTGCAACCTTCAGGATCACACAGCTCATAAACTGTGAGCTCAGAACAGCCTGAGAGCTCCTCAGAACTGACTGTCAGACCAAAGAGCTGCAGCTGAGGGACGTGGCTACTGCCATCATTTTGTGCTGAATGAGTAAATGTCTGGTTTTTCAGAAAACGGATCACACAAAACAAATTTCATTACACAGAAGAAAACACATTCATGAAGATTTTTTATTTCCTTAATGGCCAAGACACCAATTATAATTAGGGATAAACCATAGTTCATAAAGATGTGAATCGATTTCTTTGGAATATTTGTATCATATTTAAATATCTATAAGCTTATATCAGATCCATAGTATATACTGGTAGTGCACATTACAGAATTTTGGGAGTTTGCCCTGTATTTTTGTAAAAAATAGTGTCATATTTTTAGGAAATTCCCCCCAAAAAAGAAAACTCATAATAAGGTTCACACTATTATGTTTAATGGTATAAATTACTGGAATAATACAGATTTCAAAAATAAAATCAGTATTTGAAACTTGTAAACCTTTTATTTAAACAAAACCAAGATAGTCTTAGTAAAAAAATTTCTAAATTTATGAAAATAATTTTTCTATATTTTGTACAATCATGCTAGAATTATTCATTTTCACAACAAACTAAATATTTTATCAAAGATGTGATACTATTTGAAAACTAAGAGATATCATGTCTAATGCCATGAAAATTACCTTCTCTGAAAATTACCATCTTATCACAATTGATAAAATTATCAACTAGGAGTTGCATATCTGGCAATGCCATCTAACCCACAGTCTTTTCCTATTTTCCAAATGTGATAATTTAAAGTTTTTTCATGGTTATCAGCCTAATTGTCCCTGTGTTTTGCTCTCTTCTTTAATGCAAGACCAAAAAATAGATAAAGCTTCTCAGCAGCTCTTTTGTTCTACCCTTCATCTGCCCAATTACTTGTTACAAACTCTGGGACTTATCTGAAATGCAGAGAATGTTTTTTCCTACATCATTAGTGTGAAACTGGTTTATATCCCTCAGAAATGCTTCATTTTTATTGCTTTTTAAAAATTATTATTGTAGACAGAATTATTTCCATTTGTAATTCTGGAAGTACTTACTGACGACCAAATTACTGACATCCCTTTCTTCTGCTGAGTTCTTTTGCCTGCCTAACATCTGATAGCAATGATTCCAGCACTGCTAGGCATTATTCATAACAGTTCTTTATAAAATTGTGGGGCCATGTTTCACAATGTAATATTCATTTTTCTGATGTGTCTTTACTTACTAAAGTATATTAACACATTAGAAAAAAAAAAGTTCATAAACTTTCCTGTAAAAAAAAGTTTCTTCAAGACATTTGGTATGTTGCTGTAGAGCATAGTCATTCCTCATCATTCCTAGTAAAGAGAGAATTAGCATTCCTTCAATCACTTATCTTTATAGGAATTAAAATTCTTTCCAGGATATTTAGTTCTTAGGGCATTTTATCACAGCACGTTTATGTTATAAACATGTGCTTTCTTGTTAGGAATGACATTAATTTTCCAGTGAGTTATCAAAGCAAATTACTTCTAAATTTATAGCAGTCTGACATAGATTTACAGAATTAGAGCATAAATCTTCCTTGCTATCTTCAAAAACATAGGATGATACGTGCCTTTGCCCAGTCACAGTATGTAACCAGATGTGCTTGTTTTTTTAAGAAAAAAATTTATTCTCTCCTTATCTAAATCATCCGCGTCTGTGATTTGATGAATATGTTCCTTCAATTGCTTCATAACCTTCCCAACAAAGTTATTTTCTAACAGGGAAGACAAGGCACTGACAATATTTGGGGAACTGTCACTCCCCAAATTTTTACTGCATACATGAAGTGACCTTGAATTAGTGTCTAAAGCAGCACTGCTGCTTCCTCAGAAGTACAGAACTAAGGAAGTTAGTCTGCCATGAGGAAAAAGAGGATTCTACAGGGCAAGTCTAGTGCAGGAATAACACTCTATTATTTTAGTATCAAGATGTCTGTCCCTTGATTTCCCATTTCTCTCACGAGGTTGATTTGGTATTTGCTGATGATTCATTATTAGTTTTCTCTTGCTCAAAGCGAGGAAAGCTCTCTCCCTCCAGGACAGAACAGAATTCAAGCAAAACACTTCTCCAGCACTTCTGAGTCTCAGTTGCTCTTTTTGCTGCAGTGCATCTCTGGCACCATGCTCACAGTCATGCCTCTGCTCTATTACTAATTTTAGCCTTTGGATACTTCAGCTGTGAGCCATAGCCTCCTTTTAACCACAAATTACTTTCTGGGTTCCTATGGGCCTGTTCATGTTCATGTTTTTCTCTTCTGACTCTCCTTTCTCCCAAAGGGGAGTGAACCTCTACTATCCTTTCATGCAATGGCCTTTCTTACTTGATAATTGTTTTCTTATTTTCCTACCTCCATTTCAGCCTATTTTCTCTCCTCAGTAATGTAAGTACTGACTTTTTTCCTTAAGAACATTTTTTCTAAAAATACCCTCCAGTGGATAGAATTGACTAGAGTTTTGACTGAAAATTTTCCCTATTAAAATTGAATTGGTAAACTCAGTAAAAAATTAGAGAGAGAGAAAAGAGAGAGGATACAGAAAGCAAAATACGAGACATGTTATTTAACATTTTCAGGGGAAAATTTCTTATGCTTACCTTAGAAATGTCTTTAGGAGAAGATTTATGCTTGATATGAAGTCAAAGAAGAGTGAAGAGTTATTTCTCATGCTGTAATGGTCATCTCCAATCCAAATATTAAATGCCAATATTGATGATCAACTGGCCATCTCATACAGAAACCTAACCCATAAACTCTTTTAGATGAGCTTCTATTTTCTTTTGCTTTTTTTTTCCATGAAAATAGTGCATCTCTGATTAGTGCTATAATAATACCTCTTATTGTGATTATATGAAAGCAAGGTGTATAAATAAATTATTCTAAATCCCTAACTCCAGCAATTGTAGATATAATGTTTTGAAAAATGGAAGCAAGTCAAATATTTGACAAGGAGTTAATCAACTGGAATCTCTATGGGAAGATTTACTGTTCTATTATATGGAAGTACAGCCACACAAGCACCCATAAACACGTGTGAGTAGGTGTTTATACACCATCTGAATATCTAGAATATTTAAATTCCAAAAAACATAGAAGCCTCTTGATCTGTCATCTCAGTAAGCTCAGAGCTTAATGAGTGAAGCATGAGATGCAATGCAGAAAGTAATTACTCAGAAGAGGAAATCAAGTATCATTTCCCTTCCTGATGTAACCAGAGATAAACTAGCAAATGTCACAAAACTTTACTAATGTATTAGGATAATTTGCTGCTCTTGAAGCATCATTATACTAGCAAGTCAAGGGGCATTCTAACATTAAAATACATAATTTAATATAAAAGCTAAACTTTGCACAGACTCAGCTTCCAACCAATTGTGGCAGTGTTAGTTAGCTTTATGGTTGGACTTGATGGTCTTAAGGGTGTTTTTCAGTCAAAATGATTCAGTGATTCTACTAGAGGTAAATAACTAAAATGGCATATCTGACATGTTTAGGGAAGACTTGAGTGGTAAGCTAGCCAGCAATTTTTCATTAAGGTTATTTTCATTAAAACAGAAAATATCTGTTCCATGAAATTGAGATTTTCTAGTGGCTGTCTTCATTTTTCTCTTCTGTAACTGATGAGAGCTGCAGCTACCCATGCCACAAACCCCTGCATTTCATTTGAGGAAAGCTGCAAAGATAACAGAACTCCCTGAATGGGCATCAGCAGAGAGGAGCAGAAGGGCAAAACATTTCGCATTTAGCTGCTGGTAACCCCAGCTGAAGACTAATATTTTCACTTATGGAAAGGAAGAGGAAAGTGAGCAGTACTTTCTGGGCAGGTAGACAGCTACCAGGCCAAAACTCTCTGCAAACACTTTTTTTTTTTTTTTTTTTTTTTTTTTTAAAATCTCCTTTTGTTGAAGTAAATAAAAAAATTATATGTGACGATGTGATGTTGGAAGCTGGAAGAGGGAGGGAGTGAGGGAGGGAGGTCTGTTCATCATACTTTTTACCCCAGTTCTGGAGGCCAGTATATTCCAAACTGTTTTGTTAAGCCAAATGGATTTCTATTTTCCAAATATCTGGCTACTTGGTCAGATTTCCAACCACGTGCCAAACATAGCTCATATATTTACATGGGGTTTCACTAGAGAAAGATTTGCATGGTTCACAAAAACCAGCCCCTTCCAGAAATCATGTCCCACCCAGTCAGAGTGCTGCTCTCCATCCTCCCTGCTCAGCCCACTCTGCCCATTCCTACCTCCACAAGGACCTGATCCTGCTCTTCTCACTCTCCCATGCTCATGTGGCCCAGCCCCCCCATTCCTTCATTCTGCTGATCTTTCATAGGCATTTACTTGTGTTTCCCAGATATCACTGCTCTTTACTGATAGGGAAAGGGTTACTCACTTTTTCCCTTTTGATTTTTAAGGGAATATCAGTAGTTAGATGGAAACCAGAAATGAGAATGTGGTTTATATGACTTTTATAACAGACTTTTCTTTATATACCAGTACCATTTTAGTGTTTCATATAGTGTTAAATTTTATTCTACTGAAAATTGTGATGCATTTTTTAAAAAATATTTGTTTTATTTAATTTTATCAATATGTATATGAACTTAATGTATATGAACTTTTTGTCTGACCATTAGCTGTCAGAATTTTTCTTTTGATAAATATAGTTTATTTTTTAAATCATATTTTTTAAAAGAATTAACAATGAAGGGAACACTGAGGGGAACTTATACAACTGTTTGGGCAAAATAAATAAGGGGGCTTGCTATGATTTTCCACAAATAACATTTTGTGTAGTATCCACTGGAACATGAGCTGAAAAGATGCCTTTCCTCAAAGCAGCTGCTGTTCTTTCCTCTCAGTGCAGGAAGAAAAGATCACCAGCTGCCAGAATCAAGCTACTACACAGTAGCAAGTAAATGCTTCAGCACAAAGATGTTATTTATTTAGTTTATCACCAGACATGTAGAAGAAAAGAAGATTGTCAGGAGTAGTTAGCATTTTGGATTCACCAAGGAGGAAGCATGCTTGACCAATGTGAGAGCCTTCCATGATGACTTGGCAGGATGGGTCAGTGAGGGGAGAGCAGTGGATGTTGTCTGCCTTGACTTCAGCAAGGCTTTTGTCTCACACATCTTTTCAGGCCTAGGAAGCGTGGGTTAGCTGGACAGACAGTGAAGTAGATCAAGAACTGCCTGAATGACAGAGCTCAGAGGACTGAGATCAGTGGAACAGAATCCAGTTGGAGGCCTGCAGTCTGTGGCATTCCCCGGGGATCAATACTGGGTCCACTTTTACTCACCTTGTTTGGCAATGACCTGGATGAAGGGATAGAAAGAACCCTCAGCAGGCTTGATGATGATGTGAGCCTGGGGAGAGTGGCTGATCCTTCTGAATGCTATGCTGCCATCCAGTAGGACTGGAGAACTGGGCAGAGACAAAATGAGTTTCAACAAGGACAAGTGCACCTGGGGAGGGATAACCCCAAGGAGCAGCTGGGGGCTGACCTGCTGGGGAGCAGCTCTGCTGAGAATGACCTGGCAGCCTTGGTGGGTGACAAACTCTCTGTGAGCCAGCAGCGCGCCCTTGCCACAGGAGGGCTAGTGATGTCCTGGGGAGCATTGGGAAGAGTGTGGCCAGCAGGCCAGGGAAGGAAATCCCACCCCTGTACTCAGCCCCAGTGAGGCCACAGCTGGAGGGCTGTGTCCCATTCTGGGCTCCTGAGTACAAGACAAGGAGCTACTGGAGAGGTCCAGCAAAGGCCACAAAGATCATGGAGGAGTCTGTACACTGGGGCACACTGTGTACAGACTACATTTTTCTATAGAAAACTGAGAGGGAATCTCTTTAATGCATATAATATCTCAAAGGCAGGCACCAAGACAATGGTGCCAGACTCTTTTCAGTGCTGCCCAGTCACAGGACAAGGAGCAATGGTCATAAACTAAAACATAAGAAGTTTTGCCTCAATACAAAGAGGAACTTTACATTGAGGATGGCAGAGCACTGGAAAAGGCTGACCAGGGATGTCATGAAGTCTCCCTCTCTGGAGACAATCCAAACCCACCTGGATGTGTTCCTGTGTGACCTGCTCCAGGTGACCCTGCCTTGGCAGGGGCTTGGACTGGGTGACCTGCAGACATCCTCTCCAATCCTAACAATTCTGTGATTCTTTATAGGTATTAGCACAAGCTTACTGTAATGACAGAGAAACAACTATTAGAATTTCAGAGTGAAATGGTATTTCTACAATTGGTGGACCAGATATCAAAGTGCTTGAAATTAAATTATTTTCCCCAAAGCTGAAACAAACACAAGGTCAGTTATGTTGATTCAATGGATGGGTGACAACATATTAGTGTACCACAACTCAACTCTGGCTGTGAGCCATGGTCTTCCACTTATAGACACTGTGTTTCTACCTGTCCCACTCATTGTAGTGCTAACTCTCCAGTGATGCTATTAATATTTGCTATTAATATATGCTATTAATATTTTCACTATGTAAACCTGCCACCCAAATAGTACTCACTATACTGGGACAAACCATTCCAGTGTACTGGTGGAGAACATCAGTAGCTGTCACATTTTGTAAGCTTCAAAT
This sequence comes from Agelaius tricolor, assembly GCF_023055355.1. Lineage (NCBI taxonomy): Eukaryota > Metazoa > Chordata > Aves > Passeriformes > Icteridae > Agelaius > Agelaius tricolor. The sequence goes on from NW_027269263.1 coordinate 51,476,363, forward strand.
TCATTATTAAGAGGGGGATTATTAGTTTATTCTATATGTATAAAATCACTAATTCAGAAAAACTAGTTATGTGCATTAGTAATGCACATAATGTGCATTAGGAAAACCAGTAATGTGCATTACTGTGTGTTTACCACCATGGGCCCCAACACATACAGATAGCTGCATCAATGTGCAAAAATAAACATTATGTCTTGAATTTTTTATGGAAATACAAAATTTTTATTCCATGTGTTTTATGTCATAATAACATCCTCAGAGAATCTGTTTCTTACAGATTTTAGTCATTCAGTTGCTTATAAAGCCTCATCAAAGGCTGTAAACTAATGAGTACACTCTTAAATAAGGCAAAACCAAACAAACATTGGCTTTTGCAGGGGGTGTGAATATATTCAGAAAATAATTATGCTTGACACTGCCAGAGTTTGACCTCCTGGAGTCCCCAAAGCAATCATGTACATGACAGAACAAGGGAATTCTGACATAATCTCATGAATATAACAGTTTAATAAATGATAACTTGTACAGTGAGCCACAGCACATGGGATTTAGCTGCCCTTGGTTATATATTTAGAGCAACTCAGGTTAAAAAAATACAGCTCAGCTATGAAAACACTCTTTGTGTCTTATTCCTGTGAATCAAACAAAAAGTCTGAATTTTCTCAGAACTAAAGGAAGAGCACACTACCAGGTAGGTTCACCTATCCTGAGCAAAGTACTTCCTAACCCATCTCATCTGATACTACTGTTATCATATTAACTGCCACAGTCACATTCCAAGAAAAAGACAACTTCAAGCATGGATCTGTATTTAAAACATCTTGTGCATTAACCCAGCAAGTAAAAAAGAAATACCAAAACAACTTTTGTAAAGTTATTATGTCCTGTATTTGCAATGTTAAGGCAGTCTATAATTAGACCACACAGGGACCAGTGACCAATGCACATGAAGCTACTGTGAATTAGCTGAAGGGTTGTCATTATTTTTGCTCATAGATGTGAATACCAAGCATTCTGGTGCTGCTCCTCAGAGTGCAAATATTGGCACACCCTGCTCAAATACAACCACAGAAAGAAAACACAAAAGAAAGAAAAAAAACCTCCAAGTGCAGATGCCATATCTTCTCTTAAAGTATTTACAGTTAATATGTTCACACCCAACATGACCATAATTACAACATACAAAAATTCCATGCCTCCTCTGCAGCAACACATTTATGTGTATGACCACTCACAAAAATGCACCCATTTTTTACTTGCTCTTACATTGACTTTACTGCCCTCTCCCTTGACTTTCATGTTTTCCCTGTCTACAAGATCTTTTTGGTATCTTGGAGCAATGGCTGAACATGGCAGGAAACATTGGATAGTTCTTATTATTATTCACTAAGACCTGAAAGAATGTCTTTAACTCTTGCTTTTCTCTTCAAACCAAACAGCACCTGCAGCACTAAACACTCAGCCACTGGACTGTCAGCTTCTTCTTGGTAAAAAAAAAAAAAAACAACAAAAATACGGGAGTAAATATTATGTATTTGCAAAGAATATGGATGTTTTAACTGATGAAGTGGGAGGATGGGACAGCTGGCTTGCAAATATAGTGCAAAATATGTGAACACAAGATCAAAGAAATATACATTGTCCTAACAAAATCAAGATAGCTCCTGTGGATTGCTACGTATGTCTGTATCTGAACACACATTATTTTTTACACAGATATATAAAATCTATCAGTTCTCATATGTTTTAGAGTTTGGTGAAATGCAGCTCAGTGCCAGGAGCTAGTTGTAGGATCAATGCACCTTTGAAGTAGTGCCTAGGTTTGTGTTGACCTTTGATAAGAGGATAAATTTCACCCTGTGTCATTAGTGCTGCCCACAAACATAAAAGGGGTATGTTTGCCTTGCCTTAACATCTTTGATATTTACCCACTGCTTTGCTTGAGATATCAGGTATAAAGATGACCCTATCTTTCCTGACTATGCTGAAAAGGAGAGATATTTGTATTTAAAATAAGGTTCAAACCTAGGCCGGAAAGATAGTGCCAGCTCTTGTTGAACTTTTCCCTAGCACAGTGCAAGAAGCCAGTAGAGGTGAGCTGATGCAACTTTGCTGTAATACAAGACTTCAAAACCAGACATGATTTATCAACCCCAAGGTTTTATCAAGGTCAAAACTTAGTCCAAGAGAGAAGGTTATGATACCAGTGAGATCAGACATTAGCCAGTGACCGTGATACCCCACCAAGAGGAGAGGGGAAAGCTCAAAGCCAGCAGTTTTCCAACCATTTGAGGGCATGAGGCAGAGTGGGTGAAGGCTAGCCCTGTCCATGGGTGCAAACCTCACTGTCCTGCCCTGGTCAGCCCACTGAAGCAGGTGGCTGAATTTGGCTATGACCACTTTGGGCTAACCCTGCTTCCCCTGACACTCACATCAATCCCTGACATGTGGAGGAGGGGGACTGAGCTTAGGGGGTGGGCTGCAAAAAGAAACACACTTTAGATACAAGCTCTTCTGCTATCCAAAGGATACTTGGAAGTACTACCAGGCATCTCCACTGCTGTCCAAAACAGGTAGGTCCCATCCCTTAATCTCAGCCCTGCCACTTCTCCTCCCTACACCTGCTCATAAGCCAGAGGGCTTGGGAAGGCTGCCTGGCTGGCTGATGGGCTGCAGGCAGTGCCAGCTGCCAGCAGGAGTGACTGAGGCCAGCTCTGCTTGTCAATAAAACAGCCCTTGACCCATCCTTTCAGCCTGGTGTGCGTGGGGCTTTTGCATGTGACTGAGAGACACACAGACAGAGAGAGTGAAAAATTAAGCTGATTTGGGGAAATTGGTTCACATTATGTTTGTGATCCTCAAGAAGGTGAATAAAGGCTAAGGTTCAAATTCCCAGTGTCTCACACACAAACACAGGCTGTGACCTTCTTAAATGTGGAGTCTTTTCACAGAAAATTAAACACAGGAATATGAAGGTACAACTATACATACTTCATAATGTGGTTCCTTAAAAATAGTTGCTGGTAAAACAAAATTTCTGCTACAAACAAAGTGTCATATTTGTAGTCAGTTCTCTGTTAATTTATCAGTCCTCAATTTCAAAAAATAGGGGCTATGTAGGGCCTATGTCCCCAGGAGTTCCTCTGGCAAAGGGATTCCTCAGAATCTGGAAGAGTGCCCAATTACAATTTAAAGAAATTTACAGCAAGGATGACTGACTGCAGACAGAAGTCTCTAACAGCATCAGGAAAACAGAAAGGAAGGCTGTAAGAGGGTGATTGTGTGTGTCAGAGCACTTTGTTTTCTCATATGAGTGAAGTGAGGACAATTTTCCTTGTTAAGTTTTGCAGTGAGTGGAACCAAGGTCCTATTTGATTTTTTTTCTTTCTTCTTTTCTTCTCTCTCTCTTTTACTGTGTGCAGACTCTCTACTAACATAAAAAACTTACATTGTTTATTATGGACTCTTTTTAGACTTACATGTGGTAACAAAAAGGGGCCCTTAACTTAAAATTCTGCTTTGAGCAGAATGGGGAGAAAATACAACATTGCTTTTAGCTCTGGGCTTGGGCAGGGAAGCTGTAGATGTCTTCTTCCCTTGGGAACTAAAAGGAGCTGCCAGAGAACTCTTGTTGCACGGGAAATTCCAGAATTATCAGAGAATTGTTTAGGTCAGAAAGGGCCTCTAATAACACTGAGTCCCAGCCATTAACCCAGCACTAAGTCTGCCACTAAACACTGTCCCTGAGTGCCACATCTACATGTCTTTTAAATATCCCCAGGGATGTGATTCCAACACTTCCCTGTTCCAACACTTGATCACTATTTCAGTGGAGAAATTCTTGCTAATATCTGATCTAAACCTCCACTGGTGCCACTCGAGGTCGTTTTCTCTCATCCCATCATGTATTACTTGCGTGCAAAATTCAACTCCACCTGGCTAGAGCCTCCTTTCAGGTGGTTGTAGAGATGAGGGTGGGTGCTGCAATAAGGTCACCCCTGAGCCTCCTTCCCTCCTTCCCTCCAGGCTGACCACCCCAGCTCCCTCAGCTGCCCCTTATCAAACTTCTGCTCCAGACCCTTCACCAGCTCCGTTGCCCTTCTCTGGACACATTCCAGCACCCCAATATCTGTCTTGTAGAGAGGAGACAGAACTGAACACAGGGTTTGAGGTGTGGCCTTACCAGTGCCAAGTACAAAGGGACAATAATTGCCCTGGTCCTGCTGGCCACACCATTTTTCACCAAAGAAACCATGCACCTCTCCAAGTGCATCAGTTAGTTTCTCCAGGAGAATGCTCTGGGAGACAGCTTTAAAGGCTTTAATAAAGTGCAGGTAAACCCTCTTCCAAGGGTCAATTTGTCATAGAAATATGACATATTTCCTTCCATACCTAAAGGGGGCTTGCTAGGAAACTGGGGAGGGACTTGTGGGGTCTAGGAGGGTCATGTAGTGATAGGACAAGGAGAAATGGCCTTAAAATTAAGGAAAGTAGGTTTAGATCCAATATTAGGAAGAAATTCTTTACTGTAAGAGTGGTGAGACACTGGACTGGTATGTCCTGAGAGGGTGTGGACTCCCCATCCCTGGATGTGTTCAGGGCCAGGCTGGATGGGGCTCGGAGCACCTGGTCTAGTGGAAAGTATTCTTGCTCATGGAAGGGGAGTTGGAACTAGATGATTTCTAAGATCCCTTCCGACCCAAACCATTCAGTGATTTTACAACATCAGAGATCAGGATCAGAAGATCAGATCAAGAGATAAGAACATTTTCACGAGCTGAGGACTTTTCCTATCTCTCTTTTTAGTTTCAGGGAGTTGTCCATAGAAAGAGGTTGTACCATTGTGCCTGGAACAGGGATTGTTTGCTCATGCAATCCCATCCCATGGCCATCTTAAGTATTCCAATCCTGTATTGAACTGGTGCAGGAGATTGGCCAAATGATTCAGAAACATCTAAGATTGATTATAATCAAGCCCATTTGCTCTTTTTTATTGGAAATATCTCCTGCCTGACTCACCTTCAAGTGTGGCTGAACCTTACTGTTTTACCCTTGCAGCTTCCACTCTGACCTTCTGCCTCAGCGGTGTGGCCGTGAGTCAGTGCCCTGCCCAGACATGCACTGGGAGCCCCTGGTTACCAGGCTGGGAGAAAACAGGGCAGCCCAGGGCATGGTGTACAGCCAGGAACCCTTACCACCCTAAACTGCACGGCCTCACCCATGAAGGGAATGGTCTTTGGCCTGTGCTATCCTGTGAAAGGCTTCTGGGTGTTATCCTCGGCAGTGTAAGTATGCCAAAACTCTAGCATGTGACTTCAGCGGTTACAGAAAAAGTTCATTTTCACCTAGATAGATCCCATAAATCCTCACAAAAGCATGTGAAAAATCACTCAGTTAAAAAATTTATCTGATTTAGGATAGCTCCCATGATTTCTCAAACAGTAAGGGAGAAATTATGTAGAGCAGTTAATAAACTGACCAAGTAGATAAATGAATAAATAGATATGTTCACACACTTCTCAAGTAATAATAATGTAACAAAGCACAATACTCATTAGAAATATCTGATCTATCTGCAGGTCAAAGAAAAACAGCTCTTCTCTTCAGGCTGAGTAATAACATTATTAGAACTTATCAACATCTTAAATATTAATCATAGAAATATGACACATTATTTCTGAAAAAGAATGCTACATTTTATGTAAAGAATTCTGTAGCATTATCTCTTTCCTCTTACATTCTCAATTATTTGCTCCCTAATTCTACCCTTCACCAAGCTCAAGAACCTGACAGGATTCTACATGTGATTAAAGCAATGATAACTTGAATTACTCTGCATATCTTCATCAGCATCAGATCAAAATAATTTCAGATCGGTGTCAATTCCCAAGCAACATCATCATGATGATCTCACTGCCTTGCAGGAGAATCTGAAGTGGTTGCAGCCAGGTCCAGCCCTCAGTGGAGTGGTGTCATTTGCTTCCTCTAGCTCACCTGCCCACCTTTCACCCTCTATTACCCAGGCTTCTTCATCTCGTTTAGGGCAATAAGCCCCCTGAGTCATAAATGACAGAAATAGGCCATGGGTTATTCTTGTGTTGGAAAATGGGTTATTCTTATAAAAGTGAATCCAAATATTTCTGACACACTTTGGATACACACTAGCTAAGGCACCAAACACACTGTTTTCATGATATTGGCAAAATACATAATTAGAATTGTGCATGTCCATGTTTAATTGACTGGTACTAATTTCCTTTACAAAAACAACATTAAGAAAATTATTTTGTGGAGGAATTGGATGAAGTGTGTCATAATATTTAATGATCTTACTTGTTCCAGTGCCTGAATTAATGACATGTCACCTTACTGAAAGATGAATTTATGAGTGATTTAGCTTCAGCTCAGTTCCTCTATTTATCATCTTTCACCACAATGGGAAATATACCATTCAAACAATTCCAAAATAAGAAAAATAAATAAAATTGATGATGACAGTTTCCCAATATAATTGTCCTGAATGTTTAATATTTTGACATCTGCATTATTAAACCAAATTGCTTCATTTTCATTCAGTGACTGCTAGTGGAGTAGCAAATCTTGCAAATGTCAGTGAACAGCATGCACATGAAACCTCCAATTCTTTGTGATGTACAGGCACCTCCTTGGGCAGATTAACTGTACCGTGGACGTTGGCTGATTCAGCACCATGAAAACAGCTGTGCTGCTTCTTCAGCTGTCTTGGGTCTGCCATTAGTGTTATGGTTTTCACATCATACCCTGTCTGAACTAATAATCTGTCCAGAACTTTACTTGGCTTCATGAAGGATGGGCAGACTTCATGTCCCTTCTCAGAACAAGGAGTCCATAAGAAAACAAGGTGCAGTGAACCAATGACCTCCAGACTTACTTACTACAGGTGAGCTTTGGTTTATTAATTTATTAACACAAGTTGGATTTTGATCCTTGAGGGTACCTTCAGGATTCTATGACTCCATGGTTATGTTTTGTATTAGACTTCAAGGATTTGGTGTTAGAGTGAGAGTTGCTGCTGGAAGCAAATGAAGGTGACAGTGTTGATACCTTGTTCAGGGTGCATTAACTCAGGTGGAGAGCAAGTCTAGTGCAGAGCTTGACCTGGAAACTGATGCTGCACTCAGCTCTGGAATTGGGAGCACTGGGAAACATGGGCATGTGGAATGCCGCAGACATGGCTGTGCATAGTTGTAGCTTTACAGTGAGCAGGAACACAAAATCAACAAACAATTCAGTTTAGAAGGAACACCTGGAAACCTTTTGATCCAAACACCTTCTCAAAGCAGGGCCTACTTTGAAGACAGTTCAGGTTGCTGAAAGGCAGAGATTGTATTGCACCAGTCAACACTGCTGGTGTCCAGAATTTTCCAATTTCTAGATGTCCAAGATTCTTTATTGAAATTATTCTATATTGAATGAACCAGGAAAACCACAGAATGAGTTCACTCTGTCCTTCAGTCTTATCACTGACAGACTATTTCATGCTGAAATGTAATCAATCCAGCTCTAACTTTCCTTATTCCTACGGAAGTCAGTAACAGATTCAATAAATCAATAATACTTCTGTAATGTGAAATGGGTATAAGCAAAAGGAAAATCAAAGCCAGCTATTTTTTACAGCAGTGATTTTATGGGAATAAGACTTCTGCTCAATGGCTTTTTCCTCAGTCCTCTTCCCTAAGGCAGAATCCAGTTTCCACTCTATATCTCTCCCAGCCAAGAGTGGTGGAAAGGAGTCCACAGCAGTGTGTATTGATCCTTCCTGAATGAAGAAACTTTACAATAACTTCATTTCTCTTGCTTCATTTTACTCCATCTGTCACCTTGTTGGGCCTGGAGAACACTTCATGAGCATCCTGGCTTTCAATGTGTGCAGGAAGAAGGTGTGCTGGTTCTTTTAGGATGCAGCTTTCTGTATAATAGAGGTCTCAAAACACCTGAGTGTGTCCTGTCATATAGAATAAACTACCTTTGTATAAACACCTACACAAAGGCAAAACTGAATTCTAGGTTTGTGCAAAGTAGTTCCAAGGGAAAGATTAAATCTCTAGTTTAAAAAAAAAAAACAACTTAGCTTGCTACAGTTAATTAGAAAAGAAATAAAACATTTACTAAATGATAGTTATGTGTAAGTATGTGTAGGTATAGCACACTTAGATAACCCTGAGTAAAAGAGCTGGGAGCTGGAAGCAGTCTTACCACAGCAGCATGGGGTACCACATAATGGAGCTTACTCCTTGCAGCAGCACAGCAAACCTGGCTGTTCCTGTCCTCCTTACAAAACAGAATGCAGAGAGAAAACATCCACTTGCATTCTTATGTTTTTAAATCAAGAGGTGTTTTTAAATTATGAGGGGTGTAGATTCATTGCAAAATGAAAGGCATCATGACAATGCAATCCAGCCCTCAAAAAAGGAAAGCTATATATAAAAGTAGTCCAAAATCTCCTCATAGTTAATTAAGGAAAGAGCTTCAGAAAAAAAAACAAAGCCAAAATACCAATAATACCAATGGTGCAAACAAATTAACTCCAGTTTGAAGAACTACTAGTAACTCTATTGCAGGCAAAACTGAGATGAGGTAATCTGTTACATCTGAGTCTGTATGCCTTTATTATTATGTTTTCAAAGAAGTTTTGAGATCCTTCTGGTTTTGGCTCTCTTTTTGTTGCCTCACAAGTTACAGCAGCCAGGAAAAACTCTGACTTTTTTCTGGACAAGGGGTTTTCCAGATATTTTTTGAGGTTAGGAATCAGTTTTGCATGGATTTGGGCTAGGGAAAAGTGTTCAAGAGAACAGAATTTAAATAAGCTAGGATCCCCAAAGCAAAGATAATCAGAAGCTAAGAAAGTGTTGTGGTTTAAATAGAGAATTTGAAAAATCCAGTGAGAGATGTCAGGCACATCACAAAGTCTCTCTGTCTCCATTCTCCAGCTGTAAAATAGAGATAATATTTCTCCTCTAATTCTCCAGGAGGTTATAGCATAAATTCATTAACATTTTCAAGGCATTCAGATGTTGTGTGAATATCTGAGAGCAAAAGAGGAAACTGTTGTTAGTGAATGAAGGCCTTATAACTTGTTATATAGATAAGTCTTGATCCCTTTTATATTTCCCATGGAAATTTGAACTTAATTCTGGAAAAGAATGCAAGGATAGAAAATGGGTTCTTTGAGAACTAAAGCCAGGGATCATTAATATCTCTAAGGGCGAAAAGGACTAATAACCTCTTAATATTTGCAATTTCAGCTCCTATCCCTGTTCACATTCATATTACTTCTGCCTTTTCTGTTGCTCTTCTATTCCCATTATTTATTATGAGTGGTGAAAGAACCCTTCTATGTAATATAATATCATGTTATTTTAATGAGACTGTCTGAAATTTACTCTTGTTATTAATAAGGAAAGATAAGCAATGAAATGTTGGTCTCATTGAGACCAATAGGGTTTTGGGTTTTTTCTGTTGATTTCAGTAGAACCAGAACTTCATGCAGGAATCAATACTGACACCTTAGACCCCTTGTCATCTTTGATATATCTTTGAGTGAAAGTGCATTGACTTCGTTGCAAATCCTAATAGGAAAACATGACTTCAATATAATCCTTTGAGGGTTTATTTTCTACCCAAGAGAAATAATTGGTACCCAGGATAAGAGTTCATTCAGCAGGAGAGTGGTCTTGTACACACTTGTGTTCTGATTCCCTCAGTACTTGAGTCAGAGATGAAGGCAAATTTGAGGTGACCTTTTGGTCTCTTTTCCTTCTATGGTTGAATGACTGTTCATAGGCAAATACCAGAACATATTAAGAGCAAGGAGTATTGTCTGACTGGAAGAAAACATCTCAATGTAGCTATGAAATGTCTGCCTAGTCTTATTAAATAATTATTTAAAAAGCTCAGAGATTTTTGTATTTTGTCTGAAGTGCTGGCTTATAAAAGCATGTGACAGTCTGTAAGATATAAACAGAATCTACCATAAAGAATAAGTATTTGTATCAGGTATTTACAAGGAAAGGTATTTACAACCAAAGGAAAAGAGGTACAACATCAAGACAGTGAAACTGGAAAACAGTAAAAAATATTGTATATTTTTTTTAATGGTAGGATACTCATTTGGTTTCTTATTACTCAGATTAATTCAGGAGAATAGAATTTCCCATCTTTTTTCTTTTTAACATAAGTGCATCTTTAAGTTCCTAGTGGTTTTGGGGACCTGATTTGCCAGCATTGATGATTATGAAATGAACTAAATTTTGTCAATAGAAATATGAGAGGAGAATTTAAAGGGTACTAAAGGGTACATTTACTAATCAGAAAGGGATTGGTCTAAGATTTGTCCCTGCTGGTGAAAGCCTGAGATCAACTCTATTTTGACAGATTTCCAGTGACTAAGTTTTGTAAGGCTTACTCACAAGTACCAGATGACCCCAGAAAAACCTAAAATCAGCTATGACATTCAAATCAGAACACAAAGTTCCCATGGATCTGTGCCCAGAAGCTGCTCCTGTGGATGCCCAGGAGTGGTTTGGTCTGGGGACCAAACAGTTGCCCAAGTTCTGTAATAACACAATAATGCCTTGTTACACTGTAAAGCACAGTCACCGTGTTTTTGTGTACCAAAAATCTTGTTGCTACCTCACTCACCGTTTTGTAGTTTTGCCATAAATAATTTAGTGTTTATTAATCACTCTGATCTGCTAACTGCTGCCACTATCCCACTCTTCTGTCCCTCGCTTTTAATTTATTTAATTGGCCTTCCTAAGAAAAGAACTGATGATGACTAGGATAAAAATATAACAACTCATAAAGAGGCAAAAAGAACACATGCACTAAAAGATGTATGTCAAGTGTTCAATATTTTGTGAATTGATGAGCAATTCTAGAATGGTGGCCTACTCTAAGAGAGGCTGGAAGAACCACTTGGGCACCACGTGACTCAGTCCCAGCTTGCAAAGTGAGGTTCCACTCAAAACCTCATAGCAGTATGTAGATCATATCCTGAGCTGAGTTCTAAAAGTCAAATGAGCATTTTAATTAGCATCTCAGCTGCTGAGAAGTCAGCTTCTCTCCCAGCTGATTGATCCACCTGAGGATCTTGCTTCTGCCTCCCTGTGTTCCCCGCAGCACTCCCTCAAGCCCCATCAATTTGGCTTGTGTAGCTTTCATTACTCACTAAGGGTGGCACTTCTCAAGAGAGGGCTTGTAGTGCCAGCAAGTACACCTGAGAGACCAAAACTGCTCCATGTCCTTCTTGCTAAAGCATGGTTACCCATCCTCTGAGAGAGACTAGAGGGGAAAATACCTTCTCTATGTTTCATGAGAACTCCTCCAGCATCACGTGAGAGTCACTGGGAAAAATATATTGGCAGGAGTTAAAGCAGGAATCAGCTTCTGTCTGTCCATTTCTCCCTCCTGCCCCTACATGTGGTTGACTTTTCCTTGGTGGACACACAAGCCAACAAGGAGTTCTGGTATGCTCCAGCCAGGGCTATGATCTAGGTGAGACAGAGAATAGATCTGGAGGGTATAAGAAAGGTTGGTACAGCCTTAATTCCCATAAGCCATCTGTAGAAACTCTTCACATCTACAGCATGTGCCGGGCAGGAGGGGAGAGCAGAGAGAAGTATAGAAAGGCATTGACAGCAGCGTTAGAGTTTTATTTTTATTGGAGAGCAGTTTGACCAATCCCCAACAGCAGGAACACCAGAAGGAAGGGATTTGCAAATCGGTGAAGTCTGTCAACACAAAATAAAACTATACCTGGCAAGGAAGAGTGAAATTCCACATCCATACTTAAATTCAGTGTCATTTCAGCTTGCTATGGTGGACATTGTCTGGGAAACAATAGGACACCTTAGCATCCTTTACAGCAGATAGCTTAAAGCCAGTGAAGGATTCATTTATTTCAACTGGTATTTGCAAAAATCTATGAAGAGGCAAGTGAGATACTTGTCAGAGAGGCAGCACTTGGAGTGATGGTGCAGTGGGGGTAGTCCCTTGTGATTTTTAAAAACCATTTAGGCAGCTAAGAGCAGCAGGTGTTCAGTGCTAGTGAACAGACAAGTTAGATTGCACTGCAAGAAAATAAAATACACATCTGTGAGGCAAGGTCAAAGCAGACTGACAGCACACAGATGCCCAGTGCTGGTCCCAGCTCTTCCATCAGCTAAGCCAGGATTCATCCCTAGAGAATTCAGCAATTGTATCTTGTGACATTGGGGCACTATTTAACATTACAAAATAGATGTAAGTTGTATCTTTAGGAAATTCCTCCCATTTGCTATTGACAAAGATCAAAACATGACTTCTGGGTCATATGTAAAAGCCTCTAAACAGAACCTTAGACCAGTTAACACCAACATGAACCAGCTGCTATTGCACTTTTTGAAACAAGAAAACAAAAGCCAAGCCACTTCTTGTTACTTTTTCATAAGGGTTTAAATAAGCAACCATTTGAAACACAATATTTTACACTGAAAAAGTAAGAGAGCCATGTTTCATTAAGAGCATTACTTTTTGTAGTCAGAAACAGCACCAAATAGATCAAAGAAATGGCTCTTTATTGATTAGTCCTCAGTGTGTGTTTAATCAGTGGCTGGCCTCTTCCAGGTAGACTGACAGTAAATTAACAGAGACGCTCATCTGTTCTTGGAAATGCCACTTTGCTGGACATCAGAAGGTTCTCTAAGTCCAGTGTTTTTAGTGAATTCATGTGACCATGGTCTAAATTATCAGCACACAGAGGATTAAAGATGTGTTAGTTAACGACCAATGGACAAGCAAACAAAAACTATTTGCATTATATTATGATACTCTTAACCTTGATAGTTACCTCAGTCTTTTTTTTTTACAGTTATTTTTCATAGCTGATGAAACCAAAGCATACCTTCAATTGAATTTATTAGGCTCTGTACTGCTGTTTCTATTTTGTTTCAGCTATAGGAAGACCAAGAAGGGATGGTAAATGCTCAATCAGAAAAAAAAGAGAAAAAAAGAAAAAGAAAGGAAGTAAAAGCCAGTCTGAGTCCCTTTTAAAAAGCTTTACTCATAACAAGGTGCTCTCCAATTCCACAAGTTTTGAAGACAGGTCCAGCCTCTATTTTCAAAGGCAGTGTAGCTGATCTACAGAAAATGTTCACCCACGTTTCATCAACCTGTGTTACTATTGTGATACCAGAAAGAAACTTTTTACTACACTGGCCATCAGCAATCAGACTACAGACAAACACTTCCCACAAAGAGCAGAACAGCCCTCTCTCCACGTGACAGTGTACCCAGGACTGGTGTTCCAGGAATTTCATTGCTTGCATGGCTGCATGGCACCAAGGCAGGCGGGCAGTGACCCAGGCTGGAGTGACACAGCACCCTGACCCGTGTACCCTGCAGCTCTGGGGGTGCCTGGCTCTCCCTTCTCTGCTGCTGAGCTTGTGCTCATCATCCTGCCTGACATAAGTCTGGACTTGATGAGGTTCATGCTTACATTTAAACCATTAGTCAAGCTGCAACAGGTGCTCTTATAGTGGTAAGGGAGATTATGGGTGGCACAGTCTCTTGTTCTCTCATAGATGTAGAAAATGCAATTTTCTATGAGCTGAAGGACAGGCCACAAGCCCATTTTACCTGCTCTTAGCCATCCTGCATGCTCTCAGCTGATGCAGCCTCACAAACTGTGTTCTGCTTGTGTTTCAACTGCATATATTTGCAACTGAAGTATTTTTTTCTGCAAACTTTACAGAGTAGTTTTCTTTTGTAAATTTTCTTCCCACTTTTTAAATGGGAACTGCCTCAAACTAGAGGGAATTTTTGTTAAGGTTCTATCCAGTAAGGTCTTAGAATTTCACATACCAGTGAATAAGGCAAGGTCTTTGTGACTCTGTCCTTGAGGGTCAGAAATAGGAGGGAGGGGAGGTTGCACATAAATGAGGCAAAAATGCAATCTTTATCTGAAAATTTATTTAGTACTTTAGAGACAAGAATATTTTTTAATGTCCCTAGGGGAGTTTCAATCTTCAGGACATATTGCTGCTACTGCTACAGCAGTCTGCTCACCAGCTAGTCCCTGGAGGAGATGGCAACTGCTTAAACAAGAAACACCACCCAAACTATCCAACACCTCCTGGATTTGCACACAGCTTAATCAAGACAGTGTGGGCTAATTTTTCTGCTCTGATAGGGAAATCTACACAAGCTCCCAGCACAAGAACTGATATCACTCCTGCCCTTGCCACAGTTCCACTAGGGAAGGGTACTCCAACATTTCATAGCCTGACAAAGGTCTGGCAGGGAGGGGGGCTAGTACTCCCTGTTTTGCAGCTCAAGACCTAAGACAGAGACCATGTGGAATGATCTGCATGACAGAAAATCTGAATCTGAGCAGGGATTCAACCTTCCATACCAGGCTCGCCTTGTGTTTTGGAGGGGGCTTTTTTCTTGCATGGTTGGATAGTAACATGGAATACCATACTTCAGACATAAAAAAACAGGAAAAGGTAATTAAAAGACATCCCATAATGAAATCATTATATTCTGATTGACCAAATCCTTTCTTGGGGAAAGAGTACTACCTGGCTGTTAAAGAAGAAAATCAAAGGGACAGTCATACTGACCCTGCCACACTGAGTGGTTTTCAGGAAATATTAAATTTAATATAATAATTCTAGGGCACTGTTTTGGCTCAGGGCATAGGAAGATGAGAAAATCTGAAATTGAAAAGCCAACTCTTCAAATGACATAAAACGGCCAGTTGAATTTGCATCAATCAAGGTGACAGCACAATTAATAATATAGGCAGCACTTCATTTGAAAATCAAAGGAACTGTGGATGTATGATTAGCAAAATACCTGTAAATCCTGTTTGAATAGAGGAGGGAGCTATGTTTTGTCTTATAAATCAGGATTTTAGTTGCTGTGGTAATGTTCCTTGTATAACTTGTCTACATAAATGAAACTCAAGCCCTGTTGTCTCAAGCCATAGAGGATTATAGAGTAATGAAAAACAAAACTAAACTGAAGGAACCTAGTCAACTGAAGACTTAAAACTAAAATTTTAAGTAAAAGTTAAACAAAAAGTTACACCAACAGATTAACTCTTTTTGATGTTTTCATTTCACTAAGAAAACAAACTTTGGAAACACTTTACAACTGAAAAACACAGTACTGATGGTAAAACAATCCTGTGCAGCTGGGTCTGTCTCCTGCACCTGCCTCTGGCACCTTGGGTAGATGTCTTTCAGGAAAAACACAGGGGTGCTGACTAACAGCTGGGGGAGAAGACAGCTGGGGATGGTCATGAACAAAGGCTGAGGTGGAGTATTATAAGATAATTGGGCAGATTTGAGGTCAGATAATAGACCAATCTAACAGTAATCAATGAACACATAGTCATTTTATTTCTTATAAAACTTCAAGGCAGTTGAAATTCATTTATGCTCTGTATTCTGGAAAGAGCAAAACAGACTTTCATCGTTTACTAAATAGAACTACACCATGGCCTGTGTTTTACTGGCTTTATCACTGCATGCAAAGTGTTGTACAAACATTGAGCCAGTGCATAATAAAGCAACAAGTCTGGACTGAGCATAACTGCCACCCCACAGTAAACAACCCTGGTGTAATCATCAAATATTATGAAGCCCTGGGAACAGCTTTTGGAAGACACAACATTGCACTTTTTCCAAGCGGCTGAAGCTGTTGGCTGTGGCAGGGCACTAGTTCAGGGTCCTCAGGGAAATCCATTTGCTTCCCAATGCTCACGTCTTTCTAGCTAAAGAGGGGCCAAAAACAGCAGCAGCAAGTGGACAAATGTCAGGATTGTGTAATCTACCACGTTATTTTTTCCCTCTTCAGGAAATAACTAGAGAAATTAACATAATGTATGCAAGCCATGAGATAATGTCTTATTTCTCTTGGTAGAGGGCATGGATTTACCTGTCTCTTACTGTAGTAGGATTTCACAGGCCATGTCTAACCATAGAGCTATGCTGACATGTCCCTGAATCTTTAAAAGAAAAGGAAAATCCCTCTACTGCACCCCTTTGTAAAATGCAAAATCTCCTGTCCTCATAGTGCTTACCCAGAATGCCTGGGGTACACTGAGCTGATTTTGCTATTAATCATTGAGTTATCTCTCCACCTAATTACCTGCCTCTCTGACTAATTGCATCTGGGAGGCCAGTAACTGCAAGGTAGAGAGGTTGTGTCTATTTATCTCATATTTGTACCTGACAAGCAGTTTAAACATGGGCTCCTCCCACAGCTGCCCTAACATGGCATAATATGCCTTGCCACAGGAATTGCATCAAGAAGCTGGTTCCCTTCAGCCTGGGTTATCAATGTTGTACATGTTTTTTCCCTCCTTTGAATGTCCCTTGATGGTGTCCCTTGATCACTCAATGGTTCATGCAGATTTCCCAAGAGGAGCTGCACACACACAGGCAATGCTTGAACCCATATTTGAGCAGTTTTCAGCTATTTCCAGGTGGACTTCAGACTGTTGATTTTTGGTCTGCAATTTAGAGGCAACTTTAGCAGCCGCACAGCAAATAGAGAAGTGGAGAGTGGAGGTAGAAAAGCACAGGGAATCCTTCTCTCCTCCCTCCCCCCCCCCCCCCCCATCATTTAAATTGGATACATGGTATGGAAGAGACCCCTGGAGCTGAGTATAACCCAAATTCTGACTGAATTGAAGAAATTAGTGTGCTGCAACATCTCACTGAGAGCTGGAGATAGGGCAGTGAGGCCAAAAAGAACAAGAACAGCATCTAGCAGAATTGCCTCCATCTTTGCAGGCAATAAAACCTGTATTAAGTCCCCAGGTCAAACAGAGACTGGTCTGGTTGCTTGTTGAGGGGGAGGTGGGTGGCATTTCAAAGCTTGCTGTATGGAGACTTTTTTCATCTATTTTTGAGGCTGTTGAGGGAAGTATGAGCTAAAGGCAAAAGACTGTGGGGAAAAATATTTGTAGAAAACATTTTGTAGGAACTTACAGGATTTTTTAAAAATTTATGTGGCAAGAAAGCAGAGACTTATATAAGTGCCAAAGCTGCATTATCAAAATGTTAGTAGGTAAAACATATTAATAAAAATGCTGTGAAATGAAGAATCATCTGAATTTCTTTTAACACAGAAGAGATGTTAATAATGGTCCCTCAACCCACTGCCAATATGCTTCAGGGCTCAGAGCTGCACATAACTCTGAGCTCCACAACTCATCCCATTTGTCCTTGCTTCCAGACTGCCAGAGTGCAGGTCGGTTCATGGTCAACAGTACTGGAGGCAGCTGACACATCCAAAAGAATCAGAATGACACCTGATCTTCATCCATCATTGACAAAAGATTATCAGCCAACACAAATATGTGCTGTGACTTCTGTTATCAAGTGGTTTGTAAACAACAATGTTTTACAGACAGGATTTCAAGAGAGATCAGTGTTGCCCTATCCAGGAAGAAAAACAGAACAAAAGTGTGCTTACATGAACTGATGCAAATTCAGTGCTCATAGCATATGGAGAGTGGGATTATCTGGCCATCTACTGAAGGATCTGGGATCTGACTGAAGGATTTGGGATCAGTTTCCTACAGAGAAGAAATATTTAAGGAAATAACAAAGATCAAATTGAAGCATATCATTGTGTGGAAGAGTGGTTTAAAACTGGGATTTATTTGGAACACTTTCTGTGTGAAACAAGTTTAGAAACACTCTGTTTCAATCTCTCAAACTGGGTGTCATGTAGAGAATTTTCATATGGCACATTTATTCCACAGATCAGTCAGAATTCATGTCATTCTGACTTTAAAGGTAATCTCTGGATTATTCTGTCCAAAATAGGGCTATTTTAATTTATACAAACAGAGAAAAAGGGAAGGGCTGCTCTTTGGACAAGGAGGCAATTCTCTCTGTGTGTGCCTCTTCTCGGACCTCAGAGACCAGAAAATAATATTCCTCCAAACTGGTAACGCTAACTTCTCCCTCACACCATACTGGTCCTCAGTCCCTTCTGTCCCAAGCCTTAAATTTCTCAGTCATTCCTGCCTAAAAGCTCTTTCAAATGTCTCCTGTGTTGAGGCTCCCCTTCCACATTGTCCCTTTCCAAGGCCTCTGCTGTTTCAAATCACCTTTCTCCCGTACAAAAGCCGCTCATGTTCCTCCCCATCTCTCCTTGCTTAGATTTACTTCATCTCTGACAATTATTTTCCCATAACTTTCACTAACCCTGTTCCTCCAGAGGCAGTCCTTGCAATCCCCAAACCCCTAAAACAGAGAAATAAGGCCTTCCCAATCCTTTTTGAAACCCAACCTTTCTTTCCCATCTGTCACCTTTCCTCTCCAAATCCTTGGAGAAGATCATTTTATTGAACATTTCCTCAGACCTTTAGTTCCCCTTTTGTTCCCAATTCCCATTTCCTTTCCTGCAGCCCACGTGCTCCACATCCTTAGTACTTCCAAACTCGTTCCCACCTCCTGAGTGGTGCCATTCATTTATAATTTTGCATATAGTTTGTGTGTTTCCCCCTGTTGACTGCCAAGGGACAGTACAGCCTTCTCATCCACCCCTGCCTCCAGCAGAGCCCTCCCCTTCCTTATGTTGTCCTCAGAGAAACACTTTGGAGTTGGCTGGGCACACACTTGGAGCCAGCTGCATTGGTTCCATCAGACATGAAGGAAACTTCTAGCAGCTTCTCACAGGAGCCAGCCCTGCAGCCACCCAGCCACCACAAACTTGCCATGCAAAGCCAAGACAAAAGTAATTATTCAAGAAGTATGTGCATCAAGTTTCATTTCCCTCCTCAGCCAGTGAGAATTAAAACTCATTTTTCCTCCTGCTTGGTGCTCTCTTTTTCATTTTGTTGGTCTTCTTTTTCCTGTGACTACTCCAACTTCAGCTCAAGAAGATGCATCAAAATATACAGAACAACCTGTATCTGAAGAGGTCTGGTGCTCAATCAAGAAATGAAAGACTTGACATTGAACTTTCTCAGTCTGGCCAAGAAAGGCCTGGAGACAAAAATTCACAATTTTTCCAAGTATTAGAAAAAGCTACTGTATCATATTATGAAGGAATTTTAAAACCTTCTTTCCTCTAAAAAAATATCCGTAACTGTGTTTTTCAAGCAGCACGCTGTTCTGCATCTTTGCTATGAATGTTCTGAGAATATATTCCAATTCAAAGGGATACTTAGGGGAAAATGCCTATTTCTGAAACCTGATCAAGTGTTGAACCAGCTGCTGAACTTCTCATACTAAGGCAATTTGAGATGGGCTGCAGAGAACTGAATTCTCACAATAGTAATGTTAAACATCAAACAGAGGGGCCCTGGTGAGTTTAGGTATCTATACTGGGCTAGCTGCAGCTGAGCAGGGGATTTCAGGATAATAATTACACTCAGCTACACCCAAGTTTATCCAGAACTTTTTCAACCGTGAGTCCTTTTGCAGATATGACCTTGTTTTGACTTTTTTCCTTTTAGTGCTCCAAAATCTCTTCCAGATCATTCTCAGAAACACAGGAGTTTGAAGTGGTTTTCTGCTTTTTTCCTCCGTACTTGGACACAAGACAATGGTTAAATGACCTCAGAAAGCTTTATGGGAGAGATTATGAGATGTTGTCATAGCAAATTACCAGCTCCTGATCAACATTGGTGTTGGCTCCTCACAAAAGCAAGAAACTCACGAGACAAGAAAAGCCTCCCCAGCTGAAGGGAGAAAGGAGACTCCCTGCCAGAACACTTTTCCATGGTGCAGAGAGGATCACCAGCAGCTGGGCTGGCTCTGTCTATTGTCCTCTGTTTGGGTAGCACATGAGGACAGTGCAACGTCCTCTCCATGTGCCCGGGGTGCTGGGATTCCCTCACGTCCTCAGGCTGGGAGCTGGAACCTCTCTCTACAGACCTGTGTCAGAAGGGATGTGGTTTTGACAGCTGGACTGACAACTGTCCTTTGGGAAGAGACTCAAATGAAGCATGTCAAAGTTGTCATGTAAAGGGTGACAACTGTCAGGTAACCATTGCCATTGATTACTGCAGTTATGTTTTTTACAGTTTACACAATATTTTGACTGCAAAATATTATCTAATTGCATACTTCCTAGTGGGAAAAATTGTTACTTTTTCTCATTTTTATTCCATGTGCTAGAATGTCTTTCCCATAGTCTTTTCTTACACATCCAAGCCTTGCTGTAGTAATTTAATAATTGAGGAACTAGCACTGAAAACAGCAGAACAATTTATTCCAGTTGTCACATCCACATCAGGGGGCTTACTTCTGGGGCAGATTTGGCTCTCCCATTTAAAGTTTTAAACTCAGTTTTTCAGTTGCAAAATAGAGCTTTTAGAGCAGCCCCCATACTGTCTAGCAAACTTCTGAAATAAAGCTGCAAGTCTTTTAAAAATCTGTTTTGCCTAAATGGCACTTTTTAATGAGGTAATTGTTTTTTTGAGACTAAAACAAGTGTGAGTAAAAAAACATTACACTGGGCTGTATCACTGGAGTCGCTAATTCTCCAATCTGTTTAAAGCCTAAAGAAAACTATTAAATTGAATCTCTCTGAAATAGAAACAAAATAATCTCAGCAACAATTATCACTCACTTCTGTATTACTTTCAAAAATAAATAAGGAAATATCTACCAGACCCATGATGTGCTGCAAAGAAGTTTTCCATTTGTTACCTCTCCAAACAGGATTCTGTTGCTTTTCTAGTAAAAGTTAAATTAAACGTTCTATAAATCCCTGCAAATGGTTTGCTTTCATTTCAGTACAAGGAAGATATCTATAGCACTAGTGATGAGAATAGGCCTTCTGTGCAGTGACCACTTCAGACAGCACTCAAACCTTTCACCTTCTGATTCAGGAAATGATGGCATGAGCTCCTTACTGCCTATCTGATTCCCATGCATGTGATTGACTAAAGTGCTTGCTGCAAAGATGAGCCAGGGCTCATCAGCAGTTTCTACACAAATTGCAGTCCTATGCAGAAACACCTGTCCTCACCTCTGCCATTCATTCAGCAGAGCTCTGGGGTCAGAGGAACCAGGTAATCCACAGAAACCATTTAGCAGGTGAGTAAATTTGGTCATTTCGAACTAGGCTGTGTTTTGCCACACAGAAGATGCAAAGACTACCAACAGAACTGGAAAATTAAAGCTGGTTTGTCAAGCATTTCCCTATTTTACTACATGGCAGCCAAAGGTCTGCCCTGATGTATTGGTTATTTGCACTGACCAATGCACTCTGAAACTTATGTGGTGCCAATAGCTCTCCTGGTAATTAAAATTTTCCTCATATGGATCCTGGAGTCTCCTATTTTGAGCTGGTGGCAGCCAGACACTGGGCCAGCAGCATGATGAAATGGGAGGCAGGAATAGGAAGGTTGCAGACAGAGTATCATCATGAACTGAGGGTGTCGTTACGTGCAAAGCACGACCACACATGCAAAATGCTGATTCCATCCAAACCCATAAAGCCTGACTTTAAGCTGATTTAGCTCTGTCTTTTCTGCTCCTTGCTGAGTCATCACAAGGCTTTCTTGTCCAGGATTAGACCTAATCCTTCTGTGACATCACCCTTTACACCCACTAATGTATAAAGTGAGGGCTGGACCCTGGCCACAATAGCTCCCACAGATTTGTAAATCACAGCATACATGAGACAGCTTTTTCCTGCCTGTGTTATAAAGTATCAGGTTTCTTTTTCCCTTTTCTAATTTCTGCACAGCATCTTGATGTAATTTGTTCTACTTTGGCGTTTTTTTACAAAGTGATATATAGCACAACCCAACATTTACAAAAATCACAATGATTTGTATTTTCTACAAAATATTTGCATTTCAGCTATAACCTTGAAGTTAAAAAGGAATGCTTTCTTCACATCTTACAATGGGGTTTATCTACCTTAATTCTAACATGTAGAAGTCTATCACTTCATGTAGAGGCCCTTTATTCTTCTTCCTCTCTTCATGCTTCCATTGCTCATTTTCTCATTTTACACTGTTCTTTTTCTGTGACTGCTTCCATTTCTCCATAAATTCTTTTACTTTAGGATTCTCTCATTCCTCTGTTCTGGCTCTACCATATCTTTCTTTCTTTCTTTCTTTCTTTCTTTTCTTTCTTTCTTTCTTTCTTTCTTTCTTTCTTTCTTTCTTTCTTTCTTTCTTTCTTTCTTTCTTTCTTTCTTTCTTTCTTTCTTTCTTTCTTTCTTTCTTTCTCTTTCTTTCTTTCTTTCTTTCTTTCTTTCTTTCTTTCTTTCTTTCTTTTTCTTTCTTTCCCTTTGGTCTTCTTCCTCCTCCATTTCCCTCTTCTCCTCTGATGTACCAGCTCCCTTATTATCCCTCTTTGTCACATTCCTACTTCTTCCTGTCTTTCCTTTCTCCTTCTCTGCAAGATACTCCTTCCCCCTTTCTTCTTCCTCCATTACCACCTGCTCTTCTGTGTGTCAGTTTTCCACTTTGATGTCCTCTCACTCTCACAGCTCTCATTCCCTCATTTCAACCTGCCTCCTCTAAGTCCCTATGTCTCTCACCATTTCTGCCTGCTCTTGCTCTACCATTTGAATTTGCTTGGGTTTTTTTAATGGCTTCTTTTCTTCTTCTTTCCTTCCCATTCTATAAGTGATTCTCCAGTGTTACAGGTTTTACAAATTCTGTGTGAGCCCAAAGAATAAAAATACCTGTCCTCCAAATTTCAGCTACCCAAAACTCCTGACAAGACATCTTGAATGGTGCCAAAGCTCTTTGGCTTCCCTAGGCCAATACATCACTAGGCCAAAACAGAAGTTTGAGTTTAGGTGGAAGGATAGTCCTTCCTTGTTTCTGGTCTTCAGATCAGGAAGGTCCTTGTGTAATCTCCCAGCTGTGCACTCAGGTTTTCTTTGGAAGGAGTGCTTATTGTGCTCCAGATTGCACTTCAGCCTGGACAACAAACTAGGACTGCATCCATTCAGCAGAACACAATGGACACAGCAGGATTTCCAGTTTCCCCAGGCTGGGGGATAGGAGGGTGTAGAACTCAGGTAAGTTGTGCTTTGATTTTCTCTGAGATGTACAATGAATTCTGCTTGTTTCCCACCATACTGTCCATGTACTAGGCAGGATACAGGACACAGGAGACATCACAGCTCTTGCTTGAGAGTATTCAGGTGTTTAAAAAGTCATTTCTCTGAAGAACAGGAAAGGGAGAAGCAAAAGGTACTATAGGTTATGTGGGTCTGAAATTGAGCAGTTTTCCTTTCTGAATGGGCCAACCAAGCTAAGAAGCAGTCCTGTAAATCCTGGAAAGACTAGAAGGCTGCAAACCCCAAAAGACGAGAGCAACATTGGCTTTGCTTTTTTACTGCTGTAAAAATCAATGCAGTAATAGAGGAATTGCAGCTCCTAGGGCCACTTTCCACTCTCTTCTTACATTTGGAAGCTCTAACTGCTCTATCCATTTAACACTCAGCCTTCTATCAGTAGGGAAAATACTCTTGGTTTTATTTGCTGCAACCTTATGTGAGAAAGAACGGAGTCTCACATCCAGCAACCACTAGGAGCTGATGCGTGTCCTTGGGTTCAGTGCTCTCAGCCAGCAAAGAGAACTGAGCTCCTCTGTCAAGGCCCATTCTTGCTAACTGCTAGGCTATTGCAATCTGCAGGAAGAATCTGATTCTTAAAAACAACTAAAAAGCAATTTGTCATCCCAGTAGAGTTTAAAGATACTTTTCTTAAGCCAGTTATGCATATCACCCAAAAGCAATAAGACATAGATAGACATAGATCCTCAAATATATTTAGATTCCTAAATCCCATTTATTTTGGTATAAATTTCACATGAACTGGAAAGGACCCAGTCTGCCCAATTTTTAACAATCCCAGATCCATTAAAGAGTAAATAGATGTAGATTAGTAATTCCATTATAGCAATGGGAAAAGAAAGGGCTTAAAGGATAAGGCTAAGGTCTGAGACATGAAAATTTCTAGTCACTGGAACAGGATCAATTCAACTTAACCAGGGAAAAACCAATGAGAGAAGGATTGTTGTGCAAAGAAAAAACCAAAGAGGAGTGTCAGGCTAGAAAAGAGAGTAAGGTATGTGGCATGGCAAAACTCACTATTTTCATACTACATAAAAAGCCAAGGTAGTGTTAGAAGGGGACAAACAGAATAAAAGGCCAAACTACAGATCCTGCACTAGAGCAGTCAGTAAGAATTTCTCAAGACAATCTTCTATCTTTCACCCTGTCAGTTCTTGGCACAGAGATTGCAAACACAGTCTACAATGCTCAGGGTTGATGAGTTTCCAGGCTGGAGACAACAGCCTGAGGAGTCATCTGTAGATTGTCTAAATGACACTGGAGACTTCTTAACTGAACGGCCTCAGCACCTCTATCAGCACAGTATGACCACTTTGAACTAAAAAACTCTCAAAATTGATCAGACAACTGACAGCTCTGAACATGCAGACAGGTCTAAAGAGGTAGAGCAGTTCCCAACAGCAACCAGCACACCCAGAAAAAAGGCAGCAAGGGAAGCTTGGGACCAGAGTGCTGGTGATCCTGTATTGCTCCCAGGTATCTCAGGGGATGCATGTGCTGCACCTTTCAATCACAGCTTAGATGCTCCTCTCCGCAGATGGAGTCACTTCTTTGGACAAAAGAATGAGCACATTCCTTTTGCTGTTTGATTTTGTTATTGAAATTATTGGATTTGGTCTGAATTTCTCGTGTAAATACATATAGCTGTGCTCAGCAAATTCCTTTTTGCAGTCCTTCCAAACGAGCCCTCGTTAACGCCTAGGCCTCCCAAGAATGGTGATAATGCAGCTGATTAAGTAACAGCAATACTGAAGCAAATTCTTCTGGAATTACATTACTTTAGAGTCTTCTGCTACTCCTCAGCATGTCTCTCCTAAAGAGTTATTTGGACTTTCACTCAATTAACTCAGCATCCCCCGAAGTGAGTAAGCCTCCAGATGGTCTCTTCTTTTGAGGTAGCTAAGATATTTTTACTGGGAGGGGGATGCAATTTCTTTCAGACTGCATCTGTGAGACATTTAGAATTTATATTGGTACTCACAAAATAACGATGCCTGTCCTGAAAAATCATCCTGCTCTTTTATGACAGTCTGTTTTAATTGGCTGCCTACCTAGTGTAGCTGTCATCTTGGCCCACACTTCTGCCTGATCTGGGCTGAGATGTCAAAAATGGAAGAAGAAAATGAATTATTTAAACCTTCATGTAAAAAAGCACCCAATTCTTTTTGTCATTACACTGATTTTACATTAGTTTGTAAAGTTTACCATTTATATCAGTACATTTTACGAAATCACTTTTAATTGACAGCACTGTGAGATGTCAAATTGGTATTAGGAGGTTGCTCAAACTTAAAGATGGCTCTTTATTCTGATATTTGGATTTAACACAAAACCTTTTTGAACCTTGATGTATTTGAATTCATGGCAAAGCTGATTCTGCATCATGGAATTCAGATCTGAATCCAAACCCTCAGTATCTACTGAAACTGCAAACTCAGTAACTATTGAAAAGCATTGCTCATGCTTTTCTATAGGGTCTTCTGAACCAAGCTGTCAACAATTTTTTTTTTTGTAATTGAAAACAGCCTCAAATATGGTTCCATCCTTTTTTGGTTTTATTTATTTTTTTTATTTTTAAAATTTTTTTGGGAGGGGGCATTAATTGAGATTGACAAAATTCCTAAAAAATCTTAAAATGCTCTACTACAGCCTTTGGCATATTTTAAAATATCACATAATATAATTTCCCACAAAACAGTTAAATTTACACTGATATTTATGAATGTCAGATAATTCTTGAAAATGTGTGTGTAAAACTCAATTCATTCTGGCCTTCTGCCAAAAGCTTGAAGTAATTTTTTGTTACACTAACTCAAATGACAAAATTATTGTTTGAATAATTTAAAATATTTTGGTTTGTATATTTTAAAATGTGAACTGTTTCAGTTGAGATTGACAACAGGGAAATGCTTTTAAGAAGTGGAAATGCTTTTAAAAAATTTCCAGGTATATAGCATTTTTTTAGTTAAATAATATTCTTTTTCAAAGTATCTTAGTTTACCAGTCCCTCTAGCCTCTATTTCAGAGCAACATCACTTTAGTATCACCTTGGTACTAATGGAAAGAATTACAAAAGGTATCTTAAATACTCTGATTCATAATTTAGAATATTTGTCAAACTCCAGTATAGCCCCCATATTTTACACTGAAACCTGCACTAAATTTACACCAAACAATCTTTCTACATTCTTATTTCTGTGTTCTTTCTTTTTCTTTTTTCTCCTTTATTCATCTCTTTGCTCTTATCTGTATTTAGGCTCCTTGCCCTTGTTCACAGAGGCTTTGAGAGCTGTTTCCTGACTGTTCTGGTTACTGTGGCTGCCTTCTGGTATATCAAGGACATACAGACATATATTAGGACAGAGTATTTGGTTTGAAAGCAGAAGTTTCATCATAAGTGTGAAGAGTAGGACACTGACTTCCTCCACCTTTCTAATTGTAATGAGACCAGGATTGCCAATTTGAGAATCACAGGGAGTATTTTGAAAATATAACCAACCCTCTGTTGAAAATATACCTGGCTTTTTTTTGGCTAATTGCAACACAGAAACACAGGAATAGATGGAGTATTCAATCTCATTTTTTAGTTGCATAGCATTTTCTCCCACACTGCAATTTTCCTAGGTAATAATATCACCCTCACATTGAAAGGGAGAGAAATATTTATAAATGTGTCAGAGCCCTAAAAGACAATTCTTTATTGAAAGCTAAAATTTGCTCAAGTAAGAACTTCAGTCATCAAATTTTCTGTGCCTTCTGCTACAGCATACTATTATTAAACTTCACCAGTGAGTATGAGAAACGTGACACAGTAACCAGTTACATAAACCGTACAGATGCTTCTGATGAAAGAGCTAATCACAAGCCCTGCTAAAATGTGCTGAACCGAGGGTAGTAGGATCTCTATCACTGATATAAAACTCTTCTTGCCATGTGGCTTGTGATTGTAACATTTGCTGTAATTTTCTGAGTGGATAACTGGTAAATGATGGTCCCTACATGATGGCAGCAGGACCCTGTCTCCAGAGCCTGTGAGACAGGGGAGATCTGCTACACTCCAAGTCTCAGGGGACACTCTGAGTACCTACCATGTTGCTAAGGTGGATACAGGTGGAATTTAATATCCATTCCCAAAGAAGAGAGGGATATCAGAAACCTCTATCCCGATATTAAGTTTTCTCACACCATACAAATCATGGAAATTCAGCACTAGGTTGACTGAAAAGCATTTCCAAATACTGCAGGCAGCAAGTTGCTGAAAGGCTTTTCACTGGAGAAGAAGTTTAAACCATCACTGTAAAACTCAATCTTCAACTCCCTCATCTTATGTTATAATTAATGGAATCATACAAAAATTGTTACTGTGCTTCCTCTTCTACCCATATGCAGAAAGAAAAGTATTCATCTCCAGACCAATTTAGTTTGTGTTTCTAGAAAAGCAGAATAAAACTCTAGATTCTAAAGACATGCTCCCATCCTCAGTATGCTGAGTTAGTGATGAGTAGCAGTGCACTTAATATATCTGTGGGTTTGGAATTCTGTGCACAGCAGTTAAATGCCTAACTGTGAGTTAAATTATCTATTCAGGAGACCAAGCACATGTCTGTGAGCTCCTTTAGTTCCTTTGGCTTATCTGGCCTAATGAATTTCTGGGTGTTCTTTAGGGAGATAGAGAGGTAGGCTCCTCACAGGGATCATTGGGAACTCAGCATTCCTGCAAGCCAGACCAGTTACCAGAGCAAACCCATTTCCTCACTAATACAGAGTTGCTATTCACTTGTTTCAAATAAACATACTCTCCTGCCCTTCCACACACTTTGCATTATTCCTCCAATTTTGCAGTACTTCTCCAGGAGGCACATATTCTGCTCTTCCAGCTATGGACCTAATGGTAGAGCTGTGTGACTCCAGACAAGGATGATAAAAGAATGGGCTGTTAGTTTCAGATTTTTGTTGTTGTTTGTCAGGAGCTCTGCAGTGACAGTGCATCTGTCCTTGGTTTGACACTGCTTTCTGTAATCTAGCCTGAATCCCACAGCTCTGAACCCCAGCAATTTTTCATAAGCAAGTCCTTTGTATTTGTCTTCTCATGGAAATTTGCACCATTCCATACCAGTTCTCCCCTACAGATGATCTTTGGATGTGATATCAAACATCATCACTGTGTACTGGAGAGATAACATGGCTCATTTGAACAAAATATCAATAACCATCCCCTCATGGACTGGAGTGACAGACTCTAAATTCTGGGGTTCTGTACTTGCAGTCAGGAATTGGTGGAATTGCCTTTATGTCCATCTTTCCCTTTCACCCAAACAGAAAGGAATGCTGCTGTGTTTGTAAGGAAGGTGCTATACTGAAAATGAAATGGCTGTGTGTTCTTGCAATAGAGCTTTTGGAGAACCACATCACTCAGGTGCAGGCTACACAAAACTCTGAGGAATGCATAGGAGCAGTGCTCTGAGGTCAGCATGAGGGCAAACAGGACAGAGGGTGGGTGACCCACTCTGCCTGGGATAAACCCTACCTGGTGCAGGTGCCTGGAGGTGGGATCAGTGAATGCACCAGCTGGCATGCTCAAGGCACCCTGACTGCACACCAGAGCTTACCTTCCTTAGACATTGTGTTAAAGAATTTGTGCCCAGTGAGACACTGGAAGCATTGCAACAGGACAGGCCAGAGGAAGATTTCTTGGTCAACAGGGTAAGAACCCCAGAATTACTGTGTGAAGAGAATCCACACTGCACACAGGTCCCATCTAGTGAGTGGGAAAGGAGGCTTCTCCTGCAAAATTTTCCTGTGCTGACTTTGCCAGCAAGGCTGCACTAAGCAGCAGTGTGATCACTTGGCAGAGAGTACACTCTTTCTTCTACCCTTTTCAAGTCTCATAAAAATAAAAGTGAACTTGTTGGTTCATGTTTTCATTGCTCAACCATCCCTAAAAGTTGGGAAAACCTATCCATAGGTGAGATACCAAGAAACGACTTTAAAAAAACCCAACCTTAAAATAACTTGCACTGTTTTCACAAGCAAATACTTAATAAAAGCAAGGATGCTCTTCTTGCTTTTTGTGCAAGTACCAAGCAAGATGCATGTCCATTACCTTGTCTTCCAAAAGCAATAAAAGAAATTCAGAATAAAAACATATCCATTCTTTTAGATTAAAAACACTGTATCATTTTTTTATATCTTTGAAAAGGTCTGGTTTCCTGGAGATTCCTGGTAATTCCAAGGTTATAAAATTACATGTAACAACGGAATTTATAAAAAACATGAGAAGACATGAGGTATCTTTTTTTTTCCAAAGAAACCATCAATTCCAGCTAGGTTTCTTCCTTTGAAAACTAAACCAAACCACAGTCATTTAAGGTCATTAGGCTGAAAAATTTCATTTTCTTGGAAGTACTTCCAAGTGTAGTAGCACAAGATATGAGGCTCTTTCCTTGGCTGTTTCCAACAAGTGCTCAAAGGAGCTCTGCAGTAGCAAAGGAGAGGAAACTTCCTGCAGCTTGCTTGTTCAAGGGGTTGCTCTGTGCTGATTCCATGCCCATTGTGACCTGGATGCATCTCAGGGCTGCTTAACCCAAGCTGAGTGGCCAGGGCACCTCATCACAGCTCCTTACAGAAACTGCCCCAGAACTCACAGGCAAATCTTCCTCTGTCCACAAAAGGATGCAGCCAAAGGCAAAGTGTAGCCACAAAAAACCCCCAGTAGCTGCTCATGGCAGCCTCTGGCACCCTCTGCATTGCCAGCAGAGCGCAGAGAGCTCCAAATGTGGCTGGAGTTGCTGCCTGCAGATTTTATAGCAATGGTTGTGGAAACGAAAACCCCAGAACTAACTTCATAGAAATAAAATTCTCTCTCTCATTCTCTCTCTCTCTCTCTCTCTCTCTCTGTCATTTACTTTACAAATCTTCTGGAATGGTAGCATCCAAGTGTTAGTTGTGCATCACTATCAAGCTGAGAGCTTGAGTAAACATGAAAAAAATCACAGATAAGCTCCTTCTGACTTGTGACAGCCAAAAGTGAGCTGGGATGTAACAAGGGCTAAGTGTGGCATGTCCTGTGATAAGGAGGAGCTTAATCAGGGAAGGGCCCTTGTTTTCAATTTGCTAATTTCCTTTTTCTACAACATTGTCAATAACAAGGGCGTAGAGGGTATTTTAATTGGATAATGTCCTATGTCTTCACTGATTCACTTGCAGGGTGTGGGTGGGACTTTCACCATTAGCACTACCCAACACTGTCCCAGTGCTTCAAAGTTTTCTGTCCCTCTGTATCCTGCATTGCAAGGTAAGGCAACCTCTTCATGTCAACCCATATTGCCACCAGGTAATATAGAATACAGTACTAAAAAGGAGACTAACTTGGAAGAGAGCTGGCTGAATCTCTAAGCATGGGGAATGACTAATGCCAGTGTGTAAATCAGCTTCATTCTTAGTGGCCAAATTCTGGTCTGATTTACACCTATGTGGATCCAGATAAACTCTGTGAAAGTGAAAGGAGGTCCTGTGGAGCTGCATCACAATAAGGCAGAAACAGAATATACCCCTTTGCTTAAATCCATCATGGTTTCAGGACTACTTCTTCCCAAAGAATTTGGGAAGACCCTTTTTTTAAGGCTTATGAACTAATGAAAAAGGTAATCCAGAAAGAAAAAGGTTTCTTTGGACTTTTACACAGTGAACAGAAACACAAATAGGGTGCTACTAAATTATTAATTTCAGAGTTGCATTCCTGGGAAAACAAATCAAAATAAAATAAAATAATGTAAAAATCAAACTCTAAAAGAGCAAAAGAGAAAATCAGAATAATAAAGTTTTCATTCTGTATAATGAAAACTTTGTATTTGTTTGTATTTGTTTCCACTTGGAAACAAGTTGTGCTTTATAACAGGTAAAAAACACATTAAACTCATTTGTGTGAGAGACAGTGTTTCCCCACATTCTGCATGGCAAGAAGCATGATGAACTGAGAGCTACACACTGGAAGTGACACTTTGCATCCCCAAATTCATAAAGTATCACTTTTGGGTTTTTTTTCTATGTACAACACAGTACCAGCTTTCACTGCTTGTTTCATCATAGTTCTAGTGGGCCAGAAGACCAAATAGCAGAATGCCAGGGCTGGTATAATGTTTTTAGCATAGAAGGATGGGGGGAACAAAGGTCATTGCTACTGGAAAAGAACAACCTACTTCACAGAAGCAAGACAGAACAGGGAGAACTGGAAACCAGCAGCTTTGTCTCTGGCTCCCATGCTGCACACACTGATCCTGCCTGTGAATTGTCACTGACTGGAAGTCCCCACTGATATCAGGATGTGAAGAAAGAGATGTCACCATTTTTCCAGGGGCATAAAATGAGGAAGGTAAATCCAGACTAGTGGAGAGATTCTCTTCAGCAGGAGGAGGAAAGCAACTGCAATGTTTCAGAGGGATCATACTGCAATGTTTCAGAGGGATCATATGTTTCTGTGAATTCAAGCTGTGAGAGCGCAGCAGAATGACCTGCTCAGTCACAAAATGGCCCCAAAATCCTGGCTGTTAGACAGAGCTGACAGATCTCAGCTTTCCTGCAGAAACCAGCCAGATGCTGTAGTCTCTCATATGGCTAGCTATGTCAGGCAGAACAGGGTATGTAATCCATGAGCCAGGAAAAATTTTGCAGTGTCTCCCTCTGCCCCACTTGTCTTGGTTTCCAAGGACTAAAATAACTTCTTGTGAACAGAAACAAGTACAATCCTGAGACACGGGACACAACCACAAGAATTTGATATTCACAGCTTATTTTCAATGCCAGTTCTCTTTCTGCTCCCAAAATGTAGACATAATCATCTCTGGAGAAGTCACATCCACTCAGCTTAGCTCTCTGCCCCTCCACAGCAGAGTAGTCCCATCCTTGATGTCCCAGAGGGAGAACAGTCCCTGGAAACAAGGCCAGGTACTTGTTGGTAGAGTCCTGGGTGAGCCAGTCAAACACACACCAGAGGCTGGGCTGTCACAGGAGAGACCCCAACCCTCCCTGCAGCTGTGATCCTTTCACCAGTGTACTCATGGCCCTCCAGAAGGCCAAAGGAGCAGGAGACTGCAGGGCTCAGCAGTAATGGCACTGATCTGTGGTCACCCTCTGTTACCTGCCATGGGCAGCTTCTCCTCTGTCCAATCACTGCAGCGCAGACCAGACTGGCACACAAAATTACTGTGCTCAGAGGAGCTTTGGCTACCAGTGTGATTGACTTTCCATAAAACAGTCCCAGTCAAAATATTTAAGATGAACACAAAAGACAGAAAACAAAAAATCCCTGTTCCAGAGGATCCAGTGAGGGAGTAACCTTCCAAAGAAGATGGAGCAAATTTCCTAAAGACACCTTCCAAAACATCCTGGCCAAAAAACAACAATGCTGTCACAACAAAAGCCTCTGCCCAACCCCATGGGAGAATGGCCAAGGGACGCTGTAAAATCTGCTTCTGGAGCAAGAACATGCTCAGATCTGATGCAGTGTGCAGACCTCTATAGATTGCTGAACAGTTCTGAAAATTCAACTAAGTTTAAATTCAACTAAGAAAAAGACACATAACACATATTTCTTGAGCCCTCTTAGCAATTTTCTTGCTTTATTCATTCAGGGCTCAGCGGGGATGCCAACCAATTTCCTTTGTATTGCCAGCAGTTTCAGGATTTCAGCATCACTGGTAAATGCCAAGACTTTCACAGTATCTGTGATATTTGAAACAGAGCTTTGGTTATGAGCATTTGTTTATAGAGTGCTTTCACTCCAAACTCCCAAAACACTGCCCACCACAGAAATTCCTGCTCTGGTACTAACAGGAATCCCTTCACTGGTCCTTGGCTTATTAAAACCTCTGGCAAGGCAGTAGCAGCTCTTATACAGCAGCTCTGTGCTGCAGTCTGAGGCAAGAAAGGAATAATAATTTATCTAACTAAATTACATGCACAAGTCAGCTAGACAAAATATAGTTACCCACATGGAATTTGGACAGAACACTTGTGTTAACACCCTAGCTCCTGGCCAAAGTGCCAAAGCACTTCTGGAAGTTAAGAGTGGCCAAGAACTTGGTTGTACAGCTCATCCAAAAGCCCATAATGTTTGCATTAATTAATGGATTATAGAATATTTACCATTTTAGTGACAAGTTGCAGCTCTTCATATGACGATTTTTTATTTTGGTGGTGGTGGTGGTAATGGTGCCTGACTTAAAATTATCTATTATTCACTGCTGTTGGTTTTTCCCATCCTGAGTGGGTTTAGTCCATTTAAAGTCCTGCAGGCACTCTTTCTTTTCTGTGTCTCTTGCTGATAAGTATTTCTACAGGAGTCGTTTATTCTGACAAAAAAAATCGAGACATACAGGTCAGATATTTTTTCAGAGAGCAACTCTTAAATTTAAGGAAAATGCAGATTTTGCACTCATCTGCAAAAGTTCACTGCAGTTCAAGGAGATTCTGTGTGACCTGCTTGTAGCAGATTTTAGCAAGTCACTCTCTTTCTTTCTTTCTTTCTTTCTTTCTTTCTTTCTTTCTTTCTTTCTTTCTTCCTTCCTTCCTTCCTTCCTTCCTTCCTTCCTTCCTTCCTTCCTTCCTTTCTTCCTTCCTTCCTTCCTTTCTTTTGTTTGGGCAAGTACAGGTGAAAAAAATATATGAACAGCAGAATTTATTAGAATCTATTGAGCAGCAGGAGAGACTATTATACAGCTTCAATACAAGACTGACACCACCTGGCTACTACAAGAGCTTGCAGGACTTAACAACGTTTGTGTGAACTACTCCTTTTATACCTGGAAAACCACAGTATTTTGAGATCCAGTTCCAAGTGGCAATCCCCAGGGAACAGTCAGCACCACCTGTGTGCACCCCATGGAAGCTGGAAAAGCAGAGGGCTTCTCAGCAGCAGACACCCTCCTGCTGCTCCTCCATCACTGCTCTCAGGGCAGGTGCAGGTATTTTATCACCACAGCTCTGCAATGTTGCCAACTAAAGCTGTCCTGTAGTGTAAGCAGTTTCTAGTAAAGAAATTGATTTAGCTTTTTTTATATCTGCAGGGTGAACCTCTAGCTTTTGTAGTATCTTCCCAGGAGCACAGAAGAAAATGAGGTGAGAAGCCAGAGTGTTCTTTGAGAAACTGCAGCGTTTCTCCCAGCAGATCACCGGAGGCTTAAGCCAATGCACTTGAACAATGTACCAAAGTCAATGAAATTGTTCATGCTCTTAAACTGAAGTGACTGGATAAGCACCTCTGAACAACAGCTTGAAAAACAAATTTAACTAAATGAGACCCATTATTTACCCAATTCCTGTACTGAGCTTGGATTCACAACCTATGAACTTGATTCCCTCCATCAGGAAAGAAAATAAGATAATGATCAAAATTACACTGCAGTTGAATATGAGATGACAAGAAGTAATTTCTCACTTCTCTAACTGCTTTTCCCCAGATACTTGCAGCTGACTTATTTGCATTTATTTGGAGCAGAATTGCTTTTTCTTTGCACTTTCCCAGAAAGGAGTAACACTGACTGCTTTCTTGAGCTCAGTGAGTCAGAATGAGTCAGACCACAAGGCGAGAGAAGGGTCCCTGGCACAGCACTCTCTGCAGAGGGTTTCAGGAAGAAGGGAGTTTCAAACCATACATGGAGCTCCCTTCGTGGAGCTTTTGCCAGGATGCCACAACTGCAGCACATCTCCCCAGTCAGATCAGAGCAAGGGGAAATGGAATTAAGTCCTTGCTGACTGACAAGGTGAACAATTGCGCTTTTGAGGAAGGAGTTATGCAATAAACAATAGAGAATATGATCCAAAGAAACCATCATTGCAATTATACAGAGAAACACTTCAAAGATATTGCAAGCAGATGGAGAAATAGGATTTTCAAAAGTACGATGTTTCCTTAATAAGAACTCCATCTGGGATTTAAAGTCTCCAGCTTTTTCTAGTTTCCATAGAAAACTATTTGCGTATCTTAACATAATATAGATTATTACCGTGTGTCCGCCAAATTTACTAAAGGAGTGTTCAAACTCTACCCAGAAAAGGAATTTTCATTCTTCACATTGCGTGTTAGGTTCAAATCTGTGTGTTCAAATCAAAAAGAGGTTAATTTTTTTTTCCCTCCATGCAATCCTGAAAACTGCATACAAGAGTAAATAAGCAGGAAAGAATTGTGAAATCTCAAATATACTTCCCTTCCTAAGAAATGGTCCAGCTTCCCAAATACGTCTTGGAAAACAGCCATCACCAGAACTACGAGCCAAAGCTATGTGAATATCTGTTTGTATCATTTGGCTGCCAAAAAATGATTAAATAATGAAATAAAAATTACTTTGACCTAAAATGAACTTTTGCTAATTCCTTGGAAAAACCGGACAAATCAGTGAAAACTATTTGAGGACAACAAACAAAAAAACCCCTTTTTTTAAACTTTGTTTTCTTCATATACTGAACCTACTACAAATGTTTACATTTGTTAGTATAGGATTTTCTTTTTCTGAAAATGAGGTAACTACTTTTAAATCAGGTTACCAGATTAAATACAAATGCTTCTCCCAGTGTTTGCTGTTCTGTGTTCTGTCCTTAGGAGGCTTCAGTGCTTCTGACCGTGCCCCATTATTAACATTTCAGCAGCTCTGAGATGGAGTTAAATGCTGCCGTGGGGAGGTGTTATTCTGCACTTTGTTGGAGAGCACTGGGCTGGCCTGGACTCTGCTAGGGAAGCTCTTCTTTTCTGTCTGGCAGTTCCTTGCTGCATATATGTGCTATTTTCTATCTTGTATCAAAACGGATAGTGACAATTTATTAAAAATTCACACAAGCATTTCCATGAGTTCACACTCTGTTCTTATCACAGATGGACCCAAATTGCAAAATCTGGATCCTGAATTAAATATTCTTTTGCTTTGGTATGCCAGATGCAAGGTCTCGCCTTCATTAAGGTAAAAAAAAAAAAGAAAAATAAAAAGAAAAGCAAAAGGTGTGTTCTCATTTTGAATTAGTTAATGAAACGTTAAATCCTAGCAAAGGCGAAGAAACTCAGATTTTATTTGGTTTCTCTACAGTCACCAGCTCAATGTGTCACTTATTTGAAGCCTATAAACTGCCCTGTCTTCAGTGGAGTATTGCTGTGCATCAATTGCTCTGAGTTATGGGTACCTATTATCCATCTTTAGTGAGGAAAATACCCAAGTACCTGAGCAAGGCCTAGTTCCAACCTCAAAAACACCAGAAACACTAAAGCACTGGACACTAAGATATTGATCATTTGGTTGTGCTGCCAGGACACACCTCATTGTCAGAGGCAGCAGTGAGGCAGGATCCCAGGATGAGAGACATCACCCAGATCTCCAGTACCACAGGAAAGTGGAGGAATTCTGCAGCAGATGTAAGGATTTTGCTGCTTTGTGTGCAGTGATAGGAAAGCATCATGTTTTGCTTACGCTGGTTTGTGACCAGGACCACTAGTAATAGCATTTTTCACACTGTTATTTTTGGCTGGTCTGTGTGTTATAACACAAGGAAGAGAAAATGAGGACCAGTCAAAATGTAGCATAAATTAGATGACTATGATGAAAACACTTAAATTTTGACAGGCACTCAACAGTTCTTCTGCACCCAGCAATGCTGGAAATAAGATGAACATGTCTGGCAGTAATGCCAGATCCCATAATATCACCCAGGATCAGTAATGAGAAGGGCTGCTCTCTCTCTGAAGATTACTGCAATCACATCTTTCCACGGAAGGTTTAATGCTCAGCAGTCTGTTAGGAAGAAATGTGTTTTAAAACAGAGTTGGAAATAGAAAAGATGATTATGACACAATTATGCAGAAAGAGAATGGCACAGAAGACTTCATAGAGAGGAGTCTGGGAGAAGTCAAAACAAACAAACAAACAAAAAAATGAAGCCTTTTTTTCTGTGTTACACCCAGCTTCTTAACAGATACCTCAGTGGGACTGCTACAGCTACTTCTCTGTATTGGTGTTTCTTCAGTCACTTTAAAAGATCCTTCTGTCCCATTCTGAACCTTCCAAAGGGTAAAATACATAATGCTGTGTACAGCTAAAATTCAGTGGTTCAAAAATATTGCAGCCAAGGCCAAAATCTTTGGCTTGCAGTGTCAGCTTTACGATAGTACTTTGTAGCACCAAAGTTGTCTCTTTCCACTTCATAAGCATTTTTTTTATTTGTTATGCTTTTTTGTATGCCTTTTGAAGTCCAGAAAATCTTACAGCACAGCATGCTGTATCACCAGACAATTTTCCTTTAGAATTTTCTTTAGATATTTCCTGGAAGATTGTCATCATGAAATTTATACTGTTCTATGATTTGTGCTTTTTCCCTGTGCCAAATAGTTACATGCTAATATATTACAATATATGCTCTCAGTATCACCAAGCAGAAACACACAATTTATTAAATGTTAACTAAGTTTCCCACATGAGATCATTTAAATTATGTTTAAGTGACTTCAATCCTCCAAATTCATTTAAAACCCCAAGAGCCAGCATAAGTCCAGAAGCAATCAAGGAAGCCAAAACCTACAGGAGATCGATATAAAATTTAAAATTTAGAGTCTCTGAATCCAAACTGCTGACAAAGAACTCAAGCTCAAAAAAAAAAAAAAAAGTAAGCCAGTTAATGGCTTTTCTAAGTAAACATCTAACATATTTTTTATCATGCAATGAAGCTTTTTGATGTATGTAATCTTTGCTCTTTTCCAGCTACTATCTCTCAGTGGAAATGTAATCTTTTATATACAAACAGATTAATGTTCTCAAAAGAAAAAAAAGGCGAAGGAATGCAGTATAGCAATCACTTTTTAGAAACACAGTTAACTAAACATTGAACATTTGACAGAGGACACTGTGAGGATAGACTTTATGTCAGAACACCTTTTCCTTGTTTTTATTTTTAAGCAGTGACTAACTGTAGAAGCAGCACTGCATCTATGCTACCATAATTAATGTGGTGACAGCTTTTCCACTATAAATTTCTGTTTTCAGGGGTTTGTAACTCATCTGTGGAAGACTGTTCCAGGCAAAAAAAAGAAATCTTTTTGAAGTGCAAAGATCAAAGATCACATTAAACTACATGTTTAAAAGAAAACTGTACCTTTTTTCTACAGCACAGCAAGCCAAAAGTTCAAAACAGCAGCAAAAGGATAAATGGATCTGGTCTGCTTTATTTTGACTTCACACTGGAAGAAGGGATAGAATTTATTTGTCTAATACTAAACACCAATACTAGAAGAACATTACACTGATTTTGAGGCAGCATGGAGACTGGCATTCACTATCACAATTTAAATTATTTCAATTCATTGCAAGACAAGAATGTGTCCTTAGAGTTTCAGGAGCAACTATTTTAATTTAAATTTGGGGTAACCCTTGATTTCATAAGACCAATTATTTTGCCCCCAGCAGATTGTACACAGCAAAAATTCAGCTTCATCATGGGAATGTTTGGGCAAATGGGATAAATAGAATGAAGGTTTATTTAAGTGTTGAGAAGAATGAAAATACTAAATCAAGCAGAAAATTTAAAAAAAAATAACAATTACATGAAGTCTATTACCTGTATCTTGTCACAAAAAGCAAAAAGCACTTCTATGTGTTGGTATTTCCATAGAAGTCTGTGCTTTTGCAAGGTAAAACTGAAATACAAGGATAGCTTGAAAACAAAATCAGACAGGCATGAATACCAGAGAGACAAACTATCAGAGAGAGCTCTGTCACTAAAAAAGCATCATCAACCCATCACACTATGCTATTTAGTCACCAATATTTTTAAAGCTTTTTCTTATTTACTTTTTAAATATGTGCAGTAGTTTTGATGCTACATGATATATGTTAAATAATAGGTTATGAATCATTAACCTGATGATAGTTTTTCACTTAGCATTTATGTTTTATTGGTGTGATGGAATTTTTTTGCAGTCTGTCTCTAATTATAGGAAGATTTTTTTTCCCTGTAGTTTATTTGACTTCATTCACCACTTCTCAACATATGCCCTATTTAGGATGTGATATAACTAAAATTTTGTGTGAAACCATGCCAGTTCTTCCATTTTAGGGCCAACTAAGGAATGCATCCCCTTTAAGTAAGCGTTTAAATGTCCTTTGGTTAAATATTATAATTAACCAGCAGACCACCTCTGTGGAGGTAAAAGTGATGCTGCTTGTAGGATAGAGCTTGGGCAGGTTATAGGAGACAGCCCCAGGGATGGAATTCCTTCAGGGTGGGCATCCTCACTGGCCTTTGCAGAAGAAACTCAGGAATCTTGCACACCAATCTTCTGTGAGTCCAAACTGATTCTGTGTCTCTTCTTCTAGAATGTGTCACTTCAGGCATTATTTATTTAGATATTATCTATTAATATGTTGACTTTAGACATTATATATTTGGCCCTTCTTGGTATTAATTTCTAAGCTATGATCAGAAAAGCACAAATAAAACCATTTTAGTACTTTTAAAAAATTATGTTAGGTCTAGCAAATCCTTGGGTGGAAAATCCATATTTAGTTTTGGCTGTTTCTTCCTCTCTCTCTCTGGCTGATAAATTTATTAAATATATGAAAGTTCTGCATCCCACCTATGTTTTATAAGCACAAAAGAAATCTACCCTCCAGATACACACAAGCCAAACCCTACCACATCACTTCCCTGCCAAAGACATATGCACTTCTTGAGAATCAAAAGCAGAGCCCAGAACAAATCTAAACCATTCACTTGAACAATAATGATACTAATAATAAATATATACAGAGTTTGTAACTTCTCTTGTACAATTGAAAAGGTCAGATTACCTAGTCTGTACTCTGACACATTACAGGTCATTACATTTTATCAACTTATCCTTCTCCTTCTATGTTTAAATATCTAAATTTAGGACTCTGAAAGAAATGCTCAAAGGCCTGAGTGGAGTTAAGCTACTTTTCACATGAAGTCTTCTGCTCTCTCCTTATCCCAAAGTTTCCTGCTCCTGTAGCCAGGCAAAAGGGTAATTGTCACAGCCTGCATCCTGTTGCTCCACCTTTAAACAAGAAAGAGGAGGTGGGAATACACCACTGAATGTACTGTCACCTCCAAAACCAGAAACTGGATCCAAATCTGAGCTCATCTTTTCAGCACTTGGGTCAAAATGCCCTGAAGCTCATCAGTGATCCTGTTTACAACAGGATCAAAGTCTTACCAGTGCCCAAGGCCCTTTATATGAAACAATACTGAAATTATTTCTATTGCTAATCTTGCTGTTATTCTCTGCATTTCCTTTGTATACAATAGTGATTTCAAATACAATTCAGATGTAAATAGCAGACTCTTTTATCCCTGGAGTCAGACTATTCTCCCAGAATACTGCAGAAGTCA
The DNA here is from genome assembly GCF_023055355.1 of Agelaius tricolor. NCBI lineage: Eukaryota > Metazoa > Chordata > Aves > Passeriformes > Icteridae > Agelaius > Agelaius tricolor. Next base: position 51,516,845 of record NW_027269263.1, read on the forward strand.
GTAGGAGAATTTACACCCAGAATAGTTTTTGGTCTTTCCATTGTTTTTGACACCTCAAATATATGCAATTTTTTTCATGTGGGGCATGTGAACCATCTTCAAGATAAAATGGTCATAAAAGGCCACTGAAGAAAGTCCTTCATTGGTATGTGCCTTCCCCTGATTGGAGCAGTGCTGTCTCTGCTGCCTGTCTTCCTTCAGCTGCCTGATTTTTGACAGGTGATGTTTTGGGAGTTAGGATCTGAAAGGTGTCAAATGGGAGGTACCTCGGCAAATCTGGTTTTTCTAATTTCACGTGGAAACTTTTCTTCAACAGGTACCCATTAAAGAATCCTGTTTCAGCTTACACTGGGATCAGCCATCCTGAAATCAGTGGCCTGTCAATCCCTGCAGCACAACAGTCTGTTTGTGCAAAGCCATGAGGTACAGCACACGTGTCAGCCTGGGTCATCACTGTCTAATACTGAGTCTGCATGCATGAATCAGGGACCCAGACACCTTGGGGCTTGCTCATGGCAAGATGATCAATGCCATCTTCTCTTTGCCTCCTCTTAGGTTCTTGAAGAAAGTTCTCTATGAAAAGCCACCAGGAAGACTTATTCCTGTGAGAAGGCTGGGTGATGTAAACTCTGATGTCATGGCAACAGGCCAGTGAAGTTTTGTGCTATTTTTGCTTTATTTCAGGACACATGTCAATGCAAATGAGGATTTGCTCCCACTGATTAACACTGTCTGGTTTTTGTTGAGTCACCTCACAATAAAACTACTGATTTCTCTGGCTTAGTAGAAAAATAAAAGATGAAGCAAAGTTCCCATAAAAGTCATCTAGATTAGCCCTGTGATTGAGGGTGGTGCACAGAGATTACAGTAATTCAACTAAAATGTTTTGAACCTACTTAGTTAAAATCCATGACATTTCCGTATCCTTAGAGAAATTTATTTGACTGGATGTGTATTCATTTTAGGCACTGGGACAGATTGATAAGTTTTTACAAAAGGGAGTGAATCCCAGATTATCCAAATGAATTTACAAATTGAAAAACCCTATTTTCACACTGGGACTGAAACTTACAAATGTCTTTTTCTCTTATATTAACTGAAAGGATTACATGAAAGTTACTGAAATTAAAGTCATGTATTCCTGATTACTGTAGAAAAAACAAACAGCTTCTATATTCACAGTGCCAAAGACCAGAAGTATGGTGAGGCCATTTCTAAAAGATTTCTCATAAATTACCACAAAACTTTCTCACAAATCCAGAAATTATTTCTCTTATCAACCCAGGATTATTTTGGCATTAGGTCAGAGATTAACTCAGGCACTTCAAAAGTAAAAAGCTGGAAGAGGAGGGAAATATCTGGAAAAGTAAATCTGGTTGACTCCTGCTAAGTTTCTGGAATGTCAACTATTATTACAGTTGTACTTTGTAATGTGTGTCTCATAGGTCCCACTGTTCTACATTCTAAAGGGAAGATGTGATCCCTGACCCAACAAGTTTACACCTGCTTTTCAGTTTTGGAGCACAGAAAACACATAAGAAGAGGCCAAAATACAGAGCCTAAAAATCTACAGCAACGAGTCACACCTTAGTTTGATCATAACAAAGAACATCAAAGATTAGGTTTGGATTTTTTGTAACTAAGAAAAGAAACTTGGAGTTTTTAACTCATCTGTTAGACCAGGCAAATTAACAAGCTCAGATAAAACACTTGCTCTCCTGTATTCTATTTCAGAGGGATACATGAGCATTGCAAGAGCTTGCAATCTAAAAGACCACTTCTTTCTTTGGCCCTGGAGCTGTAGTGTTACATTATTACCAACTTAATGGATATTGTAATGGTAAGAAATGGACATTGTAATGGTGAGAAAGAAATGCAAACCTGGAAGGTCAATCCTTTCTGATTACTGATCCGCTTGTGTCCTTCCCTTTACACTAGTGCTGCATGGACTCCCATGTCAGTGACTGGTTTTGATGATAGGAGATATTGCAGGTTGTGTTTAATTGCCTATTACTGCCAGTTGAGGAAAACATGGGAGAGATGAGTTTCATAATGTGAAACTGGGGTAGTTTCAACCCATCACTGTGATGGTGGGTTTGTTTAAGCCAAAAGGTTATACCCAACTAGGACACCCTTAGGCAGTAACAGCTTCAGGTCTGTGCTTGATATTTAGATCCCCGTCTTCCATCTTTTTCCCTAGGTGTGAAGGCATTGAACTCTCTTAATTACTTCAGTGATGTTAAGGATTTACCAGCTCTGAGGAGAGACCAGAAGAAATGTCTTACATACAGATGTAGCATCTCACCACTCAGGCCATAGGATTAATCACAGAGGCATGGGAATGTGCACATCTGAGTGTGTGAACATAGGCACATTTGCAAGTGTTTAGGGAAGTCACATCTGTACACCATCAGGAGTCAGTGCCTCACTTTGAAACCACTTCAGAAATCCACAGAGCCTGTCTCAGGAGGGTGGAGGACAAGCTGAGACCCCAGGGAATGTGGTATGTGAGTATTTGTTCATCATTCTCCTCATAGACTGTCTGCATTTATTTATTTATTCTGCTGGCATTGCTTATGGAGGTCTTAAATCATCCTAAATGAAACATTTGAATAAAAATGCCTGAGATCTGTCAGCATGCAATTCCACTCTGTATTCTTTTCTAAGCTTTGCATCCAGCCTTCGCAGTACAGATGCTTGCAGTCTGGTGTGTTATAACTTGCTTTTATTCTCAAATAGTGCCTTTTTTCAACATTTCAGAGACACACAACCTCCATCAGGACATAATGACAGCTGAACACAGGTTTTAAATAGCTGCCTGATATTTAGAAATACCGCTTTCTAGGTGTCCAAGATTAACTCTGTGATTCATTCAAGGTTGAAAGAAGGAAGGTAGTGACTCTTCTCTGATGCACCATGGTTATGGAGAGGATCTATTTTTAAAAATCTCTGACTAACCAAATTGTAAAGCAAAGGAGAATGGCTAGTGTGCTAAAGAATGACCACTACATAGGAAGGTTGGTATTGACATACAGAGAGCCGTGGAGGTGTCCTTCACCACTGCTCTCCATAAGCTAAGGCTGCATTGTCTATAAAACCTTCAAAGAGCATTAGCAAAAAAAGACCAAAACAAAGCCCAGCAAATCTCTCTTTCTTGTCCATGCTTTGGCCCACAACCCAGAGGCAAGTGGAGCTGTGCAGACTTGCAGCAGCAAGATCTGAGGCCAGCAGAGCACGCAGGCTGTGCTGGCAGTGTCTCAGGACACTCAGCACAGAGCTGCTGTGTAGCTCATCCTCACAGGCAGGAGAGCAGCAGCACCGCTGGCTCTGCAGCCCTGAGACCGGGCTCCAGGCAGAGTTATCTCAGGCTCAGAGCAGTGCTCACAGCAATACACGGCTGCTGTGGCCATGTCAGCATCTGCATCCAGTGGAGCTGTAGACAAAGCCATCACTCAGAGCTGGTTCAGGGCTCTCCTGACAGTCCACCAGTGCAAAATTTTGTCTTGCCTCAATAGTGGCAGGTTAAAGCTCAAGAGTCAGGAATTAAATGCTGACTTTGTTATGTCTGACTTACTGCTTCAGTGACTCATTGCTCACTGCTGACTGTACTGGAGTCTCCCTCACTGGAGATATTCAGAACCATCTGGACACAATTCTGTGCCATGTGCTCTGGGATGACCCTGCTTGAGTGGGGAGGTTGTTCCAGATGACCCACTGTGGTCCTTTCCAACCTTATCCATACTATGATTCTATATAACTCAATTTAGTTCCACAATATTTTTTACAGAAGCAATTTTCAAAGAGGGAGCACAAAAGTAGATACTGAAATAAAATTTCTCAGTAAGCTCTGAAAACTGAGGTAACATTACCAAAGCAAATGTAGTGCTTTTTTGTATAAAACTATTTGCAAATTGCGAAATGTAGCTACTTTTTGTAATTGACTAGTTAAGAAATGTAGTACAAAGAAACAATCATAGCCGGCCACCTGAGACAATAAATATCAATCAAGTTTATTCTAAAAGTCACCAATCAAAATAGTTGGTCTGACATATTTTAACTGAGGTATTGTAACTAATTTCAAGTGTGCTAGTAAGGAAAAATACTGCTTATATAACTTTTCTAAACCAACTACTCTGTTTATTCTTTACATAAATTATATCTGAGGTCAAGTCCTAATGCTTCATTAGACTTCAGCTTCACTTTTTTTTTATTTAGAATGGTTTGAATAACTGACAGGATGACCCATTATCATGTTACTCATTCAGGCTTTGGTGGTCACTGCAAGGAAGGTTTTGGTGCCCATCAACCAGAAGAAAATTGGCTTAAATTTTGTTTAACCAATCACTGGCAGTTTAGAGATAGGAGCTTCTAGTCATCATACACATCTCTGCCCTTAATTCCTAGATTTAATAGGAATTGGTACCAATAATACATTGGTACTGTATCTCTCACCCAATTTAAATATCTTTCTAATGTCCTCTGAAAGTGTGTAGAATGCCAAGAAAAAATTGTCATGTTGCTATGATCATAGATAATAAATGACAGCTGACTGTAACTCAAGATACTGTCAAAATCCTTTATTAAAATCTCCTAATTTAGCAAGCAATATTACCCATATAAAGAGAAACACCAGCATATCCCGCACTATTCTCTGAACTAAGGGAAGACCATTCATTTATAATATTTGCCAGGATGTTTTTGGATTGTTTTTCTACCAGAGAAAGACACTAGCAATTTGATTCAGTGACTGATTTCATTGACTCCATTTTTTAATAGATTCCATGGAATACGTGAGTAGCACCATGAGTATGGTTTGGCAGGGACATAATTAATGTTAAACATCACTTGCCTTGATTACTGAAACGTCTAAAGTCTTTCCAAGATGAGATTCTGTTTTAAAGGACTTCTATCTATGCTGAAATGTGGACAGGCCCAAAGAAAACCCTCCTATCTGGAGATGAGAATCCCTTTCAGTTTCATGCAGCCCCATGGCATATCCAGCTCTACAGGCTGAAAACCCCGTGTGTACAGCCCACCTGCCCCTGGTGCCTCCAGCACTGCATTGACACAGGGACAAAGCTTCTTGCATGATTTCAGAGTGGCTGTGGGGTGCAGAGAGAAACAGAAGCTGGGGCAACAGCCTTGGAAGTGAGATCCTGAAGGCCAAGAAACCGCTGGAAGATCCAGAGCTGGGATAGCAGCATCACGGACAGATCCTTCCCTTTTCACAGGACCCAACACAGAGGGGAGAGAGCAGAAGCACTACTATTATATGACCCAGCCTGAGAGATATGCAGCTCCCAAATAAAATGCTATATATTGAAGCAGTCCAGCTGGAGAAAGATTGTCCTTCTTGGATGTCCCAGCTGGCTTTCCAACCCTGCTAGCAGTAGGGGAGCTCTATCCCAATCTCCGTGGTTCGGGACAGCACCTGAGGCAAACGCTCTGTGCTATGACAGCAGCGTGACCTTGTGGTAGGACGTGGCTTGGCTTGTGGCTACAGTCAGCAGAAATCAGACAGCACTCACCAGCTGTGGTGAATCCAGGTTTATTGGGCCCCAGGGGAAACCGACAACCGAAGAGCACAAGGGAGGGGTTGTAGCAGCTTATAAGGAGGGAGGGAAACAAGGGCGGAGTCAGTCCTTGGACGAATAGGGTTTCAGAGGGGAGTGGGATACAAAAGATTAACTTAGGGAAAGCCCCAATGGGGATAACTTGAGGGTGAGGCCCTGGTCCCTGAGCCAATCGCTCGACGCTCTAGCTGGAAGTGTCTGGAGAGTTCTAGAGAGAAAGGTGGGAGCACCAAGTGACGGACAGGGCACCGGGGAGGGATTTGAGAAAGGGTACATTGATCCCCAAGGCAGCTGGGGAGGAGTTGGGATAACTGGCAGCATAAAGGAGGGAAGGGAGAACCAGGGCAGAACCATTGCATGATAGGGGGAACAGAACAGTCCAACTTATACAGACACAACACAACCAATATATACTAAAAAAGAAAGATAAAAAAAGATTAGGTGTCTCTTCAGACATCTGTAAGGTCAGCATTCTCATTTCTTACATAAAGAAACAGTCCCCACTGTGCTGTTCCTCATGTTGGCACAGCCCATTCCCTCTGCAAACGCCTGGGCTGACCTAGCGCTATGTTGGCTCTGCCTTCCTATGTGTCCAGTGCCTCCTCCACCAGCAGGAGTAGCTCCTTCTTCCAGCATTCTCAGCAGCAGCCTACATGTGCTAAGCCTTTGTTCTCACCCCATTCTTATGTCTTATCACTCTTAACTTATGTCTTCCCAGATTCTTCCCATCTGGGAAGGACCTATTAGAAGTAATTTAACACCAATCTCCAATCTCACCGATCTCTGGCTGAGAGAAACAATTTAGGAGCCGTGGTGACTATTGATTAACATCACACCTCTCTACACTTTGCCATGACTGCCTCATACAACATAAAACCCCTGCCAAGTTGTGTTGAATTTATCTCATTATAGGTCATTGGATCAAGCACACAGACCAGTGTGGAAGCAGGAAGCAGAAACAAGGATTTCTCCTTGCTGAGAGTATTTCTATAAATAGTAGCCTGTAGATTTAGACACTTTTCTGCTTTCTGTTCTCTCATCAGTTTCACATTCTGCCTGTAGAATAAATGACCATTACCACAGTCTTGTCTGTAGGCTGCCAAGGAGTGCAATATCCTGGGAAGGACAATCTGAATCTCACCAGGATGAGAGGAATATTAAACCAGATCTCCCTTTCTGATTAACATCTACAGTCTTGTAGTACTATCTGTTTTCCTTAGCTGTGATTTGGAAAATGCTGGGTTTTTTCTGTGCTGTGTGATAGACAGGTCTAATTTGCTGCAAAATTTGCTTAGATTCAAGACAGGTGCCAGCAAGCTCCCACTAGGTATCACAGCCAGCCTCAAGGCACAAGCCAGAGAGCCCTGACCACCCCTGCAAGTGCAGGAAGGGTGGTTGTGCAGAGCATAGCACTGTCACCTGGAGAACCCAGGGACACTGAGCGACCTGGCTGAGTTCTGCAGTCCCTGTGGTTTGTGTGGGCCAGCTGGCATTGCTCAGAATTAGCTGAGACTGAAGCCTGTGTGAGCAGGGCTGAGCAGGTACACACCAGCCTGTGGGGCTGCTGATGGTGTCAGACAGATGTAGCCCCTTCTGGATGCTTCCTTCCCCTGCAGCAGGGAGGGCAAAGGGGCACAGCTCACAGGGCTGAGCCACAGCAGCTTGAGTGCTGGAACAAACTCAGAAACAAGCTCAGATGTTCAAGTGCAGCGCCGTGGTCTTTGTTCAGCAGTGCTTTGAATGTCTTTCTTGTTCTCTGTTGGCATTCTCTCCTTAGAGGCATTCTCTCCTTAGCAGGGATGGTATGAGAAAAAACACTGAATATTGTGAAGCTTGCAGGCATTTGGATAATGGGCCTGTGCAGTATCCACAGATGCATTGTTAGAAATTATATAGGACACTGGTGATTTCTTAGAAAATATTTGGTTTTTATTATTTTGTCTACATAGGTACATAAGTATATAGGGGTTAACACCCCTGAATCTTGCAACAGGCTAAATCTTTCTTTTCTATTTTCTGTCCCAAGGTGAAACCTTTTTTAAAGACACTTCAGTAAATTGCTTCATCCATCCCAAAGTTCTGTCAAGGTAAAAATTACATTTTGTTTCTCTCTTTTACAGAATTAGAAGAGTAGTTTTACCATGACAATAACTCAGGAACATTTAGAGAGGAAGAGACAGACTACCACCTACTAAACACACCACGCAAAATAAAAATACCTACCCTATACCTCATAGCTAGAATTATGGGGTTTTTTAGTTAAAGGTTTAACTCCATATAAGCAATAACATCAGTTACTATAGACTAAATGGCCTAAATTAAAATGGCAATATCAGACTATGAAGTGCACTCAAATAAGGTAAAAACCAGTGTGAAATACTCTTTCATCTGTGTATATGGTTGAATGAACCAATAATGAGCTTTGTTAGAGTCTGGCTACACCCAGGTGACTGCTCTGCTCTGGGTGACTGCTTTTGTATACAAATGGGGCCCATCCTAAGAAACCAGCTGCTGCACAAAACCCATCATTAGTTATCTGACAGTATCCTGATAAAACCCAAGGCAATAAAAGGATGAGGGGAAAAGGCATAAGACTCTTCTCATGTCAAAGGATTGGAGTTACCAATGGCCAAATGATGAAGTAGAAGCAAAAGTGTCAAAATGGACACCATGAAGCATATTTCATGTGTGGTCCCACTCAACATCCAGAACAGACTTAATAGATGAACTGTGCCGTTCAATGGTGATATGACGGTGAGAAGTTTATTAACAATGTTTATTAACAAATTCAATTTCTTAAACCACATTTAGCTCAAGCTAAATATAATCATCACAAAGCAATGAGGTGACCTCCAGCAGCCATGTTCATGTGCACGTTTGGGGAACAGGACACCCCGAGGTGCTCCTCTCCTTTGTACTTCCCGATGGAGTCCAAGCCTATGTCTGTGTCTGAGACCCGTGCCTGGGCAGTGCTGTGCCATATTGAATTTTTACAGCACAGCAGATTTTACAGATTTAAAAATCTTTTAGGGATAGCTGATCACCTGGCAGTACTATGAAAAAGGATATTATGACTGCCATAGTAACACAATGAGCAGTGCAGAAAAAAACTATCTAAAAGCTCTTCTGCATCAAAGATTATCAAGATGCCACTATTCTGGAAGAAGCACTACTTAAGAGTTTGAGAGCTGGTTAAAAGACAGAAAGCAAAAAATAGGGCTTAAGTTTCACTTATAGGATGGAGAAAATACTGGAGTATGTCCAGGTAGATATCCTGGAACTAGTTTTATTTAATATCTTCATGAATAACCTGGAAAAGCAAGTATGCAGTGAAACCCCCAATTATCCAGACCTTACTACTACATATAGTGAAATGCCATGCCAATGGAGAGGAGACACAGAAGGGCTTCCCTGACCTGAGCAAAAGTGTAAAGCTCCCCTTGAAAGAAAGAATCCCCTTCAGAACAGACTGCATCCGCACTAGTGCTCTTTACTGACACAGCTGTGCAAGAGAGGACTTCTCATGTGGGCAAAGATTTACTCCTTCTTTGGAGAGGCCATTATCCATGAGATTATAGCAATAGAAGTTCTTTTTTTCCAGGGAAAAATCTCAACCTTCATTTTGCTATCAATCACAAATTGCCATACTTCAGAAAGAAACTTAAGACTCAAGAAGATCTTGCAGGTCTTTCTTCCTTGCTGGATGAAATGTTGCATGAAAACAGGTTCCAGAGAGGAGTCCAGTAACACCTCCAGCTTCCAGACTGGATTCAGTAACTGATGACATCTTATTAGGTGTGAGAATACTGTGTTGTTCCATTCATCATTATAAATAAAGCAATATTTTTTACTTTCCAAATTTGAAGAGTTGTGAGGCTCTTTTTTTCCTTAGCAATTCAAGGAAGCAAAAATCTAACTCCTTCATATTTTCAAAGAATAATGAGATCAGCTGTCCTCCATCTTAGTTCAAGCCTACTACAAATTACTCCTGCCCAAAGCCTTCATCACTACTAACCCGGTGTGATGCTGGTAGCTATAAGTGCAGAGCTGAAGCCTTGAAGTCTGTTTTATTTGGAATGGATGTCACTGAATTTTTAGGAGTAGGATTTAGTTTTGGATTAAGACAATGAGGTCATGGTGTTGAAATTGTGTAAAGTATTCAAGGAATACTTGTAGATTCTTGTGCTTGTACTTTAGAGAGCTGAGGTACTTCAAGCCATTTGGCGGCAGCACGGGGCTTGCATATGACGCCGAATTTGCAAAATATTTGACGTTTCTTGGAACAGCAGGTGGTATGTCTCACAAGCATTTAAAATTACACAGGATCTACATTTAGATAACCGAATCCAGATGCACATGAGTCTACTCTAGAATGGAATAAACTTGAATTTTGGCAGCTTAGATTTAAACAGCTAACTTTTTGAGCAACTGGCATCAGATGAGCTCTATTTCTATCATATTCATGTAATGAATATAGGTTTCCTCCACATTTTCTTATCACCTCACACTCACTACACTACGACTTTAACTATCAGTGATCTCCTGTTCCCAGGTGGCCATGCAGAGCATGAGATCACAGCCCTCAGATTCACAAGCATTAAACATAGACACTGTGTATGTATCTCCAGCATGGATAGAAGCTGCATGACTGTGTCTCCAGATAGCTTTAGTCAGATCAGCCACTACACTGAAATAAATTTGCAGCAATGTTATCTTGGCTCTGGGCTGGGCACATGCTTTCCCCAGCTGCTCCCCAGCTTCCTCCCACCCAGCAGCCGCTCCACAAGTGGGCACGATCAGGCTGACCGGTGGCAGCTGGCATTGTGCTCACAGAGCAGAAGGGAGTAGGGTTTAAAATACATGTTGTACAGCATGCCAGTGCAAGGCAGGAGCCAGTTTTATGGCATTTGGCTGGTATGAAACGTCTATCCTCGATGCTTTAGGGAACGAGAAAATAAACAGCGCCAAATATGCAAATTGAAATCATTCTATTCCATACACGCATTTTACTAGTGTGAGAGTGTGCCTGGCAGTTCTGTCCTCAGCTAACCCTATAGCTAGGTAATTTCTCACTCTCCAGGCCAGACCTTTGTGATTATCAGTTATGAAATTTGTGTTTTGCACACTGCCTTGAAAATTTTTAAGTTGGGTGTTGCTTATGCATGCCTGCAACTCACTGCAAGCAATTTGGAGAAACATGGTAAGCAAGAGAAGCCCTGTCTTTCCACAGTGGTATGACTTGGCTACAATATCACCTGTAAATTGACATTTGTATTTAAATAATGAACTTTGTGTTGATCTTTCTTGAACTCTTGCACTATAAAATATGTATACAGGAGTACTTATGTGCAATGACTTTTTTATAGTTTTAAACTTTCAACCTGCTAAAAAAACTGCTGTAAACATGTTCTTGGACTCCTGCATTTTTCAGTACTACATGATTTCTGCAATACTATTAAATGAAGTCTTTCATACTTTTATCTGAACTAAAGGTAATATTTACTGGAGCATAATTCTATGGAATTTTTCAGCAAAAACCGCTTTTGCAAAGACTCTGAAATCCACTTCACACAGAGATGCTTCAGCAGCTTGGCACTTAACTATTGGATGTAAGAGGGATGTTGTGTGACATCTGAGGTCATGAAGCAGCTTACAGGCAGCATTCAAAAGCATGTATGAACAAATCCAAACTAACTGTATGAACACAAGCACCCTCCATTTACTTGTGAAGCCTGACTATGAAAGAGTTCTTTGTATCTGTGTGTGTGTGTGTGTGTGTGTGTGTGCAGATACAATCACTGGCAACTGGCCCTTCATGGCAGACCACATTCAAACAGCAAGTGAAAATGAGGTCATGAAGAACAACCTGCTCTGCAGTCACCTCAGTTCTTCCTTATATTTATTTTAATTTTTTTTTCAATGAAGGAGATCAGTTATGCCAAACAAGCAAGAAAGCAACCATGGCAATTATTCACAGTCCAACACAAATATGTAACCAAGCAGCAGAGAAATCACCCTAATAAAAAGGCACAAAGATAAATAAGTGAAAAAGGGGAAATGGTCTATGTTTTTTAGCATGGATATGAATAGGATAGGGTAGGATGTGCATAGCACAGGCTATAAAGCACCTGCTCAAAGTCAGGAGTTGGAACTTTTCTACCATATCCTGGTTACTCAGAAGTTGTTTTCTAGTGTTGTTGGTGTAAGCTTAAAGCCACCATGACACCTGATGGTGACTCTGAAGCACTGTCAGGAAAGAGAAAATGGCGATATCTGGGACTCCCTGAAAGTGGATGAAGTAGCATATTTCCAGCTGGACTTAAGAGGCCGGGATGTGGTCTGCCTGACTGTGGAGTTTTCATTCCCCTTCTACCTGGGGTGATTCACCTCAATCCCCATCAGTACTTAAAATGTCAAGTCACCCTAGGTGGCCACAGAAAGCCACAGAAGCCCCGTTTCTCACTGTGGCTGAACCACAGTGCTTGCTTCCTGCCTTCTGGAATTTCCTTATATAAATTGGAGCCCAGGGGATTCCCTCTCCTATTGCTTTTATAAGAGCTGATCCTAGGCTGTCCTCACTTTCCCCTTCCTGGACACACTGCTGCCTATTATGACACTGCACTTTTGACCTGCAGTTCCTGCCTTTTTTTTTTTTTTATTATTATTCTTTTCTTTTCTTAAGAAAAGGGATTTCCAGCTGATTTTCTTATATCATCTTGCTCCTGAGAAGCTCCTAAGCAATCTTGCAGATTTCTCCAGTACCTTTCTCTGAATATAACTCACATTAGAACTGCACAAACCAGAGGGATTGGGAGTCCCTGTTTGTTGGTCCCTTACCCCAGCAGAGAGGCTCCCACCTGTCAGCCAGCTCCTGACTGGGAGCCCCCAGCCCAGAGCCACTGTACACTCTGAGCTCCCACAGTTATGCCAGACCCTTGGAAAGCTTCACAGTCAGACACCTCACCCATCACACTCAGGTCAAACTCAGCCAGAGCTCAGATGAAGCAGCCTTCCAGTCGATTTTCACAAACAAACAAATCTCCAGTATGATCTGAGGGTGCTCTTGGAGCCTGGCCCTTGGCTTTGCTGCTCAGCTGAGATTTTGAGAGTGCTGAGGCAGTTAAATACTTTAACCATCAGCATGATTCTCCATCTCACAAATGCTTGAAAAACATAAGACAAAGATTACAAGTTTTAAAGCAGGATGGAAGGTTTACTCAGATTAACTTGAATCAGTGAAACATTCCTAGCTGACTCACTGGTTTGTAAGCTGGACTATTCCCAAAAGTTTTCAAGGCAGTTTTAGAGCTTTGGGGAGCTATAGGGAACACTACACCAAAAAAGTACAATAAAGCAAGCTGTGAGGAATTGGGAAGGTGACAAGACTTCAGGCATTTTTGGACCATGTGCCAGGGACTTGGCACTATACTCAGCCATAAGAAAATATCCCACAAAAAGGCGAAGATGGTAGCATTGATCCTGAAAAGAAATGGAAAAGGCATTATTGTTTTTTACTACTCTATCTCTGTGCTCAGAGCCCTTCTCTTGGCCCCGAGGGAAGCAAAGGATTTCATCTACGTGGGTTTACTCTTTTAAGCTGTCACATCTCTCCAATAAACGTACGGGACATGAAAACAACAGTGGACACAAACCAGGTGTTCCAGTTCTATCCGGAATCCTAGCTTACTTTATCCACTGTTTCTGAATAAATATCATAACTGCATGAGGGAATGCTATGTCCCAAATATATCCAGATAATGCATACATATTTTAAGCTTTATCCATTTCATAAAACCAAAGTAGCAGTTTCTTTACCATTTAAAGAAGTACCATTGGATGGGCTCTTTGTGAAGCCAAGTATGCATACACTTGTCTTGGCAATATGGAAATGATAGGCATGTGCACGGGTTAAACTTTGCCTGACCAGATTTCACGTTCCTAAGCAGGTTTCCCTGTGAACTGCCCTGGAGCACTTGTAGGTCTCTAGAGCCGAGTGTCGAGGGGACAGGAGGGGGTTTTGGGACCCCCTTGCCCTCCAGCCGTGCAGGCAGGAGTTGGTGCGAGGGCAGCAGCTCCCACCGGGATCTCCGTCCGTGCCCTCCGCTTTCCAGCTGGGTGAAAGGGAAAGCTCCAAGCACAACCTGCTCCTGCCTCTGCCGACTTATCATAGACACAGGCCAGGCCTGGCAACCAAACATGAAACAAACGCGTATTAGCAACAAAAAGTCCGTGCTCGTGAGCCCCTAAGCGCCGCTGCCCGGGCACGGAGCCGCGCTTCCCTCTGGCGGCTGCACCGCTCCCTGGGCACCTCCCAGCAGCTGAAAAACATCCAAGGTCTGTCCCCCCACCGCAGGAGTGTGTAACACGGCTGTACGGACAGATACACCCGTGTGTGTGCTGTGCAGGAAGAGGTAAAGATACGCACATGCAAGAAATCTTCAGTCAGGAATGTAAATGGTTTTGGCCCGAAGGATGATTATTTTAGGATCCGTCACACGCAGTGTTTAATACATTTATACACATGCATATACTTACATCTACATACAGACTTCTTAGTGCTGTTCCATCTGTGTGGGTTTTTAAATCAGCACCCTACTAGATAGCTTTTCCTTTTTATTTAGGCACTTGCTGTTCATAGACAGACATGAGCCAGAAAGAGATCAGAACAGATAAACATTGTATTCCCAGACTTCTTTCACTTTGCAAAGGAAAGTCCAAAAGCTCCCCAATAACAGGATGCAGGTTTCTCCAATGGAAAACACCCAGGGAACTCCCCAAGCCTTTCAGTAAGCCCAGCAGTTTTCCAGCCAAAAGCTAAAAATGACCTGATGAGCAAGTGGCACCTTCAGTAAGGGAAATGGCAGCAGGGAATGCATGAGGGAATGCTATGTCTTGACATGGCCCACACAGCATATTTTAAGCATGGATTTGTGCCATGCCAGGGAAACTCATCAGCCAGGATTTCTACCACCCCCTGGATACCACGGGTCGCAGATACGCAGATGCTGAAACATTCAAGGATGACACGTCACACCTTCCTGGCACTGCTCAGCAAGTGCTTTTCAGGTAAAAGCACATAAAGGAAACAACACATAAACACTGGCTTTCCCTCTAGTTGAAAAGAAGGAACAGAAAGAAACTTAACTGGGAAACTGAAGTAAAAAATTAGATTTGTGCCTTTGTAGTGCCTTTGTGTCAAAATAAGCAATTTAGAAGGTGGACTGCACCCATTGATTAAAAATGCAGCACTGCTTTTTGCTTCTGTTTGCTTACAACACAAACAAGTTTTGTGCCTTGCTGTCTTGGAAGGCTGCTGCATTTCACATTATTTGTGAGTTACATACTTTTAATAGCACCTAATGAGACATCTTGTGCAGAATCCTCCTCTGTTCATAAACGTGATCCATTCCTTGCATGTGTAGTATTACATACCAAAAATAGCTCACAGCTCTTACCCATATTCAGAATATATCACACAATAGAAGCAGCACAGAAATAGAAATCGTGGGCAAAGTGAAAAGGATTCTTGTAATTCAGGCTCCTGTAAGTGCATTGGCATTGTCTTTCCTTACACGGTGTCATCCTATTTTTAGTAAGATTCATATCTTATTTAGTACTTGCAGTTTGAATGAGATGGAGAAAAAGGTGAGAAAAAATGTTTTTCCACAATGGCTGTAAGCTTCCAAAGGAAAAAATATCTCTGGCAATTGAAATTAACCCTCACACTTTTACTAAGACTAATGTGGGGGGGGCCTCAATATAATGCCTAATCCCTTAAGTTTATAGAAGAGAGTGAGAGATTTTCATGAGCTCTGAAAGAAACAGGACCAGTTCATACCACAAAAAGTGGCGAGTGAGGATGCATGGTGAAGGTCAGGAGAGTAGTCATATGGTGAAGAATGTTTTTAGTGGTCACCACTTGTCACCCATTTTTGCTAGGGCTCCCAGTCCATCTGGGCTGGCCTCAGTCTTGTCTTTTCCACATCCCTGCCTCTGAAGTTTGTTCCTAATTTCCCCCTGGGCTGGTCCTGTTCTCCCTCCTAAAGGCTGGGCAGTAAGGGGTTAAGTTACCCCTGCCTTGGTCTGTTGAGGAAGCCTGGCTCCACTCTCACTCACCTCCCATCACTCCTGGATCCCAGGAGCACAGATTTCTGATTTCCTCTCCAAACTCCTCAGCCAGTTGCACCACCCTGGCTGGGGGCACCTCAGTCCCTTCCCCTCGTGCCCCTGCCTAGCCCATGTCAGAGTTCCACCTGCTGCCTTGGTTCTGCTGTCCCTGTTCTCCCTCTGTCCAACCTTATCTTGCACTTTCTTGGTCTTGCACTTTCTTACTGTTTGTTTGCATCCTTCAGAATTCATCAGCCTCTCTACTATCCATTATTTCCTTTCTTACTTTACAGTCCCAGATTCCTTGTACAACAAATTCCAGGTAATGCAGTAAATTAATCCAGCCATCATAGCAAACTTTATTCAAGTTTTTAAGTCCTGAGGAAAGCCAGGGGAAGAATGTCAAAGAAAAAGCTTCTAGAGATCCAGTGGAGACCATGTTTAGCCTCTTTAGTTTTATTAGGAGAGAGTTTTATATTTCTCAGGGGAGCCTGCCAAAGAACCCCTATGAAGAGGAATCACTTCTCTCTGCTGTCCTGGAGCAGAGTTGTGGAAGAATGAGTCATTTTGCAGATCAAAAGGTCTGGGAATTGTTCATGTTTACAAGAGACATGGATTCCAGATCTAAGCTGAAAACACACTGATTAGACAGGAGATCAAAGTAAGAACATCAAATACATCTGACCCAGATGTAACATGGCTACAAGGGCCTTTATGTTTTGTCATGTTATGCCAAGCCATATTTCCATTTAAAAACAAACAGTACCTTATCTGAGTAGAATGGGACATCACAGACAAATGCAAGTTTCACCATTTTGCTTAATATATGTAGTTTCATTTCTTTATCCAGGTGCTTGAATGCATAACATCTGTTGCTTTCATCCCTAATTCCCAAATGATCCACTGCCAAACCACTAAGGATGGAAGTTTTACTGGTGCCATGTGCTCCTAGTTCAAGTATATGTCATTTCAGTATTGTTGCTGAATTGCTTTGTCCTCCCAGGGAAACCTGACCAGAACTGCACAGAGACACCAAACAAACACACCCTGCAAAGCTGTGCTGGCCACGCTCACTGTGCAGTCACCTGAGTGTTACAGGAGGATGAAGGGAAACCTTCTCTGGGGAAGCAAATCACAAACTCATTCCACCATGCAGTACAACAGGCTCCAGTGCCACAGCCATGAAGCAAGAGGGATAGCTGTGGTTTTAAAGTAGATATGAAAAGCAGATTTTGTAACATTAATGCTTATGTAACTATTCATGTTTCAGAGTGACAACATGAATGTCAATCAAAGGATGTCAAAAGGAAAGATCAAGAAGTGCAAATGTGTAACATTTCTGATGATTTCTAAATTGCTAATCATAATTTTTGAATGATCAGTTAGCAGCTATTGTACAGCAAACAATTACATACATAATGTAAGTAGCATACAGTCTTCTCAGAGGTAATTTCTCCAGCATCTAAAGGCCTCATCCTATAAACTGATGCAAACTTACTGCAGTTTTGCCAGTTAATGATCTGCCCAATTGCAGTGAAAAGGGGTTTTATGTTTTTCTTTTACTTACTCCATTCCATTAGGTTAATTAAAATAACAAAGTATAAATAGTCTAAGTTATGAGGTCTCGCTATTTGGAGACATAGTGGTTTCAAATATTAGGGCAAAAATCAGCTGCAGCTTTAGGAGCACCCTATCAGAGACACCTAATGTATATAAGGCAAAAACTGTGATGTGCAACATCAGAACCTGGCATTTATAAAGCTAGTGTTTGAATTGTCTTGCTAAGGACAGTAGTAATAATGACAGCTACCTATTAAACACCTGAAAATGTTCTTTATAGTGTTTTAAAGATGTGAGGAGAACAGAGTTTCAAAACACCTCAGCATCAGTCAGCAAGAGAGGAGAAGACAGGGGATGAATGCATCATCTGCTGAGCAGAGGCACTAATTACCCAGTCAGTAGAGATGAGATCAACAAGCACTGGTGGGGCACTCACAAGGTAAAGCACCATTTAACAACAGGATTAAGTTTGTACCTAAGCAGGAGACCACAAGAAAGTAAAGCTCTTGTCATGGTCATTACCTCCTCAGCTGAAGTGGGAATGAAATTTATTTTGAGCTCTTCAGTGATAACCCATGGCCATTTTCATCATTAGATTCCAAACCAAACACAACCCAATTAATATAAAGCCTGGAAGGAATCCTGAAACCTAACAGAATTCTACAGTGCAGATAATCTGACTCCAGGTTGCAGTAGGTGAGGCTTATCATCTAACAGGCTGAAGAAGATACAAAAGATAATGAACACAAATGCTTGGATTCAAAGTGGAGAAGAGAGGGATATGCCATTTCCTGCTAAAAATGTTTTGTCTGACTCATTTGCTGAGAGTCATCTGCAGGACTCACTGCACTCACTGCTCGTGTTTCATACAATGCAGATCTCCCTTTTCCTAGGGAGGAAGTGGAAACAGGTGGCTTCAGTTACTTTTGTGAGTTACATTTGATGAATTGATGTATTCTGCAAAAATCTAAGTATTGTATGTATGTTATAACATAACATATGATGTATACAATACAATACATACATACATACATACATACAATACAACAATGATGTATTCTAAAACTATAAGCTTTTCTTTCTGTTCTTTTTTTTTAATGAACACTCAGCAAGTGCTGGATGACAAGAACATGGTATTTTTCCATTGTAGTTTAATTACTCTGAATTCTGAGAGAACTAGGAATCTCCTTTTCTCCTGTAATTTCATCACTTTATTGTCTCAGTGAGCAGACACACATACCATAGCTTTGCCTAGTTGTAAGTGCAGGAGAGGAGTATATCCTAAGAAGAAAGTAATTTCCTGCTCTGATTTGGTGTAAGCAATGAATCTCTAACACTTCACAGGTGGTTTTTATTGGCTAAACTATTCCTAAAGCTACCCTGAAAAGAGCTCTGTAATACAGAGGTCTGTTTCTGAGTGAAGATGCCTGTGTGGGTAGGGGCCATTTATGGGGTTTGGCTGACTCATCCAGGGCCTTGTGAGGAAACGTTCCCCTTGCCATGAGTGAGGAGTGGGCAGACTTGGAGCATGTGGAGAACAGTGATGAGCTTCTCCCACCACCTCTACCCAGCCAGAGGTCAAAGTGGCTCCTACCAGAGTTTATAACAGCACATAGGTTACTTCCAACCTAGCAGGGCAAGACCTGCTAGGTAAATAAGGGTTATGTTTCTAATTAAGGAACAAACTTCTCCTGCTGCTATGCTGTATTAATCCAGTTTTGGTGGTTTCTCTGCAAAGGGAATCACTGTCTGCCCTGATGGGTAAATCAACACCCACTTATCCTGAGCTACGTGCAACACAGACAACAGAAGTGCCTAGAGCTTCTGAACCCAAAGGTTTTGGTTTTGAATGTGGTCACAAACACCCAGGTGAAGATTTCTCAGACTCAGCTGCTGTGCACAGATAAAGCTGGCTTGAGGTCCCCATGCTGCTGCTCTGAAGAGAACCCAGCATGCAGATGGGTCAATGCCAAACACAGGTGCTGATCCAGAGCCAACACATCTACACTGAGGAGTCCCTGGGCACCTCTTGACCCTTTCAGACAGCCCTGGCAGTGTGGCTGTGGGCTATGGCAGTGGGCAGCTCATCACACAGTGCACCCAAGATATTGTAAACTAGACAGGACAGCAACACTTCAAGCCTTTTTGGAGAGACTTGATAGAGGAACAGGTAATTCCTAAGTAGCCCTAAAAGCCATCACTCCTGGGCACCACAAATTTTGTAGACACAAAGCTGAACAAAGAAAATTTATACTTTTTTTTTAGAAGACTTGGAAGATATTAAGCAGGTGTTATCAAAAATACCAAATAATTTAATTGCAACACACAGGTCTGATCCCAAAGGATACTCAAGGCATTTATCATCTTGTCATAAACTATCCTATTGTAATTACATTTTTGTTGGTTTTGGAGAAACTACAAATCTGGTCCAGAAAGCATATTCTCAGAGACAATTATTACCATTGATAATTGAATAGAAAATGATTTCATTAATAATAATGGAAAATTATTAATACAGTTTACTGAACTGAGAGACATAACCAATATAACAATAGAATCTTATATTGAAAATATACTCCTTGCATGAGAAGCTTCACCCTGGAGAAACGGCACGTTATTTATTAATAACAAAGCACAACACTAAAACTACTATACAGCTGATGTGATTTGGGATTAATTATCATTGCTATGAACCATAAAACTTCTGCAAGCATAAATTTTTATCAATGTGATAAAACAGGTGTTATAAAATATGTCTGTCAGTTGCCTGAGGGACATTCAGTGTCAGAAAAACACTTTCCAATTTAAAAAGGACACATTTTTCTGATTTTTTCCTTGGTGAAACTGCAATGCAGATCTGCCTTGAAAAATGTATGCTGATCCAAGCCCCGTTTGTATCCTCAGTCTGTGATAACCTGCATTCAAAATGGTGCAGTACTTCAGAGCCAGACTTGATTTCCATCATGGCATACCCATTTCAATGACATTTCTGCTAATTCAAGCCAAATTAAGCCTCCCTGCAGGACAAAAGACTATTAATTCCTGTACCAGGAGGGACTGACTTTGTTTGCTGAGTGATACTGTTTTCTCAGCTTCACTGGGGATATAATAGTCTGACTTTGCATTAAGTATCCTGACACATCCAGAACAAGGAATCATCATCAAGATAGCAGTATTTTCTTCACAAAGGGTACTAGCTTTTGTATTCAGAAATATTATCTGTGTTTTACTGGGGCAGCTGTTTCATAAATATTTCTACTTGCAGTTTTACTCAGCAGACAACCAGGCTTTGGTAAAGGTATATAAACATGTTGCCAGCCCCACTCAGTACTGCTTACCTCTTGAAGAGAAATCTGCAGTCATAATAAACAATTTGTGATATCTGTGTGAAACACCTACTGTGGGCTGGCACCGTACCAAGAGATTTTCAGCCACTCCAGCCCAGTGCAGTGGTCTGGAAGGAGCTTTTTAAGAGGCATTTGGCACCAGCAGGCCCAGAGATGCAGCTACCAGTGTCACCCAAATTACTGCTCCACTCACACTCAGTCCTTATTTGAAGAACTTCCCATGTGAGGGACTAGCTTATAAAGGTATTTTGCTTTTTCTTACATGTGAGCAAGCAAACCCATCTGCTATTCAAGTTATCCCTCTGTTTAGCTTCTACTCTTGTGTATCTTTGGAGTTGAGATTTCTCTTTGTGAGAGAGCCAGAATAAATAAAGTTTTATCTGTTATGCTATTGTCTAATTCTCTAATTCAAGTATTCAGACAGAATGCATTTATCTTTCTTCTCTTTTGATCTTTTGTTCCTTTCTGAAAGCTCATTCACTCCAATACAAGGAGGTGGTACCCACCCAATGACTAGGGTATTCTTGCAAGAGACCTCTTTAGAACTTTGGCAGGAAGGTTTCTGTTTTCACCCATTCATTTTCAGTGCTTTAAGGTCTCAGCCATGGTCCAGTTAAAAACCCTGGGTAAGTCTCCCACTGACTGATAGCAATGGTAACTCCTGACTTACAGAGATACCCCCAAGTGACAGGGTTGTCTGACTAGTTCCATCCCTTCAGGGGTGTTGAATTGCTGTGGATCATCCCAGTTTTTACTGGCAAAGGGAAGCATCCCATCCCTCTCTTTAGACACCAACAGAAGTGAGGTAAAACAACACCAAGTGTAGGAAAAAAGTAAGCAGCAAGCAAAGGCCTTTGGACAGCTGTGGTCTGAGGAAAGAGACTGGCAGCAGATAAGACCAAGAAGGGAGAGGGGAGAAATGCAGCAGGTGGGGAAGGGAGGGGCACAGAAAGCCAAGGGGTTAGCCAGAAAGAAATGATCCTCAGCATCACTTAATCAGTATGACCTGCCATCTCCAAAATCTGTTCAGTGTTGGAAGGCATTCTTGAACTTCTCCCTGCCTGCATGCACAACTTTACTAATTAGCTAAATGTTTGTCACTCACTGTGAAGCTGGAGAAGAATATCTAAATATAATAACTTAAGCTGTGTTTGCAGCTGGAAAAGAATAATAATTTCATTTGTCTGGTTTCATTGATTTCCACTACAATATCAATTCTGAAAATCTATTCCTACTTTAAACACTAATCACTGCATCTAAGAGCTTTATGTGGGAAAATCTGTTGTGACTCCTGCTAGTAGTAGAAACAAGTATTCTAGAAAATTGTTCATGACTTGTCACCACAAGACACATCACTAGCTATGGAAGAATGAGAGGTTAAAGAAGTCTGATGAAGTTTATTTCTTAACAAGTCCTCATAAGAAAAGGTGGCTCTGTGAAGAAGAAAGAACATTTTGTCCTGCTGTTATTGCCATCCCTTAAAAAGTTTTGTTTTTTCTTAGAATTTGTACTTTTTAGGTAAAACAAAGTGGAAAATTTAAAAATTTCATTTGGAAAAAAGAAGAGATTGAGACAATATGCATTTGTCATGTTGCATTTTATAATTTTCTGTCGATCTATTCTGTTCTTCCTGTGGGCATAGAGCAGCACTGATTCCCTGAATAAGAGGCTGTCTAAATTCCAATTATGACCATATAATCAAAGCCAACTTTTTCTCCCTGCCTGTTATTTTCCTTGAATTCTGGCCAAAATTGCAGCTGCCTGTCCTCAGAAAGTTTACATTGATTCTCGGATTGTTTGAACTGATGTGTGTTATGCTCCACAGTCCAAAGCCTGGAGTTGTTTCATCATTTTTTACACTTCACACTGGACTTTTGAGTAGTTCTCCCACTTCTGTGGTGATACAAATGTCACAGAAGCACTAGAAAGCACAAAATCACTATGATTCCTGTGTTCACTAGAGATGTTTGGTTTGCACCAGATACCACTGAGTTCATCCAAAGCCCAGGCTGCCACAGGCCTGTCAGGTTCTCCAGAGCAAGTCAGATAACCTACCGATGCCTTGAATAACAATGACTATGTGTGGCCACTTCACACATTAAATTTCCTAACTAAGGTTTTAATTCCTGAGTCTGGCCATCAAATTCAATGAGAGGCACCAGAGACATTCCACCCTCTGCATGGAGAGATGTGCTCTCCTACCTCACACTGGGATAACACTGCCCAGGCCAGTTTATTAAGTACAGGCCTACACAAAGGATAAAGCTCAATGAAGAAAATGATCCAAAAACCACACAAATAATTTACAGGAAGGCTACATCTAGAACTCAGGAATGTCTGCACTCCACCATGGATTTGTTTATGGATATGTTATCTGAACATCCTATGCTTTAAAAAAGGTACTTCAAAGGTGGACCTGGAGAAACTCAGAGCACTCTTTGTTGAAATCTTGCAGGATGCAACTGACTGATGCCTTGGTGTGCTGTCATTACACACATCAGTCATCTGTCCTTGCTGACAGATGTAAGTCAAAAAGCTTTGGAGGCATGTTCCACAGCTCTTCCTGTGGAAGAACTAAAGTAAAATGTCAGTGTGCTACTGGAATGACTTTGGTGGCAAGGGCCTGCTCATTCCATTTCACTGGTGCCACCTTTACCTTATATTCTGGGCTATCTGGGTTTTCAGAAGGTTCTGCATTTTGTTCTACATGTCATCACATCTATTTTTTCCTATAGTCCTATTGAGTTTTTAAAAAAAAGTATCGTTGAAGCTCACCTTGTTTGGATGCTTTGGCAAAAATCTTCTGCTTGCTTCTTATTCATAGAGAACAGTGGGATTAAAAGTGATATTAGCAATGACAAAACTCACCAGTGACTGTCTCCCACAACTTCCTATTTTAACAAATTCCCATCATCTCTTCCTTCAACTTGCTACTAGGAATTGTAAGAGGATTAAGGCTTTCCTGTATTTTCTTAAATACAGGCTTTCCTGTATTTCCTTAAATACAGTTGTCATGCTTAGTTTGCAGAATTATGACTTTTCTCCTACTTCTTTATATTTTTAAATACAAGGACTCAAGAAGTGTTGCCTGCCCATTCTTTTACTGGTAAACTCAAAAGCCCACGATCCTGTGATAAAATCCCTGCCTATTCCAAAGAACAGTGAAGCCTTTTGTTCCAGCATGAGTATTTCCTGGAACCATTTTTAAGTTCAGAAATAAACAAATTTCCCATGAAAGTTTATTCAACTGCTATTCAAAGAACACTAACTCATATAGCTGCTTCTTTCCAGTACTATGCTTCTAACTCATATAAACACTGTGTTCTTACTTCATATTGAGGGAAGTCCAAATATTATTACAATACAGAATGCAAGCCAATATGGAGCATGTACCTCCACTGGTGATGCTTTCCCTGGTAAATATCAGACTATTTTCAGAGTAATAGCAGATAACTCTTCAAAAGTACTACATATTCTTGTTTATAGAATTCTTTGAAAGCTGGCAGGTTTTTAAATTGCTGTTAACGGACGAATAAGTTTACAGGATTTGAAACACATGCTCTGATATAGCTAAACTCAACAACCACGGATGTTTCCCATGGAAGTGTGAGATGTAGAACAGGGGTCAGCATCTTTTCAAGTGCACTGTGCCAGACTACTTTTTCTCTCCAGCTAGAGGCTAAGTGCACTTGAAGAAGCTCAGTGGAAGCTAGAAAATACTGCATCTGAGGGATGACCTCTCCCCCACTTCTGTCATTTTATGTTGTTGACCTTGCCTTAGATGGAAACATTTCAGCCATATGCAGGCCTCTCTCTGCAGTGAACCCTCCAGGCTGATGTTGAACCCTTTCCTATTAGATTTAAACCCATCAATTACAGACTGAGATTATTCATAACCTTAAAATGAAACAAGTAACAGAAGACTAACCTCACCTTTCTTCAAGTAACAAGTATGGTAACTGCCTGGTCTATACATATTCCAGCACCTAATTTCCTCTTTGCTAATCTCTTACTTTTTCCAACCACGAAATCATAAAAAATGAAATGAAAGGAGAAGTATGCTAGACTGTGACCTTCACAAAACCATACTTGTTTTTTTGCTGACCCTGTGCATTTCCACAAGATTTTGTGAAGAAATAGGTAGAATTTAGTTGACCATAGTGTAAGGTGAAGGGTCTTGTACAAGACACTGCTATACTGCCCTTAATGAGTCCCCAGCTTTCATCAACTCATCTGGCTCATGTGGTGCCAGGTTGCAGACTGGTCATAAAAGTGGTTCCATTAGTTTCAGTGCTCTGACAATCCTGGGAGCTCCAGATGCACCAGCAAGAATTCTGAAAAGGTCCCCGTGTTTCTTGCCACCTCATTGTTATGCTTGTGATCTGCACAAAACATACAGCTGTAGACAGCAGGAGTAACTGGTGATAGAGTTGACTGGCAGAGGAGAAGATTGAAGAACAGTGATGGAGCAACAGTTGTACTTTAATAATCTCTGTTTCTACAATGAGTAATGACATAAATATATTTGATTTTTAGAGAAAGATTATGAGCCTTTAAAAATATAAAAGTAATACTTATAAGTAAGGGTTTCATCACTCTGTCAAGTTAAATGTGCATTTGTGCCTTGTACCTTGACTATCATATCACAAGAGAGATATGTAAGTTATATATATGAAAGACTATATTTCTTCTTGACATATTATTTTTCAAAGAAAAGATAAAATTCTGTTATTTTCTGAATAGACTAAAAATCCATGATCTAATTTTGTAGTTTAACTTGTAGTAACATTGTGTACAAATCTGTTATCCACAAACCTACAAATTTTAAGCTTCCTACATGATTCTAGCAAATTCATTCCATTAAAGGCAGCAGAACTGTTGATTTGAATGAAAACGGAGTGTAAATATAAGACTTAGAAAAATGGGATCTAGCTGAGATGGAGGAATGGACTAACAGTGCCTTATGAAACTCAAAAATGACAAGCCCGAATTGCTGCCCTTTGGAAGGAAGATCCTCTTGGAGTGACTCCATCTGGGGACTGAGAGCTGGAGAGCAACTCTGTGTGCAAAAGCCCTGGGGGTCCAGTGGGCAGTGAGAGGAATGCGAGCCAACAGCGCCCTGGCAGCAGAGATAATCAGCAGCCTTTTGGATGCATTAGGAGGAGCAGAGCCACTAGATCAAGGACTCACAGCAGTGCATGGCAAGAGGGCAAGAAACAGCAGGTGTAAGTTGGAACACAGCAGGTTCAACATGAACACACAGATGAACATTTTGCCTGTGAGAGCAGCTGCCAAAAGAGGACGTGCAGGCTACATCCTTATGGGTTTTCAAAAGTGGGTGAGGCAAGTACTCAGCTCTCACAGCAGCCCTGCCTCAGCACTTGTTTGGATGAGAAACAACCTGGAGTACCTTCAAGCCTGAATTTCCTAGTTTTTAAGATTGTATTATACTGACAAGATCTTGGTTTGCTGTGCTTTTGGAAAAACAGCAGTGTCTGTTTATTCAACAAAGTATGTGGCCTATTCAACACTTTTACTTAAGTACAATGAGGCCCATATAATTAAGGGCTCACATTTTCAGCCCCTCCCCTCAGCACAGTACCTCTGAGGCAGTAACCTCCTGAGACATCCATCCCATGTAACATATTCTGGGAAGCTCAAGAGTACCCTCTGCTGGCTTAACACTGAAGTTGTGAAAATCTGCGGCACAATATACTGAAACGGCATGGCAGAGAGAAACTCCTTTCTCTGAGCAGCACAGCTGTGCATCTCTGCATGGGACAAACAGCTGTGCTGTGGCATTTATCACCTACAACGGGAATGCCTGAAGCAACACTGCACCACAGGCCACAGAGCTCTTTCCCAAATAACTGGAATTCCAGAGATGTCCCATTAGAATGACTGTCTTGTCAAATAGCCTGTAAAATGCCATCTGTGTGAAGAGCTTTAGCCTAAACCAAAACTTATTCTAGGGACATTCTGTTTTGAACATGAACAGTGTGCAATTAATTGATAACAGAATTATGTCCTAAAAGACACAACAGCTTGTGTCTTAATGACTCATCTTTTCTCCCCTGCAAGCTCATGGGAAGAGTTTATCCAGTTTCTCCAGGCCACACTGCAATAAAATTTCTTGTTGCAAAAGTTGACATCAGGTAGGAAGAATTTATTTTAATGACTTTTCATTATTTTATGATGCATAATGAAAAAAAGTTAAAAGCTATGAAGTACTTCAATTGGCAGTTGTTTATCTATGGCACACAGGTCTATATATACCTACCTATGAAAGTGTTTCTTTATGAACATAAGCATTTCAATGTAAGATGAGTAAATGAAAAAAGGGAGTAGAGACAATTCTTTACACCCTCACCTAAATACTAAGAAGCTGCTGCTTCAGTCGAGGCTCTTGGTCTCATTATTAAAGAGCTCCAAGAGATTGCAGCTGAAGGTGGATACCTCACCATCCCTTCCTGGTGGTAGTTTCTGGTCTTCTTTGCTTTAGTGTTTGAAAATGTGATACTGCTTATTCCAGAAACAAAACAAAAACAAAAAAATAAAAATTGAAAGCCAACTAAAAGGCTGAATATTTTTTATGCTAAAGGTCAAAGATGAGTCTCAGTTCCCTGAACAGGTTCCTCTTCCACCTTTTGCAAAGGATTGTCCTTTGTGTCTGTGCATTACCTCAAACAAATGAGGCATAATCACAGCTGCATGTGGAAGAGTTCTTCTTTATTGTGCCAGTCATTAAAAAGAATTACTATCAAATTATAATATATTCTGATAGATAAAATAATGTGGGATGATGGAAAATACATTACCTCAGCAAATTTTTAATTAGATACTGCATTTCCAAATGGCACAGAGAGAGAATAATTCCACATTGGTGAGGGAAGTGTAAGATGACCCACAAGGTCTTGCTTGTTAGAATACTGACTAATTTATTCACATATCCCTTTTTTAAGCATCCATTTTTATATATGAAGAAAAAAACCAAATAACAAAACAAAACAAAAAAATACCCCAAAGAACAAAAAACCCAACGAAACAAAACCAAAAAAAAACCCAAATAAGTAGGACACTTTATTTCTTAGTATTAAAGTATGTATTGCTTCTTCCTCCATATCATTAAAAAAACAAAAATAAATCAAACTTTTTTTTAAACTAAGAAATACTAAAGAAAATCAATGTTTGTTTAGTTTTTAATGGCAGTGCTAGATGTGAATCCTACACATCAAATGCTGTGATGCAAACTGGGGGACAAGATAGGGCATATCTCTAACATAAAAAAGATGACCCTTAGTCCCAAAGAGCCTACAGTCACCCCACTGACTAAGACTCAATAAGAAGGGCTGGATTCATCAAAAAAGCACCACTAAGTAGAGAGACAATATTATTACCTCAGCAGTAGATCAAGAAATGTAACCAGGTACTATTTTGCCTTCAAAGCAGTAGCAGGACCATAACCCTTTATATCAGAATAGTAGACCTGGGCAGTTCAGGCATCAGCATGAGAGGAAAGCTAAGGCAGAGGGCCCTAGACAGAAGAGTCCAAGGCAGTTGGCTGATTTTCAGTGATCACTTTTCCCAATTCTGATGTATGGGAAATCAAGCAAAGGTGGCAGGAAGCTGACAAGCTGACAAGCATGAACAATGAGCTCCTGACTAAAGCCATAAAAAGGAACACACAAGGTGGAAACAGTGGCAAGTGACCCAGAAGGAATACAGAGCCACTGTCATAGCATGAAGGAATGGAATCAAGAAAGCCAAAGCCTGCTTGGAGAAGAACCGGCAAGGGGCTTGAAGAGTATTAAGGGCTGCTATAGGTATGTCTGCAGCAAATGAAACCACGAAATTCTACAAGGTGTGAAGCTGCTGAAAGGGATGAGAAAAATTCCATTTGATGCAAGGAAGGGGAAAAAAAAAAGCACAGGCATTTGCTTTGAAAACCTCAGAAGATTCCTTTCAGAACAGATAAAATACAATCTTGGGCAACAATCCATAGCAGTCTGACAGACAGAGGGCAGGGAGGGGTATCAGGAGGTCAACTAGGACCATTATGGACAACTGTCCTTTATATTATTGCTACATATGATCCAAGACTTCTTGGATTTTTTAAGGCTTTTATTTTGTTGCTGAGGGCTTTGTTGTTTATTTTTCTCTCAACACATTTTTTTCAGTTAGTCACTTGTTAAGGCAAATTGGAATGATTTGTGTGCCTAACTTTGCGCAATATTAAGAATGGTCTGAAAGTAACCTGAAGGACAGGGTACATCCTGTTCATCAGGGAGAATTGTCTCTATATATCCACATAGTGCCTATACACCAAGAACTTTATGCTAGAAGTATGATTTGGTGATTTTCACATTCTTGGTGTTTTGCAAGTTGCAAATGTCATTGTTTGACTCTTCAACTGACAACTGCCTGACTGAGCAGTACCTCTCCCATACACGTTAGGATGATGCATGATCAGTTCTCATCATCCATAAATGGTCCTGTGTTTATACAGTATATACCATATATTTTACAGTCACTTGTATCCTGGTCTTGAATATAACTTACAGACTTTGGCACCTTTCCTGAGAAAGATTATGATTTGATCCCTTTCAGGTGATCACTGACTTCCTGAATTACCTAAGTCACCAAGGTGTTGTACAAAAGAGAATTCATTTGCCCTATTTAGGAATGGATAGCATTATACTTTGAAGATAACTCAGTATCTATTACAGACATGTTGGGAATTCACATCAAAGAAAATATTCAGTATTATGTACCAATGTTCGGCTGAAAACATTTCAGCACACCTTAACTTCTAAGTTTAGGCACTGCAGGATTGTTGTATGGATGCTGCATACTTGAGACTGCTTTCCTGGTCTTATTTAGAGCCTTAATTGAAACATGAAGATCTCTAAGTTTGCTTCCTCCTGGAAAGTGTTTCTGGACCTTCTGTAGTTCAAGAGAATCTTGTCCTTTCAAGTGCCTAGATACACTATTGAGTACTATTTCTCATGGTAAAAATCCACTTAGTTTTAGGTCAAGAAACTCCAAAGTAGTAGCAAAACAATCTAGGAAAAGGGCTGCTGCTTCCAGTTTGATACCACAGTATGAAGTTTACAAAATAAATCATAGGTCTGGGTCTAGAAGTTCACCTTGGTACTTATGACAGAAGTACCTAACCAACACTTCACTGAGGCACAAATCATGTTTGTTGGATTATCTCAGATCACTTCTGAAGTATTTACCAACATACTTGTATAGTTGGACATAAGACCTCTACTTCCAGACAACCCTAAGTCCAAAGTCCTGTACCATATAACCAGATGTCCTTACAATGCAATGACAAATTTAATGGAAACAGCTTTCTTTTAGCACCAAAATATTAACAAATACAGTAAAAAGCATTGGTAGTCTGTACTGGCTTGATTAACAAAATGCACTTTACCTTCATGGCCAGTTTCTGGAAATCAGTTCAAATCTTACTCCTCCACCCCCTCCATTCTGATTATAAAGGGCAAAACCCAAGACAACTCAGAATCCAATCCCCACTGTATTCAAGGCAGAGAGGGGAAAAAGATTAAGTTCAGCCAAAAAAAATTTTTGGTTTCAACTTCTAAAATGAAGCAGTAATTACAGTCTGAAGAAGTAAAAGGAGAAAACAGAACAAAATAAGGGAACTAACTCTTTCAAAACTAGCATCAAAAGGGCAGAAGACAGCAGCATCGTACTAAATATTTATCACATACATACCTTGGCTTATATTCCTTCACTGAAAGCTCTAAATAGTTGAATTCACCTTTCTGGACCCCACAATAATTTAATGCAGAGCAATATGTGCCTATATTTGGTGGCAGGAAAATGGGAGAATTGAGGAAAATAGATTAGTGACTCCTAATACCCAGGTACTACAGCTGTATGTTTTGTAGGGAACACCACTCTGACTGATGGCTCTACTCTGGTAATGGAAAGCTGAAAGCATTTTTCTCCAGAACTGAAAAACAGTCTGGTTGTATTAGACTGCTCATTACTTTTGCAGGTCAGGCAAGGAAGAATTTCTCCTCTTTATCACCACAGAAAAACAAAATCTTGACATTTTTGTTTTTTATCAGCTCATCTCAGACTTGGGCTTAACTAAGACAATTTAGTTAAGGCTTTCTGTCCAAAGCCTTGGAAGGTGGGAAGCAAATGCTTCCACAATGTAGTTAAGAACCTCATCAGGTATACCCCAGAGTCCCAAGTAAGTTGAAAGGTGTTTAAGAGTAGCAAGTTCTTTTTCAGAAGGAAGCATTATTTCAGGCTTGGAACACTAATAGAAGAGTTTGAATTTGTCAGACAATTAATTCCCTGAGTGTGAGCTGATGGTATTTTCTAAACCAACATTTCCTGTTATGATTAACGACCATTCATACCACAACCTGCAACACCCAGGAGTTCAATGTGAGTGAGTGAGTGAGTAACATAGAGAAGCTACACTCCTGCAGGATCCTTAGGGGCTAATACTACTGTAACTGGCTACACCTGTACTAAAAACCCTGAAGATCCTTGAGTTGTATTCCATGTGCTTCCCAAACTGCCTACTTTTTCCTCCCTTTGATTTAGTACTCATTAAATACAATGACTACCCTTCAACTTGCAAGACTTTGTGGCAAATGGGCCCATCTTAGACAATTACAGCTGAGAAAGCACTGAAGATTTCATACTCTGACTTGCAAATTAAGAAACATCTAGATATAACAGTTTAAGTTACAGGTACCTTAATACCACTAGGTATTTAAACTATCATGCACAAGATCAGCTTAGACAGCTTTTAACCTAAGAATCCAACAGAATCAAATTTTGTACAATATTCACCTAGGTATCTATCACACATACAAATCCTCCATGCACTGTTCACAAACTGAACTGAGACTTAGCTTGAACAAAAGTCTTCAGAAGGATATAGAAGATGTCTGATTTTTTCTGCTCAACAGAATAGGTCAATTCTATTCATAGCCTTTTTATGTCCCCTTACCTCAGAGTTTGTAACTTCTTCATAGTTAAGCCTAAACTGTGCTCTTCTTAGCTGTATTCTACAACCCCTTGTATCCACCATCACAATGTATTGTAAACTTTACTCACTTTTACCAGAGACTGTTTGTGGACGGTCCTTATTTTATTTACAGCTGTGACAGTCCTACAGGATATATCCATTTTAGCTTTTATACTTGCCTTTAGGCTTAGAGAGAACACACAGGAAGCTGTATCTATGCTATGCTTATAAGCTTTCCCTCTGAAATGGCACAAGAGACAAGGAAAAATTGATTGTAGTATGCTTGCTCTGCAGCAGACAGGAAGCTATAGCACACAGCAGTAGGTTGTAGTCAAAGTCCTGTATTCACCAATCCTAGACAGCATTCACATAATAACTATGAGCCATTGCAGGCATGTGTTAGCCAAACCTACTTTTCATCACCTTCTAAACTAGTTTACATAGTTGATGCAAGTATCTGTCAGAAAGACCTGTTTACCTGCCTTTGAAAAGTTAAGTTGACATAATTCTTCCTTTAGAGGAAAGTGTGTGTGAGAGAGAGATGTTGTTGGGTTGGGGTTTTCATTTCAGGTATATTCCAATACAACTGAGTGTTTGAATTCAGTGCTGAACTGAAATACAGTTTACAAGGTTCTGGGGTTTTGGTTTTTTTGGGGGTTGTTTGGGCTGCTTTTGTGGTTTGGGGGTTTTTCACTGACTTAAAAGAAAAATAAGCATGACAACACATCAAGGTATTAACATCTTAAAAATTTTAAGGCACATTCCAACAAAATACACTTTTATTGAATGCAATATTAGGCATTCTATTTTGTTTAAGGGAACAGTGCTTCCCTCCCCCCCAGAGAGATTCCCTTTGACAATTTCCAAAAGCTGTATTTCAATTACAGAAATATTTCTCATGATTAGAAACAACGAACTTCAGTCTAGATTTTCCTTAAATTATGAAGTGCAACTAAATTCTTCCAGAAGATAACAGTTTTCAGTAGGCACTAGAATGAGAAGCCTGCAAGTTGTTTACAGTTGCTGGGTACAGTGTTATGTTCAGTCAAATTTTATACTAACCCATCTAGAGTGTTGTTTTTGAAGAATTATACAAAAAGTGGGATTTAAGAATAAAGAAATGCAGCTTAAAGAGCAGGTTGCCACCATTTACAAAAAAAGTCTTAATGGCAACCTGCATATTTCATACCACTTCCACAGTATGTCAGCTAGCAGAGGCTTAGTCCAATAATTTAAAACTTTAGATAGGAATGTCTTTTGGTTCTGAACGCAGATCATAAGTCAACATGTTCAGTATGTGAAGGCTCAGTTGTTTCACTCTCTACTTCCTCTCCTGTGAAGTTAGATAGCACAGTTAGAATACAAATCTATTACCAATTATACATAGATAATTAATTACAGATATACAACTGTGATTTTTGAAATTAGGATTTTTTTCAAGAGAAACCCAAATTAACATATTTATCAAGACCAGAGAAGCAATTAAGCCATATATAACACCTACTTAAACCGTTCTCCTAACCTAAGGCTGTATTATTTTTTTTTTTACTATATGAAAACAAAATTTTTCAAATAAATTGGCATTTTACTATTAGTGGAAGAAAAAAAAAATCAGCACAGGCACTTCTATTCTAGGCTTTTGTTTTCAGCTATTCACAGTGAATCTCCTCCTTTCCACACAACCTGTCAGTAGCAGTTTAGGTATTTGAAAAAGTAGGGCAAGTCTTATTCAGAATTGTTTTTATAGTAGAAATTGCTCAGTTCAGATGTTAAAACAACCTTTAAAAAAGCAGAGCAATTTTATTATATTGGGAAAAGCATGATCTAAACAAAAAAACCTAAGTCAATTTGTCTACCTTTTATTTTACTTTTGGTCTCAAAATGTAAGACCACATTAACAAAGGTAGTAACTGATACCCTGCATATCTGTATTAGAGAAGATTCTAGAGGACTAATAATGGTGAGCACTGAGAGTAAAAGGAATGAACTGAGTGGCCTTGAGCAGCAATACAACATCCATCATTACAACTTTTTAGTATGAAAAAATGAAAAATCAGCGTTGGGGATGGAAATGGGGGGATAAAAAAGCCACCCAAACAAGCTACGAAGTAGAAAGAAAAGGTATGAAATTAGGTGTCTCTCATCTATTCTCCTACTGCTGTTATTGCAAAATAATCCCATCTTTCTCTTTGGAATTGTAAAAGAGGCCTAGATGGAGTAATGGAATGTTTAATGAATGTAGTTCTGTCCATATGGGTCAACACATCCTAGAAAAAATGATAGTTGAATTTTTTGACTGAAGTTATAATTTAAGTGAAGCTGAACAGTTCCATGACTGATAGATGGATGTCTTCCCCATTTTCACCTTAACACCAGCTCTGGCACTTACATGATCACAAAATAAACAAATTCAAACAGCATTTTTATCCAGCAAAGAGAATTTGTAATTCTTTTTTCAATTTGCAATTTTCAGAGATTTCAATGAATTGAAGATTGCATGTAATCAGATAAACCCTTAAGTTACTATAATTAATGATAAAGGAAAGAAATGGGGAGGACATGCTCATTTTTATGACAGCAGAAATTTGCTACCTCATTTTATGTAACAAAGCCAAACCCTTAAGTGACTTAAAAACACAAACTTGACTTAAGCAAAAATGTAGCAACCCAAGAACAGAATGTTTAAAAACATAAACTATCTTTAGGCAAAAAAACACACATCAGAGTGTGGCCTGGACTATAAACTATTGATACAGACCACAGCTGTGTGAAGATGAGAAATAATAGGGGGATTTACAAGTAACTAGACCCTTAGACTTACATAAAACTCCAAGTTGTTAATACAGCATATTTTTTTTAAGTTGTCCCTGAAAAGCTACTTACCTGGTTTTACAGTTTGAACACATGTTCCATCCTTATCTTCAAACCCTTCTGAACATACACACTTGTAACTACCTGATGTATTAACACAGTCGTGATTCTCTTCTGTGCAGACCTTTTCAGGAAGGTTACATTCATCTATATCTAGAGACAGCACAGGGAAAGAAAGAGTCCACTGCTGTTATTTTGTTATAAACCTTGTTTTTGCTCAGTCATATAAACAAAACTCTATTCAAATATGAAAAACACTGTGGAGCAGAATGCTGCTGCAACAGATGTAACATCTGTTAAAATAATCTAATTCTTCATGATTTAGACTGTTTCAAAGTTATTCAGATAACACCCAGTACTGCTGCTTTTTAATGTTTTGCAAATCCCTGTACAGAGAAATGTACTTAGTAGTTATGTTTGTCACAATTAGGCAACTCAACCTACTGAACATTTCCCCCACAGTCATTTTCTATTTATGCCATCAAAGTATAGCTAAAGGGAACAGAGCTTGTAAATACTACATCGTCACAGTTAATAGCTACTTCAGATTATGCATATGTCTTGTTCTTTTCCACAGAGGAAGTCTAATTTCACATTATAATTCACTAAGAATGAATATAATTTGAACTTGGACATTGATGGATTATCACAATGCCTGCCTTTCTGCTACAAAATGAATAGAAACACAGATCTGATGAAGTGGTAAGTAACTGACAAAAGCCTCATGTAGCTGTTTCCTGAAGCTACTATAAAATACCTTGTTCCTTCATACCAGTGATTCACTTTAAGTTTTGTCAAGCGTATCAGCTCAGTAATATAAAGTAATTTATTGAGAATGTCTTTGCAGCTAATATCAGAATGACTAGGTTCACTTTGACAGGCATGAAAGATGAAGCACACAAATGTGAATGCACCCATGAGCTCCTCAGCATGGCTAACCAAGAGTGAGCTAACCAGCATTCTACCAGGTACTGCTAAATCCACCAACCTGTACACTTCTCATCTTCCTTCACGTATCCAGATGCGCAGGTCTTACATTTTTCGGAACCTTCTCCTGTGCAACCTACACAGCTGGCATCACATGCTAAAGATAAAATATTTTATGCATAAAAAATTGTGTATCTGGGGTTTAAAATACCACCCTAAAGTCAGACATCTTACCCACACAAGGACAATGACAAGGAATCATAGAATGGCTTGGGCTGGAAGTTGACCTTAAAGATGATCTAGTTCCAATCCCTCTGCCATAGTTTAGATGCCTTTCACTAGACCAGGTAGATCAGGGCTCCATCCAACTGGTCTTTGAACACATCCAGGGACAGGGCATTCATAACTTCTCAGGTCCAGTGCCTCAACACCCTCATAGTAAAGATTTTCTTCCTAATATATAATCTAATTTATTTCAGCTTGAATCCATTCCCCCTTGTCAAGTCCACTACATGCCCTTGTAGAAAGTCCTCCTCCACCTTTGTTGTAGATCTCTTTAGGACTGAAAGGCTCTGGAGCCTTCTCTTGTTCAGAATGAACAATGCCAGCTCTCTCAGCTTGTCCTCATAGGGGGGTTGACCCTCTTGATCAAGCTTTTCACAGCTGTCCTCTAGACCCACTCAGGAAGGTCCATGCCTGCCTTATGTTGGAGGTCCCAGAGCTGGAGGGTCTCACAAAAGCCAAGTAGAAATAACCAGAAATCTCTTTATTTGCTCATACAATAGGTCTAAAGCCTCATCCCATGCCCAGTGAGGATCAGACCACACTGTACCAAATACCTATCAGACATTTTCTAAGCATTACCTCTAGCATTAGTTTAGGATTCTAGACAGAACAATACAACAGAAGATTGAAAAGAAACCTTTGCATGAGAAAGATCCATCTGTGTTCAAACAAAACTGGTGATCTTTGCAAGGAGAAGCAGCACATTCATCTAAATCTGAAAGATAGAAAGTGACAAGTTACCTAAAATAGTAGTTATGATTAAATAGACAGATTAATACTTGAATGCTATAAACTGACTGCACTGAGAATTGTTGTTGCAATGAGTTTGGGGTCAGGTGCAACATGGTAGACACAGAACTAGCATGGTAACAGACACAGTTTTGTTCAGCTTAAACCTGCATTAGAAAATCAAAACTGATCCTCATATACTTTGTGATGACAATAAGAGATGTATCAGAAATTCAAAAGGTCAAATTAAATAAACTTCCAGGATGCCTGCAGTCCCTGCCATTTTCAAGTCATGCATTTATGCAGATATCATAACAAACAAGCAGACACACTATTGTTCTGAAACACTATTTACTCCTACGTTACCAAATTACAGAGCTTTTTATATGACTAAAAATGTGTACTATTGCACATACATGCATCTCTTAGTATTCTACAGAAAGCAAAATGAAACAAACCAAGTTATGATTAGGACCAGTCAAGCTGAAAACCAATTCTACTGCAGAGTTAAAACATGCAAGCCTTATGATTTTGAGGAAAGGGTGCAACAGTATTTCATTAAAAAATTCAAACAAAGAAAGGCTATTTCAGTCCCTCTCTTCCTGTCATTGCTGTCACTCTCCTCCTGTTGCTGCACCCATCATTCCTACTGATTACTCAATTCATTTATGAGTCATTAGTGGTAATAATTATCTGTAAAAAACTCAGCTGTACAGAAGACAGTACCAAAGCATCTTAAAAATGCCCTGGGAGTGCTTAGTAGTTGCCTAAGCAGATATTGCAAGAGCTGTAATTTAAAACGAGCTCTCAGTGGCATTTTGAAAAGGAAGCAGTATTCACATAATTTCTAAGACACTGTTTCTGGGCATTATGTTAGAGGTCTTTAAAGGGTCAAATTCAACCACTTAAACAAAATGTGTTACTCTCCCCTAGTGCATTCCTGCATTGGGAGTATTTTTAGTGTTTGAATTTTTCGTAAAGTATTTCACACTTATCTCCCTGTAACCCAACTTAAATGCTAAGACAGAAATAGGTAAGAAATTAATGGAAACACTGATCTTGATGTCTCCCAGTATTTCTGTCCAAGAACAGAAGAAGTTTGCATGCATGGCTTTTAGTGAAGTGTTTGACCTCCATTAGGGTTGAGCATTTATGACAGTTATGTGAAGGTAACTGTGGAATTAGTACAAAATATGTAGCTAAGTTCATACCAATCTTCTACTAATTGACAAAATAGTTTAAGTCAAAAGCAGGACATTGTTTAGCATACAAATAAACACCAAAAACATACAGAACAGCATGATAAAGGTAACTATCATCACCAGGCAATCAGTGGTGAGAAAATACTGCTTTCCTGCAACATGAAATAAGTGAGGAAGAGAGAGACTAATAAAACTGTAGAAATCTAAACTGACAAATCATTTCCATAAAATACAATAAAACTTGGAATTGATGCCATCTAATCTTACTAGCCAGTGTTACTACAAAACCTGTTTGAAGTCTTACTAGCATTACTCACCCACACAAGCTCCATCTTCATTTTTAATCCAGCCCTCTTTACAATCTTGGCAGTCCTTGTTACTTGAACCAGTACAAGTCTTACAGGCAGCATGGCAGGCTGAGAGGAGAAAACTTCAACCTGAGTTTTGTTGAGAGATCCCAAGAGAAGTTCGGGCACACAAACTCTCAGAGAAAACTTTATTTAGGATTCAGTGGAAGCCATCATTTTTTAGGAGCTTGAAACTCCCATTCACAAGACAGCACCTCCATAAGATCAAGATTTAATTTAGAAATATGCAGCTATCTGACCAAAACAACTCCAAATCCCAAAATACCAGAGGAAACCAAATCTAGCAATTACAGATATTTGCACCACTGAAAACACTGCCATGAAATTCTAGTGACTAGAAGTGGCAGGTCCAATTTCTAAAATATTTGGAAAGAGGAGATCAGGAAGGCAAACTTAGCTGAGCCCCTCAAGGCTGGGACAGGAGTTTAAACATCAAACTCTGAACTTCTCTACCTAATGAATCCTCACACAATTTACATTTTCAATTAGCTATGAGAGCAATGTGTGATTTAATTCTGAAGAATTCAGAAGGAACTATACTAGAAATCCAGCTGTATATGCATAATGTATACATATACATAACATGCATATATAATATACCCTATGTAACATTTGTATGTTATATATTGTCATCTAAAACAAATCATAGAGAAGAATTACTACACAACCAGATTAAAAAAAAAACCCAACAATATAGACTACTTAAAACCAATCTTGTTAGACCCCAGGGTCAGGATACAGCTGTTGGAGAATCTCATCAAGGGTCTAAAATGAATTGAAAATTTGACCAATTCAAAATTTTATTCCTATGACCCGACTTTGTTTCAAAATTAAACTTAGGCATACCAAACCGGAATCTAATTAGTTTGCAGTACAGATCAACTCTTTCCATTTATTCCATTTAAGCTTAAGTAATTTCAGCTCAAGATTTCAACAGTACTTAGGAAGCAGAGAAGCAAAGATTTCTACGAATTTTTCTTAAAGAAGAAAAAAACAATTTAAAAATCAAGGGCAGTGTGGAAAGATGACTTAGCAAAATCTTAGAATTCCACTAAAGTGACTGACATGTCTTTTATGCTTAAAGCTGGCCAAACTATGTTTTGTTTCTACATTTGTTAGTTTCAAATGTTTCTAGTTTTGCAAAAACTGAAGAAGTAACACAAAGATATAAGCATGTGTTAAGACTTTGTTACCTGTACAGACAGAATGTGTCTCGTTTCTCAAGGAACTGAAGTAACCACTAGAACAGTCCAAACAAAATTGTCCTGTGTACTCCTTCTTACAGCTACATGAGCCATCTCCACCTCGGGTACCATCACCATCACAGTGGCCATTTCCATGGCAAGGTCTTTCTGATCCACCACGACAAGCTAAAAAAGGATCAAAAATATTTTTAAATCAGGTGTTTAAGGAAATAACTTTCTACTCTCAGACACAAACACCCAAAATCCCTCCCTCTTCACAGAAAATAAGAATTAATTTTAAATTGTCACACTAAAGTAGGATATAATTTCCAAGAGTCTTTTTCACCCTTAAGAATAACTAAAAGTTTTGCGATAAGGCAATGGCTTAATAATATATTCAAGTATAAGGGAAACCCAAAGCAATCTCCAGGAAAGTTCAGTTATCAATTTGATTTAGGGTAAAGACCTAAATGGCTCAAAATTTTAATTATTTTCCGAGCTTCCTGGATAAAATTGGTGTTTTTATTTTTTCTGTATCTCTGAGAAGGCTCATATTACATTTGTAAAAATCTACCAGCTATCATTTAGATCAATATAGGGAATGGGGACTTAATTTTTACCAATATATTAAGTGGCCAAAACCGGTCTCTTAATAAGGTGTGAAGTTTTAGAGATTTATAAATTTTACCAGCTTCAGAGGCCAAGATATCTCTCATCACTTTTGCAAAGACCTTACTTTCATCTCCCACCTACTTTTACCCAATTTTTCTCATTGCCTTTTTAACTGATCCTCAGTTGCAAGGTTCTTCATTTAAACCCCAGCAGCGTTTGGGTTGTTTTACTCTTGAAACTGATCAAGGATTCTTGTATACATAGATTCTGCAAGGCCACCTAAACAACAGACTTCATGTTACAGAGAGCCTTTAAGGATGGGTCAGGTATGGATATCAACATCAGATTGATTGTTTCTGCACATCTTGGTACCCTTGACAGCTCAGTACATTACTACATGCCCAGAAGAGTTTTATCCAGGCAGGATATTCCCAAGGTAGCTACTCAACTATGAGGCAGCAAGCAGATACATCCTACACAGCAGCCCATGTCTCATGCAAAATATCATACATCATGCATTTGTCTGTGACAGTAAAGACTGAAACAAACAGGTAAAAAAACTCTATCTGCTACTGAATTTTTCAGAAGAAAAATTACCGAGGCAATCTGGTCCATAAGTTCCAGCAGGGCAGCAAACTTCTATTGTTTCAATGCAAAACCACTTAAACAAATCTGGATACTTCTTCTTTCTGTATATGAAGACATTCATTTACAAACAAAAAGAACAAAGATTCTTTAAAAGCCAGCTCACACAACTGACCCAGAACAACACAGGAGAGAAACTTATTGCACATGACAGATTAGAAACCTAATTCTTCTGAAGATTTCAGGAATCAATTTCTAGAAGAAGTCCTCCAATTTGAAAATGTTGCTTTTAAAATACAATACTATTAACAAGCTCTACTCAAATGTTATAAATTATATTTAGGAAAAAATTGAAATAAGAGCAACAAATATAATGAATTTTTCATACAAGCACACACACCTTTTTTTAAAGGCCTTACTTTTAGGGAAGGTTTAGATACAGTTTAGACAGTCTTAATTATGTCTTTCTCTTATAAATACTTGCTGTATCTTTATCTCAAGTATACAGAAGATAGCCTGGAAGAGATGTTAACATTTGTTCAAATTATTGGCTACTTGATGATTGGGTTAAAATTTCTCCTTTTTTTTAGCATTGATCGAGTACTATTTTAGAAGACATTTTTAAAATTAAGAAGTTAGTTGTGTGCTACTTGAGCACCCGCATACAGCCCCAATTAATTGAGTCCAGTTCCCTGCTCCTCACGAGACTTCCTAAGCTAAACTACATGAGCAAGTGTCCTCCAGATGATTCCTGAACTCTGACAGGCTTGGTGCTGTGGGGAACCTGTTCCAGTGATCGACCACCCTTTATGGAACAACTTGTAAAAAATGCCTAAGGTATTCATGGGCAAAGAAACTGTCTTAGGAAACTACCACAGAAACTGAATGACATTTGGATACTGCAGGTTAAAGAAAGGAAGGCAAACAATCAATTGCATGCACTCAGAAGGTCTATTAAATACAGAAACTTTCCAAAATCCAATGTATTTTATGAATTTTTTTGATTATTTTAGGAAGTTTACTATGCCAAATTTTCTAGTTAAGTTCTGCAAATTTTAGCCAAATTAAAGACTCTGGGTTGCATAGTTTACCTTTGTGGAAGGCATGTCCTATGAGGAGCACCTAAGGACTGTGTGCTTGTCTAGAAGGAGGTGGAAGGGGTGGCCTCATTGCCCTCTGCAGCTTCCTGAGGAGGGAAAGGGGAGAAGGAGGTGCCAATCTCTGTTGTATTTAATGACAGGACACAGGGGAAGGGTTCACAGCTGCACCAGGAGAGGTTTAGACTGGACATCAGGAAACATCTCTTTACCAAGAGGGCGATCAAACACTGGGACAGGTTTCCCAGAGAGGTGGTGGAGGCCCCAAGCCTATCAGTGTTTTAGGAGTGTTTACACAATGACCTTAACAACATGCTTTAACTTTTCATCAGCCCTGAAGCAGTAAGGCACTGGGACTAAGTGATCATTTTAGGTTCCTTCCAACTGAAATATTCTACTTTCTGTTCTGCCATTCTACTCTATTCCCTTCACTACGTGTAAACATATATACAATCCTGTATAGTTAGGTAAAAGGCCAAAGCAGTGATTTAGAAGGAAGCAGAGTATCAAAAAGCCTTATCCAGTTATGAAACATTGTAGTGGCAGATCACCCTATTATAGTCTAGCTAATTAGGAGTGCTGACAGTTTAAATTAGTGAAAAATACTTAGAAGAAATGTGATTTGGAACTAAAAACTCAAACATTAAGAAATCTAAATGTTACACTGCCATTCATGCACTAATTATATTTAAGACTGGTATACAAAAAGCTTAGCTATAACACAAATTCCAGTCTAGTTTAAATTGCAGGTAGAAAAGTCAGCTGCTGCTCTACCATCTGCAAGAGATTCAACTTCTACCCTGATTAGCACCAACTATTCTTTTGATTGCCAGGAGAACAAAATGTAGTTTCAGGGAAAAAAAGCAAGCTAACAAAAAACCCACAAGAACCAAAGAGCCCTTTGCAGTTTTGTGACAAAGGAAAACATAAGGAACTAAACTTCAAAATTTTCCAATGTTAGCTTACCTTGACACACTACTGTCTACTGAGTAGACAGTGCATAAGAAACAACTGTAGATCCTTTGGTGCAACACTGCTGGAATTGAAAATCCAAAAGAACATAGTACAGCACCACATAATACTAAAAGTTAGCCTGAAACCAGCAGTACCCAATGGCAACTCTTGAAAGACAATGAATAAATTACCCATACCGCTATTGTTCAGGCACAATAATGTTAAATAAGATTTAACATTATTAGTTCATCCTCTTAGATAATTTATTCACACAAAGATCTCCACCAAGAAAATGATACTTACAATTTGAACCACCATTTCTCTATCAGTTCTTCATGTTCTTCTACCATGTTGTTACATTCAAAGTTACTACTGTCACACAGATTCTCTATGATCTCCACAAGACGAATTTCACTACAAGCAGAAAAGGAAAACTGTAAATTTAATTTAAACTTTCAATACAACTCAAGACCTGACAGAGCAGTCAGACTTCAGTGAGAATATTTCATCAGTGTATAGGGTAGCCTGAATTAGTTTCAAAACATCAGAGTAAATAACTAATAAACATTACTTCAGTCAAAAAAAGAAACCCAAACCCAGAATAATGACTACAAGAATGTTGTGACTTGCTTGCATTTACTATATTTCTAGATTGTAGGTTTGATAGATTTTTAGCTTCCCAGAAAATTCGAGTGCAGTACTTTAATGTTCAACAATAAATTTAATGTATTTTTATTAGACACAAGCCTGTGAATCTCACAGCAACATCTCAGTACTCCAACTAAGATAAAAAAATGAATTTGAAAAGTAACTGATATCCTTCTCCATCAATAACCAGATATGCATACAGTAATCTGCCTTCTCTTTGGCAGTGCAACAGTGACAACTCTAGGGAGAAGATGCTGCCTTCAATTCTAAATCAATTATTTCAGTACTCTGTACCTTTTATGACTAGCAATAAAAAATTGACCATTATTAGATCCATTATTTTATTACTTTAATAGGTAAATAGAAAAAAACCCTACTACAACTAATAACATGTGGAGGGCCAGAATGTAAGAAAAAAAAGATAGTGCAGAAGGGTGTCTCACACCTGAGGAGTTGCAGCTTTACCAATCACCAAAGATTAGGAACAGGCCTGCTCTTAATAGGCCACAGCTGTGTCCAATAAGAAGATGAGTGCTACAAAAGAGTGAGTTAGCTGGGTGAGGAGAGAGTTGGAGTTTGTTGGTTGGGCTGTGAAGAGAATTGGAGTTTGTTGTCTGTGCTGTAAAGGAGTCAGTGCTGTGAGGAGATGCCCATGAGAAATCACAGAGAAGGTATGGGAGCTTTGCAATAAGATAACAACAATAACAGAATTAACTTTTGTAGTTTTCAGAAACAAGACGAATAGAGGAAATAATAAGGCATTGAGTCTTTACTATAATCTTTAGATTACAATGTTCTGTAACACTATAATCATTAAAAATTTAAGGTTTGGATAAGAGAAACCTTTGCTGCCAAGTTCAATATTTAAGTTCTAAACAAACACTGGTATAGTGAAGTTGCACACAGTGAACACAAAACTCAGCAGAATGAGAAGTACTGAGACAGCTCACCTGGACTCATACTTTGACAGTGTCTTCTCTTCCCAAGCAGTGTTTCCACCACCAAAGTTTTTTTTA
Organism: Agelaius tricolor; assembly: GCF_023055355.1. Lineage (NCBI taxonomy): Eukaryota > Metazoa > Chordata > Aves > Passeriformes > Icteridae > Agelaius > Agelaius tricolor. The sequence goes on from NW_027269263.1 coordinate 51,560,933, forward strand.
GCTGTATCTGCTAAACCCTACAAATAAAAGGTACCAGGAATTACATAGGGTTTGTTGCTAATAAAAATTAAGGGCAATAACAAATGCTTATATAGAAATTATGAAAAGCGCCATGCATAAACTACAGTAGAGCTCTCAAGCTGCTGATCAAATTTCTGAGTGAAAGCAACAGCTAAGGACAACACAAAGTGAGAAAGTGTATGTTACAGTGTAACATGACTAATTTTCCTAATACATAAACAAAGCCATGTTACAGTCATGATTTACAAAAAAAGCTCCCTGCATGTGAAACTTTACACCCTTCTTCCTCAAGTTCTCAGGAAATTTATTATCATTTGAACAGAACCTCTACTTCATTCAGTTTTGATAACAGCCCAGTCTGCACCAAGCTGTAAGTTACGCACACAACCGTACAACAGGGCGATGAGCACAGCTGTCCCCAGTCACAGCCGATGCCGCCAGACGACACCTGGCAGAACACCCCGCAGCTGAAGTGACCTGGCGAGCCTGCAGCAGCCGATACGCGTGTGGAGAGCACAAAGCACCGCTCCCCAGGCGCAGCAGCCCTCGCTGCCGGCGCACAATTTACTGTGCCACACATAAGGCTGCTGCAAGTGGCAACAAACAGTGAATGGTTGGGAACGAAGCTTTCCACCAGCACTTGCCATGGAGCTGGACACGCTGCAGCGGAGGCAGCCTTTTGACACATCTTTGGCGGCAGAGATGAAGGCGCTCTGCCACCCATCCGCCTCAGCACTGCGACCGCTGCCGGAGCGGGACCGCCGCTGCCCCATCACCGGGCTGGGCGCCGCCCCGAACGCGGCACCGGCGGAGGCGCTCCCGTAGCGCGGCCTCTGGGCACGGAGCCGGCCGGACCCGCACCGCGCCCGCCGGCGCTGCCCGGCCATGGGGCCGGCAATGCCCCTCGGCGCCGCAGGCGCGGAACCATCTACGCCGCTGCTCGACCCCGCCTGGAGCCCCCGCGAAGCCCTGACCCACCGCGGGGCCGTCCGCCCGCACCCCGCGGCCCACCTGGTTGAACCTGTCCACGATGCCCCGGCAGGTGGAGCACGCCAAGCGCCGCCGCTCACCGGCGCCACGAACAGGCAGCGACAGCAACAGGGCGGCAGAGAGCAGCACGGCCAAGGCCACGCGGGACTGTCGTGGAGTGGGGCCCGGTGGCGGAGAGGGGCCGGGCCCCATGGCGAGGCCGTAGGACCCCTGGACGCGGAGCGGGGCCGCCCCAGCCGAGCCCCCTCAGCAGCGGCGGCCGCGCTGGCCCCGCCCCAGCCTCGCCGGCCCGCGAGCTCCATTCAGATTTCCGCGTCAGCCCCACGCGCGCACCGGCCGCGGGCGCTCGTTGGTCGAGGCAGAGGAGCGAAGGGACGTGGTCCAATCAGCGCCCGCCACGCTCCGGACCAATGGGAGCCCCCCGCGTGCCCTGAGAGCCGGGCGGGGTCGAGATGCTGGAGCGAGCGCCGCCGCCATCATGAGAAAGGGCAAGCACAGGCTCCATAGGGGCTTCAGAACCGCGCGCCATTTGTATTCGGCAGCCGCCTCAGAGACCTTCTGCCTCCGGGGGCGTGCCCTGCCCTCACCCAAGATGGCCGGCGGGGGAGGCGGTCACGTGCTCGCGGGGCTGGCGCTGCCGCTCCCGCGCTGCCGGCGCCCTCTGCGGGGCGGCCACGTGGGCGCGCGCGCGGTGAGTGCGGGAGCGGCGGCGGACGCTGCTCGGGCCGGCGGTGCGGGCGGGCGGGGAGGGAGGGACGGGGCAGCGGGAGAGCCGCCAGCTGCCGTGCCTTTGCTGCAGCCCGGCCAGAGGGCGTTCCCGGTAGCGCCGCCGGGCGCTGCTTGGCGCCCGCCCCAGCTCTCCGCCTCCCGGGCGCGGGAGCTGTGGCGCGGCGGGAGGGAGGGAGCGCGGCCGGGCAGGGCAGCCGCCTCCTGAGGGTGTGCGCGGGGCGCGGTGCCTGCCCCTGCCGCGGGGGCCCGGCGGCCTCGGGGCGGCGCCGGCGGCTGCAGGAGCGGCGGGCGGTGTTTGTCTCGGCCCGGAGCCCTCATGGAGCCCCCTCACAGGAGCGACCTGGCAAGGGCGGCGCTTCAAACCCGCCCTGGAGCGCACCTGCGGGGCTGGGCTGGGCTGGGCTGGGCGGGTGGGGGTCCGGGTGCCCCTGCGGGGACCGGGAACGCTGGGGGCGCGGGGAGGGTGGTCGGGTTGGATTTGGAGAGGTTTGGGTAGGTTTCAGTCGAGAGCATTCTGCAGGTTTCTTCCTCGGCCCCAAGAGTGCCATTTCTTTCTCTATCGCTCTGTCGTAGCTTTGTGTCTGGTAGCGACCCACACTGTATTTCCTGCCTCAACCTCTTCTGTTTTTATCCCTCTTAGTTTTTTGGGTTTTGGTTTTTTTTTTGTTTTTTTGTTTTAGCCAGTCTCGAAACTCATGAGGAAGTGTATATAAGAATAGTAACTGCAGTCTTTTCCTAATACAAGGGAAAAAAAGCAATCCCAGCAACTAAAAGGTTTAAATCTGACCTCATTGAGGTGTTAACTCTATATCAAACTTGGAAGAGCTATTCAAACATAGGAAAAAAGCCATGGAAATTTAAGATAAGATATAGTGGGTTTGCCAAAGCTAGATCAAGCCCAAGAGAGAAGACCTTATGCTGGGGTGTGCTTGGTGGTTCTGCTTAGATTCCTCCATGCGAGGAAGTGAAATGACTGCGGACACATTTAACATGCAGTTTGGCTGCCAGACTCTATCACAGCTCTTCTGAAGTGTGTCTGAGAAACGTAAGTGAGCTAAATATGGTAGGTTTTTCATGGAAAGAGTAAAAAATCTATGTGAACTAATGATACTTCCACTGAAAAAGTATAAAACAGCAACAAACCATTTTCGATGGAAGTTCTTCAGCTTTTTTTTTTTTTTCATGAAAATCCAATATTTTTTCCACCCAGTTTAATCCCAGGAAGAGATGAATCCTTTTTGTTTAAGACCCCTGCTCTTCTATGATTCAGTCTTCATGTAAATTCCTGGGGGGAGTCAGTGTGGCTGTGTTGTAGAGGCCTGAGGATGATTCTTCTGAAGTTGCCACAATGTAATCTGTGGACAAACCTATGTGTATTGCTTATGATTATCCTCTAAGCTTCATTATTAAATTATTTTTATTAAGTGAAAAACTGTTTCTGTGGTTTTGGCATTTAAAAATAAAAAACTGTAATTGCAAGTATTTGCTTTTTATTATAGCAAATTTATTTTAATCATCAAATTCAGTGTCCACCTGTCTTGATAAATTCCACTTGAATTTTGATGCTTGTCAGCATCAATTTTCAACAGAGCAAGTTATCTTGATTCTTGACAAGACCACTGAATTTATTAGGCTTTATCTCAGAAACCTGGATGCTGTCTTCACGCTTTGGTTTTTTATCTTCTAGCATGCTTCCCTTCAGGGAATTTCAGGATTTATAATGCATATAATTATCTCCAAGATGTACAAGTATGCTGTCGTGCTTACTTGTTTCAGGCATACAAAAGGATTGGAGTCAACAAGATTAAAAAAAAAAAAAAGCTTGTGATAAACTGTGTGTGGGCTATGTAGCTTCACTTCCATTCTGATTTAGGAAGCTGGGGACTGATTACTCATGTGGTTATCAGCTAAAGATACCAGGAGCGGGCTGTGTTGTAGATCGGTCAGAGGATAATGAGTGCACTATTTATAGGTGATAGTAACAGCTCATTGTTATGCAGATGATGTAGTTTAAAAGGAAAAAAATAGAGCTTCTTGGCACTCGGGTTCTTTTACAAGGATTTATTGAGTCCTAAAATACCTGCAGTGCTAAGAAGCTGAGAATTTGGAGTCAGGAGTACCTACCTTGCAGGTCACTATGTGGTTTCACCCGATGCATGAGCTGCTCATGCCGTGTTGCTGTGTGCAGCAGTGGATTGGTCCTGGAGTCTCCATTTTTCTCTTCAGTTAAGTTTGACCAGAATCATGAGATTCTTCTGCATTTATTGGAAGGATTCAGCAAGAATTTGTGCAATGTAAATTGCCCTGTGCAGGGACTTAGTTCCTGCCTGACACTTTTGAGGGGTCAGTCCCATGCCTCTTTTCCTGCTCCTGTGGGATGAGGATTCTGTTGTAGCATAAACCACGGTTATCCATTCTTGTAAAGAAGTAATACTAGGCACAGGTTTAAAAATCTATTCCCTCTTCCTGGGGTGAAGGGTTTGTTTAGGCTCCTGACAAGGCTCTGTCTTTGAGCTCAGGCTTAGAGCTGCAGTTACAGCCTGCAGCAGAAGCAATCATCAGAAAAAGAGATGCAATCAATGAGGTATTTAAAATAATATGCAGATACATGCAATTTACAGGAAGTGCCCAAATTTCAGGATTTATTGCTGCTCATTGTGAATACAAGGAACATGAGCTCACTTATTTTTACTAATGAGCAGCACAAACATCACTTCAGGAAAAGGTAGCTCTAGGAGGCAGTTGCTAAGTGATCCCAGGAAATCTGCCAACTATCTTGCATCTGTTTGATGGACATATTTAGACCAAAACACAGGAGAAACATCTCTAACCAAAACCCCAGTTGTATCTTAAAAGTGCTGGTTTTGAAATTTTTCTCTGTGAGAACAGAGCAAGAATAACCAAAATCTCTTGTCTTTTATTAAATTGTAAACTTAGAAAAACTTGGGAAGCTTAAAAGAACATGAAATAGATTTGCTCTGGCATCATCTGGATACATGATTTTATTGTAACGATCAAATACAACATAAATACTTCCATAAGAATAGCTCAGCAGTGTTGTGAAAGGAAGCACTAGGGAGAGTGGGCCTTCATTTCTGGGTAGAAGTGTGAAGCAGAGGTACAGAATGTCTCTTGCCATAGTGGCACGTGTGGGTGCCAGAGGGGGTTTGTCCTTCTCTGGCCAAGTCCAGCCCGAGCTGCTGGCAAACTTGGGAGATCAAAGTACTCTGTTCTCAACAATTTCTCAGCCTTATGGATCCTCTTCCACTGGTTTTGGAGCCCTGAACAAACAAGAGAGTATGTTCTAAAGACCATCTGTAAAAATCCAGTGTGCAGTTAAAGTGAGGGTACATTACCAGGCTGTCTGTCCCACTAATCACAGACATAACTGAGGTGACACTCAGCAGTGGGGCAGTATGGAGTGCAAAGGGATATACTTCCTTAGGTAGGGTCTATGTTGTCTTGAGGTTTTTTAGGTGAAAATTAAAACAATTATATTTATAGATGGTGGCATAAATTCTGAAATGCTTTTGAATATATTTTTGACTACCTTAATTCACTGAATGTAGTAAAAAATTTCTTGGATTTTTTTGACTTACTAGTCTTTGTTTGAACTTTTTGACTGCTGTAATACATTTTCCTTGCATTATCAGTCTTTTTTTTCTGGTTGTACACTTCATGCCATGTTATTTATGTAATTCATTTTTATTTTCTTTTTAATAATCATAGAATATACCTGAATTTCAAACCGAAGATGGCTCAGAAGAGGAGCTCAAGTGGGCGGTCATTCCCATTGCTGCTGCTGCTGATTGTGGTGGCCTTTGTTCATTTAACTGTCTGTCCTTTTACAAAAGTAGAGGAAAGTTTTAACCTACAAGCTATCCATGATGTGGTGTACCACCAGCTGGACTTGGATAAGGTAAATTGAAAACAATGTCTTCATTTTTGGACAGTATTAAAGGTGACAATTCCCTGCAGTATCTGTAGGATAAATGCAGTGTGAATATGATTTTTTTTCCCTTTGTTTCTAATTTGCTTATTTTAAGTAGATTCTCCTTTTTGCAGTATGACCATCATGAATTTCCTGGAGTTGTCCCAAGAACGTTCCTTGGACCAATTTTTATCGCTGCTCTTTCCAGCCCAGCAATCTACATACTTTCTGTGCTAAGAATGTCCAAGTTTTATTCCCAGCTGATAGGTATGAGAACTTTGTATCCTCAGAGATGTCACCCATTAGTGCACCAATTAAAACATTGTTTCTACATTTGGACCAATGGTTAAATTGTGATATTCTTTTCCTCAATGAAGGAAAACCCATGCTATGGTACGTGGGGCAGCATGGCCATTCAGCTCCCTCTTTGGGAATAACTAACAACACACAGAAAGTGTGTGCTAACAAATGTCAGGCACTGTAGAAAAAACAAGGGTCTCAAGTCTCTTCAGAGAGTTCCCTCCCATGTGTGCTTCAGAAAGGATTGTTAACTTTGGCATGGAAGCATTGACCTTTGTGCAGAACTACCAGACAAGTTAAAAGTGGATTAGAACAGATAAACTAAATGGAATTTTGTTTGGCTTTTTGTTTCTTTGAAGGAAGTTATATTGTGGTATCTTAAGTGTTAATCTTCAAAATATCTTCCATTACATTATATAACATGGCTATTCATCAGTGATCCATCTGATACTACTCTTTGATTCCTGTTTTTATTCTCCTGATAGTCCGAGGAAGTTTGGGGCTCAGTGTGATTTACACCTTATGGAAGCTGCAGAAAGAAGTTAGAAAACAGTTTGGAGCAACTACAGCATCAATCTTCTGTCTCATCACTGTTACTCAGTTTCATTTGATGTTTTACTGTACAAGAACTCTCCCTAATGTGTTTGCACTTCCATTTGGTAGGTATTTCATAGGAAAAAATTTAAAATCTAAAACTTCTTTTCAAATGTATCAGTAGTTAAAGCACAGGAAAAGTATGGTCAGACCAAATTGACATATCTACTTGATTGATTTGTGTGATAACAAGACTAAAAAGCTTGAGATTTCATTCTGTTTTTACCCTCTATGCTTACAGTGACTGCTTAATCAAGTTTTATTGAATCTGAGTACATGTAGGTTTTGTCAGATGGCTTTGATTAGCTAGAGTATTGGGTTCACATGTCTAATGCATAAAGCATAGAGCTATGAAAAGGGATGAGGTGTACCTGCAGTTCAAAAAAACCCAGTGAACTTGGTCTGCACAGGAAGGGACTTTCAAATGGGATTGTAGAAGAGACTCCTACTTCACCATCATCACTTTCCTCTTCTGAAGCTGTGTACAAATGCAGCAATTTCTATACTTACATTAAAAAAAAATTTAAAAAATCAATGTCAAGCCCTTCTCTACATACACAGTTTTCCCCCAGAGCTGATGAAGAGGAAGATTAATCACATGTGACAGATATTTACTGAGTCACTAAATGCTTCAGTGCAAGTTGTTCAGCTAATAACATTGTGAGGTTGATGTAAGAACCTGTACAGATGAGAAATGATAAACAAAAGCAGATGAATTGTCAGATAAAGTGTCTAGTAATGTCTCAGATAATTTTTGAATATTAAAAAATACAAGTTGTTTCATGATTTTGTACCTTAGTATTTCACGTTTTCCTTGGGATCCTGAGCAGATTACTATGTCGAGATTTAAGCTAAAGTAGAGACAACTTCATCTGTAGAGATACAGTGTGTCCCACCTAATCATGTGAATGAATTTATAGATCTTCCTCCCTCAGCAGAAGTCTGTAGTCTCATTTATGTGTTTGAAATGGGTTTGTGTTATCATGAATATAGAATGTACTTAGCCAAGAGAATAAACTAACTGCCCAGCTGATATTGAGCAATAATAATAATTATGAATTGTAGTTTGAGAAGCTTTTAGTACTCCCTTAAGGTTTGTTTTTTTTCCCCCCCACCAATAGCTATTAAATACACTGCCTAGAAAGAGTTTCCATCTGTTCCTTGTGGTTACACTTTTCCTAATTACTTAAGCATCAACAGTATAAAGCTGTGCATTATTCCAAATTACATTTCTCTAGCTAAGGAAGAATTTCTGGACTAGAAATGGTGGGAAGACCAAGAGAGGCTTGCTGGGAAGTTAGAGGAACAAGAAGATAGCATTGAATGTTACTCTTTAGAAAATAAATAGTTCAGTATGTTGAGTGATGTGTTTTGGGGTTTTTTTGTTTGTTTTGTTGTTTTTTTTTTTGCAGTGCTCCTGGCATTGACATTTTGGATACAGCAAAAGCAAAGGCCTTTCATTTGGTTCTCAGCTTTGGCAATTATAGTCTTCAGATCAGAGCTCTGCATATTCTTAGGCCTCATGCTCCTGGTGACATTATTAACTAAAAGAATCTCCATTTTCAAGGTGCTTTCCCATGCTGTTCCTGCTGGAATATTTTGGTTGGGTAAGTGTTTGCTTGGAAGAAAGCAAATGACATTAAGTTCAAGAGAAGTCTGGAGTTTTGACTGATTTATCTGTTGAGTGGCCCTTAAGGGTTCTTTTTGGGGGGTGGCAGTGGAAAGAGAGTAAGTGGGGTGTTGTGAGTTGTTATTGTTTTAGTTTGATTCTATTTGCTAATAATATGATGAGATTTTTTATTTCTTTGAAAATTTCTGTGTGAGGAAATAGATGTGTGCAGAGCAGGGAAGGCTACTGTGGCCTCTGTCTTTAGATGGTTACACTATAATGTCCTGATCTTGAAGAGGCTGAGATGTGCAAGTTGACTTCAGTACAGTTAATACCTGGCTGTAGCTACTTGTGCATAGTCTCTATTGCCATAGTGATAAGCTGAGTCCCAGGATAAAATACAACTGTGTGACAGGCAGAAATACCAAGCAGGAGGGTTGTGGGGAAAGTTGCAGTTCAGTTCTACTCCATTATTAAATTAAATTTAACAGCTTAAGTGATCTCCATGCTGCAGAGGTTGAAAAATTCCTTTGTCTCTACCCATCCATGGAAGACCTCATGTATATGCACATAAATACTCTAAGCTGCTCCACCAGCCTACCTAATTAAAAATGCTGTTGTTAGATATGTGATGGTGACCCCTGGCAGCAGAGTGCACAATAGAAACATTAAACAATTATGCCAGGTGCATTTGGAGGCACCTCATGATGTAAGAGTTTGGAGGTCCAATGGGAATTAACCACTGGCACTCCCCTTTCCTATTTGAGCAAAACCCTTAAATACTAGAGCAATTTTCACAGAGCTGAGTGGAGGAGATAAGGCTGACAATTTTGCTGCTTTCTTTTTGCTTTTCATCCCTTATTCTCATTCTCTCTCCCTCCACCTAATGAATAGTAGTTTTGTGATTGTTTTTTTAACTTAACAAAAAGCAGTTGTAGCTTTACAATAAAAATTTATTTAGTACTATTTGAAGTTAACATGAGCTTCTTATCGTTCATTACATTTAATGCTCTTAATACTTTTCTAAAACAAACCTCAATTACACCCTTTTTTCAGACCTGGGGTGGGAGTGGGGTGAATCCCAATTGGATTCATGTCTAACATGCTCCTTTAAAGGCTTCTGTTCAGAAGTGCCTCACTTCCCTGCACAACAGACATATTCAGCCTTAACTGTGGTTTTGATTGAGGCTTACAGTGCATGTTTCAGTTTATGTTGGTCTCAATGTGCTGTATGTGTTCTATTTGGATGTGTTAGTTTGCTTTTCCCTGGTTTTTAGTTCATGCAGATTTTTATCTCTTTAATTCTTTTAGGGCTAACAGTTGCTGTGGATTCTCTATTTTGGAGGCAGCTTGTGTGGCCTGAGGGGAAAGTGCTCTGGTATAACACAGTTTTAAACAAAAGTTCCAACTGGGGAGTATCCTTTGAAACATCCAGAGAAAAAGAACACTACCAGCCAAAGCAAAGACTTGATGTGACTTACTCCTGAGACTCAGGGCGTTAGATTCTACTTTTCATTATTTAAAACTTATGAGACAGTGTCTGTCCCTTAGGTGTTTCTGCAAATTGTAAGTCTCCTCTGCTTTTTCTTGCCTCTTTGTGTTCTACCAGTATAAAGCCAGGTTTCTTCCCCTTGGTGTTTCATGTTGCCCATCATTAGTGCCATTTGATGTGTCTCTGTTGGGTAATGTAAATGTAATTAAGCAACTGCTTTTAGTTCTCCAAAGATGAGACAGAAAATGAAAGGCTGGAAGAATGTGTACATAAAAAGTATACTTCATATTTGCAAAATTTGTGGATACTAATGTAATGAATAGTTACTTTACTTGTTAACAGTGAAAGCATCCTTAACTCTTTTCACCTTGAAGACCTCTCCCTTCTTGTGGTATTTCTATTCAGCCCTGCCTCGTGCTTTGGGATGCAGCATAATATTTGTACCTTTAGGGGTAACAGAAAAGAGAACTCGGATTTTACTTCTGCCAGCACTGGGCTTTATTTTCTTGTACTCGTTTCTCCCACACAAAGAGCTGCGTTTCATCATCTATACTTTCCCCGTTTTCAACATAGTGGCTGCTAAAATGTGCTCACGAATGTAAGTTCAAAATCCTGTTTGTTGGGTTTTTTCCCTCTGAAAATGCAAAAGGAAAACTATTAGTACTATTTTTATGCACTTTTTTCATCTTGACCTCTGGATCATACTGAAATATTCATGTGCTGTAGAAAGGAGTTCGAGGTCTTTGTACCCATTTGACTGCAGAGAGAAGTGGAAACTCAGAAAAGTCAAATGCTTTGATGGGACTATTTGGGAAGTCTGGAGGAGAATTGAGAGTAGAGCCCTAATTTTACTGTTAGGTTGTTACAATGCACTTTATTTACCAGAAAGGAAGACTTATTCCAGTACTCCTGAGCTGTTAGCACAGTTTACTTCAGGAGATAGTTTAATACACAGGCAAGGCTTGTGAAACATGGAGTTATAGTTCTGTTTGGGTATATTGAGAAAACAAATTGAAGTTCAGAGTTTAACTTCTTTAAAAGAGAATATATTCATAGCTGAAACACAGAAATACTTAGCTTTATTGATAAGTTTGTCTTAGTTTTATTAATGAGAGTATTCTAATTTAAATGTCACTAGAAGTTAATCTTCTAGAAATTGGTAATAAATATATGCCATACAGAGTTAATAAAATTTCTATTAATTTTTATTATCTAGAAGTGGAGTTTCTGTAAGAGTTGTGTCGCAGTAGTCACTGAGCAGTGTGAAAGAAAATAACAGTTTATTCTTCCTTGTTTTTCTCTTCCTCAACAGTCTGAATAACTACCGGAGATCCTGGCTGTACAAACTTGGATCATTCTTTATTATAATGCATCTTCTACTCAATGCTGTTTATTCAGGAACATCTTTATATGTTTCACATTTCAATTATCCTGGAGGAGTGGCAATACAGAAGTTGCATGAGTTGGTACCTTCAACAGCAGGTATGTAAAGCTGGCTGGAGGTACGTTCACCTAATCTTAATTTCAGTATATCTTTTCATGTATTGAATACTACTTCTTCAAACTAGGTACACCCATCTTCTTTGTTACTATTTTGTTAATTTATTATTAATCAGAGTGTACTTGGAAGAATTTTGAAATTGTATTCTATTTTCTTTATTTATGTAGATGTCTCTGTTCACATTGACGTGGCTGCAGCACAGACGGGAGTTTCTCGGTTTCTAGAAATCAATTCTGATTGGAGGTATGTTCTGAACGAGATATTTTCATCTGAGGACAGGAGCCTGCTTTTTCTATTTTTGCATATGCACAGGGACAAGCATTGCAAACACCATTTCTGGTACAGCATATTTATTAAACCAGCTTAAGAACAATATGAATCTTCAGAGAATTTTTGATGTCTGCAGTGCTGCCGTATCAGAAATAAAGCACTGCAGTGTTTTTTCATTGTTTTGGTTGATTCTGATTTGCCTGTACAGCATAGAATATTTCAGAGGACAAGAGGAAATGGCCTCAAGTTGTGCCAGGGGAGGTTTAGGTGTGATACTAGGAAAAATTTCTTCGTGGCAAGGGTTGTGAGTTACCATCCCTGGAAGTATTAAAAGTTTGGATATGGCTCTTGGAGCCACGGTTTAATGGTGAATGTGCTGGTGGTGGTGCTAAGGTGACAATTTGGCTTGATGCTCTTAGACATATTTTCCAACCTTAATAATTCTGGGATTCTAAAGACATCAGAAACAGCACAAAAATTGTTAGCTTACCAAACTTAATACCAATATGTTTAATGCAGCTAGGTCTGATACCCCACTAGACCTTGTGAAACAGAGCTTTCTTGGCAGAACAGTGTACATAATTATTTGTCTGAATGATGTGAGGCAATGTGAGGCTCATGTACATTTTAATATTGAAAGTCTGGTTTTATGTGGCACATCCCTCATATAGATGGCATTGAAGCTGCTGCTGTGAACACATTCATTAGCTCAGAGGGAAGGCTGTTGAGTGCTTTGTTACTAGGACCAGCAGTGATATATAGACACTTTTTTTAAAAGAGAATATTGGAATGAATAGTAGGAAACATTGTGAGGTGGCATCATTTGCTTTTCAGAATGAAAACCAAAAAGTAGGCACCTTTCTGATTTTTAAGCCTACCTCTTCAGCTGAAACATAAGGTTTTAATTTAAATGAAAATTAATTTAATGAAAATGATTCATTAGAAGGTGACACAAAGCCTCCCTTCATACTGCACAAAACATAAGGAACACAAGCAGATTTTGATTTAAGAAGTATTCTGAGCATAGAGTTCTTTTTCCCCAGTCACAGTATTCAGGACCAGATGAACATAATTTAATTACTGGTATGTTTAGAGATAAAAGTACTTTGGAAGTAAAGCAGAAGAAGGAGAGAATGCTTCCAGGGGAATAAGAAAAATCATCAATCTTCCTATGCCTTTTTATTTCCAAGCACTCTCCTGATGATGGTACAGACTGTTTAAAGCCTTCACAATTACCTATCCACTGTTTTTTTGAAATTGTTTTTTTTGTATGCTGAATCCAGAGAAAGTCTTAAACCATTAATTAGGAAGACACATTAAGCTGCTAGAGTACAAGGGATAGAATGTGCATGACAGCTAAAATGTTTCAATATTTGGGGTTTTAAAATATACTTAAATACACACACTACTCTGAATACAACTCTCTCAGTAGTGCTTCATTCCAATGAGCTTTTTGAGTTGGAGAGTGTTGGATTGCTTTGGGTTTGTAAGGCCTGGTGGGATTGGAAGGTGAATTAATAATATCCCTGTCACTGATAATGTTTCATGGTGTTACAGCTACAGAGCAGTTTCTCTCTCACTTTTATCTGTACTCAGCAAAACAAAGGTTAAAGGAAGGGCTGATTCAGCATAAAGTTTCACATTAAAAAAATCAGACAAAATCCACAACTGAGCATCATACACAGGACTACCACTTGGTCTGACAGCACAGCAGTGCAAAGTTTATTGGCACCAACTGTCCATTTTCTGGTCCAAGAAAGTGACATCCTTTCACATGGGTGAAAACTAACTTAACCTCTTCATTGACAGTATATGTCAGGTGGAAACTGATTAGGGATGGGGTGGCTGTGAAGGCTGATGATTCATCAGATAACTGCAGTCCATAAATAAAAGTGTCTTAAAGTTATCAGCTTTCAGTGGTGTGCTCAGATTAGATCTATTTGCCTCAAGAAAAATGCAAGCAATCTATTATTTTTCTTCAAAGGGTGATTGAAAGGAGCTTGATGCAGGTTCTTACAAGGAACAGGTGTTACAATCTCATCTTCAATTAGTGCAGTCTCTTTGAACCCTGAATAAATATGCTGTGTAAGCTTAAAGTATTTAAAATAATACAATTCAAAAATACATGCAGCCAGATGAAAGGCCTTTTACTTGCTGATGAAGAAAATGTGAAATTAGTAGTTGGTAAGGTTGTTACAAAGTAATGCAGTTTCTTCTGCCAGTTTGGATATATCTACCAACCTAAGGGGTATTGTGATATTTTTGGAAATAGCAGGTGAAATTAGCATGCAATTGTTTTAAAAGTAGAAAACACCTGTTCAGTGTGCAGTCTAATTCTGCATTATATGGTGTATTTAGTGACACTTATGAATTCTGTCAGCCTGGGGTCCTTCCTGAGTTGCCAAAATTTCAGTTAACAATTCACACAAAACCTCTGATTTTCTGTAAAGTACTTCCTTCAAATATCTTAAATGTTAATGACTTCCCTGTCAGGCAGCATTATAAAAATGTCAGTAGAGATTTTTTTCAGGGAATTCAGGCAGATGAGAGGCCAGGCCTGCAAAGATGCAGGGTGGATTTAATCCTGGTGCATTTAAGGGTACGTAGGGCTGGGACTGCACTGCTTCCTTACCTGTGTCTACATCTGCAAGGAAAGTCACAGCCTGAGTAAGATGCCTGTGAAATGTGTGGAAGGATTCGGGTGCCTAAGAATGGGAGCTCCAAGTGCTGGTAGAAAACAGTTCACAGAACAGGGCAACAGAAAAGGTGAAGAATGGGGCACTGCTCTTCACTGAGGTTACAGAGCCCAACAGTGGTTTATGGAGTGCTTTGGAATGAACTTACCTCTTTCTTCTCCTTTGAAGTTGCTGGAGTCAGGACTCGATCAGGCTGCCATGTCCAGTATGAATATTCTAACATTATAGAAGCTATAAATTGCACCTGACTCTCCTCAGTGAATGAACAAATAACTATTGCAAAGTAGAACCATGTCCTCATGAGACAGTGAGGGAGATCTGTCTCAATTCCTAGAAGATTAAAGGGGCTCATACAGCTCTTAAGAGATAATGAACTTCAGTTTTGGGCTTAGATTAAATGAAAACTGGCTGAAACTAGATCTTTCACATCACTGCCAAAAGCTAGATTGAACATAAATCCTTTTAAGAAATAACTCTAAGTGTACATAATGAATAGTCCTAGAACTCAGTAGTTCCTTTTTTTTTTTTTTAATTCTATATATAATTTATATGTATTCTTGTACTTAAACAGTTTATAAAAGCTGACCCAAAGTGACCTGCCCAAACATGTAGTAGATCAGGGAACTGAACTTAGAAATAACAAGTGCCAAATTAGTACTGTAACTGCCAGGCTCCTTCTTTCCTCCAGCGTTCAAGGAGGTCTCCTGCTATTCTCTGAGGCTCCCACTCTAATGTATGAGTACCAGAAGAAAAAGGTTTCTGATTAAGTACCACATAAGGTATTTTTTAGCATTACTAAAAAACCCCACAAACAAAAAAAAGCAGGAAAAAACCCAAACAAAAACAAAACAAAACCACCTCCACGTTTCTCCAAATGCAATTCTTGTAGAGTAAAACTTAAAAATTGGTCCAGTTTCCTACAATCTTAGGTTTTGGAGTCCTTTCTCCACTAAATTGAAATAGGAAACTAGTAAGAAGTTTTCTAGGAGTCGTGATGTATATCGCAGTAGCAGCAGAAAGACTTGCGTGGAATGACTGAGTCCCTACATTCTTAAAAAATACTATTTCCTCCTCCAGTACTATTTAATCAGGAGATGTAACTGAGAATGTTAGTTTATTTTTGTGTTTCATCTTGGATGCCTCTGCAATAATGGCCATCTTTAATAGGTAAAACAAGGAATAAAAATAAATCTTCTTTGTTCTTTACAGGTATGACAAAAGAGAAGATGTTAAACCAGGAGACCAGTTGATGTTTTCTTACACACATATACTGATGGAAACAAATCCTCTTCAAATATCACATTACAAGACAACCCACAGGCCACTGGCAAATATACCTGGCATCAGTAAAATTGGGTTGAACCTTACTGCACTACCTCCTTTTACTTTAAACTTGAAACCAAAATTAGTACTGTTGGAAAAACTTCCTCTATCATCTTGACTGTGAATTTTAAGTAAGTCTTTTGATGTGCTTTTGCTGATGAGTGAACTATATAAGACAGCAGCAAATTGTCATTCCAGCACTGCAACTCAGCTTCTATGGAGAGGCAGAGAAAATCTCTGTACCAGTTGGTATTGAGCTCTGTCCTGTTTCTTACAAATAATACAGTGCATTCCTAGTCAGTATATGCTCAGTATACTGAGTTGTATTGTTAGATATGTTTGAGAGAGGTTGCCTTCAAGTTTAGTGGTATTAAGTAAAACCTGTCTACTTGGTTTGGTAGTCTGTTTCATCATGTAGCACAGGTATGTCCTAATTGTCCTGTATAAGATACAAAACCAACAGGTTTGTGCTAGGGCAATAATTTAATATGTAATCTATGTGTGCAGAGTTGTATTACTTTATGTATCTGCAGGATTGTAACCCCCTCAGCTGTCAGATTGCCAGTGTGAAACCCAATGGTGTTATAAACATAGGAAAGCCATATTCATCGTTGCTTCGTCATAATGCCTAATTGTGCCCTGTAGGCTCCCAAACTAATGAAACATTCACTTAAAAAGCAGTTGGACCTCTTCACAAGCACTGCTTCATAACAGATTTGAGTACTAAGGATGATTATCTTCATTCCAACAGCTCATGAAAAAGCAGTAACTTGGATTTCCCGAGAAAAAGAATCTTTAAAATAATCTTTCCCCTCTTCTGCTGTAATGGTTTCTTAATTTTCAGTGTAAAAATTACCTATGAAAATGCCCACTTTAAGATACGTGCTGTTTTCCTTTTTTTTATTAAGTTTGGAAAGGAGTACTCTAATGTGCCATGTGTTGCATTATATAAACTCTAGGGTAAGATTGCATGCTCTGTAGTTTCTTTATTAGATGTTTTTGTTAAGGATGTCTGCATAGATTGCTGAATGGAACAAGGAAAAAAGGTTAGAATTCTGGTTAGGGCCAGTTGTTAAATTACAGAAGTTCCATTAGTGTAAAATGTCAGAATCATTGAAAGTATCATGGGCAGAAAACTATTCCTTGCTGACTGAAAACTTGAGTAAAGTATAATTATGGAATAAAGTGGTTTGGTTTTTTTTTGTTTGTTTTGTTTGTTTTCTTTTTATTCTTAAATTTGCTTGATTCAGGAACTACCTTTACCCTGTGTATATTTCAGTTTTTAGAACCATGTTTTCTTTTTGTCATCTAGATTATGTATCAGTGGAACTGATCTGGTGGGGTGGGGCCTGCTCCCTCGAGGGTGGCTGTTGTTGCCCAGGCTTCCTTGGCCTGAGCAGATCTGGCAAAAGCAACCTGCAGAAC
This sequence comes from Agelaius tricolor, assembly GCF_023055355.1. Classification (NCBI taxonomy): domain Eukaryota; kingdom Metazoa; phylum Chordata; class Aves; order Passeriformes; family Icteridae; genus Agelaius; species Agelaius tricolor. Next base: position 51,577,814 of record NW_027269263.1, read on the forward strand.
TTGTTGGTCCAGTCTCTGGCCGCTCTTGAAATTTAAATCATTCAAGTATTTATTATCTATTTGACTTGTCTTTGGAAGAAAACCTACCCTCCTCCAGAGCCAGTTTGAACATCAAACAATTCACAAGAGACAGAAGGAAATACATGTGCAAATAGCTGCAAATTTGGAACCACACAAAGGAAAACTTTTAAGGATGTAGGTAGGCCTTCATGTTAAGGCTAATCATTGACTAACTCCCCCACACTGGAATCCACAACTCAAGAACCCAAACTAAAATTTATCCTGCCCAGGTGTATACAAATGTCTGTGTGGATGCTCCAGCTTTCCAAATCCCTGGCTGTCAGAATCCCTCTGCAGGAACTTGCTTCTATCACCTACAGAGAAAACCTAGGGCCACTGAACTCAACTATTCTGCTTGCAGAATAGGCATCTCAAGCTGTTGTCTGAAGTGGCAGTGAAGACGTACACGAGGCATTTGAAGAGTTTCATCTTGCTGAATTTCATCCTCACATCATACAGTCCTTCCACAGACTTACTCTGCTGTGTGGGTGCTGCTACCTGTGGGACTTAAACCAGTGATGGTGTTCAGCTGTGGAGCTCAGGTCTACTACTGTTCACAGCCTCATCGCCCATAGAAATAGAAGCAATCAGCTCAAACCGGGCTTTTACTCTATTTGTTTGGGGTAGAGAAAGATAAAATACATATAGGGAGACAGGAAAGAGATACTGGATTGCAGTTTTGAAGAGTGTCTGAAGTTTATTTGTGTCCTGTTACATCTTGTCCTCCATGTGTGGTTATTGAAAGTGCTTAGTTTGAAAATCTGCAACTTTGGTTTTGTGGCTAAAAGGGCTAGATTGTGACCCAGGCAGTGCATGGAGCACCACAGTACCTGAGGCTGTATGACCTCTGTAACAGCATGTATCAGGGCAGGTTGAAGTTGGATAATAGGAAAAGGTTCTTCACCCAAATGATGGCTGGGCACTGGAACAGGCTCCCCAGGGACATGGTCACAGCACCAAGCCTGACAGAGTTCAAGTATACGTGGTGTGTCTCTTGGAGATGTCCTGTGCAGGACTAGGAGTGAACTTTGATGATCCTTGTGTGTCCTTTCCAACTCACGTATTCCTTTCTAGCTATGATTTTATGGGTAACTGCCTCAGACACAGGCCATGAATATCATGGTGGCCCTCACCTGAAATAAGCAGGGGCAGCTGGCAAACTGGGATGAAGATTACTGCAGTTTTTCCCTAAAGGCTGTTTGAATAAAACAAGCAATCCTTGGAACAGAAACTAAAGCCCTCTCTCCTTAAATTAATTTTCTCGTCTCCAACATCTCTTGTGGTGCTTTTCTTTAGCTCCATAAGAACAGAGCGTATTTTCTCATTTAATATAAATGAATATTCAGGGTACTTGCATGGAAGAAAAAAGTGAGTTCAAGTTCCCTTAAATACAAGAAGGCATAAAGGAAGTCTGCTCCTTCTGCAAACTTGAAGTGGGATAGTACAAGTTCTTCTGCATTTGGGGGACATGCATAGGAGGAAGCGTCAGGTTAGAGAATGAACTGGGCAGGTAGGAGGACAGTGACTAATCACTTGGGATTTTTGAAGAGACTTTAAAGTAATAAATTTCTCATGCTTATATAAGTTCTTAAAAATACCTTTTGAATTGACTGATTACAGTAACAATAATTGTTTTTCTTAACAAAAACAGAAATAAGGTGAGTATGTTGAATTAACTGAAGGTTGAATTAACCTGAATAAAACAAAAAGACAGATAGTACAGTTAATCTATAATGCTGGTATAGAATGAGATTTATTTCAGGGTGTCTTGTTTAAACTCCCCAAGGGTCAAATGTTGTGTAGCATCATACATTGCTCTTTTAAGTTTGACTTAATTTCTTGGAAGCAATGCTTGTTCCTGTAAAAAGTTGAACAGATTATTTGGACAAAAATACCTCACCATGCCATTTCACTTGAAGAAGGTGAATAATCAGAGTCTTACAGCCTGAGACGTAGGACATTCTTGTTATAAAACTAAATAAAGTAATTGCATGAAAAAAATGTTGTGGAACTTGCTAATAGAGGACATTTCTGGAAGCTGAAAGTAAAAGCTGCTTCAAAACAAAGGTGAACAGATGACTCTTGCATCAAGAATCAAAAGAACTAAAGATCAAGGAACAACTTCCAGTTCACAAAGTCTCTAATATCAAGAGCTGGAAAAAATCAGACTATATTGATCTTATACCTGCCCTAAGTACTTGCTATGGGTCTTCTCTCTTGATCTAAATTGGGGTGAGGAGGCATGGAGAATGGTTGCATTGGATCTGAAATCAAATACATTTATCTGCTACCACTGAGGGAAAAACAGAGCATGTCTCAGGTTTTAACTTTGTTTATCCATCAGAACACAACCTCAATGCAATCTATTTGTGCAATGCATTCTGAAACACTGAGCACACTCCTTTTTCTTGCTCCCTGGCTGTTTCACACATCCCCTTAGTGAGACAAGTTACACATTCAGAACAAAGCTTGAGATTGTGCTGCTGCTCCTGAAGTTACAGTTGTTCCAGGATCATTCTTATTTTCCTTGATATTTCTAGTTCTTCTAATGTTAAGAAACTTGGAAATGGATATGAGTTCTTAGCATTGCTTTGCTGTATCAATTTCAATGCAAGAAAGAGTGTTTCCCTTGCATCTGACAGCATTTTTTAATAACTTACACAGAAATTCCAGAAATCATAGCCTAATGTTGCTTGCCTTTACTACATGTATAGACTTTATATATATAGACTTACTACTTAGACTTATATACTCCCATTCTAGCACCACTCTCAAAGAGCATTCCTTCATAGTATTCAAAGGCTCCTTCGTGTACAAGTGACTTCGCTTTCTGTTTGCAAGAAAAGAAGAAAACTTTTCATCAAGCTGAACTTATCATTGATGTAAGCAAGAGTGTTTAGCCACAACTATCTCAGTGAACTGCTTACATAATTAGTCTCAACTATGCCAAAACTAATGTTAAGAGGCTGTTAAACAGTGAGACATGAAATGCATCACTATCTGCTTAACACATGACACCAAAGATTAAAAGGATATTTGCAAAAACTCCTTATGCTAAATAACAAATATCTCTACAAAGGTTTTCTTCATTTCCTATTTATATATGTAGGATTTCAAAGTGTAACTGGTCCATTTTGTATGCAGCTACTTATCTTAGATCAGCTCTTTAGATAACCATGAGCAACTCTAACTACTTTTTGGTTGCTCATTTCAGACCTTTATGATAGAAAGGGAAGCCAATGTTTCTTTTGAAATTCTACATCTTACTGTTACAGGCAGTCTTTCACCAATTCTGCTTTATTTCAGCTACAGGTGCCTGTGGTTCTGTTCCAAGGCTTCATCTGTCAGTTTGTGCCAAGTATAAGGTAAAAATGCTGCCTGAAATGGAGTCCACCTTTTCCTTCAAAATTGCCAGTTTAGGAAGCTGGAAGAAGGCATTGGTTCATAGATTAAATAAGAGTCAGGGACAGCTTAAGCAAAGATCCAGTCCTTAGGACCCAAGGTGATACCTGAGTTGGGGATATCACCGTGGTTACTATTTCTGGTTGGCATACTCATTTTATGAAATCACTTTTGGGTGAGCTTTGCAATGAAACCAAGAAGGTAAAGAATCACAGTTTCTTGTTGCTAAGAATAAAGCAAAAGATGAATATGTTTGTGTAAGAGTAAAATGCTTAGTTTATAAAATCTAAATAAAACTAGAAAGTGTAATTTGTTAATTCTGTATTATATATATATATATATATATATATGTGTGTGTGTGTCTCTGTGTGTATTTAGTTTTCCTATGTTTGGAGGTAATTAAATGAAAATTTAATACGGTCAGGTCTGAATAATGGCAGGAAAAAAAAGCTACTTTAAGGGAGAAATCTCAAAAACTGTAAACACCTACTCTGAGCTGTTATCAATTCAATCAATTACATCCTTACACTGGTCTTGACACTGCTCTAGTTGAGATTTCAGTTCTTTATAAATTCAGAAGCTACTTTTGGGAAGCAAGGGTTTTTGGTAGCAAAAGCTCACTGACTAAATTCTGCAAACACGTTTTCTTCACTTGGACTTGGTAAGCAGGGAAAGAGGCCCCATATAAAAAGAAGCAAATGTGGGGGAAGCATTATCTCAGGTTTCTGAAGCATAATATACATCTCAATAGATACTTTCCATTATATACCCTTCACAAGACCTGAGTTCTTTGAAAAGGCTGTTGCAGATCTCAACTTCTTCCCCTTCCTACCTTTATTACTACAAACTATTTTTTGTGTATAGTTGCCACACCTGCCTACTTTTAAAAGAAGCAAAGGCTTTAAGATTTTTATGATGGCCAAGTATCATCTACACTTTACTTTCTATGCTAACACTGAAAAAAAGTCTGCTTAGTATATTTATTTCTGAAGTTGCTAATGTACTGAAAGTATCTGTTTAAGTATCACTGTTGCAGGGTCACCATGTTATGCATCAGGGAACTGTCGCTGCTACAGGGATTGGTGCAGCACAAACTCAGGTTGATGAGAACTCCCACTATTTACAGCTTTATTAGTCTAAGGGAAAGCAGTGTAAAAATTGCTTTTTACAATTTTTAAAATTTGGGGGGGGGGTCTTATCTATTACAAATATGAGAAGGGTTGTAAAACCATAAAATTTTTGCAATCACTAAGAATTTACATTAAAAATAATAAGGCAAACCCAACATAAAACAGTCACTCAATAACTTACCTCAAGCTTCAATGAAAGCTTTCAGCCCTTCTTTTGGAACCATTATTTTCTGACAGGCAGCAGTGCCTGATCTGAAGGAGATGCTCCTGTAACTCCTATAGAAGGATCAAGGCTTACAACTGAAAACAGCTGCTTTATGTTCTCAGTTTCCCTTATTTTTATTTAAGAGTTAAGTGCTTCAATTTGAAGGTCTTTTGGGCCTGCATATTATCTTAAAAAAATTCTAACATAAGCCTTTAATTCATTCTTAGCCAAGCTGACACTGAAACAGTGCAGTCTTAAGAACTAAGCCCTTTAAAAATCCAAATGAAAGCAAAATGAAAAAGGGAAATCACTGGTATAAATAGACTAACTTGATGAAATTTTACTTTTAAAAATAGTGACTAGTTCTTTTGTTCTCAGGATGTTTTGATAAAAAGCATGACTATACAATTAATTATCTGTATGACTAAGAAGCAGATTTTGGACTACAAACTGCCATCACTACAACTCTCCACCACAGAGGGAGTTTGATAGGAGCTACAGCAAAGACTCCCTTCAGAGGAGCCAAGATTCTTGAGTCCAGAGAGCTGTGTTTTTCAGGTGAGCTTGTTCACTGCCAGCATTCCTCCTTGTTTGATGTGACTCCACACTGCTTTAAGTCATAAGCCTGTATTACATTCAAGCCTTGAGTAAAAATTGCATCACTTGTTTATAAAGAAATATGGTTTTTTTTCATCCTCTCTCTTCTCCACTGGTTTGGAGAGATTAAAAATCTCCTCTACAAGGGTCAAGGTTATATTCACAGTTAAAATGTAGGAGAAAAAAACTGAGATAATAATTAACCAGTAACCATTTAAACATGTTTCCCAATAAGCTGCTTCAAACTCACCTACTTCCAGCTACATATAAACTCGACCAAATTGTTTTATTACTGCAGGAAAAATGTGTGCTGTTCTCATTTAACTCTAGAAGAACAAAGAGATGCTCGCTGTTGATAGAAGTAAACATTATCTTTTAAAATACTGCAGGGGAAAAAAGCAGTATTAGTCTTTCCCAAGTGCACTAAAGTCATTTACTTTAATTGTATATATATAAACAGAACATGATGGAATAACACTTGAAATACCTGAAACTGTGAAATGTTTAGAGAAATGACACATGGAAACCAGAGCCACTTGGGAAGTAATTCAACCAATCTTCCTGAAGTTAAAACAGCTTTTGGAAAATGAAAAGAAGCAGAATCCAGGCTCAAGTCATAAGAGCTAAAAGGAAAACCTGTCTTTTCAAATAGCTTGTTCTGTGGTATATTTATGATTACAATTGTTTGAATTAATTTTTAGTCAAGAGTTGTCTTAAATCCATCTGAAAATAAAAGGCAGTGTTGACTACCACTGGAAAATTGCAAATAAAATGTTTAATTTCAGAAACTGAGTTCACCATTTATAAATACACTAAAACATAGTAAATGCAAAATTAGATTAGGCATAGGTAGAGTATCTTAACAAAGCTACAACTTTTCTAAAAGGTCATAGGCAAATGATGACTTGTTTCCCAAAAATGTATTCAATGAAAACTGAAATTAAAAGATAAGTCTTTCTAGAGAAAAACTAAGGAGAATGTTCCTTTCAAATTAAAATGCTGGCTATTTTTTCCAACTTATCTGAAGCTTTAAAGGCTTTATATCCCATTTGCCTGATGGACACCAACAGTCAGGAATCAACCCTACTACATAAAGTTCTAAGCAGTGCACCATATCCATAAGGCTATTACTGAAAACCAGAAGATCAGATTATTTCTGTACTAGGAGCTTTAAGAAAGGCTGTTCTACACAATTGAAAATACATTAGGAGTAAGGGCTCAATTTTTACAATAGGGACCTTATAGTTTTGATGCACTAAAGATTAGAATAGGCTTCAGAATGACATTAGAGTCTTCTTGGTAAGTTTCTTGCCTTTTTTGTACACAGCATTAAATAACAAGCATTAATTCACAAACTTTAGGACCTTTTATAAATATCCAGAATATTTCTGTAATTCACTTAAAATGTAAAGCCTGAACAGGAGAACCCAGAATGGGAAGTTTTACTACCGATTGCTGTATAAGTGACGTTCCATCTCATGTTAAATTTAAGATTTATTTTCAGATATTAAGTCAACAGTCTCCTGTAAACACATCTTCCTCAATAACTCTTCTTAATCCTTTAAGTACTTTAGGGATTGCAGTTAAAAACATCATATGATAAAAAGACAGCTTGAACCCCATCTTTCACGTACAGCTTTCTTTTGACAACTACAAAACCTGTTTTCTTGCAATTAAAGCAATGTTCAACTAAAATACAGTACCTGGTTTATGGTTTTTACATAATAATTGAATAAAAAACTACAGAATAGAACTGTTTACATCTTTTTTTTTCCTTTTTTTGCCATTCTATTAAAACAAATGACTGAGCTTTTTAAAGTTCATTTACAATTATGGATTAAAACCTACATAATTTTGTATAATTTGACGAGACAGGCTATCTCTAGTGTGAACTTTTAAAAAACATATATACAATATCTGGCCTGAAGTACTATGAATAAGGCACATGTAGACATATTGAAAGCTGAAAAAAATGAATCTAAAATTTGGAATTATAGTCACTGATTAGATGTCATACATGGCCCCTACTGGAGCAATTTAAAAATCCAAGTTATAGATAGTTAATATCCAGTGAGCAACAATAAATTTAGTCTAGCAGTTTGTTCATTAGTTTCAATACTGGAAGTATATTAAAGGAAGATTCACTTTCAAAAAGATAAGCTTTTCAAAGTGTTCAATCATTAACCTTGACTGACTAAAGTTGTTGCTTTCATTGGACGTATTGAACAATCTCTCTGAAGGAACAATGCTTGGTGGACAACCCAAGAACCTGACAGCCAATTTTGACAGTACTGGCCAAGATGACTTTTTAAAGTTCCAGTAAGTTAGAGGATCACAGTTATGCTCAAGCACTTCTTCCTCCAAGTAAGAAAGCACCATTTCCTCTGGTAACTTTGCTCTCTCTTTCAGGTCTTTTGTTTTCTTCATGTCACCCATGAGTGACCAGAGATTATCTTCCCCATAAGAATTTGTAGATGGTGAACCTATATCACATCCATTGGAAACAGGTTTATCATCATCTGAGGTAGAACTCATTATTTCCAGCTCCCTGATTAAGTCTTGTTTATATTGTTCAGCCTCCTCTTCTGTAAATAATGATGTTTTATACCGGGGATCCAGAAGTGTAGCAAAAATGTACCTTGGATCATGAAGCGTGGAGGACAATCTGCTCACCATAGCTTCTTTCAAAGATTTCAGCATAGTATCTATGCCCATAGTTTCCTCAAAAAGCATTTCTATTTTCCTGTTAAGTATATGAATCATTGGAATCACTTGGCTTAGAGTAGACATGTGTGTACTCATCTCCCTACTTGCAGCTTCAAAAGGTTTGAGAGCGTGACACACTGACTGCATGACTTCCCACTGATCACAGCTTATTAGCTCCCGGAAGCTGCACTCTATTGACATTTCATCAATTGCTCTTTTCTGTTCAATAAGGCGTTCAAGCATATGAAATGATGTATTCCACTTGGATGGAACATCTTGTATTAGCTGATGCTGAGGCAACTCATACTCCTTTTGCAGCTCAGCTAACTTCTCTTTTGCTTTTGCTGACCGATGGACGCGTTCACAGATCTTCCTTGCAATACTAAGCAAATTCTGAACCATTCTCTGGCTTTTAATAGCCTCATTTACAATTACATTAACAGTGTGACTAAAACATTGTACACTTGAATGATCACCTTCATTTAAAGTTTTCTCTATACTCTGATTATCAGTAACAGTAATGCCAATCTGAAGTCCAATGGAAGTAATCCATGTTTCCCACCAGTATTCTAGCTGCTTTTGAATACTGATTCCATTGTAGTCGCAGTCAATCTGTGATACATTTAATAGTGCTGAACAATGGTAATCCTCACACTGTGGCCGAAATGAAGACTCAAATGTTACCCAGTGAGCAGTCAGGGTTAGATATTCTCGTGTTTGGTTGCTCATCCATATTCCAGATGTAAAATGGATCACTCCACTTTCAGCTTCTTTAAGATGTGAAATAATTATTTGTTTTACGTTATCATACATATCTGGAATTGCTGTCCTAGAAAAGTAAGATGGAGAAGGTAAAGAATACTGAGGTTGCAAATATTCAAGCAGCCTGTTAAAGCCAATGTTGTCTACAAAAGAATATGGCTGAAGGTCAAGTGCAATCATTTCGGCTACAAGACTTGTGATTTTTTTGGCAACTGGATGAGAGTCACAAAACTTGTCATTGGTTTCGTCAAAATTTGAAGATCCTAGTAATTCTGTGCGGAGCGGCATGTGATTATCCGTAGACGAGGATAACACTGTCTCTGGGACATCAGTTTTCAATACATTGTTATGGAACCGCTGCAAATGTCTTAGAAGGCAACTCGTGCCTAGGTTTGTTGGCTTTTTCCCCCTGCTTATTATACGTCCACAGTGTGTACATATTACTTTTGTTGAATCTGCAGAACAAATTGAAAAGTGATTCCACAGTTTTGAGGTCTTCTTACTATTAACAGGAAATATAATTTGATTATCATGTGTAACCATTGTAGGCAAGTCAGTCAACTTTGAGGATGAACATTCTGCAGAAGCCAAAGTGGCATAAGGTGAATTTGCCAAACTCACATCGAGAAAGCTCTTTTGGTTTCCAATTACATCAGGATGGCGTCTATATAGGTGTCTCATTAAGCAGCTTGTGCCCACATCTCCTTTCTTACCACGACTTATCATACAACTGCAGTATCTACATACTGCTTTTAAACTGTCTGCAGGTGAGAGTGAAAAGTGGTGCCAGACTTCTGACTTAAGTCTTTTCATAATCCTTTTATTTTGCTGAAACACAGCAGTAGGTTCAAATATTAGTGGACCTAATCCCTCACACTGTTTTTCAGGAGATGAAACAAAGGAGACTTCACCTATATCATCAGAAGATGACAGCATTGAGTCTTCCACTAGAGTATCTCCAGAAGTGAGATTAGTATGGATCTCCTCGGAGATTCTGTCTGGAGAAGAGGAAACAGAAGTTGGTTCTTTCATTAGTTTTCCAGGAGAGGATGACATAGAATTCAGATCACTGTCTGATGGTAGTAAAGAAGGCAAGAGAGTAGGAGGTGCAGTGTAGAGAGGTGGTATGCTGGTACCACCCCCATTCTCTTGCAGGACAATGGAACGATGGGCTCTCCACATGTGTCTTATTAAACAACTCGTTCCAAGGTCTTTTCCATTTTTTCCTCTACTGAATTCATTCATGCAATGGATGCAAACAGCTTTAGAATTATCTAGAGGTGACAAATAGAAGTGTTTCCAGACAGCGGATCTCCTTCTAGAACCCGATGCACTCTTTGGAATTACAACTGTTTTTTCTGCTACATTCTCAACAGTGTCATCATATTGGTTGTTGGCTTGCTGTGGAGATGAACCAACCATGACTTCTTCTTTGCTGCACTTTTCAGAGACTGAGAGGTCTGATATTTCTTCAGAAGAAACAATAGAAACAGATTCCTCAATTATTCGATCTGGAGATGGTATTTTAGAAGCCATTTTCTTGACCAGTTTTATGGGGGATAACATAGAACTCAGATCTCCAACATCTGCAGACTGAGGTGGCAGCAATAATGTAGATGAAGAAAAGGAAGATATACCTGGCATAGTTCCATTTTCTTGAATTAGTACAGTGGGATGAGCTCTCCTCACGTGTCTCATGAGACAACTTGTACTCAGGTCCTTTTCATTTTTACCCCTGCTAAATTCTTTCATACAGTACATACATATTGCTTTAGTGCTATCTCTAGGAGATATAAAAAAATGGTTCCAAGCAGGTGACTTTTTTCTGGAGCTTATGTTTCTGCTCGAAAGGAGGCTTTGTGTCACAGCTTCCATTGCTACATCATACAGCGTATTACTATACTGAGAAAAAAGAGATCCATAATCATCTTCATTTTCTGTAGACAAATATTTGCCAGAGTTGTTTGTAATGAAGTTCTTTTCTTTGTCTTCCTGTTCATCACTGCTGTCCGCATGTTTGAAATCATCTTGTTCTGTCTTTATATCCGTTCTTTCTAGAGTACAGTTAATGCTGTCGTCTTCTTGCTCTACTTTCAAGTTATTGATTTTACCCAATACAAAAGTATCATCCATTCCGGGGCAATCTGCTTTACTCATGTCCATGGATGATAAATTCTTGCCAAGACTTCATTTATTAATAAATATAGATAATTTAAAAGATTATTTGAAATTTGATTAAAATTATGTATCTTGTATACTGAACGTAAAACAAAATGTGTTCATGTGTTAAAATAATCTCTGGTTTATGAATTCCGTGTTGTGCATAAGCAAATATAATTAGTCATGAAAATGCATTTAAAAATTATAGACTTAATTAATGGAATCCCATTTTTTTTTCCCAGGATCAGGACATTTCAGGTCATATATGAATGTTCTCAAAGACAGCTACTGCTAAATGATTCATGTTGTAGATATAATCCTAAAAAATGGATGTTCTATTTTCTTGTTGAAGAAAGCCATTCTGTTCATCTTGATTGGGAAACGGAGATTCTTTTACACCATCTAAAAAAAAAAAATCAGAAGACCAAGTTGACTAACGCACATTAAAGAACTACAGTAAAAGTGAAACTAAAGCAAGCACTAGGTATTCTGCATGTTTTCGGTTTTTTTCTCTATTGAGATAAAAACAATTCAATGTACTATTAAAAAAAAAAAAGGAAAAAGCCCAACATTTACTCAATACATTTATTGTGGGAAAATATGTGTCTACATATGCAGCTTTGGTTCAACTTTGATAAAAAGAGTCCCAGCATCACTTTCATATTTGCCCACACATACGTATGCCTATCCTATATCATCATTCAACCACTGCAAGTACATATATACCAAAGTACATACACACATATATCTATACTGCACAGGTGTCTATATCTACTGATAGATGTGAACACAAGCAGGCATTTAATTACATTAGCACAGAAATATGTCCTTAAATCCAAATGTTGTTTCACAGTCTTGTACATGTGAGCCCACCATAACTGACAGCAGTCTTTAAAAAGAAAACAAGTAACTTCTGTAAGGTTGTTCAGCATTGTCACACTATCACTCTGCTTCTGACCATAGTCACACATTTGTGTTCATGTCATAACGCTGCCAAACAATAACATGCTATGGAAACAAGCTACTTTTAGAATTTTCTGAATAAAAACTCAAATGTTTAATTTAGGACAATGCAGCTGTATAAATGCTATACAGAGAGGTCTTCCAAAAGTGTAGCAACATCAGTCAGGAGCAAAGACACACAGAGCTGCATATGCTGGTGCCTAGTGCAGCACTGCCAGCTCAGTCCCTCACATGCCCAAAGGTTACACTAGAAAGCCATTTACAACAAGACAGCTAATTTCACAATTTCAGTTGTGAGTAAAGATTATTCACTACCAATTCCAGTACAAAGAGTAGGTTTTTGAAGTTGCATATAAAGTTGTATACAAAAGGGAAACAGCAGCCTCAAAAACTGGAACCGAGTAGTCCCTCACAAATATTAAGAAGCTGTCTGCATTTATCAGTCACTTTTTTTCCCACTGAACTATATTAGAATTTTAAATTTTGCCAAACCCTTTCTCATTTATTCTTCTGTGTCATTAATGCAGTTATTGATGCCTTCATTCGAGATAACAAACATTTCTGGCCATCACATTGGTGATGCTACACTATGCATTGCAATTTTTGCAAACTAAATTTTATGGAACTCTCCACAGCTGAAGCCAAAACAAATTTAAATTATTTTAAACATTTTCCACAACTTTTATGTGTTGCTAAAACACAGGCAGAATTGGGGTGATTCTTGGGGTGTCTTGTGCAGGACCAGGAGTTGGACTTGATAATCCTCATGGGTCCCTTCCAAATCAGCATATTCTTTGATTTTAGCAATAGCAAAATTAGCCACAGCCACAAAACACATTAAAAAGGGCTGTTTTTCACACTGTATCAAGATCAATGTCATATTAGCTTTGTAACCTATTTTAACTAATTTTTCTCTGAGTTTTGTTTGCAAGAGAAATTAGAAACTTTCACTTTCTGTGGATTTGTCATGTATGGAAAGCCTATCATTGTGATAACTTCCTTTCTTTTCCAGTGCAAGGAAAGGGGCAGGGAAAAGGAGGGGCAATGGTCTTACTGCAGCTATTTTAAGAAAAGGGAGATGGAGCAGTCAGAACTCGCTAACAGGTAGGGAGCAATTCTGCTTTTCTTTCTGTGTGAGTTTTAGTATTTGTGCCTTTCTTTCTTATTCTCGGGGGGGGGAAAAAACAACCTCTTTTCAGATACCAAAAGATATGGGGGTTGAGCATGAAGAATAATGAAGGAAAAGACTTGAAGAAAAACCTTAGATTTCTACAAGAAATTTACATTACACAGGACTTTCCCTTGGCTTGTGAAATCATATCAGAGAACAATTCTGGCAGCCAGACTAAATTTACATGACTCAAGATAAAATTGAATGAAACAGAAATTACTGATCACACACATACTGATGATACGGGACATATTTGGATCTGGGACGAGAAAGTGTAACACAGTCACTTTTTAAAATAGCAATCAATTCAAGAGGATTTTTGTTTCATCTTTGATCTAATCTGTGAATTTGGAGCTTGTACTGCAAACACGAAAAGCAAGAAAATATAATAAGATGTTGTGACTTAAGATCACAGAATAGAAAGGCTCACAAACAAGAGCCTTGATGCAGAGCTTACAGAACATAAATTATGCATGGAGTGCAAGTTACAATAAGGACATTACAGATTCTTAGCTAGATTCACACAAAATAAATGTATATATCCACTGGCATTGGGTTCTAATGAAGCTGTGTGCAATTTCGTTGACTCAAAACAGGTAATCACATCTTTATCCTGTGATTCCTGTAATTTCTTAACAATGCAAAACCAATTCTAGGCTTTAAACAGAAAAATCTGCAGAACCGATTCAAGTGTCCCTGTCCTGATAAGCAGTTACTGCTTAACATGGTGAAGCTTAAAGTAGCTGTGATGGGAAGATCTGAAAACCTGATAAATAACACCAGTTGCAAACTTTATAACCACGCTTAACTAGATTGACATTCATTAACAACACATTGCCGGTGGTTAAGTTCTTAATCATTATCAGCCATTATCACTACATATTCAAACACTTAGGCCCTAATCACCTTATCCTAAATTAGCTTTGAGTACACAATACCACTGAGCTGATGCCATGTAGTTAAATACTGATGGCTGTGGTCCTTGACAGTCTTAGTTACTGAAGCTGAGGTAAAGAGGTGAGGGAGATGTTTGGAGTCTGAAGCAGGAACCACGGTGGTAGATTTCTTCTGTATGTCTCCTTGCTGTCACCGTGTCTTTTTAACAGTCATATTCTCCTCCACCAAAAAATATGGGAAGCAATCTCATCTGCTCCTGACTCTATTATCTTCATTTCATTAGGACAAAAAATTGTTCTTGGTCCACCAGAAATCTTTCCTGATTATTCTGTATCCTTGGTTTCTGATTGCAGTTTTTACTGCTTGAATTGTTGATTCACGTCGTTTTTGTCCTCCTTTGTGCAATTAAACCTAGGTCTCCCTTTGCAGCTACGTGTTATTTCTATATTTATGCTTAGCTGCGAAAATGCCTGCAGGCTGTTAACAGAGTTATGCTATTAGCAGTGTTAAAAAGCACTTACGGATGGTGGTCAGTTACACTGTTTTAGTGTGCTTATAACTGAATGTAAGACAAGAAAAAATTATTTCTATCTTGTCCACTCTATGGCTGTTATAGGTCTCTGGCTACACAGTATTTATTTTTCTCGACCTTGTTGCTGCCTTTTAGAAATGAGCAGAAATAGCTGAGATTAGAGGAGACAATCACTTCCTGGGAAATCCCCAAAGCTGAATGCCCCTTAGAAAATTCTGAATGTATTTTTTTTCCATTTCTTTCAAACATCCAAGAATTATTTTTGTTGCTTTGAGAACTGGCTAAATGGCAGAGCTCAGAGGGCTGCAATCAGCAGGGCAGTCTGGTTAGAGGAAACCTAACTAGAACAAACCTGAAACACAGGAGGGACCATCTGAATATAATGAAAAACTTTTCTTTTGTCAGTGACAGAGCATTGGAAGCAGCTGCCCAGAGAGGTTGTGGAGGCTCCTATGGAGATATTCAAAGCCAGACTGGACAAAGATCTTGTCCAGCCTGCTCCAGCTGAACCTGCTTTAGCAGGGAAGTTGGAGTAGATTATCTCCAGAGGTCCCTTTCAACCCCCATCATTCTCTGATTCTGTTATGATGTTACATCATATAAAATTAAGTCAAGCTCCTTCCCTTTAAACACCCTTGCATGTCCAACTGAAAGTTTCTTTAGAATACAGTCCCCAGAATACTAAGGGTCAGAAACATAAGGATGCTTTTCATCTCCTCCTCCCATGCCAACTCTATGCAAGAGTCAGTCTGTTTTAATAAGAAACAAAAAAGGATGTTTTAAAATTTTATAGTCACCTAGAATGAAGTATGAATTTGATTATGACCACGTTTACATGGCTTATTTACCCTTGGACCCAAGCTACTCAAAATTAAGGACTACTGCTAAACAAACAGGATATTCAAGAAGGAAAATGTTTTCAAAGGTACAAAAAGCTATTGGCACTTAGCTCAAAGTGATTTATGCTTTTCAAATCTCCACAATGATACAGAGACACCCTGCAACAAAACAATCTTCAAAGAAAATAAACAGAACTCAAGAACAAAAATGCACTACACTGGACTATTAGCTCCTGAGCAGTCATTTGCTGTGGTAAGAAGCCTACAGAACATTTTACAGGATTTCCCATTCAAAATGGGATTACTGAAAGCGTGCAGTGGTTGACAAGCAATGTCTGGAGAATGTGACTGATCCTGAGTGCCACAGCAAACTGCCATGACCAGAAGAAATCACTGCTGAAGGAAGGAAGCAAAAAGTGAAACACTGGTGTCTTTTTGAATTGCAAAGATATGCATTACCACATGGAGAAGTATGAAAAGTATGCAAGAATACCAAACCATAAGCTGATTATTTTTTGTAAAGCAGAGAGTGGCCTGTAAGCTTTACACCATTTTAGATTCAATAGTCAGGCAATAATCATGAACTTGATTGTATCACAGAATCTTGGTGGAAATAATGGTCTAGAAAAAATTGTTTAAAAAAAAAAAATTTACATTATTATTGAAGAGCATGTAATGTAAACACAAAGACACACTTGCAAAATGCAAGAACACTTTTTTTCAAAAAAGATGTGAAATGTGAAGACAGTGAAAGTAAAAGCATTTACTAGTTTGAAAAAAATCAAAAGTAGTGACAGATTTTGAGCATAAGATGTACATAAAAGCTCATTAACAGTAATTTGCACAAATGGATGTCAGTTTTATAATAGCATTAATCTTATTTATTTTTGGAAATGTACAAGCATCATTAGAAATACCTCAGAGCAAGAAATACAAACAATAAGAAATACATACTTTAAGAAATTATTTGCTTCAACTTCAATGGCAGTTACTTTGCTAATAAAGGAATATTTGCTAAAGCAAAACAATCAAACAAAACAGAAACACACACACAAAAAAAACCCCCTCAAGAATCTAGAGAATACACATCCAAAATCATAAACAAATCAGCAGAATGTATTTGTATAAATTTATAGTCCAGATGAACCTTACTGCTTCTCAAAGTTATAAATCCCTTGAAGAAGGAAAACTAAAACCAGTGCATTTTATCTACAGAAATTCCCTATGATAAAATATCAGTACTGGCTCACCTGTATGAAACTACAGAGATTTGCAAGATACTGATCACTAAAAATGAAGAATTAGAAACGCAAAATTGGTATGTCAGTCACACTGAAACAAGGTGGGTCCTAGTCTCAAGTCTCACAGAAGCTCACAGGAATTGGCACAGATGTACAAACATGAACTAGAGGTATGCAACAGTTTAATCTTGAATAAAGTAACAGAAAACCAGGCTTAATAGAAGACACAAGTCATTCTGGACTTCATGGGAAGCATGATTTGTAGAGAACTGCTGGAAGAGAAAAGCATTACTTTCAAGTCACCTGTAAGGCAGGTTTTATGAAAAACAGTAACTGTTGTGGTTTTACAAGGGTTTTCTCTCTAACT
Organism: Agelaius tricolor; assembly: GCF_023055355.1. Classification (NCBI taxonomy): domain Eukaryota; kingdom Metazoa; phylum Chordata; class Aves; order Passeriformes; family Icteridae; genus Agelaius; species Agelaius tricolor. The sequence continues at coordinate 51,594,846 of NW_027269263.1, forward strand.
TGTAAAACAACCTCGCACATCCACAACCCCAAATGCTCCATCTGGACTCAAAGGAATGAAGTGTGGAAAGAACACCACCATAATTGAAAACTGCTCCTTGTTGACATGAATAATCTTCTGTGAGCTCCCCCGTGCACTCATGCTACTTGTCAGGACACGACACAGAGACCTCTGATTTGCTGAGGTATAAAGATCACTCATGTCCCTTCATGTTACTGGAAAACTCAGGGCTTGGTGTAAGCTGGGGCCTAAATCAGTCATTGCAGGCAGAGAAAAAAACAGGTGTATAACAAGGTGTATAACAAGGTGTGTAACAGTCACCATTACACTCTGAGTACTCAACTCTAATTACAAATGGAGGAATTTAGCTGAAGCAGAGACTAAAAAGATAAAAATGGACACTAAATCTAAATATTCCCCTCTTTCTTGCCTCTTGCCCCGCAAAACATAAAATAATTTTATGGTGAACACAAATGATTTTAAGCAGTAAAACAGATCTTCTAGGGCCAAGTTATACTTTTCTGGTTTAGTGGACTCTTCTCTGTGTTTTCTATTTTCCCCACCACCTCTCAATTAATAATACTTCAAGAGGGTAACAGCTCAGAAGTGAAAATTTTAGTAATTTGACTATTGTTAAATGGACAGTGCTGAATTAAAATGAAATCAGCACACAGAAAACACCTAACACTGGATGAACTCAAACTCCTCATATTTAGCTTCTTACTCTTGAAAGATGTTTTTATTTGTACAGCTGTTTTCTTCTCTTGTTGCTGTAAACATGGAAGTCAATGGGATGCTGTTTACTAATAATTTTCAAGTAGTCCCTGAAACCTCAGAAAAGATTCAAAACTAAAAGTTCCAGCTTTGTACCAGTATCTCCATCTCAAACCCTAAATCATCTGCAACACAGTGTGCACGCCAGCTGTGCCTGCACAAAACTACACTGGCTCATACTCCAATGTGTAAAAGGTTGAAAATAATTCATGATAATGGTAAAACTGAAGACAAACAATATGATTTCCAAATCAGCATAATTTAAAAAAATACTTTGGAACAGAGACAAAGTGGAAATGAAGATATATTTTTAAAGCAATATTTATTTAAAAAAAGAAGATCCAGTTCTTTATTCAGTTCTTACACTTGCATATCCTCAGTCATAAAACTTCTTAAAAGAATTGAGATAATGCTTTTAAAATATAGTACATTACTATTATACAATATTATACATTTCATATTAATTAAAGTGTGATAGAAATAAGGATGCTGAAGTTAGCATGTATATTATTTACATTGGGCTGACACTTAGTTCTGGTATCCCTGTTTAGTGCTGTAGCAGGATGCTCAGCCTGGAATGCTGTGAACCAACTTGAACAATGCCTTTTGCAAACCTACAAGTGGTAAATGAAGAAGGGAGCATCCTGCTGCTTTTGGTGTTGAATAACGCTGAGACCAGCCTGACTCATCAGTCCCAAAGCTAAACATCCTGATAGTGAGATGAAGGTGTGGTAGATCTGCTCCTGGATAAACGACCAAACAAGTGATACTACTGATAACTTGTCCAAAGCTGCTGAGCTGACACAGATGGAGACTTCTGCCCTGACATCTTACCATCATCAGTCACTTTATAATATAAAAGCCCAGTCCCAATTTTTAATGCAGGGTTTTCTGACATAAGCCTTCTTGGAGTATATGTATGGAGATTCCTCCCTTAAACAGGTAACATCCCTCAAGGTTACTCCTCTTACTCCTTGAGGCTGAGCTAAAGAGATCTGCCCAAGGTCACTGTTATGGGTGAGTAACATCAATCTACTTAATTGTTTTGCCAGCTTTGTTACAACTGCTTCAATACAGCTGCTTCACAGTGCACTATATTATAATAATTGTTACAGTTCCTGCACTGTGTAGTAAATAATTATGTAAATTATTTATATCTAATCATTATCATAATACATCATATATATTTATATAAATATATATGGTTTGCCATCCTTAATCCTGCAGAACAAAGTTGTATAAGGTTCAGTTACACCTCTGTGATCCTTTAGACGAAACCCATTGAAAAGTCTGGGGCTAGACCGGATCCAGCCACACCCCGGCTCCTCTCTGAGGAGGAGTTTGGAAAGCATGGAGGTCATTTCTGCACCCTGTGACCCCACAGGAGGGCTTCTCTAACAAACTTTGAAGCTCCCATTCAGCTCACTGGGTTTTGTCAAGTAGCTCAGTGCTCAAACGTTTTATCAGACTCAATGATGCAGGCTCACTGCACACCATGTGTAAGAATAAACCAGGTGTCTGATACAGGGTACTGAGCCAAAGCTCAACCTTATTTCTGCAGAAATCAATCTTCATCACTTATCTGCCATGTATTAAGTATATATCTATTTGAAGCATCATCCTCCACCACCTGGACTTAAGTAACACTCTTAAACATGTTAAAGCCCATAGCACAGAAATCCCCATTCCACACGGTTTTGAGCAGCATTTATCTTAAAAGTAAAATAAAAATGTAAAGCTACAACAACAAAACAATAACCCTGGTCAAAACAATATTACTCCAAACTTTTAGTAAGAAAACTAAGAAGAATGTTGCATTACCACCACACATAACATTATGTATCACTGGAATTAGTAGCACTATTCACACCTACAACCACCTGATAAGCCTTTAATTGTTGCTATTTTTTTTCCTTAGTGCACTAAAAATACCATCAGATCTCAAATGGGGCTATATCCCTTCTCATGTCCTTTACTAACTTCCCATTGCAGCACACTGTAATAAAGGACAAAAAAAACCCCCAGGTTCTACACATGCTAATAATTTGTCCCAGCTTCTACTAAGAAATTACTCATAAAAACCAGATCTATCACACTAAGTAAATCATGTCAACATTTGTCTAGGATCCAAACTGTCTCAAGTGTTGAAGTGTTACTTCTCATTATCAGGCATGCAATACTTGCAGGATATGTTTCTGAGCTATTGTTCACACCTACCAAATGTCAGATCTTTCATTTGTTAAAATGCTAATGTTTTAAGCAATAGTTTCATTAAAACTTTAAGCAGTATTTTCCCAAGTTTTACACATCAGTTCAGTGTTGTTACAGCAAATTTTACATTGGTTTTGATATTTTTATCCTTTATAATTTTGGCAAATATCATATGCTGATATGATGGGGAAAATCTTAATGTCACAAAAAATAAGCTGGTTTTCTTAAGAAAAAAATTAGATTTTTTTATACAGCTGAAGCATGTATTGTTTGGTTTAGAGCATTTTTAGAGCAGGACATCAAAGCTGCTTTTAGTATCACATGCTGTACAATTTGGGGCTGACAGGAGACAAATGAAGGTTGCAGTAACACAGCACAAGGGTAAAATGGAGAAGATAGAAATAAGAACAGAGTAGGAAAGATGCATCAGTATTATCACAGAACAGGAAAAGCACACAACCAAAACAGCAGTAACAACAGGTAAGTCAGAAAAGAATGAAAGGCAAAAGACTAAAGATTTACTCTATATTGCTAGAGAACAGCAGTCTGCTTTCAGAAAAGCATCAGAAAATTCAAAGCAAAGCTCCTCTAACAACTCTCCTCTCCAAGTGATCAATTCTCTGACCAGCCCAATAGACTCTTCTCTTTCTCCTCCCATACAGCCCACAGCTGACCAAGTAAAAGGGACAGGATTAGGACAAGTGATTTTTCTACTGACTACTCTATCTTCCTATCTTGCAACACAATAAAAACCATACACTTTTGTGGGTTTTATTTTTGTTAAATGCTATCTTTAAATCCAGTAAGAGTGAAACTTCAAGCACTTAGGGATTATTACAGTAAGAAATGAGGCACTTGTGAAGAGGAAAGCTGAATAGGCCGGATGATGAAAAACATAAAAAAAACAGTTAGGAGAGACACACCATGTTTTGGGTAGTCTGTCTTCTTGGAACTCTTGCTGAAAACATCCATGTAAGTAGAAAGGAGAAAAAGACCTCATAGAATGTAAACTGAGTCCTTTGAGAATATCTTACATTAACCTGTTACAAGTATAATTTTTCTGATATACAGAATGGAACAATTCGGAACTGTTAAACTGCTAATACTACCATACAGCAGAATTTATTTTCATGCTAAAGTCTGAAGATGTCTGTTTTAAAAACTTTTCAAAGCTACCAATCAACCAAATTCTGTGCTCACATCGATGTCAATTAGTTCTATGCCCCCACATAGTTTCAACAGTGCTATTGAGAAGTTTTCCATGATCTATATAAATAATATCTGTATATGTGTAACATGACATAATACTATGCTTCTATTAAAACGTTTCTATCCTGGAATGCTTGTGAACTCAAAGGAAGGTTAGAAAGAAAATGCAATTCATAGTACCCAAAACCACAAAAACATATATTCAAGAGTATGAACAGTAGTAGTATGAATAGTATGAACAGTATGAACAGAATTTCAGAGGGATTTTTTTAAACCTAACCTTAATCTTTCTTTTGTCACAAAACTTTATTTCAAGTCAGAAGACACCCAATATGGAAAAGAAAAATTTTTTTGGAAAATCATTTGCAACTGAGGCTACCTTCTTTCTTCCTCATGCAATAAACTGAAGAAGCATGTCTAGATTTTTTTTGAAGTAAGGAAAAGATCATCTCTTTACTAAATATACTAAATAAAATAGAAAACAACTTTCACAATACTATCCAAGGTAATTAAGAGTTCAGAAACACTCAGTTTCATCACCCTGCCGATGACTACAAGAACTGTAACAAAAAACAAGAGGTAACTTTTAAAACCAAGCTTCCATATCACATGCAGCCATAAGGCACATGCCCACAATAGGGGAGAACATCTTATGTCTCTTTCAAGTATTTTTTGTCATTCTCTATTTTCTAAGTAAACTGTACCTTCATCAGTAGCATCTGACAGTTTCATCTGAAATCACAGTTTCAAAAAAACAATTATCAGCTCTCTCTTCCTCTCAAAACCAACCTTCCTATTCATGGAACAGGGCAGAGGGAGGGAGAAATGAGTGTGCATACCTCTGTATTCACTTGTCAACCAGCCTGTTCCTAGTCTCCATGACAAGAGGTATTCTCCTCTTAACCTCTTTTAGGGATATATTCTCTTTGTCTTCTTCAAGGTAAGGTGAGATTTTGCAAAGACTTAACAGACTCAGACAACCAAGCTAAGGGAAGCCAACACTGTTTCCACCAGCACCACACTGAACACTAGCAGGAAGTACACTCTCCACCCCAAGGACACAAGTAGCTCTAATAGCTTCTTCTCCCAAAAGAAATGATTTATTGAAGAACCATCCTACTGCCATAGACAGATCTTAATTTGACCAAATAAGATTTTGCTCAAGGAGCAAAAAATACAAGAAATCTTAAATTAAGAATAAAGCTTTTTGTAGTACTTATTCTAACCAGTGCAGTTCACGAGCTTTAATTAATGTAATGCAACTTGTTTTTTAAATAAGTTTTACATAGTACAACTACCTAAGTGTCCTGTTCAGGACAGGATCCACAACACTATTAGTACAAGAAAAGGTAAAGAAATGGATAACCGTTTCCATTCACTTTATTTCTATTATTTTTAATAATTATTTTAATAAACCTAATTTTTTCTGAGGAACAGAAAAAGGAAATAAAAACATTTAGAGAAAAGTATGAGGAATCTTCCTCTTCTTTATGAGCATCATTGTATTTCCTGTCATAAATGGATTATGGTCTCCCCACAGTTCAGTAAGCCACTAAAGACAACTCAAAATCACTAAAAAAAGAAATGAACAAAACCTCAATTTCTCTGTTTCCCAGTACCAAAGCAAGGTTGATGCTGACAGCACAATCTGCACACTGTTTGACTCCTGAAAGCTGACCCACTCTTCCCACCGTTTCAGCAGCTATTAATGCAAGTCACAGCAAGTGACAACCTCCCATGAAATGAGTTTTACTTTCTTGTCTTTCAGTTGTTTTTTTGTCCTCCCATCTGTACATACGCTCCCATATCATGCTTATCACGCTTCCACCTTTGATGAATAATAAATAAGGGGAACCACAGAGTAAAAAAACCACAAAGTTTATATGATTGCCACGAGCTATGCCACATTTTAGCACTGGGACTTGCAGTCTCGACTCTAATATTAAGAAAAGTTGTTGTGAGCTGGGAGCCAGTAGTCTGGTGTGAGACAAACAGGCAGCAGTGTTCATACTGCTGTGTTCTCTCCCACCTTCTCAGGCCACATCTAGCACTACTAGATCCCTTTAATCAGGAACTAGATTTTCTTCAATGATCTAAACTGCACATAAAAACTACTGTATAGCATATGCACTGAAAGACGAATTCTTACAGTGGATGCTAGAGGACTTAGAAAGGTAACATTGCTGACCTACCAAAATTTAAAATTTTAACAGTAAAGGTAACATCTGGAGAGTCTTTGTTCTCAGGAGACTGCAGCTCTAGATAAATATCTGTTTTTAGGGTACCCACTGTCAAGAGAGTGCTGCTTTAATCACAGATTAAGAAAGGATCTATCAGAACACTGAGCTTGCAGTCAACAATTATTTTATATGGGAGTATAAATCAAGAAATAGTTCTTGAAGGTACAAAGAGCAGATACTCATTTTCATTAGATAGGTAGTACTAAGGTGGATTATTTTCATTGAAGGCATTTAACCTTGAGAGTCACAATGGAAAGGCACTTCAAGTATAATATACTACAGTGCTCGACATCATATAATGAAACCATGCAAAGCATTCAGTGACCTTGAGATGTGTGTATTAGAATACAGCATTAACTACATGGAGAGTGAACTTTTGGATATTCTGGAAAAAAAACCATTGTCCCTTTTGTCATATATCTTCACAGTGGTCTAAAAGTGACCTGGGAGGCTGGTACAAACAACAGCTACTCTCCTGCTCTTAAGCTCTCCTCTGTATTTGGAAAGCACTAGCAGCTCATTTTTGCTTGGACTGATGAAGAACAATCCACAGGCAGATTCAGTATGCAACAAAATCTCCCACTTCTTCTGTATGTGTCACCTAAGAAAAGTTTCCTTCAAGGAATGAATTTGAATCATACTTTTAATTTTCTCTTCCTACAGAGACCAGTCTTACAGGGAAAGGCTGTGGAAGTTGGGGCTGTTCAGAAGAGAAAGCTCCAGTGAGACTTTAGACTAGCTGTTCAGGAAGAGGAATTTCTAAGAAGGATGGGGACAAACTTTTTAGTAGGGTCTGTAATGATAGGAAAAGGGGTATGGTTTTAAATGAAAAGAGGGTAGAGGCAAACTAGATATAAGGAACAGATTTTTTACAATGAGGATGGTTAAATGCTGGAACAGGTTTTCCAGAGATGCAGTAGATGCCCCATCTCTGGCAACACTCAAGGCCAGGTTGGATGGGGCTCTGAGTGATATGGTCTAGTTGAAGATGTCCTTCCTTCCTCATGGCAAGGGGTTTGACTAGGTGGTCTTTAGAGGTCCCCTATTCTGATTCTGTGACCTCAATAAGACTTCCAAGCTCAACATTTTCTCCATCTTAAACATTTTGTCCATCTCTTGCTAGCATGCATGTTAACCAATAATACAGATGGTTTAAAAATTGAACTATTTTATTCAGGGCACAGAGAGGATGGGATAACGAATTAATACAAAGCTCTCAAACACTATACAAGAACAACATTTATTGTTACTCCACGTATAAATGCTTATCTTCATAAGGACAATTTTTCTCTATGGCATCTTACTCAGGAATCTCAGGCTTCCAAAAAATCTTTATTCAAAAGCTCAAACAGAATATATAATGTTTTAATATTTTCAGATGAAATCCCTAGAAGAAAATATTAAAACTAACTCGCTCAGTGAAGACATAAAATCCGATTAAGACGCCGGTAATTCGAGTACAGTATGAATGCAGCATCTAAGTTATCTCCCCTTTTTAAACGGTATAATTCAGGGTAAGGATGTATATATGCCAGCTGATACCACAGAGTAAAAGGTGCCCCATAAATCATAAAATAGTTACTATTTCTGTACCACTCTAAAGATATCCAGGCTTCCAAACTTAATGCTTAAGGCTCAGGCACTCATACAAACCTCCTGCTAAATTATTAAGCTCCATACAAGTCACTGCACAGGCATACAATTATTCATTCCCTTTTTCCATTGTCTTCCTTCAAATTAATAAAAATAATGATACAAGACCGAAAACAAACAAGCTGCTCACTAGTTTATTGAGAAAAACAAACAAACTTACACATCTGTTCCACTGCAGGCAGGCGGCTTCATTTGAGGTTAAATACTTGCTACTCAAACTTAATGAGATGATTGTATCTAAGGAAAAGAAGAAAGTAATTACTTTTATTGTTTTTTTAAACACATTAACTGTCACAGTGGCGACTCATGGGATGTTTCAAATTTCTCTTTAGGTGACAGCTCCAGGAGCTGCACTTACATGACTCTCACCTTTTTTCAAATCTCTAGCCCTCACAGCTATCATGAAAAATGAGACATTATCACTTCTAGAGCTCCAAAGCAAAATAAAAATTAAAAACATAATAAAAACCCCTCAGATGATTGCTAAGACAAAATTTAAAAGCAAAATTTTTGATTTATTTTAGCACTACTCCATTTTTTATGCTTATGCTGAATGAAACAGAGTCTACATTACATGCAAGATTTCAAAGGAGCTTGCTGACACCTTTCCATGCACTACAGGATTCACCTTGTTGCACCTTCTCTTCCTAAACTAAACATATTGCTTATACACTGCACCAACCACGTGTATTAATCAACATGCAATAGCACAGAATCAACACAAGATTATCATTCCCCACCTATGAGAAAGGAGCGATTGCAAGTGGAGCATACTAGATCATGTATTTTGACTTAGCAACTAAACAGACCAAAGCAGCCTATTGCAGGACACCTTTTCTGAGTTTTGCAACTTCAGTCCCACTGATCTCATCAATATACAGACATGAGTGCCATAGTGCAGAGGACCCAGTACACTGAAAAAAACCCAACCCAACAAACCAAGAAAACATTTTGCCACCTTAGAAAATCCACAATCTACAAGCATTCTCTCTTATATTACAGTGATTACTCTTCTTAACCAGACTGAGATGTTTAACACTACATAAATACACACACACACACACGCATATATATACACCCACACTTAGGGGTTTTTTTCTTCAGGAAGGAGATCACCTCTCAGAGGGCAAACAGTCCTGATGACTGGCTTAGTGTGCCTTATGAAATGAACTAGGTGTCACTTCTCTTAGTGACATTTTTTACTTAAAACCACTCCTATAGTGCCTCTTAAGCAACTGAACACCTCCAGAGCTGTGCTGCTAGCTAATTTGACTGTTGAGATACTGTAGCTATCCCTATTACAGCAACATTTAAATAATGTATGCAGAGGGGAAGGTGTCAGCCAAGGAGGCACAGACCCACCAGAGGCACAGTGCTCAGTGGAGCAGTTAGGGAACTCTCCTCAGATGTGGATTAAGCTCCTCAGGCAAAGCAGGGAAATGAACCTGGCTCTCCCACATTCCTTGCAAGTGCCAGAGCCATCAGACTACAGGCAAAATAAAATACAAATATGCATCTTCATGCTCCCTGATGTCTTTAAAAAATACCAGAACCCCTCAACTCTTCTATTTTCCCCCTCTCTAATTTGTTAAAGATGACTATAGTTTCAATCCCAGCCAAACATTTTGTTCAATTCAAATTAATGTTTGGGTTTTCTTGATTGCTTATTTTTGTGAGAAGAATAACAAAGTAATTTTTTCTGGATCACAGATTACTTTATTTAGAGGCAGACAGTGATTCAGCATATAGAATTATAGCAACAGGTAAGCAGAATAACTACTGAAAAGCCACTTAACCTATTTGGAGTAAAACAGGCACAAATTCTTTGATCATTGTCACATGAGAGAAATACATTATTAAATATCTTGTCCCAGGTATTTTGCAAATAATTGCAAAAAAGTGTTGGTAAAATGTTTAACTGTTAAAAATCCTATTTTCAGCCTTGATTTTCAAGCTAATGAGTACACCCCAGAACTGGCTTTTATATTAAATACACAGAAATTCTGAACAGTCACTGCAAAAATTACTTTAACACATCACAGGAAAAACGTATCTGTAGGACACCAGTGAATGCAAACTAGAAGACATTGTAAAGAAAAAAAAAAAAAGAAAAATTCAACAACCTTTCACACAGCTGTAACAAAAAACTAGTAACCTTCTAAACCTTCAGAGAGGGATTGTCCAACCCTACATGTCTTTAAACAACAAAGGGGGAAGGGAAAGAGCTGAGAGATGGAAAGGACGCAGCTGCACAGTCATTGCTAAAGAGAGCACACAGGTTGTGAGTTTACATAAAGATTATAGTAATATAATAATACTTCTTATGTCAACATCCACTGAAAACCAGTCTTAGACTATAGAAAATACCCATACCTCACCTTCCAATATGTTCAATATAAAAAAAAAAATCACCATGTATCCTGAATCATCATACTGGAATGAAAAGAAGGGCCTTAAAAACCAAGCTATTTCCCTGTTGCTGCTTCAACAGCCAATCATATGAGTTCTATCTCATCACAAAAAAAAAAAAAACCAAACAACCAAACCACAACCCCAAACCTAAACCAATACTACCATGATTAAACTATATATCACACTAATTTGGGACAGAATTCCTTTGCTTCAGCAAACAAACAAACAAAGAAACAAAAAAAACCCCCTGAAACCAAACCAAACAAACAGACAAAAAGCACAAAAAATTATGATAAAAGCTTTAGTTTTTCTTACTTCTTGACCTGAGAGCTTTAAACTCTAGATTTCATTTGAAAGCTACTGTTAGGCCACATATAAAGCTACCATTAGGCCACATATAAATTTTTCACTAATTGGCTGAAATGAAACAATTCCATAGTTGTAAATTGACCAGTACTGAGGATGCCAATAACAAATACAAAATAAAATAGTCAAGGAAGTGCAGAAAACAAGGCACATCTGTCACATCGGAACTCTTTCTTTGTGAAGTCTGTTTTGAAAGTATACACTACAACAGGGAGCACGATGTAAATTACATTAACTTATGTTGATACTACTAAAATACAAAGATCGTCCCTGCTTCAGAAAAAATGTCAGTCACAATGAGTTAAACACTCTGCTCCATACCGTACAAAATTCCCCACTAAACTATCTATAATATTCTTTTCTATATAAAACTAAGCCAATACACATGTATCATCATTATTATTTACATATGGCTGATTATTTTAAGTGTTCATTACAGGGGCAACCACATAGCAAAACATGCTCCCTTTGAAGATTAAACTCTTTTAAAATTAAAAGCAAGCTGCAAAAAAACAGGATTTACAAACCCCCCCTTGTAAATATTCTTCACTGTGAATGGTAATAAAATGCAGCAAGCTGTTGGGAAATACAACATGTACATTCTTTAACTCAAACTTACTCAGAGGAAAAAAAAAATCTCTCAGAAGTTAACGTATTTAGGAGTCTAAAAACTAAAAGAGAACAAATTCCAAGAAAAAGGTAGAAGAAGACAGAAAGATCCAGCAGGCTCAAAGGCTACCTACTTCTGTAATACCCAGTTTTTGAAAGTATTTGATAGGATATTCTACTTTAGTGGATGGACAGTTTTAAATAAACATATAAAATTCCGTTGCCCTCCTGTATTTTCCAAGGCCCTGTTAAAAGTCTTAGTGATGTGTTAATACTTATTAAAGAAGACCCCCTCTCCACTAACCACCTGTGACACTGGCTGTTCTGCAAACACAGATTCTTGCTCTGGACATTTACTGTCTCAGTATTAAATAAGCCATAGTAAGGGGAAGCAGCAGATAGAGAGGCTGCAGACAAGGTAACAGAAAGACAGCAAACATTACTCTAAGCTCATCACCTGTCTAGCCTTCTGCTGTTCTATACTTTGCCTCTCACATTATCAATGAGGAGGATGCTGTACCTGTTACAATTTTGCCTTATATAGACATCATGAATGAGTGGTTTGGCTGCTTAAAGAAACACTGTCAAAGGTACTGGCAAAAGCAGAGTTTAATATGGATATGTGAAAATGCAACTTTACAGAGTTCAGTGGCAAAGTTCACTCTACTAATTACTACACAGACTAAAGTAAGCAAAGAAGATCAAATAAGAAGCAATTTGGAATGATTTACACAGAAGCTGTGAGTGCAAAAGCAGTAAGACTGCAAAGGATATGGTGTGGAAAGATAAGGGTGCAGAAGGATTTAGCAGCACTTAATACTTGAGTACTTTGACAATTACAAGGCGGTTTGATAGTTTTCACAACAACTATAACAATGACTTAACTATGGATTCAAAATATTTGTACCACAATCAAGTCACATATACACAGATAAATGATGTATACACCTATTTCTATGTATGTAAAGGCTAATACGAAAAATTCCTTTTGAATTCACTACAATATGTCAAATTCCTTTGCATTTCCCAACAGGCAATGGTTGCATCTTGAGGAACATGGAGATGGAGGGAGAGGGGCTGACAGTCCTTGAGTACCACAAACTTAAGGGTTTGCGAGCTCTGGGAGGTGCTGGTCCAGGCAAGCCCAAACAACATCACTTAGGATTGCAGTTTATAGGGTCAGAAGATGACTGACTTTGGCCATCAGTAACCTTCCTTCCCGACCATAAATCAAGTCAGTGACTAGTAAGCTTTTCTCCCCAAAGTGCACAAACAATGGTACCGTTCCACTCGGGCTACAACCAGGTAAATGGTTCACCAAGGCTACAAGAGGTAATTACAAGAGGCTTATCCTTTGTTTCCCACCTTCATCAGGCCAGAGCTCCTGGTATGATCAGGGAGTGCCTTGCAGCCCAACTGGTACAGTCAAGGGACACTTCACCACTCAGCTGGTTTGGTCACAGCTCACCAGGAGCTTCCAAGAAGGCAGAGTAGTCACAAGGATGAAGGGTGTTACACCACAAGAAGTAAAAGAGTTATTGTTATGTAACAGTACAAATGTTTAGAAAACTTTTATCCGAGATGCTTAGTTTAGATACTTCATCTTACTTATTCTCAATCAATTCTTACATTTGACTGCTCTGGAGAACTCCTATGGAATAAATTCCTCAACATCTGTTAGAGCTGCAATATACTAGCAACATAAAGTACCAAAGCAGACACACATCCAACTGTACAAAAACTGTCAGCACCTTGCCTGTTGGTCTTATACCTAGTGGACAGAACTCAAATTCCTTAAAGTACACAAAAGAATTTATTTTGTTTTGAACAAATTTTTTTTCCTCTGCAAAACCAGTCTCCATAGTGAATAATAACGAGAATGCCCTTGCCCAGTATTTGCACAAACACAGGCTTCCTGGTAGCTGCATAGTATTTTAGGGATAGTTGATAAAGTCTTCCAGACTTCACTCCCCCCAGTAATGTCCTCTCAAGGGTGCATGCCTGCTCTTAAAGTGAAACACTGCATTAGTGGAAGTAACCTTTAAAAAAAGTGCTGTGCTCATGCTCTTGAAAAGCAACACAGATGCACATGTATAGTAGGCCATAAAGACAACAACATGTAAGGAAAGTACATTCATATTATGGGGGCTTGAAATACTTTATTTGCTTAGTATTATAGGTGTAGCATGACAGCTCATGCTAAATTACTGAAATTTTCTAAGGACCCCCCCCCCCCCCCCCAAAACAGGACTGCTTCTAACACATAAGCACTACAGAGAAAGGTCTCTACACTGCAAAGCCTAGCTCTACTAAACTTAGCAATGATAAATAGAATCACCATTAATGCAAAAGACTCGTCAACCTCTCATTACAATAATATATGTTTTTATACTTTTAGTAGGCTGTATATGCAGCAGACAACTTTAAGTTCATCGGACACCCTGAGAACTCCAGTAAGCATTCTAACACAAGCTCTCTAACGTCAGCAGCTGTCTAAGTGTAGATCTAGACTCTACAAAAAACATTTTTAAGCAAAAACTACCACGCCTCAAGCAGAAAACGAGAGCAGCACTACATGAAAGCTAAATTCTGCACTTTTCCGAGACACCATTCTTGAGCGACTCTGCCCAGGAGGGATGGCTGGAACTTCACCGCACACACACACGCAGAGACGGGGTGCTCACACCACGGCCGAAGCCGCTGGCGGGCGCCTGTCCACCTCGTGTCCTGTTTCTCGGGGGGGAAAGGCTTTTTAGGAATTCCCGGGCTTTCCGGTCCCGGCACCCCTCTCGGGAGCCCGTACCCGAGGCGGTCCCCGGTCCCGGGCTCGCACCCTGAGGAGGGGGACGGGTTCTCCACGCCAGGGCTGCCTGGGCCATCTTGGGTCGGGATGGCAGCGGCCACATGGTCACCGCTCCCTCCGCGGGCCCGGCTCCTGCGGCCCCGCCAGGTGGGCGCGGGCGCTCAGCCCCGGCGGGTCCCGCCGGCCCGGCCCGGCCCGGCCCGCGCCGCGCACACCCCGGGGGGACTCGAGGCGTACCCGGCGGGCACTCCTCCTCGGGCGGGGGGCGGCGGGGTCTGCCGGGCGGCCCGGGACAACACCGAACCCCTCGGCACCAGCGACCTTCGTTCACCGGGCCGTCCGGGCCCCCTGCGGGGCCCCGCAGACAATAGAGCCGGCACCGCGGGCCTGGTTCCCGGCTTCCTACACTACCCCGCCGCCACACGCCCCCTCCCCGGCCTAGCGGCGCTGTCCCGCGGGCGTTGCCGGGAGGGACAAGGCGCCGCCGGGCCCGGGACGTAGGTCCCGAGCGGCGCAAGGCACCGAGGCCGCCGAGGCCAAACGCGGCGGTGGCGGGCACGGGAGGGGGAGGGGGGGTGCGGGACCAGAGAGCCGTACCGCCCAGCCCAGCGCCCTCCCGGTGCCGGAACAGTGCCACTCACCTCCCGGGGCGGCCACCGCGGGGGAAACCGGAGGTCGCCGCTGCCGCCGCCCGGCCGGGCCCGAAGGAGTTAAGAGGAAGGGCCGGGCGGGCCCGTCCCATTCATTACCCGGCGCTTTGTCTCCGCCGCCGCCGCGGCGCTGAGCAGCTGCCCCGGCTCGGCCGCCGCGGGCGCGGGGCGCAGGCGCGGGGGGCGGTGCCACGCACTGCGCGCGACATGTCAGCGCGCCAGGCCGCAAAATGGCGGCACCGGGGCGCTGTGGTCTGGGGGCGCTGGGTCCCCTCGCATCCGCGTCCCGGCGGTGCCCCAGGCGGGCCGGGGCCCGACACCGGCCTTCTCCGCGAGGGTGCGGCCACTGGTCGCTGCACTCCGCTTCGTTCCTGGGGCGGCTGAGGGCGGTGGCTCTGCGGGCGGCGGGCCGGGGCCGGGGTCGGGGTGGGGGTGGTTCCTGCGGCGCTTCAGGCCCAGCGATGCCTCCAGGGCCTCTGCCGCGCCTTCCCCGCGGGGCCGCGGGCGGGCGCTGCGCATTCCCCATGGGCAGGTCGCGGAGAGGCTCTCCTGGGCATCGCTCCACTGGAGCGGGCACCGACACGCTGTTCGGAGCGCAGCCCTCGCCCTGTCGGGAATTTAGCCTCCATTGTTCGTTGAACCCACCTTGATGGGTATGCGTGGTCTAAGGCCCAGCGGGTTTGGTTCTGAGCGCTGCTTTGATGTACGGAGTCTGCCTCGGGAGGGGCCCTTGGCGTGGCGCTCGAGTCTCACCTGAGCATCTTAGGGAAGGATGATCAGGGCTGAAGAGAATGCACTGCGCCGGTTCAGGGAAACACTGCCAGCTATATGCTTAAAGTCCTGTTCTGGATAAAGCTCCTCCAGTTCCGGTATTCGGTTATAGGTCGGTGTTTTTCTTCTCCGATTGCAAAACATTAGTTGAGGTTATCAGTGGGCCGAGTGATCCAGGCTTTTCAGGAGGAGTGAAGAAGGGTGGTTTGTTGGTCCTTTTGATGTATGTCATTTCTCCGGAGAGCTGTGTGAGATATAATCTGCTGTGATTGTGACATTTGTTGTCAAATTCCCAGTGGCAGTCGTAGATTTCACTTTCTTTGCCTTAAGTGTTGGTAAGGCTACAAGAGGTAATTGCTTATCCTTTGTTTCCCACCTTTACCACTTTACAGGTTTGAAAACAATGTTAAATTTTAGATTAAGACAGTGTTTAGAGAGACAGTGCTTAAGCAAGTCCTTGCTTTTTGATCTGAGTTATTTTCATCAGTTAATTTTCTTTTTTCTTTCTTTCTAATTTGAACAGATTTAGTAAAGAGTGTTTTGGTTGGAATATATGGCAGTATATGAAGAGATCAGTTGATACCTTTTGATTTGAAATAGTGGACCTATTCAACATTCTGCTATATTAGGTGTATGGTTTGTACTTAAGTACTGGTGTGATTTTCTAAATGTATTCTGCCAGTCACCATACAGTAAATGGTCTGTTGTGGTTAATACTTCTTTGTAAATCTCATGTCAAGTTGCTTTTTTTAATTTATTCATACGCTATTCAAACTCCCAACAAAATAGTTGTTAAGCTGTGTGCAGGCAGTCCTTTGTTCCTTGTTACTTCTTAATTTACATTTTCTTTTTATTGGTAGAGTTCAACTGTATTAGTGTGTATATATATGTATATTCAGACAATATTATATATATATAGTATATGTATTAGTTATTATAGGTGACTGAGGCCAAAGTGATTTGAGGTTTCTTGGACTTGCTCAGTTTCCACTGCTATAAAGTGCAGTTATACAAATAGAACTGCTCAAACATGTAGTTTGATCTTGGCTAGATCTGCCAGCTAGACACAGTAATAAAGGTGTGAGAGCTTAGTTAAGAAGTCTCTATCACCAGTCTGTTGACAGGAAATTACGACAGTGATGATAGCAACAACTGTTAGTATTGAAACAGGTCACCTCATAAAGCATCTTTTAGAGAACTATAAAACTGCAACAGTTGGAATGACATAGCTTATCACAATATGGAAAGGTTAAATATCAGAGTATGTGGCTTTGTTAACTGCCTTTTTTAACAGCTGTGATTTTGGAGAATTTCACAATTCATAGTTGAAAATTTAACAGTAAGTTGAAAAAGACTGGAAATTAATTTTGCACTTCTGCACCGCATGTTGCTCTTTCTGTATTCACCTCTCTGTATCTCTTCATTTTTTCATACATCCTATTCTTAAAATTTCCTTAAGGGTTAGGGAAGCTGAGATTAATCAAAGTTAATTATTTCTTTAAATTGTATTTTAGGTGGCTTGAGAGCCAATCAGTGATTCTGTATATAATCTACAGGTGTATATCACAGATTGAGTGAAATAACTGGTATTTTTCTGTTCTTGTTGTTTCACAAAAATACACTGGAAACTCAAGAAATCGGGTCTTAAAAATCTGAGCAAAGCTGGATCCAGAACATCTTCTCACAACCAACCAATGAATAAAACAGAGGTGATGAATAAAACAGAGGTGGTGATCTGGTGACAGGCAAAAGAACGAGTAAGTAACTGCAATTCCTAGAGAAGGCTCCAGACTGCCGGCTGGTGGTGAATGTAGCAGCACTGGTGTAGTGATAGTCTAAAGATACAGATTTTCCATAAAGGTTGCAGTCTGAGGTGTAAGTATGTAAAAGAACATAGTAATTTAGGAAGACAGATAATTAGGAAAATCTGCAAGGCATCCTGACAGGAAGAACCCAAAACTTCCATTATTTAACTTCAGAAGAGTAATTTTTTTCTTTGATTTTTCCTCCCCTTATGCATTTACAATCTTGTTATCTGTTTCAGATATTGTGAATAAACATCTTTATTTGCACAGTTAACTGAACCTGGCATGAATTAAAAGTGATATGATATTAAATGAATGCAAAGAAGTAATTTCTCACTCCAGTCCCTGGAGCAAAGTGCAAGTATCTGGCTCTCCATTATGTTTTGTAGAATAGCAGAAAGCTAGGAGACCATGCTTCCGAGGAAATTGTTCGGGTTCTCTGGAAAAAAGCTATTACAGGTTCAGAGAAGAAAGAAACATCACTCACGTAGCTGTAAGTAACCATCTCTCTGTCATTCTCAGTACTGGGGTATACCTTGAACTTGGAAGGCTCTCAGGGAGGCTATAGCAAGAGCCTAAGACATGTTGGAAATGAAATTAAATTCTCATATCCTATCCTACTGTGACAGAACTTAAAGTATACCTTCAATACACCTATTTCAATATTATGTTATTAGCCAAATGTAGATGTTTAGTGTTGCAGACAGAGTTTTGTGTGTTGTGGTCTCAGGGTCTCTCCAGTCATCAGGCTGTTCATCTTAATCTAATTTTATTACTTCCTTCATTCCATTTCTTTCTTGGCAGTAAACATAATGTTGGTACTGCAGCGATAAATTGATGTAGTTCTGTCTTTCTACATTTGTATTCATTTGGAAACACTAAATGTTGATAATAACAGTGTAGTTAGTAGTGTTGATGTTGTTACCTTGTTTTAGCAAAATTGAGCACTTAATATTTATCTCCAAACCTGCTCTGGTATGCTTATTTTCACTCAAACATTTGGTTTCACCTCTAGTAACTTCTGCATCAATGATGCATTTTCCATATGAAGTCATGAAGACTAAAACTACATTAAGAGATAACAGTAGAATAAAGTAGAAAGAATTCCAGTAGAATAAACTAGAAAGAATTCCAGTAGAATAAAGCAGAAAGAATTTCAGATTTTCGTGTGCACCGAGGTAATACATTTAATAAAATGATCTCCTTTCCTTCTTCTGTAGACTCCAGCCTCTTCTAGGAACCCATCCAGGCAATGTCAGCTTAATGATCAAAACCTTAAAATAGAGGTCAGAAGTACTATGGATGTCCAATTTAGTATCTGTCACAGGGGTATGATTTCTAAGAACTTACAAAATAGGAAAGTACTTATATTTAGCATACATTCCCATTTATTTCAGTGGCTACTTGGCTCTACTCATCAGATCCAAGGTGTCCAGGTGAGTGCTCAGAGAAGAAGGAATGAGCAATCACACAGTAGTTAGGAGCAAGCATTCACTGCCAAAACCATGGTACCCTTGTGGATTTATATTAATTACCTATTTTGTTACAAACACAACTGTTTAATCTGTATGATCCTCACTATGTAGCACATCAGAGGTGTAGGTCACTGGCTTTTGACTTGGAGTTGAGCATATAATAGCATGTTGACAGGATTTACTCATACTTGCCCTTTATGTGGAGTGAGCATGGTGCTTGAGAATGTCTTTCAGGAGAGATCAGTTTGAAGTTCCTAATCTAGCATTCCTGTTGGGCCTGTGGAGATTTTGTCTACCTGATGAAGCCATCAGTGTCAGAACTGATTTACATATACGTGAGTTTGGAAGCTCTCTTTATGAGGAAGCATCAGGCCTTTGCTGAAGCAGTAGCAAATCTGGGACAAACAAAGTTGTGTAGGGTTCATTTCTTCTTGTTAAATGGTACACACTAGTTGGGTTTCTCTGTACAGAGGAAAGCTACAGGCCATGTTGGTTGCTCTTGGTGGTTCAGGCTTTTTTGTGAATGTCATGTGTTGAGTCCTTACTTCTGACTTATTTTTCACTTTATTTTTCCTTCCCAGATTTTGATGTCACCTTCTTGTAGTCCTTCCCCATATAGACGAGGAGGCAAATTTTAATTCTGAATTAGCCCATCTATTTTTGGATTTTGTCATCATGGACAAATGACTAGGGATTCTAACAGTTTAACTTCCTCCATTGCAAACCATCTTAATCACCTGCAGACCAGGTTTGTCCTCTAGAATGAATGAGGAAGAGATAGTAAAGTAATTAAGACTGGATTTGGGTCTCATTACTAATTGAATTTTAACTTAATCATACTAAGGCTGAAGTATTCACTCATTGTAAACATCGGAGATTGTTTCTTAGATACATGTTTGTGAGTGAGCTAACTAGGAAAAGAACTTCCCTCACATCTCATATTACATTTGCAGGTTTTTAAACTGACACCAAGGGAATTGAGAAAAGGGAAGTCACTCTAACGATTTCAACAAAAAAAATAAACTTTATGTATAATTAAAAATTATGAAGGCAATGATCAACTTGTTTTTGCTTGGATGAGTGCTGTGTAGAGAATGCTTTCCAGTGCAGAGGAAAGGAAGTAGGAAAGAGAGACAGTAGCAATGAATTTGCATAACATTGTTTACTTGGGTTATGCTATCTTAATAAGCTACTTTGTTTATCACAAACTCAGGTATCTTATGAAATCCAAACCTGATCAGGAGAACAACCACAGAAACTAAAAGATATTGTATTTCTCAAAAATCATTGTGTATCAGATACAGGTATGGAGCACACTTTGTTTTCCCTTTGCTATGGCTGCATTTGACAAAATTGCTCAGTTCAAATAGGTCCTTTTTTTGTGTTATCTTTCTGTAAATTCTGTCTTATGTCTGCTACTCAGGTTTCCCCAGTGTGTCTTGTGAAGAAAGAGGTCAAAATCCAATGTAGATTAGCCATGCTGTTTTGGATTTCTTTGCTGTGCAAGTATATTTTTAGAACTTTTTGCATAGCAATTACTGTTTTGTTTTTTGAATCCCATTGGTACCCATTACCACTGACATTGTCTTTACCCTAACTTGGCTCAGTTAGTTATGCTGTGTGAATTGACAGACACTCCACTTCTAAATATGCAGCTGCTTTTGTAAGCTAAACTAATGATGGCTAATAACTGAGGATGCTGAAGAGGCACTCCCAAATCCTGGATTTACTTTACTGCTGCTCTCTTGTGCTCATAATCATTTTCATCTGATCATGCAGGGAGGCACTCCTGGGAGCTAAACAAAAAATTGGTGACTTGTTTATGAAGGGGTTGTTCTGATGGTAGTTATCCTGTGGCAGGAACAGCTTCCCACAAAGACCTTTGCAGGGGGAGTTACTATGCAGAACATAATAAAGGTGCCAAACTGTAAACACTAGGAATTGAATAATTGATACTGAAGAGACAATGATGGAAAAGAAGGGGAATATTATTCTCTTGATTATGGCTCTGTCTACTCTTGGAAACAGCAATATGATCATACATGAGTGTCAATAACTGTTCCAACGGTTTGTTCTTGATAAAATAGTCTCAAAAATAGTAGATGATAGTTTTGCTGTTTGGCAGACCTACAGGTCAGTACATGGGCAAGCTCTGTGCTTGTGTTGCAGCATGTTGTAATTTGGATGCAGATTTTGTTTTCTATTATTGAAGTATAGCTTATGTATGTTTTAATGTATATCCTAATCATGAAGTTTGGTTTTGCATCTTTGCAGTGTCCAGAGGAGTGAGCTCAATCCTCACCTTCCACCATGCAACAGTTATGAGCACATCCTGTAGAGATCACCTTAAAACTGCAAAATCCTGAAGGTACATGATGTTAAAGGATTCAAGATAGTGGATAAGTAAAGCAGGCAGTAGGTTTCCCTGTCAATTGCATATCTCAGCAAAGTGCTTGGTGTATCTCTCGGTCAGCAAGGGACAGGATACATACCTCTTCTTGCAGTAGGTGACCCCAAGCAGTAGTTCCAACAAATGCTTAAATGGAAATGGGGTGAGGGCCTTTGCATAGCAGCTTTACTATGAAGACCATGCTGTCAAATGATTGTCAAGCTTATCTATAGATAACATTCCATAGGCCTGCTTAGCAGATGAAGCTTACAGAGGTATTTCTTAGCAGGCACCCTGATCAAGCGTGACTTCTGGTGGAGCTCTGAGGATAAAAGGTCTCTGGACCTTCATCAGTACCATAAAAGGCACTGACACAGCTCCCAGTGTATTTTTAAACTTGTGTTTTGGTGAAGACTGTTCATTTGGATCGACATGAGCTGTTCTGAAGGGTCAGACAAAGGGTCTAAGCAATTAATAAACAAAGAACTGCTTTGGCTGTGAGAATGAAAAAGGTGGTATGTGCAGGAAGTAAGAGTTACTGAGGCTGTAAGAAACAAAAAGTCCTTGATTCCATAGCAGTTGGTGAACACTATATACCCCAATATTATTTAATTTTATTTCCCCTTTTGTCATAATACAGCTTAAACTTCCACATCAGAGGAGTGAGAAGGAAAATCCAGACAATTCTTCCTAACTAGAGAACAAGGAATATATTCAGTAAACAAGTAGGAGTGAAAGGGACCAACACTTCTTTTATATATTTGAAGCAAAAAATTTGATCTTCATTCCAGGATGGTCATCCAGGACTTGGAACCATATATCCCATTTAGTCTAGTATGATATACCAGTCTTTCTTACAAGATACCAATGATAACTAGGAGATGGAGCAGTGATAATGTGTATTTTTCTGTAAATACAAAAATTTGCAAAGATCACTCCGAAGATGCAGAGTGATCCTGCACCACCACCCCACAGACTGAAAATAAACAGCTGAAATGATGTGAGCATGCTGCTGTAAAATGTCTATTGGTAAGGTTACAATCTTTTCCATGGTGAATGCTGTTCTGGCTTCTGTGAGGTTTGGGAACAACCTTTCTTTTGTGAACTTGTGAAGTCACGCCTGCGAGTATTCTACCAGTGCCACATACCATGGCTGATGAAGTAAGTGAGATCTAAAAGCATTCCCATGCAGGATGAGAGGACCATGGCAATGTTGTATCTCATAGATGAGTGTGAAGGTGTAAATTGTATGATAGAGAAGCCAAACTTGAAAATTTACTGGTGATACATTACCTTAAGGCATCATACAGAAGTATCACATGCAAGGTTAGGCAGATTTGTCATCATGATAGGAAGAAGACCCACATGTGTATGCTATGGCAGTCCAAAACCTTTCTTGAAATACAGATTGTTGTAGGCTCTAAGGAGTGTGGTGTGAGTTGCGTTTCTTTCTTGTCCCTTCAGCAGCCAGCTGTCCAGGCCCTGAGAGGGATACAAAGTTGCATCCAAAGTAGGTCAGTATCTCTGCCAGTATTTACTGCTGCAGCGAGTCTTGAGTTAACTTTTATTAATCTGTGAAACAAAGCTGATACACTTTAGAAATACAGAAATGTGTCTCATGAAGTTTGATTCTATGAGAAAATAGAGGAGGATGCTGAGGCAGATAAATAGTGATTATGTTTCTTTACGTGATCTTTCTTGCAGTGATTCTGCTGAAAATTTGACAACTAGTGTAGGTGAAAGCTGGTAGGCAGAAGATCCTCTTTCTGTGAAGTTTTCCATGTAGAGTGAGTCAGCATTGGCAATTTGTTTAACAGTTTGATGCTGCCAGGTAGGGGTGTGAGGATTCTGAAGGACTGGGACTGAAGCCCCTTGCACATGCTGAACTGGTGTGAAAAAAGGTGCTGAGGGGTCTGTTGCCATCAAACTAGGGATCAGAGGGCTTCTTATTTTTGGTTTGAAATTGAACCATATGCTAGTAGAATTGTATTCTTTTGAGTAACCATGTCTCACTTGTGAGGTGGAAAAGAGGAAGGTAACAGATCTTTGAGGTTATAGGCATGTGTGCTGAGGACTGGTCAGATGCCCCAGACAGTACTACATGCTGTTCTACACGGGCTAATGTGCTAATATTTAAAATGGAGAGGCTGAGCATCCTGCTCTGGTAGCCTGTCATAAGGTCAATGAGAAATGATTTAGAAGTCTAAGACTCCAAATACAGAGCTTTTTGTTGAGCGTGCCCTGATCTTTGTGCTGTTACTCTGAAATACCATATGAAGGAATGACATGAGGTCTGTGTCCTAGCCTGGATGCTCCAGAGTGAAAACTCCACACACCACCTTCTTACTGAGAGTAATTGGAAGAATCTAGAAGCATGAGTTTAAATTATAGAAAATTGGTTAAATGATGCAAATACCAATAAGGAATACCATGTTATCAAGGGATGTCCAGGGACTATGGAATGCTGTAGCCCACCTGGCAGAAAAAAAAACTGGAAAAAAGCCAGACTTGCTGTCTATCAGACACATTAGAATACTGACACCATCAAGATTTCTGTGGAAAACTTGTCTCCACTTAAAAAGTATTTGTACGACTGCACAGTAGATCTACATAAATTACCCCTCAAAAGATAAACCAAAATATTTCCTTATCATAATCTTATTATGTTTTTTGATGTTATTTCTATTCATTTTTATACTCTGCACAGTAATGTACATGGTATGGTATGGTATGATACTTGCTCTTCAATACATTTCTATCACAGGTCGTATTCCAGTGC
The DNA here is from genome assembly GCF_023055355.1 of Agelaius tricolor. Classification (NCBI taxonomy): domain Eukaryota; kingdom Metazoa; phylum Chordata; class Aves; order Passeriformes; family Icteridae; genus Agelaius; species Agelaius tricolor. The sequence goes on from NW_027269263.1 coordinate 51,618,992, forward strand.
AACAACACTACCTTATATCAGCATGTTGTAAGACTTCTGAGACTTGGTGGCAGGATCACTAAAACAATTTAACTGCAGAGTAATTCTTCACAGGCAAGTACACAAATGACCAGATGGCCTCCATAGTTTGTACAAACTTTCTTGTGTTGGAAGTTGAAGACACTTACTGTGTCTGAGCCTAAGGATCTATTCTACACTGAGCAGACTGCATGGGTGTTAGCTGCTTTAATAGCTTGTGTTTTGTTCAGAGGTCAGTGTGCTAAATGGTCCCTGATGAGGAAAAAAGAATTTGGAAAGTACTTTTCATATTCTACAAGATTTCTCCAGCCTAGTTGCTTAAACTCTCTGGACCTTAATTAACTTTCTACAAGCAATAACAGGTGTATCTCTTTCTGATTCCCTAGTAATATATTTATTGTAGGATTAACTGGTTTTTGAGGGAAAGAATCCTCTTACTGCTAGAGAAAACATAACAATGAATTGGTAAGTTGTTTTGCAGCAATTTAGCTGAGTGGATGTGAAATACTGATGGGTAAAAAGAATCACACCTACTGTCAATCAATTGCTTTTTACTATATGCAGGACTTGTTCTGGATGATCAGCACAGGCAAGTGTTTGTGTAAGGCTGGGCCAGCTAAAACATTGTTTTCTAAGTATGTGGGTGCAGCTGCTTTGCAGAAATGTATTGCAGTAAAATCCTTCAGCTCTCGAATATGGCTGTAATGGCTGTCTAAAAATAATACCTAACAAAGGGTGTCCTTCACAGGGGAAGCCAAAAATAACCTTTTTCTCTGTCAAAATGTAAGGCTATTATCAGTTAATCTACAAACAGCAGCTTGACCCAGAGACCACGAAAGAGCTGACTTTCAAGCACATTTTCTACGTAAGGAATCTTGAGCTTCCACTTCCCCCCAAAGAGATAATAAATACCAGTCGCTTCAACTTTTTAGCCTTGGTTTTGTAACGAGCCGTGTCCCGCCTCCATCCGTTCTCTGGCGCCCGCGCTGGGCCGTTCGAACGTTGTACCGGGGACGCGCGGCGGGTTCGGGTTCGCGTTCGGGCTCGGGCCCGGCCGGTCCGGGCGGTCGCGCAGCGGTCGCGGGGCCAGCGCGTTCCCGCCCCGAGCGCGGCCGGTGCCGGCCGGGGGCGCGGGGAGCGGCGGCGCGCAGGCCCCGCCCCGCGGCGGCGGGAGCGGCGGGGCTGGGCGGTGCCTGGCGCCCTCACGTCCCTTCCCTCGCTCGCTCGCTCCCTCCCCGCCCGCCTCTCCTCCTCCCCCCCGTCGGCGCAGCGCTGTGGTGAAGCCGCATTGTTTGTGCCGCGGGGGGAGGGGAGCCGCTCAGCCCCGGGAGCCGAGCGCCGAGCCCGCAGCCGGACGGCGACGCGCGCCGCGCCTCACGAATGCGCCGCGCCCGGCGGCAGCAGCAGCCCCGCACCCAGCGCCGGGTGACCGCCGCGGGCAGCGCGGCCCTCGTAGCGCCCGCTCGGCCGCCCGCGGCTGCCGGACGCGGGGCCAGGCGGCAGCACCGGCGGGGCCTCCGCCATTAACCCGGCCGAGCGTCGGCCGCAGCGGCGGAGCGGGAGGTCTGTCAGCCGCTCCTCGGCGGCTCCCACAGCGTGAGTACGGCCGGGTGGGCGGCGGGGACGGACGGGCGGGGGTTGCGGGGCCGGGAGCCGGCGGGTCCCGCCGCGGTTGGACGGGAGAGCGGTATGGGGGAAGGAGCAGGGCGGACCGGGCACGGCCGCCTGCGGGGGAGGGCAGCGGCGGGCGGGCGGAGAGGCGAGGCGAGCGCGGCCGTCTGGGGGAGGGAGGGAGGGCGCCGCTGGAGCTGTTTTGTCAGCCGCCATATTTGTGGGCCGAGTATTTTCGCGGCGGGGAGGGAGTGACTGTTGGGAAGGGCTGGAGATGATGGGCCCGGGCAGGAACCATCCTGCTGGGGGCCGGGAGGGGGGAGCGCCGCGCCGGGCAGGAACCATCGGCGGCAGGGGAGGGAGCGCGTTGGAGGCTCCCTGGGCGTGGGCAGGAAGTGTTGGCGCGGCACCGGCGGGGGCGGGCCCGGGGGCGTGGGCAGAGCCGTGCGCGGGAGGCTGGATTCCGGGATGGCCGCGGGATCTGGCGGCGCTGGGCTTTTCCATCGGGCCGGGAGAGAACGGCTCTGGTGGTCCCGCGTGTCTTGGCCGTGCCCGCGCACGTTCGCTGGGCTCCGTGAGGCCCCGCTCCGGGCCGTGCCCCGGGGAATCGCTCCCGCTGCGCGGCTGGAGCGGCGGGTGGTGTCCACCCAGTGTGCGTGTAAGCACTGTTTGCTTATCGTCCCTCGTTGTCTAGGACTAAAGAATATTCCTGTGTCTTTCTCTTTTTAATGGTCTACATGAAAGTGCCATTGAGAGTGGAATTCCCTAATCCATTGAGCAGGAATCCAGGGACTAAAGGCAGTTTATTTGAAGAGGAGGAAGGTAACTAGGGCAGAGATTGTAATTTAGAAGTGTATGGTACTGTACCTTTCGTGTTAGTTTTAGCTATCCTACACCTTGATAAATAGCTTTTTTTAATTTTATTTTTGCCTCATATCACGTATTTCACAGAAACAGCTATCTCAATATTTCTGTGAAATTATCTCAATGTACTTCTGTTATGGAAAGGAAAAACATCTGCTGGTGATTTCCTTCCCAAGTAGCTGATGTAATTCTAGGAGATGAGAGCTGTGGATAACTTTCCTGGTTTATATCCCGCAGTCTGTGAGGGCAGGACAGTGCTAACAGAAGTGCATTAAAATAATTTTGTGTGCGGTTAGTGCAGTATCTTTGTGGTCATTGAATGGAAACTTGTCTTAGTTTGCGCTTCAAATTTTCATCTTGGTCCTCATTCCTATTGATCTACAGGATACTGGGAAGGGGGTAGGACGGAGAAGTGCCAGCTGATAATTGCGTAGGAAAAGCAAACCAGTTGTGGGTCATGAATTTGCTATGCAGAACTCTGGTCTTCATCCGGAGTATTTATAGAACATTTGCAAACAAGAATTTTGGAGAAACAAAACACTGCTTTGGCCTCTGGGGCATTTAAGTTATTCACGCTAAATTTGCATGAAATTCGGCCTGAGTACTACCAGTTTCGATTTTGTGTGCACTAAATTGTATTTGTAGGGTATCCAGTCTGTGTTTGAGACTGTAACTTCCTTCTTAAGTCAGATGTATTTTCTGTTGAGTATTACAGTATACCTAGGTGTTAGCTCAATCATTTTTTTATCAGTCTGGTTCCTACAGTTCGTTTTACCTTTGCAACAGCCATCCTAAATCTTTAAGCAAGATTAAAGATCTTGTGCTTTTGAGTATTTTCTTCCTATTTTTAATTCCTGCCTGAAGCCATACTCGAGAATCTTAGGAACAGAGGGAGGTGGAGAGCTTGGAAACATAGTATTCGTGTATTTTTCTGTGGTACTGGGCTAAGGTAGTGTGGACAAGTTACATATGTTTTTGATTTCTGAAGGTCACCTCTCATCCTTCCGTCTGAATTTTTCTGAAACAGTCTCTATCCTCAGGAGCCACTACAAACAGATACACAATCAGCTAAAATGTAGGAAGGGGCATTACAAGTACCAAAGCAGGCTTTTGCTTCTAGACAGAATTGAAATGCAATTGTACGAGGTAAACATGCTGTAAACCTTGTTTCTTGATTGACAAGTAATGTCATTTTGATCTGTAATAAGTTGCTGTACATGGACACATCAGTGTGTTTTAGCTGAAGAATCCATCATTACTTGTCCACAATAACAGAAATCAGGACCATTGTAATACATTTGGGTCTCTAAATTACAAAATCTGCATTGAAACTGGAAACTAATTTTTAGTTTTGGTTAAATTACTGGTATGTTTTAGTGGTTGGACCTTCTTTGGCAGTATTAGTTGTTTAAACTGTTTTCTGCAGTTTAGAAACTAGTATGATTGAATCCTGTGTTGTTTTACAGAATTTAATTATTAAATGCTTCTTCCAAAGTTGTTTGAGGAAATGGAACCTTTTATATTCTTCTGTTGTTTATAAAGATCAGAACAGAGATTTGTCATGATTAAGCACTGGCTGTTGTCTGAACTTTCTATATGGCATAGAAACTGGTAATTAGGGTTAAGAATGAGTTGTGTAAAAGTCAGATTTATGAGAAGCACAATTCTTGCATGAATAATAAAACTAGCTTAGGTTATAAAAACCTAAGAGTGTGTTTGTGAGAGCAGACAGATCAGAGCCTTTTGGGAGCTAGTCTTAGGGTTAGTTGCCTAAGTGATCTAGTAGTCTTCCTGTGAAAGGAGTTCCCTCAGTACTTTGAGGCCTTTAGAAATTGGCATCATAGACTTAAGCAAAAGGCAAGCAGCATGGAATAATTAATGTAGTTAGTTGTTCAGTGCTTGCTATTTGCTTCCTGAAATAGGTATACTGGTCTTTCACAGCAGTTGTGTTTTGATTTTTCTATTTCTCCACTATTTTGGCAATACATGCTAACACTACTTGTGTTATGGTGAGCAGCCCTGACTCAAAATGCAGAGTTGAAATGGGCAGGCCTTAATAATACTTTAGGCAGTGATTAAAGATTAAGGTTTTTTTATGTAGCTGAGGTTGAATGATACTGTTTATTAATGATTTATTGGGAAGAAGGAAGCAGTGGAATAAAATTTGTCTATTGACAAATGTCAGTCTGACAATGTTAGTCAGGTTTATAAAATTTTCAACCCTTATAGGAGAAAAACCCCACCCAGTGTGAAGTGAACACGTCAAAAGGCATGAGTATGTATGGACACTTTTAACTTAAAAGTTCAGTAACCATCCTAGTTATGGGGCTTTGGAGTGGGGGAAGAAAGCTGTCTTTTTGTATGGTATGTGATCTTTTTGCAGTAGGTTGTAAACTTAAAAATTGTTTTAAAGAGCTTGGGAGTGGGTTTGTAATCAGGAAGATTTCTATCAGCAGTTGGTTTGAGAACAGCTCCTGAAGAATCTGTTGAAGGAGAAGACTGTGTGTACTTAAAAGCAGGGAACATGTTTTGGCCCTAAGTCAAATCTGCTTTACAGGTGAAATATTTACTGGTTGCAGTCCATACTGCACCATATTGGGCACTAAGAGTTCTGTCATGTTCTTGTCATGTTGTGAAGAATAATGGTCTCACTAAGGGTTGAGGAAAGTAAAAAAAAGTACAGGGCTGTCAAACTGCCCACTTGCCAAATGTGGAATTATGTGTGCTTTTCTAGCTTTTAAATATAGCTATAGTAGTTGAGTTGATAACATGAGTGTTTCAAATTACACTGGAAAAAAACTCAGAGAAAGCTAATTTTTCTTTCACAATTGCATTAGTTCTTTTGAAGAGAGGTCTAGAGGACATAATCTGTTGCAAAAATTTTGAAACTGCAGGTGCCCCTAAGGTGTTAAGTATTCTGTTAAAGGTTTTCTTACAAAGTAACAAATGCAGTTTTTTTTAATCTGTGACTCATCTGAAATGTTTTTGTTCTCACTCAGTGGTCTTGCCAACAGTGCTTCTAGAGGATTTCTAGTAAGGATTTTGTATAGCTGTGTTTACTCAGGGAAGCTGTTATTTAGAAGATCTATTGATCTTCAGGTTAAACTTGTATGAAACTGAGCAGTCCTGTTGAGTAAGAGTGACAGCTTATGGTTTTGTTTACTTTTAGTTAAATATCTGCATAGAGGGCTGTAGAACCAAAGGTCTTTTCCCTTACTACGGTAAAACTGATATTTTAATATGATTATTTGAAGTTCATAGTATTAACTGTTGCTCTAATTTTAGGTAAACATTACCAAATGAGGAGAAAAGGAAGATGTCATCGAGTATCGGCAGCAAGGCATTCTTCTTCCCCATGCAGTATTAAGCACTCCCCGACACGAGAAACCTTGACATACGCTCAAGCTCAAAGGATGGTTGAAATAGAAATTGAAGGTCGCCTGCATAGGATCAGTATCTTTGATCCTTTAGAAATTATATTAGAAGATGATCTTACTGCCCAGGAAATGAGCGAATGCAACAGCAATAAAGAAAATAGTGAAAGACCACCAGTTTGTCTAAGAAGCAAACGCCATAAAAATAACAAAGTGAAAAAGAAAAATGAAGCTCTTCCGAGCTCGCATGGTATACCTGCTACAACAGCTCCTCTTCCAGAACCAAAAGTACGGATTGTTGAATACAGTCCCCCTTCAGCTCCTCGGAGACCTCCAGTTTATTACAAATTCATTGAGAAGTCAGCAGAAGAACTTGATAACGAAGTTGAGTATGACATGGATGAAGAAGATTATGCATGGTTAGAATTGATCAATGATAAGCGGAAAAGTGATGGAGTGTCAGTTGTTTCCCAAAATATGTTTGAATTCCTTATGGATAGGTTTGAAAAAGAGTCTTATTGTGAGAACCAAAAACAGGGTGATCATCAGTCTTTAATTGATGAAGATGCAGTGTGTTGTATATGCATGGATGGTGAATGTCAGAACAGCAATGTGATCCTGTTTTGTGATATGTGTAATTTAGCAGTACATCAGGAATGCTATGGGGTGCCATATATACCTGAGGGCCAGTGGCTCTGCAGACACTGTTTGCAGTCCCGCTCTCGGCCCGTAGACTGTGTGCTGTGCCCAAACAAGGGAGGTGCCTTTAAAAAGACAGATGATGATCGTTGGGGACACGTGGTGTGTGCTCTGTGGATTCCAGAAGTTGGATTTGCCAATACGGTTTTTATTGAGCCAATTGATGGTGTCAGGAACATTCCCCCGGCCAGATGGAAGTTAACATGCTACCTCTGTAAACAGAAAGGTGTTGGTGCCTGCATCCAGTGCCACAAAGCAAACTGCTATACTGCATTCCATGTGACGTGTGCTCAAAAGGCTGGTCTATATATGAAAATGGAACCTGTGAAAGAACTGACTGGCAGTGGAACAACGTTCTCTGTGAAAAAGACTGCCTATTGCGATGTGCATACTCCACCAGGCTGCACACGGAGACCGCTCAATATTTATGGAGAAGCTGAAATCAAAAACGGTGTTTGTAGAAAGGAGGGATCAGTCAGAACTGCTAGGTCTACATCAAAAATCAGGAAAAAGACAAAAAAAGCCAAGAAAACAGTGGTTGAACCCTGTACAGTTATGCCAACAGTATCTGCTCCTTATATTCCCCCCCAGAGGTAAGCAAACCATCAAAATATGAGAAACCTTTATTTAATAAATTTAATTTTCAACCAGTGCTTTTAGATGACACCTTGAAGTTTTTGTACCTTTTTTACATGCTTTCTTTAAAGGCCCTTTTCAGAGAACTGCTGTTAATTATGTACATTGCACTTCTGTGGAGTGGCATTAAAAATGCAGTAATTTCCTCAGAGAAATTACTAAGTGATCAAGTGATCTGTCTTGTCCTCAGAACGTTGGGTTTGAGTTTTTTTGTCAGACTAAGGTCTGTTGTGTTTCCACTTGTCATTCATTGTACTTCTAAGAATTAACTGCTGAATTTGGAATAGTAGATGCAGCTGATCTTCATATTAAGGAAAAAAACCAAGCTCAAACTTAATTTTATTTGTAATTTTGGATTCTGAGCTTATTTTTCTAATTTTAAGAGATACAAAATGAAAATTTCAATTGTGTATGTAAGTTTTGAATCGTGTTCATCTCACATAAATTAAGAATAAACTTGTAGTATAATATCTATGTAAGTTTTACAAAAAACCTTCAAGGAAGTGTTTTCCTTGTGTAGCAGAATAACTACTCCAGAGGTGTTTCTGAAATTTATGTTTGTATGTTTACAACACCAGTATATTTGTTTACCTCTTGAATGAAATTCTTACTAATTTAAGAGCAGTAGTTTGGAAAGTTTCTCAAATAGCACCAGTTCCATGTGCAGGCTCATTTCCTGTCCTGTGACTGGACTCTGAATGCACAGAAGTGAGGGCTTTTAATATAATGCAATGCCTTTTAAATAGCTGACTCCAAGTCCCAGGTAGGGAGCAATTAAAGCTGGTTAAATTAATCTAAATAAGTATGTGTTTGGAGACTGCAGTTCTTTCCTGTAGTAAGTTTTGTTAATGTAAGAAGCTACTTATTGACTGACTTTGACAAACAGCCTTCAGCTCCCATGCGATGTTTACAAACATCAGATTGATTGCTCTATGTTAGGATTGGCTTGGTAAAATGGTTTTTATGTTTAGTGATGCATTGCAGAAAAACTTTATTTGACAGTAGGCCAGTAATACTGCTCTTTAAACAGGAACTACTGTCCATGGAAGGAGAAGTTGGTGTATAATAATTTGGCTTTCTCTTAATTAGGATAATCCAATTGGTAGTGTAGTGTTATTTTGTTTTGCTTTTTTTGGGACACTGTAAGAAAGAACATGAACTAAGAGTTGAGGGTTAGAAAGTATGTTCTTAGCTGTGCCTATGGCAGCTCATTCCATTGGCAGCTTTTAAAAAAACCAGACCCTAAAAAGATGCTATCGTCAGATGGCTTTTTTTAAAATAGTCAATAGATGCCAGGAGCAAAGCTATAAGGCATTTTTTTCTTTCTTTTTTTTCATGGTAATGATGCACTTTCTTTTCAAGACTGCAGAGAAATTTAGCGTTCTTCTATCTATGCAACTCTTCATATTTCTAGAAACAAGTACAATTCCTATTCTGTATGTCATAAGTGTAAAAAGTGTACAGTTTAAAGGTATTTTAAAGTTGAGCTTTATTATGAATTGTTTGTCTTTGGCTGAGAGAGACCCTTGCTTAAGTACTCTTTGTAACGTGAACATGTTCAGTCCTAGAAAACTGATCCCTGAATTAAAAGTGAAACAAATGGGCATATTAAAAGGAAAAGTGATTACACTGCAGACCCAAATCTCTAGTTTTGGCACCAAAGTTGTGCAATTTTCTTTGGCTGTTCTTCAGTTTTTGTCTGTTTAGGAAACACACTTGTGTTTCTGTAGGAATTAAGTACATACCCATAAAGTATTAAAAAATTATTTGGATCACTTCACAGTAGTCTTCATTTATATTATTCTTTTTCTCTAATCTGTTTTTTATGTACTCTTTTTTTCCCTTGGAGCTGAAGCATGATTTTTTAGAGGCCTTAAGGAAGACCAAATAAGCTATTTAAGTTACTAGAGAATAAACATATACACTCAATGTTTAAACACTAGTGCTTTTTTACCTGAAGAATTTGATCTTAATATGTTTTCAACATCTCTGGAAATTGAGGCACATGTGGAGATGCTTGGTTTGGATTGCTTGCTTAATACATAGGCTGTACACCTCCTCAGCATATTGCTGGCTCTTCAGAGTTGGTAGTTGGAAGAGTGTACAGATATGAAGATCACAGTGGAGGAAAGTACATGCTGGGTGCAGCTCCTGAGTGTGAAGCTTCACATCTGGTGAAGCTTGAGGAAAACTATTTTGCAATTTATATTCAGTTTAAGGAGAAGGATTTCTATCCTTTTCTGGATAGTTGGAGTCTATGAATGAGCATTTTAGTAGCACAATTTTTAATAATTCTGTTTTCCAAAGCAATTATCCTAATGTTCAGGATGTTTTAAAAAGACTGGGTGTGGAACAGCATACTTCATAATTTCTACACAACTTTTGTAGCTTACGAATTTCTGGATCAGCTTACCTTAGGTTGAGTTTCTATGCTACTGCCTTGAATGACTTCTACCAGAATTTCTGACACAGATCTCATATTCTACACTTTTTGCAGTTAAATTATATAGATAGTGTCATTCTCTAGGTCATTTATAATTAATTATATGATCTCTCAGAATTTAATCTGTGAACTACTGATTTAGGGGTGCAGATCAGAAGTTGCTAAGCATTGATCCTTTGATGATAGGACATAAATGCTTACCTCCCCTGCCTCTTCATTCTTCTCTTTTTTTTGTAATTTATTTTTAATGCTGGACTTATATCTGTCCTGTTGCCTAGGTATTTTGGAAAGTCTATACCTGAGTATCTTCTTCCAAAGGTGCAGTAGTTCATCTTGGAGCCTTAAGGTGGTTTTAGTTTTCAGTGCTGTCAATGCTGACCTGTAACTTGCTTAGCACTGGTAATAATGGATGGGACTACTAGGGAACTCCTATGCCTGGGGGTTGTATGTCAGACCTGGCTACAGAGCTGTGTTGTTTCTTTACTTGAAAATTCCATTCAGTTCTTACTGAAATACCAAACTCTTGAACGTGGTGGCTTACACTGTACTGTTCATACTCATTAGTTGTTTTTTTTTTTTTTTCATTTGCCTGTTTTTGGTGGGCTTTTTTGTTTTTTGGGTTTTTTTGATTTTTTTAAAGGTAGAAATGGGGATCATCTAAAAATTGTGTTCCTGGGAAGTGCCAGAGCAGCTGTGCTGTGTAGAGAGGAGAGTGGGAAAGGACATCTAAAACTTTTCCACTGTATGGGAGGGACAGACAGTACCTGCTGCTCTTGGCAAATGGTAGTCAGAAAGTAGCCTCGCACTGCCACCAGCTAGTTTGGCTGAAGAAAATGGCAAATTTGTTCAAAAAAAAAATACTAGAAGGATTTTGTTTAGACTGCAGGTCCAGAATTTTCAAGTTAGGAAATCCTAACTTTTGGGGTTGTCTTGGCAATCTAAAACTAGCTATTTCTCTCTGTCAGTTATCTTGCACTGACTCTGCTCAATTTCTTGTGTGTTTTTTGTTTTTTTCATCTGCTGCTCCTCATCCTTGTCCTTTATAAATGTTACCTTATTCAGCAAGCAGGATGGGTATGTGCAGCAGAAGTGTTACAATGTTAGCTGGGAAAACTACATGGTTTCTCTTATTTTTGAGTGCTTGATTCTCTAGTACAAATACTATTGGTTTTGTGTAGCCTCTTGATCTTATGTGTCAAAAGAGGCATTTAAAAATATTTACTTGTTAGCTAGTGTCAATATTCACTTTATTTAAAAATGCTGTGTAGCTACAATATTGTAGCTATATACTTGGAGGGAAATAGAATGTGATATGAAATATTTAATCTACAGTATTTTAAAAGTATACACTGAGACACAGTGTAATCTGCTTTATTAACATGCCATTCCTGCAAGTACCCCTCTATTAAATGGAATCTGGCATTAAAAGCATATAAATATTTGCTTTCATCTTTAGTTTCTCTTTCTGCAAACATGGCATGTTTGTTATGTCTGAAATTAAGAAAACATTTGAAATGCAATACTTGTATAGAAAGCAAAGAATAAGCAGAAAAGCCCCACTTTTATTAGAAGTAGGAACACTGTATGTTGTTCCGTGAGGTTTGTTGCATCATTAATGTTAAAAAACAATTATAAGATTGTTATGAAAGTAACGTAAGTAATAGCTGACAACTGAGAGCAAAAATTGCTGAGACTCTTACAAAAACATTTTCAGCTCTTCTCACAGATCAGCATTTATGTGCCCCACCTTAACTGATTTCTTTATGTTGATCTTTGGTTTTATTAGGAGGAATGCTGTACCTGGTAGTTAGCTGGATTTCTGTTACCGTGTCTCAAAGCAAAACCAATATTTTCTTTTGGCTTATGATTTACCCAGTTGAGCTATCTTGAACTTTCTTACCAAGTAATTAAATGTAGTCTTGCTATCTTAACACAGGAATATTGATTGTCTCTGAAAGGAAGTATGGACCAGAAAAATAATAAACAGAAAGTGTTGAAATGCAGTACGAGGGGAAAGGAATATTAACAAAGCCTTCAAGACAGTGTTAGTCTGCATTCACAGATCATGCTTTTTATTCATATATGCAGCTTGTGGATTTCTTTTGGGGATTTTTTTTTAAAATGTTTTTAGGGTACTCTGGGTTTTTTTTTTAGTAAGTTCAAAAAGTTTTCAAGGTGGGGGGAAAGTACAAGAAATGTGGCTTAAAATTCAGCATAAAAAAGCTCTTGAAAAATACTGCTGGGGCCAGCATTGCAAAGAACTTGGAAGCTGAATAAATCCAGACCAATGTCTATTAGCTCTTTATCCTTGAATATACATGTCTGTATAATTTACAGAATGGTGTGAAAATGCTTATTTTAATTCCAGGGGAGCATCATGTAGGTATGCCTTGTGACTGTACCTAATACTTGGATCATAGAATCACCTGAGGGGAATGCCAGAAATCTTCAACTGCTGATGTTTCTTGTCTTGTCATATTGTTTGACTTTGACTTTCTGTTACATGTAGAAACTACTCCTGATGTCATCCTGATCTCTTTGCTTAAATAAAAAAGTAATTTTCCCTAAATTAAAAAAGCTACTGTGGTGTTCACTAGTTTTGCCTCAGCAGTATTTAAAAAAAGGAAAGGTAACTTTAGAGTATTATTTTGAAGCTACTTCATCTTGGCACTGGTTGGCTTATTAAATAAAGATTAATTAATGTGTTCAAAGAAGTGTAACTTATTTAGTAAATTGTAAAAGTAGATTTTGAGTAAAAATAATACTTTTTTTTCTTCTGTTTATTTTACATGTACAAGGGCAAGAAGCTTAAAGCAAATTAATATGTTACCTCTGTAAGGCATTTCATTAATACTCTATGTGCTTTCTAAGGGGTTTGGCCCACAATGATTATATATGTGATAATGCAGTTATGAAGACCAAGACTTAAGTGATTTTGTTTTTCAGAACTTCTGAGTTTCACCAGTTATGTGAACTTCTATTCAGTTTTTTTTTGGTGCCAAGTAGAGTATGTTGTGATTTGTGCCATAGCAAAACATCTAAAGAATGCATTGTCTGAAGAACTGTGTCCTGGCAGTTTTTTTATTCAATGATCAAGTTACAGAGTGGACAAAAAATAGGAGATAAATACTGAGCTTTCCTCTTATTACAGATCAAAATGTGATTTTTGTTTAATACATCTGATATGAATTTAGCCTTTTGATATTAAATATCAAAATATCATGTGTGGTCATTATATATGTATAGGAACTGGCAGAGGTAAATGTGTGCATATAATCTTTCTGAAGAGATTTTTCCAGTGTGACAGGGTGGGAGGTTTTCATTGTTTGAGATGGGTTTGGTTTTGGTTTTTTATTTTATTTATTGTTTTGGGTTTTTTTCCTTATCCAGAGTTTTGGAATATGACCAACTTTAGTTGTTAGAACCGGAAGAAGAAAACAGAATTAACTGAAATAGCAGCGTTTTCTTACCTCTTCAGTTCACTGTTATACTTTTCCTGTCCAAGCAAAATTTTACAGGCTGCTTGCTCAAATAGAAAAATAGGGGGTTCACAGTCATGTAAGCAAAACAAAGTGCTTCCTACATATGCATTCAAAATTATTTAAATACCAGTAAATGTTGAATAAAGAATAGGAACCTGGAGAGGCTTTCAGGCTCCAGAAGATATATCAGTAGATTAAATACATACTGTTAGACTTGAACTTAGGAGAGGCAAATTCACTAGCTAGACTTTTAAAACATAACAGTCCAAAAGGAATAAAACCTGCAAAGTAGTTCTAATTAAGAAAGTGTATTTGTTGCATGTGGATTCTGCAGACTTGTGTTGCAAAAATTTAACTGAAATATTTTTCAATCTTTCCAGGATTTGATATGCACTCTGTTAGGCATCTCTCTTACTTCTGCTTGGTATTAAAGGAATGTTATCCTTTTTCAAGAGGAAATAAAGACATGCAGATGGATTCTGATTTTTACATAGTTATTCATTTGCCTGTGTTGTCTTTCAAGTTGGTCAGAACAGTTTGAGAGGTTTTTTATTTTTAAGTTAATAAGTTATATAGTAAGTTTCATCTTTTATTGAAGAATAGGATAACAAAATTGTGGTTTTTCACTGTTTTAAAAAAAAGTGTATTGAAAGACAAATTTTACAAACACTTTCATAAGCAGCTGCTGCCACAGATTTCCATGAGAAGAGCAGGGAGAGTTTCATCTGTCCAGGTGGGCATTCTGGTCTTCAAAAACTGAAGTTTTTGGCTATGGAGCTAGGAGGAATAGTTGGTAAGGCTCCAGAATTAATTTCAATTCCCCAAATAAATTCTTCCTAACTTTTTATTCTAGTTTTATGCTAATTGTCTTCCAGTAGGTGTCATTTGAATTACTATAATTATCTGTAGAGAAGTCCTGTATCTTTTCTTTTTCCTACAAGTCTCAGTACATTTTGTGGAACTTTGCTGAACAAGGCTTGAAAATTCAAGTGTTCTGGAAACTCAGTTTGCTTTGTTGCAACTTGTTCAACAAATTTTTTTAGCATTTTGTTCTGATAGGTTTTTAAACATATCTGCAATCTTTGTCTGGGAAAAGAAGGGTATTTTATTTGCTCTGTAAAGTGGAACAAAATTTGATTGTTAATGGGTATTAGCATAGGTCAAGAGAAACTTGTATGTTAATGATACTGAATGAAATTTTACAGGCTGTAATACAGTTTTCCTGTATTGTGTGTACCTTTAGTAGTTCTATGCTGGATAAAGGACAATGCAAAATAATAAACTGATAAAACTGGAGACTCAAGACAGGTATGCTAAGTAAAATACTAGGGTTCATTCATGTTCAAAAATTGCTTAGTTTTAATGGATATATGATCTTCCTTTGGATGTTTGATTAATACAGATTTTCATATTGAGTTCCTTGTGCTTGAGTTACTATAGTAATGTTGTCAAAATCACATACTTGCTTAAGAAAATGTTCTCTCCAGTTTATATTTCAAAAACTTAAGAATATTGAGGTAAAAAAATACCTGTGGAATTAAAAACATGGCCTGTGCAGTGGTTAGTAAAGATGGATAAAAAAGTGGCTGATTATCTCTCACTGGCTTTCTGAGGTTAGGCTGCCACACCGTTGGTTACCAAAAATACTGGTTTCACTTTTCCCTGTAACCAGTTGCCATATTGCCACAGTGATATGTAACTGAAACTGGGAGAGGAAGTCATGAGTCAAAGAAGGCAGCTGTGAGATTTGCTAATATGTTAAAAGCACATCTCTTACATTGACAAAATCTATTTTATGCATTTCTGTAAAAGGTGAGGAAGCAAGGACTGAGTAACACACTCAGCTCTCTGAATGCATTGACCAGTGCATTAAGGGTGTCATCCTTTACAGGCCAGATTATCTATCCAGTGTCTCCATGTGAGGGGACTGTAGGTGCTATTTCAGACATTTGGTTCAAAGGGAGCTTTGCCTGTTAAAGACAAGCAGGGAGTTGATATTCCCATTTGTAGTGCGCATCAGTGTTTTACAGGGCTGGGGCTGGGGAAGTAGTTCTGGCTCACTCAGTTGGCTGTGACACAATTAAAACTGTTCTGAAAAATGTTTTTTCATCTGTGTAGTTTTGGCATGTAGCTCTAAAGAAACAAAAACAAGAATCAGAATGACTGCTAGTGCTAAAACATCAAAAGGCTGCAGTGGTCATCAGCTTGAAACCTAACGTTTCTTTTGAGACCAGCTAGATAGTAGTCACTGAATATCATTGGAACAGTCACCTTTTTAAGAATTTTTGAATTCCTCTGTCAATGTACTTTGTTTTAAATAACTGGTAAGTTGGGGGAAAATGATGTTTTTTTTCTCCCAGTAGTTGATATGCTTGACTTGCCTTTAGAAGATAATACAGAAAGCTGTTCTTTTTCGATGTGCTTATACTGGAAAAAGGGCTAGTGTGAACAGATTCCTTAGCAAAAAAATGCCTTTGCTGAGGTGTTTTTTGTAGTTCTGGGAGGTGCCCCAAGTTCTCTAAGCCTTGCCTCCTCATTGGGGATTTATCAGTGTACTGTAGCAATTAATACTGTCACATCTAAGTCAGATCCTAGATTGCAAAATGATGAAGTCTTTAAACAGCTCTCCCTTACCTATCCCAAATACATGCCTTTTTTTTTTTATTCTTCAGGGGGGTTTTATTACATCTTTGATAGGAAAAAAAAAAGGAAGTAGAATGTATGGAAAATTCATTTAAGTGGCGGGAGCTTCAAAATCAGTACCCAGTCTGTGCATCTTGAAGGGTTCTACAGCAACATGGTCTCATTTCCCCAATACAACTACAAAATAGTTGTATTGCCCAACAAAATGTAAGGTGCTTTGGACAGTAATAATCTGCCTGGAAGTATCAGATTAAGCAAAAGGATGGTTGAAGAGCTGTGATCTAGGTAGTGGGTGGTTAGAGTCTAATAGCAGATGTAACAACCTGCTAGCACTAAGTTTGTAGTGTAGAGGCTGTGTAGATACCTGCCACATAAAGAGTTTCAGAGCTCTGTATTTTGACAAGTTTATAGCTGCTACCCGTGTGTGTTGTTTAAATGAAATACTTGGTTTAATTTAGAGGGGAAGGCACAGACGAGTAGTTTCCAACTACTTTTAAAGTAGTTTGTGCACTCCAAATTACCTTCTGTCTATTTATATTTTGAAAGTTGGAAAGGGTCTTCTGTGAACATCTTTCTTGAGCTTCTTCTAACACTCTGCTATTATAATTATATATGAATAGAATGGTTTGTTATGTGAATTGGCAAATGTACTTAAAGCTGTAGCTAAAGATGTTTGCTTAGTCTTGCCACATCTGATGGGCATGAAGCCAAAGCACCTTTCTTTATGTTATGATTCTCTGATCTTTCCAAATAGCTGTGTATTTGGCTGTGCTTTTTTTGACTTGGTTCAGTAGGTTTTACCGTTTCCAAGAGATTTGTGAAAGCAATTATTTGACTTTGATTGCATTCTATAATTAATTGTAATTATGTTGTTTGAAGTTTACTAGGGTCACATCTGTTCTGTATTGAGTAAATCTTTGTGGAGCCTGTGTCTGCCTTCCAGTGAAAGATGTACAAGACAGTCTGAAGTCCATCTGCAGACCTAAGCTTTAAATTAAGCTAGAATTTTTCAAGAATGCCTAACTAGCTTAGTTATTAAGTAAAAAAAAAGTCTTTGAGAAACCAAAGGACACAATGGCACTTTATTTTAAAGAAAATCTGGGTTTGCTCTGCCTTTACCTGGTGATGACTGAAAACTTTAGCTATAGTTAGTAGCACTGAATAGACCTATTGCACCTTATCTTCTACACAGGCCAAAAAACCCCAGGGACAGATGACTTTTGAAGTCAAAGTACACTCACTTCTATGTTAGCCTGAAAAATATTTAGTTTTCCAGGTATTCTTAAAAAACCATTTTACCCAAGGCTTACTTCTAACTTTACATTTTTCTTTAGGTGTTTTGACTGCTTAACTTTTATCACTTACCTGCAAAGCTGCTTTCTTCCTAATACAAAAAGGGGAAAAGTAGAAAAACATTAGTACGCATATACAATTGTGATTCTTGTTTAAATGTCTCATGGTACTGCTCTACAAATCAGATACTTCTTGAGTTAATATTTGCTTGGTTTAGTAATAAATCTTGGAGAATATGCAGTAAACCCTCTACTATCAATTTTTCTAGAGTTCTGCTATGGGTGGTAGTAATATTCTGAGTGAAGAATTAACAGATTTCTTTTGTCATTGTTACTGTCCTTTCTGTAACTGTTTTACATCCAGCTCTCTTTCCAGCTCACCTCTGTCCTCAGATGAAGGAACCATCTCTTGCAATGCAGGGGGTTGGTAGCTTGGACATCTTGTGTTTATTTTACAAGGGCTGCCACTGGTTGCAAATATCAGCATTAGCATACAAAGAGAAAATATTTTCATTCTATAGCTATTAGCTTTTTCTAACTTCTATTTTGCTGTAATTTCAAGATATTGTAGGCACAAACAGCTGAAGATTTGTTTCAGATAAGCTTTCTTTTCCATATGTTTTCAGAAGCCACTGTCGTGTTTGAGACTTGGTTATCTAACATCATTATTTGAAAAACAGGAATCATATTGTTGTGTACGATGTTCATAAAGCACTTTCCTTGAGTATTTGTAAAAAAGTATATGCATATACTTTTTTTGTTAAAAAGCAACTTCAGAGAAAATACTGATTGATTTTGATCAAAATATTTTGTTAACTGTTTACATTGTCCTCACGTCTTCTCTGTTTGGTTATTTTGTTGTATGTGTGGGGTAAAATAACAATTGTTCCTGTGTTTTATATTTTTTGTTTGGTTTATTTGTCAGAAATTTAATATTAATAGAGTAATACAAGGCTTTCATTGCATGTTTTTATGGGAGGAGTTTGAAGATGTATTGTCTGTAAAATAAACTGCTAATCTTTCTGTAGGTGGCAACAAATGATCTGATGATTTTCATAGTGGTTTGGAGCTTTTTATCTGATTTCATTTTCAATAGGAAAATCAACTGCACATAAAGCTTTATTCTCAGCCCTAATCTGGGATTGCTCTTCCAATAATGATTACAAAAAGATTGGTTCCCTTTAGCTTTATAAAGTATGTTAATGTATGTGGTAGAACCTGCAATGTCAAGCAGATGCATTTGGTTGTAATTTACTGCTCAGAAATAATTGAACTGGAAGGGATCTTACTGAAAGAAGTTAGTAATATAGTGATTACTTCTGGTTTTACAGTGTACATTCATATATATGCGAAGTTTATCTTCCATAGATAAATATGTTTTATGCTTTGCTGTGAAAAATACAATATCAGTTTTTCCGTGTTTTAGATTAAATAAGATTATGAATCAGGTGGCCATTCAGCGAAAGAAGCATTTTGTTGAACGAGTGCACAGTTACTGGTTGCTTAAAAGACTGTCTAGGAATGGTGTTCCACTCTTGAGAAGGCTGCAATCCAGTTTACAGTCACAAAGAAACACACAACAGGTATGTGACATACTTTTTATTTATAAGAATAAATTGGAAATTTTCTCTTTTATTGAGTTAAAAATAAACTAGGAAGCCTAGCACAAAACTTTTTTTTACTCAGGACTGAATAAATTCTTTACCCTATTCTGAAGTAATATTACCTATTTTGGGAATTGGCAATTATCTAATACTTTTTAATATGTGAGATGTAAAAAAAAAAAAATTGTGCAGCTTTTTCTTCTGTTTTGCTTAAATGTTTCACAAAAAATGCTATCATCACAAATATCATAATGCCATTATTCTTTGATAAGTGTTGTAGTTTTTTGGAACCCATTAATCAGTGTACTGTCAGATAAAAAAATAAGTTATTTTAAATTCATCAAAAGATGCAAAGCAGATGTCTTATTTGACACTTGACAAAAATGTGGATTTTAACAGGGTAAAGGTTAGACAGCTAGTTTACAGTTTTCAAATTCAGATGTGTATTGCCCACCTTGTTCGGTAATAACAAAATGGAAGTTGTTGATGAAGTTCAAAGACCTGTTTGAGCTTCTGGTTTTGCTTTTGACACAGTTAAGTGGGATTGTAGACAAGCTTAAGTTTAGTTGTACTCTCCTATGAATAAGTTGCTGTAAAACATCAAAACACCAACTCCAGGTGGTCTGTTTTGGTTTCAAGTTACTGGAGAGCTTCAAAAATAGTTAAAACTTCTGAATTGTGTGGGTCCTTGCATGTAGACTTTGAAATGCTATGAAACATTGTGATGTGGAAACTTTCACTCCATCCGAGTTACCTTTTTTAATGGAATGGAATGTGTAGGTGGGTGTGTTCTTTCTATTCTGGCACTTGACTTCCTGTAAATAGCTTCTAAAATGTAGGAATTAATTTTATAATAATTTACTTGTATTAAGTTGATTTTTTTTGCCCCTCTGAAATGGAACAGTTATTTTTGTTAGAATTGTATTTCTGTTTGCTGATTTTGTAGTCATAAAAAATACTGTGGTCAACACTGCTTCCTAATTATTTGATCTGTCTTGTTTGTGTGTGTTTAGTTTTTTTGCTTTTCTTGTGAAAAAACTAATTAATAATTTCCAGAATAATTGAGATTGGAAAGGACCTCTGGAGGTCATTGTTGGATACAACCCCACTGCTCAAGCAGGGCCACTTAGAACAGGCTGTCCAGCACCATGTCCAGTTGGCTTTTGAGTTATCTCCAAGGGTGGAAACTCCACAACCTCTCTGGGCAGCTGTGTCAGTGCTTGGTCACCTTTACAGTTTAGAAAAAACAGAGTCTTCAGATTCTTCTTACTTTGTGCCCATTGCCTCTTGTGTTGTCACTGGGCACCACTGAACAGAGCCTGGCTCCATCTTCTTGCCTCCTCCCTTCAGGTATTTATGTGTATTGGTGAGATTTCTGCCCCTGAGCCTTTTCTCCTCCGGGCTAAACAGTTCCAGCTCTCTCAGCCTTTCCTCATAGCTGAGATTCTCAAATTCCAGTTACATGGACTCCTTTTAGGTGAACTTTGAATATAAATCAACCACTTGTTTATCTTGTTTTCATTGTTTCTATATCGCTCCATTTTGAAGTTTGATTAATTTTTTACTTCTGCATGAGAGGTTCTGAAGAGTGATACCTGTCAGTTTACCTAATTAGTGTTTCCTAATAATAGTTGAAATTAATTTATTCAGACAATAAACTTCTTTTTAAATGAGCATGAGTCCTTATAAAATACTAAAGGCAAGCACAAGAGTGTGGTGCTATTGTGGCAGTGTAGAACTAGACCATTGTTAGTGTGTGAAAAAAATTACACGAGCCAGTTTTCTTCTGGGATGGCATGATAAGGGTGCAACATTACTATATATTTAAATAATGACTATCACAATAAAACTATTATTGTAATTGATATTCCATTAAAATAAAATAGGCCTTTGATATGAGCATTTTAAAATTCAGTTGCCTGCTTACTTCGATACAAACAGTAGTTCTTTATTTTCTTTTCTAATTTGAGAGTGATTCTTAAATAAGGAAATAATGTATTCTAAATAAATTGGAAGCTGCTTATATTGGTCTGTTGAAAAGTTTGTTCTTTTGAAAAGTAAAATCTAGTTTCAAGGTGGGCTGAGTATTAAATGAAGTCTGTTGATGAAAAATACGTAGTTAGTGCTTTTCATTGAGTAGCAAGTGTCCTGTGTATGACATTGTGTCTTTTCCAGAGCACTTTCAATAGCTATTTATTAAAGCAGTCGTAACTGCAAGGAAATTAATGTATTTTGTTATTCCCAAGTGTAAACCAATTTGTAACTAAGACAATACGCAGCAATGGCATTAGCTGTTGTGAAAACACCTTAAAATTTTTTGATAGGCATGATTATTTTTTTTCATTTCAGTCCAGATGGGAAAATTCTTTTTATTTTATGAGGGGTCA
The DNA here is from genome assembly GCF_023055355.1 of Agelaius tricolor. Lineage (NCBI taxonomy): Eukaryota > Metazoa > Chordata > Aves > Passeriformes > Icteridae > Agelaius > Agelaius tricolor. The sequence goes on from NW_027269263.1 coordinate 51,640,045, forward strand.
GAATATCAAGAAACCTACATAGATTTTTCAGTTAACCATATATGAACAGTGATGTAATAAAATTCAGGTTTTTTAAAAAATTGTTATTTAAACAGAAAAGAAGTGTTATAATGACAAACCAAAACCCTGAAAATGGTTTCAGGATGTATGGTGGAAAGTGATTTTGATCCCTCTCTGTTAGGTTACTAGAACAAATTTGGCAAAGGGAGAGGTCTTCATGATCTAGACTTCCTAATAAATGTATTCCAGAGTTCAGTTATTGTATGGTTTTGAAGATCTAAGAGTTCTAAACCAGGCTAAAAGACCTGGACTGCCTCACCATTTGCAGGAGCAAGGAACTCTGTAAGAGAATGGTTTGTGCTCTCACTTCTCTCTCCACCTAGAGAAATTAAGGAGAGGTATTTGAATACTCTAATGCTACTTATATCTTCATTATTTTAGTTTTTTTCCCTGAATTTTAAGAATGCTTGAATGAAAATGAGGCACGAAATGTAAGTGTAGAAGCTTGCTGCTGCTGTAGTGATGTTAGTTTAAAGCCACTGTGAGAAGAAATAAAAGAGAAGGTGCTGATGACTTAAGATCACACCTGCACTGAAGATTTCATTAAGAACACAAGTTGCAGCCACTAAATGATTTTGTCTGATTGCCATACAAGTCCAGCAGAGCATGCTAATAAAACTAATTGTATTGCTTCAGTTTTATCACTGTCATTCTATTTTTGTTTGTATCATATTAAGGCACAGTCTCTCTAAGGAGTGAGGCTGTTCTCACACATTCACATCCAGCATTAGGAGGGATATGGTGCTACACTGACAGTGTTCCTGCTGGTGTGGAGACACTGGTAGCATACTAATGGTGAGACGAGTTCTCAGCTGCTGCATGTTCTTTGTGTAGACTTAAAAATGTTTTCCTCTTCCCTCAGTATTAACACATAGGTGATACTCTAGGTAATACTTAATACTATGTTCAGCAAGAACTAAGTCCATTGGAAAATCATAGACTCACAGAATGGTTTGGAGTAGAAGGGTCCTTAAAGATCATCTAGTTCCCACCCTGCTGCCATGGGCAGGGACAGCTTCCGCTAGACCAAGTTACTCAATGCCCCACCCAACCTGATCTTGGACACTGTCAGGGATGGGGCATTAACAGCTTCTCTGACCAATCTGTTCCAGTGTCTCACCACCCTCACAGTCAAGAATTTCTTCCTAATATCTAATCTAAATTTCCCTTCTTTCAGTTTTAACTCATTTCTCCTTGTCCTAGCAGTACAGTTCCTGATGAAGAATCCCCCTTCAAACGAGAATTTCTTTATAAATTTTTCTTGTGTCATCAGCCAAATGAAACTTGGTGGTTGTCAGGACAGTTGTAAAAAGAGGGAAGAAGAAGAACTTTCCTACCAGAAAGTTCTATGTCAAAAAGCTAAAAAATTTGAAAGAAACTCTTTATATTTTAAGTTTTTACCGGTTGGTTGTTGGAAACCATTGCATTGTGCTCTCTTCAACTTTCACTGATCTTTTAATCTAATTAAGGTATGTGTTGTATATCAGAAAATAAATAGGTTAGGGCAAAGGAGAGTTATTTAGCTATTAAGCTGTAAACTGTCTGCCAGCATTACTTTGCATAGAAGTGTCAAAAAAATTGGAGGCTTGCTATTAATCTCCAAACCAGAGTGCTATTCAGAAAGGTAGTGTATGTGTGCAGAAAAAAAAGGGAGGCAGGGTGCTTTTGATATTTTGGGTCACATCTCCAGATTGACAAGTATGTGCCTATTATAGGGAATGAAATTAGTAAAACAACTGATTCAGGTAAAATATTTTTATTTTATTTGAGTGCAACTGCACCTTGAGGTTCAGCCAAGTACTTAAATGTCTGATAAACAATCTAAGGCCTGCTGTAACATTATTTTTTCTTGCTGTATTTAAGTTTCCTGACCCACCCTAGAACTAGTACACTTTGTTGACTTAGCTTTCATCAGGCTCGGTTCTCCAATTTCTTAAATTATGCAGTTAAATAGGGCAAAAAGCAGGCTCTGAGTGTTTGCAAGCAAAGGGATGACAAGCTTGCTACTTCTGACAGTTTAATTTTGGTTCTGACAAACAGGAGAACTGAAAAAATTGTACAACTAAGAGTTGGGTTGCATTTCCGCACATGAGGTTTATACTCAGAGATGAAGGGGTTTAGGAGACTAGTGCTTAGTGGCATAGACTTCCTGTTTCAGTGAGTCTCAGAATTTTAAGGAATTGAAAGTTCCTGAAAATATTAATACTATTAACTGTCAAAATTTACTTTGAACTATTCTGACCCCAGCAGTTACATTATCGAGTCTATGTAAAGATTTAACTCTTTAAAAGAAATTACAACTGTCAGTTATAATTGTCATTGGGAAAGGGAACTAGAAGTTTCTAGCTCCAGTTTTTAGGTTGTTTTTTGTTATTTTGTTTTTTTTTTCCCCTTAATGAAAAGAAGAACAAACTGTTATTTCTGGATAGGTATATTCTAGTGCAGAAATAGTTGATATTTTAAGTATTTTCAACTTCAGTGAAGTCAGAGATTTGAATAATACTAAGCTTTACCTTTACAAAGTACATGAAGCAATAAAATACAACGCAGATGATAGAATTATAGCACTGGCAAATCTATTAGATAATGTTTTTAAGCTTCCAGTTTTTGTAATTCTATTTTTAGAGCCAACTATCTGAAAAATGGCACAAACGTCCTTTAGAGGACCTATGGTACTCCTAAATTATTCTTCTCTTAAGGAATTTATGGCTTTTGGTGTAATAATTTGTAATGTTTGTTCATCTCCTTAGCCACTTTCCTTTATTTCTCTGTCTTCTATCTATAAAAGCTGACGGAATTTACTTGTTTTGTTTTAGGTTTTAGAACACCCTCCTAGGTGACTTAACAAGTATATATTGCATTCTGCTAGTTACGGGCAAGCATGCAAAGTTTTGGATATCTCTCAGATATGCTTTTATAAAATACTAGTTTTTCAAATGTAATAATTTTCCAAAGGAGCTGTTTCTTTCGTGTAATTGGTACTAATATCAGGAATTCAGTTTCTTTATGGCCTCATTTCTGATGAATTACCAAAACCATTTGAATCCTGGAAGTAGTATATTCTAGTATCCTTCCTTTTCCTTATGAAAAATAGTAAAGGCAAACAAAACACTGAGTTTTGTATGTACTAATCAATCTAAATACTACAAGTGTTTAAACATTACTCACTCTGAAAAATGTGTAAATTAAATTATTTCATCCATTTCCCAAAAGGGTGTATTGCTGCATTGCTGCATTATTCACCTGCAATACTATTTGAAGTACTATATTATCTAATAAACAGCTTTTCATTTCCTGTCCTTACAAGCCATAATTATTTTGTTTTGTTACAAGGGTGTCCTAGTTCTGCTGGGTGTGAGGGACATGGACTGTGTTGACCACATGAGTAATTTGTTTCTGCCAGGCTGGAGCTTCTGAAGAAACTGGTGTTCTTCATCTAGTTTGGATTTTGATGTGAAAATCTTGTATTGTATTTTGCAGTATGTTGTATTTCTTGGTTGCTGTTGGCTGAGTTGCTTCTTCTGATGGCAATAGCCATTGCCATAGGATTGCTTTCTAGTTTAGATTTTATTTTCAATTAAACCCTTGAGTAGCTCTGGAAGATACCCTGACCACAGATTTTCTGTTTTTGCAGCATGAAGCTTATGAGCAAGTGCCATAACTTGCTCACAGTAGATTCTCCTTTCATGTGCATACGTTTTGTAGTTGTATAGAACTATCTTATAAAAAGAGGTATGCATTTTTCTTTTCATGAAAATGTTTTGATTCTTTTCTTAGAGAGAAGATGATGAAGAAATGCAAGCCTTAAAAGAAAAATTGAAGTACTGGCAAAGGCTGCGCCATGATCTTGAAAGAGCACGTTTATTGATAGAACTTATACGTAAGCGTGAAAAATTAAAAAGAGAACAGGTAAATGCAGCACCTTTTAATTTGGTGAAGCTTTTCTGAAGGAAAGATAATTTAAGTATTCTCACATTTTTTTCAGTAGGTCAGCTGTATTTTAATCCTTACCTCCGGTCAAGTAACATATGTACATGCTGTGCACTCAAACTATTTAAAATATTTAAAGTTTTCATAGAATGGCTTGGGTTGAAAGGAAAGATTAAGGATTTTATAGTCCAGTCCCTCTTCAATAAACAGGAACATCTTCAACTAGGATCAGGTTGTTCAAAGCCCCATCCAATCCAACCTTTAATTTTTCCAGGGCACCACCTCCCTGGGCAACCTGTTGTTCCAGTGCTTCACCCTCATGTAGAAATTTCTTCCTTATATGTAGTCTGAATCTACCCTCTTTTACTTTAAAACTGTTACCCCTTGTCCTGTCACTACAGGCCCTACTAATCAGTTTATCCCCATCTTAATTATAAAGCTTCTTTAAGTACTAAGAGGCTGCAATAAAGTCTCATTTGGACCATCTCTTCTCCAGGATGAGCAAACTCATTTCTCTCAGCCTTTCTTCAGAAGAGAGTTCCAGTCTGATCATGTTTGTGGCCCTCCTCTGGACTCACTCCAACAGCTTTGTGCCTTATGATGGGGGCTGCAGAGCTGCATGCAGCAGTCCAGCTGGGGCCAAATGAGGGCAGAGTGGAGGGACAGAATCACCTCCCTTGACCTGCTGGCCACACTTCTTTCAATCCAGCCCTGGATGCAGTTGACTTTCTGGGCTGCAAGCGTACTCTGCCCGCTCACATTGAAGTTTTCATCCACCAGTACTCTCAAGTTCTTGACAGGGCTGGAGCTATTCATCCCTCAGCTGGTACTGATACCTGGGGTTGCCACAACCCAGGTGCAGGAGGACCTGGAATTCGACCTTGTTGAACCCCATGAGATTCCCATGGGGCCCACTTCTTGAGTTTGTCCATGTTTGGATGGGATCCTGTCCTTCAGGTGTGTCAACTGCACAATTCATTATGGTGTCATCTGCAGATTTGTTGAGAGTGCACTTGATCCTTTGGTCTCATGTCATTGATGAAAATACCAACTGTACTCCTGGTCCCAGTACAGACCCCTGAGGGACACTGCTCATTACTGATCTCCATCCAGAGTCCAAGCCATTGATCACTGCTGTCTGGATGCAGCCATCCAGCCAATTCCTCACCTGTGGAGCAGTCCACCTATTGAATCCATCTCTCTTCAGTTTAGAGAGGAGGATGTTGTTGAGGACCATGTCAGAGGCCTTAGAGAAGTCCAGATAGATGACATCTTCCCTTGTCTGCTTTAAAGAATTACTCCATCATAGAAGAGCCACTAGGTTGGTTAGACCACTAGGTTAGTTAGGCAGGACTTACCCTTTGTAAGGCTGTGCTGGCTGTCCTGAATCATCTCCTTGTGCCCCACATGGAAGCTTTGCCTTGTGAAGTTATCCATAATGCACTCCAGGAGTCTCCTACAGCTCGTCGTGCTACTTTTCCAGATGTCAGAGTGGTTGAAGTCCTCAACAGGACAGGAGCCTGCAAAAGCAGTGCCTGTCTGTAGCTGGAGCAAGAAGGCTTTGTCAATAGGCTCCCCTAGATCTGAAATAAATACCAACCACGGGGTTCCTTCTCTCACCTTGGTGCCTAAGCTTTCAACCTTCTCGTGGCTTTTTTTGAGACAGCTCCTCACAGTATATTCATTTCTCAGTGTAGAAGGCAACCCCACTGCCCCTTGGTATGCTCTTGGCCCTTCTGACCAGCTTCTGACCATCCATAGTCACACTTCAGTCATGGGATTCATCCCACCAAATTTCAGTAATGGAAATTGGGGTGTGGCTCTCTACCAGCCCTGTGACCTCCACCTCCTTCTGTTTCTTGCCCTTACTGTGTGCATTGGTATAGAGAAATTATTTAAGAAGACATTCTCTTAGACTTGGAAAAATGATTGGTTTCTGAAGTACTGTAGAAGATTTGATCTATTCAGGTTTTCTCAATACATGTCCATATACTTAGTAGCACTTTTATCCTTCTGTCACAAAAAAAGCAAAAATAAAAGCTGCATCTGAAGTCCTACAGCATTCTACAGTTAACGTTGCCAGGAGGAGAGATTTGAGGAAGTGATAATGCAAAAAGATAAAAGTGTACATGAAAACTGTGAACGCAAAATGTTTGCACTTAGGAGCTTTTAATGGTCCTTATTTGTAAAAACACCATTTCATTTTTACTTGTGCAAACTGTGAACATTCATTGCAAGCTAATAGAATTTGTCCTTCTGGAGTGGTTTCTGGAATTCTATGCATCATTCACGTGTATTCACATATCACTTGCTTTACACATGTATTTATATGTGTGTACTTAATGTATGCATGTTTGCTTATACTTATTTACATCTATATATTATATATAGGTACACACACCTTTAATCTTTCATTAAGAATTTACTTTAGCCATAGCAAAACTGTTTGATTGTTGATAACTCTTAAAATGGCTTGAAAATTAAGCTACAGAGGAGTTGAAATAGTGTCAAAAATAAAAAAATAAATTCTGAAGGATATTGAAGTATTTGAAGATGTTGATTCTGTTTTTTGAAATAATTTTCTTGGAATTTATGTAGAGCACTGTCTTTCCAATTACTCTTTGTTTTGGTCTTGTGTAGCCTGTAAATCAGATCCTCTTTTTAAACTTTAAACATAGCAGTACAACTGAAATTTAATTTGAAACATTACCTTTGAATTCTTACTATTTTCACATTGTTGGTAAATTGTGAAGCTGCTATTATGTAGCATCTTTTAAAAAATACATTTAAAAGTGGAATAAAATTCTTACATATAAAATACAAATGTGAGTTTTGGGAAGCTGGAGCTGAAGGAACAAGGATGATGTTTTTTCTTACAAAATCATTAGCTGAAAACCTCTGTCAGATAAATGCCAACTGAGATATTGAAAGTAGTATTGAGTACATTTAAGTAAATGAGTACTACTCATTTACTTAAATGTATTTATATTTTATATCTTATTTAAAATAGTATACTATTGCTGCTAAACAACTTTAATACAGTATGTTAAGGGAAAATGCTCAGTTGGATAACTCTTACTTCTTTAGGTCAAGCTTGAGCAGGTTACTATGGAGCTTCAGCTTATTCCATTCACTGTACTTCTGCGATCGGTTCTGGATCAGCTGCAGGAAAAGGATTCTGCTCGTATATTTGCTCAGCCAGTGAACCTTAAAGAGGTATGTTTGCAGCTGTGTTTCCTGGTGTTTACATGTGGCTTGGTGGCACTTAAGTACAGGAAACAAGTCATTACATGCAGAGTTAGAAGCAGTGTTAGCTTTTAATCTTTATTCTGATAATTAACATTATGAGTTATGGTCTGCTGCTATAAAAGCCTTTTTATGCTTATGTAGCAAAATAATTTCTGGGAAATACTTGTATGGAAATATCCCATCCTTATAGAATGTTGAGTACATACTGATACTTTTCAGTAGGACAATTTTGGTAAGGCAAATTCAAAGGATATCAAAAATTGCAGTGCAGATACTGTGTTCTTACTTGAAGGTGAAACTAGACAGACTTAGAGTATACATGTGTGCGTTTGTGCATATACTGCATACACATCTGTTTATTATATTTAGAATCATTAAGGTTGAAAAAGACCACCAAGATCATCAAGTCCATATTGACCTAATAGCAGTATGCCGACTAAGCCATATGGCAAAGTGCCACACTTCCATGGATGGCCACTGCACCACTTCCCTGAGGAGCCTGTTCAATTTTTAACCACCCTTTCAGTGTAGAAATCTTTCCTAATATCCAACCTGAACTGCTCCTGGCCCCACTTGAGGCCATTTTCCCTTGTCCTATCACTAGTTGCCTGAAAGTATATATACTATATAAAACCACAGAATTCTCAAGAGAAAGTAGTTTCAGCATCTCTTAGTAGAGCTCAGACTTGTTACCTGAGATGCAGAATATTGTAATATCTAAACTTCTGTTGGCATGCAAATGTTTGCACTATCTAGATGTGCAATTCTAAGCTACATCTTCATTGTCTTGTATTGAGGTGTTACAAGATACGTTTACAAAGTAAATCAGGTACTAACTAATGTTACTTTGCCTGTAATAAGACAGTTTTACCCATTTGTGTTTTAAATATTTATTCAAAGGTTCCAGACTATTTGGATCATATTAAACATCCTATGGATTTCTCTACCATGCGGAAACGGTTAGAAGCTCAAGGCTATAAAAACCTCACTGAGTTTGAAGAAGACTTCAATCTGATCATAGATAACTGTATGAAATACAATGCAAAAGACACAATATTTTATAGAGCTGCAGTGCGGTTAAGAGATCAAGGAGGCGTAGTTCTCAGGCAAGCCAGGCGAGATGCTGAAGGGATTGGTTACAACAATGAAACTGGAATGCACTTACCAGAACGGCCTAAACTTGAGTCACCCCAGCCTTTCTCTTGGGAAGATGGTAAGATATTTTTCAATTATTTTGGAAAGTTGCATTCTTCATTGCATACAGCGTGTATGTTCCACACAGATGTTTAGGATTGTTGCTGTCCGGTTTGCTAGCTAGATTCTCCACCCCCCCATTAAAAGCATTGCTTGAAAGAGTCTGGTGTTTCTATTCTACCAGATCTGTCCTAAGTCATCAGTGCTACCTGGATTCTGATTTTGGCAGTGTCAGAGCCTAATTCAACAATTTACGTGGAAAAGGTTTTTAAGTTGAGTGCTTTCTTTCACATGATCATATATGCTTGTAAAGCATGGAAAATGAATACCAGTGTTCATAAACTTCAGCACATTCCTGAGTAACCTACTTGAAAAATTGAGCACATTTGTGATACTAAGAATTAAATAGGGTTTTTTTGACATACACATGAGTTTTCTAAGGTTTGGCAGTGGAGAATAATTAACACATTTCTTTTATAACCATAATTTTGTCCTTTTCTTTAACAAGAAGCAATTAATCTGTTAAAGTGGGAAGGATTAATTATGTCTACCCTTCTGACCTTTTATTTCTTTGCTCTACTGCTTAGTTTTTTTGATCAAAATGCTGATTAAGAAAAATAGTAACTGTATAGTAGGAATTAATTTCAGTATTTCTGACTATAATCTAAATAGTTTTTTGACAGTATTTTTTATTTTGGCATGCAAATTCAGTTTTTTTCCTTTTGTTGTATTACTGTTCTGAGGATATTCTGGGAAATGCTAACACGTTTTCAATTGTACGTGTTTTGACTTCAGTGGATAGATTACTGAATCCTGCAAACAGAGCACATATGTCCTTGGAAGAACAGCTGAGAGAGCTGCTAGAAAAACTTGATCTCACCTGTGCAATGAAATCCAGTGGGTCAAGGAGCAAAAGAGCAAAGCTGTTAAAGAAAGAAATCAGCATTATTCGCAACAAACTCAGTCAGCAACACAACCAAGCTCCTCAAATAGAGTCAGGTATTGGAAGTTTCGAGGAAGAAAGTGCAGCATTAGAACAAGATGGAGAAGAAGAAGGTAAGATTGTAAACCAGGTTTAAATGAGTACTGGTCTGAGCTGCTTCAGTCAGGTGCTGTGATGTGAGTAATAGTGTGAATTAAAGAATTTGATTAACTAATATTAAATTTAAAATACTGATTTTAAAATTAAAATAATAGTTTGAAAATATGAAAATAGCTGCCTAATCACAACAAATATTTTAAGAGTAGAATGATCTTCTGAAGAAAACCTTCCTCCATTACTTTTCATGGTAGCAAGGCTCTAAAAACTTAGGTGTTAAAAAACGAAAGTGCAAACAATTTCAGATGAAAAGCAGTTGGAAATGCCTGAGTGGAAAATATCTTTTTACTTTTGGAAATACACTTAAATGTCAAAATATGTATTAGGGATCATGTGAGCCTAGGTCAATGGTACTGAAGACTTTGGCTGTTGTACTGTGTTTGTAGCCTTTTTTATTCACTACTCCAGACTAGGGAGGAGGGTGGGTAGGCTTTGGGGTTATTTGTTTATTTATTTATCTATTTTAAATAAAGCTAACTATTGATAAGACTTAACAAATTTCACGTCGTAGAATCAAGTCAGGCACATCTGCCTACCTCTTCCCCTTTTGCTTCTCTTCCTCCTTAAAACAGTTGTCTCAGAACTGTGTCTACTCTTGGCTAATTGCCATTGAATTCAATGAGAGCACTGTGCTGGAAGGACTAACTTAATAGTTAAATTAAATTTAATATTTGCATTTTTAGCTTTTAAATCGAGTTTCTGAGGTTTTTGTTGCTCATTTTAAAATGATGGAAAGAAAATCTGTCATTTAAGTAAGAATTCTATTGACTTTGTTTCATGATTACCTCTAAGGAACTAAACTTTTTCTTTAGGAGAGTTAAGAGGTGTGTTTCATTTTTGAATTAAGTGCCTTGAAATAGGAGGAGGAAAGAGCTCAAGGGAAAGTGGAAGCATCGTAATAAATAAAATAATCTCTATTTGTTGTGGCTTGATGCTGTCAAAATTTTTGAAAGGTGAAGTCAATTAAATGATTGTCCTTAACTGCCATTCAAACAGTAATTTAGTGTTTAGTTCCAAACAGAACTTGCTGGAGATTTGAGCATTGGTAGAAAAAGTGTACCTGAATCAGCACGTTATCCTGTTCTGAGGTTTTTAAGTGTTCTCAAAATGTTTAATGGTTTGGGTTTTTTAAATTTGGGTATTTTTTTGATCTTTAAGTGATGATGGTATTAAATACAGTTTCTTAGGAATGTGGGGCTTGGCATCTAATGAATCCACAACCTTTTTTTTTACTTGTAGCTTAACATTTTGATGCCACAGCCTTTCACTTCAGCAGTTTTTGTGAAAAAAGTAGTCCAAAGTGAACAGTAGTGGTTTTCTTACATTTAGGGTAGGCTTTTAAAATAAAACATGATGAAAGACATGATCCAGGTTTGATTGGTATGGTTGTTATGGTTCTGATCTAGTGGAGAGTAATAATAATTAATTCAAATTTCAGTTCTTAAAAGGTACATAGAGGAGTAAAGAAAACAAATTGTCCCAAAATAAAAAGAAAAATCCTGTGCCCAGGATCTCTACAGGAGCTGACTTTGATTCAACTCTGAATTACCCCCTTGCAATTTTGTTTCCCGTCTTTGATCATGTGAAAAATACAGTACCAGAATAACACCATGAAATTTAGGTTTTATTTCTAAATAATTCTTAAGTGGTTTTAGGTTCTTTAATCTTTCTGCAAACATTTTCTAATCAGTTGTAAGAAAATCAGAATTTGTTAACAAAGGAAGTCACCGTGGAGATTTTAAAGCACAGGATTTTTTAATGGCCGATAGTCCAAATGTGCTTACCTGACTGTACATTTCATTCTACAGTCTTCCTGAAATATTAGTTACCAATTCTAATACCTGTGTACCTGCAGATGATGTAAGCACAGTCACACTGTATTTTAAAAAACAGTATTTTTAATATGGACTCTGCTATTGTTTCATTAAACCTTAAACAACAGGGTAAAGATTTTTTTTGCACTCAGAAATCATTGATTTCCAAGTGCATATTGCTGGGCCAAAACCAAACAAAATAGACTGCAAATAGAGAACTTAAATGCTTTGGGGTTTTTCACATTCCTTCAGGTGGCATAGAAAATTTAACTAATATTAAATATTTTATGTGATAAAATAAATCACATAAAATAAAATATAAAACAAAATATTTATTTAGCATAAATAGTACAGTAGTGTTATGCAGCTACTCTAGAATAAGTATTTCCTTTCTTGTATTTCAAAAGAGTCTTTTGAAAGCTAGAAAGATTTTAACATCTTTCTGAGTTGATAATTATGGCTTAGGACATCCTTCTATTTGTATTAGGGAATGCTGCAATAGTGGAATGTTTATTTTCTGTCCCATTACTTGTGATGAAAAACTGAAACTACGTTTGTTCACTCACTGTCATGTCACTATTGTCTTTTCTCAGCATGGATTTAGTGGAATTGAATCATACTAAAAAATATAAAAGTGTGGGGGAGAAGGGGAGAAAAATGTTACAGGGTGGTTTTTCTGATTTCTCATATCAAATCTGCATTATCAAGTGTGTTATTTTTCAACTAGTGGCTAATCAAGCTGCATGATTTTGGGGATGTTGGGTTTTTCTTCTCCATTTTTATTACTTTTTCATAGATAAAACTTCAGGTCACAACTGTAAAAAGGTTTTACAAATCATGTCCTTGTGTGGATTTTGTAACACATTTTAGTTCACTCAAGTATAACAGGTTACAAGTACCTTTTTTTTTTATTGGTTAGCTAATAAAATTTTTCATAGGCAGGTAAGGTGAATATTGGTAAGGTGAAGTAGCTAAAAACATATCTTACAAAAACTATTACTTGAATGGCAGTATAATTGCATTTAACAGATAATCATCCACCACCCCAACTTCCTAATGAAAAAATTTTAGTAGTTTTTAGTTAATGAAACTAACATAACTGCATGAGAAGAAGCAAGTACTTATTCAGGTATAAATTGTTAACACCAACTATAGATGTCTTCTTTTCTACCCCTGTTGCATTCCCAGTATAAAAGTAGGAACTACTAACTAGGACAGATTGTTGCTAGACAAGTTTTGGTTTTAAAATGTTATGCTTTGTTTCCAGACAACAATTTATTTGGTGGGCTGCACATTTATAGTGAGTTTTATAATAGACTTTATAACTACAGGTTTTCAAAAATCACACTCTATTTATAATTTTTTCAGGAGATAAATCTCCCCCTAAACTTGAACCATCAGATGCATTACCTCTTCCTTCAAACTTGGAGACTAATTCAGAACCACCAACCCTCAAACCAGTAGAACTCAATCCAGAGCAGAGTAAGCTTTACAAAAGAGTAAAATTTGATAATGAATTATATAGCACTTCCATTCAGAAAGAAATAAATGGACACACTCCAGAACACTTACTTGACAGTAATCTCAATGAGTCGACTGTTTCTGCTGTAGCTGAGTCATCAACTGATGTAAACAGACGTACATCCATTCTCTTCTGCAAATCGAAAAGTATAAGCCCCCAAAAGTCTGCAAAGAACACTGAAACCCAGCCAACTTCTCCACAGCTAGGGACCAAAACCTTTTTGTCTGTAGTCCTTCCAAGGTTGGAGACACTTCTGCACCCAAGGAAAAGATCAAGGAGTGCATGTGGAGATTCTGAGGTTGATGATGAGTCCCCTGTAAAGCGCTTGGATACAGGTAAATGTTTACAAAACTTATTTGAATGGATGCATCTGGAAAGTTAACATTCCTGTTAGTTTTTACCTACATGTGATTGTTAATCTTCAGATTTTAGCACTTGAAACAGGTTGTCCTCGCAGCTGAGTAGTTACAGTTCAGAAAATTATTATTCATTTTTCTGTTGGCCCTTGACAATTAGACTTACTGAACCAAGTTTGGGTTCTCTAGCTTCATGATGCAGTTTTTAAGTACACATATGGATGTATATGAAACCTGTAGGAAAGATAAATTGGCTGCTTTTTTGCAAATTCCCTCTTAAAACTACATGGAAACTGGACATGTGATGCCAAAACTAGAAGGCTTGTAAGCAGGAGCATGAAAAATACCTGCGCCATGTATGATTTCATTTTGCTGAATGTTGCTCCAAGCATATTTTTATATTATGAAACTGATGACTGTGTATGAGGCACTTTGTATATCCATGTATTTTATGGAAGTGTTCAAACCCCAACATATAATGACACTTCATGTGGTTTTTTTTAGTCTGTGCACTTTCAGTAGAATTGAAGGTGAGATTATGCTCTTAATGAGACTTCTCTAAAGGATATTTGAAAGAAATGTTATCTTGATACATTAGGGCAGCACAAACAGCTCAAGACATTAATTATTTCTCTCAAGACATTAATTATATCTTTTCTTAGCACACCATAATTCTCTTTATTTGAGAAATTCATACAAAACCTTTGAGGAAGAAAAGCAGCATCAGGAAATTACTATGGATATTTCCTTACTGTCATCCATGGCCATTGCTATGACTTTAATATTACCTTTGAAATAAATAATCTCTTTCATTGTCATGTTGGGAACCCTTATGCAGGTATGAAAACAGCATGTGGGGGTTTGTCTCTTTGAATGAAAGAGATAGGAGTTACATTTGAACATTAGGTGTGAAGATGTACTCCAAAAGCTGGGGGAGGGATAGGGGGGTTTATTTGGGGGAAAAGGGAAGTATTGTTGATTTTTAGGTTGTTTCTTTTTTGTTTGGTGGGAATTTTTTGTTCTGAATAACAGGATTTTTCGACGTGTGGGACGTTGCGCTTTTTTTTGATTGGTTGGTTGGCTGGGGTTTTTTTTTAATGATCACATGAAGGCACTAATGATTCTAATGCTGGAATCATAGTATGAGAAAATTTTATGTAAGATGCAGTGAGGGGAATTGTTTTTCATTTATATTTTTTGGGTTTTGCTCTGTTTGCCTGTTTAGAAAGCCCCAACCTCCATTCATTTTCCTAACAGCTTGGAAAGAGCATGCAAACTAGACCTGGGTCTTTAGTTCTGAAGTAAGTACCAAGTGAAGGCAGTGTGATGATAGAAATTAGTCAATCTTTATTAATAATATAAAAACCTTGGTTTCCAAATATCTTAATTTGCCAGTGTATAACCTAGATAATTTCATTATGTACCTGGACATAGATTGCATTTTATCACATACAGTGAATCATTTTGTGCTAGACCACACTGGGAATTAGTTCTAATTTCTTGAAATTTTTGTATTAAACATTGTGGATTTTTTCTTTAGGGGAAGAAAAGGTTTTTATTTTGTAGGAAAACTAACTTAATTCTTAAAGGGAAAAAAGGCAGCAATGAAACCAAAACCCACCAGATTTCTGAATACATTTAAATTCAGCCATTTTTCCTTCTCTCTGTGGACTTAGGTGTATGTAGAGCAAATATGCTTTTGATTATCTTCAAAACTAACAACCTAGTTACAGGAATAAAATCCAGAAGTTAAAAAGTTTTTCTATTGTTAATTTAAAACAATTTTATGTAGTCTTTTTCTGAAGCTAGTAAAGATATAAAGAGAATTAAATTTATGTAGAACTAATACTTAGGGGGCATTTATAGTTAGAATTTGTACTTGTTCAAGAAGAGTGAATTGAAACAGTTTGGCCAATTAATATTCACCTGAAAATGTTCTAGTTGTTTTTTAATAGTATCTTGTGTTTTAAGCATATATGGTTCATACAGATGTGGCAGTTTATCAGATCTTATTCCTTTGATTAGTTTGCCTGCTGGCAAGCAAACATTTTGCTTTCACATAGGAAATTTTATTCCTCATGTTATTTTCAAATTTGTGTCTCCACACAAATTTAAGTAATTTGCAGTTGGCAGCTATTTTGAGCTACAGTTCAGCAGGAAACCAGCACAAATGTCAGATACTTAACAAGATTTAAAAACAGTTGAGATTTTTTGTGTATGCAGCTGGTATTGATTCATGTAGATGTCTGTGTTATGATAAAAATGCATTAGGTGATGTATATAGCAATACATTCTTTCTCTTTGGTTATTTTTTACAAAATTTAATCTCATACTACAGGTAAGAATGTTTTTATTCAGTAGAATCCAGCAGAGCTTTTTCTTCCAAAGCCATCCAGTCATAGGAAGAGGCATGCAACAGGCTTCTTGTGTGCATTGACATGAGTTATCAGCTTTGGGGGAAATCCCTGCAGTTGAAAATGAATTCTTGCACAGTTTTCTTTGAATGGTGTGAATATTAACTATCCTTAATTTTACTGAATTCAGAAAAAATCATGATAAAGAACCGCTTAATATGCCAAGGATTGAAATTTTTAACTTGTCAGGAGCTGCACTGTCACGTATTTTTTTCTTTCTTACCTATTTATAGCCAGTATGAGGGTTTTTGACATTATTTAAGGATGTCTTGTTTCTGTCCCTTACTCTGCAGTCTCTTCAGTGTTTCCCCCTTTCTTGTCACTCCTGTATTCTTACATGACAAAGTTCAAAGGAAGACTTTAAAGTTTATTTAGTTGAGTGAAAACACACCTACCTGGTTGTTCATTATTCTTGTAGACTGCTTTTATTGTGCTCTCTTGACTTACATTTGGGGTTGATATTTTTCTAGTTATTTTCAAGAAGGACACATATAGAATCCACTGACACACTCCTTTGTAAGTGTGGTGTCCCACATGCTGTTGGTTTTCATACATAAGATTACTGAAATGCCAGCTCTTTTTCAGAAATAGGGGACTATTGAACAACATGAGTTAGCCTTCAAAGGGAGCTGAAAGCAGTTCATTTCCATACTGTGATCTTTCATTTGTGTATCTTTAAAATATATGAAGCAGGAGTGTAGTGTAATCTTAAATTTAAATTTTCTAGTGTTCTACATTATTACAGAGTACATCTGTCTTTGTAGTTGCTGTGTAGAAACTGACAGCTGCATAGTGGAGACGTGTTTAAAAATTTCCTATACATATTTGATGTATTTTGGGTTTGCTTCACACAGTATCTAGCAACAATTTCCAAAAGAAGATTGTTGGTTTACCGAGGAAATTTTGGTGACATCAGAGATTGATGTATGATTCTTGAAGGTTGGGCATGTCAAGTCTTAACTGTGACAAGTTTAATGACCTTTTCCAAATACCCATTGTATACTTACCTTGCTCTTTTGTTACAAAGATGAATCCTTTTTGTCAGGGAAATATTTGGTGCAGTTATTATATCAGAGAAAAATGAAATTGATTAATGGATAGAAGGTAGATTTTACTGACCATTAAAAATCTGCCTGTATCAGTTGTGTATCAGTAAGATAGCAGATGGAACAAATTATTGTTTCAAGAAACCCTTTTTAACATTGTAAAATGCTAGCTTATGATCAGATTAAATTTGCCTGTGTACTTGGTGTTATTAGTCATCTCTAAGATTTTGTAAACGTAGGTTTTAAAATTCCTAGTTGCTGTTACAGTACTCTCTATTTTAATGAGAAACTAAGTATTTAAAATACACTATCCTAAAACAACCACTGTAACTTACCATAGAATCAGGATTTCAGATAGTGATTATTATAGTATGTTGCATTTCTATTATTTATTGTCCAAATGCAGTAGTAGGAAATTTCAGGGAAGTATATAATTTACTTCATATTTTCGCTTCCAGCTACACAGATTTTCTCAAGGTACTGAAACCCATGTAAACAAGTATTTAGAATATGGATCACTGAAGTAGAATATTCACACAGTAAAAAGCATAGAGTGGGGGAATTTATAATTTCTTAATACATACTTCACATACAGTTATCAGTATACAACAAAGATTCCTTATTAAATCTCTTAGTAAATGTTGGGCTGACTTTGTTTCTGCTCGAGTATTACAAAATGATGGCAAGTAACCTGTATACGAATTCCATTTGCATTTGATAGAGTTTAATATTGTAGTGAGGACTGCTGTTACTTAATTTGATATGATAAGGGTAGACATTGTGTCTGGAGTGAAATGGAGCACAGTTCATTTTTTTGATTCTTGAGCACTTGATTTCTAATGAATATTTGCCTCTCTGGAACACAGGCCCATTTGGCTAAAAGTCAGGCTTCATATGCACAACATTCGTTACCATTCACTAAATGGAGGAAGTGAAAGTAAAACACGCATATCTAAAAAACTTATGTCTTCTAAGTAAATAAAAAACTAAAATAAAGGTTCCTCAGTGGAAAAAAGACCCAAATTGGTATGATTTCTCTTGTGGTTAGCATAGACAGAAATGACAGTACATGTGTGTGTGTGTATGTATGTATATATATATATATATATATATATATATATATATATATATAAAAAATTGATATTCATGAATAAAGTGCAGCAATTTGACTAAATCTACCACAGTCTTGGTTTGTTGTATTGAAATGCATAGTGATTGTTTCATGTGAAGTCTGATTTGAAATTTAATTATTTGAGCACTTAGTGGTGTTCAAGAACTTCAGCTGCCTGACTCCAGGAGGTTTGGAAACATAAAACATTTTATGGTGTATTTGCAAACAAACAAAGTGTTAGAGATTGTGAGGAGGTTATAAAGGCCTAAAAGGAATTATTCTCTGGTTTGTTAAATTTGTCAGTGTAGAGACATGGGGACTACAGGAGTCTGACTGTTCAGTTGTCAAAATATGTTTGGTTAATTGGTCTTCTAGTAGGTTGATAGGCCACTAGGAAATGTAGGACCATTTGCTAAGAAAAGAAAGCAAATTAAGGAAAGAAATTGGGAGGAGGAAAAGAAAAAATAACCCCATTGCATTTCTTAATTTCTTTTTGGCCCACACAACTTAAGCCAGGAGTTCTGCCAGGCCTATGAAAATCTCTGCCAATTTAATTTCTGGGAACATTTTGAGAGATAGGGGAGCAGTTTTGTAATACACATAGAATAAAATAAGTGCATAAGGCAGAAAGAGGGGGTAGGAAGCTATTTTATGCCAATCAACACTCACAGTGTCTTTTAAGAACATAAACACTCCTTCTGGTTTTATTGCATATAAATAATCATAGTATTAACTTCCTGATGATGAAAAATCCTTTTCCTATTTCTTGATTTATGTTATTAAAATAGGGGGAATTTTGAGCAATATAGTTGAGAGTGGTGGGGGTTGATGAACACCTGGATAAATGGCAATGTGGTGCTTTTTTCAAGGCTTGTGAGATGTGTGCATACATAAGGTACATTATACACTAGTATTCTGGAAATTTTTTTGGGGCCTTGAAAATGTTAATATCTTTGAAAGTGATGTCTTTTGGGTTATTTTTAAGATATTATTAGTACTCAACGTACAATTGCTGTGTTTTCCAAGATGATTATAACCAAATCTTCTGTAATAATAAACAAATATTTCTGGAAGCCCTTCTGTTTTTCTTGATGCTGTAGGAATTGTGGAGCCTTTTACGGTATTCTAGTGCTGCTTTTTGTATTTTTCTCTTTTTTTTTTTAATACTTAGCTCATTTCTTGGCCCAGGTTTGGCTTTGTAAAAAATTAAATGTCATAGTCCCCTATGTGCTTCATTTGTGACATTTAAGACTATTTTTTTCTGTGTGGTACAGATGGTAAACAGAACTGTGGGATTTATTGAAAATAGCTAAAAGTTAGTGAATTTGGAGATCCACACTATATTTTTTGCAAGTTATGTTCTTAATTTATTTAAGAAGATACTTGCCGTGGTGCTGTGGCTGATGACCTACCTTCAAATTTACAGGCTTAGATATGGTGAAGTCCCCTCTTCCCAGACATACAGTGTATCAACGTGGATCAAGTGAGCTGAGCTGTTTGTAACATCATAGAATAGTTTGGGTTGGAAGGGGCCTTTAAAGGTTATCCAGTCCAACCCTCACATACTCACCCACAGGTCTGATTTAAGAGGTGGACAACAGAAAAGGTTAATCCAGTGGCTCCAACAGCAGCATCAGGCACTGAACCTGGCAGGCAGAAGTACCAGTCACTTGTGGCCCATTCTGCTGTGAGTGGAGAGAGTGGGACAGTTTACACAGTGTGATTGACTGCAGATTAATGCCTCTCAAAGGAGGTTTGTGTGTGGATTTGTGGTTTGTGGTGGTTTTTTTTCCTTTTCCCCTTTTTCCATTCAATTAGAAGAGATTAGATTATGCATTTGCATGCACAGAGGAACTTCCTTCATAAAGAGTAATTATGGTAGCATGTAGTTGTCCACTGTATCATACACACAGCCCAGTATTTGGGGATAATTTAAATTGAATAGCTCTCTGCTATGTTTCTCATTGTAATACCCAGATCTAATTTCTTTGTTGTGCACAGGGGAAGTATACACATTAAGGAGATATCCCCTATAAAGAAACATGTAATACTCAAGAATGGGTAAAATTGGAGCAAAGTTGCTTTGTTCTGTTGCTGCCAAAACAGCGGTCATTGGTCATGCTGTCAGTGTTTGGATTAGGATAGCATGGCCTGTCGTGTTTGACAGGCCATGCTATCCTAATGTGGTAATGCTCACACTTTGATTTCATTTTCTCTTCTCCTTCTTTTTATTCTATTTTCTTCCTTGACTTTTCCTTTTTCCCTTCCCTCCAAAGCTTTAATAATGCTCAGAAATTACTTCCTAGCAGCTTGTTATTGGAAAAAAGCAAAGACAAAAGCAGATGCCGAGAACTAACCTTCAGTTGATAACCATGGCTAACTCCTGAGTTCTTGAAAAAAATTCTGTGTTGAAGATAAAAGTACTTCATGTCTGAGGGGAAAAAAGCAACTATAGATTCATCTGATTAGATACAAGGATACGAACATGCGAGTCAGCCTTATTTTAACTCTTTTGTTCAGTTTTGCCTAAAAATAGCAAAGCCGGGCTGGTATTTTAATAGCTCTTGATTTTCTTCACTTGAGGATGCTTCATGCACTGTCAGGTTGACTGCATGAGCAGTGAAACATCTCATTTGGTCTTTCCAGATCCTGTCAATGAAGCCAGGAAGAAAATCTTAGGATAGCAAACACTGTTGATTTTTGCTAGGCTGGAATAATTTTTTAGTAAGATGTTTCAGTCTCTTAAGGACTCGGGTCATGCACTTCCTCAAGTACTCTGCAAGCTGTCATAGAAGGAGGCTGTAAAGCCCTGGATCTTTTATACTGAATCACAGGAAGTTTTCATCTCCCTGCTTGAAGTACCTCTCAAGGTAAAAAAGGCCTGGAAAATTAGGACTGGGAATGCAGCTGAGTAATTTACTGAAGTAATTAAAAGATTTACATTTTACTGTGGTGTCCTGTATGTCATCTCAGGAGTGGCAGATCTCTGCCTTGATCTTTCTTTCAAGTAGCAACTTCAGTTTCATTTTCTGTTCCCTATCCTCTAAAGGAACAAATTATGCACCAATTTTCCTAAACAGCTGTAAAAGGCAAGTAAATGCTAAATTATTTATTTTTAATAGAATGAGATTGCTTGACCTCCTTACATAGGAGAGCTCTGGAGTTTTCTGTCTATCTGTTCCCTTTTCATTGGATAGCATACCTAAAAGTTGTGTTCTCACCATTACAGGGAAACCCTTACTTTCAATGAAGAAAAATCTGTGTTGATAAAAGCTCTGTGTAAAATCCTGTAGCTAGTAAGTTCCAAAAGTTAGTTCCATTCAGGAACATCTCAGTTTAGGAAATGGAGCAGCCTTTCTTTGTAGGTGTCAGGTCCTGCTGGGCTGCTCTGAAAGATTCCTAGGCACTAGGATTTTCATGGAATGTATTGATAAATAATTATCATGCTTTTTCATTTTGGAAGTTGTGAATTAAAATAATATATATCAAGAATATATTTAAGAAATCTCTAAAGATTTTTTCATTTATATCAGGATTTTGTAGGTGAGAAGGTAAAAATCTTCAAATGGAAAATGTTTAAAGAATTTTTTTCTTTCTTAAGGTTCGTAACTGTTTGGGCATAAATCAGTAAAAAATGTTTGGAAAAAAGATTCTGATCTTAAATCCTCTTAAGTAATTTTTGCCAAGGTAATTAGAATTAATGGTCCTAAATATTACTGGCTTTCTATAGTAATTTCTGGGATCCTGGATGATATGCCATTGGTCTGTATGTGATTCAGGCACTTAAAGCTTGTATTTTGCAGTCATCTGTTTTACATGTCATAAATTGTATAAACCAAAGCTGATTCAGGAATTCAGTTTGTAAAGTTAGTTTTGAATTTTTTAGATTTTAAGTGTGCACTTTTTAATGGCATTTTCTACTCTACTGCTTCATCAGTCTATCAGTCTACCACTGGAAGAGCTGATACTGTCTTAGAAGAAGTTGTAATTTTTTTTTTTTTTTTTTTGAGAAATGTTTCTTCTTGTATGCTCTCTTTTCGTTTCAGAGTTTTCTGGAGTGTATTCAAACTCCTCCACTAAGGTTGCCTCCCACTCACATGCTTTGAAATGCCCTGAGCACTCATTCTGCAGTACAGAGATCCTGTTGTAATGCAAAGCAATGTATGATCCTTATCTTACAGAAGCTGTAGTTAATAAATTCTGATTAGTTTTTCTTTCTGTTGTGTAAATCAGATTTCGCTGTTGTATTAGAGTCTCATCTGATTTGCCAGAGACAGTTCTTATTCTCAGATTTGAAGAAAATTAGTAGTTACAAGATGAATTCTTTGGCATTCTTTTGGAACCCATCAAACAGGCAATTTATTGAGCCACCAAACTGTATTTGTTCTGTGTCACTTAAATCTTTAAAGGTTAAGATTTTCTGGTTAGGATCTTGAAAGGTACTGCTGTTTAGTGTGTAGGTGCCACATCATGAGCTCATACTGAGCTGTCTTTGTTGTCTTTAGCCATGACCAAGTTTTAAAAGCTTTATTTCCAAGGGGACTCTTCACACCAGGCTTTGTAGTCTTTGAGTAACTGGCTTCCATTTTGTCTGCATACTGAAGACTGTTTTAAGTACTGGAAGCTTTGCTGTGCTCTGATATTCATCTGTGTACTCTGAAAAGAAGAACTGTGTTTAATATTCCTGTTGCACTTTAGAATTTACTGTTTGAAGTAACATTTAGAGGGTTTCTCTTAGGGTCTTATGCTCTTACTTGTGAAAAAAAAAACAACTTAGTGGATGCCTTCCTGTTTCTGCAGTCTGCCCATTTCCAAGGTTTGCATTTTCAAGGATACAGTAACTTTTGATGATTTATTACCTTCAAGTATTCCCTTATCCTGTGTGTGCTTATCTGTATATATAAATCCCCCTAAATCAGTGGCATCCCCTTTCTTACCCTTACTGGAGGTATTTTTAGCTACATTTCTAAGCTGTGTTCTTGATGCATATCATGCACGTGGAGGTTGTATTCTGTGTTTTCAATGACTTTCAGTATTTTCTTTTTCAAGACAGAGTCCTGAATCAAAGTGAAACTTACTTAGATAGTCCCTTTAGAAACCTTAGGTTTTAGTGATAGAATACATAGGACACTTGTGTCATTCTCACTGTCTCTGGACACTGCTGTAAGGATGGCTTATTTAATTGAAAGCTCTGTTTCCTTTCAGAGAGACTTAATGACTTTTTCACTGTCTTCCAGGTTCTCATATTAACTAATATCATGCTGGGTATTTATCTCTTTGGATCCTAATTATTTTCTATTATCCTCAACATGGAATGGAATTCAATTAAATGATCATTTTGGAGCGCAGAAAGACAATTACATTTGAAGTAATTAATTTGGATCATGTTGGAGACACCAGCCATCCTTAAAACAAAAAACAAATAGAAATGAACACTCTTGGAGGAAGTCTTTGACACATATGAAACTATGCTCTTCATTCAATACATTGCCCCATTTCCGTAAGTTACAAAGTTGTACGTGTTGTAGTATATGTGACACACACTGGTCGCAGAGTTTTACCAGTCCCAACATTCTTATTCCCACAACATGTTCTGTGAGAGCAGATTAGCTAAGAATGCTACCTATCCATCCTCTTCCCTTCCCCAGAAAAACCAGTCTCATCTTCCTTGGAGAAGTGAAACCTACCAGAAAAAAAATGGTTATGGGTTTTTTTAAATAAAATACACATTTTCCTCTACTGTATATATATTTTAATGAAGAGTAACATCAGTGTTCAGGGTAAGTGCTCAAGTCACGACTGAAAATGAGACTAAATAGTGTTGTAGAAGTGCTGGTGCACTGTGTGCAGTCATTGTTTGAATACTCCCAGGTTTTTTAGTGGTTGAATTTCAGCCCTTCAGGTCTAGTTGTGGGAGAGCACTTCATCTTAAATTTTGCTGCGCTTGGTTTTGCATCAAGCTACGCATAGTACAGAATTAATTGCTTTAGAATAATTTTTTGCAAGTTCTGCTTCTTTCTTTTTGTTTCAGCAGAACTGTAAGGTGTATTACAGTCTGAAATGTACAATTCTGTATTCTGGGGCAGCATTTTGTGCATTCATGGACATGCTGTGCTGCTCTTTGGACTATACTGAGCTTTGTTCCTCTATCATGTTTTCCAAACTTCTGCTCTCTTTTGGAAATTACCTTTTCCTGATTCCATTTATTTAATATGTGCAAAAGGATTCCAACTTGCTTGATGTAGGTAGTCAGTGAAAGTTTTAAATGCAGCCTAAGAACAAACTGGCACTGTTGAGAAGAAGTTAAAACTTTGCCTGATAAATACAGTTTTCAGTGCAGTGAGAGACCTGTGGAAAAGTATTGGGCTGATCATCTTTGCCTTACTTTTTTTCTTCTTAGTTAGCATTTCTTTATTTTCAAAATGGTTATGTTATGCTGTGATTTGCAAGGCAGTAAATTTTCCACGTAAATAGAAGTTGAGCTAAGATTAGAAATGGAAGTAACCCTGCATTTAAGAGTGATAGCAGACTTCATTGTTTGAGAATTCCCTTTTTAATTGAAAAAGGTTAAGTTCTGCCTCTTGAGAGTGGACTGCTTTATTGAAGAAACTTAAGAACAGAGTGGAAAAGTAAAGGAAATGAACCACTAATTAAAGGCTTTTAGTTTGATCTTTAGGACTTTAGGGGGGAAGAGGAGGGTTGTCATTTAGTGGTATTGATGAGGAGGCAATATGTGTAAGAAGTTTAGTACCTGACGTAAAATTTCACTCCATGACCGTAGAGAAAGCTCATTTGAGTTAACAAAATCATGAGCTTGTGGAAAAGTTGTAAGCAGGATGAGTTAGGTCTCATGGATTTTCTTTATTTGGCCTTCTTAGTTATATTTACTGATTCTATAAAATGTAAGTTCCTTAAAGCAAATGGAGATCTTTAATTTCACTTACTCTAGCAGCTACAGGACATTGGGTGTTTCATGATTCATGAGAAAATAGTTTTGTAATGATATAACAGAAACCAAATCGTGTAGTGTATCTGATCTTTTTTTGCACATCAGTGCTACGACCATAAAGCACTTGGGTTTTATTGCCTCAGTTTTTTTCTGGCAAGTTACAAGGTCACTTGTGAACCATTTCATCTATGACTAGATATGAGTGTGTTTTGTTTAAAATAAGGCTTGAGCTTTTCCTTTCTTAAAATAATGCCTATTCCTTATACCTTCTGAAACGTGAACTGTATAAACTGGAGTCTCATAGATTGTGTAAGCTCCTGTCATTTGGGGCTTGGTGCTCAGGAAAATTACTCCTGCTGATAGATTGCATGTTCTTTGTTTTTCATACTTCCACAAGCAGGAAAGAAACATGTCTGGGAAGCTCTAAATTCTTTTGCACTTTAGTATTCCTTTTTTGTCAAAAATGTGTAAGTGGGGTTTTTTCCCCACTTACCGTAGTTTAACCCCAGCTGACAACCAAGTACCAACCAGCCACTCTCTCACTTTCCTCTCCTTGGTCCTCACAGTGGGATGAGAATCAAAAAAAGGTAAAACCTCTGGGTTGAGATAAGAACAGTTTAACAATTGAAAAAGAATAAAATGAAATAATAATAATAATAATAATAATAATAATAATAATAATAATAATAATGAATAAAACCCAAGAGAAACAAGTGATGCGCAATACTGTTGCATAGCACCCACTAACCAATGCCCAGCTCTGTCCCCCAGCAGTGGTCAGCCCCTCCCAGCCAACTCCCATCATGTTATCTATGGGGCATGGCACTCCATAGTATGGAATATCCTTTTGGCCAGTTTGGGTCAGCTGTTCTGGCCATGGTCCCTCCTAGCTTCTTGTGCCTCTGCTCACTGGCAGAGCATAAGACACTGAAAAGTCCTTAACTTACTGTCAGCACTGCTCATCAACTCAAACATCAGTGTGTTATCAACACTCAAATCAAAATACATCACTGTACCAGCTGCTCAGAACAAAATTTGCTCTATCCCAGCAGAAACCAGGACACCACTGTTAGTAACTATTCTACAGACTGATAAAACATTTTTTACTCTAATCTGAAGTGAATTAAGTGAGTCATTGAACTCACAGCTTATATTTAAACTAGAATAGGGCTGGACTGCCACCTCAGAGAGCTGTCTCCATTGCTCTAGTTGCATGTTTCTGCTGTATCCCTTGTTTCTTAACTTCAGCAGTCAGGCGATCACATGGTTGCTTTGTCCACTGTGTTGCTGAAAACTGGCTCCTTACCATTTCTTGGTACTGACTTGTTGACAAAGAGAAGCCACCATTGCCAGGGACTGACTGAGAGTGCCAAAATGTCCATTTTGGTGACAGCACAGTCATAAACTGATTGAAATAATAAAAATATTATTTTGCCCCTTTTGTCCTGGGTGTGCATGTACAAAACCAATGTATGCAGAGATAAGCATCCAAGTCACATTTGGCTTTATATGGTTAAATGTTTTGCACATTCTCTTAACACAGGTACTTCTTTCCATTTTCACAGTCCACTGGAAATGTGAGCTGTGCCCTTGTTCTGGCAGCAATCATTACTTGATCTGTCTTCCTGTTTAAAATTCAGTCTGTGATCTGACTTGTTTCTGCTGATAGCTGCTTCACATTAGCTAGATGCCTGAGCGATGACTTGAGTAATGTGTCTCCGGCTTGTGGCAGGATGAAAACAAAACAGTTTATACACCTCACTTGAAAGATAAATCTGACAGGATATTGAAGAATAACAAGTACTTTTTGCAAAGACGTAGGAGATGTCCTTTGCAGAATGGTTTTTTTTAGCTTTTCATTTCAAATGCCATGTGAAATGTACTGTGATAAGTTAAATTCCCCTATACACTTTTTCGTAAAGCATGTTCTGTTTCAGCACAGTCTAAGACCAAACTCCTCCTTAATCTGCAGATATTTTTATCAACTTGCTGAGAATGAGAACAAGATTAATTAATAGCACTGATTAATAGTTTGGTGCTTGTCACTCAGGACAATGCTACCTTATCATTTTTCTTCTGTAGGAAATCAAAGGCAAATATAGGAGTTACAGAACAAACACTCTAAAATGAATATTTACAGTGTAAATTAAATGACAATGAAAGGGAATACTTATATGTAAATCTTTCAGAACCTTGAGTAAATATACTCCTCTTTCTCTTAAAAATCTGAAATAGTGTTGATAATCCAAATGGAAGGTCTCCTGGGGTGGAGGGTAAAAACCTTGTAAGTCACTGTATGGAAATGCTTGAAAAATTACTGGATTGTAAAAAGTAATTTGCTAAGCTCAAGTTCCTTAGTTATTAGCCTCCTTTGTCTTTGTAGCAAACAGACTGGAAGAATTGATAAAGGAAGTTCTGCCATAATTGTTTTACAGTAAAAGGCTCTGTGGAGGGGCATGTGAAGGGGCATGTTACATAACCTAGTTTGACTGTGTCTGCATGTACAATGATCATGATGGCCTTTAAGTCTTTGGTAGTGGTAAGGATGGCTGGGATGGGGTAGGTCTTTCTTGTGTTGGGAGTGGCATGCCCAGAATTGAATTTGTTTTAAAATGTTGTTCTCTTTGTAGCCTACAGTTTGCAGTGGCTGACTGCAGGCGGGTATCATTGCCTTTAGCTGAGTGCATTTCTGATTGTATTCTAGAGTCTCTGTGGGATTCTTTCCTTGTAGACCTAATGTCCACACCTCCACATACACTCCCACACACCCTGGAAAGTCTTCAGAATGCTATCTTAAAACTTTTCATTTGCCTCTTTAATCAAGTATAGAAATGGCTTAATAAGGACAATACTGTTTGTATAGCAAACCCAGAGCAGGATTGGCAACAGCCCATCAAATAAGTGGATTGTAATTTAAAAGCCTTTTTAATGTTTTCATTACAATTATGAAATTAAAATGTAATATCCGTTGATGTAAGTAAACTTTTATTAGGGGAAGGCTAATTAAAAGCAGTACCATGTATATTATTGATTATTGGTGACAGAAGACAGTCATCACAGTGTCAGTCAGTCTGAATTTACTAAAATGGAAACCCTATCAGGAAGAATTAGATAGTGTCATGGAGAAATCCATATCAGTCTTTACTTCCAGTGTTTGAAAAGGATTTTAATGATCATAGCATTGCATTGAAAAATAGCCTTTTGTTGACTTGGTAATCTGCCTGATTTGTAACATTTTATTTTCTTGGGGTTTTTTTCTACTTAGCTTTTGCAGCGTGATTGTTTTAATAGTTGGAAACGATTAAAATTACTGCAAAGACTGATTTGATACTCCTGTTAGTATTTCCCATGTTACAATCTCTGCTTGCCTTTTTTTTTTGTACCTTACCTAAAGGTTCATCCTGTTTTTAAAATCTGGACAACAGGAACTTCCTATTTATAATACTTTCTTGAAATAACATATTTTGTTAATATTGACATTCTTTTTCATCACACCAAAATATTTGAAGAACAAAACAATAATTATGTACATTGTGTAAATACAAAAGGTTGTTAATGAAAATGGTGTGGTTTCCAGTTTGATGCAGTTTATTTTTTGTGTTATGCTGCAGGTCTATCAAATGGTTTTGGAGACGAAAGTAAAGAGAGAGCATTAGATGATACTCCAGGAAGAAAAGTTGAACCTCGTCGCCGCTGTGCATCAGAATCTAGTATTTCATCTAGTAACAGTCTCTTGTGTAACTCAAGGTAAAACTGTAAATATGAAATACAGATTTAAGACTAAATATATCAGTTTTCTATAGTGCTTGTGACCCACATTGGAAGATTGCATAAATTTTGGAAAAAAGAGTGTATTTCAGTTTTCTCGGTTATGTCAGATCCGAGTTACCTTTCAGGATTGCTGCGATTCTTCTGTTGAATTCAGGTTTTTGCATATCCAGGCAGTTACATTTTTAAACTGACTGTGCTTCTCTTGCTCTGTAAAGATACAGATATGTTTTTACATACAGTATCTTGGCTTAATTATCTTCCTAATCTGGAACACTAAAAATGTGTGTGTTTATTTTTGTGAAGGCAATAGAGAAGCAACTTTCAAAGCAGAGTCTTGTACACAAAAAAGGTAGTTTGATAGCTTTGGAACTGTAGGTTGTCAGCCTGTGGGTTGCTGGGTAGGTACTACAGTGTTGATAGTAACTCTGTACCAGGTATTGACTTTCTCTCCATGGAGTCTGCTGTTAAAGGCAGGACTGTCAGAATGGACACTTCTGCCACCATTGATGTCTCCATCACCAGTGGTGTATCTTCTGAAAGAACAGTGATTTCTGGGTCAAGGTAGCTGTCTCCAGTCCTGGGCTATGAGGATGGGACATACAGGACAGTATAGGGTAAATCTGTTAGCCAGAAAAAGAGGACTTTTTTCATGTGTTCAGGTTAAGGGAATAGTGTTAATGCAGTCATGTCAAACAGGCTTTCAGAAACAAAGATAATATTATATTGCATCTATTTTAAATATGATATTCTAGATCAAATTGTCAGTATAATTGTTGTTCACATTCTGTGATTTCTTGAAGAAAACTCAAGTGTGTAGAAAGCAAATTTCCCATTTTGAGAAGAGACATTTCACAATTGGAAGACTGAAATTTTTAATGAAAAATTAAAGAGAGAATAGTTGTGTTTTCTGTGTAGTAGAAGTGTTGGAGCAGTGGATCTGTCTTTTGCTGATCACCAGGCAATTCTGTGTATGAAAATAACCAGAGCTTTGGCTTTTATGTTGTTTGTATTTGTTACTCAAAATATTTTTAGAGCTTGCTCCACTGATTTTACCCTGTACTGATGAAATGTAAATTCTCGTTCAAAATTTTGATTTATAGGAGCAATGTTAATTATCAAGTAGTGATTTTAATATTAATACTTTTGTAGTTTTAGTCTCCCAAAGTGTGGTAAAGGTAAACCTGCCCTGATACGGAGACACACACTGGAAGATCGAAGTGAACTGATATCATGCATTGAAAATGGAAACTATGCCAAAGCAGCAAGAATTGCAGCTGGTAACTATAAATAATTGAATTCTTAATAGTAGTGTATAATTTTTTCCATTTATTTGACAGATTTTAACATTCTTATTTTTACTGCTTAAATACATTAAGCCATCTGAAAGTGTTGTTGATATCCTTCCAGAAACTACTGAATTCTGCTTTTGATTCTTGAAAGACTTTTTAAAGAATAGCATCTGACTCTGATTTTGATTAATTTTCTCTCCTTGCTTGAGGAAATAAAGAGGTTTTGAAATAAAAAGAGAAGATGAGTTTTCTTTTGCAGATCTTTAAAGGAAAATTAGTAATCCTGTGTACTAGATTAGTAACCTCTTACTACCATGTGGAATGAACTCTGACTAGGAAGAATTCTGAGACTCTTACTTTTATGTACACCTGAGAAGTCTCTGAGTCTGGCTGCATGCATCCTGTCAGCTTATGTATGATTTTCTATTCAGCCTTAAAATACCATTTTCTTTACAGCTGAGAATAGTGTAGATTTCTTTCTTGTTAGCTGTCCTGAAGAAGAGGACTTGAACTGTTTTTATGTACCAGATACAGTTTTACATAGATATTTTTTGAAACAGTCTGTAAATAAAGGATTAATTAATTGAAACCCTCATGGCTTTTTCTAACTGACATGTGAATACAAACTGGTACCAACAGAGCAGAGAAACAGAACTTACTGTGAAGAATGACTGAACTAATTTTTTTTTAATGTGATCACTTTAAATACTTTTTTCTTGCTATTTCTACTTTGAAAAGATCTTAAACCACTTTTATGGTTTAAGATCAACAACAAACCCTGGTATGTTTTCGTAATGTCAAGATAGAACATGTATCTGCATGCCACCTTTCATTATAAATAAGCAATGCCCATTTGAAATGCACTTTCTCTCAGCAGTAAGTATTGCCTGTCTGCTGAAAGAAAGTGCAGCTGCAGCCCCTGAACAGTATCTTGGTACCAGGTTTCCCCATACAGGAAGTGCTGCCTGATCTTTACAGAGTATGAACTTGGATCACTTTTCCCCCTTTGACCACCCCCAGTTCCATCTTGAGGTTGTAACCTACTCTTCTGATCAGTCTCTGGCACCAGTTGTGGTTTTGGTTGACTGAAAGGCTTATGCCTGTCTCAGGCTTCAATCCATTGCTGAGCAGCAGAGAAGAAAATTGAGGATTCTGTGGAAGTGCACAGTAACTTAAACCCAGTTGTTCATTACCCTGCTTTTTGAGAAGAAATAAAACACTGGTGCTGCTGCCTGGAAACCTCTTGACATTTTTTAACTTGACTGCAGGAAAGGGCAGGGCAGAGAGACCAAGAAAACTTGTTAAAAATAAATGGAAATCAAAATGCAGGTTAGAATTTAGGTATAAGAATAGAAAGGTGTACCAGTATTGCTAAGTTATGAGGTGCTAATCTCAGTGTGGGTATCCAGGTATCCAACACTTGGAAATACATACCATGCAAATTGCATCTTGAAAATCATCACCTCTGTGACAGGATTGTCATCATAGTAAAAGAAACTGTTATTTGGAGTACCATAATTTTATGTTTTCTTTGGAGCTTTTTCAAAGGGAAAGAATTACTGGAATTTGGCAAACACTTCCTAAGAACTAAGATGTTTTAAATATGCTATTTCTAGAAGTGTCTCAACTCTTGTTCTTTATCTGTAGGCTTTGAAAAAAGTATTAGTATCATGTAAAGAGCTCTTATGAATACTACCTTGTTTTTATTGGTATGTGTGTGAAAGTTGGTATTAGTATTTGGATTCTAAGGAACATGAGCTATTGATTAGGAAACCAAGAACTGCAGATTTGTCTGAGGTTTCATTCTGGAACATTTTAATTTTATATTTCTTTGTTCTTAGAAGTTGGGCATAGCAGTATGTGGATTTCAACTGATGCTGCAACATCTGTTCTTGAGCCTCTAAAAGTAGTATGGGCCAAATGCAGTGGATATCCCTCTTACCCAGCTCTGGTAAGTGCCTAGCTTCCCAGAAGTACAGTAGTGACTGTCTCTGGTCTGAAAACACCATGCACAAACCTATTTAATTGGTAAATTCCCATTCAGGTTGAAGAGAGGTGGTTTATTCTGCCCTCTTTACTATGCACTGAGTTTGTAAAGTTCCTGCAGTACCAGATTTTAAGTCAATAATTTCTGCTACCCTGCCAGCCTTTTGAGATGTGCAGTACTCCTGTGTCATGCAGCCTCCTGCAGCCACTCACTCACTCCCTGTGGGTGGGGGGAGAGTTGGAAGAGTGCAAGTGAGAAAACTCTTGGGTTGAGATAAAGACAGTTTAATAAGGAAAGCAAAAGCCATGCACACAAGCAAAGCAAATTCATTCACCTTTCCCATGGGCAGTAGGTGTTCAGTCATCCCCAGGAACACAGAGCTCCTTTACATGTGGCTTGGGAATACAAACACCATCACACTGAATGTCCCTTCCTTCCTCCTGCTTCCCCCAGCTGTATATACTGAGCATGATGTCATATGGGATGGACTATCCCTAAGGTCAGTTGGGGTCAGCTGCCCCAGCTGTGTCCCCTCCCAACTCCTTGTGCACCCCCAGCCTCCTCACTGGTGGGGCAGTGTGAGAAGGGGAAAAGGCCTTGACTCTGCGTAAGCACAGCTCAGCATTAACAAAAACATCTTTATGTTGTCAATGCAGTTTTCAACCCAAATCCAAAACATAGCCCCATACCACCTACTGTGAAGAAAATTGTCTCTATCCCTGTTAAAACCAGCATACTTGTCTCAGTAGTCTTTGTTTCTACATTATATATTATTTCTGCTGCAAAATCAGTATAAATATACTCTTGATGCTGCAGCTCATTAAAGAAACAAAGAACTCAATAGCTGGAATAAACTGACTGATTGCAGCCAATTGTGATTGATGTACTGGAAATATAAAGCTGTTTTTCAGCAGAGGAGATACATATATGTGTGTGTTAATAAAGGAGAAACAGACACAGTTCTGTTTACATCAAAGCTTGCAGAGAAAATATTGATGAGGTGTTTGGGTTTAGGCCTTTGGAGTTATATGATCAGTTCATACACTGGCTTGATTTATATATGAGTCTGGACAATCACAACTTTTAACATGTGTGTTCTAAAGACAATGTGCAATGTAATCATACAGAGTCAGGTTAAAACCTCTGGAGGTGGCATTCGGAGCACTTGAGTTTAAGTAGCTGCAGTGGGTGACTCAAAGACACTTGGGTCAGAAGCTGAAAATTTGATGATTGTCTCTTGAAAGATGTTAGTGCTAGATTTAAACTGATGAAAACCAAAGGGTTCCTTTTCTGCCTTCTACTCTATGTCAGCATTGGTGTGTCTGAGAGTGGGATAAGTTAATTGAGGAGTTAAGCCTCTGTCAAGAGAGGAAAATTCTTCTGATTTCTATGAGCTCCCCACAGTATTAGCTTTCTATTCATTTCTTTCCCAAAGTTAGTTTACTGTGGATTAAGATTGGTGCCAATGTGGATGGTGGAAAAACAACAGGAGCTCATAGAGTAGGGGATGGGTGGAACAGGCATGGAGTAAAAACCTTTCTTTGAGTGGAAGCTAAGCACTTCATAATGCTGTGAGCTGCCTGCAAAGGATTTTTCCATCAGGATGGTTAGTTTAACATGAGCAGCATATTCCGTCTCTCCCTCAAGTTTTGTTTAGAAAGACTTTGTGACTATAACTGCATGTTTTGCTTAAGGCTGAGTCATTAAATTGGATATGCAAGATATTTGAAAGTTACACCTTTTTTGGTTTTGTTTTTAAATTTTTGCTCCAGAGTTTGAGTATGGAGCATGTATTTTACTGAAATACTTATACTTTAACATAGGTTGGTTCTTTAAGGTATATAAATTTCAAACCCTAAAATTTGAGGCTAGTTACAGCTTCTAGAAATCATGGTTTGACATTTTCATTCTAAACCTGCTTGTCAGTCTCAAAGTTGTACTAAGTGGAATTCAAATGGGACTTTTAAGAAGAACCAATATGGGTGAAAAATGCTTTTTTTGGCATTTTCAGTCAAGTCTGCCACTAGGTCTCCACTGTGCCTATTCAGCTTCTGTTAAAAAGTTGTGTGTAACACAAAGTCAATTTCTATCCGGTGGCTCTTGAGTTTATTATTTATTTCTTGTAACTTAATTTGTAATACCTTCTTAAAATGAATTACATCATTTTAAAAGTGAGGAACTGTCCTTTCTTCTCTCTTACAGATTATTGACCCTAAGATGCCTCGTGTTGCTGGCCATCACAACGGTGTTACTATACCAGTGCCACCTCTAGATGTACTGAAAATTGGAGAACAAATGCAGACCAAATCAGATGAGAAACTATTCTTAGTACTATTTTTTGACAACAAAAGAAGTTGGTATGTTATTGAAATGTATTGTTTGATGCAGTAACTTAAAATTTTAAGAACCTGTACCTTTGGTCTAGAAGAAAAATGAAACATTATATTTCCATGGATATAATTCCTATGGAAGTATAAACTGTAATGCTAAACTTTCATATTTGAGTCTATTTTTGGACCAAGGTATATATCATCACTGAAAGATACCTTTTTATTGTCAGTTTCGGAAAAAATATTTTAAGTCATTGATAGTCTTTTTTATTTACAAGTGACTTTCATTTATTGACCTGATGAAATTGCTTCATTGCTTCATAAGTTTTTTAAAAGTAATAGTCTAACATTTATCTCTTTTATCCTTCATCATTGCTTTCTGAATTACAACACTTCTTCTCCCAGTCTGCTCAAGTGCATTTTCTTTGCATTTTTAATACTCTTTAACTCAATGCTTTTTTAACACTTTTTTTCACTTAGCCTTTTCTAATTTCTTTTTTCATTAAATCTTCCCTATTTCCATTTATTTTGGGATCAGCAATATGCTATGTAGAGCCTGAAGGGGGATAGTTCACACAACAAAACATTCTCTTTCCCTCCCCCATGGTCTTCAGTTTTAGGGCTGGTGGGGTTTTTCTGGGGAGGTAGGAGGAGACACACTAGGTTTTTTGGTCTTCTTTTGATTTGTTAGGGTTGTTTTTGGTTTTGGTGAGTTTTTCCTAGACATGGAAGCTTCTCATCTACGTTTCATCAAACTACCTTTTTCTTTTCTATGTTCTCTGTAGACCCTCTCCTCTCCTAGTTTCCATACAGGTCAAGCTAACTGTAAATCTCTCCATGTCTCATTTTTCTCTTGAATTTAATTACTTTTAGCTATCAGTTTCCTCTTTAGATGATTATATGTGGCATTGAGTGATGCTGCCATTCTCCTGACTCCTGCTGTGCTAGTATGCTATCACTTAAATAAATTTCTGCTTAAAATTTATAACTGATGTTTACTCTTTCGCCCCCTTAGATTTCTTGGCATAATTTTTCTGTTCTTCAGTTATTTTCTTAATTAATTGGTACTTCATCTTAATTATCTTTGTTCAGTTGCTCATGATTCCATAAGAGCCTGCATTCTTCTCCCTTTATTAGCAGAGAACATCTGCATTTAAACATACTCAGTCTTGTTTCTCATTTTTTTTCCTCTTACTGGTGTTGCCAATGTAATGCATGTTTTCCTTGGTCAGTTTCTTAATAATTGCTCTGATTGCTTCTTGACCTGGGGAGTCCTCTGCAGCTTAAACTTTCTAATTAGCCTCTATGTGCAGGTGGTCCTAAATCATGTAAATATTGTGCATTGTCTCTAATGGGTACTCTGCATAGATGGACAGGAAAAGACTCAATACTTCTTCCAGCCCCTTTCCTCCCCTCTACCCTGACCCCACCAACTTGTTTTGGTAGTGATTCTTTTATTGTGATTATTTTGGCACTCATAATTCTATCTCTGTTGTGTCTCTTGTAGTCTTGAAGCCCTGTTTGTGATTTTCATTCATTTGCAGGGTATCTGTCACCTTCATTCTGTAATAGCAGTGTCTATCCCCTATGGATTTTCATATTTGTTTCTTCTTCCCTGCTTATATAGCTGGAGGACTTGCAAAGCTTTCTTTTAAAAATACCTTCTTAAAACTTCCTCTGACATGTATTGAAACTGATAATGGTTAGGCTGATGCTTTTCATGCTGTTATCATACTGTCCATGTCCTTGTACTGACTCTTCACATTTTATTTCAGTGTGTGTGCTCAATACAATAGGGCTCTAGTTTAGAGTCCTTTAAGAAAATGAAAATATTTCAATAGCCAATTTTATTCATTTAAAAGAAAATGTTTGAAGATTTGACTGTCTGATCTCCTGTTGGTTTGGCTTCAAATGGTTTCCCTCCCAAACTAATGTTTTTATACAAAAGGAGGGCTTCTGCCTTTTGCAGGATTGGGATTGCAGACTACAGTAGTATATCTTAAATATATTCATTAATTGACCTAATTTTTGTTTTCCTCAATGTCTGTAACTTTGGAAAACAGGATTACAGTCAACCTTTATGAAAATGACATAAATTTAATTTATACTTTTAAAGTAAATATTTAGAATGCTTTAACTAGAAGAATGGGATGTAGACCTTTTTCCATTATCACTCCTCCATGCCCAGAATTTGAAGACATTTATGGAGCTTGAAACAGAAAAGCACCCTGAATACAGAGCTAGTGGGATTTCATACTGCAGAGTAAATGCTAAAGCAGAACTTCCTTGACAGCTTAGCTTTCCCCATAAAGACCAAATTGAGATACCTGAAATGTAAGGCAAAAATCCATCATCTGAAAACTCCTTGTAATAATGGAAGGGTAAGAATGAGGAGAAACAATACTGTGTCAGGGGAATCTTGAGCCATGCCCATTCTTAGTTGCTGCTGCCTGTTCTTTTAACTGCATCAGTATTTTAGGCTAAGTTTTTGTATTAATACTTAATCACTAAGTACATATCACTGAATACATTCTCTGTTTTATGGAAGAGATTTTCTTAATATTTCATGTTCTTTAAATATTTAATGCAAGTAAGCACTATCGTAAAAGGTGTTTAATTGTTTTGTTTAAGGTGGCAAAGCTGATCATGTTCAAGGTGGTAAAGCTGCGATATGAGAAACATGGCATCGTAGCCCTGACATTTCTGGACAGACTTGATTTTATTCTGTATTTAACAGATTTATTTTTTTACCCTTTTCTTACAGGCAGTGGCTTCCCAAATCCAAAATGGTTCCCCTTGGGATAGATGAGACCATAGACAAGTTAAAAATGATGGAAGGACGTAACTCGAGCATACGAAAAGCAGTAAGAATTGCTTTTGATCGTGCTATGAATCACCTGAGTCGAGTCCATGGAGAACCAGTCAGTGACTTCAGTGATATTGATTAACAGAGATTCTCTAGCAAGGCATGAAAAATACCACAGAGACTTGAACTCTACTAATGAACCTCGTTGTCTAAAAGAATGTATTGAAGATACAACCCCTTAATTGTTGATTCAGTGGCTGAGTTCTGCAAACTTGAAATAGTTGAGCAATTCTTCTAAATCACCATTGCCATATTGATTATTTTATTGTGTTGTAGATTGGAGGATTTTCCACTAAACCTGTTAAAATGTCTTGTTCATAGTGTTCATAATTGTACATAAATGTATATTCAACACTTAACTTATTCTGATTTTAGAAGTAGCTCCTTAATTCCTTTTATAATTTTGTTGGGGAGGGAATTGGTTTTTGTTTTTTCCATGCTTTTTACTTTTTTTCTTTCTTTCTGAGGTTAAGTTACCTAAGCACCATCTTCCAGCTTGAGGTGTTTAGTTGATCTTAAAGCCTAATATCAAAATGGCATCAAATATATGTTTGCCTAAATCATATACAGTATGGTGCTGCTTGTATCATTTCTTCCTTGGTCTGTAGCTTCTGAAAAAGACTTCTGAATGTTTGTGTAAATTGTTGCTCTTTGCACAAAGTACCACATATTTAAGATTGATGTAAATTTACAATTACAAATATGTATTTTAAGAAAGGAAGTTGCGTTATTTTGGAGGGTACTTTGTGAGAAAGACATCAATAAAAATTATACTATGTACATCACTTGCAAATCACCAAAAACACTCCATTGTTGCCCAAAATGATTTAAGGTTCTTACTGTTTTAAACAAACCTGGCTTAAAGCCTGCAAGCACATTATTTCTTTCAAAACCATATCCCATTTATCTCCCATTGGTTTAATTTTGTTGATATGTGTGCCTCCCTGTGTTTTATTTATTGTAGAAAATGTATTAATTTGCTTTATAATGAAAAATAAAATTGACAAATATATTGATATGCATTTTTATACAGGCACATGAGAAGACAACTTGCTTTGGGAGAAAAATGTATTGGAAATTGTATAAAATAACTCGATGGTTTGTGTGTAATTTGGTTTTTTGGTAACTTGTAATCTTTTGTTTCCAATGAGGGGATTTATGTAACTTTTAATTTAGAACACTTTGGTAGCAATAGAAACTTTGGATACATTTTTGTATGGTACATGTGATGTATATAGAATTAGTACTTTATTTTTATTTTTAAGAAGTAAAGCATTATGTTTGGGCAGGGGGAAGAAGGAGGGTGGGTTTCCAGAACTGCATTTTTATATTAAAAAGAAAAAAAAATAAAGTCAAGATATTGATTGTTGTAGCTACTTTATTCCTACCTTCACTGAGATACTGAATTTGTAACAATGAAAATGGCAAGGTATGTTTGCAATGTGATTTATAATGGCTCCATTATTTATAAATGCACTGTGTTTGAACTCTTTTGCAGTGATATCGTAAATACTGTACCAAGTTATATAATATGAAACACCAAATAATGCATATGAATGCACGAAGTATTTATGCCCAGCTTTTTTATAAAGGATTAGCAAATACAGCAAAACCAATACTTTTTAAATCTTTTTTTTAAAACTTCATTGAATAGCATACTTCATTGTTAAACCTGCTTGAATCTTTATTTTAAAGGGACAATTACTTTTTAAATAGTTTTTAATGTTTTTATTCTCTATTGTTTGTAATACCCCCGTAGAAGCTTGAAATAAAATTTCTTTCTCAACTGTAAATTTTGTCCTGAATTTAGCCCCTGAGATTTTGCTGCAGTGCCCATTTTCTTACTCCATGACTGAGCTGTTCCAGAGGCACTGGGCCAAGAAGCTTCATGTTCTCCTGTGGCACCCAGCATTGTCCTCACTGAGCCCTTTGCATAGGAGGTATTCCAGTTAGCTGAGACCAGTTGCCTGTGATGGACCCTGGTAATTAGGGATGATGAGTTGGATAAAGGTCACGAATGATCAAGCAAATAGTTTTCTCAGGCTTGACAGCAGACACAGCTTTAGGGAGAGCAGTGATGGCAGGTACCCTGGAAGGACCATCACTGAGGTGTGCTGCTCTGATGGCCACAACAGCCACATCAGGTAGAAAAATTAAAATCTGGTGGTTTGCATTTAATATAATGACTTCAAGGGTCTGACATATAATCATGCTCTTCTTTAAAGGGAATGGAGCCTAATTTGGGCAGTGTTGAGACAGTAGAACCACTTGCCATCATGAGGACTCTGTTAAAGGTATTTAAAAAAATACACTGCATCAGATTTTATTTCAGACTGGTTCCACAAAAGGTACTCAGATTTTGTGTGTGTAAAACTAGCTAATGATTCATAACCTCGTTTTGGTGCACAGAGAAATGGACCTTTTTTCTGTCTTGGACCTTGGAAAGCTGAAATGCAGTTACAACAGAAGTTGGAAGATGACAGTACTTGTATGATAAGGATGCTGATACCTGTGAAATACTAAGTGCCATAAAAAAGAAAGCATAGAGTTGCAAAATGATCCTTCAGAAGGCTTCCTACGTTCTCAGTTGCCTCGCACACTAGCAACATTGCAGGGGGGAAAAGAGCTCATTTTTGCAAAAAAGAGCATTAATTATTTCTGAACTTTTTTTAAAATCACATCATCAGGGAAAGCTCTGTTTCAAATTTTGCTCAGATTTCTGAGTCTTATTACATGACTTCTGTTCAGAGATGGTTTCATCAGTTCTTGGAGAAGGAAGATGTGCTGCCTTCATCTTACAGGGGACTGTATGCACTTAAGAGAATTATCAGCTGGAAAACTGTACTGATTAAAATAAGCTTGTTCTGCATCTTCTTCTGATGAAACTGAGATGAAAGGCTTGTTTATTTTGTTTGGTTATGCAGTGGAAACTCCCAGGAATTCTTCCCAGACCCTGTCGAGAGGAGATTGCTGCAGTGTCAGTTGCTGTTCCCATACTCTCTTGTGATGAAATCCAGTATCATCCAGTGGCTCTTGAGCTTGGGTTAAAGTTTAAAAGAGTTACTCAGAAATAAATAAACAAAATAGAGTGGAAATTAGTATTCTAATGGAAAGTAAAACTGGAACACCACATTCTGGCTTGTCAGCTTCTTGGGGAGTGTTACAGTTATAAGTACAGGGTGTAAGTTTGTACATTTACTGCTCAGTTCTGGTGTGATCATTTCCTGTTAATAGAAGTGTGAGACATACATCATCAGTTGAAACTATGTGAAAATGTATTTTATTGTATCAAAATATGAGTAATTGTATAAATATTTAGGGGGAAAATGTGACTAGAGAATAATGTTTCTTTTAAAAAGTTTGTTACCGATCTCAGTGATTTTTTTGGGGAACGTTTGTTGTGATTTTCTGTCTTTTGCACTAGAGGGAGCAATGCACACAGACCATCAACATCTACAAAATAAGTATTCAGTTTTTCCTTTTCAAAATGCTGCTATTAAAACTTACTGCTTGTAAACAGTAAGTCTTTTTTGCTTCTAGTGTTTCTAGTCCATCAAAAGTAGCTTTCTCTGTTCTCGCTGCAAGTGGG
The DNA here is from genome assembly GCF_023055355.1 of Agelaius tricolor. Taxonomy (NCBI): domain Eukaryota; kingdom Metazoa; phylum Chordata; class Aves; order Passeriformes; family Icteridae; genus Agelaius; species Agelaius tricolor. Next base: position 51,680,621 of record NW_027269263.1, read on the forward strand.
CTGATTCAGGAATGGTTAATTTTAACTAGAGCTAGTACAAAGGACAAAATAGCTCTGGATTTTCTGTCTCTCATGTCTTAATTGCAAGTGACAGATGAGTAACTTCTTACACTTCTATTTAGTTGTTGATTTTCTTTTCACATTTGCATTCTGTAGTGTTAGAAAATGACTCAGAGGTGGTTGCTGCTGGTGGCACAGTGCAAGTCAAGCACATTGATTAACAGAAATACTCAAGTGTGGAGGTGAAGGTTCCAGATGAGACAGTTGCTCTGTCCTGCAGCCTGGCAAGGGGAGGTTGTCTTGAGGATGTGTGCTAGGGAATCAAATAAATTCATCTCAGTCTTTTGATCATATGGGTAAAGGTTCTTGCCTATGTGAGAACAAACTTTCTCACCCCTGCTATATCTGTAACAGAAAATCCAGAAGTGAAATGGAGGAGACATTTACTGTCCACATCCAGCTTAGCACCTTTGGGTTACCTTGTTGAGAGTTTTGTTTAACATTCAGTTGCTATGACTTGCCTCTTCCTTGAAAGATTTATTTCCTCTAAAACTTTTAATGTAGAAAAAGAGTAAATTCAAGGTAATGGAAGTTTGGAAAATAACATTTTGGAATAGCATGTAGTTAAAAAACTTTTAGAAAGCATTTGGGAATTGGTATTTGATGGGGAGGGGCTGTAAATTTATTTTTACCTGCCTACTTATTCAGCTTTTATTGGCTGTGCATAGAAAGTGCTATCAAATATCTGATGGTCAGGAAAGAAAATACAAGATGTCAGCAGCTGTACTTTAACACTATTAATGATCTTTTTCAATTGTTTCTATGTGTTTACCAACAGTGCAGTGACTGCAGTCACCCCATTCTATTTTTTGCTTATACATGGAGAGAGGGGTCAGAATAAGAATTTTATTTTCCTTTTAATAATTAAAATATTATTTAAATTTTTAATTAATCCCCATGATATCAATCTCTTCTCATCACGCTGCTGTTCTGCTGCCTTTGTGCTGCTCTTCTCCTTTTTATTTTCACAGTTTCTCCAAGCTCAACTTGTTTTTTGGTTGTTTTGATCTGTTTTGAAGTCTTCACTGCAGCAAGGCAGCACTGTCAGGAAAGCAGGAAGGTCTCCACTTGCTGGTCTAAAGTGGCCAAAGTCTGCCTTTACAGAGGGGTCTGGAGTAATGTGAATAGTTTCCATGTCCAGTCTTTGGTTGCTCCTCTTTACTTGAAATTTTATGTATTGATACCAACTTATCTCTCCTATTAACCTTTGGTTTTGGTCTTGTCTCAGCTGTCTGGAGCCATTCTCCCCCACGAGGGGCTTCACCTTGTGAATTCTAGAGAGATTTAACTGTATTCTCTGTTCAGCTTCCCTGGCAACAGTCCCAAGTAGGTTTATTCTAAGATGGGTTAGGAATGTTTACATGTCTTCCTCTCCTATGGTCATTACTGGGTCCTTCACTCCTCCAACCTTGGCCCTATGAGGAGACATTTGCTGTCCACATCAAGCCCTATGAGGATAAGAATTTCTGCATCTTTATTTAAAAACAACACCCAAAACCCACAGAAAAATCCTTTCTCAATCCATGGAAAGTACAAGGAGGACAAAGGAGAATCCACACCTGTCATTTTAATGGGGAAACTGTTGCTAATAGATGGTGCAAAGATGATAAAGGATTGGAGTTGATTGATGATTTGGGCTTTATTTGTCACTGTATTTGAGATTGTGACAGTTAATTTTTTTAAACTCCTAGTTCTTTTAAAAAAAAATTGATAATACCCTCTTTTGTAATTTTGGACCATGGAAACTTGTTGCTCATGCTCAAGTAGCTGGAGAACCACAGGAATATGAGTAATTTTTGTCAATAGTCAATAGGGAACTATTGAAAAACATCAGCAATTTTTTACTATGAAACTTGTAGGATTTTGGGACTTTGAAGATTGTCTAATTTTTCAGTGTGTAGAGTTCACAGAGGTATTGCAGCACTGTAACTTACTTCAGTTGAAAGAAAACCAATCATGTCTTCTTTTCTTAGGACTTAAAAAATAATTTAAGATTAAGGTGTGCAAAAAGTGTTGCTGCTTAAGATTTTCTGTTTAGCACTTGTATAAGGAAAACATTATAAGGAAAATAAGATAATAAAATTATCTTAATTAAAAATAACCATAAGACTTAATAATTAATGTAGTAGCTATAATATAATATTTATAATATTATTCTTAAAATAGTGAACATAATAGGTTGTAGAACAAAGGGATCCGCTTTATTTACCACAAGGTTTTCTTTTCTAATAATTCTGATTTTTAATGCTGCTTTAATTTAATGCTGTCTGTTGTTCCTTAGCTGCTCCTCTTTCACTGAGAACAACTGACAGCAAACCAATGCTTGTCAGGAAGCATGAAACAGAAAACACAAGATGTCTCACAGCTGAGAGCAGACATTTGGACAATCCCCATCCAGGTGCTCATTGCATCAGTGCTTCCCTTGCACGAATCACACAGTGCAGGAACTCATGGGCAAAGTGAGCAAACAAGCATCCTGCATGGATCTGACGTGTGGACATTGAAGCAGTGGGGTAGAGACAACTGGGCATTAAAACCCAAACAAAAAATGTAATAATTTTGTGACAGGAACTGTGCAATAGCAGGTTATTGTCCTTGATAGCCCAGAAGGTCTCTTCAATGCTGTGATGTTAATTCTTAGTTGTTAAGCTGCCTCATGACAGGTAAATATGACTTTTTACCTAATTTTCTTAAGTCTAATTTTACTATCAATTATTTTCCTTTCTCTCCCCCCAATTCATATGTTAAAATTAAGTCAGAATAAATAAACAGAATTAATGGTTCCCAGGATGAGAGAAGCAAACATAATGTGTTTTTTGCTCTCCTTTTTGTTTACTTACTCTCACATTCTGTTTATTACGTACTTCATGATATTTGGTACTGTTGTGGTGGTGTTTATACAAGCCCTATCATTAAGAGATATAAAAATTCTAGTTTATTTTAAGATAATGATATTTTGTGTAAAAAAAAATGTGTCATCCAATATTGTAATTTTTTTCTGTTTTTCAGAAGACCTTGTGGAATGGAGTGAAAAGTACTTCTCATCAGAATAAAGAGTAAGAGAGAATTGTTAGCAGTTAAGAGAAGTTGCTGAATTTGATTTATCATAGATTATGCCTGTCAACCAGAAAATACAAGGAAAAGGTAAAGAAAACTGCAGAGGTAAAGAACTGACAACAGTAAAATAGTTTTTATTCTAAAAGTGCTAATTTCTAGGCAAGGAAAAAGAGGCTGCATAGAAAATGAGAGCAGGATTCTCAGTTTAGAATTAGAATAAAAAAAAATAAGGTCAAAGTCAGTAACAGCAGCAGATAGTCACATGGCACCTCCTCCAGAGCCTTGTATGCCAGAGACTGTTGATGCTGCTTATTACTGCAATTGTTTCAAGTGTCTGTCAAGCCTCCCATGCTTCATATAAGCTATTTGCATAAAAATAAACCATTAGCATTTTATCACCTCAGCAATAAAAAGTTTTAGTTTTGAAAACTCTGGTCTTATTTTATTTTTAACATTCAATAGTTTCATTAATCTTGGTTAGTGTGACACTGTCTTCTGTGTCCAAGGTTACTAGAGTTGACAGTGATGTATTCAGTCAGGTTAGGTGTTGCTAATGAACTACACAAGTCTGTTTTATTACCTGTCTCTCGAAAAATTACTTTTGGGGACAGCCTGAAGCTCGCATTAGCTTTTGTATTCAACAGTCTTTAATGTCAGCTATATGTGTACAATTACCAGTTAAAGAACAAACAGCCTTGAAAGTGAAAGCACAGTTGCAGGGCTGAAACTGAGCCTGTTTAGCTGTTGCATTTGCAGCAAGAGTACACAGGAAACCTTTGCAGTAGATATTGGTCCTCTCAAGCACACATAATCAAATTACCATTTTCTTTTCTGATATTCATGGGATCTGCTATAAAAGAAGACCACAGGCTGTTTGGTTATAGGTTTGGACAACCTCTTACTGATTAATTTGATTACAAACAAGAGTGAAAACAGTTCCAGAGCAAGACAAAAGCAATACATGGCTTAGTGCTGCTGCTGCTGCTGCTGCTGCTACTACCCTTAAATTAGTTTTGATAAAACTCCAGTTGGGGGAAATTGAATGAATTGTCCAAGGACAGTAGAAATTCAGATTGTCCAGGGCCACAGAGAAAGCCTGGGACAGAGCTAGGAATCAAACTGAACACATTTCTGCCTGAGTACAAAATTATGTCTTTTTTAACCAGTTGATAGATTTGGAATTTAATCACAGGCTCAGCTGCTCAGTGAATTTCGTTAGGAAAGGAGTGTGTTGGGCTGACCCCAGCTAGCAGCAAAGCAAAGCCGAGCTACTCCATCATTCCCTGTGGGATGTGGGAGGGCAGAGGAAGAGAAAAAGCAAGCAAACTAGTGGGTCAAGATTAAACAGCTTAACAAGTGAGCATGGAATATGCCTTTGGGCAGTTCAGGTTGACAATGCTGGCTGCATTTCCTCCCAGTCTCCTTCCCCCTCCCAGCAGAGAGGCAGAGTGAAAACCAGAAGGACTTGGTGCTGCTTGGCTCAGCAGGAGCCAAAACACTTGTATGTGATCAACACCAATATCAGCTGCTGTGACATGCCAGCCAGACTCCATAAAAAAGTTTAAGATTTTTTTTCAATTTGCTTTTGTTTTGCATCAGCATCAATAGTTTTGTTTCGGTAAAATTTTGATTTTTATTTTAAGGCAGAAGTCCTCTAACCTCTTGTTAGAATAGTCAGCAGTGCTGTTGGCAGAGCAGCCCTATGGGATATGGGAGACAGATTCCCATTTCATCCTGTGGATGCTGAACATGGGCTGCTGTTACCCCAACTAGCCATCCATTCTGTAAATAGGAAGCCTTGTAAAAAAAGCCTTGTTGAAATGAATATACTTCAATGAAAATCAAAATTTTTACCAAAACTAGCTTAATAATTATATCAAAAAGTTTTGCTTCAGTACGTTTATTTATCTTGGTCTCTTATCCACCCATAAATCTTAATTCTACCTTATTTCTATTCCTGTGTTGCAGATGTGAAACACAATATAAAACTTTCTCTTATAAAACAGATACTAAATTATATTATTCTATTTACGGTTATTTGACTGGTGGTACCAGTTGTTCCCAGTCTACAATCTATATGGGTATGCCATGATAGTATTGAAATGAAGTTCTACTGTGCATTTTGGGAATGCATTTAGGGAGTACCAAAGCAAATAGTGTGTGTAGTTAGAGAGTTTGAATTAATCTGTAATGTGTTTCAAGTTATGGGGTTTTACCAGTCTCTGCTTCATTTAGAAACTCCATTTCCATTTCTTTATGTGCTGATAAAAATATAAATGTTTTAACATTTAATTTAAGTTAATTTCATACTGCTCTATCTCTGGGCAAAAAAGATGACAGGTTGTTAAGTATTATTCCCTAAATAAAGTAGTAGTAAAAAGAGAAAAAAAAAAATCCTTATTTTGGAAAAGTGGAGGCACCGTGTTTTAATCAAAGGATAGAAAGAAATTAGCACAGTGGTCTTTGAGGGATTTGAGTACTTAATTCTGATAGATGAGCTGCTCATTTAGTGAAAATATACTACAAAGAGAAAGGAGAACTATGTTAGGCGTAATTTTTCTTGTGAAAAACTTATAAAGACCAGCTTATTGTGAAAACACAGTAAAATTATAAACTGCACTTATATATTTCACAAACATAATTCATTTTCACTAAATGAGTACAACCTTAGTTAAATAATTTTCCCTCAGAAGTAAAATATACATACCTTAATGGGCTGAATTTTGCCCAAACTTAAGGCTTGGGCTAAAATTCATGTGTCATCAATGAAAAATTACAGCCATGGACCAAAACTTTTGCAACAAAAATCTAAACCTGACTCTCTTCCACAGTTAAGGTTGTTTACTTGCTTGTTTACTTGCTTGTTTACTTGTTTGTGTTTTGTTGCTCCCTCTCTCTCTGCTCACCCCTTATAATTTCTTATAATCTTTCCCAAGGGTGGAACTGTAAAAGTAACTGCCTGAAGACAGAGATGAAGAGGACGTGGCCCTGCTTTCCATTTTCTGTCTTGCTTCATCTTTCAGGTTTCTTAGGGGCCCTTTTAACAGTCATGGTCAGGTTTCCCTTGAGCTGATTTTCTTTCTCCTCCTCTGCTGTGAGAGGGGAAATGAAATTGTTAACTCTGAAGGAGGTGAACAAACTGAGCACATCTTCAGCATGGGGCTTTTACCATTGCACCATGTGAGATTAAGAGGGTGCACAAGAACCAGTTTATGTGGATCCTGCTCTGTGCACCCAGACATGCCTGCTGAAGTAGGCAGGCTGAATTTTGGGCAACTAACATTTAAAATTGCATGACAATGCATATCCAATATGAAATTTTAAGTTAGCTGCTTGGTTTCATTTATTGTATTACCTATTTTAAAACCATACATATTACAGACAAATACAAGTCTGCAAAGGTGCTGATTTCCAGACAATATTCTGCAACTAGCAGTTCTAACAGAAGAAATATACACAAATAATGTAAAGGTAGTTAAACCAGTTTATTCTTCAGTAAATATGCCTGTATTATGCATACTAGACCTGACTCCAATTTGACATGTCCAATTTGTTTTGTTAAACTAATGCTTTTTAGATTGAACCCTCTTTTTGTATTATGGACCACTTGTAAAAAAGTATTATAATATATAAAATCAGTTCTTTCACTCGATTTATTACTATTTGCCATGGTTTGATTCATGCAGTTCACAAATGAGAGGGAGTTTGCTGTGTCTGTCCTTTGACTGTAACTGAAGTCACAGAGTTGACTTTCTGCTAGTGATGTCTCCAGGATAATGTAGAGAATAGCAATATCAGTAGGCCTTTGGCAGAGAAAGATTATAATGTTCTAAGACTAAATTATGAAAGTTAACTATTTAGAAGGTCATGGGAATCTCTAGGGTGGGACATAATTAAATCCTGACTTGTTCTCAGAAGAAGAGTTGCTGGCAAAGGATAAATCTAGGGCATTAAGCTTTAAACAACTTTACAGTTTTAAAAAGTTTGCTTTATCAAAAAAGATCTATTGCTGAATCCCATGCTTGCATGAAATAGAGAAATTTTGACACTGGCTTTGAAAATTAATGTTCTGGAGCCTATTTAATCTGTTGGATTGGAGTGACAAGAGGGGCTACAGAGGTATCTCCTGTGAGCAGATTCCAGAAGGTTCCCCCATGTCTCATGAAGCCAATGCCCTCAGGTTCTAAGACACCTCTGGTTCTGCCCAAGGCTGAGCCCACCAGTGATGGGCCCTTGGGATAACAGGTTTAGGGAGGGGGTGAAACAGCTGCACAACAGCTGGAAAGAGGAGCGTGAATGTGGGAAAGAGCCCCACAGTACAAAAGGAATTGGAGGAGGTGCTCCAGACAATGGAGCTGGACTCCCCTGCAGCCCCTGGTGCCCATGGTGAGGGAGCTGTGCCCCTGCAGCCCCTGGAGGAGAGTGCTGCCAGGGAAGGTGGACTCTCAGAAGAGGCTGTGATCCTGTGGGAAGCCCACACTGGAGCAGGCTCACAGAGCCCAGGCTGGAGCAGGTTTGGTGGCAGGACTGGTGACCCGTGGGGGATCTGCGCTGGAGCACAGCAGGAAGGACTGGGGTGGGAGCCTGTGCTGGAGCAGGGGAAGAGTGTGAGGAGTCCCCCCTCTGAGGAGAGAGGAGTGACAGGGACAGTGTGTGATGAATTGACATGATAGCCCCCCATTCCCCATCCCCCTGTGCTGCTGGTGGAGAGGAATTAGAGAAATAGGGAGCAAAACTGAGCCTAAGAAAAAGGGAAGCGTGGGAAGGTGTTTTAAGATTTGATTTCTTCTGAACTTACTTGGATTAGATTGATAATCAATTAAACTAATTTCCCCAAATTGAGTCTGTTTTGCCTGGGACCTTCTGATCAAACAGCTGAGTACCCTCTCCCTGTAACTGCTGAGTGATATCTCCCTGTCTTTATCTCAAGCCAGGAGCTTTTTTTACATTTTCTCTCCCCTGTCCAGTTGTGGAGGGGAGTAAAAGAGTGCCTTGGGTGCCCAGTCAGATCAGGGCCCCACACCTATCAAGGCAGCAACTCTGGCAGAAACCATGCAGGATGGATCTGTGAGATCAGCTCTGTGCCTTGCTGGAGTTTGCCAAGGAATTTGAACACAGCCATGGAAATACTCCCACTGCTACCCTCATGTCTACAGTGCAAGCAGATACTCATGGTTTTCCTTTCTGTGGAGCTGCTCAGCTCTGGCAAAATTCAAACTGTTTTCACAAAGACTCACTCTGTAGGCCAGGGAACAAACATGAGATATAAAATGTCTGGATTCATTTCTTCATAAATATTTAATGGATTATTTAAAGTGGAATAACCTTAGCAGTGATAAAGACCTTACTCATCACAGTTAAAATAATAAACCATGAGGATTTAAGCTTACCTCTGTGACTTTGCTTTGGAACAAGAAAACTGTGCTGACCCAAACAGATCCTGTAGTCACCTGGCAAAGACTGTTAATTTCTGGTTTTCAGTCCATATTTTATACAATATATTATGTACTGGGGGGCTTAAAACATGCTGAAAATGGACTGGTCTCCTTGCAGACTTTCTGAGGCTTTCTGGAGCGAAGGACATCTCAGCTAAGAAAAACTCTATAGATTTTTAAGAACTTTTGGTGAAAAGCTTGGGTTTAAATCAGACATACAATGTAGATACTTTCATTGCTTTCATTTATCTTACTTTGTTATACAGTTTTGAAGTAAATAAAAGGCATTGAATTTTAATTTGATTTTCTCAAACTATGTGAATAGTCTTCTGAAACAAATAAACTTATTTATCTGAAAAATGTTGTTTTCCTAACTAAATCAACAGAAGTCTTGCCCAGGTATTCACTGAATGAGCATATGAGCATAGAAGTCTACCCATGGAAGGATTAGAGTCTAATGCTTTAAGCTGCTACACTTTAAATGTAGAGCTGAAATGTACTGCTGGATCACTCCTGCTGCAGAATTAGCATAATTTGGGAGTGTCATCTGGTGACCTTCTTATTTATGTTTTCCAAATTTGTTTTGTTTAGGCCATTTAAAGAGTGCTATTATTTCCCGCTGTCCACAAGCCGACCAGCTAGAACTAATATCTTACTTTTCCTGATTCTGAGGGCTGCTGTTTCTGCATGCTAATTCATCACTACCTGTCCAATATATCAAAATGCATTTGCTGGTTTTCTCTAAAATTTACTGAGAATATTGAGTGACTTTCCATTAAATCAATGTTTACTGGACTGATGAGCTGTAAATCCATCTGTCTGAAGTATATGTGACCAACACAGCACAATTTGGAGGGATCTGATGCTAAAGCAGATATTTCAAGGTAGTTGCTCTTCTGCTGTTAATGAAGACTTTAAAGTGAGAACAGATCTCAAAGGCTGAGTGGTGACTGTTTTATCAGTTTCAAAATAGTACAGCTTTGCTTTCATGTTTAAATAGTCAGCTGGAATCACAAGGCTGCAGAACTAGGTAGAGTAGAAAGGACTCCTGCTTCAAAGGGAACAGAACAAGCAACAATTTCAGGTATCTTGAGGGTATATGCCAGATGAATCTATGCATATCATCTTTCTGCAATTATTTGCAGCTCTGTTGTTGAGTCTGAAGCAAAGACTTTAAAAGTTTACTGAGAAAGAAACAGTATCTAATAATTAAAGAAAATGTTGCTCTGATGAGTGCCACCTGTATAATTCAGCTTCTATGTGTCAACATGTATAGGCAAACCCATATGATGTGAATGGGTTCACATAGGGAATTTTCATTCATGCTGAGTGCTCTTCATGTTGCACAGACATCTGAAGTGGATCACAGCTAACAAACAGCTCAGACAACCTCTAGCCATGTCCCAAGACCCTTAAAGAGGCTGAAGCACCACTTCTGTTCCCCATCCTCCTCATATACTGACATAAATAAGAGGTTCTGTAAGACACAAGGCTACAGAGAAAAGCCAGCAAGGAATAATTTAGTTGTTTAAAGCTCTGCTACTGTTTTTGCATACACCTGACAGTTATTGCAGATTTTTGACACTACTGGTCTGGATGATGGCCATGTCCTTCCTTTGCAGTGGGATCACACAAGCCTGACTGCAGGGTTCAGGCATATATAAATAAGGTTTGTAGAAAAAGAGACCATTTATGCTTAGCACATGCATTTTTAATAACAATAGGGTGAGAAGCATCCAAAGATCATTTTCTCCTCATGAAGTTACTCTTCTAGTCAGTTCTTTCCCATCCCTTTCTTGCTCTAATTCTCCTAACAGCAGCAACAGGAAAAGACAAAGCAGTTCAGCCCTGCTGTCTTCATCCTTTGGGAGGTTTCATGCAGTGTGAAGCTGTCTCTGTGCTCAGACAACAGGAAAGATTTCATTTTCAGCAGAAAGAGGAATATCTGATAGTCCAGCCTTCTGGTGGTGTTTAACTCTGAGAAGCCAGAAGCGAGCCTGCAACATATAAAAAGTAAATTCAAACAAAAACAAAAACAAAAAAATAGAAAAAACACCCCAAAACAAAGATAAAAAAAATCCCCACAACAACAACCAAAAAAAAACCCCAAACAACAAAAAAACCCCAAATAAACTACCTTTTTTCTGCAACAACTCTTGTGTAGGAGAAGAAAAAACAGGCTTCAATTGATGTCAAGAGGTTTTAGATTTTACATTAGGAAAATAGCTCCCTAATACTGATACTTTCACAGCTCAGGTTTAGGTGGCTGAGAGATTTTGTGGAATTTTTATAATTTTATATATTAGCAGAGTAATTAGTTAAACTATTTCAGGGCATTGGTAGCTTTTTTCCCTCTTTTTATATAATAATATTTAAATTGTCTTTTTCTTCAAGTGTCATTGTAGTTAAAACTTTTACATCTGATGTGAATCATTTTTACTTTTCCCCTCTTGCAGGCAGTTAAAGATAGACCAATATCTAAAATAAAATGTTTCCAAGTGGAAAACTACAAAGGCACACATTGAAAAAGACCAAGGTTTTAGAAGTTTTCAAATAAAAAGACAAACTGTTTTACAAGATGTAATTACCATCAATACTTCAGTAATCAGTGACAAGTGACACAGATAAGTAATATTCTTATTTTTGCTAGAGTTTTTGTTTGTGTTAAAAAAGGGAAAACATCAAAGCTAAATGACTCCATGGAAACTGCAGTTACTCATGCTCAAGGCATTTCACATGAGCTATTAAACACAAATATGTCTTAATTCAAACACTATTTTTATGGTCCTGGTGCTATCTATATTTATAACATTGATATAAGTATTTATAACAAGTCTTATCACACTTCTTAGTATTTTAATTGTGAAATACTTAATAGTACTGACATTTAAAATAACATAATCAGTATTAGAAATAATACTGAAATTAATAGACTAGTGGAAACTCTAAGAACATCTTTACACCTACAATGACATTATGTAGCACTTTATTATAATTTTAATTGGAAATAATTTCATTATCATGGGTTTGCTATCAGCTCATAAATGTACCCTGAACAGGGAAGCAGTGTGTGGTTGAAATATAAATCTTTTATCCTGGTTTGATGCTGTAATTCTTATTAGCAGTCTGATAAAAAATTTTCTTGGAAACATTTTGGAGGCTTACAGAAAGGAGAGCCTAAACTACAAATCTAGTTTAGCTGTCACCAAAACCTTATCAAACCTCTCTCTTCATAGAAAGTTTCTTACATCTTAACATCTGTGTCTTAAACCCAGGAGATTCCTCTGTTTTCTACCAGAAATTAGCAGAATATAGTAATTGGTGGGGCTTTTCCCATGTCAGTCTTAATTTAACTTTCACATCCAAATCCCATTTTAATCCTTCCCATGACCATGCCCTTTTTACTTGCACTCAACTTTTACACAGAGAACATTCCAACTATGATTTGAGTAAAACCTCCAGAATATTGACAACTTTGAAGAGAATTGTGTGCTTTCCCCCTTGAAGGCCTGCTCTTTATGCTGCAGATTCTCTCTTTGATGGGTGATGCCACAGGGACAGTTTTGTTTCAGCATAACGTATTGCCTGTTAAAATAAATCTAAATGAACACAGAGGTCACACTCAGCTGGTCCCAGATGTCCCTACAGACATATGTACAGACAGGTGGTTAACACAACCTCCTGTCCAAACCAGATCTGGAGGGATTTCTCCTTATTCCTGACAGATGGTCAGCTCTTCTCAGAGAACCTGAAAATGTTCATTTAAAATATTTATGTGATTCTAAGATGGAACTACAGGTTCTTTGAGTGCAAAACCATGATCTACCTTTCAAAGACAGCTTACTTGGGACTTTGAAATTAGTTTCCTTTTCATGCAAAAAAAAAAAAACTACAAAAGTACTGAGGACAAAACTTGAGTTATTTAGGGATAAAACAGCAGAGATTAATTATATTGCATTATGCTCTATTTTCATTTTTTAAAGACCTCTGGGGTCCTGGGGTACATTTGCTCTCCTTCAAAGCCACTGCTGTTTGAGAACAGTGTATGATTTGGGTATCTGTCCATCCCAAACAGGATGCAGAGAGCCCCTCTCTTGTGCAGCAGCACTGAGCCAGGGACAGGGAGTCCCTCTGTGTCACCCATGTTTCTCTGGCTGTAACCACACAGTGCTGTGCCATGCAGCCTTTCCATGGTCACTGCAGCAGCTTCTCATCCCTCCCCTGCTCCCTTCATCAGGAAGAGGCTCTGTGGGAGCAGCCAAGGCTGGTCAGTTCTGTGGAATGCAGCTGGCACCATTGCAATGGCAGAAACCATTTGCCCTAGTGTTCTGGTCAAGTTGATTGTACCATTGGCCCCAAAAAGAGCATGGAAAATAACATCCACAGCTTTAACTTTGTTTCTCCATGAACTGCCAAGCAACTGAGAGGAGCCCAGAATATTGTTGCACCAGAAAAACCCAGCAAATGGTTCACAAAAATGTCTGTAAAAAGTATGAAGTATATATGTAGTGATGCAGTATCTTAATCTTATTAATATCTCTTCATCACTGGGTTACAGGCAATTCTCATAATGTGACAGACCCATGAGTGATAATGGCAAGGCTCATGCTGTGGCACTGCTTTAAATTATTACAGTAATTCCACCAAGATTATCTGCTTGCACAGGTAGAGAAAGTAGATACAAAAATGTCTAGGCTTAATATCCAGAGACATTAAAAATGTGTTCTTTCACAGGCAAGAGTGGATAATCTGAGCCTTTGGGTCTTAAGTCCTGTATTCTCCTATAGAAATATCTTTTAAAGCCTATTCTAAACTAAACCCACTAAAACTTAAAGCTGGTTTGCAAAGAAATTTTGCTCTGTCAGCTTCTGCACAGTGATGGTTTAGTGTCCTTATAAATACAGAGGCTCTGTTAAACTGAGTGAAGCAGACCAAGTGTGTCTTTACAGAAAAAAATATTTCTGAGAAACAGCTGGGACATTTTTTAATTAATGGAGGTTTAAAGTGAACTCCAGCACACGGCTGCAGCAAACATAGGGACCAGAAGAGGATTAATACGTGTACACAGAAACTCCCAAGAAATCCCTATTGTTTTGATAGATGAAAATTACTCCCAGTAAGCTCCAGACTCTATTCTGTGCTAAAACAACAACAACAACAACAACAACAACAAAACAACAACAACAACAATAACAATAACAATAATAATAATAATAATAATAATAATAATAATAATAACTTTACATGAATAAAGTGTGTTAGCCGTAGTCAGTTGGGAGAAGTTTAGCCCTTGCTTGAAAGGTGCTGTTGGTCACCAAGATGAAAGTTTAAAACATTTCTAATGATGTTTGATGTTTCCCAAAGGAGTAAACCCCACATAACCTGTTTTCTAGTATTAGTTTAAACTTTTGACATTTGCAGATTAATACTCAAATGTGCAAACAATGATTTTGCCCTCATATTCCTATTAATTTCATTGAGGAATTATTAGCTGAGGTCCACAGCAGGATTCCTTACATATTTCTCTTTGCAGCAACCAGGCAGAGGTGGAATTTTCATCAAGTGTGGAATTTTCTGTGTCCCTGTGCATCTCTGGGGGGTATCATAAAGTATAAGCTACAAGTGGCTTATCTCAGTAGCTCACTGGTTTTATTCCTTTTTGCTCTTTTCAGTGGAAATACTGGTCTCCATGCCATTAGTATTGCATTAGGCAGCTCTTTAAAAATAGACCCATTTAATGTTCCATGTTGAAAGAAACATTGGGATACAACAGTAATTAGAACTGGAGGAGACTTAATGATTATGTCTTTAGTGTCAGTAGACACTTTCAGAATTTTGGATTTAGTCAGCTGATATATACAGGACACCCACAGTACATGGCCTCTTTAGACACCCATATGAAGTTATTCTCTACAGGTACAATTTATTTTCCTTTTTATGATCTGATGTTTTCTTCAAAACTGTGATTTAACAGAAAGGTGATAATGTAAACGTGTCAAAATACATCACATGAGGAGGATATGTATATTTGTTATTGTTGTGACACAACATCTGCTCCTGCTCGTGTGCTTTGTATGAGTATTTTATAATAATGAACAGCTGCAAAATTTGAAGAGAAGATAAAGCAATAAAATGTACAAAGCTTACTGCAACAACACATACCAAGAAGATATGGATTTTTTTTGTTTGGTCTTATCTCTGCTTATGTCAATCTTGTCTGTGTTCACAGACTTAATAACAGCAGAATGGAGTCTGTGACCATCATTCTGCTAAGGTGTGAGTGTGTTAACGTGGGAGTGCCTTTTTTCAGCCAAATCCACACCTTAGAGGGAAGGGAGCCAGCCTGTTTGCTTGCCTTTCTTGTTTTAAAGGACTGAAATATTCCCCCACACATTGCTCCAGAGTGAGCCATGTGTGCTGTATTACAGACCTGTGCTTTTCAGACATGCACTGATGTCCATTGAGGCATTATGTTGTATGTTCTCAAATGCAGCAATCTTTTGTACATGGCACATTCAAGGTATTAATGATTCTTTTTCAAAAGTGGAGCAACATTTGTCTTCATTTAATTTAGACAGGAAGAATTTTAAAGCTTCTTAAAATAATGTATGAATAACTTCAACTGGGAAAGTCAAAATAAATGTTCACTGTTAAAATTCATCGGATTATTATGGACACAAATGGTTGAATACATTTGCATTTTTTCAACTTCTGTGATAGAAGTCGTGTGTGTTTACTTGAAACTCCTCTGTGTATTACCACACCAAATAAAGAGCAGAGTAAATAGAGCTGAGACAAAGTTAACTGAGAATGAGTGATCATTATATAAAATATTATGGAAAATTGCACTAGAAATCTCTTACAGTTAACTAGCTGATATTATATATTTAATGCACAGTTTAAAGTGACAGCAATACAGTATAAAATATTAAAAGAAAGCTTCCATTTACGAAAATGATGCTGTAAATTAAATGCAAATCAGGCTGATAGTAATTGATTGTTACTGGATTGCTACTATGTGATTAGATTTCAGACTTGTTATTGTTTCTCATTTGTAGCTCTGAAATAAAATGCAAAATGGTTAAAGAAAAGGAGTATATCTTCAATAATGTCCCAGTTTGACACCCTCTATATCATGTATCCCCAATATATTGTTATTATTGACCAAGGGTCCCTTTCAACACAGGCTCATTGGCTTCTCAAATGAACGTGGCATTTTGAGGTCTCATTGTAAGCTATGCTTTAACAGTACAGAGAAGGAGCTGCACATTCTGCAGGGTCTTGGAAAACATAAAACAATGCTCTTAGCTTTTATCTTTGGATGAAATAGTCTCACTGGCAGCAGATGACAGAGCAGGGAGCAGGGCTCAGCGTTCCCCATAATGAACCTGCATTCTCCAGATGAGCCCTGTTGTAGGGAATGTCTGAGATTTCCAAGCCCAGCAATCCCAGTCCAGCAGAGCAGTGTACTTACAAAGCAGGCAGTTTCAAAAGTATGGCAATGGTAAACTTGAGTAAATCAAACACACATATATACATCATATATGTTTATTGGATAAATGCTGTTTGGTCCAGATAATAGTGCTTAAAATCTTTTGTTATTACAGACATCTTTCCTTGAGAACAGACTGTTTGTTTATGTGTTTTGGTATTTTTTAATCAGCATTCTAAAATATATTTAAGTAGGATGCAGATATGTTAAAATATTTTATATCCAAATACAGAGTAAATAAAATAATTTATGCCTACTAATCTTTTTTAAAGAAATCAGTTACTTCTGTAACTTGATAGGTGAGCAGTTTTCCTGTATTAAAGCCACTTTTCTAGCTAAAGTCTTTTGGGAGAGAATATTACTTTACCAAGTCACCTTCTGAAAGGTTTAATTAAATTTTTATGTCTAAATTTATAAACCATTAATCATAGTCTTAGAATAAAATATTATGGGTTGGAAGGGACCACTAAAGGTCATCTAGTCCAAATCTCCTGCAACGATCAGGGTCATCTTCAACTAGATTGCTCAAAACTCCATCTAACCTGATCTTGAATGTTTCCAAGGATGGGGCATCTACAATCCCTCTGAGCAACTTTTTCTATTGCTCCTCCATCCACATTGTAAAACCTTGGTTCCCTATAGCTTGTCTAAATGTAGCCCCTTTTAATTTGAAACATTATTCCTTGTTCTGTCACAACAGGCCCTAATAAAAATTGGTCCCCATCTTTTTTATAATCCCCATTTAGGCAGTGGAGGGCTGCAATGAGGTCTCCAGGCTGAACAACCCCAACTCTTCCAGCCTTTCTTCAAAGCAGAGGTGCTTCAGCCCCCTGACCATCTCCATGGCCCTCTGGACTCTCTCCAAAAGGTTCATGTCCTTTCTGAGCTGGGGACCCAGAAGTGGACACTGTATTCCAAGTGGAGCCTCGTCTGAGCTGCGTAGAGGGGCAGAATCTCCTCCCTCTCCCTCTCCCTGCTGCCCTCACTCGTTTGGATGCAGCCAAGGACAAGTTTGGCTTTCTGTGCTGCAAGTGCACATTGCCAGGTCATGTCCAGCCTCTCATCCACCTCTCCTCCAAGTCCTTCTCAGCAGGGCTGTTCTCAGTCCCTTCATCCCCCAGCCTGTATAGATTGATAATTCTTGCACGCAAAAATGTTCCCTGTAATTGTAAAAAGTTGATGCTGTAAAATATTTATTATAAGATACTATTAATTTTTTGTAAACTGAAATTCCTCTCCTGATTATTTCAGGAGAGCTGAACATCCTTAATTTGATCTTAAAGATTCATTGAAAAGTAATAATTTTTTTTTAGACTGCAATAAATTTGTCATTGCTGATCGCAAGATAGCAAATACAGATTGTAAAAATTTTCTTCTGCAGCTGCAGTCCACAAGATGGCAATCTTGGACTGAAATTGTCTCCACAAATTATTCTGCTGGTAGTTTTGTTGCCGTTTCCAACTCTGGGAGCATGTTTGAAGCCTGTTATCCTGTGCTCATGTCTGGGGCTGCACTGCGAGCAGCCCTAAGACATGTTCTGATGGCCCCAGTACCCTCAAAACTGGCAGCTCCAGTAGTGCAGAAACGTGTTCCTCCTTTGGTCTAACCAGTCTTCACTGATATTCACTTTCATTCAGTCATCTAGTTTTGAAACAATCTTTTTAGAAGTATAAAGTCTATTTAGAAGCAGGAACACCTCTTAACAGCTTCTGTATTTTTAATTCAAACTAAAGCCTCAAACATACCCACATATTGCACATTATCTGCTCAGTATACATTACCCTGCCCCACAGCATTAAAACCTCTGATAATATTTTGGAAAATATTGACCTAAAATGTGATCCTTAGCATTAAGAAGCCACCACAGTTGCAGCTTCTCAGCTATGGGAACTTATCTGGCTCCACTGAACTCAGCGTTACCACTGTGGTGGACACAGACCCCAGAAGGAGCTGCTCCTCTCTCTCCTGGGGCACTCCAAGATTTGAAGGCATTATGCTAATCCAAAATTGTCTGTCTAGCAGGGTGTAGTTGGTAGTGTAGTCCTAGGGCAAAATCAGCCTTCCTGAGAATGGTTTCAGAAAGGGGCAGCAGGAGGCCCTGAGGAGGTGTTTGCAGGATGGCGTGTGGAGCATGAGCCTCACAGTGTGTATCAGCCCTGGAATTCTGGTTGTCTAGTTTCTTTCCTCCAGCTGAAAATATTATTTCAAAACCTGGACAATGACAAACCCTCATTTGCTAATCATAGTGGAAAAAATCACGATTAATTTTGTAATTTGTCTGTATTCATTCAGTGAACAAGATGTACCTACTCATTACTATTTAGGGCATCTCATCTTTCCAAGGCTTGAATTTGGGATATTTAAATGTCAAAATTCAGGAGTTAAATAGGAAAGGGAAATTATCTGAAAAGAAGCCAAGAAAAACAAGCTTAACAGTTTTATCTTTTCTTGCGTTAGATTTTATTTATATTTTCTGAGTTACTGAAGGCCTCTGAGCATCAAAAAGCAGTTCTATTACCTTTCTTTAGAGCATAAAGTAGCAAAAACCATTGTGACTTCTCTATCACCAGGCTTAGTTAAAAGAATAAAGATTAGTGGAAAGGAAATGAAGAAACCCAGCTCATTCTTCCATGTCCTTCAGAAAAGGAGACAAAATCTCAGGTAGCCACCGAGAACAGTACAGGCTGAATGAAGCCATGGTCTGAGGCACTGCCAGAAATAAGAGGTGTTGGCAGCCTGGCAGCAGTGGGTGCTGCCACATGGTGACAGGATTGTGCCATCAGCTCTGATGTAAATGCTTTCCTGGTTTCTTCTTTTTTTCATGTTTTGATCTGCATGAGTCTTACTCAGAGATGGGACTGAAGTGCCTTAAGTTGTCCCACTTTTTGATACCAAATTTCAAACTGAAAACTCCAAATTTCTTAAGATACCTTTTTTCTTTTTTTTTTTTCCAAATTTGCTTCTGATTTTCCAAATTTGATGGAGGAACTTCAAACAAAACTGAATCGTCAATACTTATTCCCATAAATCAAAACCTTTATATTTATCACTGTCATGAATTTATGGCTATTTGGATAGTTTCCACTTAGTACTATTTTGCTTATTACTATTCCAATTGAAATATTAAGGTTTTATGAGACAGTAGACAAAGTATTTAAATAAATGTATCTTACCTTTTGTCCATCATCTGCAATATTTTTTGGTTAGAAATGTATAAGAAAAATCACATTTTGCACATTCCAACTAATAGTTCTGGGGGAAAAAAAAAAAAGGAGCTTCCCAGAATGCAATATTACTGAATTATAGTGTCTTTGTCTTCCACTGACAAAGGTGACTGTGAGAGAAATTTAGAATAGGCTACAATAATTCTTCCTTTGTATCTCAATCTTATTAAAGAAAGATCTGATTCAAAAATTCAGGTTAGACCTGATAGCCATAACTGTGTAAAAAGTTCTTACAAAAGGTATTCTAAACACTGAGAAAACCTACCCATGTAATTTTTCTTTTTATCTCAAATGCCAGCAAAACAACACACCTACATAACAGTGTAGAAAGGTGACAGAAAAAATTAGAGGTCTTCTCTTAGTCTTGTGATTTAATGGGGAGTTTTTCAATTGCTTTTAATAAGAGAGAGATAAGGTCTTGAGAATGTAAACAGTGAGGAGTTGTGTTAATTGCTTTTATTCTTAAAAAGCCCCAGCAGGAGCTCTTTTTTAATCCAAACTGCTTGAGGAAACATTATAGTGTGTATACATGAGCAGAGTTTCTTCTCTTCTTTTACCATTTCTTAGAACATTGCATAAACTACTGGCTTATATTTCTACACTTTAAGCTGTATTATTTGCAGAATAATTAAAATGAGACTGTTTCTCTGCAGTAAACACTGCACGATCAATATTAGCCTTTTATTTATTGCATACACTAAGAAGTACAAGAAAAAAATATGCTTAAAATAAAAGCATTTTAAAAGAGAAATCACTTCAGAGGGCATGAAACTGTGTTTGGATTTGTAGGTTATAACAGGGAAACTATTATAAAAAGTGTTATAATTAAAAAATTGTGTTCTTAAATTTATTACTGTGTAAAACACCCATTGTATTGGAAACTGAGATTTATATAACAACACCATGGAAAGCATTTGTTCTCCTGAACCCAAACTATAATACCACTTTGTTTTACTTTGAGGGAAGTGCAGAGTTGGGTGCAGTTGGATGCTCCCATTGCACTGCTGCTCCAAAGTGTCTCTTGGCAGTTCTTCCATACAGGACCTTGGTTCCTGCTGGTAAAGTAAACTGTGGGAACTTTGTCTAGACAAGGAGGAAGGGGTAAAAAAAGAAAATTTACAAAAAGATTTTTTTTCTTTTGAAGTTGGGGCAAGAGCTGAGCACACAAGGACCCTGTGTGTGTGCCGTTTTGCTGGGAAGCTGCTCGCCCACCATGGTGGCACCATTGCGGCACAGGCACCTCGAGGGGCTGTGGTGCTTCTGGGCTTCCAACTTTTCTGAAATTCCCCTCATCCTGCAGAGGTGAACCACCCACCCCGTGGGAAAAGTTACCTTACTCCCACACAGGTGTGGGATTGCAGCTTCCTACAAAATGTGAAAACTGGGGAGTGTAAATGTGACCTGCTCACCGTTTGCAAACAGTGGAGCAGCTCGCTTTCAGGACCGTGGCTGAGTCAGGATCTGGTGGCAGGATCCCATCAGACAGGGAGGATGGAAGCTGGTGCTCCTTTTGCTCTCAAGCAGCGTGGGAGCTGATCCTGGGCCATGAGCTCCTGGCACGCTGGAGACCCCCTGACAGCAGGTGCTGGCTCATGCCAATGCATGAGTCTGTCCCAGAGGGCAGGTGCTCCTCAGCCTTGAGAAGTGACCACAGTTGGGCAGTCATGCAGCCCCTCTGCCCTCCTCTGTGTCAGAATTTTATCGACCTCCTGTCATTGGCACTGCTCTTCCTTCAAACAGGAGCCCAGGCTCATTAGTGGGGCAGCTTGCTCTGCTTCTGCCCTGGCTGTGGCTGCTTTTTGAGGAAGTTACAAACTATTGATGAGATAGGTCTCACGAAGATTTATTCCTTGTCAAAAATAGAGGGCATTAGTACACTTTCTAATTAAATTTCTTTTCTCCTCTCGGAAAGGCTTTTTGCCAACTTCCAGTATCATATTTAGTTAAGTAATCTGTGAGGATTTGTTATTTTATTTACACTGGCATAAATTACTTTTGCTCAAATTTGGCTAATCATCTGTTGCTGAGATTTTCCACTGAGTTACAAGGCATAGAGAACAGCATGCTGGCTTGGAGTGAGGGTCTCTGGCTTTCCAAAACAGAGCCTGTCACTACAATCACCCTGAAAGGACAAGGGTTGATTAGTTTTCTCTGAGGCAACAGCCCATTACATGATGATGAACTCTAAAAGGTAGATGAATATAATTTGAGCTTTTATCTGGAGCTTTTGGGAACCTTAGTGGTCCCTCCTGTCTCTGAACCCTAACACTTGGCTCGTTTTCAAAGCACCTCACCCTGATCAGTCCAAAACACTGCTTCAATTTCTTCAGTTGTGAAATGGGACTAACAGCTGCATTGCCAGCCTCAAAAACTGAAATATGATGAACAGCTTTCTGGAGAATTACTAGTTTGTTTTCAATGTTCAGGGGCTTTGTGGGGACTCTTGTAGGTTTGGTTTTGTTTTCTTTTTAAACTGCCGTGTAAATTTTTGATATCACTAAATATTATAGACATATTTAGTGCTTCTTGTTGTAGTTATAACCTGCCTTGGAAATAAGAAATCAAGACTGGACATTTTCATATATTCATAATATTTACTAGTAAGGTGCTGAAAAAAATTTCCAGCAATTATAGGAAGAAGATAGTTTGCAAAATTATCTGAGGACTAGCCTGCAAGAATCAAATTAATCTTTATTTACAGTCAAAATTTCAAGGTGCCAATCACAATAGTTTTAGTTTGACTTCCAAAGAATCTAAATGGTACCATTTACATATAATATGGATATACTTACTTTAGTGGTTTTAATATTTTAGGTATCCTAGAATCAAGTGAACAGTAAATTTCTCCTAAGCATTCAGAGATGCTTTGGCAGAAGACATTCAACTGGTTTCAATAACAAGATTCTTTTGCCTTCAGCAGAGTTTTCAGATTGACTCTGGTTTGGGATCTGGCCCAAAATGAAGAGGACTCATCCCGAGTTAATCTGCTCTTTCAGATATTCTGTTTCTGAGATCTTTACTTCCCCAGTGAAGGTCAGGGCAGTAGGAGGTAAAACACTGTCATGATTAATATTCCCCACATCTGTCTGGAGCAGAATGCCTAGTGCAGAAAGGCAGCTGACCAGAGGGCATTGTTAAAGAAGGTGATGCATTCCTATAGCTAAAAGCACAAAGACTCTAGTGAGCAAACTTTTCTTTTGTAAGGAGTAAGGTTAAGGTCTCTGTCTGGCAAATTCTTATCATCTCACCTTATTCAGAGATAGAGGGCAATTGATTTGAAGTAGGGTTTTTTTCAGTCACAATGAGATGTTGCTTTGTTTCAACACTGAAAATAAAAAAATCTAAAGGAAAACATAAGTTTGCTTAGTAAAATCATTAAAATTTGTGGGTTGTTTTTTGAGTTTTTTGTGCCTAGAAGATCTTTAGAATAGTAAGATTTTAGCATTAGGAGGTAATACTGTTAGTAGTTTCACAGTAATGTTAGGAAAATGATCTGCAAAAATTATCTTCTATATTTATATGGCTTATTCAAAAAGCTGCATGGGACTAAGTATAAGTTTGCACATTTTATCTGTGATTCAATACCACAGGAAACATTGTGCAGCAACCCTGGAAATGCCAAGACTCCACAATGCAAATAAAGTATCACCGTTCTTTTCTGGTGGAGGCTGCCTCATGTACTTGGTGTGTCCATGTACATGCCAAGTACCCCCCTACCTGTGAACACCTCATGATGTGTTGAGAAACAAAGTCACCAAGTCACCTGTCAAATGTTTCCTTTGAACTTATTCCTTTCAGTGAAGTTTTTGATGAGAAATGAAAGAATAATTCTCAGTTTTTCATTTAGTGAAGAAAATGTTAAGTATTTTAAGTAGACTATGAAATGCTCTAAACAGATACAAAAATCAAAAGTGAACTTTTTCAGTATTAACTTTTCTAATTTACTTTTTCCTCTGCTCCTATTTCATAGGCTAACCAGTTTATTATCTAGATCAAAATGTCAGAGGTCCTAAAGAGTAGAGTTTCTAGTTCACATGAATAGCAGTTATTCTGCATTTAATAATCTGTTATAAAGGGAAATCTGACGTATGATGTCTGGAGAATAGCTGAATTGTAGCTCACTTGCTGCTTCTTTTCTTCCTTGTCAAAGTGGGGAAAAGTTTAAGTCTGCTACAAAGAATGAAGCACTTTTGTAGGAAAGAATATGTACTAAAAAGTAATGTTTTCCCAACTAAAGTCACTGCTGTTGAGGTCAGTGCATAAAACACATTAATGGCATTTTGATTTGTTCTTCTCCTGGAATCTCAGAACAGAAGTTCCTGAGAACAGGAACAGAGCTTGTCTCTGGTGTAAGACAGTGCTTTGCACACTGAGGTTGGTGACAGCAGGCTGTTATGGGTTTCCTAAAGAATAATGGCCTGTGTTACCACTAGAGCAAGGGAGGGTAGGACCAGTACTTACAGTGCTCCATCACTGACAAATCTTGTGCATTAAATGTCATCAGTGACAGCCCTCACTCCTCCATACCCTCCTGCACCACCAGAAGGAAAAGACAAGGAAAGAGCTTTAGCCTCAATTCATTTAAGCCACGAAGAAGGACAGGAGCTTGATTACCTCCCTGGAATCTTTGGGTACAAAGTAAAATGCAATGTAAATTACAGGACTCAAGATACCAATAAACATCAGTTGTGACTATACTGAGCAAATGGTCTTTAATTAAATACATGGAAAACCAAAATGTGTATTTAAAGATGTTCCTCTGAGATCCTGTTTCTTCACATTCCAATTGTTTGAGAGGCTGCTTCTGGAGGAATCCTCCCCATGTTATGTTCACTGTAAAGAAAGAAAAAAAAACCATCACTGAAATTCAGTAAGTAGCTATTTAAAGGTTGACCAAAGCTGTAAGAATATAACTTTTATTTCTTTAATGGTTAGGCATATATTAATGACTTCAGTCATGTTAAGAGTCATTTGGAAATGTAAAGCACCAGCAATAATTTCAGGAAGTACTTCTAGTTGTAATTGTATATCCTCTATAATGATGCTGTTAACCTGAGATTTCAGCCCCTAAGCTTACCAGAGCTATTTATATGTTTACTTACCCCAAGGTACTAGCTGTGAAAATCCTTGAAAAAGCACCATCATTAGCACCCAATTAAAGAGAAAACTTGTGCTAATAAAGCCAGGAGTTGCTTTTTAATCCTATGAAAAAGAAAAATATTTAATGACTGTATTTCTGGAAACCTTTTGATGTTCATGATAATTAGTTCAGCCTGGCTACTAAATTAAGGACAGTTAAAGTATTAAACAGACATTTGAAGGTTGCTATATTCAGAGAAGACCTTTTGCAATCCTTTGGCTGTGAATGGCATCCTAACCAATATACAGATTTAGTCAAAGAATGTCAGCAATGGAAAACCAACTCAGGGATTCTGTTTGGGTTTTAAGAGGCTTTGTGTAAATCTTAGACGAGGAAAATAAGTGCAAATATTTGAAAAGGAAGATGCAGAAAGTTACAGTTCCTGCATCTGCAGAAAGTTGCATTCTACATTCAGAATCATTTGATATTATCAATGCATTCCACTGAAGAATCCACAGTATATCAGTCTTGAATATACTCAATAACAATTTATGACTTATTTCAACCACAATACATTTCTGAACCATTCTAGTACTGTGCAAAGACCTCTCTCAGCTAAGTGACTCCAAGTGTCTGGTGCTAGTTTCAGAGGGCTAACAAATACACATTTTTGAATAGTCTAGATAAGCTTTTGATCTTCCCTCAGAGCAGTTCAAAGGGAAAAAATACCTCATTTTCCAGGTACCTAAGAGTTTGTTGTGGCAGAGGTGATCTGATGGAGTACAAAGAAACTGTGTTGAGGGGGTATGGTTCTTTACAGTCCCTGGATGGTCTTACAATCCAGAGGATGGTCTGGTACAAAACGGTGCAAATTAGGGCTAAAATTTCTTTGCATTGTATTAACTTTTTCATGTCCCTGTGCCAGCATTGCTCAAGGAGACTTGCAGAGATCTAAAGCCATCCTGGTCCTGCCTTTTTCAGTGAAGGCCAGGGGCTACTTTGGTTATCTGTTGTACACCTAATTCACCTGGTGTATCAGGTGTATCACCTGATACACCTACAGACAACAGATGTGAGTATAAATAATGGGGGTTTTTTTTTAGTATATAAAAATATGATAAAAATTGAGGATCTTCTTCTGGTTCATTAAGAGACCATTGCTCTCCCTTATCTGTGTAAATTACAACACTGTCAGCAACTATTTAGTATTTTGCCTCTCCTCTCATTTTAATGTATTTCCATTTTTGGTTTTTTTCCTCTTGTAACTTTTTTTGTCTTTGACTTAATATGTTAATTCTTAATGGGAACATCTGAAGCGAAACATTTACTGAGCTCAGAGCTGCTGAAGAATGCATTGATATGCATGAACTTGCTAAAGATACATCTTAACCCCTACCCCTACACAGTACAGCTCCTAAAAACATATATATCTGTCCCTACAGAATAAAGTATACAGTATAAAACGGTGCGAATGCCATCACTACTGCGAGCCATTTGGCTATTACAGTAAGGAATGCTGCAAGAGTTTTGATTGTACATTTGTTAGAATATGCCAGGGTGCATTTTTGGTCTGAGACGCTGCACTAAGCTAAAACATGCTCCTGACCTTGTAGCAAACTAAAGAGATCAAAGGGATCAAAGTGTAAAATATGCAACATTTCATGTAATAAGTACATCTCTCTGGTCATGGACAAAATGACAAAAACATCCAGAGATGTTTAAACAAAAGTGAAGAAAGTTCTGCCCATCTGTGTTCATGCATAGCCGTGAGCCAAGGCAGCTGCTCATGCTCTGAGGGCCCGGCCCACAGCAAGCGGCAAGGCCCGGCTGCAGCTGCTCTGCACACGCCCAACCCAGGAGCTGGGGTATTGTCATCTTATTGCAAAAGTTCCCACACCTTCTCGGTGATTTCTCATGAGCATCTCCTCACAGCACTGACTCTTCCTTCTTCACAGCACAGCCAACAAACTCCAACTCTTTTGTAGCACTTTTCTTACTGGACACAGCTGTGGCCTATTAAGGGCAGGCCTGTTCCTAATCTTTGGTGATTAGTACAGCTGCAACTCCTCAGGGGTGAGACTGCCTTCTGCACTATTTTCTTACATTCTATCCCTTCACACTGGGGCAGCCCATTGAGCCTGTCTTGAGGTGTCCTTGTGTTCAGATCTGTGGGCCAGCAAGTGGCCATCCTGCCCTCTGCCCTGTGAGGGGCCCTGCCTGTCCCAGCCTGCCCACCACCAGGCACGGCATCATGGTGAAAATGTGCTTAAGGAAGGGCACAGAAAGGCCACAAAGGCCAAGGAAGAGGGAAAAAGGTGTAAGAAACAGCTCTGCAGACAGCAAGGTCAGACAAGATGCTGTGGAATGATGTATTGCAGGTGCTCGATCACATACTTCCCTGGAGAGATGCTGCTGGAGGTGGTTTATCCTGCAGGACTGCAGCCCATGGAATAACCCATTCTGGAGCAAGGATCATCAGAGAAGAGCTGTTCTGTACTGATCAGTCCCCATTCTGCATCCCCTAGTGCTGCTCTAGGGCTGGGGTGTTGTTTTAATCATTGTTTCTCACTTGCAAATCTATTTCAATTGCCAATAAATTAAATTAGTTTTCTCTGAGGTAGGCCTATTTTCCCCATGAGAGTCACTGGGAAGTGACCTCCCTGTATTCATCTCCCATGAGCATTCTCATGCTATTCCTCTTCATCCTGTTGAGGAGGGGCAGTGAGAGAGCAGTGAGAGTGCAGCTGGGTGGGCACGAGCAGCAGATGGACAAGGTCAGCCCACCACAAAAACACGGCAGAGGCTGCCAAGTGCTGCAGGTGCAGGAGTGGTGGATTCACACACACGCGTGCTCTCTCAGGGCTGCCTGCTGTCTGCCACACACAGGAATGGTTCTGTGATTGTGCTTCTGTGTGAATGAGGAGACAGCTGTTATGTAAGTCAGTGCTGAATTAGGGATCTTCTCCTGTGCTGTGTTGACAAACATACTATGCTTGGGTAGGCATTACATGATAGTCAGCACTGTGGCAGAGCACAAGCCTGGGAAGTAGTCCTGTGCTTGATGTGCTAGATTAGCTTCCTGACATAGAAGAATGTTGCAAATTATACTGCCTTTTTTGGATGGGGTTGATGAGTCCTGAGGTTGAGGCACAGAAGTTTACATAATATCCAGAAATGGATCAATCTTCTGGATCTAAATTTTACAAATAAATCTCAAGGACAGAATCAGACTGAGTGAATATAAAGTGGAGACGAAAATATGAGACTTAGATTTCCACTCTATGATAAAGTAATGCCTAAGATAAGGAGCACTACACTACTGCACATCAGAGTAACCAATTTTGCACAGTCAGTTTTGAAGAGAAGGGGTCCCTACACGTTTCTGCAGTGTTTGCTACAGTCCTGCATACACAACTTGGAGGTGATTTCATCTACACTGTCAAAACAGTTGGTTTTGCTGTCAAAAATTCCTGCTTACATTAATGTGATATGCTGCTTGTCTGTGGATAACCCTTCATAGGCAGCTAAAGCTTTTTAGGTATTTATCAGGATAACTTACTGAATTTTCTTCAGATACAGATTTTTTAAGACATTTTCCAGTCCTTGGCATCTCAGTGATATTTTTCCAGATGGAATTCAATGAATGTTCTGGTATGTTCCTCATCACACTGACATCCTGATTTAGAGACATATTCCTCAGGGTCTCTAGAAATAAAAAGTAGAAATAAATAAATAAATACACTTAACATCTAACTAAATATTAATAAAATATTGCAAAATTGCATCCATGCTATTGATGTGAGTTCAGCTTTTCTTCTGTTCAGGTTAAAAAAGTCATCAGCCATACTGCTAGAGAAGAGTATGTCCCTTGTCATTTTAAGAGCCCAACAGCATTGAGAGTGCAGAGACATTTGGCTTAGGTAAGACTTAGGTGACAGTGAGGAAGAGGGGATCCTGGAACGCAGAAGGAGAGAAGTGCAGCTGCATTTTTCTGTAGCTCAATCATGCAAGGGGAGATGGGTATCAATTATTCAGATGAAGCACTGACCAGAAGTTGTTTTGCTGCTTCCAGACCTGGGCTGTTTTATTTGCCTATCCCCTCACTGCAATATGGCAGTCACTGCAGAACCAAAGAGCTTCCTGTTGGGCTCTGATGTGCTGTGCAGTCCTGTATATTTCTAAGTAGTCAAGGTCATGTGTCTGCAGTCCAGAACTGAAAGAAATGCAGTTGCATTAATGAAGAATGCAGTCTTTTTCTAAATTGTAGCTGATTTTTAGGCTACACCTGAGATCATCCCTTCTGCTGTTCAATTACTCTGAGTACATTAATTACCAAACATTTGTATTCAATATAAGACTTCCTTATCTGAATATGTTTTGGTTTGTTTTTTATTTTCTCCTTTTCTTTTTTGTTATGAAATGGTTGACATAGTGGTAATAACACCAAGGGTTGTGGGTTTGATATTCATATGGGCCATTCACCTGAGAGTTGAACTTGATCCTTGTGAGTCCCTTCCAACTCAGAATATTCTGTGATTGTGTGATCTTAACAAATCCACAGCACATTGCTAATGTCTATTGGAATTGAAAAATAGAAAGAAGAAAAATGTAGCATAAGCGTGGGTGAATGTATTTCAGTAAAAAAAAGTGAAAAATAAATCCTTGAAGTGCATGTTCAGAACACAAGATTGTGTAGAAAATTTAGGCAGGAGATTGCAGAAACTGAATAAATCACCATATAGAAAAGAAATGAAGAATGTAGGAAGGTCTTTAGACTAGAATTGCAAAGGCAAAAGAGAAAATAGAGATGATATAAAAAGGGTGAAAATAACTAGAAAGGACAAAAGATAGAAATGGAAGAAGAGATAAAAAAATGCATAATTGCATTTAGCAAAATGAGCAGAAATGGTGAGGAAGAACATGGACAATGGCAATAGGAAGAAAATTGGTGAGGAATTAATTGGTTTTATGTGAAGATAAGTCTGTTTATTAATTTCTGACTGCTTTTGGTAGATTGTTATGTGTTGGGCTGTATTGAAATAGCTGAGCTGACTGAATATTCAGCAGAGTCATACATTGGGATTGTTTCATCCTGATAGCTGATGGAAGCTGCGTTTGTGTAGCAAACAAGGCAATCAGCTAATCACAAGTTATATCAGAAGTATTTAATTCAGTTAAGAACATGAGATGTATTGGATTGTTTTCCTGGTCTTTATCCTGAGTTTCATGAACTTTTTATGCACAGGAATTCTCCTCATGAATTCCAGTCATGAAGGCATTAAGAACTATTTTAGGCTTAGTCAAAATCTCTTATATCAAGGAGACTTGTATTCACCAAGAACTAATAGCTAAAAGCATTTACACTTTCGACAACTCCTTTCAAACATAACAATATTGGAAACCCTTTTATGCTTAATCTATTTTTAATAAATAATAGAAAGCAGAAACAGCAGAAAATGAGGCCTTTCCTATTTCACCCATCTTGAATGGTGGATCTAGGCATGGCAGTGACTGTCATAGGACAGCTCCTTGGTTTGCTGTGCCAGGCAGGATGTAGCTTTAGATGAGGATGTAAGAGGAAAGTTTATGAAACAGCATCAACGAGACTCAGCCCAATTTTAAATATCTGCTTCTGAGTTCTGAAGCAGAATCTGAATATAAAGGTAAAGAATCATCTTCCTTTCCCCTGTCTGACATGAGTAAATTGCCAAGCATATTTTATAAGAATAAAATAAATGAGATTTTCAATATACATGAATAATTCTGAGCAAGCCTGCAAAAATCCAGATGCCCTTATTGCTCTAAGCAAGCTTTGAAAGCCAAAGTAGGCTACCTGTCTCCTCATTAAACAGTTATTTTCCTGATCCTTTGGAAAGAACTATCACTTTATGTGAATTCACTCTAGCATAGTCAGAGAGGAATGACTCTCATCACAATTTTGTAAGAGCAGGGTCCTGAAATTGCACTACCTGAATGAACTGAGCAGAGGGATGATGTGAAACGAACACACATGAATGCCTTCCCCTGATCCCAAAGAAATCTGTCATGCAGATGTTTCGTGTTGTAGGTCTGCCCTCAATACAGGAGTTGATATTTCTGGCTGTTCAGAAACAGTCTCTGTAATGACCTTTTGTTATTTTCATGTTTCTTGCATTGAATTTCTTCACTCTGGAGGCTTAAGAGCCTTCAGATCTTATATTTGCATTGTATAGATGCTCTGTACATCTTTTTTCAACACTTTTACATCTGCAGACCTTCTCTTATAAGGATAGTCTGACTTGGCATAGTGTCATTAATGGTTCCTCTTCTCATACTCAGAGAAATATATTTTTGAACTGTAAGCATATTGCACAAATACAATATAAAGAATTTATATGGGACAAAAATAATAACTGAATAAGAAAAACTCAAAGCTTTTAAATCCTCAAACCAAAAATGTTGTTCTTAGAAAAACAGAACTGGCTATCTACCTACCTCTTTATTTAGAGAAACAAAAGCTTTGGATTCTTCTATAATTAAGTGTGGTTAAGTGTAGTTTATTATTTCACCTTCTTTCTACCTGTGGAAATTCCTGGGGATCCACCAAACAAATGTTCTCATGGGCAAGGTTTAGTAATTTTGAGGAATGTCTAAGCAGACAATAGGAATGAATCCTGATACTTGTTTGCTTTTTGAGGCACTCTAAGCTCTAGCAGAGCAAACTAATATGATCTTCCTAGAGGACTGAGATCCAAGGTACCCTTAAATGGGATTTGATATCTTGCTGGTTATCAGATTTCTCTACTGTTCTAATGGACTGTTTACAGTGACTAAAAAAGGGATGAAAAATTATCAGTCCCCATGATCATATGGTTTGTATTGTACATTTTGAAAGCAATATACACCTGTTAAATTGGCATGTTAGTTTTGCTACATAATTTTTTTGTTTGTTTTCATTTAATGACTGGGCCACAGAGAGGTAGTTGGGGAGATGAGGAATGCAGCAGGGAGGAGGAGATCTCCCTGCACACAAGGGAGAGAGTGTGTTGCAGTAAAGGTGACTAGTCTATGAAGGTTTGGACAGATTTGCTGGAGCAGGCAGCAGGGCTCAGACAGCATTAATGAGATTGTTTATTAGTACCGGATGAACAATTCTGCAACTCACTTGACAAACACCAAGCAAAAAGCGCCACAGGGGAGCGTCCCACTGCCTTAAGCAACTCCATGATCTGTGGAACAAAATAATCACTGAAGAAAAACAATCTATTTTCCATCTATTGAGTTTTCTCTAACATATGAAAGTGCTTCTATCAGAATTTAAAATCTAGGCTAAGCCTGCATGAGATCAGGAGCTTTGTTTAAAAATCAGAAGTCTGTTGTTAAAACAGCAGCACAAACCTGAAATGTTGTGGCTGACTTAATAAGCTGTATATGCTGTACTGCAGTTATTTAATTTCTGGGTTTTTAAAGTTCTTTGTTTTTGAATCTTAAATTCAAAAGTGTTACCTTAGCTACTGCATAGCATCAAATTTTCTTTCTACTGAAAACTGCTCTATTTTCCACAACTGTCTACTTTTCCTGCATGCCACAGTGTTTGAATCTGTTTGAAATGGATGCTTGTCAGGTAACTTCATGAGAGCCTTTTATTTTATTTTTTTTCTTTTTGAATACATTTCCTCAGGCTCTGCCATATTTGTCTGTAGCAAATATGCTTTTTGCTACATGTGTACACATACATTTCTATTCACATGAAAATTGTGTATGCATAAGTATGTTCACATATACATCATCTTTCTCTTTCCATCCATCCATCCATCCATCCATCCATCCATCCATCCATCCATCCACTCATCCAGTTTAAGAGCAATTTCTTATAGTATAGGATAAACAAAATTGCAGGGTTTTCATCTTTAACTTTTTTCTTTGGTGATCCAAGATCATCAGAAAAGTAAATGTGAAAGGCTGATTCTGCTTCTTTATTAGGTAAGTCTAGGAAATGTGACTAAACTGAAAGGAATTGGTCACACTATGTCATTTATATTTTGAATTAGTGCCAAGAGTGGTTTATTCAATTGGTTGCTAAAGTGATTCTATGATTTCTCAGGTCATTTGTACTCAAAACTGAACCTTAGGGTTATAACTGAAGGTATACCACAGTGTTATAGTGGATGGTATACCACAGTGGTTCAGTGGAAGGTACACAATTTTGAGGGGATGTGTCATTACCATATTCCTTTTCTTGTATTATGCTTTCTCTCTTGTGATAACCAGAGGCTTTCTTGTTTATCTTGACTCCATCAGTATGAGCTGTCATTGTGATGTTGATATGTTAAATACTGGGTATATTCTTTCTTTTCGTCTAGATCACCTGCTCCTTTCCTTCATCAAGAGAGTGAACAACTCTCTTTTAACTCAGAAGAAAAGTTTCCACATGAATTTGTACTCATACATTCTTGTCCTTCCACAGCCTTGAAACAGACATTCTGGAATTCTCATTTGATTGCAGTTTTATGGGTTTGGATTTAAAATGTTTAGTACACCACAATTTTCATTGCTCTCTAAGGTTTATCTTCCCTGACTCTCACCGGTATTGTAGAAATGAAGCATCTTTCTGTTCAGCTGGAGAAGTGTCATAATTGCCAACAAGCAAACTGTATCTAGAAGGAATGTCATCCCTACAGTCAGATCTTTCAGTGAGTAGGAATGGATTGACAATACCACCAGTGCTGGTACATGGAAGCTATCTATCTATTTGGAAAGCTTTTTCTAATGTGATTCAACATAAAGCAATACCATTCAGTAAAATGCAGAAGGCTGAAACATCTGCTTAAATAACCACTTGGTTATTTATTAGGAATGGTAAAATTATATCTATCTTGGTAGAGCTGAGGAAGAAGGAGTCCCCTATCAAAACAAACAAACTTAAGATTTAGTTAAATAAATTTCTAAATTTATTTTCTACTAAAAATAAATTTCTGCCTCCATGTGCAAGTGATGTCTTATTTTTGCTCATATGGATATTTTGACCATAGAGAAATAGAACTTAAAATGACAATAAATAGCAGTTATTATTTTATGTAAATTCTAGGTTAAATGCTTTCATTTTAATGCTTTTTGCAAGGTCTTACGTGTGATATTTGTTGACTATTTAAAGCCATAGGCCTATCATTATAAGGGTGATAAGATCTAGATGGAACAGGTCACCCAGGGATGTTGCAGCCTCCCCAGCCCTGACAGTGTTCAAGGCAAGGATAAGGCCTTGGGCAACCTGGTCTAGGGAGAGCTGTCCCTGCCATGAAGGGGGTGGTTGAGACTGGATGATCTTTACAGTCTCTTCCAACCCTTAACATTCTATAACTTTGATTCTATGATTTATTGAAGAGCTCTTGGATGTGGTCATCTCAGCCAGAGGGCCAGATGTGCCATCAAGGCCCATAGCTGTCAGCCAGGTGACTGTACTGTGTCAGTCCAGCAGCACTCTGCAGGCAGAGCTAATGGAGGATATGATGATGGGCAAGGACTGAATGTTGTGACTATGTCCTGGTAATGATTCATAGACATTACAAAGCAACCATTGTGACTGTTTGTTTTTCATGAGCAGCAATCTAGTCAATCCTTGTTTTGAAATTTGAAGCTGGCCTGGCTTATCAGTCTCTTAAATATTTCTATCACGGTGATCTCTAATTTTCTGACTGGTGTGTATATATACATATATAGACACACCCTCGTGTATTTTCAGTTGGAATGCCAGTGTTGGGCAGATTGAGAGTGTGACAGAGAATTTAATCACATATTCCCAGGTTTCACCTACCTAGTTCTCTGCACTTTGGCTGTTAAGTCTTTGCAAGGCATTTGTAGTCAGCAAGGGAGAAATGCACGATCAGACCTCACTCGTTCCAACTTTCCTGGACATCTAACTTGGATTTGGAGTCACCTCTCTGGCCTATCTACAACTCTCATCTGATTATAGAGAAAGGTTACGTGAATTTCTTGGGTTTGGAACTGACTACCAGTCATTGCTGCACTGTTTCCCATCCCTGTAGGCTGCCTCTTCTAGGTACTTAAATTTCCTTTTAATTCAGGCCCAAGTCGTCTAAACATAACACAATCAACACAGATTTTTCAGGTTTATGCACCAGCCACATGTATCAAGAGGAATATTAATTTATTTCAGCAGACGTTTTGCTGGGAGGTTGGAATGTAAGCTTACATATCAGGGGTGAGGAGAAAGCTCAGTCCATTATCTAGTGTGCTTGCAGCTAGGCAGCTGTACTTATTTTATTGAACCAAGTTCAGAGATTCATAGATCATAAAAGCCAGAAGGAACCATTGTGGTCATTTGCTGTGACCTCCTGCATAACACAGTCCATTGGAGATTTTGGAATTAATTCCCACATGAACTAAAGTGTTCCATTTAGAAAAATAGCCAATCTTGAAAGTGTTTCCAGAGATAAGTCTGCCATAATCAGTAGCAAATTATTTTAATGTTTTATTAGTCTATAGTGCTTTACAGTTGATCCAAATTTGGCTTACTTCATCTAGATCATTTGGTCTCATTACAGAATTACCTGCTGCACTGATGAATCTGCTATTGTGAAGTGCCTGTTTGTCATGTGGGTATGGAGACTTAAGGCATGCAACAACCTAACCTTCCCTTTATTAAGACTGAATGAATTAGCTACTGAAGGACGAGTATTGTGAGAGGTATTTTCTGATCAATAGAACTTGTATAGATATTTTTTACACTATGAACACTCTTCTAATAATGCAGGCCTTGAAGCTGGACAAGACAATATCCCTGTAGGTGCTGTACCACTGCCAAGTACAGAAATACAGATATCTTATCTATTCCAAATAAATATCCTGTTTAGTGAAACAGGATTTATGTGAATGGTTTTGATCTTGCTGTTGCATTTGAAGGTTGAATTAGCTATTAGCTGAACACGTCTCTTAATACCTATGTCTTCAGATAAAAAATAAGAGACAAATTGTTCTTCTTTTTAAGCATTGGCTACATTCGGATCCACTAAAAGCATTAAAAAGCACTCAAAGCCATACTGAATGCCTGCACTGCTGCTCATTTTAGCATGTGATCTACCCTTAGTGTTAGCGACCTGTCCTTATTGTTTGTCTTTTATACACTGTTATGTCTTCTAGAAGTAAAGTACCTTATTTTATGTCCCCTCTAAGTCCTTACTTCTCTGCAATTACAAATACATCATGCAACATATATTAAAACACTAGCTGCTGTCCACTCTTGAGCAAATAATGATGTTTATTTCACCTTCTCTGTTTGGGGGATCGAATCTTTAGTGATCTCAGTTACCAGTCTCCTAGAGTTCCTAACAGAATTGAGGTAATTATTTCTAAGATTATATTTCTGAGCACGAAAATCACATTTTTTCCCTCTGAAGAAGTTTCTCTTTCATTCTCTCTGATACCTACAGAAAGAACCAAGGAAACCAAACTAGCAGGTGAGGTGGATTCCTGAAGGTGGGAGCTGCTTATACCCATTTGTAAAATTATCAGCCAGTTTTAATCCTTTGATAGGTTTCATATTCTTTTTCCATTGCTCTGTTTTTGTAAGCAAAATGTGTTACATCAAAGGCCTTAGAGTAGTCTAAGAGCACACTAATCAGTTGCAATTACTTCTGTTACTTTATTGTGACTATGACTTACAATATGATCACAAAGATATTAATGAACATTCAAACATCATAATAAGGTTCAGCCAAAAATCAGACTGGAAAGAAAAGCATGTCAACAATTCTTTTTGTTATCAGTGTTATCTAGATTGCAGAACAGAGAAAATTTAGAAACTAAAGAAAAGGGATAAAAACAGAAAGATGATTACTTTTAGTTCAAGACGGTTGTTTAAAAAGGTCCAATACAGGGCACACTGAAACAATAAAAACAATAAAGACAATTTAAGAGGGTGGACACTCCCAAATGAGTTACTTCCACTTTTTTTAATCACTCCCTTTTCACCAATAAGGAGAGATAAATATGAGAAGATATAAGTAAAAAAATAATCGTTTAGTAAAAAATGGAACAACAGGCGAAAAATAAATATGATAAACACCAGCTACAAAGCTCTTGAATCTCACAGACTTGGAACAAAAAGGAAAAAAATGGTGGATAACCCCTCCCCCCAGTAGGAAGCCCTTCATAGGCCACTGTGTATGAGCAGAGAGAAAGAAGAGAGAAAAGCAACACGGCCAGTGAACCTCCACAATTACAAAAACTCATTCTTCTCCCCAGATAAAAACCAACTGGGAACAAGGACAAAACAAAAAGAAAACCTGGAGTCCAAAATCAGCCAAATGTCCCTCTTATCTCTCTGGTGGCCTGAACTGGGTCAGTAGCTGGAACCTGTGGAGGGACTTCACCTTCTCCTTGGCAAAAGCAGCACGCAGCTGCTGGGGTGACTGGGACTCCCTGCCCTCCCACTTTGACCTGACCCTGTTGGTAGGCTGGGGTGGCTGCATGGAGCAGGGATGTTCCATTTTCCTTGGTGTGGTGCTGTGGCTGCTTGTCTGCCATGTGCTCACTGCCTCAGCTCTGCTGGCAAGAATGAGAGGGTGAGGCAAGAGAGCTCGTGCCTGAGCAACACCGACCTTAAAAGAGCAGCATTCCTTTGCTGACATCGTGGCTCTGTTTCTGGCTGCCAGGTCTTGAGAGAGGGTAACAATTTGGGGTACAGGTAGTCATGGAATACAATAACATTTTGGGTTACCCAGGTCAGGAGCTACTCCCTTCTCATCCTCCTTCTTCAGTGACTGCAGTACTTTGTTAGCCTATCATAAAGGTTAGCAGAACAATTCAAAATATCTCAATGCAACATGGAATGGGCCTGACTGCATCGCCAGATAACACTTAGCACACACCTCCCTCTGTCACTCTGGTGCTCACTTGCATGAAGGCTGATTTTCAGGGCTGAGCAGGCAACACAAACAAAGGGCACAAACAGCACAAACTGCTCAGATTTTGTGATGGTTCTGTGCTTTTGCAGACAGAGACAGATCCTGTGTTATCTGCATTTTGAAGGATGCATTATTAATCTTTTCACACCTGGCACCCAGTTACTAATGTGGCATCTGGGCACTAGGAGGGCTAATGACCCTAAGAGAACATTCTTGTCTAATTGTGCCGCTCTGAGATGGAGCTGTTTGGTGCTGTAATGCTCATGATGGCTCAGCCACTGCAGACATCCTCCTCTCTGTTCTTTAGTCTCTAAAGAGGTTGCATTTAGGCAATCTAAGGTAGCCACAAGTCTTAAACATTCCCCAGTGCAGTGCAGAGACAATTCCTTTAGAGAATTAGTTGAGAGCAATAGAGCTGGCACAGCTTTCTTCAGTGTTTTTGATTATTTAATTAACTTTGAGGCTATTTCTCTTACTGCATTTAATTATCACTACATTTTCTAGATCTTTGCAAAACCCAGTTCTCTTGCCAAGGTGATTTTTTTTCATTTCAAGGGATCTGCTTTTTTGCTCACTGCAGATTTCAATGCCATTTGTGTGTGTGATGACTGAAGTGGCATTGGGCCACTAAACACATGAGCACAATGATTCACATCTTTCACGCTTTTTGAAAGAAATCCAATTTAAAAAATAGAAACGTCGATTAATTATGCACATAGAAAAAGAAAATGTAAAAGTTCAAGGTAGCTGTGACAAAGAATTTTAACTTGACATTGGGAATTTCTTTTCACCTGCAGAATAGCATTAGAGTATTGTGGTATGTATCCAGGTAAAGTATGCTTTCCTGAAGTAAAATAGTGTGCTTTCCTGAAGCAAATTTTAAAAGTGATGAGAAAGTAACAAAAATTTATTTCTGATTTTGCAGACACAAGCAAATCTTCATGAAAATGAAGCAATCAATGAATAGAAATTTCATCATGTGGCATCTTTGAGCTCCTTAAGAATATGTATGGTTTAAGTTAGGAATATTCAACAGTCTGTAAAATACCATATTTAAAGACTCTTCTAATATTCCTGAATTATGAATAGTTCCAGGAAAGGTGGTGCACAGTGTAGAAGGGGAATCTAAATTTGTCAATTCATTCTCAACTGAATTATATACTAGTATTATTATACGTAATTTGAATATTGCATCTTATACTGTATTCTTTCATTCCTATGATCTAAAAGCATTTAAGAAATTATATTTCATGAAGTAAAGAAACCTGGCTGAGAATGAAATTTACAGCAGGTGTTGTAAACTCAATTTAAACCTCATAAAATAAATCTCTAAGTGGCAATTGCCATGCATGGCCATGTTTGAATGGCATGGTAAATGTATTCAAAAGGACACAATGAATGAACGGCTACCAAGAGATAAAAATGCTAAAATACAACATAATAATTGCCAGTGAAGAGGCACTGTCTTCCAAATTATGCACCTTGGTGGTCCAGGGAGTGAACTTCTGCAACTTGAATAGGTCAGAGTCGTTTTGTGGAAGTCTTTCTTTGTTGTGAAAAGCTAATTTGCCAAACCCAGAAGTCTTTCTCAGAAATAGTTTCAACTGAAGGTGATTAGAAAGGTTTCAGAGGAGACTACAAATATTCCAAAGAGAATAAAAGCCCAAGCTCCATTTCCCATATGGTGAGATAAACCCACCTTTGCCCTTCGTGGGCCCTTCTTCAGAGAGGAGAGACCCCAGAGCAAGGAGCAAGATAGGAAGCAGTACCTGTTGAGATAAGGGGACAGAGAGGATTTTGCTCCTGCAAAAGCTGAAGAATGGCTCCTGGCCACTCTGGATGCAGAAGCCTGAACAGTTGGTCATTCACAAAAGGTGCTGCAATCTTGCACAGTTATGATCTGCCCAGATTTTCTTTTGCTTTTACCTCAACCCATCTAAACTCTGAGGAGCTACCCCAAGGAATTGCTAACAGTGGCATCTCCTTTAGCTCAGTTAAACTACTGCAATTTTTTAATTGTTAGTAGCAGTCTATTGTGCTCTCTAATAACTGTAATAATTCTCAGCACTTTCATATAGCTATTCATCTTCAAAGAGTATCACTAATATTAGCTAATTAATTTTCTGGTTTTCTTCTAAGACACAGTATTGCAGGCTGTGATCATTCAGACCACCCAGGTAATTATAATTTTCTTTGCATTGAAGATTATTCCAAAGACAATTTTTGTTATTTTAGCAAATGCTTATTTGATCAGATAAAAGTTAACACTAAAGTGATTAAATGATAGAATTTTTGTTTAAAAACTTCAAGAGTGGCATGCTGGTAAATCCTTATTGAAAAAGGATTCTTTCATTTAAAACTTGACAGTTAAGTACTGAAAAATAGCATTAAAGGATTGGTTTTGACACAGCCCAAGCACAGGAAGAATATATGGGAATCTAACTTTCATACTATCAGAAAATTATTAAATTAAAAAGTTCAGAGCAGTCTTTTGAGAATGTTTTCCACAATAATTTTCAGCAGAGCAGTAAGTAGAAATTGGTCCTTTTCACTTAACAGAGGAATATAAAAAGATGCTTTTTGCAACAAATAATTTGGTCAAGATGCATAACACGAGCCACTGTTCCACTGACCACTGTTTACTCGATTCTTGATTGTTTTTATTATTCTAGTTATTATTGCTTCTTACTTAAGGGACAGCAAGTGGTTAAACTAACAGAGTTAACTATTTTTTTCACCCCTCCTCTAAGGTACTAAGAATTAAATAATAAAAGGCATTTGAAATAAGCAACAGAGCAGATTCCTTAAATGTCTTCTGTCTCCTCTCTCCAGGGACAAGCACAACAAGGTGAAGCTCATCATTTGTCTTTTCAAGGGCAAAGCTGTGATAGACAGGGCTTAATGTGTATCTTGGTGGAATTGGATTTGATCCTCAGGGCTGGGCCAGAAGGCTGCTTTGTTAGATTTGTTACATTTACTCTCTCTCCTGTGTTCTCTCTCTACCACAAACAAAATTACCTCTTGGAGGCCTGCATCAGCCTCAGCATCCTGAGACTATCTCCTCTTCTTGATTTCAGTCACATCTAAATCTGTTTAAACTGTCAACATGATGATTTGTGGAGAGACAGGGATTAAGCAGAAGGGAGATTAACACAGTTGTCTGTCTTCTTTGAAATAATATACCTGCTGCCAGTAAGGGCATTCTTCAATTTACATAACTTAGCTCACAAGGAGGGCTTTACGGTTGTTATTGAGTTGCTTTTTTGCTATCAGCACTACAAACTCACCTGCTACCTGCACATTTAAAACCTTGACAGTCCATCCCTTCAATTCCTCTAAGACTGAGACATGCTCTCTTCTTTTCCTAGACTGAATGAGATTTTTTGGTATTTGAGTAATATGCATTCAAATAGATTATTTAAGAAATATGTATTAAATTCTGCTGGATTAAATGCGAACTTCAAATACTCTAAAAAAACACCTACATTCCAGTAGAGTCAAAACTCTGAACAATTGTTTTGAAATGGAATAAAGATCTCTGCTTTTATTTCATTTGCTGAAAGAAGTTGGCAGTTTACTTATTACTCCAGTTGTCTAGGAAAAAAATTGCCATTCAATATCTTCTTTAATGCTTTGTTAGATAATTTTTAACAGCAGTAACTAGAATTGCTTATTCAGAATTTTGGGCTAGTCCTTATTGTGGTGGGGAACAAAGGACTGCAGAAAAGGAAAAAGAAAATTATATCTAAAATCAGGAATAAGAGTATCTATTTTTCTCACACTTTATACCTTTTCTCTTTATTCAGTTATAAGGGATAAGGCACAGAGCCTTTTCTTCTGTATATATAGGATTTTGTAAAAGAAATCCTGTTTTGAATTAGGAACTGAATTGTGAGGTAGCACTATGGAAGTTAAGGAGAAGCGCAAATTTTAAGCCAAAAAATGGATAAATGTACTGTCACAGCCACAGAAGCTGGAAGAGCTGCATATGCAGGAAAAAAAGGAATAATTACATGGGAAAAAAACCCCAGTAGTCTCCTAGGTGTGAAACTTCTTTTTTTGGTACTTTATATTTCTATATGAAATCTCACATAAAAGCTGCTTCATGATTGCCAGGTAGTGTGCTGTTCTGTCAGGATGAAGAAACTTATGTAGTGTTCTCCAGCCTTGCTTCTCTGGGAGTCAAAGCATTTGTGAAAACATCTGTTGCACCAGAACTGGGCAAGTTTTTTGTGTTACAGAGCTTCAGCTTGTTGCTCAGCACACTGCAGAGGGATGAAGGCAGAGGAACAGACAGACTTGTTCTTTTCATCCCCCTCTGGGTCTCACTGAAATGCTAAGCAGTTCTTAACATGCTATAGGGTTGGGGTGTTTTTCAATATGAAAAAATGAAGTAATATGAACAACTACAAGTGATGACATAAATAAAATGTATGAATGAGTCCATTTCCTAGCCTATTTCCTGGGTCGAACATGTTTTTGAGGTCTGAAATATTTGCCTATTTTTGGTTTTTTTTCAGACCTTTTACTTCATTATTATCTTTTAGTGTCTTCAGCTGTATCTATTAACCATGCCTCAAGAAACATTAATCTTTTGGACTTCCCAGCTGAACCAAGCAGCTGTAAGTCATTCACATTTTTAATCAAAAATTTTCAGATAGGCATCCAAACTTTGAGGTGCTTATAAGGCTTGAATTGCATATTTCAGATTTATCCATTTTTGGTAGAAATTGAAGCTGATGCTGCTTTTCTGTCTTTGTATTAGCTCCATCTTTTAAATATCTTCTGTGACATGAAATTTTGGTTACTTGACACTTGTAAATGTCAGGATTTCTTTGAGGCAATAAAGACGCAGGCTCAGTCCTCAGGTGTGCAAAAGCCACGACACTGAGCTGAAAGAGATTATCCCAGTGATGACAATGTGAGAGGAGTAGGGAACATTATCAGTGACACACACCATTATGCAAGAGCCTCAGTGGACTCCATATTCTCCAAAACCACACGAAGTTTCTGCAAGTCTTTGCATTGGTTTCACTAGCTTCTGATTAGTACCAGAACCATTTATGACTACTACTATTTTTGTTTTACCTATAAACTAGTGCTGGGCTGCTGGTAGTTGAAAAAGACTCAGATGTGAAAAAAAAGGCTATGTCTTACACAGGCTTAGAACAGGTATGGTAGAGACAGATAACTTTACAAGAAAGGACACACAATGATTAACAGAGGGAGAATACTTGATGAATAGATCCTTGCAGTAAAAGAGATTTGGGCAGCTGTATGTTTTCCAATACATTCTATCTATAGTAATTGTAGTTGCTTCTGTAGGTCAGATCTTATTTTTAATTAATTGAATTGCTGAATTGCTGAATTGGATGTTTTTAAGAAGGACAGTCTTAATTCTAGCCTTAAAATCTTTAAAGGCTTACTCCTAACTAAATAAATTGGTCAGGAAGAATAGGGCATCTCTATAAATTATCTTGGCATTCCACTTATGGGAGAAAAATTATCTGGAAATTACCTTTTATTGCCACAGATACAAGAAGAATCAGAAGTGCCAAAGGGATGCTGAGAAAGGCTGTTGGACTGTCCCTGTTGAGTTTAACCCATTAGTTTATTTAGTTTCACTCTTAGACTTTTCTGAAAAAAAATTGAATAAAACCTCTTGACAGAAAAATTCATTTTTCCTTTTAGTGTATGAAATTATGTCAGCTGTTGCCATCAAATCTATGATGTGAGAGGAATTTATATAGTTTACTTTCTGAAATGTTTGTTTTATTTTGTGCAGGTTTAGAAATATACTGAATTTTGTTTATGCTTGCAACACCTAATCCAAAACAGAGACAGAAAAACATTTCCTCTAAACTCATTCTGCAAATTTAATTGCTCACAATATTCGCTGTGGGAATAAAAAAATTTGCATGAATGCCCAGCATGAAAAGGCACTGGGATTAAAAACTAAACAATTCACCTTACTGAGACTTCATACGAATGGGTTAAACATGATAAACAGTTTATGTATTCACATCAATTTAAGCTGCTGGGTGTATCAGTGGAATGAATACATTTGCTGTTGTTTTTTTGGCTCATCAGTAAATCTAGTACAAAATCTGATGCTATACCAGTTGGATTTATATTGCTGCAACAGATAGAGATTATTACTGATGCCAAGAAGACTGATTTTCTGCTGATTTGATTAGGACAGTAACTGTGCAAAGCTACATATTAATATATTAGAACACTGCAGTCCCCTAGAAGCCTGCAGAAGGGAATTTTGTATTGGATTTGGAAAAAACAGATCTGTTGTTTCTGTATCTTACTGCACCTATTAGAAAATTCATACAAATTCTTTAATCAGCCTGTTCATGTGTGCTAGGAAATGGGCTTTCCATATTAACCAGGGAAATGTCAACTCAAGGCTATGGGGGCT
Organism: Agelaius tricolor; assembly: GCF_023055355.1. Classification (NCBI taxonomy): domain Eukaryota; kingdom Metazoa; phylum Chordata; class Aves; order Passeriformes; family Icteridae; genus Agelaius; species Agelaius tricolor. The sequence continues at coordinate 51,724,298 of NW_027269263.1, forward strand.
GGTGCTAATAAGGTTAATGAATAGCTGGCCTGAAAAGCAACAGATGGGCCTAACAGAGCGGGAGCCTTAATGGCATTTGTAATGCCTAGGGTCAACTGCAGTTTATCTTCATTTTTTTCTCATTTAAAATATTCCAGTGGAATAATAAAATAAGTTTGAATTTTCCCCACAGGGAGATGAAATTTATGCAGCACTGTTTATTGAATATCAATGTGTTTGGTTATAAACAGAGGACTGCTGCACCACTGCTAGAACGGTAGTTGTTGTATATTTGCATTTGCAGAGGAATTTTTCATTTAGCTCATTTAAAACAGTACTCTCTTTTTATCAATTGCTGCTGCAATACTATTTTGGGTTGTTTTTTTTTTTTTAATTTGGTTTTGTTTTGCTGTTTTTTTTCTGAAGACAGCTAACATAGAAGGTCAATTTATGTCTGTATACTGCAGCTAGATACATGACCATTATGCTAAATTTGCATGGAGGAATTGTAGGGGTAGAGTTTGAATACCCATATTGTGGTTTCCCCTAAGATGACAGAATTCATGCTCATTATAATAGAATGTCTTATGATAGAATAGGGGAGAGATGACAAAAATATATACTAGAAATCATAAACATTTCTAGATAAAGCAGAAAATGTTTCTGATCAAAATATATTTGTTGGATCTAAAATAACTTCTGTGACCTTGTTGTCCTTCATCTCAGATACACTAGTCTTTAATCAGAAGAAATAATCTGCACAAGAGGCAATTGATTTGGTCCTCTCTACTCTAAATACAGGCTCAGGGTGATGTTAAACTATTGTTACAGCACATCTCTATTGCCTGAATTTAGTCCACAAGATTTAAGCTCTCATATCAGCTAAGGCAGTGAAATATAATGTTGAGGGAGGTTTTAAGACTTTTACTAACAAACAGTTTTTTGAATAGGCATTGCTCTTGGGGAAAAAGAAAACACTGAATTCTTATTTAGCTTATGCCTTCCCCAAATAGCTTCAAGTAAACATATGGATCCACTGTAGTTTTATTTATGAAACTCGCTTTCATACTTTGTAAATGCATGGAAATAGTTAAGAATGCATTTGAGTTTGGGGCAAGACTTTTTAAAGCACTTAATCCTGAGCTATTGCTGTCAGGTTTTCCATATCAAATGCTTTTGATTGCCCCTCTTCTGCCTCTTTAGTGCTCCCTTCAAGTCAGTGTAAAAACTTCCTTTGACTTTAATGGAGGCAGAGTTAGGCAAATACTGTGGGTTTTTGAAAATTTCACTTTATGTGGATTTAAAAAATATTATTAGATTATTCATGATGAAAACCATAGATTTAACTGTAAGTTTGGGCAGTTCAATGATTTCAAAGTATCTGATGAAATTTGTCTCATCCAAGTTTAGATGTTGGAAAATTAGGTGTCCAAGTCAAGGCCAGCCAACATGCTATTCAAGACAAATGTTCCTACTGAGGTTGTCCAGAAAAAAAGACACAACTAATTACTTAATATATAACTGAATTAATTTTCCTACTCATTGCAAAAAAAAAAAAAAGGATTTCTGTTATGATAATCTTGACATTTTGAGATGCAGGAATCTGCGTTATAATATTGTCAATTTAAACAGACACAAATGATCAAAAATTTCAGACGTTGGTTGAATTAACAAATAACTTACTGTATTTTGCTTAAAGAATATAATATTTCACATACATTATAGAATGTTTCAAAGCCAGTTTCCTGGAAGAGAAATTAATATATATCTGAATAATTTACTAATTGTCCTACTATTTCTATACATTTGGCAAAAGTAAGAAAAATATTACTGAATAATTTATGTAATGAATTGTAACAGCCAGTCTGTTCCAAGTCTGGTTTAATAGAAAGCAGTTCCACTTGAATTCTGAAAAATGCCATTGCTTTGTTCCCTGATGTATCTTAAGAATTCACAGTTTTATTTAATTGTACAGATGACATCAACTTTTCCCTACCTGCATCTTCTATCTTGAGAATATTGCCTGTCCTCTGACTCACGTGAACATTTCCTTTATTTGAATTATTTTAAGTTTGCACAAAGCAGTTTAATTCATTGAAGGGAGAAGAAACTGAAACTTTTATGTTAAATTGAAAGTCGGGTACAACGCAGAGGTCTTGTACTTCTGAAGTTCTAATTGCATTCAACAGGAGTTTGGGGAATTTTATAGTAGATTAGCTTTTTATATTTATCCTGCCTGATGACTTTTCAAGAGAAGAAAAGACAAATTTTTTGCTAATGGTTATTTTTCAAATACTAACTTTAAAAAATTGTGCTCATTGATCTGTGTCTTATTTCATTATTTTTAGATGGCACAGACTGTATTTGTAAACCTGTTAGGTGGTAAGTTTCAAGGAGGATTTCAAACTTCTTACTCCAGAAAATCAGTTGACAACCACATGAGAAGAAAGGATAACCAATTTGCTGAAAAAGAATGTAACCAAATGCTATCTTGTAAATAGCTGGAGCATTTTTAAAAGATAAGCTTTGCCTTTTTTTTCTTCCCACCCTCCACTCTCGTAGCTTTATGATTACCTAGAACTCTGCATGCATTAATTTAATGTATAAATGAACAGTCTTCTGTACACTTTTTTGTAGTTCAAATCTGGAAATTGTTTAGCATTAGAAAATAACACGTTGCCATATGGAAAAATATAATGCTAATGAAATCTGATAGATGGCAGTGTTGGATTGTTGATAAACTATCAGCCTGACTCCTATATTACTAGTATTCAGAAGAATGTTACTGCTTTTTAAAGAACTGTTGCTTTAGAAAGTTTGATAGAAACACATTTATTTCAGCCTGTTTTGCTCAGTAGTGGGACTCAGTCTACTGGTCTGGTTGTTGGTCTGTAATTCCCTCCTTTTTATTTCTTCTAGGGCATTTCTGTATCCCATTGACTTGCTATGCTTATACCAAGGGTGAGGGTGTTTCTTACCTCCCAGCTTCTGGTTAGAGCAGAGATCTTGGGAACTAAAACTTTGATTCTTTCTTCTCTTGATATAAGTCAGAGCATTAAACATTTCTTTACACATTCATTTCATATTCCATTTATCATTTTCTTTGAGGTCTTAAGAATGACAACCATCTCCTGTGGGATTGCTGGATACTTACAGATGAATTGACTATGATTATCTGAAGCAAATTAAAGGCTAACTTGTCTAGCTTCTGCAGTAACTTAAGATCAGACAAATGCAAAAGCACTGTTGGAACTAGTCCAGGTAAATCCATTTGATTTCATTTGAACTAAAACCGAATGCAGCTTTTGCAGGAATATTAGAATGAGAATTTTCTTGATGTATTATCTGACATGCAACTTGGACTATAACCAAAAAAATGATGCCAAACAAAGAGCAGCAATGAGATGATTCATCTATCCTTAAATATATAACAATGTTGTTGAGTAATAGCTACATTAAAGAATTATTGTATGCACAAGAGGGATTCTGTTATTGAAAAAGCTTCATACCAGTTGTGAATTCTATGATTGTTATGGCAAAAAATAAAGCTAGACAGAGACTTGTTGAACATCTGTTTTGCAATATTCATTCTGTTTGTGCTGTGTCATTTATTCCTACTCTTCTTAGCACTGCAGTGAATAAAATTCCACAATAAACTTCTAATACAAGCATGTAATATTATTAAATAGTTGCTCGATTTCTTCTGTTTAAAAATTGACTACAATTGTGCAATTTCCGTGACTGCAAATAATAGTGAATATACCTAAAATCAGTGAATGCACTCATCCACCTTAGAAAATCTAAGCAGCACACTGAAGGATGTAATGGATTTAGGAAGGTAGAATTGCTATAATTACATAACTTGGAATGTATCATGCACAACTAAAATTTTCCGTTATGATAATGAAAAAAACAATGCGACAACAGCATTAGTGATTATCTGCCTTGAAGTCTGAGATATATGGGAAATATGGGGACAGCTCTTCCCTGTTGTGAAGAAAAATTGGAAGTAAAATGGAAAGAAAATGTAAATCAGAAACTATCCCTGCAAATTTTCTCCTGGAATGCTTTTCTCCCTTTCATCTCTTCAAAAAGCAAAAGGTTTGTTCTGCTGGAAGACAATTACAGGGGCTGTAAGAACTCTGAACTTGAAAGCTGTTGGGAAGCCCAGGTATGTCTGTGATGGTTCTTTACCTGCACAGTTTCTCTGTGCACTGAGCACCTTTTGTTCTCTGTCAGCAGAACATCAGCCAAACTCTTCTTGCCTGATAGCAGCTGCTGGATCCAAGGTCTTGGGTCTTAAACGGTTTTAGAAGCCCATGAAGGTGTAAATGGGAAGAAAGCACTATTATTTCCCTGTGAGATAGGAAATGTGATGCTGCAAGTCTTGTTTTAAGTCAAGGCTGCCCCCTGGCCTGTGCATTTGGCCTTTGGTCCCATACAGGTTTTTTGGCTATACACAGTACCTGTGTGAGAGCTGGAGAATTCAGATATACAACAACTTCTGCCAAGGCTTGTCCATTTCTTGTCTGTGCATCCCTTCACACAGAGTTCTTAGGGGGATGAACTAATACTCAGTTATTTTAATAGATATCAGAGATTAAAACAAGATGCTAGCCAGGTACAGGAATAAATCATGAGGACTATACAGACATCTGAGTGAAGTACAATTTATTTCCTTTGAGTCAAGTCGCCTAGAGAGAAGTAAATTTTATTTCAGCTAGAAGTATTTGTGCAGAAATAGAATATGACTATTATTTATGTCTTACAAGCATTTATAATTTCATGGCTGCACCAAGTTATCAGGCTATTCCAAGAATACAAAGAACTGCACCTAATTCAGTGGTTCTATTCCAAGAAAATCCTCTAATGGTACCACATGATGTAGCAAAAATCAGTTTATAATGGAAGGTTTGGACTTTTGATGAAATGAAAAATAGTTTTGCTGATGAATTTTGCTCCTTTTATTTCAAGGAATATTTTTTACTCAAAAAATAGTGTTTAATAGAACAAAAACGGATTATTGGGGGAACATCCACTGCATGTGGTATAACTCCTTAATATAACTTTTTAGTGGATCAGATTTGTTCTAAAGAAAATCCCTGAAAAAAGTATGCAAGTGTATAATTTATGTTTGGTGTTTTGAACATTTATGCTTTTAGAAAAGTAATCTGAGAAATGCCAGTTTGTGTCTGTTCTTCAACTGTGTGAATTAATTCCAAAAATGGACTCTAGTAGACAAAGATTTTAATCTCCACAAGCACATGTAATAGATACCTCTCACCTGAATGTATTCCAGATGACCAATTGCACCATTTGAAAGGCACTGATGTCTCAACTTCTTCCATAACCAGATGCTTAATTTTCAGGAAAAAAAAAAGTAGTAGTGGATTAAAAAAAAAAAAATCGACTCATTTAGGTAGAATAAAACAGGTTCTAGGAGTAATTGGGGACCACTTCAATGCCTGTAAGAATTCATCAAGGCAATCTTTTTGCCTAATGATCCAGCCATGGTTGTAAATTATAGCACCGATGTAGTTTCAGCTTGCTTTATTTTTAGCAAAAAAGAAAAAAAAAAAAAAAAGATGCCTTAGTTAGAAAATTATTTGGTGTTTTAAATGATGTTTTAGTAATTTAAAAGATTTGAATTATATTTACTTCCCATTGATATCTCTACTTGTTATCTCAAAAACGTTTGATCCTTCCCTTGAAAGCAGATAAAGCTTGAGATGTTTTTTCTCCTGTACTTTAAAAAAGGGAAGATGAACTTTCCAGTACCTTATGTCAGGGATTCAGATGATTTACTAGAGATTGCATGTAAGAAGTTTTGTATAGAACTTTATTCAAATAGTCATGCAAAAGTTTTGGTTACCTAAATGAAAGAAATGGGAAACTTAATATCAATATAATAATTGTGTCCCACTGCATATGAATGAATAGGGTAGAGAGGACAGATATATGGTAGAAACCATGAATATTTCTAGATGAATTTATTGAAAGAGTATATTTTGGTCAAAAATGAAGAGAGATGCTCAAAAGATGGTGAAGTTTGATGGTGCCAGGAGAATCTTTGCTCTGATGAGGACACACAAAGCTGTGAAGCACCTCAGTGAGAAATACAGTGGAACTGTTAGAACCACAAATCAGAGTTAGGTAGAAAAAAATATATTTTCATGATTTGAGCCTTCTACAAAACATAATTAATCCTTTTACTTACTGAAGGAAAATACTGAATGTGAGACAGCTTACAAAACTTGTGATTTTGGGAGGATGAATACCCAAAAACTCGGATATTATAATATACACTTGATTTGGAGATTATCTTCCCCTTGAAAAATATGAGATGCAAGAAACAATTTCTTGCTATTTTAAAAATTGTAAGCCACTTGAATAACTGTAAAAAGTACATCTACTGATTACTTAATAAGTAATAGAAATAATTTGCCAGTGGAAAACTGTATTCTGAAAAATTACCAGCAAACATTATAGACTAAAACATTACCACTTCAGTTCTTTTTTTCTCTTAGGAATGCACTCAAGAATGTATGAAAATACTTTGAAAATTACTTTGGTTAATCCATGCTCATTTACGAACTCATAATTATTAGAAAAATGTGTATGAAAAATATTTACAGAAGACATGTCTGCAAAGGTTGAAGCTTGAAATAAAAGCCTCTATTCAGACTGAACTGAATCAGACATAGCACCACACTTGCTAAGTATTTCTAGAGTTTTTTTCTTTCTGCCTTGATGTTTTAGTGTCCATTTTCCCACTGGAGATCCAGGGGATGTAACCACTTCTAGAAATAAGAAATACATTTGGATTTTATTATAAAACATAAGCTGCTATGGGGTTGAATGATTAGCATTAAGAATATTCAGATAGATATTTAGTCTAACCTTGCCATATGCTGCAGTTTATTTTAGCAAAATTATTTAATCTGGTTTTGAGGATTTCTACTTGTGACATGATTGGTTGCAACAATAGAAAAAGCTGCTGAAAAGTTCCATGTCAATATTTTTTTAGAAGGAATAAATAGACTTTTTGTAAGTATTTCTCATTTTCTCCGTTGTTTACTTTATACTTTTATACACTTATACTTAGTGATTCTATTTAAAAATACAATTATGAATAGTTAATGATTTTGCCCTTTATCCAGGCCAAATAAAACTACTTGGTTCTTGAAAATAGTTTTTAACAGAAATCTTAGAAAAAACCCATACCATGTAAAAACATAAATAATCTTTAAAAATAGGTGATTTTTTTTTCTGTGGAAAAGGGAAAGATATAAAATATATAAAAAATATAAGATTTTACAATGTCACAAGATTTTTTTTCAATGAAACAATGTCATCTTATTGTAATTAATGTCTCAATGTATCTTTCAATAAGTAGTCATGCTTCAGTTTTGAGTATTAGAAAATCGATTGTATAGTGCCTCATCTCAGGATTCAGAATTGAGAAAGATATATTTGCTGAGCAGTAATACTTCAGACTCTATTACTTTTTCCTTTTTAAGCCTTTATGACTTTTCCATAAGAAAAAGTAAACCTCAGTTGTTGAAAAATAAGGTATGGTCCAAAAATAGAAACTCGTACATGACTGAATATTTGACACACATTGCCTTTATTTCTACTTAAGCCGGACTATGGGTTCTTCTGTTTGTTTGTTTGTTTTTTCATTTTATAACTCTCTTGAAGCTAAGGGAATATTCTGTAAGAGAAAATGGCTGTGCAAAAGTCCAGGCTCCTATCATCCATTTGTGAGTCAGTTCCTGATCCTTGCTTTGCAATAAAACATTTAGTCACCTTTCTCCCAAAGCTTTACCAAGACAGGTTTGATTTTGGTGTAAATAGTGACATTATTGAGTGGCAAATCACTGTGACTCCTGTGAAACCTGAGAGTCAGTCATTTCTCATAGGAAGGCTGATTGATGCCTTCTCTTTTCTGCATCCAGAAAAAGTGCCAATTATTCCCATTTGAACACACACACACACACACACACACACACACACACACACACACACACACACACATATATGCTACATCTCATTTTAGAAGTAGAAGACTACAGCATTAAATTAAAATTTAAAAGAATTAACTACAGATTAATGAAACAATTTGGCATGGAATCAAGATAAATGTGAGGGTTTTGAAATGGAGTGAATAGACCTGTCTGGTGAAAGTGAAGGAGGCAATGTTAGTGTGGGAGACGCTTTGGGCTGAAAGAGGCTGAAGAAAAGTGGCCCTAGCCTGGGAATGGTGAAAGACCTATAGGACAAAGCAGGTGAGGGATAAGATTTCAGGATTTGAGGAATAATATCTTTGGGAGCAAGAAACTGAATCCTAGACTGGCTTGAGTTGTAAGCGACCTACAGCTCCACCCTGGGTTAGGGTTGGTGTTAGAGCAGGTTGTTCACAACTTCCTTGGTCTTGAAACATTGACTCTGGGCACTTCTCACCTGGACATGTCGTGAGGTAAAGATGAAAAGCCTCTTCTCCCCTGCAAGGGACTGTAATTCCTCCCTTGCTCCTCAGCACCCTAGCATGGATGAGCACGTAGCACTGCTCTTCTTCTAGCCTTGCATGGTTCTTTTGCTAGAATAAAAAATACACCTTTAGTTAGAATCTCATAGAGGTTTTGAAACATTAAAAATACCAAAATAAACCTCAAACCAAAATGATGCACTAAACTTCACCAGTAAATGCCTCACCTTTCTAAGAAAAAACATATTAAATATCTTAAAGGGAATTGTGTTGAAATAAAAGGTCTGACTTCCATGTTTTTGAAAACTGCAAGAATAGAGGTGATGGCAAGAAGTTGTAATATAGCTGCCAGGAGACTAAACTACACTTAAGACCCCCAGATTCTATGAAATAAGAACAGACACTGAAAGAGTCGTGGCAAAGCTGACAGATACACAATGCAGGGAATTTACTGATTATCTAGGGAAAAATAACAAAACACCTGCTGCTTACTAAAGTCCACTAGCTATCAGCATTAAAGGAAAAAAATTCAAAATATTCTCCTCATCTGCCTCTCTTTTATGATTCACTTCCCCATAATTTTCACAGAGATGTATCTAAAGGCAATTGTATACATACCTTTTTGCATACAGAATGACACAAATGAAGATTACTTAAACTTGCTATTCTGAGAAAAGAAGGCCCTTAAAAATCTGTTTTGAGTAAGCTCCTCTATATAGAACCATTTTAAGTCTCCGATCTGCCCCTTTTGGAGACAGTATGGTACATTTATCATAGCTTAAATGAAGGGTATGCTTATGGATTTTTCTTTAAACAGCAAAATTAGGAGAACAAAAAAAGGCCTGAAGAACATTTGTAGGCTGGATTTTTGTGAATGTGTATTCACATTCATTTCAAGTCACACTTTTGTCCATGAATCTGAGTGCTGCTGGAATTCTTTTAGAACACTGGTCTGTATCTCACATGTGAACGAAGATATCAGCATCTGGACAGTGCTCAATGAGTGTGGAAATATTTTACTTTAATATATTTAAAACAGAAAAGCATAGGAAAAGACCCCAATAACTTGCTTGCATGAGTAGAAACTGCAAATGCTTTTTGACCTTGAATACTACTGGTTTTTTGTAAGTGTCATTTTTAGGAAGATGTCTAGCTCAGCCTCATAAAGTCGATTTTCTATTCTGATTTCTTGTTTCTTTTTTTTTTTTGTTTTAAACCTGATAGAACATATGAATTGGGTGGTCTCTGATATCTCTTTCTATACTAATTGAGTGCCCTGAAAGCCAGCCAGATATAAGTGTTTTAGACAGTGGGTTGCATTCTACTGTTTGGGGAAAAAGGTATCTTGTGTAATGTGTGTAATGTATGTATCTGACAGCATATGTCAATCATTTATGATTCTTCCTCTGAAAGACATTGTGAGTTATTGTGAACTAGCTGCTGCATCCAAAATGGACCTCAAATATTAAACAAGACAATCACAGGATATGAGGTTGGATTGAACACTCCCTTAAGAATTCTTTTTCTATGAAATCCCTTTTTAAAGTGTGTTTGTCAAAGTCTTTCAAAAAGATAAAATTTTTTTATTAATAGTAGTCATTTAAACATGGTTGTAAATATGAATTCATTTATGCACTGAATTTTAGCTATGCTCTTGAGTTGTAGCTTGTATCCATGAAATCTGAAATCACACTCATTTTAAGAACAGTAAAAAATTACCACTTAACTAGTAAACAGTAAAATCACAGTTGTAATAATAGCGTTCTTGGCTTTTATGGTGTGAGCAATATGATGAAACCAAGAGCTCCTAACTGGTCATTTTCCATAAGGGAGAGTACTGGTTTCACTGCCCAGGATTCCAGGCAGCCCCAACACAGAGCTGGCACTGCCCACAGCTGGGCTCCTCAGCAGTGCTGGTGCTGCCTCTGTGATAACGTGTTTAACAAAGGGTAAACCCACTGCGTGTCAGCTCTGCAAGAGGAGTGAGAAAATGTCACACAGCCATTGGTACATCAAGGTCAGAGGAGGAAGAAGAGGAGGAGGAGGATTTTGGGGCTCTGGAGCAGAGATTTCTCTGCAGCCCATGGAGAGATTTCTATGAAGCAGGTTTATCCTGAAGAACTCATGGCTGGACCCACACTGGAGTAAGGGAAAAGTGTGAGACAGAAGTAGCAGCAAATAAGAGCTTTAAGGACTGCCCCATCCCCTGTCCCTCTGCACCACTCAGGATGGGAAGATGTTGAAGAATAAGAAATAGAGGTGTGAAACTGGGTGGGAGAAAGGTATTGTTTTAATTTTTATTTTTGTTTCTTGCTACATGAATCTGTTTTGATTTGCAACAAATTAATTTTCCCCTAGTCTTTATCTCAATCCTTGAGCTTTTTCATCATGTTTTCTGTGCTCTTGGTGAAGAAGGGTGAAGGTGCATGTGGGTGGGCAGCTGGCAGGTGCCAGTCATTGTCAACCAATTGCAGTAATGTTTTCAAATTTTTCCTCTAATATTTCTGTAATTATTGTGGTTTAACCCTAGTTAATTGTGCCTAGTTCTTAAATTCAGTCAATAGCAAGGAGCAGTCTTCCCACATTTGGAACTCACAGGTTCAAATTACATCTGTAGGCAGAGTGACAGGGCAGATCTCTTTCTCTTGGCAGTGTTCAAAGTGCCTTAACACCTACCTGTCATTATAGCTAGGCCTCACTGACTGCTTCCTTGACTGTCATAGAAAGTTTAGATGCATAAATATAGAAATAGAATAGAAAATTAGCATTAATTTACAATGAAAATGCTCTTTTTCATTTCCCCAGATGTATTAGTGGGATTTAATATAGTTCTAGCTGCAGCTGCAAGCAGAATTCCTTATAATGACTGACTCTGCAGCTGGGTTTCACATGCCCTGTGTAGGAGAGTTCTTACAGAGTTTCAGTTGATTTCTTTAAAGGTGATCATGGTTTTTTGGCACACAGTTATGGAAAATGCAAAGTGGTTTTTGGTGTCACTGTGGTTAAAACTAAATAGCTGCTGTTGAATGCTTTTATATTCTGGCCCAAAGTACTGGGTATAGTGCTATTGTACTTGATTCTGTGTTATTCCTGCCTAGGCAGTGCCCCCTTTCTATCAAAACAGGTGTATGCTGCACATTATAAAATGCAGTTTCTAAAACTGACTTCAGTGAAAAGATTGTCTTAGGTAATGTGGCCCTTACTTTACTTTCACAGGCTCTCCAGAACAGCTGTTACCTCATTTATAATGGGTTATCCCTATTATTATCCCTATTATTCACATTACAGTAGTGCCCAAGAGCCAACAGAGAAGAGTTGTCTTTGTTCCAGATGTGATATATAGAATAACAGACATTCATTTGAGGAGCTCACAGTAGGGACTGCAGAGGCCTCAGATACCCTATAAGAGGTGTGACAAACTGTCCCAATCTGAGATACACTAAGAGTCAACCCAGTGATCTGTCCTGTCCTTCACAATAAGCCCCTGTCACTCCACCTGACACTGCTGTGAATATTCAGTCCAATTCCACAGCCAAGGACAGGGGTGGTGTTAGTAGATGTTCTGTTCTGTGCTCTTTGTTGCTTTTTTACTCTATTTTAAAATAGAAACAAATACATACACATAGTTAGACACTTTAAACTGAGAACACGTTTAAAGGAATTTCTTCCTGTATTCTGTAATCAACAGGAGTTCTGACACTCATTGACTAAAGTCCACAATGATGGATTTCTGACATTCTGGATTTAAAAATAATACACTGTAACACTGAAATATTTTTCTTTGCTTTCTAAGTAAAAACAAGAACAGTTATTAATATTCTGGAAAAGAAGAACTGTTCAAATTTGGACAAATACATTAACAGGATTTTAAAGGTGAGAATTATTGATGTCAATAAAGAAATTCTTCATCAGTGTTACCTGACTATTTATAAATCTGGGTAATCATTTTCAAAAGTACTTTTCAGATGAACCACCTAAATTTAGGGTTGAATTATTTCCTGCCATATTGGAAATACAGAAGAGATCATTCACAATTTTTTACAACTTAAATGGTTATTTAATGGAGAATGCACAAGATTAAAAGCTTTTTTCCACATTCTCCTGGACATATTGATAAATCATGCAAGTAGTTTTATATCCTGTAATTTTCTACAGTGCATATAGAATCACCTTCAGTTTACATTTTTTTTGGCAGTTAAAAATTACATTTTTCTTCATGGTTAAGTGTTTCTTTCTCCCTCCTTCCACATAAGGTTACTGGAAGTAACGGTTATATCTGAGAATGACAGTCATCCATTCTAAGGTGAGGAGTTACCCCTAATAATGGTTATTTTACATGCAACTCAATTTTCTTATTCATAACAGCAAGCAGAATAACAAGAATAACAAGATATTTTACAACAGCTGCCATAAAAACTGCTAGCTGTTAAATTAATCAAGGAGAAGACAGGGAACAGTTCTAAACTAAAAATGGTTCAAGTGCATGGAAAATTTGAAGTATAATTTTTTCTCAATTGTTTTTGCAAATGAAGGGTAGGGGGTAGTACACAAGATTTCTCTAGGGGAGCTATCTGAAATACTAATGGTTTTTTAGTATGGTTTGGTTTTGTTCTAGTTTTGTTTTGTTTTGTTTTGTTTTTTTCCAAAATAATAATCTGTAGTTTTACTGATTTTTTTTTAGAAAAATATTTGATTTGTTATTCTCCACATAAGAGTTAAAGATTTTGTGGCCTTCTGATAAATCTCTTGATAAGCAATACACATCTTAAAGCAGCAACATTTATCAATACCCTAACATGTTTAAATTAAACTGTTCAAAGGATGTTCTGCTCTTGATGTCTGTGTTGAACATGAGAGTAAGGGGACTACTCTCATTTCCTTCTTTCTTTTGAGCTCCAGGTTGGTTCAGCTCTTACTGTATAAGAGGGGCAAATATTTTTTGATAAACTAGAAGTAAATGCCAGATGATGTGTTCGTGTCATGTAATCGTTCTCTATCAAGTCCTAGTTTTCTATACGATTAAGGGAGGATTCATATATCACTACTTCCTTATCTGGTGATTCACCAGTATTGGTTAGAGAACATTATTTTATCTTTTCCATCACATTAGTAGTTGTTAAACAGTGACATGTTTTGTAAGCCATGGATTGTGTTTGAATCAAAGTGCACAGCACATTTTGTATTTCCATGAGATACAAAACAAAGCTCTGGGAGATCAAATTTTATATAAAGTCTGTCTGGTGAAACAAAGTTTCTCTCTATTAATTAAATGCCAGTGATTTGGCTTTGAGTAAGAATATCTGGATTTTGCAGGCAATAGTAGTAACCTGCCAGGTCAAGTGATGTTACAGTAACAAAAAAATGCGTATTTTTATGGAGGTATTTAAATGTACTTACGTAAAAAGAAATTAAGTAACTCAGTATCATTATAACATACATATAAATACTTTTGAAATAATTTTGGGAAGGTTTTATTTTCTCTTTATTTAATTTTTTGCAGTAGGAGGGTGAGGATAAAGGACTAACTCAGGCAATGCATAGAATGCAGTGTGCAAGAGCCTCACAGGGAGAACTGAGTACAGAACCTCACTAACCTTACCTGGCATTTTGTGGGAGTTTCCCAGTGTGCTAAGAGGCACAATCCCCAAATTTTTAGTTTGTTTGAGCTATTTTATTGAGGTTTTTCTTCTGAGGTCAGGTGAAATTCTTAATTTAACCATGAGGTTAAAGCACCATGATCTCTTTAAAGAACTATTGTAATAATACTGACATGGAGGGTAAACTAGTCTTCAGATTAGCTATCATCTATGATGGGTGATACTTGCTTCAGCTCAGAAAGGAAGTTAGGACAGTGAAGAATTCTAGAAAATGGAACAAAATCAGGCTTATACACACTTTTATGATAAAGTATCCTGCTTTACTCCTTAAGGAGACTGTCTTTTTGTGCTTTTCTACTAAAAGAAGTAGAAAAGATCCAGTGTTAATGGCACTCAACTTTTTTTTCTCTAACTTCCTAATATACAGGGAATCCCCACTCAGTTTCAGAACATATATTTAAAATACTAAAGTAGTGGTAGACTGCCTGAGTTGCTGTATCAAAGAAAAAAACAGAAAGAAAAATATTTTATGTAAGTATACATCATACCTTTGACAGTTGGCCAAGCAGAGTTCATATAATTCAGTTTCTGCCTGTGTTCCAACTGATTTGAGTGCACTTGCCCAAAGCTCTCCTGATAGGGTATGAAAGTGTTAAAAATTCCTGGTTTTGTTGTCCTTTCTGGGGGGAATAGAAAAATCACAGATTTGGTTCCAGTGTAATGTTGGATCCATATTTTTCCTTTGTAAACACTCAATCAGATCAAGTGTACAGTGTATAAAGAGACTACAGATTCTTTTCAAAAGTTCAAAGCTTCAGATAGTTGACTTTTGTAATAGGCTAAAGCTGTACTTCATAATATGTTTTAAGTACATGATGACTCTCAACTAAGTCAGAATTTATATATACAGCTGCAACTTGTTCAAGACTTTAACCATCTAGTGCTTAAGCTGGAATCCAGTGGTAAAATGAAGATGCATAGATATAATTTAAATACATCAGCCTTCCAAATTTTCAGCCAAACACCTAAGTCTTATTTCTACCATGTGCATTAGGATAATTCTACCAGAGCCTAATGAAAAGGAATGTCTGAGGTAAGTATTACCCCATGGGATGAGAAGCTACAAATCACTGCTTTATACAAGAGCAGTATGTCCCTACATAATGTCACTGCAAGGTTTCCAACCAGGAGAAATTAAGACACATTAGTTCTTGTATAAACAATATGTTGTTTAAGCAGACAGTTCCAGCTTCTGCTGGATATTTGTGTTGCACTGCATGTGTTTTTTTAATGTATAGTACAAATCCCAAGCTAGTATGCTGCACAGGGCACAGCAGAATTCCTGAATCATCTTGTGTTTGTGTGTAGCTACAGCCTCCCCTGCATTCCCAGTAGTGTTTATGGCATGGATGTTGATGCATTCTGTTTGGAGCACACTAATTTGAGGCAAGCTTTGAAATGAAGGTTTAATCTTCTCATCTAGCTGTTGTTAATTTTTTTCTCCCCAGAATGGCTACAGCATAAAGCTGTATTCTGTAAGTGAAAGGACTTTGTTATTCAGGATGGAAGTTCTGAATTAGACAAGCAGGAAAGTTATTAGGAGCAGGATGGTTTCACATGGGAAAGCCTGAAGCTGTTGTCTGACTTTTGTTGTTATACTTTTTCTAAAGGAAAAGCCGAGGACTTTTGGAGAAAAAAAGAGGTGAGGAAGTGTTGGGTGTTGGATTGGATGAAAGACAAAGGATGTGTATGCAACCTACTGAGGCTACAGAGTAAATAAACACTGTTGCTTCAAGGCATGAGGACTGAAGAATATAAATATAAGAGTACTGTGGAAAATAGAACAGTACTCTTAGAGGATGTGGTGCTGAAGATTGGTAGCCTTAGAAATGGCTTAGTTAAGAGGTTATCAAATTGTGGCTTTAATCCTGTCTAAGAATACTAAAGATATCCATCCAATCAATCTAGTCTTCAATTTTTGCTATTTACAGTTTAATATCTGATAGTCCTTTGTTTGGGAACTATGTTTTTGGGGCTGGTACTGGAAGCTAGCTCTGCATAGTCTGTGCATTACCTTTTATTAATTACAGTCCTTCCAGAAATGGGGAAAAAAGTAGCAAAAAGATGAGCTATTTAGGAAGAGCATCAGCCTCACGACTTCCTGTGATCTGTTCTCCATGTAGGCATTTTGGCACGTTACAGATGGAAGAGGATACATTCCTTACTATTGCTTACCTATATTTGTTTCTGGATTTGCTGCTCAGGATTCTTTGTACCTTTCCAAACCTTCTGATGCTGTCTGTTTTCAAAACCTCCTCTGGTTTTGAAACCTCTACATTCCAGAAAATTATTACATTTTGAAAAGTAATATGACTTTCATTCTTACATTCTGTTTAAAGGAATATTCTTTTACTTGTTTGAAATTGAACTCCTACTATTTTTATCAAGTACTCCCTGTTCTTACACTGAGGAATTCAGTCAATTTCATTTTGTATTTGTCTTAGCCACTGACAACCTGAGTTTTATAAACTTTGATCATATTTTTTTTCCATCTACTTTCCAAACTGGAGAGTCAGAATCTTTAGTCTCTCTTTGTAACATAGCTGTTTTATTGATTTTAGCATATCAGCTGATCTCCAACATTGCTATTTCCTCCTTGACATGCAGAGACCAGAGCAACACACCATTTGGGTTATGGACAGACACCTGTGGGTTTTATATGACATAAAAATTATACATTTGTCTTGGTCCCAATATTCTTCAAATATCATTTTGGCTGCCATTGCATACAGATCTAATGATTTTGGTGAACTGTTGATGATCTCAATGGCTCTCTCTTGAATTGCAACTGCTGCTTTTGTGGTCAGACATGGCTTTGTTTATTTTTCCCTAGATATAGTATTATCTTATATTACTCTACAGTGAAGATTATCTAACGCATCTTTCACAATATCTTCATAGGCCAACTTGGGAACTGTGGGCAGTGAGATGGATGAGAACTGACTGAATGGCAGTCCCCAGAGGGTCATGATCAAAGATATGATCATGAACAAGGAGTAGCTAGGGGCCTGTCACTGATGGTGACCCCCATGATTCAATATTGGACCGAGTACTGTTTAACTTACTCATCAATGACTTGGATGAAGGGGAAGATGGCTCCTCACCAAGGCTGCTGATGACAGCTGGGAGGAGTGGCCAGTACCCCAAAGTGCTGTGCAGCCCTCCAGGAGGGCCTTGAGAGGCTGGAGAGATGGACAGAGAACTGAAATTCAGCAAAGGCAAATGCAGGGTTGTGCACCTGGGGAAGAACAAACTCATGTACCAGCACAGGCTTGGGGCTGGCTGCTGGAAAGCAGCACCATGGAGAAGGAGCTGGGGTCCTGGTGAACAACAGGCTCTCCATGAGCCAGCCAGTTAAATCCTGCCTCAGGGAGCATCCAGTCCTAGTCTGTGCTTACACTGTGCTTCACACAACATGCAGTCTGATTTTTGGCTGGACTGCAGGCACTCTTTTAATGGTAGTAAGTATTTAGGAAGATGACTTGAATCATGCAAATGTGGCCCAAATTGTCAGTCTGTATGATCTCTCTGTTCACTTACAGCACATCTTTAATGTGTTTACGTTTCAGTCTAGTGGCTTGACTGTACCACATGTAAACATGCCAACTCTGGTTTAAAACTAGCTTGCCTGGGGGCAGACAGCAGTTTAGCCATGACTGGGGCTTTCTGTGCTCAGCAGCACCTCACGTGTGCCTTTCACATCTCTTGCAGCTGAATCCTTTGGTACCTGAGCCTGTTTCAAACAAAATTTACTACAAAATTTCTAGACAGAGGTGCAGAGTAGACTACTGGAAAAATAAAATCCCGGTTTGCCATAATACATTTTTGTCTGTTCTTTAACTCTGTGGACATTATTTTCATTCCTTTTGCATCTCAATAAGGCTTTTAACATATGCTTGATACATAATTGAGAGCACTAAAGGCAATGGCTGTAATGCATATAATAGCTAACCTGGTGTTACGTGCTGGGGCATTAATGTGCAAGAATATCTAGCACTAACAGTTATAGAAGGCAAGCAATCTTTGCTTTAGATGGAAATTGCAGTAAAATAATATAAGGGAAATGTTCCTTAAATAAAAGTTTTATTAGTTTTACCAGCACTCCACATTTAAATACTGTAAGTGATAAATTTGGAAAAGACTTAATGTTTTTCTATTAAGCTGTTATGACTCCCTTCATCTTTTCACAATGTAACAGTTTGCAGACAGAATACTAAAGTCAACTGTGGATCATTGCTAATTCTGTTAACAGGATGATTAAAATGACAAGAACATCTGCAAACAACTGTTGCTAGTATTATTGCTGTGCCTGAAAGCTCTACTGTTACTAAAGATCTGTCAGTGCTTCCATTACTAAATCTCATTGTAATCCTCATTGGGTTTAAACCTGGAATTCATATTCTCAGTCCAAAGGACAGTTTTTTGACAACATCTGGAATTAGACATATTTTAGTTACAGAAAAATTAGAGATTCACAAACACTTGATATTTTTTAAGATACATTGTATATTCTAAAAGGTTTTTAATGCTCCTAAAATGATTCAAGTTGGAAGGTTTTTATGAATATCATACATTCTTGGTTATCCTGAATAACAGAAAAATGTGACCATTTGAAATGACAAAATATATGAAGCATGTGCACATAGATTCTGCAGATATTTACACCTGTACTTAATTACTTAAACATGAATACATGTTTAAGTATTCCTCCCTGTTGATTTAGTGAAGCTGTTCAAGAGCAAAAATTTAAATGAACATGCAGATATTTTTGGTGGTCAATAAATTGCCCTATTGCTCCTGCAGACCTTTATTTTAATCTCTCTGGAAGCCAAACTGTCTGCTAAGAATCATGCTTAACAAAGTCTGATTGCACACACTGATTAACCTCAGTAGATCCTGATTTCACTATCTAGATAACACAGATAATATCATTGGTTTTTACTTAATAGCCTACAGAAAGCCAGTGCAGAAGCCTATAAACAAAGTGGGGTCCTTTTTTGGATTACAGATTTGTATTTAATGGACTTTCCAGCATTAAGGCATACGAATATTCTTTCGATACATGTCAGAACTGTCAGTTTCCTGAAGACATTTTTTTATATATATGGAAATATCAGGCTTCCTTTCTTTCTTTGGAGAAAACAGGCCAAGAGCATTCTTATTGATTTTACTAATCTAGTTATGAAATGCTGGTCGTCTAAATTAAAAGACCATATTTCCAGAGATTCCTAGCACATGAGCCAAAATAAGACTAGAAAAGAGAAAAGACAATAACTTTTCCATTTCATTATTGACACTATGCAATAAAACATAGTTTTTCATAATTATTTTCAGCTAAATTGTCACATTCAGATTCAAAGTATATCTTAATAAGCAACCGAAATATAAATATATGAATTGTATTATGAAGCACTTTGTGTTAATAATAGGAGATAGAAGTCTCTTACCAATTAAAATTCATGTGCAATTCTGCTGCAGATTTATTTTAAGAGTGAGGATTTAAATGGATGACAATTTGCATCCAGTTCAAATGATAGTTGATATATACAGAAAATATAGAAAAACTATTCTAGTCTGGTCAACACATTGACTTAATCCATAAGAAACTGAAAAATATTGTCACTATATGGTTTTGAGTCACTAACTCAATTTTATTTGCCATATTTTCAATATTCAGCCATATGACCCTCAGCCTTTTTTTTTAAATATAAGCAGCCATGAGTATTATTTTATAGAGGACTGTAGCTAATCCCTCTGCTTGCAGTTATCATCTAATCCTGATTCTCCTCAACCCTACATACACTTCCTAGGAAGATGCTGAGCTTGCATATTTGTACTTTAAAGTATTAGAACAGCCTCCAGTACTATCCCATAGTGAGGAATTTTGTGAAAATTGAAAAATTGAATCTTGTTATAGGCAGATTATTCAAATAAATTTTATTCCAGGTAAAACTAGAAAACCTGCAGTGTTTTTTGTGGCTTCAGATTTTTTTGCTATTTTGTGTTGCTCCAGTGACATGAATTTAAAATCACACCTAACAACAGTTGAATTGGATCAGACTTTCTTGTATGTTACATTTCAAGCCGTTTACCACTTTTCCTTCATGGAGTTAAGATGTATTATAATTGTGTGATCATGAATACTTTTCCATGTAATTTCTGGATCAAGTTTTGATAAAGTGTACTTTTGAAGTTTCCTCGACTCACTTTATTTTTTTTTTTTAGCTGAAATGGCTTTAATAAAGGTAAAGTGAGGAAAGAAGAAGAAGCTGTAACCAATTTTTGATTCTTTTTAGTTACCACCATTTTCTGCACTGTTTCCAAATGGTGCTTGCATTCCAGAGCTTTCCTATGCCTTGGTCCTTGTGCTTTGACCTTGGCTTCAAATGCTTCCAACCAGCCTTTGTGTAACTTGAAACAAGGATTACAAGTGTATTACTAAAATTTTCATGGGCAAGCAGAAACACATTGATGATTCTGAAATCTAAGCACAAAAATTGTTAGGAATAATCCTCTCTACAATGAAAAAGGTCCCAGTGCTGTTTTTTCCTAATCTGCTTTCTTATTACCAGGACACACTGTAAGTAGTGTTGTGCAAACAGAATGAAGGTATTCAAAGAAATACTGATTTAAATTATCTTACTTAATGCAACTGGGTCACTAAGCTGCTTGGCCTTCATTTTGTTACCAGTCAGTTGTAACGAGATGACTGCAAAGCAGCTTTCTTATTTAATGTGGAAATAGGGATTTTTGGTCATTGCTCATATCACTAAATTTGCTCTTAAGTGTGAGGAGCTTGGAGTGTGTCTTGGCACAATCCAGCTTTTTGCATTGGTGGTTGTTCCTCGGTGGAGAAGGAGTAAATGACTGCTATGCTTTCTGGTGCAGAGGAGAGGGTGGACAGGCTAGAAAAAGGTAAAATCAGTGACTGAAATTTGAATAAACCTGTGTTGTGGCAATCCTACACAATCTGGGTAGCATCCTAGAAACTGAGTTTGACATCAAATAATTTCTATATGGTTTTGTTATTATTTTGTAGCTTGTTTGTCTGATTTTACTGGTTTTTTAAAAAAACTGAATTATTATTGTAGAAAATCTCCTAGATAATGGTGCACACTAGTTCAGTCTGTGATCAGGATACATTTACTGTTGTCAAATACTACTTTTGGGATTTTGGAGGGAAACGGGCTTTGCAAAGGTAGGCATTATTTAAATAGAACAAGTCTATTTTCTTTGTAACTACTTCCTTTCCCTGTGTAACTTTTAATTTCCTTTTTTTTTTTTTTATCAGACTTCAGGTCTGATACCAAACTATCAATACAAGGGTATTGTCAGAATTGGTACTGTATTGTGAGAAATGATTATATAAATGTACTGAAAGTTTATGCAACTGATAGTTAAAGTTTTATACATATAATCCTCATTGCAATTAAATATAGACAAGTTTTATATTTACATACATACTATAGTATAACAAACTAAAACACACAAAATATGTTCATTTCTAAACAAATGCAAAATTATTTTTTGAAAAATAAGTAGAAAACTATTTAATATATTGTGTTGTGGTATAAGTAGATAATCATCCTGACTCCCAATCTGAGCTAAGCAATTTTTCACTGCCTTTGAATATGACACTTGAAACAAGTAATAAGTGAAGGATGAAACCCAAAAAGAAATCTAAGCTTAAACTCATACTGATCTATATAGAGAGTTAGAAGCCTTTATGCTTTGATGTTGCTTTAATCCACTTTTCTCCAGTTGTCAGATATAAAACATCACGGGGCACATCATGAGCTCATGTAATTTGTTATAGTGCTATTGAAAGTTAATGGAGCTGAAAGGCCAGCTGAAGGTCTGGCCCTATAACACTTCAGCTAATGTACACAAATCTGTAGAGCTGAGCTATTACAAGGCTCTTCCAAAGGAATGCCTTTTGCAAACACTTTCCCACTTGCATTTACAATGGATACATCGTGTCAGATTTGAGGAAAAAGGGTGACGTCTTCTGCTAATTAGCTACCAGAGAACCAAATGAAACCTGAATTGCAAAGTGTAGAAGGTCAACTTCTCCTATGCCTATTCTGGCATTCACAGTGCTCCAATTCATCTCATTTAGCAAACAGTAAGAAGCCAGCTTTAACTTGCAATGAAGTTTCATAGTCCTAGCAATGGGAGCTGGGCAATAGCTTGTAACGAATCACTACCCACTACCGTACCACTGCTTTTTCATGAGTTAGAGATTGTGTCACTGCCTCCAGGACACTGAACACAGCAGGAATTCAAAATCCATTTTAAACTGGACTGACAAAGAATCATGTATAAGTCAGCTTTCTGAAGAAAGCTGGTCTTGTATCTGCTAATGTAACTAGGACTGCTGTCTTTTTCCTAAAAATATACTTGCTGTACTATTAGCAGACATAATTTTCTTGTATTTCATTAAATGAAATACTGAGGCCAACAGTGTGAGGCTCCACTAAACCATGTGCCTGATCCTGCACTTCTGTCACAAGAGGGACAGGGCCACCAGCTGGGGGAAAGCAGCCCAGCAGAAAAGGAGCTGGGGGTGCAGATTGATAGCAGCTGAACATAGGCTAGCATGAGTCCAGGTGGCCAAAAAGGCCAGTGTCATCCTGGCCTGTGTCAGCAATTAGTGTGGCCAGCAGGAGCAGGACAGTACTGGGCACTGGTGAGACCACACCTCAAGTGCTGTGTTCATTTTGGGCCCCTCAGTACAAGAAAAACCTCGAGGTGTTGGAGTGTGTCCAGAGAAGGGCAGCGGAGCTGGTGAAGGGTCTGGAGCTCAAGTCTGGTGAGGAGTGGCTGAGGGAGCTGGGGGTGTTTGGCCTGGAGGAAAGGAGGCTCAGGACTGACCTTGTACTGCTCTCTACAAGAACCTGGAAGGAGCCTGAAGCCAGGAGGGGATTGGTCTCAGGCAACCAGCAATAGGACAAGAGGATATGGCCTCAAGAGGGAGGCTCAGGTTGGACATCAGGAACAATTTCTTTGCTGAAAGGGTTGTCAAGCACTGGAATGGGCTACCCAGGGAGCTGGTAGAGCTACTATCCCTGTGACTCTATTCAAGAGTACATCTATCATAATTCAAGAAATAACAGGACTTAGTGATTGTTGACAAGATCACAGGTAGTGATCACTCAAAGGCTGGACTTAATGATCCTGGAGGTCTCTTCTCTTCTCCAACATAAATGTTTCTGTGATTCTGTGATATTTTACACTCAGGAACCTTAGATTGCCAACATGTCTGAAATAATATAATCTGTGGGTATACTCTTTGCACCCCTTCCCTCCTGCTTTGCAGGACATTTGGGTCAGTCACAAATATTGTGGTTTAGAATTTCATCATTAGGACCTGATCTTTGAAGTCCAGCTTCATCAACGTACGAGCGTGTTTTCACTTTGACAGGAATATAGCTCCTGAACTTCATATGTGCTCTTTAATGAAAAGAAATGTTTCCATTGAGATTGTAACTTGATTTAGAAATTAATTTTTGATGAGATTATAACTAGTAAATAGAAATTGAATTTTTTTTAATAATGCTTCTGAAGACCATTAAACTTTAATTACATAAATTTAGCATCATGATTGAACAGAGTCATACTAGCAAAGGGGTTGAGTAAGGTTGTTTGGTCCGTGTCCCATGTTCATTATCTTTAAATACATGTAATGTTTATGAAGGTGAAACAGGAAAAAAGAGCCAAGCTCAAGTGTTGTATGTGTCTTGTTTCTCAGCACCTCTCAATATTTTACAGAGAGAATAACATCTTGATAATTAAATTGCTTCCACATCTGTGCAATGGTGTCAGCAGGATATTGCCATATTGCATATGTTTAACAAATTACACATAATTTGTCTTTATATTTTCATTATGGAAATTGCATTCATATTATTCAACAAGAAGTACCACCATGTAAGAATGAGACAAGGAAATGAAATAATGAAACTGATTTTGAATACTTGCAAGGTACATGCTTTTTAACAAAGACAATAAAAATCCTGCTTTGGCAAGTTACAAGAGAAATAAACAAAGCTGACATTCTGAAGAAACTTATTAATGAAAAAATTATTTACTTTTGTACTGTTGGAAATGTTTATAGCATTAAAAGATAGAAAAGAAAATGCAGTCCAAGGGGAATGCAAAACTTCAAGGTTTGATGAGGACTGAGACTTGATGGAACAGCAGTGAATATGCCACAGAGCTTAGGGGCATAATTTGAGTTACTTGAAATTGCAGGTTAAATTTGTGATTGTTATCAATTGTTTAGTGAAAACTGTTTTTTGATAAGTAAACCTCTATGGGTTTTTTTGGATGGGGAAGAGAGTAAACAAACCATCACAAGAATAATTTCAAACAGTGACTGGTTAGAAAAAATATGGAAAATAGTCTCTCCTCCTCTGTGTGATGTAATAAAACTGTTTTTCTTTCAAGTAGCTTTAGTCCATACCCCATGTCTGTAACAAAGAAAGAGATTTTAATTTTTTTCTGTTGCTCAAAGCTAACAAAGTACACTGAGCTGATACCTAGAGGTAAGGACAGCAACACCTGAGAATAAAGTTCCTTATGGATTAAGGCAGGTTGCTCTGTTTAAATATTTGCATGACTGCATCCTCTTAATTCTTATTCTATCAATTTGCATCCAATTTAGAGTGGTGCCTCAGGTGCTCATTGATTTCTGTTCTCGGTAACCAGTCTCCTTTCTTTCTGCCACTAAATACAAACAGAACATAAAAAATGAAGTGTTCCCTGCAGCTTTTCCTAGTAAATAATTTTGTTACTTGGCATTAATCTAGACTTTTAATTAGAGAAGAAGTGTACTGATGAAGGCGTCTCTCTCTTCATACAGCAAAAGATGAGTAGATACCACAAAGAACAGAAGCTAAATTTGGTGGATAGAGAGGAATATCTCTGATTTCTGTGAACATGTATATACCTATGTTGACAGGCTCTAGGCAGCAACACAACTTGACAGCAGATGAGGACAGGTTCTGGTCTCAACAAGGGCACCTACTCAATGGTCAGCACTCAGAAAGGGAACAGGATTGCAAGGCCCTTTGGAGAACATGGCTTGGCATGAGGTGGAGTCTTCAGGAGTTATAGTCTCTGCACTTAGTCTCTAGTGCCCCTCTTGGGGACACCCTTGCTCTCTCCTCTTTTAGGAAAACTATTATCCATAGAAAATTACGGGTTTTCCTCATTGAATGAATTTTTTTGATCTTTGGAAAGCCCCAGTAAATTAACCTTCCTTTAATTTTACACTTAGGAAAATACTTCATGAACCATAAAAGAGATAATCTGGACTTAGCCAATGGTGATGCCTTTTCCTATTTTATGGTCTTGGGCCTATGTTATAAACAAAAATCTGCCAATTTTTTTTTGTGGAAAAAGGGTTGCAAAACCAGTCAAACAAGTTGCTGCTAAACTGAAGTTCTGCCTGTTTGTTATTGTAATCACCAGTCGTTGTAGCTAATTGCTCCTTTTGTATCGGTAAAGCCTGCCTGAGGCTAAGTCCTACTTCTCCCCAGACAGTGAGGGGAGGGGACATGGGAGGGGGGCATCAGAAGATGCAAAATAACTTCGGGACCAGCATGCCATGGGAAGGAACCCTGTCAAACTTACCAAAAAGACCCCAAAAACAATGAGCCAATACAGAATTAAGAAATTAGAGTGATGTCTAGACATGAGCAACAGAGTGCTGAGCCTGCAGAGATGCTGAAAACCTTTGTTGCCCCTCGCCCTAGCCAAGAAGACTTCAGCTAAAGGCAACCTGGCTTGGGCGACTGGAGCGCTGTGAAAGATGGGTCTCCCAGCTCTGGTCCTAACTGATGAAACTACACACACTCTCCTCTCCAAATCACTCTGGAACACAAGACAGTAACTACCTGCTGCGCTTCTCAATCTTGAGCTAATCACTTTTAATAGGAGCATTAAAAGGAGAGAAAGTCTCCTGCTCTGTTTATATCAGCCTAAATCTGGGAATGCTCATTTGGGGTCAGGTTTTTTTCCTCTTGTTCCTTTTATTTATAGAATTTTTTTCCCATAAGGTGCTAGGACACATTAACAACTGGGTACTTAAGCAAACAAAAGTGGCCAAGCTCAGGGGAGGAGGGCATCTGGTTGCACTTCTCCTACCCGGCAGTGTCTCTCCAAAGGGAGAGATGCGAGGAGGATTGGGCAGGTAGAGGACGGGGCTGGGGCAGCTGCTGGCGCTCTTTCTCTCGGCTCCGGAGGAGGATGGTTGGAGCTGCTCCTTGGGGAAGGGAATTCACTGCTGCTGCTGGAGCCCAGCCCAGAGCTGCTGCTTCTGCCTTTGCTTGTGAGAGTAGCCACGGAACTGGGACCGTATGAACACCCACCTCACTAAAGGAGGCATTTGTCCCCATCTGTCCAGGATCCTGAGCTCACCTCTCCCTGCCCTGCTGGGAGCTGGGCCGCCACTGCTTCTTCAGCTCTGCTCTGAGATTTCGCTGCACTGTAGCCCCTCAGTCCCTGCCTGCTGAGACGTCCTGCCAGCCCAGCGTGCTATTTCCGAGAGTCCTGCTGGGGCACGGGGATGGCTGCCCCAGGGTTTGTGGAGCAAACATCCCATCATCTCCTCCATCCCTGCCCGTCCGGGCCCAGCCGCCATTGCCGTGTGCGCCGCAGCGCCCCCTGCAGCCGCGGGGGAATCACCGCATGGCCCCGCCCGCCGGGAGCAGCAGCGCCCCTGCTGGCCGTGCCCGGAACTGCACCGAGGGGAACGCGCCGCGGCCGAAAGGCCGGGCCGGGGCTCCGGGCTCTGTGTGGGGTCAGTGCCAGAGCTGCTGTTGTTTGTTTGCCTTGTTATACACACTAGCAAAGAACTGCTGTTCCTATTCCCAGATCTTTGCCTGAGAGCCCCTTAATTTCAGAATTATTCAGAGAAAAGGAGTTTACATTTTCCATTCCAAGGGGGGCTCCTGCCTTCCTTAGCAGTCACCTTTCAAACCAAGACAGTCCTCCTTGATTTTTTGCTTCTTTGCTAATGTAAAGTTGCCATAGCACTGTTATCTCTCATGAGCATTGTTTTTGCAACTTTCTGGGGGGGGGGAAAGGTGCATATCCACATCATCCTACTCCAATGGAGAGCTATGATGTCAGTGGGGCAGGGGATCAGAGCCTGTACAGAATGAGTGCCTATTTTTGCCTATTTACTCACTCTGGTGAGACCACACAGGTGTTCTGTGTCCAGTTCCGAGCTCCCCACACAAGAATGACGTTGAAGCAGTTCCAGTGAGGAGGGTTACCAAGAGATTTAGGTAAGCATATGATGTGAGAAGATTTATACTTTTCAGTCTGAAAAAGACAAGCCTAGAGGAAGAGTGCTTGTCTTTAACTCTTGAAGGAGAGGTTATAGAGAAAATGAATACAACCTTGGCTCAGAGGTGTGTGGTAAAAGGACATAACACAGTGGGCAAAAGCTGTAGCAAGACAACATCTAACTCAAGAGAGGAAAAAATACATTCTCCAAGAGAATGGTTAAGCTGTGAAAAAAGTTGTCCAAGGCTGTGGAGTCTACATCTTTAGATATATTCAGAGAGTAACTTGACAAGGCCCTTAGAAACTGAATAGAACTTTTAAGTTGATCCTGCTTTGTGTAGGGAATGGAATGGATAAGATGACCTCCAGATGTCACCTCCAGCAGAAATAATTTTGTTGTAGTGTGACCTTTCCCATTTCCCAAGCTGTGTAAGGACAGAACGGGGATCTTGCCACCTACCTCAGAGTACATTCTTCCTCCCCCTCCTGGGTAGCTTGGTATCCCACATAAAGTTCCCAGTGGTACTTCACCAACAGCTGAACAACAGAGATAAGTGAAAGATTATAAAGACCTGATTTTTAACAGATAGTCATCATTATTAATGAGCACAGCCCAAGGAGAGGAAAAAAGAAAGCCTTTTAAATTCAAACTGAAGTATAGAAATATTTTCACTGCCTTTGTTCTTTTCTTTTTGTGGGGAAAAGAAAAAAAGTGAAAACCAGTGCTATAGCTATAGCTGTTTTTCCCTGCATATTTAATCCACCATTACCTGCATATGAATTGTGCACAAATAAAGAAATGAGGGACATGAAGCACGATTGTTAACACTTCAAAGAAGATTATTCATCACTATGGGAGGCATCAGACATATTCCACTTCTCCAAATCCTTGAGAGTGAAGATCTGCAGCTTAGAATTCAACCAGTGGCTTTCAGCTTTTGACACAGACTGCCTTTATGAAGTAGAATTGAAGGAGTTTGAATGCTTGTAATGGATCCCTCTGAGAAACAGTATAATTGGTATGGCATTGGTCTGCTCTATTCCCTCTGCCTTTAGGGTAACTACTACATTCTCAGATTTCCCTTAAGATGAAAGGACTTTGGCTGACAGATGCCCTATACATTGAATGCATTGCTATAATCCAAACCTGTATGAGGAGGAAAAATTTTCAGTTTCCCTCAAGTTTTAGGAACTGTGAATCACATATCTGAAGAGAAATAACACCTTTCTATCTATAACTCAAACCTATTTCCCCTTTTCTTTTATTCACTACTGTTAAATCAACATCTTATAGAGGAAGAAATTGCTAAGAACTACATTGCTCAGATGAATGTTCATGTGCATCACCTTTTGTTTCAATGGTGTTTGGATGTTTAATTCCAATTTTCTCCATTTACCCAAAATACTGTTGTCTGAATATTGCTGCATTAGGCTGTGAGAGCAGCTGAGCAGCACATGGAATATTTAGCATCCTTTCACTTTGGTAAAAAGTATTTTCTTCTTTTCCATACTTGTCTGTCTTTTTCTTAAGCTCCATTATGTTTATCTAGTTATCCTTCAAAACATATTCTTCTTACTAGTTCTTATTTAACCTTTTTTTACTTTGTAGTTTCATTTCTATTTCCCAGTCAGCTTTTTGTCCTTGACATTTGCATGTTGCATTCTGACCTTATCTATTTATGTATTTCTTCTTATTTATTCCTTTGTTTCTGTTTTTCTTGTTTTATCTTAATCCATCTTTGCACCTGCCCTTTTTCTCTTTGCTGATACTCTAATTATACTTTCTCTTATTAATTCTAACCTCTCCTTCCATGGATAAAATGCCTGTTTGGTATTTCTCTTTGGAGTGACAAGTCTGTTTCATACCCTACATCCATTTCTGTTTTGCCATAGATCCTTTCTAGGAAGGATGAAAATATGTCAGTTTCTTGCTTTCAGTTACATGTGCTCCATATCCATATATTAATTTCCCATTTTCCTATTCCTTTACTATTGCTCTCCTGTTCATCTTCTCCCCTGCAATGAGTGAAATTCCACTGTGTAAGTCAGCTATCAGTAAGAATTATCTTCAGCCTGATTTGTTTCTATTATGCTTAAGTCAAAAAGGTCAGGTAGAAATGCAGAGACATTCACAGATGAGAAGAATGTTGTGCTCTGCTGTATACACCAGTATTGGGATATGATCCCAACATTACTGGGTGGAACGTGCCTGGGCTCTTCTGGCCCTTGCTGCTTGACCAGAGGCGGCAGCTGTGGTGTTTTCACCTCAGAGAGACACCCCTGGCTGGCTGGATGCTGCAGCTGGCACTTGGAACAAGTCCAGGCAGGCAGGAATTTAGGTTTACCTCTAATGGAAAGGCTTTAGGCGAGGCGAAGAGGAAAAGGAGACGGATTCTGCTGGAGAGTTAATCCAGAGTTTTATCCCATGGTCACAGATCTCCGAATGTTGGTAACAGCTCCAACAGCACCAGGCCCCATGGCCCCGTGTCTTTTTAAGCCCGGGGAAAGGGGGAGGGGAAGGGGTGGGTGTGCCACCAACCAGGTGGGAGGGGGGCAGTCCCAGGGGACAATGACACCTGGACTGGCCAATGACCCCAGGGCTGAGAAGCATCTTTGGAACTGCACCAACCAGACGACGCCCTTGCTGCAATGTTAGGATTGACGGACAGCACTTAGCAAGGGGGCAAGGGGGAGGGGAGAGAGAGGTTGGCACACCTGAGGGACTGGGAAAGGTGAAACAGAATATTGCTTCACAGTGCAACACACCAGTACAGACTTCAGACTGGAATTGTAGCCTGCATAGATTTCGCATGATCTAAGGAACTGAATAATTAAATTAGCCTGGCATTATCACGAAGAACCTTGAGAAATGCAAAGGAAAGCCAACCAAAGCAAGAGTGTAGAGTGTTTGCCTTTTTGAAGATAATGTTTCCTTCCCTGAAATGTTATTTTATATAGTCAGGATCTCTGTTGGGTTATCTACATGAAATAAAGTTTTGTTTGCAACTAGCTCAGACTAGGTCACTTTTGAAA
This sequence comes from Agelaius tricolor, assembly GCF_023055355.1. NCBI lineage: Eukaryota > Metazoa > Chordata > Aves > Passeriformes > Icteridae > Agelaius > Agelaius tricolor. The sequence continues at coordinate 51,754,751 of NW_027269263.1, forward strand.
CAGATGAGAAGGGTTTGGGTTATCTCAAGAGTTCTAAAATGTGCTTAGTATTAGAGTAGAAAAAACAGAAATCTCTTAATATATATGAAGACCTAATGTTGGAAGACCAAATTCTAAATCCAATCAAGAAAATAATTTCACTTCACTGCTAATGATTGGATAATCACAGTGGAGTTCAGAACAGAAGTCAGAGGCAAGATTTGTAAGAGGTGTAGAGGGAAAAAAAGGAGATGGCAAAGAGCACATTTCTGTGTCTTGACATGATTTTTCTTTATAGATTTGTTTTTCTTGAGGTAGAAGTACTCTTTTTTGTGATTTGAGTTTCTTTATTTTATCAGCATCTTGCTGGAGTACAGAAAATGCCAAGTTTTTTTTTTTTCCTGAAGTACAGTGTACTTTAAAGAATGGCTTTCAGAGAGAATGGTGCAAGTGCATCACTGAAGTATTTGCTAGGACAAGTAATAAAGATATTAAAATAATGAAAGTTACATCACTAAAGAAAAAGTCTATTCTATCCAAGAAAATGTATAAACTGCAGATTTTCTTCAAAAAGCTTTCTTCTTGTAATTTCATTGTTAATTATAAGGCAAGCATTGTTTTGATGTTCTAAGAAACTACTCTGAGGAGAGAACGAGAACACGATTACACTCTTCTGCCTCTGTAGACAAAAGTAAGCTTGACATTAGAGCCTAAGTGCCAGAAAACCTATACTCTATTTTGTCTTTAAAAATTTCAAGGATTTCTTCATAGCAGTTTGCATGGTGCTATGTTTTGGATTTGTGACAAAAACAAATCAGAGACACCAGTGCTTTAGCTATTGCTGAGCAGTGCTGAATGGGTGGGGGCCTTTTCTGTTCCTCATGCTAGCGAGGAGGCTCGGGGTGCAACAAGGCGTTGGGAGGGGACACAGCCAGGACAGCTGACTCCAAATGTCCCAAGGGATGTTACAGGCCATATGGTGTCATGCTCAGCATATAATCTAGGGGAAGATCATGGAAATTGTGACATTTGGAGTGGAGGTGGTATTTTTCTTCCAAGGTAACTGTTATGTGTGAAGCCCTGCTTTCCTGGGCATGGCTGAACACCTGGCTGCACATGGGAAATGGTGAATGGATTCCTTGTTTTGCTTTGCTTGGGACCACAGCTTCTCCTTTCCCCAATAAACTGTCTTTATCTCAACTCACATATTTTCACACTTGTACCCTGTACCTTTTTGAGCCTCTTCCTCGACCCACTGAGGGGGACTCAGTGAGCATCTGTGTGGGGCTTAACTGCCCTGTTAAAACACAGCAAATACTGCAATCACAATGCACATCCACTTCAAGATGTGGTTCCTTTATAGAGTGCCTGAGAAACAAAAATATGTGATCCTTTCACAATTTAATTATAGTAACCTGTAATAATTGTGGCAAATAGGCTAGTAATTTGAGCTAAATTACAACAGATAGTCAAGAGACAAAGGCAGAAAAACACAGTAGAAAAGAAGAAAGGAAAAAAATGTTGGAATACTTCAGAAGAGATTTCAGTCTCCTCTCTCTGGTGCCTTTGTTTTTCTCTCCTTCCATTATCTTTGGTTCTTGTCTAGATCGTGGCTCTTAGAGATGTTCAGACAACTGACAGGTCCATTAATTCCTTGAGTCCATTGATTCTCATTCTTTCTTTAAGGTCACTGTCAGGAAGGTATAAAAATTGGTAAAGCTCTTTGGCTCTTGAGGTGCTGGTTTAATACATTCTTTTAGAAGATGTCCAGTTAGATCTTTTAAATCTGCAGCTACACCACCATATAAGAAAAGTTTGAGCCTTAAGCTGTTTTTTGTTTTTAATTTCTTCCTCCCTGAGTGGTAAACAAAAATAACTGTTAGAAGAACTGAGAAAAGTACAGACCACTGAACACTCCCTCTTTGTGAAGTCTTATAGACCTCTGTCAGATTATTTGCATTTTTCCTTGTTAGGCACAGCAGTAAATGTATTTTACATTATTATTATTATTATTATTATTATTATTATTATTATTATTGTTGTTGTTGTTGTTGTTGTTGTTATGATGTTAGCATCCTTGAAACCTCTCTCCCATTGATTAGATTTGAGCAATAATTTTGAAAGTTATTAAGAAAGCAGTAGCTACAGAACATGAATATGCAGCCATGTGGTATGATCATGTGAAAAATTTGGAAAACCTGTCTAAAGCAGATGATATTTCAAAGCTCACAGAAACGATTTCAGATCTATTCAGCTACTTATTACAGGAACACTTCCTATTTGTTTCAGTACCCTATTTGAAGCACATCAAGAGTGTGCTGTCCTTCCAGTTTCACCCAGCTGTACAGTGTGACAGCTCACTCAAGGTCAGGAAAACAGTGTGTGCTCTCTAAAATACAGGGAAAGGGTTGGGGAGAAATGAAAGGAATAGGGAGACAGATTTCCTGGTTCAGGTTTGCATGGAGAGTTCTAACACTGGGATGATTTGAACAATAATGTCCTGGCTTTGGTGACAGGGAGAAGCAGCATGTGCTTGGAGATAAGAACTTGGTCAAATGTGACTGAACATCCCCAGGCTCAGTCCCATGGCAGTTTATTTGAAGGTAACTTTTAATGTATACGTCATGATCACTGTTTTAGTAAACTGGAAAAAGATTTCTCTTTTTAATTTTGTCAAACCTTCTGTGTGCCCTGCAAGGTCTTGTCACTGATCTAGTCCTGATTCTTAAGAATGGAATCCTTCAATCATGTCCCAAAGTATTTTGTTGCACTTTTGATTCATAGTATTGTATAATTTTGGAATTGCATAAAAATTATGTAGCTTAGGAACTGTAATTATAAATTATTGCTGACTGGTTTTCAATTTAAAACTAATGTTATAAGTCGCTTAGTTACAGTAAAATTTGTATTCAAGTGCTCAAAAACATTAATCCTAACATAAAGAGCTAATTTAATAATAGATTAAATGAACACATGATCTGCTTCAGCACAGTAGGTGATCAATGTTTAATACACCCTTGCTGGGTTTATGTAAAGTCTAGTCACACCCTTCATTAAGATATGTTGACACAGAAGTTCATTTAGTTGGACAAATACCAGGATTCAAAATCCAACTCTTAATTATGTCGTATTATATATGGTGAGTGAATAAGAGTGTGGACATTAGCAGTGAATAAGACTGTGGACAAATTGATTAACTGCAATTAAAATGCTTGTGCATCTGTAAGACTATTCTACTTGTCTGAAAATGAATACTGCTTTGATGTGCAGCAAAGCATTTACCCCTAAGCTAACTGTATGCAATGCACACTGTAATTAGCAAAATGCATGCTTTGTTTTAATTGCTTCAAACACTGGATCAAACTGCAAAAAATATTACCTGAATGATTGTAACATGTTCATTTTCTTCATCATAAATTTTGGGTTGAAAAATAATATCTCATTGAAGAAACTGAAGATTGGAAAAGAAAACAAGGGCTACTTTCTTAGTGTGGTAATATCACTGATAGAAAAGATCATGATAGCAACAGTTTTATTCATAGGTCTCATGAACATGCTACTTTCTACAAAATGAAGTATTATTAGAAATGTCAAATGTGTAAATGGATTTCCATTAAAACACCTCATAATTACAGATTTAGTTTCTATTGGTAATAAATATGTATCTGTATGGCAGAAAACTCTAGTAGTTTGGGGAGAGCTCAAGTGTTGCATGTATGCATACGTGTGTGTGTGTACACACACTTCAGAAAAAAATCCTGACTAGTGCAGAAATGAGGCACTAACTGCAGCAGCTTCACCATTCAAATAAATAACAGCTATCATTGCATCTAACCCTTTTGATAATGGCCACCAATTCCTTGGACAAATTGAATATTACTGATTAGATTCAAAAGACTGCAATGTAATTAAATGAAATTTACATAAGAGCATCTCTACTCCCATTTAAACTGCATGAGAATTAAAGAATAAGGAGGCAGACAGAAGCTTCTCACAAGACTTGTAGATACAGTTTTTCCAGACCTCTGCATTTAAAATAAGGTGAATGAATAAAATCCCCTGACTAATACAAATTCACCCTGTCTGCTTGGGAGAGAAAGAGGCACCAGAGGCTTGTCATATCTATTGAGCATTAAGTGAAATATTTCATCACTTATTTCTGGGTAATCAAAAGAGCTTTAGCCCAAGTGTAAGTTTGCTTCATTTGTACCCTATCACTTTTATTCAAAGCACTTCCTCTTTATCTTCCCTTTGTAATAGGAACAATAAAGGAAAATGTAATTTATGCAGGAATGCAACATTTACAAAAGTTTTTAGATCAATAAATTTAGTTTTCATGACACAATGCAAAAGGGATTTGCTATATTGCATGCATGAAAAATGCATTGTTTAGTAATCATTCTGATATTATGTTGTTCTAAATGCAAAGCTTGATGCAACTGTGCTATTAAAATATATTCTGAAGAATATCCCAGGGGTGTCTCTTGTCATTTTGGTTCAAGCTGGTGCATAAATTTCCAGTTGTAAAGAAATATTCTAAGTTAATCTTCTCAGGAAGTAGCTGAATGGTCCTCATGAGTCCTTGCAAGGCTTATAAAGACAGTTTCAGGAAGAACTTTTTCTAGCAAGATGTATATTATATGAATTCAAACACATAATTCTACCTGTAATTAAGTGAAACTGTGCTCACATGTCCAAAGCCCTAGAGTATTTCAATGTAGGCATCACAGATCAGAATGGAATCCTCAAAACACAAGAAATAGAACTGAACGGATTAATTCTGTTTGAATTTTTATTGTAATTCAAGGTGTATTCAACATAATTAAATATCCCCAAAGAAATCCCCTTTTATATACAAAACTGGGCTTTATCTAGCAAGACACACATCCTCTGAAGTGAGGCAAGATCTCTACTGGCATAAATTTGGAATGTAAGTTCTGTCTTAGTGTAATTTTACACAGTTGAAACTGCTAAGAATTCATTATTTATCATTTCCCTGCTGCATTTTGTTTATGGGATGACACGAACATAAAAACTCTGGTCACTTTAGCAGTGCTTCATCACCAGTGAAAAGCATCAGACAGCCAAGTATTTTCACACTTGACAATAGTGATCAAGGAAACTAACACCAATTTATACCACCAAATATCACAGTGATCCTGTGGACCAATAGGCTTGGGGTTTTCTCTGAAGACAAAAACTGATCCTCTTCTGTGAAATCCTTCAAAGAATAGAAAAGGGACAAATATGTAGCTGTCCCTACAAACATGACATTGGGTTTGAATCTGCACAGTCTTTGTATATATTGGTTGAATATATTGCTTTCTCAAATCCAGAACTATTCTATGAAAGCCTAATTCAAGGAATAGATGAGCCATTACGAAAGATTATTAGCATTCCTTTTTTATCCCACTTTAAAAAAAGTTCTTTTTAATTTTTACTTTTTAATATTATCATAGAACTGTTTTCCCTTCCTGAAATGTTACAACATTTCATGCATCTCATTTCTTCCTCCTCTACCCTGTAATCCTTTTTAGGCACCTATATGCCCCTTTTCTCACAGATATTCCCTCTAGCATGGATTATTTCCTTTCCCTTTAATCCTCACAGGCTCAGATGTTGCACTTAACAGTCTTACACAAGTTTGCATAGAAAGCCTCTGTTTAGTTGATGTGGGTCACATGGCTGCCAGGCTAGTTGGACACAATTCAGGCTGGATAAAAACTGTGTATTGTATAGCAGGGAAAAATGACTAAATTCACATTGTCATTGCAAATGAGGATTAAAGCCATTTCATTTATAAAGGATGTAATTATGTGAGACTCAGAACTATACAGTCAACAAAAAAAATCCCAGATACACACAAATTTATGAACACCTACCTCTTGCTAATACACCAAAGTTATTACTACCTCCAGCTCACACTCACACAGCACCACACTTAGTTACCCCCTGGTAGCTGCTTAATCCATTGATTGTTCTCTTGCTCTTGGAGACATGGTCTGTCTCAATAAAACAAACAGAGATTATTTAAAAAATATTAAAAAGTAAAAATGAAACACTTTAAGAAAGGGAAAAAATGGCTACTGAGAGGAAAAGAGAATTTTAGAAGTCATAACTGCCTATGTTATAACTGCCTATGCCTTATTTCATTCAAATACATGCTGAACTCATTAAAAATAGAGAGTAGAAATTGAGTCATCACAAAAAAAAAACTGGTTGTAATTTATGAACCCTATTTCTTAATATATATACAAACTCTTTTTAAAATCACACTTTACAACAAAATTGTAATTGTAACAAGACACTCCTGTGTGGGAAATATGAAGAATTATTTCATACTTTATTGCACCAATGGCACTTGTCTTTAACTGCATGCCAGGCAAGAAATGACATTCCATTATTCACATCTCACAGTGTCATCTTACTTATCCCGAAGTGTCTTTTGGTTCACATATTTTCCTGCATTCTCAGCATTTCACAGGCCACTCAGAATACAAAGGAACAATGCAATGTGAGTGCTCAAAGCTCTCATTGGAAGAGTATTTTAGACCTCATCCTGCAAGTGTTTTGCTGAGGTTTTTTTTCTCCATAGTTAAACTTAGAAGAGTTGAAAGATTGAAAGCTTATGAACCATTTTACAGTTTGTCCACTAACTGCTTTCATTGCACAAGACCATTTTTACTGTTTTTTGATTTTTTTCTTTTTGTGTGAGTTTTGTTTGTTTGTCTGCTTTGGAATCACAGTGTTCTGGCCTGTTGGGATAGTGTAGAGTGCTTGTCAGGCTTTTCTATCAGAATGTGCAGATGATGTGCAGGTGATAGAACTAACCTCACTCTGAAAGCCTGGTCTGAGGAATACCACCAGACCCTGAGCACTGACATACATCAGAAAGATTTGTCATATTCTGAAGTTCGAATATAAGGCATTGCATTTAAATTTGGAGAACACATCTGAGTTCTCCGGATCATTTGTGGAGAGCAAATACAATTTATTTAACTGGTAAAACCTTGTAGATCTACAGGAATAGAAGCAATAGCCATACAGATATAAGTGGTAACAAAATGTGTTGTATGCAAACTGATTAAGAATTGGTACATCTAAAGAGTGTTTTAAGTTGTCAGTATTCATTTAACACAATTTCAAAGAGATTTGGAGCTAAGCAGTTCATGATGTCCTTTTTTGAAACTAAGTAGAACTTATTACATCTTTGCCCAGTTCTTTCCAGATATATGTAGTTATTTTTTAATTACTTAGACTTTTTCTCTGCTTGAAAGTTATGTTAGAAAATATCTATTGAATTTGTGGTTTTGATCTATTTCTGTGCAGTTATGGATACACAGTACTGCTGCATTTAGAGCACAGTTGGATTTAGCTGAAAACAATATAAAAATAAACTGTAAAGTTACTTCAGAAAGAACTTTTTAACATGAAAATAATATCCTGGGAGATCTGTTGAATGGAGTCAGAAGCAAGCTAACACTTGGCTAAGAAATGAAATTGAAAGGCTTGTTAAGGCAAACCTATGTGTTGGAGCTTGGTTTGAAAAATTACAAAAGCAAGAATAGTCAGACAAAAATATATACGTTTGACTAACCCAAGGATCAAGTAGCTGACCAACTGGGACATGGATAGATGATATTGTTTATCTTATGAACATAGGAAGAAATATTCCAAGTAAATCATAGAGATTGGTTTGTTTTCACACTTTAGCAATCCACATGAGAAAACATAAAATACAGCAGCAAGAGACTAATAGTATGTCCTGATTCTTTCCATCAGGAATATTCTATTTTCATGGGATAGACCACAACATCTGTATATAAAGCTCTCTTTTTTAACCATCAACAAATTTTAGCTCATAAAAAATAGTTACTTGGATAAACGTGAAATGTTATGTTTTAATAAACGTGACTTAAACCTTCATTTTTTATCTTCATATTTTATTCTGTCTTTAAAAAGAAATGAATTATAATATTATTAAGATTATTTCATACAATATTTAAAAAAATAAACAAAAGGGATAATGAAGATCCAAATTAATTTCTGTGTCTGTTGTATTTTAAAACCAATGAAGTGCAGCACCAAAGGCCAAATCCCCTGTGCATGATGGTTGTCCACAGTGCTCAGGACTTCCTGTCATGAAGAATAGTTCATAGAGAAACTTAGCACATTAATCTTTGCCTAGTACAGGAGTCTCTGCGTTTTAAAATGAAACATGCACAAATGTTGGTATCTGAGAATGATGAAGTTGAGTTTTGCTAACAATACCTAAGAATATTATTTCCTTTGGTAGCTTAAGATCTCTCAGTTACTCATGTAGCCAATGAACAAGATATTTTCAACTGATGCCTGTATGTGAGCAGTATATGAACAGAGATCCAAAGTCCCCAAACTCCAGCACTGATCATCTGCTGATGGTGGTTGCAACAGAATCTGTGAAACACAATCATGGAATCATGGAATCATAGGTTTGGTTGGAAAGGACCTTAGAAACCATCCAGTTCTAAACCCCTGCCATGGGCAGGGATGTTTTTTATTAGAACAAGTTGCTCATAGCCTGGTTCAATCTGGCCCTGAACACTTCCACAGAAGGGACATCCACAACTTCTCTGGGTCTTCTGCTGGTGTGTCATCACCCTCATAGTAAAGTATTTCCTCCTAATGTAGAATTTAAACTTTTTCTCTTTCAGTTTGAAGCTATTCTTCCTTGTCCTATCACTACATGCCATTGTAAAATGTCCCTCTCTATCTCCCTTGTAGGTACTTTAGGTGCTGGAAGGCCATTCTCAGCTCTCCCCAGAGCCTTTTCTTCTCCAGGCTGAACAGCCACAACTTTCTCAGACTGTCCTCATAGGAGATGTGCTCCAGCCTTCTGATCTTAGTGGCTCTTCTCTGGACTCACTCTAACAGGTCCACATCCTTTACTTGTTTGGTGCTCTGATCTGGAACAATTAAGAAACAAGCTCTTTATTTTCCATGCTAGGCACTTGGAAACTTTGTTTACTGAAGTTTAATATCTATCATAGTCTGGGAATAAATCTTCAGTAATAAGTAGACAAGAATTTTTAATGAATGATTATGTTATTTTTCTACAAAAACTGTAAGGCTGTTAAAACTGAAGTTGTTCATAGAATCTGTTACCCAGTTTTGATAGGCTGTTTTCTCAGCTGAAAATCTTAGTGAGAGACATCTGTTCCATATTACTCAGAAATACAGTAGCATAATGATGTAATCAATAATGAGCGGTTTACACATAATATGTGGAAATTATATGACTAATTTTCCTTATTCAATAGTCCATTGAATTTATTACCTCTGATTTGGAAAATTCATGCTCAAGATTATGGCAGGGACTGGAGATCAGCCTTGTATGTTTCCACTTTACTGGTATAACAACCAACGGAGTGTGATGGCTGTAGCCTCTGCATTTCTTATGTGCTTTACTTTGTATTTAGTGTGATAAGAGTTTGGGTTTTTAGAGAAATTGAAAATATTTTTTGAAAAATCCCATTTTTTCTAGATATGAATTCTGAAGTACATGAGAGAGAAAAGGTAGCAAAACAGGTAATTAATTCTACCAGTCCCTCTGACAGTAATAAATTTCCAAGAAGGAGGAAGATAGCTCTGAAGATGTTGCTATGCAACTGCTTTCAAATGTATATAAATCTGTTAGTTGCTGCTGTTTATTTTGCAGCCAATATTCTCTAAAGGTAAAAGTAAAAAATCTAGGCCTGGAACTGAGAAGTGTAGCCCACTGCTACCATTTGACATTATACATATCAATTTGACATTTGATATTTTGTGGGTGATCTTTGAAGCTGAGTAAGCTCCATGTTGAAATGGTTTCTCTGGTCAGAAACTGCAGCCACACCGTGGCATTGACTTCTATGACCTTCGAGTATAAAGCACAGTGAATTTGAATTAATTTCACCACAGTTTCCCTTTCCCAAAGTGTATTTAGGCAGGCTCACTCAGTGTCCCCAAGCAACTCATTCAAATGCCCTTTATCACTGAAAAGAAACACTTTATATTTTGGAGTTTTTACTCAAGGGATCTCCTCTGTCTCAGCCTGACCTGCCTATTGAGTACAATAATACCCTTGAACTGTCTCTCACCCTGTTTCAGCCCATCTCTTTTCTTCGTTTCCACAGCACAGTTGTATTGCCTGTGAATTCCCATTACTGTTCTTGGCTGAGATCTGCAGTTTCTCAGACACTGCAGGGAGAGGCATTGAAGAGTGTAATACCAGATTTAATGTCACTTAACTACTGGGAAAATTAAAGTATTGCTTTATTACTGCCTCTACTGCCAGCCCAGGGCGCACCAGGAGACCTCCCTTCCCTCATGGCTGGAAGGAGTTTTGGCTGCTGGGACTCAGGACCAGCTGAGAGCTGGTGCTGCTGAGGGTGGCACCTTCCTGGGACATGCTCCTGGACACCATGAGGTGGCCATGGCCAGGGCTGTCCCCCAGCCCAGTGGGGACACTTCCAGCTGAGACTCTTGCCTGCTGCCCCATAGCCATGGGCCTCACCTGGTCTTTGCCTGTCCCTGTCCCATCCCAGCTTTCTCCTTCTGCCCTGATGGACCTGCTGCTGATGGGCTCTGGCTGCTTGGCTCTGCCCTGAGGCCCCTGGGGTGATGGCTCCCAGTCCCTGGCCTGGCCCTTGCAGGCATTGCCTGGGGGTCACAGAACAGCTGGTGGTGGTGGGGGCCAGGGAAGGTCACCACATCCAGTCCTCTTGTTCTGGCAGGACATCCTGGAGCAGGCTGAGGTCACCACATCCAACCCTCTTGTTCTGGCAGGACATCCTGGAGCAGGCTGAGGTCACCACATCCAACCCTCTTGTGCTGGCAGGACATCCTGGAGCAGGCTGAGGTCACCACATCCAACCCTCTTGTGCTGGCAGGACATCCTGGAGCAGGCTGAGGTCACCACATCCAACCCTCTTGTGCTGGCAGGACATCCTGGAGCAGGCTGAGGTCACCACATCCAGCCCTCTTGTTCTGGCAGGACATCCTGGAGCAGGCTGAGGTCACCACATCCATTTGATCCCCATCTTAACCTTTTAATCTTATCTGCTTCACTTCCATGAGGTGTGAAATCACTAACACAGATTTTTACAGAAAAGCACCATTGTGGTTTTTATATTTAAGAATTTGTTTTCATGGGCAAGAAACAGAAATCTTTAAAACACATCTGTTGGATCAGTCCTTTCAGAACATACAGTGAGAAAACAAACTATACAAATCCTAGCATGGATGGGTTAAGTTGTTGCAGAGCTACTAAGATGCTTCTGTATATTTAGAGCACATAAAAAAATCTCTAAAATCTGTATTCTACAGATTTTTAAGTGTTCTTTACTTTTCAGACTTAAATTTTTAAATTTCACTTTAAAACTCTTGTGTCCCCCTCTGGATCTCTTACCTTTCTGTAATATAATGCAGTAATAATAATTCTGTAATCATATATATATATATATATATATATATATATACACATACATATACACATTTTTTTTTTCCTTCCTATTTCTAATTATACTATGAACTGTTCAGGACAAGATTCTTGAGCCTGCATGAGATAGTATTAGCAGGTACGGAAGTCTGTCAGAAAGACTTGCATGGTTAAGGGTGGTAACTGTGAAAGCTGATCAAGTGGGAAGGACTTCCCTGGTCTGCCTTAGCTCTTATGCTGTTGATCTCTTGGTGGTGACTGTGAGTACCTTAAACTAGTAAATTAAATAATATAACTGGTTCCCATCATTTAGTCTTTTCCTCTTTATTTCTCCGTAAAGAAGAATTATGACTATGGGACAGTATTTTGGTATTTCTTTTGGTTTATATGTTCACAGAGAATTTTTTATGGATGCAAGATTAAGTGGATTTTTTATTAAAAGAAGTAAAATCACAGAAATTCACCTGATACTTGTGTTAAGAATTCTGATGCTATCAATAGCTTTTGAGCCTGCTCTTAGTTCCACATGAGGGACCCTGATAGAATTGTTTTCTGCAACAGTGGACTTTAGTTTTTTTTCCTCTGTTCCTCATTAGAAAGATTATTGATTACAGATTTCATGACAGGGCATTAGTGATCTTTTAGATTACTTTTAGATAGAAATTGTTGAGATTTTAGATTACTGAGGCACTTTGTAAACCAGATATTTTTCCATAGGAAAACAGTGAATAGAGTGGTAAGGCACAACTTTTACTTTAGTTTTGATAAATAGAAAATAAATTGCACAGATAGAAGCATTCTGAGTGATCCTAGTAGTAATCTCTGTGGATAAGTGTATTCAGAGATGTTGATTGTTGCTATAGAAGAACTCCATTTTGTTAGGAAACCTATTGAATAGACTAATTGAAGACTAAGTGGTTAAACTGAAAGACTGCCTCATGGCTAGGAAAATCTGCAAAGTTGTTTTATCAGTTAAGTAGTTAAAGATGTTCAATGAAGTTAGACAATAAACAATTAGTGAAGCTGTGAAGTGTATGGTCCTTGTACTAAAATTCACATTGTCACTCTTGGCATCTTTGTTAGCTGAACAAAACAAAACAAGAACAATCCCACAAAAATACCCAAGTCTCCTCTCCACACGAAAATCCCACCCAAAAAATCCAAACCCAAATATCTTAGTGAGAATAGCAGAAAATACATATCTTAATACTAGTCCTTTTGCCCTCCAGTAAAGTTCTGATTGTTGTAGACAGTCTTCCATCCACATAAAAACTTAACACTTTTTTCTTACCTTTATTTTCAATTTTCATAATATTGATCTCATATGTCACTATAAAAAGTGAAAAACAAGTTAAAATGAACCTTTTTCAGGTATTTCAAAAAGAAACTCTTAGAAGAGAAGAAGCTATAGAGCCTGAACAAGTCACGTGTGGCCCAGAGCAACAAACATAGCTCTCTGATCTTCAGGGCTCTGCAAAAATTTAAGTTACAGAGCATCTGCTTCTTGTCTCTTTCTTACCCACCCAATACTCACCCAAAAGCAGCCCAAACCCTTAAGTGTATAGCTTAAGGCTGAGATTATTCTTATCATGTGTGCTGCAGCCACAGGAAAGGAACAGACTTTATCACTAAGGAGAACTTGGAGATACCACTTATATTTCTGACATCTTTCAGTAAAGTCAATGAGAAAATTTTCCTCTATCTACAGAAGAGGATCTATCTACTTTGAATATTCTCACAGGTTTTCAAGATGTAAACATGTAGGTGAACAAGGGTTTTTGCATTATTATGTCCTGTCTATTCTTCCTGTGGAAGTAATTTGTACAATAAAGAATATCTTCATGTGTTACAAAACTTTCACCTGTTTCTTATCATCAGCAAAACATGAAAATACTTGTTTGCCACTTTAGCAACTTCAGATAATACCAAATAGAAAATTTGCTTCAAATTACCAGATAATGGCTCATCCTGGGAGCAATCCAAGGTGTAGAGTTTGAGTCTTTTCAATCTTTCTTGAAAAGATGCTATAAGACCTTAATTTTATCACCAATATCAAGATATTCAGAGCATAACAGATTATAGATAATTATTAAATTTTCAAATTATGGTTAATATTCCTATCCCTTTTCTTGTTGTGCAGCTGTGCCAGGTGGTTATTCTTGCTATTAGGGAGGTTATACTTAAGAAAATAATTGGCTTATATGATAGCAAGTTACTGTTTCCTGAGCCACAAGGTTTCTTACTATTCTGTGTTTCTCTGATTCTTATACTCTGGTCTAAGACATTTCTCTGTCTGACTAGAGGATTGGAGTCTGTTCCTCAGCCAGGGTCTGCAAGAAGCTCTGTATCTTAGACAAGTTATCCCTGACATATTGCTTAAGTCCGTATAAAGTCACATAGCACTAAAGCTGTGAATGTCCTCTGCTCCCTCAAAGGATACTAGGGCTTGTAAGACATGGATTTAAATGTACCACCTTTGGAATATTACACTACCCAGAACATAACAGCATCAGTTTTTCCTGTGAGTGAAACTGCTGATAAAGTCTCAGAGAAGAGGTAAATTTCTTCCTCCAGCCTCCATAAGCTCCTGCCTTTGATGTATTTTCTGAACTGCATACATTGACTTCAATTGCAAATCCAGCTCATTATGTGCTTTGAGCTATTCACTTCAACAGAGCCTTTTGATTAACCAGAATCTAAGAGTGTGACTCTCCCTGGTGTTCCCTAATTCATGGTAAGCATTAAGAACAAGTTGCTGCTGTAAATGACAGTGGATCAGACAAAGCTTTTATATACATCAGTTACCTACTACCGCAGGCCTTGTTTGAAATTCCTAGTGCTTCACAATATTCTACCATGCAGCCTTGTGTCACACTGTAAAGGGAGTATCAGGATGACTACACAGATGTTCCTGCAACCCCTACAAAACCCAGGCCTTTACCACAGAGACCATCATCCTCCTTAATGGATTCTATGCATAATAAATACAGACTTAATGATGAATATCTAAAATCACTCAGGGTGATAAGGCTATTTTTCATCCTCTGCATGTTGTAAAGGGAGAAAATTGAGAGACATATGCCTTTAAACTACAGAGGGAAAACTGCTAATTTCCTGTGTGTGCAGAATATTTTCATGGTTTGTTTGCTTTTATAAATATTTGTTAGCACCTGAACATCTTTGAAGGATTGGACATTGACAGTCATTCCAAATAGATAAGCCTATTTACAATAGAGATGGTGAATGTTGTTCTATTTTTCTATAATATTGTGTTGTACTTACCTTGGAAGAATTTGGTCATCTAAACATTATCACAATGTATGTGAAAAGCTGGAAATTTTGAAAATTCTATTCTGTTGCAAATGTTGAAATTTTTATTTTGATAGTAAGTAATTGATGAAATAGTTATATTAGTAATTGGATTAGAAATTGAAATATTTATATTGTAAAAGAACAATATTACTTCAATTTATTTAATTTGAGGAATGTGATGTAAATAATAGACTATGTAAAAAATATCAGACAATATTATGTTGTGACAAAAAGTGTCATATTTTATTTCATTATATTAATTTGACTTGACATAATGCACAGTTGATGTGGTTTAACCATTACAGTACATTAAATTAGTATAAAAATTTGCACATTTTGACTTTGTTGAACTAAGAGTGTTTCATAAGGTCAAAACAAAATATGTTAACACTAGCAGAATATGCTACTTCTGTTATTTTTTGTACTTCTAAAAATTACTCAGGTAAAAAACTTCAATTCCATCAAATCATCATTTTCTAAAACGATGCAGCAAAACCTTTTCTAGCAACAGTAAAATACACGTGAGGACTGTTAGGTTGATGAGCCTCATCTCCTTTGTCTTTATCCAGGCAATACACCTTTACAGCAGCTGAGGATCTGCCCTAACATTCCTGTTCTTCCTCTTGTCAGTCTGTGCCTTTCCTTTTATCATGGTGCTGGGAAAGGTAGGTCGAACATCTCAGCTTTATATTTTGCTTTTGGTCGCTCTGATCTCTGTCACAGTGAATTTCTTAGTCACCAGCCAGCTGCTGAGAAAACTGTCTGACACTCTCACGGGTCTTTCTTTGATGCCTGACATTTCCAGTTCTCCAGAGGAATGCAGTTGTCATGAGAGGTCATGGGCAGGGGGACTGGGAGCATCTATTAGGTTGCCAGGGCCAGTCACATGCTGGCCTTTAAAGAGAAGGACTGAGACAAAATTGTATTCAGCTGGGGGCCAGCACTGAGAGCAGGGATGCAAGGGATGCAAGGGATGCAAGGGATGCACTTTTGATGGTCGGGTCTGCCAAGCACTTACAGCTTGTTGCATTCTGCAAAATATGAATATCTGGAAAGAGAAGGTGAAGAAAAAATAAAGACCTGAAACATCTGGTTGTATTCTAGTGACCTAGTTGTATGCTGCCAGGGTGCTCTTGAGAGATGCAGCCGTGGGGAGGGGAGCAGTGACCCAGGGGTGGCTCACACAGGCTGTTTATTCAGGGGCTTCACCCTGCAGGGCCTTGTCCCACCCAGCCAGGAGCAGGAAACACAGGGGACACCGGGACTACCCAGCCTCAGGAATGAGGCATGGCCTGAGGTAGGAGCGGCACATGGGCAGGGCAGGGCTGTGGGGACTGGCCCTGCTACAGCATTTCTGGGCAGGGAGAGATTCCAGGGGGATGGAATGTGGTTCTGGAGCATGGGGCAGGATGGGGAGAGCCATGAGCAGAGCTGGACAGAGACAGTCAGGACTCTTGGTGGCCTCCAGATGCTAAGAGTACAGTACTGTGATCTGTTACTGCAGGTATCTCTCTGATTAATTGTAAATCTTTATCAGATGACTATTGGAGGAGAAAATGAAGCTTTAAATCAATGATAAAACTTTTTCTTTTTCTTGCAAACTGACCTGAGTGAATTTGACAAATATTGGTGACAATGAAAAGATGGCTTTCTTTAGTACCATCTAGATGTCCTTAAGAGAGATACCCAAATATTCTAAACAAAGTCCGAGTTTGGTCTTGAGCCAAAGACCTCCATGCATTCTCAGAATTTTAATTGAAACACAAATTAAGACAATGCAGGAGACAGCTACGAACTGGCCATCAGGCCCTGGAATCAGCTGTGGTTCAAAGATCATCCTCTGGAGCTCACTGCTTCCAAAAAGTAGGTGATAGTTTAGCAAAATAAGGGTTCCTGGGATGTTTAGTAGATGTCAAAAAAGACATACAGGACTGGAATTGTGTGTTCTTTTCTTTCTAGTAGTTTTATTAAAATATGAGAGACTGTATCTAAGAGCATTTCATACAATCTCTTAATGTGATATAAAACAAAAACAAGATTTCCAAGTAACCAGCCTAAACTGGTTTCTAACTTCAGTTGATGGTAACTTAGGCAAACTCATGTTCAGTGAAAGTTAGAATTTCTGTACTTATTTCATGCAAGGGTAATTGGGCTTCATGCAGAGTAAGACCAGGGAAGCTGGCAGGGTTCCTTTCACAATGC
Source organism: Agelaius tricolor (assembly GCF_023055355.1). NCBI lineage: Eukaryota > Metazoa > Chordata > Aves > Passeriformes > Icteridae > Agelaius > Agelaius tricolor. The sequence continues at coordinate 51,771,702 of NW_027269263.1, forward strand.
CACTGCCCAGGAGATAGGCTTTCAATTGTTTGATGCAGAATAGCTGTTGTCTCTGTGGAAACAAATACAAGTTATATTTTTGTACAAGTAGGAGTTCTGGAAACTCATTTAAAGTTGTCCCTGTGCTTTAAAAACGAAATATTGATCTATTTTAAACTTTCAAAATTAAGTTGACTTTAATAGCAGTGATTTTAGTGTCACGTGGAAAAAAATTACTTTGAACAAAGTTTGAATACCTTTTTGTTGCCAATAATTTATGATTCATAACTGAAATATACTTCTATATTTAATGCTTAGAATAAATATGGGATGTCTAATAAGAAAAAAGAACAAATTTGAGGAGTGAATGGTACACACTGTTAATGTGATACAAAGAGCTTAGACCCTTGGGAACTATTTTTCAACCCTAAAAATACCAACAAGGTGGTGTGATCTAAGAGTTGTAAAAGCAAAATAAATCGAAGAGCTTGGAACTGACTTTCTAGTCTCCAAGAATATAAATTGCTGCAGCTTCTTGTGTTGACATTTATTTACCATTTTGTAGTGTGAGAAAGGGCTTCAAGATTAGAACAGAGAAAATTAAATTATGTTCCTGTTCCTTTGGCTGCGGGAGGATTGTGTTTTAGAGATAGCTTTAAAGGTACATGGTCACTCTTAAAAGCCAGTACCTCACTTAATGTAGTTTATTCATAAATAAACTGTCCTGGAATCACTCAGCCAGAACTAAAGAAATAGACCAATTTTTTTGCCTACTAAATAATTGCTTATTCCTGAGGAACATTTAGAAATAGAAATAGTATGTAGATGATGTTGTCACTTTAGGGGCTGATAAGAACTTCATATTAAATTCCAAAGTCCAACTGAGGATGCAGCTAAGACATGCAGCAGTTCCATATCCAAAGAAGCACTGTTTTAAATTAGGTGAGATTTTCCACAAATGGCACTATAATGAAACAAAGATAATTTACTGTGTTCTGGCTAGACTGAATTTCCTGTCTACAAAGATTCATTGTAGCTGTTTGCAATGATAAAAGCCTTAAACATCTTTTATTAATACTGCTTTAGGTAGAATTTCTATATAATATTTAGGCATGTAAATATCTGAGCAAAGATAAGGGGGATAAAATGGTAATAAAATACATAAGGTTTTTAAAAGGAGGGCTGCTGCATAGCTTTGAATTTATATTAAACATTTAGGTAATAAAACATTTATACCCAGGTTTCAGGCCTGTAAGAAATGACAGTTTTCATAGCTTGTTTCACTGACAGTGATTGATCCAAAATACACTGTTTATTTTATCCTGATACAAAATATATTTTGTTTCTTACAAGTCTTGCTGAATTTATTAATAGATTTTTTTCTTTTCTGTCAAGTTTTTATAGTCTAAATTTCCCTGAGAGAAGACAGAGAGGAATATGTTAAAATTACCAAATAAAGCATGGAGGTGGAAAATATTAATTAAGTGTTAGAGAACTGACATATCATAAAATTAGTATGAAAAATGAGTAATACAAAAGGAAGCGCTGTGCAGCATGAAGTAATTTGAATGCTTTGAACAGAGATCAGTGCCAGAAAGCTCTAACTCCTAATAATAATGCAAGGAAATTTAGAAAAAAATGGCATCTGAAACTGGGAACCACAGACATTTATTCTGTCTGTTATGCTATTATATGTTGAAAACTGTGGTAATTCTGGTTTTGAAATCTGGTTTGCCACTGAGAAGTGTGGTGTTTTAATTTAATAGCTGATTTTTCTGGGCAAGGCCAACCAGCAACTGCAACTCCCTCCTCTTCACTGGCTCAAAGGAAAGGGCCTTTCCATGCCAAAATGCAGGGACAGGAATGGTTGCTAAGTCTCATATGAGTCATGGTAAGAAAAGAGCTTTTTCAAGGCCTCTCCCAGGCATCCTATGGGACTGTGATTGCAGTCACTCAGAGACTCACTGAAATCACAGGTGTTTTTCTACAAGTCCAAATCTGTTTCTACTTAAAACAGTTTCCAAAACCATGTTTTATGTGAGAAGCACAGCTTACACATTTCTCTAGCACATCTTAGGGTATGAGCTTTGTAACAAACTAAGAAAGAGCACAATCACAATCTTAGTATCTGGGTGTCAGAAAATATCTTTATATTGTTCTTTACATTGCTGCCATCTGTGATGCTTATTTAATAGGAGATATAAAGCATAATCAAAGATAAGCATAGGACATCTTGTGCAGATGTCTCATTTTGTTGATTGCTGAGGAGGGTTCTTGGGTAAAGCATCTCCTGTAGTCACTCTGGAAGAGCAATTACCTTGAGCTGCAGTCATTCAAATGGGGCTGTAGTGCTAGATCACATAGGCAGTTTAGGAACAGCAAGAAAAATTGCTGTGTCTGGAGCAGACTAAATAACCCTTCAGCTCAAAATCATGTCTTTGATAGGAGCCATCTCTAGAAAAAGATGATAAGAAAAGGCTTCATATAGAGTGGTGCTTCCCTTGATAAATATCCTTGCTTTGGAGAAACTGTGGTGCAAGTATTTCCTGAGGTGAAAGCTGTTGCTGCATCTTTTGAATAACAGTCCTCAGCAAAGTTTTCATCCATGATTTGTGTTACTGTCTTTGCAAGCATTCATACTTTTGACATGCACAGCACCTCATGACAATGTGTTCCACAGGTTTATGACCTGTGTGGAGAAGTTTTATTCCTTTGTTAATTTCAAACCTTCAGCTTATTTAACAGGAGGGTATAAAGCACAACCACAGATCAATATTGCAGAGACACAGGGCCATAATGGAACCTCCTAAATACAACTGAGTAAAAATAAGGTAGAAACTTAGAATATGATTAAGTGATTCATGCCATTATAAATAATCTATTCTCTCCTAAATTAATATCCCTAAGGAAAACAGGATCCAAAAGTAAGTGGAAGCATGTTAAACACAGATGTACACCAGGTCAGATATCATTATTGAGGGATCGCATTGACCTCCCACTTAAGGTAACAGAAAGATCTCTTAACAGGCAGCACAGAACTCTCAAATTCTTGTCATTACTAATACTGTCCAGCCTTATTTGTAATTGCAGTAATAGAAAAAGTTAAGTGAGTTCTCTGCAACTCTAGGGGTAATTGAGGTCTTTTCATTAGCTTGTGCTAATAAACCATGGTAGGTTTGTGGCAGAGTATATAAGTGTTCCCTGTCGTGTACTTGAGTGTGAACTCCGAGACTGTCTGAACATGTGCACCAGGACTGGGCTGTTAAACCTTGAGACTTTTTTTCTTGTAAGAAGTAAAGAGGATGCAGAAACAGCTCTTTCTGGTGATAAATCATGGTAGCTTGGACATTCTTCTGAAAACTGGAGGTTTACTGATTCAAGAAGGTTTGGTTTCTTTTTTTTTTAACTTGCTTAGAGGAAGGTTTATTTTCAAAAGCCTATGTTAAGCTTTTAGAACATGGTGAGTGTCTTTGTGTATGAATAAAAAAGACATCTCCTTTCTACTACTGAAGAAATAAGTAAGCTCCCTCTCCAGCCTGCTGCTTAGAATATTGTTTCCTTTAGAGATTTCTTTCACAAAAATTGTTTGCTTGAGCTGTGAGCCAGAGTTAATAGTTACTGTGTATTGATATTTTGAGCACCTGGTTTTTCAAAACTATAAAAGGAACTGCATTACAATCAAGCTGCTGCATTTTCCAGGGCTTGACAGAATGACATTTCTCACACCTTAGCCCTAAGCTTTTATACTTGAAGGTTCTAACTTTCTAATGTTGACAAAAGCAAGTAACAAAGCAAGTCTTGTGACAGAAGCACTAAGTTACACATTCCTGGGTGTCTGCTCACCCAGGATCTTCACACACAACTCAATGGTCTTTGGCTTTGTATTTTCCAGTAGCTGGGGCAGCATAGTGGAGGATCTTTCCTGTCAGCATTAGTAAAGAATAGAAGAATAGATAGTTAAGTTTGCATATTTATCACAACTGTGGTCATTTTCAAAGCATAGCATTATTTAATAAAATACATGCTTACATTACCAAATTTTCTTTCATTTCATTAATTACCACAGGCACTTCAGGAAAAATGGGGTAGAAGTGCAAGTTTTTGAATTTCAGTGAGTTTAATATAAAGGCAAGTTAAGGTAGCCTCTATAAAAGGAGAAGGAAAGGAGGGAGAAAAGCTTTAAGGGAGTTTGCAAATAAAAGCTCTTCTTTCCTTTCATCTCTCATGCTGGATCTTTGTTTAATCCCTAAACATCTTGCATGTACCATAATGGTTATTATACATTTAAGTGTAAATTACAACTTTTATAAACTTAAAAATAAGGGATTCTGTTTAAAGACAATGTGATTTTCCTGTCATATGCTAAGTACATCTAACATGCTGTCTGTGACATATGTATATATGAATATAGAGAGAGATTAGAAGAAAGGTTTCCTTTCTCTTCCTTCTAACAAATAATCTAAACCCTAGTTGTTTTTATACACTGTTTTTATTAGTATTGTTGCCATCACTTTTTGTTTTTCCTTATCTCATTTCAGTTTTTCTAGTAAATTGTTATCTCAAATTCTGCCGTTTTTTCCCTTTCTCACCAGACGGGGTAGGGGGGAAGGGAAGCATCTACTTGAGGCATAATTTCCAGCTGGTTTTAAACCACAACAATTTTAAACTTAAATGTTTTCTATTTATTCTTTTAAATAAAATTCTGTAGGAAAATATTGATGCTGATGTTAATAAAAAAGAAAAAAACAATGTGACTACCAAAAGTCTTAGGCCCTTGTTTGAACAGGGTAATAAGGTTTAACTATCCCCTGATACTATTAGTTATCAATTGTAAAATACATTTCATCTGCAAAGCATCCTGTATTATGAGAGCTGGTGTTTGGAAGCTTGTACTAGTTAAATTCTGATTCTTAATAATGAAACTTTTAGTAATCAGGATAACTAACCAGTGGTAGAAATTAGAAATGTGATGTATTCCCAACCTTTAAATCAACAGTGGATGGCATTTAAAGAGATACATTATGTTTTACCCAGAAATTATAAGATTGGTATAGAAATTGGTGCATAATTTGTCTGCTGTAAAATAAATTAGAATAGATTATAATATTTCCCTTTTGTTTTAACATACATAATCTAAAAATAAGGTATTTGTTTAATCTCAATTCTTAATTATGGTACTCAGCATGAGTGGCTGAGATCAGAAAGGCCAAGTCAGATTAGGATTTAATAAAATGCAAGTTAGAGCACTGCTTTCAGATTTTAGGATTCTACTGTATCATTGTTAAGGTCAATGACTGAAAATATTTTGATATGGTAAGGATATTATTCATTGAAACTTAATTACTAATATCCTTGCCTATTAATTTGCAGCTATGTAGTTAAATTTATTTTACATTTTCCATGTTTCCATCCCCACAACATATATATAGGAAAGACAATAATTTTTGGTTCTAGTGAGTATGACTGCTTTAAGGACTTAATAAAATCAATTCAACAGATGTCCCAAATTTAGGAACTCTTTTTGTGACCTATCAGCTGAAGGAAAATGGGAACCAGCAGCATGGGGCATAGGAATCTCGAATCCACAATGTGATGTCAAATACATGACACAGAGATGCTGAATAGCTCTTTGCAAAGAATGTTTTCTATTGTCGGAGAGAACAAGAAAATTCTTGACTCTTTCCAGGCTTGACTCTGAATATCTTTGGTGACTGGGTAACAAGTAGCACTGTGAATCTTTTAAGAAGCATTTCCAAATCATTGCATTTATCTGTTATCAAGTCATAAGAGCAGATGGGATATATGAACATAATAGGCAGGTTTCATTATGATGAAGACTATACTTGTGTGAAAGTGAGTAAATCCTTGAGGTATACACCTTTTGCTCCCTTTTCAGGTGTACTTAAACTGGATGCAGCTTACCCAATGTCCAGCTCTGGGTAGACATGGAAAACCTGACTTTCAGACTCCTCTTTATGGCAATGTAGATGCAGCTAATGTGTTTGAAAGGAATGGGTGCAATAGAGAGATGAGCACAACCTAACAGAAGCTTTTGCTTTACTGTTGAACAGTAAAGCAAAAAGAATATGATCATTGAAAAGTTCCTGAGTGAACTGGAGAAATTCCTTCAGTTTGAGAAAGTCTGGAAACAAAACTTGTCTTTGAATTTTACCAGACACAATTATATTCTGCACACCATTTTCATGACATTGCACAGGAACAGTGTAATTCCACCCTGCTTCACTGTGGACAAAGAGCAGTTCATTTAATATTAATTCTCATTTTTGCTTGAAAAACATCTGTGGCTATTTCACATTTTTTGTTCCAGTTTAAAATATGTGTACAAACTTATTTAGGCCCAAGAAATATGAATGAAATTTAAGTGAGTTTTCTACTTTCATCATTTAGACTTGATCAGTTCATTTACTAGAAAGTTAATATGGATGGTTTGAATCACTTAATAATCTGACCAGTGAGCTGAAGGAAAGATTCTGGATGTAAATATAAAATTACAAATTTCATTTTTAATACGAGGATATATTTCCTTATGGCTTAGAAACTCTGTTGGTGCAAAGGAAGAAGAAGGAAGCTTTATGTGCATTGAAAGCCAAGCAAGTCAAAGTCCTTTATCTGTTCATTTGCTAATCAGCTTCTGCCCCTGTTGATCTACAAACATCCATACATGAATACAGATTTTTATAAAAAGTGGGACAAAGATGCACTGCAGAGTGAGTTTATAGTCATGACACTTTTGATCTTGACTATTTCTTATGAGACATTTGTATTTTCCTACTTTTGTTAAGAAAGACAAAACAATGTAATACTACATTTATCAAAGATCTATTGTCTTTAAAATGGTATTAATAACTAAATGAATTCTGCTGCTTTTTAAATTAGATCATTCAAGAATGTAAGGATGCAAATTTGTCAAATATTTAGCTTAAATGTACTTAAAATTGATAATAAATTCTTCCTTTTTCTTAGCACTTCATGATGCTTCTTATTGCCAGCTAAACATGTAGTCCATACTAATAACAGAAATTTGTCGACTTGTTAGTTAAAATTCTCCTGCTACTGTATCTTTCCCTAGGGAGGACACTATTCAACAAAATCTGAAGCTCCCTCATGTTAAGGAGATAATTCTACCCAATCTATCCACTTCAGTTCCCTCCCTCAATAAAAATGAAAATATCTTAATGCATAACACTTGAGAATAGAAATTGAAATAATCACTTATAAATTTATCCACAGCTGACAGCTTTATTAATCTCTGTAGCTGTTGTCATTTGATAAAGAACAACATATGATAAAAATTCTGCAAATTACCTAATTAGGCATTCTGCAGCAGAAGATCTGCTATTATAATAACCAGTAATCAGGTAGAAGACCAAAACAATAACATTTGTCTTGGAAGAGAAAAGCTCTTTGACAATCTTCCTCATTTATGATGGTCTAGCTACAATCAAGGAAAGAATAATGGTTCATAGTCAATGGCAATATTCTGGCATGTAGCTATTACTGCTAATAGATGAAGAAAAATTCTTGTGTTTGACAGGAAATCCCTCTTGCAAAAATACCCTGGAGCACATTTGTTACAGCATACACAGAAATATATCCTAGAACCTGAAAGCAGTCTTCATGAGGAGAGCAGGACTTAGAGGAAGGAGATCAACAAGACTTTCATCTTTCCCCTGTTTTTTGAAGGAGAAACCTAACTAATTTCAGTAGAGATATCTATGGAAAGCCTTTAATGCAATTCCTTTCAAACATTAATAATGCCTGAGTCAGTAATGTATTTTGTCTAATGGGGATGGTTTTTATGAGGTCATTGTTTGGCATCTTAGTATGACCTACTTGCCAAATGTTAGTAGAAAACAGGGCTTTGGTCCTTTGAGAAACTGTGACTAAAAATGTTTATTTTCTTCAGTTGACAGCAAATGGAGCCTAGGCTAAGTAGTTAACACTGCAAACACCTGATGTTATGTGTGATACCTCCAGAATGTGTTATGCCTCTGTGTTTGCTGGTGGTGTATATATATTATCTCATTGTCAGTGAGTCACAGATACTGTAGTCCTTCAATTAATAATTAAATTCTGTGGAAATGAAATCACTACAAAGTTTTGAAACTTTCATAAATCTGCTTTTTTTATGTTGACTCTTTTATCTTGCCTTTGTTTGTGTAAATGGCATCTACCTTTTTTATTAAACTACCTTCATCTCAAACAGTGAGCTTTTAAATATTATTTTTTCCTGTCCTCTTGAGGAGTGGGAGTGAGAGACAGAGAGGCTGAGATTTCTTGCAGACAGCCAAAGTCAACCCATCACTAAATCAAAAGCTGCATGACAGGAGAGCAGTGGATGTTTTCTGTCTGGGCTTCAGTCAAGACTTTGAGACCATCTCCCATAAGATCTTCATAGAGAAGCTGTTCATATGTGGGCTGCAGGAGCAGACAGGGAGGTAGATTGAAAACTTGCTTGGAAGACAGAAAATTATATTAATACCCCATACAAGTATTGAACAAGAGACTATTTATATTATTTCTACAATAATAAATTGAGTATTTTAACTTTTCCAACTTAGGCTTCTAAATACATGTTCAGACATGAGTAATAACTTGGAGTTAGAAATGAATACAAGAAAAATTGGTTATTTATCTGCTTATAATGGATTTTAGTAAGACATCTGGATACAAAAATAATATTCATAATAATATTAAAAGCAAAATTCAGGAAAATGTACCTGACACAGGTAATGGATTCCTCATGATGAACTCAATTCATACATACTTAATGGAAAAGCAGAGAACATAATAAACTGCATTACAAATACTTAAGATGATGGTTTTTCTTAGGGAGAGGCATCTGAAACCACATTTTTTGGGGGATTTGGAAGTGTCCAAGGCTTTCAAAACATGCCTTTTAGCATATTCAAAAGTATTTTATACCTTTTGAATTTCTCTGGACATAATTTTGTGGTCTATTTTTACTTACTTTTCTAGTATGGGAATATTTTCTATCATGGGAAAAATCCCATGATATTCTCTCATAATAGTCAAGCTTCAATTTGCTGTTTCTTAAAAGATTAAATATACTTTGAAGATCTTCTGTGAGCCACTGACTTTTAAGTTGTTCTGATACCTGTTGACACTTCATTTAGGAAATATGCCAGAGAAGCAACCCCTACCATAACCCTACAGACCTTGTATTTTCATTCAGCTACACAGCTGTGCAAAATCCTTAGCAATTTGAGAAATCCCTTTGTCATCTCTATTGCTGCTAGTTTTTTGAGTCCAAAATAATGAAATGTTATGAGTAGAAAGATTTTTGTTGGTTTTCCGTGTTATTTTTGTGCATGAGAACAGCCTCTGGCAACATTAAATACAATACAAAAAAAGATAATATCTAAGCATAAACAAAATCTCAAAATGTTTTTTTCATAATTTTGTACAGTAAAATGAGTAAAAATGACATTAGTAAAGCCTGCAAATGTGATCTTTAGCAACAATTACATTACAGTGTAAAACATAAGCATAACTTTGAAACAAATGAGAGACCAAGATGTCATATAAAATTATCTCTTATTTTTCATGATTTTTTCTTCCTTCTTGATAATTCTACCTCTCCAAAGTTCTCTTTTTAAACACTTTATCTGAGAAAGTGTTACCCAAAGTAGTTCTTATCCAATATAACACAGAACAAATGAGAAATGTAAAATAAACTAAACTAAACTTAGCTAGAGGTTGTTATTTTTTATGCAATGAAAATGTATTTAGATATGAATTTCCAAAGGTTACTATTATTGTAGTACATTGGTAATGTTTTGGAGCCAAAATGGGTGATCCTTTTTTTTATTTGATTGTTTCTAAATCTGTTTCCACACTTGTTTCTGCATTTTTCTCTGATATAACTGTGCACCTCTATTTCAAGCTTAGTTTAGTTAAAATCTGAAATGCATTGGATGATTGATTGGCTTGCTGGACTTAAGTCTACCCTGAAAATTGGCATGACCTGACCTTGTAATGTTCTATCTCTCTGCCCTGTCATAGCAATTTGAATGAGACCCATATTTTAATAGCCATTTATAGTGCTCCCAAATGCCAAACCTCGTCAGCTTGGCTATGGCCTTTACAATTATGAGTGGAATTGCTTCCTTGTGCTCAGGAATGGCTTTTATGCTATGCTGTAACCTGATATAGATTTTGCTGTATTTCCTTGCTTTTTAGAGCAAGAGTGAGAAAACACATATCACATCAATTATAACTTTATTCTTCTTCTATCCTTACCTCCTCCCACTTACACTTTATGGCTTGATTGTTAGGCTGTTGGTGTCTGGGCCTGTAGCAAAATTAGGTGTTCCAGATTCTGCTTCTCCCTTTCTTGAGCACAGCACTAATGTGGAGATTCTGTTTCTTCAGTGTTTTCAGAAAGGTTTTATACCAGAATGAATAGCAAGCTGGGGAGGAACCAACCCATTTCCATTGCTTTTGGAGATATTGAGAGAAGACATCGAACATAAATTTTAATTCTGGTTCCTTCCTATCAAGAAATTCTACCAAGAACTTCAGTTATAAGAAGGCTGAAAAGAATAATACTGCAACTAAGAAGTACTTGTTCTACTAATATATCCTCTTTCCAGTGTCTTTTTTCCAGATATATCCATTTTGCTGGCCTCTGTGAGAAGAGGCTGAGGCTGCCCCCTTGCTGGACATCCAATTCCACCTGGCTTCAATGAACCCAATGCAGGGCACAGCTGACCTTATCAGCAATGATAGTGGTGCCTCTGGGAAAATGTATTTAAGCAAAGGCAGAAAACACCACATGGGCAGAGGAAACAAAACCAGTGAAAAAATAGAGGGAGCACAAAAGTCAAAGGAGGAGGCAAAACTCCATGGGAGGTTAGGTTTTCCTTGTGGCCTGTATGTGACCTGCAACAGAGCATGCTTATCCTTAGTACAGCTTTCTTTTCAATGAGAAAATACCAGCATGAGCCAACCTGAAGTATTTTACTACTCACATGTGTTTAATGAACATGATTGAAAAAGCATGAGAAAGAACAGGAATTTTGTGGGATCTGAAAGTAAAAAATTATAAAAAGCGAGTAGTGAAAAGCCTGAAAATTCCCAGTGTTCAAAGCAACAAAAATAATGGAGTGAAATGCTAGCTCTTGTTGTCATGCAATTATTATCAGCTCTCTGTGGGTGTCGTGTGAAGCTCCAGGAAGCTGGATCCCATTCTGAAAATTCCAGACATGTTGAGGCTGTGTCCATGCAACAGGTCCTGTTTGTACTGGGTGAATTAGTTAATCAGCAGGAGATGCCTTGTACACAGAGTCAACTGAGAAGAAACTCAACTATCAGGTTTTCTGAAGAAAACTCTCTTTAAAATTCTCCCACTGTTGTGTTAGAATTATTGTGTCTTTGTGTTACTGACCTTCTAGGTGTCCACATAATGTGTCCTCTAACTTGTGTTTGAGCTTAATCTTGGAAATAAGGCTGATTACGTGTATTTGTATCTGTTCTGAGTTAGGATAAGTAAAACTTCTGCTGAAATAAGGCATACCTTTCAGCATTTGCTATTTCCCCACTCTGCCATGGTACTTACTGCGCTGTTTATTTCTCTCCAGGTCACATTAGAATGAAATGTGCTGTCGTCAGAAGCCATGAAGTGCATCATAAAATGCCACATGTTGGCCCTACCAGTAATAGATGCAACTCCTGGACTTCAGCAAGGTGTCCTTGCTCAGACCAGAGCTGGTGCCTTGAAATACTAAGAAAAATTGCCTCATAAAAAATTATATCAAAAAGGAAAACAGTAACTCATAACTAAAATTCCAAATTCAAATTCAAATAAAAGGGTTCCAGTAAGACTCTTTGTAGTACCTCTGGACCCAATTTCCTGAAAAATTCAAGAAATATAGCTATAGGTAACCAAACAGATACTAGATTTTGGTTTCTACAGTAAAACTATTTTCAGCTCAGGGCTATATATGAAAGCAAATATATGAAAGTAAAGACTTCAAACCAAAACAGACAGAAAGTGTGAGCTATTGAAAGTATAAGGCTATTACTAAATTTCAGGCTAAGATTACAGTTGTGGATGTATGAATTACAGTAAGCTACTGGTAGTAAAAAAAATTTAAATCATGCAATTTAATTAAAATAGTTGATTATCTCATGGAATTATATTAGCTAAAAACCTGAAAAATTTTTTAAGAACTTATCGTTGCTTCCAAAATATTTAAGAAAAAACCAGAAGCTGCAAAGTTTTTACTGCAGGATCCTGTGGGTGATGATGACAGAAGCCCTCTTTTCAAGGGTTATGACTTTCATGAGTGCCAAACCAAATTTATTTCAGTTAACATAAAATTAAATTAAAGTAGATAATAAACCATGTGTAGAAGTGGATCTTGATGATAGACTGTGATTGCTGACTTACAAACCAATGCTCCAAAGTTTATTGTAGCTGTAATTCTCCAGGAAGAATGGCCAACTAACTGTTTAGGCTATTAACCTGCATGTGTGAAGAGCAAATGCTTCAGCAGAAGTCCTCTGCTAACACTTCAGGATTGTACATAGGTTTACAAGTTGTAAGGAAGAGATTATTTTTGAGAATGTTGGCATGGGCCTTCTTGGCAAGAGTCACGGAGTAGGAAAGGAGCTGAAACGTGGTAGTCACAACTCATTTAATCACAGGACCACTTTCTGATGTAACATAATCCAATAAAATGTGGTACGGCTCCACTGCTGTCAATTAAGGAGTTAGTGCGAAGGTTCCACAAGAACATGGGGAAATACTTGCATTAATAAACTGAATTAGATATGATAATGAGAATGTCTCCTCTGCATCAAACAGTATGATTTGTTGATCCAGATCCAAGGACAAACTTTATAGAAACATACACAAAAGGATTTCTACATAGAAATCAGCAGTATTTTATGAAGCAGGATCCTGTCAGAGATCACATTTTATACTCCTACTGTATAAAAATGGGCACTCTGGACAAGTTAATGAATGAATGATTAAAGACACTACTAAAGTAGCAAAGCACAGTCATATTTTAACAGTACTTTTCTTGACCTCTTAGATGTAGAAAAAAGTTTTATTTAATAGAAAAAGTGAGTTTATTACCAGAAATGTTAACATTTTAGAGGGATGTCATCAATCTTGCTTTATAATCAACCATCAAATATTTGTCTTGACACTTCTATAAATTGTTCTGTTAATGCAAAAGTTTACATTAGAAAAATACAATTAGAACACAGTTTTTAAAAGCATGACATTTAAGTCCATAATAAAAGTAATAAAACTGTTAGCACTCTATTGAAGTTTTTTATTTACAACCCATTGTATAATTTGTTAAATTATAAGAGAAATATATGGACTACAATTACAAATATCAAACTTGATTAAAGTAGGAAGTTCATATTATGCAACCCAAACCTAGTAAGTTAAAAAAAGATACATTTTAGCTGTCCTAGTTATGTGGATTTATGTAATATTTGTCTGGATTTTCTTATATTTTTGTTACTGTAGAGTGCTGTTTTAGTCAAAGTCATCTTCTCTTCAAAGAAAACAACTATATATCTTGCAATGTAGAAAAGTAATACTTGTAAAGAGCTTCCTTAATCTGCTGTTGAGTTGGCACTGGAACATGTGCAATAAATTTCTGTTGGCCATCTTCACCTTCTCTCTCCTTACCACCTTCCTCATCAGCCCCTTCATCATGGGTACCATTGATTTTTTTTCCTCCACCTCCTCACCTCTTGCAAGTTGTGTATATCTCTCCATCTTCCATTTTTCCATTGATTCTGCTATAATTTTCTTCTCATGTTCCTGCTCCAAGGTCTCCAGAATCCCATCATCTTCATCCCTGTAGCCATAGTACTCAGTGTTGATGTCCTTCATAAGCTTAGCCTGGGTCTTCCATGGGGGTGGCAGGGGTTCCTTTCAAAAAGCTCTCTAACTCCTGGCAAGTCCTTTGCAGCCTCAAAGTATTGGTAGCCTCTGTTTCCTAGAACGTCTTTTCCTTTGTGATCTAACATTTTCAGGCTAATCCTAGCATAATCAGGACCTCCCAGCTCCTTTATTCTGTATTCCCAGTGTGCTTTCTCCCTCAGAAGTTTGTTAATTTCATCTTTCAGGTCCCAAATTCTGAATTCATGCAATGCAGCATTTTGGATCTGTGCCACTTTCTTAGAAATCTCCCCAGTGATCTATCCTCCTCTATTTCTCAGCTTTGGGCAGTTCATTACACTCTGATGCAAAGAAAGGCTCCTTGACTTTTCCTTCCTCAAGCCCCGCCGAACATGCCGTACACACAGGAGCTCCATGCCCCAAAACTGAACCTGACCCTGCTCCAGAAGTGTGCCAGTGAAACCCTCTTGGCACACAGCAAGGAGGCAAAGACACTTTTAGGATTGTAGCATTGCACCATACCTTTATAACTGGATGATCCTGCACAGAGATAAAGCCACTCATTTCTTTGGTGGGGCTTTTCTTCTATTTTTCAGGTTTTTCAGCTTCTCTGCCTTTTTGTTTTGCACAGCTCTTTGGCTGTATTTTCCTCACAACTCTGGCTGTTGCTAGCTCTGGCTGTATTTTTGCAACTTTTTGCTGCTGGGTCAGGCTCACCTCTGGTCTTTTCCAGCTTTTAGCTGTAGGGACAGGCTCTGCATGCACTGTCCTTGGTCTCCCTCCACTCTGCCAGCAGGAACTGGCGGCTGTCCTCACACTGAGTCACCAAAGGTTATGGCAGGAGGGGTGGGTCAGAGACAGAGACAACACACACCCCAGAATTCTCATGTAACAGCAGTGTATTTTATTCTTCCTACCTCCTTAAACAGGAGGATTTGAATCTCCTGGTCCAGACAGGTCATTGGTCTGGCTTAAGCACCAGTTCCTGTGCCAGTGAGACACCTGCAGCTTAGGGTGGAACATGACTGGGGGAAGTCCCTGTAGGTATTCAAATCCATCCCATCATAGCTCAGCCCAGGGGCTGGTTAATGGAACCAGGCTGGGCTTCTTCTTTATAATCAAATTAATTTCCTAGCACAAGCTAGCTCATACTGTAACATGCACCTTTGTCCACATGTTCCAGGCTGTATGTTTTCTGTCCCACACCACAGGACAAGTGTACCAATGGAAAAGCAGTGGTTGTTAATTTTCCAAAGAGTAAAAACACTGCTCATCATCAGTCAGTTTCTTCAATACATATGGTGTTAGCCAGAACCGGGTGATCCTTCCTATAGGACATGCTCTTACTGAAATACCTTTGCTCCCAAAACTGGCCTGACTAAAGATTACCATCTTGGATATGTTTACTTTCTGTGGTTGAGATGGGCATATACAAGAAATGGGAAAATTATTTTAATACCTTAAAGTAATTTTAAAAAGCCTGCCAATTTGGAGTCTAAACCACATTTTCTGATGTCAATTGAAACCCTGCTATAGATATACACACACACACACACACACACACACACACAAATCCCCTTTGATTGCAGTCAACTTTGAATGTGACCTTAACCCTGCAGAGATGAATATTTCTCAGTGTATAAACTTCAGCAAGTTGAAAACACTTAAAATACTTTCCCAGAAACATTTTCTATGAACTGTAATCATCAAAAGGTTTCCTCTAGTTATGTAATGAATTGTCCTATCTCAGAATAAAAGTAAAATTTAGCTGAATCATGGGCTATATTAAACATGAACGATTTATTTTTTCCCTTGTGGTCTAAAGCAGGACCAGTATCCTAAGATTGCTTTTATAGAGTATTATGACTTTACCATCCTTTAAAATAAATAGAATGCTGATATCTTAGCTATATAATATAAATGTAGGATTTTCTGTGGTTTTTTTTTTTTTTTTGGTCCACAAATGTGTTTCATTAAATGCTATGGTTCAGGCTATACATATATATATATTCCTGGCTAGCACTCATTGTCATAGCATACTTATTATTATATTTTTAATTTAACTATATTTTATAATTTTTGAAACACAGATTCAATACTGAATAAGTTTTATTTTAACATCTTCCTTTCCCCTTTCCTCCCCTGCTTTTATTCTAGTGAGTTTGCACTTTCAGGACTTATGCTTCTAAAATGGTATACAGCTTCAAATCCTGGAAAAGTCAATGCCAGTCTGCAAGTCATTTTAACTTCTCTCTGAATTAGAGCATGTGTCAGTGCCACAGTGAAGGCTGAAGCCAAAAAACAAACAGCAAGGGTAGCATGTGCTTGATGAAATTTACTTTAGTCTCCTTGCTATTCTGTAGGAGGGCCACTTACTGACAGAATGTGAACCTTTCAGTATGGAAGGGAAATACAAGTTCTGCTTTCCCACCTTATCATGGTGGAATACACACATTACAGTTCTGGTTGCCAGAAATTGTAGTCTCTTCAAAAGAAGCAAGTGGCTCCTATTGTGGCTGTTTTCAGGGATCTTTAGTTTCCTTTGCTGATTAAGAAATGTCTCTAAAAAATTGCCAGTACTACAGGCTATAAAGCCCCATCCAGTGAGCTGCCAAGTGTCTTCCTTTGCTGCTGAACCCATTATCGTTGAGGCACATTTAACATGTCCTTGGCTGTGCTTGCAGCCACGAATCACTTGGGAAAAGTCTTTCTGAGTGGTCAACAACTCTCCTTAATTTACCAGAACTGCTTGGACACCCTGCTAATCTTATTTAACACACATTGAAAAGTTACTGACTTTTGTGACTTGCTCAAGATTTCTCATTTGTATGTTATCCAACCTGCGTTCATTTATCTTGTTAAACATTACATTTCAGCGAGCAAACTTCTCAGTTCTGGTGTCTTTATTATTTCCTATGTATATCTCTATTTTATTCTTCCTTTCCTGGAATTTTATGTTGTAATTTTTTGTTGTCTGGCTCTTATCAAAATATATTCCTATTTTTTTTTCAATCCCTTGTACCATTTCTTTATTAATTAAAAAGTGAAGTTTTGTATTCTTTTTCCAGGTTCTATTTCCCCAGCCTTTTACCTACTCTCTTCATTTTTTTTCTTATTTCTTCTGCTCTATATATTTATCACATCGTCTTTGCTGCTGACATACCCACAGACTATCTCAGATTTGCTCATCTAGGCATGTTCTCATGAAGCTTATCTCTTTCTGCCACTCTCAGTGTAAAGACTCTTACCTTCCTGCCACTGCCTTCTTTTTTCTGCACACATTTTGAAATTCAGTCCAGTAGCTCCTTATATACAAAGATAAGCTACAAAAATGTTGCTAAAAGTATAAAAAAAAAAAAAGAAAAAATCCACAAACACAAGAGAACTCACTTTTTGGCAGGTTTTGTACCATCTTAGGGTTCTATCCTGTGCATTGTTGCCATTAGCATTCTTTTCTGAACAGTAAAAAAGAACAGTGTCAGATGGAAACATTACAGAATCTTCAACACTTAAAAAAAAGGACTAGTTAGAGTAAAATGAGAAATGTGAGCTGTCTTTATTAACCAATTGGACAGTTTTATGCACAAGTGAATTGCCTAGATAATGGAAATATGGTCAGTCTTATCCATGTGGAACACAACAAAGTGAGAGGCATTGAGTTAATTGAGGGAATGACCAGCAAAGCTGGAGAGGACAGATAGAACAAAAGAGTAAGGAAAAAATCAGCTGAAGTGGGAACAGGAATAGTGGAATGCCTTGTATATGATAACAAAAAGGAGTTGGATATTAGGCCTGTTATACTAACAATTATTTATGTAAGTTATCTTTTGAAGATAGTATTGTATTAAACAATAGAATATGTAGCTGCAGTTTGATGCAGCTATCAAAAACCACTAAAGTGATCTTTGGGGTATTTCAACTATTCCAAGGAATACTTTCCAAGTATTTTTATTATATATAAGGAATAATTTACAGAAGGGATATAGATATCTTACCAAACTACTGTAAACAAATCTGATCAGCCAAGTTGAAGAAAGAATAATTAAAATATAGAAGCAACAGATTGACTGATGCAGCTGAAAGCATCTCTCTTGTTGGAACATGCTAAAAGGGCTTGTTCTGCTAAATCTTCAGTGAAGGCTGAAATAAAACATGATCACTCTTTTCCCATAAGAATTTTAAGGTCCATATATCTGGGCAGTGTGAGGACAGAGAAATAAAAGAGTCATGCTTGTATGAAAACAAATGACACATACTGATCAACAAAAAATGCATGGTAGAAGTATTACTGTATTTTAATTACTGCTGTGAAAAGAAGTAGAAAGGCTTAGAAGCAATTGATTTTAAGATGAAATTTGCTATATTTCTGCACAGGTTTTTGTGACATGATAGGGAGTATTTGCTGAGCTGTGATGTCCTGTCCAATTCAAATCCTCAAGGGTTATGCAAGCTAGTGCAATACTGATTCTTCACCCTAAACTTGCAGATTTATTTTTCTTACTGCAGATCAGAGCCATGATAGATTAGCTCCAACTGCTCATCCAGTTTGCATTGCAGCACCAGTTTTATTGAAGCAAAAACTGAAGTGTGAACTTTTAACATGGTCCATTGTTCAAAAGCATTATACCTTAAACATAATGGTCACTGTCTTATAGGAGCAAAATAGGATATTTATACTGGCCTGTATAGGAGCATATTTTGACATTTGCTCAAACCTTGCCTTCTGTAGAAAACTGTAGTGGGGGAAAAGTAACATGAAAACAATTAAGTCTCAGAATCTTTAGAGTTTTGGTTGATCTTTTTCTGTCTCTACAAAGACATCAAATGCAAACAACATCATCAGGAAATGCAGTGATGGAAGCATTAGGTACCTCTAAAATCCATTGATTACCTATATTTTCTTAGAATTGCAGCCATATAAACAAAATGCTAATGAAATGGAGTATTACTCTATATTGAAATATTTGAAGCTAAACAGTTGTATATTCTTAAGCATTTGAATACACTTAATTTTTCTTAATAAATTCCTACATTCTGAGAACTTTGGTAAATCATTGAAGATCCCCAAAAACTGCAAATGAAAAATAATGATGTGTAATTTTTTTCAGCGGTAACAGGATTGTTTTGACAAGGGGAAAATTCAAAATAGAAATTACTAGTTAGCTGCACAACATAGGAGAGTTCTCAAATTTGAGAGATGCTGCTGGATAGGATGAATCTCTAAGTGAATGAAAGTAAAATGAATATATGAATACTCATAATTACTAAAAAAATTAGTGAAATTACTCTTTTTGACTGTAGAATTCTAATTTTACAATAGAATTTTTTCTTCATTTGGTTCAAGTTGAAAATATTTCTGTTTGTCATTCTGAAAAAAGATATTTCTTCATATAGTCAATTCTTAGAACACCATGAATATGAGCGGAATAATTCTTTTTATAAAGGAAAGGAAACGTCTATGTGCCATTTCAAGGGGATATTTGCTTGCACTTGTCACATCTTATCCAGATATGGATGCTGTGAGAGGACCTTTTTGGACCATTTGCATTGCTACCTTTCTCCAGGGGTAACACAGTTAACATTCTACAAGTGAAATGTGATGGTCCTTTTGTTTGAGATTTATAGTCGGGCAGTTGTGTGAAATCTTTCTGAATATTTCAACTGCAGACAAGTAAAATATTTTTAAGCCATGTGAGTACTTCATAGAACATTAGGAGATAGAATATTTACACCATCTATTTGAGTAAAAAGAATTTGTTAGGACTCTTTTGTGTACTGAGCTGCCTGCAATTCCTGTCTGGACATAACATTTCCTTTTCCAAAACCCCTTACTATTTCTGTCTCTCTTGTAATCTTGTAGGATTATGTCTTTTGCTAATGTGACCTGATTTGCATTGCACCTATAAATTGCAGTTAAGCAGCAACACCTCAGAGGAGAATAAGAAAAGGCATTTTATCACTTCTGGAGTTGTGTATTGTAAGGTCAAGGTTGGAGCATGCCTAAGGGAAAAGTATTTGCCACTCACACTTTGTTTTCTCTGTGACCATGTAAAAGGACTTCAGTCTCCAGAGATATGATTAAAGCAATTTACACAGACACTAAATCTGTGCACGTGGAACTGGTACAATGAAGAACAAAGCTACAAACAGATAAGGCAAACCTTGGGATTTTTGTCTGATTTCTTGACCCTATGGGACACCTTCTATTCTCCAAGGCTGAGTAAGAAATTCAGGTCCTGTAAACCTTTTAGTTTTGTCAACCATAATTGGAATTTGGAAGAATAGGCAGCACTGTAGTCAGAAATCATTTGTCAGGAAGTGCATTTGTAACCAAAGCATAAACCATAGAGGTCAATTGTTGATCTCTGTCAAAAGGTAGCAAAATAGAATTCACAGCCTTGAGCTAAAATATTAATCTTTCCCTTTTTGGTTTTCTAGAACTTTGTAAATCTGTGTAATAACTTAATAAGAAAGTTTTTAAATCAACACCACAACATTTTAGCGAGCTAAGAGTTTTTTTCTAACTGCCTAAAATATTAAATGAAGAAAACTTCATGGAGACATGTGACTTCCACATCTGAAGGCAAAAAAAAAAAGAAGCAACACTTGTGTAAATTCACATCACAGCAATAAATGTACAACAAATTAAAAGAGACCAAAGCTCAATGCAAAACATGCAGATGCCATTTTAAATGCTTTGAACAATACTATGATTCCTGGACTTTTTGCAGCTTGAAGAAAACTGGTTATCTACTATATAATAACAAATGCTGAAACGACATTCATTTCTGTACACTTTATCATGATAAAACATTCCAAACACAGACTTACAGCTAAGAAAAACCAAATTCTCTCAGTGGAGAGAAGATACGGCCTTTTAAACTACAATTACGATTATCTTTAAGAGCCAAACAACATTACAAATTATCTACCTTTCATATATGATCCATTTTGTATTTTAAAGAACTCCTATTTGTTATTTACTGAATTTGGTCTGCTGATGAAAAATATAATTATGCCAAGAAGTTGCATAATTAGCTACAACTGTCTGTTCTTGTAATGTTCTCTACAATAGCAAAACATATATTAGTGGAAAAAATAAATTAACTGTAAAGTATTCAATGCTTGAAACATCAGCATTGACAAAACTGGCAATAAAAATTAGAACCATTCTACACTTCTCAAAACTGGATGGCCTGCTTTTTTTGTATAGGTGAGAGAGTTGTCACAACTGCCTAGTGCTAAAGTAATTTAAATAAATAAAAAAGACCCCACTGGATAAGTTAAAATAGATCCTAAAAAACTCATATTGGATATGCTCTCTGGATCACTGAATGATAGTGTTCTGCCTGCATCAGCAGAGACTACCAGTTGCAAGAAATGGTATAGACAATTACAGAAAAATGTGCTTAGAAAGACATTCTCTTTGTATCATATTTAATTAGTCATTGGTTTATGCCCTGAGGTATAAAGGCTTGAATTCCAATTATTTTATCCTACTTAATATTCACGGTTGTGATTATTCTCTGTCTTCAGATCAAATGGAATCTTTCTAGTATTTTACTGAGTTAATATGCATCTTCAGCCATCTGCCTTGTGTTGACTATTAACTTCTGATAATGAGTGCCATTGCTGAATTATGCACATGGTAACAAACCACTTTCATTTACTGCTCTTAGAAATGGCTGTAGCTTGAATGAATATCCCCTTTTCTTAAATTAAGAAATTACATAGGCAAAACCAACGTTACTTTTCTACCTTTATGAAGTTCCTTCTAATTATTTTGTAGCCATGTCTGAATGCAGTAGATTTTAACTTTTCTCCTGTTTAAGTGATTCCAGCAGATAGCCAGTTTCACTATTTGTGTCTTACCTTTTTTGTGTCTGTCACATTTTTTCCGAAATCCTAACCTTAGAACTGAATTTTTTACAAGTGGATATTCTCTGATTTATTCTGTGGTACTACAAAATTTTAAAGATTAGATTTCTCTCCCATCTTTGTGTTTTTCAACTTTTTTGTCTTTATCACTGGTAGGGGCTGATGAATCCTACAATCTGAAAGAGCCAAGGCTGCTGCACCTCTGTTCCCCCAGATCCAGCCAGGAGTGATGCTGAGCATGTTTTCCCAGTGACTGACAGGCAGGCACCCATGGTACACCGACACATGAACAGTTGACTGGCCACACAGACAGAGAAAAAACACTAAGCACTCACACAAGCATTGAACAGCACTAAAAGCCTCATCCTGGTCCCCTCTCTGGCTAATTAGAATAAAGGTTTATTAGCAGGAAATATAATATTTGTACAATGTGTGTGTACAACATGCCCAGTGATTTCTTTGTCAGTGTATCCCTGGATCCTTGCTCTTCTCAGTTGTCTCACTCTCAGATGCAAATGCCCATGTACAAATGAGTCTCAGAAGATTCCCCAAGTCCCAGAGCCTCAGGAGTTTTCCTGAACAAACCCTGGTGTTGCTAGTGCTGAGCTCCTGCTGTCTCCCTGTGAGTGACACACTCACCCTTCTGGCTCCTGGGTCACTTCCCTGTGCTCTGGATATTTGCAAGTGATCACACTGTGATGCACACACACCCTGATGTCTCCAGCTGCTGGCACCCCAAACACACAGGCCCTGTGATGGGTGGTTTCACTCAGACACAAATGAGCACCAGCAGAAAGAGCCCCTTCAGTTAGGACAACTTTTAGAAAGGGAGTTTAATGAAAAGACACATCAGACTACTGATATAGTGCAAGGGGTGCTGATGAAGGCTAGCCTGTGTTTACCCTTTATCTTTCTGTATTCCTGTGCTTGTTCATGCCAAAACCACTTAGATATCTCTCTTTCTCCACCATCGGTTCATCCCTGAAACATCCCACAATAAGTCCTGTACAATCTCAAAATGCTTTTCCCTGCCATCCCATTCTGTGTGAAAGCATTTTCCCCTGGCTCATGGGGCCCTGATGGCTCATGGAAATGGATTTGTAGATGGTGCAAGGTGTTTGGGCTCCCCCACCCTTCCCTTTGAATGTAGAGAGATGAGCTTTAACTTGCATAACCAACTAATCACTACTTCACATGGAGCTCTGCTTTCATGGAGCTGCCAGAAATGACACTGAAGTGTTTTTCTTAAATTCTTTCCATTATTTACAACATGTCAGTAAGCATAAATAAACTAATTAAATTCTGAAAATCTGCCAGTCAGAAATGGAGTTACTAATACATATAGACAGATTTAGACACAGATTCAAAACTGCTCTAATAATCAAGACATCTGATAAGTCATCCACCAGATAAATATGTTTCTATGGTGTATATTTTAGCTCAGATTAAATTTTATTAATGTGCATTAGACATCTATGTTTTAGTTCTGCTGCAACACGTAGACATTCTACCTCCAGATATTTAAAAAGATATGGTTTCAGGAGGCCTCCTCTAAACAGAGCAACAAGGAAACAGTACCAAACAAATTTTCCACAGTTTATTTTGCATTAATATGATAGCAATTGCCTTTTGTAATTTTTATATTTCTTTCAGGTAAATTTTCTATTTGTCATTTAATATTTTTGCTTGGTTTAAAAAGTATTATGAATATGTATAGCAGTAATTGACCTTATTTCACAAGACTTCAGTGGTCCACACTAGCTTCTTTAACTGGCAATCACTATGCCCTTTGGTAATAAAAAAATTTTGTTGGGAAATTTGGAACATCTGTAAGTATGTGAAAATGAATGAAAACAGGAAAGGAATTTGTTAAAAAAAAATCCCTTGTTTATATCCTAAGCATAACAGATGCTTGTTGCACCTAATCTACTGTAGGTATCAGATGTCACACTGAGTAGCCTAGCTTTTTTGGGGTTGATGGTTAGTGCTGTCAGAGCTGACTATTTTATAAAATGATGGGATTGTCAGAGTCTAAACTTAATTTTCCATGGTCTTGGAACAGACTGGTTATAAGATTGTAAAAAGAAATAGAAAACCCTATTCACACGCTGTGAAAGTTTCATTTCTTTTGTGATGTTAGAGATTATTTTCTAGGAAAAAAGAAAAGTCAGTGTTAGCCTGGAAAGTGGCTTTTCCTACAGCATTTCTTTGAAGTACTTCCTATAACACATCAGCTAATATATAATGTTCCAATTTTACTCTTGATCATGGCTTGTGGTCAAAATGATTAGCCTGAGAGGATTCCACTTACAGATGCAGTTAATGGCTAAAAAAATTGGGTTACCACTATGCAATATTATCTTTTATAACAATTCTTCCAGTCTAAAGGCTTACACTTACAGTACAGCACAGTGTCCACCGAAGACATTTCTTATTTCTGTTTATTTATTTGTAGTGAATAGTTAGCTCTTTTCTTGACACATATCATAAAATTTTAGTGCCAACAATCTTTGTATTGGTCATTCTTTACAGACCATAGGGCATTCTTCTGGAACACTTCAGTAGAAGTGTTTCTTCCGTAGAAATTTTCAGTTAGTGGCATAAGGAAGAGTTTTCTGGATTTACAACAATAGATTTTCCAATTTGAATTTTTAAATGTATTTTTTGAAAATGCTTTCCCCCTAGATTTTATTTATTGTTATTAGAGAGATCTAGTACTTGCTTGATTTCAGAACATGGGCATTTAACAACATTTTTATCAAGAGAAACTGTCATATGTTCTCCTAAATCTCCTCCCTATGCCATGACAAATTTATTCCCCTTAAAAAATTGTTAGTCTTGTATGTATCAAAATGAAGCAAAAATATGACTTTTGTCTTGTTCTCTTGTCTGTCATAAGTTTTAAACAGGTGGTATTTTGCCTTTGTCATCACTTGCTACAAAATATACCTCAAAATGATTGTCTAACAGATGGTTTCATTGAAATATGTGACTTTTCTAGTCACTGGTACATAAGTTGTAATGGAGGGAGAAGGGTTCTATACAAGAATTTAAAATTCCTCAGACTGAAACCTTCAAATGTCATATGAAAAATGACTGAAACCAATAATGTGCACAAATTGATTAGCGTCTTCAGTGACAAGTTTTTGGATCTATATGTCAATTTTCTTTGCCAAACATATTCTAAAAAGTAATATAGCAACATGCTAGAACATCCCAGATGATCCTTAGACTTACTAACATTATCTGTTGTGCTGTTAAAAGAGGTTTGTTTGCTCAGGCTTAGAAGATATTATTTGTACAGTTACTGTCAAAGCAAATAAGCTGGAAGAGATACACTGTCTGAAGAGTACTGGAGTGTGCAACTCATCTTTTTCTTCTTCTTTGAAACAGTTGTACATACCAAGTGTGCTTATTTCCTGTGATCTGATTTGTCAGATGGTATTTATTCATTGGGAAAGATGAAAGAAATGAAATAAAAACTAGAAAGATATGCTAACCAATTAATGGGGATAATAAAGATGATGATGAGAAAACCCAAAGATTTTTCTATGATGTTACACTTTTACATTAGTCTAAGTTATTTTTTAATGAGATCAGTGTCTTTAGAACTGAATTCTATGCAAGTGTTCAGTTGATCTCACTGGGAGAAGAGTGAACCCTGAGATGCTCAGAACAATGCCTTTGTGGTAAGGAGTTAGTGATATTTTTATAATTTCATTTGGAATTGGGCAGAGTCTAAGGAACAAAGAGAAAAGTATTTTATAGTACAAAACACAGTGACAAGTTGAGGAGAGGTGTTTTCAGCAATTCGATAAGAAACAACTCAAGATGGCACGAAGAGTCTGAGGTCTGCTTGTGTTTCTGTCAGGAACAGCTTTGTGTACCTATTGGGAAAGAGTAAGACAGTTGTTTAGTAGGAATCTTACAGGAACAAGTAGAAGTGGAGTGTCAGAAGAACTAAAGCTTGGTCTGAGAGTGATGTGACAAGCAGGAGAGTAAAATAGCCTGAGAAAAGAAAGAGAAATGAGGGTATAGCTATTAAGGGTTGAATGAGTATTAACTACAAGGGAAGCAAATGAAAAGACAGTAGAAAAAAGACAAAACCACGATGTCATTGAATAAAAAAATGCAATAAAAAGGCAGAAGCAGTGTTGTACTGAAGTATATGACAGGTAGACATCCTGAGATATTTTGGAGGAGCATAGCTTAAGGATGCATTCTGCTTTGTGTCAGACTGTTCTGCACAAAGGGGTTAGGGAACACCTTAGGGACAATGCAGCAGCTTCTCTTCTGCCTCACCTGCCAGGCCATGACTGACATATGGAGTCCAGACCAGGGAGGCAGCTGCAGCCCTCCCATGCCAGTGTGTGAGACAGGAGTGCCATGACAGAAAAATGTGAACCATGGATTAATGGGTGAATTTAAAGCTCTGGACCTGGGTATCAGTGAATGATTTAATTGCCATATACCTATCTCAAAAAAGAAATTGTGTAGGATGGTAAAAGTACTCATATATAGAATTTAAGATAGCTGTCCAGTGTGACATCTTGAATGGTAATATATCAGATCCTTTCATAAGTCAGAGTAGCAGACAATGTCTCCATTGCTTGACTTCTGGCTCTGAACCTGATGGAAAAGGCTGTGGTTGTTCCATTGCTGTGTTCTCCAGATGGGTGGCTACAGCTGGACTGTTGGAACACAATGGTGCCAGGAGCTCTTGGGAGAGTGCTAGCTGACACAAGTGATATAGAGGCTGTGCTAATGTTTAAGATAATTGCAGGGCTGTGCCTAGGCTCTGGAACTGTTGTGTTTACTTGGGAAGGTCTCTGATCCCAAGTTCATTCCAAGTTTGGGCACGAACATTGCATCATGGTGCTACCACACATCAGGCTCGGAAGCCTGCCTAGCAATTCTGGCAGCAATATTAATGTGCTGCTTGTGATTTTTATATCTTTCTTTTCAAGTACACTTGACTTTATTTCACCCTGAATTGTAACTGCAAGGATTTTCAGGGAAGATAGACATTGTCAGGGAAGAAAATGATGTTGAGCCTCAAGGGAGCACAATGAAACAGACACAGTGTGGGAAGGATCTGACCAGACTAGAGGGAGCAGTCAGTCCAAGAGAAAGTGCTCTGAGAGCCCAGGCTGTCACTTTATTAATATCACTTTATTAATACCTCAGAGAAACCAAACCAATGCTTCATCTTTTAGCAGTTTTGCTCTGACAACCATTTTCTTGGGCTCAGAAAGGCTGGTGCCACAGGAAATCCCCAGCACCAAACTAAATCTGCTCCTACTTTGTAGGTGAAAACATGAAAAACACCTAGCATATTGAAATATAAATGCTTTTTTAAAGATGTGTTGTTAGCTCCTGTAAAAGCTGTGAATTTTACCCAGTAGCTGGTGTTGAGGCATCTGAGAGCACCTTTGCTCCTATGCTTTGGGCCCCAGAGCTAGCTGAGCACAGTTGGTGAAGAGGGGAGAGGCTCCAGGTGCTGTTTGGGAGCCATGGGCAGGGCCAGCCCCTGGCCCACTGGAAACATTCCCAGGGGGATTTTTTTCTTTGTGCAAATATTGCTAGAGTTTCAACTTCTTTAATCAAAAGCAAAGAAGAAAGTGAAGGGAGACCTTCATGGAAGTGTAACCTGCACATGTGCCTGAAAGCTGAAAAGCTTTCTAAAATCTGTGATACTTTTATCAAATTCCAAAAATGTGAGTTTTAGTGTTTCTCTATTTAGTTAATGTGGTATTTCCTCTTTCTTATTGAATAAATGTAAGAAGTGATCCTTGGATTTAACATTAATAACTTGGCTACTCATAATAAAATGTTTTCTGTCACCCTCCATAAGGAAAGCATGTAAATTTACTCAGGGAGTGGGGATGTGCTGGTTGTGTTGAAGCATTTACCATTTCTTTTACTATTTTTTTTTTTTTTGTGAGTTTACTTCTATATTGATTATATGAGAAATGTTCTTTAGGAATTATACTCTAACAACATTTCGCTGTATCTTTTTTTAAACTTTATTTTCTTGATTTTGTTCCCTTAATCAGGTATAATAAGCCTGAACTATTTAACTTCTATGCCTAGTGAGTCTGTGGTGTCTCTGAGGCTGAAGCACAATGCATCAGAACAAGGCTTGTGAAATAGCTGTCAGTTTCTGATACTTCTTCATGTCTGCTGGCATCTGTAATCAGAGGACTCTGGGCTTAACCACTGTTTTAAATTAAAATATTAGGAACTGTAATAACAAAATTATATTTTGTTAAGCAATAACATTCATTTACATAAGTGTTAATTGCTTTATTTGTTCATCTTTCCCTCTTTTGTTGAGATGGCTTTTTCAGTGGTATGAATGATGCACTATAAATTTTCTAAGCTTCAAACTTAGACTTTCAAAAAAGAATTTTAAATAGAAGTAAATCAGAAACCCCAGTCATTCACCAGGCAGCATTTTCTTTGAGACTTGGAGAAGAAATACCAAAATTTTGCATAACTGTCTCCTGTAGCTGCACTGTTTTCAGACTACCTGTAAAACAAAGGATTTAATTCCTCTCCAAAGGAGAGGATGCTTAAGGAAAAATAACTGGAAAAGAACATAAAAGGGCACCCTGCCCCAGCATCCAGATCATTAATGAAGGCGTTAAACTGGACCAGGCCATGTATTGACCCGAAGTTGCAGGGGGATACAATATAAGAAAATAAAGGTAGTATAGAAAGCAATCTTACCCCCTAAGGAGTTGCAGCTGAGCCAATTATTAGAGATTGGGAACAGGCCTGATTTTAACAGACCACAGCTGTAGCCAATAAGAAGAGTGTTATAAAAGAGTGGATTGGGTGGTGCAGCCAACTGGAGTCAGTTGGCTACTGTGAGAAGAAGGAAGCACCAGTGCTTAGAGGAGCTGTTTATGAGAAACATAAGAAGGTACGACACTATAGCAATATGGAACCTTTCCAATAAAATGACAATAGAACTCTTGCACTATAATGACAACACAAAGTATATTGATATTTATGGTCTCCAACTAGATTTTGTGCTGCTTATCACCCCGCTCTGGGGCTGGTGGTGTGATCTGTGGCCTGTTCAGATAATTTTCAAACCACCTTGCTCTCTGCTTGTTTAGCCCATTCTTCATCAGCTTCTCTATGAAGCTCTTATGGGACTCTGTCAAAGGCCCTAGAGAAGACAAGGCAGACAGTATCCATTGCCCTCTTCTCATCTTCTGAGCCAATCCTTTTGTCACAGATGTTTATCAGTGCTGGAAAGTATTACTCCCCATTGGTGAATCTATGCTAACTACTGCTTTTGGTTTTTTTTCCTTCATGTACCTGAAATGTTCTTAATTGCTGATCTTCTCCACCAATTCTATCTCAGCATTTATGAAGAGCTCCTCTCACTGGCCTTGTTCTCAGTGAGATGACACAGGCTGCCAATCACCCTCCTGGCCACTCCAGCTGCCCAAACCTGCCCTGCTCCCTGGCTGGGGGCAGGAGAACAGGCATGGCTGGTGAGGCTCCTGCCCTGATGGATCCCCTGTCTGTGCAGATGCCTTCCCCAGGGAGCTGCTAACCCTTGCTGAGCCAGGACACAACTCTGCTTGGTGATTCTGCAAGGATTTCTGGAAAGAATTTTGTTGCGATGGTTTTAGACAAAAAATTTATTGCTAGTTTTTATTCTTTTCACTGTTTACTTCTCAAACTCTTGCTTGGCCTTCATAGTACTACTTTTTACATCCACACTGTCAAAATTTATTAGGCTTTTCATTTTCTTTGTCTGTACAACATTTAAAAAAATACTTTCTGGTTTCTAGTACTGTGTTTTGCTTTGCTGAATAGCCATCCTGGCTTTATATTTTCCTTTTCCAAATCTTTTTTAGCAGATGATATGCACTGTTTCTGTATGGTATCCTTCAGAAATTTTCATGCTGCCAGGAAGGCTTATGTATGTTACGTATG
The DNA here is from genome assembly GCF_023055355.1 of Agelaius tricolor. Lineage (NCBI taxonomy): Eukaryota > Metazoa > Chordata > Aves > Passeriformes > Icteridae > Agelaius > Agelaius tricolor. Next base: position 51,801,433 of record NW_027269263.1, read on the forward strand.
TCTTCTGGTTGCAGACAAGGCTTTCTCTGTGCTCTGAAGTAAAGCACAGTGGTAGTACATTGTTTGGTCTTTGTTGGTCCTGTTGTCATGTTGAAACTACATATAAATTCACATCAGGTTTGGAGAATGGTACAGCTTTAAGCTTTGCACTGCACGACTTTCCCTGCATTTTGCACATAATTCACTGACAAGATTATTGAATATTTCAGTTGTTTTTGCAATTCTTTGAGGAAATATCACACTAGTTTGAATCCCCTTAGGTAGAAAAGGAGCTGAATTTAACAACTCCAGAGTATGGATGAATTTTCTAACAATCAAGCTGTTGTATAAAGATGTGTAACAATTCCCTCTCTTTAAAATGAATGATCTTTATTGAATTCTTTAAAAAAAAAAAATTGACATTTTTTCCGGGAAAGGATTGTGGGTGGAGTGTACCTGGGAAAAAGATACTTTTGTAAAGCCCTGACCCAATACCTCAAGTGTGAAAAGTGACACTGTTTCCCATGCACTTGTGTGTTCATTGTTTCCCCTCGGCTTGCTCTAAATGGCTTTGTGCTTGTTGCGGTAGCCAATAGCTACTTCAAAGAGCCATTCCAACTCCTCTCAGGACACTGAACGTGGACTTTAGGATGGACATTAAACTCTGGGTTCTGGATTAATTGATGAAATGCAGACACCTAAAAATGAGGAATTTTTTTCCCACCAATTTTAAAGGTTAAGTCTTAGACTGTTTAGTTTTAAACTCCACTTTAGTCAAGAAGTAATTGAAGGATATTGTTATCCCTGGGCAAACATTACTCAACTCCATTAAGAATATTTTTAACAAGTTTTCACACTCAGATGTTTTAATTTATGTAATGTGACTTCTATAGAATTTGAATCAGAATGGTGACAGTAAGTATTGTTTACCTTCCTCATTATTGTGATATATTTGGCATTGCTAATGGCAACAGTTAAATAAAAAATGGGTTTCTAAGATCTCAGAAATTCATATTAGGCCATATTAACTGGCTGTCATCTCCTGTCAAAGGTTCAGTCATAATATTTCAGGGAAATCTAGATCATCAACAACACAAGGAAGGCTTAGGCTGGACATTAGGAAATATTTTTTTACTGGGAGGGTGATAAAGCACTGGAACAGGTTTCCTAGACAGGTGTTGATCCCTCAAGCCTGACATTGTTCAAGAGTCATTTGGACAATGCTCTTAATATGCTTTAAATTTTCAGCCCTGAGTGGTCAAGCAGTTGGACTAGATGATCATTGTAGGCTCTTTTAAAGTTAAATATTCCATTCTATTCTGTTCTACTCCATTTTATTCTATTCTATTCTATTCTACTCTACAAACCTAAAAGCAAGTCTCTTTTTCCCACACCCTGTATTCCCAACTGTGAAATACAGAATTAAAATATGAAGGAAGTTTCTGACATTAAAGAGTCTGACAGAAAGAGGATGTGATTTAAAAGCTCCTGAAATATGCTGTCATTTTCAGCATATAGGTCCCTGAATTTATTTACTGTAGTTTACTGTACACCAAATTTTGGATAAGGCTATTACTGAGGATAGAATCTGCAATAAAGGTTTAATGGCTTTTGGATTTTAGGAAGTGCAGCAAAGTAATATCTTATTACTCTCATACTGTGTTTTTCTTCAGTGGCTTATTTCAGTCCAATCAACAATATAAAAATTCACATGTCCCAATATATTTGTGCCTCTGTTTATTGATATCTTCCTCTTTTCCAATCCTCTTGTTTTTATATTTTCATCTCTGTGAAAGTTTTTTTTTTTGAAACAGTTATTGGATACAGTGCTCTGAACTGTGAAATAAAATTTTATCTTCATTTGGTTTATGCTGCAGTATTTGTTTACTTTGAATTCAAGAGCCCTTTTTTGCAATATTCTAAAATCTATAAATGCAATGTTTCATTTAATTCAAAACGTATTAATGTCTTTTTTTTCAAAGATCAGTACAAAAATTTGTAATTAACTGAATACATTTCTTTGCAACTGAAGTAATCCACACTCTGTCCAAATAACATCTCCACTATTAAATACTTTTCCACTCTCAAATACTTTTCAAAGAGTGAAGAATAGGTTTCCCTGCTCTCTTTATTTTTAATAATATGAAGTATTCTCAACCTGTAAATAAGTAGTGCTTGAAATGGAAAGAAAGAGAACAGAACATTTACAAAGCATTATCCCTTTAGGAAGAGTGAAAATGAAATGCAGAGAATTTGAAGGAGCTGCTCCAAACCCAGCATCACAATTATGGCTGGAAAGCATAGTGCTCTGCCTCCTCAGTCTGCAGTACACTGACTCCTCCTGTCAGGAGAGGTAAATCCTGGCTCTTGCCTCCTGGTTATGAAGCAGTTCATAAGACATCAGAACTCTCTGAAATGACTACCCAGGGAAGAAGTTTGTCCGCTAATAATTTCAGTTTCGTTTCAGCAAGGCTAGCTGTGAATAAGGTCATTCATAGAGCCATAGAATCGTAGAATGTTCTGGCTTGGAAGGGACCTTAAAGATTACCTATTTCCAACCTCTACATCTGTATTTGTGTTGAGGAGACCTCCCCATCCAGCTGTTCAGCAGACAGACTCTGGCAGTGCCACCCACCCGTGCTCCCTCCTCAGCTCAGCCCTGCACTCACACGGTCACACCAGCTCTTCTCAGCCGGCCCAAAGCCCGGGTTCCTGAAGGTACCCAGATCCTCAAATAATTTAATCACAGAGCAATAACAAAATCACAGCTTGAGCTGGGTCCAAGGAGGGACTACTGAACAAAGGAAAACCTGGGCTTTTATACCCTGGCAGTCTAAGATGTGAAGGTCCGGAGTGCTCAGCTCCTGACGCGTCCCTGTGTCCCCTGGCTGGGCCGGTGCTCCGTGCCCGGGGCCCTTGGTGAAATAAATAGTGTAGTATACCCCATAAGTTTGGGAAAAGCACCATGGAGAATATGAACAATAGGAATGCTGAAACAGCAAAAGAAAATTCCTGTTTCCCTGTCCTCTGCCCTTAACCTATCTCTGTAACCCTATAAGGCAATGTCATGTTAACCCCTTACCATTGGTCAAGCTTGGATCCTTTCCAAACCTATAAAAGAAGCGTACTGTACCCCATTAGTTGGACGAAGAAGAGCAGAGACCCTTCACGGACCTCCTGGAATAAAGCCATCTCTGTGGAACAGCCTGCGCCTTCTCCTTCTCCTCTCTCTCCGTCTGCTGCAGCCTCAAGCCCGGGGCACCACTAGCTAGCAAGCAGAGCTGAAATCCTGAGAGCTTGCAATCACTCTAGAGCTGATAATCACCATGCTTGCTAGATGGTAGCCCTGCGGCCTTGGCATGAGCGAGCCAGCTTCGGGCACCCGGTCCCTACCCAGGGACTGAGCTCCTGAGCCCTATTGCTCTGCTTTATGATAAGGCCGATCAGAGGCTTTATTAAAATAGGCCAGGAGATCTTTCTTCTTTTTTAATGCTTTTATTAAAAATTAGCTCGGGTGGGGAGAACCCACAGGTCATGCACATGTCGTCGCTGCTCCCAGGAGTGGCACGGAAGAGGAGAAAGAGTGCAGCTGTGTCCACTGGTCTGCAGGCAGAGCTGGGGCTTCCATCTCCATGAGAGCATCAGGAGATCCCTGGGATTTTCGGTTTGGCATTCAGGGTCCCCTTTCTTGCCGACGTCTTTAGGTTAAGGTGAGAGGTAAAAAGGGTCTTAGCAGATACTGGATTCTGTTCCTCACATCTAGACATCACTTTGATCTCTTAATTCCATGGTGGCCCATTGTTTTTAGGGCTTTTTCTTGCTAGGTTTGGTGAGGGGTTTCTTCATTTGCAGACCCACCCCGATGTCACCTCCTCCTCACAGTCCCGGGTGCCATCTTCCAGGAAGCAGCAGGGTGATACTCGACAAAGGGGAATTTTAACCATCCACAACAGGTAATTGAAGAAAAACTATTAACAACAGGTGATTACAACATGAAATTATTAACAACAAATAGTTAGAACCCCAACTTGGCAGCAATTGGTTTAACTTGTGAACTTTGCAACCTTTAAAAAAATGGACAACTTTTCTACTCATAACACTTGGCCATGCTCAGGACCGCTCAGTGCCCCTCGCCTCGGGCTCCCCCGCCACAGCTCGACCTGCAGCCGGCACTGACGCTCCTTTGAGTCCCTGTGTCCTTGGTCTCTTAGTATTATGCTACCCAAAAGCATATTCCTTTTCAGTAGCTGTCTTTTATACTACTGAGCTTTTTTGATCCTCATCCTAACCCTCATCCTAACCTGCTGTTAAAGTCCATTTCCCTTGCAGGAGGGAGAAGAGCTTTCAGTGAAATTCTCAACACAGCGCATGGTCTCCTGTGCAGAGGGGTCTGGGGAATCTGGGACCCCACATCAACAACCCAATTAGCAGAGCTGCTCCACTGAGGCTATAGCATTTCTAATGGATTCAATGACCTTTATGCTATTAGTTTATTAATAACAAGAAAATCCTGCTTTCTGACCTCTCAAATGAACTGTCCTTCTGGTAGCTTGTCATTGCTACTTAAAAATGCAGTTTTCTTTCAATGGACACAATTGCTTGATAGCACTTAATAGACTCCTTTGTCAAGAAGTGAACAGTGACTATAATATTTCAAAATTGTTTCTGTGTTCAAAAGCAATGGATAAGAAGGGAATAAAATGGAAGAGAGACTTTCCCAACTGCTGGCCCATAGCTAGAGTTTACCTGTGCAGGAGAAAGAAATGTCTCTGAGTGCCTCTATTTATAGTCTTCTTTTGAATTCACTAAAGGACAGTCATACTACATCTAGGTAAAAATAAAAAAAAAAAAAGAAAACAAAACCCCAAACTAACTGTAGTATAGACTGGGCACACTTTTAAATATCAGTTCAAAAATGCAAAGTATTCTGGCTTAGTAATGCTCACCTTATGATTAAGCAAAAGTGGTGCAAATGTAGAAAATTGGCAGTAATGAATTTGCGTGTTTTCCAGTCCAGTGTCCCAAATATAACTGTATTATCACTCTGGCATTTCCTTCTACTGTAACCATGTAAGGGTGTTACCAAATTTTGTGACTGTTGTGTAATAAGAATATGCATTCTTTCTAAGCACAGATTACAATTTAGCTGGAAAATAGCTGGAATTTAATAATCCAGTGATGGAAATCTTGCACAATACAGGCAGGAAAAGTGACTGAAGAAGAAGAGAGGACATTTTGCCTGCAGAAAGGAATGACATGAGTAGCTGAGCTTCTATCATCAAGACAGCACTGAGCACAGTGAAAAGATACAAGAAAGGTATAATCAGAGAAAAGAACTATAATTTTCCAGAACAAGATGAGGATATTGAGACAGGACTATTTAACAAGACAAAGGAGCACTCCATCTCCGTGCCTGGTGTACACGTTCATGCACAGATATTATCTCCTTGGGAGATGGCTCCTCCTGCCAGATTGTTCCTGATGGGTGGGGAAGGGAAGGAGGCACCCTGTGACAGAGCAAACCTGCAACCCCCCTGCCACCAGATCGCAGCTTTGGGCAATGCCCACACCCATTGCTTGTCTCCTCACCCATTCCCATAGCCCCTTCTCTCAGAAGCAGAAAGATTCTCCCATGAAGTTAGCACAAAGTCTCATTTTCCCTTTTTTTGGACAGATCATCTAATCCTTGCCTATGCTGCTAAGCTATACCCAGCCCTGATAGGCTCCTGGCCTTGGAAATGCTGTGCCTGATCCATCTTCCTACTGTCTACCTACTTACTGTCTCTTTCCCTCTGGCATCTTCCATGCTGCCTGAAAAGATAGACTCCTCTCACTTACTGCAGAGTGAAAATATGTGGGGATGGTGATTTTAAGGAAGTCAGTGTGATTATGTAGAAGTGTCTTGTAGATTCTCCTCCAGAGCCATCTTAAAGTACCACTAAATTTAGTAGGTGTCATCCTGTGATAAGATGGTTTGTCAGGTTGGTTCTGATGCTTTTCTCTTAACAGGATGAACCTGGGGATTGTCTTGTGGTTTTAGTAGACAGTAAAGGAATAGAAATGCACTCACTGACAGATCTTTTAGGATAGGCTGGAGCATATACTGAAGAAAATTTCCAACACTGACCCTGACTACCAGAACAGTGATAGCATTACAAATGAGTTAATGTTTGTGGGCAATATTACCAAATCAGAGCTCTTTGCCATTATACAGTGGCTCCTAATGTAAATAAGGAGCTGTTGATAATAGCTAGCTACTCCTAATGCAATTGCAAAAGGTGGGTTAAAGATGAAAAAAGTGCAACAAGAAACGTGTTCTGGGAATGATTTTAGAGGGGAAAAAATCATTATTTTTAATACTGAGTTAATTTTCAGCCACAAAATCATAGTAAAATTTCAGACAGCAAGTCAGTTATAGGACTCTGAAAACACACATTGGAAAAAGATGATGTATAGAGTGGTCCTGTACAAGATTTTTTTTTGCTGCGAAAGGGTAGGAATGCAGACTGGAGGGCGTAGAAGCTTGAATGAAGTCAATCAAATCACAAATGAGATTCTCCAGTAATTTCTCATTCTACAAACATACATTTCTCATCCTACTTAAAAAGTAGATCATACCTGTTACTGTAAGTTTTCTGTTTTACTGTTTGAGTAAAGAAAAAATAGCAAAGTGGTTTGTCGTATGACTCTTGGAATTAGATGAATTTTGAATTATCTTCCCTGTTTTTCAGCCTATATCCAATGATTTCCATGTTCTAATTGTGAGCTCTGTTTTTTGACAATTTTACATCTTCTCTCAAGGTTTGTTACTGCCATTCCTTTTTTATCTGAGTTGGAAGGGCTGTTATATAAGATTCCAGTTTCTAAAGCTCTTTATGTGTCAGCACAGCTAGTACTTCTGTCTTTTTTTTTTCATGATTGACAGAAAGAAAAAAGATTCTTGATTAACTGTATTCCAATTCCTTATGAAGATTTTTTTTGCTTTTCTCCCTGTAGTAGCACCAAAATATTTTTCTGTCAAATTACATGCCAAAGACTATCCAATTAAGTCTAGATGCTAGAGATAAAATTCAGCACTAATGTGACTGCATTGTGCTGTCATTTTTCACTCCTTACTGTGGTATAAGGATTAGATTGTTCCCTATAAATGTAGCTAAATCTCAAAAGATCTGTTGGAAGAACTTGGCTAGAGACAATCCATTCCAGTATTTATTTAATGTTCACTGTGCTAAAGTGAGTTTTACAAACACAATCTTCAGAAGGCCCAGATGAGTCAGACTGGTAAAAGGTGTATGGAATTGATCTGTCATAAAAATGAAACATCCAGTAGTGTGTGCACAGTGCACTGCAAATAGCTGGCTCCCAAAAAACCCCTTTAGATCTTCAGTTCACAGACTGTTCTTTATGCACCCATTCCTGTCTTTTCATATCTCACTACTTTTCCTTATTGTCAATGACAATGATTGAAATGGGAAAGCAGAATGATAAGTGCTAGGTGAAAAGCTTGAGTGATAATAATTTTGAAGAGAAACAGAATCAATATGCTGGATTCTGCCATATCTTTTCATACAGAATTAATAAGTGTCCTAACATTTTAAGATGAGAGGCAGAGACTAGTTTCTGGTAGACCCAGCTCTCTGTTCTTTGCTGTCTCTTTCAGTCCCCCACCTACCAGAATCATTCCACCACTGTTCCACCTGGCCCTTACTCTCCAGTTACCTGCAATATCCTTGAACCATTAGATGTGCTAGTAAACCACATTTTCTTTCACTGAAATTTTCTGCTGAATCTAACCCATGCCCATCTTAAGCCTGGAGACTTTCATCTGCATACCCAGTATTGAAAGATGCTTTATTCCTTCAGTGAAACCTTTCCTATTGCACTGCAGTCCTTCTGTGACCTGCCTGTGTCAGCCAGCCATCTATCTGGCTTTCCTAGAGGAGGCTGAAAATCTCTTCTTTCCCTCAGGTTACACTCTCTGCTTAACTCATTGTCACTGTATTTATTGCAAGGTCAGAAATAGCAGAAACAACTTGGAAAAGACTGCAACTTGCAGGAAACTCAATATTCAGCTTCTCTGGGATTAATGGAGTTCCATGGAAAACATCTCCCTGTCACAGTCTATACATCTGGAGAAAATGCATGGAAGCAGTGAAATATTCTGAGATTTGTCTGGTAAAATGACACCAAATCCATTGCTGATCCTTCAGGTTATTGTCCTTCAGCCACATTGCCATGTGTTTGCAGTGCATCTGCCATGGCAAGGTTTCAATGATGCTGAAGCTCCCTTGCTCCTTGCACTGGGCTCAGTCCTTACATTTAATTGCTGGGGAACATATCAAATTATCTAAGTTTTTCATCTGGTGAACTAAATAGGTTCAGCTTGTAGCAAAGACTGCATTTATTTTTATGCATTTTCTTGCCTTTTCTTCTCCCCACAATGTCCTTGAGGGGTATGCAAATTCAAAGTCTGGGGCACGATGCAAAGCAAATATTCTATCTTTACATTAACAAAATGTAGATGAGCATTTAAAATATGGGCAAATGTAATTCAAATTAAAGTGTAGCCTTTAGATTTCTGCTCTTTTCTTATCAAGAAAGTCAAAGAATTAATTTTATTCTGCAAGGTAGCTATGTTTTAAAAATTGGCCCAAATTAATTTTTTCATATAATATGAATTCTACTGAATTTAATCCTATAAGCTTTCCCATTTGGTTAGAAGGACAAAGTCTCATGGTCAGAATTATTTTAGGACAGGTGTTATTCTTACAGAACTGCATGTTTAATGTCTTTCACTGGTAAGAGACTGCTTTTTTTCTTGGTAACCACATTTTCATAGCTCATGCTCTGTTGCACGATATATATTCCAGTGTTAGCTTATTGTATTTACCATAAATTCTTGTCTTGACTTAAAATCTTCTTTCCAAATACAATGTTTGCCTGTCTCACTGCTAGTTCTAGTTGACTGTGAACCTTGATTCCTCATTCCCCTGATGAACAGTATTCACGTGTGCAGCTTCACTGGAACCAGTGTGAGGGCACACAAATTGCAAAATATTGAATGCTTTCAGGGAATAATATTCTAAAAAGAAAAGGAAGACTTCTTTCTCTTCCAAACTTGATTCCAAATGGAATATAATTGAGAGGAAAATGCTGAAGATAGGTGAATAAAATTCTTCACTCATTGCACCCAAATCTGGTTGGGCTGTCTCATCGTTGAGTTTAAGCCTTTGCATTATATTGTGGCCCAAGGGCATTATTGAAATCCCATTGCCACAGGAAGACAATTTCTTTTTTTTTTTAAGTATCTCTGAGATATGTGAGATACTTTCAATTTGGTTTGCAATTAAACCAAAACCTATTGCTAGTGAATATTATTATTACCTATTTTATTCCACTATAAGAATTCCACACTGAAGGTTGCAGATAGGAATCCATTCAGAGAGGTTATTCTGATTTCTTTTCACTTGAATTGATTCATCAATTTAAGTTCATGTGTTTTCCCATTGATAGAGAGTCTGCTGTGGTAGTTCTGGTTTTACTTTCCATTTGAGTGTATCTTGTAATCTAGCAGAAATTTTACTAAAAGTTTGACTTTGAGATTAGTTCAGGTGTGGTATTCATTGAACACATTTAATCTTCTAAATTATCTGATACTGATCTGCAAAAGGAGAAGCTTATGTCTTTTGATGGAAATTTATTTATTTCATTTTTAGAAAATGAAAATATTAATACTTATAATATTTAGAATTTATAATATTTTAAAAATATTTAAAAAATTTAAATTGATTATGACCCTCATCCTATAATACTGTTGACCAATTTCTCCCCTTCTTTAAGGGACAGGACATTATCTCGATAATTTTTGCATTATTAAGCTTCAAAATAAACTTTGTCATTGCTAAGCACTGCTTCTTGCTAGTATAAAATATTTATTTAACACCTCATATAGAATAACTGCTTTTGTTCACAGACCAAGATTTAGTGCTGGTTTCAAAAGATGCTAACATATTTTAAAAAAAATACTTACCCTTCACGAACCCCTTCACTTTGCTTACAGGAACAATGTGTTTGCTTCAAGTTAAAAAACACAAGGGGGCAGTTTAGTATAACAAACCAACATTAGCATAGCAACAGATACCAAAAAGTTCCGTGTTAGAAAAGCAGCTTTTGTGAATCTTCAAATTAGGGTTGCATAGATGCAGAGATTACCATTAGCACTCAGAGACTTCTGGTCCAGACTTAAAGACAAGAACTCTAATAACACAGAATGTGTTTTAATATGGAACAGGCCTTTAGTCAGTGAAGGCAAAAGAGGAAAGAAAGAGTTCATGTCAGCTGAACATGTTGGAAGGAATTATCTCAAACATATTTTACCTTAATTCAAGAATTTACATACATCAGTTTCCAGAATGGGTTAGACTATTTCTCAGTTAACAGTTTTAATGTGATAAGGATTAGCACAGCCAGCTGCAGCATAGCACTGGGATAGAGTTAAACTGGGTTTGTTTATAATTTACTGTGTTTCCTGAAGAAAGTCTAAACCAAGATTTTGCAACAGATTAAACTGATTTACTGAAGATGGAGTGTTATGAATAAGGGCTTTGCAAAAAATGACTAATGCACCAGTTGAAACTTTCATCTTGCTATAAATACAATGAAAAAAATCTTCTCTTTTTCTGTGGAAACCTCAACTTTCTTTTTGTTGCACGTTCTAACTACTTAGTCAGGAGCAGTCCAGAGTGATTCACAATTCAGCGAAAGCTTGCAGAGAGCTTGCAGTGCGCCCTTGCTTTGAGATAATTTCAAGTGTACAGGAAAGGTAAAACCTACAGGAAGGATGACTCTTGGTAAATTGAGATAGGAATTTTAACATAGTAAAGTATGTGTCAGGCTTGCCTTATTGCCTTATGTCCAAATCACCCTCCAGTCTGTTGGAAGAATTAAAGGAAGCACGAATGCCCATGAGGAGTTTGGACCCACCTGATCAATAGCCATTGTCACATCTCCTGTTGCAGAGCTTTAGGACCAGGGGGCTGTAGCACCAGAGGAGGACCTACACAACTTTTGTGCCCCCAGGCTGGGCTGGCTTCAGCTCTGTGTTCTTTTTGTGAATGCTTCCACTGAACCAATCTGTACTACCAGCCACTGCTTAGAAATTGTGGCAGAGGCACAGCTGGAAACCTGAATTCTTCGTCTGCTTAACAGGTGGTTCTTGCATGCTGGGAGGAGAAATCCTGAACTAACTTCAGGCACAACTCTGCACAATCAGGTTAGAAGATTGGCTGAAGGTGAAAAAGTTGACCATTACCTTGTTTTCTATGATCTGAGAGATGGTTGCTGTGGTTGGATTGCACTTCTGTAGCAGGAAGCTTCTCCCCCTTTCTGAGGAGAGTGGCTTAAAGGCATTGGGTTCTGTGTGAGGCAATGGAGCTGGTGTTACACAAAGACAGCTCTCTGTTTGAACCCATCACAGTGTGACTGCATTGTTTGCACCATTTTCTGCTGTTCCCTGTAATCTTTCAAAATTACTTAGAAAACACTTTTATAACCTCACCATGGGAATTTTATCGACTAGATTTTTTTCTCTTGTTGATTATAGACTGCACAGAGCACCGTACACATATGCACAATGGACCTCTCCCATTCTTAAATATTTATTATATCAAGTGTGACACTAGATTGAATATCAAACCATGATTCTTTTTTCTCAGTTTTGCAATCTAGGTTGCTACCTGATGATTTTGTCAAGGATTAATTTAGTAGCAATCTGTGCTGTAGTGTCACTATTGTGCAGTAAAATATTTTAAAATAAACATTTAGATTAGTGTTATATTTAGATAGGATTAGAATATTCGTCAGTAATATAAAAGCATATGACTCCTATGCACTGTGGACTTCTGTCAGATTTAATGGTCATAGGGGTCTCAATCTCATATATTTATTTCCTGACTGGTCTAATCAGATTTTCCAGTTGGAAAGTTGAACCATCTCTGCATGGCATCTTGCAAAACAGGTGAAGTATCTGTCAAATAAATTAATAAAACAAAACTGAAATGAATTTGATAGCCAGGAACAACAGGGAGTTTTTGTCAGTTACAGGGTAGTTTCACTGCACTTGGATAATTTTATTTTATACCTAAGAATGGGGGGAATATTAATAATGTTCAGTGTGGTAGTTTTTATATTTCTTTCAAAGGATAAAGTTCTCTTCACATTTGCTACCACCTACTCATGGCTTATTCACTATCTGACAGTTGAGCAATTGTTATAAACCATTTCCATCTGTGATTTACTTTATGTTTTCTATTGCAGGCGACGGTTAATGTATCTTGTCTGCTGCTATGAAATTAAAAAAATGGTCTGAAAAGGATAAGAACAAACACTTGCAAAAACACAGATAAAAAAAAGATTTTATGTTTTCAGAATTCATGTTCTTTGGAAACCTCTCAAACCACAATGTAATCATTGTTAGGATGCTTAAAGTATCTTCATTTTTAAAAAAAAGGAAGTGAGGATAGGCTAACACTACTTGAGAATTTCTATGGTAAATTCCTGCAGCTACAAAAGTGATGCAGTATAGACATGAAAGAAAGATTTGATGTTACTGATTTCCACAGACTTTTAAAGTTTACTCTGTGTTTCCCTCCAGACCTCTTCCAGCTGAAATCTTCTGACATCAGAAGAGTTATATCATAAGAAAGCTGTTTCACCTGAGGTGAGCAGCAGAACCTTAAACTAATAAAACTTGATCACCACTAGAAGGACAAAGATATAGCAAGCAAGGCTAGGGTAGGTAGTGCTAATTCAGAAGACATCTGTAGACTAGAACTTTGCATTTGAAAATGGTACAGATCAGGAGGTCATATATCCAGCTCAAAGAGAGGGGAAAGTAGGGAACAACCATACTGTGTTTGGAAAAATCACATGTGTTTTCTAAATTTAATGCCTACCAGAAAACATGCAAGTGTTATCTTCATTTCCTAATGTACTGTCTTTGAAAGAGGATGAAATATCTGTGCAACTGTTTCACTTTCTAATGTACACAGTTTGCTAATGTTAAGAATTATTTTTACCTGTCCCTCAGCTAGTTAATCAGATGAATTTTCTAATGCAAAAGGCATTTTTTTTATTTCACTATGAAAACTTCAAATGTTCATGAAGGTATAGCTTGTTCATAGCCAGGTGTGTCAATAATCACTGCAGTTTAAATCAGTGATTGCTGAATAATAGGTACAATAGAAAATAACACTGCCTGCTATTTGGACAGATAATCTATGGTGAGAAAACAGTTTCAGATGGTGATGATAGGAATTGTCTGCTCTACATGCAGATACTGGGAGTGTATATAGGAATTGTTAGTCTATACTGATCCATGATATTTACTGGTTTTAGGTATTTCCATGCTTAAGCACCTAGCTTAACTAAAATCTTACAAAGAATATTTTTTTGTGGAAATTCCTTAGCTCTGTACACCGTGAAATGGCTAATGTAGTTGAACACTCTGTAGCTTGTAGTGAGTAAACACTTAGGAACAAATGTATCATTTGCAGCCTTGCAAAACTCACACTGTCCTTAAGCCACTTTTTCCTCTTTCTTCCTTTACCTGTTCATATATATTATAGGTGATTTTAGATAATTGTGTAAATTATTCCAGAAAACTTTAACAAATGGGAAATTGTGGTTTAGTTGTGTTTTTCTGAGGGAGACTGATTAAGAATTTTGTCAAGACATGTTGAAGTAAAGTCTATAGAAAAGGCTACTGAAGAATTAAAAGGATTATTCACAATATTTACTAGATATAAATGGTCTTTTTGCCCTAGAACATAATCTAGGTCCTAGATTACTAGATAATTCTGGGCAGTTGCCACAGACATTGACAAGAATTTTGGGTGTTCAGCATGTCACAGTAGGTCCACAACATATGTTTAGATTCTGCCCTGATCTTCAGTTTTTGGTGACATGCTTAGTTTTAATATTTGCTCATCATTTCATCCCTTCCATCTCAGATTTTCATATTCCTCTAACTAAAGCCTCAGTCATAGTCCCTCAGTTTGATGAATAACTCCATTTCTCTCATTACTGAACATACAGTAATAAATAAAACTGCCCAAATAGCAGTTCATTTCTGGAATGCAGAATGTTGTCCTGGTATTATCCAAATGTCCTCCTAACAAGATAAATTTGCTGTGCAACCTTCCATGTCTTGTATATACCATTATGTCTTCAGAGGGTCGTGTTCTCAATGTTTCTCTTTAATACATTTTGTCAGCATTCATATATGAGAAGAGGGGAAATGAGAAACTCTTTCCAATAAGACTGAAAACTGCTGCCCTATTTCTTATTTTATGATTTGGTAGGTAAAAATAATTTTGCAAGGAAGGCATTCAAGAGTGTTGTTTATCCCAGTTTCTGTTCCATTTCATAACCATGTCAGAAAGGGACAAATATGTATTCTGTACATATAAATCTTTGTCTCTTCCCCCACCTTTATTCAATACATTTGTGCTATTTATTTTGTAAGTGGCTTTAAAGAAGTGAATTACTTTCTTTGGAGCTTTGGCCTCTTAAACTATGATAATATTTCTTTAATTTTGGAAGTGTTTATGTAGGAGGTGGAGTAAGACTGCTTTCCTGAGCATATTTCCATCATTATTTAAAAATTATAGTAGGGAGTATCACACCTTTGAGATATCCAAAACAAGTAGCTACTCAGGCATTGGAATGACAAAGGGATGGTGCTCTGGCTGAGATGCTCTCCAGCCTGCAACTAAAGAGCCATAAAACACTGCAGAAAAGAGCTGGCTTAGATTGCACATTTATACAGAGTTCTAGCAGAATGAAGGGAGCTTCCAGGACTTATTGAAAAACAGAAGCAAAATAAGACTACAGCATCAGTTATTTACAACTTGCCATTAACAAAGATCCTTAATTTATTCAGTGTTATGGACATCAAAGCATACACTGCACTTTGTTAAGTTTTGTCTCATGTAAGACAAAACATGAGGCTGCTGTGCTTCAGCCATGTCTATTTGCAATACACTGAAAGAAAATGGTTGTAAAGAGGTAACTTACAGATAAGTAATGACAAATGGATGAGCTCCTTAGTCACAGTTAGACTGGCATGTCTGTCTACATCACACTCTGTCATTATTTGCATTTTGCAGATACATAATGTAAGTTTGAAGGTTCAGTGTTTACACAGACACTCCTCTTGTGAAGGAGACATACTTTATGCAAATCACTAGAAAATTATGTCCTGTCTTTATTAATGACTTAAAGCTACAACACTTCTGATTAGGCACATATCTCTGCCATTGTTAATTCATGGTCATAATGAAGTATATTTGAAACAGATATATAAACTATAAAAATCACCATGCTTTAACAGGCAATAATTTGCGTCCTGTTTCCAGCAACTCTCTGTGTACAGAGGTGTTGAGTGCAATCAGCTTCATATGTTGATTACTCTGAAGTAACATGCTGTAGGATTTTTTCATGAAGTACATTAAGCCAAGACTGGCTGAAGCACTGGACTCAAGATTTATATTTTTCAGGCCTATGGAATTCAGCTGAAAGGGTCGCCTTAGTGAATTCAGGAAGACCTTTTTAATCTCTTTCCACTAGTATCTCTTTCCAGCAAGAAAGCTGCAATTCTTCAAAGCTACTTAGTTCAGTAGCTCTTACTGGTGTGAGCTGGGAATTTAAAAACCCTGAGAACAGGAGAATTTATCTTCTAAACAACATTGCCTCCTGCCTCCCTAGCAGACCATTAACCACAGAAACCTGGACACACTTTTCTAAGTTCAGACAAAGCAAAATTCAGCTGTGATGTGGAGCAGGATGGTGTCTTCAAGCCATAAGGACACCACTGTGTTGTGTCTGGGGAAATGCAACTCTGCCAATATTGTACTTAGGGAAGATTGCCTGTACCTTAAGTAATGCTGGCAGAAATCCATTTCAGGTAAAAATTTCCAGTTTGGAAGGTCCTGTTTGAGTTTTGTGAGCTATTCAAAATGCCTGTAAACAATTCATCTTACAGGAAAATTCTTCAGGAATCTACAGCAGTTATAATTAGATTATATTCAGTGTAGTGCTTAGTAATGCTTGATAATGCTTGATTGAAGGCATTTTTCTGAATTTCCCAGTTGTGAGAGATTAATTGTTCTCTAGGTTCTTATCACATTAATTTAGTTGGGCCTTTTGAAGTCACAAGGAAGAAGGTATAAGAAAAGATCAAAAGACCTCTGAAAGCATCAAGTAATGTGTTTAGCACGTCAAATTATGGTGCACACGTTTTTTATTCTCTATTTAGTTTTAAAAATGCATCTGAAATGAGTAGGAGTTTTCAGAGTTAGGAATTTAATTTGACATTTGAAACTAGAAGTCTTTCCCCACAGCTGAGAGAGAGAAGGAAAAGAGAGCATGTGAATCAATCTACCTGTGCTCTGTATGTCTTGTAAATGTGAATCTTTCCACTGACCCAATGACACTTCACTGTAAGACCCCTAAATCAAGCACCTTTCCTTTCATTCGGAGGTCATAGCTGAAAGAGAAAGGGGAATAAGAGAAAGGAAGAGTGAAACTCAGGTCCTTGGAAAGAACTAAAAGTCCTCGTGGTGTAACAAGGGCTAAGCTTGCATTCTCTATGTATTATTTACAGGAGAATTTGTCCAGTTCTGGTAGGAGCAGTTTTTCCCAGAGACAATCCTACGTAGTGGCTGTGCTAAAATACATTTTGCCTCTGAAACAGTCATGTATTGCATTACAATGCATGCTTCCAGAGAACCTCTGTGATAATTTAATTTTTACATGTCTACAGTCAAGTGGTTCATGTCCTTAGTTCTGTTGGTCAAGGAGGATTGTTCTTTTCAGTAAACATTTAATAATGGCTGTTAGTACTCTGAGGCATTTTTTTCCCTACTGTTCTGTGGATATTCTCAGTTCAGTCGAAGGAAGAACAGAGATAATTTCTCCAAGGCTGAGCCTGGGAATCTTAGACAAAAGAATTAAAACAATTATTATCTAACTTTCTGTAACTATTGTTTATAGTTATGGTTCTCCACAGCATGCTATTCATAGTCACCAATAATGTGAGATGTTTCTACATTGAGACCACTCAGGTCCCAGCTTAGCGAGTGAGACGTTGAAGTTCTTAGAGAAGAAGTTCACAACTTCTTGCTAATAAAGGAATTGCTCTTTTGCCTTCTGATCCACATGAAGACTGGAGTCTTTCCATCTCTGACTCAACAGCATCACTGTTCAGTGACCAAAGGAAGAAGTTCTTCCCCACAAATCATCCGAGAGGACAGTGTCCAGTCTTGGCTTCCCTTAATATGCCAGTTTATAAACTGTGGTATTCCAGCAGATGTTTTGTGGGTCCAGCATGCAACAAGGTGCTCCTAACAACAGAAGCATGATACCTACTCAGGTTCGGCTAAGTCCAGTCAACAGTCTTGCATAATAATGCCTTTGGGTTTATTTTTGAACATTCACCTCTAAAATTAGTGTGAAACCCTTCCCCCACCCCTTATTTTCAGTTTGAATTTAATTTAATTTCATATCACTCTGTGTCAGCAAATTGCCTGGATTGGCATCATCACTTGCTGTGACTCAGTTTCCGTGCAC
This sequence comes from Agelaius tricolor, assembly GCF_023055355.1. Taxonomy (NCBI): domain Eukaryota; kingdom Metazoa; phylum Chordata; class Aves; order Passeriformes; family Icteridae; genus Agelaius; species Agelaius tricolor. The sequence continues at coordinate 51,819,040 of NW_027269263.1, forward strand.
AGCTGTGTCAGGTGGATCTCTGTAACCCTTGGCAAGTGGCTCTGGGACCTTGCAGAGTGTGCCCTGTGGCCACTCTGGCTTCTTGGCTCTGGATTGCCTCTCTGCCCTGCTCCCTGATTTTCCCTAGAAGCCTGGTGACAATTACAGAGAAAGAAACAGTTTTTGACACCGAGAAAAAAAAAAAAAAACAAACCATAACGAATTTTTTATTTTCATAGTCATGAGCACTTTTTGATCCTTAGGGGGATGTAAATGAAGTGTTTCTATCACTACATGTGAAAGTTTCTATCACTACAGGTGAGAATATGCTGAATAAAAATTTGTATATTGTATTACAAACACAAAGGCTGAAATTTGGTATTAGTTTCCTTTAAGTAAAATTCCTGTAAGTATTGATTTGTTCCACATAAATTTCCCAAATTTAATTTTATATTTATAATTCAGAATAAAACCAGTGGCATAAACCTTAGATAAATCATAATTTAAAGAAATAACATCTTTAGTGTGCTTTAATAGTGTGGTGTTAAAAATAATATCTTAATGGACAGTGTTATGACTATCATGCAATGGTTTTATTCATTAAGTTTTGTCATGAAACATAAACTGTAAATCTCATCCTATGTACAAGCTCAGTTTGGGATTTTCAGATAATTAGGTAAGGAGGTGGAAAAAATATACAGACGTGATATCAGATAAAAACCATTTTAATTTAGGGAGGGGTCAGTAACACCAGATAAGAGACTACTTCTATGGAAAAGATTTAATTTCCACTCATGCCAAGTCTCAGAGCTTAGCAGGAAGAGCAGAGTCAAATTGCTTCACCTTGCAGATTCCAATGTCTCTAATTCACTCTTTAATTCTTGATTCTTTCAGTAGTGTTTCTTAATTTTCCAGTTTATAAATTTGTTAGTAACCAAGACTCAACCTATACACATGCAATGGAAACAGAATTTTAGTGCAACAAAGCTGAAAAAGTTTACATATCTGGCCTTCAAATTATACATTATTTTAACACATAGTTTCTTTTCAAATTTCTAACACTTTTAAATATTAAAAGAACTGTAAAAACTTGTCACTTTTTGATAAAAAAAGATTAACTAAATAACATTTTTTTTCCTTTTAAGTCACAAAAAATTAAGACGTTAAAAATGAAGACTTCAAAATAAAGAGTCATTGTGTTTATAGTAGATGTTCTCAGGAATGTTCTTATGTCCCCTAGAGAGAGCAATAATCAGTTTTAAAAACAATAGGTTCAGTGAGAGTGCATTTATGTGTATTAATGTAATTCATACCCAAGAGAGTAAGGAATTGCAAAGCAAAGGATTTTTTTCCAATAAAGTTTCTGATATTCTGAGTTCCTCACTTGGAATCTTTGAGGAGAAACCTGGAATGAAACTCGATTTAAAATATAAATTTAAATAATGTATTATTAAGCTAAACTGACAATTTTGGCCCAAATTGGGGTCTGGAAAAAAGGTCACCGCTCACTGTGACACTTTTGCATGAGGATTTCAATTATAGCTATGCATTTTGAAGGCTGTTTAACTGGAAAAATTCTCTTGAAAAGACTCAAAAGTACTTTTCTGGGTGTAAGTGGAGAACTGAAATCTTAACAGTATATACAAGTGTGATTTTTATCAGTCTCAGTACTTTGATTTCCCAAAAGTCACAGCATTTAGTTTGCTTCATGACTGAAGCATCTAACAGAATGCCAGAGAGATGATAGTTTTATGTCTCAGCAGTGGTGAAAGCAATTAGTTATGGTTCTGTGTGATGTTTCTTAGATGGATCACAAGATCATGAAACATAACTTTCATGGCTAATAAGGACTTGCAGCTCTGCTATCATGATGGCTCACACATTATTGTCTCTCTTGGTTGTGTGGTGTCAACACTTCATGTCCAGGAGTACTTAATTAATAAGTTACATGTAATATGTGTTTTGGAAGTATTGTCTTATCCCAAAGAGCAGGATACTGCACTAACAAATTCTTACACATCACAACAGTCATATCTTCAACCAAAAGCTTTTCTGTACCTGGGCACTTGAACTCACAAGTATGATAATGTCCTTGTCCCACCTCCTCATGACCTACACCTAAATCACTGTGTCTTACTGCATTGTTATTGAACATCACTGACATGGCTAATTTAAAAGCCACAAACTGATCATTGGTTTCCCTATATCCTTTTGTTAGAGACTATTCATGAATGACTTTTCTGCTTTTTCAGGTCATAGTTTATTTATGAGAACAATTGATTTAGCAATACATAGAAGCATCAAACTTTAAATAGATTACACAGTTCATGCTTCATAAATCATTGGTCACGCATTCTTAACTTTCACAGGAAGCCCAACTTTGTATTTTCCTCTCACAACAGTGGATGACCCTTTCATAATTACATTAAAACTCAATTAGTTTTTGTAGATTAACTATAGACAAATTTTAAATGTGAAATTGTATTTACAAAGTATTTTCCTTAACATTCTTGAAATGAAGCGTATCAGCAGCATTTCACACTAAGAAACACTACTATTTTTACAGCAGTATTGCTTTCATAACAGTACTGTGTATTCTGCAAAGTGTTTGTATACTTCACATTTTATCTGTTGTGGATGATGTAGTGAAAGTGATATGTTATATATTTATTCACACTTCATTTTGGAGCTGACAATTGTAGCATATACTTCTCTTCTCATACTTTACCAATTACCTTAACCCTGACCTGCATGAATGTAATTTTCTGCATTAATGAGAAGTAGCTGTCTCTGGGAAGAGCCTGAGCTGAGTAAACACTGTCAGCTGTGTCAAATGGTGGTGATAAACAGATTTCACTCTTTATTTATGGCTGCCAGTGCTGATGGAGGAATTCAAACTTATTCAAATGTCTGTTTATTTGTAAGCCAAGGACTACTGTGAAGTCCTGAAGACTAAGGAAGCATGCCTTCTAAAAATATTTTGGGGTTATATTATTACACAGTTGCATGAATTTTGTGTTCTGGGAAGTCTACAGCTCTTATGCTGCCATTTCTGGTTTGAATGGGGAACAAAAATTTAGAAGTACACATATGAGCTTAACAAGCATCTGAAGCTATACTTCATTCAGAAATTAAAATTAATCATTTAGTCAACACTCAAAACATCTGCACCAATTTTTATTCCCAAAATTATAATTGAAAACTTAAAGTGTTTATAACTCCTCACAGAACAGAAGTTCTGATACTTTTCCCCATTTATAGGCATTTAAATGTTGAGAAGAAGAGCCTGTGAAAGAAAAGGAGACATAGCCAATGGTGATCCCCTAGGAGTTCTCCATCTTCTTTAGGCTTTCAAGAACCTGTAAACTCCAGGCAAGTTACCACCAAACATACATATAACCTGTGGGAGAACCAGAGAGATCAGTTTAAAATAGAAAAAATAAGGTACTTTACAGAATGGCTAGTGAATTTATGGAATGTGATGTGAAGGCAGATGACAGTAGATGCTTTAAAAATTGACAAATTCACAATATTATTAAATGCATAGTGTGAATTAGACCCCTCCCTAACATCAGGGATGTAATATCTAACATCCCTTTTGTTCACCTTGGTGGTGTTTGCACCCAACACCACTTACAGAAAAATAACTGAGTACTAAGATACTGTTTTCTGACATGCATGCAGAAAGATTTTTTATGTAATACTTATTTATTCATATTACTTCATGCTGAGCAATGTTCAAATACTTCAACTCCAGAAGAAGTCTATATGAAAATTTCCTTCTGGTCCTTTGATAGTAAAGTTGCTAGCCAGTGTAGGATTTGTCTTAAGTCTGCTTGGATATTTTGTAATTTTCCTATTGATTAGGAATTATAAAGAAAGGTCAAATTTCTAATGAGCGAAACAGGCTATGTTAAGTTTGGGCTACGTGTGAAATATTGGAACAGCACTTTCATGCATGTTCCTATGCAAAGTTTTCAGGAAAACATTGTCTAAAAAGAAGGTATCCTGGGAAATCAACAAAAAATGTTTGGATAATTTGGCTCAAATTTGGCTGTATCTAGCCTGACTAAACATCTTGAATATTTCTGTCAATTCCTTTTAAAATACCTGGAGAAAATATTTTAAAGTAACAGCAATTTCAGATTATAAATTGAGTGTTTTTCTATTTGGTTTCCTATTCCCCCTCCTTGATTTAACTTCAGCTTTAGAACTGCACTATTGCTCCTCTAATTAGGGTGCAGATAAACAGCTTCAGTGGAAAAGTTGGAAGTTTCTCCCAGACAGGCTGCTTTAGTGATTGTATCATCTCTGCTTGAAAAGTGGAAGCTGTGACTTTGAATTGCTGTAGTCCAAAGTGGGCATAGACCTGAGCCATTTTTGATTTCTTTGACATTCTGTGGTGGATCAGAAAGATGATCAACAACTGCATCTCAACATCTATTGACACTGGCATTATCTTAAAAAGTATCTAAAATATGAAATGTTGAGACTTCTGAAGATGGCAGAAATGCTTATGCACACAGAAGAAGATCAGATTTGTTTTGGTGCTGAGTGTTTTCACTGACAATCTCTTTGTGTTCTTACCTGTGTGATGGGAACTCTGATCCACCTCTGGGAACTCTGATCCACTTCCTGTTGTCTGCATGTATTAGGAGGCTTATGCAGCCTCTCTGGGGTTGTATTAATGCTGGAAGCTGCATGATGCTTGAAAAGTGGATTAGCTTTAAAAATCAGATTTTAAAATAATTTTTTTTCTGATATACTCATTAGTTAGTTAATATTTAGGGTATCTGCCTTTAGATATAAAGCTCTTACTGTAGCCAGTGGTGATACTGTAGCTGAAATTCTTAGGACTCACAATGATTGAAACTCTTGGGGGTTGTCTCTTTAGGTTGTATGTCTAAAGAAGGTATACTAACATTCAAACCTCTTGAGAATATTTTAAACAACTGTATAATTATTGTTAGCTTTGGCTCTAATTATTTTCCTCTGTTAAGCTTCTGAAATATCTTGACTTGGTTACTTAACAAATCTAAAGCAGCAGGCAGATGGGTTTTCATCTATTGTTAAATTTCAGGGGCATACTAGTGCTAATTATTTTGAAATGGATTCCTAGGATATTATGCATTATTTCAATGAATAATGCAGGACTGGCAATTTATTGGCAGAACATTCACAGGAGTGCCATAAATCTAGAAATAACATAAAAGCAGAGTGGATACATATTTTAAAAGCACAGCTTGGGGAATCACATTTGGGCAATGCTACAAACCTTCTTATGAGGGTGCATATTTTTAAATATAATCAAATCAAGAGATTGTCAGTGAGAGACTGAAGTTTATTCTACTTATTATTATGACAGCTAAGAGACAGTTATTGAAATTGAATATTATACACTAGATCCTGTGCAAACTCATGAGGTAGAATCTGTACTGTCAAGAACTTGCAAGCCAAATATAATCCCATATATAATATCACCTGCATACAGTCACACACAGGTGAGAAGTAGCAAGAATAAGTACAAGAAGTGACCTCATTCACAGCTGAGGTCATAGCCTGTATTTTCCAGGCAGCAGCAGCCCATGGTTTTTGTAAGCATGTCTTCAAAGGAAAGAGTGAGGAAAATGGTAACAGCTAATAAGATAGCTCTGTAGCTGCTCAAAGTGAGCCCTTTCAAAGCTTGAAGAGCAGTTATAGAACTGAACAGAGAGATCCCCTACTAAATACAAATAGAAGGAGTAAAAATAGAAAAATATTTTTACTATTTTGTTTAGAATAAAGTATGATTTTATAAAAGACATTTTAATCTAGGAATGCTAAGTCATGAAAATACAGCTGGATATGTTTTGGAATTTAAAGTGGCATCAGCTCTACCTCATAGGAGGTATGAGAGGCTGCTCATCCCTGCATTTGGTTGCACTGTAGGGCACAGGGATTTGGACAGTTATTTTTACTGTTGCAATAGTACTTAAAGACATTTAAATTATCTAATAGTGGCCACCATTGGAGCAGGTACTAATCTGGGTAAGCCTTTACTATGCTGCACTTCTATGTTCCTTCCATTAGATTTGCCTTCAGTATGGATATAAACCTTTAGGACTTATTCATAACAAGCCTCAGTGTAAGACAAATGCAATAATACAAATAGAGGAAATAGATATAAAGTGATTTACTTTTTAAAAAGATGATTACATAGATCTAAATAAAAATAGCAAGATAAAAAAGAAATCCTTGATTTGTAAAACAAAACAAAGGAATCATGTTGGCTTTAGTTGTAGAAATATAATGACAAGTTTGGGCAATAAATTGAATATTTTAAGGAAGATAGCCACTACATTCTTTCAAGAGTATTGATTACTATTTTTTATAATTAAGAAATTAAATTTAAGGTTCCCAGTACTTTTGAGCACTTGAATTTACCATATATGTGTAGAAACCATACCACTGCAATGTATTCTAGCAGCAACAGCACAAGGCCCATGTACACATGCACACCAGTAATTAGAAAATGATTAGGAAAATATTTTTTAGAAATTTCTGTTTGTATTTTTATAATTTTCAGTAGGTTCTGCTCTTCTGTAAATAACTTCATTGAAAATGTACTATAATTCAGATTACACTGACAATAATGGATGTTTATATTCAGAATTTTACTTTGTCCTCATCTAATCAGATTTTATGTAGAGATGCATATGCAAAATTGTAATTAGGAAAACCTAGCACGACCATTTGCCCTAGAGCCTACCCAGCCTGAGTTTTTTCTGGGGTAATTTTTCTAAATTTTTCAAAAGAAATGTTGAGATTGATAGGCATGTCTGTCATTATTAGATTTCAGCAATGCCTTTCAGCTGCTAAAGAAAAGATTTTTGCAGGGCTGCTTCCATTTGTCTCCACAAGAAAGATGAGCAAGACTTTTCAGTAAGATACTTCCAACCTTAAGACGTCTTGAAAGTTAGATTGTCTAATGATGACTCAGTCACACACTTAGAGCTAACAGTTTAATCCTAGTGCTATTTGTACTTCCAAATCAATCCTACTGTTAGTTTCACTTCCAAATTAATGGCATCCACTCTGAATGAATTACACCATGAAACAAGTTTTGAACTCTCCTAATTAGTATATACTAATTTTTGTTTTTTCTCTCCTGAATATATGTATAGACAAGACTTTGGCATTTTTATTTCCATAACTTTCCCTGAAATTCACTTTTAGTCTAGTGTTTTTTCTTGGTCTTATGTTTTCTTTCCTATTGAGTTTCTTTCTAAGCCTGACAGCATAAAGCCTCTTGGAAGGCTTGCTGTGCTCTGCATCTTCTCATTCAGCACACAGGATAGTGCTTGTCACAATCATGATTCTAAGATAGTCACAGTACTTCTCAAAACACTCTGCACCACCCTTTTAGGAGGTGCCACCTGTTTTAGGCATGTGGGTGTACAAAATTGAAATAGAAAATAATTGGCAGGTTAGATTTATATGAGTAATCAAGATGAAGTACAGAGCTGGAAGTACAATTTTTCAACTTGACCTGAAAAGCCAAATTTGGTAGCTGGCAACTACAGCACATCCTCATCCCCAGCAGGTTGAGCCCTTTTTTCCAGCAGCTCTGGGAAATGGAGAACCATTGGAGCCAAAGCTGTTGGGACTTCCAGTGAAATTCCAACAGGCAAGAAAAGTTTAGGTGGAGCCCCAGCAGGGCCAGCTGCATCAAGTCTGACAAAGACCCTGGGCCTTGAGGGAGCAGGACAAGCTGGCACACAGATTCTTGGTTTCTCAGCCTCCTAGGTTTACAGAGACAGAGCACCCCAACATTTCAGAGAGCACACATTGTCTTTCCAGCTCCTCAGGTCCCCAAACACCTGCAGACAGGTTGCCAAGACAGCACTGCTCTATTCTCAGAAGCTCAGAGGATGATGAGACTAAAGAAGATAGATAAAGAAGATAGACTTTCTGCTTCTTTGGAAGCCAACATGACAAGTTGTCTGAGAAATGTGGCTTGTACTTTCATTGCCGTTTCAGACCTAATTGCCACCCTTTTTATTTAATGAATTCTTCTCTGAGCCCTTTCTTTGCCAAAAGTCTGGTTTTAGCCCAGAGGTTTCTTTCCTGTGGAATATTCTGAAAAGGGAGATATAGTATAAACAGTCCCATAAACTCCTGAACTGCCAAGTTTGTTTCCTTGATAAAAGTTAAGAATCGAGATTTTGCTTCTGATCAAAATAATAAAAATATCAAGCACCTAAAATTTCCCGGATAGTTCAAGGTAGTTCTAGTAGCAGATAGATGATGTGAATCACCAAAAATCTAACACAGTAAATTACACACTGCTAATCACAAAAATATGAGGACTACAGCACTTCACACCCCATAAGTTCTTCTATTTATATAAAATCCATGACAGTTCTATGGCCCAAAAAATATAGAGATAAAAATGAACTACTCTCCTGAGCTAGCATCTGAATGAACATTGTTCTAGTAGTAGCAAAGAAAAATAAATGATCAGTAACCACAGATATGAACATTTTACAGTCTGGAGAGTTAGCAATTCAAAGGGGAATAGGGTGAAAATGAGTAAGGAAAAAATTGGTTTACTTAAAATGTTGCTGCAGTTGTACAATATTTCATACAGCTTTAAATGACATTGAAAAAGCATATATCTGCCAGCAGAGAGGGAAATGCATGCTAAAAACTGTCTAGATCTCTGAGATACTGTAAAGGACTCTAATTTGCACAGGACAAATGCTGAGTATTTGAAATTCCACGAGGCACCACTCAATGGGAATTACTTCTATTTTCTCCTAAAGTCTCCTAGTCACTACTTGACTTGTGGGCATGTCAAAAATCAGTAAAAAGAATTCCACTTTAAGATGACAAATAATTTAATGACCTATTTATATGCCTCCTATTAGCATTCTACAAAGTGTTTTTTTAATAGGCATTCACTGTTAGCACCAAGTCTCCTATGAACTTCATCTAACAATTGAATTGTTCTGTATGAAACTAGTGTAAATTTTGGCCGAGGCAGAAGACAATTGGTAACCATATCTGGAAGAGCCTTATTAATGTTGTTTTTCTTCTGCTAGTGCTTGGAATATTTTTTTCCTTTAATTTCTGGAACGTATCTGTATAACTAAAGTTTTTTCTCCCATTCAAATTGAAACAAAGTTGTTAGTTCATAGACCCAATGAAAAATAGTTCAGAGAAAATTAGGTTTTCATAAATTACTCTAGCTTACACCTCTTTCCAAGTTTTTCTTCAATAAAAAAACCAAAAACCCAAAAACCCAAGTGTTACTATGGAAATATCCTGAGAGACATTTGTTACCATTTTCTTTCCAACAAATGAATTGGTTTGGTGTATTTTGTTGTTTTTAAATTTCTATTTCCACTAATTCCGAGAAACTGTAGCCAGAAGTGATGTCACTCTAAATTTGCCTTAATTTTGCAAAGACACAAACATAAATATACAAATTCAGATACAACAAGGATAAAATCCATCTTTCTAAGACAAGGATTTTTTCCCTCCCAGGTGCCAGAGAAATTGCTACTTGTATGCTCACAATGCAGAGTTGATAATTTGGGCAGGACTGATACACGAGGCATGTTTCAATGTATGATAAGAAATATGTCACTGTCATTAACTAATTTTTGTTAGCAAACACTGCATGGTAGTTTGTAATAATATGGCATTAGGAAATGCTCATATTTTTGTCATTTAGCTCTATAATGAGTCATACTCAGTGGAATGGCATAATTGTCCTCATTATAGAGTTATTGAAGAAAATGTATGTCTGTTTTTGTTGCTGGGATTATGGCTCTGATGTTGTATTCATTGAAACTGATGTTAAAACTCCTAGTGATTCAGAGATGGAAGGATAGGCCCTCAGTGGAGTTGTCTAAGTAGCTTATGGAAACAGATGATTCTTTATTTAAATGTTCTTTGTATATTTTTTTCTTTCATTATTCTTTGTACTCCTCTGAATCATTTATTTGATAATTTCAAACAGAAAGAGGGGGGAAAATGCCACAAATCATATCTGATTTCTTCTCAGCTTCTCCTTGCCACTTTGTACTGCAAATCCGAAATACTTTTTTTAAGTTCATGCAAAAAACTCCAACTCCCCTTCCTAGCTGAGAGAGGAGAGAAAATAAGCTGGAAAACAGCTCACAGGTTGAGATATGGCAGTTTTCTGAAGCAAAGTGAAACTTTGTGCATACATAAGCAAAGAGGAAAAAAGGTTTATTCTCTACTTCCCATCAGTGAGTGGTGTCCATCCACTTCCCCAGCAGCAGGATTTCAGCACATGGAGCACTCACTCCAGAAGGCCAACACTGCCGATAACAAACACCCCTCCATTCCTGCTCCTCTCTCAGCTGTTACAGCTGAGCTGTCACAGGTGTGGAATGGCCCTTTGGTTGGTCTGGGCCAGCTGGCCTGGCTGTGCCCCCTCCCAGGACCTTTCCCACCGCAGCCCCCGATGGGGCCGGGATGTTGGGAGCCAGCGCTGGAGCTGTGCCAGCCCTGCCCAGCAGCAGCCAAAGCCCTGCAGGGTTATCAGAGGGTTATCAGCTCCTCTGCAGCTACCAGGGAAAGCACAGCACTGTGAGGGCTGCTGGGGAAAGTGAGCTCCAGCTCAGCCAGACACAATACAGGTGTCAGCTCATGTTCATGTTAAGAGAAGCTGTAAACTTACTGTCTTTGCAGGAATAAATCCTTGAGTCCTTTCAAATGAATGTGTACAAGCTGACCTTTTAAATCTTTTACTATGGGATGTACAATATACTTAGGTAATAAAAATTCCTAAAAATCTCTTAGAAGTGTAGAAAAGAATGAATATCTTTTGAAGATTAAATTAACAATACAGTGCAAAAATAATGGAGCTGCTCCTCTGGTGCAAACAAGCACGTCCCACTGAATGTAATCAGACTGTTTCCATGAAATATTACAATGTTTTTTCCCAACAGGAAGCTTGAATACATGTACAAACATATATGCAATGCATGTGCTCAGATTGACTCCAGCTCTCATATACAATACCAAACATAACACAGGCAGCAATTTCATTTGGTCCCAAATTTCTTTGCCTGTTTACTTCACATCAAAAGGCTCAGTGCTGTGGTTCTATGTGAAGCAAGAGGGTGTGGTTCATGCCTTGTTTTTTATCTGTCTCAGGTAATTCAGGTTTCTCTGCCTTATCTGCTCAGCAATATAGAAAAAAGCACCAATCTTTACATGTGCATTCTCAAGCAAATAAATTTCAGGAACATGATACATTTTTATTTTATTTTAATTTTTAATATTAAGAAGTCTGATTTTCATTCTTTTAATGAAAAGTATTTCCATAATAAACACATGAAATATCTGTGCTCATATAGACTTTAAATAAAACTCCTGTGTCTTGCTCTGATACTAGTAATTCTGTCAGATCTCCACAAGTTCCAAATTTTAGATGTGGACTAAGTTCTTTTGAAATATTTATCATCATGAAAGAGAATTTTAAAGAAAATGTTAGAGGAAGATGTGTTTAGAAACTGTAATATCAAAGATAAAAGTTCTTATTCTTCCTTGGTCAGAAATAGGCTGTATTTTCTTGCTTTGTTGGACTTATATTTGTAATAGAAAGGATAGAAGTGGGGAACTACTTATCTGCAAAGCAATTTGGCTTCAAGTGCCTTGGGTCAATATATGAACCTCATTACTTTGACAGGAGAGAGAGATTTCCCTGCTATTCAGTCAAAGTTGCAGTAACTTGGTTTTCTCAAGGTAGTGAGTAAATATGTAGATTGTTATCATGGCTCTGCTGATTGCTGACTTGTTTAATGGAAGTAACTTGATTGAAAAGAGAAGCTGTGTGCAGTCCATTGCTTTCTCCCTTCCTTTTTCCCCCCTGTTTTTTAATTTCATGTTTCTTTCTTGTTTCTATGTAGTCTTTTGATTAAACCTTTTTGATCAATATTCAAAGATATAACTTGTAAAGTGGATTTATTTTCTGCTGTCTGCATGCTTCTGGTGAGCTTTCATGAAAAAACTCCACTAGTTCTTTGTGATTCTTTTGCATTCATAAGAAGACTAAAATCAGAATACTATCAAATTTTCAGGAAATAAATGAAATCTGTGTCAATATTTCAACATATACATATGTATATTATTCTATTTTTCAGTTTTAAATTTTTGTTTTTCCTAAGATTAAAAAAATAAAAGGATTTTTACCATTGCATTTTAGGTTAGAATTTTGCCTTTGAACAATGTATAAAATGTAGAAAACTGCTAGTAAATATTTTAAGAGTGTTCTTGTGATCATTGGAAAGGCTACTTATTGACACTCGTGGCTTACAGCCACTTATGAAGGCTTAGTATATGCTCAGTATACGTTCAGGAGCAGTTCAAAATATCCACTGCACATCTGGTAAGCATTTTTTCCACTGTCTATAAATGATATGTGAATTTAAATATGATAAATGGTTTCCTTCTCTTTATACTTAACCTTGTAAAGAATTATGAAGATTTGTGACTAGGTATTTATATTTGTCTATTAAGATGCTGAACAGCTTAAGGAAGACCATTGCATTCAATGAGTAGTTACAGGACAAGTAAACTTGAAGTGGTCAAATATCTCTCTCCAATAGAGAGTGTTCACCAAATAGTAAGATTTTCTTTTCTAATTTTTCACTTTTTTGCTCAAGTACTTTTCTACTTCCAGTAGAACCTTTGCAGTCCTGGAAAGATGAGTTAGCTTAGAGGCCACGCTGTAACTACTGCCACCAGCAGTCAACACAGAAATTTCAGTGGAATGAAGCTATGTTTTTGGGTCCTGTGCAAGACACCTTACCAAATTGTGTCTCATAGCTTAAGCTTTTTTGACAGAGTTCAGTGTTCCATCTCCAAATTATATCCTCATGTGTTAAAAATCCTCAGTGATTCCTCATATATGGAACACTTGTGCCTGTCTTTGTACTGAGACAGTGGCAAGAACAGGTAGGAATAGATGTTTCAAGGGGTTCTTTTTATTTAAAGATGGAAATGAAAGATTTGCTTACAATTGTCTAAAGACTTTAACTGCTTTACAGTTGGTAAAACTGGTGATTAACAGGGGTAGCGCTTTTGAGTAAAAGCTAAAATATTATGAAAGTCAAGGTTGAGCCAGTCAGCTGTAAAGGAGGAAAAATTGATAAAATAGATGCAGTTTTGTAAATAGATTTCAAATGGGGGAAAGCTTAAGGTTGATATATAGATTAAAATGCATATCTTATCAAAGAAGCAGGATGATAATCATAGCCAGAGTAACCATTAGTAGAAGGAAAGATTCATTTATTTGTCCAACGTGGTAAAATTCAATCTGAAAAAAAATAAAAAAAACCCCATAAGCCTGCATAGGTGGAAGTAATTTTACATAGCTGGGATCCTTTAGTAATTACCAGAACAAGAACACCCCTTATAAAGAACTTAATACTGCGTATCTCAGGCACTTATTTTATGATGGTCTGAACAATGCTGTGGAGGTATTCCTCTCTCTCTCTGCTGAAGACAGAAGTATCCTCCATGACTGGATCACAACATACAAAAGGATTAGATGTGAAAATAAAGTAAAATTGTAATCACTCAAGTGCTAGACTCCCTTTAAAAATTATCCACTTTTCAGGAAGTTCTAGTGCTCTGGTTCCCTGCTGAAGCACAATGACGAAATGCAGCTTTCCTGCACATTCATAAATTAAGGAGTGCAGGTACTAAATATGGAATCTGAGACCTGAAGGATCCTTAAGAGTTATTTGTGGTAAAAGACAAAAACTGGCTTCCTACTTATAATTATGGGCAGGGTAATAAATTTCAAATATCTATCCAAAGAAGATTATTCAGTTGTTGCTGCTGCAGCTGTAGACGTGTTTAACATCTGATCTTATGTGGTATCTCTCAAAGCAAGAGAAAATTTATCAGGAAAAAAATCATACAAGTGAGATACTGAGATATGAAACGATTTAGAAATTAGTTATCAGTTCAAGAAACAACACAGATTTCAGTTAGTTATAAATTCTAATTCCAGCCCATTAATTTGTTTGTCTTGAAGTTCAATACACAAGGTACAATGCTCAAAATGGGCTACAGTTTCTGTCAAAACAGGGATTGTCCTCTATATCCATATGCACAATTTCAAAAAGGATTTTCTTGGATGGGCTTGTTTTGATGACTGCAGTTTAGGAAGTGCTATGGGTAGGCAGCTGAAAATCATCTTAAAGTAAAATAAAATCACTTCTCTAACATCAAATTCTCTCTTAAAGCAGGAATATCTTCTGCTCTGCATGGTGCAGTTTGATCAAAAAAAGAGAAAGTAATAATATTCCAAAGAACTGAAAACCATCAGAGAAATGTGAACAGAGTCAGTAGTGTCATCCTAACTATTCTGCTCATTCAAATACATTTTTTAGTCCATTTTATAGAGGTTATTGCTATGCCGGTGAAAGGATAGATGTCTTTGAAGGAAGGGCCATGCTTAAAAATAGCATTTAAATTTGTGTTCTTTTTCCAGTCACTATGTACAGCTAAAAACATTTCCTGTCCATAATGAATTCTGGTAAAAACTCTTTCAGTCAGCAGGTTGCCCACTGGCCCCTTCCAATAGGCAACCAGATGTTGTTCTGCAGTCACCAAGAAATATTCCTTCTCTTCTTTAAAATAATTTCCACAGCCACTTTGCAGAAGCACAATCCTTCTCCTGATGGCCACATCTGTTTATCAGCAAAGGGACTTTCTGAAATGACATTTTATCTAGTTGTTACATATGCTTTCTGTCTGATCTTAAAAATCCTGGTTGTACTCTTGGTGCTATGGTTTTGTCAAGTCTCAAAGCTGGACTGCAGCTGTGTGTAAAGGACAGGTTGTCACTGCAAGGTTGGTATTTCATTGTCTGACATTCTCTCCTATGAGTCAGTATAAACAGGAGTCCCTGACTGGAGACAGATGTTAGTTGGTACTGGAGCTTGTTCTTCCCTCCAGGTAAGAAATGTTATAGATAGAGAGCAGTGTGTTGACCAGAGACCTGTGGAGGTGTGGGCTGTGCTCCTGCAACTGCTGCATGACTTCAGGCTGGACATAATACTTCCATTGGGTTTCTATGACATAGATGTATTTAGATATGATCCATAGATTGGATATCTTCTAAGGGAAAGTCCTACATAAAATAAATCTACTGCTATCAAAAACTAAAATTCTGAAATCTGCCTGTGTACATTTTCATGACATTTTAAAAAGAAATGCTGAACATCCTAGCAAATTTTCTAGTCTTCTGATTACTTTCTGCCTTTCAGAATTTTCCCTTCAGTTTAATTTAAGTCTTTTCATATTTCAACATGCTGTTCAATATTGTATTGTTCAGTACTCCAGGCAGCTGCTGTTTTCATCCCTAAAGGTGGTATTATTTCAGTGGCCTGACCTAATTCACACATGAGCTGTAAGACTTAAGAATACCTTAATGCCCTTCTCAAGAATGAAAGATAATGCAAGGCATCTGTCCAGGATGTTATTATGGGTTATGTTCCCTCCTATTTTCTCCTATATTGAATACAAGTCCTTTAAATTAATTTTTTCTCTACAAAGTATTTTAACTGATATTTTACAAATTCAACCCAAATAATAATAAAACCCTCTCCCCTCTCCACTGAAAGCTAGCCTTATTACATAGATATTATGTAGATGTCATGTTTCCACATAATTTATTTGCAGATCTTTCCTCTGTTGTATGTACACATTTAATCTCATTTGCCACGAGTGTATCCATTAATCTTATTTTACAGTTGCAATTACAAAGCTTCCTTACATGGTTCTTGTGAGAGAATGTTAAGTCCTCTGCAAAGCAGGCATTCAGCTCTGCTTTCATCTCTCAGGAGCAGTTTTCTGTGTGCAGTATGAATCAACGTTCCATCATTCATACTGTGACAACCACGTTTACTGTACTCCGACAGTGATGGCTGTCCTCAAATATGAATTTAAAATTTCAGTAACACAGTCACATAAAAGCAATGATACTCTAATATCAAGGCTCCTGTTCACGAAAGTTCTGCTGAAGGACAAGCCTGTGTGTAAGATTTTGGCTATGGTACCTGTGCTGATAGCTAAGGTCATTAGCTAATGTCCTTTCTGTATTATATATGCACTGTCATTACTCTATAGATTGCAATAAAACACAGAATGGCTCGACACATTCCAAATGAGGTAGAGGACAGCATCTTGGTCCCGGAGAAATTAATCACAGGATTTCTAGGGAGTTTCAAAGCAGAATGAAAAACACAAGAGTGTTTCTATACAGGTGTTGCAGATGTGAGCAGCCTCCATCATTTTGGTTACCTTCAGCCTGCTGTCCATTTTCCTCTCTATGTTTTCACATGAATGCTCCCTTATACAATGATCAGCTATGTGAAAAAAGAATTACAATTATTTCTAAAGTGTATTGCAGTGCAATACATGACTGATGCTGTGCAAACAGCAAACTTGATGCTTGGTGCTGTACAAACACAGAATGGGGTCCATTATACCCACTGCTAAGAGTTGACATGGCCAAGTTCATTTTGTAGAGGAGAGTCCATTCTGCAGCTCACAGTCTCTCAGGCACTGTTCAATTAATCAGTAAGGTTATATCTCTGCTTTATTATCAATGAGAGAATGGTTTGAATTGTATTTTTCTTCTTCTAAAAAAGAGAAAGAAATCACTAGGATTTACCCTGGGATAATATTACATGCAACTAAATACTGTATTTTACCCAAGTAGGCAAAATCTGTTAGCCTAAAAGCCTGGGGGCCCAAGTAAAGGATCCTGATTATTATCTCTGAAGAAGAGGAAAGTTTCTCAGTTTTGAAAAGTCTGTTCTGTTCACTGTTGATTAACTCACGGAGTGAGAATTCTTCAAATTACTTTCTGTGGGAACAAGAGAACACAACAATGATTTTCTTATTCCCTTCCCCAGGCCACAAAACACATATTTTTCTTCCTGTCTCAAATGCATAGAATGTGCAGTTACACCAAGTCTACAGTCTTGTTCAAAATAAATATTTATGATTATTTTTCAGGCAAATTCAAACCCCTATATGCCTTATGTACTAAGCAATTGAGAACAAAATGTCATCTGTTTAGTTTAGAGTCATAATTCTCTTATGGGTTATTTGTACCCGTGCAACCAAATTGTTAAGTTTTGTTCTGGAAAATGAACTAAACTTATCTAGAACTCTTTATTTAAATTGGATGTTCTAAGTCACTTGTAGTCCTAGGAGAAATTTTGAAAACATATATGCTGAAGATTCAGAAAAATCAGCAATATTACCTCAATGAAAACATGTAAACTGTTGGGCTATTAGGTTTTAATTACATACTGAATTTTAAATATAAATTAAACTCTTAACCAAAAATTTGAAAGGAAGGGTTGAAAACACAGGAAAGAAACTTCTTGAATGGTTTCTCCCAGGGTATTTGAATAAAATATTCAAGTTCTACTTATTAGACTTTGGTATACTGTTTTGTTATTAAAATTTTAAGAAGTCAGAATGTAAATTTACTGACTATGTAGAAACACATCTTTTGATCCTAGGTTTGTGGTATGCAGCAATTTTGTACTGTACAATGCGCAAACAGTAAAAAGCAAAACAGAAAATAAAAATATTATTCTGCTTTTGCATATTAAAGACAGGATAAAAGGTGCATAAATTGAGATGGTCAAAATTATAATAAGTTTATAAACTTATTTTTCAAAATGATATGTATTTTCTATTATTTCTAAGCTCTGATTTGGGTAAATGCATAAGATAAGTGGAGAAAACATCATTTTTTATAATCAAGAAGAGGAGGTAGGTACAACCTTTCATATTAATATCTTCACAAATACAAATCATGAATTCATTGATGGCACAAACTGTGCTTCATAAAAAAGGAATGGAGATGAGTCACATTGTTATAGAGTATTATTTTCTGATAAAGTAAATTCTAGGAATCTACCCACTTTTGGAAAGCCCAAATGAGGGACTTTGATTTTGCAAAAGTTATTTACTTCACCAATTATCCACTTTTATTATAAAATAAGAAACTCAGTCTTTTCCTTGCTGCATGGGTACAAATCAAGAAAATGGTTGGATCTATTTTGTGAAGGTCAGGATAATCCACAGGTACTCTAATCTATCTTAGTGAAGACAGTGATAAGATTATCTGTAATAAACTAAGCTTAATATCAGCAGAGACACCCATATGTAATAAATCTAGGGCAATTGATTCAAGCAAAGCAAATCATATCTATCAAAAGAACATTTTCAAAGAAGTATTAATGGCTGCTCCAACAGCTGAAAAATATGGGAAAATTTTTCTTTTCTTTTCTTTTCTTTTCTTTTCTTTTCTTTTCTTTTCTTTTCTTTTCTTTTCTTTTCTTTTCTTTTCTTTTCTTTTCTTTTCTTTTCTTTTCTTTTCTTTTCTTTTTTCTCTTCAAGAGCAAGTAGAGAAATTAAAGAAAACAGAAGTTTCAAGGCAGTATATTTTAAGCTCTCAGCAAATTTATTTGGATCTAGTTTTGGATGACAGTTTAAACTCATAAAGATGTAACAATTTTTATGCAGAGGCAATTGATAAACTGAGACAAACAATCAAATAGTTTCCCATTAGCTCTGCTATTTCTACTTTTCCTAAAGCTATGTAACCAGACGGAAGTTCTTATTGTTCACATCTTTATTGCATTCAATATCTGCCAGAAAATAAAAATCATGGTTTTGGTTCGTTGTTTTCTTTTCCTCTCTGTAGTTAAGGAATATTTTGCATTAGAGATTTAGAGGGAAAAAAAGATAAAAAAGATTAAAATCTTTGAAATACAGAAATAGCTCTCTAAATATTCTGTACCTTTCCCTTCTTTTGAGTCTTTCAACATCCAGTATTCTTTCTTACCATGTCCATCATAGAAGTTATGGGGGGGGATTTTTTGTTCCTTTGGTTGGGTTTTTTAGGGTTTTGTTTGTTTTTTTGTTTTTTATTTTAAAACAATAGTTTCTAAAAGAGAGAAATTATTTGGAAAAGGAGAATATGTTGCTTTAGGACAGAAGCAGTCAAGTCCTTTGTGGGATTTTTGTCCATTATCCATTTCCCCACTTTCTTCCTTAAGCATTGTACTGTAGGAGTCAATAGCTGAAATTGCACAATGCTTTATCCCTATCATCAGAATATTATAATTATTAATTATCAGAATGTGCCCCATGGGTGGAAAAATGCAACTTATACAGGAAACTTCCTTTAAATAGAAAGTTCTGATCTTTATGTTTTTCAAATGGGTAAAATTTTATTTGAAATAGTATCAGGTTTTCCAAATTTAAATCAATCATCTAGGCTGTCTCTAAATATGTTACTGGGGAAAAGAATACATAATGAAGCATTGCATCTTCTCTCTCCACCTTAAAAACACAGAAACCTCTACAACTAATTTCTGCTTTCCTTAGATCTTCCAAAATTTCAGACAGATTAGGAGGTGCAATCAATCTAATCTTTCATGCAAAACCCTTCTACACTCTCAAGTTAACCTGTAGGTTTTTATCCCACCCTTTCTTTTTCTTTTAAGTTTACAACTTTGTACAGTCTTGTCTCTGTGAACTCTTGCCATCTTTCAGTATTGGAGACACCCATTGAAATGTAGAGACTAATTTCAGGACACTTTCAGTTTTGTAAAGAGACAGCACTCACAGAACCACAGATTCACAGAACCACTGGGTGGCTGAGGCTGGCAGGGAGCTCTGACTTTTGAATATCCCCAAGGACAGAGACCTCACAAGCTCCCTGGCAAAGCTGTGCCAGTCACAGTGCTCAGATGGAGCCTCCTGTGTTTCAGGTTGTGCCAATGGCCTCTGGTCCTGCCTCTGAGCACCACTGACCAGTCTGTCTCTGCTGTCTGTCTGTCTCTGCTGACTGCAGATCAGTTTCAGAGTTCTTTGCTCTTCCATCCCACTACACAAAGTGTGGATGTATTCCTCTCAGCAGTCAAAATGTTTTTTTAATATGCTTTATCTATGGCATTTCTAAGGAGCTTGTCTCCTTTCAAATGCTAAAGATACAAAGATACTAGAAAAAAAATTTACTATAATTTACAGTTCCAAAAATACAGTAGTATAGTCTTATGTTTTGCTATGAAAAAGGTGTAAATATGCAAGAATTTTTTTCTGATTCCTGTATGGCTTCAACTATTGTTATAAAATCTATTTTCCAAATACCATATGGATTTTGCATATGCAGGAATTAGCATTCACTTTTTTTTTTTTTTCAAATTAGCAGTAACTTTCTAGTAAATAATTTTTCCCTGATAGCTATTGAAAATTATCTAACCTCAAAATAATATTTATTTTATAGTTTTAATTTCTTCTCTCCCCTCTGGATGAAATTCTGAACTTAGTTGCATTAAAAGAGCTTCAAAGTAATCCGTGAATATTTACAACTGTACAAATGTACAACAATAATTCAGATATAAAATTTTTCCTCTATTTTTATAGCTATTAATACAATATTTGTATTTTCTCATATTGTTATTCTGGCACTGGTTGAAATAAAAAGAAATCAGAATAAACAATGTATTAGATGCGTACTGCCACAGAAAGCACCTTATGAGAACTTTCAGGAGTGAGTTTTATTTCTTTGTGGTTTGAAACCATTAATTAAAATGCAGATAGCAAAATGTAAAGCATTTTTTGAAATAAAAATTGCTGTTCCATTTATGTAGAGCAAATTTCTGAAAGACCGTAAACTGAAAGTTTTTCTGGAGGAAAATATAGATAAGTTATGTACATATATTACCTGCTCTTTTTTCCCTGAAATTAAAATAGTCCCAAAAAGAACAAAATTACATTTTTCTAATACACAAAATTTAATATTTGAAATAAACCTATGCTGACACTGTAAATGACTGTGATCTCCATAACAATTTCTGGGTATGATTCCTTGAGTGTATCAAGATAAAAATTGAACAGATCCTTCCCACCCTTTAGTCTGCACTTCCTATCCAGTGTCCCTCCCCCATTAAATTCTACCCATTAACGTTTGCAGTGGAAGGTTTCTGTGCCTGTAGGTAGGTGGTCAATGTAATTTTAGTGAAAGTTCAAGGAACTCTTTGTGCTTGCTTTCTCTTATATTCTTCTGATCTTGAGCTAAAGGTGAAAGAAATGACCAAAATGTATTATTTAAACATAGAACTAGAGTTTTATACTGCTATGATCTGCAGTCATTTGTAATTTATTTCCACAATTGTTTCCACTTTAATGTTGGTGTTAAGTTCTGCTTTCAGAGGTATGAATGCACCTTCTATTGGAATTAATATCTGCAGTGGTAAAATTGTTCACAGAGGTGAAACCATTACTTGGGTTGTGGAAAGAGAAGAAAATTAGCCATTAGATTAAATCCTGGTAGGTTTTACCCTGACATCCACCTTTCATGATACTCTTTATTTAGATGGAATAGTTTCTAAACTGCTGGCTGCTGTTTTGTTATTCTTCAATGCAAGCTTTACACTAGCACTGACTTTATATGCACAGCCAAAAGCAAGGGATGTAAGCAAAGCAAACCAGAATCTGGAAACAGTGCATTCCACTGAGGACTTCACAATAAGTCACCTTTCCAAAAAAAGGAGTATTTTACAGAGTGAGAAAGCTATTTAGCTAAAGTAGTTGTTTGTGCAGCCTTGCCTACCCTTTCATACCTATAAATCATGTTTTACTAAAGCAATTATATTAGTCTTATTTTAAATTTCTTGTATAATGATTAGTCACTAAATATAAAGAATATCATTAATACATAAATTTCAGGGGATTATTGACTTTTCTACCATTACAATTTCCTATCCTTTTATGCAATAACAAATTTCTTTTAATTTGCTCTCAGAACAAGCTTCAATTTCATGATGTGAGAACTAAATCTCTTTTGCACTACTGTAAGATTAGAAAAATCTTCTGCATGTAAGATATTAATCTTAATCTATATAATTTTCAACTTTTCTTTGTGTGTTAAAATAGCATGAGAGGTTATTTTAGCCAGTTTTTACTACCCTTTCACTCCCCAGAAAAATAATTTTCTAACTTGTTGCCCAAAACCTCTTAATTTTTATGCCAGGTTTAGGCAATTAATACTAAATTTGCCTCACCCTTCCTGCCTGCCCCCCTCCCACCCTTGCTGAAATAAAAAAAAAAATCAACCCTAAAATTCTTGTTCATTTCACCTCTCCAAAACCCCTCTGCAAAGTGACAAGTGCAGTGGAGAAGAGAAAAGCATTTGCACCATTAAGTCCAGAGTCTGATCTTAACAATCTTTTCATCAGTACCTCTTATAAGTTCACATGAGAACACATTTAACTGTAGACCTCCTTTCCATGCTCAGTAAGTGAATTTAGGTGAATCTTCTGAAGACTAATTAAAATAATGATTATTAGGTTAAATTGAATATTTTCATGACATTTCTATAAATACTACAGCTTGTTTTGTATAAGAAACAAAATTCATTAGACAGATGAAAGAACTACTGTTAGGCTGAGGACTACAGAGTAAATAAATAAGACAAAAAATGCCAATAGCTTGTGCTATAAATGATCAAAAGCAAAGCACTAGGAATTAGAAAGGCTTTATCTAAACTATCATATTTCTGATCTAATTTTACAGCATTACCTGATATTAAGCAGGTAAAATTTAGTCCTTCATTTACATTAGCAGGTTAAGTTTCTTCTTTTGGTAGGGATAGGAACCTCTGAGAAATTTCTTGTCTTAAAACATGTGTCTAGCACAGGTGGGAAGGCACATTTCTCTTTCTCTTGATTGTGCATGATCAGTTTAACCCACTTCACAAATTTTGGTTACATGTAGTTAGGTGAGAGGAATTCCACTGAGAGATCATTGTTTAGGTGTACACAGCTAAAGAGTTGGAATACAGCAGTTACAGAGTCGTGGACAGCAGTATTTTGATTTGTGTTTCCTTGATTCCCTCTTTCTTCTTTTCACATATAAACTAATTTTATTATTATTTTTACTGAGTACATTTTAATTATATATCTCCTTATTTAAACCAAGATACATAGCCTTGTCCAACACTATCTAATTTAATATGAATCTTCCTAGCAACCATTGAGAATTTATTGAAAAGCAACCTCTGACATTCTGATATTGAAAACTGACACAAGATGACAAAATGACAGACTGGTTCTTCTCATGTAGCCCTCAAGTTAAGTAATAAAGTTATCCTCTTTGTGTTAGAATCTTTGGATTTTTTTTGACAATATATGAAGTGTTTTTGTTCATGGAAACGTTTTATTAATATTCAATGGGACAGTTAAAACTAAATCTTATAAAAAAATTAATCAGTCAACAAAAATAAATTTTAGTGTTTCTAGAGCCACACCTGGAATCACCAACAAGCACATGCTTGATATATACATCATAAGTGTCCTTAAAGAGTAATGACTGTGCATTAATCCAATCCATAATTTGAAGTTATTAAAAAGTTAATATGGATAAAACCTCCAATAGAGGATATTTAGAGAAAACTGCAGAGGAAAGAAAAGAAATTTAAATGTTAAGTGTAATATTATGCTGGGAAAATTTTATTAAAAGAACAAATAAGGCTAAACACTGCAAGCATGCTTATGAACACTGTTGTTCACTCATGTAAATAATCTGGTTTTTTATCACAATGTCATAACCAGAGCAAGAACAAGTAATTGTGAACCAGATATGTTGTGTTAAATAAATAATAAAATTAAAAATATTTTGACTTGATTTTGAAATCAAGTTTTCACTGCAGCAGTGTGCTCAGCTACATGCAAATAGTGGCAGGTTGCCTTAATTTTTTGGGGCAGCCTTCCACTTTGTTTTTCCATGAAACCCCCTAATTCAGCATCTGTCTACATATACAATGTATTGGCATAGAAAGTAAATATGTGGGAGTTAAATAACTCCCATTTTGGACAGAGGGTTTTTTTTTGTGCAGTACTGAGAATGGTATGGGCAAAAAATTAATTCTGTTTTGTAGCAACGTACTTGTGAGACACTTGAGGAGGCCTGGTTATCTTGGGCAGTCTGTTTTCAGTTCAGCAATAAAGTGTTCCCAAATTTAATTCTGTGGGATGTGGAATTTCTGTCAAGTATTTATGTTAAAGAGAGCAAGTTAAATGAAATAAAAACAAGCATGTAATTCCTCCAAAAGAGAAGGGCGCCACAACAACATATGTAGTACAAGACGGTGATTGTGAGGAGGCAGCTGAGGGTTTAACCAATTTTGTTATCCCTGAAATGAATAATACATCAGAGCCTTTCATCCCTAAGGTAGTCAGTGTGTCAAGATGGGATATAATACTTAGCAATATAGATGATTGACTTTCCCTGAAACACAGGCTGATATTTTCAAGGTCAGAAATAAGGACCTTCCAAAAATCAAAATTCTGACACAGGAATACTTTAAAAAAAATATTTATGTAGGATATATGGTTGAATGATGCTGTAACCAAAAAACAATCCAGCCCTTTGTTATTACTGTGTTCCTGAATAATATTCTAGTCATAAACAAATGTGAGAAATATTCAAGAAATACATAAGAGAGGATATAATGCATCATGTCTAGTTCCTCTACTCATGGGTAGTTTATACACTTAAATGGGATATTTTGTCAGAGATGTATATAACTAAATGTTTTACACTTAAAATATCTTTGAACCATTTTTGCAGGATCTCTGTTATGGAGGAAGTATGATGAAAAAACATTACTCTCAGCACACGTGAAAATCGGTACAGATCTGAACATTCACTGTTCCCATTGAAGTCAGTGGGAATATGACTGTATCACAAAATATGAACTTGTAAGTGCAGCAAAACTCAGGCTCAGAAAAGAATTGGAGAGACTTGTGCCCAGAATGCTGATCTTCAGAATCTGCACACAATGGTGTGCATAGCTGAGCTGAGAGGGGACAACTCCTTGTCATTGTTTGCTTGCTAGTTTATAGCATCCCACACTGAGTAAGAAAAGAAGAAACTGTTCATTTCTTGAGTGCTAAAGACAGTTGACAGGTGCCAAAGCATGGCTGTGGACTATGGATAGGATGAGGGTGGCTCCTCATCCTATATCCAGGAGATAATGAAGATTTAAAACACAATTTAGTTAAAATGCTCCGTAAAATCTTTCAGGTCCTACTCAATATATTCGTTGCTATAAACCCATTTTTCAGGTGACTGTGTTTTCATGTACTTTCTATGGAAAACTAGGAAGTCTAAGTCAGATTTGCAGGGTTCAGTAGGCAAAGAAGTGCCTGGAACTTAGACCTGAACTGTGCTTTTGAGGTCACGAGTGCTCTCCCTTCTGAACAGGGCCACTGTGCAGGGACAGAATATTCTGGTTCCAGTTTACACTTTATTTGACAATATGCTCTGGTGGTTAGTTTGGTGCTGACATGTGCACCATTCCCATTCATACTTATTGACAAGAAAATAACCTGGAAAATCTTTTATGTGGCCCTTGGAAAACTTTGATAATAAAATATACCAGTGTTGCTCATGAAAATCATTCCTGGCCACAAGAGTATTGTGCATCATAGGGATTTCCAAAGCTCTAGGTCCTGGAATTGTGCCAATTTGGAAAACCTGCAGTGACAATCATGTCAAATCAGGTGAGTATTGTACTAGTAAGTTGCAATCTCTATCTTCTGGTAGCTGAAATTTTGTCTTGCAACAGTACATTTCCTTTTACATGAGGATGAAGAATTAATTTCCAGTTTTCTTTGCTGCAATGCTATTTTGTTATTTAATGTAACAGTATGTTGAAAGGTCAAAAGATTTTTGGTTTTTTGCCTTGTAATTGTAATCCATACCTTAATTATAATGTGTGTACTTTAACAAATCAATATAGTTGTAATACTGGCTGTCTTTACTCCACTTTTCTTTACTCCTTTTTCTTTGTCAGAGAAAATAAATTACAATTCTACCTGGAAATGCATAGCAAAATACACTTAATTGCTATATCAAGTTCTGAAAGTAAGGCATGTGATTTCAGATACCTTTAATAGATACTTCATTTGGAGGGTTTCAGTTGTGTAATGGAGATTCTTTTGCTTTTACTCACATAGTGATCACATCTAGAATGTGGTCAGAAAAACAAAGACAATTCCATTTCAAATAGGCATCATTATTCAGCCAAGGGTTAACTTCATATCCTGTTGGTGTAAAAGTAGGTTCTGCTCTGGAATTTAAGAGAAATTAAATATTAGTTACAACCTTATCACATTTGCAAGATTCTTCAAGATTGGAAATAGTGTTTCCCACTGGTTTAACAAGTTTCTATGTTCTGAAAGTTCTTGTGTTCAGGCCAAATCGTAAAAAAAAATCTGTGGAAAAGAAAAGATCAGTAGAGATGCTTTAGGGAAAGGCAAGACTTCTCAGCCACAGAGTCACAGAGAACATCATCAGAAGAATGAAGCTATGGCGTTAAAGATGTGGGATAAAGAGAATGAATTCTTATACACATGGTATGATGACAAAAGTCCCAAATGCACTTTTAATATCAACCAATATGTATCCCCTAGCTCACTTATGACAGACATTTATTGTCTCCTACTTGATTAGCATCAGAGACTCTGTAAATAAGCGGTCTTCAAGTTTTGTAAACTGAGGTGAAATGAAGGAGATGTTCAGACAAGGAAAAGGTTACTTTATTTAAGAAGAGCTATCACATAAAGCTAGATTTATGACTGCTTCACTTGAAGTTGGGTGATCACAGAAAAAAGACAGAGGAATTTGATTTTTTTCTTCATTCCTGTTATATCATCTGTAAAACAAATTCCAGTTGGCTTTCCTGATGGAATAACTTGTACATTGTCTTCAGAAACACTGCATTCTTCAGTCTATACTTGGATTATTTTGGTCTAAAAACATATTATGGCTTCCAAACTCCCTGAAAAGTGCTTACTGCTGAAAATATTTCTGTTGTGTTGAGACATTTCAGAATGCAGTTGTGCAATCTCAGATAATTTTGTTTGATTACTCACCATTTTCAAATCAGTTTTAGATAGCAAGAAAAAACTGTTATTTCACATAATTTCAGTAAGAGAAGAAATAGTTCCCAAGTGGATGATTCAAGTTTAATGACTTAAAATGTTCATTTTTGGTTTGTAGTGTAAGTGATAGTGTCAGATCCTGAGTAATGACAATGAACAACAGTCAAGCTTAGGACTGCCTTTGAGCAGGATCAGTAGAAAAATGTGTTCTCTTCTGTCTGAGTATAGCACTGCTTTGCCTGAAGTTTTATGTAGAAAGCATTTTTATGAGAGATGAAAGAGCACTGAGAAGAGGGGGGAAAAAAATCAATGTCTTCTATGGTATTTCTCCATTCAATGCATGAAAAATAAGATGTAGAGAGAGAAATAACAAAATTAACTTTATCAAATTTAAAATCATGGACCACACATACCAGTTTTGTTAAATGTTTATACATTCATGATCATAATGACTTACATTAGTGTCATGGCAATCTAGGAGGCTGCTGAAACATGGCCTGGGTGGCCATAATAGTAACTCCTGTGTAACAAATTTTCTGGGCCAGCATTTGATAGATAATCATAGCTGGTGGCCACAACTGCCCTCTGAAGTGACCAGACCTCAGGGAGGTGAGAAACACCTATCACTGGGAAAGATAATCTTTTGAAATACCTCAATAAATATTTTCTTAAGGGCCTCTGAGGCTCACACTGAAGCAAAGCTGGGTATGTAAGGCACTGCAGCCTCTAGCTGCTCATTCTGCCCCTTGCTGAAGGTTACAGCCATCATTGAAAAAGCTGACAGGGGAGAATCTACACTCATATTTCAGCAGTTCTGCTCACAGGCTGGCTGATGAGGGCTAACTTTACAGCTCAGGTATGGATTGACAACTTGAGGGGCTGAGGTATTAACAACTGGGACAAGCAATACCTTAAACCATTGCAGCTAAAACCAGAAGTGACTTGACTTCATAAAGTTTAAAGCTATTTTGAAATTCATTGTACACTGTGCCCCTGAAATTTTCTTACAAAACTAAAATGATGTGAAACTAGGCATTCACACAATGTCAGGTTTCCAAATTGAAAGGATTTCAACTTTTTAAATTTATCATCTTAACAGTGTATTACTATAAAATGGTGCTTATAAGAGAAATTGCAGAAAAGAACAAGAAGAATGAGCAGTGTTCTTGAAAACACGACCTCTGAAGAAAAGATAGGATTTGAAGAAAAAAAATGACTGGAAGGGATATAAAATAGCACACTTTGATATGCAGAACGTGGTAACAAAGAGGAAAGGAATAATCTGTTCTCTGTGTCAACCTTGGATAGAACAAGAAGTAATGGTCTTAAATTAGAACAAAGGAAATTTAGATTATGTATTAGGAAAAGATTTCCAACCATAAATCACAGAAAAGGAGAGACTGTGGAATTATCATTACTGGAAGTTTTTGAAAACAGACTGGGCAGACAACTTTCAAGGCTGACTAAAGTGGAGGGAATCCTGTTCTGGGAACAAATTATAAACTCTTAAAGTTCTTCTTTAGATCTTTTTTTAATGCCTGAATGTCAAATCCATCACATGAAATTAAGCACAAATTAGCCAAAAATTTATGCACAAGTTATCTGAAAAAAAGGTAAAACCAGTAGCCGAATAATGTGAAGAATGAAGGACATACTGACTAACTGTTTGCTGACTAACAGATTATACTGGGAATGATTTTTTGCTGCTATTCCATGAAATGGATGACATGCTAATAGCTGTAGCTTATCCATGTGGGGAACAAGTTGAATCATGTAAAAATTAGCCAAGTGCCTTCCCTTCTTCTCTTCTTTTACCTTTAAAGTTATTTTAAACTGTTTTCTGCATTCATTGTATTGTGATGGGTAACAAAAGGAAATGTCATCTCCAGTCCCCTTTGGGGTCAGGCCTTAAGTGTTCAAGGGATTTTTAAATTATATGCAAATAATAGCTGAACTACCCAGCATGTTTCCTTATGTGGATGAGCAGCCTAGCATTTAGCACCTAGGATCTGATCTTTCAGTGCTGATGCTACTTAAATGAAATAACATTGGAAATTTCAGTTTTCAGTCAGCAAGCAAATGCAAGAATGTTAAATAATGTTTTGCATTTTTCAGATACAGGTAGTTGTTGCAGAGAGGTAAAACCTTTCAAAACAAGGGCCTTGTTACCCTTGTTAAATCAGGCCTATTACTTAGTCTGAGTAAAAAAGGACTATGGAAAAGTGACTCAGCTGAATTAGAGGTAGAAAAACAAGTTATATAACCATTACACATCCACATCATGGTTTATGGGGATTGGTTGAACTACATTTGTTGTGCTTAAATGGAATGTAACTGATAATGGCCTAATTGCATAAAAAGGCCTGGTTTTTGCAATAAAGGAGCTCTCTTTTACACCTGCCTGGGGAGTCTGCATCACTCTGCTTTGTAACAGGTAGTCATTATCCTTGTGAAAATTTACTCTAAAAGAGCTTTTTCTTTGTGAGACTTTGTCAGTTAATAACAATATTTTATTGCACATCGTATCTGCTAGGTACAGTGAAGTCTAAGGCATGCCTGTGATCATCAATAAAAGCTGCCCTTTGCAAGGTATTCCAAGGCTGTCACTGTGGCAACATTTAATACTGAACATTTCACCATGAGGTTATAACTGAAATACCTTTACTGTAATTTAGCTCAAGTATTGTAAAATGCTAATGATTTATTAGAATAACGAACTCAACAAAAGGTCATACCAGGTAAACTCATAAAAGCAAACATATTGAAGTAGGATTATTGAGTCATAGAAGCATTGAGGTTAGTCCAGCCCCCTTAGTCACGACAGTCAGGTAGACCATGTAGTTTGGTAGCACATAGTGCCCATTTGGGTATTGAATATCACTCAGGATTAAAGTTGTACAACCACACTGAGCAACTATTCCCATACTGTGTGCTCAAATACACCATAAAGAAGTTTTCTCTTATGATGTCTAAGTGAAATTTTCTGTATTTCAGTTTGTGCCTGTTCCCCTTGTCCTTTCACAGATTGATACTGATAGGAATTTGGATTTGTCTTCTTTATTTCCCCCACCAGGAATTCATATTGATAAGATTCCCCCTGTCCTTTCCTTTTTCAGGTCAAACAGTCCCAGCTCTATCAATCTCCCATCATGTGCCAGATCCTCCAATCCTTTCACAGTTTTCCTTGCTCTTTGCTGAAGCAGTGTATCCATACTGCTTTTGTTCCATGGGAAGCCCAGGGCTAGAAGTGTGTCTCTCCAGTGCTGGGCAGAGAATGATCACATCCTTTGACCTGCCGGCAATGCTCGGTAAAACACCGACCAGGAATTGATCCAAGGATGGATCCCTGCTAATTGCCCTTGGACCTGTTCTTTACCAGGACTGCCAGGCTCTTTTCTCCAAAAAAGCTTCTAGTCAGCCCTTAGCATGTCCTAGTGCATGGGTTTACTATTCAAAGAGTGAATTCCCTGTCTCTTTGTAGGTCTTCGTGAAGTTCTAGAGATCTCTCTAAATGGCAATGCATCAGTTTGTGGACAGGACTGGGCAAACCTTGGTAGCCCCTCCACAAAGTCCCAGATCTGGGTCCCTGTCAAGCAGGAAACCTCCCTGTGCAGCAGATTGGACTGGCAGCTGGAAGCCTTGGTACCTTGCAGCAAGGAGTCTCCCTCTGCTGTCACTCATTGCTTCCTTGAGAATCTGCTGCAGGGCTCAAGCTCAGTCAGGCTGGTTGCTCCAACAAAGGGGAAAGCTATCAATTCTCAAGCACTAGGAATTAACATTTCACATAGAGTAACCCTT
Source organism: Agelaius tricolor (assembly GCF_023055355.1). Taxonomy (NCBI): domain Eukaryota; kingdom Metazoa; phylum Chordata; class Aves; order Passeriformes; family Icteridae; genus Agelaius; species Agelaius tricolor. Next base: position 51,849,831 of record NW_027269263.1, read on the forward strand.
GCTGTATTGTGTCTTTGCAGTATATTTTCAGCATATTTTTAGTTACAATAGGATTTTTTTTCACCTTGCTATTTAAACTGAGTACAGTTTAAAAGATAGCACTGGAAAAGGCATAGTTGACTAACACTATTGCACACCATTTTTTATTTTTACAAAAGGAAGAGAAAAATTTTTAATGGTTTGAGATACTTTTGTGGTAACAGAAAGATAACATTTTGAATAAGATAAATTTACTTTCCTTCTTATTTCACTATTATGATGATATTCTGGGAGCGCTGCAGGGTTCTGCTTTGAAAAAAAAGTGGACAGGAGTATATGAGGGCTAAGCAAGGGAAAAGATTATTCAGCCATGTCAAAGATATGGATGGATAGTCAGCCAATTTGGAAGAATAGCAAAGCTCAACCATCACTAAATATTAAATAGAGGGAAATGAAACTAAAAATAAATTGTCAAACACTCAAAAAAATAAAACAAAAATTCATCCAGTGTTGTCTCATTGAAGTTCTCTGTGAGTCTAATTCCAGCTCTGTTAAAAGGTTGATAGAATTTGTAGGTCTTCAAAATGCTCCCTTGGCTTGTCAGAGCTAAGCCACACAGTGTTTTCAAGTGTCACTATGATATTCAAAATCACCATGCAGATGCTACAGATCTACCAAAGAGACCTACCAAAAACATGTCTATACTGGGTGGGTGTGTACTTTTGGATACTACCTAACCTCTAGTTCTGCCTAAAACCAGTCACAACTCTTTTGTCCCATGCTGTGTTCTCAAAGGATACTGCTTCTGTAACAGTAATTTGAAAGTTGCCTGGAAAGCAGGCAATAAAAGTTAAAGTCTGCTTAAGTACACAGAGTTGGGTTTGGATTTTTGTTTGTTTGTATGTTTTGGTGTTTTGGGTTTTTTTTTAATTTTAACTTGTTGTTTTAAAACAGCCAAAACAGTGGCTTGCATTTTTTGTAATCACACTCCAGATATCTCATTAGAGAGGTTTGTTTCAGAGATGAGCTGAAAGCACATGTAACAGCAATTCCAGACCCTGCAGCAGCAGCAGGGCTGCTGCCAGCAGCAGGAATTGCTGCAGACTCTGATTCTGATAACAAAGCCAAACAGGAGAGGAGCTTGGGAATTCAGATGACTGATATGGCTGACTGACTCAGCCTAAGGACATAGTGCCAGAGGAATTTTTAGTTGATGATTTTGAACTGGAAGACAAGTCTCTCCAATCAAAGTTGTCCCTTTCCTCTCGCAGTCCAATTTCTGGATAATTTAAGCAACTTCCCACTCAGAACCTCTGTAAGCTAATGAAAAGTTTTTCTTTTGCCATCTGCACAGAGGAAGATGGAAATATGATGGAATATCGCCCTGACTGTCAAGTTGTATACAGAGTCTGAATTGCAATGCTTGTCTGAGTGATGTACAGACATTTCTGGCCTTCAGGGCTGTTGTATTTACCACCTTTTGTATTCTTTTCACCTGCATTCTTAAATACTTGCCATGTAAAGATTTGTCTCTTGTCTTCCTCTCCCTTCATCTCCACTATGCATTTCAATGCCATTATTAGATGCACATGCAGGCACCATAATTTTTGGTTTTCCATTAGTGGCAGTGAAAGTGCAAATGGTTACCAGTACACCAGAACACAGCTGCTTACACTGGAAACATCTGTGGGAAGGTAAGGGCAAGTGTAAAGCTGCCCAAGGGCTAACAGGAGATGGACTATGGACTTCTGGCCTTGAAAAACTTTTCTACATAGCACATCAAGCCTTTGAACTTGCTAAACAAGTATAAACAATAAATAGAAATACAAAGGAAAAATATATTGATTAAATGGATCAATATGACTTTGGTGTGAAATACAGTGAAGAGTCTGTATAACTTATTGAATTACTATGATATTTTCTCATTGGTCCTAATAGTATCTTAGCATTATCTTTATATTTTAAGATGCCTGTTATTCAGACCCAGTAATGTTCTCTAAACATAAGGAAAAATATTTTATGAATTATTTTTTGTCTGGAAAGCAACTATTATACATAAGCAGTCATCTAAAAAAGATCACAAGGAATGTAGAGAATGGATTTAGTGTGTCTGTATGGCAGCACAATGACATGATAGACTGTAATGGTTCTGTGGTAAATAACACAGATTAAAACTGGATTTTAAAAACAACATGCCTCTCTCAGTTCACTAAGTATTTAAAATTATCTCATCTCTCATTTAGTTTCATCAACAGTATTTTTCTTCTTTTGAACTCAGCACTCAAAGGCAAGGGAATCCAGAATTATTTCACAGTAAAATAGCATTAGAAGCTTTCATTAAAATTACATAAATCTATTTATACTGCTCTCATGTAATGTATACTGTTCTAATGTAATTTAATTTTAATTACAAAAATTCACCAAGAAGTCTAGCCTAATATTTGCTTTTATATTTTTCTTTCTAATAGATAGCAGTCTTAAAGCACTAGGTGTTGCATTTCATTCACAAGAATGAAGCTATTCACACTGCTTTTGCAGTGAGATCAGTGGCAAAGAAGGATGATTGACTGTTGGGGTGCTCTACCTTTGTATGACCAAACATCTGCTTTATTATTGACTTTGCTTCTCAAATACTATTAAAAAATGTTTTCCTTGCCAATAAGAAAAAATATTATTTCAAGAAACAGGCTTGTTTGTCTCTGTTTAGCACCATACTGGGATTCCAGTGAGACCAGCTCTATCTGTTGGATTGACTTTAGCTACTTATTGACACCAAGATGAAAAAAAATTAAAGCTACAGTAGACATGGAAAATTTTGAAAATGTTTTATAAATAATTGTGGCCATTGACCCATTTCACTCTCAGATGTGAGGGGCTATTTCTACACCTACGTATTTACAGCTGATGGGGCTCGTCCTGCCTATGCTTCTGCTCAGCTGTACGTGCTGGTATGTCCCATAACACTGCACTGTGACATCTCAGGAAAGAGGGGTTTTATTCTGTCAGGTCTCCTTTCCAAATGAAGGATAATGTTCGTGTGTCAGGCAGAATAAGTGGAATAAGCCTGACTGAAGTGTAAATGCAGCTGCACCTGAAGAGATGTGGCCTGGCCATCCCAAAACTCCCAGAAGGGAGAGAGCACCACTCGAGCTACTGAAGCCCTAAGGGCAGGAGGGACTGGGGCGTTTTCTAAGGGCAGAAGGGACTGAAGCATTGTCTGGTTGTTTGGGCTAAGTCAAAGATGCCAAGCACTGCCAGCTTCAGGAGCCCCAGTCCCTGAGACAGCCAGGTAACCCCAGGTCTGGCATAAAGCAGACCACTGTAAGTGGCAGATGTCTGGCAGAGATAGACATGAAGAGCTTTGGCACAGGAATAGCTTGTCCTCCAACACACAATGATTTCTAGCATGCAGTATGGTGACATGTATATATGTGTGTGTGTGTGTGCACATATGCATGCATTTTTATTTATCTATACAAATACAAATAATACATGAACATAAAGGCATGCTCATGCATCTGAGATTTATGGATGCACAGAACAAGACAGGCATTGAACATTTTGAAATGGTCTCTCTGTGGAAGAGATCAGGACAAATTTTTGTCTACTAAAATATAACATGTGCATGCTGCCCTCTGTTTATACAGAGAATTTATCTTTTAAAAGGTAGAATGTAAAAATCTTGGTGTAAATATATCAGGGATGAAATTTTCTTTTCCATTTTTTATAACTTTTACTGTTTTATGATTTTTCTGTTTCTTCAGAGTTTGAAAAACAGAAAATACACAACAAATAATTCTATTTCCTGATTATGCAATGATTATTCTTCCTCCTCTACTCTTTACATTCATTTATTTTTTTTTTAATTTTCCCAGTTCCCCTTCCCTTCCCTGGTTTTTACAAAATGAATCATCATAATATGCATATGAAAAGCATCTTTGTAATTTTTTATTACCATGGCACTGCATGGAAAAATACATTAGATATTACAGGTAACAGAGATTGATCTTGAATTTGAAAATTTATGAAGAAAACTGAATCAGAGAAATGTAAATGGAAGAGAAGACATTAATCAACATGCAAAATTCAGGCAATATTTTTTCCTGAGAACTCTCATCAAAGTTTAAAAGCATATACATATGTACAGAAAAAGAACCATTGATAAAAAATGTTTTTTCTTATTTTCTCTCACTGTGACAAGACAATTGCAGTGATAGTTTAGTGACTCTCAATAAGACTGTTATTAGATTAGAAAATGATCAAAATAGAATTATGAAAGTATGTCTATTAGGGAATTAGTTGGCATCCACTTCACCATGCTTAGCTCCATCTGTAATGATCGATGCTGGGGGATTTTGCTCCTTGCTCTGGGGACGAGTCACTGACCAAAGGCAAGATCCTGGATATCCTACCATCTGACTGACATGCACCAAAATTACAATTTACTGGCTCTGAACACTAATGACAAGGAAAGATGATGATTATGATGGGCAGAAAAAAGTATGGCTAGACTAGGTATTTAAAATACAATCTGGTGTGCAGAAATGATATGCACAGCTAGGTAGAGCATTCCAATTTGATCCTGCTACCAGCTAAAGGTAGTGGCTCGTTCAAGTGCACCTGAGAAATACATTTAGAAAAAATTGAGAGCAGAGAAATACATGAAGTTGGTTACATACTGAACAGGTTTAGAAGGTTCCTATAAAATATTAACTCCTGCAGCCAACAGTTCAGCCTCACATGACATGTAATCAGCACACTGTTCTCTCTTGCAGAAATTAATCTACTCACCTTTCTGGATCATGCTTGACAACACATCTTCTTCTGTAGCCTGCTGTTCTGTTCTTTTCTCACTGCAGCTTTTCACACTTTGGCAAAACTGACCTGCTAAAATTGCTTTTTCCAGGAGGAAAAATCTTCTTTTGGTTCCTACTGTCAAATATTTAATCAAATAATTTTTACTCCATTTTTCTCTTGGCCAAACATGTTACTAATTTTACAAGATTTCACCTTCTGAGTCAATCTTGAAAAAATACTTAGCATATACTTGTGTGCTAAAATGAGTACACTTTCTGCATAAGGGGAGTACCACATTGACAAAGAGATTAGAACAGGTAACTGCACACTCTTTTGAGTACTGTTGTAGAGGAGTGTCATTGCATTAATCAGTTCACAAATTTTAGTTAAAGGCTTGTGGACCAATTAAAAATAGATAAATAAAACCTTCTGGACAGATTTTTCAACAATAGCTTTTTAGTCAGAGAATGGCAATTCCCAATGGGTGACCTTAATCACCTGACAGTGATGTACTGTATCATGTTTAGTTGTTTACTTATCTATTTCTGAAACTGATGGATCAGATTCACGAGCTTGTTTATCACGTTCAACTCCTTGTCTATTTGATTCAGTAAAAGTTTTATCAGATTTAACATGCTATGTATTTATCAGGTGATATGTGCACTTAATGTGCAATGCAGTAGATAACGATAGTGCTGTGAGGGCAGGAAATCTGTCAGTGTTTCCATTATAAACCCCATTTCCCAGGGTTTATCACTGAGACACAGCTCACTGTCAGCTTAGATGTGCTTTTTAAAATAAAATCATGTTTATATTGATACAACTATTTTGTAATGCTAGCACTGGTCTGAGGTATGCCTATTGTTTTAAAGGCTTTGCACTTAATATAGAAAAAATTACTTCCAAAGGTGAGCAGAAGTGTTTTATTCTGCTCTTTTATGACAGAACTCATGTTATTATTAATGGAAGTAATGTCTATTTATCATTTGATAGATCTCAATTTCTTTGCTAATGGGCAAGAGACCTCTCTTAGCTTAAACATAAATTACCAAAATACTTTTGGGATATTTCATGCTTCTAGAATAAGCTGAGGCTTGAATAGTAACCAAAAAAGTTATGCTGTATTTAAATTAGGTGAATAAGTTTGTTCCACCAAAATCTCTACTAAGGTAATGATAGTCTCCTTCTGCTTGGAAGATGGCTGTTGAAAAATTCTTCTGGTGAAGGAGAGGTGCTTGTGTTTTCTTGGGTTTGCCCTGCTTTCCCATGTGAGTGTTCGTGGGTGCTTTCTTCATTTTCTTCAAGTTACTGTTCCCAAATATTTGAACCCTGCTCTAGAAGAAACATGAATTTCTGCAGATGCTGCTCTCTAGAGTGACCTCTGGCTAACAGGTGTCCAAAGACAGCAGTGCCTCAGGTGTGAGTCCTTGTGAGAGTGATCAATAAACCCAGGCCCATGCAGAAGCAGGTGCATCCTTGACTCACACCAACATGGGGCTCAGCAAGTTGTATTGTTAAAGGCAAATTTTTATCTGTAAGGCAACTGTGGTTTTTACACATTCATACCCATATATATATATATATATATGTGTGTGTATATATATATATATGGAGATTTAAAGTGATATCTATGCCTTGAAGGGTTTGAAAGAACATATTATATACATGTGTGTGTGTGTGAAATATTCCCCAATATTCCAATATTCCCAAATCTCTCTAGATGAAAGGCCAGGCTAAACTGTCATGATTTAACCCCAGCTGGGAATTAGCCCCACAGAACTGCCCAGTCACTCACATACCTCAGTGGGATGGGGTAGAGGATCCAAGGAGTAAAAGTAAGAAAAGTTGTGAGTTGAGATAAAGACAGTTAATAGGTAAAGCTATCAGCATTAAATTACATTAAAGAAGGGGACATCATGGTGCTTTTTGTGGTGGGTAATGCTGGATAATGAAGCCAGTCTGACTCATCTGCCCCAAAGGGAAACATCCTGACATTGGTATGATATCTGCATAGGGAACAAAAAGTGATACTACTGATAGCTTACCCAAAATCGCTGAGCTGACACAGCTAGCCTGGGGATATATGACTGAGAGTCAATCACTTTACACTGAACAATAAAAGCCCAGTCCCAAATTTTAAAGGCAGGGTCTTCTGACATAAGCCTTCTTGAAGTGTATTTATGGAGATTCCTCCCTTGAGTAGGGTCATCCCTCATGGTAACTCCTCTCACACCTGGAAGCTGAGAGAAAAATTAGCATTGCCATGGGTGAGTGGCATTATTCTCTAGTTAAGAATTGTTCTGCTAGCTTAATATAATTGCTTTAATATAATTGCTTTGATATTGCTTCAAAATAATGCACTATATTATAACAGTTGTTACAGCTCCTATATTGTGTAGTAAATACTTCTGATTAAAATCTTTTTGTCTAATCATTATCATAATAAATCATACATATTTATATTAATATATCTGGTTTGCCATTCATAATTCTACAGGACAAAGTTGTGTAAAGGTTCAATTACACCTGTATAATCCTTTAGATATAAACAGTTGACAAAGTCTCTGGGAAGGAGTTTAGAAAGAAGTGGGTCCTTTCCAGATCTTGTGACTTAATGGGAATGTTGGAAATTATATATCTTTCCTAACTAATTTTTAATTAGTTGCTTTAATTAAATGCAAGCAGCGCTCACTTTTAGCCTGGCCTTTATTAAGTTTCTTCATGGACTTATTTTGTTACTTTGACCATTAAATGATAAAAGCCTTAAGTTTGTTAAAATTAACCCTTACAAGCTCCAATAAAAAAAGTCAAAGGCATGTGAAGATTGTAAATCTGGGATCCTAAATTTATGATCGTTCAAGGCTGTTGGAGTAACCAGAAGATGCAGAGGAGATTAAGGCCTGGAAAGCTGGACACTCTTATCTGAGAAAAAGATAACAAAAGGACTAAAGAATGTGGATCAAATTAGCATCAAGAGTGAGAGATCAATAACCAATAGAGAATAGAATACTAGCTAATGAAAAGGATTATGTAATTTAGGATTATGTAACTTGAACATTAATTTCTTTGTTTGCTAAAAGTTTATAAATAAGTGAAAAAGTTCTGTATCAGTGTTTGTGTGGTGGCTAGAACTTTTTCAGCCACAGACACACCTCTTGGCCAAGAATACAGTAATGCCTTACTCACTAACATTAGAAAGACTGTGTTAGGGAGTCTTGTTTACCCTGACAATTTAGGCTTTTGGTAACAGGAGGGCTTTACCCTCTCTCATAAAGTTTGTCTGAAGATCCCATTCTGCCTGTAATGCTGCTGAGCTCTATATGTTGCCATATGTTCTTGGATCATTTGGGGTCAGGCATCCTGGCTGTGTCCCCTCCCACTCCTTGTGCAGCCCCAGCCCCCTCACTGGTGGGGTGTGGAGCAGAAAATGCTTGATTGTGTGTAAACACTGTTCAGCAATAACAGTCACTCTGTGTTATCAAGACTGTTTCCAGCACAAATCTAAAACATAACTCCATACTAACAATTGTGAAGAAAATTATCTCTACTGCAGTCAAAACCAGCACATTTGCAAGGCAATAGCATTCACAGAATGGAAATAAGAGAAGGGTTGCAAGCTAACTTTTACTTCTGAACTTCAGAGTGTTTGTTTTTTTTAAAATAAATTTATAAATTGATAAACACCTTAGTTCAGGGACTAAGTTTAAACTTATAAAAGATAGCTCTCATAGTAGACCAGGCATTTCCATAATTCAGTAGTGTTTATGTTCTGGACTCATTGCATCAGCCAGACCTTTTGTATTTTACTTTATCCCAATTTTCCAGAAGTAAAAGTCAAGTTGGTGTCAGCTTTCCAGCTATGATAGGCATCAATGAGGTTTTGAAGCATGGCTGAGGTAACCTGTAACCTTTGCAGTGCAGGCTTATGTCACCATATCACAAATCTGTGCACATCGATGTTACAAAGAGTCAACTGTTGTAGGTATAGCTGGGGTTTCTACAACATGGATAGTGCCCCAGTGCCATGATAACCTTGAATTTTATGCTTACAAGAATATTGTGAGGAAGTAATATTCGAGGGTTTGTTTGATTTTCCTCATTGTGAAAAGAGATCTGTAAATTAAAACAGGTGACAACAACACTGAAGCAAGAATAAATCCTCATCACACTGGCTCTTTTATAGATTAAGTTAAAAAATGTGCATCTTTTAACCTTCTTATTGATCCATACAATGTCAACATTTGTGAAATGGGTTGTACTTTACAGACCTTTATTCTCCATCAGATATAAAAGGATTTTTTCCTTTAAACTTCTGTGAGACCAGGATTTAAGCCCAAGAGACTTGTCCATGTTCAGAAAAAAAAAAGTGGTATTTAGTGCAAGTGTTTTTCTAACACCTTTATCACAAAACCACCCTTGCAAAGACTTTCTGTTTGGTTCTCCTTCACCCTGTGTCATGTGACAGTTGATGTCTTTGAGAATCTTCCTATTGTAATATTCCAGCCTTACTGGCAAGGTATGAATTATTAGACAAAGTTCACTGCAGTGAAAAATCAGACCACTTAAGTGAAAACTTCTGCTGCCTTTTAATCTGTTTTCTCTGAGTGGTGGGCTTTACCACAACTTCAGTGGTCTGTTAAAAACTCTTTTTTGCAGTTAATGTTCATGACATTTCATACAATGTTCCAAATATTTATTGTGAGCAAAATGTCTCTTCAGCATTCTCAGCAAGTATTCACAACCAGGATCCATATAGTATTTTTAATATTTTATGTAAATATTTGTGTTAGTATTATAATGTCAGCAGGAGCTCTGAGGCTGGTATGATGGAAATCAAAAACTGCTATCGACACTGTATTCCTGCTCTCTCTTCAGTAGCTCATGACAAATGTAAATGTTAATCTCACTCTACTGATATTAAAAATGCACCCAAAACTAGCCGTAATACAGAAGTCATTTGGAAAAAAAAAAAGTTCGGAGTCTTGAGTATTTAAATTAGAAACAGAAGTGCATACTCATGAATAATGTCATTTCAAAAGAAGTCTTATATCTGCAAAGTCATTGGATGTCGGGAAAGAAATTAATAAACAAAAAATTATGTTTCTGATGCTAGCTTAATCAGTTATTTGTTAGAACATTGTGAAAATATTTTTCATTAAATGGAAAATGTGATTGGAATGGAAATCAGAGTCCTTGCTCTGGGAAAAAGAAAATAAAAGGGAATGCTAAATCAGTGCAAAAACTGCTTCTTTGTGATAGGAAATGCATTCTTTAAAAGAGTTATACAATGGGGATGTTTTTTGCTATCTCCACAAGAATCCATTTAGCAGATGGGAAGCAGAGTACTTTGATGGATTCAATCCTCCTTGCTGAAAATTTTAAACTTACATTTTTCTAAAGCTACCTGCTTTAGAAAGGTATAAATAAACCAGACTAGATTCAATGTGCCATCATTGTGCTTGTCTCTGAGAGCAAGTAGAGGAGAGCAAAACCAAACAGAATGCAAAGGCCACAGAATAGCTTAAAAGCAACATCGTGCCACTTGTCTGAGTTGCAGCACTCTAGTACTTGGCATAGTTGGCCCATCCATAAGTTAGGCTGCTTACTGAGGAAAACTAAATCTCAGAGCAGGAGTTAGCTGCTGTAGGTATTGTATATACCTACATGACGTTTGGATGAGAAATGATCCCAAGCAATCTCTGGAGTCCAGAGTTGGAAGACTGTGTTAGGCATGGTCAGAGTCTTTGTCTGAACTGGCACTGCAGCTTCTTTCTCCTTAAGATTGCTTTGAACTCTGAAGTTAGTATTTGTTATAACTCAGATTGTTTCCATGTTGGAAAACATTAAAACCAGACAGGATTTAAAAGAATGCACACATCTTCCATGCTGACATAATCCATTTAAAAAAATAATTCCTTATTCCATACCAAATAGCATGAATGAACTTGTTCCTCAGTCAGGAACCATAGCTCCCTCACTCAGCAGCCCTGCCTTTTCCCTTGTCTTCCTTTTGCTACTGATGGACTTGGAGAAGCTCTTCTTGTTGTCCCAGCTATCCCTTGCCATGTTCTATTCCAGGTGGATCTTAATCTTCCTTATTGCATTCCTGAATAATCTGACAATGTTCCCTGAACAGGATACAAGTTAATAATAATAATAATAATAATAATAATAATAATAATAATAATTATACAGACTGGAGGATTTTTTATATATGGACCTTTTTCCTTCGATTTACACACAAGTTCAGCTGAGACAGGACATTGATATCAACCTTGTATGGGTTAAAGAGGAGAGCAAGAAACCAGTTGCTCCTTTACAACTTCTTTCCAGGGTTAAGCTAACATTAACTCATTCCTTTTTGGTATGAATACATAATGCAATGTTGAACCTCATAATCAGAATTCTGTGAAAAGGACATACTAGACATTTTATCTATACATTTCAGAGACACCACTTTCCAATGATAATGGTAATTATGCAGTTCCTAGTGTAAGGCCACAAATTTTTCATTTGACTTTGTATCTACTAGATGTTCCTTTTATTCTCAGAACAAGAATTTGAGTATAGTTGATTTTAGGAAAAAAAAGAAAAAAAACAAGGGATTCTGACAGACTTTTTCCTTCTCTAAGATACGCAACCTTCATAGTAGGCAGATTAGTCTCAGTGAATCATGTAAAAAAAAATAAAAAGAAAATTAAATTCACTAAAGCTGTCTTACAAGTAGGCCTTGATTTCAGAGTTAGAGTTAACCTGCATTATTCTTTAGCAATTACTCCTTGTTACTATCCTGTTTACAAGAGGTCGTGATGATCCAAATGTACCTGACAGGTCCAGGACTGGATGAGAGACCAGATGGTGTTTCAGTCAGCTGGAAACCACAGTCCAATTAACCCTTGCTACCCAGACTACAGTGTTGTCCCAGATTGAGTTACTCACATGTATCTAGTCCTGCCACGATTTCTGGTAGAAGATCAAGAAGAGGAAGACAGATATGTTCTCTTAGAATGAAGGAAGGAAAAGTATAAAAGAGTTGAGTTTGTTCAGTTTAAAAAACCTGAGGAGTTTAAACAAGAATGAACTGAACAGTATATATTAAGTATGTAATTATACCCCAGTGAAACAATCCCTCTAGCAGAGGCCACATGCAGAGTATGTCTAGATCCTGCTGATTTTCTAGCTCCATCATTCTCTTGTTGGATATCTGGAAGCAATTTGTGTGAGTGTCTGTCATTTAACCCATACAGTGGGCACAGAGATGCTAATGTGTTCTGGCCATATCTCGGCACATTCTTGTAGGCTCATAAAGTACAAAATTATTTGGAGTGCTCTTGAGGAAAGCCTGGGCCCACTCTTGATAAATATCTGTAACTTTATATAGACATTTTGAGGCCTTTGCTGTGTGGCTGATGATGTTTGGACGGGGCTGTTTGAGTGCTCATAGTTGTTGCATTTTTCAGTAAATGCACATTTTTTAGTAAATGCCCATTTTGAAGTGCCCCAAAAATGCCTTTAAAATACATTTGCCTCCTTTCTCTCATGATCTGGGCATGAAGTTATTCAGTAGATTAAGATTTTTCTGCAGTGAATTCTTACATCAACAAAAAACTATTCACTTTATCTCTTGGCTCCATAGCTATCTTCCTTGCAGAGGGGGAAGAGGACTTCTGCCTAAAGCAAATGGTTAATCTTTATATTTAAATTCTGAGACAGATATTTCCACTTGCAATATTTGTTGGAACTCACTGTCAGCCACTGTGCCCTCTGAGGATCTGCAAGCACAGCCTAAAAAGGTGACTCCCAAACTATTGTATCCACTTATAGCAACATGGAAACTTATGTCTTATTTTCTGTTTATCAGGCAAGAAGATTTTATCCATACTGACAGAGGTTATTGGATCACAGATCCTACAACATTTTGAGCTTAGCAAAGACCAGAAGGTTTGCTCCTCAAAGAAGAAAGATGAATCGTACTGATCTTACAGTTTTGCTGACCTGTGGCTGAGCCCAGAGCCTCCCTGGAGCTGCTGTGGTGCCCTGATGCTGAAGGACCCATTCCCTAGGAGCCATGCTCAGAGGCCAGAGAACACAGACCAGGTGTCTACAAGTCTGTGAGTTTGGTAGATCTCAGCATCCTCTGTTAAATTCTCAGTTTCCTATGACTATTGGCTCCTTGCTGTCATCAAGTATTCCTCTCAAAGGCCTGAATTCCCTTGAATTCATTCTGCAGAGCATGATTTCTCTCCTTTAAAAGAAATCTGACACTTTTTCTGGCTTTGAAGTCCATGACTATATTCTTTCCTACTGTGCTTGAAGCGACCCACACACATTTCCTTTTTGAGTCCTGTGCATGTGGGTAGGTCACATCTCTTGAGTTCTTTAGGGATGGTTGAGTCCCTCTCCTTCATTTTGGTGTCATATCACATGGCAACTAGAAATTAATTGATGCAGGGCATTGTCTCTAAGAATTGCTAAACAGTGCTACAGTGTGCTTTGGGGAAAGAGGAGATTAATTTGTGTGCTACAGTTTCATCTCAATAAATTCTTTTTGTACCATTATCTCTTCTTGTCAAGATGCTGGCCTGCATTGTAGACACAATAATATAGATTTCATTTACTCTGTTTGACATGGTTCATAGTATGAATAATGCTAAACTTCATAAAAGTGAAGATGCAAGAGCTATTTTTTTGTAAGGATCAGCACGTAGAAAAAAATCATGAATTATTTTTTAGGAACAACATTTTCTTGAGAGATATCCATTCAAAGTTCGTATTTTTTTTTCAGGCTAAAAATAAAAAGGAAAGCTTTAGCTGATATTTTGCAGTTAAGAATCCCAGTTGTTCAGCTCCAGTTAAATGAGAATGTCATAAAGAACTTGAACTCATATAGTGTCTCAAATGGGATCTAATCTATTAGTGATAATGGAGAGTGTATCTGGGAAACTAGATGTTTATCAGCTCTTTTATAAACAGTAAGGAATTAAGCCTAATACCACCTCTGAGGTAGATAAGTATTAACAGCCCCTCTTTCTGGGTGGAAATTGAAAGGCTTGGAGAGGTGAAATGATTTGCCTGAGGCCACACTTGAAACAGCAGTAAAATCCAACCTTATTAACACAAAGAGCCTTTTAACTGTTACTTGCAAAAGCAGTATAAATGAATGACTTCAGTTCTTGCACTTATGAAAAAGTAGCTAGATTTTATTTTTACCACGTAACTAACACAGAAAGATAGGTTACCTGTTCTTTTATTAAAATGTAATAATAGAAACAGTAATGTTATTAATAATAATAGAAAAGTAGTGGCTATATACAGTTATAATGAAAATTTTAGATAAAATCTATCCCATTTTACTCGGAATTCACATAAAATTTCCACCAGAAATGACTGCAGTCAAGTACAGAGATTAACATTAATCTGACTTGATCTGGCATAAGATAGTTTGACAATTTTTTTAATCAGCACAAATAATGTAATATTTTAGTATCGGAGTGTAGCTGTAGTTTAATGGAAAATGTTGAAAAGTTCTGATTATTTAATTTTTGGGATGGTGTAATGGAACACAGAAATAACCAGAATGCCCTGGTCATTGTTGTTTTTTTCCTACTGGGCAAGTGATAATTTCTCTGAGGAGAAATGAACTATAGAAGCTCCCTTCCCCCTCCCACTTGACAGCTGTGTCCACTGAGCTGCAATTTGCATTAACTCTGGAAGCATACTCCAATGCTGCTGTCTGGTGTTTATTGCCAATGTAAATACATTCTAGGGAACAGTCTTGGCATTTTTGCCCAGTCTCCTGCTTGGGTACTGGGGACTCTTTTTGTAAAAAACTCTAAGGATTTTAAACATTCTTTTTTCTGGCTAAACTTCTGCTACAATTTTGTGTTATACAACATGATGTTCAAGCTCAGGTTTGTCATAGTCACAAGCAAATATGACCATGCAGCTAGATTTCTTAGCTTCTATCTTTTTTTCTTATTCTTTTTTTTTTTTAATTTTAATTAGCTGATACAGGTGAATTATGAGTACACCCTTTTATTTATCCATATTTCAGGGCATCAGACCTAGGAGGAGCTTCTGGAAGTCACTTTTCTTTGTCTGTGTGAACTCCCAGCAGTGTCAGTTTTACTGTTCACACATTGTAGAGTTAGTTCCACACACACTAAATGCTACACAGGCCAAAGGCACTGGATCTCTTATGCATACAATGCAGGTACAGGTATATTTCTCCAAGGGATTCTGGATGGATATAAGGTAGAGTACAGCCACTGCTCCATATCTGTAATTTGCAGCTGGCATTTCATTATTTAGTATATAATTCAAGGCTTTGAATTTCCTCTAGTTGTCACCTTGTAAGTGATTGGTCTTCTATGACAGTTGTCATAGAATAGTTTGTAAGACTCATCTGGCTGGGGAACAATAACTTTTCTGTTGCTATAGGCTCCCTTTGTAATCAGTCAGGGGAGATGGGACAGTTAATCAGACAGGAAACTGAATTAATCAACTTTGGATTTTGCAGACTTGCTTTTCAGGTGGCTCATTATTATAAGAAGACTTGGAATAATTCCTTGTAGAGCAGATTGGCTGAACAGCGTTGGCATAAAGTTGGAAACAAAATGGGGTCCACAGAGAAGAATTGAGTTGGAATCTATGTCTTAATTGTTAACAGATTAATTTTAACTTGGCAGGGGACCCTCCTTTTAGAATTTTAAGTTTGCAAAACTTAAACAAAATTTGAACTAGTAAAAAGGCTGAAAAGTGATGATTTTGTTTCCTGTATATTGCCATATTTCTCAAAAAAGGTAAAGAGTAACTCTTCTTCTTTTACAACCTATACATATTTTTAGTCAAATTGCTAAGTGCATCCTCTGCAGCAATAATTATCTTGATGAATGTACAGCTCATTTCTGTGGAAGAACTTGAAGGTGCAAATTAAAAATAAGATTATCTCTCCTTGTTGTATGGTGTAGAAAATACCTTCCACTGATGCTTTGTCTCACACATAATCATGAGCTAAATAAGTTTAAATAAAACTTCAGATTTTGACTGTACCAGTGTCAAATTCAGTTGAAATGTGAAGCCAGAGAAGATGGTCATTTACTGCTAACTGTCTGGCAAGATAAATGGCGCTCCTGGGGCATGCCAAATTTTTAATGCATATAAGCAATTTTTGAGTAATACAAAAGCACAAAAAATCTGCCAAGACAATGTTTTATTACTTGTATTGGGTGTGTATGAACAATTTCTAAATAAAACAAAAAAGCAAATCTCCTAAGCATGGCAGACTTAATTGGGTTTTTTTAAGTAAAATCTACAAAGCCATACATTTCTATGGCTTTAGGAGTTCTTTAAAACCTGTGAGTTTTCTTATGTACCATATTTTAGAATTTTAGAGGTATCATGCTAAAAAAATACTTCCTAAACTTTTTTAAAGCCAAGAATTGCTAAAAAGGGATGCTAGAAAGAGCTATACAAACACTGACATTGGCTTTGTATGTCTGAGTTAGTATGTGGTGGTCTGCTGGTTGTAATTTATTAGGGACCCAAATAGACTCTATAACATTTGGCCTGTGTTGCAAAAATAATTCTCCCAGGTGTCATCAGAGCTGACACTTCTGACAGTGGGAAAATTGTTTTTTCTTCAAAAGCTTCACCACAGGGTATTCAGTTACTTTAGATTTCTTTTGTTAAGTATAAGGAAATTCTGAATGTTTGGGAAATATTGAGTTGTATAGGTGATTAAATATTGAATATTTTACTGTGAGTCATTATGCTTAGATATTCTTAAAGGCACATTTCTTAAATGAACATCCTCTTACTATATAACCAGCAGAAAATTATCCCAGACTAATTTGTATTTTGATAGTCAGTCATATAGCTAAAATCTGTAAGCCATTCTACATGAAGATCAATAAAATCACATTGCAATTTCATCGAGCCTGTGTCAGTTATGGAGAAAATAATTTACAAATCAATTATGATGATTACATTTTGAAACAGTGAAGTCCTACAAATAATTTTTCTGACTATTACCCAACTAACCTAAATTCAAGTCTTATCTGCTGTGTGTATATATCAATAATGACCCAAAGATTTTGTAACTCAACATCTTTCATATCACACTGAAAACCAGGACATTTTGATGTCCTAAAATTATGATTCATAATTTACAATATAAAGTACTGCGATGTAAAGGGAGATAGATGACCACCTTCACTGCTGATACCTTCTGTTTCAAGCTTGTGAAAATTTAACCAAAAATGGCATAACATGCCAAAAAATACATGTTGTATTTGCATATTTTTAAAATTTTTGTACTAAAATCCACATCATATTAACATAGCAACCTTTGCATCATAGCCTGAATATTCTGAAGACTGTTCTATAGGGATCTTCAAAAGCGATGGCTCAACTAGTTCTTAGAGAAGAATCATCTGTCACAGAAGTTGCACAGTAACTTCTTGTGTTATGTGAGTTTTCAGCTCCTGCAGATTTTTGAATACTGTATAATGTGTCCAATGGTCATAGAAAGCAAGAGGAAGAGAAAGAAGGAAAGAAAGAAGAAAAGAAAGTTTCACCTTAGCTCTTCTCTCATAAATGTTTATTATACACACATATTTGTGTCTGCATGGACACAAATGTTAGGTGTCCTTCTCCCACAGTCAGTTGTGTGCTTGTGCACTATTGACTGGCTTCATGGCTCTGCTTCTACCTCTGTCAAAGGAAGGGAGTTTGGGGTCAGTGGCAGATGGCAAAGAATGCCAAGAGCATGATGGTGGACTCTAAATTTTTGTAGGAAGATGATGATATTGTGCTCTATGCATTTAAGTGCAATCATAAGTCTTTGGGGAAAATGGGGGAAAAAATCCACCCTCCCCCTTGCTCAGTGCTCCAGCCCAAGATCTTCCACTCTTCTTGCTGATGTCTTTCATTTGGCAGGCCTGGTGGATGAAAATGCAGGTGTGCTCTACCTCAGTCCACAGACAACTTGAAATTGCTTTATGTCTTTCAGAATGCCATGTTTCTCTAGAGGCTGGATGGAAAATTTAGACAAACTCTTTAAACAGGGATGCTCTGTCTAGCATCTGTGAAATTCACACATTCACACTAGAGCAGTGGTGACCCTCATCTCTTCAAACAGATTCTGTCTGGACTTCCCTGTATAACTCTGAGGAAGCCTTTGTAGCTCTCCCTTTTGTTCTGGCTCTGGAGTTCCTTATGTCTCTGCAAGCAAACTCATCTGAAACTTTTACAGATTTGGCAATGAAAGGTCATATTTGCAACTCAGTAAGCAAATGTGGTTTTGGTTTGTATCTTTTCTGCTGTCATTTTTCACTGCTTGCTGGGATCTTGATGACAGTCTGTGTAACTCTTCCTCCAGCTGCAGCCATTCTGCTGGTGCTTCCATTTGAATGAATCTCAAGAATACTGTGCTTGAGTGATATAGATAACTGTCCTTAGGCCATGTTACTGCTTTTGGCAGCAGTGCCAACTTATGCAGATACTGCTCCCTGAACCATAATTATCATTCTTGTTTCTGCTTTTTCATGTCATGTTACAACTTTCTTTGTTGTTGTGGGGTGGATAAGACTGTGTGTTGAACCAGAACTGATTATACAAAAAATAATTTTTATTATTTTTGCAACCAGTTGTGTCTTTTTTTTGAAGAATTGCAAAGAAAGAAAAAACAAAAACTCTCAGAGAATTGAGGGACTAGGCGTTTATGAAGGATCTACCACAGATATTTATGTAAATATTTATGCTCTACTAATGGTCACTAGCTTCTTAAGTATCACTGAATATAAAAAGAATACATTTACCAATGTAACTGCTGCAGAAAACCAAACAAATCACATAACCTTAATTTTAAAAAGTGTTTATCTCACTATAGTCTCCTTATGTTGGACTGTAAGGATCCTGAGAAGGAAATGGATAAGAATGTTACCATTCTAATGCCAGTGTGAAGAACTGGCATTAGAAGGCCTTATTTATTAGCAGGTTCTTGCAAGACCTGAAGAATTTCTGAAGAATCTTACTGCTTCTCATTCCCCTGAACCTCTACATTTCAATGGCCCAAGGACTGAACAACCAGAGGGAAAGGATTATCCTTTCTCTGTGTGCTTTATATAATGTAGGTTAGGATTTGATGCAGTTGAACAATAACATGAAAAACATCTGACAACTTCAGCAGCTAAGTATTTATAATACCAGGTTATCCATATTTATGAGCTTTTTTTTTTATTTTCACCCAATTACAAGGTGGAAAAAAAAAAGTTGTTCCAATCCCTGTTGTTTCTCCTTGAATTACTTACTAAGATTTTATAATCATTTATGAAATAATTTCTACTTTGCTTGTATGACGCCGGCTGGGGGCTATTTACAGACCACGAACGAGACGGGGATGCTATGGAACGTTCCTTGAGCTGTTTTTTTTTTCAGCATCAGTCTCATTACATGATTATGACAATGGGAAGATGCCAGCAGCTCACATTTCAGGCAGCAGACAAGGAACTTAATGTTACAACTTACTTTATAAGCTTCTTGCCCAATCACACAAAGCAAAAGCATATTGACAGTAGTTCCATCCAACCACTATAAGCACACATACCTTCAGTTGAAACAATGCCTGCTTATTTTGAGTACAATACCTACTTGTAAGCCTTAAAACACAACGCACAGAGCTCCATTATTAAGCTTTAACCTTCCTAATATCTTGCTATATAAACTTTTCTGTAGCTTAGAGAATTATTCTAGACAAGCATTAGTACACAGATCATTGTTCTATTTGTCCTTGCTTTTCTACAGTTTAAATAATTTTTCTGCTGACTTATCTCATGGCTGCTGCTTAGCTCTATTCACGATTCTGCTGTCTCTGAGGCCTGCATCTTGCAGCTTTCCCAAAACCCTCTAATTTTGTGGATTCCCACACTTGTACATCTCCAAGTACAGGTGTATCTGTCTCTGTCAAAATATTTAGTTCTAATTTATTAAACTTTACCCTTTGCCTTCAACACAAATAAGTAGAATGGGGCAACATACAGCTTCCTCCCTTATGTAGCTTATGTAACCATCATTTTCTTGGCATTAGGCCAGAAACATCATATCAAGACAGGCTAACAAATCACTAATTTGGGAAATACAAGAGAGTCAACTATCACCCTGAATAGGCAACACAGAATTCACATTTAGTATGTCAACAGTCAAACAATCTTCTGAACTAGTAATCTTATTCTTAGGACTGAAGCCTAGGTCTAGCAAAGGTCTAATTGGTGTCCATGTCCACTATTATTCCCCTGATAAAAGATTAGAAGGATTCTTTAGCTATTTCACTTTAGTCTACAAAGTGACTAATTCTTTAGAGCTGAGACTCACATTGAGTTTAGCTGGAAAGTACAAGTAATAGTAAGCAAATCAACTAGCAAACCTCTAAAGCCTTAAAAACATCCCCAGAAAAATGAGATGCTTCAGTCTTAGCAAAAAGTCTTATGAACATGTGTCACAGTGCAGAATGACTTTAAAATGTTCCTAAGAGAGAGAATATTCGGGTTTGGATTTGTACCTCATAATTCAGACACATTTCTTATTTTATGATGTATTCAAATCACACAATACATGCTTGGGTTTTGCAACCCTACTGTTTCAGTTTACTTAATGTATTATCTTCTTGATACAATGACAATAGAGAAGGTATTAATGATTTTAATTAATATTAATATGGTATTACAGCTTTTACTAAAAATCTATTGCATGAATGGTTGAAGTAGAAAGCCAGTCATACCAAATAGTGATTAACAGAATAAGTATCTGTTAGCTAAAGTTACATACATAGTATGTTTATTTGCATGTGAAAAAAAAAAAACAAAAAAGAAACAACAACTTATTAATAGTATGAATTTCAGACAAGTGGACAGAAAAATTCTGCATGTGATTTCAGCTCTGCATAATTCTACAACAGCACAGGATCAGTAGTCAGTCAGTGTGTGCTTTGTGAGTATCCCTTCTCTAACAGCAGGAATTGCTCCCATTTATCTGAGAGAAGTATGCTTCTTTATCTTTTTAGTTCACAATAGCAAGCAAGAGGACCAATAACCTGTTAGGTCTAGCTATTAAACATGAAAGAAAAGGAAACCTCTTTTATGCCTCAACCAGTTCAATTCATTTATTCCACTCTCCAGTTTCTGTCTCCTTAACACGAGTCTTTTACAGAAACTATACTGAAGGATGAGCAAGAGCACAACTAGAGAGTTGAACGTTTTCACATAAAAGGTGTCTACAATTTCACAAAAAAGCAATATGGAGGCAAAATGAAAAAAAAAAAAATTGCAGTGCTGAAGTTAGGTGGCACTTCAGTTTTCTATGTTTCCCATAACTGATGCTTTCAAGTTAATGAATGAAGAAGTAGAAAGTTTTTGTGATCTGCTGAGGTTGTATGGAATTTCAAAACTGAAGGTGCTCTCCTTTGTTTTGGGTCTTTGCTTGCCAGGACAGGACAGATGTCTATATTTGCAAGCAGTGCTGTGCAACACCAGCAGATCCACAGAGCAAACTGGTCAGTGCTGAGCAATTGATAAACACATTATACTTATATGTGTGTGTTTGCTTCTGATCTCACTTCAGGCCAATGGCCTTAACTCCTGTTAGTGTTCTAGATGCACTGCTGAAGTTCTTCACACTCCAAGGCTGTCCACAAAAAAAATCAAAATGTGCTAAGTGGGCTAAAAGGGAGATTTTCTGGAAAAACACACTCCAAGCAGAACAGTAATTCTTAAAAGTCGTTCAGTGAAGTGCCAAAGCCATCCCTTCAGCCAAACCTCCCAATATCTACTTTTACTAATAACTCATGTTACTAGAACCTTGTAAAATTTAGAGCTTGCAAATCCCTTCCCACAACACTGCATTCACGATCAGTTGTGATATTATTAACAGAAATAAATATATTGATACCAGAGATCTCATAGCTCTCTCCTTTGGCTCTACCACTGAAAGTGATTTTCTTTTTAGTACCAGGTTATGAGAATCAGGCTGCAGCATTCACAGTTCCATGCTCAGTTTGTGGCAGGGATTTACCAGGTATGCTTTTCACACTCACATTTCTTAGGATCACTTGCTTGCCCTTGAGCTATTGTTTCTGGAGCTCATAAACGACTGGGCCTTGGCATCTAGCTCACCATTGTATAATAAATATCTGCTTTATCTGGATCTATTTGTCTGTCCTGCAGGTTCTTGCTGAGGACTCCAAGGGTGTGGGAAAACACAGCAACAAACTGTAGCTTCTGAAATAAAAGGTGTTTTCTAGTTCATGTCTTTGAGCATGGCTTGGAGCTAGGGTGCCTGTAGTATATCAGTAGTATAACATCAACCAAGTATCTACACTTCCAGTACTCTGAAAACAGAGTATTAGCAGATCCAGACATAGGATGGTTTGACACATTCTTTAGCCTTGCCAAAAATGTGTTATAGGAGGAACCTCTGGTACTGGAGACAATCCTACTCTCATTAAATTTAGCATTATTTTTCACATCTACCTGGTTTCAAAGAGAAAAGTAATATCTTATGTGTGATAGCAGTCTGTCCATTAAACTATATTTAGCAAGAGCAAGATCTGATTTTGCAGCTGGGCCTTGACCTACTGGATTTTTTAGGTGTTAAATAGCTGTATCTCCTCTGCTCCATAATTTCTTTGCCAACCAGGCCAGGTGTCTGAAATACTAGTCTGAGGATATGTCTTTAACCAAAATGCCACCTTAGAAAAGGAAAAAAAAAAACCAACCAACCAACCAACCAAACAAAAAACCCCAAACAAACAAACAAAAAAAAACCCAACAAAAACCCTGCCATTCTCATTATCTGCGACCAACACATTTTCCAAGTTCTTAATCTTACACAAAAGGATTAAATGTTTTATTAAATTCTTAGTGGCTAGCCTAGTATTATTACTACAGAAAAATCAATCTTCCCTGTAAATGAAAGGCATGGGAGTTGAAAGACTGCACACTATGTTTGTAAGAGTGAAATCTAAGGAGTGAACACAATGACCTAATAAAGTTTTAAAACTTTTTTCCACTTTCCGTAAGCCACCCCGATGGTTATTTCAGTCTGTATCAAAATTGTAGTCCAGCCAAGAAGAATAAAAGGGAAAAGAAAAAAAATATTTTCTTTTGAACGGTACTTTTCATGGGCAATAATATCAGTGCCTCTGGTTTTTTCCAGTAATTGTCCTTCTTGTTTCCTTGTGTCTGAAACAACAATTTCAGCTTGAAAATTTTAAAGTGATTTGACAGAGACACACAAAGCCTTTTTTTCCCTCCAATCATTACTTGGATACAGGTACAGTTGGTGCATTTACTGCTTGTGCTTCTTGCCATTTTTCTTAAATAAGGAGGATGGACTATTTGTAGTTTAATAACTTGAAAGCCTGAAAATGAATACCTGAATATATCATATCATTGTTCTCACAAAAACACTGAAAAGGACCTTTTAGGACAAAAAAATCAATTGAAAGTGCATAATCCAGAATGTTAATGGCTCCATTTGATGTCAGTTGAAAGCACTTCAGTGGATTTCTCCTAATAGTCCTATTTCAGTTGTCTTGCTTTTCCATCTCAGCTAAGCTCAGCACAGCTGCAAGACTTTGCTTAGACACGGCCCTGCTCAATGTAGTGATTGGTGCCCACAAGGGAGTGTGGCTGCCAAACATGTTGAGACTTTCTACATCAAAAACCATCAGAAACTTATTTAATTATGAAACATTTAGATTTTTATAAATTATTAATTTAAAGTGAGATTTCTAAGTTTGTATACATTGGACTTGTGGTCATGAGAGTCCATCAGCAGATTTTGCAGCTGGATGCATGGCACTTCTGAAAAGCAGATCACTGATCAGCAGCAAAAGGAGCCCAGAAGGTGTAGAATTTAAGCATCTCCATTTGGATAGCTTAAATACATTCAAAAACCCCACTAACAGCTGACAGGTAAGTAAATAGGTGCAAGTGATATTGATATTTGGACTTTTTTACTAGACTTTTTTACTACTATATTGTTCTCCACCAATATGAGCAAAGCTCATAACTTCTGACAAAGAGAACTTGAAAGTTCTCTTTGTCAGAAGTTGTTTGCTTTAGGATTGCTTTAACAGGATTTTAAAATTATACCTCATTATCAGGAAATAATAGCCCCTCACAGTCACAAACATAAGGATCATAGCATACAATCAAATGTAAGCAAAAGCCAATATGTTTTCTTCAGCTAATTAGTTATTAATGACTGCAAAACTTATTTGAGCATGGAGATGGTTCTGGTATAATGCAAATTAGATTGTGATTGCTTCTATTTCATTTCCCTCTAATTTTGTCAAAATGTTTGAACCTCCCCCCCTTAATTATTCACTGCTACCTTTGTTCCCTGTTTCTATTTTACTTTAAGAAGATTAATTTTAAAAAGTAAAGCCCAAATGAAGTCTTCCTTCATATTCTTCCATAGTGAAAATTATAAAATGTTAGTTCCCTCCCACATAACTCTCCTATGTTTTTAGTTGACAATGACAAGAACAAAAGATTCTGGTATGACACATTCTTAGTTCTGAACCCTCAATTTCTATTTCAAAAAGTCAATAGGAACAGATAGCACTTGGATTCTGGGTTGTCTGCAAGCTTTCTAATTAGTTCCAGGATTAATTTAAGATGCCAGCGATAAATGGCAAAGTCTTGCATAGTTTTCTTACTAGAATCTGGCATGACATTTCAAGTTCACTTAGTCATTCTGAGA
The DNA here is from genome assembly GCF_023055355.1 of Agelaius tricolor. Lineage (NCBI taxonomy): Eukaryota > Metazoa > Chordata > Aves > Passeriformes > Icteridae > Agelaius > Agelaius tricolor. The sequence goes on from NW_027269263.1 coordinate 51,874,371, forward strand.
GTTTAAAACTAGCCTGGAAAGGCAGGCACAATGGTTTTTGGTTCTGTGGCCATCTGTCCTTGAGTGACTCTGTCTGTCATCCATAACTTGAAGTTAAAAACTCCAAAACTCCTTTAAAATGATAACTTTATTTTCAGAGCATATTCATTATGATCCATTTAGTTAGGGATATTAATTTAATTATCTTACAATGTTTCTTATAGGAAAGCACTCGCATACATACAGACATATGCTTGTTTTTATACATATTTCAATATCCATCTACTGTATTGAAGAGAAAAACAACAGCTTTGTTTTTCTTCACAATGAATAAGTTTTCTCCCTTGAAATAAAAGTTATTTCCTGTGTGAGTAAACAATCTCTATAAAAACGTATGATATTTATTTCGGCAAATGGGATTGCATGAAAGGAGTCAGGTGGGCCGATAAAACCAAAATAAAAAGTAAATTGCTGGAAAAGGCTGAAAAGAACCATCATGTTTGCAATTTCTTAGGTAGTTTTCTATCTACAGTATTAGGAAGGTTGTGTCAACATTCACAGTACAGATTTTTGCTTGTGTTGGACTACTCATTTAGAACACGTTGCTCATAGTTGTGAAGTTTTGGTTGTCATAGTTTTCTGTGCTATACATCAACGTAAAGATAAAATGTAAATAAAAGATGGGGTATATGATGATGCATTCTTAAAACTTCAGGCCATTAGGTGTCGCAGACCTCTTTTTGTGAAAATCCTTTCTTAAGATTTTCTCTCTTCTGAGAAGCTGAGGCCTCAGAAACAAAATGTAAACAAAATGGTTATCTGCTGCTGTGGAATGCATCAGGTGTGTCTGTGATTGGGCCATTTTGAATGTTTGCAATTAATGGCCAACTGTGGGAACTCAGCACATCAGTCCGGATGTCCAGAGTTACCGAGAGAACCCCTGGGGGGCTTGGAAATCCTGGAATGTTGCCAGGAGTGTCTGGTGGCTTGACTTCAATCCCTCTAGGGATGTGCCACCTGTTTGAAGGCATGAGAGTCACTTGGGAATGAATGGTGCAGGAATGATGTATTTACAGGGTGAAATATAGATTTTAGGGTTTTGGTACAGGGGGGTTATGGAGACAAGATGGAGGGATCAGGGCGTGTCTTGTCCTTCTTCTTTCTTCTTCTTGTCCTCCATCTTCTGTGGTGATGTTGGCACTTGGGGATTGGTCCATGGTGAAGGTGCACTTGCTAATATGGGTGAAAGGTATTGGGAAATAAAGGTAAATATGATGTACGTAGTTTTTAGTATAAAAAGACACGACCGCCCCGTGGGTGGTCATAGTGCCCTTGGCTGCCTTGCAGGTCACATCTCTGTTGGGCAGAAAGAAAATTCTGTAGATAAGAGATAATAAACAATCTGAAGACTGAAAAACTGAAGAGTCCAGACTCGTCCTTTGAAGCGCGGGCTGCCCCAGAACCCTCCTAGGTGTGTCTGGGCAGAGACAGACACCCGACCGGACAGCCAACCACAGACCAGACAGCTTGGACTCTCTGTCCGAGCCAGCTGCCTTTGTTATCATTCTTTTCTATTCTATTCTTAGCTAGCCTTCTGAGAGATGAAACCTTTCCTTCTATTTCTTTTTAGTATAGTTATAATGTAATATATATATCATAAAATAATAAATCAAGCCTTCTGAACATGGAGTCAACATTCTCGTCTCTTGCCTCATCCAAGAACCCCTGTGAACACTGTCACAATTAGAAATATAAATATTTTTTCTATTTCCATAAAATATTACAAAATAAATTAAGAAATAATTTGTTCTTTCTTATACTTTCCATGATTTGTCTTCAGTGTCTTCAGTCAATGACTTTCCTAGGCTTTCCACATCAACAGCATGAGTGACATTTTCTTCCCAAAGCCACCTCACTATCAAAGGGCAGTTTGACAGGAAAGTAATTGCTGAATTATTCCAGTTTTGCCCTTTACAAAAAGAGCTATGTAGTGGAATGAACCTTGTTATAGAAGTAGTGCCAGGAATACACTATCAAATCCTTCACTTGGTAATTTGATTTGTGATAACCAGCAGAGGAGAGGGAATTTCCATACTTTTCAGTCTTTCATCCACATGCAAAAAAAAAAAAAATCCTGTTATTGTTGAGTATATCCATGTTTTTATATTTACATTTACCTTCCCTCAAATTTTGACAGTTTCCAACTTTCCAAAGTCTTTGCTTCTGCTTGACAATAGGTGTTATTTCCCGAAACTTCTAAAATCAGTTCTTAAATGCATTTAAAAATAGCATTTTAATTGTGAAGTTCTCTTTATCCCTCCCCCCTTCATTAAAATAATTGGTACGAGGTTCTAGATAGTGAAGAAATCATTTCTGATGGCTGACTTACAAAGCATATTTTCTGTTTGTGTGTATGTGATAAATGCAGAGGACCAATTCTTTAAAGGAATTTACATTGCTAATTTGCTGAAATATGTTGCAATGATCTAGTCTTGATAATTTTTTCAACTGTAAATAATATAAGTAGGTATTATATCTGAAAGTTCTTTTTGTTCCTGTTCTGAAAATATGCGCTATCAATCTTGAAATATCTAAACTTAACTTTTTAATGAGAATGTATACAGGGAAGTTCTTAGTCATCCATGCCCTTATTCTAGGTTGTAATTTTCTATGCAAACATGTTATTTTAAAAATGTTATGAGCCACTGGGTTCCCTTAAAGAATTGTTAAAGATCAGTAAGGCTCCTGTGGAGCATATATTTTATTACTTTTGAAGACAATTTCTTTTGGTATAGTAGTGTTTTGCTTTCAGTACGTGCATACATGAAGTATATAAAAGTTGAAACCAGCCATTTTTTCTACTGCCATTTCCTCCCTTTTATGGGAAACAACATAAAATGAAATTAAACGTATCATTAAGCAATAACATTAAAATGCCATCTACCACTAGGAGCATATGGATCGTAACTTGTTTCATCATAACCCTCTGCACTTAAACTTTGTCATTGGCTTCATAACTTTAAGAGTTTTGTTTAAGTTTTATCATTGCTAATCTACCATAAATTTCAAATGTCCAGTCTGGAATTTCTAATCACCCTCAGCTGCCCTTATCAGCCTGATTTTCTGAAGCTTCTTATCTATCAAATGGAGCTTTAATTTTTGGAAGATAAATCGATAAATTCTTTTCAGTTGTCTTTTTTTTTTTTTAATTGAGTTTATTCATCAAGACCCATCCTTTCTTTTACAAAAATTTTCTAATTTTGTGAGAGCTTTGCTGGAAAAATTTACAGAAGCCCAATTATGACGGAACAAGATAGCAGTTTCAGCTGACTGCATCCCATCCTTATGACTGAGAGCTCCTGCAAAGTGTTTCTGTGTTTTTAAGAGATTGAAAGAGAAGAAAAAACACAGGAGTTCTTGAACAAAATAAGATATGTCACAACCACAATTTGTCTTTCCTAAGACTCCATTTAAATATAAGATTCAAGATCAACCTGGAGAGTCCTGTAGAAAAGTAAGCACCTTCTGAGGGTGAATTATCATTTTCTAAAATAGGGAAAAGATGAAAAGAGGTGAAAAATATATGAAGATACTTTTCTCTGTTGAGGAAGGAAAATTCTTATTAACATGGCATACTTTGGATGACCTCCTTCAGGTCTTAACACTATGCAACCAATATTTTAATCAACCTTTAAGCTTAGGTGGTCAACAAGGAAATTCAAATACTTTTGAGGAACTGATGAAGATATGGAGTTTTTTAGAAGCTGGTAAAATAATATGAATTTTCTTCCTCAACAAAATTGTTCCAAAAATTATTTTATTAAAAAGACAGAATTGAGGATAATTTATAAATCAAGTGTTTAATTGTAAAATAGATCTGAACTTTGTAGCAGGTTACTGAAGTTGCACGATATTTTATAATCAAACTATCAAAACTACTACTATTTTTATGCATTCATAGAAGTCCCCCAAACACATTTGCTTTTGCATGAATAAAATTTCTGCAAACATTTTTCTGCATATTAAACATATAAAATAGAAAGCAACATTTATACAGAAAACCAAACAACTACAACATGAAGTCCATATTCTAACTTTTTACATATTACTTTCTTTTCTTTTTTCTTCCTATCTTAAATGACTTCTGCTGGTAAGATCCAAATGTCAGTGAAATTTTGCATCAGTACCCACTTTATTTTCTGAACAGCTACCTCATGTCTTATTTTAGTCTTTGACTGTCATTTCAATTAATTAAACATGAATTCCTGTTTCATATACCTGGCGTAAAACACAAATTTTTCTACTTGTTGATACATAATGGATGGCTGAGATTTGATGCATATATTGAGATAATATGTTAAAAACACTTGTAAACTCCTCTGGAGCTCATGGTTATGTGAGTCATAAAAATCATATATTCATATACTTCCAGTCCTTGTGTGATTCAAATAGATTTATTTATGTGTTCAAGGACAGTATATTGGGCAGTACATTATAGACTTTTTGTTGAACTTGAGGAGACCAAAAGACTAAGAAATCAATAAAGACTGATTAGAGGAGTGACAGCAATCTAGGCAAAGATAATCCTCTAAAATCCTTTTAGGCTTTTGAGATATATGGAACCAGCCCTGCAAGCAAAATTGTGATCTTCACCATTTTGTTGTGTCTCCTTTTGTAGAGTGGCACTGCATTAGTTCATCATTTAGGACTTTTAGTCATTTTTCAAATCCCTGGATTGAGTTTTGAATTTATCAATAATAATGACAGGTTTAGGAATTTTTAGGTACTATATATTATATATGCACACATATATTTCTGCTAAGCTATGTCATTAAACTGAGCAATTTTTTAAACTTCCATTTTAAAAATGAATGGGGGTGTGTTTCTGAGAACAATGAAGGAGCAGGGGAATCCAAAACTGAAAATAATTTTTGGAATTTATAATGAGTGTCAGCTGTAATTTTTTTTAATTTAGTTTTACCTTTTAAAGTTTTTTTTAAACTCCTGTTTTATGGTTTAAAATAAGAAAAGGAGGTGAGAACATCTCACTTTTAATCAGAAGTCTTGAAATCAAAAGAATTAATTACAAAATGTGAAATATTATGTTCTTCCATTCAGGTTTCTATCTTGGTGGCAGTACCTACTCTCAGCTGCTCAAGACAGAGCTAATACTTTTTTCTTTCCAGACATACAAGTTTTTAGAGTCACAGCAAGGAAGACAAAAGACACAAACAATTTATTTTGCCTGCCTCCATGCTATCGTCCTGCAACTTAACTGAAGCTGTATATGTAACATCTAAAGTCTGCTTTTCTGTAGCTTAAAAAAGGCTTTTTGAACAATGCAGAGCATGTTTCTTAATTATGCTCCCAGGGAGTGAAAAAATTCAAAAGAGGACTGAGGTTTTGAAGAAGGAATATTTTTATTTCTGACCTCTATCATGAAAAGAAGCTTTTTTTAAAAAAGAAAGAAAAAGAAAAAAAAAAAATTACATTATTTACCAGAGCTGCAGGGCATCAGTAACTTATACACTGACAGATTATTCAACATTTGATCATCTATTTCTTTTGCTTTGGCAGAACTTTTCATCTGCCTATGCTGTATTAATGGCAGTGAGTTTGAAATCCTGTATTGACAATGGCTGTTGGAGCAAAGGGAAATCTCCTTGTTTTGTCTTTCTTGTCTTTAGGTGTACTTTCGGTATTTTTGATGTAAAGCAAGGCATTTTATCGGGGTAATTGTATCTCGCTATAAATATGTACACTTTTTTCTTCCTGGGAGCTGGAAATACTTTTGACTGTAAGCATTTACTATCAGTAGTACAAACAAAGTAGCTAGTGTGTTACAGTGAGAGCTACTTTGCCTCTTCTGTTATTATTATTTAATATTTCAATTTTGTAATACAATAAAAGTGGCTTTTTCCTGCTTGAGGAGAGGGTCATTTCGCTGGATTCACTAAAGGTATACATTAAGGACAGCCAAATATTCTGCTCCTGGGCCTTGGACATGAACTTCTGCAGTGTGTTCTAAGAAAAGTCTGTTATTTGCTGTCTAGATTTTGGAGCTGCAGTGGACAAAGCTCATGGTGAAGCAGTTTGGCATTTCCTAGGAGGCTCCCAAAGTGAGCAAACAGTGAGTCAGCCTCATCAAGGATGTATTCAATGGGTGCCCCCTTTAAACAGTCAGGGAAGTTTAAGCTGTTCAGAAAGCAGGCACATATGAAGCTATTCAAAGTTCTGACATATTTTTACTGTGGTATGTGTTCATTCCACATTCAGATATTAATGTCGTTCAGGAACTCAGGAAACTTTAAAGACTTGTCTTCCATCAGTTGGTTTTCTGGGTACTCCCAGGAAAAATATGGGTGATTCTACTGAATGGCACATTTGAGCTCTCCCTGAGAGACAAAGACATTAAAATATGTCTTTTATATGGCCAAGTATTTTTTCCTTCAATTGCAGGTGTATTTCTAGAGATAGTCAGCTACTATATTTTTAGTTGATATTTTTTCTACTTAAAAAATATTGTCAAAAAAAAACCAACCAACTTTTGTTTTGCATTCCAGAGGGGAATTATCTTTTCAGAATGATGCTTTCATAGAATGGTTGAGGCTGGAATGTATGTCTGGAGGTTATCTGGTCCAACTTTCCTGCTCAAGCAGGATCACCTAGAGAAGGTTGACTAAGGCAATGTCCTGACATTTTCTTTTTGAATATTTGGTATGCAAGAAAAGGAAATTACTTGAATCTCTGCTGCTATTTTTTTAAAATTTATGTTAATGCTATTACTATGATGTTATTATAACAATATTATTATTATTATAATATCTTTCATCATTATTATAATATCTTTTTCTCGACAAGGAAATTATTTGCATAAAGAGATTTCACCTCTGAAAGATCAAATATCTCACGACAATTGAATTTGTACTCTGAGTTCATGATTATCAAATAAAACAAAGAACTGAAAATTATAGTTTCTCTGCATAGAAAGCAAAGACCTAATTATACATAAGCCATTAATATTAAGGACAAAACTGCTGCATTTCATGTCTCTGGAACACATTTACTCTTTCTTGAATTTATGATGTTTTCTCCATAAAGAAGGCCTTGCTTTTTTGATGAAGCTAGCTTTGCTTTATAAAATATCTGTGTGTGAGGACAGGAGTTGAGCTGGAACTGTACAGTGGTGTTTTGCTTGCATTGAACAGTGAATTAACCAGTATTGCACATGTATCAGTTTAGTAGACTCGGGAATAGTTTCATGGTGATAGTTTCATGAGGTTCCTATCTAATATAAGTAAATATTGCTTGACCTTTCCTACTAATGATGCAGGAATGTACAATGGATAGCACTATAAAACAGCCAGCATTTTAAAACCACACAGGGAGTGCTGTTCATGTTTAAAATGATGAGCGATGGGCTTTTCACCTCTTCCTCTGAGGATCATAAATTGGGAGTGGCTTAGAATAAGTCATTCAAACTTCATTAACATAAAATTAATAGAAATGAATTGATCTTAATGGAAAATTTTACAAATAACTGAGTCTTTGTAGATGTTCATTGTGAGCATCAAAAAATTATATCAGCTAAAATTCATGTTTGTCTGGGGAAAGAAGATGCTTCTCCAAACCGAAAATCTGGAGTTAATGTTTGATTCAAAATGTTCCTTTTCACTTGGAAGGAAAACAGTGCTGCTGAGTCTTTGAAAAGGAAAGGAAATGAAATGTAGTTTCACCAATTTGTTAATGAATGGGAAAGTCACAAGTGCTTTTGCATATCTCAGGAATTATCGGTCTTATTGGAAATCTTGTTGCATTTATTTTTATGCATTAAGATTTTCATGATCATTGGTTCAATCTTAAACAATGTGAAATGGCTCTAATAGGACCCAAAAAGCATTAAACAGGGAGATGGAAGGTCATTGCTACACTTTCTCTTTCAGTTATTGGTGTATGTCTGATACCAAGCAGATTAACAGATTACAACAAAGGATGTAAACCCTTGCATGGCCTGCTGATATAATTTCAATTTACCTGGATGTTTTGCTTGTACCTCTTAGTCTTTATGCCTCTAGATGTCATTGTACTTGAAGGGATAAATGAAAACCTATGCAAAGAAAGGAATTGAATTAAGTTATCCTGTATTCTTAGTGAATAACCATAATGCTGTGGACAAAATTGTAATATTACATCCTTCACAGGAATAATTTTTACAATATTGACACTAAACTATTTAACTAGAATATTTAAAAAAATGAATCTTTTAAAAATATATTTAGAACAAGACAAATGTTACTTTATCTAGATGCATTATTTCCCAAACAAATTTATTGGCTTAACTTTATTCTATTTCAGCTGAGATTAAAATCAGGACCTATGACACAAAATTTTAGCAATTTTAATATAAATTTAATTAATATTATTTTTTATGAGTCCAGTCAATAATTTTTCAATATTCTCTACTGGACTTTACGTTCGATACAAAATTGTTATAGGTTTGCGTTTGTTGGTTGTTTTCTTTAAAACAGGTTATATGCTGGATCAATGTTTTAAGTTCTCTTCCTTTACTCCATTTACATAGTTTAGATAGATTTCCTTTCTTTTTGTATTTCTCATACTTAATGAGATTAAGTAAATTACTTGGTAACCTTTACTTCCTTTTTCCTGTCATAGGAATATGATATATGAATACATGAATATTTCCCTCTGCATCTTTTACTCTTTCTGTTTCTGGGAGTTTGACATTTTTTAATCTTCATATTCTATAACCCAGTTGTCTCTCAGCTGTGATCAGTATTTATGATTTTACTTTGTGATTCCCATAACACAGATGTTGTCATTAGTACAACCTTGGAAATGTCATAACACCTTTTGAAAACAACCTTCATAACATTTTTGCTGGGTTTTTTTGAATAATTCTGAATTTAATTTTAGAAGTTATACTGTCAAGGTAATTTAGAAACACTATACAAAATTATAGAAATAAATTAAATAAAATAAAAGTTTCTTTGTGATAACTCTGTCAATACAGGCTTTTTCTAAGGCATTACATTGTTGGAAAATAAATATACAAGCAAAACACTAGTCACAAAAATTCGTCCACATTTTTTCCCCATAATCTTTCTCATACTTAAGTGCATATCACAGCAGTGTTTTTACCCTATTTACAGAAGGCAACCACATAAAAGTGAGGAGACTTTCTAGGTATTTAATGTCAGACTTTAAATTCTTCTTTGCCCAGAGTATTTGACCTAATAAGGAGATAATAATAGCTGTGCCTTTACCTTCATATAATGAGTGAATCTACTGGAAGCAAATGACTTCTAAATTGACATTGTGTGCAAATGCCTTCTAAATTGACATTGTGTGCACAGTTCAGCTTTCTGTGGATAATGACTTCTATAAGAACAAGACTGATATGTTTAACCCTTAGGTATTCCATGGAAACCACATCAGAGTGCTGTAATAGAAGTGCTTTAGCACAAAGTCTTGATTCTGATTCAGATTTTCAGTACATTCTATAGACCCCAGTATCCTGGGTTAATAATAACTGCAGCAAATTATGGGATATTCCAATTATATTGTGGTATAATTTTGATGTGTGTAATAATTTTGATTCTGATATTTATTGATCAGCATGGATATCAGTAGTATCTAAAGTAAATAAATGTTTTTTTGGAAAAAAAGAAGGAAACTGTGCTTCACCAAAAAGCAATTCTGAACATTTTAACACTATCTTTGTAATCTACTTATCTATTTTAATGCCATCTATTTGGAATATTCGTTTTAGGACTGTATGTGCTTGCTGAACATATCCATATAATACATAGACATCTATCAAAGTCAGAGCATGAACACTGAAACAAGGATGGACAGAGTAAATTTTTGAGAGCTTTTTGATCAGCTAGAGTCCCACTAAAATTGAAGTACTCTGTGTCTCTCAAATCCACTTTAATTCCCTCACTATTTTAGGGAAAAAGTATTCCCGTCATTCTGTTTATTTATCCAGTTAAAACTTTCTCCTCACTATCACTTTCATTCCAACATATCATACAAATTGTGAACTTAAAATGTGTTGACATGTTAACTTTAAAACTGGTAATAAAAATTTCTCATTGTTCAAATTACACCACAGCTGGTACTGTACTGGAAAGTGTCAAAGTAGGAAAGCAGTTTAATCACAAAGAAACCCAAATTATTTCTTCATACTCTTCAGCTGATATTAAACTTTTGGTGGCTTCTAATAGAATAGAGACAAAAATCCCATCTAGCTTTTATCTACACTGTGGTACTTAGCCAGTAACAAAAAATATTAAAGTGTTAGTGTGTTTGTTTCTGTGAAATGTAGTATCAATTTAAGAATAAAAATTTATGTTAATACTTCACTGTTTCTTTGACCTTCTAAAAGGAAAGACCGTCCGTACATGCCAAACGAGATTCATTATTTCTTTTTTAATCAAAGCAAAAATAGACTTGAAAAGAGATCGGTTCAGAAAAATGTTTTCTTACCATTAAATAAAGGAAAGCTTTTTGTGGAAAAGTGTGTTTGGCTGAAGAAAACTTTGTGGCTATCACTGTTTCTGCATTGCTCTGGACTCCCAAATAGTTGTGTTTTGAAGGAAGAGCCTACTTAGCCAGTGTGAATTTCCTTCTGGAGAGATCACTCTCACACACTGTCTACAGAGGGAGTTCAGGGAAATTAAAGTCTCCAAGATAAGTAAGCCATTCTGAATATTCCCCGAGGCGCTCTTGAAAATGTTATCTCATGACTTTAATGCAATTTATCTATTCTTCTCATAGACACCATAGTAATCTTTTGAAATTGTGTTGTGATATGGTAATCCTTTAGTGAGGAATTTTTTTTGGTTTGTCTGGCCAGAGCAGCTTTTACACCTAAATTTATTTACTGCTTCTTTGGCCTCTTTTACTCTTTTTCCTTATTCCAGAGAAATAATTAAAATCTAGAAACTTCTAATACACTGAATATTATTTTAAGCATATTCTTTTTTTCAGTCTCTCATAATTAATCTGTGGGTTTTTTGAAAATTTTGTTTAAGTTGAGGCTGTTTCATATGTTCCTGTCAATTTGGCATTATATGACTAGTCCTGTCAAAGTTTGTGCTATATTTAAAGCCAGTTGTCTGCATGTACTGGATAAACACACTAGCATTTATATATCTCATGATATATGGTGATATATAAATGTTTGGTATCCAAATGAAAAGTTAGAAATATTCCTCTATATGCAGTTATGTATGTGTAACTATACATGTAAATTTAGAGAATAATTTTTTTGTCAAGTAATGTGGGTTTGCAAACAGCATGATGCTGCTTGCACTAAAGGTCACATATGGCACATGCATAATACAGAAAATGCAGTAAAACTGCAAAATATTTAGACTACTGGAAAAGGCAAATGACAGTGTGGGCCTGAGAATTCATTTCCACTTTTCTTAATGACATGGACTACTTTTCAAAGCCATAAACTGTTCTTGAAAGCCAAAATTGCATTCATGTTTAAATTCCTAATATGGCTGAATTTACATAAAAAATAAATAACTGACATTTATTGAAAATATCTTCTCAGGAATCTCAAATCAGTCCTCATGCCAAACAGTTACTTGTACTAATTAGAAAAAACCCTGTTCATAATATTTTGATTTCAGATGGAACCTGTTTTTCAAATAGCTTGTTGTCAATAGAACCAACTAAATAATCTAAAATAAACACATCACAAAGCACAAATCTTCAAAAAAATGTTTATAATAATTTCATATTATAGAACAAAGAGAATCTAGAAATGCATGAAACTTACCAATATTAATTACACTAATACACAAAGGGAACACATCTCCTTTTTCAATCTTTTAGCCTTTCTACAATACAAGAGCTATAATGAAATTAATCTAGACTGTAGATAAAGAATAGCTTCATATGTGGTAGATCAGATCATTAGCTGGAGAAAATGTTAATCTTTTAATTGCTTTCTGTGGTTATGTATCTGACCCAAAGCTGATGCACTTGTAGCACATCCAAATGTTTCCTCCTAATAACAAAATCCCAACATCATTAATTTTAAGTAGCTTTATCTCTTGTGATAAATTATTTCAAAACTATTAAATGAGAGAAACATTTCCAAAGATCCAAGGGATCAGTCTGTCTCATCAGAAGGTCCAGGGCTTAATGAGTAGCACTGATCTCCTTCAGTGATGGATCTGACAGAAACACAAATGTAGGTGATCAGCTGGCACCTTCTGGGTGTGGGATGAGAAAAGACACAACTACGGTCTTGTCTTTGGGGTGGTTGGTCTTGGTTTTGGTTTTGGTTTGGTTTGTTTTTGTTTTGGTTTTTGTTTGTGCTGCTTTGTTTTGTTTGTTTTCCAGACCATGAGGTTAAACTCTGGTTGAAAATTTGCATTCTTTTAGGGCAGGGTGGCTTCAATGTTCTTCAAGAATGTTAGCAGTTTCTGCCAGTCTAAGAAAGGTATTCCTGCATTTGCTGAGAGAATAGACAACAAAGTGAATTGAATGGTCCTGAGGACTGATTTACATGTTGCCTACTGTTCAGTGTAATTGATATAATACCTGTATTTGTACAATGGCATTAAATTTTCAAAAACTACATTTTCCTGTGTTTCCATTTTTATAAATTCCTGAAGCAAAGAAAAACTAGAAACACTGAGCCAGTTACCTGAGCACCTCTCTCTCTTCTTTTAAGATCAGAGGAAAATTGTGTCAGGTTAAATATGATGAACTGAACTCTGTTAAACAGTCAATAAAATGAGCACCATCCTGCATTTCCCAGCAGTGTAAGTGACCAAAGGTTGCACTTAACAAAAAAATGTGATTAATTTTTATTCAGATGCTTCATTAACAGTAGCAGTGTGTTGCACATATTGAAAAGGCAATTTTCTTCCAAGAGGCTTATTTATAGTGAATAATATATCTTTAGTACATAAGCAGGTAGTACAAACAAGTTGTTTGTGTATTATAGTATACTATGGGTATTTTATAAATGTCAAAAGATATTGCTTTTTTAAAGCATATGATATGTTAAATTACTTTGAAATATGAGCTATTTTTAGTTGTTTAAAATTTGGTTATAGTGTTTCCATCATGTGCCATGCATAGGTGGTGAACTCTAAACTTATTTAGGAAAATTATTACTCTTTTTAGTCATGATTAAGTAGTGCTTGATGAAAAAATATTTAAAATTGCATTTGTTTTGTGTGTCAAGGTTGTGGTACAAGGGAGTTACAAGGGTGGCTTCTCTGAGATGCTGCCAGAAGCTTCCCTTTGTCCAATGCCACCTGGCTCCAAGAGGGGCTTGGTGCTGTCAGGTGCAGCCCATCAAGGATGGTGGTAATATCTCTGGGTCAACTTCTTTAAGAAGAAAAGAGAAAATTATTATGCAGAAGTACTTGCAGCCAGACAAGATAGTGAGAATATGAGAGAGCCAGCCCTGCAGACAGCCAGGTCAGTGAAGAATGCCAGGGAGGAGGTGCTCCAGGCTCTGGAGCAGAGTTTCCCCTACAGACAATGGTGAAGACCATGATGAGTCAGGTTGTGCCCCTTTATGCCATGAATATGCACAGTGTAGCAGTGTCTTGGTTTAGGAATGCCATTCCCAATTCAGTGTTCTAGCTGGAACCTCAGACCACAATGCAGTTCACTTTCATCATAAGGACTGCCGAGTTTGGAATCACACCCTTAGTAATCAAGTCTTTTTCATTACATGAGTATGTAACTTCTAAGCCAAAAAAGCCACTTTCATGTTCCTGTCAGCTCTAAGTTTTGTGCATGAAAATCCATTAGCAATGGATATGGTGGCTCCACTGACATGGGAAAACCACTGGAGCCTGACTGGGGTAGATTCCAAATATAGGATTTTCTTCTGTTAAAATCAGTTGACAGGAATAATTTAAAACTACCCCCTTCCCACACTTGCAATCTCTTTTCCAATATGATGACAGCATGATTTTGACAGCCTTTAGACTTTATAGTGCTTGGAAACAAACAGTGTTGAACAACTGACATTGGCTTACTGTGAGATGGAAACACAACAGAAGTCAATGAAGATTATACAGTTTGATTGTTTGGTAAATGAAGATCCTTGAGAACTGAAAATCATATAATCTTTATTGGCAGGTTAGTGTTACTTAAAAATGTGACATGAAGAGTGTAAAAAAGCATGGAAAAACATCTGTATTATCAAGAACAAGAGCAGAGTATAAACAATTCCACTGATTTAATTAGTGGCCTTGTAAAATATAGATGGCTAATATTCACCTGCACGTTAGGTTTCACTTCCTTTCTTTGCATCATATGAGAGCTGACAGGTCAATTTTAGACACAAGTTGTTCTTGAAGATTTTATAAATGCTGTCATACTTGATTTTCCCCATATTCAAAAGTACCTACCATTGCAATATACTAAAAGAAAAATCACATTAAAAGAAAAAATGTAATGGTCATTTTTGCAACTGAGAATTTCTTGGGAGAGTAAAGAAGCTAAAGGGGAAACATGTGACAGACATCTCTGAAAGTCTCTTTTGTAGGCATAATTTAGTGTTTTGTCTTTGCTCCTATCCAGTTTTCCTCTGAAAGCAAATTTCAGTTTTACCACTTAAAGTGAATTGATTTGCTTTTATGAGTTACTGGTGTCTGAGTTTTTAAAGTTCAATTAATAACATTTATTAAGTGCTCATAAAATTAAAAAATTGAATAATATCATAGTTCACTTCAAGGAGGGAGGTATTTTTTTAAAAACCAAACCCAACCTGAAAATACCTGCTTTTTGAGGACATAAATGACTATATATAGTATCTGTTATTATTGGTAGTCATATATAGAATAATGGATGCATCTTAAGGTATACCTTTATAATTGCTGAATGCTTTCAAGCATACTGAAGCTAGCATTATTATTCTATTATTAGAGACCACACAAGGTACTATCTTTCTAGCTTTTTTTGGTCTCATGCTGTGCTTCTACTGTATTTTACATATCATATAGACTAAACGTGACATTAGTTGAAATTCAACTCTCATAGTCCAGTTTATTTAAACTCATAGGTAAGGAAATGTTGATTTTCTATCAGAGATAGTCCTCCTGAGATTGTGCATGTCTTGATTCTATATTTATGTATTTACCTACCTGAAGTATGTTTCAGACTTTATTTGCTTAACTAAAACTATTTGTATTTGTTGATTTAAAAAAAAACCCAAACAAACAGAAAAGCAGCCAGAAAATTTGTAGTAGGTAATAGATATGATATTTTTTATCCTTACATCATTTGTTCAGATAGATTTTGGCTGATAATGACTGAATGTTGTTATAGTGTCAGGGTAGCTAAGTGAATTTGTGTCATTGCAGCTGTCAAGGATATGTTAATGTTCCAAAAATTCTTGACCATGACCATATAAACAGAATGTTTGTGTAGCTAAACACCTTGTTAGCTTATTAAACTCATAAACTCACTTTTATGTGTCCTTAGCCTTTCAGGACTTTTTTCACTTTGTGAGAATATGAGATGCAGCTTTAAAGGAGGTCAATCATTAAGTTTTACTTATCAAAACCATTAATTTTTACTGTTGTCACTGTTTGCCTCTGCGTCTGTAGGAGCACAAGCAGTGCAAAGGTGCTACTGGGCTGTCTCTCTCTGAAGGGCATTGATGAGTCCTAGTGGAACAACTTGTTCAGTACCATCCACTTTCCATATTTGCCTGTTATCTATGATTATATAAATAAAAAGTGTTTTGACTCCTGAACTCCTGGCATGATTTCTGAAAAGAATAGCAAGTCTGATAGAAAGGAAGATTAAATTTTAGGAGGGCTGTATCTTAGGAAAACAGCAGATTGTCCTACAGAAATACAGACTGGCCAAGAGAAATGATGTATAAATATACTTGTTGTTAGGTTTGACTATACTCTGTCAGTGTCTGGAATGATCCTATGTAGTCCACATTGATTATTTTAGAGTAGACATCTGCAGCAGTGTTTTGTAATATGTCTGTGCAAAAAATTAAATTACTGCTTTGTGCAATGATGCAATATGTTAAAACTTGGTCTCATTCTACTTCCTACTTTTTCTTCCCAAATCTCAAGCCCCATTAGAAGAGCTAAGCTCGAGTGACTCACATGGTAGAACTGTCATAAAGCCTTTTAATTGTAATCCCAGAAAAATTTATGGCTCAAAACTGATTGAAAGCCACGATTGTCAAAATAGGTCTGACTGGAAGCATCCAATAAGAATTCTTCCTCCAACCTTTCTAGGTGTACTGCTGGATATTGAATTTTCTTTGTGATAAATTTTGGTTACAAAGAATCAAGCTTCTTCAACATAAAAAAGACAAGTAAAGATATTCCATCAATAAATTTCTAAAAAATGTGAGATACGCTCATCCTGCTTTTCACTGTAATGTCACTGCTGAGAAATGAGGTTTGATTAACAAATGCTTTATTTAGAACTTAAATGGGTACTTCTGTACATACCATCAGAGGGGGTACCTTTCATAGTTCTTAAATCTTTATGAACAGCAAACCAAGGTATCCATGGGATCATAGTAGGCAGAGGTGTGGCTTGCCACATGGCTTGAGATGAGTTCCAAAAATGCTGATTCAGATATTTATCCTTTGAGTAAATTTTTCTAAAACATAATATAATGTAGAGTTTTACATGGAAATTTCAAATAATATTTTTTATCAGGCAGTAAACTGGCAACTGGTAGAAGAAGAGAGGTCAGATACACTGCATTTGTCTTGCTGTGAAATCTATATGCCTTTCAAAGATAGTATTACACACAAACCAGTGTTATAACCTAGCAAAAAATATAACAAAGACACCTGGGAGGAAAGGGTGTGATTTCTTTGCCAGTAGTAAAGAAAAGAAGGAAGTTTTAAGAAGGCAGCATTGGTGTGAGTCTCATAAGACCTTGGCATTTCACATCAAGTCCACAATGACCAGACATATAGTCACAGCTGAAAACTGCTCTGGACCCTGTCAGATCTTTCAACATCATCTTCTTAATTTTGATTTGTAAGCCAAATTTTATTATTTCTCTTTTTCTCTACTCCTTGAAAAAATAGACAATGAGAAACAGTGGTTATTTTAATTGAAAACCCCCAAAATTTTAAAAAGTAATATCCAGCTTTCTTGTTATGACATGGGATGAGTTTATAACCTTGTGACTATGATGAAAATTATAGAATAGAATATAGCAAGACATGGAACTGATCACTACATTCAGAAGAGTAGAGGTTTGAGACATTCTTCAGAAAAGCCAACTTGAGTTTCTCTCTGTGAGTGCTCCCTGCTTAGGCAGCCATGGAATTTCATGCCAAAGGATAGGAGAGTTTCTGCTCCTCAGGAAGACCTTCCAGAACAAGTAGTCTCCCATTGCTCCCAGAAAGCACATCCTCAGGACACTGACACCCCTTACCTAGGCAGTTGTGTCATTAATTCCAACTGTTACTTTGGAGGTGGTCTAACAGGTAATATTTGTCCTTGCAGATTTAACAGCTGAGTAAAGAATTATATATATATATGGGCTAATGATGTGTTGAGACTGCTGCTTACTGACAGCACACATTATGTCCTTCAGTAAGGTGCAGTTCACAGGTCTTTGCATCTATACCCACGTCTCAATTATCAGTGATCTGTAATCTGATCAATGGCCTGTTACCCCCATATTTTAGCAATCAGCACTGTGATTTTTAATTAAAGTTAGCCATTTGTGTGAAATGATTACTCTGTTCATTATCTTGACAATTTCATTACTGTATCAGGTAAAATGAAACATTTATAGCAAGAGGAAAATATATGAGCTCCCGTAAGGTTCAAGGAGGTTCATCACCGCAGTTGGCTGAGGCTGTTATCATTAACATCAATGGAACAGGTCACAGTTCCTGGTATGCCACATGCCAGTTATCTCCTTTTAAATGAATTATACATGCATTCATTAAAATTCCCTAAGTACTATGGGAACATGAACATTACAAGCATTTGTAGCCTGCTTGCACTTTCAATATCGTGATATGCATGTGCAATGGAGCTTAGAAGGATTTGACTATGAAAGGCTTTGCATGCATGATAATGCATCTAGTTGCTCTGTTCAGTGTTTCACATTCCATATGCAAAAGTTGTTTGTGTGACTTTGACTTCATACCAGCTGAGAATTCAAGAATTCAACTTTGCTCTTTATTCTTTCAAAGTGTACTTCTATGTATTTCTTATAATTCCCAGGGGGTAAATAAGTGCATGCCCTGAGGAGCAGCCAAAACTTTTTCTCCTGTTTCGATCTGGGAGCTGGTGGGAGGATAAACAAGAGGGGAGTACAGCAGAGGAGCAGGAGACACATCAAGATGACCGTCTCAATGAAAAGTTATCTATACGTAATTGTGTGTAACCCACCAAATGAAATGATCATCAGGATCCTCTGGACAGGAAAGATTATTATTGTTCTGATACTGAAAGATCAACAACAGCTGAGCTTTTAAATATGGTTACAGAGACATTGAACAGAAGGGAACATTGGCACATGGCCCCTCTGTCACCTTTGAATGCTTCAAGGCTGTTTCTGTTATGCACGTTGTTCTGATGTCCAAGTTTTACACATCTAGACTGTTGACAGAGGCTGTGCTGTGTAGTTCAGCTGTCATTCTTCTTAAGGATGAAAGGGAAGAAAAAGGGCTGGAAATGGGGAAAGAAGGGAAGCATAGAGACAGAGTGGACTGGGTTTACCATTATTAGGAAAATTCTATTCTCTCCACTGAAGATTTCGGCTTTAATTTTCCAGAGGACATACTAATAATTTCATTAGCATTGGGTGTTGCTTTTCTTTGCGATTATAAGGCAGCAAAGCATATATTCATTTTTTTCTGCCACTAGAAGCAGCTTCAAAATGATTCAGTGAGCAAATTTCTTGGGAATGATGCTTAGTGCTTTTAGGGCATTAGGAAGAGGAACACCTGTATTCCAGCACACATTTTCCAGCTAATTTACATTTCAAAGAGGTCCATCATCTCTACACTGAGTTAATTTCATCTCCAACTGTTGTGTTACCAGGATTGGTTATAATGTTATGTTGGGAGTGCAAGCACCTCAACATTCTGACTTTCTGGGTAAGTGTTCTTGTTACCTGCTGGTTGCACAGGAGGTAGAGCAATTTATTATGTAATAAAATGTTGTACTATCAGTGCTAATTAGACATGATCAGACTGAAGGTATCAATTCTGAGCTTGTTCCAGCTCTGTGTTTCTGTATCCAGACTGTGAATCAAAATGTAGAATACTGGAATCTGCATGTTCACATGGAGTTATTTGTCTGCAAAAAAAAAAAAATTAGCTCTAGGGTATTCTTCAGAGTGCATACAGAGTTCTCCCGACTCCTCATACATTTTGTTGATATTCCAATAAACTTCCTGAATTATGGTATTCTAGTATTTATCTAACCAAAGTGACAAATTCCAAATAAAGCAAAAATTTGGATGTGTGAGATGTTGCCTATTCCAAGAAACCATATACTTTAACAACTCTTCTGTGCAGTTTTGGCAAAAAAGCTGCAAAGTGAACATGTCAACTACATGAACTACAGTACATCTAATTATTTCTGCTGCTTTCCATTTTTGTAGCAGTGACACTAGGAATGCCCATTCTGGTGAAGGAAATCTTGTAAATTATTAATAACTCCATGGATAGGTTTCTACAAAGGGCACGTCACCAAGATTGTCAGGAAGAAAATAAACAATTCATGAGGGGGATTTTCTTTTTTTTTGCCAGTGGGAAATTAGATTGTGAAATTCTTCTATTTCTGTGTAATAGGGCCTCATAATTTGTAACAATCAGAAGGAAAATATTATAATGGCTTAACAACATTACAGAAATTTAAATGGGAAAGAAACCGACAAAACACTCAATCCCCCCCAAAAAGGGTTAAAATTGAAGTGAAAACAGATGTGAACTTACTATTAGAAACTTCCAAATATGATCCACATTTTAGGAGCAGGACAAGCAAACAAATATAAAGCTGGTTAGTAGGACATTATAGATTGGTTATTTAGCATTCTTATTTTCCTATAACTAAACCACTGGGAGCACAGTAAATGCACAAACCTATATTGAAACCCAATAAATCCTCCCTTTTCCTTCTTGAGTGCTAAGTAGTTTTCAGAGAAAAAAGCCTGTAATGATAAATAATACTACCTTTGTGGGGGAAGAGGTGATGGGAAGAAAAAAATTACAACAAAAAGAAGAAAGCAAACTCATTGAGCTTAAACTTTACAGTCCTTTTGTCATTACTTGATTGTCCTTACCTTCTAAGGACAAGCACCAGGTACTGGAAAAAGCTGCTATCAATCAATTGTACCTGTAGGAAGAAGAAATACATAAATTTCTCAAGCCTTTCAGAGCACTGAAATCTTCCCAAAAGAAATTGTTGAAGAGGTAAATACAGGTGGGGAAAATCAGCATCAGAATTTACCCAATCACAATGCAGCTCAGGACTTTCATGTACTTCCATTCATGGTTGTGCTTTGTGGCTGTATTTTTGCATCTTTACATAGAAACTGGCTAAGGTGACCTGTTCTTTCCCTCATGATGGTCCTACTGCATAGGGGTATCATGCAGAGGCTGGAAGCAGTTAGTACTTTTTGGGATTGTGGATTATATCCTTAATTCTTCCAACATGACAGCAGCCAATAGGTTTTGCATTCATTAATGAGGCAGATAGTGAATGAGCATGGAGTCTACACAGTACTTACTCAATGACCTTACTCTTTGTAAATCTTTAGTCATTAAGAAGAAAACACTATGCTTCTGTAGAATTATGTTGCATTTTTGAGAACATTTAACTTATTTAAGTTAGAATAGGCAATAAATCCATTTTTGATGTCAGTGTGATAAGACATTAACAACAAAAGATCATCAGGATTTACTTTGATGTGTTAAGTGGCTTGAAAAGGTTTTATGTAGTTAAAGGGGGGAAAAATTAAAATCTACTTCTT
Source organism: Agelaius tricolor (assembly GCF_023055355.1). Classification (NCBI taxonomy): domain Eukaryota; kingdom Metazoa; phylum Chordata; class Aves; order Passeriformes; family Icteridae; genus Agelaius; species Agelaius tricolor. Next base: position 51,895,351 of record NW_027269263.1, read on the forward strand.
GTAACAATTTCTGAATAATCATATGAATTATTACATTATCTTACCTTTATCTTAGGATTTATGTATAGAAGAAAAAGTAAACAAGATAAATAATGTCTGAAATGTAAATCTTTCTTGATAGAAAAATAGTGTGGATTAAATTTTCCTGAAGGTGAAAACATGGCTGAAGATTCATTTCAATGGCAATTTTCTGTATCCACAATAGTTTAGAACTATTTTTCAAGGCATATATGTTATTTTTCTACATGAATACAATTTTTTTTTTAGATTCAGATCTCAATACAGGGTAGTGGAACTGTAGAAAATTATTTTAAAGGGTTCATGTAATTTTCTGTCTTTAGAATGAAACAATGGTTGTTTTAATACCTTGCAATTGCAGAATTTAAGTAATATAATCTCTCTCTCACTCTCTGTTGGATTGTATCTTTTCCGTTATTGAATATTTAGGATTTTCTTATTTGTCCACTGTAGTGAGTAATAGATGTGTTAGGAGTGCTAAATATTTTTTATGATTGAATTTTCTAAAACTTTCCTCTGTAAGGGAATGTTAGGGAAACTTGCTCTTTATTTTAGCAGTTTTGGAGACATTAATTTATAAAATACTGTAAAAGAGAAAAAAAGTTGGGTTTTAATTTTTTTTTTCCCAAGCAATTTAACCAGCAGCATTATTTTTCAAGGATTGCTTTGAATTGGAAAACTCTAAGTTATGTCTTAACCTTTGTAATCACCTTGAACATGTAAACACACAATCATTGTCTGTGTTCAAAAGTCATGACTTCTTCCAGTAATAATGATTGCCATTTGCCTTCTTCATGTTTGTCTTTTAAATATTTGTGACAGAAAGTGAAAATAATACCTTTTTTTTTTTTTTTTTTTTACATACATAGCAGTGATCTGCTTATTAGTGTGGAAATTGGCTTGTTTCTATTGCTAGCCATAGTTTTGTCTTCTGACATTAGGCTATGTCATCCCTAAACACTTCAGGCATCCCTTAGGTATAGGAGATGAGATAACAGTAGAGCAAAGCTTGAGAAAGTATGAATGATCAATGTATTTGTTAAGACAATGAAATTACATTTCTTTCACTACCTACCAGACGAGACCAGTCTACATGAAGAAAGAAGGAATCACAAATGGAAAGTTAGATGAATTTTTTGCAAGCTGTTAGATAACAGCTTAAATATACCTGGAAAAGACAAGCACCCCTCTCATGAAGGCCCAGTTTTCTAATTATCTTTGACAAGCAGAATTACTGCAAAAGGTTTTATAATACTTGAAATGGGATTTATTGCATCTTTGTAGATACAATGAAACCAAACCTGTTTGGCTCGGATGTCAACACCGATGGTTTGTCCACTAACAGCCCACCTGCAAGTGAGGCACCATGTAGGTGTGGCAGCCAAGGCAAGCCATGGCTTTAAGTGAAACAGCTCCAAACTGTGGGAGACCAAGGGGTCTAGTGAAATATTTCTTTAGAAATAAGAGAGTCTTTCTTTCTTATCATTAACTATGCCATCAATCTTTCATCCAAGAAGAAATTGATGTGTTAATGACACTATTCTCTTAAATATTTAAGCAATGCTTAAGATATTAATGCTATACTGGTACTGTCTATTTATTAGTAAAGAGACAGAAAGATGGCTAATGACCAGAAAGACAAGACACTACAGTGTGGAGAAAGAATTGCTTGAAGGTAAAACTGTAGTGAACTGAGATTGAAGAGGTAAGAGAAGAACATGCCCTAGGGGAAAGGAAGAAAGTAGAGCAAAGACCTGATGCAAATCTGAAACAGTAAAAGCAAAAGTGGCAATCATTTTAAAACAATGAAGTAAAACATTGTTTTAGAAAATTCTACTGCGCAATTATCTCTTAACTTTTACCATATTAATTTTATTTCAAACATCCCAGATGGTGCAGCAGTATTCTGTAAAAAAGCTATCTGATGGGATGGGTAGTGTGTGTGTATGTGTGGTGTTCAATATCAATAAAGCCCCTTTGCCTCCTAGACAGTGAAGAATCGCTGTGCTTATTGGGACTCTGGAAACATACCTAGAGTCAGCAAATTCCTATTCAGGACAAAATGAAGTAGAATTCTGTTAAAATTATGTCACATTTTAAGTGTATACTTGGTAAAATCTTATTTAGGATTTGATAAATTAACCTCTTTTTTGATTTATTTTATAACATTTTACCTAAATCATGTTTAGTGCACAAATGAGAGAGATTGTATTTAAAGAGTTTGGTAAGCAGTGCCCTCCTTGCCAAGGTGACATATGCCATAATGTCTAGTAAGTGATCTTTTTCCAGAGCACATATGTTGGGTACATATGGATACCAGTAACCAGCAAGATGCCATTAGAAATACTTTTGAGGATTTTATCCTAAATATTCATAAATATTGATAACTTTGAATCTAAATCTAGCTGCAGCATTTTGTAATCAGCATCATCATCATCATCTTAATGCTAATACTAATACTAATAACAACAGCAGTATCAACAACTAATAGTAATAGTAATAAATAGTAATAGTAATAGTAATAGTAATAGTAATAGTAATAGTAATAGTAATAGTCCCTTTTAAGTTTCCAAACCCCAATTTAATTTTTTTGTCTTAATGTTGTATGGCATTATGAAATGGCACTTTTTCATCATGTTTACTCCTGCCATCCCTAATGCATTACCAGGTGTGAGATTAATGAGTGGAGCACATGAGACCTGCCACAGTTAATCACATTTGTAACCTTTCACATACACAGCAGAATATTTCTTGCTGTGAAACATCCTTTACCTTTTAATCTCTGCTGAGCATAGTGCTAACTCAACACTGTGAGTTTTTTCTTATGTATTTCAAGTTAAGCCATCAAATTATTATTCCTCTTTCACATTTCTCTATCAAAGAACTGCTTGTATTTCAAGGAAATATTGAAGTAGTCAGAGAGTGATAAGCATAATTGTAAACTTTTCTGGAATTAGTGAAACATGTGAATAGATGTGAAAGAGGTGGTACTTTTGCAATCATACCTCATAATATTCACAGATAAAGTATATAATTTTTAGAATAAGTTTTAGTTCAGAAGTTTACATTTGATTTTCAACTTTGTATGAAGTGTCAAAAGATCTGTACATACAAGAGGCTATTCATGTGTTCATATATGTCACTGAATATAGGCAGAAATATGTAAGGCATGAAAATTCCAAAATAATGTTTTTTTACTTCTAGAGCCATGTGAAAGGTCTTCATGTGAATAGATGTATCTATTTGTTCATATGTATTTTTAATTTCAAATTTAGGAATGTTGGTCTAAATGTTATTAATAATTCTTAGGGGATTTAAACAATACTCAGAATCATAAAATCACAGAATGGTATGGGTTAGAAGGGATTTTAGAAGTCATTTAGTTGCAGTTACTTTGCAATGGGCAGGGACACCTTCCACTATACCAGGTTGTTCAAGACCATCCAGCCTGGCCTTGAACACTTCTAGGGAGAATCCACAACTTTGGGCAACCTGTTGAAGTGCCTCAGCACCCTTACAGTAAATAACTTTTTTTTAAATCTAAATCTACCCTCTTCCAGTTAAAAGCCATTCCCTCTTGTCCTATCACTACATGCCTTTATAAAATGTCCCTCTTCAGCCTTCTTGTAGCTCTCCTGTACGTGCCAGAAGGCTGATATTGTCTCCCTAGAGCACTCTCTCTTAGTCCACCTTCCTAGGAGGGGTGCTCTCATCCTCTGATCATCTTTACAAGCCTCCTCTGGACTTTTTCAGCATGTCTATGTCCTTTTTATGTTGGGGGCTGCAAAGCTGGATGCATCATTCCGGGTGGGGTCTCATGAGAGCAGAGAAGAGGAGGCAGAATCACCTCCCTTGACCTGCTGGCTACGCTTGTTTTGACACAGCTCAGGATGCGTTTGGCTTTCTGGCCTGCAAGTGCACATTGTTGGGTCATGGCAAGCTTCTGACAAACCAGTATCTCCAAGGTGCTTTCCTCAGGGATGCTCTCAATCCATTCTCTGTATCTCATCAGGTGCTATGGACTTCTGTACCTCCAGGTTCTTCAGATGTTCTTGAACCTGATCTTTTTCTCCAGTGGGTGGTACATAACAAAGCAGTAATAAGCGAGTTTCTTCTTCCTTATTTGATGTTACAGGAAGAATTCACTCAAAGAATGCAAAACAAGCTATTACTTCTTTAGCCCACTTTGTCTGGCTCTGACATTACTGAGAAAACGTCTTTTCCTTGACCTTGCAATGCAGGATCCAACACTTTCCTTGTCTTGTTTTTGTTGAAGCTGATTCTAGCTTGTTTTGGCTATGATGATTGGATATTGTCTAGAAGTCATGTCACTGACACCTAAACTATTTTTTGTTCTTGTTTATCTTTGTGCAGCTGTGTAGTGCAACGTCTCATGCTAGTTAATAGTTGATCATTCTAAGGAGAATGAAAATATGGAGTAGAAGCAGCAAGGCCTGGTAGTACAGGCAGCAGCCCTGGGTAGTGAGCATTAACCTTGATATTCAACTGATATAACTGATGAGTTATAACAGCTGAGGGTGTGAAAGGCTGTGGAGGGTTCTGACAACACTACAACCTTCTTAGAAGGATGAACACTGCCTGGAACTAGGAGCTTTTGTCTCAGGGGAAACACAACATGAAGACCTAATCTAAACAGGTTCCAACGGGGTGAGAAGACCCATAACAAAAATTAAACTATAGGATAGGAGATTTTCCCTAATAAATCAGGCATGCAACTGTGACCAGAATGGCAACTGCCTAGAATCTAGTATAAAACCTCTCGTTATGCACAGGAGATGTGCTTACAATAGCAAAAACATTTTTGGCTACCAAAATTAATTCTATGTGATAAATATGTATTTTTTATCTACATAAAGGTTAAAAAATATATATATAAAATAGGGAAATCAATTTAAAAAATCACAAAAAGTATTCTAACTATAATGGCAAATACTATGTATCATCAGCTACAGATACATTTTAATATTTAAAACTTTTGTTTTGGAAATCTAGATTTTGACATGAACTGTCAAGAAACTTTCAGGCAGCACTAATGCTGCAGTACTCTGTACAGCCTTAATGCTAAACCTATAATTTTATTCAGATTAGTAAATCTAATTTCACAGAAATTTCCTGTATACAAAGACAACAAAGAAAGAAAACCCCAAACCCAACTAAAGCAAAGGTAGTGCTCATTTTTGCAAAATACATGTTATGTTTAAGAACAGAATGATAATATTAAAAAAAATGCTATTACCTGTATTTTTTTATTCAAATCAAATAAATTACTTTTCAAAAAGGTGAATAATAAAAAAGTAGCTTTAATTAAATGAATTGCACAAACTACATTTTATGAACTTAATTCTATCATATATTCACTGCAATAGAATTTAAAATCACCTTTGTTCCTTTGAATGTTACCACTAGCATAATTACTTTAAAAAGCATACATACTTATCTTTATAGATGTATGTTTTTAACATTTGATCCAATGATATAACTATAAAGAAATTTTCATTAATCTTATTCAAACCTCTATCTCATCTTGAATTTTTTTACTGTTGTATTCTTATTTAGTTTAATGTTCCCATACCTTGGATGAGTTAATATCTGGTTTCTCTATCCTTATCTATTACATTTTATAAAAACCACACAGACTGAACATTCCATAATATCTAAAGCCATTAAATACTCAACCAATTTTTCATTATTACTATTCCCTATTTGCTTCAATTTTGAAGTCTGAGTAGGACCTGAAACTTGTCTGATCTCATCAAAGCTGAGAGGCTTCAGAGCTGTATTATATATAAGTCCTATCAAGATTCACAAACTATGCATTCCTTCATCTGCTTCCCCTGAGGGACCCCACGCATCTGATCATACCTACCAGATGGCATGGTCTTTATAAAACAAAGCAAATGCAACTGTTTTCAGTAAAAACACAGATAGGAAAAAACGAGTGCTGCATTCTTCCCTTGGCTTAGTAGCCCACAAGTCAGAATTCTTACACAATATAGAAAAACTGGATTCAGTGCCTTTCACAGCCACTCTTCTATCTTCTGTGTCTTAACATCAAGATATAGACTAATCTCCAATGTCAGAAGGGATTTATCTACTGCTGTCAAGAAAAGAGGCAAAATGAAAATAGCTTTTAAGTTACTGTAAAGCTCTCACCTGGAATACAGGGAAATTAATTCTTTTCTTGCTTGAAGAATTATCACTATTAAGCACTGTGGAGCGTATATTAAGTCTGTAGAGCATATACTTCACTAGAAGTCATGCTTCATCGTAGTGACTCCAGGATTTCCATGAGAGCGTTGTGTCGCAGACATCTTTTCATTAAAAATCCTTTCTTAGGATTTTTCTTCCTGAGAAGCTGAGAGGCTTCAGGAGCAAAATGTAAACAATGGTTATCTGCTGCTGTGGAATGCAACAGGTGCAACTATGATTGGCCCATCTTGGATGTTTACAAATAATGGCCAATCACAGCCCAGTTAGCTTGGACTCTCCGTCCGAGACACAAACCTTTATTATTCATTCCTTTCTATTCTTAGCTTAGCTAGCCTTCTGGGATGAAACTTTCTCTTCTATTCTTTTTAGTATAGTTTTAGTGTAATGTATATCATAAAATAATAAATCAAGCCTTCTGAATATGGAGTCAACATTCTTGTCTCTTCCCTCACCTGAAAACCCCTGTGAACACCGTCACAGTGTTGCTTACTGATTTTTTCTTGTTTATTTCATGTAGTTTGATTCCTTTGATTTGTTTCAATTGCATCAGATGACTGATGGTGTTGCTTGTTAATGGTGTTACCTCCTTTTGAAACAGCCTAGAAGGACCTGCCTTGTCACACGAATGTCCTAAGGATCTTTATGTTATTAATTTATTATTGAAATACATAGGAATTAAGGAGTTGAAATATGATTGAGAATCTAAATGCACTTGAATTTGGAAACATCCACAAAGATATATACTGAAATATGTAGTTTGCACCTATAAATTTGTAAGAGAGGTCACTCTGTTTAGACTACCATTCAACACTTTGTGCTAGTTTTGGCTGGGGTAGAGTCATTTTCTTTGCAGTCACTAGTGAATAGGGACTGTGTTTTGCATTTAAGCTGAAAATGATGTTGATATTACAGAGTATTGCTGAGCAGGACTCAGACAGAACCAAGGCCTTTTCTGCTTTTCGCACTCCTTGACTGGTGAGGAGCCTGGAGGTGCAAGGGAGACTGGGAGGACACAGCTGAGAGGTGATCAAAGCTGACCAAATGGATATTCCACACTGTATGACATCATCCTCATTTAATAAACTGGGAGGAAGGAGGACAAAGAGAGAAACAGTGTGAGGGTGTGATGCTGCTGGTGTTCCTGAGTAACTGTGATGGGGCTCTGCTTTTCTGGTGATGGCTGAACACCTGTCTGCTCATGGGAAGCTGTGAATGAACTTTCTTTTGCTTTGTTTAAATGTGTGGTTTTTGCTTGGCCTAAGAACCTCTCTATCCCAACACACAAATTTTCTATCTTTTATGCTTCCAATTTTCTCCCTCATTCAACTGGTAGGAGAGTGAATGTTTTCATGGTACTTGGTTGCTGGCTGGGAATAAACCACAACCACTTTGAAGAGTGATATTTATAGATCTTAGAATGATTTAGTGTAGGGAAGACCTATAAGATCATTGAGTCCATATGTTAACCAAGTCCACTACTCAACTATGTCCCTAAGTGACATATTTGTGTGTCTTCTAAATACCTCCAGGGATGGTGACTCAACCATTTACCTGAGCAGCCTGTACAAGTGCTGCTTCTGTGAAGAAACGTTTCCTGCCATCAATAATAAATTATGAAAAGGGGCTTGGGGAGCACTTTAAGCAGCTCCCTGCATATCCTTGTGTGGATCCCATCCAGCCCCATAGATCTGTGTGTGTGTAAGAGGTGTAGCAGATCGCTGACCATTCTTCCTATGGGGGCTTCATTCTCCTCCCCATCCCTGTCTTTGGCTCAGGGGCTGGGTACTTACAGAACAACTGGTCTTACCATCAAAGTCTGAGGCAAAGAAGGTAGGTATTAAGAATCTCTGTTTCCCTCAGCTCTTGTCACTAAAAATAAGATTCAGTGAGTGGAATATGGAACTATACTAACTAATCAGAAGAAAATCAGGAGAAAAAGAAGAAGCTGAAAGTATCCAAAGTCCATCAGGTACAAAAATATCTCAAACATATTTTTTGCCAAGTTATGAATGTAAATTAGCTGTATCACCATGTCTTGTTCAATAGAAGCAATCTTACATTCCCACTCCCAGTTTATACCTAAGAATGCAACATTTCAATGTGTGACTAGGCCATTAAATTTGCAGTTTCAAGTACAGTACTATAGTGCTTTGCACTTTCTCCTGCATACTGAGTCCTTCCAAACCAGCTCAGTAGCTTCAGCCCTGATTACTTCCCATCAAAGTCAAATTTCCCTAAAGTTCTCTCTCACATTTCTCTAAGATCCACTGTCTCACTCATCTCTGCCTTTTGTCCTCACCTGGAGAGTGGGTTCTGCTGCTACCTCTGGTGCTGTGTGACATGAACCACTGCAGGAGGAGTGCTGTGGGATGAAATAATATTGTTAGCCCTGGAACAGTGAAGAAAGTCAAGCAAGTGTACTGCAGACTCAGGGTTCCCATTGGCTGTATCCTATAGAGAAGGAAATATAATTGTTATCTAATTAGATTGTATGCAAGATGAAGAGGTACCAACAAAGTAACAAGCCTCATCACCGAATATGGATTATCATGGTGACTAGTAAAAATCTGCTTATTTGCTACAAACTAGACAGAGTCATGTTTAGATAACAATCCCTACTACATTTTCTGAATGTATTTTCTTCCTCTAGCAGTGAGAAATAAAGGGACACTAGCACCAGTCAGTCTCAAAAAGGTTTCTCTGTTGTTGTCTAATACACAGAATTTGATTTGGTAGTGTTTCATTTAGTAGTGTAAGCATGGTCTCAGATCACTTACAGACCTGAACATTTTTTGCAAAGAATACAACCCCTGAAAGCCTTGCTGGAAGCTCAGTAGGTGTAAATTAGCACTTCCCATTTCTTGGTAGCCAAAAGCCTTTGCAGCTCTTCACACGTCAGCTGGTGGAAATGTAGACTCCTGTGGAGTTAATAGGCAGATCAGCAAGGTTTTGGAGAAGCTAGGGTGCCATATTGAAGTATAGATTTATAAACAGGAAAAGATGTATTTATGTTAAGGCAGATGATGCATGGAAAGTATGAGTCTAGGCTGAGATACTTGGGGAGAGAAGATTCTGCACTTTACCACAGGATAATAGCAGGCATATGGGCAATTACTGCAAGTCCCAAGGTCACACAGAAAATCCTTAGCAAAGATTGTAAATCCAGGTTGAAATCCTGATGCATACCATCACCTCTCTGCTTCTTTTTTCTTTTTATTTAAATGTGCATATTTCAGAGAAGTTATGCAGTTCTGCATTAATCAAGCAGCATGTTTCAGCAAGTAGGATTTACAAAGGGTGAGGTTTCAGAGATTATCAGTATTTCCCACACCTTATCTGCAAAGCAAGTCTTAATAGTAGGAAAACACAGCTTGAAGCCAGCTACAGTTGATTTCAGTGGGAATTGCTCGCCCCCTGCTTCTCCATTTCAATGGGAGACAGCATGGGCTAACTGCACAAGATATGAATGCTCTGTCAGCTTCTAAAGGGGTGACTTGTAAGAATGAAGTCAAAGCATTTCTTTGAACTTCTGCAAGTGTGTATTTCTCTCTCTTTTTTCCCCTTTCTTTTAATTTGCCAATATTTTCCCCTTATTTTTTTTTCTAATTAAATTGGCTGCAGTTCAAGAGAAAAACATCCCAGTCCATATGTCACTGTGTTCATTGCAGGCGAGTGTGGTAAAAATACAGCAACCTCTTCTATGTTTTTTCAGTAGACTATAATAAAACTGTGTTTATTAGTTATGTGATTAAACCAAAATACCAGTTTCGCTTTGTTTTAAGGAAAGCTAAAACCTAGTGTCTTGAATACACAGTTAGCCTTCTTAAACAAGTAAAATAATTATTAAAATAAAATTTTCAAGTTTTTTCCTCTGTCTTTCACAAATGAGGCAACAGGCCTGAATTTCAGAGAGTCAATGAACTGTGAATTGATTAATCTCTGGTTCACTTTCATTCCCCACTGCATAGCTGATTAGATATATGTTACTTTTCCAATAGATACAAATTGTCTGGGAGGAAACATATCACCAATATTATTATGTTTTTACCATGACTGGGAGGATTGTGTGACATTTTAAAACTGGAGAGAAGTGTGCTTTAGATTTCCACAGCCAGAGTTCTGTGAGGTAGATCCCAGCAGTGAGCCAGGAGTGTTTCTTTATTGCACCCTCACTCCGAGGTAGTAGCAAATTCCCATGGATTTGTGGGAAACAAAACATGACAAATTCATATCTCTTCTACTGGTACCAGTTTAATGCTGGATTTTAAGTGCATTCACATAAAAAGATTATTTGTGCAGTTATTTCCCCCCATGGAGGAAATAACTCCTCTAATCCTAGCACTTTATTGTTTCACAGAAGTTGTTTTCCCAGAACACGTCTTCACATTTTTAAAATCTGATCTCACTTCATACATTTCATATCCATACATCAGTGGCTTTTTTATGTTGTGATTCCTGTTGTTAAAACCCAGGCAAATATGGCTGCATATATTTCTGCATATAGATGTGCAAAGGACTACATCCCAGATCTACTTTGATTTATTCACTATTCTCATTACTTTAGAGCATGGGAAAGCCCATAAGTACCTAAACTTACTGTCCTGGTCTGTAGCCTGTCTTTGACAATGGCCAAGGTTTAGGGAAATAGGGATCTTTACAGTGTTACTTCCCCAGATATACCCTCAAAATGCTTCCAATCTGAATCAGGGATTTTTTGTAAGTTTTTTTTTTTTTCTGAGGGATGACCTCGTGCAAAGCAGCTCTGCAGAGAAGGACCTGAGAGTCCTGGTGGACAACAAGCTGTCCATGAGCCAGCAGCGTGTCCTTGTGGCTAAGAAAGCCAATGATATCCTGAGCTATATTAGGAAGATCATTACCAGCAGGCTGAAGGAAATGATCCTGCCCCTCTACACTGTCCTGGTGAGGCACATCTGGAGTTCTGTGTGTCCAGTTCTGGGCTCCTCAGGACAACAGAGATATGGAGCTCCTGGAACAGGTTGATGACTAAAGGGCTGGAGCATCTCTCTTATGAAGAGAGGCTGAAGCATGTGGGCCTGTTCTGCCTTGAGAAGGGAAGACAGAGAGAGAGACCTCTTCAATGTATACAAGTGTCTGAAGGAAGGATATCAGAAAGACAGATCCAGGCTCTGCTTGGTGCTGCCAGACAATAGAACAAGAGGCAACAGGCAGAAACTGATGCACAGGAAGTTGCTCCTGAACAGGAGGAAGAATTTACATTGTGAGTGACTATGCACTGGAACAGGCTGCCCAGACAGGGCATGGAGTCTCCCTCACTGGAGATATTCAAGAACTGTCTGGACACAATCCTGTGCTATGTGCTTTGGGGACCCTGAGTGAACAATGAAGTTGACCAGATGAGTCACTGTAGTCTCTTCCTATTCTATGATTCTGTCATTATGACATTTTTACCTTTAATAATCCTTGAATAACCTGTTTTTCATGTTTTCTATTAATTTATCAGCTTTAGTTTTAGAACTCATAAACATTTGAATTCTATATTATCTCATGCTACTATTTTTAAAGGTTTAATTTTGGAAAGCTGCTTCACTTTGATGTCTATTTATGAGAAGATAAATAGAAAAAGGAAATTTGAGTTTCACATAGCAGTCAAGATGTTAATTCATCATGCAGTTAAAGCAGGATTATATTGACCTGTTGCATTTTGCTTTCAACTTCCTTTTTTTAATGGTTCTTATGATTTTGTTTACCTTTTTTTTGATACCTATTTAAATCCTACTGATGTTCCATAGTGCCATCCAAAGACTCTCAAGTAATTTCTTCTTGAATGGTAGCAGCTGATTTAGAGATTTTAAAATTATAGATGCAACTTATAGTTAATGAGAATGCAAATGTCTTATTATGTAAATGTCTTATCTTCTGGCCATAACTAAAGGTATTGCTTGTATTTTCTTGCAGACTACTTCATTTTAGTTTACATATTTTATAATATTAATTAAGTTGGAACTGACATTCAACTAATATCTTATTTTTATATAATCTTGGCTGAAATCTTTCTTACTCACTTTTTCCAGGGAATCTTAGATGTAAATCTCTCCCTAATAAATCTGTGATTCATATTTGGCCTCAAAAGCTATAAATAGCTCATTACATTTCCAGATTAAACTTGTCATTTGTTGCCAAAATGGAAGAACGTGGTATAAATCAACAAACAATTGCTGTGTAGAACTTCTGATGTACTTCAAGTGGTAGCTGTTCATATGTTTTACTCTTTTATATGTATTCTCAACCTGCAAATATTTGTCTTTGTCCTTATGTCTTGAAATTGAGTCTGTTTTGGAAATCACACATTTCATTATGTATTTAACAACTCCCTATATTAACATTGTCAGTATTTTTAACCTACTTCACATAGATAAATTCCACATTCTCTGCTTGTTTGAATACTCAGTGTAGAGATATATTAATATTTGTTGAAGAAACATCTGAATGAGAGAATGGGTCTCTATACAACAACTGTACTCTGTTTGAAATGGAGAAAACTAAACTGGAAATACATTATTTCTCTATGTCTTCTTTTGCTAACTACTTAGCCTAGATTATGTGGCAAGGTTTAGTTCATGTACCTCTTTTTATGACTCTAATTCTTCTTTGAAAAGTTAGAATTTTGCCTATTGAAACTGCCAGAAGCTACTATTAGGAACAGGGATGTGTATTAATGACATGATTGTGTAGCAGCCCAGATATTTGAATTTGATTAAGTATCACACTGCCTATAAAATGCAATTGTTGTCCTGTTAAAATTAATGATTTTCTCATTAACCTCTTATTATGCAGGCTATTATACATCTTGTTTTCACATGGTCTCCATATGAATGGTCCCTTATAAACTCTGCTTCAGATGAAATAAACAACTGTGAATTTCAGCAACCTTAGATTCTCATAGAAATTTTCATCAGGTTTAACTGTGTTGGTTTCAAGATCCTTAATCCCAAATTGAAAATTTTTTGACATAACTGTTATGAGGATGTGAAATTTATAGTAAATATAAACAAAAGCCTAAAGATTTGTTCTCTCATTAGCTCCCCTAAGGGTTACTTGTGATTGAAGATTTTGATATTTTTTTCCTGTATCATTACTGCTTGTGTGTGTGTGTGTCTGTGCATGTTAGGATCTCAATAATTTTTAGTTGCAATACAACAAAGACTCTTGACAACAGTTAACAGAGCACAAACAGCAAGATTAATAGATCTAGACTCACACAAGAAATTCAATTCCTGAAAACCACAGCCTTGTAGTGTAAGGCAATTTAAAATTAAAAATGAATAGGCAGTATTTGGAAAAAATCTGCAAATAGGATGGTGAAGGCCGTGTGATTGTCCTGAGGAGCAACAGCGTGCAGCTTCACAACTTTTCTATTTTACCACCTTCAATCACTTCCAGGGAACTACTTTCTGCATTCAATTGCTCCAGAACTCTGTGGGGTAACAATATGATTTCCTTCAGCATGTCCCTATTGTTTTGAGTATGGGTGCTCTGAAGGGAAGGCACACATCAGGCTCTGAGCAGAATCCAGGAAGGAGAGTGGTTGATATATCAGCAAAAGGCCTGTTATATCCTGACTCTGACCTTCAAGCAGAAATCTATGCCAGTATTGTATACTTGTTTAACCTTCACAAGTATTCAAAAGAGCACTCATTTTTATCTGATCAGAAACACAAGATATTTTATTTCAAAGTGATGCTACCTCCTTTACCTGAAATACATCTTTCCATTCTTGAATATAGAAGTCAAGGAAACACTAAATATCAAGGACAAAGGATACAAATCAGAACAGTTTCAGATAAGAGGTAAGCTGTTACAAAGATGGATGTAAAATAATTTCTATATTTAGGGGAATTTGTAAACAAAAGAGTTGATCTTTGTAGGTTTAACAGCATAGAGTTGCTAAATTTTAGGCCTTGCTAGGGCATTCTGTACTAAACTTGAAGGTAAGACCTTAAGAAATCAATCATATACATATGCATACATGTGCAGAGGCACACACAGACACATGCCTTTTTTGCTGTAGTATGTATACTTTGTGTCAAGAAAGTAAAACAAAAAAGGGCCTTTTTATGGACATTTCAGGACTGAGTTAGTCGTGGTCTTGATGACGCTCAAAGTCAGAAGAATTCTTCTTTCTGTTTTTGACTAAGTGTTACCTTTATGAATTATATTTTTAGTGCTGCATGAGCAAAAAGCTTTTCAGTTAGTGCTCCCTTTTTGGTAAACCATGCCCAGTCACAAAGACATGCCATGTTAGATAATGAAATATGTGCAATTTACATTCTGTAACGCCAGTGTAACTTTGCATTGTTCACCATGAAAGGGCAAAAAAAATACGGCTGATAAAATCCAAAAGACATCTACTCTGGGCTGCATAAGGAACTTGACACTTAACAGGAAAAGGATTAGAGTTTAGTGTTTATTAAGTAATTCTTCTTTAGTACTGTAGGTATGAATGATACCCAGTTCCCAGCATACTCCTTGGGCACATGATGAAAATAGTATGGATAGGCTACCACAAATTAAAATATTTCCAAAAGTTACTCTTCCTAAAGTCATTATTTTATATAGTTAAGCCAGTAGAATTGCTATATTCTTAACCTGTTTCTGGTGAAATTAAACATCAACAGCTTGTTTTTAATTATCCATATTACTATACTGGTTTTAAGATCTGCTCGTATCCATAGATATGGTATAGTAGAAAGACCTAGCCTGTCTCAAAAAGTCCTGGGATGATGTGCAGTGCATCCCTTTCAACTCAGCATATTCCATGATTCTATGATTCTGTAGAAGCTGGGCAGCAATGTACCTTCATATTCTGATCAAAGCTATGAGTTTTGACCAAAATTATTCTCCTCAGGGGTAAATATTGACATTAACATTGTTAATATTTTCTTCCATGCTCTGGACCTTGGGAAAAAATCCATCCTTATCAAGTCTGTGGGTGACACCAAATTGCTGCCTTATAGAGGGAAGTTAACATGAAGTAGGAATTTTCCCATTAGAAATTGCTTAGGGATTTCAGAAAAGTCCTGCACTTGGAGGAGAATGGCCCCATGAAATTGTCCAGGCTGAGCAAGATCTCTTCAGAGACAGAACCTGGGTGTTGTGTGAGCAACAAATTGAGCACGGATCAACAGTGTTTTTCTTTGTGAATCCAAACCAGCTGCAGCATCAAAAGTATTGCTGGCAGGTTGAGGGAAGCTATTAGTCTCCTGTATCCCTCTGCATCAATAATGGTTCACTTTTGAAACAGAAATATCAGCAAATGAAGGTGACTGTCAAAGTGCCACCAAGATGTCTGGGAAATGGAACAGAAGGCATACAAGGAATATGGTTTGTTCAGCTCAAGAGGAAATGTATCAGAGAGTCTAATAATCTATTGGTGGGAGGTTAAAAATTGGATGTTGGCAGACTATTCTTGAAAGTACACAACAACAAGCTGAGTGGTGCTGTTGACACATCCTAAAGGATGTGATGCTCTCCAGAGGGACCGAGACAGGCTAAAGTGGATACACAGGAATCTCATATGGTTTAACAAGACCAAGTAGAAAGTCCTGCACCTGGGTTGGGCAATCCCCCATACCAATACAGGCTGGAGGATGAACAGATTTGGAGTCCAAGGAGAACTTGGGGTGCTGATGGATGAGAGACTGGACATGACCAGCAATGTGCACTTGCAGCCCAGAAAGCCAAACGTGTCCTGGGCTGCATCCAAAGCCCTGTGGGCAGCAGGGATGGGATTCTGCCTTCTGCTTCACTCTGGTGACACCCCACCTGCAGTGCTGCATCCAGATCTGGGGTCCCAGCATAGGAAGGACATGGAGCTGCTGGAGTGGATCCAGAGGAGGCCACCAAGATGATCAAGGGGATAGAGCACCTCTGCTATAAGGAAAGGCAGAGAGAATTGGGTTTGTTCAGTCTGGAAAACAGAAGCCTTCAGAGTGGCTTAATTGCAGCCTTTTGGTATTGGAAGGGAACTTGCAGGAAAGATCAGGCAAGACTATTTACAAGAGCAAGGAAAAAGGGGAATGAGGTCAAACTGAAAGAGCAGGTTTGTATAAGATATATATAAAGAAAATTCTTTACTGTGAGATTGGTGGAGCACTGGAAAAGGTTGTTGTGTGTAGTGGAGGATGCCCCATCTCTCGAGGTGTTCAAGGTCATCTTAAATGTGGCTCAGAACAACCCAGTCTAGTTGAAGGTGTCCCTTCAGGGACAATCCCCCTGAAGGGGGATGGAACTAGATGATCTTCAAACCAAACCATTCTATGATTCAAAAGAAAGAAAATGGTCAAAACCTGTAACAGAAATTCTAACAATCTGTGAAGAAAAAATATTTTCATGAGACTGTTTCAACACAAGAACAGGGACACTGTGAAATCTTAATAGAGATTTTCCTAATTTTTCTGAATTTTTGAAACCAGTTCTCCATTGAGCAGGTTGTTGTACTTATGACCCCAGAAGTTCCTTCCAACCAATTTTTTTGATAATGCTGTGATTTTCTCCCTAGATCTGGGATACATTTTGTTCTAAAATTTGAAATTTTTTATGCTCAGCAGAAGTCACCAGGTTTGCTAGAAGATTCCTGAATAATTTTCCATGGCTGGTGATAGATAGGAGATCATCCTTTAAGTGATTTTCTGCTCTGGCTTAACTTTTAAAACAGTGTCAAGGGCAGTGAAGATATGAAATCTACCAGTGTCCATCCTTATGGCGTGGGAAAAAAAAAAGGTGTAGAAATAATCAGTTGATTGCTCATTTTCTTACAATGGAAATTAAAAACTAAAAGCCAGGAGAAGAATTACCCTGATTCCATACACTACATAAAAAATTATTTGGAAAAGGTATGTGGGTTAAGGCACTAGAGAAATCATATACTCAAACAGCATACCTAAAATTAGATCAAATTATTCCAAATCTTCATTTCCAGGTGGAAGATCATATGAAAAGACAGTCATGAATGAAATAAAATAATTATTTGCATGTGAGCAGTGCATTCTCTTCAAAAGAACAGTTGCCAGTTAATTACAGGTTGTGAACTCTTTTTATACATCATGGAATGGTACATGAGGGCATTAAGGGAAGATTTCATAGTTAGGGGCAGACCTTGAGATTCTCAGATGATTTAAATCAGTCCTTTTCTTTTTGTTTCTCTCAAGATACACCTCTGTATTCCATCAGAAAATCTAGTAAACAAATAGCAAATATACAACTTCACAGTTAGAATGTCATGTATTTGTATTTAACTTTTGAATATTATAGTAAATTGAATTTAGTTCTGCCATTGAAACCATCTCTGCAGGTCTGCATCATTAAGTAGATGAACTGGATTTTGTTTCCTCTTGGTTTTATACCATTCTCCAAGTCTTTGCAAATACAGCAACAATAAAAAATAGTAGCCTGAAGCTATTCCACAGCAGACTGTGATCTTGTCAGATCTTATCAGCTCAGACAAGTTGGTCCTGGTCTGTAGCTGGGATGACTGCAGCAGGGAAAAAATGGACCTAAGGAATGCTCCTGTCTTTGGAGTTTCAGCCTGGTGCAGCTACAGCAAATGGTTTCAACCTTTCCTGCACGTTTTCCAGCTGATGTTTTTCCTGATTTAAGTTGTGCCTTCCTTTCCTGAGTTTGAGTACACTGACTTCCAGCTTTCTCTGTGGGTGAGAAGGCAGAAAGATGGCATTCAAACTCTGTTTTTCTGATACACCCAGGCAATATGTTACTTTTGTATGGTTTTATGGCTGCATATTATTCCCACAGAAATAATTTAGCAAAATGCCTTTCTCTCATCTTTAGAAAGAACTTTTGGGTGACAATGATGGACATGAAAATAAAAAGAAGACTAGGTGACAGAAAATTCTATGTGGAGAAGGATGGACAGAGTAAAAAAGCAAAATATATGAACAAATATATCAATATCCTGTTCTTGTTTAAAATTCCTGAAAAGGGGACTTCAGTCTTCTTTGTGTATTCCTGTCTTCATTACACACATGGTTTGATGTGTGATGAAGGACCTCATACAATAGAGTATGCTGGGATTTGAAATGGAAAAAATGCCTACTGGTTGGTAATGTAGGAGGGAAGAAAGGAAAAAAACACTCACAAATGCCCTCAGGTTCCCCTCAAGACATTTCTCCATTCTCATGGCCCTCCTCTGCACACTCTTTAATAGCTTAATGTCTTTTTTTATATTACAGTGCCCAAAACTACCCGCAGCACTCGAGGTGAGGGTGCCCCAGTGCAGAGCAGAGCAGGACAATCCCCTTCCTTGCCCAGCTGCTGATGCTGTGCCTGATGCCCCCCAACACAGCTGATGCTCCTGGCTGCCAGGGCACTGCTGGCTCATGTTCAACTTGCATTCATCAGGACCCCCAGGTCCTTTTCTGCAGCACTGCTCTACAGCCTCTCCTTCCCCAGTCTGTCCATACACCCAGGGTTTCTCCATCCCAGGTGCAGATTCTATCACTTTCCCTTGTTGAAGGTGATTGCCCAGTCCTCTAATTCGTCAAGGTCTCTCTGCAGGGTCTCCCTGCCTTTGATGGAGTCAACAGCTCCTCCCAGTTTTGTATCAGCTGTGAACTTGCTCAGTATCCCTTCCAGTCCTGCATCCAAGTAATTTTTGTAGATGTTGAAGAGCACAGGGGCAAGGATGGAGCCCTGCAGAATCCCACTAATGACAGGTCACCATCTGATGTCACCCCTCTCACTGTAACCCTTTGTGCCCCACCCATGAGCCAGTTTCTCACCCATCCCATGATGTGTTTATTCAACTGGCTGGACATTTTGTCCAGAAGGTTCCTATGAGAGACAGTATTGAATACTTTACCAAAATCCAAAAAGATTGCATCAAAGAGCACTTTGTATAAAATTCTTCAGAATATGGGGGAATCAATACATTACAAAAAATATATCACTTAGAAAAATAGCGTGTGCTTTCTGTAAGAAAATTTTGGTAAAAACAAATAATTTTTCCGAGAACTCTAAGCTATTCATAGGAGTCTGCAAATCCTGAAAAATAAATATGATGTATAAAAAATCAAGATCCTTTGGCCAGAGGATTCAAGAAGAATACTGTGAGCTCCTGTCCAGTCCCACTATAAGCCAGAAACCACAGTAATCTTTGAGAGTGGTTCCCCAGAGAAAAGAGAACCACAGTCTGCTCTTTCTGAGACACCACACTTTCTTTTTTTGTTACAGTACTCCTCCTTTTTAGATATATTTGTTGTTAGAGCTCATTGATTTCTCCTGAAATTTCTATCAAACAGCATCTTGGTAAGTTTATAAGGTGAAGTATGGGAGATACTGCTGTTATTATTTCATGACTTGGAAGACCTTTCCCAGGTTTAGAAAGTATTCCTAAGCCATCAGGGCTCAGTCTGCATTGTAATGCATATAAGTCTTTAGAAATGTTGAAGGAGTATCCTTGCAATTCATGTAAGTGTCAGTCATTAATGTCAGCATTTCTAATTAAAGGGTGCTGCTCAATTATTTCAGACTTTTTCATTGCTTTAAATATGTGGCACACATATATCAAATCTTAATATATATCAAATCATAATACCTGCCAAGAAGAAGTACTTCGCTTTGTGAAAGAAAAACATCTTTATTCCTTTAAGAGTTTGTCTCTGTGATTGTCTTTTGTACAGCCATCGTGAGGAATGAGAAAAAGGAATATCTCTTCTATTGTATGAAAATTTAAGTTCTTTTGGTTTACTGCAACCATCTTCAAGTCTTACAATATTGATTATTTAAAAATCTGTTGCTGCTCAGAGTATTTTCCTGCTGACTGGCAGATTCCATTGCTTTATCTGCTGAGGAATTCAGATTTGTTAAAGTTATGAAAAAACAGCACTGTGTACGAATCATCAATCTCCCTCCATTGTTAGCACTGAGATGTTATGGGGACAGCTGGCATTTCCTTGACACATGCTACGATGTCCCCAAAATCTCTCATCTTTCTAGACTTGACAGAAAGAAAATTAATCGTGCAGACAGCGATTTATCATTTTGAGGATTATCCAGGCAGCCCAGTAACGCTGAAAGAACGAACTGTGCTGCTGGCCACCGTACTCTGGGCACGGGTTCCGCAGTGCACGAGGACCAGGGCGGTTTTTGGGGTCTCGCACGGGGAGGTTCCCCGGGCTCCGAGAGCAGCGGGCGGGCGCTCCCCGCGGGGCCGGCGCTGCCTTCAGGGGGCAGCAGCGCTCCGCGGCTGGGCTCGGCATCCCGAGCGGGGAGAGAGCTCGGGCATCGCTGCTGAGACACACCGTGGGAAACCCAACAGAAGAGAGAGCTTTTAAATCATAATTTTGTGTTTAATCTAACGGTATCGTCGTATTTTTTTTAGCAGGAAATAGCTACTGTTAAGGTATGGTAATCTCTTTAAAAGCTGAAATATCTGAAGAGATAGAAAGAATGATACTGCAGAAATGAATTGTAAATCACAAATCAAGAGACCTTGCATTTCCTCTCTGGAATGCTGTATTCATTTGCTGTTTCTTTTTTAGATAGATACCCAAGGCTTAATATTAGCCTTAACATATTGAACACTTGATTTTAATTGTGGAATTAAAGTCAAATTAATGTAAGAAAACCTATATCTGTTCACAGACATTCATTAAAGAAAATCAGCTCTTCGACTTGGAAAAAAAATTAAAATTACTAGAACCAGAGTGAGACAACCAACTTCATTCTCCACATTTCATTCAAAAGCTAGTGATGTGTTTGTCAGGTGTGCAGACAGAGCCTGGATGCTTATCCAGTAGTAAATATAAAATGTGTGTGAGTCTCTTACACTGAGGAAAATTTGTGAAATTTTATGAAGCTTTTCCTAGTGCCTGCTGTTTTCTGTGTTACATTCTTTAGGGAAGCAAGTTTGTGGTCCCAGTTCCTATTCCTCCACCAGTCCCAATGGGTTGTGGCACATAAGTGCTGTATGGCTGCATTTATGTTTATTTCATTAAGCCCTCTGTGAACAAACACAAATCTGATGGTAAGTCCCAAAGGAATGGAGAATTATTTCCTTCTTTAAGTTGTTCAGGAAGTCCCAGTATATAATTCTAAGACAGGGACTGCAGCTGTAATTTACCTCTGTAAAACTGGAAGCTTGATGGGTGTCTGTCTGCCCCCTACCATTAAAAAACAGTCCCACAAGTTAGTTTCTTCAGATTGGACTATCTAAGAACAGGGAGAAAAACAGATGTAAATCCTGGTGCTTGATTGAATCTCAAGTGCTTTGGGGGTGATGGAAGCACCTATTATCCCTTTTAAGTTATTCACTTGTTAATTTAATCCATGACATTGATCTCATTTGTGTCAAGTCTGCATAATGAAATCAGACTATTAGTTTAATTTTTCAATCAGCAATTTGCATACTAGAGATTCAATCTGCCTTTCTTACATAGTGAAACCAGGAGAGGCCTGAGCCACTCAGCAGTGATGCAGAACACCATATAGATCGAAAACACCCCACATTATATGAAAAAATATGAACCAGAACATATTTATGTGTGCGTCATTCAGCTGACATAGGCAAAATAAAGCATTAAGTGCCTAAACTGTAAATTAGAGCTCTGATTTTCTATAGAACTGTGCACAGCCTGTGTCCTGTAATCTGTGAATTTCTCATTGTTATCCTTTCTTCCGTCATCCTAGCAGTGCAGTCTTTAAAAGAATGCTATAGAAAACAGTGTGCTGTTCATTTCTTCCTTTGTATTCATCTCAAATGAATATCTGTTTGTGCAGCCAGTATGTGCACATTTTCCTGCAAATATAATGTGATTTTGATTTGAGCAAACAGCTGTCTCAGTCCCTCTTTGACATTGAGTGCTAAACACTCACATTTCATCCTGCTTAGAAATTATGAAGATAGGGATGTAGAGAAAAGGCAACAGCTAACATGGCTTATGCAAAATCTATGGTTGCATTGGCAGAATTGCTGTCCAGAATGGGATGGTGACACAAAGGATCACTACTCTGTTCTTATGTTTGTCATCCATCGTGACTCAAACCAAACTACAGGGATGCTCAAAATATTCTCTTCTGGAGATGTTTCATTTTGTACAAGTTAATAAGAAGACTACTAAACATTAGTGAAATTCAAGCTACTGTTGATATTCAGGCACTCAGCTGAGAGATATCTTAGCTAGAAGCCTACTCCTGGGTGCAGCTCATTTTTAGGCATCTGTTCAAAGTGAATGACCAGGATTTTTAGAAGGATTTGGAGAAGACAGAATTACAAATCTCAAGGTAGATGGCAAATGGTTCTGAGGATTTACCTCTTTCTTTTCTTGCAAAAATCCCCAAATAAAACATATTGTGTCCAAGAATGAATGGGAAATTAAGCTAGTGAAGGGGCTGGAGCACAAGTCTGATGAAGAGCAGCTGAAGGAGCTGGGGTTGTTTAGAAAAGGAGGTTTAGGAGAGAACTTATGACATTCTGCAACTCCCTGAAAGTAGATTGTAGCCAGGTGGATGTTGCTCTCTTCTCCCAGATTTCATTTTCTTTCAGTTTCATAGTATGATTTTATTTCTTTATCTACTTGTTTGTATTTTATTTTTGATTAAGCCATATGAGACTACCCTAATCAGTTATTTTTAGAAATGGACTGCTCTTCCTGAACCCAAAATGTACCCTTTACTTTTGGAACAGGAGATAGTAATTGACATCACACACATAAATATATAAGGTGATTTGGGAATGCAAAAATAATATTATAAATATCTAAAACTACTATTTTTGGCTAAATTTTACAGTTTTTAAAGCTTTACTATCAAAATAGTGTATTAGGTATTTTGTGATGAGTGATTTTTAAATGGAATATTTACTTCTCCCTATAAAAGTTTAATAGCCTTAAATGAGTCTGGTTATCTCCTGAGCTAGTCCCTGACTGAGTTTCTGAGATTCATAAGGCTAAAATACATACTGTAAAACCAATGCTTTATTTGTATGGATGAAATGATCACAAGCCACAGCTAAGCTTCCCAACCTGACAGCATATATGTCAGGTTGTTAAAAATGTCTGCATGATAATGTGAACCAAAGAATGCCACATGAAGCTTTTAAAAAGCCTTCAATATTGGGAAATAAATATGTGGTAGGCATGGAAATTAAGTTTATAGTTAATGAGACTACTATAGAATAATTCAGTTTGGGAATCGAAAATTATTTTTCAAAGATTGATTTAAATGAGTTAAAGCCAGAATACTCAGAATAAATGCTAAAATGTGAATAAAATTGTGTGTGCTTTCAGATGTTCTGCTATTTTGGCATTGCAGTGCTGCATCTAAATTACAAATGAGCTCAAGGGCAGGGTACAAGAGCAAAGACTGCATGTAATTTATGTGGGTTAAAGAATACACCTTATATACAGAACTAAGGATTTATTGTTAGATTAATTAAAGTGAAGGAGATATTAACTCAGTCACAATTAATTACTAAAACAGCTTATAATGACAGAATTGAAATTGATAAAGACAAACACTTTAGTATCAACTCTCTTCCCTGAAGCCTGCCCAGCATGCTAAGCTCAAAGGCACTGGTCTTCCCCAGGAGGAAGATATGCAAGTACAGTGAGTTGTCAACATCCTGGCTCATTTGGCAATAAACATCTTTTATTGATGGAGGATTTCCTCCCTCTTGCTCTTCAGTGGACTTAAAACTCTGTTTATATGTTTGCTGACCATCTACTTACTTCTGCTTTACTTGCAGATCCCCATTTTTATGTACTGTTGAGTTTTATTATATATGTGATGTTTTGCCTATTCTGCATATTCATTCTTTGCTTCTGTGTTTTCCTCAAAACCATTTTGTCATTCCCAGTTAATAAGGCTTTATGCCATCAATGAATAGCAACTGAATATTTGTGGCACATTTTTTTGGTCCTGGGCTGACTAGTATCATATTTACAAGGCCTAAATCACGATCTTTACTCACACTGTCAGCATCTCAAGCTCTTGGTTTTCTTCAATAGCCTTCAAGCTGTGGTTTTCTCATAACAAATAATATTTTGTTACCACAAACTAATCTGAGAAACATCCTTTCTGGAGTGACACTGAATAGGTCAGTCTGTGAAAAAATGATCTACTGATCCATTTCAGATAAATATCTATCCATAGATATTACAGGTACAGAAATGATAATGTAGTTACTGCATGTTATTAATATCTAATGGCTACATTGACATCTCTGATATCAAATTTCTTTGCTCCAACATAGTGCTTACATGTTAACTGAAACTGCTATTCTAAAATCTACTATACTATTCTAATATCTGCTGCTCAGCTGTGATCTAATGTCAGCAGTTGCAAGTGTACCCTCAGGTACATCACTGTTGTCCTTCCAGTTACCCATACATTCACCCATCAATTCCTGTATAAGCAATTAATCTTCATATATGCATGTGTCTTAGTGTGTCCTTCCAAAGAACTTGTACTTGAAATATGAAGGAAAAATTAAAGGTAATAATTTTTGTGAAAAGGTTCCCAAAGCTCTACTGGCTTTCCAGATTTGTGGAGTCAAATCATAACCAGTGAACCAGGAGGCATGGATAGATGTGTCACTAGACTTTTCAGGGGCCTCTCCATTAGATCCTGGCAGGCAGCATGTTGTTGTGTTGTCTGTTGCCACTTCCCTGCCTTTGTCAAGTGTCATGTGCCGTTGAAAATAAAAATCACTGCCAGACACACAGAGTGAGAAACACATCCTCTCTCGAATGAAGTTCAGTATTAGTGAAATGATTGTTTTCATTCTGTTTAACTCTGCTGCACAATAGGCTTTCACACTTTCAGCAAGATGATGCAAACAAGTTGAATTAGCAGTTGCTGATGAAATTTTCAGCTTTTCATGTATTTTGTGAAATCAAATCCATTCTGTCTCTATGCTTTAGGGAGCATTAAATGTGTGTCATATAATCACAGATGAGCTGCTACGAAACCACTGGGGAAATTGCATCTCCTGGCCTAGAAACTCCAGGCTACAAACAGACAAATATCTAACACAAAGAGCCACATTGAGAACTGCTCTCACAGGAGAAGGCATTTTATTTACAAAATCCTAATATCTCCGTGAGAAAAAGAAGTGATGAAATTATGAAGTGATCACAACTAACAGAAATGATATCTGAGGCTTGTGGAGTGAACAAGGTTTACCAACAATCTTGTGTCTTTCTCATTTCAGCTTTGACGAAAATAGCAGTTGGTGGAAAGTTTTGAAATGGAAGTTCTATATTTGTAGTTCCAAATTCCTCAGAATTTTGTTATTTCTTTTAAGAATCCTCTATTAAATTTTGTTGGTTTTCTTTTCTTTAAAGCTAAAGTGCTGCCCTTTATGCCCTCCATGGGAGCTTGACACAATAGGGACTATGGGATGAAATATTTCTATGGCACAAAAAAGGGCAGAGTTAAAAATGAAACAATCTGCTGTTAGCAACAGAGAGTTAGAAATCTGAAAAATTCACTGACAGATTCTAGTCCTGGTGCTATGGTACCTGTTGTCTAGCTTTGATCAAATAAATTCCATTTTTTGCCATTTTACCCATCTACATTAGAACAAATGTCCCCAGTTTTCCCTGATAAGATGATAATGCATGACTAGTTTGATACTCAAATAATACTATTGTTTAGTATGTGTTATAAAAGTTTTCAATCACATGCATATGCTCAAACATCATAGTATGTTGCATACTCAATTTCAAAAAGGTTAGTTTTTGATAGCTATAGCTTTTTAAAATGTCAAATAACCACCCTTAAGACTTTTTTTGTGACAGTTGTAGCAAGATTGAAATGTTCTGCACAATCTGTTCTCTATTTGAAAGTATAAGTGTTGGAAAACAATTATCTGAAGATGGTAATTTTTTTTTCAAGAATCAGTATGAAAAAGGAAACTCTAGAATCAGTTCAATGGAATCTTGGAAGGAGGGATTTGAACAAAGCAAAATAATTTTTACAGTTGAAATTAAGTATGCCAAGTGTTTTACATAATAATATTTTATAATTGATTTATGATTACTGAAAAAAGGAGCTTATGAAGACATCTTATAAGGACCTTTTAATCCAGTTGTTCTAATAGAATCTGCTAAAACAATTAATAATGCATATAGTACTTTCCTATGTTGTCATTTTTCTTTCCTAGTTAATGGATACTGCTTTCAATTTTGTGTTCAATTACTGTGATTAATTAGGCTTTTTTGTCCCTTATTTCTATTATCAGATTAAATGTTATAGGTGTTTCACTTTAGGGTAATTAAACATCCTTTTAATAAGAAAAAATAATTTTTGTTTGCTTGTTTATCTTCATAAATATCCTTCTTATCCTATTTCTTTTCTCATGGAGAAAGCCAAGAGGGAGATATGGGAATGGAAATCCTTCAGAATTTATGTTCTCTTTTTTTTTCTCTGCATATGAACTAGAAAAGGAAGGAATCAGAGGATGATATCTTTCTTTTCTGCTATCTTATGTCTAAAAATGCTTCACAAAGAAGGAAACTTGTTATTTCCTAACAAAAAAGTTTCTGTAACATATTTTGCCATTAACTTATTCTGTATTTTTAATCAAAAATACAGAGTACTTACAGGGCTTCTCTGTCCATGCATTGCACTGGAATTGAGACTCCTCTGTACAATTTCACTGAAATTGGCTGAGAGATGTGCAGACCTATTTTTCATGAGAAGCCAAGGTGCAAATGTTTTGCATGTTGCACTTTCAGAACACATAGTGCACTATGAATAGTTTTAGAATTTCCTTACAGGCAATGTTTGAAAAAGGATCTTTCTGTGATTCCTAATGCTATCTCTGTCAGCAGCAACCATCTGCTTCACAGCAATGGTACTATCCTCTCTTCCTGGGGAGGTGAAAATGCAAAGCTCTAATATACAGTATTCATGGCCACCTCTTGACTACACTGTAAATTACTTTCATGGGGTAAGACTGTCCCCTGAACATGCTTATGGCAGCATCAAAGTTTCTGCTTTAAGTTGCTTATAGTAATCTTCCATGAAGTTACAGAAGCATATGCCTGTATATGAAGATTCATTTTAAATCTTAATACTTCCATTTATAAATAAATCCAAATAATGTTACGTTTATCTTCTTTGTAGTAGATACTGTCACAATGGAAATGGTTATTGACTCAAAGGTGGACCCTGCAGCAAGTGAAAAAAATTGAGTCAGACTCTAAAAATGTGCAAATCAATTCCAAATCCTAAAGTAAATCTTCACATGGCAAATACTAGAAGATCTTACATATGCTATGACAACATACAATGCTTCAGGAATGTAATAGTTGGACATAGTTTCTCTTCATATATAATCATCTGTGGGATTAATGACTGAACACATTTATGCATAAAACATCATGATTTATGCATATAACATCATTTTATTTAAGCATATAAAAAGATAACCAACAAAATAGTTAAACTTAGAATAAACAATATCAAACTTCTATGAATTATTTAAATATAAAATTGAGAAGTGGAATTGAATCTGACAACCATGATTCCATTGGAGTTTACATTTTGATACAAAGTTACTTTTTCACTCTGGGGTGGGTAGACCCCAGCCCTTTTGTTCACTCGCTTCTCTAGAGAGTTGACAGAAAGAATCAGAAAAAAAAAGAGAAAGACTCATCGATCAAGAAAATGACAGCTTAATACTTGGGAAAAAAATCTTAAAACCACTCACCACTCCCACAGGCAGACCTGTGGGCAGACAATCTCTGAGCAATGCCTACTTTGGAACATCCCTCCCTTTCTAACCAACCATGGCTGTTATGGCACAGAAATGTTTCACATTCGTTGCCCTGCCTATGTTCCTGTCTGAACTTTTATCCTCCCCTAAACAGATGACTCCAAAGTATGGAGTCAACTGGTGGAATTTCCCTAAAATTTTGCTACTTGAAACATCACTTAAGACAGAGTCTGAAGTTTCAGGTAGAGGGGTAAATTTTGAATAATCTGTTTGAATACATTGATTGTTGAAGATATCTCAGTGATTAATTTTTCACTGCTAAAATTAGAGGTGGGAATGACTTTCATCCTGACAACTATTTTGCGTTAGTTTCTCAATACCACAAAAGTACTCACAATAAGAACTTCCACAGTAACTTCTGCATTACAGTCAGTGATTCTATTACAGTAATTTTCAATTACCGAATATGAGCTACAAACAGATGCAAAGCCGTGCACTGTATTTCAAAATGTGACTGGATGGATTAATTAATTCAAGTTCTATTAATCTGGTGGTTTTTTTAAATTAAATATTTTCAGAATTAAATTAATAGAAATCACCATGGGTGAACTAAAATTGTGGGATTCAAAATTGTGGTATTATACAGGCATGTAGGAAGTCAGACAGAATTGTGAATCATGCTTTAGAAATGCCTTTTTTTCTGGTGCTGAAATCTTGCATTTAAAATTAACAATCCCTTGAAAGCTGGCAGCTGCATCAGTGGGTACTTTGAAACAGATGTGAATTGTTATAAAGGTCTAAGAATCCTTTATTTTTCTTTTGCTTTTTTTGTGTTCTGATAAATTAATAAATTAATCAGAATATATAAATTAAGGAACAAATAAGGCAGTCTTTCTAATGCTATAAACAGACTGTGACCTAAAACATTTGTTCAGCGCTCTATTTTGTTAACAACATCAGATTCAGATCACTGGTTCATATTACCTGGAGACAGAAGGAAAATTGGTTGAACTAATTAGGAAATTTGCAAGACAGGTAATTCATGTTTAAGACTCCAGGAAACACACACCATGTTTCATAATAAGAGCTGAATTGCTTAGCTGGTATACAGACATTGTGCAAATATAACTTTTATTTTTACAATAGAGGTGCAAAACAAATTCAGATGGAAATAAGGAGTCTCATGTATCAAATCAGAGACTATTAACAGAAAAATTTCATTTTTCAGGGTTTAATATATATGCAATTTACATAACTCTGGTTTTGCATAAAACAAAGAAAGCTTATAGGAAAAATTACTTATGCACACAAGGAATCAAGTAGATGTAAATTTTTTTCTATATTGACTAATTTTTTCTTTAGATCTAGTTTATTATAGTGTAATTATGGTAGGGAAGGACTTGAACATTCTGATGATGGTGGGAATTTTTGGTCACTATCTAAAACAAAACCCTTTCAATTTGAAGGCAACTTGAAATGCCTTTCATATGATTCCAGTGTAATATGAGATGTGATATCTAACAGTTTTATCACTTCTTAAAAATTATGAAAGTCAATCATAAATCTAACCAGCTTTCAGTAAAGCTATTATCTTCACTCATACCAAAGGCAGTTTTTTCACTGACATAAGCAAAAGTGAGACAAAGCTCCAGCAGGCAGTTGTGCTAATCTGAATTCAAGAGTACACTGTGGAACAGATGATTTTTAAAATATGATAACATATCAAGTACATTTGTGTATTCGGTAAAAAACCCCATATCACTACAATAATATATATTTTTGTCCACTGTTGAAATAGTTTAGCGTAGATATAGAAAAATCATTGCTTTCACTTATTCATCTCCTATGTCTCTGAATTAGTTTCCTATTACCTATTGCCTTTCTCCTCTGAGGCAATTTTTATCTGCTTTTCTAAATTCCACAAATGAGGAATGTGGACATATTTGGTAATAGAAGAAGAAAGAAGAAGAAGTAATTTGGTAATAGAAGATAAAAAAGCAAATAGCAATGTATCATTCATAGTTATTTAATGATAATACTTTAATTAGCCTTAAATTTCTGGATATATTATTAATTTATTATTATACCAAAATAAAAATGGCCAGATGTGCAGCAGGCCTATAGAATAACTTATTATTGATTTGAGGTTTGACTGATGAATTGCTGAAGAATCTCTTTATGCCACCACTGAAATTATTGTTTGTTACCTGTTCACTTTGCTAGTTCTACTAGTATGTCCAGTAGAAGGGTAGTTTGTAAGCTTTCTGTCCTTAAAAATTCTGCAGAGTATTTCCATCATTTTAATTTTCCTTTACATGATATATGAATTCATTTTTAATGGCAATAAATGGATGGACAGACATTCCTGACATAGTTAATAAAGGCACTTGTGTAACAATCTTTTTATCTCTTATTATCACAGGGCAATAAAATCCTACACAATAGATTTGTTCATACAGATAAATTAAATTGGTATGTTCTGTTTGTAACTCACAGAAAAGTGCAGCTCATAAGACCATAACTTTGTGGTCTTATCCATCTCTGGCCTTGTTTTTTTTACCTCCTTCCTAACAAAAATGCTAAAGAGAGGCAGTAGATGTAGCTACTGCAACCCTGCCGCTGCTGCAACCCTGTTTCAATGTTCAACTCCTTTTGCCATCAGAAGACTTCCCTTAGACTCTGTTCCATCACCCTTGCTTCATTCTAAGGTTAGTGGTTGGGCATGAAGAATGCAGTAATTCTTTCTTTTGGCCACAGGATGTATTTGAAGATATTTGTTTACAAATCTTGAAGATATCCATGTTTACATTAGGGAATATAATGAAAAATTCATCACCAGAGCAAAAGAATTCTTCCTAGGTCAAATTACATGTATGATTTCTGCATCTTCATTATTCTTCCTCACTGTTGTTTACCTTGAAGACAAATTAAATTGTTATGACATAAATATTCACAGAAAATGAATGCCATTATTTTCTACAAGTTTTCTTAAGATTCTATCCTTAGAATTAGTTTTGTCAACATGAAAAATTGAAATAGAACTGAAAGGACAATAATTTTCTATTTATTCTTTTACCTGAAAAATAGGCATTTGTCCTTTACCCAGTGTTTTGAAATTTCATAAATCCTCCATGGAAGCACTTGGGAAGTTCTTTGTGTATACTAGTACAAATCTATTTATAACATCTCAAAAGCTTGCTGTATCCTTTTAAACAACCTTTTCTAATTTTCTTCTGCTTGCTAAATCCTATTTCTTTTACCCATTAGTTTCTAATCATCACAAAATCGCACGCAGCAAAATCAATTTACCAATGTAAAATTTACACCATTACAGAAGTCACACTTGATTTTGGTGTGCTGACAAAATTCTGTCTCATCACTAACAGAAAGAGTAAGCTTTCCTGGTGAGTTCAGAGAGACTGAGACTTGGAATTCTCTCCTCATCCTTAATTTTTTAGGATGAAAATTTTTCTTAATGTTCTCTACTAATCAGTTTGGGCACTCATTCATTTTGACTGAATTTCAAACATCCTTTTGTTCCATCTTGATTTGTTAATCTGTATAGTTTAATCTCTTTCTGCCCAATCCATTAAACTTTTTTTGCATTTGGTATTTTGCTTTGCAGTGTATGCCACAGTACAATCCTAAGTAGTGTAAGATGTTATTTATGAAAGAATAAGCATATTACAGAAAAATTACTCATAAATTGCACATATCCATTCTTGGTGAGGTGTTTTTTGTTTTTTTTTTTTTTTTTTAGTGTGTGAAGGACAAAGTTTGTTTGAAAGACAAAGTTTAAAAAAAGCAAATGTAACTCAGTTAATGTAACTCAGATCTACATTTTCATATGTTTAGAATTCCATATACTATACAGAAGTGAAGCTTCTTCAGTGTTCAGTCTTATGAAGCCTTGTGAATGTGTTTGTATGCTGTCAGAAAACCTTGGTGAACCCTTGGTGAAATAACTGTCTTCTAACCAAGGAAACAGACAAAAATGGCTTTAACCTGAATCCTTGGAAATATTGAGGTACTTTTCTGACTTCACTGGTATGAAGATAACTGGGGTCTAAATCTTTTGAAGGAACTGAGCCTTAGTATACATTCACTCTTGGGTTCATGTCCTCTAGGTTACATGTTACAAGCACACTCCAATTTAGGTCTCAATTACATTCTCTCCATGATCAATGAAAAGAGACACCTTCAAAGTACATTACTTTCTGCCTATGTGTTATGTACCTATTTAATGAGAGGATAAATCAGTTTTTCAAAATGCTTGTCTCTTTTGACTACAAAGAATTACCCATGTCATTAGGTTAGAAGAGATGCAAAATCTTCACGTTATGAAAGCTTTCTGAGCCCAGTCTCAGCCTGTAGCCTAAATTACTAGCCTACAGGACCAAAACAGTTAAGGCAGAAAGGTGCTGGAGAAAAATGGCCAGTAGCTAAGACCTACAAGGCTACAAGGCCTTAATTCCCCTGCCAGTCAGACCAGGAAGGGCAAAAGTGAGAAAAAAATCAGGGATCAAGATAAAGGCAATGTAAAAAGTGAAAGAAAGCTCTGTGTGCAAGCAAAGCAGAATAAGTCCTTTATTCTCTACCTCCTGTCAGCAGGCAGATGTTTAGCCACTTTCAGGCAAGCATGTGTAATGGATACTTGGGAAGACAAACCCCAAAACCAAGAATTGCTTACGCCTCCTTTGCCCTCCTTTCTCTGAGGTTTTACTGTTGAGCACAACATCATAGGATACAGGATGGCCCTTTGTTCAGCTGGGGTGAGCTGTCCCAGCTAAGTCCTCTCCCAGCCTGTTGCCCCTCTCCCAGCTGAAGGCATCTAGTGAGAAACAGCTAGCACACCAAACACACTGGTGTATTAGCAATGCTGTTTTAGTCACAAGTAATAAACACAGTACCATACAGACGATTATGGAGAAAATTTTCTTCCTTCCAGCCAGCTCCTGTAGTCTCCACCACCTATGCCATATAATTTTCATTGTGCTCAGGCTTTCACTGTCCAATATATCCTTGTTAAGTACCAAGCAGCTTCGTGTCCTTTCATAAATACAAAGGGAATCACATCAGCCACGTCTACCAGGCTGTAACTGGGGCCATCCAGGCTGGAAAATCCTGCCTGGATCCAGAAGTCCACCAGTTTATAACACATAGAAATAGAAACTGCAGAAAAAGAAAAGCCAGTTTTCCACTTCCACTGTTTCTAAATGAATTTTTTTTCCACAAGAAATTGAAAATTCAGTGAATGGAGATTTTAAAACTAAAAATCATTTTCTGTTTTTCCCTTTAAATATAAAAATATTGATGCATTTGTGCAGCAAACTATATTCAGTGCATCAAATGGAAAAATGTTCAGTGAACAGAATTAATAGATTATTAATTTATCTCAAATTATGAGACACTGAAATTATTTCAAATGAAAGTCATAAATCTCAAATAAGTTCTGTTAAACTTAGTTTTTTAAATCTTTTTTTAGCAATACATAGAACATTAATTTGGACTTTGAATCATCTTTTCTAAATTTCAGCAACTGGCTTAGGTCTCTAAGGTCTTAATTCCACTATGGAGATGTCCTTTTCTCTGCTTGAACTCTCGCTAGCAAGATGAACCTGAGTCAAAGTGGCTGATAAACTATCCCAGTTGAAACAATGAAAGCTCATTCTCAGGATTCTAAGTTATTCAAAAAGTGAGATTTTTTTACTTTAGTTTAAATTATTTCCATTCTTTTTCACTCAAGAGAGTGCAAAAGGACGGGTTCTTTATTTTCTTTTTCTCCTTAGCCATTGGTTTGCTGGTTTCAGTCCATCTCAAGGTCACAGTATAGGTTGCCACCATTTGACAGTGAATTATCCTAAATGAAATCATTGGTGACCTCAGTATAACCCCTGCTGTGTATATCCTCATCACAATTCAGCAGAGTGAAGAGGCACTAAATGGACCCAGAATTTGAACTCAAGAGATGTTTCCTCCATGCCTCAGTTAAGACATAGTGCACAGTAACACAAATAAGTTTATGATTATTTTATTGCTATTATTTTCCCATTATCAACATGAAAAATTATTTCTATCATTTAATAGAAAAATAAATTTTTAGAATAAAATCTCTTCATGAGTTTACCTATTTAGTTTTCAATTAATCATATTCTTCTTTAAGGCCTTCAGGTGAAATATTAAATGTAGTGAATATACAACTTTCTGAGGCATAATAGGTTACTTGTCCTTATTCAGATTGCATTATTTAAAATCAAGATTTTTTATATATTTATGTGTTGTGTTTGATCTGGTGAAGTTCATTTCTTTGCTGTGGTTAATAACTGCTACTACAATGAAAAAAGGTGAAGTAATTTCAGCAACATCAGTTTGTAAGAATTTTTGTCCTTGCCTTGTTGTGCCAATTCAAACCTTGTGTCCAAAAAAATCAATCTCAGATAACAAGTTCTGCAGAGATTTAAAAATAATTAGGAATATTTACCAGTTTATACCAGTACATATAATAGCACAGTGATAAACCCTGGGATTCATTTACTACTCTATGCTAGTCAATACTGTATTGTCCTTGTTTCATCTGGGATACAGCTACTAATTTTACTCCCAGTAGCAGGTACAGTGCTGTATTTTGGATTTAGCATGAGAATAATGTTGATAACACTTTGATGGTTTAGTTGTTACTAAGTAGTGCTGACCATCAGTCAGTGATCAGCTACACAAGAAGCTGGGAGGCAGCAGGGCCAGGACGGCTGATTCAAAATGTCCAGAGGAATATTCCACCATGCCACAGAACACTATGCCCAGTATCTGTACATGTCTGGGGGGGAGTCAGCCATTGCTGGGGTATGGACTGGCCATTGTCATTGGGTGGTGAACAATTGTATTGTGCATAACTTGTTTCTCTTGGGTGTTATTTCTCGTTCTCTTTTTATTATTATCTCCCTTATTTCTCCTCCTCCTCCTCTTCCTCCGCCTCCTCCTCTTCTTCTTCCTCTTCTTCCTCTTCCTCTTCTTCTTTCTTCTTCTTTTATTTTATTTCAATTATTAAACTGTTCTTATCTCAAGGCACAGGTTTTACCTTTCTCATTCTCCTTGCCATCTCACCATGGAGGGGGTGGTGGTGAGCAAGCAGCTGTGTTGTACTCAGTTGCCAGCTGCAGTTAAACCACAGCATGTATATATGTCTAAATTCAAAAAGTTAATCACCAGACTAATTTAACATTAGGAAATGTTATTGATGACACTACTCTGTGAAAATATATAATTTATGCGTCTGAACATGTTCGAAAATTATAGCCTACAATTTCTGAGTGAAGACCAATGATATCACATTGAAACAACTTCCTCCAGGGCTGGCAAAGAAAACTATTATACTGCACTCTTTTCTTGATGATAACTTGCTGGCAGTGACTTTTCCCCCTCATTCTTACATAGTAATTTGACAAACAGTCATACATACACACTACATATAAATGTATGAATGTGTATGAATACACATAGATCCCTGTACCCTGTACATTTCATATACATAATAGCTAAGCTGAGCAACTAGGAAAATTTTAAGCGTTATGTCAACATTTTTTGATACATTGAAAAAAGTGGAAGTTCTTTTGTTAATTTCATTGCTTATTTTATTTGCAACATCTTTTTTTCAGATTTATCCCGTATCCCTTTTCCCATTTTCTAGAACATAAAAATGTATATTAGTCATTCTTAAATATATGTTAATGAATTTTATAGGCATGCTGGATGGAACTTGGATAAACAGGCCAGGAAATCTGAAGCTAGAGCCATGGCAAACTCATGCCAAAACATTAGTCGATCCATTGGAACTGATTATACACATACAAAAGGGAGAATGCGTGAAGTGATATATAAGGTCACTGTGACAGCCAGAAGGTAATGCCAAAATATTCCTACTAGCTTGGCTCATTCACATGTATGGGCACAGAGCTGATTCAGAGCCAAACACTCTGCATGAGCCAAACTTAACTTCCTTGGCTTGCCCACCTTCAAAGCACAGCTGTCGTGGCACAAACAACCCATCAGACACGAATTCATTTTGCTAGTTTTCATCTGCCATGACTTTGTAAGATGCAGCCACCAAGGGCAGAGTACTTTGCTGCTGCTGTTGCTGCTGTTCTGAGAGTAGTCTGCACTAGTGAAAAAAACTGTTGGACTCACATTACCTATTGCAATGAGGTGTCTGCTTCCGAATAATAAACATGATCTTAATGAGGTCTAGGCACCTCTGACCATGATTTTGAGAATGTGAGTAGTGATTTTGATTGTGCAACATGCTGGGGCCCATCTGGAAGCACCTGAGTGGTGTGATTTGAAAAAAACCACAGTTGTCTTGGTGAAGGATCAATTAAACCCAGTCTTGAATGGGACCTTCCAAAGCCAGGGTTGTCGAAATCATTAGTAGATTTTTAACTATCTTAGTCTAATTAGTTTGAGTAAGGGAGAGTGGAAACACATTGACAAAAAGTATTCCAAAGTCATAATAGTTGTTTTCTATTTAACTATGATGGAAACTATAACGTTTGCCTTTGCTTGACATTTGCCTTTGCTTGACGTTTGCCTTTGCCATAAACTTCTCCCTCCCAATTCCACCCTCACATCCCAGCCGGCCACAAAATATTGTCTTAACCTCCTTCTCATTTCTGATGTGATCCTAAATTACATAATTTCAACTGAGGTCAGCTCACACACGTGAATTAGATGGTGTAAAACCCAGAAAATTCAGTGATCTGCCTTGGAATTTTGTTCTTTGCATGAATTTTGTGTTTGTATTGTTAATATAGAAATGAAGTGAAAAGCACAGAGTTTAGCATAAGCTTACTGTTAAATGTAGATATAGACATCTCCCTCAATTATCACTTACACCCCCTACATCAAATATTAATAATTTTATGAAAATTTATATTATGACTGTATTAAGAGAACAGACATTGACTGTATTTTCAATTTTTAAGCCAGATAAAGTACAAAAAGCTGATGGCCAAGCAACATATTCTGAAATTGGTCTGGATTTTCTCATCTTTGTCCTCCTACACAAATTTCATGGAGGTCTTTGTAGGGGTTCTGAGAAAATTTCCTGGATAGGAAAAAGGTACAAAACTTCTCTTAATATATATCATATAGTTTTCTCTCAAGTGCATTTTGTTCCTTCTCTTCAAGGAAAAAATGAAAGATTAATTTATTATAGAATGTGGTTTGATTTTACTGCCTTTAATTAATCCTTAAGTTATGATTAATTGATTAATAAATTTCTTATTTATGCAAGACTCCTGAAATATTAACACATACTCTACAAACAATCCATTTTCAGATTCCTGAAGTAAAATCTTCAATAGTGATTAAAGTTAACACTTGACTACCTCAGGATTATTTTATTGAGACCAAAACATAAACTCTGGTACATGAAAACTATCACAGAAGACTAGAAGTTTTAATAAAGAAAACCTACAATCACCTGAAGCAACACCCATATTTTTCCAAAAAGAACAAAAGAACTCAGTAGAGTTTTTAAAGCTTTTGTTTTAGAAAAAAAACCTCAATTTCTTCAAAGTGATTCCTAAACTGAAAATGTATCTTAGTAAAAAGTTACTGTCACCGTAGGGGAGCTTGGCCAATGGATTCCACCATTTGCTTAAAGCAAAACAATAGGATGAAACAGGATGATGCTTAAACAGAGCATGTGTGGTTATTAAGGCCACATAAAAGAAGAGAAAGAGGAGTTTTCAACGTGATTGTATCCAGGATTAGACATTTTGGTCACTGGGTTTGCTAAACTGGAACACACTCCTTTAACATGTTTCCTTCCTTCCTCCACTTGGAGGCAATGCTGTCCCTGTTGTCCCAGGATTCATACTGTGACAGATCCATCACTTTGACATAATGTATACTAGAAAAAGGAGGCAGTCAGACTTCAAGTATGAATCTTTCACTATAGATAATTATGAAGAAATTATGCTTCAGAAACTAATTTAGTTTCTTAAATAGGAACTGTACTTTTTGTCAGTTTAGCTCCAGACAAAAATCCCGAACAATTCCAAAGCTCTTTCCCAGTAAGTGAAAAGTTGAAAAAGGTTTTTATGGGAAATATTTTAATCATCAGTGATCAGCATTAGCCCCATAGCAATTACTGTTTAAATTAGCAGAGAAGTAATTTGAAGATACTGAGGTGGCTGACTATGCTTTTGAATTTTTTCCTTTAAACATTTTTTCTGGAATAACAGTATATTCTGAAACTTGGCTAAATAAAAACTGAATATCTGTTGTACTGTATATATTGAATAAATGCATCTTTTATAAGGTGAAATTTTATCCCTTGGCTTGATATCAAATGCTGTTTTCTGTTCTCAATAACAAGTGAAGACGGAAAATACACATGAGCAAACAATTCAAGTCTGGTGGGATTTTAGTAGGTGACTAAAGATCTGGCATTGTATTTTACTTTCTACGGTGACTGCACAGCCTCTATGAATGTTTCCCCTAGGCTTTCATGAAGGGGAGAAATGGAACTTTTAGCACTGGAAAATTGTTATTACTATTATTGTTTTTATAGCCATCTGCTGTAATCACTAAGAAAAAGTCAAAGCTGCAATTCCAGTTAATATCATTGTACTGTCCAACTAGTCCAATGAAATCAAGAATGAATCTTCATCAAAAGGATCAACACTTTACATGAAAACATTTAATCCTGGTGTATTCAAAATTCTGGGGAAAATGGGTTTACTTTTGGATGTACCAAGAAAGTCAGCAGATCAAACTCTTAGGCAGTTTATAACTCCCTTACATTACCAATGAGTGCAAATTTCTCTCTGAAAAATAACTTTTCTAGCTAATTATTTAAAGTTATCAATTGAAGTAAGAGTGATTTTTTGCAAAGAATTGATCACTTAAAAATCACAATAAACTACTCCCATGACATGAATCGTGAGGTAAGCTTAAGAAAAATGGAGAAAATACTGACAATTTGTCATGAGAAAACAGGCTAAGTTATGTACAGGCTCTTGAAGTGACAAAGGTACACCCAGTAAGTGTTTGAAACAATTATGTTCAGTTAATTAAGACTGAAGAAGAGTCTGAAGAAGAGTACAAGAATTACTGATCAACAAGGATGTTCTTGGTCCTGATCTAAGACTGATCTGTATATGCTTGGGGCAATCCCACTTGAGCCCTGTCTTGTTAATTTTTAGCACTTTCTGTTCACATAGCCCTGTTCACCACTTTCTTACTTCAGAATTCTCTGAATTCTCTTTGCTAAGTTGGAACCCTCCCTAGATGGCAGGTCAGGAAAACAAACAGGAACCTTCATCCTCTGCAGCAAGAAAGCTCCCACTGGCATCACTGCTTTTTATTCACTTCTGAGTTTCAGACTCAATCAGCACAGCTCAGCTGCTTCATTTGACAGCATTCACTCACAACTTCAGTCTTGTTGCAGAGCTGCTCCCTCTTCCTGAGCTGCCCCTGGGTCAACAGCATAAAAACTGCACGGACAATTCTAACAACTACCAGAGGCAGGTATGTGGTACATCACATGAATGTGCCATTCATGAGTGCATGCAAAAGCCAGTCTGAGCAGATTTGCTAATCCCTCACATTTTTAATTTTCTTCTTTTCCCAAATTGAAGCACAAATGGATCACCACCTGTTAGCTATGCTAAAGGTGCCTGATTTTCCCTGATCAAGGGTTAGAAGAAACAAAAGCTTCAAGCACTTTGTAATCAAGGACAGCTGGGATCTTCTTAAATACCTCTAGAACCTGCTACAAAGGTTGATGCATGTTAAGGCTGCTGTGGCTATCCTTACCTGGGAGCAGTGATACCTTCAGATTCCTCAGAGGATTCCTGGGAACCTCTCAAGAATCTTCAATAAAATCAGGAAGGTAAAGAAAATCTCAAATCGGAGTCTAGAAAATCCTGTAAAACAGTTGTATCTCTTTTGTGGTATAAACCTTAACTCTCTTCTATGAAATAAATATGAAATGCAATAAAATGTAGATTATACTGAAAAGAAATCAAGAGAAGTTGATTTACCTTCTTAGCTCTGCTTTCTCTTCTCAGAGAAATATTGCAATTTTAGGCAGATTTACAATAGAATTGGATTTTTAATTAATATGTTATTCTGTTTATATTTTGTTTTTAACATATAGTCAAAATACTGGCTTTATATGAAATTATGGTTTTGGCTTTTTCTTTAGTGGTATGACAAAGGGAGTTTGGAAATATTTTATGATGTGACTGTAAATAAGCATTTACATAGGCAAGCAGTCTTACCCTTTTTGTTTTCAATTTTTGATCAGAATGAAACATTCTAATGCATTTGCTAGAAACCAGATATTTTGCTTTACTGAAAATGAGTTAATCAGTATCTTCCATTTGTACATTAAGCTATTTAACTTGGTTTCATTGTTGTCATAGCATGAAAGCAACAGAAGACAAAGAGAATAGCCTGAGAAGATGGGGGAGTGGTTGTAATGTTCATTATTTTGAGGGAATGTATCTGATGGTTGTCCTAGTGGAATGAAAAAATAGTGTTCTGCCAAAAAATTCTCTTACAGATTTCCAGCAGTGAGTTTGGAGTCAGAAGGACCCCCTTTGCTACATACAGAATTCTTCTCCTTGGGCAGAGAATGAGAGCATGGATTATATATGACAGGCACACAGATGCATTGCTTCATCTTCTTGAGGGGGCTCAGGTACAGCAATGAGAAAAATGAACACAGGAGCTTGCATAGCATAGCCTTTCCTCACAATCTGATATCAGAGTAGTTAATGACTACCAGAGAAAGGAGGGAAGTCTATATGATAGGAAGATAGTTTCCAAGAAAATAAATGAAACTGTGATGAAGAAAAATTGGAAAGCAGAATAATTTGTAATTTATTACATACCTACCAAAAATGAAGCTACAGAAAATGAAAGTAGACACATTAGAAATATAAAATAGAATTTGTATAGAATTTATGGTAGTGCAAACAAACTGAGATAGGCATGACCATTCTTTCTCTTCCAATATATTTTCCATGTAATCAAAACACAGTGTGTGATTAAAAGCAAGTTTACACTTATTTTTTATTTATTGTAGATGTAGTCCCACAATGAATATATATGACTCATAACAAATATACATGTATAAAATATTAATATAGAGAGAAAGTTAAAGTCTTAACAAACATCCATAGTGTACATAATTTGACACCAAAATAAATTCATTCAAATTGAACATATTAGAAGTCTTGAATGAAAAAAAAAATTCTATAGTGTTTTCTGACAGAAAAGAGTGGAGTACTGTGTTTAATTTACAGGAAAGAGTACACAAACTTTTTTAACAGTTAAAGGTTTTCTTTAATTATGACATCAAGTGTTATTGAGACCTGAAAGGTCACCTGTTGACAATGTTAACATATTTCAACAATAATTTTTGTAAAATTGAATTATTTATCTAATGAATTAAAACTACAAATGGCTCAGGGCTGAGCCTAAAGGGCAATGTAGAGACTACATAAAAAAAAAAAAAAGATACTGTGTGAGGAAAAGGTATAAAAAAATATTCAGTTTCCTATTTAAATTTATTTATATTGGATGGAAAGAGGAAGATATACAAACTCAGTTCACAGCATCCTGAATCCTGTAGATAGAAATGCCAAAAATCATCCTGGTACAAGTATACCAGTATGGCTAAAATCTCATTTTCCTGTTTTTGGACCTCGTATGTGGCTTCAAACTGAAGTTTGGGATTCAAAGAGCAAAATTTTTTCTTACATCGACAAACCTAAGCTACCCTTTAAAAAAAGGTTCATGCTTTAATTCAGAAAGTTTGTGGGAAAAGAAGATGTAAGCTTTCATATAAAACACCATGGCGACAGAGGGAAACCTGCATTTGCTTCTTTCATGAACCAAAAATGACTACCCCTCCTGCAGAATGCTCAGACAATATCTGGAAATACTGCAGTCAGGGTTTGTGCAATTTGTGCATCCTTCCCAAAAAAGATGTTACTCTGCAAACAATTAATGAGAAGAACTTAGTAATGTAGAACTAGTGATTTATAATTATAGCCTAATAGCCAAGATGCTATGCTAAAGAAAAAGAGAGATTATGGTTATGGACAACATTTCTGTAAAATGTATCTGATTTTATTTTGCAGCCTTAAAAATAATCAGAGCAAAGAGCAGGCAACATTCTGATCATCAGGCATTGGATCCCATGTTTCCTTTATCTCTATAACAAATGGCATTGTTTTACTATATATAAATCTGAATGAAATTCATAAACCACCATCATTACTTTGAAATATTTTATTGTCTGTTGCTTCATAACCAGGTTCTTCAGTGAATTGACACCTATTATTTTAAATCCATGCTACCAGTTCTCATCTTCACTTGAGATTTGCCTTCCAAATCCATTCTTGAGCATCAGCTCATTTTCTCTATCAATAATTAAATCAATTTTTTATTCACTCAATTTCTTTCACAGTTCATCAGTTTTTCATTTTCCTTTATACTGGAAGTCCAGCCATGGTGTGTTTATCTTAGGACTATAGATGCAGCGGTCTATCATTCTCCCCCTACAGTGTCCTTTTATGTCCACCAAGACATCACTAATTTGTCTATCCAGGAAATATTTCTAAAATTTAATATCTATTAAGTTTCAGCCTTAAAAAAAACCCTGAAATGGTTTAATAATTTTGGCTTGCTGTGAAGAAAATTGATTCAGTAACAAACGAGGATAGAACAAGGAGAGAAATCCAAGTGGTCCAATTGCAGTATATCAATAAATTTCCACAAGTAATAGTTTTTAGCTTTCCACCCCCTTTTCCTAATTATGAAGCAAATATAAATGCAATTTAATAAGCATAATATAAATAACCCAAAATCACAGAATTGTTAGGATTGGAAAGGCCTTCTGCAGATCATCCAGTCCAAGGCAGGGTCACCTGGAGCAGGTCACACAGGAACACATCCAGGTGGCTTTGGAATGTCTCCAGAGAGGGAGACTTCATGACATCCCTGGTCAGCCTTTTCCTGTGCTCTGCCACCCTCAGTGTAAAGAAGTTCTTCTTTGTGTTGAGGAAAATCTTATTTTGTTTCAGTTATGGACTTGTTACTCATCCTGTGACTGGGTAGCACCAAAAGGAGTCTGGCACCATCCTCTTGGTGCCTGCCTTTGTGATATTTACGTGCATTAATATCCCCTCTCAGTCTTCTCTAGACTAAATCCTTGTTACCAAACAAGATAACCGTAAGCATGGCTTAAAATCACCAATGTTTTGAATCACCATGTTTTAATTTACTATGGGGAGAGAACCAAGAGGTTGCACTCAGTCAGCTTATGGTTCGATGTGAGAGTGATTTCATTATCGATAGCAACTCAAAGTTTTTCTGGTTTGTGATACTGTGCCTACTGCTCAAAATGCATTGGCTTCAAAAAGAACATACTGTAACATTAGCTCTACAAAAACTGACCTTCAATTATTTAAAGCATTTTATTAGAACCAGGTCTTCTATCTTTCTTTGGAAATGATGGATGCTCAGAACTTAGGTTTCTGAGAGATGAGGTATGATTACACCACTGTTTGGCTTTCAGGAAAATAGTATCAGACATCATGAGAGTTACTAAAGAACCATTACACTTGAGAGCAAATATATGAACATTAGATTTAATAATCAGCTCAGGGCATAATGTTTTCAGTCCTAGTTCCTTTGAAAGCAGTACTTGATGAAACATGGCTCACAAGATGTGCTCTGTCTTGTGGTGTATTTCCATGACAGTATATAAAGAAATCACAACCAATTTTTCCCTGAGGCTTTGTGATCTGAAAGGCTAAGGGGCAATGCCTTTGGTCTGCAAATCACCACCTAGTTACAGGACTTCAAGGTCATGGATATTACCCTGTTTTAAAAAGACATATACATGAAAAAGTTTTTTCAAAAG
Source organism: Agelaius tricolor (assembly GCF_023055355.1). Lineage (NCBI taxonomy): Eukaryota > Metazoa > Chordata > Aves > Passeriformes > Icteridae > Agelaius > Agelaius tricolor. Next base: position 51,939,258 of record NW_027269263.1, read on the forward strand.
CTGATGTGTAGACTAATAGTGTTCAAACACTAAAGAAACATCAAAGCACAGAGTGGGTCTGGGAGGTTATTCTATATCCAGATTAATATTGCAGACATCAGAGATTTTGAATGAGAATCTGCTGTTTTCCGGTTGCACTGAAATTAACAAAATTGCACAGCTTTAAGGTGGTAAATATTAAGTGATGACATCTTTAAGACATCAAAGCAATGTATGGAAAATTGAGAAGTTTGCTGGAAGAGGACAACAAAGAACGTTTACTTAAACAATTATATTCTAGCCTTTAGTGCTTCAAAAAGTATAATAACTATGGAAATAGTAAGGGAATACAATTTGTGTGTTTGCTTTTAATATGCTCTTCAGAATAATATTCAATTTTAATAATTTTAAAAATCAAGTTATGCTAGAATTGAAATACTTTTCAATTATCATGTGGTGAAAAGTAAAAGGAAAAAAAATCTGATACTACAAATGGACAAAAAGAAAAAGACATCAAAAGTTTTATTCTTGAAAATAAGTTACAAAATTGTGAGATTTTTAAAAAGGAAAAAAATCTGAATTCAAATATGTTCAATAGTGACCCTTTTTATCTCTCAAATTCTATATGCAAATTTATTCCTTCAGCAATTAACCTTGAGTATAAACTGATTGTTTTCTAAATCACATAGTTTTGATATATACTCTTGATTTTAATGTTATATAGTGAAGATGACCACTGTAAGCTAATTGTCTAGAAGTTTTCATAGTATCCTTTTAAACATTTGAAAGTCTCCATAAAAATCCCAGTTAAAATTTCTTTAACAGAAACTGTTAATTCCTATATCCCCCCACTGAAAACCCTGTTTTACAGGTCACTAACATTGATCAGAGTGCAGTGCCTGCTCCTGAGGCTGCCTGGTCAGTCACAATTGCTAAACTGCCTGCTCTGGGAGTGCAGCCATTTCTAAGCTGCTCACAGGAATTGCCTTCTGGCTTAGAAATGAACATTTTACAAGGCTCTAAGAAGCAAATTCAGTCCATCCTGGATCCTTGAGTCTTAACTCATTTTTTAAAACCTAGCTTCACAAAATTGTTTGCCATCCTGTGAGTTAATATAAAGTAATTATAATTATATACAGTGTCATATGAGTATAAGAATATTTATCCATTGGAAGGATTTATGATTGACATTATATTATTTTTTAAGGTATAAATTTTAATAAGACTTTCATAATTTTTGGACTATAAGCCTGATAAACACAAATACTACTACTACTAGTACTACTAGCTTAAAATACCCTACAAAATTTCTTCATAAGGACTTTTAAAAGACTATAAAATTTTGTTCAGATAGGCTGAAATTGGAAATTATACATTTAATAGGTATTTACTGTTATTTTATTATATTTAATTTAGCAGTGTATCAGAGTATATGAAGCTTTTTAAAAGTTATTTCTTTGCTTTTTCTCCAAAATAATCAGGCTCAGCATGCAAATACCTAATCATATCCTAAAATAAAATAAAATTCTTACTGCCATTTCAGAAACATGTTAAAAGCTGCTGATGTTTCACTTTGTAACATTTAAATCATAAAGCTTCACCTTACGGCAGTCAAAAAATAATTTCTTCATAATCACTGTACCCAAAGCACTTAAAACATAAAATTACATTTTTTTGCAATACAAGTTTAATTGCAATGCTGTGTATTGTCATACCATGGCTTTTAAGATACTGGGAATGTAATTGATCAGACAGCACAGTCTTTCTGCAATATCTTTTTTTTTAGTTTATTTTGTGAACTCACACCTTGAGAATTCTGAAACTGGAAAACTCACAAAGAAAAATGGGAAAACAAAAAGCATGTTCAATTAATCTACAACTTTTTAACTATGGATCTCCATTGTAGAACTTTTATCATATTTAATTATTTTGAATGTTGTCCAAAACCCACTAGAACAAGTGAGAAGAATCTCCAGTCTTTAGAATGCTGTCTACATAATATACTATATTTTTGATATAAAAAATTTGATTTAAAAAAATACACTTCAGGTGCTGGTGTTAATTTAATGACCCTTAACTTCAGACGAAAGTGAAGATATTTTACTACTTTGATTATTGTATTTATTTTATTGTGGTATGTTCTTGAACCGCTAAATGGTTACACTTCACATTTATTTACAGAAATATAAGTTAATATAATGGCTTCAAGACAGTGGAGAATAATAAATCTTCATAGTGAACATTCCAAGAATAAAGTCTTAGTTCGTATTTTAGAAGTATGGCTAGAGTGCCACGTGTGGAGAGAATGAGAGTGGCTAGGTACTTATGTTCAGCATTTTGTACTCACTAGAATTCACAAAGTGAAACTGAAGTTAATGAAGCTCCTGTTTCCATAGCTATGAACACAATTAATTGCCTAAATCCACACATTTCACAACAATATAAAAATGGACAATCAAAACAAAACACATTTACTGCTGAAGAGACAGAAGAGAACATCTTATCCCACAAGAGGATGTGCTATTCCTTCTCTCATTCACTGAAATGCTGTTTTGGCAGTAGGAAGCAGATCACAGTACAGGAGCCTCTCTGCTTGCAGAACCATGATGCAAGTACAAACCAGAATGTGTGTATTAGCATATTTTTGACACCTCAGGGGCTCTACAATTTTTTATGATTGAAGAGATAGTAAATGGAGTTTTCTGCTCAGTTTGAAAAGCAGCATCCCACACCTCTGGTTATCAATTATCTCATGCTTCTCATGCATCCATCACTTCAGTAGCTCAGTACCAGTCAGAGCAAACTTCTTTCTGACATAATGATCATGGTTGTTTTATTGAATTCTATTGTGCTCTCTAGTTTTCTTAGTCATCAACATAGAAAAATAACGTTGTTTGATGGTTTCATGGACACATTTAGAATCATTTTTCATTGGCCTGACAGTGTTTGAGTAAGGAAATACCCAGAATTTGAAGCATGCTGGCAATGGCATCTATACAAACATTGGAAGGAAAATGCTCTTGACATTTTAAAGGCATCTAGACTCTCATATTTTGTTTTCTTGAAAGTTAAATCAGTTATCCTGAGGAAAAATGTATGCAGTTGGTATTTACATTTTGTCTCTTAAAGATATCTTTCCTGAAATAAGGTGGGGGCTGTGGGTGAGGGGTGGGAGGGAGGTGGAGAAGAATATCACACTAATTTATACATTTGAAACATTAGCATTGTTTGAATAAATTCTACTAATATGCAGAATCTTGCATCTGAATTATAAAGTGGATTTTGTCTCCTAGAAGTAAAGAAACCAGCAAAACCTTCCAGATTACTCACATAATGAGCAGTCTCTTCAGAAGAGTACATTACAACAAATTCTATCTGTCTGCCACAGTTCATATCTCCAGAGCAACCTAATGTACCAATCACTACAATATTCTGTACAATCCCTGCAGGTTCATTTTACAGACATTCAATGAGAATGGCTAAAGGCATGAAAAATATAATGTGTAATCCAGAGACAACTGAGTGATGATGATCAGAGTGGTATGCTTGGTTACAAAGGGCCATACCTGATGACAAGTAAATGCACTGGACTGTAACTTCAGTTTGTAATCCTTTCTTACAGTCTTTTGACAGCCTCAACTATAAGCTGCACATTTTTCATTGTGTTGGTGTTTTTCCTTGCAGGAGTTTTTTAGCTGGCATTACCCTTCTCATTACCAAAATCCTAGAAAGACTATTTTCAATCCCTCGTTCTTAATCTTTGTTCAATTTCCACAACCAATACACCAAAACAGGATGGATTATAAACATACTATAAAGTTTTTATTCATGTCACCTTTACACAGTGATAGCAGCTGCTCTGTGGTGCAAAGAAAACATCAGATTATCAAATGATGAAACTTCCCCAACTATTGCTGATATCAATAGCATATCTATTTCCTGATTTATATTACTGATCAAATAATCTTCTTTCAGTGACATTAGCTTTTCTTGTCCTGAGAAATACACATAAAATGGATTTTACTTCATCAGAGAAATATGAATTCATGTTTCCCTGTCTCCTCCTACTGTTGTAGATTTTATACTGGTTCTCCCCAACGCAAATAGGAAATGTGGTAGGCAGAATCAAAGCTAGTATATGTCATGTTCTTTTTGCTAAAGGAAAGTTTAACGCGGCTGGAACTTTTGAGTATGTCTCAATGATACAGAAGCTGTCATATTTCAAAGAATTTTGAAGACAGTTAAATACAGTTTACATGTGTAGAATTGAGAAAAACAGTAATAAAAAAGAAAGAGGTCTCAGAAAAAGTATGAAGATATGGAGTTTGGCTGAAAAATCAGTGTTGCATATTCATGGTCTACAAGATTTGGGAATTTCAGAATATTTACAGGATAAACCAGCGGAGAACACTAAAATGTGTTTTCCTCTGAATTCAAAGAATCTGGGAACAATCACCCATGGTTCTGTCAGATTAAAGGGTGTGCCTGATGGGGAGGGGGAATTGCTGCAATTTTTAACCAGCTGGAACAACTGGTAGGCTGTGTCTGGGATTTGGCTACATAAGCAGCAATTCCACGCTCAAGGGTCTGTTGGTGGCCAATACCAAATTTTTTTGTTAGTATAACTAGAAGACTGGCATGTAAGCTAAGACTCTTCTTGCACATTTTATTCTTTACTTTCCACCTTCATGTGTAGCATGTGCTTCTCTTCAAGAGCTTTTATCTGTGCTAAGACAGAGAATAATGGTCTGGGGATGCTTGAGGTCACCAGGAAGCAGACCAGGAGAAGGACAGCTCTGGGATTTTTTTATTCCTCTTGACACAAGCTATGTTTTTTCATCTGATTATTCATTCTTCTGGGAGACACAAGTCCACCTCCATAGGTGAGGTACATGCAAAATGCTACTGGCTCAGAAGTTTTTCGTCACACTGATAACTTGCGTTAATTTAGTGTGTAGGTAAATGACTGACACAGAGAAATCAATGATCTTGCAACCTTACATTATTGGGGGAATTTGACTTATGAGAATTTTGAATCAAATCAATGTCTCTATCTCCCAGTGGGCTGTCCCTGGTCTTCCCTTCAATAATTTATTAGTTCCAGAGTTTTTGGCCAAAGAGCTGCTTCTTTGTCCTATGTGTTTGACTGTATTGAATAAATCACTGCTGCCATAGCATCTGGGACTTTGCAAAAACTGTCAGGTGTACAGTAAAGATACAGCTTTCTTCTGGATAACTCATTAGAGCTGTCCTGCCCCTCCCTGAATGCACAGATCTCGCAAGATTAAAAAAGAGAAATAATTTGGTCCACAGAGTTGGAGTTGCACCAACTCCCACATGATATCAAAGCTTGTCCATAAAAAGAAAGAAGCAAGAGAAAAAAGTTTTAAATGGTGTCAATTTAATAATTCATACATTTCAGTATGGAAATTTCAAAATTTGTTTCTTCCCCTTAATTTAAAAAAATAAACTCTCTTGGTATATATTTTAACATCTCTGGTGTTATGCTACTTTGTGAATTTGTTCTCCCTCACCTCAATCTGTCCATAATCAAGACTCATTTCTGTCAACAAGTAGGTTTAACCTGAGACAAAAAGCTGTATTTTAGTTTGATAACCTAGTGTTTCCTCTTTCCATGGTTAAGGTAATATCTTAAATTGCCTAAGAGGAGATCAGGAGAATTCTGGCTCCATCCATCTATGTTTCTATCCCAACAGATCACAAGGACTAGAACTCTGTCTGCAAAGAACTTTTATTATGATATTATTCCACAATTTTAGAAAGCTGCATGCACAAGTCTACTGGATTAAACCGTTTATTAAAATCCTCTTATTTTCCCCATACTAGCTGCATTGCAAAATTTTTTTAAATTTTGTTGAACTTCATTCAACATGAATGATGGTGATTCAATTGCAAACATATGTATTAGTGTGCTCAGCTTCAGTCAGATCATTTGAATATCATAGTGATGGATTTTTTCTTGTATGAATAATTCACAGGAATGGATGATATCAGAGAAGTGATGCATCCAAAAGTTTCAGAAAAGCAAGTTGATTTTAGAAGACCAGACTCCCCACAATCTTTCCAGTAGGGAACACCAAAGGTGGGTTCCACCTCTCTTTTACAAGACTTTCAAATAGTGTTTTCCCATTCATGTTCAAATTACATATCTTTGAAGAAGTATTTTTTAAGAATAGTTATGATGTTTCATGGACAGTGAAAATATTACATTATTACAAAATTCAATATACACCTAAAAATGTTATATATCTATATATCTATAGCTATAGTTATAGCCATGTCTATTTTACAGTAGCAGATATTTGAAATTTAGTAGAAGGTTTTACAGTTAGTCAAAAGCAGTCCTGGGTCCCTTTAAATTTTGAAAGCCTGAAATTTGATCTAATGGGTGAGAAGGAATGAGAAATTTTGAATGAACAGATGGAAAAGTGCAAAAAATCTAATTTCATAATAAGCCAGAGAAATAACATAGACACTGTGAAGAAAGAAAGCCGAAGCAATAAAACTCCTACAAGAAACCCAATAAGAACTTTTCAAATAAATGCACATAAACTACATTTCAAAAAAGACATTTTCAAAAAAGATTATGTGGCTTCTATTTCCACAACAGTTGATAGGTTCAGAAAACCCAGGTATTTTTTGTGGCTATAAACTAACCCTGTCAGCTAAGTTTACATGTTTGACGATCAAAATGGGCATCTATAAGCTGGAAAATATTTAACGAGAATCTTCACATGCTTTATTGCCATAATAGGAATGATTTTTTAAAACTATATTTGAATATTACGGTGGTGCTTTAGCTACTCATTTATCTTTAAACTAAACAGGAACAATAAAGGTGCAAACTCCACATAGCTCTATTCTCTTCCCAGGGGCTTATTTGCAAGTTCTATTTTTTACAATTTTAATAGGCTTCCCTGGTTCAATCCTCTTTGGGAAAAAAAAAAGTCATCATCAGAAAGAAGCAAAAGCATAATTTCTTCTTTTGACAGAAAGTACAAGTTATGGGTACTGGAGCTACTTAAGCTCAGCAGAGACTCTCAAGAGAAAATAGGAGTTTCAATCTCCCAGGTTTCTGCACATTTCACTAAAGGCTCACAGAGGGTAGCTCAGGGACTACGATGCAGAAGGATGGGGATTACTTTGATGGAAAGGTGTAACCTTGTGAATGATTTATGTGAGTGCTGCTATATGCTCTACATTGTATTCGGTTGGTAAGGATGTCAAAATCTGATTTTCACCTTCCTAGAAGGGTGAGAGTTCAAAGAGTTAATGTGAAGGCCATCAGTGGTCAATTTGTCATAGGAATTTATGAGCTGGATAGGGGTAGAAGAAGCATCTCTCTCTACAGCCTAGTTTAATCTCACACCATCTATATTCTTCTAGTACAGAGTTTTGGTGAGATAGTGTAGGGATGAGACATCTTTTCCATTATTTGGATGATCTGAAGAAATGCACTAGAGAAGATCACAGTGTCAGATAAATTGATTTGTCTCTGAGAGACTTTTTGAATGATATAATTTGGGGAAAGTAGAAAGGGGAATAGTAGAGCAACAGAGGAGAGGGAGTGCTTTATCCTCCTGGTTTAAGGAAGACATAGTGTTTTTCAAATTCTCTATCACTACCAAAGGTTAAAAAGTACAACAAGTAAAGCAAGTTAGAACAGCAGTCTCAGAGGGGTTATTAAATTATCACACTGGTGAAACTTGTAGAAATCTTTGGGTTGAATAGTTTGATCCGTTTTGTAAAATTATATTGTCTTTAGTCAAAAGAAACACTAAGGCTTCAGGGGCACTCCTGATTATATTGGGATTGCAGAAAATTGTCCTGGAGGCAGGTAACTTGAGGCTCATTTACTTTTTTTCACTTGTCATATCTCCTTCCTTTTTTCAATGTTCAATGACCTTAAGTCAACTAGGCTTTTAAAAGTTCCACTGCTTCTTAATCACATACATGAAGTTTCTGGCAGCCAGTAACCCAGTTTTGAGTTCCCTTCCATTCACCACTAAATACTTTCCTTTCAGGTCTTTAGAAACCTATGACAATTTTATGCTGAGAGAAATGCTATGATAGAAGAGCTATTTCATACATTTTAAATTAAAATGGTGTGGTTCAATTTAATGAATTTAATGAATGCAGCATTTTGAAGTGAAAATAAATTTTCACCAATATATAAAAGGGCAGAAAACAATTAACAGACAATAAATATGAACATTTAAAATTGTGCTCTCTTCTTCAGAAACTATTGATGACTTCATCTTCAACTGTTTAGGATTCCTTTCCCTTCCAGCCATGTTGTCTTTCGAGTTTCAGTGAAATATATTTCCTATTTTATTATGATTATAAGGGCACATACAAGACTTTCAAACTAGCATTATGAAGTACTTTGCTAACATTTATTTTCAGCATTTGTGTGTAGTTTTCTTCATTTCACACTTATTTTAAATAAATTTGGAAAACAATTCTAAATAGGTTTCTAAAAATTGCATACTCTATATTTTTGGGGACAGTTTGTATATTTTAACAGCTTCCTTAGAAAAAACTAAATATATAGAAAATAAATATCTCTGTCTTGGACAATGTGGAGGGATAGAATGTAAGAGAATAGTGCAGAAGATAGCCTCACACCTGAGGAGTTGCAGCTGTACTAATCACCAAAGATTAGGAGCAGGCCTGCCCTTAGTAGGCCACAGCTGTGTCCAATAAAGATGAGTGCTACAAAAGAGTGGGGTAGCTGTACTGTGAAGAGAGTTGGAGTTTGTTGGCTGTGAAGAAGAAGGAGTCAGTGCTGTGAGGAGCTGCCCATGGGAAATCACTGAGAAGGTAGAGAACTTCACAATAAGACGGCAACAGGACAAAGTTCTGATTGATATGATACTTAAGTTATATGATATGTGCAAGGCTTTGATTGCTAATAGTACAGGAGCAATCAAAACTTTTTCTAGATCCTGTGCAAATGTAATGGATACTGACCACAGCTCCAGTATGTGGACTATTTATTTTGATGATTTTGGTGATTTTTCACTGAAGTCATTAATTAATTTCTGATAGCTGAGCCATGTTATTTCAGGGTTTCTGATTTATATGGTATATCTTTCAGTTCTGGGCATAAGACAATGCTGTTTTGTCTCCTTTACTGAAGTTCCTGGCCTGACACTTGCTCCCTCCAATACCTGTATTTAATGTTGTCTCTCCATTTGCTTCACTAGGATTACTTACTGTAAGAAGTCTAAACAATGGTAGAGATATCGTCAGAATCAAGGGCTGAGAGAATTGGAGCTTTTACTCATTAGAGCTTAAGACAGCTCTTTTTTATCTTAACAGAAAAGTCATGATGCTGCTGAGAGCAACGTCAAGGAAACAGGCATATTTGTTTAAACCCTGTAGTGTTGATGTAGAATACATCAGAAGCTACTCTTTTAGAGGTGTTAATCCCAGTAAAAACAGTAGATCTGGAACAGGTAAATCTTAACAGTGGAGAAACATCACTCAAAAGGAATACAAGATGCATGAGGAAAAGGGATGATTATAATCCATAAGTTAAAATGTTTGTTTATGCTCAAGCTGAATAAAGTATCAATGGTAAATTGAAGACTCATACTCTCTTAAAATTCTGATTAGTAAAAACAACAGGATAGAATTTTATCCTGGAGGAATCTCCTCTTAATTACTGAGAGCAATGATCCTTCATGTTGTAAAATAAGAGTGTGTGGATTTTTTTCCTGACAGCTGTTGAACTCATTACTTGTATTCTAAGGAGTTTTAAAGCTAATTGCTCAACTAGCTCATCTTAAAAAAACCTAAACAGTGTGAATGCTTTGTAAAAATATGAGTGATTGCCATGAAAAAGATTGAACAATCCAAAAGTTAGGTTTATCAGGCAGTTAAATTCTCATATTTTGTTATATAATAACTTTTATTGTGATTGAGATTATCAAGTGATTATTTTACGTCTTTGTTTTCTGATTCAGAGTGTCTAGATAATATCTGAAATGTTCTGTGAGGTATCTTATTAATCCAGAGTTGTATCTATGTCTTTCTAAAGTGCATATATTGCAGTCTAGATTAAAGACAAGTTAGTTAAAGAAAGGAAGGTGATAAGATGCAAAATATTTCCCCATACATGTAAAATTGGGACCCATGTGGGAGTAAACCTATTGTTTGAGTACAGTGTCTTGCTGCTCAAATTCACGAGACTTCCGCATGTATTTTTGTTTTGCTTTAAAGATTGCCTATTGAAATAGTTTATTCTATTTAAAAAAAACAAAGATATAATTAACTTTTCTCTGGTTGTATTTCATAGAGAAGGCTTCCAGCTCTGGAAGAATTAATAGTGTATTTTCAGAAGAAAGATCCTTTAAATAAAACTGAAAATTTATCAGGCAGATGTGGAGGTGTTTGAGGTTTTTTTAATGTATGAGCCTATGCCATTAAAGATACAAGCAGAAATTTTTAAATGGACTCAATGTCCTTGTTGAATGTGGGACAATAGACTGTGGGACTGGACAGTTTGCTGGGTTTGTTGTCATTGCTCTTGTTGTGGAGTCCATCAGGGTAGGACTGGATTGGTAATCACTGCAACTTGTCTAACACAATCAAAGCCCTCCTGGCTTGTTGTAGATTTATGATGATTTTGAGCAGGTATACTATTTTCAAGGTAGCCTTAAGGAATCTCAGATGACAGTGAATTGTTGTGCATCTATTATAATAAAGCAAAAAGTGCCTTTAGAGACAAAAGGAATATTTTGTGAGAATAAATTTCTGCTATAATTTTTCACTAAGCATAGGTTCCCCCTGTAGCCAGAGATTTATATAGTGATGAATAAACTAAAGCAAGTTGTTCAGCCACAAAATTAAGAATTTTTAAAATTTGCTTCACTAGTCATGATTTCTAAAATGTTTGTTTCAAAGAAAACTTCAGCTCATTATTCTCTATGAACTGGTGCTGATTTGTTTACGAAGTCCTTTTCACATTCCCTTGTGACCTGCAGAACTCAAGTCTTATAAGCCAGAGCATAGAAATCCATCTCAGGTTTTTTTGGTTTTTTTTTAATCAGTGCCACTCAGAAACAGTGACATCAGGCAAGAGGATACAGTATGGTAACTGTAAACCTATTTTGTGCTATGCCGCTCATGGTTTATATCAGGGTCTGGCAGACTTAAGGCATGGTGAAGAGAGAATCACCAGATTGCATTACAAATTATATTGCTGCTCAGATATTGTAAAGCTCTGTCCCAGATATTGTCCCCTCTCCAGGCCTACTTGGAGTTCATTTGCAAAACCATTGGCCCTAGAAAGGGTCAGAAAGCTTTTTTTTTTTTTTTTTTTTGGCAGGTAGTGAACAGAAGGGCAAAATTCTGAAAAAATTCTTTGAGGATTACTTTTTCTTCAGTGGTTTTCTCAAACTCTTTACCTTCATATACAAAACCCAGAGGTTAGGGTGTTTTTTCCCATTCAGATTCCACAGTAATGTTTTAATATTAAAATATGTTTCAAAACCCTCACTGCATTTTCTGTAACAGCAGAAGGGAAGCAACAAGGCTAGCTTTAGACTTCATGAGGGTAAAAAAAGACTCATTCAAAGGATGACTCTTAGTGATGATTAGGCTCCTGCTCTCAATAACTCTCTGAAAGGATTAGGACAAGTAGATTATAAACACCTTTGTAACATACACTCTTATCAGGGAGTTATAAAGAATAAGTCTAGCAAAAAAATTCCCCACGTGGGAGATTACGCTGGATTTTAACTACCAAGCTTTTTATCATAAAGTTAAGTAGTTAAGTAAGACTTGGCAATATGCATTTCTAAGAACCCCATGTGGATGAGAGAATAGCTGATATGAGCTCTTTTTGAGCTAGAAAATATCTATTTTATCTTACTTAAACCCCAACAACATTCTATTTCTTCTTAAACTTCTTTTGTTGGCAGTGTTATCTTTGATGTGAGAGTAAATCGTGCCATTTTTTTCCTACACAATATAAATTTATGTGGAAATAAGACAGTGAAACAATAGTTGTTATGTGTAGATATCTTCCAAAAAGTCCAATGTAAGTGCTAAACAATTCACTGCACTAAAAATGCACTTTTAAAAACAACATGTCAAGAAATCTCAGGTCAGTTTTGGAGTACAGCAGATAACTGTAAGGGAGAAAGGGCACTGAGCACTCAGATAATTAAAGAATTGTGGAATTGTTAATCAAGAACAACTACAATTAAGATCTAATATTATAGAGGCAGGACTGCAAAGATGTGCTGGTTTTGGCTGCGTTAGAATTAATTTTCTTCCCAATGGCTGTGGGGGGATTTGGGGGGCTGTGTTTTGAATTTGTGCTGAACACAGAGTTGATAACATAGAGACGTTTTTGTTATTGCTGAGCAGGGCTTGCACAGACCCAAGGCCTTTTCTACTTTTTGCACTGCCACTGGTGCAAGAATAACTGGTGAAGAAGTTGGGGGTGTGTGGGAGGCTGGGAGGAGACACAAAGGGACAATTACCCCAAACTGACCAGAGGGGTGTTCCAGGCCACATGATATCCTACTTGGTATATAAAGTGTGAGGAAAGAGAAAGGGACACTTGGAGTGACTGCGTTTCTCTTCCCAAGTCACTGTCATGTGTGCTGGAGCCCTGCTCTCCTGGAGATGGCTGAACACCTGCCTGCCCGTGGGAAGTGGTGAATGAATTCTTTGTTTTGCTTTGCTTGTGTGTGGCATTTGCTTTTTCTACTAAACTGTTTTTACCCCTACTCTCAAATTATTCTAGCTTTTACCCTTCCAATTCACTCCCTGATCCCACTCGTGGGGGAGTGAGTGAGCAGCTGTGTGAGGCTTGGTTGCTGGATGTGATAAAACCATAACAAAAGAACATAAGCACTTTTGAGTTTTGGAGAAGGAAAAGATTGCTAAAATTAATTCCTTCCAAAAAACTAATTACAGTTTAAAACATAGCAGACAAAATGGAGTTGCCAAATTGCTGTTTTCTTGAAGAAGCAAGAAACCTGCTTTATCTCATGCTCTGCAGTATGTAAATTTTTAAGATACAATATGGAAAGTAAGTGATACAGTATATTCTTGTGTATATTCACAATTCTCATGTATGTGAGTGTGCGTTTGGTTTTTTGCTGTTTAATATACAATAGTCACATAAAAGCTGCTACCAAAAAAGCAGTTGGTTATTACTGGCTTTGAAAACATGAGGTGAAAATGAGGCAGAAACTTTGCATTTAGAATCATTAATGATATTTATTTGTTAATAATGATGTCATTTGTTTTGCAAGTTTTGAGTATTGACAATTCTTTGGGACCTGGTAGTTCCTAGAACCAATAAACCCCAAAATATAAATGTCCTCACAATGTATACCATGCAATCTAATAGAATTCTTCCTAATCAATTACTGCCTAGACTTTTTTGACTTTTGTCTTGTTTTAACAAAGCTGAACTTGATTAAGTTCAGGGCAAGTTATCTTTAAAAATCCCTGCCAGTTGTGGGGGCAGTTAGTGAACAGACAACACTGCACTCATTTAGCAATTTTATGCATCATCTTCCTGGTGGACTTAATCAATTAATTTGATTTAAGTGATATAGTAAGATTGAAGTATAGAAATCCTGTTGATTATGAAGGGACTTTCCTGTGTGTATGATGTTAAAATTGAAATCCATTATATATCTATTAGTAAATGAAAATTCAAAATATTTTCTGAACCATGTAACATTTTAAATGATATTTTTATTCTTGCAAGATTTAGTCTAAATGAAATTTGTCTTGGTAGTTCAATGTATTTTTACCCAAGTCCACAAGCTAGGAAACCATGCTAATTCTTACATGGACAGTATTATTCAATGTCTAATTTAAGAGGTTTTTTTTCTGTATAGTTTTTCCCTGGCAGCTTATAGATTCCATTTAACTCTTTGCAGTCAGTCCTTATTAATGGGCAAATTTTGACTGAGACATATGAAAGCCAGCTATTATATTCTCTGCAGAAACATTTTATAGATCTTCAGGGAAAATATCCCTATATCTCAGTTTTACAGAGATTTTATTGACGATACTCCTTACTACTTTCAGGTTTTTACCAAGGTTTTATTAAAATAATGAAATTCTTAAGTAGATTTTTGAGCTAGAAAACTATTTATAATGAATTTATTTGCTCTGAATTTGAAAGTTTTCTGAGAATGGAGTAAAAATTTTAAAACCTGATCTCACAACCCTTTTTCCCTTTTAAAGATAAATCTTGCAAAGCTTGGTTATGATTTTAAGAAAAAAATTAAAACAATAGTTACTGCCAGGCAAGCCTATTAGAAACATAGCACTAATTAGAGAGAGATGACTGCACAGTGCTCAAATACTTTTGTGTGATTATGTACCTAGAAGAGGTCCAAAATGTTAAGACTGATGCCCTGGTGAACAACTAGATGTTCAGTGAGTTGCCAAAGTGAGTCAGATGATATTTAGTTGTTCCTGACCTAGTAAAGCAATAACACAGATGATAATTACAGAATTTTTAAAAATCCACATTAGATTTCCATCTACCAGTGATAACTGATGGGGCCTCGATTGACATAATTTTTCTACTTTTTTTTTTGCAGAATTGTGTCTGCAGAATTGTGAGTAAAGTAATGCAATTGGCAAATTCTCTGTTGAGCAAGGGCCATCCATGTACCTTCCTATCTATGTTAAATGCACACCATGGTAGATCAAACAATCTCTTGTTGCCTGGTACAGTATTATTTTGGAATAGAATGGGAAGCCACTATGGAATGCACAATACTTTTTTTATTGAGCAGGGTTCAAGGAAGGTGGAACTTTTGCTGTTCACCATTTATTATTCTGTTACTTTGCAAACAAAAGAAACCACCTACAAATTGTCTGAAAAAGGAGCTGAATGGATGCCTTTTTCACTATAGCTTCCACATCTATCATCATGTCATGTTTCCAGTTATGTTCTGCAATAAATTACTATCACAGTAAATCTTGACAAATTTTAACAAATAGAGCTATGTCTCATAATAGGAACATATTGGTTAAAAAAATATCCTACTGTTCTTAGGAAAAACTCCAGTGATGCTCCAGAATACATGAATTCTTTGTTAACAAATGTGAACTTAACCAAATGTCATGGTTTAACCCCAGCCAGGAACTAAGCCTCTTCAACCTCTCTCTCAATCAGCAGGAGTAGGGAAGGAAGAGGAAAAATGAGAAAACTTTGAAGTTTTGGATCAAGACAATTTAATAGGTAAAGCAAAGGCTGTGCAAATGAGCAAAGGAAAATAAAGAATGAAGTCACTGGCCTCCCATGGGCAGACAAGTGTTCAGCTATCCCCAGGCAGGCAGGGCTCCATCATGCATAATGGTGACTTGAGAAGGTGTGGTGGTTTTCAACATGAATTTGAGTTTTTTATAATTAAAATTTGAGTTTTTTATAATTAATATTTATGTCTATGACATGGTGAGCAATGGGGGTGTATGAATTAACTGTGCAGCATATGGAAAAATTGTATTCTAATAACTTTACTGTTTTCTTTTCATTTCTGTCTATTGGAAGAAATAGTGAAAATTAGCAAAGAAATGTTGCAAAGGCAAACAGAGGCACCTTCACAATTTCTGAAAATTGTGACTCTCCAAATAAACTTCTGCAAGCTTTGATTAGTCTGTTGTACACTCAAATAACTCAATTCCTCTCATCTTTCATTGACTGTGTTTTATCTGAATTTAGCTGTGTCAGTGTGGCATGATCCAGAGCAATAGGTGGTTGCTGTCATTGACAAAAACGTATCCATCAATTCTTGAAAAGAGAGGAGAGGTACGCAGTAAAGAACAAGCATTTGTACAACACTTATAAACAAGAAGTACTTGATATGAATTAGTTTATAACAAATCACAAAGGTTTTCTATGATGTAGTTTCAAAATGAATATTTTCACAAGATTGACACTATTACATAAACAAAACTCTGTTTATTATGCCTATAATACCCATAGAGAGGTCTGTTCTGACAAAGTGTTTACTCTCATTTTCCAATCTCAGTAAAATTTATTGCAAAGTCAAATGTTTCTGATATCTTCATGTGAGAGGAAATGAGTGTCAAGGTTACACAGAGCAACAGTAACTCAATATTCAGGGGGTTTTGTTTGTTTGCTGTAATATTTGAGGCATATTGTTTCATCTTAGGAAAAAGAAGTGGGCTGGAAATGTGTAATAGATTGCAAAGAAATAGCAAATATGCTTGAGATTATAATTAGGACAGTTAACTTTCCCTTTAATTTTATTTAGTCCTTATTTTATGGTCCTAAAAAGACCAGTCATGTCCATACTTGCCTGTCATCCCTTCCCACTTCTTCCTCCTTTTCCTTATCACACCATCTAGTTTCATTTAAACTTTTCTGGATGGTGTTTTATGTCTGGAACAGTTTCTCTTTGTCAGTCTAATACACCTTCCCAGTTTCTCAAGTTCCTTATTAAATTACTTTTTAAAATAAGATTCCTTTCAGCTCTTTCACAGTGTCCCTTAGTAACATCAACAGAGAGATAGCTCAAATTCATTAGTAGTAAAACATAAACTGATAAGACTCATAAGTGCTCTCATCTATTGAGTGCAGCTGCCTCATAATACCGTGAAGATTTTTGTGTATTTTGTCCAAAGGAGAGTCCTTGTCGATGTAATATGAAATGCAATTCTCTTCAAAACAATTCAGTAAATTGGTATTCAGTGGGAAAAGCATGATGGGTTTGATTCTTCACATAAGAAATTCAGTGGAACAGACTGCAGATGGCATTTCCCTGCCGTCATTCAATGATGAATTCAATGAAATTCTTGATTCAAAGGACTTTGCCACAGAGTCAGGGGCCAAGTTTATTTGTCTAAGGGATCAGGAAGATTGTCTTCATCTATATCGAAGAAGTCGAAGAAGAAACATTCTACTAAAGTGATGCATATAATAGAGCATTTCTGGAGAGAGTGTTGGGCAAAAGTTATTAAAATTTAAAGCAAAACTTTATCTGTTTATCTACTTTATCTCTTCATAAAGTAGATAAACAGATATTTAATATACTATTGTAGAAGACGCAGTTACATATTTAACTTGTTTACTGAAGTCTTTAGAGCAATCCAATATTATATCAAATGATGCAGTTAATTAAACATTTAGATTAATAACACTTATATTCATGATGAGGTACTTCTGTGGTCTGGACCTGTAGTTTTTAGATATATTTTTATTTATTATACTCTGCTATTTAGTACCTTCTAAAGAAATATGAGGTTTTTTCATTTTATGTTAGTAGTGTTTCTTCATGATGCCACCCAAGGTAAATTTTTTGTGGAACAAGATATATACTTCATGTTGTTTTTCTGTTACTTAAATGACACTTGTTAGAGACATGACTCTACAAGAAATTTTTTTTGTGTTTTCCAGCTGAAACACAATAACTGCATTGCTCAGACATTTGCCTTTAAGAGCATGGATCATTCACTGGGCTTTTAGTGATCTATTTATATATTTGGAATATGAACACAGAATTGTGAATTTGGGACAATACAATTCATGTGATCTGCTATTTCCACTGCAAGAATGCAAAATAGAAGGCAAAATTCTTATCCTATAGTTTAAATGTTGAGATGAGACTATTTGTGTATTCAGATGCCCAAATTAATGCAAGCAAGATCATCAGTTTAGAAAAATCACTCTATTTCACTTTCTGGTTTTTCTTTACAGGAAATCCAGATTTTCAAAAAAGGTTTTTCTCAAAGACTCAAACTAGGTTTTTTTTTTTCTTTATTCACAATGAAATTTCATGCCCATACTTACCACTTTCTTTTGTACTTGAATCCATTGCACAGCATCATATTAACAGGTTTTTTTCTTTCTTGCTGATTATTTAAGATTTTGATGTACTTCTGCCTTTTTCTTCCCTTTTAGCTTTAAAAAAAAAACCCCAGAAATCCTATTTCATCAAATTGAAATATCTTCAAGTAGTAAACTGAGCCCAAGATCTTATGAAAAACAATTCTTTGATCAAATATACATTTTAATGCTGTTTGAATTCTGATTTAAAAAAATATTTACATGCAATAAAATAGTTGAAATTCAGTGACAGCTTCATAAAATATAAGTATTCCAAACCTCAAAGACAGCTTACAGTATATGTAGAAATTAATGGATTGTTATCCAGGAAAGATAAAGATGGAAGATAGAAACTATTAATAACAGTCTTTGTTATGCTCCTAAAATGGCTACAGGTATATGATGAAAAAGTTGGTCTAGAAGAAAAATGGACCAACAATAGTTTCTTTAAAAAAAAAAAAATTGTTGGGATTTTAAGGTCATTTCTACAGTGAAAATTATTTTGGAGCTGTCAGAGTAATACTGGAGCCAATGTTAAGGGAAAATTGACAGGAATCCCAGCTGTTAATCTGGTTCCAAGGTCCTAATTTGCTGCACATGAGGGTAATTTTTCCTAGGGTTAGAGAGGGAATTTTGTTTTGTGTGAGGAAGGTGCAAATGGATCTAGGACGTCAACAGCCTTTGGGTCACTGACATAGTTGATACAATTCAAAGTTTTGAAAGAAAATACAGCAAGTTCAAAAGCAATAGCTATCTTTCAAGTTTAAAAGCAATGTCTTCCCACAGGAGTAAGAAAAATACGTCAAGTAAATGTTGTATAATATAAAAGCTTAACACAACTATAAAAAGAATTATGCTGTATTTAACACATTATGGCACAATAATTTCCTTTTTACATATTCTGTACAGTTATTTAAGGAGATGAAATATTTCAATATATTATATGGTTTTTAAGTAACTTCTCTGCAAACGTGTGCTATGAGTCTCTCAAAAACCCCAGTGTTTACATGATTTCTCTGAATTACTAAATAGTCACAAAATTAACATCTTTGATAGAACAGATTAAGAAAGGACCACTCTTCAATACTGTACACACTGGTGGTTACAGACTCCCACAAAAATGCATGTGATCTGTGGTCAAAGCCTTTCATTTAGTCAAAGGCAAAATTTTGTATATCAGCTCTGAAAGTTTTATCTACCTTGTGAAATAATTGACTCAGATTAGGGCAATAAACAAGGACTCAATTCTGCCTGGAGGGTGTGGAACTTTCTGGACCACAGTGTAAACCTAAGTACATTAGCAAATTAAGGAATGAGTCTTATACTTGAATCATCATTTCCAAATGTGTACTTTAGGAAGGTTTCTGTTCTAGGTGCGGAACTGCATTGTAGAGGCCCTCTCTAGGTGCCTTAAGCATGGTGCTCACTCCCAGGTGGTTTTCCTGATGGTCTTTTTGCTGTTCTACCAGAGAGTCAAACACTGGGATGCCTATGGGTGAAATCAGAGAGTCACTGGAAGCTCTAGTATATTTCTTTAGTCTTGGTTGGGTTTTTTGAGTGAGAGAAAAACTATGAGAACTATACAATATTAGAACTGAATAATTACTGACAGTATTTTCACCTCTCTCTCCTTTCACTAAAATTATGATAATTTGTGTCTCTGTGAAGCACAGTGTAATTAGTTTCTGTTGGATAATTTAACTTTTTTTTTAAATTTAATAAATCCATTACATAATAACATTTAGGGAAGCATTGCCCTTATTTCAATTATTACTTCAAAGAAGAAACTAGGAATTTTACATTTCTCACCTATGATGAATTTTGAACGTAGCTATTGAAAGAAAATTCCACAAGTATTTCAATGCATACAATTCAAGCGTTTCACAATACATACTAAGTGATACTTAAAAAACACAGGCAGTTTTTTTACTCTAGATATGCAATTAGTGCAAAATAGGCATATGATTAAGATGCATTTTTATTTATATAAAAAATTTCAGTCTATGAATTTTAGATTATAAACTGAGAGTAGGTTTAGATTGGATATTAGGTAGATATTCCTGACTGTGAGGATGGTGAGACAGTGAAACAGATTGCCCAGAGATCTTGATACCCCATCCATGGAACAGTTCAAAGCCAGGTTAGATAGAATTCTCAGGAACCTTGTCTAGTTAAAAGTGTTCCTGCTTATGGCAGGGAGATTGGAACTAGATTAATTTTAAGGTACCTTCCAACACAAACCATTCTATGAGTCTATGATTTGGTGTTCCTGGTTTATATCTGAATTCAAGTTCTTCATTATCTTAAACTCTGTTTCATCAGCTGGTAAAGAATAAAAATTCCATGATAATTGGCCACTCAGCTTCATTATGTTGTCAAAAGTTCTGTGGAGAGTTGTCAAATATAACAAAAACATTACGTATAATGCCAGTCATTATACAGCTTCAGTCTGGCTTTCAGGCTTTGAGCAAATGAACAGTAAGTCAGATTTTTCTTCATTATTTCCACCTAATCCTTGTTGGGGGAAAAAACCAAAACCCTCTGAGTTTTCCATGATAATCTTGGTTATTTAGCTAATGTGCATAATCTCCACAGCTTTCTTTGCAGCTGTCAAAATGGACAAGCCCTATTTTCCACTGTTCAAGTTGACAGTCTGAAAGATGAATACTGCTCATCCTGATTCATAAAATACTCTTCCCTCTTTGTTTTAATAGTACTCGGTGTGAAAAGCATAGAAGAATGGAATGCCGTTCACCAGTAGTAAACTCGAAGGAAATCAAGTGACTAAAATTTATTGGATAGCTTCAACCAGATGAAAAAGTTTAAGAATTGTAGAAAATTATGATCTTTTTAAATGTAAATGAAAAGTCAAGTTTTATTGGGAACAAACAAGCAGGAGTCTAGGATTTTTATTTCAGAGCTATTGCTCTTTGGTTTTGATTTAAAGTAATTTAGAGTGTGACATGTTCCTATTGTACTTGTGTAAATTATGTTACATGGATATTTTACTTTAATTTTTTGGGTTTTCCATAAGATTAAAAAAAAAAGACATTTTCAAATGTAATTTTCAAGTTTCCTGAAAATAGGGTAGAAAAGGTACTTCCCACTTCAGCCAGCCATGAGGGAAAAGCTAAATTGCTGCTCAATCCAGAAATTCCTTAAAACCCAATGATATTTTCCTATACATCTCTACATGTCCCACAAACTGTCATTTTCTTGTAAGCATAATAATTTCTTGTTCACATGTTAGGTGAAAGTTGATGTGCATTTATGGTATGTGAAGCGAAAAGGTAAGTTGTTTGATTATTTCAGTATTTTTTAGCAATATATAATTGGGCTGCCACTCACTTGAAAAAATGTTTCACCTTTTTGCTTCAGACAATACAGATTTCTGTGACCTTTTATCTGCTAGCAAGCATAATTCATTAAAGATGTCGCCTTGTCCTAATTTCTCTTAAACACCCTTTATTTGATGGGCTAAACTTTCACAGAGAATCTCTTATTTTCAGGGATGAAATACACTCTAGCTACATTTGCCACAGGTTATTGATTTATGTCATGTGGCAAGGACAATATGGAACACTATTATGTAGTTAGGGCAATAGATCTAATTCTTTGGGACTTACTGACCTGGCCAGTCTATACCAATAGTGCATTTAATATTAAAAATTAGTTGCTTTGGTATCTTATTCATAGATTTTGAAGAGGTTCTCTCAGGGTCTTTACTGCTTGTGAAAATCCCATGAATTCACTTGGAAGAAGTGCTAAGAGGCAGAAAAGTGTGCCTAGTTCTTGCAGGGGAATCAATGTCATTTTGAACACACACATTTGAAAGAGGGAGTATTAATATCTTGACTTTTTTAAAGTTTTAGACAGTTGTACTTCATCTTTGTAAGTGGCAATGATGAGTTCAGAATCTGTGGGTTTTTCCCTTACATAACTATATTTATAGAAGTCCTTCACAAATGGTGGAGAGAAATCAGGAAAATTACTTCAAGATCAGCTCTCAGACTGCAGTTTTGCTTTGAGGACTTAGTTTATGCAAACATCAGAGCTTCTTCCATGTTTACTGAAGCTTGATATCATCCACATCAAAAAGACTCTCTTTAAAAGTAAAGTGCATAGTTCACTAATTGCCTGTTCTACTTATTTGTATATGGTTTGACAGTGAACCCAAGACGCTTCTTGTTTATATAACCATTGTCAACAAAACTGAGTTTATGCCCATGGCATTACCTAAGCAACTTCACAGTTTTCATATTTTGCCTTTAGTGAGATTTCTGAAGCACCTTTTCCCCTGTACTAAATAAACAATCCTTTCAAAATAGGAAATAAGATCACTTGCTCTTAACAGCTTGTCCTGAAGCAATGACAGAAATATTAATGTCTTATGATGCCTCAAAATAAGCACTACTCAAAAAAAATGCAATTCATATTTTATAATCTGAATGAGACATAACGAATTCACCTGATTTAACAAATATCAAAATCACTTTTACTATTAAAATAAGTAGTCAAAATCACTTTTACAATTGAAATAAGTAGTTAAGAGGCTGAATGCAAGTTATGAATGATGAGGTGCTTGTTTTTATGAAACTGAATATAAGGACACCAATACATTTTTTTTACTCTTGTATTGTGGACCAGCGTGTGGGCAGAACAGATTCATAGTTTCCTTGTAAATCAAGATGAGAAAGTAAACTGTGTTTTCCCCCTGTTCAGATAAGATCAGGAATAATGGCTTTTACAGCTGACTGCTTCTTCAAATTCATAGACCTGACATTTGAATTTCATATGGACAATAAGTTACAGAACAATAAAAGCACTATACACTGTGATATATACAAAATGGCTTATGAGATTTTGATTCAATAAAACAATTCCATGAAAGCAAGTAAACACAGAACATATTAACCTGCATTTTCAAGACACAGATGGTAAACTCTATATTTATCTGACAATTTTAATGTTAAAATAATTAATTTATTTAATTCTTTTTTATGAAATAGAAATCTATGTAGCACTAGACTGAAGATTCAGCTTATAACAGCTAATATGGAAAAGTTTTATATAATACAAGACTGACTCTGATTTACTAACAGATTTCTTATTTGTGATTATAGGTACCACTAAACATGCACTGCATGCAGCCAGCATGACAAACTTTTAGGATCATAATGTAGGAAACAAAATTTCTATTGCATTCTAAAAGAAAAAGAATAAAAAAAAATATGGCTGCTGGAAGCCATGAAAGAAAATACTGAGGAAGGTCAAAAGGGGATTTAAAACCCACACTGGCTTTTGTACGGCTTTTATGAAACTGATTTCCCTCAGATATTAGAAGTAACATTTATAATATTGGTAGAAAATGTTGAGAACTGTTCAGAGGTGAAGCAAAGCACATCAATTTGATTGAAGTTCAATGTTTGGAGACAATGACGAATTATCGACCCCAATATATAAAAACCCAGTTCTTTTTAAAGTAGGTACACTGAGTGCTGAGCATTGCAGCTTATTCAACCTGTGGTATTGGTGTATGTCAAAATTACACAGTCCCAGGGAGAAATGGAAGCAGTTTTGACTGTTCCCAACAGAGAACAAAAAAAACCAAACCAAAATGAACCAAACCAAACTAAATCAAGCAAAAGACATCAAAACCCCTCAAAACCCACACAACCCCCAAAAAACCTAAACCATAAAAGTTTGACTAAAGCCTTTGCACTACTCTGTAGTACAGACTCTTTCACAGCCATTTCTCTCTCATTCATTTCTTTCCGTTTCTTTAGAGTTACTTAAGTCCTTACTGCCTACAGAGATGATGAATGTGATTGGAAAAAAAATGACAGTAGTATGTGGGATTTGGGTCTATTTTTTCTGGTTTCATCAAGCCCAGGCCTGAAGCAGTTATTAGCACAGACAAAATAAATTTGAAGGTAGCACATTTTCCTGCAAATTAAAGCCTAAAAAGTGCATATTTTGAAGTGTTACTATTTTGGAAAACTAGAGTTTATGACAGAAAAAATGCAAGATATTCCCTTTCATCATCAGTTACAAATTCTGCTGTGAGTTCAAACTGAAGGAAATTAATGGTGATAGAAAAAGGCCAAAAGTTGTTGGTTTAGAATTATCTGTTTATACTTAATGAAGTAGGATGGTTAATGAAGGCAAAAATTATACCAACATTAAAATTGTGTATTAAACACCGGTGAGTAATGCTTATCTGGTTGCTGAGACCAGGCTAAAATATTTTGATTATTATCTTGCAATTTCTCAGGTGAATTGCTGAAAACTGAACTAGGGAAAAAACACAATTCTTTGTGGATATTTTTTACTGACTTACTTCTCTTTGGCTTGAAGGGAAAATCCAAGTATGACAAAATAATTTTTATTGGCCACTTTTCTGGGTTAAATATCTTTATTAATTAATCATCCTAATAAACAGATTTTAGTCCTGGTAGTGCTGGATCTTAATCATAGCCCAGATTTTTTCAATGGTGTGATATACTGTGGTTTTAATATAATTCTTAACTTCTACCCTTAGCAAGAAACAGCAAAGAAAATAATGTTGAACACCAATAAAAAACCCAAATCCCTTTCACTCTTGGTAGATCACTGACATATGTGCCTAATCTTGCTTGTATTGATAACTCTATTAAATATAGACTTAGACATACTGAATAAATGGGGAAATTTACCTCATTATGACCTCTGCATATTTAGAAGGGGACAAAAACAAGAAGAGAGCTGCTTTATGTGCAGGAGGAAGAAATATTTCAAAGATTGTGGGCTATTGTAACTAGAAAGGAAGATGTCTTTACAGGCCACAAACACTTCAGTATTTCTGTCTGTAACACTTAAATTGGGGAGTCTGGAAGCCTGTGTAAATCCCAGAAGTTATCCAGATTGTCTGAGTGGAAATCCTAGGAGTTTGTATCATGCTAGAAAACTTCAGTGTGTCTGTGAAGCTGTTTGATAGAGTTCTGTTTGATAGAT
The DNA here is from genome assembly GCF_023055355.1 of Agelaius tricolor. Taxonomy (NCBI): domain Eukaryota; kingdom Metazoa; phylum Chordata; class Aves; order Passeriformes; family Icteridae; genus Agelaius; species Agelaius tricolor. The sequence goes on from NW_027269263.1 coordinate 51,964,093, forward strand.
ATTTAAGGACAAGACATTACCACACTTCTCCTCTTCCAAGTTTACTCAGATGTGACACACAGTGGGGATAGTATCCCCTGGTTTTGGGGGTATTTTCAACTTGCTGTGGTTTACTCGAGAAAATGTTTTATTTTCCAGATATTCTCTTCAGCAAGCTATTCCAAAATATTCACATGCAGAAGACAGCAAAAGGTTTTAAAAGCAAACAACATGTATTGTAGTGCATATATACTTCTTCTAACTTGTTTTTTTCATTCTCATTGTGCTACAACTGGGTATAAATACATAAAATATGCACAGTTATGCAGCATAAGTTGATATTGGAAAGTTTTTTGATAACTGCTATGTTGTCTTAGATTTTAAAAGTCACTCTCAGGATCTTTTTCTACTGTGACACAAGGATACTATGGAGTTAATTGTCAATAGAAAGAAATCTTACAAAATCCAAATATCATTTTATCATTGAAACAAAAATGACTTCAGCATGACCCTGTAAAGGAGTGTATTGATTTTCAACTTCTATTATTACTGTGCTTTACCTACCTATGATTCCAGGTCAGCTCAATTTTCAGAAAGGTCTGAAGTCAAATACAGATTTACTTTTCCCACAATAGCAAAAAAAGAAGGCTTAGGTGTGTACACAAAAAGACTTAATACAGGGAAGAAATTATTATGATACCATTTCTATTTTTTTCTTTTCTTCTTTTGGCATAATTTTATTTATTATTATAGGAGAAGACTAGAAGTATAGGAGCAGAAGGAGGGAAAAGCACAAGATCCATCAATCTGTACAGCATTGTAACTTTGCAGAGCATCCTTTAGCCTCCATAGGGTGCTTGAGGATATCAGCAGAAGTGTGAGAAATGGTATTTAATAAAGGAGAAGTGGAAAATACAGATTTTACCTATTTCCAGAAACTTATGAGTGTATTGCCATCTCAGTGTTTATTTTATAATTCTGATTATACTGAAGATGTTACTGTGCTACATTAGAACCTAGGCAACTCAATTAAGATCAAGTTCCCACTAGACTAAATGCCAATATATGAATTTGAAGATATTAGCAGAGGATATGACAAAGAACGTATCAATATTTACAGTTTATAAAGTAGAAGTTAGTGGGAAGTTCTAATGGTTCTCTGAAAGGTAGACCTGAAAACACTTCAACAACAGTCAACAGAGAACTTGAGCAACACAACAGGTTCTGCAGTCTTTATTAATTAATAAGAAGTCTACTTCATGTAAAAATTTCTTTTATGTAAACATAGCTGGGTGAATCTATCATGTTGGAAATCGCTAAATGTTTTTTTCACTCGTTCCTAAATTCAAAGTATACCAATGGTTTTTTTCTGCATCCAGAAATGTAGGATTATGCTGAGCTAAATAGAATTAATTTTAATCCTACAAATAAAGAGTTTGAAAAATTTGAAGATATGAAAATTAATATCCTTTGAAAGTTCTTATTTTGCTGTAGCAACCATATGGGTAATCCAAGCAAAGGATAACTGTCAGAAGTGAACATGTGTGAACAATTATCAGTGATGCCAACAAGGGATTTATGATGTAGCTGTAAATTAGTATTTCATATGCCTCATTGCATATGAGTAAAGGTGGTAAGAAGATTCCCCAATGGAATATCATAACGTCTGTCTTCTCACGTCCATGGATGGGGAGTGCACACAATCTCCTTCTCTTGTCAGAACAGCATCTAACCTAAAAGGAAGTTATGTCACAAGTCAGTAAGCATATCAAATCCTTTAGGATTAGCACATAGGTAAAAAGAGATGCTGTGGTAGCTCTAAGGGAATACATTTCACCGTCCTGGATATTCCCCTAGACAGGAGCATGCACATGCTTCTTTATGGTTCTGTTATTCACATCAGTCCCCTAAAAAACTTCTACAAAGTTCTGTGTGATTTTCAGCTGACTGTAATGACCCCAGATGTACATCTGTAATTGGTGTTCCACATAGGCAAGTTCAGTTTAGAGGTGTGCAGGGGTCTGATTTAGGGCTGAGTCTTCCTGAGGTGTCAGCTGCTGCATCACTTGTGCTGCTGCATGTGAAGGTGGAACACTCCTCCAGCACTGACCTTTCATCAGTTTGTGAGATGTAACAGCCAGAGCTGGCAGCACTGCTATCTGTATTAGAAAATGCCAATACATACCTTGCTGTTAGATTCAGAGTCTATTTGTACAACCTTTAATCAATATTAGACATGACATAGGTCAATGCAGTATCTTTGGCACACAGATTCAAAAGCTTTACTTCAAAAACTTTACAACACAAATCATACCTCTAAATGTTTATCATTCCAAACATGAGGCAACCATGCTTTGAAAATGTCAGGAGGATCTATATCTTGTTTGCTTTCTTTCTGTCTCTGTGAAAGTTCTAGATGCAATGATTTCTCATGGATGATTTTTTGGTTATCAAACACAGCGATTATGTTTTAAGAAATAATCTTTGATGTTGGTCTGTCACTTATATCCTTATGAAACTCATAAAAAAAATACATTAGTATATTGTATATAGAGGCTGTTTTTTCTGATGAGTCTATTATTTCATTTGTTTGGAGAGCCAGATACATACTTCGGGCTTTATAGACATTATATTAAAAATACCATGACACCGTCTATAGCGGAAAAGTCCTTCCAGTTCAAATGCACACCTTGTACTAAAATTCAGGTACTTATATTGCAAGCCATATATAGATTTTTCAAGTGTTTAAGAAATAAAATTGTCCCTTAATATTGAAGAAATTAGAAGGTTTGAGTACAATCATTACAATGAGAAAGAGAACGTTGTGTTAACATGCCTCTACCAAAAGTTCATTACTTGTTTATTGTTGTTTTTTTCACAAATCTGTCTGTATAATGAGGGACATTTATGTATAAAATTTTCTTGAAAACTGGTTCATATGATGAAGCGCATTAGTGTGTGTAAAAGGAAAAAAACAAAAAAACCAAAACATTTACTTCTCTTTATTGAAATAGAAAAAAATTGTTTGAGTCAAAGGCATCATTAGAAAGATTCCTTGTTCAGGACTATAACTTACCTGTAGTTACTCTGGCAGTCAGAAATAGAAATGGAATTTGTGCATCTGACATCTGATCCCATGTGTGTTCAATGTTAAATGTTCTATTGTTCAACATGTGTGGTATTTAGGGAGTATGATCAGTATCAAAGCCACTGTGAAGACTGCAGTATTAAAGAAGGAATTTCAAATATCTGCTTAGAACATTTTCCTAAGGTTTAACCACTGAGATTTGCTATAAATTGTTTTATTTGTTGTGCTTGTTGTGTCTGTTTCTTTACTGGTCATACTGCACATGTAAGGGAGAGTAGTGCTCCTTTGAGGAAGGAGAACTGGCAAAAAGACATGGGAAAGCTGTGGAGAGAAATTATGGGATTGATCTCTTCTGACTAGGCATCTGCAATGTGGTTATCTGCTTTTGAGCTTTTAGTCAGTGTAGAAAAAGAGGTACTCTCAGGATGTAGCTCATCTGATTTATTTATAGATAGCTGTTTTAGGATAAAATAGATTGCTCCTCAAAAGGGCCTGTGTCTCCCTACCAGCTGTGAAAGAGAGCTAGACAGTTATTTCAAAAACATAAATCCATATTATAGATGCTTATGTTTTGTCAGATGAATCCTACTGATTGCCTGTAGTGAATGAAAAGAATGAGAAATTTATTTTATTCTAATAAACTGTGCTCAGTGTTAGAGCAAAATGCTTATGGTAATCCAGATTGAATCTTTTTGCAATGTTAAGTGTAATGGAAGAAAAGCAGTGTAACACTAAATAGGAAGAAATACCGGTATAATATTAAGCATGCAATTGGTCCTACACAAAAAACAATGCAATCAATGGCATGTGTCTGAGAGGATTTTTTTTGTGCACCACCCGCACGGGAGTTTTCACAGCTGCAGAAATGAGATGGCTTCAAAAGGAGATCTGTAAGGGATGACAGTCCAGTGTGCATCACACAGCTCATGCACTACAATGGGCTGGGAGTGCAATGCAGCATGGTCCAGACACTCCAGGGATCACTGTGCCCAGCGCCAGCCGGGTGACAGGCAGCACGGGCCACATCAGGCATTGGCTTGTTCCCACAGCTCTGTCTATAACAAACTGAGTCAGCATTCACCACTGCACTCCAAGCACGTGCCTGTCCCAGTGTGGTTAGGGCAGGTATCTCCAAACTCTAAATATTGTCAGAAAGTAGCAAAAAATGGCTGTGATGCTCCATCCCTCTGCAGTGCTACAAGGTGGACTGCAATTTGTGAGGAAGGCCAAAGTGCTAAACATTGCCAGACACAAATGTTAAAAATCCCTGATTTATGTAAAATTCTATAAAAGTAGTTTCATGATACTTTATTTCTAGCATAAATGCATGTCAGTATTAAGAAACCAAATTTTGCAGACTGGAAGATCTAGGCAGTCAAATTATATAAATCTCCTCAGTTTGAGATATGTGTGAGAAAATTAGATGCAATTCAAAGTCCATTCTTACATAATTTTGCATTTTGAGTGAATCTTGTTAACTCAAAATAGTTCCAAATTCTTTGCACAAAAGTAAGAACAGAAGAGAGAGTATTTTCTACAGACTTAATGATATAGAGATTTTTATCATTCCATATACTATATTTATATATATATTCCAGACATAAAATACATACTATAATTGCTTATATATAGATAGGTGTCTGAATATATCTCTCTGAAGATATTCAAAACCCATCTGGATGCAGTCCTATACAAGTTGTTCTAGCTAACCCTGTCCTGAGCTGGAGGGCTGCTGCTGATGACCTTGAGAGGTTCCTTCCAACATAAACAATTCTGTAATTGTATTAGTGGGTTTAAGTAATTTTAAAGAGAATAGAAGAAAATCTGACTTTACATTTCGTTGGTTTTCCTTTTTTTTCCCTCAAAAATATAAACCAGGATCAATTAGAAGAAAAATCATGTAAAATATCTGCAAACAAACTTCAATCAAAAGCCCAGATTTCATCATAAATCACAGATTTCCAAAGTGAGACTTTGGATCACACTTACATTCACATTTAATTTTAATTATAAACTCAGTTCAGAACTTTGTTTTACATGACAGCCAAGGTGCAATCTCTTCTGAATCTCTGTGATCTTTCTCAACCTTGGCAGCATCCAGTTGTCATGTTCTGATTAATTTTATTTGTTAGATCAAGGAAAAGGATTTGCAAAGATTACTGGAAAAACAAAAGCCTAAAATACAACCATGGATTGTATAAAATCGTTCAGAAAATCTCACAGGTTCTTAGAAAGACAGCTGTGATTAATGCTCAGTTCCACTTGTAAAATTCACCAATAATGGTAGCTAATGGCCTTATTGGGATCTATTCCTCTGATGAAACCTTCTCATCACCTCCCTGCTAGAGTTGTGTGTAAGTCTGCTGTGAGACTGTGTGTGATCACATGAAAACTACAGCTCTTTCTTGCTTTTGAATTCTAATAGGAAAGGGAATCAGGTGAGTCGGTTATGGTTCATTATGGATGCCACAGAGGATGGAAACCACAGAATTTCACAGTTTAAAAATATTCAGGTTCAGACTCAGCTTGATGCTGTGGGTAAACAGAGATAAGAAAGCTGTGGAATTGTCTCCTTCCAAACTTGTACAGTATGTCCATGCTAGAGCTGCTATCAGATCTGTGGCTGATGTAAATTGACACAGTACGAGAAATTCAGCAGTTTCACTTACAGGTATCAGATAGGGATGCATTCCAAAGGAGAACAGCATGCTGGAAGGTAGCACTACCAACAGTCCTTGGCGCTGCAAAAGATAGTAAAGGTTAATTCCAGACTGAGACACAATATTGCAATTCTTTACTGACTGTTGGCTATTGATTTTCAAAAAAATAAATCAAAACACAGTTTATTACAGAATTCATTTTCTTTAAATAATTTTCATATGTTCATATGTTGTCACCCCTTCCTGGGACAGTACCTTACTATTTAAAAGCACTTCCCTCATTAGCACGGTTCCAATCTATTGCAGTTGTCATTATAATGTTATTTTTCCAGTCACAGCTGAAGTTGTGAATGGTTATTGAAACCTGATATGGGTTTCACATATGCAAACCTTGTGGTAAAAGTCCCACTACAACAGTGACTATATACACTCTAAAAAAACCAAACTCAAACCATGACATTAACTACAGAAAGCTGGGTATATTTGTCTATTGCTGTTTATGTCCTTCCTTTGCAGTCCTATTTTTTTCCTCTTTTCACGCTGTCTGGGGATTTTTGTTTTGTTGGTTTTGGATTTTTTAAAACATGGTTGCAATGTGTACTGCTCTAAAGTATCTAATAAAATGTATTTTCTCCTGTTTGTTTGCTTTTCTTCTGTTAGATATAGTTAAGCAATAAATGTAATAATTAAATATATAAAATCTCCACTTCGCTGATCAGATTTGCTAGCATTTCAAAATGACTTCTATATTCATGGAACGATAAATTTGAAGCAGGGTTGTGATTCCTTTTGCAAAGTTCTGTATTATTTTGATAGTGAATATGTCCTTAAATTCATGTGCTATATTATTTATGCTTTACTTTGTTGTCACAAACTAACACTTAATATTATAATTAAGATGTATTAAATGTTCTTATCATAAGTTACTGTTCCTTTGGACAACTGTCCATTAATAGATGAAGTGGACAGGAAGACTTGTATCTCTTAGGAATTTTAATTCTAATTACTAACAAAGAAGAAGATAAATACTGTACTAAACAAATTCTACAGTTTGATGGTGAGTAGGCAAATGCTGTAGGTGACATAAAAGACAGCTGAACATTAATACTCCTGGAGAAAGTCCTTCTATAAACTGTAAAGATTATTATTTGTTGCATTTCCTAAACAATAATTATTTTTAAGGACCATTTTTCACTGTTTAAAATACATTCTCCCCCATACTAGTACTCATAGGTGTCATAGCTTCAAATGTTTCTTAATTAGCCCATAGAGCCCCTGTCTTAGCTCCTGGCTGAGTTAGGCAAAAAAAGAAATCTCATACACACAATTACTGGAAGACATAATCCTTCTAAATCTCACTAGAGAGCCAAAATAAGTAGGCAGAGAAAAGTCCTGTTGAACAAGCATCATCAGGGAGGAAAAAAATGTATCCTTGATACTGGGCCAGGCCCTTATTGTGTGTTTTTAATGTGGATCCCTAACACAGGCACTTGTAAATCCATTTTAGGTACTTTTCCTGGGAAAGAGATCAGGTCTTCTTAAAATTAACACCTGTAGACAAAGTCAAAGCTATGAAATTAATAGGTGTCCCTGAAAACCTTTCTAGTCTAGTGTTCCAGGAGAAAGCTGGAATTGCAAAAGATGGCTGACTTCATCTTCACACTGGAAAGCCTTAAAAACCCCAAAACATGCTCACAGTTCTGTTACAAAAGCTCTCCTGAAAAGAGGTGCAGGTGATTTACCATTACTGATCACTGACAGCAGAGCTTTCAGGGATGCAAGGCTTTGGGATCTGATTGGGATCTCCCTTATATCTGTAGAATACAGTATATACACAGGAAATTGTACCTGACATTGAGATATATAAGACAATAAATCAATACTGCTAATCTTTTTTTTTTACCCATGCAACATTTTTTGTTGTTGTTTGTTTTGTTATTTCATTTAATATACTTTCACAACTGTCATGGTTTAGGGCAAAAAAAAAACCCAGGGTTTTTTTTGTCTCTCTGCAACTCAAATATTTTTCTTGACCACTAGTTTACTAAAGAGAACAGATTTTTTAAATGCATGTACTTGTGTGTGCTAGCACAGGCAAGACTCAGCAATAATCACAAAACCAAAGCTGTAATGCAGAAAGGAATTTTATTTTCATTACCTTGCCAATGAAATGATCCTGCAAGCAGCACCCAGGCAAAGGCACACAGGTGGGGACACAGGGACTGAGAGTGACTGCTCCTTTTGCCTGTCCATCAGGGACCCACACCACTATAGTTACCCCTATGTTCTGACCTTTTGTGCATCAGGGCAGGAATCTCAAGCACAAGAGGGTGTCTCTAGGTCTGTCAGAGGCCTGTGTTAACCTCCTTCCTGTAAAACAGGTTTTATTTTCAAATGGTTTGCGGGTTTGTCCGTTATATATCTATGAAGACCACAAACAGTGTGGTCTTACACAAACAGTATAGAAACATATTCCAGCTGTGGCCTTTGCCAAATGTTCCATGAATATCTTTGCTTTTTGTGCACTTTCTTGGGATGAAAAAGCAGCACTCAATGGAGCAAAAATTCAGTTTACAAAAATATATTTCAAAGTGTTTTTTCAAGGTTAATATGATGATAGTGAAAAAGATATTCTCTTTCCTATCTCCTGTTTGTCCATTCCTGTCCACTCTAAAGATATTTCTATCAGCAAAAGGCAAAGATAAAGAAAAATAAAAAGATTTTCTGAAGAGATGCTCTGAATTAAATACTCTGAACTATGACACCTGTGGGTATTACTTGGGCTTGTATGAGACATCGTTGGTACAGACCTTATCTACCATACTCAAGCAAAAACCAGCAAAAGGAGCATTTTATTTTGGAAGCACATTTTAAGTTTGAGAAAATATTCTTATTTAATTTTTTTATCAAGGGAAGTGTTAAAATCATTGCTAAGTCATAACTTCCTGTCATTATTCTATTCAAAGTCTCATTGGAGTGGACTGCTTACTACCAAGGGGTCCCCTGAGAGAAATCATAAGGGAAATTTTATGTCCTTGAAACTAGAGAGAATTCTGACAATTACTCCAGTAGTACCTCAGTATGTCCCCAGTTATCAGAGGAGTTGTGCTCAGGTCTGTATGGAGTTAGTGGAGGTATGCTGCCCAACACCTACAAACTCTGCAAATTTGTGGGGCTTTGCTCATGAGTGGGTTTGCCAACACAGATCCAAGTGCTGCATTAGGGACTTGAAGGAAAACCATACCAAAGAAGGAGCACAGAGAAGCAAATTTACAGAATGAGAAGCAAAGGGTGTTCTACAGGTGGGGATTCCACGAAAGTTATCTATATAGCATTTCTGAAGAGGATGTCAGTCAGAAACAAGAGAATTGGGAAGTTCTAAACAGTAATTTTAAAAATAAAAGATTTTTTAAAAATGTTTTCTAAAATTTTAAAAATAAAAATAAATAATATGTTCCACTCTCCTGGCCATTCTCACTAGGATTTCCTGCATAATCCCTTGTTCCAGGAAGACGTGACCACTCTCTTTGTTCCTCAGACTGTGCAGAAACTATGCAGCCTGCCCTGATTATCTCCTATGTAGCATCAGGTCATCCTACTTTTGTTCAATCAAGGCAAATAAAAAACTTTTGGTCAGCTTGGTTTATACTTGGCACAGTAAGCTATTTAAAGTTTTATTTTTCTACTTGTAAGAAAAGCTATATTATAAAGCAAATAGGTGGTTTGTAGCAAACTGATTCTTTCATAAGATGTTTTGAAGCTGCTCAGAGGTTTGCAGTGTTAGAAATTGTTTGCAGAATGATAAATTAATGGGCAAAATGTACGTGAAAAAGGTCACAGATCTATTACGTGCAGATAGAAAGATCAACATAATTTTTGCTCAGTCTTACAAAGATAAATCATGCTGTTGACAAAGCCAAAATATGTGAATGTCAACCCAAGTATTTAATCTGCACAAATAAAGGTAAAACTAAATCACACAGTTTTAATAGAAAGATATAGGGAAAATTTATTTTAAATGCTTTTATTAATTAACTGGTAATACTATGATCCAGTTTTTGCATTACTATTTTGACTTCTCTTGGAAAAGAATTTGGACCAAGATACTTATGAATCAACTGGCCATCAGCAGATCATCATATAAATGAAGACACCAGAAGCATATGTAGGAGATAAGTATGTAAATATAATTGAATTCATACATCTACTACAAGGAAATTCTGACTTTATTCTAGTTGAAAAACTTCTTAAACTTACTTCAGTGCAACAAAAACTAATGCATAAAAACTCAGAAGGCAAACTATTTTAGAGTGCTCTTTCCTTCAGTAAGTGCATTATTTACACAGAAATTACTGTTATCTATGTTTTCATGGATTTTCTAATGTCAGAAAGCAACATGAAAATCTGAAAACTCCTCTCTATTGGTGAGTTGGTTGGTTGATTTTGTTTGGGGTTTTGTTGGTTTTTTTTTTTTTTTCCAGAAGAAATAACAATACAAGAGAAAAAACAATACAAGAGAAAAATTACCAAAGGCATATATAAACATAAAATATTTGGCTAGAAGGGAAGATATATTTTAGGAGAAGATGGATCCTATATGCTGCTTAACCCTTTTGTCCTGAAACTGCTGTACAACCTATCAAATTTGATATTTGGTATCTCACATTAAAGAAAATAACCATGAAGAACTATGAATATTGAGTTTGTAATAAAGCAATTTTTTTCCAGTCCTTTAAGATGAACAATATTTTTTTATGCTCAAGAAGTACATTCCCAACACTGTGGTTTCCCTAAGGTCAATAAGATGCTGTAGTGCAGTTACAGCAATCAGCAATTACCTTTAACAGTTTTAATTTTCTTTTCCACTGTAATTTGAGGAAAAAAACATTTGAGAAAATCTTTATACTTTTCTTACCTTTCTTGAATCAGCCCATTTTATCTAAGACAGGGCAGCATACTCACTAGACAGTGTACTTAACAGGTTTATATGTGGTTCAGTTCCCTCTCAGGAAGGAAGTGGTGGATTTACAATTTTCTAAGGAATTTGCAGTGTAAATTTACTGTGCTTTCTGCTTATGAAGGCAGGAATAACACAGAGGTACATGGAGATACTCAGAACTGAAGAGAACAAAGCGGATGGGGAAGCCCCAAAACTTCGGAACCTGAGGAGAGGATTTACTGAAATGTTATTTTCTCACCTGTTCCATAAGCTATGCTCTAAAATGTAGGGAGAAACATAGTACAAAACAGTTTATGGCTCTTCTGAGAACTTCTGAGAACTTCCTTGCACAACTTGAACTCTTTTTGCACTGTCCATATTAATGAACCAAGCAGTTAAGCTGTAGCAGGAGGCAGCTGCACTGCTGGGATATTTATTTTCTGTAAAGTTTAGAAGTTTATGTTAGAACTTAACAGTAATTGTGTTTGAATCAAATAAGTACTAGTGATTTCCCTCAGAAGGATTACTTTCACAATTTTCTTTCTTTAAGGATGTGTTCTACCCACTAGGACTACAGTGGACACTAGGACTACTCACCACTAGGAGCCAGTGAGACCAGGCTGCAAGTTCATACAGCACTATGAGAAAGAATATGATATTTTTAACCCAGTGAAATGAGTTTCTGCTTGTTTTACAAAGAAAACAAGCTTACATATGTGTGTGTGCATGTATAATTTCAATATATACTGAAAAGTATGATTTAGATTCAAACACAGCTGAGAAACAAGTTAATTAAGAAAAAACCACTGACTTGGGCTGAAATGGCCTAAGATTTTAATTCATTATTTTTAAACACATTAACTTAATTGTTTTGCTGTTGACAATATAAGTATTGGTGTTGACAATATAAGTATTGGTATTGATAATATCAACTGGGGCCAGTTCTTTCTCAATTTGGAATCATGTTGCTATACCTATCATATGGCTCACTTTTCTTTCCACTTTGTCTTTTGCAGAAGGAACAATGACAATCAAAACTCAGTTTTACTTTGACAAAACCTTTCTCATTCTGTTCAGGAAGAGAAAGAAACTGAAGTATATGTCACATGAAAATACTGACATCAGGAAAACTCAACTGTTAGATGGAACATACAGAAAATTTTTCTCTGAATGCTTATTCACTCAATGTCAGAAGGAAAATTAGGCCAAAATATTCAGTCTGAAGAGGGAACTCGAAAGACAGGAGTGAAAGTTAAAAAAAAATAGTTACTTTACGTATCTAGAACAGAATAGTGGTGAATTTCCTCAAATCCATTTGGAAGCAACTCTTGGCTTTCAGTTGTTTGCTTTCTTGGTAGGCTTTTCAGAGGCTGTAAAATTGGCTAGATTTTGGGATTTGTCTAGTAGTTGGCTTCACTTAGGAGGAGATTTTTTTTCCTAGACTCTTATAGAGGAGGAATATTATGAGGGAAGCAAACCACCTTTTTTGGATTTTCTTATCCTGTTTTTCCAAAGGAACCATTTAGGTTCTATGTGGTGTTTATACAGAAACTGGGTACCTGTTTCTCATGTTGAGAAGCCTTCAGAAGTGTCAGATAATTATCAGATCATTGCTTATTATTTTGCATTGAGGTAGCACCTTTAATTGGAGGACATACAAGAACTTGAATATGCGTCCATTATCTGCATTTTCCTGCTTGTCAGCTCTAAAAATCAAAAAATGAAGTTTGCCTGTGTTTCTTTCTCTTTTCTTTATGGGAAAATATAACAGGTGTGTAATCCTGTGATCCTGTATAAAGATAACTGTGAACTGGAATATTAAATTTGTCTGGTATACAATAGTTACACTGGACCTTGGCTACATTGTCAGGGTCCCAGCTTGATTGAATTGAATATATTCACTGTAATTTTGGCCTGAAGTATATCAGTCTCATTCCTCCACCTGCACTATTTGCAGTATTTGCACTCGGAACCCTGCAAATTATTGGTTGGCATTAAAAATGTCAAAGTCCTTATCCTTGTGTCCAGTTTTTGGCTATGACCACAGAGTTTATGCCAGCTTTCTGCTCAGTGCCTGGTTTTCTCTGTGGTCTTCCAGACACAGTGCTGAGCTCTAGCTAATCCACAGCCATAGAATAAATGCTTCCTGAAACCAAACTCCCGGCATTTGAAATAAATAAAGATTAGATGTCCATTTCTGAAAACCAGGTTTTGGAATATTTTAAGCCCCTACATTTGAAACACTAATACTTGAAAATATTATCTGTTATTTGATAGGATTAGTTAAGCTTTTATTCTTTTTTTTCAATTTTTTTTTTTTTTTCCAGATGGGTTTGCAGGTATGGTGGTGGCTACTTGCTGAAATACACACAGATCTGTGGTGGCAAGGCCTGAAATACAACCTGGGTATTCAATAGTGTGTTCTCCAAGCTTTAGGATTCCTTGTAGTATGCTCAGAAACTCCATTTGAATTTAGCTATTGGCAAAAACATTTGCAGATGTGGAAATTGCATTTTAATTAGTTTGTATGACTACACAAGGTAGGTTTGTAGCAGGATTTACCATAATTACTAGCAGCAAAATTGATCTAATAATGGCCATATGGGCATTTTTCTGTAATTATCATTATTATCTAATCAGCTTCTGAACGGTCAAAGAGGACTGCTGGGGGCAGATTATTCTCTTGTTGAGAGATAAATGAATGGAAGTGCACTGATATATTCTTCCCTGGACCATTTTGATCACAGCAGACACTGGTCTCATTAGTGCTTTGAGAAATTCCTAGTTGAAAAAAAAGAAAACAAACCCAAACCCAAGTGTTGCCCAAATTCTTTCGTTGCTGATAGTCCTTTTTACTACTCAGTATAGCAGCAACAGCTGCCACTTTCAGAGGGAAGTCATTTTCTCTGAACTGCTCTACACAGAGCTCAGGGCAATGTGGGACAAAAGGCACTTCAGAATTTGGGTTCTCAGGTGAGCTGAGAGTCCTTGAGGTGGGCCAGGGAGGAGAAGGATACTGCAGAGGGAGCTCAGTGCATGGCATGTCACCCCTCCACATACAAGAGGATCCTGGAGATGATTCAGGTCCATGAAAGTACCTGACAGCTGCCGACATAGTTAGGATGATCCTTTAAGGCTCTGCTTCATTCTTTCCACCTGTCAGCTTTTACTGCACATGATATGCTGTAATAAGAAATGTACCATCTCCCCAGAAACCAAATTGATACAGAGCTTCTCTTGCCTTTGATGTAAAGATGTCAACATTGCTTCAGAAATTGCTATTTTCTAAAATTAGTTTCAAATGCATGTTCAATTTTTATTTAGGGAAATGTCATTTTGACATAAGAGAAATAAAAAAGAAACATTCTTTTTCTTTTACCCTGATATTTGCTTATGCTTAAAATCCATCCTTTCTGAATTCATTTTTTATTCATTATTTCTCAATGAAATAAATTCTGTCCGAGCAAAACATCTTCTTTATTAAAATCCTTGCATGGACCTTAGATTTTCTTTGCTTCAATGAGATCTGTTACTTAGCTTTCCCCAACATACTTGCAGGTTTTGGATTAGTACTAAAAGAGCCACTATGGAGACAGAAATCCACACTGGCTGCTGTTCCTTAAATATGCAAAGAATTGCACTCTCCTACACCTTTCCTAAACTACACTAGATTATAGGACAAGAGACTGATTTCTTTTTTCACACCTGCAGCATTGAACACCTGCTCATCACTGAACTTCTATATTTTTTGTAGGTTTAGTTTCTTGCTGAGTGTATGCCTGGAGCATAAAGCAGAAGTACACTTTTTTTTTTCCCCTGACAGTGTACTCATGCACTTACCTGAGAAATCAAGTGAAAATATATCTGGGATTTTTTTAAACTGGTCTTGATACAATTACAAGTGGTTTTCCAACAAACAGAGCCAGAATAGTAACTAAAAAGATGCTACCACCTTAAAAAAAAGTAAAAAGAAAAAAAAAATTGTTCAAAAGGAATTTGCTTTTAGTTTGGCTTCCTTTTTTTCCTTTCTAATTCCTTTTATATGCAACAATTCTATTTTTTTTCATCCTTACTGATGATGACTATTGTTTTACGTCATTCCTTTTCTCATAATCGAAGTAACCTAATTCAACGTATCTGCTTGAATTTTTTTAGTTTTTCACAGGCCATAAACATTATAGCCATTATATTTAACATTATTAACTATATGTTATATATTTAACATATATAACACTATTAACATTATATAAACATTGCGCTTTTGAAAACTGAAATATCATCAGTGACACTGATAGTATACAGTCTTTTTTTTTAGTTTTTGCAAAACTGTAATTCAAATTCAAATGCAGTTTCTAAACTCCTCCTCTTAATTTTAAAGGGTTGTTTGAGATGGATTGGTATATTTTTTCATTCTGATTTATTCATTTCATATGAAGAATCAAAGCTCCGAGCTTTATGTTACTAGCTCCCATGATAAACTGGGACATCTGGACCCTCTAAAGTCAGGGTCATCTAGCTGTCACTATTTTGATTTAAAAGACATAGAAGTTTTCTGCTGTGCCAGGGCTTAGTAACCTTAACAGAATTTTACAAGCTCAAAAATCTCCTTAGTGTGACAAATGTGTTGAAAGATAAATTAAGGTAACACGCTCAAGTTCTAATACTGCAAAATTTTGCATACATAGGTCAGCCTCTACAAGGCATCAATACTGTGAATAGTTTTACCTTTGAGATAATATATATCTTTGAGAATAAGTAGCCCATGGAGCTACTAAATGTAGTGTTTTGCAGACCTGTGCTACCGTACTACTTTCTAAATGCTCACAGTGGTAAAATTTAATTTTAAATAATTTAAATAATATATTACTGTGACTTTTGTCTGGCCTAAGCACAGTACCTTTTGTATGTAATCAAATAACTTATAATTGTAAAATTATTATAAATGTCCTTAAGTGTCATTATGTGTCACTATCCCCTGGGGTAATAGATCATAGTATTTTCAGAGTTACAATCCTTCCAATAATGAGACAGAGGCATAAATAAATACTTAATCTTTTCATATAAGCAGTTGGATCCTGAATTAAGAAAAGATAGAAGAACACATAGGCACCTGTTAGGCATTTTGGCAAATGATAACAAGAAGCAAGTCATGTTAAATGCATGCATTTAACAGATTATCTTCTTTCAAGAGGACCACTTTACTAGAGAAAATGGAACTTACAAATGATAGTAAGAAGCCATCCAGCTACACAATTATTAAATCAGTTCCTGTCTTCCAACAAAGTGTAATTACAGCATACGTATAAGAGTGTATGGGGGAGGAACTAGTACAAAGCATATGCCAGAAAGAAACCCCAAATTATCCATGATGTCCTGGTACATTGTTATTATTTTTAAAAACACTTAAAACAAACTTGGAAAAAGGTAGTGCTACAGAACTGCCTGAAGGCCCCAATTATGTATCCATTAGTAGTTTTCTCAAAGAAAATAAAGAACTTGGAAAAAAAATTAAAACTGTCCAAGTTTTTTTTATGGGTGTAACTGGCGTTTAGACAGATTAAAAGCTATAGGTAGACCTACAAGTGCTTGGCAAAAGAGTGGCACATACAGCACTACAAAAGGCATTGAAATTCTCCTATTCAGTGCTTTTGGAGATCTTAGCATCAAAATGTTGACAATCATCATCTTCTTAAATAGTATATAGACTAAATCCAATTATATGATCTACTATTATCAAAGACCTTAGAGTCATACAAGCTACTATAAAAAAATCAACTCTGTTCTATCCAAACCCAGCACACCCTTGTGCAATAGGAGCTTAGTATCCCCCGTTCCTTACATAACCATTCCACAAAAATAGTTATAGAAACAGGACTTTCAGAAACCTTTCCAAAGAAAATGCAGTGCCTTATGAAATGTATAGGTGGTATGTATCCAGACCTAGTCTGGAGTAGTGGTACCAGTCTCAAAAAAGATCAGATGTGCCTATCTTTTAATAATTTTTATGCTAATAAGAAAGGTTTTCAAAATACCATGGTCCTTTCAAAAATCTTTTCTTTGCTGCTGAACCCAAACCTCTCACTTTGATGCTTGAACCTATTCAAGGATTAATTCTGGAATGGGAACGACAAGGTCAGCTTCTAGTCTCTGTCTCACATTTAAGCTCCATAAAACCATGTGTGCCTTCATCCTTGTAAATCCTTGTTTGCAGTCATGCCTTCCCTGGACTACACAGGAAATCCAGCACGTCTGAAATGTCAGGAGCTGCTGGTGTAGGCAATCTCAGCACTTCTAAATTATATTGGGTGAACAGTACCTGTTATTGAAAATGTTCTACCTGTAAAGCATTTTTTCACCTCAGGAAGAAATCCACATGCAGGTTGGCTGCCTCAGGTAACTGATGGGAACACTTCCAGCTTAAGCAAAGGGCAGGTTTTATTTTTGCAGCACAAGATTCTTCAACATGTCTTCCAGCTGTTGCAGTGACCTGATGCATTTCTTTCCATCAATAAAAAAAAATGCAGCATCTACTTATGCTATGAATGAAATGGTGATCACATTGTTCTCTAAAAGGTATTTATTCCTCTATTATTGAGCTCATCGTATATAGAAATTTCTGTTGCATAAAACAGAATGAAGAAGCTGCCAGGAGTCCTGTATCTTGGAAAGCTGTGTGGCGAAATAATTGGGCAAGAAGGTTTATGTGCATCTTCTCATCTTTATGCATAGATCAATACAGCATATTTAAACATTTAAAACCATATGAAAATGCCTGCAATGCCAAAGTATAATGCAAAATTATTAACTGAAAGTAAAGAGATGTAAAAACAGATGTGTAGAAGGCTCTTTTGATTTATAAAGAAGCTCTGCTTCACAGAGGGTTTCACTGGGACAGGACCAGTAAAATTAGAAAGTTTGAAAACTTTTAAAACATGGCTTTCTACCAGTAGGTTTTTCAGAGACAGGACATCCAGATGGCACTTGGAAAACACAATGATGAATCAAACTTTTAGGATGCAATATTCATCACATTATCAGATACAGCAATTTTTGCCAACACCTGGTAATCAACAAATTATTCTTGCAGTAGAGCCATTAAATGGACTAAACAGAAACTGTGGGATACCTGTTAGCAAGTTCTTCAGCTGCAGAGAACGTCTGGTTTTCTTTTCTTCCAAAGTTTATAAATCACAACACACAGACCACCTGAATAATTTTGAAAGAAAGTACTTCCCAAGAATTATTTAACAGAATAATGCCCAGAAGACAAATTTCAGGGGGAAAAATTGTTTTTTGCAGGGGTACATTTCAGGTGAATATTTCTGAACATAAATAGGAAGCAAGTAAATGTTTAGTTCTTGCTTATATGTATGCTTCTTAAAAAATGTCCCTTTGAATTTAAAATTTCCTTATTAATTTTTCAATTATGATCTATATGAGCACAATAATTTATGAGAGTATTTATATCAAATTCAAAAGAGTAAATAAGGTTTTGTACTGAAATGAAAAAGGTTTTTTACTCTTGTCAACAGTTGTGTCATATGAAATAGTTTAAATTAATATTTTAATCTTTATAATTTTGTTTAAAAATAACTGAATATGATTTAGATCTATTTTTATGGAATTTTATTTTAACCCCATTGGTTAAATATAGCATATTTCAGGTCAGATTGATCAGTTTATTATAGTCACACAATGTATAGAATACTTGTGGACAAAACTACTTGATATTGTGGATTTTCTCAGTGTCTCATAATTGGATGTGAATTTCAGCTCTCAGAACTTTATCAAGATACCAGTTTTCCATTACAGAAAAATAATTGCTGTTGTCAAGTACTAAATTGCACCTCAGTTTGTAGACCAAGTACAGATAGCAATTTTATTTCCATCATATGAAACCACACAGACCCCATTTCCAGACCATCTGAGCAGGGTGCCCTCCCATCAGGGTAGACACAACCTGAAGCATCCAGTATGTGCATGTTGGAATGCAAATGGCTCCATGCAAGTCCTCCAAATCCTCCAAATTATATCCTCTGGACAGAGCAAATATAACAGAAATATGATAAGAGGCAAAGAAGGAAGACTCAGCAATGTGGAAAGAAAAAAAAAAAAACAAAACCAAAACAAAAAACAAAACAAAACCAAAAATAAAAACAATCCAAAGCCCTAAAAACCCAGCCAGGCATTACCAAGAAGATGTACATGTGGTTGTGCTTTCCTTTCAATGTCCTGGAAGAATAAACAGAGTATGCATATTCTTTTAACAGCTTCCTGCTACTTAAAATTTATTTACTTGAAGGAGACAATCAACTATTATTTTTTCTTATTAAACCAAATTTAACTAACACTTCTGAATTATTTTCTTCCCTTTATGTCCAGATAGTCTTCCCTTTTTCTTAGAAACAGATTTTTCAGTGAACAAGAGACCCTACATTTTGTCAAATCATTTCCAGCTACACCTTTTTTTACAAGCTGTGGGATATGAATACACAGAAATCTTGAATCAGAAAGAGGTTAAATTTGGCCCACATACAAAACAAGTACCATGGTTTTATACAGTACTATGGCTGTTGATTTCTGTTTTTCTTTCTAGTTGGAGATTACAGCAAAGGAATACCTTATTAAGCGTGAGTTATTCCATAACTCACTGTTAATCTGAAGTTTTCTTCATTTGTTTTTTAAATTAACATACTTTCTGAGGAACTTTGTTCTCCACAAAAGAAACATCCATTCCTTTAATATATCAGCAGCCATTAGTTTTTTATTTCTCTTCCTTTTAACTAACTATTCTGTAACTGAAATCAGCTGAATAATTCCCTTAATTAAAGGTAACTCTACCTGTAAGGTGATTTGGTTTAAGACAAGCACTATTTATAGACAATTAATACATTTTATCTTTGAACAAAATGAACCAATCTATAAATTCCACTTCTATCAACTGATTAATTATTAAAGAAATTTAGATGTAAAGCTAAGGAAAAATATCTAAACTTCTAAAGTTTATTACTGCATAGATTGCATCCAACCATAAATCTTTGGGATAGAGATTGAGCTAAAAAAGGAATAACAGAATTAAAAATATACTGAGAAAGAATATAATCAGATACTGCCAAATAATATAATCATAAGGTACCCTCATATACCTTACTTCAGTTATTTAATTCAGTTATTTAATTCAACTTTTAAAATTCAGCTCAAGGTAGCATATTAGAAACATAACACATCTGTTTGCTTTCTAGCCCACTGCTATTATGATTAAAACATTAGGCATGCAGAATTTTTCTTCTTGACAGAAGACTTATACATGATTATTTTAAACAGTCTGGAAGTAGTATTACCCTTTACAGAACAGTAGAAAAATTATGGCTGGTATGATCAACATACAAAGAGATGCAGAATTCCAGGTATGTGCTTCTAGCTCTCTTATGCTAATTGAGGTAACAAAAAAAAAAAAAAGAATCTTGAATCAGATAGTGACAAATATTTGCCACCAACTTCAAATGAGCTAGGTAACACATCCGTAGGAATGATATTTCAATTCATGTAGATGCTAAGGAAGTCTATGCAGATTATTAATTCTTAAATTGTTAATTTGTACTTTTCAAGTTTAGGAATTGCCCACTTCCCTCATATTTTACTGCTGCTCAACTGGAAGAATTTCATCTTCCTCTGCAGCATCTGGTGCTAACTGCTGCTAGACAGAATGTTGGACTAGGAGGGCATTGGTTTGTTCTGCTGTAGCCACCAATATGTTGAGATAACATTGGCTAAAACATACAAGCAATCAATTCAAGAAAAAAGCTTAAGAAAGGAATTGCTGCATTTCTAACTGAAATAGACTTACTGGAAAAAGACATTTAAATAAGTGTTTATATGCTCTGTTGCCTGTTAGTCCCTAATCTGACTGAGAAGTGAGAATGGCCCAATGTATAATTTAAATAAAGAGAGGAGGTACGGTAACAAACAATATTGCAGCATGTTTAATTTATGTCTTTGAATCATAAAAAACACAATATTGCACCTGGAGTTTATTTTTTATTTCAACCAAGACTGAAAATGTTCCCCTACTTTCTTTGCTGTTTCAGTTATACTGCTCACTGATTCTTAAATTTTAGAAGATCAATCACTGAGGTATTGATTTAAAAGAGGTATAAAAATCAAAGCTGAATGAACATATCTGACTTGTTCATAATGCATGGTCAGTGTTGGGGAAGAAAAATTGTGAAATAACCTGGTGGTAGAGAAACACTTGGACTGTGACTTGAATAAAAGAGATTACGTTGGCAACAAATCAATGATAGAGCGACGCATTCCATTTCATACCTTTTGCAATAGACAGATGCAGAAAGGTAGTGTGGATACAATCCCATCAACATTCCATTTTCTAAGCTGGGCAAGGGAATAAAATGCAGGCAGGCTCTGAAAGAAAATTACATGTTTAGATATGGAACTGCAATAGTTATCTATCTTCAAACCCAAGATTTGTTTGGAATTGTACACTGCTGCTCACTACATTTGATGAAGATGTATTTTCACAGCAGAAAGATGGTACAATAGTAAAATACTTGACAGAATTAATTACCTACAGAAAATAAGAAATGGCCTGCTTCACTAGCAGGCTACATTTCTTCATTAAACAGGAAAAAAAGTTGGACTGCTTTTACTTTGTAATATTCCTTCTCTTTTGTTACTGCCACTCTAGCTCTTTAAAATTTTGTACCAAGGTAAGTTTTGAACAGGATTTTATGCAATGTGTAAGAGATGAGTTAGAAATGAGGCAATAAACCATGAACATAACAGCTTAGACACCTGACTAATTCCTGTCCTAAAGACATCTTCACCTACTCTGGATCCACAAGTGTGTGGAAATGAGAAGAATAATCTGTGTGAGAGAAGGAGGCAAAAAAGAAAGGTTTGGTCTCATTTAAGTTTGTTGTTGTCCCTGTGAAAGTACTGCAGTAAATCAAAATGTAAGAATGTGACTGAGAGCATATCTGCCATAAGCAACAAAAATTTACTATTTAAAGCATAATATTCTGAATAGAGAGATAAGAAATTCAGCAAATTGAATTTTTGTTCTCTTTGATAGAGGAAGCTTTCTTACATGGCTTAGAGCATTGCAGAGAAATTAGCAATAATATATTGCTAAATAACACATGCCAAATAATTTAAGAAATGTTCAACAGCTAGATATTTAAAAGGTAGAGTTGACTTATATGTTTTCTTTTCTTTACTTTGGTAAATAAGCAAACATGTCTAGACCTTTTATAAAATAGAAGTATTTTCCATCCCAAAGAAAGAACGAAAACAGTCTCCTGAAATCCTGTCTACTCCCAGGATTTCCTTAAAACATAGTGGTAAGCATATGGGAAATCTTTACTGCAAAAATAAATCTGAGGTGAGCTTGCAGAATCTCTGCTAAAACATGCTTTAGAGACGAATTGAGGAGTTACAAAAATATATAAATATACCATTCAAGAACAGTCTGTTTCATGTTTTTTGGGGTTATGTGATTTGTTTGGATTAGTTTGGTTTTGTTGGTGTTTAGTTTTGTTGGGATTTTTGGTTTTCTTTGTGTATGTGTGTGTGGTTTTCCTTTTTTTCCTCAAGCAAGAGGAAAGGAAGGAAAATTTCTCAATTAGCAGAAATAATAGCTTGGAGTGAAAGCATGGCACACAACCTAATTTCATTCTGACCCAAAGGCAGTAACATCTGGAGAATACCTTTTCTATCAGAGATATTTCCTCTCAGAGACTTATAACCTTGAATGGTAAAGGAAAAATCTGCCATGAAGTTTCAGTTGAACTAAAATGGTGGGAATAAGGTTTTTAATATTCATTGTCTGTTTTCCAAGGAACGGACATCAGTATTTGTCCCTTATTCTAGGAAATACCACAGTGATCTCTTTGAGAAAATATAAACCAAGAGGTTTAATGCTTTGCTATATTTTGCTACTTCAGATTTACATTGTCTATAACAAGAATAAAATAAGAACTCCTATGAAATTACAGGCATTTTTACTTAACACATTTTTACATAATGTAGGGAAAAATGTTCATTTTTAAGCAGTACATATATCAAATACAATAACATAAAATTCTTGCAGTTCAGTAGTTTTAGCTGTATCACTCTAAATTGAAATTTCTCAAAGGGAAAGCAAGAGAGTGTTCCTGTAAAATTGAGGCTTTTCAGTTCAGGTAGAGAAATCCCAAAATAAAAAACTTTCCTTGAGACTTCTACTTTCTAATGATCTGGGCATCTCAACTAGTGAGAGAACAGTTTCTGATACCACACATTGCTGGATGAGCTTCCAAATGGCTACATGCCAGGTACAGGAAGAAGCTTACAAAACAATAAAAAATAAATAATAAAATAGCCTAGGCAGCTCATATGCTTGAAGCTGGGCCAAACTATAAGGAACTGCATACACAGACTTGTAATGGGAAAATGTCAGACAAACCTAACTACGGACACCAGCACTTGTGTCGTGGAAAAGAATAAGAACATAAATGACAACTGCTACAACCAGAAATCATTCCCTACTGAATAACATTATATAACACTGCTTATTATTTCTTCTTCACATGGAACTCAGTATAACAATTTGGCTGACATTTCCTGTGTTATTAAATTTGACAGTTTGCAGGGACTGTCGATGAGTAAACCCTATCCTTGCTCACAACTCCATACTGGGATCTGAAAGAGGATTGGCAACCTTAGCCTGAGAAGTCAGGGCTACACAATGATGAAATGCTGATTGCACTTTGGTAGCAATTGGGAAAATCTGTCATTCTTCAGGAAGTCCTCATGCTATAATGTCTTTTTTTCCTCCATATAGTGGAGGAAAGGCAGAAAAACCTCTAGACCTGCTTTGCTGTGAACTTTGAAAACCCCACGTGATGCAGCAACAGAGGGAAAAATTCCCTCTTGGCCCTTTAACATCTTTGAAGAGTTTTAACAATGACAATATAAAAAAGGAATGTTGCCATGCTTTTTAACAAGAAATATGACCACTCTGGACTTTTGATAAGATAACTAAATAAAAAATAATTTTCATCTTGTTCTACCAGGTAGCTCTTTACCTGTCATTGCAGCAATTTCCACCCTACTTATATATTGCATCTTCTTTTTTTAATTTTTTTTTAATTTTTATTTTTTATTCCTGGTACATGCTAATTTTCTCATTTACATCCTATAACTGTTAGACATACACAAAGCATATTTAAAAATTAAAATACACTGCTTTTTTCACTATTTAGTCTTTTACTATTAATATAGAAATTGACATTTTTTACAAGTAGAAAAAGAATTATAAATACTTAAATATCTTTAAGTGATATTTTAATGTAGTTAATTTAGAAAATATACACAGGGTTAATCCTACAGTCAAAATGCTTGATCAAAAAACCCTTTTCTCATTTATCTGTTATTCTTTTTGTGTATTCTCTAATTTGTATTTGATTGCATTTACTTTTACTGCTGTGAAACACTATCCAGCATTCAGGGGAACACAGAGAAAGGATAAAAAAATACTGCTCGGAAGGGCTTCAGCCATTAACTAATGGTTTCCCCCTGTTCTTCTACTGACAGAAGTAGCAATACCAACAGTAAGGAAAATACTGCTAAGAACAGAACTGAAGTCCTTGCAAGTTAGAATTCTCAAACTTGTAAGTGAAAAATGGATTGACTATATTGGAATTCAATGCAGTACCTAAATAAAACGTAACTACTTTGCATTTCAAGGATGTCTCTGTTGGGGGCATGAAGGTACATGCAAGCATTTATCACATGGACAGGAAGAGTAACCCTTTGGAAGAATAAAACCAGCCAAATCCTTTCAAGAGCTCATATTTTTAAGTAAGGTACATTAACCAGTCTATGAGTGAGAGAGAAGTGCAAAAGAGAGAGGGAAATACACTAGGGAGCCAGGGGCAGACTGAACGAGACCAGAAGAGAATGTAAAAGTGAGACTTGTCTGCAGACAAGAAAAGAAAAATCCACTGCCACTGACATGGAAATAGCCCAGGTTTCAGATAAGGCCATGTGCATCACTGCATCACATTTGCTGAACTCTTAAGCTCTTGATTACCACAGCTGAATCTGATCAAGCAAAAGATAAGGGAATGAGGAACAGGTCTGCAGAAGTCCACAAAGAGTGGGGCATCAACTGGAAAAGCTTAAAAAAAAATACTTAAAATTTTAACTCATTCTCAATTAGCCACCTTGAATCTTTCCCTGAAGAGAAGTGGCTTAGTCTTTTCTTCCACAAGACAAGATATATTTTACTAAAAAATAGCTGAATGGGAGGCTGCTATGTAAGACCATAGCACTGAGAACATTCAGCCTCTACAGTCTTCAAAGATTGCTGCTCTATACAGTGCTGAACAATCCAGCCACTCTCTGCTCTGTACTGAAAAGACTCCATCAAAAGAATATATTCAGTCCCATGTCTATGCTGAATGTCAAGTGGTTGGAGATTCACAAGATGTGGGAGTCTAGACATGTGTGACTTCTGACAATAAAAGTCCTTTGCTGATTTGCATCACAGAAAGAGATACACACCTGGGCACTGAGAGGAAGCTGTGGGTGGGAAGGGTTGGGACCTCCTGCCACAGGGAAGTAAGAATGGCAGCAGCCTCACTTCTGGGGGAACAATGACTAGAGGCTGAAGTTGAGGCAGGTAAGGCAGTGAAAATGTGTGTGGAAGAACAGGAACAGCTCACAGACCTCCCCTTCTGAAAGCAGCATGACTGGGTATAGACAAGAAATGCAACCCAGAGAACAGGAATTGGCAGCTGTGCATAGTGGTAGACATATCATAGGGGGTTTACAGAGACATGTGGGTTCTGCCATGGACAGATAGAGGGACAGGTCCTGGCCAGCAAGGTCCCACTCTTAGCTCCTGACTCCCTGTCCCTTCAGGAGCAGCACCTGTCTTAGTAGTGCCCTGACATTGGCATTAACATGATGGAAAGGTAAAGATGCAAAAAAGGGAAGGACGAGAAAGTGCAGAATGATGAAGCAAGGGGTGTTGGTATAGAGAGAGTATAGAGAAAAATATGTAAGGGTGAAAAGAGGAAAATTTCAGAAAAAGACAAAAGGAGATAATAAAGTTCTGATTAGTTCATTTAGCACATTATGAATGCAAGATACTGTTCTCTCAATAAACTGCTGATCTGATGATATAGCAGCAAGACTGAAAAATGAAGATATGGCAGGTAACAAGCACCTCATTTTAAACATGTCACTGAATGGAAGAGTCAATTTATGCACTCTTAAATATAATTTCTCATACAAATAAAAATAACTTTTGAGATTATGTCTGAATGTATTACTCTTGATTTGTGCTCAAACTTCCTTTCCAGTATCAGCCGTGACCATATACTTCTTTACCTCTCATATAGAAGGAAGCTGTATTGTAAAGGAGGTTATGATTTTATTAGGTCTGTCTAAATATAAAGAGGTTTTAAAAACAGTTCCATGGCTTTCATTTGTAAGATAAATAAACTAGACAGTTATCCAGGATGTCAAATTATTATACACAGACTCACAGCAATATTTGATTATTAATCTTTGCCATAACAAATCAAATTTCCCTATAGATAGCCAGGTGTGTTGTTGCAAATGTATATTCTGGCTGGACTTAATACTCACAGATGCATTACTTCTTTATCCAGAATTTCAAGTTGTGTATATTTAGTCTGAAAAGGCATGAACTGTACACAGCATTTAGCTTAGACTATTTGAAAGGTATCAACTGTTTAAATGACATTTTCACCTTCAGCAAATACATCTTTGCCTGCCAGAAATAGTGATGCTATCATGCTGCAGGCAATTTATGATACAGTCATGTCACAAATAGGTGTCAACTCTTATTACATTCTCAAGTATAAATTCCACTTATCAGTTCCCACATAGTTGCAGATGTTTTAACAATTCCATTTTACCATGATTGCACCAAGGCTCAACCTCAAATGCTTTATGATATATTTGTAGAACCTACTGTAGATTACCAGATTTGGGAGCACTAGCTGTTCTTCATAGCCACCTGGAAATTTTTATTTCCAAAAAAATATTGAATTTACTAGTAATATATTGTCCAAATACCTGAATAAATTAGAGTAATAATTTGTTATATTTCTTTAGATTCTGGTTTACTTCATTAGAAAGAAAAAATTTGTTATTTGAAATTCAGATCTGAATTTTCCTTTTCTGAAATATTTATTTCAGGAGAATTTATCAGTCAACTCATGCTATGATGATTAGTAAAGTTTCTGGCTAATTCCAAAACCCATATAGTTTATTAGAAATATTTTTTAGAGAAAATTATTTTGGAAAATAACAAAGAGCTCATATATCCATTCTATAGGGTGAAAAGAAGCAATAGAAAGTGATAAATTCCATTCTTCCCACAGGATGCAACTTGCTTGACTCTTTCCTGAGCAATCTCTACAGTAGTTGTTATTTATCACTAAATAATCTAATAGTGGTGTCACATGAAACAACCTAGAATTTTGTTATTTTGAGGTGACTGAATACAGTTTTCCCATACAGCAGACAAATAATAAAAAATAAAACAAAACAAACACCCTCCCGCCCCCATCCCCATCACCAACCGCCCCACCAAAAAAAAAAAAAAAAAGAAAAAGAAAACAAACACAAAATAAAAACCAGGTGTCTTTGGTCAGTGCATCCTCTTCTGAACCACAATGTAGCCACTCAAACAAGAATTAGTTCAATGGACCAGCAGACAAAAAGTTTGGTTTGTTTGTAGTTCTTTTAAAATATTTTTGTGGAGAAAACCTCTCATCTGACAGGCGATAGCTCCTGCTAAATCTGTAGGCATTTCATATTTTGACTGAATGAAAAGCAAAATACTATTTGGAGCAAGGAGCAGGACCCCTGCTTGGCCTGAAGGGACTGCTCCTCTCCTCCACTCAAGGCTGTGCTTCTGCTTTGCCTTTTTATTGCCCCTGGCCCAGCACAGGCGTAGAGTCACACAAAGCAGCACAAATTGACATTAATCCCTTTCACTATCTACGAGAACCAGAGGGAAAAAAGTCACTTAAATAGGTAGTAAAGTAGCTTGAGTGTAGTAAAAAGTGTGTCATCTCTTTCAAGACAGTCAGTGTCACCTCCAGGATGATTCTAGGTCATGGCTGTTTGAGGAGAGTGTGAAAACTTGAGGGATATTCCTGAGCCAATACATCTGCATCTTTTACCATCAAATGAGAATACTCCTGAAATTACATTTTTGCAATGTATCCAGACACTGTCAGTAGAATTCAGTGTTTCATAAAAGAAAAATGAGCTCCAAACTTCCAAACCTGCAGCAAGATATATAACGTTTCTAAAATGTACCATGATTATAATTAATACTTAATTGCTCAACATTGTATTTTTCATGTCACAATGATTATATGGCCTTGAAAAACATTGCTTTATCTTAGTTAACCTTAAAAATACTCATCATTGCATGTTTGAACAAAACATTGATGATCACCTGCATCTAAGTTTTAAAGAGTTCTGTAATTAGTAATATCAAATATGATGACTGTGATTAGCACTAACAGGTATCATTTGCTCATGTAGTAGGTAGTGAAATTATTGTATGTTAAATCAGATCTTTAGTGATCAGAGAAGTTAAATTTATACTAGAACTCAGCACTGAAGTTTTCAATAAAAACTGAGTTTGAAACTAAAAGCACTGAAATCTCAGACTGTCTCTAATTTTTTTCAAGTTTCTTGCTCAAAAAACAAGAAGGGTACAATTATTAGCAGATAATGCTAATTCTCCATTTTTTTTCCTGAGTGAGGTGACAAATTCCTGAGAGATGAGGACACATCTGCAGTGGAACAGAGAAATGGTTCCCTATTACCTTCCAGAAACAAATAATAGTTTTAATTCATTCTTCCAAAACCCAAAAACCTTCATAAGGCACAGGCCTAAAGTTCCAATATATAGTTTTTCTAATTTACAATTAATATATTTTCTCATAATTCAATTATCCTGCACATATATATTAAATTATAAATCTTGAAAAAGAAAGTAAAATATTGATAGAAAAAAATATAAGAAAAAGAAGACAAGGCTGATTGAAAAAAAAAATGAAACAGAAAACCCCAATAAAATATCTAAGTAGTGATTCTCATTTTTCTTTTATTATTCAGAAATTCACTAGAAGTCTCTTGGTGCTTTAGGGAGATGAGTTTAACGTACATGCAACTCCCACAGAGAACAGTCCTTTTTTCAGGCAGATTTCTTAATGAAGTAGCAGATTTTCTAATGAAGTAATGGAAGATTTCAGGATGTGACTTGCTTCATGAGCTGCATGTGTTGATGTGAGGGGAAGGGCATGTTCCCCCTTCACAGGGCCTGTGCAGAGGTAAGAGCCTTACAATGCACAAGAGCAGGGAGAATGCATCTACTCCCCAGCTGGAGAATGAACTTTTAACATAATAGATACAGGAGGCTTGTAAAGACTCTAGAGGCTTGTGATTTCTGACAGCAGAGTTCCCCTCTGCATATGTTCATTTTTAGAGAAACTCCAGACATGGCAGCAAATGAGGAGACATCTGCTTGGACAAGTTGTGCCTAATGCCTGTCTGAGGCAGTGAGGAAGGCGAGGGACAATGGTACTCAGATGTCCCCTTCTGCAGGGGAAGAAGGCTCCTTAATTCTTCTCCTTTGCATCTTGCCAAAGATTAACACAGAAATATCACATGGGCATATAGGGAAAATAAAGCTTGCCAGAAGGGTGTAAAGAACAAAAAAAAGACATAAACAGGTACATCAGCAGTAAAAATGAAGTCCAATAAAACAAAATTGTCCAATTAAATCCAATGAAATCTAGTAATAAATTGTAATGCTTTCACAAGAGGTGGTGAACTAGTGGCAAAGGATATAGAAAATACAGAGATATTTAGTATGCTGTTTACCAGAGTTTTTAATTGCAAGGTGTGCTGAGACTGTCAGTCAGAGACAAGAGCTGCTCCATGAGGAAAGACCAGCTGATAACCAAGGATATGGGCATGACAGCACCTTAACTGATGGGCTGCATACACAAGCAGGGCTGGATCTGTGACTGTCATGTTCTGGACTCACTTTGGTAATCATCAGACATGGCAAGATAAGAGTCAGCTTCCAGTTCTGCCCAAAGCTGCAAACCAGTTTGCAAGTCAGAGCCAGTAGGCAACAGGGAGAACACACAGGGCCGAGATTGAATTGTTGAGACTGATGTCCCAGCTGAGACTGGTGGGGACAATAAACCCTCATCTTTCACTCCAGGCTTAACACAGGCATTCCAGATCCATGCTTAGGAACAACATTTGGGTGAGAAAAGTAGGGCCCCCAGTAGAGGATGACCAAGCTAAGGTCTCGGAATGGACACGCACACATTCATCAGCCTGGGCGGGCTGCGGTTACCAATGCAGTGTGGTTAACATAACCTTGATGCCCCTTCTCTGGCCTTTGGGAACAGGCTGATGGATACACTGAGGACTAAGGTGCCCAGAAAAGAAAAAAAAAGACAATGGTGCAAGCTGCAGCAGGAGAAATTACACAGTGCATTTCATAAAAGCAAAAGCTTCATTATTGAAATGGTGAGCCCAGAGACCCTGTGAAATCTCTAAGCTTGGGGAGGACCTCAAGTGACCTGGTCTAACTTTGAAACTAGCTCTGCTTTGAGCAGGAGCCTAGACAAAAAGACCCCCAAAAATCCTCTCCAAACTTTGGTTCTATGATTCTAGTACAGAAGGACTTCAATGATTATCTGGCAAACATTTATTTTATAACTTTCTTATCCCAGCACAATAACTGAGAAAAAAAAATACTTTTGAAAGCTGGTTACCTGATTTCTTCATATATTTATTCAAAAGTGCAATCTATAATTTTAATTCAGTTGAGCACACCTAAATCTTGTCAGAAATGAGCAATAGTTCAGTACAGAGTAAGAAAATACTATTGCTCATTGTCTAAATACTTGAGCTGGAACAAATATTTCAAAGTTCAAATAAAAATGGTGACAATACAGTTAAATAAAGTGGTTTTTGCATCTGTAAGGTCTCCAGAGTTAGTTTTTCTATTTTGGTCCCAAAGCTCTGTTTCAAAAGATACTATAAAATAAAAAAAATTAATTTAGAATCTTCAGGAAGGTGAAATATGAATAGACTGATCTCCGTGTAGAAAGATTAAAAATACCCTTTAGGCTTTTTTTTTGGTCTTTGTTTTTGTTTTTGTTTTATTTTCATTCCTAAACCTGGAATAAAACAGAAAAGGAATTATTTAGATACATGCATTCTTCTTCATAATTACTTCATGATTTAAACTCTTATTGAAAGTTTTCACAAACTTTTCTTCTAATTCTGTGTGCCCAAATATGGATTAGGAATTTTAGTAGGAGACACAATCTGAAATCCTTAGCTTTTTCCTGTCACTCTGTGTTTCCAGAATCCTTATCCCTAAGTTGTCTTCCCAGATATTACGCTTTGAGATAGACACAACATTGGCTAATAAATACGAATTTTTCAGCAAAATTCTGTATTGATTTCTAGAACATTTAAGGAATATGGGATTTTTGAAATGTTTATAAATATGTCATTAATAAACTATTTTTATGCAGATACTGATATCAGAATATTGACAGGACCAGAAGGTAAATGTGAAAAGAACAATTTTTAAAAATATTTCTTTCTGAAGAAGAAAACAGTTGAATAATATTATTATGTTCATCCAAATAACGGTGGTTTTTTTATTTGTTTTTGATCCATGGCTAATGGTGGGTTGTTTAATACACAAGTTTCAGAGATGTAGAGATTGTCAGAATAATATATCTGTCTTCCTTACATGCTTTTTTCAAGAGCAATTCTGAATTGACAAAGATTGATAGGTTTCTTTGCTAGCTTTTTTTTCTTTTAAATCTGTCATATGGCACTTGAGGAAAAGACAACTGCAAAACAAAAATTGTTTAAAGATTTCGTACTATACAAAGAGATGAATTACTGAATGTATTTCCTATTTTTAACAATTAAATATCTAGTATACACCCATGATCATCAATTTTTGCATTCTATCACATTTATATTTTGATTTGATATTACAAAAATATTTAATATATATAAAATACATATGTTTTATAAGTCAAAAATATCTTCAATATTCAGAAAGAAGGAAAACCTCACAAAAAAAATGTATAAACTCATAGAGAAAGAAATACATTTTATATGAACCTATTGTATTGATAGTGGCTGAAATGAAGCTATTCTAATCTCATAGATAGATACATAAAATTAAAATAAATGTGAAATATTAGTGGAAAAAATAGTCTCTGCAGAGCAAACAAATCTTATTTTTAAAAAAGTCATATCAACATAGGCAGATCCTTACACTGTGTTGACTATATAATGATAATTAACTCTCCACCAAGCAAATTTCCTAGAAAATAATTAACCTATTCAGCCTTACTGAATTTAGACTTTTTTAATCTGTTTTGGAGATATAGAAAATGACAGTACAGTTTTAAATTAACATAAGGAAGCTTACTAGTGGATTAGGTATGGACACACAAATAACAATTTTTTTTTTTTAGAAAAGGTCTGAATCAGCAAACTGTCTTCTAATGCATTTCTGAGGCCAATATGAAAACACATACTATGAGGGAATTTAAAGACCATTAAATATTTCAACTTTCCCCACTCTGTCATGACTGCACCAGCTTCTGCTGCAAAACTTTGTGCTGATTTGCAATGAAAATGAAGTTTTACCAGATTGATTTACGTAGAACACACCCACAGACATAGTTGTACATTAGAGTACATCAAACAATATGTCAAAATAGAGGAATAAAATTTCCTATAGATTAATTCCCAACACTGTTTTTCATGTAGAAATGTACTGCTTGTTAATGTGCAACATTTTGTACTGATGCTTAAGCTAATATAAAGGGACAGAAATATATTGTCGTTGTATACAAATCTGAAATGTCAGAAGTATGAGCATTTAGCTGATCCAGCATACTGTGAGAATCAATCACAATAATGTCTCTACAACCTCCCTTCTACTGTAAACATAGGTCCCAGCCAAATACCCTTCCCTCTTGCCTATTCAGCAATGTTACTGAAAATGCTATTCCTCCCATAGCCAGAATAATGATAATTAAACTTTTTTAGTGAAATTTTGCAGCTGTGTTATAGCCTGTCTTAGTTACTCATCAGACACATTATGTTTCATTTACAGTTCCATAGTTGCCATCATCTAGCTTCAGACTTCAGGGCCCCATGGTCAATTCATGCAAAATATATCTTTTGTCAAATCACTCCTCAGTAGCTGGGAAGTGTTGCAGAAAGGAAGAAACTCTGAGAAGTAATCTTTGCTTGAACATTAATGTTGTACTAGATTGTTTTTAATGTTTTGAGGTTTGTGTGTTTTGATTTAATATGAGCCAAAAAGATAAGCACTGCTGAGCTTGCTAAATTATCTGGGTTTTGAAATTGTAATGTTTTCTAATTTGAAGTTATGTTTTCTAATCACTTTGCCTTCTGTAAATATCTTGGGTGAACTAGGTTTCAATCTTCTTTCTTTGTTGGCTTCATACTATTGATCCAAGTTTCTAAGCATCAGCTCAATCAGAATAATTTTGAAAATTCTAAGACAGAGAAATGTTTCCTAATTCCTCAATTTTTTCTTTTTATTTTACCTCAAATTTGCATTAAAAGTCTTTTTTTTTTTTTTGAGAATTCTACTTCCTGTAGTCCTATACACAAGGAAACAACAGACACATTTAATCAGTTTAAAATCAGCTCTAGCTTTCAAAACTGAGTTGCTCTCTCTAATGGAATTAGCATGGATTTTTTTTCTTTAAAATGGCTGTTTTAATGACAGCATTTTTTTCTCAAGGCTTCGTCTCCTAATGTCATTAATGAATATAGCTTTGCCTGAATGAGTCTACTTTTCTGTTTATTGTTTTCTCTTTTTTTAAGCAGCTAGGTTAAAGGTTACACATTCAGTATTTTGTCCAAAACAATAGATTCAATGACATGAACATGTCAAGAACAAGCACGAGCTACTTTGGTTACTAATCTTATTGAATATATATTAAAAATTAGGTTTTTTGCATCTTGGGAAAAAATAGAATATTTCAGAAATTAAATGCAACATTCAGGAATGGTTGTATGAAATAAGAACAAATATCCATCTAGAAAAATACCCTGTGCTTACTGCATCAAGTGGAAACATCGTTAGAAAATTAATATAAAACAGGTTGTGCAAAGAGCAATTTTTTCCCCGGCATACCCTCTCTCAGCTTCCAACAGCTTGCAGTATTGGCATCTCCTTAGTTAAAATTCCTATTTATAACTTGGCATTTAAAAGGTCTATAAGGACTTTAAAGCCATAGATATCTCTAATTGCTTTTTGATTTAATTTGTACTTTTGACTTTCGTCCTGTGGCAATTTAATTCTGCAGTTTAATTTAGATAATAATAGCAGGATGGGCTTCAGCAAAATATTCCCTAAATCCCATTCTGAGATCTCCCTCAGCATGTTTTACTCACCTATAAAGAGTTGGTAGATGTCCTGTGATAACACAATGAGTTTCCTTTTTCCAGTAGATTTGGTACATCAAAAGCCTGACCTTTTAATTTAACCCATTTATATGAAGTATTTTGCATCTGAATATAATCAGGACTAGATGAAATTATTTCTAAATAGAGCTGGTCAGAATTTAAATGATAAAAAAATTCAAAGTAAGGAATTTTAACTCCAGAATGGAATAATTGATTTTGATCCAGAAAGGGAAAGAAGGAAACTGTAACAAAATATTGAGAACATACACTTGAAATAAGCATGGGTGTCTAATGTCTTGCTTCCAATAAATGTAAAGATTGAAGGAAAGTCTCAGCCCAGGTAAGTATAATAACTGTAAAGAAATTTATGTTTAATGTATTTACTAACTTTTTTTAATAGATTTTCAAAGTTCTTAGGTCAGTCCTTGATTATACTTTAGATATTAAGATATAATCTTTCCT
This sequence comes from Agelaius tricolor, assembly GCF_023055355.1. Taxonomy (NCBI): domain Eukaryota; kingdom Metazoa; phylum Chordata; class Aves; order Passeriformes; family Icteridae; genus Agelaius; species Agelaius tricolor. The sequence goes on from NW_027269263.1 coordinate 51,998,786, forward strand.
TTCCAGTGGTTTCAAGAATTTGGAGATTAAGCTCTATACTGGCAGCTTGCTAATAAAAACTAGAGACTGAAGATGTTACCTACTAAAACTTCTTAACAATCAAATTTTAATCCTTAAGGATTTTGTTGCTGTTGTTATTGTTGTTAAGTATTTATTTATGTGTTAGAATGTGCTAGAGAATTAGTGTTGAAGATGGAGTTTTTAAGTGGAAAACAGAAAATAAAATAAAAAATTAAAAACTACATGGAATTCAGGCTCTTCCAAATATTTTTTTTCAAAAAAGCAGAAAGTAGTGAGACAGTGTATGAAACTTAATAATGAAATGGATTTTTTAAGTTTTTGGCTCCAATATAATAGATTTAATCACAAAATTACTGTTGAAGCATGATGGTGATCTTTTCTTGTGTTTCTTACATTTTTTATGTTGTTCCTTTTACTTTAAAATAACTTCCAAAGTCAAATTATTTTCTCACTAGTTTTTAGCTCTAAGTTCTGGGTTTTTTTCTGACATTTTTCACTTTTAAGGAAAGAAGACAAGTTTTACAAGAATTTTCACTAGATTGGGAAGATTTATTTTTCTGTAACAAAAAGGAAATTCATAATAATATCGCTTCAGCACAGTAACTGCTTGTATAAAAGAAAAGCTTAAGAGACTTTACTTACAGCTTGGTTTTGCTGGGTTCATAGGTAAACATTAGTCTACATTTCTAATATATATCAGAAAGAGGAAGATTTGTTTGTTCCTGTTTTCTAAAACCTAGAGCCCAGTAGCAATGACTTCTTTCACTCCTAGACCAGGGCTTTGAAGAGCACCAATCTCAGAGCTGGCCTGGGCTCACCTCAGCCAACGCTGGGCTGTTTCCAGCTCCATCCTCAGGACCAAACCCCAGCTGTGTCTGAGCCTGGGCTGGAGCCTGAGCTCTGCTGGTGCCTCCACAGGAAGGGTCTGGCAGAGCCAGGGCGTCCTTGCCCAGATAAGAAGAGCCCCTGTGGCAGAGCCTGGGGAGGCTGCAGAGCCACACTCACGCCCAAGCTGGGAGCAGCCAAAAGGCAGGAACCATGGTGAGGAAATACAAAAATAAACCCAAGCACAACCAAGGACTGAGGATGATGGGACCCTGACCAGCAACACTGCATTTCTCCCAGGAGGGGACTCAGGACGTTGATGACTCGCCATGACAGCACAGCAGCACTTGGCTGGGGAAACTGGAGGGATATTGGGAAGGTGAGCACAGTATCAGCAAAAAAAGGATTTATTTTATAAAAGGGTGGGGTTTTTAAAGAATTCTAAGGGTAATAGTATATAGGTTTTCCTGTACTAATTTGAACTATAATTGTTACTATCATTGTAGCTGGCCTGTTGCTTTTCATTTGGGTTTAAATATTTTTATTAGGCTGACAATATATTCTTGGCCCTATACCTGTGCTTATTTCTTTCCCCTGTCACACTGCTTTGAATGTAAACCAACTCCTTAAAAAAATAGGGAATGGCTAGGGAAATAAGACCAAGGGCTCAGAACTCAATAAAATAGGCAGTCTCTGACAGTATACTCTTAATATAATTAAAGCTACGTCTGTTGTGGTTTACCATATTTCTAGTACTGTAGACCTCAAAATTAATCTCAAAGAAGTGATCTCTATTTCACAATGAGGAAAATGTCTCTAAACATGGAATTTTATCTCCTCTCATTTCTTTGAGGACTTAAAATACTTTAAATAACTTACACATGGAAGATTTTGGGAGGGTATTGATATTTCTGGAATGGATTTTATTGTGCTTTTAGCTGCCAGAGACTTTGAGATGAACTCTCTGCAAGGAAGGAATTTTCACTTCTAGAAAAAAAACAGGCATGAAATCTGATCAATTTTATTTTTGTTTCACCTTATGTGTTTGGAAAGACACAGAAAGAAGGGCAGTAAACACTGGAAAATGTTTATCTTTAAATAGTAATTTGAAGAAGCATATCCTAATGGTAATGAAAACTGTGAAAGATCTTTATCTGCTATGACATTGAAGGATGTCAATAAGAAATGAATGAACAACAGTTGATGTATTAAAAATAAGGAATTTTATAAACCTCATTACTGTCTTACCCGAAAATGTATCTGAGAAAAATACAGCATGCCTCTCAAAGTTTCTGGTGGTTGAAAATGCTTTTTATTGTAACAGAAAAAAAACCCTGAACTGCCTGCATAAACTGCTGACTGCTGTGTCAATTTCTGAATGGAAACCTGAAAATATTTCCAGTATGAATTTATTAGGCAGTGTCACGTAGAAAAAAATATAAGTAGCTTATTGTGGCAATTAGTACAGCTACTGATCAGGAAGAACAATATGGGGTGAAAATATTAATGAGCACATAAATTCAATGAGCTGATTATTTTACAGATAGTGCAAAACCCAAAACTATGTAGAATGTTGACCTTTCTAATTGTTATTTTAAATTTATTTTTAATATATCTTGAACAGAATAGAGTAATAGAAATCTTAGATTTCATTTTTCCTTTCCTTTGAAGAATTTTTCTGCTGAAACATTCTCCAGCCTTTCCAAAACTCAGCATTCTGACAGTATTAGCCCACAACATGCAAAATTGTTTGGGTTCTGGGAAAAGAATTTTCAAAATAATTCTTGAAATTTATTCAAAATAATTTTGGTCTCAAAAATTATTTGATGATTCACAAAATGAAAAAAAAATTAGGAGAACATTAACACAGTCCAACAGACTGCAATTTTTAATTTAAAAGTGCTAAAATCTTCTGCTTGCTCACCATATTGAACATTGAATGTGTGCTTTCTCCTCACAAAGGTGGCTGCATGAGACAATAATAGGACTCCATTTCTTTTTTTTCTCAGATAAGTTTATTCTGCACCTTTTAAGTTGTTACCTCAAAGTTTGAAGCATTGGGAAAGCATTGTCTTGCATACAGGGAAGTCTCATAAAAAAAATGTGTTTTTCTGGGGAACAAAAGTCAGGAATGTAGTCATTACCCCAGAACTCGGTCATGTGATGTGTTCCTGAGGTGGTATCTCACTGTTTTGTGTATTAAGTGGTTGAACTACTTGCATAAATCCTAATAACTTTGTATATAGATGTAGTCTACACAGTAAGAAATAGGAGACTTAATTTTACCCAAGAGAATTTATACAGTAACTGCTGTCAGAGAGAGAGAATGTTTAAGAATAGTTTGATTTTGAATTGGAAGAAGATGGAGATATTATAACAAAGGGAGATGGTAACTGATGGAATCAGTAGAGGAATACCAAGAAGTTCTAGTTACTTTACTTTTTTTAAATGCTGATGCAATCTTCAGACTCTGCCTTCCGATTCTTAGAGTCTTCTCTTCTTTTTTTTTAATACTATATGCTTATGAGGAAGATAACCAACAAGATAATTCAGCTCTTTGTTCTTGTAAACACAATTTCAGGTTTAAGGGATAATGATCCAGAGAAAAAGCATATGAGGATTTAAATTGCTCCCAAGGATGGATTCTAACAATTTCTCCCTCATCTCTAATCTTTTTTCAAATACTCAATTGGCATGCTTTGCTTTCTCTTTCATAAAACTTTAGAGCCTGGCAATGACTAGTCTCAATCACAGTAAATCTTCTTATGAATTTTCTCCTACAAGAAGAAGAAGAAAATATAAAAGATATCTGCTACCTATCAGTTATTATTTACTTATTGTCAGGGACTCAAAAAAGATCCAAGTTAAGATCCAGTCTGTCTATATATATATATAAATTTCTCTCTTCTAAATTTAAAATGGTTTTGGGTTTGGTTTTTTTTTTTAATAATATATGACATTCTGCCAACCTCAGAAAAAGACAAAAAGAGTCACTGAACTAGCACTGAACTAGACATTAGGAATCATTAGCATAGTTCACTGTCACAGATTTGAAGTTGCTTTAACATACAATTATTTTCAGGAACAATCCAAGGAGACCTTTAAAACTAGGGCAAAATTAATGATGTTACTCAGAAAGGCAGTAGTAATTATGTCCAGTGGCTCAGCATGATTACAGTTCCTCAGTGCCTTCACAGCTTTATACAAATTACATAGCAACACTTGGCAGTGGAGAACATATAGCAGCACATCTTAGAGGTCTGTTTGAAAATAATTAGCAACAGTGATTCATGTGCAGGCTCTGAAAATTTCTATATCTTTCAAAAGAATAAAAGATAGCTAATCTTGGTTTTACCCAAGCTTCAGAATATTCTTTAAGGCTTAGCTGTGAAGAAAAAGAAGTTTATGCACTTTTGATATCCATCCTACCTCCTAAAATCTGAGGGAGTGTATTTAGGAGTAGGCTTACCTAGATGCCTATTACCTAATGCTACCTAATAGTGTAGCATTAGAAAGTAGACTACCTTAGCGGTGAACACTGAGACTCAGAAATTAAAAGTATTTCTTGAATTTGCTTAGAAAGTCATTAGTCTGTCTGCTAAAATCCCCTTGATTACCACAGGTACCAACCAACTTTAGTTTTCAGTCCTCATGATCCTGCACTGTCAGTGTATTATCATCACTGTTTCACCTTTGGTCCCAAAACACGCACATGCTTGATTACTCCAAGGGGTCTTCTCTGAAAGACTTCCCTTCTAGGATATACATAATAATTTAAAAGACTGTGTAAATATCTCAGGCCTTTGTGGCAACATGCCTCAAGCTATAGAGTGGACTGCGAAGACATTTGCAATTTAGTCTTAGGGTCTTGTGGTAATGATTCAAAACTCCAGGATTCCTTTCTTGCAGGTCAAATCATTATGTTAGAACAGAGACATATGTGATTTCTAGGTTTTCCTTTCTAGCTTCATTATCTTCACATGTCTACTTGCACAAGAAATAGTTAATGTGTTTAGTCAGATTAAATTTTGGTTTTATGGTTAGACAATTCTCCAAGAAAGGAGAAAATTGTGTTTGGTGTCCTTTAGGTTGAAAAGAAAATAAGATATTTTAAGTCCCATGCAACTATGTAAGAATTGAACATTTAACCTTCCCCTGTGTACCTGAATAAAAACAACTTTTGTCCATGCACTGCATCTCTGAAATGTAATTATTCAATACGTCTGATCAATCAAATCATAAAGAGTCAAATTTTAGCAAGAGTTTTAACTGTTTAACTAAGAGAGACCCTGTTTTCAGCAGGTTTTGCCCACAGTTCTTTTTCACTCCTGAACACTCCTGTAAACAAGATTATTTCATTCTTCTTGTGCTAGATGATGATCTACACAGGACAATTTTCCTGGATTAAAAATTGTTAGGATGTTAGTGTTTTATTTGATTCAATTCTAAGCCAGACCAATACAGTAGTGGCAGTACTGCATGCCTATTCCTACAGATTTAGGAATGGATGATCAATGATGCTGAAAAATAATTAACAAAACATCCCCTCTGTCCCAGTTTAGATGTTATTTAGATAGTTCTTGCCTTCCTTATACTTCTTTCGTTAAAAAATGGGGAAAAGGAACCCACCTTTGTATATTATCTTTATTTCAATTGAAGTTCATGTGAGCAACTAAAATTAAATATTGCTCTTTGCCAATATAAAATACAGTGTCCCTTATTAATATATGTTAACCAGATTGTGAAACAAATGGACTCCTTCAGAGTCAACAAGGACAAATTCCTAAAGGAAATCAATGATTTTCAATTTGAAAGAGTAAACAAACACGTTCCTGTACTTTGGGCTGTGAACCTGAAGGGACACTATAAACTAATTTAATGCAGAGTTTATTAAATAAAAAAATTAAAACTATGCATTTTCTTCACTGCACTATGTTGTTTGAAATATGTTCCAAGAGTTATCATGACAGCTTTGAAGCTCAGTTTTTGTGGTCGTCATTCACTTCTGTTACTATCTTTAACGTAAAATTGTCACAGCTCTCTGAAGACATTATTCTAGCCTTAGAAAAATATATTCTAAGGCAATGGTGCTTTCACCAGTGTGATCATTGGTCCTAAGTGAGATTTGGATCCACATTCACAACATGAATTACTGAATTCTGCATTTTCATGTTTAATAGAAGCGTAGAATCACAGAATGATTTGGGTTGGAAGGAAATTTAAAGACCTAGTTCAAACTCTCCTGCAATGGCAAGGATGCCTTTCACTAGACCAGGTTGTTCAGAGCTCCATCCAACCTGGCCTTGAACTCTTCCAGGCATGGAGCATCCACAATCTCTCTGGGCAATGTGTTCTAGTGTCTCACCAACCTTACAGTAAAAAAATTTCTTGATAGTATCTAATCTAAACCTACTCTGTTTCAGTTTAAAGGCATTCCCTTTGTCCTGTCACTACAGATCCTGATGAAGTGTTCCTCTCCAGATTCCTTGTAAGCCCTCCTCAGATACTAGAAGGCTTCTAAAAGGTCTCCACAAAACCTTCACCTCTCCAAGCAGAACAGTCCCAACTTTCTCAGCCAGTCTTCTAACCATTGATGCTAAGTGTCAGAAACCAAAAAAAAGACTTCAATGTATGCAAAATTTAGCAGCTTCAGAAAATACTTGGGGGTCAGTGCTTAGAGACTAGAGGATGGCAGAGTCAGTGCAATGTGGCATTTTTGAGTGTAATAAAAAACATTTTTGTTTTTGAAATTTACAACACAAGTCGTCTGTGGCTGCTGTACTGCACTCAGAACAACAGGAGTTTGGAAGTAGGCACATGAGTAGCACAAGTATAATTCCTAATAAAAATGTAGGGGATATAAAACAAGTCTCTCTGAGCTCAGGACAGGCTCAAATGACAGAGCACTGAAAGAACTGAGAGTTGTTAAATAGTTCTGGCAGAAAACCAAAATCACCCCAGTTTTCCATTTTACACCTTGTCTGTCTTTGGCATGACTAGAAGTCATGTCCCTTCTGGGAACTTTTCTAATGCTCTCTAATCAGATTTGGATTGCACTTACAAGTAAATGTGAAGCTTTACAGAGAAAACTTATGTTCAGCTGTGCCCATTTTCCCTTTAAAGCAATATGCAAAATAGTGTTTTCATATTTCAAGATTCTGATGCAATGTATCTTTTATTAATTAAAGTGGGAAGAAGTCTTCATGAATAAACTTGCCAAAAGAGCTCAGTGAAAGCATGTTCATAGCTTTTTTTTGAAACCAGGTACCAGTATTTAATTTGCCATTATATATTCATGAAGAAACACACTTTGTTCTGACAAACTAATTTCCTTAATCAGAAAAGAGCATTTCACAAGACAGGTATACAATAAGTGGCTTAACAGATGCTGCTCCATGTAGACTTTCCAGTGATATATGGGATTATTATTTTTTTTTGTTAAAACTAGCAAATTGCTTTGCTAAAAACAAATTAGAGCAAGCATTACAATTTCCTTTTCCATTTGCTGACTGCATGGAAGAGAAATGTGTTATAGCAAAATCACCTATGTGCATGTGCACACAATTTTATCATCTGATTTACAGTACATCTCAGAAACACACAGGTCAGTATACATTCAAATAATAATTTATTTTTACTGTGACTTCAGATCCTAGAGAATTTTTGAAGATGTCTCTGTTAAGGTTTGCACTTATTGAAAAGTAATACCTTTAAAATTAAATAGTCAGAAATATTTCTGTGAAGAAAAACACAATTAAATATAACTTTTCCATGAAAATGGAAAACTGTACAAATAAACATTTGTGGACAGGAATGTGATTTTACATTTTAAGTGGAGAGACTTCAAACATTGGAATGACCACAGTTCTCTTAACATTTCTATGCAAAATGGTATATAAAAAAAATACCACAAAGGTAAAGTCTTGGAAAATTCAATATTACATTCCTTTCTGAACATATTTCTTAAGGACATAAATTTTGATTTACATTTTTCTCATGATTTTTTTAAAAGTTCTTAGATTTTTGATTATTATAAATATGAACAGAACATGAGCTTTCCATACTAACTCTAGATAACAGGGTAAATCATCCATTCTATTTTGTTCATTTAATGACTGATTAACTCCTAGAAAACAACCATACAGAGAAATTTTGCTTTTGAAGCTAAGCTGTAAATATCAAACTATTATGTATTTCTTTATCATTTTTCCAAGGAGTCTAGTAAGATTCCAATCCTTCAGAAATTAATGTCATTTTAGCCCCATCCTTTGATGTATACTTATACATGTAAAGTTTTTGAATAAGAAGATGTAAAAAATGCTTAATAAATGAAGACTCTGTCACATTTTGCTCCAATTTATTCAACAAAATAAACAGATATGTAACAGAAAACTAATTTTTTTTGAGAATACATAGTTCACATATTTAGTGGAGTATTTAATTAAAAAAAAAAAGCAGAAAGAAGAATTAGTTATGAGGGATATGATTTTCAGTGTATATTTTGTTTTTAAAAGAAACCAATGAAGCTGGATATTTTTCATTTATGCACTTAAATATGCAGAGAACTTTAGATCAAGTATACTATTATAAATTAATTCTTTTAGCTTCAAGATATGTACTCTTTTTACTTGTTTAAATGAGATCCTATACAACTGGCACTGCAAACTCTGTGTGAACTTTTGTCAGGACTTGCAATTTATACGAATTGTAAAATAATTTGTATAAATGGGTTTTTTTTCCCTTTCATGAATAAAAAAACCCAAAAAACTTCCTTGAATACATTATGTTGGGGAAAAAATTGTTTGGAAGAAAGAATTAAAAATTACCCCAAATAGGCAGGGAGTATATTAGGAGTTTCCACAAAAAATCCAGATGTATGAAGTTGTCAGAGCTGAATGATCTCAGCTGCTGTTCCAGATGCATTAAGATCTGATAATAACTTCAGGAGCAGACTGATTTGGTTACAGATAAACACTTGGCAAAGAGAGGAGGTTGGGTTTATAAAATTATGAAGATGGTGAGTAACAAAAACGATTTATATTGTAAATAATTGTCAGAACACTCCAGGACAATTTTAAACTATTAAGAGATTTAAAAATAGATAAAGTATCTTGTAATATAAAAGGTCTTGAATTTCTATGATTTTTTTCGCCACTGGATGTTGTGAAGGCAGGTAGAATTCTATGGTTCAAAAAAAGATTACATAAATTCAAGGATGACAAGTCTGTAAACATACTCTCAAGGGATTAGGTAGGAATGTTCTCACATGTGCAGTTGAGAATACAGGAAATACCCTGGAGGAAAGGACTTCATAAACTGTCCAGCTTTGTTTGTCTTTCCTAGGTATTCTATATTTGTCACTGTATGTGGCAAGCAGCACAACATAGTAGAGCAACTTTATGTGCCATGAGCAAAAATATAAGGAAAGGAAAAGAAAAACCAAAATGGCCCAGTGTGGTATGAGAGTTTCTATGCTCCAGACTGGTTGTCCAGTCAATGAACAGCTGGTCATGTTTCTATTCATGATTCTTTTAAATAAATCACATTCTTCTGGCCACCAACCCTGCTCACGACAGTTGTGACAGGTAGTGAGAAATCAGTATATCAGTATTTACCAGAACAGAATATGAGATATCAGTGTATTATGGTGAAGAAAATGCATAGTTTTAATTCAACTTTCAGGATTTAGAGGTTAAATATGTATAAGGTTGGGTTTTTTCCAAGGCACTTTTTACATGAATACAGCATATCCAATTTGTTTACATTTTCAGTATTTATCACTAAAAAAGGTTATTTCTCATTTGTAAAATGTATTTAACTATTGCTTTATTGCTACTTCAAGAAATTTATCTCCATTCTTTTAAAACTGTTAAACTTCTCAGCTTGCCACCAAATTTCATATAAAGGACCATGGTATATTAGCATCAAATTGCACAGAAAATAAATAGTATGCAAGTTCAAATGATGGAGGCTGCAGAACATTACAAATATGCTTGTCCTCTTATAAATAAAACATTACAGTTTAAGAAGAGTAACAGCACAAATGAGAGGTCATGGCGGCCAAGTTTTGGCAACCTAGTGACCAAAAGTTAGTGGTGAATTTAGGTGTTGTACTGTACCAAATACTGAAACAAACAAAACAGTCAGTCTTCATAGGGACCAGAGGGCTGCAACTTCTCTGTAGCTCATAACATCTGCAAAAGTTTGTCACTATGACTATTTGGTCCACAGTTGATCACCAGTTTCCTTTCTATAGAAAGCTTATTTTGCTGAGTTGGAAATGAAGAATGCAGTTCTGCCTAGAGTGCTGGAATCAAGCCTACAAGACTCTGACAAAGATCACCCTCATAAGAGAGAAATAAACTCTCTCATATTGGAGAACCTAAAACATGCTCTGACTGAGTCATTTTCCCTTTTCAAAACAACTTCCAGTAGACTCCATCTCCAAAGAATTAATCAAAGTGTGTTTCAAATTTCAAATGCATTTGAAATCTGCTTAGCCATATAAAAAGCCAGGGTTTTATTGGATGCATTTACATTAAGATGAGAGTTCAGCATTTTCCTAAGGTCTTTGAAATTACAGTATCTCTTTCTGTATACACATCATTCAGACAGAAAATTTTCTTCAGGAAAACTGGTTTAGAATGCTTTTTAATATTTTTTCCTTCTTTTTTTTTTTTTTTGTTTTGAACATAAGTATATTTTAATCTATCAGAATGTCTTTTTTCTCCATCAAAAAGCACTAATAAAATTTCTCATCATGCCAGAGTCTTACCATGCAGAATATTTGTATTATCCTCATCTATCAATATTTTAAAATATTTTTACTGTCAATTGTCTGGCAAAAAATGTATCTCTCTATGCAATGTTTCTGTTCATGTGTTTCTTCAACCTAATATTTTCCTTTGGCTTGTAGGAAAAAAGCTTTTGGAGGAAAATAATAAAAAAGCTGCTAGAAATAACCTTTTTATTTTCTGGCAGAGCAAAACATAACTTACATTAATATTAATATTTTATATTTTATGGTGTTTTTGAGCTACTTAAGTAATTCCTTTGTAAATATATATGTATTATTCCTCTTAACTCTGTCAGTATTTAAAATATCCCAGAACTACTCTTGATTCAGAATTTACACACATAAATAACGTATTAACTGATTAACGTATTTTAATATCACCAGACCCTTGACATCAATTATCTATGCCATAACAAGCTCAAAGACAACTGAAGCTGGCCACACAAAACAGTCAGGGCTCATATTCCAAGTCCCTGATGTTTAGCAATGACATGTTCCTTTTTTCTCATGCTGAAGCAGTTTAGTTCCATGACATCTCATGTTAAAAACAAAAACACAGTCACCTATGGCTTTCTATTTGCAGCTGTGGAACCTTTCTGTGAAGCTGCTGAGGCAGCATGTTTCAGTGACTCTCTTGCAGTATTTCTCTTGTTGCTCCCAGCCTGTTGTGCTCTTGTTGTCATCTCATGGCCTGACTGCTGCAAACCCCTGATTTTGCTGTTTTTGTGGGGTTTCATGGGAGACTATTATCAGGTATGGGAGAATTATCTTACCCACCTCTGCTTAACTCTTGCTTTGTAGCTTTTAGTTTAAATTAGAGGAAACAAAGATGGGGCATAACAAAATAATATTCATGTAAATATTTGACAAATATTGCTCAACCCTTTGTGTGCAAAGATGGTTAAAAACCAACGTGTAACATTTGCTCTTGTTTGCATAGTTCTGCTGGCACCAAGAAGATCAGGAACAAGAGCAATCAAGGGCAGGGAAGAGAGTGAGGACAGTCCTGATGAAAAGTACATAGTACTAGCAGAAAGCATGATGACAAACCCTCATAACTGGTTGCAGTGGAGAAAGCGCTGTCACTCTTCTTTCCAGATGGTCAGAAATCAGGTTTTCCTTTCCTTATTCTGTTCCTCTCTTCCTTATATTTCCCTTCTTTTTTCCTAAAAGCAACTTGGACTTTTGAAGTCTGTATCTTATAAGCTAGAGGACTCACCAGTAAATTTTCCTGTGCTTAAACCTGCCTCAGCATTCTTCATGAGCCCCTATCATTCAGAAACTGCCTTGTAAGTGACTGGCTAATCAATTTTAGAAGTGATGTCAGCAAGCACTATTTATCTTCTTGACACTGGGACACTGGAATAGCCTGTCTTGAAGAAGCAGCCATATTCATTAGATATCCTCATCACAACATAAAGGAAGAGGCCAAGCTAAGAGACATGGCTGCATGCCCGCTAGCAAAAACAATCCAAAAAGGTGATAGGGAGGAAAAATTTCTAAATATGTTCCATATGTTATCAGATATTCAGAAATATATGGAAAACATGAAATTAATTTTTCTAAAGCTAGTGTGATCCTTGTTCACTGAGAAAATTTTATAATGTACTACTGCATTATGTTGTAACACCATTGAAAATGCTTTAAACTGCACAGCTGCCACTAACTGCAAAAGAACATAAGAATGAAGTCAAAGGATAGAAATAGAAATATAAATTCAGACAAACCCAGAAAGAGCAGGGATAAATTCAGTCACTGAATGTGAGCAAGTAGAGGGTAAAAAGGAAGAAGATTCTCAGCTATAAAGATCAGAAAAGATAAAACACCCATGGAAATTATCACAACTCTATTTTATATAGATTCAGAGTCTGAATTTATTTTTAAAAAAGAATCAGGGAGAGAAGTAAGAATAAAGGCAAATGAAAGAGGAGGAGGAGGAGCTGTTCCACATGAAGAGAGGATGTGTTATGAAAACCTTCAGAGTCAGGCAGAAGCGAAGGGGAAGGAACGAGAGCTTTTGGAGAGAGATGAAAGACAGAAACAGCTAAAGATTAACACACAAGTTCTTTCCTGGAACTGGGTTTTAAATGTTTATTTTGCAACTGTATTTCTGAACTACTGATCAAGACCCTGCCCTTTAATTTGATTCACATTAAACTGTGTGAGGTGTTTGTTTTTTTTTTTTTTTTTTAATTTGCTCAGAAATATAAGGAAGCTGAAAAATAATAAACACTCATCTACAGAAGGTTCAGGAAAGTAACAACAGGGGCCTAACAGTCTGAATGGCAACAAATTTGGATTTCTTGACTTAGAAAGACTGTTTCTTATTTCATATTTCTTTACTGTACACGTTTACTGTACACATTACTGCTAATAACATTGAATGTCAATATTCAGGAGGGTTATGCAACCAACATGTGTAAGTAACATTCAAATAGAAATCCAGTTCTGAAGACAACATAGAAGAGCAGACATGGAAATGTAGTATTAACATAAATTAGGTCCCAGTTTAAGAGTGGGAAATTAGGGAATTTCATTCCAGTGTCTTACTGATGAAGCCGTGTATCTCAAATGGCCAGCGCAACATGAAGTACTCATAATGGTGATGAAGCAATGGGAAGGCAAGGGCATGGAAGTCTGTACTGCCTGTGGAGATGTAGATAACACAGTTATCTATCGAATCAAGATGTGCAGCTTGGTTTCTGTTAGACAGCACATGAGAAATCAGTTTCCTGGAGTAAATTTCCAGGAAATGACCACTATGTTATCAGATAATTCTCCTCAACTAAACTGGATTCCCTTCAGCAAGGAGAATCCTTCTGCTTTGGGAAAAAAAAAAGCCAGCATCAAGCTTCTACAATACATTCAGCAAGATCACATATAACATAGTGATCTTTCATCGTCTTTGGATGGTCTTTGCATTTCTAATGCAGCTGATAAAAATTATAGCAATTTATGTAATTTTGGGTTTTTAATCTGTTGTCCATAACTTCCTCAAAGTGAGTCAGGGAATACTAAACTTTTACTTTTGTTTCATCTATACTCATCTATGTGTTGTCTCTCCCAGTTCAATTTGGTATTTTTTTGAAAGAAAAATTTTAAAAAATTAAAGTCTTGTCTGATGCTGAACACCACTGGTTCAGATTAAATAGCTAATACTGGTTATTGTCTAAAATTGAAAAATTAAAACATTGCAGCCATGATGTATTTATAAAGGTTGAAATTAAATTTTTTTACCTCACCATGAAACTGAAATGCCACATTAGTGGAAGAAATCTCGATGTGTACTGGCCTACATCTATCTGTTCACACAGTCAGCTGCGAGAATATTTTCAAAAACTAGCATTGTGTCAGTAGAGAGTAGAATGCTTTCATGACTCTGGCAAAGATCACTGCAGGGACCACTTTGGTACACCAAGCTGGAGAGAGGCTGCTGTGATAAAGTATCATAGCTGGAATTAAAGAGGACCATCACAGAAAAAAGTTAATATGAATATGACATGAAATTATTTAAGGAGAGAGAAAAGAACAGAAGGAGTGCACACAGAGCTATCATATCAAGGACTTAATTATCTAACTATTCAGAAACTTTCTCTCCAAAGTGCTGTGCCCTACAGCAAAAGGAATTATAAAAGGATATGAGATAAGGGATAGAAATGAGATTGCCATTGTCTGAAACTTAAAATATTTCCATTAAACAAAGTCAAAGAAGACCTTAGAGCCCAAGATAGAGGAAAAGTTGCTAAATATTACAGGAGAACTTGAAAAATAAAATTATCAAAATATTTTGTCCCTCTCAGCATAAAGGCTGGAATAAGGAAACATGACATTAGGGCATCGTATGAGAGAAATTAGTAAAGATTCAACATTATAAAAAGTAGAAATATGCAAATCTGCATCAGCAGTAAGCCCCGTGATCTGGAGTATGTGATCCACAGCTTTACTCAGATGAAATGCCACAGGTTATCTCTGTCCTGCAAATGGACAATAAGAGCCCTGAATAAAATCATACATTTTTTCTTCATTTGAAACTTTGATTTTCTCTGATTCTTTAATGTCTTGCAATTCTATTAAACACCTACAAGACAAAATGAATTCAGATTTTTTTAAATAATTCAACAGTAAGCCTGCTCCCTCCTCATTCTGCAAAACCTAAATGGCATTTCAACATAACATTCCTCATTTCCCAGTCAGCTGTTTCTGCCCAGAGACAGACCCCACACTCTTAGAGGATCTGGCTGCTGGAACTCAGGCACCAGCTGGGAGGCTCCCCGAGGCCATGGGGCAGCCATGGGGCAGCTCTTGCCTTGGCCCCACCTGATCTACAGTCCCTGCTGCCCTGCAGAAGAGTGCATGCCACAGGCGCTGCTAGAGCCAGATGCAGGACATCCTGCTGGGTCCTGGCCATTCTCAGAGAGGTCTCAGACCTGTCTCATCACCATGGACTGGCCAAGTGATCCAAACTGTCAGTTGACCCTGGTGGCCATCCTCAGGCTTTCCTATTTCCTCTAAAACCTCAGTTGCTTTTTTAAAACCTGTTTAATTATTTAACTTTGATTGTTCTCAAAATATTCCTGAAATCTGACTTCTGCAGCACCTTTCCTGTACCCCAACTGAGAAAAAAATTGCAGTCCTATGTCTGCTAAATCTAAATGTACATTCCTGTACTGATATTCCCTCTCTTCTCACTTTTAAGTTTATAAGCTAATAATACTTAATGGATCTAACAAAATGCTTGCAAACCTATAAGAAAGGAATGCTATTTCAGAATCCAGACTGGACTTTGAACATATACTACTTGGTCAGGTGAGCTATTAGTGCAAGATGAATTGACTGTGGAGAAGGCTCACTTCTTTTCTCTTGACTACATGAAAATCAGTGCGACAATCTTACACACAAATATCTAGAGTTGGTCAAGTGAAATTTTCTTTCTTTCTCTCTCTTTCCTTTTCTTTCCTTTTTATTTTCCTTTTCTTTTCTATCCAGTGATGTTGGTTTCAGCATAAATCTTAAAAATATTTTTAAAGTATTTACCCTTTTTTTAAACCCAAGTAATTTTTCACACCTGTCATGATAAACTACCAAGTATCTCCTTTTGCTCTCTAGGCTCTGCTGCCTACCAATAAAATGGTCAGAGGACACTGACAGTGAGGCATCTCTTCACATAACCAGCACCCTTTTTTAAAAACTGCCGAAAGAAATCAGATATAGAAGTTTACAACTAAACTTAATGCTAGTCATGCTTGCAACACATTGTATAATTGTGAGGCTTAGACAAATACTGCTGCAGCATCCTGTCTATGCATTAGCAGAAAAACTCATATGCATAACTTCTGTGCATGGCTGCACACATTTTAAGTGCATGTGAGGAAGGATAACAGATTTCCAGAAGAGCGATAAAACTTTCACAAAGTCAACAGTGCTATTCAGAATTGTGGGCAGCACACATAAATTATAATTTTGATCATAATTTGAAAATATCCCACAGGTAAAAAAGCATATGTTGTTGCAGAGCCCAGTTTCTTCCATCTTTTTCTTTTCTTCCCCCTCTGTTTTCCATGAGAAAAGGGGAGTGGAATGAATGGAAACATTCTTCTAGCTATGACTGAAGGGCTTTGTAAAAGTTCCATTTTATTATTTAATTTCTTGATGAAGTAAATACAGATTCAATACAAAAATAAGTGATGTTGAAACACAAAGAGAAGACCAAATGGTGGTGAAACATTTATGTCAATTATAACCTCTAAAATTAATGTGAGGTTATGAAGTAAAACGTGTAAATAATCTCTTCCTTTTGAATCTTGTGTATGAATCACAAAGGAAAAAGGAGCCACTTTGAATTATCATATAGCACATTAAGACAACCCAGATGTAAAATGCCTCACTTCTCCCTTTTCTTTTTGCAGCAAAGCTACATGTAGAATAAAAACCTTCTGCATACAGTGAAACAAAATCTGAATAGAAGACTGTATTTTAGACAGGAAAAAAATTATGAAAAAATACTGGGCAGGTTAACTGGAGCTGGGTCACACACAACTAAAATACTTTATGTTCTTTTGTTATATCATGATAATATTACAGGAAGAATATGAAGGTACAACTTGTATTGAAATACAAATGTGTACTAACTAAAAGTTTCCTGTTTCAAATGGCGATCAGTAGAAGTTACCTATTGGGGGAGAAATTAAGATTTACGATTAAACACATGAAGCTAACAAGTCTTAAATACCTTTTCCTGCTGGGGAGAAAGTGCTATTAAAAAGTAGAATATGGCCCTGATTGTCCTCCTGTATTTGGCACTGGTGAGGCCACACCTTGAGTGCTGTGGCTGGTTCTGGGCCCCTCAGTTCAGGGAGGATATTGAGATGCTGTAATGGGTCCAGAGAAGGGTAAAAAACCTGGTGAAGGGTTGGGAGCACAACTCCTGTGAGGAGTGGCTGAGAGAGCTGGGGTTCTTTAGCCTGGAGGAGATTTGGGGGTGACCCTATCACTCTCTACAGCTGCCTGAAAGGAGGTTGTAACCATGGTGGCCTTTTCTCACAGATAACAAGTGATAGGACAAGAGGAAATAACTCCAACCTGCTTCAGGGAAGGTTTAAGCTGGACATTAGAAAAAATTTCTTAATGGAAAGAGTGATTAGATATCAGAATGAGCTGCCAAGGGAGGGGGTGGAGTCACCACCCTGAAGGGGTTTAACATGATCATTATGTAACAAAAAAATGTAAGGTCTTTCTGCTGTGTGTAACCCAGATCCAGTTAACATTTCCAATATTTTTTCCCAGCAATATTTTTTCCTGTCTGGAATACAGAGTGCTCACCATCCCTGGCTGTGGATAGCACTTAGTGCTGTGGTCTAGTTGACATGGTGGTGTTTGGTCGTAGATTGGACTTTATGATGTCAGAGGTCTTTCCCAGTATAATTGATTCTGTAATCTTCTCTGCTTTGACAGTATCAAGAACCTAATTCTAGATATCAGCTGACCTCATGAATACTATTAACTGATAGTTTAATTCAATCATATTTTGACAAGACTAACAAAACATACTTAACATACGTTTTCAACATACTTACAAGAGATTATTATCAAAAGGTATTTCTCCACAGGATAATTGCAATAATTTTGTCTTTTTAAATAAAAAAATCTGGGTTTTTTGATTGCTTCTTCAGTTTTATTTTCTTCCCTGATTAATTTTTGATTTTCTTCTAATTGATTTTATTTTTTTATTTCACCAGTAACTGCCACTGAAATTTTCTAAGCACCTAAAAAAGAAGAAAACAGTTATTAAATGTACACTTATTCTTCAAATGGCTGTTTAATGTTGTAGATCCATTTAACTTTATTGTAAACTGTCTAGGCTTGCTAATGATTACATGCAGTGAGTGCCATGAAAGCCTCAGTCTATTTATGAATCCATCTGGCAATCAGAACATTCAGATATGCAAGAAAAAAACAGTAAGCAAATATCTCTCAAAAATTATTTCCTTTCTTCCTTCTCCTACAATCTCTTTTTTTTTTCCTTCCTAGAGAAATGACACTGCAATATGTGTATGGAGACAGTATATCTCCATACTCATACTGCAGACAACAGGCATTTGACATCTTCACATCTTAAAGTCTAATTAGCTTTGGATTATAACAATCCCTGCATAATAGATAAAATATTCTAAAAATGCAAACTAAAACACATTAATTACAATGGCTGTAATGAATGAAGACAAATGATAAGAAAAAGAGAAACAGGACCTCATTGACAACAAGCTAGTTCCTTGGGAATATTAGTGATTCGAGAAGAAAGAAAATAATGCACTCACATTCTTATCCACTGAGCACAATTATGCATTCTATTTTCTTTGCCAGAAGACTGCATATAACTGACTGTACAAGATTCCTCTGAAGACTAGCACAACAAAGCACAGACAAATAGAGCATTTTAGCAAAGTCCATCCTGTCAACCTCAGTGTAAGCTGAGAAAAAAAACCAAAACAAAACAAGCACAAGGAAAAATTTATCATCATTCTTACTAATGGGAAAGTAAATAAGAATGTATCCTTTACAAGTATAGAGAAGACCATGCAGTGTAAATTGTTTAAGGTTTAGAGGAAAAATAGAAGTTTGAATAATCCCACCCTTAGCACATTTTTATTCAGACTGGGTAGAAAATCACCACCACTACACAAAGAAAGTTTTTGCAGTAGATCAATGGCTTATGCTCAATTTTTATCTGTTTCAGGAGAAAAACCCCTGCTTTGTGGAACTAAGAGAGCAATGGATTTAGGCTCTATAAGGCAGTGATTAAAATGTACATCAGTGAGTGTGGGAGAGCATATTCAACTCTTTCAAATGGTGCTAGGCTTCAATGCAGATTTAATACAGTTCAAATAAAAATTCTCAATTTCTGTCTTTCGCATTGTTTTTTAGGTTTTCAAATTTTGCCTGTAAAAAGACTGTACCGAGATACATTCTTGGAAGAGGAGGTTGGAAAAAGTCTCTGTTCTTTGGCTTAATTCCATGTCTCAGAACTCTCCTTCAGCTAGAAATCCTGTACTCAGATGTGGCTGCTGAATGTTCTGTTACCACACTGGCACATAAATATTTGGCAGCAGCACACAATGAAGGAAATTAGCAGCAATCCATTTTTATATCAGATGGCAGAATGTGCCAATCACATGGTCCTAAAAATTATATAATTCCCCCATTACTACTGCATCAGACATTTCAGAGAAGAACTGACACTCTGAAGTTTAATCTTTAAAAATCTCCTTAAAGTTAAGAGTAGTTTTCCACTGTTCACTTGCAGTAAAGGAATGTATATAAACTGTACACATTAGATCACTTTAGAGAAAGAAAATATAGGCTGAATACTCTAGCAAAATCTTTAAAAGGAGGAGAAAATCTTGTTAACTGTACAATGGAGGGAATTATTAATCAAAAAAGGGGGAAATCAGTTTAAAAATGGAATTTAACCACAAAAAATGGCTAATATGTTGTTTATGTAATAAGATAGCACAAACTCTATGTTTTTGCAAAGGAGTAGAAATGAAAATGTATATAACAAATTAATATCCAGTTTTTTGGTTTTTTTTTTCTTTTTTTCTGAAACATTAAATCTGGACTAATAATAATTATACTGTTAAGATTTCAATTATACTAACATTAATTTCTTGATTTTACACCTCTACCTATAGAGCTTTTTATACATAATCTTTACTATACATGCCTATTTAGATACTTCTGTCTGTCCATATGCTATGCTTTCTTTTTGCCCATAAACAAGATTTTGACCATAAAAATACACAAGTTCATTTGCAATTAGATATTGCTGAAGTATAATTAAAAACTTGTGCCAGCTGGAGACAGCAGTTGCTTTGATTTTTAATAGTGTCTGGTAGCAAAGAACTTTATTATTTGCTCCAGTTTTGTAATCTGTTTAGTCCATACTTGGTTTATAGCCAAGTAACTATGATGTGGATATTGAGGAATACTTTTAATTATTTTTCTTGCTGTAATATTGAAGAATTGTGAGCATGGGCTTGGGATCCATCAAATACATACATTGCAAAGACATATCAAAATTATTCATTCCCAAGAGAATTCACAAAACAAGTCAGGAGATGGATTCAGGGAAGCAGGAAACCAAAAGAATACCAGGCTAACAATGGCAGTACTGGTCAGTAAGACAGAAAATATCTAGATGGGGATGCTTAACAGAATATGTAACTGATACATTAGGAGAGTGATATTTGGTGCAGTGTGCTGGATAGCTGCCTTAGAAACACAATCTATTTTTTAGTGTTAGCAGAAGAAGTTCCTTGATTCCAAATACAAACTGTCTGAGAGCCTAGATGCTTCTCTGTGCAAGATTACCTACCAAAACTCCCTGTTAGTAAGGTCACAAAAAAAGGTAAAATTTAGAGCAAATTGTAGCAAAGAAAGATCCAATTTGAAAATGACACCCGCTTATTGAGCGCACTATTAGATAGCTCAGTGCTTTTTTCACCCTAAGAGAAAGAATGGAGAAATTATTTCTAAACATATTGGGCTTTGATTACATCTGAGTGTTTGCATTCTTTTCCTTTACACTTTTTCTAATACATAGATTTATCACAGAGTGACAAAATCTTTTTTGTTGCAGCATGAAAGGAGTGAGATGCTGTCAAATGTCAAAATGTCAAAGAACATTTGAATGTTTTTAGAATGTTACCAAGTCCTTGTTTTGTTTGCAATGTTTAAGTGCATCTGATACATCTTGCAATTAAATGGCTGAAAATCATAAATATCTTGACTTTTGCTCCTTTCATAAAGAGGAATGTGGACATAAAGAATTAGAGAGCAAATATTCTCTCAACAATTTCTCTGTCAAGCAAAATCCCAAAGTGTACATAAGCACTTTAAACTTCTTAGAACCTATAATCTGATAATTTAGAGTAGCTTAAGTGTTATGGATTTTTTAAATTCTAAAGTGGAAGGTATAAAATGTCAGAGAAGGTCCTTCTTGGTTCATATATCTGTAAAAGTTAAGATTCTGTAAAAGATTCACAATTCAGACAATGGTACAATAGATTCATATGAAATCTAGAAAATCTCTATCTAGAAATTCTATTTCCCTAGCCAAAAGAGTATCTAACACAGTACTGATGTTTCTGGTGTCAAATATCCTATCTATTCCCTCTTCAGGATAACACCTGAATAAAAACATCCAGTTAGAGGTTCAGGATTCTAGTTTATATTAAGGTTTGTTCTAAATACTGTAGGAGGTAATTTCTTTCCTTTTAAAAATATTGAACATCTCTCACAGTACTTACATAACATCAAAGATAACAAACATTTTAACAATCCAGTGCATTTTTTGAAAAACAGACTCTTATAGGAGATGGATATGCACTGGAGAATTCATTTCTGGAAAAAACAAGAGTGGAACACTGTCCCATTGGAAAAAGGTGAATTTTGATGTCATTTTTCTGCTTTCAGACAAGTGCATACAACTCCAGAACTGATCCATTCATTCAGATGCAAAATATTAAATTCTATAAAATATATATAGGAGATATAAATATGCTATTTTAAGAGGCTAGAAAAGAAGAATGAAAGATGGGAGAGCACAGGACAGAGGACACTACTGCATGCTTCCTGAGCACAATACCAGGAACACGTAAGCCTTAAACTGACAAAATTCTTCCTAAAAATGGTTTCCACATTTTCCTTCATATGTTTTTCTTTTTTTTTTTTCCCTAACTTTGTACTTCTGGAAAGTATAGATGTACTTAGCATTGAAAAATGGTTGAAGAGTAAAGATTTGTTAATTTTAAAGTGTAAGCTCTATCTTTTGGTTTAGTTTGTTTTGTCTTCTTTCTGTTGATTATCCAGGAAAAAAATCTAGTCTGTGTACTTAAAATTGCTGTCATTAAAACTATTTCTCAGCTCCTCCCACAGTACTTTACAATGGAAAGACAATTCAGTGAATGGTGGAAATGAAGCAATTTTTTTGCAAAAGCTTTAGAGCTCATCGACCAAATAGTCTCTATCACAAACATTTCCAAACATCTATTGAGACATGAGGGACAAAACCAAACAGAAAGAAAGGCGAAGAGAGCTGAAAGAATAAAACTACTACAAAGAGAATTACAGAAATCCATAGAACTTCATTTGTTTTAGTGTTCTAAAAGTACATTCAAGACACTTGAAAGTGAGATAAAAAAGGATTTGTAGAGGAAAATTTACAGAATTAAAATAACTTAATAATTGGAAATTTCTTCTCTGGAGATAAGAATTAAACCTGAAATATTTAATCAGAAATAGAAAACAGAAAATGCAAAAGAAAGCGGAGCTTCTGAAAGTCAATAAGAGAACAGATAAACCAATAACTTGGTGGGCAGAATGTGATAAATATGACGGAGAAAAAAGGAAAAGATAAAAAAGACAGCAGTGTGCCTGCAGGTAGATCAAGAACTAATACATTTTTCTTTTAGTGAAAGAATTAGTTACTATTCCATTAAAATTCCTAAAGTATATGAACTTAAATCACACTCACAAGAACTTCATGAACCCATGAAAGGTGGGCCAGGATTCCACAGACAACACTCTGTAACAAATTATTTCTTTAATCCTAGATTTGTCTGACAGATCTGCATCTATTGATGCAGATCAACTTTACTCTCATCCAACAAAAACTAGCTACATTTCACCTTAAAACCCTTACTTGTAGAGAAACCAGTAACAAAAAATATCTAGGGCTATTCCTGAATTTTTCATCATTGAGAGAAACAAGTGTACAGACATTTACCAAGCTTCTATTGACCAAGCAGGTCACTATTAAAACTCAATGTATTCAACTAGTCCTAAGCAATATTAAAAGGCCTCTTATAGTACCAAGTGGGCAAGTCAAGAGGAAGTAGGGAAAAAAAACTGACAATAAAAGGTGGTTTTGTTGCTTTATTTATTTATTTTCATAGAATTCATCACTATTCAATGCAACTTAGATAAGCACTGCCAGCTGGATGCTAATTACATTCAGCTGAACCTAATTATTCAAAACTCTTTAATAAGCAAGGACACAATTGCTGTTAAGTACAGACAAGTGGATTGAGCTGAAAAGTGGATAAGAGAATTTAAATCTGTATAGGTGTTAAACTACAGGTGTGATGCTTTGTTGCTATTCTTTCTCCTTCTGTTTGTGCTGTTAAAACCATGTTTTGCTCATTAATTTCACAAACAAAAAAAAAAAAAATAGTAATAAGATTTCCTTTACAGACTCGGATTTAGCTAGTAATTAAACCTGTGATGTGAAATAAGGATATTAAAAGCAGCCTCCTACAGCAGTTCTGGGCCACCCTCCAGCCGAGGTGCTGGGGCACAGCCTGGGGATTAAGGGTCTTTTCCCAAGTTCAGGGATGTGTCTGTCACTTTTCTGTGGACAGGTTCAACCAGAAGTGAAGCTGAGGATGTATTCCAGAGATGTAGAAACACATGGACACAGAGTGGGTAAGGTGGGAAGTGACCACAGTATCATCATCTGCTCTAACCTCCCTGCTCAGTGGGGGAATGAGGGAGTAAATTTGAGCCTAGAAAAAAGAGGGTGAGTAGAAGAAAAGATTATTTAAATGTTTTTATTTGTTTCTCACTAGTGAAATCTATTTTAGCTGGCAATAAACTAATTTTCCCAAGCTCAGTTTGCATTACCTTTGAAGGTATTTGATAATTAAACTCTGCCCTTTCCTTTAGCCATGAGCTTTTTCCATAGTATTTTCTGCCTCTATCTTATTGAGGAAAAGGAGTGAGGGAATGGGTGGGTGTACATATGGCAGCCATACAAGGTAACCCACCACAGTCATTGGGACACTCTGGGCCTGGAACAGAGTATAAAGCCCTGCACACCTGGCATGTCCTCTTAGCTGAGATTTGTGCAGGAAGCTCAATTAGGGAGCTCACTTCAGTCCTTTCAACTTGGATAACTCCATAATTCTATGGTAATCCAGATTCTTTTTGTTCCAAACAAACATCTAGTCAGGAAACTTAAGAATAAAAGCAGAACTTACCAAGAGTTACAGGAATGTTCTGAAATTATTCAGTCATCTATAAAATTTGACTGGTGATAAAATTTTTTAAGAGAAACGTTTACAACTTTGACTTTAGGTAAAATCTGAGCTACAAGTTGTTGATATAATACTCTAAAATGGTTTTGAAAATAGATTTGTAGTAGGACCTTGTGACTGGAGTGGCTCATCATGTCAGCCTAGCAATTTTATGAATAGGATAGGTATAATCTGAAAAGAACACAAAGAGAATTACACACCCAAGTGTGACACAAGCCACAGAAAATCTGCACACCCTCTTACAAAAGGAAGTTCTTTAATGTCACTGGAAATTTGCCAGTACATTTGTAGTTAAAGACTGACAGTTTCTAAAGTCCTTTTGTGAAAGATAGTTGCTTTAACAAGGAGAAAGAAACTTTAAAAACATCACAACAAGCCCAAGATTTTTCTTGCCCAGTATATGAGAAAAATGCTTCTTGATTACAGATCTGATGATCTAGGAAGATTTTTTGAGTTAGTCCTCTACACAAGCACAGCCTCTCACAATTTTTAAACAGTCACATATGACTGTTTTCAGTGACCCTTCCCAACTAGTGTGTGATAGCTCTGCTGTATCACGTTTTCAAGCCTTCCTCCCATCAACTGTGCAGTGTGCTTTGTTCTGCTTCATCTCTAACATATTAATGTTCCTACATTCCTTGATGCCAAGCAGTATAAGGCTGCATTTTTAGAATCATGTAAGAAAAGCATTGCTCTTCAAGAATTTGGTTTCAGGATAGAGGTATGTTTGAAGTAATATTACAAGATCCAAGCAACGTAATCTGATGGCTGATAGTATTCAGGCCCCATAATGCTTTTTCATGTCTGGAAACCAGAGCTCACTCAAAATTGGAATGCTGATTTCAGAGTTCAGCAAAAAAGGATATGCAAATTCTGGTAATAACAGTTGCAGTAGAGAATTGACACATTCTCCTCGCCTGTTAAAATCTTTTGGAATAGAAGGGGAGGCAAAATCAATGCAGGCTGCATAAAGAACAGAAGGTTTATCTGGAAATGAAAAAGTAAAATATTAGCAGCAGTAGTCTAAATATGAGATATTTATTATTATAAAGTATTAGCAGCAGTAGTCTAAATATGAGATATTATTAAAAAAGCATAAAAGATAAAAAGGTAATTGTAGTATTAGTTCAGTTATATGATTTTACAGGTTTAAAATATTTTATGGAGACTCTTAATTAAAAGTAGAGTTAAGCCTGCACTGAGACTTGTCTGAGTTGCCAGCAATGCAAGGAGCTGGCTTCAGCAGCAGCCAGATTTGTTTGGACCACATAGCCTTTTTACAGAGCTAAAGAAAGTGAGGAGCAACTTGACTTGAGGAAGCAGAGCCAGGCCTATGAAAAGCAGCCTTAATTACATTTCAAATATTTAACTTCATTACCATAAGCTCTGAATATGTTCAGTAATGCTAACACTCAGCCAGAGGCTGAGTACTTGAGGAAGGGCAGAGGAGCTGCTTTGCTGTTACCTTGAAGATCTGTCTTCATCATAGCAGACAAGAGCAGTATGTGGTCCATCATATTCTCTCCTTGGATAGATTATGAACGTCCATACTATTTTCCTCCTATGAAAAATTAAGAAATTAGGGTGCATAAACATAAGGTGATAAGGTGTGGAATATTTCTGTCAGATATATTCATCAGGAGTATCTAAACAGAACTGATCAAAGTACTATTTAGAACACAGAATGGGAGGGAAAATAAATATAGTCTCCTTTGCAAGAATTTTTACACTCATACTATTGCAGTCTTATAAAATAAAACAGATTTTTCTTACCCTCCCTCCCTTCTTAACATTAAAAAAAAGTTAAAATTTCCTTTCTTCATTCACAAGTATCCTTGAGAATATGCAAAACAAAATGCATGGTACTTTCTATCTGACAGTCATTCTGTTATCAATCAGCTGTTTTCAGTGTTGTTCAGTGTAGCAGGTAATAACTGTCCATATATCTGGAGTCAGTAAATAGAGGAATGAAATATGAAACTGCCTATAAATATGTAAATTTTCTCAAAAATTAAAAAAACATTTGGCACCAACAATTTTTCAGTATAATATTTCTGTTATTGCCCCTGCAGTTTAAAAGTACTAGTATTCATCAAGGATGTTAAATAGTAATAATATTTTGTTAAATCTGTAAAATTGCTTGTTGCTGAAGTTAGGCATTTGAAATTTTACATACAGAAAACAAATGGTAGAATATTTAAAGCTTTCCAGAGTCTCCAAAACAAAAAATATATGTCTTAAAAATTAAGTGGGAAATTTCATAATAAAATAAAATCCAGAAGATTTTTGAACAGTGGTAAGTAGACAGCATAATGCTGATTCTCTGTGTATCTCACCATGACATTGTCTTTCGGTCACTGAAGGTAATCCTTCCAGCTCCCATGGTTTTGTCCTTGTATTTTTGGATTTACTGTGGAGGGATTGCCTGCATGACTGACAAAAAACCACAGTGTTTTTTGTCAGAGATATCTAATTGTCAACTATTTTTCATATTAATCATTTTAACATAAATCTATGCTAAAAGGTTGATGATTTATACTTTGGACTCCAGGTAGCAAAAGAGAATCTCTCTTAGTTTACTGAAGTTTTGTGATAGTTCACTGAGAGGTTCACACTAGAAAGTGAAATTCAATAAACAATCATGGCACTTCTTTCTCCCAAGTATTCCTCCACACTACCACACTAGGCTACTCTTTGTGCAATAGGCAAAGATGTTTTTACGAATATTTCCGATCTGTGTTTCAGAAAATAAAGGATTTGGCTTTTTTTTTTTCACCTTCAGATCTAGAGAAAGTTTCCATGCAGGAAGGAAGGAAGGAAGATACATGCTGGTGAGCCGTTTCCTGTTCATTTTCCATTCTATTTTTAGAGAAGCCCTTAATACTGGCCATCTCAAAGGAAACAACTGAAAAGATAGGAAAACCAACAACATGGCAATAAGAAGGTAAAATTTCTGTTATCCAGATCTGAATTTTACACTGCCTCTTCTTTACTATTTTCCTTTAAAAATGCTTCTGTCACTCTACTTTCACACCCAGAAACATGGCGACTAAGTCAGCATCATAGCTGAGTGATTGCATGGAAACAAAGATTTTAATAATGGATCAACAAGTTAACTACTTCTTAACTATTAGCATTAGAATACTAATTCTTCATCTCCACTAGATTTGTTAAAAAAAAAAAGAGCTTTACAAAACCACTAGCTTGAAAGTATATTATTTTAAACAGATCTTTTATCTGTTAAGCAGTGAAAATAGAGAGAAAAAGCAAAGACAGGAGAGATTCAGGCTAGTTGTTACCATGTTCTACGAAACACTGCATGGGGTGACTCTACAGAAAGCAGGTTCCCCATGGGGTTTGCTAGATCAATTTTTTGGAGCAGACAACCTCTGCCTTCCCGGTTCAACTTTTCCAAGCTGCTCCAAATCTGATTCCTCCTTAAAGCTTCCCTTTTCATCATGTCTTTCCTTTATACATTGCTGACTTCATGAGCCTGGAAATGGCAGTCATTGCATGCAGAGCACAGTGGGTTTCAGAGAAATATGAGCAATGGTGTCCGTATTCTCTGTAGTCTCATTGTATGTCCTTTGCAGTGAAACAAAAGAATCTGGAGTAAAACCAGAGGCTATTTTCCTTTTGAACTATTTTGGTAGACAATATTTTTTCAAAAAGTATTTAGTATTCTGCAGTCATACTAACACCTCTGAAAAACACAACAGTACTTCAAGTAACCTCCAGGCAAAATAAACTTTAGTCAAGGTCACAGCCTTTAATGAGATCCCGGGATATCCTACAAAAGTTATTGGATATATTGAAATGTATGCCTTACCTAAAATCATAAATACTTTACTATAAAGTAGAATCTATTATCTTAAACAGCAAGGAAGGAAATTAATTAGGATCACCTTAAAATTTCCCTGGTGCTGCACTCAAATTTTTAGATTATACCATCTTTTCTATGATATTAAAGATCAAAAAACAAAAACATGCATCTGGGTATACAGATAACCTTTTTTTTTTTATGAAAAGGCAATGCCTGAGGTGAGAAAATAAATCTCTACAGTAAACCCTGAATTTTAACCTTATTATTAGTAGTAGTAGTAAGTATTATTAATATTAGCATTTTAATAAGTATTTGAAAAGAAGGAAATGCTATAAAGCAAAATAATTTTGGTTGGCACATTAAAATCTTTATAATGCATCATGAAATGTAGCAGATTTTCATGGCTTATACTTCATAAATTTTTTTTTGAGTTCTTGAAATGCAGAAGTATTAATTAAAATGAATGTTTGAAATGAAATGTCTGAAAACTGAAATTCCATCTTGACAGTTAAGTGTTTTCTGGAAATGCTATTTATGTTGCCAACACTCCTGTAGTCTCAGGGAAACTCCTAGATTTCATTTCTAGCTGTCAGATAGTAAGAAGACAATACATTTACAATTCTAAGAATTGTTTTTTTGTAAATTAATCTTTCCTGTCTTAACAAAAACCAAAAGTTCTGAATATCAGTCAGTACAAAATAGATGATCAAATGAAAATTCAATTAATGAACATGTAGAACTTACTTATTAATAATGCCAAAAATAATAAGTGGTCACAGCTAAACTCTGAAGAAATTATATTGAATGAAAGCTTCAGTGCTTCATGTCCCAGGCAGCCTTTTTCTACCAGAAAAATATTTTTTTTTCTCCTTTTACTTTGGTTTCATTTTGTGGGATCCTTTGTGTCCAAATTTTCTTGCAGTGGCCAAGGGGTTGGAGTCTGGAGCTGTCTGGGTGTGTCTAGATTGCTCCTTTACACCGTGCACATCACTGCTGGGTGTTGGTGGGGAGAAAAGGCAAACACACTCTGGTTTTTTTTGGTGGTCACATGGAGCTGTGTTGGGATGGTGACCACCTTTTCGTGTGTGAATCACCCTCTCTTTTGTATACTTTTGCCACTAATATTGTTTCTGTTACTGTTTCTTGTCTCATTGCTGTTATCAAATTTTTCTTAACTAAAAACTCTGCTTTTTTCTTGCTCTCACCAGAGGAGGTAGGAGGAGGGAAGCAGCTGAGTGGGATTTAATTTCCAGCTGAGTTTAAACCACACCACTGATATTTGAATTTTTTTCTACTAATTATTAGTAGTAATCCAAATGTGGCTTGTTAAACATATACTATAAAATGTTAAATTCCACTTTTTTGTGAAATGCCCTGAACAGAATATTTTAGCTCATAACTTTAAAACATGCAGGGCTGCCAAAATTTCTGCTACCAGCATATACAGGACGAATTATCATCATTGTCACTTCTTCCTCCAGGGATGCTGAACACGTCCAAAAAATCAAGTTTCCGAGCATTACCATTTTCACTAAGATGTGTCATAAAAATCAACAGAGGAGATGCATCACAGTTGTAACTTCCTTTATTTTATCAAGTTATAAAGTGGTATTTAAAATAATACCCATATTCCTATGTTTTGTAAATTACAGAATTAGAAATGGTCATCATCCTGTTACTTATTGTATATTCTTTCTGGATGGTCTGCCAACTAATTATAAGATTTTTCAGTAGTTTTTCTGGCTGAGAAGGCAATGATAATTTCCTCTTCTGTGATAAAGGTAACTAAAATTGAGAAAAAGGCAAATAAATACTCTTATATGATCCAGGAAAAAGGGAATTCTGTTCATGTCTGCTTCTGCAGGCAATAGATATTGGGTATGTGAGGTTTAAAAGCCCCAGAAGAATGATGCTATTTTATTTTTGTCTCTTCATTTCTTTGAAGTTTTGTTGTATCATACAGGAAGAATAGTGGAAAACATGCAAATGGGAGGTGTGTATTAATTAGAGTGATGTGGGTGGGGGATTTTTAATTTGTATGCAAATTTTAAAAATTATGTTTATTTTAACATTATTATTTAAACCTGTTTTTTAAAAAAAGCAAATTAAAACCACACAATCCAACAAAAAACCCCTTAGGATTTCTTATTTGATCAGAAAAACTTAGAACCAAAGTTCTTCCCGTTCCTGACTCCATTGAAAAGAACTGCCCGGCCTTTTATTTTTAAATTTATTTGCTCTATAGCTAGCTTTAGGAATCTGTCATATAAGGAACCTGTCAAAGAACATACAGAGAAGACTGTGAAAATTGTTATTTGTGTTTATTTCTGTACTATAGTGTTTCCTGATTTGTCTAAAAGACTTCCAAAAAAGAAAATCAAAACAGGAACCTTGGGTACTGTATATTTTTTCTACTGCAATTTTCTCTGTGACCTACCTTTCTGAAAGCTTATTGTTTGTTTCACTTATCAGTTTCCAAACTAGGGGAAGGTCAGATTTCAGATTTCTCTAACATTTAGAGAGTTAAATCACTTCATGAATATTTATTTGTTAAAGGACTCATTTTTTAAGGTCTCAGAGACAAAATTGATTCCTTAGATAAATTCTTTTCTGTATTTGCTTTTGAAAAATGTTTGGAATTCTAAATTATATTACCCATACTTTCTATATTTTTCTTATGTATTTACTTGTAGCAGCATTTATAATGCAGTATGTTTTTTCAAGCTTCACAACTTGGTCCTAGATTAAGTTAACACCTTAATAAAAACCACTACTTTATGCAAATATAAGGCTTTCTTTATTGCTTTTTAGCTTTCTTGCTTTACAAGAAAGTTGATGAAAAAAATGCATAAATTTTCATGACACAGCTGAGGAAGAGACCAAGTTTCAGTAAGTAGACTTGCAAGCTGAATGGATCTTCAACACCTTCTGCACTTCTTCCCAGCATGGCTCCTACAAGAGCTCTCCATTAGCTGCTCTCATTTTCCTCTTTTCTTGCATACAGGTAACTTGCACTGATCAGTTTCTTAGTTGTATTGTCAGACTCAACAGGGTTAATAATTAAGTTTTGAAACATACACACACACACAACAAGAACAACTCCATTACCATCTCTCCTGTTCTCATATTTAGAAGGGAAGGGGACAGGAATGAAAATGCCATAATAATTGCCTTGATGTGTTCACTTAATTCTTTGGCCATAATTTGGATCTTGCAGTCGCTGAAGTTTGCCCTCAAAGTAAAAATTTAAACAGGAAATTGAAATATACAATTGAAAGATATCTTCCTGATGGACATCTTTTTTCTCATTTTTGAGAGCATTTGAAGGATAAGGAAAGTTAGAACGTTGTTGTTTTTGTACTAGAATTTCCTAAGGAATGGCCTACGTAGGAAAGTGCTCATAGGAGTTATGTCCCTGTCTATTCAAAGAATAGGTTTCAGAAATGATCTTTCAGAGTTGTAGATGACTGAAATTTTTGGTGAAGTTCATTCCTTGTTGTTATTAATAAAGTGTTATTTACAACTCCCTGAATAGATGAGTACAAGAGAAAAAAACCTTAAATAGAGATTTTATGCACATGTAAAGTAGTGTATTTCTGTTGTCCTTAATCAGATTTGACTAATTTACTACAGTTGAAGAGTTGCTACATTAACATTAACTGTCAAGTATTAAATTTACAAGTTTAATACAGGTCATACTGCTTCAGAGTTAAATTTTCCTCTTGTACACTGGCATGTTTCCTATGCTCTTTAAGAGAGAAGAATTTTTGTTCTAGTTTCTAATTTTTTCAATTCCAGAGCATATCTTACTATAGATGTATTTTTAGAATGATATTGAGGCTGAGTGGCTAAATTTAATTACATGATCATGTGCTAGGTCACTGTCTTTTTCCTGTAGGATACTGGTATTTTCATAAGTGATTTGCACTAGCAGCTGTGAAGCTGCATACATTTTACAAACTGGCTGTTTTGTAAGTTAAATTCTTCCTATCTGAGAGAAAGACAGAAAGCTGTTAAAGCATAAACATTAATTTGGCAGATATTTTTGTGTCTACAGGGGCAGGATAATATCTTTGCAATTGTTTTATAGATCACCATGGAAGTACTGTCTGTACTTTGGACAGTAGAATGTTGCACAAGAGTTTTTTGATGTAGAAGAAAAGCTAATGGATGTATTTTAAAAATGGACAGACAGAAAAGATAATAACGCTGAATAAGGATGCAGTCTTATGTGCATATTTGAAAACAGAAAGAAAGTCTAGGAACTTTATGTAAATTCACAGATTTAAAGTTTCCTGCCACATTTACATCTTAAGTGAGCCTGGGGACACAACGGTAGCCTTAGCGTTGGAAGAGACCGTGAAATGCTAAACTGATTTTGTACTCTGAGGTTACCAGAGTTCTAAAGTTAACAGCACTTTTTGTAAATTGTTGTTTCTTGCCTGTGGCTTTTAATCATTGAAAATGGTTTGGAAAACAACTGAATTGTAATCTAGTTTTGAAAATTTTAGTAATAGAATTAAATTTAGAATATATGCCCTGTGTTTAAATGACTATACCAATTGAGAAATAATGGCTTACAAACATTTTGCCAATGTAAAAAAAAAAAAATAATCAAAAGCAATTGTGTTGTGTGGGTAAAAACATTGCATAATCTTTACTCAAGTTGTATTATATATTAATGCATAAAAACCAGAGAAAATTAAATTTGTGACACACTACATTCTTACACATCTTCTATTTGAAAACCCTTGTTCAAACTGCATGCTGTGCAGTTCCTCCAATGCCTCTGTACTCTCAGAAGAATGAAGAGGATAAATCAATAGATCAAAAAGGGAACACACTTCTCTCCAGAGAGCAACTAATGATCATTTTCATAGTCTGTACAATTTAACTATGAAATAAAAGCCATGTGTTCCAACTGATGGTTGAATTTTGCTCTACCGTGTCCCAGAGGAAATGATAGCAAAACAAAATGTAGCGGAAGAAGAGAGTCATGTGCATACTTGCATTTCAGGGAAATCTGTAGTTTTCCACATTTTATTAACAACAACAGATAAGTTTCCATTTGTATCTGGTTTTGATCTTTCCCTTTGTTCTGGGTCAGTATTTTATGACTTTACGGATTTTTTGGATAGTGTTATTCAGTGTAATCACCATCCTCCTCATACCACCTGAGTTATTTTCACAGTAATCACTATTTCTTGAATAGTCTTAATTTATGGTTAAATGTCTCATTCTCCTGGTTAGTTGCTATTTTATATCTCCCTACATTACTTGTCTCCCTTTGCCCTCCATCCATCCCCTCCTTTATTGCTGAACTTTGTCTGCAACA
This sequence comes from Agelaius tricolor, assembly GCF_023055355.1. NCBI lineage: Eukaryota > Metazoa > Chordata > Aves > Passeriformes > Icteridae > Agelaius > Agelaius tricolor. The sequence continues at coordinate 52,032,178 of NW_027269263.1, forward strand.
ACCTCAGCTCCACTGAACCACTGAATATCTCCAGAATGGCACCTGCAAGGGAAGGCATAACCAGGACTGAGATCACTCATGGTGCTTGGCTTGTCGGCTGGACCACAGATGCTCAGTGCTCATATTTCCTGATCAAGATCCAATTAAAGCCTTATTATCTGTCATAAATCTTTGTCTCCACACAGCTTTCAATACTGTATTTCAATACGTGACATGCATTAGCATTCAAGCTTTAGCCTGTATTTCATTTTTGTCAATTTATCCAAACATTCCTTTATTAGGAGTTTTTTTAAATTCCAGGAGTTTGTCTTGTTTGCTTGTTTGTTTTTGCTATAGCCAAAGGTTCATAGGCTATAGGTTCTTTGAAAAAATTGTTTTGGAATATAACTCAGTTATTGTTAAGTAACGTTGATAATTGTATTGTAGATTTTGGCAGATTTAAGGCCAATGAAAATTTTATAGAAAAATACTGACTGGAGAGGATTTCAGAAAAGTATCATAAATGAAAATTCTTTGGCTATGAAAACATGATAAATGTTTTGTAAATATTTAAATCCAAAGTGAATCCTTAGAGATATAAAATTTTTGACATTTATTTTCTAGAAATAAATTTTCAAAGTTAGGGTATTCATGCCTTTTCTACAAAATATATTTTTTTAAGTGAGGATATGAATGTCTATTAGTCTTCTGGAGTAGGAACTAGATTCCCTTGGTTAAACCAAAGACAGTGTTTATAGGACTGGCAGATATTTCAGAAGATCACTAGGAGCTCAGAACCTTTCTGGGAAGGCAGCTAGAATGAATCAGCTTCCTCTATGACATCCAGATACGCTTACCCATAGAAAATTGAAATTATTTTATATGTGATACTCTATGGTAATTCCTGCACAGACTGGAGATTCATAAGTTGTAACACATAGAATGAATGCACATCATCAGGTATTTTCTTAGTAAACCTGGAAAAAACATGGAGCTATTGTTTGCTGGTCAACAAACTGTAATATTCTTCCCCATCTAACAATTCTTGTAACTGCAGGAAAGGCTTCAATTATTCTTTTGTGTTTTGTAATTTCCCTTGTCTATAATTTCATGTTATTTACCTCAAAAAAGAAAGGGATAACACAATATAAGTCAAAGCCATCTCTATAAGTGTATTAAATTGTAGAAGTCACCTCTTAGGAAGAAAGTGTTCCTAGAAAAGTAAAAATTGCAATTTACAATTGAAAAATAAAAAGACCAGCATGAATGGAATAAATGAGAAATAAATATCCACAATGAACCTGAATTTTTAGTATTACTAAATGTACCCAGGTATCTGTCTCCAGTGGAGTGGGAGCTTCAAACAAAGTTTGTAAGAGAAGCCCTGATGTTGAGCCACAAGGTGCAGAGAGGACCCCTTTACTTTCTAAACTCCTTCTGAGAGAGGACCCTGAGTGTGACCCTAGACTTTGTCAAAGATTTAAATAACATTATCTGACAAGATTAAAGATGGTAAATAGATGTATTTTTATAAAATTAATTATTATGACAAATGATTAGATAAATTATCTTAATCAGAATTTTTTACTACACAGTATAAAAGCTAAAACAACTTCTAGGGTATAGTATAGGATAGTGCCCTGTATCAAAGCAATTATTAACAAAAAGAAACAATTGTTAAGTAGAGATTGATATAACTCACTGCATGTTTGCTTGTGTGCAGATCTCATTCTATTAACCCCAAGGAGTATATCTGCAGGGGGTGGGAGGGGGAGGGCATCCTCTACCCAGGAGAGGAATCTTCATCCACTTCAAAGAAGAAGATGTCAGAAGAACCCAGCTGTATATAAATGGACTCTTGTAGTATAAAAGTATGACTGCTAGTTATACGTATCCAGGCAAATTTAGCAGCTTACCTGCCAGGTCTTTGCCTCCCTATCAGAATGTTAGTTCAGGGTTACTTGCCAGAGTGGATTTTGCATAATTCAACACCAAAACCAGCATATGGTGCCCCCCTCAATCCACCAATAATAACTTTGCAAATAGGACATTGTGTGAATTGCTTGACCACATTCCAGGACAGAGCATCCAATGCAGAGCACCCTGACACAGCATCTTAAATATTTCAGAAGAAAATATAATGATATAGAGGCATTATTTCATACAAAAAGAGCTTTGATGTTCAAGAGCTCAAGTATACAGCATACATTATTTAGGCTTCTTGATCATGGAGCAGAATTGTAAATCTCTATTAGCAGTGTTGCTTCTAAAAGCCCTTTATTAGTATCAGACATCCCAAAGAATATCCCAAATAGTCTTCTGAGAAAGACATGACTGCAGGAGCAATTCTTCCTTAGCACCTTGAATGTGAAGTAGTGGCACGCCCAGAATAATCCTTCACCTCTTATAAACATTGCTCAGGGAACTTTGTCTGAAAGCCTGAGCACTCTCCAATGGTTGGTTCCACAAGTCTGATAAAAAGCTGTGGGCACTCTAGGCAAAGGCCCTTGTTCCAAGACTGTCATCACAGGTAAATGTACTATTAAAGAGTCATTTTCCATGGTAAAAAAAAGGTGAAGCAATGACTCAACAAATGTTCCCTGTCTGTAATATCTTTACCTCTACAATATATGTAGAGAGCACTGCATGAAAGAATTGTTAGGCCTTAACAAATCATTGAGAAGAAAAATGTGAAGTATAACTCTCTATAAACTTGTGGTTCTTCTGACATGATGAGAAACTTTGATATATATGTCTGCCTACATATTCTCCCTATCCCTTACTACTTGATTTCCATACAAGGGAAATGAGACTGATTTTTTCTGAGTGCAATTCACCTGATTGACATCTAAAATTCTGGGGATTTTTCTTTGTTAAAAATTTAATTCTGAGCCTGGCTTAAAAAGTAAACATGCAAACAAAATTTTAAAAATGTACTTAGGAAAGACTGTTAATGTAGAAATAGGGTAGAAGGTTATTTTTCATGATTAGTTATTCAGTAGAACAAGTCATACTTCTTTTCTCCTGAAGGTAGCATGCACAGTGTATCTCCATGTTTTCTTAATAAACCCAAATTATAATTTTATAATTATTCACATTAAGATTAAATTTTGGCATGAAGTAATTTTTCTCAGCGTCTTTTATTAAATTTGATGGCTAAGTTTTTGGCCTTCCTCAAGCCTCAAGTATATTCAAACTGACATATGCTTTCTTTCAGTGTTTTGCCTGTAGCAGAAACGTAAAGTATTCCCCTGGCCTTGGCAATTTAATTGTCGGAAATCCATTTTCTTATTCAGAGTTGTAGTTTTATTTCCCCTTAATACAAACCTTTATCTGGACTAATGTATGCAACCTTTTCAGTATGCTGTAAAATGCCCTATTAGTGTAATTCACAATAGTTGTAGACATTAAGGAAATTTAATTCTCAAGGAAATTGCCAATGTTGTGTACAGTACATGACACAGTAAATAATGAATTTATTTTTATGTTCTTGTTTCTGTATTTTTAAGTGAATCTGCTTATATTTTTTAGAATTTTTATTTAATTTAATTAAACTTACCTGTTCTATCCTAAGCCCTAAAATGTCACTAAGTTGTGTATGCAGAAAGCATCAATGCTCTGTCACAATGCTAGATATACTGATGTTTTTCTTAACTTTTTTCTTAAAGAGTAATAGTATTGAAATATGAATACTTATATTGTCTGATTTTTGTTTGCATTATATTCTTCTATCCAACTAGAACTTAATTTTTATTTTCACTTAGTGAGTGAAATGGAGAATTTTGTGCAAGGGAATTGATAGATAAAAGTACACTGTTGAATGCATAATAGAGAGACAAAAAAAGACAAAACTACAGAGAGACAAAACTACAACATATTTTCAGTAAGTAGCCTTTTTCCCAACATTAAGGGGTAGAATAGCATAGTAGACCTTAAATCCCTAAATTTGACAAAGAATTCCCTAAATAAAAAAGGGCAGCAAAGAATTTCCTACTGTCTCTTCCCCATAATAAGCTACTCTTCACCAAAGCAGGACCATATCCCAGTACTGTAAAAGAACTTAGGCTAAAGATGTTTTATTGAACTCCCAGATTCTCCTCAAAAGTCCATTTATTTTGTTTAGTTCTTCATTTTTATTTAACTATGGTCTATTACAAATATCAAATATAAAGTATTTAAATAAATAAATTTAGAAAATTTACAATGCATTTGTATGTACAATATATATAGATGGTACTAGGAGCTAAACATGAGGTCTGCTCCACATTTATCTCTATGCTTTACCACTGTACTATGAAGTAAGAAAGTATATTAACTGAAAGTATTTTTTATATTATTTTTATATTCAAAGCATTAGTTTGCTCTGTCAGTTTGCTTTCATGTTTGACCATAGAGATTTTGTGACTGTAGTTTCCTGATCTTTATATTTAGGTTTGTTTTTATTCCAGTGCCTTTCTGGCCTACAGTGACTCTTACCATCTATCTCATATAGACATTCACCTTCATGTACGACCTTTCCTTCAGTCACACATCTTTATAGAATATTTCTATTCTTTCTCATTCTGTCAAATTTGCAGAAAGAGATCACAAATATTCTACACTGAGCCTTCTGTGTTGAATGATTGCATGTGTTAAGATTGAAAAGTACTTTGTCATAATTAGCAGCCTCTGTCTCTGCCAGCAGTGGAAGTCTGGGTAGCAGGAAAATAAAGAGACTAATAAAAATCCAAATAAACCATCTCTTAGGGAAGAAGAATTAGTTGGACACTACAGGAAGAAGACACAGTTTATCATTATACAGCAACTGAATTGAATTAATTTTCTAAGTAGAAATCAGAAAACCTCGTTTGAAGGAAATACTCTTGAAATACCATTGAATAATTATGATTAGAGCCTAAGAAGTACTTAACATGAATTTTGTGACATTTGATGATTAACACCTTTGAAAATTCCATTTATCATTCTTTACCATTGAGATGAAAAAGCAGTCTGCAGTGTCCATGAGACATTGTCATGTACCTAGCATACCCTGAAGCCACAGAAGACTATTGCTTCCTTAATTTGCACATGTTGGATGGGATCTATAGAAAAATAAAGGTATTCTCCATGAGGAAACATAGTTTTAGATTTTTCCTCTGGAAATACGCACATATGAAATACAGGTAAAACATCATTTTCATGTGTGAGAGCAGTGATTTGGGTCATTTGTACAAAGAGTGGAGGAACTTACTGATACAATTGGAAATACAATGGCACAAGTGCTCTTTCTTACACTTTGACTTCCTCATCCCATACTGAGATTACCATAGGAGGTTCTGACCTGCTGTGTATATCCCTAATTCTTTAATAGTCACTACATTCTATCTCTATTTCTAAAAGTAAAAATAAATAAACTTTTACAGAGATCTTAACATTATAAAATATAGGTAAATTTTAATCAAAAGAGGTCTTAATTAAAAATAATAAAAGTGGATATGACATTTATATCATCATTAATAACTTACCTCAAATACTTAATATCAAATATACTGATATTTTGAGTCATAATTAAAAATGAGAATGCAATTTGTGGCAATGCTACACAATGCTAAAAAGTTTTCTTTCCAGCTGAAGGTACTCTCTTGTATCCTAAATCTAAAATGTTACTATAAATTAGTTATTGTTGCAATGTAAAATAGAACAGTCTGTGCCGTTAAATATGCATCTTCCTACTTTAAAGAAAAAGTTTCAAAGTGAAAAATCGTTGGCGCCAACTTGTTCAATTTCTACATTGTATTCAGTGCCAGAAATGACTTAGAAAGTTATAGCCTCTGGATAAAGCAGAATGTATAAAAACTGCTTCATTTTACATCTCAATAGTCTAAGCTGACTGTATTAATCAAGTGGAGGCAGTCATTGTGGTAATCAAATAGACACCTTTTAGCCAACCTTGCAGATTTTTGTTACTAATGGGCTTAAGGTTTTCTGAAATGATGTTAATCCTCATTAAGAGTGACACAGATCATACTGTACAACATTGAAAGTTGCTAAGTCAGAGGGGAAAGGAAAACAACATCTTGTATTAAACACCTCTAGGTTTTACTACAGGCAGGAAACACCCATTGGTATTTTTTATCTCATCATTCCTAGAATCAGCAGACTTTTCTAGTTTACTTCTACTCCACACCAGAAAACAACACCTGTAGCAAAGTAAGAAAATATGCACTGTTTCTCCACACTACAAAATAAATGAATGGCATAAAATTGAGATTTCAAGGGGCATTCAGTTGCCTACCATGTATGTTTATATGCTGTTTTCATTGTCAATATGATGGATAAAAAGTATCCCTCTAACTTTCTTTGCCAAATGCAAAATTTAATTACCCTAAATTTTAGGGGAGGGCTGCCTTAAATCTGTGTTTGGTGGGATTTTTCCCACAGGCATTCTTCAATGTATATATCTATGTTCCATTTCTTTGCCATCCAATCAACCCCTAAATTGGAAAGTTTTATTTTTTCCCCCATATTTCTTTCAGTTTGCATTGTGTTGTTAAATTTTTTTCCTTCCCTTTTTTTTTTTTATTTTGGTATGTGTCACATTTCTTTGTTTCCAGTCTGTCTTCCTTTGAATTCGTAATTCACTTTCTGTACACCTTTTAATATTGGCTGTTTTCCTCTCCCATACATTTTTCTCTATCCTTAACTTCTTTTTTTATTATTCCTTTTGTTCCTATATATTCTACTGCATTCTTTTTTCTACATATGCCTTTTTTGTCTCTCCTGTTAGCATCTTTTTTGTTATTCTAACAGCAATAAAAGATTGCCATACTTTGCTGTATTTCCCACAAAATAAAATTACTTTATGGATGCACTGCTTTCACAAAAAGAATGTTGGGTTTAGTACCAACATTTTGCAACTTTCAAATATTACTGGTCTAGGAAAATTATTAGAATTTATTCACACAATTACTGTGTGCTTTAGTGAATTTTGTATCCCTTTACTGTCATTGCTGCCAGGAAAACTAATTAAAACCAATAAACTCTAAAGGTTAATATATACTCGTAGTTCAGCTAGAGAATTTAGTACCTGTCCAAGAAACTTGGATAACACCTTAAAATATTTAAAGGTTGAAAATGAGCCAGGATTTACAGTTCTCATCAATTTGCTTCATAACTGGGGTGACTTAGGTTAAGATACTGCTATGTTCACAATGGTATTTCTTTATTAAGTCATCTGTTTTGACAGGTTTTCTGAAGGACTATTTAACCTCTTTTCCTTATTAGATATTGTGAGGCTTTCATTATGAAACCAAGTTTCAAAATTTTTTTTTGGCTTTTGCATGTTTTTCTGTAACCTATAAATTGCTTTGTTTTTGTTGACCAGAACCAAAGAGGAACCGATCCTAGAAGTATTCATTCCTTTATTTAATTTTTGGAGATTATTGATGTATAAACTGTAACTTTTGTGAAGGTGTATATCTTACGTGTCTGTGAAATCCTAGCTCCCCTAGGATTGACTTGACCTCAGAGAAGCCAGTATTATGTACATTGAAGAGCATCACTCATTTGCTACTGCTGACAACACTTCCTAATGCCTGCTTTTCATGTACCTGCATTGCATTATTATATCTTCTAACAAAAAACTCTAAAACACCATCTATTCAATTAAAATAATCTGTTTTGGATTGAGAAATCAGATTCAAACCTTTGCAGGCATTTCTAAACTGATTTATAGTTTCCATGTATAAATTTTGTTTACACTACCATCAAGTACCAGAGAGTTTATAATTTTTTTTTGCCTGATCATTTAACTGCAGCTTTTGTAAGCTCTTAATTGTAGCCACAGAGGGGAAAGATAAAAAAATGTTTATTTTTAACCATTTGGACAGTTCTGCAGAGTCAATTGAGGAAACTGATGCATTAAACAAAGTACATTGTTGTAAGGTTAAGGTCCTGGTCATCCTAACGTGCAGTTCTGTGTGAATATTTTCAAGTTATAAAAAATACATACTTTGTAGTTGTCTAAACTTGTTTAAGAAAATATCCAAAAATTTTGTTTTATCCAGGATAACTTTATTTAATTCCTGTGTGAATAGATGAACAGTGCATGGATAATTATCAGAGCTGAGGCTCAATTCAACAGTAATCCATGAATTCATCTCCCTGTGGAAAGAAATTACCTTTTGCAGCACCTAGAGTAATTTTCTTGCCATGGTACATTAATTCTGACCTTTTCCCTATAACCACTCCCAAAGTATGTGACAGGATGTATTACTCCTTCAGGACACACCATAATTTTCTCTGTTAGCTACGAATTCAGTGGATTCCAGCATATATTCAAAACTTGAAGTCTTAGGTTTCTGCTTTCAAACTTTTACAGCATTTTGTAACTTGCTTCATAAAATGAATTGAAATTCAGTAGTCAAGCAAAAATATAGTTCTGCTTTCCATCTGAAATATGGAACCAGCAAGCTAAGTCAGTAGAAATGAGAGTCTGGTTCTAAAATATCTGTTTACATGTAAGGAGAATAAGATATTCTATGATTTCTGTGGAGCTCAATGTTTCATCTGTTTCACCTATCCAGCTTCACCACTACAGCTGTGGTTGCATTATCCCAACTTACATACTCTGGTGCACGAATCCTTCCAGCCTACAGACCTTCTTATTCTTTCACTACAGCTACATCTGATGTAATAAAAGTGGATATGACATTTATGACAGGTGAGCTTCTCACAGCTCACCTGTGCATTGATGATCTGATCCCATGCCATCTGAAGTCACAACTTTCATCCCTCAAGAAGATTTTTCAACAATGAAGTTAGATCACACCTGGAGAAGGGATGGAAAAAAGGAGCACTTTTAACGTCTCTTCAGCAAGAGATTCAAAATTCATGGAGAGACAGATGATGTAATTTCACGGCAAATGAAAATTTTTCTGTGAAGGAAGTGTTATAACAGGAATTTTCCTTCTAAATTATTTCTACATCTTTTCCAGTTTCTACTTACCCTAAAATCCCCTATCAGTTTCAGAAACAGAACCCAGCAGCCTCTTACCCAGCTTGAACGTTGAGTACTCTCTCTTCCTCCACACTGTTACCCATCCATGCATTTTGCTCAGCTGCACAAAAGCTAAGCCCCGTCAGCCTGAGCCTTTCTGAACACAGAGAAAGGAGGGAAAGCTGATTAACTACCACTTTATGTAATTTACTTAAAAATTGAATCTGAAGTACAGAAGCTTTTGAAAAAAGCTGTATTAGCAAAGCCCCCCAGTGGAGATAGACTTTGAACTGATAGAATCTCTTCTTTCCTTTGATCATGTAATGTTACCAAACACCACCAGAAAGATTCATCAGCTTTAATTGTATCAGCATGGATAGGATTTTTTTTCCATGTTTATAACTCTCCGTCTTTCAAAAGTCTTGACAGTGAACATTTCAATAAATTCAGGTTTTAGGCAGAAATTACATATCTGTATGATCATATACAAGTGGGAGAGACATGACAAAGTGAGAATTTGGAGGAAGAAAGTAAGAGTTTCCTCAAATAAACAGAACAGATTACATTTTTATTCTACTGCACACTGATCTATGAAAAAGAGATTTTCACTATCAGAGCTTTCAAATTTACATATTAAATATAAAAGCAAGTCTAAGCCTGAAGCAGCTCCTTTCAAAACAGTTCCTAAAGCTCTGTCAACTGCTTGTATATCTTTGCCTGGTTTATCCACTTGTAATGCAAGAGCCTAAACACTGGTTTTCTTTCTTGAAAGTGCTGCCTCTAGGAAGATTTTCTGCAACTTACAAATAACCTCTTCATCATGAACTATTAAACATGTGTACAGCTTATTTGCATTGCAATAGATTAAGAAAAAGTGCATCAAATGTTAATTCTTTTACCAGAAAAACAGCAGTTTTGGATGAGAAAGTTTCATGGTTGATACTAGCTGTTTTAATTTGAAGTGCTATTAGGGCTCTTCTCCATGTACTTACCAACACCAGTGCCTTAAGACACAACTGATTTCACTTGTCAGGTGTGTCAGAAGATGTTTTTCTCCATTATCTCACATAGTTAATTTCTGGTCTTGAGTCTGGCAGTTTTTCACATTAATATGTGCAAATTTTCATTTTTGTTATTATTTAAGGTTTCCCCTACCCTCTTCCCTAATTCCATGCACAGCAGAATGAGAAAACACTTAACTGAGAAAGGAGAAATAATTTACTGTCTGAGAATATATTGAAAAATATTTGGACATATTTTTTCTTAGAGAAAACTACTTCAGTGCAAAGTAACAGAAGTCACTTCTATTAAAAGAGTACCACATATGCATCTACGCTCTGTGTTCAAGGATTAAGTTAACCCTGAATTTCCTGTAGTAATGATTAGTCCTTATCTGAAAACACCCTCTCAATTTCAGAAATAGTCACACACTCTGCTAATAAGTACATTTCAGAATAATGTATCATTTTATATTTTAGCCATTGCATTTCTTAATGTGGTGTCACAGAGCATGTTACTCTAGGGAGCAGCAGGGGCAGGCTGCACTGACAGGGGAGACAGGAGTGACAAGGGTGGCAGGGCAGTGGGACACTGTCCACAGTAACTATGCAAGAAGAGCAGAGGTTTCAGTGTCAGAGAGCAGAGAACAACCCTGTGACTGCCAGCTGTGTCCATGCATGTCCAAGGCCAGGCTAGGAAGCAAAGTCAGTGAATCCAGCTCAGGGACAGCAGGGGCAGTGCTGGGACAGATGGCACAGATGGGACACAACTCACACAAGGACAGAGTTAGGGTCTCAGCTTGAGTACAGCTCCCAAACAAAGGGGACAGAGACTCCACAGCTGCTCCTCACAGCTCACCTGTGCATTGATGGTCTGATCCCATGCCATACAGCTCAAGAGAATGAAAGCTGACTTTGAATACAGGCAGCTGAGCTCCCAAGGACAGCAGGAAGATGTCACAAGGCATCTTGGTCATTCAGGGCCCCAACAGTGTTTAACTGCATAATCTCTTCAGTGATGTAGATCATTGCTTTGGAAAAATATGTAAGTAATTTTGGTGTCAGGAAGAGTGGTGGCACAAGCTCAAAATCAGTGAGCTGAAGGTCTGGAAGACAGAAGCCATCAGAACTGATAGCTGATTAGCTACAATGAGAAAAGAGATGGATACCGCTGTATTAAACTCTGATCTGTTGGAAAATTATATATAGCAATCTTTCTAGGATAGGTGGTTTCAATACTGATTTGTCTCTATCTCCATCCTAACTGAGTCTCCCAAAAGATGAACATGTTCCTTCTGACAGCATCCCAGTAAAAAAATCATAGAATAATAGAACCACAAAATGGTTTGGTTTAAAAAGGGCCTTTCAGATCAGCTCCAGTCCCACTCCTCCCCCACTTCTGCCATGGCCATGAACACCTTCCACTAAAACAGGTACAAAAATGTTATTCAGTACATTCTGAATAAAACCAAGAAGCATGGGAAGATCAGTATTGAGAATGAAATAAGGGGCAGAGACAGACACAGGCTTGCTCCCCAAGTTTCAGGCACTGTGAGCATGGCAGAACTTCCTGGAATTATCTGCACTGACAATTAACTCACTACACTTCTGTCAAAAAATACCATAAGATTATTGCAAATTATATAACGTAAGCAAGTCAATATTTTGTTTCATTAGTTTACATCCTGAATTCCTATGTATTTAGTGCAACTAGAAAATGATTCATCTGATCAGACATACAAAGTTAGTTACCAAGATACCTACATCCTAACTAGCTGTTATTTAGCAGTATTATCTGCCCCAGGCTATTGATGGTGTCCAAAACTGTACATTCCTGTGTACTAACTTTGAAGAATTTTTCATGGATGCACTAAATATGGTGCATATCTCAATTTATTTCTGTTCCTCTCAGAAACAGGGTGCACAAACTGTTTTGAACAACCATAAAAACCGCAATTAGTTTCTGCAGCACTGTACATTTAAAACAGCTTACAAAACTTAGCAACCAGATTGTGTGAGGTACTTGGCAAGCTGGGTTCTTGGGTTTTATGAAAATCCAGATTCTTTTTAATTGCTGAAGCAAAAGATAATTTCTTTTGAAAATCTGGTCTTCAGTTTATGTGCATATTGAATGAGTCACTTTAACCTTGATGTACAAACTTCAGAGGTGGCAATGATTGTTTGAAATTCTATATAATTATTCTCACTATTTTAATTATTTAGGGCCAAGGAGGACAGTATATGACCTACCAATTTTTTCTTCATACATTAGGCCAAGAAATTAATCAAAAATTTGGACATATATATTGGACCAATATATTCCATTAGGGATATAGCATGTATTTAGTCATGTTTTAGAATGCTGCAGCAGTATCAACAATCCCAATGTAAAAGTAAGGCAGATAATACTAGGACATGAATCAAGTGACTTAACAGCTTGATATACTGTCAGAGAACAGACAGAGTTCAAAAATCTGCTTTATGTCTAAGACCCAACTGAGTTAAAGGAATCTTTAACAATTTCTTGACTGAGTATGAAAATTGAAAGAATCTTTTATTATTGGTCTAGAATTTATTAACATTATGAAGAGGAAGAGAGGAGACATTTCACTTATGGGACTTTTTCATTTTTAATGGAATTTGGCTGCTGTGCAAATGAGCAAAGCAATGTCAATTTTATCTTTTTTATGCAATAGGGGCCCAATCCAATGGTATTTTGCTACCGTGTTCTGGGACACCTAGGGAGGATCTTAATTAAAAACCCATATAAGTACATATTATACCCCTGGAAAACTGTAGTAATTTATCTGAAAATATTAAACCATGTTCAGAGCTCCAGATTGGAGGAGTTGTCAGAGGGTTACAAAGGTTATTATAATGAAAATGCCACTTTCTGTAGCATTTTTAGAGTTACAATGAAACCAGTAGTTAACTCAGCTGCAAAAGGAGAGCAGACACCCATTAATGAGTACAGGGGTCACACTACCATCCTGCAGGGGCACATGTCAGTGATTTACCAATTACAGCAGAAACAGAAGTTCAGACCAGGTGGATAATTTCTATATTGGAAAAGTGGATGGAGAGAGGCATAGATGAATTTTGGGCTTGGGAAATCTCAGAATTCTTGTAAAGGGAAATGATGCTGAAAATTTTACACTGAATTTTAATGTGAGCTGCTGCCACTTGCAACTTGCACAGTATTTTTGCTAAGTGGTAAAACACAAGGCTTCAACAGTCAGTTAATACTGAAATATTTCAACAGGAGAATAGTAGGAGTATTTTTTTCCAAATAAAGCCAGCAAGTTTTAAAATAAATCCTCACTACATTCACTACATTCCTTTTTTTACTCTTACAGCCTGCATGGATAATAGATATATGAAGTTTCATAAAACATGTGGTAACCATATGTGACAGTTCTGAGGCATCACCACATTAAATAAATTAGTGATCCCAGTGGAAAACACCAGTAGATTCTACTGTACTTTGACAGAACTCACTATGATGCCCTACTCCAGTCTCACTTCCAAAGCAACTGTTCACATACTGTTCACATTCATTGGTGCAGAATGCAAATTTGTGAATTTTCATTGGCACAAAATAATCCATGTTACACATTTCCCATGGAAATTTTGTAACTTCTCTGATTACCTTAACCTCTTCTTCTCATGTTGTTTTTGTTGAAGAAGGTTTAAAAGCCTTATATAAGCTAGTTCAAACTACCATTCTAACAGTTATTGTTGCATGTGAATACATAAAAAGGCCCCAGAACTAACATTGCTTCTATTCTACTTGGACTTAGATCTTGGATGTATAGACCTTTTCCCTACATTATATACAAACATGAAAAAACCTTGAGCAACTGCAAAGTAAACCCTGAAAAAGGTGCAAACAGAAATAATGCAGCAAAATTAAATTTGATTATAAATTCTTGAAACCATAGCACTCAAGTAAAAGAACTCTAGAAAGTTAAATTCAGAAACGAAAAGCCTGAGGAGTTTATGAGATGAAAAAACTTCAGTTTGAAATTCCAAAGCAACCCAATTACTCATTGCAGTCTCATTTGCAGCTGTGTAATGAATAATGGTAAACAGTAAACTTAATGCAACATTATAAAAAATGGTAAAAAGGAAGTTTATTAAAAAAAAATCATGGACTTTTCCTATGTTTGTGCTTCCTAGAGTGAAATTCAGTTCCTCAGTGTCCTATGTGCACAATATGTAGGAGTGGGTGGAAAGTAGCAAGATTTCTTCTGATAAAAAAAAAAAAATCTAGATCTTGATAGTTGATTTATTCCCTCTGCCATGAAAGTAGAGATCTCAAATTTTTATCCTTAAAAAAATCAATTACCTTTAATATTGTAGAATAAAGATATCTATGAGGTGTTTATGATGTTTAAGAATTACTGCAGCATAATGTCTTACCACTGCTAGTGTGTGTCTCTTCATTAAATGTCTAAGGTGAAGAGAACACATTTTGATATAATGACATATGTAGATATAGAAGATCCAGGTTTTCACCTCTCACACACTTCATTTAAAGAAGGAAATTTAAAGCATGTTTCTTGTATCTCAGCTGCAGAGTTAGACTTTCTCACTCAATGAATAATTGCCAACCTCAAGAGACAAAGATCCAAGAGAAAGGTGCTACTCTGGTTGAGACATAGTGCATAACTAATATAAATCTCTTTAAAACCAGCTCACAGTTAGAAATGGACTAAATATTAAAACAAATTTCCATGCTTGCCACTTATCTTAGATCTACCTTTTCAAAAGGTTGGCCTGGTAATGTGTTCAGCTGTGTCAGTGCTCTGTCAACAAGAAAGATGTTCAAAGCTTCCTGCTTTCCAAGAGAAACAGAAATCAAAAATATCAGAGTCAAACCCAAGGATGTTGAAATATTTCAGAATTAATCTCTCAAAAATACAGTACTGCTTGCAGCTGAGAGAAGAGTAAATAAGTTCATCCATGCATAAGCTAAGAGAACAGCTGCTATTACCAGCAAATTAGGATGTTAAAACCCCAAACAATGCAAACATTGATTTAAAGCAAGACTAAAGCAGTGGAATGTGACTCCCAAAGCAGAGGTATGGTCATTAGGGATTCAGTTTGCTTGACTTTTCTGCTATTAGGGAAATGATATATCAGGCATGAGCAGAGAACTCATATGCCAGTTAGATTTGAAAAGGGTAAGTTCTGCAGGGATGTTTGCCAGAAAGCAGTAAATTAAACTGAGTATTGTTGAACTGCAAAGATGATAAGAACAAGTGTTACTTATTGGTTTATTTATCTGATTATAGCTGGCAAGGGAGAAATCAATACAGTTAGTCAGGAATAAATTGCAAACTTGTTACTTAGTATAACTTGAACAGCTTGTGCAGAGATAATTAGCACAACCTCTCTTAGCTAAATTACTGTTTAAAAGTGAAAGGAAATAGAACCAATTTTCTCAGCATTTATATCATGGTAGCACATGAAGAAAAACCTTGTGAATTTGAATAGTGTTATAGTTATTATTAATTTAAAAGAATACATATATCTTAAGTTGTGTGAGTACATGTGCATATACAAACATTGGAATGCATTGCAAATAAAAACAACAGAAGACATAATTAGAAGGAAATGTTTTCTTCATCATTATTCATATATATTCAGCCAAAGTTCCAAGGTTATTTTTAATTCTTTTTCTTTTTTACTAATTGAAATAAGTGAATTTTTTCTCCTAGTTAGAAACCAAAACTTTGCAACATACAAGATAAAGGGGCTTTAGTTCATTCACAGACATGAAGAGGAAAACTATGGACTAATAGCTTACAAGAAGAGTGTGACTGTTACTGAATGAGATTAAGGGTCAGAACAGACATTTCATGTGCATTTTCATGAGGTAAAATGAACCTTCATGATCAAAGGAATTATCATACTAAAAAAAAAGCTCAAAATAGAAGATAACTCATACTCATGTACAGAAGAAGATGTCCATCTTAGCAAACCCCTAGGGCTGTACTCACATCTTCTCTAAACAAAATGTGCTGATCCTAAAAGAGTTCCTAAAATAATTGTTGTATAAATAATGTGATGTAAACCACAGCTAAAACAAATTTGGGGAATGATGGAGCTTCATGTCTTTGTTGTCTTGAACAAGTGTTACTTATTGGTTTATTTTCTTGATTGCTTCAATTTTTAGAAAGAAGTATTAAAAAACCCCCAGAATTTCTTTCCCATCTGCACATGCCCAGAATATAATATCACAAAAGAATCAAGGATAAGATTCATGAAAATAAGGTCACAAAGGTATCACAGACATATATAACAGTAAAAAAATACTTTCCAGAAGAAATAAAGGAAAAGTTTTAACCTGTAAAACATAAGAGCTTCTGTTTGGCTGTGGGGTTTTTGTTTGGGAATTTTCATTTCTAAGTAAATATTGCTAGACTCTCTTTGTCTTCATCTAGCTAACTTTGAGCCTACTTTATTCACCTGCAATTTACTTTAGCTCATTTTAATCAACATTCTATCTGAGAACAAATTGTTTCAAAAAAATGATTAATAACACTTCACCTGAGAATGTGACAACTGGTTGTAAAAAAAAATCCTAAGGAAAAGGCTCCCCTTGAACCTGGAAAACCGTTTCAAATGGTAGCATAAGTATTTCTGACATCACATTTAAAAGGACTGGAATTTACTGTGACTTGTCTGAATATGTTTTTTTTTTTTCCCAAATATTCCAAAACCATACCATTAGGAAAATCTATGTCACAGAATAATTAAAGAAATAATTCTGTGAAAATAAGCTTTGTACAGTTTTCATCACAGGCATTGAAAATTTTCTAGAGTTATTAACAGTTCTTGAAATAAAATTGTAGTTCTGACTTGTTAATAATTTTAAATTTGTGTTAGTAATGATGTGCAAAAATAATTCAGGAATAATCAAAGGGGAATGTGTTTTAGGATGGATACACAGCTTTGAGTACTGAGAAATAACAGAAAAATAGTCATATTTTAGGATTACATAAATATCTCAAAATATTGCACATTATTGAATAAATTAAGGGACTGGGCAGGAGAACTCATTCCATGATGAAATAGACAATTTTTGATGACATCAGTAAACTGATCTGCTACAAGTGAAAGCTTACAGTCAATTTCAGAAAGAATTTAATGAGTTTTAGTGGCAAACAGCTCCTAAAGATTCCATCTTTTAATTTGAGAAAATAATAATTGAAGAAAAACCAATGGGTTTTTATAATATTAAATTGTGTTGAAGGTTAAAAAACATATCTTGCCAGGTCAAATTTTATTATAAAAGAATTCATATGGATTTAAGAGTTATATAGAGTTATATGGATTTAAGATTTATAATAAAAGAGTTAAAAGTTATAATAAAAAAAAAGACAATGCTTCAAGTGTTTTTTAAATTAGATCTGGCTGTATGTATGTCACTCAATGGTCTTATCTTGCTAGGATTTTTCTCGTGTCCTCATAGCTATACTAAGTTTATAAATTCTAAATTTTTGTGCACAAAACACTGTAAAGGAACTTTCAATACTTTTATTACATTTTGAGATTATTCTTTTGATATAAGCGCAACCAACACCATACCTGTGTTTAAAAGAATAAAATTAGATTGACATCCCAGTTCTCGAGATTTATATTCCACATGTCCAACAGAAATGCTCAATTGAACAAATTCTCTTTTGCAGACTCACTGCTTTTTGATGAAAAAAAACCGAGATAGAGTTCTTATCTTATTTGTGTCACTTTGCACTGTGTCAGTGTAAGAAACAAAATTATCCCAGCTAGTTATGTAGCTGTGCTGAAGAATGCATGAAATATGGTGTCTATTCATAATATCCAGGTTGGTATCTTTCTTCTGTTTCATCTGTCTGAGAATACATAAATGTCAAAATTTTGTATAATTTTCATAATGAGGCTACTTCATAAATGACCTGTAATGTAGAGACTATAATACAATCTGTGTCACTCTTCCATGCTTTCTATTTGAAATTATGCTTAGTGTTCCTGTGACAACATGAAACTTGAGTGATGTATGGAAAAGAATGTGTTTATCTTTGTTTATAACTTTAAAATATTATTATTATCATCCCTCCTATTGTCTTTTTACAGAACCTATGAAGGAATAAGAAGAGAAAGACATTCCTTTGGAAATCTTGGCATGAGTATGGAATTTATATGAAGAAGCTGTTTCTCTGAGAAATGCTTATATAGACATAGGTGTCTGGAAAGCAACCAAATACTTACTTTTTTCTGAAGAGTACTAGAGAGATACAGAGGCTCCTACAAATAAAACATAATTCTAATATCAGCAAAATCAGTTACTAGAATTCTATTCTAGTCAATGGGAACAGGATAGTAGATAGCTGCATGCAAAATTAGAAAACTTAGATGGTAATACAACCATAGTGAGTTGTCTCCTTTTATCTTTTCTGGGAAGATGTAAGGGACAGATATTACTCCTATTTACAGGTATGTGAAGCATAGGTTCGAAAAAACCTATCAAGTGGAGAGAAAAATTCAGTCTACAGGGCAAATCAACTAGAGACAATAATCAAGGGAGAGCTTCAGTAAAAATACTGTTTACCTTATAAATAACAGCTTCTGCTGCATGTCAAATTGGTACACAAAAAGAAAAACTTCCTGCAGAAATAGCTTTGTTCAGGTAATTTTTTCCCTAGCAGCTATTGCATTCTGCTTATGGGGTGGGGGGGAGGTCATTAGTAGTGTTTTCATTTTTTATGATTGCCTGGTAAATACTATCCTGTGGCAACTGCAATGTGAGATATAAAAGACATTAGCCTTGCCTTTAGAAATTTACAGGGTAAATGGACAAAAAGCAAGGGATCAATAAGAAACCCAGAAAGTGGCACTAATTGGCAGTTTGGTTCTAATGGGCTTATGTCACCTTTCCTTAGAATAATTTAGCGATTTTATGCTTCCAGGAAAAGAAAATATTCAGAAAGATTAACAGCAAAGAGCATGTGGAGTTTCCTTGTTTATATTGTTATTTATACAATGTAAGAGGTCTAATAAATTAGCTGGAGGTTGCTGTGAGGTTTTTTCTTACAAATCTAAAACCTCTAAAAACCTCAGAACTGTGGCACACTATGGGGATGATACGGTGATTACATGGAGAAAGAATTAGCTGTCAGTAGGAAAGGTCGCATTAGTTGTGTGATACAAAAGAGGGACAAACACTGATTTGGAAAGGTGACAAGAATCTTTGAGACATAGGATAAAAAATGAGAGAATCTGAAAACAAACCATGCAGATATCTAACTGCTAATGGATATTTTTTTCAGGATTTTTAAGGAGATATGTTTTTTTTTATTTTTTATCGCTGCTTTCTACTGACTTTAAACAATGTCATAGAAAAGCTTTTTGTTTTGAAATTTTTCTGTCTCAATGATTTGTGTTTCTCACTTAAATAAAATCTGCTTTGCACAAATTAAATATTTTGTGAAGTGAAGGAGTAGCACCACTACTAAGAGTCATATACTGGACAGACTTTTATTATGTCAAGAGTTCTCATAGCTAATTGCAGATTTCTACAGGCTTTTTTTTTTTAATTTTATCTATAAATTGTGTCCTGAATTTATTAATTTAATTCAACAAGTAACTCTTATTGGAAATGAAAACATTTAGAAACCTGAGTTATTTAGCCCCCGAAAACTAGGTAGCAAATTAAAGTAATTTAAAGTGAAAAACATCAAACATTTATTTTAATTATATCAATTTGAAATACTTGAACTTGGGCACAGTTTTTCTCTGGCAAACAATTCTTTGATACCTGGACATAATCAGCAAAATGCCTGAAGCTAAAAAAAACCCCAACCCAACAAAAAAAAAACAGGAAAAAAACAACATTGTGTTGAGGTTTAGGGGTTTTTTATGTTTATTTATGTGTTTTGGCTGTTTTTGGTTTTTTTTTTTAAATTGGTTTCAAAATCAGGAAATGGATGGAGGAATCTGAAATAGTGAAATTTTTCTTTCCTTATCCTATGTGTCTGAGGAAATTATATGAGCAAAATGTTTATGACTCAGTGTTCAGTTAAGTATACTTCTGTTCTTAATAATCTGTAGCTCTGATAGAGAAACTACCAAATTCAGAGAAGATGCCAGAATGAAACAAATTTTATAAAACTTGTGAAAATAAGCAGCCAGATAGAGATGAGTACTGCTTTACTGCAAGCTTGAATCCATTTAAGAGGCAACATAAATTTTCTCTAAAGTAAACATTACACAGTGAACATTTACTGGACTGCCCTGTGTAGTGCAGCCTTTTACGATTTTATGGCATCAGGTGCCAGATCATTTATGGTGCCTACAGCCACTGACAAATGCAGACACACCACGGCATGAGCTGGGTGTGGTGGGGTGTAACCATAGGCCTGCCAGGTGAGTCTGTCCAGTTATCCATGCTACATTCAGAAACATTGGTTAGAACAGCTCTAGAGGAATTTTCTATGCTGAGATAAAACAGCAGAGCCAAACACATCCAAAAATTAAACATTTAGCTCAACAAGTTGCATGCCAAGGAGAGATACTCGTAGTATTGTTAAAATAGACACATATCCCCTTTCCCTGAAGGGCTCTTTTTGGAATTTTCAAAATGCAGCTGTATAGTGTTTGCTCTTCTACTGCCTGACATGTTTTCAACATGGCTTGTTCCTGAACAAGACATTTTTCTTCCCCACCTTAATCTGACTTAATACCAGCATTGATGAAATGTGATTTATATAGAAAACCAGTGTATTTTTTTAAAACATGCTCAGAAGCAAGTTTTAACATAGAAATTTAGGTAAGGTCTGATATTACTTTTGTTTCATTATTCCATTTTATGAAAGCTAAACTGGGCACTGTTAAGCATTAATATTTCAAGGAAAAGTGTCCCTGAGATGACTCAAAAGTCTTGGGGAAGAAGGACTTATTTGATCCACTAGTACTTAGTGAACAAACTGCCTTTCAAATTATAAAAGTATTTTCAATAATTTAGAAATAATTTTTGCCAGAGTTTTAAAATGAAGAGCTGAGTATAAATACACTTATTTTACCAATATGAAGAATATTTTGAAGACTAAAAGAGTTCAAGCAGACCAGAAGTTTGCAATGCAAATCCCAAAAGTGACTAGACATTATCTGTTGTTGGTAGTTTTTTTACCAACATTACATTCTCATCAAAGAAACATGAAGAGGCATTAAGACTGTCCATTTAAGTCATCTGGGTATTAGTTTCCAAGATTTCTGCATCCTCAGAGTAGTAACTGTTTACTGTTTGTTCCCATTTAGGAACAAAAAAAAGCCACACCTGGTTAAAGTTTAAAATGTTATTAGAAACAGCTTGTCTTCATTGCTTTGAACTTTACTAAATAAGATTAAATTAAGAAACACAAATTCTAGAGTGCTTGGTTATCTTATAAACAACATAACAAAGTCTGACTTAAAAAAATCTTCTCCATTCACATGATGTCATTGTCTCCTCTAAAACAAGAACATTTTTTTCTAAAGATACCCCTAGTAATACAATCTTCTAAATTAAATGTTATTAAAAATTTGGATAAATTAAGAATTTTAATGAATCAAGTGCTGGTTTAAGAGAAATAAATTAGGAATAATCTGATTATGAGAAGTGAGGAAATGCCTTTTACATTATGATAAATAGTGTTAGAACTGTTTTAATGTTGTGTGATAATTATCAGTAGAATATTGACAATTCCATGGGAACTCTTATATTTTGATGTTCCATATAATAATGTTGATATTATTAAGCTGAAAAAATTTTTCATTTAAACAATCTGGATTTCAAAGTTTATTTTTAATTTAAGACCAAATTCTTATGAGACAAACATCCAACAGCTATTCCCAGTGGAAAATCTACTTTTGTGATTTCGGCTGGTAAAACCATAATTGTCGTTATTGCAACATCTCTGATATCTGAGCTCTGGTCTCTGATCCCTACAGTGTCATATAAGAGCTACTATAAGAGAAAGATAATTATTGTACAGAAAACTAGTTAAAAGGCAAAATGATTATCAAATAAATGTTTAATGCTGATAAAAAAGTCCTTTCATTATTGAAATTTTATAATTATTTTGAACTAAAAATTTGAATTTGTAACTAAATTTAACAAATGGAAATGCATTAAGATACAGAATGAATGTGTGTGCAACCACACATCCTTGATGTACTGAGTTCTCTGACAAGGTCTTTACTAATTTTGAGAATGCTTGCTTTCCACACATAATTTGCATTTCTGACATTCTCTTCAATCATTTTCAATATCATTTGGAAATACTGTATGTGACAGATGCCTTCATCTTCTCCCTAAGATCTAGAATGTCAGAGTGTATATAGTGAATTTTTGAGTTGTCTAAAATTATGTAGACTGTCTCATACAAAAAATTGCTCAGTTCACATGGTTTAAACCAAAACATGATTGAAGGAGTTTATTAACACAACCAGTAATCAGTGAACAATATCAATATCATCAATACAAAAAATAGGACACAATACTGAGTACCTCCACTGTTGTTCTTCTATTACTTCTAGAGTCCCATATTGTTGTTATTAGATTTCTTAAGTCCACACCTCTTTGATGTATTCTCATAGCTGCAGATCCTCACTGACTCCTTCTGCTGCATGCTGTTCTCTCAGAGGTCAGGGCTCCTCCAAGGCTCTCCCTGACTGGCTGTCCCACCCCCTTTTATCCCAGTCATCTTCATTGGTCACAGCTGCAGCCCAGTTAAGGACATCGCAGCTGCAGCCCATCGAGGGCAACCGGGACCTATGGGCAAAGCCTCTATACAGATATTCTAATACAATACATTTCCTCTACTATACTCCACATCCTTGTCTGAAACATCCTTTTCTAAATAACCCCAAACACCTGTAGGTGACAGAGACATCCCACACTCCTCTCCTGCTTGTGTAGCCCTGGGGTGGCCCACTGCCCTGTTTGCCTCTATGGTCTCTTCTGCACCAAATGTTTTCATGCTCCTTTCATGCTGCTCCTTCATCTCAAATTCTCATGTCAACCTCTTGGTAACCATTTAGTCCAGGTGATGTTTGTAGTCCCCTGCCTCTTTATCACTTTCATTTCTGAGGCAAGCACCATCTCCAAACAGGTAGTTTGGTTTGCTTCATTCACACATACTTTTTGACTCACAGCACAGTATTTTTATACAGAACATTTCACCAAGACATGTGATACCCTCACAGGTAATGTGCTGACCAATATTCCTAATTTTGAGGAGCTCTTCATTAACTCCTCACAAAATGGCCATGAGCAGGAAGATATGTTCCAAGCACACTCTGGTAATTGTGCTTGTGGTTTCATAGTGTTCATAGAATCCTCTATATATTTTTCCTCTTTCTTATTGAATATTTGCCTTTTTGAGTACTATGGTGGATTGACTGTAGCTGTTTGCTAGGAGTTCACCAAATTCACTTTGTTACTCGCTTCCTCAGCTGAGTAGAGGAGAGAAAATAGATTGAAACACTCATGGATCAAGACAAGGACATGGAGAAATCACTCAGCAATTACAGCCACAGGAAAAACAGATTCAGCTTGGGGAAATTAATTTAATTTCTTGTCAGTCATATCAGAAACTAGGAGAATTAAAACCAAATCCTAAACCATCTTCAGCTCTCCCCTCCCTGCTTTCCGAGCTCAACTTTGCTCCCAGTTTTCTCTATGTCCTCCCTCTGAGCAGTGCACGGGAATGGGTCATGGGGGCTGTGGTCAGTTCATCACATGTTGTCTCCAGCACTCCTTTTTTCCACAGAGAGAGGACTCCTCACACTCTCCCCTGCTGTGGCAAGATGTCCTCCAAAGGCTGCAGATGGGTCTGTGCTCCAGTGTGGACCTTCATGGGCTGCAGGGGCACAGGTGCCTCACCATGGGCTGCAGGGAAATCTCTGCTCCAGCACCTGAGCACCTCCTGTTCCCCCTTCTTCACTGTCCTGGGTGCCTGCAGGGCTGTTTTTCTTACACAGTCACACTCTTCTTTCTGCCTGCTGTTGTGGTCCAGATTTTGCCCTTTCTGGACTTTGTTATTCTGGAGGTGCTACCATCACTGGTGGGCTTGGCCTTGGCCAGCCATGAGTCTGTCTTAGAGCTGGCTGATGTTTGCTCTGTCTGACACAAGGGAAGCTTCTGTCAGCTTCTCAAAGAAGCTGCCCTTATAGTGCCCCCTCCATTTCCCTGAAAAAACCTGGCCACACAAGCCCAAAACGTGGGCTGTCTTTCAAAATACTTTCTAACAAAGTAAATTCATAGGTAGAAAATAAGGATTTTCTGCCTCATAAGAGAACCAGTTCCCTAAACAGAAATCAAAATTCAATGCTATTTGGCTTTCACTCTAAATAAAAACACTTGTTATAGAGTCTATCAACAGTATTCATGAAGATCCTCAAGATATCTTTTCTTCAGATTTCTTATGATGTTTATTATGATGACTGATCTCAAACTCACCATCTGATGTTGGAATGGGATACAATTTGTCTTATCATTACTTAAAATGGGACATAAAAGCTTAGAGAAATGGCACTCTGGTGAATTTAGAATTCAACATTTTTTCAGAGTGCAAACCTGTCCTGTTAATTTAGCAGCCAAACCTTTGTCCATTTTATTACACTTTCAAGAATAGAACATATGGCAATACTGGAATAGTTTAAAATATTTGTAGTACAGCTAGAGAATGTCAGGTGTTTCACTTTAAAAAATTTAGTTTCTTCCAGCATGAGAGTGCCTGTGATTCCACACTGAATGGCATTAAAGGTTTTAACAGTGATGGCTTCATGATATGTAGCATAAGACCAGATTAAAGCTGGTGTAGGAAGAGTTGTGTTCTGCATCTTGTGATGTCTCTAAGTGGTGATGTGCAGAATAATAATGGGCTCTTTTAGTACAAACCAGAGAAAGTGGGTAAGACCCCCTCAACTGTTAATGTGTTTTCTTAACCCAACACAACACACTTAGGGACACTTTAAATTGGGAATTCTCCTATTTCTACTATGGGGAATGAACTGATGTTATATTTGTAGAAAACCTCTTTCTAGACCTTTTACATTTTGATCTGCATTTGAAGAGCAGCACAACCTTCTCTCAGTGCCTACTTTATCACGCTGTTTGTCACACTGTGCAGCTCATACCAGCCTGATGGCCTATTCATATTCCTGCTTGAGCCCTGGAGTGACTCTGATTGCCATTCAGGGACAGAGGTGAAGCTCGAGTTGCTTTACAAGACCATGTGTCTCCCATCTGTCATATTTTCTGGGTATATTTATGGAGCTTTATGTCTTCTCTGCCCTATGTCCCTTCCTTGCTTTTCCCTTACTATATATAGTGTTTCTCTACTCTTTAGCTGTACTTACTTTCTTCCTGTGGACTGAATGATGACACTGATATTCAATTAATATTTGAGAATAAATTTATACTTATCATGTAATGTATCATTGTTAGGATCACATAGAATTATCTCCAGAAATATATAGAACTTATTTTTGTGTAAGCTAAGTGAGAACAGAATTTCCCTAAGAAAATGTTCCTTCAACATGTAAAACAACTTCAAGTTAAACTCAAATAAATACTAATGTCCAGCACTTAAACAAAAGGAAAAACTGTCTTCTAAAATAAGAAAAATATTCTTTATGATTGACATTGTGACTAGGCAAATGAACCATATTATGGAAAAAGATGTTCAGAAGGGTTAAAGCTGTGAAGCTACATGTTTTACAAACTATCCTCATCCATCCTACAGTCAACTGTGTAACCATGTTTCTTTCCCAGACCTCAGTTGCACTGATTAAATGAGTTGCACAGTATTTGATTACAGAGTATAATCAACATGTTGCAAAACTGAGTGAATAATTCATAATGTGTCATTTATCTGACAATTTTTGCCTCTCTCTGTTTGCCAGTTGTCATTGAGCAGATTATTATGTTCTCAAATGCATCCCTTATTTGAATTTATTTGCTGAATAATTCCCACAAATGATTCTTATTCTGTGTGTCATCCATAGGCAGTTTTTTAGGAGTTTTCAATGTTAGAAGATGCAGTTATTCAGTTATTTTTATTTACTTGGCTCCTGGATTGTGAGCTATTCCCCTGTTTCCTTAGTGGATGGCACCTAGATCAAAATGAAGCCTCAATATCAAAATTCTATGTGCATTTTCTTGTAGTATACACCTACAATTCTTGGATAAGAGCTGGCATGCCTCACTAGGTTTAAAATTCCAGTATAAGAACAGATGACTTTATCCATTCCTTTTTAGATAACCTAAAGTCACACATGTTCTGCCAGGAAGATTTGAGGGTGCTGAGCCTATAAGCAGCCAAAATAGTGTGCAAAGAAACTACAGCTATTGGGGATCTCATCCTCTTGTTTCCCTTCTGAAATTAATCTGGGTCAACATTGCTCCTCAGAAAATATAATTATTTCACCTTTTGCAAAATAACCCTACAGACAGATACCTCTGAACTGGGAGGCTGCATTCCAGGGGAACCTGCTAAGAGAGATGGATTAATGTATACCCCATAAAAGCAGTCTAAGTACTAGGCCATACAGAAAAAGAGAATAATTTATTTCTTTTCTCCTATTTCTTTTATCCTTGGCTGTGTAATGGCCCAGTTTCTTTCTCCTTACTTCCTCACAGATTGCTTTAAGCAGTCTACTAACTTTTCAGGTGTCTTCTCAGGATTTACCATATGCATTGCAAAGCTTGTTCTTTAAAGGATGAGAACATTGCTGTGCCACTGAATATTTCTTAGTGATTGTAGGTATCCAGTCAGCAAACACGCACTTCAGTGGGATTGTGTCCAGTGAAGCTGGGCTTCTTCTAGGTTGAGCATTCCTGGGGTTCCAGACTTAATATGTGTAAAATTATTTGTTTCCTTAACTATGTAAGCTATGTATAAGCACATGAAATCTTTAAAGTTTTGTAAGACTTCTATACTTGCAGCAGCTTGCATAAAATATTTATCAGAGGAACAAAATTCTTATGCCATATTTTTCATTAATATTTCCTCTGTACATCTCAACACATACACCCAGTTCTGCACACCACTTGTGCTGATAGCCCTCATCCCTTGGATTAAATCTAAGATGCAAATAATATTCCCCACAATAATAAAAAAAACCCCTAAGTTTATAAGTCTTTAAGATAAATTATAGCAAAATTGGGCATTGTTGTGATGCATATGAAATGCTTTTAGTATTTTTTGTGTGGCATTGTGAGCTTTATCTGCATTCCCTCTATATTGTCAATATCCATGGTCTGGGATCTGATACTGGTCTAAACTTGTGATGGATTCAAGGCTGAAATTTTTGTAGTTCTGAAGGATAAACTGAAACCATTTACAATTCTGCATAGAGCAGATTCAGTAAAGAACATTGTCTCAACCTGTTGCTTTCACTTCACTACAGAGATTCAAAACTTTCTTTTGTAAATAAATCATTCTTTAAAGAATCAGCATTAGGAGTTGATGTAGAAATATGCCCTTTCTCACAGAGCCTGTGCCCTCTGAATTTTCCATTACTGTACCTACAATTCATCCACAACTTGATGGATGTCAAGTCAGCATATTCATCAATCAAATCAATCAATCAGTGAATAAATCTTGTACCTTTGCTTGCATGAACACACTTAATCTTGTTTTGTGCAAGCATTATCAGTGAGCCCCTGGCCTCAAGTGAGGCATATCAGCCATTACTGTAAACCAGATTATGTCTCTGCTTTATAAATTAATTGCTTTTTCAAGCATGTAATTCTTAGCAGAATTTGATTTTAGCTTTTTTCTATAGGAAGTGAACTGGTTTTCCTCATCCAAATTCAGTCTTTCAACACTATTCTAGTTCATAGGTCTTTATGCACAGGCCTATTTGTGAACTTGACCAATCTCATACTGCCATATTTGAATTTCCTTTACATTGGAACAGTCTTATGATTATGTTTTTGCTGATTTGCACCTAAAACAGATGTGTCACTGCTTCTCAGACCAAAATTACTGCTAGCCAGTATAGTCCTAGAAGAGCTCCTCTCTGTCATGGTATTGATTGCAGAGTACATTTTGAATACAGCAACACAGATACAGAATGTTAGGAATAAATTTAAATCACTCTGTAACATAATTCAATTTAAATACATTTGGAATGACATTCTAGTTTGGGAAATTCCTTCTCCATCCCCTAAAATTAACAAAATTCTGGAAGACAGTATCTATTGCTTAGATTTAACCACAGTTCAAAGCAAGCTGAGGGCAGGACAAGAAATATTCAGAAAAAACAGGACTGAAGCCCTGCAACTACAATACAGGTAGAGGCAGTGGCAGATTTGTAGGGCTACACAATTACCCCATGAGCCCAAGGTGAGTACCCAGACATTTCCTGAAATCTTCAAAGTGTCAATGTGGGGACCTGGAGTGTCTATTGCCATTGCTAGTAACAGATCAAATGCTTTATGCTGAGGACTGAAGCTTGTAAGGCTGGTCAGGCTCTGAACTTTTCTTGACCTGCCTCTATTTTTCTTGGTTTAAGAGTGACAGCCATTTCTCTAACTGTTCAGATGCCAAAAGGTAATTTGTTTTCCTTGTGTTTATCTTTGAGTGGTATGACCAGAACTTTGCAAGGATACTAATAACAAGCAACTATTCCATATAGAACAAGATATTACAAACCTAAATCCCATTGTGCTGAGGCAAACAGCAGCCTCAGGGTGGGGGGCACCATATGTGGGGTAGAGCGAGAGAGATGAGGCATAGGATGATAAGAGATGGGGCACAGGGTGGATCCTGGAGACTCTGCAGCAATAAACAGTAAAGAACTGGAGCAGGACAAACATTATTCTAGACAAAACAAAGAAATAATATGTGGCATACATAAAACATATTAATTTTGAATGCAATATGGAGTCTGATACCAAAGAAGAAGACCAAAGTGTCAGGGAGTGTTAGTAAACATGAAAACTATTTGGAGTGGATCTCTAGAGGAGAAATTTAAAAACATCAAAATGAATATAATATTCCTTTTGGTGAAAGAGTCCAGGTGCTGACAACACTAAAAATACACCATAACCAACCCCTGCCCCCAACACCATAACTACCAGATTGAAATCATCTGTTTTAGGATTCTAAAGGATTCTCTCTAAGGCTAAGGCTGTAACAAAAGAGTTTGAAATTGTAACTTCTCTAAAAAAACAAGAGCTGTTCCTTATAAAATACCAAAAAGTACAAATCTGGAAAAGTAAAACTGAAAGGTTAAAGAGATATCAGTTTATTCTTTGCAATAGTTTCCTAGAAACGATTAATCTGTATTAAATTCTGAGGGTAAGACTTGAAATACTTTTTCAAATGAGAGGCATAAAGGCAAACTTGATCATGATCAATTAAGGGGCTTTTTCAACCACTGATGGATATATATGTTATATCAGGAGTCTACATCCAGGATATGAAATGTGCAAAATTTATTTAAAGTGTTGGATAGTATCACAGTTTTTAACTTTTAGCTAAAAGCTTTTAGCTTTTTAGCTATCACATACACACACGTATATACACACATATTCTCCAGGTATCAGATAGGTCTATTTCTAGTTCCGGAATATGGAACTTACAGTGGCCAGTAAAAGATAACTGAATAACTGAGGATTAGGTCCATTTTGTTTGTAGGATTTATCATTGACAGCAGAGATGAAAACAGCACTCTACTTAGTGGGGTTGCATTCTTCAACTATGAAATTTTAGTATCACTATAGGGAAAAGAGTGATTCAGAGCAAGAACAGCTCATGCTCAAGTAACTGGTGTATTTTGAATATTGCTGTGTAGAGTCTCTCAGTAAATTATCACAGGCAATTAAGCACAGGTGTTTTGAAAGAATCTTGCTAGTTGTCCAAGATACCATAATTTATGAACAGAATGCTTTCATCTCCCTAGGAGAATTTTCATTAAAAAGAAAATATTCCAATATACTTTCCAACTAATGATAAGTAACTGATATAATAAGAATTGACAGGTCACAACTTGCTCCTTCACCCTTGTTCAAAGCTGTAGATTCATAAAGTTTTAAATGTGTTTAAATATGCAAAAACTCAACAGGAAATTCCTGGTTTTAAACACCTGCTATCATTATCTGAACATTCAAAATATGAAAGAAAATATCTTTAAAAGTGAATCTCTTGAACCATGCTGATAACTGATATTTTGAAAAAGTCTAGCCAAAGCATATTTTTAATATGTAGTCATTTTATTTCTCAGATAAGATTGTATGGTACTTCATAATTCAAAAGCATTTTCATAAATGTTTTAACATACAAACATGACCTTAAAACGCATGCTATCACTGTATTCACAAAAAAAAAAAAAAAGAAAAGAGATATATTGGTCTTTTTATTTCTTTTTTACAGAAAGAAGGAATATAAGTAAAAAAATCTTTATAAGTACTGCAAAGATATTATTACAAAACACATTATATTCTATCAGTAGTCATCTGAATATTTCAGAAAATTAACTAGGAATTATTTAATACTGTTAGTTTTCTCTAACAGTTTTAACTGAGGTTACATGAAGGAGTGATGGCTAAATTTCAGACTTTCATCAGCCTTGAAGAGCACCATATTTTATTATGACATGACTTTTTAAAGTTTGATCCTCTCTATCATTATTATTTTAATTATTTTTTAACTTTGAACAGAATATAAAGAAAAGAAAGACCTCCAAATAATTTTTTTTAAGAAGAAATGCTTTTTTGAAATCCTAATTATATTTACATCTATACATTATAAAGAGTTTCACAAGACACTTATTAGCACAGGGATAAGAATAAAGTAAAATAAAATTTAGAATTATGGAATGATAGAATGGTTTGGCTTGGAAGGAACCTTAAAGACCTTCTTGTTCCATCCATGGGCAGGAGCATCTTCCACTAGATCAGGTTGCTCAAATCCCATTCAACCTGACCTGGAATACTACCAGGGAACAGACATGCACAGATTCTGTGAGCAAACTGTTCCAGTGTCTCACCACCCTCACAACAGAAAATTTCTTCCTAACGTCTAATGTAGACCTACCCCCATTCAGTTTAAAGATACTCCTGTTTGTCTTATCAGCACATGCTTGTAAAAAGGATCCACTTTACTAATCTCAATTTTGAATTTCTTTATTTGATGATGATCTGGGTGTTTTAGTCCTGGTAGGATAAAATGCCTCCTGACACGTTGTATTGGGTTTGCAATTGCAAGCTTTGGTATTGCGGGGGTTACTGGGGTAACTTCTGTGGGAAACTTCAGGAAGCTTCCTTCAGGTATGGCAGAGCATCCTTGGGCTCTCCAAAGATGGACGAGCCTCTGGCCAAGGCTAGGCCAGTTAGAAATGATGGTAAGTCCTATGTGATAATATATTTTAGAAAAAGGGGAAAAAAAAAAAAGCAACCGATAAATATTTGTGCATATATAAGAAAAGGGGGAAAAAATAATCTCTACTTCCCATCAATCAGAAACATTCATGCATTTCCTGGGCAGTAGGAATTCAGCACATGGAGCGGTTCCTTCAGAAGTAGAAAACACTGCCGATAACAAACACCCCTCCATTCCTGCTCCTCTCCCAGCTGTTACAGCTGAGCTGTCACAGGTGTGGAATGGCCCTTTGGTTGGTCTGGGCCAGCTGGCCTGGCTGTGCCCCCTCCCAGGACCTTTCCCACCGCAGCCCCCGATGGGGCCGGGATGTTGGGAGCCAGCGCTGGAGCTGTGCCAGCCCTGCCCAGCAGCAGCCAAAGCCCTGCAGGGTTATCAGAGGGTTATCAGCTCCTCTGCAGCTACCAGGGAAAGCACAGCACTGTGAGGGCTGCTGGGGAAAATGAGCTCCAGCTCAGCCAGACACAATACAGGTGTTGAAAATGTTTCAGAACGTCTTTAAAGGATTGAATTTTGAGGGTTTTCAGGCATGAACCTTATTTTCTGGGCTGCCTTCTTGAAGGATGACCAGAAGCTGGATAAATACTTGAGTTTGGAAGGACATACAAACTTTGGTGTCTGGGAGATAGATCTCCTAGTGTTTCCAAATGTGGGAGACTCAAGGTATCATTCTAGGATCCTTCTCACTATATCCTTCCACTGTCCAGATTTTTTTTTTTGTCCTGATATCTGTTTGATCTTTTTCTTGCATTCACTTTAATATATGACTGACTGCTCAAGGCTGCAGAACTTTCTGCTTGCAGATTTCTAATCATTAAATAACTGTATTGACAATAGAGAGCACTAAGTAGTCATCTTCATTTATGTTTAGACAGAAAGTCTTTGAGACAGCTGGAGAAATCCAAGCTTTTGATGAGAAACAGCCTAACTTAAAAGTGGCTGGTTGAAAATAAGATACATCAACTCTCTGCTAAATAGCACGTTAAATTGTGTGGTTTTTTATTCTTAACAATTCTTCATGCTTACAACAATTTTATCATAGTAGCTACTGAATACCTGTCACTTAGAAAATTGCTTATAATGTAGTAAAAATGTGGTTTTTCATACCCTCTCTTTTCACTAAGCTCCTTTTCTTTCATCATAATCACATTGCCATCTGCAGAATAGACAATTTTGTGCGCTACATTGCATTTCACTGCCCCAAACTGCTCAGAGTATTCAAATATTCTGAACAACCCTGTGTAGAAAGTTAAGTTTTTCTTTTACATGACAAGTTATATTTTCATAAGACATACAAACCCAACATAAAATTTCTAGGTTTTGATCAACACCTCTGTACAATCTTTCTGGTTAGCCTTCCATACAGATCTATCTCTATACAATCAATTTTGTTTCATTTACTCAGACAACAAATGAATATGACAGTTAAAGATAGTTAAAAAATCTGAAATAGAATAGTTTAGAAATGCATACATTCTCTATTTCTGTGTATGTCTGTTGCTATGTGGTGCAATAAATTATAATGTATTCACTAAGAAACTTTGAGTTTCAGTATCAAAATGATACTGAAAGGTATCATTTTGATACTGAAACTCAAAAACAGGTTTTTATTACAACATGTTTCCAGCACATCCAAGCCTAACCTGAAGCAAACCCCATTAAAATCCCTCTGAATTAGACACATATGTTCTTTTTACATAATTAAAATTGGTGAAAAATTAAATAAAAAAGAAGTCCAAATAGAAAGGTGTTTTTTTTTAACCCTTAAAAATCATGGGATAAATCAGGAAAATTAGTCTTGCATTTGGCTAATGGTTTCCACAGGGAATATTAAAGCAATATTGGTGCCTATTGGTAAGATATATTGCTGTTTACAACACTCATTAAAGTTGCTGGAAATATAGTTGAAGTCAGGTTTGGGTTAATTTTTACTGCTGCTGTCTCACAGAAATAGAAACTGTTACAAACTTTTGAAAGAGTGACTAAAAGGAAAGCACAAATATTGCTTTCAAGCTGAAAGTATGTGGTCAATCTATAATGACAGATCTTGTGCTGGATGATGAACTTCTTTAAAAATAAATACATGTTCACTCCTGGAATTTACAAGGAACTATTTAAAGTTCACTCTTGGAGAGTTTTGGTTGCAATGTAGGTAAAATTTTAATAGTTTTTTTTGAAGAAACATCTTTCAAAAAGGCAAGCTTATTCTCATGACTTTCTTCTTAAGGCACATTTTCCTGCATGTGTTTTTGTTGTTTGGATTCTGTTCTAATATTAGAACAGTAAATCTAAAGCTGTTTTAAAGAGGTTTTCATTTTCTCATCTTGGAACTTGTTTTTAATACTTCTTTTAAAAGGATCAGTCAGTACAATATAAGATGGAGTGGTTTAATAAAGATTTTATTTTATAGTGCTACTTGTAAGTGAAATGCCTATTCATTAAAAGAAACCAGATAATATTTCTCAATTGAAAAAGATAAGTGATATAAAAAATATCCATGTGACTTCCTACAGACAGTTCTTTATGGATCGGTAACTTCTTCATAACCGTGTTTCTAATGGACCAGCACAGAGGAATATATTTAACTGTTTTATAGTCTAATTAGATGTGGCATTTGTCAAACGTGCCTGATTTGTCTCTAACAACTGCTAAACTACATATTAGGATACAGGTTGACCAGCTAACAAGAAAAGTCCAAGTATACTGTATGCTGGCTATAGACAGAAACAACCGAGACTTTTAATGTCTGAAAACAGAGCACTATTTATAAAAACTTTTGTTAAAATTCTTTTGATAATAAAATTCAGACTATTGGCTAAGTTTTATGGTAATACCATTAGTCTACTCTCTGAAAGGAAGAAAGCTTCATCTTGCAAGACTTGCTGAGGGCACACAAACAAGATGTGGGGAAAAAAAGTGGAAAGCTAAGCTCTACCGTTCTGTAAGACTCAAACTATCAGTGCCATCCCAAAATAATAAGTTTACTATTTGGAATGTCTTTTTGTTTTCCATTTTTGATGTTAAAAAAAGTGTGCAAGAAAGGACTTAGAGATGGAAAGGCTGGGTGTGTACTTGGCTGCAGTGAATGTAAGATGGTGGAATACAGGATTCTACATGGAGAGAAGCAGGGTGAAAAGTAGGATTCCAAAGCTGGACTTCAGGACAACTATTTTTCCTTCTTCAAGGACCTATTTGGAGGAATCTCATGGCTTAGAGCTTTAGTGATATTACTTAATATTAATGTTAATCAAACATCACTTCCACTAGGTGCACACTTCTCTGAAGAAAACCCAGCTCTCTGATTACCACTTTCTTCCTATAGACCTTAAGAATGACAGTAACTGGCTGTTTCCAGAGGGGCAATATCTCTTTTTAAATTCTCTTCCAGAGAATTTAGGCATTGGCCTCTGCTTGTATTACCACACAAAGGTGCCAATTAATGTCATTTTCAATGTGAATTCTCAGTGATTAGAACTGAGACTAAACCCAGGAACTCATTTCACTCAGGGCATTGAAAAGATGTCAGAGGGTAACAATTTCTGTCACAACTGATCTGATACAGTTGTGAAGAAGTGACCTAGGGATGTAATGCTCTATCTCGTTACCGGCTGTGTGGGCCATCCAGCCTATTTAACTTTAATTATTTACTTTTGTATTTTACCTTTTTGTCTTTGCTCAAGAAGAAATACCTTAGGCATTGAGTAATGCTCAAAGGCAATTGAGCTATTTTATTTTTAAATGTAATAGTGGGTCTGTATGTTAGGGGAAAGAAAGCCACGTTACTCATTCTTCTACCTTATATATAAATATATGGTATTGAATTTTGCTTTTATTTTGTGTTTCATTCTGTCACCTTTTTATTTTCCTATTCTCAAGATAGAAATCTTTTCAAGCATCAGAATAAAAAGCTTATAGCATCTAAGAGGATGAGACCATTTGACTGGGGGCATTGTGGTTTAGGATTTTGACTTTATCTGAAGAGATACCTTGACATCTTTATATTCTAGGTGAACAACAAGAATGTGAGTAGTGTGTGTGAAAATCTCTGGTATAAGAGGGCTAATTCTAGTCACAGTGTTTTCAAATAATGAGCTCATTCTTCAGCTATTACCATTGTAGCAAGTCATCTCATTGTGTTTCAGTGCTTCAGCATATCAGGACACATCCTATCCATTTTAAGCATCTACAAAACGGCATTGTTATTAAATGTCTACTGAGTATTGATTAAAAATCTCAGAGAGACAGAGAAAGAGAGGAGAAAGAAAGGGTGGAGGGGGAAGGGGGAAGAGAAGTCTTCAAGAACCAAATCAAACATAAACCCAGTGAAATGCATAAGCTTCTGTACAGCACAATAGTGAGATATATATTGAAATGACTACTTTAGAATTGGAGTGATTACATAGCAATCATTCTGGAAATGCAAACTAGAGATTAATTTCATGGAGGTCAGCTCAGCAAAGATTATTTTAGCTTGGGTAGGGGTCTTCATCTAGAACTACTCCCCTGGTCACCTAAGTTCTACCTACATGTATATGTATAGTAACAGGTACACTCTTTCATTTTTCTTATGGTCTTCACTCTTGTTCCTAGAAGACTGAGGAATATAAAAAGACAATATAAATTAAAATTTTGTATTAAGAATGTCAAGGATCCTTAGGTCATCTTAATTTGTACTGACTACAGGACTTTGAGAAATTTGTGCATTCAAACATAGTTTAATCTCTTCAAACCAAGAATTATTCATTTATTCAAGACCTAAGGAGTCAGGAGAAGGATTTAGTTCTGCCACCAGGACGTTGTCATTTTCTCTGGTTAAACACAAACATTAAGAGTTTAGGAACACCTAATCATTTTTTTGTAAAATAATTTTGATACCCATGATATTAACGTAAGATTATAAATGTAATCAGTTATGAAAACAGAATTCCTTCTGTCAGGCCTTTCAAGGATGATTACAAAGTTATAAATGTAAATTTGAAGTTACTAATAAATGCAACTTAATAGTTGGGTAGGATCTATTTTAGGGCATAATTTAAATGTATAGAATTGTGGTACAGTTTGTTGCAGATACCTGTTATTGACAGCATAGGCAGAATAATCTTTAGATTGCTTACATGATAAAAAAATCCCTGAACTAAATGCAGCTATGTCTCTTCAGAACAGTGTATGCAAATGTGATCAATCTGATATGTTATATTGATATTGAGCTATGTCTTTGTTAACATGAAAGGAAAATATTCTTCTCTTTCTTGTACTGATATCAGTACCCCATTTCTGAAGACCCAGTTGTAATTGCATGACTCATTTGTCACACCCTTAATGCAGAAGTATTTTCATCAGCTTTAGGTCATTGTCTTTGACAAGAGAGCAAAGAAAATGAGGTGAATGGAGTGTGGTCAAATCTGAATGGAGCGTGTTCAAAGCTTACTCTAAGATTTTTTTCTATATGTAAAAAGTACATAATTCTGTATCTATATTGCTATGACTTGCCTTAATATAAACAGAAATGCATTGCATTTGCAACATAAATATAGAACACAAAAAAACCCCATCAAATGTATTACTGTGGCTTAACAAGTTATTCAATAATAAATCATCAGCTAGTGTTTTGAGTGTACTAATAGAAATTAATGTGACTTTATTTACCAATAAGTCTTTTTTTTAATAGATTTAGTGATGTTTCTTATTTTACATATATAGCACACCAAGAAATACAGACAGGTATTACAATTGATAAGTGGCACTCTATTGAGCAAAATCAATTTTGCAAGTATCTGAGTTCTATCTTATATTTAGATAGTATAATTAAAATTTACCATCTCAGAAAGAAAGGAAGTTTTTATAAGAACAGGCATAATGAAATTTTATGTGTGCTCTTTTTCAGGGCTGTTTTGACAGAAATGTGGAGAATGTAAACATATTTATTTTGATTCTGCATAAAATATGCGTGTCAGTATTTTCAATTGAGATTTCTACTGAATTTTATGAGACTTTTGAATGTCAAAGTAGGTCTATGAACTAAAAACAACAAACAAAAAAGGAATACACTTTTGACAAGTCCTCCAAATTTGGCTTTCCTACAATTTGACCATCTGTTTGTGCTGGACCTGGATTCCTCTGATACTGGCAGTGGCCAGTATTGTCTCAGGTGGTGAATGCAAGAGAAGAAATGGTAACATAAGGTAGTAGGATGCTCAATCCAGCCAAGCAAAGCCAAAATGTAGTACATAAAAGCAATTACAGTTTATCTTTTATGCACTGAAATTTGAGAATGGCATTTTAAATATTTTAGTAACTTACATTTTTTAAGGACTTAGTAAAAATTAGTTAAATGTCTTTAGGCTAAAAAGAGATAAAAAATAATTTTGAGTTAGGTGAGTAACAAAAATGTCTATGCCATAAATTTAGGTGTTGAATTTAGGTCTAACAAAAAGCACAAAAATTTCCCTTGATAGTCAACATACATACCTCAGAAAGGACATTTAGAACATATAAATTAATTTATAGGTGCCCGCCGTATGTGTTTTAAAATACTCTGCCTAGCCTTCAATGTAGAAAACTAGAAAAATGATGTTAAATATTCAAATCTTCTGACAAGAAGATCCAGTTTTTAAATCTATACTTTTTTGTCTATCTACACTTTTTGGGAAGTGAATATGGAAACAGGTTTGTCAGGCAACTAAAATGCAGAGCTAGTAGTGAACTTGCAGAGAAGCTGTTTTATCTCCCATGTCCTGTAAAGCTGACAAGTTGTGCATAGCAATGCAGATCCAGAACATCTCTTTGTGGTGAAGCTCTGTGTTATGTTCTACTCCAGACAGAACTTTTTTTTGTATAAAATTTTAACTGCAGAGATGGATGTGGATACTTAGTTTTGTATATTCTACAGTCTAAGTAATGTACAGAGAAGTTTCAGACCTTTCAAGCTGGAAAAAAAAAAAGAGAGAAAAGAAAAAGAAAGCATGCAAAAAGAAAAACAAAATCTAAACATTCCCTTCCCCACCCTCACATTAAAACCAGGGAAAAAAGGAAAAAAGATCCAACCAAGGTACAACCTCTTCTCCATAGACAAACTCTGAAAAAAGCTACCCTACTTAATGCATAAGTGTTGAAACTAATCCATAATTATGGTTTCCACTCAGTATATTTTGTAGTGCTCCATTCAGGTTTTCTGAAGAAATGGTCCTATGGATATAACAGATTCCAATACCTATAGCTTTTTAAGGGTAGGGTTTAGGATTCAGTACAATGAACTGAAATGACACTTAATTACTGATGTGCAGCCATTCAGTTCAGCTAATTATGATCCCTGGAGTTTAGTCATCATCTGTAATTAACTTTTACTTTCATAAAAGCTTAATGTGTTGAAAAAGCACCAATGGCTGTGAATGTTTCACCTCAGGATTTCTGACAGAATTCAAAATTAATTCTAAAAGGCAATTTTTCTTACTAAGTGTTAATATAGCCATCTGCTCTAAAACAATGTAAATTTGTTTTAATAGGAGCATATCATTATTTCTTTCTTTTTTTTTTTAATTTCATGGTCACACTAACTCCAGTACAAACAACTGGGTGAATGATTCAGCTCTGGACAAGCAATCATAATCTATTCAAATAAAACTAGCAAAAAGACTGATAAGTGATGTTTGAAAGGCCAGTTGAGTTTTCTTTTAGTTTTTGTTTTTCCCTTTGAGAAAAAAAAAAAGCAATACTTATAAGCACTGCAATTATCAGAACTTAATTGAATTTGTATTTCTGGAACATCTTAGTAGTAATTATGAAATATAAAAGTTCATATATATAGCTACTTACTAAAAATAATGATTTTGTAGAAAGCAGATTCACTACTTCATGCGTATTTAGTCAGGCTTTGCTGACCCTTGTTGCAGAAAAGGATAAATAGATCAAAGCTCTGAAGTAAAATAAGGGAAGAATTGTATCCAGAATTGTATTCCCATCAATCAGTTGTGCTTAGTAAGACAATTACAACACAATTAAATCTCTATGATACAATAGTGAAGGGACTTACCAATTAGCTTCTAGTGAACCAGGGTACAAAAGCACTGTCACACTTTGGTGAAACTGTTTAATTAGACTAAAATAATCCCTTTGGCAACAGATCTAGGTTACCTATTGACATCATGCTGTTATATACACAACAAACAGGTTGATACAGTATAACCCTTGAGAACCCAAAACATATTTGTGAGGGTTATTGCTCATCAATAAAGTTACTTGAGCAATGTTGGTAGCAGTGGCACAGCTCAAGCTCAGACAGTGGAGGCAACAGGCATTTGGTCACCAGGCTAACACTGAAACCAGCTCAACTCAGCTTCAGCAAAAGTGAGCCCAGGCCTGCCCTGGCACTACATTCTCAGGTCAGGAGTACATATCATTGTGTACAAAAAAAATGGTAAAACCATTTTTACTGAGCTGCAATGTAGTAGCTGTATTGCCTTGCTCTGTGAGGAATCATAGGGTGACAGAAGAGAAGGGTTCTAACCAAAGGAAAAAACACATAAAGAAGGTTGTTATAAAAATAATATCATTTTATAAACCTTTTTACAAGCCACAGAACAACGTTTACAAATTCAAGAGAACATGAAGCAGGCCAAAGATCAGGAGTCATTGCCAATGGCAACATTATGATAGAAATTATAAAAGTTGAAAATACTCTGGAATACTCTGATACCCTTTCAGTGACCTAGTGACAGCACAGAAAATCAAGACAATTCAAGACGCCACAGGATAAAAGAGTCAGACAATACATACACATAGCTGAAAAAATTTTCCTTGTGTATTTATACTGTTGCAGATTTATCTTAGAAATGAACTTACATTCTATTAAAAAATCGTACAATTATGATTGCATCTACAAACAGGAATTTCAACATGAATAAGATTCTGCTATGAATGTCCATGTGAAAACTTCTGAAGAACTCCTGAACCCCATAGCTGTGTGGTAGGCTTAATGTTCTTAGCATTAGGCTTAAAACCTGAGTTCTATTTAGCATCTATTGAATCTTAACATCTATAAGTGACAATCTAAAATGCTATTTTATCTATTATAATTTGTGATGTTGCCCACATTCCAGTATGACTTAACCTTGTCAGCTTGGTGAGCTTAGTGGACCTATGACATTAAACCTGAGAAAAATCTAATAATGTTCAAATGCTGTATTTCATGCAGCAGCTGTAAA
This sequence comes from Agelaius tricolor, assembly GCF_023055355.1. NCBI lineage: Eukaryota > Metazoa > Chordata > Aves > Passeriformes > Icteridae > Agelaius > Agelaius tricolor. The sequence continues at coordinate 52,072,748 of NW_027269263.1, forward strand.
GAGAGAACTTAATCCATTCTACTCCAATGGGAGCATCATTATTATTATTATTATTATTATTATTATTATGATTATTATTATTATTATTATGATTATTAACTATCATTATCATTCTTTTATAGGAGAGCAAACAAACCAGTGCAAGACTTGATATTGCTTTCTCATCACATTCCCTTAGTAAAATATACTGGCTTGTTTAATTTCTGCTTTACTAAATTAATTGTTATCTAATAGGCTTAATAGCTCTCCCTTATGGCAGTATTAGAAATTGAAGTAATATTGAGTAATTCTAGAATAATCACTGGGAAGCAGTACTTTAATATTGTTCTCTGTTACACCAGTCACTATAATAATAAAACTAATACTGAAGTGTATTTATTTTATCTCTTGTTTAATATCTATCTGTTAAGGCAGTTCCCTTTTATATTATTATCCTTTATTATATTTATATTATTATCCTTTATTATATTTATTATCCCTTATTATATTTATTATCCTCAATGTCTTAGACATTCCACTAATAATATATGTTCTTAGACTCTTTATAGTTTTTCCCTGAGTGCTATTGATTTTTGCAGGTTTTTTTTTATGAATGCAAAATTTTATTTTCTGTGTTTTCCCTTATACTTACCACATAAATGCCACATACTATTTTTTTAATTTCAGGATTAAATCTTTGTTAATTAGCAAGACTATGCTTCGAAAGAGAAAAAAATGTAAGGCAAAGTCTATTTGGGGCAGTTTTCTAAACTTCTACCATTTTCAATGTAAGTATCTTATCTGCTTACCTGCCTGGGCCAGAATTGATCATATTCAGGACATCAGATATGCTTACTATCTTTCTGCACCACATTGCTACTGCTATGCATTGTTTGTATGTGTGCAGTCTAGTTTACAGGCTTGTCTTCTGTGTCCCCAGAGGTGTCTAAAGCCTTAAATGACAAAATTTGAGGTCACACTTTATTGAACAAATCTCCATTAATTACTTCCAGCAGACCACTTGAATCAGCAACCTTCTGCAGTCTAATGAGATAAATTGTATTGAAAGGTCCTGCACAAATACAAAGGAGGAAAGTTTGGGATGATTTGTCATCTCTACTAATTAGAAGTGATTGTTTTTCCTAGGTCTCAAATAAAGCCAATATCTTAATGCAAAGATATTCTACTTTAACTAAGGTATGGGATTAGAAAGAATAGTCTCTATCAGTTTTCACCATGGCATTTTAAATTTAATTTGATGCAAGAACTGCACAGAACTGTTTTATCTAAACTGCCTAACACTGTTAGGCAGCGTTTTGAAGTGAATAAATGAAATAGCAGTACATAAATGATAAAATTTCAAGAATGACAATATTATTCAAATTATATTGAAAACCCCCCAATATGTTTAATTTGTTGAGTGCCGTGTTGAAACTACCATGTTCATGCAGGAAAATCTGAGAGAAAGGGTGAGGGATACTTTCATTAAGGCATTTGTCTTCTGAAACCACCACTGTTCATATCAAGGCTCTACTTCTAAGGAATGGCTGGGCTTTGCTCGCTGATGGGAAGTAGAAAAGATACATTTCTGGTTTTCTCTGCTTCCACACATAGTCTTTGCTTTTCTTTATTTAATTGCCTTTATCTCAGCCCACGGGGTTTTAATCTTATTTTCTCCCCCATCCCTCTGAGGAAAGGGAGTGAGGAAGCATCTTGATGGGCACCTAGCAGTCAGCCATGGTAAATGCACAACAGAATTCATACGCACAACCCTCCCTGTTGACCAGCTATTAAACTGATTATATGGATTTTTCTGTATGGCAATACCATCTGTCCAGTAAGGTTTAAACAAAATGCATGAGCAAAAGTGATCTTTAGAGATCCGAAGGACATTTCACCGAGAGCAAATTTCTTTATTTTGGCAAAACTCCATCCTGGGCAATTATGTCTGAACTGCTTAAGTTCCACCTATAATTTTAACTGGATATAAAATTCTACTTTAATTCCCATCTGCACAGTTACTGTGTATTAAGGGGCAAACACTATTTTATCCAGTGGCAACTGGGATGATAAAGGAGCCTACCATAACACAAAAATACATCTTAGTTAATGAATATTAAACCTTGAAAAAGTTAAATGAGTAAACTACTTAGATCAAAATATTCTCCAAGGCCCTGAAGAACCAAAACCTGGTTTTATGTGAATAACACTTAAATATTTTTGATCTTTCAATCTCTACTATGCTAAGGCATCATTCAGAAGTCAGTGAATATTAGTAGTGGGACCCTGACAATAAGTTATTGCTGCAGAAGGGGCTCTTGGGGTCAGACTGGCTCCAGCTCTGTATAGAAAGCTTGTAAGGGCAGCCTCACTAAGTGAAGATCCAGCGTACACAGCATCCTCTGGTCTTGAGCACTCCCTATAAACACCCTGAAAGGCATCTGTGTATACACCAAGTGGGTGAAACAAACAGTAAACTGGTGCTAGGTGTCTCAGAGCAGCATAGGTGTTAGGATAATATACTTATTTCATTTCCATTACAATGAGATTTATATATTCTTTGCTTGTGAGCACAGATTGGTGAAAACTTAGTTTTACCTTTGCCTGTATTGTAACTCTGGCCATAGGCAAAGAGATACTGCCTTACTAACAGAGAGAAGAGCCTGCCAACCCATTGCTTTGTCTTCCCCAAGATGTCACATTGCAGAAGCTGGATGAGTCTACTCTGCAAAATAAAGCTTATTGACTCTGTGAGGTATTTCTGAAATAGAAAAATGTCTGATACTTTGAGCTGCAGTCCACTACTGGAGCAACAGAAACACCTAATTTCTTACTACAGAGTAAAAAATGTCTGGAAAAATTAAGTATTGTCACCTATACATCAACACATATGAATTCCAGCTACACTAAAAAGAACATATGATTAAGCGTTTGCTTTAGAAATAATTAATTTTTCCAATATTTGGTGTATTTGGATTTTCTTTATCTTTAGGTCAATTACAACAAAACCAAGAAGACACTATGATGGGGGCTGAAGATGGGAATATGTTTCCAAGGGACTTGTGAAGTTTTACTCCTTGAATAAATTCTAAACTAGACTGGGCAGGGGCAAAATTTGAGCTTCGATCTAAACTATGATTCTTTAATCATCCTTATATTTTTCTGGACTTGAAGGGGAACTGAAGGGATAAGCACAGCACTAGAAAATATAAAAGATATATATTTATCTAAAAGGTATATATTCTGAAGTTTTTGCTGCAATAGGAGAAAAACTGCCAGCAAAACCATGTCCTGATAAGGTGAGAGGAGACTTCAGACTGCTGAGGGAGCCAACCAGTAATGTTTTCTAGGAATGTGCTTTTGTAGGCATTGCTACCAATAAATGTTCATCACCTTTTAAGAACCATTTCTGAAGAGTGCAGGAGCAGGAAATTAGATTCTATGATGCTTACGTGTCACTTCCAAGTTGAGCCATCCTATGATTCTGTAAATAATGAGACTGTTCTGTAGTAGGTAACATGGACTGTTAAACTGTTAAAACAGTAATTAACAATAAATTCTTAGTTCCACACAGAAGATGTATTGTGTTTTCCCCATAATAAAATCTGCATTAAAGCACCATAGACACCTATAGGAACTATAGCTTATCTCTGCCAATCCTTTCACCTTGAAAGACCTCTCTTATGTCACGTTATTCCAGAACAAATTTTCAGTTATTACTGTTTCAATTTACTAAAATCAGTTACCTCAACACTGAGTAATCCTCCATTGTTTTTTTCCATATTTTCCTAAGATTTATCTTCTTTTCTTGTATTTAATAGTTACTCTCTCATGTATTAGTTCCCCTACCTTTTCAGTTTCAGCAATTAATTCTATTTTCCCCTGTTCTCCTGTATTGAACAGTCTGTGCACTAGATTACAAGTACAGCATTATTTTATACAGGTATAAGTATTTTTAATCATATTAGACTTGCTAGCTCTTACTCAAAGTAACTTTCCCATAGTGCATTCATTTATCTTTTTTGCACAGATAAATCTGTATTTGCCTGGTTTCTGTCACACCAATATAGCACACATTGAAAATATCCCAATGTCTTGTTCTGTCCTATTAATAATAATTTTCTTTCATTGTGTTCTTTTACCTCTCTGAAGGCTATTTCCCCACTTATTTAAATTGAGTTAGTTCCTCCTATTTAGCCCACAGAATAGCATTATGTAAAAATGGTTTTGATACTATCATTCTCTGAAGCAGATACTTCAAAATCTTGCTCTGAATTTAAATGTCATTGAAGCTCCTATTTTTTCTGGTCTTTCAATGATTCTGTATTATCAGTTTTTACTCAAATTTATTTTTTAAAATTTTCTATTGAGAATTATTTTCATTGCAAGCACTTCACACCAGGATGCTTTGTGAGACTAATAAGAACCTGTCTCTAATGACAAAAAAATATTAACTGAATCAAAATAAAGTTTAATCTAGAAAAAGATATAGAAGGCTATTGAACAAGAATATAATGAAAATTATATAATTCTTATGACATGGAGGTATCTAGTGCCATTGATAGCAGTCAGAGAATGGCAAACACAGAAAAGCAGATTATAAAGTATTGTCACAATTTATGTGGCTTCAAACAACTAGATGTAGCAAAAATTAATTTGAAATATTTAAAGAACTGCACGTAGAAGGGATGTAAACATTTATTTTTGAAGTAATGATGAAAAATGGGTGAAATTCTAGAAAATTATATTTGTTGATAAAATGGAAGGAGACTACGTCAATTTTTCTGTTATCCTCAGAAATATATGGAAAAAAATGTTCCCATCCACAGAAAATAAATTCAGCATCAGTCAGTATGGATTAACCAGAAATAATATGTCAATACAATTTAATTTTCTTCTGTGGTAGAATGGCAAGGTTGAGAGTTGAGAGTTAGGAAATATTATGTGCTGTAATCGTGGAAAAGTTTTTGACAAAGCTATACTTGATATCTGTAAGAAAACTGAGAGAAAATGGTAGGATGCACATTCATAAATGGGTGCAAAACTAGTTGGAAAAACCTACCATTCTTTTATGAAGGAGTCCTTTGCTACCTGAGGATGAGTAAGGTGACATTTTCTGCTTGTCTGTATTGGACAACAGTTACTAATAATTTTCATTAGTGGTCTCAGAAATTAAATAAGTAGTCCTTTTATTTTGCCTCTCTAATTGTATGAGACTGAAAACTACAAAGGATAGGGAAAGGATTCAACACCATTTTGATAATTTGGAAAGAGTTTAAAAAATATTCAAATCAATAGATACAGTTAAGTATTGTAATTAGGTTTTAAATGTTATCAAGACTTTGACAGATAATCCCTATGAATTTCCCAGGAGCATATTAGATTATGATGGATTGTCAGCTAGTCTTCTGGAATGGAAACAGACTAATATACTTGATTGTCACTAGAGGGTATTGCTCATGACACCACTATCAGCCAGATGGTTAAAGAAGGAGGAGAGTATCCATTCTAATCTTGCAAATTTATAAAGACACCTACAATGTTGAAATGAAGTTGCCATGAAAAAATGTTTTAGGCACATAACGCATATGAGAGAGAGCATGAGGGGCAGAGAAATATTTTCATCAAATCAGGAGATCATATCTGGAAGTCCTGAATGTTTCAACATTGAAATATTTCTATTAGATTTCTAAAGATTTCCTATTGTTAATTACCTTTTAACCTATGGAGACTAGAGGCGAGCAATCATATTAAGGTGACTTGCTAACCTTCAAATAGCAGTGTCAAAAGATCAGTTAAATTCACCTTTGATGGGCTTTTAAAGAGAAAGTGGCTGATGCTTTGGAAACAGAAGGAAAAAAAAATAGGTTTGATGCTAACTTCAACCATAAAATGAAGCAAGATGAGTTGAGAAGAAAGAAGTTAGCTTGAGTAATACTGTGATAAAGGACAAATAATGATTGTTACTATTTCTTCCAATACCATTCTTACTTCATGTAAGTAAGTCTTTATGTATTCTTCATTGAGGAAGAGTGAATAAAAACGAGATATAATTTCTTCCAGGTTTAGTGTATTGTGCTAGGAGGAAAATTTCTGGGGAAAATAGTTATTTTCTAAATGTAGATTAGTTTGTTTACAACTAGTTCTAGAAAAGAGTTCTTATTATAATTAAAATGAAAATGTTTTCCTTCAAATCTTAATGAAAACCTGTGTCCCATTTTTGCAATCAATTCTTCTTTCATGAATCAATAATTGGAAAGCAAAAATGGGTTTCATCCCATCTTACTTTGGCCACATAAACAGTCACTTGTTTTGTCGTTCATTTACTGAGTCAGTTTCCAGTGCTCTTGATGACTCTGTACAATACCTGCAGAGCTGGATGTGAAGCACAATGAAACCCTAAACCAACCCATATCCTTTGGGAGAGACAGCGAGAAAATACGTGTACATATAGGAACAATACTATGTGTCACTGCCTGTGCAATTAACAACCTGAGGTTGTGGTTTAATCTGATATGAAGACATTTGGATCCATGTGTCTAGACATCAGTACCCAGACACATGTGAGAGGTCTGAGCTTTGATTTATAGTGAGTAGAAATCTAGCGGAGGGAGTTTAGAGAGCAATTTAGCTGGGCACCTGGCAGATGCTGAATCTTTGTCTAGACCCATGGAATGGATTGACCAGTGCTGAGGACTTGAATATGTGTAGAAAGCTAAATCTGGAAGATTTAAATCCTGAACTCAGCCTGGCCTAATCTGTAATTAAATTTAATTTATGGAGGTAGGCATGTAGTGAGAAACAGTTGCTGTCACAGAAGAGGAAGACATTCTGACAACCAGATATTTACAGGGGGAAAAAGCTCAGATGACCAACTTCAAATATATTGACATCTAAAAATTTAACCAGTGTCATGCCATCACTTTACAAGACTATAGTACAAAACCAGACAAGAATAGCTGGCCCAGAACAGAGTAAGTAAAGGAGAGAGGTTAATATGATCTTGACTGTCATGTTGCCAATGACTGTATTGGAGAAGAAATACATTTTGGCTGAAATAGCACAATTTAACAAGAAGGTTTGGATAAGGTGTACCTATTTAATAACAGTGATTCATACATTAAAAATGCAAGGATGTGGTTCCTAGGACTGATCTGTCCTCAGGAAAAGAATGCTTGCAATAAGCAACATTTCAGCTGTGCCTTCATCCATTTGTAGGGTTTAAGACTACAACATGACAGCTGTAACAGCTGCACAACTTGTAAGTGTAGAACAAGGATGAAGGACAGCTTCATATTTTTAAAGAGAAACGTTCTTTCTTTGCTTACGCTCCTGACAGTGAAAGGAGATTAATTTGCCATAATCCTAAAGTGATTACTTCATGGGAGTATGTCACAGTGATAAGAATGTTATCTTACTCTTATGCTAACAATCTCAACTTCTTGACTACTAGTTAAGGACAGTTCACATCCTGTCAGCTTGGAAGGAGGATATAATTATGAAGATTTGCCTAGAAAGGAAAACCAACTATAACCCTCAGTACAGCAAAGGACAATGATAAGGCACTGCATATTGCTTTTTAATTTGAGGCTTTTTATACCAAGAACACATCTGCATAATTCTTATACTATGGAGATTATTACCACTTTGTCTAGCCATTCTTTTGCTTCAGAGATGAGCAGCAGCCGAGGCAGATGGCTGGACTGAATAAAAATATTTTTACAAGAAGCTATATTGACTTTTCCTAGCCCAGTACTATTATTCAGGCTCACACCAATGACAGAATTTTACATGGAGCTTAGCTGGGCAATATTTATTTCCAGAGGGTCTCTGGACATGTGCAAAATCACATTAAACTGGAAGCTTGGAGCTCTTATTCTAATTCTAATTTCTAGCAAAGTTTATTTCATTTGGAATGTCAAAACCAATTTTTGGTTGTTTATTTAACATTGATTATTTTTCTGTACTTGTTTTATGCAATCTAAAAGTTTCAGCTAAGGTTCACACTTCATCACTCACAGTTTATGCACGTGCAGACTAATTTTAGTAAACATTTAAAATTAGTTATCTGATGTTAGTGAATTAACTCTATACATGAATGATGAGGATTTCTAGAATTGTGGTCATCTGGATGACAGCAGCTGTCTGAATGTCATAGAAACAGATAAAAGTTAGCACATTTTTGCTAGACACTTGAAAGTATTCTGCAACCCTCTGTGCTTTCTGCCTCACTATCTACAGCCAACTGGAAAATGATAAAACCATTCTCTCTTAAATTCAACTTCAAGAATTAAGAACTATTAATGAAATAACAAATTTTTAAAAAATCTATGGAAATAGGTGATTTCCACAGAGCTTTATAATAAATGTTGTTTTCTTTAATTTAAAAATAAATTGATGGAATAAATTTGTGTTATTGAAGAGAGTACCAGACATTCATTTCCTAGGTTCAATTTCATTCTAAACTAGCAAGCACTTAACACTGTCAGCCCCTTGTGCTTTTAACTGAATAAAGGTCAGATAATCAGACATCTGAAAGGACAGCTCATTTATCATCCTTTGATAAATGTGTCAGTAGCTAATCTTTAGCAGTGGATGATAACACTACACAATGAAAAGTTAATGGATTCAAAGCACTGAATTTACCACAACATGGATGTAATGATGCTGTAGAGCAGAAGTTCAACTTTATTCCCTATTTTATACAAAATAATATTTTTGTCTGAAAGCTTTAATTACCGCAATCTAAATATTATTCTGATAAATTGTGTTCCACAGAGGACAAGAATAATCTTGATAAGAAATTGTAATTATAGAACTGATTGAAGTATTATTTCAACAATCTAATGTAGTTTTTCTATCCCATCAAGCTAATTGCTGAATCCTCACCAGTTTTAAAATTACTGCTAAATGTCTCTTACTACAAGTTTATATATACCATTTTAGTAGCACATGTTTTCATTTATATCTCATATATGATTAAGCTAAAATCAAAATTAGTATAGTTACCCTAGACCTAAATCTCTGATTGAGAATATGTGTATGGTTTAGGCTGTATCTGGTCAGCCTTAGGTCACCATCCCTGCACAGGCATTTGAAATATTCTAAGGCATCTCAAATGACCAAAAGCATACATTCAGACTGCTGTTAATTTATTTTCTCAAAACTTTATGAAACATTTTAAAATCTAGTTTTGTAAGTGTCATAAAACATAGAAAAGAATAGTCCTGAAGAAGATGGGTGGTAAAGAAAAATGATACACAGGATTTCTTAGATTCTTATATTCCTTGGATTGATACCAGAAGAAAAATATCTAAATATAATTTTATATTACTTGAGGAACACAGCAGGTCTCTACCTCCCTTTTCCTTTATCTCCTCTATTTCTTGGCAGAAGTTGCTAGCAGAATCAAGTGAAGACTATTTTTTCTAAAACTCAGATTATAGCAATTTTGGTTAAAACACTTGAAGTTTATTGGTCTGCTGCTCAGGAGGGTCTTCAAGGAAGAATATGATATTCTCTTAGATTCTGTTGAGACTGAAAAGATTTGGGAAGGTCCCATACAGGACAAGGAGGAGGATAGAGACAATATCCTATGTTTCAGTGGTTGAAAACACAGAGAAAGAGGTCTGGAGAAATTTGTACCTTGCCACCTCACAATCACATTTTTCTTCAGAAGGGAACAACCTAGACCTAAGTGGTTTATGTTCTTGTTTACAGTATGAATCAAGAACTTTTAGATTTATTACTTTACTTTAAAAAGGCCAAAGAAAATACACCTTATTTATTAGTTTATAAATTAGCTTTATTTCCTTAATTCTAAAGAAGATTCAAGTAACTATATCTGTCTTATAAGGCAGTTTAGTCCACAGAAAGGAGAGAATAATGTGGCTAGTGTCCATATCAAATGTTTTAAATATCCTAATAACCACTTTTACCCAGTTGTCAGGTATATTTTTCACTGTAATTGTTCATAAATTTATTGTGGAAATCAGAAATATAATTTCTTGGCAGTATACTTTTCAGGTATCACTGTCACAAGAGAAGCATAAAGAAAGTTTATTGCACATTGTGTATCAGTCTTGCAAACTCTCTGTTATGATACTTGAGTCAAACAGCAGAAGAGCAACTTTATTTTAAAAAAATAATTCAAGAAAAAAAAAAAAAGAAGAAAATATTCTGACTGATTTTATTCCAGGTAGCTCAGCTGACACCTTTGGTGTATAGAGAAAAGAAGGCTCGAGAACATTTACAGTAAATTACTAAGAAATACTAGTGATTAAACAATATTTTCTTACAGTGCCTCTATTATTTGTGTCAATATTTCAAACAATTTGCCATGATAGCTATTACTCAAAATAATGAACATCTATAATTTTAGAATAAAAATTTATATAAAAATTTTTACCTGGTGTCTGGAGCTAATAATTAAGACCAAGTGAACAACATTGGAGTAGAGAAATAGTACAAAAAAGCTAGAAAATAATTTATAATCACATGAATACTCTTCTTCACAAGTTTTCTAAGAGCAAAACATAGCGTTTGCATAATGAATTTTTCTTCTTTCATGAACATTTTATAGTTGGACTTGATATTTTCTCCCTATCTCAAATATTTTAGTAATTAGACATTTTTCTTATGAATTGTTCTAATAATAAGTTAATAATATATCATTCAATTAGGAATAGCTTTGTGTTATAACGAGTGAGCACGAATTCTGATTATTACAAGATAATCATATATGAAATGTACAATTTTTATTTTCATTAATTGATGGTAAAAATAGGATTCCTAATATATTACTTAAAGATTTATCCAAAGGACATCCAGTTTGTGACATATGTAAAATTAACCAAAGCAGTTAACAATGCTGATTTTAAAAGTATTAAAGAATTGAAATACATGAAAACAAATAGAAAACACAAAAATTACATTAATGGAAACTTATGTGCTTCCTTCAATTGTTTGAAGCAAGCACATGATATGTGCTTACTTACATGATATTTTAAGACAGTCTACAAACATAGTAGTGAGAGATTGTATCAGGAAAACTGTGAAATGAAGAAAGTTGTTTTAATATTCAGAGTAGAAACAGGAATAAATTTAGAGGCACTGGCTTTAGCATAGTCAAGGCAGTTTAGTAACAACTGCAGCAGGGCATGAAAATTTTGGTATTGAATTCTTGGCTAAAATTCATTAGATAGGGTGTGTTTTGAGGAGAAATGTTTCCAAAGTGAAATATTAATTTTCTGTGCCTGTGCACTTTAAAAAAGAGATAGAAATTGTAGAAAACATATTTCTAGGTTTATCCAAATTTCTGGGTATTTCAAAGTTTTATTTTGATTTTACTACACTACAAATTTTACAAAGGTGACAGTTTGAAAAATATAGAGATATATTTAAAAAACTACTGCATGATTCTGAGTATGTGCATCACATGAAATCCAAGGAAAGAGTCAAATTCTTTTTTATATGTATCATCTTAAAACCTTTAAGTATAAGAGTATCGCTTACTCTTACTCACAAACAATTGCTGTAATATTGCTTTAAGATAAAATTCTGCAACATATCCAGGAGGGCTTTACAAGTGGTTGATCAGATCTGAAATGTTCCTCAAAAGGTTTAAGACATGCATCCACTCACGTATATATTCTATCAAGACAAAGTACATTAAAATCTTAGTCTTTCACTAGATCTATCTATCACTAGAGCTATCACTGATCTCAAAATGCAGGATGAAAAAGAAAAAAGAAATAGAAAAGCAAAGTCATTTAAAATTGTACATTGTTTTATATGGGAGGTGCCAGGTGCAAAATTCTACTTTGTTTTTGTGGATTTTATATCACCATAGTGTTTCAGTCAGACTCAGAGCCTAAGGATTTTCATAATCATGATGGTTCACATTCACTGAAGAAAACAGATGTTCTCAAAATTCTTTTAAGCAAATGGGTCTGGGATTAGATAATAATAGGAACAGTGGGATAATGTGAAAATGAACAAAGCTGCTCAAAGATGTTTGTGAGAGACTTGGAAAAAATACCATATTTTATGGTTACATTTTTTTACAATGAACAAAATATAAAAAGTACATTTTTGTTTTCTTGTTTCAAATGGATTCTCCCACACATTATTGCTGTTGCTATTATTGTTATTATTAATATTAAGACTCCTGCTATTGTTCTGCAGATAATGTAATGTAAGATGTAAAACTCAAGAGATTTGGAGATAAACAGAATAAACTCTCAGAACATATTGTCTTTGAAAATACATGTATATCACTTGTGAAGCTATGAAGTGAATAAATTGCAAAGCCATAATGAAAAGAGCTAGCCTCCTAGTTCAAATCCAAATGACTCTCTCCACATCTTCCTTGAAAATTGCTTAAAGGAAAAATAAATAAATTATCTGTGAAGCAAATTTATCTTCAACCCTAGAACTGGAAATACATGTGTGTCTGTCTGACAATGTAAGCAGTGTCTGTAATTGTGTCTGACAATGTAGACAGCAATTGGAAAATCAGAGTTTTTTTACATTTTTTTTTAACTTTACACCTTTGTCACAGATTTCCTACCACAATGTTAAAATTATATGTTCCTGTTCTTCAGTTTTTCTGCCTTTGGCTGTTCTGATGTTGGATAATTTTCCTCTCTGTTTTCATTTTTTACCAGAATCCCTGCTTTTCCTAGACTGTCTTGGATGATTTTCTGTTCCTTTAAATTCTGAGTAATGGAAATGGCAGTTTAAAGATTTCCAAGAGCTTTCCTGTCTCTTTCCATCTCTTATCTACTTGGCTCTGAATCTCAGAACCATGGAATGGCTGACATTGGGAGGGAAATTTGGAGTTCATGTTGTTCAGTCCCCCTGTTGAAGCAGTCAGGAGCCAACCAGATCCTCAGGTACTTACAGGTACATCCCATCAGGACACTTGGATTTATGTATGGATGGTTTTCTTAAGTACTACCTGATGTCATCCTCTTCTATGAAGAATAAGTCTTCCTTAGTCCAGAAGGAAGAAGAAGTCCCTTCATCTCCAGGTCTTTGGATTTGAGGAGGAAAAAAAAAACTTTTGATATAGTGGATTTGAGTGCATCCTCAGAAAGGTATCTAATAACACCCAGCTGAGTTGAGAACGCCCAGTTTTAGTTGATTCTCTTAAGGAAGAAGATATTATCCAGAAGTACCTTGACAGGCTTGAGGAGCAGGCTGTGCAAATGCCATGAAGGTAAAGAAGGCCAAGTTCAAGGCCCTGTGTCTGGGTTGGGGCATTACCCAATATCAATATGGAATGGGAAAACAATGGATGGAGAGCAGTCCTATGGAGAAGGACTTAGGTATACTGATGAATGAAAAGTTGGATATAAGCTGTCCATGTGGGGTTGCAGCCCTAAAGGGCAATCATATCCTGGGCTGCAGCAAAAGCAGTGGGAACAGCAGGTTGAGGAAGGTGATTGTGCCCCTCTGCTCTTGTGACACCCCATCTAGGGTACTGCATACAGCCCTGAAGCTCCCAAAGTAAGGATGTGAACCTGTTGAAAAGAGTTCAGAGGAAGCAAAAAAAATGGACAGAGGAGTTGAGCACCTCTCCTATGATCACAGGCTGATAGAGTTTGGGTTGTTCAGTCTGGAGAAAAGATGGCTCTGGGTAGACCTTACAGCACCTTCCAGTACCTGAATGTTGCCTACAAGAAGGCTGAGAAAGGACTTTAAAAAGAGTAAGTTGTGACAGGACAAGGGAGGATGAATGGCCTTAAACTGAAAGAGGGCAGGTTTAGATTAGAGAGTAGCAAGAAATTGTTTACTATGAGGGTGGTGAGACCTTGGCACAGGTTGTCCAGAGAAGCTGTGGATGCCTCATATCTGGAAGTGCTCAAAGCCAGGTTGAGTGGGGCTTTGAGCAAGTGGGTCTAGTGGAAGACACCCTTGTGAATAGCAGGGAGTTGGAACTAGACAGTCTTTAAGGTTCCTTCCAACCCAACCATTCTATGACTTTGTCATTATTCTCTGACGCATAGGAACTCAACAGAAATCTATATCTCTTGAAAATATTTCTTTATGAAAGGATGTTGCAAGACAAAGTAGAAAAATTTTGATTCCTCCCAGGTGCAGGATGCACAGAACTCCCTGAGGTCTCTCCCTTCTTGGGAATATTGCAGAAGTAAGCTGTTGTATAGTGAGAAGGCAACACTTTCTACCACAATGTTTTCTTCTTGAGAGAAGAGTTATGACAGGTATGCTGCCATTGAGTGTGGGTTTGATGTAGTTTAAGCATGGATTGGCTTGGGTTTGCACAGAAATGCAAAAACAAACAGATGTGTTGGAATTTCCACACAACAACTAGATGAATGCAGGCAGCAATCTTGGCAGGACTTAAAGCCTAAAACCATACACAATGTGATCCAGAAGAAGCTTTACTGATGAAGTTTTACTGGTGAAGATCAGTTGCAATCAGACTTTCAACTGACTAAATAATAGATTTTCATCCCTTGCACTCCTGGGCTTTGATGTTCACATGTAATTTATGTCGCATTCTAAAATTCATTAATACTTTTTTGAATCTAAATCTAAGGACTTAATTTTTACTGCTTTACTTTTCTGGGCTGCAAAGTAGGAAGTTTTTAGCTTAGATTTTTCATGGCTTCTGGTACTGTATCTCCATTAGCAAGGATGAAAGAAGAAAGTTTATAGAGTAATGATACACATTACTTAAAAAGTGATGACTAAACATTTCCACTATAATTTTAAGTCACATTTGATACAGCTGTTAAAGAGATGATAATTTCACTCGAGGAACATTTTTTTAAAACTTCTGGCTTTGTCAGCTAGTTTTATCATTGTCATAATTTATATGCACTTAAAGCAGGATGTCATTTGTAGCAAAGTTACTTACCTCAAACATTTTATCTGTCACTTTTTGCTGTACCCAAATATTCTTCATTTCAGAAAGCTTTTGATATGCATGTGATTGCGCATAAAAAACCCTTCTAGTCCTCCAAATATGTGTCTCAGCCCTTTGCCAAAAAACAGGATAATTTCCATTGTCTGTCTCAAGTAAATATTTTTTTTGTCAGGTATTGGGCTATTTAACTATTTAACAGAACTGGAAAATATTTTGTGGAGTATACAATTCCTTAACAATGCATTTGTGCTTCTAATGTTTAACAAATAGAATCAATTTATTTACACTGAGATGAATTTCATAATGTGAGATTCTAATTGCGAACCAAATGTAACATGGATTAAATCAGAAACTACAGATATCCCTAATTGTCCATGACTAGATCTACATAGATATACTTAGCTGTTCTTAGGTTAATAGCACAGACATTCTGGTAATTAACTAATTTAACCCACTAATTCATTAGTGATACCCAGTAACTTTTGAACTGTCATTTTCAGCATAAGAGACACACTTGAAAAACTGGATGACTGAGGCAACTCTAACATACTAACTAGTTCCAGCCAACCCAGAATATGCTAATTACTGGTTGGAAAATGTTAATTGTTGTATGTAGTAGAATATATAGCAAAGCCATAATTGATCTCCTGGCCTGTAGAAATGTCACTATTTGCACAATACATAGAGATTTCACAAACATAAATCTTAGTCACTCAGCGGCATTTTGATCAGGAAGAGATCTCCTCTGCCTCCATTTTTAATTAAAAAATTGGCACAGAGGTATTTATAACACATTTTTACTAGGAAAAAAACCTCTATTTTCCCCCCATAAATTCTTCTACCATATTCCTTTTAATTCCTACCTACTATTTGGACTTTTTTTCATATATGAACTTTACAAACCTTTACAGACATACCAATAAATGGCTTTTGCATTAAAACTGTCTGATCAATAATGAAGATAATGCCTAAGGGTATTTAACATTCACAATAGAGTGAGAAGTTGCAAAATTAAAAAATATTTTACTCAGTTCTCTTAGTTGTAGCCAAAAAGAATTTCAGAGCATACCTTAAGGCTGTCATGAACAAAATCTATCATGCAAGCAGCCACCTGTGAACAGTTTCTACAAAATTTGGTGGAGGGCATTTATCATTCCTCAATTAAAATGTCAAATCTAATTAGACTTCCCCTCAACACACTGTATCTTACACAGTGGTACAATGAGAGAAGGGCTTTCCCTTGAATTACTAAAAAGCAAAGGGGTTATCTGTGAAAGCTCCAAGAGAAGCAAGGGAGCCTTTCTGTAGCATTTCCAAATGCAAGGGAGTTAATTCGTCAGCTGTTTACAGCCCATAAAATATCCATGGACTTGATATTTTACCTGGATGAAGGACACATTCATTCTCATAAGACTCCAGACCAAATTGTTCTGTGATTAGGAGAGATGTGTCCAAGATTCACCGGTTGTTTTGATAGTGACTGGCATCATATATTGGCTGTTTGGCAGAGTGAAGGCTTCACTATTCATTTTTTGGTACTTGCTTTTAATCCAGTATGACACATCTTAACAAAGCTAAATACCAAATGATTTACAGCATGTTCTTTCAAAAAAGAGTTTCAAGCATCTTTCTTTTTCAAATAAGGGCTGTTCAGTCCAGCCTGCAAATCTGAGAAACAGAAAATACAGTGGAAAGCAAAATCTTAAATATTATTAATAGTGACCTAAATAATTTCAAAGAAACATACATATTTAAATTAAAAAATTAACTATTTTATAAAATCTATCATTGTTAATTATAAGAAATAAACTATAAGATATCAAATCAGTAAATATTCTCTTCTTACTGATCTCCTGAAAAACTGCAAGTGTCATATGCAGACGTGCATAATGCAGTCTAATGATTTGAAGATGTGAATCACCATACTAATAACATTCTGTAGACTGGTCAAATTGTACAAAAAGTAGAATTATTCCCTTTCCTTAACTAAATTTAAAATTCAAACTTTAACAATAATGCTTTTATTTTAATGGACAAGCCAGAGTAGTCATAGAGTTATAAGTCCTCTTTTTTTCCTCCCTTTTCCCAACTTCCATTCTTTATAAATACAACTGTGTAAATGAGTTTGTGTTTTTTGGAGTTTTTTTTTATTTATTTTCTGTTGCCATTTTTAGAGATGCTGTTTTACCTCTGGGTCTTTTTTTCCACGATTGACTCCCATTTTTATATTTAGAAAGTAATGCTAATTGTCAGAAGCCAGTACTGCCTGTCTAGGTTCTTTTAAATATTCCAAACAAGGAGGTTTTAATTTCTAATACCAAATTTACTTTCTGGTGAATATTTTATGTTACATGAGGCTTTGACTTTGCAGAACAATACAGCAATATAATGAAATCACAAGACAAACACAATTTAGCAATTAAAATATGCAGTTGGATAGTAATAGAGATGTGTTTCCTATTACAGGTCTTTGTAAGCTCATCATTATGATGCTGGATATTCTCAGTCTCCAGAAAGAATATGTGAGTTAAAGCCAGCTCAAGCTCTTTGCTCTCTTCAGACTTAATTTTGTTGTTTTTTAAGGTTTTTTTGAGAGCCATGTATTCACACCCCCATGCAGGAGTGACTGGCTGGGGCATATATTAGCTATTGTAGGGAAGGCCATTTACACAACTGCTTGACACAATCAACAGATACAGTCAATTACTTGAAGGAAAGGCCCCTCTCTGGTCCCCTTTGCAGCAGCTGTGCTCCTGTGGGTCCACAGGGGAGCAGAGATCCACCCTGAGGCCCGTGGAGGGCCCCAGGCCCCAGCAGGTGGAGAAACACTGGAAGAAGGTTCAAGCTGTAGGGACACAGTGCAGAAGCAGATGCTGACAGGAGTTGCAGCCCATAGCAGAGCTCTGCTGTAGCAGTGCATTTCTGGTGGTCTGCACCCCATGGAGAGGGCCCACACGATGTGAAGGAGAAGTTCATGAAAGACTGTAACCTTCATGAGGAGCCCCATGCTGGAGCAGGGGAAGAAATGTAAGGAGGGTGGAGCGGCAGGTGTAAAGTATTGCAAGCTGACAGCAATCCCCATTCCCCATCACTCCCATGCCACTCAGAGGGAGGAGACAGAAGAATCAGGAAAAAAGGAGTTTGGTGTGAAATATCAACAATATGAAATTGAACCTGGGGAGAAAGAGGGAGGGAAAGCATTCTTAGTTTTGTCCTTTTTTTCTCACCATCAATGCTATTTTTTTTTCTGGGAAGAATTTAATTGCTCTTTCTCTGATTGAGGTCTTCTTTGCTGATCATGGTAAATGCAGAATGATCTCCTCATCTTTATTTTAACTTACAAGTATTTTCTTCACATTTTCTCCTCCAGTCATTTTGGGGAGGGAGACTGATGCAGTGGCTTGGTGGAAATCTGGTAGCCAGAAAATCTTAACCTACTACACTTATTTTCTCTGAACCTTCTTTCATTGGCTGATCACACAAATAAAATGGAGATCGACAATCATTCCATGATATTACACATAATTATTGTCTGTAACTAGAAAATTGATTGGCAGTGACTGCTCATCTTCTGTTAATAGTACAGTTTTTCTAGAAATGAACATGAAGAGATGCAATAGGTAAGAATGCATAAACCTAAAATTCTCCTCCCCATAAATATTTTTTTCTGTCATGGATGAGACAGAACAAATTATCAAAAAGGGAAGAACTGAGAAGGACACCTTCTATGTGGCAGCACAGAAAAATATTTCTTTACTTTCATCCATTTTTTGGCAGGTGTTTTGACAGCCCTCAATCACAAAAAATATTAACAGTATGTCAGAGAGTTAATGGAAACTCTTCACTCATTAAGTGTACATCAGTTGGAAGCTACTGTGTGCTAATTCAAAAAGCAAGAAAATACATTTATGAAAATGTAGGAAATGAGCAAAGTATCTAAATTCTGAACAAAACTATTCTCCACTATTTCTTCCCTTTCACCAAAATTAAGATGCTTTAAAATTAAATTTACACTTCTGGTAAAGTATGTTCTTTATTTGCAATTACATCTATTCTGCTGTTAACTGTTTTTCAGCTCATGCTTCTATTTACATTTGCAACTCAGATGCTTGGCTGGGTCTTGATAAATTTCCAATGTACTTCCTTCACATTAAACTAGCTGTGGTGCTGCTTAGCAATAAATCTTAGAAATTATTAATTTTCAGGGGGTTACTTCTCTGTGTCATGATTATATTTTATAGGCGTTATCTACTATGGGATTCTCAGGTAATTGCTTGGAAACAACATTAAAGTTTACATTCTTTATAGCTTTCAAGAGATGAAATACCGATTTCCATTAGTGAATATGCATACAACAGGCATATGAAAGTATCAGCCAATAATTCAGATAATAACCATAGCAATCATCATGCACCGAAAGGCATATGAATTATTTTAAAATACAAGCACTTTTAAGAAATCTTCGCATAAAAAAAAGTCATAAAACAGACAGCAAAGTTAGTTCTGTCAAATGTATGCTATTTCAGTTAAATTTATTTGATACTGTGTCAGAGTATGAGATTGTTCCAATACAGGTCACATCTAAATGAATCGGTGATAATTTCTAAAGTATAAATGTGTATTAATTGAAGGGCTTTTGCATATGAAATCTATTTGTGTATCTGTCGTCATATTTCATTGATTTTTGTACTCATGCAAATACATGTCTGTAGATATTAAATAGAACTTGATGACTCCCTTCCCCTCCAGTCCTCTAAGTTCTAGAAGTTCTTTGATAATTTAGACTCTGATAACAAAATAATGGGCAAATATTTATGTTACCATCAATGCATACATCTTGGGTTTGGTGATAAAATTCTTTCACCTAAGGTCATTGTTTTGTTCTCAAAGATTTTTCCTCAAAATAAAATGTAAACTGTTTATGCCCAAACTTCTTTCATGGAAGACTGAAGAATCTGCAACTGTCCACAGCATTAGCCAGCCTCATTTAAATCATATCTGCAAAAGACTTTTGGAAACTGGCTGAGGAGTACCAAGAAGCTACCTTAAAATATCATCCCAAAATGATCTATTGTTCTTTTTCTAATAATTCATCTTGTCTTTATGTAGGTATACTCCAGATGAGTTTATCTGTATTCCATTAGTTTTCATGCAAGCAACTTCCATTTACATTCTTTGCTTTTAATTTTTTATTCTTTCAATAGGTCTTTTTGTTGTGTGAAGAGGAACTGGGGTGTAGCATTGTAATTACCCTCTATAAAAAAACTTCTAAAAAAACGCCAACCAAACAAACAACCACTTCCCAGGAAAAAAGACTGTTAAGAAGAGAAGTGATTGATTCCCTCTCCAGAGAGAAATACAGAGGTGTTTCACAGAGAATCAACTTACCCAGACTGGATTTTTACCAGCAAAATGCATTTGTCCTTAGCCTCATAAAAATGTCTTGGGATCTCTTAATGAACATTAGTTACCAGGGCACTGATACCAATTTCTAAAGTAATTTCTGTCTCTCAAACATGTTGTCATCTTGATAAAACATGATACCACTGCTTGCTGGGAAAGCAATTCGTTGTGTTTGCAATGTGCAAACAAATCCTTCTGATGGGAAACAAAGAACTGAAGAGTCTCTGCAGAGAAACTCATACTGAATAAAAATCCTGTCTTCACTAGCTTTTGTAGCCAAACTATGTTATATGAAAATGTTGCCAAATCCTTTAGAAATTCAGATCAAATTAAGACCAGTATACTACCACATTAAATTTTACAAGAGGCAAGAAAGGTGTTGTACGCTTTATTTAAATGTGATTTTATTGAACTACATGACTATTTTAAAAACTGCTAAAGTAATTAAATATAGTACTAATTACAGCAATTAGGGGTGATAGCATTATTTACTATAAGGTTTATTTATATATGCAAGGATAACACCTTTTTTCTACTGTTCTGATAACTTAACCAAAAATAGCTAAACTATAATAATCTGAACATTTAGCCTCAAAACACATATGCCTGGTTTAAAAAAATAAGAAAAGTAAAAAAAATCAAGCATACAGTGCTGGAGATTTCTCTGAAATAGGCTGAAGGAGTATATCTGAGTTTTTTTCCCCGTTAAAGATGTTTAGAAACTTCTTTAAAGACCTTTTGCCTTATGCTTTAAATTGTAGAAAAGAAATTTGCCAGGAAATGTGGATTTTTTGCAAGTCTGTAAAACCCCACACAATTGAACCAAATTACACATCTTTTAAAAGTTAGCAATGCATACATATTCAATTGGAAAGCACAATTTTACAGCTCCATTCCCCAAGCACTCCATCTCAACGGAGCATGTTCTGGCCAGGTCTCAGCAGATATCCATGCATCATGGAATCTCTGTGTCAGAATTAGAGGCAGCAGCAAAAAACTTTGTTCCTCTTGAACAATGAGTCAACAAGGCTGCATTTGTGTCCAGGCTGCAAGAGAAGCTGGAGGGAGGAGCTGAGGGTGCAAACTATCCTATTCAAATTCAGTCATGAGAAAAGACATTTTTGCAGCTGGATGTTGCAAGCAAACAGAGATTCAAAGGAGCATAGGAAGTTCAGTTTCAAGGAAAACACATAGCGTGGTATAAATTGAGACTTATTTAAAAAAAAAAAAACAAACAGGTATCTAATCTAAACAGGTATATTAAAAAAAAGGTATCTAAAAAAACTGGTATCTAATTTCAGGAGAGCTGTTCAGAAATTTATGAGTAGAATTGAAAAGTACAGGCAAATACACATGGATATAATCTAGTAAGAAATTTTAGTAGTGTCGCAGAACTGAGATGGTCTCTGCAAAATAAAAGGATGAATGTATTGTAAAAGGAGAAGCAATATTAGATGTAGAGCCCAGAAATGAAGCTTTTATTAGAAAACATTTGAGCACTAATGGAAAGACACAAGTGAAGGTCAGAGGGCAAAAAGCAAGGCAGTCCGAATGAAAACCTTGACGAGAGAAAGTTGAATTTATTGGGCAAGCTGTTAGCAGGACAGTCTTCAGCAGCATGCAGAGGTTTTATCCAGAAAGGAAATAGATCAATGATGTGAAGAAGTATCTATGATGTTTAATATCTTTTGTTGACTGGAACTATATGTAAATTCCAGCACAAGCATGGAAATAGTAAATAAAATTACTGCTTAAAGAACATTCAAGTTTGGGACAAAACAGCACATAATCGCTGGCAATAATAATATCACTAAGATATTGACATAAATGACAGTATAAAATATAATCATAGCATTCTTATAAAATAATTAATTCAATTTTGTCAATATTATATAAATGCTAAAAGTTCAACATCATATTATCATAAAAATATTAGCAGAATGGTGTTATGGACATGACATGTACCCTCAGTGCCGAAACCCTGGGTTGTCCCAATAAGCTTAAGTTAAAAGTCTCCTATGTTGTACTTAAGAATTCTCATCCATGATACAGGTGCACCAGCAGCATCTGCTGAAATGTGAAGGTGACTTGGATGATGTCCTCAACATCATCAAGAGCAGTTGACTACCAGACACTGATACCTGCAGTGCTGATCCTCTCGACATCAAAAGTTTCCTATCTGTCATTTAAGCTGCCTTTTATCCCATCAAATGATTGATCCTGTTATTCTGTTCTTTATTTCTCCATTTTTGCAGTCTGATTGTTACGTGGCTGAGTTTCTTTCTCAGTCTGGAAATAACTGCTGAGTCTGTGGTCATCATGTCTTCTTCCTAAGAATGATCCCTTGGGGAGTCAGGTCTTCAAAACAAATCAGAAATTAGCATTTCAATTAATTCATATCTGTGCAATTACAAATACATTAGAAAATGCCACACCAAGGCTTATCTTGACTTCAGTCACTGTTTTTCCCCTGCTATGGTGACCATGTGCTATGATGCATTCAGATCAGTATTTTCCTGATCATTCAGATCAGAAGTTCATTCATGCCTAGTTTTCTACCAACTCCCTTCTGCAACTTCCTTCCCTTACATAAATTTAAAGCTTTTTTGACATTCTTAAATTTCTTACATCTGCAGTAAGGAACTGGGAACAGTAGGAACAAGAGGAAATATTAATGTGAATCAAAAAATAGAAGCATATACTGAGTAGTTAAGGAGAATCACAAATGAGTGAGGTTGGAAGAGTCAGCTGGAGGCCTTTTAGTCCAATCTCCCTGACCAAACAAAGTCCCTTAGAGCATGGATCTTTTAATGACAAAATCTCCTAGCCAATCTCATGATTCATGATCACTGTGTGAAACTGATCTTGTGGCAACAACTGAATTACACTTTAGGAAAAGGAGGAAAACTTCCTGCAACTGTAAAAAAATCCTGTTACTCATATGACACAAGTGTGTAAGCTGACAATGTTTAGGATTGATAAAGGGTTTGTAACAAGGTTACTAAAACTGTATTTTGAACAATCTGCAAATAAAATATTATGAAAATATTACTTATAAATACATTTTGTTAAACTCATGAACTTTGGCTAGCTTTTCTCAGAGACAGCTTGTGCCTTTTTAAAAATAAAAATGAAATTAATTAACAATTTTTTAGACCAAACCACTTTCCTATAATTTTTTGTAAGTTTTGAAGGTTTTTAGCATCTCATTTTAGATTGTGTTTCCTTGTTTGTTTGCATTTTCTCAGTGTAGTGGTTTAAGACCAGCTGGAAATTGGACACAAAGTCATAATACTTTGTATTGTCCATTACTGTAAAGTTTAATTTAGGTATTAGCTCACACACTTATGACTTATCATACTGTATTTACATGCTCCATTCTTCTCACGAACCTGTATGTCAGTGATATGTTCTGTTTTATACAGAGTCCAGAATTTCTAATGCCCATCAGAAATCATAATTTTTACTGCTTCTGACTCGAATTCTTTTTGACTCTGAGAGAACTGCAAACAGCTATGAAGGAATTAATAATGTCCTCCATGTTGGGGTAATGAGTATAGAAGAAATGGCATTTGGGTGTTCAATTATCAATATAATCTGATTCAAGGAGAACTTAAATTCTCTGCCTCAGGGAAAAAGAAGCCCCTAAACATATGTGAAAACTGAATTCCAAATTCAAATAGGATGAAGAGTAGCTTATATCCTAGGGTCTAGAATATCCCACCAAGGAAAACCAGACAGTAGCAATTGGAACATTTAGAAACACGTTTACAAAAAGTGACTGCATGAATCAAGAGCATATTCTGGTCTTTGATTTTAGAGTCCAGTGGTGGAACTAAATCAAAATGCTTGTACTGTGTCCCTATGGAAAATTAACAGATGGCCTTGATCTCTTGTGTATGAATATTTTTTGCACATACACTTCAGCAGCAAAATTTATCCCCCTAAAAGAGAACTGGAGGTGGGGATAGGGGAATGAGGGCAAGGGATGGGAGAAAAAGAAAAGACTGTGAAACATGAATGGCAGTGAAATCTTCAGAAATCTGCTTCTTCGTTGATGGATTGTTTGTCTATAAATCATCAAAGTTAATGACAAAATCAGGTTACTAACCGTAGATCACATTTATTGCGAATAATTACTGGAAAATAAACAGACAGTTGAAATACTCTATTCAGAAAACCACCTTATTGTTCTGCATCATTGCAAATACAACTAAATTACAACAGGACAAAGCTGTGCAATAAATCTTACAGTTTTTAGCAGTACCAAAGTCAGGCATCATTTCTCCCTATATTTATGCTTTCTACCTCATCCTTTTTAAAATTTCTTTCCTCTCTTTTCAAGTCTTTCATCTTTTCATTATCATATACAAGGAAATTAATTTTCTCAACTTTCCTCACTACTTTTCCCATTCTTCTTCTGCTACTTCACCTTTCTCTCAATGTTGCTAAGACATTTGTAATAAGGCTTCTTGATTTTCTTTAAGACTTTCATAGCTATATTAATGTTCTGTACCAAAAAGATAGCTTGGTGATATTCCTCAGAGATTTTTGCTCACTTTTGCAAATGTAGTAAGAACTAGAATTTTAAATATATTGAAAAATTTTTGATGAAGTGACTGTCTGCTCCATCCCTAAAGGAGCCATCCCATCAGAGCAGAAAGGTCTGGAAAAGTATGGACCATGGCATCTTACACCAAATTAAAATCCCAAACATAGAAGTTATAGTATCACCCTTCCTGCTCTGCATGATGAACTTCTGGGTGAATGACTACAGACATTAATTAGAATGAAGAAATCTCTTCAGATCATATTTTAAAAGAAAAATATGAGATGGAAGTGTCTTGAGGAGAAGAAAAGTCCATGAATAGTAGGATTTGCCTTGTATTTTTCTCCAAACAAATCATAGTTGTTGGTCTTTCAGTTAATGCAGTTAATGTGTAATTAAGGAGATGTCTTCAGTAATAGTATACTAGTAACCTTATCTCCTTTAATAACTTTGTTAGCATTATACTTGTGACTTATTCTTCATGCAATTTGTGGGTTTGGCTGGTATATAATAGGCATATTATAAATCTATAATCTATATTTATGCCAAAAAAAGGATACTGAGTCACCTAATGTGACCCACTGTGCACTCCAGGCCCAATTATGTGCATTTAACTATGGCATATCTTTCTCAAAGACATTCAAACTGCACTACAGCTTTTCAAAAGATTTCAGAAGAGAGAAATTTTGCTATAGAAGTGTGAACCCATTAATAGGAATGTGGTGATTTAAAATCAGCTGGCTATTAAATTCCAAACAAACTGTTCCACATCCACCCACCCCCTCTGGTGGGAGAGGACGGGGTCCACAGTGTTGCCAGCAACTGCCCCAAAGAAGGAAAAGATCAAAAGGTGGCCCACTCCTCATGTGTGCTCTCCCTTCTCTTCCCTCTGAGGCCACTCTCCCCAGGGAGGATTTGTGTGGTATAGAATAAAAATATCGACATGCCCATGCAGTTCTAGGCTCCACCCTCTTTTTGGCACCTGCAAGCAAAACGAGAACAAGTGACCAGTGAGAAAGATGGAACTGGATCATATTAGATCATACATTGTTTGTGTGATGAACATTCAAAAAAGAACACCTTAGTAACTATAAATTGGACATGTTTTTCCTTATAAAATGCAGGGGGATATAAAAGGTTCATCCTTGCTTCCACAGACTCTGAACATTTGAACCTTCCTAAATTAACCTTTCGGAACACTTGCAATACCATAGCAATTAAGCTGTCTCTTTTCTTGAAGATTTAAAGAGGTTGGTTTTTCTTTCTGGGCAATTTCATCTTGCTTATAAATTGTTATTTGCCATTTTACTTAAATGTATTTTGCATATTTTTTTGGCTTTTCTTTTTGAAAAATTGATGATTTTGAGAAGGTCCATTGGATCTTTCAGTATGGAAGAAACGCTGCTACAACAAATCCTTTGTGTATATAGATTTGTATAAATTTATATGTATTAATTTGTGTAAAATTGGTTTTAACAGTCAATGGGGGAGGGAAACAGAAGACTTTCAAAAGCCATTTGAGCTTATTTCTCTACAAAACACAGTAAAAACAATAGAGATTATGTTTCTTTCCAGGTAATGCATCATATATGAAGGTTTCTATTCCACAAATATGTTTCTATTTATACCTCATCAAATGTCTGAAAATTATTCATTCTCTTGTCCTTTCTGACTGGAAAAATGCACAGATATTTCTCCAGGATAATATGAACTTTCAGATTATATTAAAAAAATATTGTAGCATTTCATGAAAGCAGCTATCCATCTGTACCACAATTAATGAACCAGAATTGGCATTTTTCTCAGTTCTACATTTTCTACTGATCAGAAATTTGCCCCTGGGAAATACAAACGCCTGTGCTGAGTAGACACAAGGCATAAAACACTGATACAAAACATTTAATAGAAATCTGCATATAATGAAAATAATTCCTGAAAAACTGTTGAGCCTCCCTGGCAAATAACTAGCATTGTGCAACAAAGTATGGAACCCAACTCAATGTCCTAATTTGATTTTACTTTTTCTTCTTTTTAATGTCATTGGATATAAATCAGTTTTTATTGTTAATCTCTTTTGGAAACCATATGAAATTGAGGTCTGATTAATGATTTTTTTCTTAGAAAAAGAAACATTATTATGTTCAAAATAATCTCCATATTAAACATGTTTTTTTCAAAAAAAAAAAAGTTGAAGCATCTCTGTTTGTAGCAGTATAGAAACTAAGGAATATATGTGTCCCAAATTAAACTGAGTTAATGATGGGATCAGGAGTAAAATGCAACACCCTGTCCCTGTGGAGATATGTCCTCTATCTAAAAACTATCCTTTTCCCACCTCAGCTGTTCACAGGCAAGAGTGAGTACTGGCTGTGCTGTGTGCTTCATTGCTGATGGTCACAGAAGTGCTAGATGTAGAAAGAACCACAGGAAGGCAGCAGATGGTATTGTCTAGGGATAGAGTTGTAATTTATGCTCTTGCATTTACTACCATACATACATTTAAATAATAAGAAATATAATGAAAGAGCAGTAGTTTCAGTCATGGCTTTTTGGCATAATTCTGAGTCTGTGTTCAGAGTTTTTGAATTAATTATCCTGTCAATCACAGCCTAAAAGAGAAATCTAAAGATCCAGCTGTAATTTTCAACAGAATACTCTCAGAAAAACTAAATTAAAAAATTTATTATATACTATTAAAAAATTCATGCTAGTAAATGAGACTTTAGGACTCAGCATCAGATTGCCCACATATTTTTTTATTTATTCATTTACTTTAAAAAGTTTTCTTATCCTAAATTCTTTATGCCTCAGGCATTCATCTGAAATCTTAATGCTGTGAGCCTTCAAGTTTACCAACAGTAACTGTGATGATGTTTTATAAATGTCTGTAAAGTAGTTTATGGTTTTCTGCTGACTCACTGTCACAACTGGGAAATGCTAATGTATCCTGTCACCTCAGCCTCTCAGATTCATCTGTCATCTCTGGTCTCTTGGCTTGTCCCACACCTCGAGGTGCCTGTTGCCATTCTGTCTGAAGGACTGATTGCAGCAAAGGAGGACTTTTGTGAACACTTATGATTATGTGGATTTTCAAACCCAAACAAGACTTTGGGGAGAATTAATGTATTTCCCTTAGTTACATGTCTATTGAATTACCAGAACCATCAAGTCCAAAGAATGAAATAAATGCTTAGTAGGATTGCAGCCTAAAAAAGCTCTATGTTGTTGTTTTTATTCTTTTAATTTTTAAGTCTCATTTTATGGATGGAAAACTGTAGATAAATGCA
Organism: Agelaius tricolor; assembly: GCF_023055355.1. Classification (NCBI taxonomy): domain Eukaryota; kingdom Metazoa; phylum Chordata; class Aves; order Passeriformes; family Icteridae; genus Agelaius; species Agelaius tricolor. Next base: position 52,100,862 of record NW_027269263.1, read on the forward strand.
CTAAAAAAACTAGTTTGTACCACCATCAACAAACCACAGCATTGTATCTAGCACTTTTACCCAAAATGGTCTAGTATATCAGAAGAATAAACCCACAGCATAAAAATTATATTCAAGCACTGGTGAACTTGAGGTCAAGAGAAAATTAATAGAGTGTCATCAGAATAATAATTATTCCACCCTAAAGGATTTTAAATGCACTAATCAGAAGTAATAAGTATTTATACATCAGATACAATAATAATCATCAGAACTACTTTCTATCTGTTTTCACCCTTCTAATTTTTCTTGACTCCTGAACATTTTCATGTTTTGATATTTTAATTTTACTGTTCTTGAATTTTATTGGATTTTTCATCTGCTTTGATCTTTACAGTTATACCTCAGCTTCTTGTGACTCATAAGAGGTATGCAATTATGTGCCTAATTCTATTTCAACTATTATACTTTTTTTCTAGAAAAAAAAAAAAAAGGATTTGTTTAATTTGTTTAATGTAAAGCAAAATATGTTCAAAATATTCCTGAATTTAAGGCTTCAGAAAACTCCTTTCTTTCCCCTAATTTTTTTTCCAGAAAGGTGCTTGATTTACACTTATGAGTAAGAAGAAAGATTTTGTGCTTTCCGCTCACGTATGAAATGCTGAAATTAACAAGATAGGAATGATTTTTCACAGAAAAGCCAATTGCTTTTCTTAGTTGTTCTGAGTTAATTTTATTACTTTAGTTTCAATTCTCCCAAATTCCTACACAGTCCTTTCTTAGAAATTGCCTAAGCTTGGAAGGTTTAAGCTACAGGACTCAATTCTTTGTCATGCAGACTTCCATCCATTTTTGATATATCTAACTCATTCCACGATATTGTCTGTATAGAATTGATTGTTTAGAACATTTAGTAGGTTGTAACATTTTTCCATTAAAGGTTATAATGCTTTGTGGATTCAGATTTTGGTTCCCTTTTTTTTCTTTCCTTACAAAATCTTCATTTTCTCTTTTAGAATTTCTTGACATGAAAATAAAGCATTAAACACTTTCAAACTTCTCCAGGGAAAATTTTGGTCTACTTGAGCTTAGCTTTGTTATCTGTCAATCACTCAATCAGCCTTTATTTTATATACAGTAGCACAATGGAGAATGAATCTCAGAATGCCGTGCATAATAGCTGTTAGTTAACAAGAGAAAGCTAATCTCAGCAGATGAATTTTCACCTTTGTTCTACATCTGCATAAAGAGTTTCTAATAACCTCAGGGACTAAGTGTTACTGCTTTAGGGTATATGCTTGAAGTCTTGGTCTCTGGGTTTTTTGCAGCTGTGTGCATGATAACTCTGGAATAAAATGAACTTGGGTTTAGACTAAAATAATAATAGCATCAATGACTGAATATTTATGCTATGCAGCATGACAGAGACTAATTACATTTTTGTGACTTAACAACTTACTATGGCCACTGGCTAAGCAAACTGTTATAAATAGATCAAGGCTGTGCCACTGAATCAGTATCCACACAGTAAAATTAATTGTAGCTAAGGTCTTTGCAACTTGCACACCGAGGACGATGGCACCTGAGGGAGGTCACGAAGTTCTTATGCAAAACTAAAATGTCCTGCTAGCTAGATAATTTTTACATGGCAAAACTTACCCCCGACTCCATGACATGTCAAAAGACACCTCGGGGAGCCCCTCATGAACTTTTCATCTGCACTTTTCCATTGAAAGAAACATTTTGTGTCAAAGTGAATGGTGGTACTAAGTATGCCCTATACTTACAACACTGTTAGTAATAGCAATAATTTCAGAAGTCCCATACCTAGGGTTTTTTTCTCTTTTTGATGCTTAACAGAGAATTTTGAAGCTCCCTAAAGGAATTTGACTTTTTTTCCTGGGTAATGTGTAGTCAGAAGAACAGAAGACAGTCAATGCAAAATAGCAAATGTACCTTGAAAGCTTGAGCATTGACATTTTCAAAAAAAAGTGTATGGATGTTACCCTTTGTTAGAATAAAAGAAGCAGCAGTAAATTAAAAAAAAAAATCACTGTACTATAAGCAGACTGTCTTGATTCTGCGACTAATCGAGCTTCTTTTTCAATGTAAACAAGCATGTAATGTCCATTGCTAGATACAATTGAGTAAACTCTGGTATAGACTCGTTTTGCAAACTACATGTGTTGACATCTGCATTAATAACATCATTATTAACAATTAGGATGAACAGCAGCCATTTCACAACTCAGATGAAAATGTCACAGACTTTTTCTGAATCACTAGTTTCTATTAAATCTAATAGATTTTTGGAAGAATATTCAGATTTTAAGGTTTTGTATGTAAGTAGACCAAATTTATCTCTGGTTTTCTCCAGGGAATGAATCACAGGATCACAAAATGGTTGGGTTTAAAAAGGACCTCTGGAGATTATTTAGTCCAAGCCCTTCTGCTAGAGAATGTTCACCTAGAGCAGATTGCACAGGATCATTTTCCAAACAGGTTTGGAATATCTCCAGAGGAGGAGTCTCCACAACATCTCTGGACAGGCTCTTCCAGTTCTTTGTCTCCCTCAAAGCAAATAAGCTTTACCTTATATTCAGATGGAACTTCCTGGTTTTAAATTTGTACCTGTTGGCCCTTGTCCTGTCATTAGGCACCACTGAAAAGAATCTGGTTCCATCCTCTTGATGGCCACCCCAAAGGTATTGGCATGCATTTAGAAGTTCCCCTTACAGTCATCTCTTTTCCAAGCAAAACAGTTCCAGCTCCCTCAGCCTTTCCTCATAACAAAGATGATCCAGTTCCCTAATCATCCTGATACCCCTTTGCTCGACCCTCTCCAGTAGTTTCTTGTCTTTCTTGCATTAGGGAGCCTAGAACTGGACTCAGCACTCCAGATGAGGCCTCCCCAGGGCAGACTACAGGGGCAGAATCACCTCCCTTGCTCTGATGGCCCCACTCTTCCTAATGCATCAACAGTTGCTTCCCAGCAGGTCAGGCCCTTGTGTCCACTTGTGCCTGGGGTTATTCCTCCATGGGTGCAGGACTCTACACTTGTCTTCACTGAACTTCCTTAGGTCCTTCTCCACCCAACTCTCCATCCTGTCTTGGTCTGGCTGAATGGCAGCACAGCCTTCAGGTGTATCAGCCACTCCTCCAAGTTTTCTACTTTTAGCAAACTTGTCAAACATACAAGGGTCTTGTACTGACCTTGGAGAAGACCACTGGAAATGGACCTCTAATTAGACTGCACCTCTGACTGCAGCCCTCTGAGCTCTGTCATTTGTCCAGCTTTTAATCCACCTCACTGTCCCCTCATCTAACGCATACCTGATCTTACATGGGAGCATCTTATGAGAGAGAGCAGCAAAAGCTTTTCTGAAGACAACATCCAGCGCTCTCCCCTCATCTACCCAGCTAGTCATGTCAGCACAGAAGAGTTCTGAATTGGTCCAGCATGATTTCTAATTTAGGAATCCATGCTGACTACCCTGAAAAGATACTTTTTGTCCACATGCGTAGAATGAACAGTTAATAATAATGAGCAGATAATAATGAGCAGTTCCATCACCTTTCCAGGGATTTAGGTGAGGCTGGATAACCTGTAGTTCCCTGGGTCCCTCTGTTCACCCTTTTTGAACACTGGAGAGACTTTGTCATTCCTCCAGTCCTGGGGCATCTCTCCTGCTCTCCATGACTTCTCAAAGATGACAGAGAGTGCTTAAAAATAACATCAGTCAACTCCTTCAGCTGGTATTTCCTCTGTAGGTTTAGGGTAAAATTAGAGGAGCAAGGCAAAAGGGTATCTTCTTCTTTTATTTTTTTTTATTGGTTGATTATTTTGTGGAAAACTTCCAATTTAACAGTATACTTCAGGAAGAGAAAACCTTGAAAATGTTTCCTCAAACATTTCAAGTAACAGATTAAAAGTTAAAAAAAAATTTTGGAGTGTTCAGAGGAAACCAGAATGGAACAGCACAAAGAAGGTTTCTATCTCAAAAGAGAACTGCAGTATATAGATAAAGCTGTAGGGGTAATTTGACCTTCAAACCCTGAATGGGAAGGTTTTTGAGATAGAAGGTACATCCCTGAAGTAGGGGTACCTGTGTTCATGACTGAAAGATAAGAAAAAGCTAGTAATTCTAGTCAGGGCAACAATATGGTGTAAAAGACCTATCTAGAAGTAAGCACACTTTGGAAGATATTTTTATCTCCATATTTCCACATTTTTGCCCCTATGGCAAAATGTTAGTATATATTTGCTACAACAATTTTCTGTGAGATTTACTAAACTTCACTGGGAATTAAATTTGTTTAAAAGTAGTAGGTTTTCATAACACATATTCAGACCTCAGAAAGAATCAGTATGTCAGAACAAATTAATCTCAGTCTTTTTTTAAAAGCTTGCTAACACATGTCAATTAATAAGCAGAGAGCTTATGATAATTGGCAGTTAACACTCTATTATGAATAAGGTTGTTTGCTCTTAATGGAACGTAATGGATTGTAATTCTGTACTTTAATATTACATGCCAAAGCATGCCTCTCTCACCTCCCTTTCTGTCCTCACAACAAATTACACAATATTTGACAATGATAAATAGACAAAGGATTATACTCAACACATATAATATGGAGTATTAAATACACCAAATGTAGACACTAGGTAAGTGCTATTAATACAGGCTTTCCTGTCACTTCTAGTATGAAAATGCCAAATTTTGTTTTGTTTTGTTTTCCACCTGCTGTTGTTAAAAGTCACAAAATTCAGTGGGTGGTCTGTCACAAATGGTGTTCCCCAGAACTCAATTTTAAGGCCAGTTCTGTTTGATGTCTTTGTCAATAATCTGGATGAGGGGATTGAGTACATCCTCAGTTTGCAGAGGACACCAAGCTGGATGGGAGTATTGATCTGCTGGAGGGTAGGAGGGCTCTGCAGAGAGATCTGGGATTGATGGGCTGAGGACAACTGTGTGAGGTTCAATGAGGCCAAAGTGCTGCACTTTTGTCACAACAACTGTCTGCAGCACTACAGGCTGGGTGACACTGGCTGGAAAGCTGCCTGGTGGAAAATGAACCTGGAGGTGCTGCTCAACAGCTGGATGGACATGATCCAGCAGTCTGCCCAGGTGGCCAAGAAGACCAATGGCATCATGGCTTTTTTCATCAATAGTGTGGCAGCAGGACCAGGGAAGTGACTGTCCTCCTGCACTTGACACTGGTGAGGTCAACAGCATGGAGCAGATGTATTGGATATATCATTGTTTGAATCGCTTGTGATTCTTTTGAAGCCTCTTTTGAAGCTTTTCTGATACATAACCTACCTCCGAAAACAGACAATAGAAGTATTACCTTAATAAAATCTCAGATTATTAATAATATTAGAGGTGTCTATCAAAGGAATAATTTTACATTCCCTCATGCTTTTATGCCACAATAGGATAAAAGCCTTCAGCAGCACACAACCAGCACTGGTGTGTGTAATTTATGTGATTGTTATGGCTTTGGGAGAGGGATGTCATATCCTTACATTTGCACTTTCTAACCATCACTCTCTCCCTTTATTTTCCAGAAACTGTACATAATTTGAAATTTAAAAAATTCTCTAATGTAAACATGACCCAATAACCTATTACATTGAATGCAACAGAAAATAATGTGTGGTATCTTCCTGTGCAGAACACGTGAATTGAAACCTAATTGAAAAAAATGTGTGTGTGCATCCATGCATGTGTGTATATTTAAGCAATGAATTAGAATAAGGGTAAAAACAAAGATCTCAGAGATTATTTGCTATTTTTAAAGTTGAATATCTCATTATTTAATTATTAATGCAGTTGATTTTTTCTACTTGTTTCAAAAAAAACCTCTTCAGAGCTTATCAGAAAACCATATGTAAAACCCAAGTTTGATATTTTATAATAAATATTGATTTTATTGAAGTCAGTGGAAGAATTCCAATTTAATTTTCAGAATTTCTTGTAAGAATAAATATCTTTAATTACAGAATATAAAGTCCCATTTTGAAAACACCTAGTGTTAAAGTTAATTCCTTTGCTCCATTAATGTTGTAAGTTTCCATTCATGCCTAATCTTTTGTTTATCCTTTGTTTGACAGAAGAATATGAAGCACTGTTATGAAGAAAACCAAAATAATCTGTAAATTAATCAATCCATTTCCTTCTAATCAACCTTTTTGTTACAGTTAAATTAGGATAAGATAATGAACAAATCTCCTCTTTCCAAAAATATTTTGAAAAGAAACAAATTTTAGGTCCCATTTTAGTGACTGAAAATGGAACTGCTGATCTCTACATAACAGTAATGCATTTGAAAATAGTAATTAGGACCTGCACCTTTCTAGATCTGTGAAAGTGAGAACAGCAATAGGAGATATGCCTAGGGAGCATTAGAATAATTAAATCTTCTTAGTGTAATAGCATGATAGATTGAAAAGTATCAGACACGGAAAAAATGCCTTCCCTAGATACTTTAAAAAATTGATACAAACCTTGAGGGAACAGAAACACCATCTTGCCCAATCATGAAGCCTTATGAGAAGGGATAGGAAATTACCCCTTCTTCCTAAAATCTAATTGGAATCTAAAAGAACAATCTCATTGAAGTGCATCATAGAAACCAGATACACTGACAAGTATTCAACTGAAAACAATTTGCATTTGCTTGTCTTGGATTAGAAAAGAAAAAGCAAAAAGAAATGAAAGTTTTCTCAGACCAAATTTTGCACATGGAAACACAGATGGAAGCATTTCAGAATCTGGAGAATATAAAATAACCAAGAAACAAAGTCCAATGTTTTTCTGCCATGTGTATTCATAAAAGTCTACACTTGAGGAGAACTAGGTAAACTGAGCAACAATTTTAAAGGAATGTGGGCAGCATAGCAATGGGTATCCTCCTTAGTGCTGTTTTGCTGAGAACTGCATCTATTACAAGCTCATACATTCAGGATACCTTTTCTCCAGAAGTCCCAAATAGACAGCTCAAAATAGCAGCTTCATTTTTAGAGAAAAAAAATACTCCATGTTGTGTGGACTTTTGTTTTTGTTTTTTTTTTGGTTTTTTTTTTTTTTTTTAAGGAATGAAGTGTTTCTTCATGGCACTGTAGGAATAAGGGAATTTTCTGACATTTGTCAGATGAGCTTGGGTGATAAACATAACTGTAAGACAAAATGTTCTTCCTCCTGAGGTGTCAAAATCAATGAAAAGCTCAGACTGTGTTGAATCAGGGAAGAAAAAACTGGTGCATGAGTTAAGACACTACATTATATTTTTTTGCCCTCTAGCTGCACCTCCTGGGTGAGTGCTGGTCAATACTTAAACACGACCTGTCCACCTGTATCCTGTAAAGGAGAGGAAGCCACTAAAGGTCTCAGGCATGAGACTTGCTCAGGGATCAGTGCCAGAAAACCTACCCTTCCTAGCTGATAAAATGCTCTGGTGGTTGGGATTGTCCTTTTGATACATCAAAATTTCACCATAGATGCCTAAGTATTAGCTACATTAGAATGAAGAAAACAACTATTTCATGGTCAAGCAACTGTTTAAAGATATTATAATGCCTTTCTTAATTTTTCTCTTCCATTTCTTTCCTTCTGTTGCAGTCAGTTTCCGACAGTCCTGCCATAAATTATATCATAAACAATGGGTACTCAGGAGAGATTCAGCTTGCCTGAGATGGATGATTCTTCTTAGGCTCACTCAAGACCTATATCTTTCAGCAATTGCCTGCTTGGCATCTCTGCATGTGAATAGTAGCCAGGCTCAGAGTATTCTTAATAATGTCCAAATGACTTCCCAAATATGGAAGAAATAGAAAACAAGGAACAAACCCAACTAAAAAAAAAACTGAAACCCCAAACACAAATTTTTGAGAAGTTTTGTCACAAAAATAATATAAAATTTAAGGACTTTTTCTTTGTGTGTGTAAAAACAGCTTATCACTCTTTTCTTTCTCCATAAATGAAATTAAGCTTGAAAATTCATGAGGTGTTTGCTATCCAATGCTTCTTGTACTAGTTTTAAAATGCATTGGGACATGTAAGTACAGAAATCTTACTATTATACCTGTGAGAAGGGGAGAATTTTTGAGAATATTTCTGAACTTTGTAAAATTGAAATGCATTTAGAAACAAAATTTCTAGAATTACTGAAATTTAAACTGGTTTATTCTGCCTAAAAGCAATTAAAGACTTTGATAACCATATTTAATGTGTGATTTTATTCACACTTTTCAGTGTAAGCAAATTCAAGGAAAAAACCTGTCTGCTTCTACTGAATTTTGTGCAATTCCTTCTGTTTTAGTTTTTCTTGGTTCCATTACACTTCTATGAATAAGTCTTTCATAAAATCTATGTTTTGTACATTATATAAAAATTTCATAATTATATATTTTTTGTTACCATAATTAAGTTTCTTTCACAAGTAGTGACTCATCTCAGATTTCAAAACCTAAAAACTCTAAACTGTGCAAAGATATTTTGCATGATCTTACCATGGGTTTAAACAGCACAGGTGGCAGCAATCTGGTATAGAATACAGCATGTTTGAATTATAAATCAAGTACATTAAAGAATCAAAAGCAAAACTCAATTAAAAGAAATAATTGACAAAATTTAAAATTAAAAAAGTAAATGAACTAGTAAAAAACTTGGTTAAGGACAGAATGACTAATGATACACCCTTAAATCACTCAACAAAGCCAAAGTATCCTACAAAAATAAAAACATTGCATTTCATTTTTTATTGAAAATATACGTATTAAAATACATGATTCCACCAATTTTTGTTTTATGTGTTCTTGAATTAATTTAATTGAATGTACTTTTTCATTATTTTCAAGCTACGTTTATTACAAATCTCCATTGTTTACATAAGCTATTCCTGAGCTTGTTTGTAGAACTTGGAATGACAAGAGCCTTCCAAATTATTATGGCTATATGTTTTCAGATCAGTGAAATATAAAAAGTTGATTAGTTTTTGGGATGAACTATGCTTATTCTAAGAACCCTCCCTGAAGTACCACTCAATTTGCAAGGTATCTAATTTTGTGTATTCCAAGAGGACACAGTTCCTTTCATTTTAAGGGAACGTGATCATTGCCGCATTCCACGTCCGTCAATATCCATCTTCCGCTCTCCAAAGTCTGACTGCCACCACCCCTTATCGGACATCTTGACAGTATAATTGGAAACTGGTATCAGTGGGGAGGTTAATGTGTCAGAGAAAGCAGCATTTCACCTGAGTCTTTTTTCACAACCTTTCTGTTTAAAGGTCATGCTTGTACAATCAGATGGAACAAGCATGTTCATCTGTTTCAACAACACTGACAGTTGTTTCTAAGTTTCTTTTTTTTTTTGAAAGCTGCAATTATTCCCTACGCTAATATAACTCATAGTGATTTGTTTCCCTTTTTGATCAGTTGTAACATCGTATTTTTAATTTAAAACTTGTCTTCTTATGACCAAATGGAATGCAAGGATTAGCACCAGTTATCAGTCTTTGATCAACAAAAATGTACATAGAAAACCATCTTGAAGGTCAGTGTTCCACAGATCATACAGTGTGTAATTTATTTTTCTATATCTAAGTTGTTTGAAGTAATACAAGTATTTTTTTTTATTTTACAGAAACAAGAGATCAGAATCCAGGAACATTTTGTTGATATTTCTTTATTCTCTTGTAATTTCGGCAATAATGATTTGCAGTGACCAAAAGCAATTCCTGTTTGCTTTATTTATTTTTAACTTATTTTGTAATTAGTGTAAAACCTGACTAATCTTTTACCTGCCTTTTTCTCCAGTGTTTTATTTCTCAAGATGTGTTGTTTTTTCAGTGTATTATTATATAAATTTTCATTATTGTAAGAATTTTATTAGTCTTTGCTGCACCTCTCTTCTGCTTAAATTTCTTTTCTGATGTTAGATGCTCATACATATAGACATTCACAAAAATACCTTTGTTTTGATTTTTTGTGTCAAGAAATGGTTACCTCACACTGTTTGGATTTAAGTTAACTTGCATAATATGTGTCTGCTTTCAGTGTCATAACTAAAGGAACATTATTAATAGAAACTGAAATATTATCAGTAGTCAGCAACAAACTATCAGTTTTCTCCAGATCAGTAAAAGATGTTGAAATACTTATTTACTCCATGTAGCAAAAACCAAAAAAGAGAAATACTCTGGACATCCAAATTATATCTTGATTTCCCTTTGGTGCTGAAAATCTCTTCAGACCTTTTTAGCATGGGTGATACCTGTGACATAAACTTCTACAAAAACTTCATGTTGAAAACTTGCCTTTTCTAGTTCATTTACAATTATTACAATGTTATTGAAGAAAATCAGCAGAAAATTATTTCTTATGTTTCATAATATTTTTTCATACTCCACTTTTTAAATGTCAAAAATTTACTACTCTATAGGAATGCTTGAGACAGAAAGTGAAAACTGATAATGGTAATTATCAGTATGCTAATTTTAATACTAATTTTAATTTTAATTAGTATTAAAATTTGGGTGAAGAAAATTTAAGCACAGATTTGTATTTCATTAGGCAGCTTGCTGTTGAGAGAAGGCCTAAACCTTAGCCTAGGAGTCCTGTCTGTCTGTCCTAAATTCCTATTTTCTTTCTTTTCCTTTCCCCTTCTCCTTCCCTTTCTCCTTTTTCTGTCTCTTTAATTATACAAATTCTCAGTGAAACTAAACTTTGATTGACTGCTAGAGAAAATTCTATCTGGATTTCCATGGATTCCTTATTAGCTAGCTAACCAGGTATTATTAATATAAGAACTTTGTCATCCTTTTCTTTCCTACTCTTTGTTCCAGATTGCAATGCAATATGTTTTCTATTACCATCTGTATGGCAGATTATCTTTTGTCAAGTGGGCAGTTTGCCTTATCTCTCTCTATGAGTAACCACAATGGCTCCTCCCTCCAGAGGGGACATCTGTTGATAACAGGCTATTGAATGTCACTGCATGGCTGATAAGAACTATAACATCCCATTGTGAGATGCTCTGCCTAGAGGGAGGAGCCAAGCATTGCTACCCAGATATAATCCAGAAGTTTTTGAGATACCAGCACAGCTTTCTCCACTGGATTCCCCAGAAGAACAGCAGCTGTCTCTTCTTCCACTGGATCTTCAGAGGAAGAATACATCCTTCTCTACAGGACCCCCTTGCTCCAACAGAACCACACCTGGCACTTCAGGAAGACTGCAGCCACATTTCCAATTGGACTGCTACCAACACCCTGACCCGCAGGGTGTCAGGTTGGGTTCTGACTCTGTCAGTGTTGTTCTAGTGTACTGCATTGTTTATTTTATCCTTTTTTTTCTTCTCTATTAAAGAACTGTTATTTCCTGCTCCCGTATTTTTGCCTGAGATCCCCTTAATTTAAAATTTATAGCAATTTGGAAGGGTGAGGAGGGTTTACATTCTCCATTTCAGGGGAGGCTCCTGCCTTCCTTAGAAGACTCCTTTCTTTCCAAACCAAGACACTCTTTTATATATTTTACACTATTGTTGTGGTTTAACCCCAACAACCAAGTCCCACATTGCCATTCCCTCACTCCTCCACCAACAGGATCATGGAGTGAATTGGAAGTGTAAAAGCTAGAAAACTCATGGGTGGGGATAAAGACATTTAAGGAAAAGCTGTGAACACAAAGCAAAATAAGTAATTATTTCCTGGATTTCCCTGAGCAGGCAGAGGTTCAACCATCTCCAGGAGAACAGGATCCCATCACACATAATGGTGACTTGGGAAGGCAAACACCATCACTCCACCAATGTCCACCCCCTTCCTCCTCCTTACCACAGATTTACACGCTCCATGTGTAAATACATGGTCTGGAATATCCCTTTGGTCATCTGGGGTCACTTGTCCTGGCTGTGTCAGTGCCCAACCACCCCTGCATGTCTCACTTCCTCTCCAGTGTGGCTGTATGTAAAGCAGAAAAGGCCTTGGCTCTGGGTTAGCCCTGCTCAGCAATAACAAAAACATTTCTATGTTATCAACTCTGTGTTCAGCTCAAATTCAAAACATAGCCCAATATCAGTCACTGCAAATAAAATTAATGCTACCCAAGTGAAAACAAGCACAGCTATCTACCAGTCTTCTCTCAGCTATTATTCACCCAGGATAAAAAAAATCCTGAATTCTGTAGGTGCTTTATTTTTCTCCCAAATTATACATCAATTTTCTCTGTGCAATGCCCCTTATTATGGCTCTTCATTACCATAAGAGGTGTATTCTTTACTGATACTGCTGCTTTGCAAGTAAAGGCACTTTCCCTACTTCACCAAGTCTTTATATGGCACATTTAATGGTTTTGCCAAACAGAGAAGTGAAACATTGTCAGCTTTAGGGAAAAAATCCATGAAGGCAGCAGCAGCGGGTATGTAAGATGGATACATGAGATGTATGAAGAAGGTGGATATTATATTTTTCCCCGTGCTTCCTACACCATTTAAAAAATGGAGAATTGCAAGACAGTCATCTCTGACATCACATGAAACAGCTATCAGAGGGTATATGGAGAAAGAAGGATTGTGTCAATAATGGGAAAACAGCAGACAACAGTTGAGACTTATAACCATGAACTAGCAATGAGCTGCATAGATACTGGCTTTTCTGCCTCTCTGACAACTCATATATCTGTAATATGTTTTCCATCTAAATGTGGGGATTCAGCTGCTCATGGCTGGTTGTAGGATTAATTCTTGTATTTGGAATGGAAAGAGCTTAGCAGCAGAGAAGGGAAAGGAAGGTGAGGCAAGGGTCTAATTTGGCACTGGTGGGAAACAACAGCCACTACATGGAATATGGGGAATGAGACTCATTATCAAACCTCAAGACAGAAAACATATAGAAAGGTAAAAAGAAAAAACACAGGGAATTACTGAATTGCTATCTAATTACTGAATTAGGAAATAAATCTCCTATAGTACTTCCTATTTTAGGTGATGAAAATGCTTGTTTTTAATGGAAAAAAATTAAGAACTACTGATTTGTTTAAAAAAAAATAAACAAGATGAATAACCAACACCTTGTAATGCTAAATTATGTCCCTGTTATTCACTGAAGAAAATATTGAAAGAAAACAAATATGTGATCAGTGACACAGTCATAAATTTATTTGGTGACATTACAAGCATTTCAGCATATGAAGAAAGCAGTCATGTATTCTCTCTGATAGGGAAAATGAGCTAGGGACACTTCTGTCTGCATTGTCACATGGAGTATTGACATTTCAATACCAACCGTCCACTGTTCTTGAAACATGAGCCTGTGAAGTACAGTATGGTAAAAGAAACAGGTATGCATGTCTGAATTCATATCATGTTAACCTCCAAATTAAGTGAGCCAGACAATATAAACCCATTCTCCAACCAGAACAGCTGTCTTACTCCTATCTCAGCTGCGGCAGATGAAGAAGTAGAAGAGATGAAGCTGTAAATTAAGGAGAATCCAAAGCAACAGTGAGCCTTCATTAAATGAGTAATGGCAGAGAGACTGTAGATAAAGTGTTGGAGGCCAAAGACAGTAAAGAATTTTAATTATATATCAGTTTTTGGTTGCCTAGAAGAGATGTTTTTTTGGTCATTTTTTTTGCTGTCCCAGAGTGCAAAAGAAATCTGATGCGGCAGAGTAACCAAAGGGTAAAGTGTTCCCTGTGAAGAGAGGTATCTGCTCTCACACAAGAAAAAAAAAATCCATCTTTACAACTGGAAAAACTGTTTGAAAAGGAGAGCTCACAGGTAGACTGGATTTCTAATGGCTTTTTGGATTATTGATGAACTCTGGTATTGGAATGCAAGGAGTCTTGATTGATCAAAACATTAAAAATTGCTGCAGGTAACAGTCTGAGCTTAGAGTAAACTTGAGCTGATCAATTTACTTTTTCACTTCTGATGACTGAAATTTTATGTCTTCATATCAATGGCAACAGTTCTGAAGTTGTTCTTCAGAAGTTGTTCTGAAGTTGTCCGAAATTCTGATTAACAGAAGTAAACTGCTCAGAAGTACTTCATAAGCTCTTTAATTGACTTTAATTGGAGGTCCCATTGCCAAATAAGAGAGGTTTATTGGAATTAAATTATTACATTACTCATTCCTTACAATTTGTTTAGTTCTAATCTGGTACAATATAGACTGAGCCCCTGGAGAAACAAATCCAGACAGCAGTGTGATGGGGTTAGAAAGTTCTGTTGTTTCAGAGTGAGTTTGTCTTGTGCATGTTATTAGGGTCTTGTGTTGTGTGTCCTGTATTACACAGAAAGTCAGAATTTATAACCAGGAATTCTGTTTTTCGTGGTTGAAAAAGCTTTTGATTAGGATTCATGTATAAAACACTTGTCTAATACATCCAATAAGCATAAAGGCATTCAATGCAAAACTTGCAACCAGTCTCCTGATGATACCCTGAATTAAAAGATGTGGTGTCATTCTCATGAAGGAACTTTCACTCCTCAAATAGCTCTGTCATAGCAAAATGAACTACACGTAATTGGTGCAGTCTGGGCTTCCCAGGTACTTGGAGCAATAAAGGTCTTTTTTCCATTTTTTCAGATATTTAGGTAAGAATGTTTTTATTATAGTGCTGAAATAACTAGGAATTCTGAGCCATGAAAGAGAACAAAATACATACATCTGTAAAACTGCAGTCTAATTGTGCTAAAGGATCTTTAACTCCCAGTCTTCTTAATGCGCTTTTAAATAGGATATTCATCACTGTGTACTAAAAATAGAAATTAGCAGTTTTTTTAATTGTTTTTCACCTGAAAGATAGTAACATTCTTATTTATTTTGTGCATCTCTGCTGTTTCTATTTTGTTGTAGGGGATACAAGCAAGGAGATGTCCTGAACTCAGATTAAGTGTTGTGAATTTGTTCCAGCTTCCTGAAAAATTTTCCTTCTATTTCTTATTCTTTTCTCTTTATCAGTAATCAGCATCTATCCCCTTGAACTTCCCAATTGCACTGCTGCCTCATCACACTAAACAATATTTTCAGTGCCTCTGAAAATTTGATCATAGCAGATTTTTGGCAATAATTATAGGGTTATCAAGTGTAGAGACCTCAAACAAACCTTTCAATGGTTGGTGTTTTATAAAGTTCCTGCCACTTCGATTTTGCTTTGTGATCAGAAGATCTTCAGCTGATGGAAATCAAAGTGTTAATAAAGCATAACTTAAGGGCATTTCATCTGTTGTTAATATCCACATATATCAAGAAAACTTAAGAAACTCACTGAAATTATGGACTGATTAATTAATGTATTGAAAGGTCAGTAATTGTTATTCAAATGATAATATGTGATTTTATTATTTTCTAAAATTATTTTCCATCCCCAAGTAGATTGAATCAATATAGTTCCTTACAATAAAGTGCCATCAGAGTGGTCTTATACCACTCTCACTCTAAATGGCTCAAAATAAATGGGAATATAATCACTAAATCATCTAGACATTTCTGTCTAAAGATATTTAAATCTGTCTAGTGTTTTATTTTACAATCTTGGACATTTTTTATATATAATGGATCATTGATAAGAAATATTTTCAGAGTTAAAAAAACTCCCAAAGATTTTTTTTTTTTTTCTATTCTGGTTGAGAAAGCATTCCAGAATAATTGTACCTCTATTTTGTACATATTACAGTATTATTTACCGTATTAATGAGACAACTGGCAGCATGTCAGAACACAAAAAAATATTTTGAAAAAAAATTGTTTTCTCCATGACCAGCTTTCATCCACTCTAATAAAGTGACTTAGGTCTTATGACCCTTAAATCATAGCAGGTTTTGTCCAGGAGGTACTTTATAAGTGCACTGCAGTGAGTGTCAATGGGGTAATGGAACCCTGCCAAATACCTTAGCTCCTCTCATGTCTTGATCTCACTAGAACTCAGTTCTAGGCCCCAGTTTCTGGTCACTCATGTACTTTGCTAATTTTCCCAGGTTTTTCTTCCTGTGACAAGAAACTTCTACAATTCTGGGGCTAATTTGATCAGAAAGATTTCACTATAGTCAAAATTGGTAAATACATACTACTTTTAATATTTCCACCCCATACAATTCTTCAGCATAATCAAGTATCAGTTGTACACAGAAAAAACTCCCAAGGAACTTCAGCCCAGGCTCTCAGGAAGGAAAAGAAGAACACTGTAGGTATAAAACTATTCTTTGGGATTTGCTGTGGAGCTGAAGGGTCATTCTCTTGGAGGAGATAATTGTGTCCAAGCAAATGTAAACGTACAGCACTGATGATAATGCAATACACAGTTGATGAAAAAGAGTATATTCTTCCACATTTCTCTGTACATATTTACTAGTTTTCTTCTATATCAAGCTTCTCTCTTTAATTTAGAGTTTTTAAGTGGCTAATTATCTTGAGATCTTCTATGATCTCAAAATTCCTTTTAGCACTGCTATATGTATATATATACACATATATATATGCTCAATTCATGATTTTATCTCTCTTATATTTTTATAAAAGAGTATTATATAGGAATATATATTTATATAGGAATAAAAATGAATTTATAGATATAATATTATATTTTAGATTTTGTAGCTATGCAATATCAGAGCCCTATGATGTATACCTTGACTACTCTTATCAAAGCAGTATGGATTTTCTGCTCAAGAGTTTGTTACCTAGCTATTTATAAATCACAAAGTTCAAATTACTTAAGCTACAGAGCTAAAATAATTGCTTTTCAAATTCTTCAGACCTATATAACATTCCTTAATTCTGTATACAGTCTAGCAGCAAATAGAAAATCACTGAAGGATTTCCACAGGCCAGTGTGTGTTTGGCTTGATTTGTATTTGAAATTTTTATTTCATGTACCAAACTTTGATTTTGTCTTTTATCATACCTTCCCATTTGCTTAACATCAAATTTCCATCTGGTTTTGAGAGGTCCAAAGAAACTCCCACTACTGCTTACCAAGCAAATAACACACACTCAATTTCATAACCTTTTGGCTTTGCCTTTAAAAATTCACCAAAAAATCTTACTGATTACTCTGAATTCTGTCAGTTCAAAATGTCTTTTCTGTGGAATCCAATTCAAATAAGATGCCCTAGAAAGGTCTTGAGTAATTTCCTCCACTGACACCCCCCTCAGAAGTTATAATTTTAATCATTATCTCCATATTTGCCACAAGTTCTTTTTTAATGATTCGTTCTTTACAAAGATCACACATCTTTTAAAGTTACTAGATTTTAACACTAATTAACAATTAAGAATTTTATATACAGTTTCAAAGTTCCTCCACAGAAGTAAACAGGCTGGACTTATAACTCTACAGTGATATAAAACCAATGCCTTTATACTTTCTTCTCTGTTATAAAATCTGGGCAGAAAAATGAAGGGTAAGGAGTTCCTGGAGCAGGTCCAGGGCAGGACAACCAAGGTGATTAAGGCACTGGAGCACCTCACAAGGAAAGGCTCAGGGAGCTGGGACTGTTCATCCTCAAGAAGAGACACCTGAGAGGGCACCTCAACAATGTCTAAAAATATCTGAAGGAGGGTGCCAAGAGGGATTCTGGCTCTGCTCAGTGGTACCCAGCAATAGGACAAGAGGAAATGGGCAGAAATTGATGCACAGGAAATTTCACCTGAATATGGGGAAGAACTTCTTTCCTGTGCAGTGACCAAGCCCTGGAACAGATTGCCCAGAGAGGTTGTGGAGTCTCCTCCACTGGAGACATTCAAGAACCATCTGGACACAACCCTGTGCAATATATTCTGGGATGACCCTGCTGGAGCTTGAAGTACATCTGATTTTTCCTCATATGGACCTCAACTATCTTCTATGAAAACTGTGGATATCAAAAATGATTTAAGAAAATTATTTCATGGGTTGCCTATGTCTTGGTGGGAGGAAAGATAAAAATATCCATTTTAATTTTTGCTCAAGAAATTAATGATTTATTTTCTGTGGCACAAAAGATAGTTTCAGCATATCTTTAAGCATATCTTTATTTTTAAGACTTCATCTGGAATGCATTACCTCCAACTGAAGCTGTTCTTAAATGATGCTACTTTCGTTAGAATTGTAAAACTGCCACTTTCATTAGAATTGTAAAACTATCTATTGTTTACAATGGAACACATTACATTTTTCTTTCACAGAAATTTTAGTTGCAATTCTCCCAGCAAACAAATAAATACCTAAGGAAAATGAGGTCTGTATATCAAAGTGTAGACTTTGTCAGGTTTTCAGAATAAATGCTTTAATTCACTTTTGTATCTCACAGTAGTGAGCTCCAGGATAAAAATGTTCCAAACATTGTAGTTATTCTGTTGAAATATTCTGGAAATATTTCAGATAGCTGTGCTAGGTTGAAAATCCCTTTTTTGTTAATACAGATATTTTGTCAGCTTCCACACATGCTACTTGTTCCATGTGCCCATGGTGAAGCAGAAAAAGGACTCCTCTCCCTGAGCAGCAGCAGCAGAAAAAACATGTGATGAACTGACCACAACCCTCATTCTCCATCTTCCTGTGCTGTTTTTTATTTTATGTGCTTCTAATAGTTCTTAATTACAATGCTTATAATTTTCATTTAAACCCTCATGATCCAGAGCTCAAAACAACTAAATGTTAAATTCAGCAATAACTGTGTAAAATAATAAAGCAGGGAAACTTCTGCTGTTTTAACTCTTGTCTGTCATACAGTCAATGAATATACTGACGGTGCAATTCCTGATGCAGTGAAAACTCAAAATAGAAAAAAGCATAGTTCGTTTACCCTATGAATAGCTAATCAGATTTTAACGTGATCAGTCAAAGCTTCAAATCTGCACATGTCCTCCTTTATTTCTGTGGTACACGCTGTCAGGCTTTAATTTTGTGTTGTTACTTGCACAGGAAATGAACAGATGTTTAAAAGGAAATTACTTCCCCCTTCAGTCCTTACCAGCATTGTAAAATTCAGTTCATCATTAAAAAAAGCTTGCATACAACAATAACCTTAGAAGTAACTTGTTATGTAAGTGAAGCAAGACTACATTGACCCTAACTCTTGCTTCAAACAATAACATCTGTTATAAATACAATATGTGAAGAACCTTGTACATCAGATCTGCTGCAGAAAGATGGATGATGTTACATACAGTTACAGGCTTGTCACAAAGCTGCAAGAAAGCCAGCTCAGGACATCACAGTAAATTTCCTAATCCTAATGCCATATGACTCAAATTTGGAGATTAAAGTGGCAGAGAACATATTTCATGTTGTGCCTCAGTATCCGTTTTATCCAAAGTAAATTGTATTAGCAGCTGAACATGCATACTAGTGTTATTCTCTTTTCACGTTAATCTGTTTTCATGTGTCCTTTTCCATAGGCTAAGGAAGGCTGCTACCATTTTGACTTCACCTCCTCATGGCCTCCTAATAGAGGTTATGAGTCCTCTAACCTCCACTCCTAACACATTTTTGTTGATATGAACTGAGTTATGGACCTTTCATTTAGTAAGTGTCTGTCAAGAAAGAGGTCTTAAGAGATCAGTTTACCTTCGTTGATTGAGCCTGAAGTAATACCCAGCTGTCATAAAAGATGTACAGAGAACGTTAATTGGCAGAAGGAGAAAAAGTTAAAGATATTTAACTTAATATGTTGACATTTTTATCTGGAAAATATAGCCATAAAGTCAGGTAGACATATTGCCTTTGTAAGGGAGGTCATAGGGTTTAATTCAGTAATTTCTACATCAAGACAATAAGACAATAATGACTATGAGATTCACCACAGTTCCTGTTACTGTCAGAAGCAGAGGATTAGTTTTGAAAGATTATGTGCACAGATCGCAAAACCCCTGAGTTTAAGTAATGTCTGCATTTTAATTAAAACTAATATTCTGGGTTATATATGTCACATAATCTGTTACAGATGATACTGTTCCTCATCTTTATCAAGTTATTATTCCTATTTATAAGGATATTTATCTCCAGTCTAACAATTTCATAATTTCTTCATAGTCTTAGATGTAGGAGTGCAGGGTTTTCCAGGAACAATGAGACAAATTTCTCAGTCCTCCACAAGAAGCTAAGTACCTTGCTCTTTAGTGGTTATGAAATTTAGCATGAAATCATGACTTTCTGAGTATCAGCATTTGCCATGCTAGTCTATGGACACTGGCCAAAGAAGCTTTGAGATTTTTGCATCTGATCTCCAGAAAAGAGAAGTGCCAACCTTGCAAACACCTAAAGTTGGCTCATACTCTTATAGCTAACTACAGACAATTGCTATTCTCACTATAGAAATCAGGAAAATAATCCTGATTTACTGTGTTATTGAAAAAGCAGTGTCAGTGGAAATTCTTTTTAAGGATATATTTATTATAAAAATATATTTATATTTTTATGGAGAGTTAATTTTTTTTGTTTCATGACTCACAGAAACAGTTTTGCTATAACTGTTAAGAAGCACTGCATGATCATAGGCAAGAAAGAAAGAAATGCATGAAAAGGCAAGAGTGATCAATTACATAATAATTACACAGAAACTGTAAAATGTCAGTTTGCACAAGTTTCTTCCATTTCCTGTGGAATCAGTTTTCATAATCTCCCCTGGCTCTATTGACTAAACCTCCATTGATCATAATGTTAACTGAGACAAGTAACTTATACAGAAATCACATTCCAGACGCCTCACAACAGGCAAGGTGAAACTAGACCACACATTCTCACTCGCTCCGAGTGGTACTTTTATAACTGGTTCTTGCCATCTACTTCAGAAACTAAATACCCAGATGATCTGTTTGCCATTAGCTGTTAGGTTTCTCTGCTCTTCTTCACTACCTAGTCTTCTCCCCAGCTCTACCTGTACTGCTTATAGATGACCAACCTAACCTGGTGGAAAATTTCTGTGAAAGTCAGCAATTTACTGCACAAAGAAGGGGCAACTGCCTGCAAGGCTGTGAAACAGCTGGACAGCTCCCAGCCCACGCTGATGTGTAGGACCCTTCCTTCCTGAGTGCAGGGCTTCACATTTGTTTCTGTCAAAATTGCTTGGTTTCCAGTGACTAATTCCTTCAGTGTTTTGGAATGCCTCTGAATGGAAATCCTCCCTTCCACTGAGAACCACTCTCCATTATGGTGTTGTCCTGTTATTGATGATGATGATCTTAAGTGGAATGTCAAGTGTAACAAGACACCAGTTAGATTTCAAAGTGTTTTCCATTAGCTTATTAAGCCTAATGGATAAAGAATTTTTTATCCACCTTGTAACCCACTCAGCCTATTCTTGTCTCACCACTTTCATTTCCATGGTGCTATTGGAGATCCTTTGCAAAAATGTTGCTAGAGTGAAGGTAAACATACAGTCATTGACAGAGCCAGTCAGTTTCCATATCCTGCCTGGTTTGGGGAGTAGCTTATAGGAGAACTTGCTCCATAATCTTTATAGACACTGATGCCAGTCTGAACAACAGTAGTTGTCTCCAATTTTCTTGACTTTTAAAATGGGAATTGCATAAATTAATAAACTAATTTTCCATTTAGTGCTCTATTCTCTTGCAAGACATTTCTGAAACTAATTGCCCCTCAGATATGAGTAGTAATTTCCAATACAATTTTCTGGTTTGGTTTGTTTTCTGAAGTGGATGTGTTTCTCTAAAATCTAAAATATCCCACAGGAAAAAAAAGATAATTTAAATTAATTTTTCCAGGTACACAAAAAATAAGTAAAATCTTTTGGTTTGGATTAAGTCAACATTAAAGAATGCATGCTGAATTTCGTCACAAAACTAATGCTTCTGAAACTCTCTCCCTGTTTTCTTTTTTGTAACTTCAACATACTTTAGGATTCTTCTGAAAAATTTATGAAGTGAGTACAATGCAAACAAGAGCTCAGAGAAGTATGGAATTTCCTCTCAGTATGAAACAAACAATGGACTCTAATTAAATTTGATAAAAAGATTTTACAGATAAATTTTGGGTTTTTTTCCCCATGGTGGGAGGAAAATGATAATTTGGATCATAATTTTTTAATTTACATTACTAAAGTGGAGATTTTTCAGCTAAAAGAAAGAAAAAGAGTATTTTTATTCATTGTTCTTAATGCTTATAGCATGTTTTCCTCATTCAGTGTCCTTTACTCTGAAAACTGGAGTTAACATGCAAGGTGCCTTTCTTTTTGTGTAAGTAAAAATAACTCAAGTAGAGCTTGGGCAGAAGAGAATATGCACTGCATTTAGAGATATAGAAATGTACAGCCTAAAATGCCTGCCATCATAATAAGGATTATGAGCTTACAAAAAAAGTGTGTAGTGGTACATGAAGCACTTTTATTAACACTTTTTCCAGGACACCTGAAAAGACAAAATATACTGACACTCATGGAAAGATCTGAAATCTAAAAATTGTCTTTATTCTTCCAATGTCTTTATTCTTCCCTTTTTTTAGTCAAAAAAATCAGGTTTTAAGGTGTATCTCCATGAAAAAGGACCTTTCACAGAAGAAGTCTGTGGAGCAAGGTAACTCAGTCTTATATTTTACCAGGCTATATGGAAAATGAAATCAAACTAAGCCAATCTGATCTTGCAGAGATAATTGCTTTCTTGCTTACTGCAGTTTTGGATTAGCAGTCATTTTGTGACTGAAATTCCTTGAATATTGAATAACTAGACATGCCTGACTCATAAGTGCAAGAGGTATTGGCTTCCTAGTAAGGGAAAAGCTTCTATCCTCCCTAGCAGTTTACCTTGACCTTGATACAGAAGTGAAAGTAGAAAGTAATTAAGCAAAATTTCACCTTCCATTGCCCACAGAAAAGATGAATTAAGTTTCATTCATTCATGCTGGTGATTTTCAGAACCTATTAGATTCATAACTCTCAACTCTCAGAAATTAGAGCAGCTTGTGTAGGTACAGAAGAGAGAGGGAGAGTAGTCTGAATCAGTAAAATAACAGCTTTAACATTTCAGTACAGTTTGAACAAAAAAAAAGAACTTTTCTCAAGTTCAAAGATAAAAGGTATTGGGAGTATATAGAAGGAAAAAAAGTATTGGAACATGTTATGAACACAATGAGTGCCTCATCTGTTTAGAGAGTGATGTAAGGTCTAGTATTCAGTGACAGGTGACTCCTGATGCACAGTGGTTGGTGTGTAATTGCACAGCACATTCTTTACTTCCATTTGTGGTAGGGGTAGTTACCACTTTTGTGAAAATAAACCTAACTGCATCTCAAGGAATGCATCTCATTGTAACTTTATAAATATGGTGCCAAGCTCCAAAGCACAGCAAAAAGCCGTGTGTGACTCTTGGTGCTGAAGGAATGAGTTGCACTGTGCATGTGCATGAAGAAAGTATACAGCACAGAGTAAAACTGAAGTGAATCCTGCAAAATTTGTGCTCCACAGGGAAAATAGCAACTTTCTTGAACCTGATTAAAAATACTCTCACCTTTCTCACAAGACCTCATGGATCATTAATACATCTTAAGACTTAAAAATATAGTCTGGAAAAAATTTTATTTTCTCCTCAACCAAATAACATAAAATAGAGGAATAAGTATAGACATTGCCATGTTTTAAAAGTTAGCTCAATATTTTTCATGAAAATGATGAATTATCCATTGTGTTCATATTCAGGGACTGCTCAGTAACAAATTAAAGTTGATTTTGTGTAAGGGGCCTGCCTGCCATACACAAGTAGGCTGATAAAAAGAAATTTAATGATCAGCCTTCTAGGTAGTTGACAAGAATATTACACCTGCTGTGTAGTATTAGGACTCAGTCAGTTACAAAAAATGTTTCAATTAGCTTTGTTCTTCACACTTCTGCAGTATTTTATGTTCTTATCATTAAAAAGGAAAAAAAAAAGACAAAATACAAATGTATATGCAATATTTTTATTTGGGGTTATTCATTGACTGACATAAAGTTGGATAGATTATCTTATGGCTGATTATCAAACTAGAATGTTTTTTTTCCTGTGGCCATCACTTTATGTTCCATCACTCCCAGCTTTCATTTCAAACAAACAAACAAACAATCAAAACCACAAAACCCTCCCAGACCTTTGGTGAGAAAAAATTCTATGGAAAAGCCAGGTGAATGCAGCTTCTGTCAGTGTGAGTATCCAGAGAATCTGCAATAGATCTGAAATCCATGAACAGTCATACACCTACAAAGAGGTGTTAAAAATAATTCAGTGAAGTATAAACAAAATACGAGAGGCTTTCAGGGCAGAAGTGAGGACTTTAAGCATAGAAAAGAGGCCATGATATTTTTATTTTTATTTATTGTCCAATTATTTGGTTTCCAATGGAGGTTTTATTGCTGTAATAGTTTCTTCTCAGGCAAGTTAGACAAGATTGTTTGTGATATGGATGCAAAGGTCATGAAGCACTGAGTAAATTGTTCTAGAGCATAGTGGTTAATTTTTCCTTATTAATAAGTTGGTGGTGAACATGAGCAAAGAGCATCTTTATTTAGCAGCTTGAGGCAATGAACAAAATTGGTAGAGATAGAAATTCTGAAAAAAATTCCAAAGAGTTAATATGAGATTCTTACTTCTTTGGTACAGCTCTGTATGCAGTTTTGTGATGACTAGCAATAGAAAAATATTTATAGCTGATTAAAGATGTGTTGTTCCATCAGTTTTGGGATGAGGACTAAAGGAGAGCTTCAAATTGCTATTTTCAGCAATCAGATGATAAAAAAGAAGGCACAAAGGAAACCTTGGCCAGCAGTTTAAGATTGCCTATAGAGATTGTGAAAACTCCGTCCTTGGAGACATTCAGAACTCCACTGCACAAAGCCTTCAATAACCTGACCAAACTAGAGTCAGAACAACAAAATTTCTTACAATTTTAATTGGTATAAAATTAGTTTTTTCCATGCCTGAAGCTATAAACATACATTTTCTTGTGAAGGATATACATGGTTTTACTCAGAGGAAAGATATTTCAGATAGAAGGCATGTATCTAGATGTTGTGGAATGTCTTAGGTGAAAATGAGTCCTGGATAACCAGTCTTCAGTAAATGCTGACAGTTCAGATTCCATGAAGAAAGAAAATACATACCGAGAGCAAACAATAAGAGCAGTAACTAAAGATTCTAAGAAATAAAAATTAAAACTATGGTGGTGTGTTCTACCCAATTAGAAACAGACAAAGGGTATCTGGGAAAAAAAGCCCAAAAAACCAAAAAGAATAAGCATAACTCTAAGTCATATAAAGTAAGTTCACTGTAAATCCTGACACTGATCAAAAAAGGATATTTAACAGTGCTGAAAACACAAGGTATAATAGGAAATACCTGTACATTCATTACATTCATGTCCTGTAACTATTGTTACCAAAAAAACCAACCAACCAACCAACCAAACAAACAAAAAACCCAAAACCAAAACCAAAACAAAACAAAACAAAAGCTATGTTAAACTGGTCCTCCAATAAATAACACTGTGTCATACAAATAGGTCAGATGTTATTTGCAGCTTCTGGTGATACAAGTTAGTACAGACTCGGTTATACAGTATGAAGCACCATGACAGACAATGTCCCCTAATATGGAAGTGTCTATATGAATAACACACCTTGAATTCCCTTTTAACAGTATTTCAATACCCTATGCTAACTTCAGAGAGCATAATCTCCTTAGTTTTAACAGAAATTTGAGTATTTACTAGTTATTTAATCTCTCATACTTAAATCTCTACATCTATCTATACTTGTAATGGGTTCCATCTTACATTTTCATTTTTTTATGTCGTATTTGGATTCTATGGGGCTGACAATGACTTTGCCAAATTTTGTCCCCTGTGTTAATACAAATTATTTTCATATAAGAGGTTTTGTATGTCTGCTTCTGAAAAACACTTGCTTTGATTCAGAAGTGTTCATGCAAACAAAATTATACTTGATTTTTATTATTCAGGTGGTAGTTATGATCATCAACCATCCCACACGTTTTAGTTATCATCATGATAACTCAACCACCCCACACATTTTGTGTCCTAGATGAATTCCCTGGGCATGGAACAGAATTTCATTCTACTTTCTCAAGGCTGTACTGGTAGCATATATATAGTTTATGCAAAAAAAAAAAAACAATGTGAAACAGTTTGCATTATTCTGCTATGAATGGCAAAGTCATTTTCACAAAGTATATTGTAATTTATATCACTTACAGAAAGCAGCTATACTTCCCCAAAGGTGACTTATAATGAGAGAGAAAAAAGCCTTTGGGTGAGGCATTTATAACTTTTTTTTTCTCTTTACTTAAACATTATCATTCATTTTCATAAAGACAACCTGAGTAAACTGACACTTAAGCAGAATTCAAACTGATGCAGTTCTGAAATAAAATTCTGTGTGGCATGAAAAGGTTGCCTCTAGGGAGATAGGTACATTAAAAGCCTTATTGTAAGTTTTATTTATGAAGCAGTTATAAAAGTATTACCCTATTTATACTAAAAAGTCTAATAAGGCAGTATGCATAAATGTACCTCGAACAGTAAATTGTAGCTCACCTTTTTTTTAGCTTACTTTTTAAATCTGCTATTTCAATGGTGGGACAAAGAATGTTTAGGTTGAATTTCATCCAAATAAATTTTAAATGTAGTTTAAAATACTTGTGATTGTTTGCTCCTCCTTGGTTCTACATGCCAATTCCTATACTGGAAAAAAGATCAAAACCTAGTAATGTTGACAAAATGACCACCTTACAAATGCCAAAGTGACAGTGACCAATAGAGAGAAATAGTAAGATCACTACTTTATAAAATAAAATTAATATCATGCAATCAGCAAACTGTATGTTTGGATTCACATGCCCACAGAGACCTCCCATGTGTGCACCTTCATAAAAATAAAAGCTCATTAAATGTGAACAGTCCCATGTATTTTTATGAAGATGTTGAACTGGTAATTGAATCTGAAGCACAAAAGATGCTTAGTGTTCCATTCAAAGATTGGTTTTCATATATATATATATTCATTTATCCAAAGTCACTGAAAAAGATCCATCCAGAGAGTTTCTGGTTCCCCAAATGAAAGTATTCAAGTCATAAGCTAAAAACTCAGCAATCTCAAAGAGGAAATCTTTCAATGATTCCAAAGTAAACATAATTTCTGATTCAAACACCTGAATTTATAATTAAACAGTATATTTTTTCTTAGACCATGTGCTTTGGGCTAGCAGCCCAGAGGGCAGAAACCATTATGGTAATCTCTTTCATATGGGGGTAGCTATCAAGCAATGAGAAAATTAGTATATGGGAAAAGAAAAATGGAAAAAACCCAAACAAATGCAAACAGCATATCACTATATAGACTACTACTACTACTACCCACAGCTTCAGAGGCATCAGAAATCCTGTAGAACGTTGTCTTTGTTCACTCCTTCATGCCAAACTCCATTACATGTATAAAGTCTAAATTATGAAAGAAAAATTTAACAAATATAAACCACAATACTTCTTGTGCTTTGTTTAAAGAAAGTCATGTATGTTCCAAGAAACTTTCAGAAAATTCAAATCAAAAAAATTATCATCACAGTTATAATTATTACTAGTCTCCTTCCACACTAGTAAGTGTACTTGTATGCATGCACATACCTACAGTATACACTAAACTAAATAATGTGTGTCAAACTGCTCAGCAAATACAACAGAAATTAGAACAAAGCATGTCCACTTGCCTTGAACAATAACAATATGCACAAACTGACTTGGGGATGACTCTATTAAATCTTAAATTCTCCTCTGAAAAGACATTTTTCTGCCTATTTCAATATCCAAAGCTACATGTCAAGGGAAGAAATGTTCTTCATATTTCAATTTCAGTTTGGCAGAAGTTTGTGATAGGTTTCCATTTGAGGGGGGAATAGTCTTATATTTTGCTGACTGAATAATCTTAACAGTGATAATTTCTATGGCAAGTCTTTTGTCATGGAACAATCCAAGTTCTCACATGCAACATGATGATCACAAACCATTTCCTTCTGCCCTTAGAGGGAAAATCTGTATTCTCATTTACTTGAAATGTGAGGTTGGTTCTCATCATGGCAAAATTAAGCATGAAAGAATAAAACATAAGGCACATATTGAATACTGTTTAAAGATAAAATAAAAATATTAGTACATACACATTCTAAGACTTGTAATGTGCTTGAAAGCTGCTGTTACATTTTCTCCTTTTTAGGAATATCATGGAAGATTATGTGTGTTACAATCTTCAGTTTTCCTCAGAATGTAAAAACTTTCTAAATTGAATGCCTAGATTAAATATTCTGCTTGATCTTTTAAATCTTCCTGATCTTGTAAACAGCCTGTCCCATTGCACTCTCCAGTGACTGAAATTTCGATGCTGAAATTTTCTGTTTGGTGAAGCAATGATGTCACTTACCAATTATTCATTGTGTACATTGTACAAAGAGAAAAGTCATGGCAATCCTGCTCATCCCTCAGCTACTTCAAAGCCCACTTAAGCATAATGTAAAATTGTCCAGATTGAAAAGATGCAGTTTTCTCAAAAGGCAGTATTGATGAATTAGCCAAAAAAATCCATGATTTTGCAGCTGCCCACTCAGTTGTAAAGGATTTGTAGCATGGTGCAGAACTAACTTCCTTACAATTGTAGCAGCTCTTTGAGCTTATGCCAAATATTTGCTGCATCATTTTGTAATAATGTCTGTTAATATAAAGTCCTCCTTTTGCTTTAAAAAATAATCTCACAAATATGAAAAGTTGATCTATAATAAATTACAGTGAAGACTAAAAATAATTACAATTAAAATATCTCTGTGATAATTTTTAAATAGAACTGAGAATTTAAAATATTAAATCTTACTATGCAGTGCTCCACTGAGGAGCTGGTTTGAGAACAGGCTGTGTTACTGAATCTTCTTCAACTCAAAGAAAAATTAGAAGAAAAACAAAATCATCCTAACAATAAAGAAAGTTGAAACAGAAAATCCAGAATTTTTTAAAAATCTTGATAAGTATCAAACTCTCACAGAGTAATTTCAAAGTTTCTGATGCTAACAGAAGGTAATGGATGGCTTCTATGGATTTCTATCTTGTTCTCTCAGCAATTTACTTTTCACTTGTTAACTCATACTCTTAGCATATCTAACCACAGTTATAATAAACTTTGCTTTTTCTTACTATCTTTTTCTTACACCTACAGCTGGCATTTAGCAGCTGCACTAGGTTAATTTGTTGAAGAAAATCTTCAGGGACTATTAAACCTGTAAGCTATACCTGTAGAGATTAAGGAAGCCTGTTCAGGAAGTGAGCTGTGGTCCTCCAAACGAGTAATGCAGAGTAACACACATTCACACAGCTCAGGATTAGAAATCACTCAAGTGGACTGATAAACCCATTTGGAATGGGCTTATCCAAGTATGCAGTCAGTATTCAGTAGGTTCCAAGATAACTATCAATTTTTAGACAATTTTTAGACAATTTTTTTCTATCCTCTCCCAGCCTTTTGGGTTCAAGTATCAGAAATGATAAAGCACTGGTGAGAGTACAGGCTGAGCATGTGGCATGAAAAAAGAAATAGGGTTGTGTGAGAACAGAACATGCACTGGGACAGTACCATTACATACTAGAGGAAGGAGAAAATTGTGAAGTTTTGTCTGTAAAGACTCTTAGGTATAGTTTATTGAGTAAACTGTCTCCAGAATATCAACATTTATTTGTCTGAAAGAAAACCAGTTAATCAAAAACCCTGGGAGTGAGAAGTTTTAAGGTCTAGGGCCTATGG
The DNA here is from genome assembly GCF_023055355.1 of Agelaius tricolor. Classification (NCBI taxonomy): domain Eukaryota; kingdom Metazoa; phylum Chordata; class Aves; order Passeriformes; family Icteridae; genus Agelaius; species Agelaius tricolor. Next base: position 52,130,615 of record NW_027269263.1, read on the forward strand.
AGGATGGTATGACATGATTTTCCAGGAGAAACATCAACTGCCATTTCTTAATCTGGAAATCTCAAAGCTATTAATTTTCAGAGGTTGGGAGAGCACACTTTTTATTGGGGAAATTATTACTTTATCTTTACCTACTTATAGTATTCCCCTTGTCAGAGATAGGACACTGTGTTACAACACCACTTCTTTGTTCAAATTTCACTGTCTTGAAGACTTTTAGCAGCACTGCAGCACAGATCTCAGTACCTGAGACAAAGACTGAATGGAGCATGCAAGGCTTCATAAAATTTTGGTGATAATCAAGAAAATTTTAATGATGCTGCCTCACAACCCCCTTCACCTAAAGAGGAAAACCTGAATTATAATATTCAACAAGAGAATGCATCTGATACTCAAGACTAAAAATAATTTTCACATGCATTTTTGGCACATATAATATACGATACACTCTCACATACTACTTTTTTAAAAATTAATTACAGAAATTACTTCAAGCTATTTAAGGGAATCAAGTCATTAGAGAGAATTGTGAGAAAAATAGAACAGTGAACAAAAAGAGATCAGTAGGGTGAGTTGCAAAGCTGTTCTTTACCCCAAAACACCTTCACTGTTTAGATATCACCTACATCATATTGCACACACTTGAAAGTAAGTAATGATGTAATTAATCTTTCTTTTCTTCATGGATATGCAAGACTTTAGCTAGAAGCCTTACATTTTTTCATACACTGATTAATAGCTACTTGCAAGGGGCAATTAATGACCACTATGATTGTTTCAAGGTTTTTAATTGTCTACATATAATTAAATCTCTTGGAGTTCTTTGTATGCACAATAGGTAGTGGATTTTGAGATCAGTTATACTTGCATAAGTATTTTTCAACAGAGAGCAAAGGTGTATTTTTGCTCCCCTTAACCCTTTGAACTTCTATAAATTTAATTTTATTTCTATTTCAGATATGGTTTTCTTACTCTTCAAGGCATATTTTTCTAGGAGCTAGACACTGTCTTAATTTTAGTGGTTTCTAACATAGCAGACTGTTGTTTTCTACATGTAGTTTATCTAAGTAGAAAGAAGAATAACTTTAAAAATTCCTTCCTAGCAACACAGTTTCTTTCATAAATTCTAACAGATATAAATGCTAAATGGTATTAAAAATCTCAATCTGAATTTAAGGTTTGCTTTTAGAATTAAAAGGATGTTTGAACAAGGATAGAAAGAATATCTAATTTTTCTGTTTCTGAAGATGTTTTTTTGTTTCTCCTGTCCTATCTGCACCCTTATGAAAGGTTTTTTCCTTCTCAGTACAAAGTTACATAAGTGAATCTGATTTTAAGTAGAGACATTTACCTGAATAAAACATGGCATGAGTTTTAAAAATTAGGTGAAAACTATGGTCTGCATTTTGTTTTATTGGAGGATAGAGATCCACAGCTTTGTCATACTGCACAAAGAAAGGCAGGTCTCATCTAGTGAACACCTCTCTTGCAAAGCTGCAGTTGAGGAAATGAAGAAAAACCTGTATTCAGCCCCAGATCAAAGTCCAGAAATGTGAAGGATGCTTTTAGCCTAATAATCAGGGAAAAATTCTGCAAAAACCTTTACTTGGCCCATTAATGCTACAGTGGAAAAACATTATGTCAGTGACAAACTCTTGCAAATGTTGACAGACATGCTGCGCCTCAGAAAACTGGAAACCCCAGGTTGGTGGGGTTTCCACAAATCAAAAGGAATTATGTGAGTACAGAGTTGTGTAGATAAAGCCAGAAGCTCACACAGCAAGATATTTTTTTATCAGGAAGCACAGTGAATTCACACCAAAGGAATGTATTCATACCTACACTTATCATACCATTTTTAATGTAGTGATGACTAATTATCTTTTATAAATTATATTCATAGCCAATTATAACATAAATGGAAGCCCTTATCAGAAGACATTCTGGATCAAAGTCTTAATCCTTCCATTAAGTGACAACTACTCTCAGGATTAAGTAATTTTTAATAAGTAAAAAAATCAATTAAACTCTTAATAAATACAACATATTTATTTGTAAAATCAGTTTAATTTATGCATGTATATATATAAACACGTATTATATACACACATGTATAAATGAAATGTGTGTGCATATATATATATATGTGTGTGTATACATCTAAATAAAATCAATTTTTTTTTCATATATGTATCCAACTTTGGTTATATGCTTAGAATATACACATTTGAGTATTATAATATTATGAAATGCAATTCAAAGCAGAGTTCCACATGTGAATAAGCCAACAGATGGCAAGAATCCTCTAAGGCAGTCTGTATGCCAGAGTATAAATACTGCTGCAGTAAAACTAATCACACGAGGAAACTAAAGCCTGTAGATGATGTTTCGTTAAGCAAAATACAGTTAGAATTCTGGTCTCAGCTTGGCTTAACCAGTGAATCTCACCCTGTCACAAGTTACCATCAAATTTTTGAAAGGGGAGAAAAAATATCCTTAATTTTAATGACTTAGACTGTGGTGTGGAGACACATATTTGTGGTTGCTAGGTAGAAGAGTTATTGAAGCCTTGACCATCTTTGAAAAATATTCAGTGAAAGCATTGGATTAGAAGCTGTGCAAATAAAAGCATAGATAGTGACTGCAAGACTTATGCCAAAGCAAGGGAAGAGCTGCCTCCCAGCATCAATAAAAGATTTACTTGGTTTGTACCACCTCATGCTTCTTGAATTTCAGCCTCAAACTGGATTCTTAATCAGACTTTCCAGTTGATGTGTAAGTGACAAACACATGACATTGTCTTCCAAGAGGATATTTTTGGTCTATTTTCTGCTCACTACACTCTGATAACAGACAACCAGAAATCTAATTATGCAGTTAAATACTTGGCCTAAATTAACTGAAGCAGAGATTGAAGTCTTAATGTCTCATTTAAGAAGCTTTACACCTGTTAAAGAACTGTACTAAAGTCCTTACAGGAACAGTAAATAAGACAGGTGCTATGGTAGGTGTCCCCAAGGCTGGCCTTGTGTTGCACCTTGCCATCAAAGCCGATGCGCTAGATAGGTACCCTTGGAGATGCTCAATACTTGGCCTGCATGGTGCAGTGAAATTCTCTACAAATTCAAGTGAAAATCTGTAAGCATTGTGTGAATAAAAAAAATTCTGATTGCATAAATATAGTGTCTTAAACAATGAAGACCAAGTCAGGCCACTTATAGAGCATGATGCCCTGTTCTATATTACTGATCCAGCAGACCTGTCTGTGTAAAAGGCTGATCAATCTGGCTGAATGAACACAGGTTCTTTGTGTATTGTTTTAAGGAAAATTTCACCATATCTTCTCAAGGTGGGATATATGGTTCTTGTATTTTACTCTACTAACAGGAAGTTTTAAGCCTTAAGTGTATTTTGACCATAACTACAAATATGAATAATGTACTTAAATAAAGTGCACGTTGAATAATGGGTTACAGCTTTCTCTGACTTTGATTAAAAAAAAAAAAAAAGAAAAAAACCAAAAAAAAGAAAAAGGATAAAAAATGAAAAAAAAGAAAATAAGAAAGAAATAAAATTTATTAGTACCTAAATGAAATCAGACTATTAGTCTCTGTTTGGCTCCAGGTAAATCAATAGGCTTTTCCAGTTAAGCCAAATTGTGGAAACATTTCGCTATGAAGACATATACTGCTAAAGATGTGACTTCTTCATAAGATGTGTGTAGAAGTCTACAAGAATTTTTGTGCTACCTTATATTGAATAATCTGGTGTTTTGACTTTAATGGTACTTCAAGGTTTTGTTCAGTTTTGCTTTTTTTTCAACATACACTCAGCACACTGTTACTACTACTGGCACTTTTTATGGAAGACATGCTTATGCATAATACACACATTTCAAAAGAATGGAGATAAATAAATAAATCTTTCTTGGAAATATACCTATAAACCCCTAGGCAAGCCATATTAAAAATATACTCCCAATGGATGGGATGTGATAAAATATTCACTCTCTCTGCCTGAACAATTTTAGGCAATCCCTCTGAAAATTTGATTGATGGCTGGTTTGATAGCAAATACAATCTGCCACACTTTTGTGTGTTATGCACAGCTGTGTATATAAACTTCCATAAAATAACCCATATGTTAATTTTGTTCATTGAAGAAGGCTGTAGTAACACAGGAGAGAAAGGAAGAAAGCAGTTAAGATTTTCTCTTTTCTAGACACCGTTCCCTTGCTTTACATGTAAATCTAAAGTAAAATTCTTCAGTTCTAAATTCTGGCACACTATAAGGAGCCACTGCTCTGCCACTCTTCAGTCCCTCTAGTACTCCAATGAAATGACTGCAGCCTTCCCAGCAATGAAGCTCATTTACTTTCACCTCTCAGTGCTCCTCCTTTTTTCCAATTTTCAGTGCTAAAGCTGTACCAAAATGTTGTTACTATGGTTACCCAAAGATAATTTTTGAAAAACACAGTTGTTTTTCCTTCCCCACCTTTGTAAGAATATCAACCTAAAGTTTGTCCCTCCCTTCTGTCAGAAGAATACAGTGCAGAAGAAAATTACCAGCAGACTTATACAGACTACCACAAAACAACCTTCTGTAGTATTCTATCAGGCCAGATGAAGACACATTCTTTCTTTCCAAATTTAAAGTATCTATACACAGCTTTCTGATTAGCTATTATCTGTTTCTCTTCAGCCAGCCACATGACAGCTCCTCATAACCTATTCAAAGGAAAACCAGGCCTTTTCCAAGAAAGAAAATGATCTGAGGCATTTTACTTATCTATAGAAATATATTACTAAGTATTTCCTTTTTTATATATATTTGATGCATTCAGAAATAAATTCAGGAATAAGAGAAGACATAAGAAAGGAAAAAAAAAAAGGAGCTATAAGGGGAAAATTAGATATTTCTAGGAAACCACAATGCTGCTCTGACAGAAATAAAATGCAGAGACCTAAACTCAAAGATCTTTGGAGAGAGATTTGAGGAGCTGTCTTGTCGCAAAATCAATTGAAACATAGGAACGAGGCACATTTGAAAGGGAATAAAGCATTCAAGTCCAGAACAAAGTAGGCAGAAGAAATTGATTTCATGAAGGATGCTTTCCTGGTTCACATTCACCACTACAAAAAGTTAAAAATGAAACCAAATCAAAACACACACACAAATTCAAACCAAAACAACCTAACCAGAAAAATCCCAGTAACTATCTTATTACTGCATAAGGCAGTAAATGTTTTCCAACAGACTTCTTTTTACAATGTATCTTCTGGGAATAGAAAAGTACACTTTCAATGTAATTATTCTTAAAATCTATTTACTGCCATCAAAGCATAATGTCTAACATCTTTTGTTCCAGTTCAGTAAAACAGAGGGAATGCAGAGGAGGGCAATGAGGATAATCAGAGGCTGGAGCCTATGAGGAGAGGCTGAGGGAGTTGTGATTGTTCAGCCTGGAAAAGAGAAGGCTCAGGGGAGAGCTTAGAGAAGCCTTTCAGTATATAAAAGAAGGGTACATACAGGAAGGATGGAGAGGAATTTTTTACAAGGATATGCAGCGACAGAATGAGGTGAAAAGGGTTCAAACTAAATGAGAGTACATTTAGATAAAATAGTAAGCAGAAATTCTTTGCTGTGAGGGTGATGAGGCACTGGGAAAAGGTTTCCTAGAGAAGCTGTGGCTGCCCCATTCCTGGAACTGTTCAAGTCCAAGTTGGATGGGACTTTGAGCAAACCAATCCAGTGGAAGTTGTCCCTATCATATCAGAAATTTGGAACTAAATGATCTTCAGGGTCCCTTCCAACTCAAACCATTCTGTGATTCTATGATTCTGAACATCAGTCATACATTTACTCAAGTCAATGTAAATGTTCCCACTGCCTTTAGGATTGTAAGGCAAAAAATTAGGTTCACCTAAAAAGGGGAGACAAAAAAACTTACAGTGAATTACAGTGAATTAAACAAGGCAGCAGAAGAAATATAATAGCTTAGGCAAGTATTAAATACCCAATAAAACATAATGTTTATATAGTTAAGTAGGGAATAGACAATATTATTTTAAAAATTATTAACTGCCGTTTAATTCAGTAATTATTAACTTCTGGAAATACCAGATATAATTTCCACTATTGTAAGCATTTTTAAATGAAATCACACAAACTTATACACAGCCTCACACACACACATAAGTATTTAAATAGAAAATGGAGCTTGAAACAGCCTCTTCAGGTACCCTGAAAATGACTTAAAGTGTACAGCAGAGGGTGTAGTATGTTTCATAATATCAAAACACCCTCAGAAATACAGGTCTATTTGCAAAAAATAAAAAAACCCTCAGGGAGAAGTGAAAACTACAAAGTGGATTTAGACTCCTAGAGAGAATTATCTGATGTTAGAGGAAGCATTTCCAAGTAACTAGACAGAGTGAAGTGACTGACTTACATTCTGATTTATGAATGCACATCTGGGTTATCCTCTGCATTTTCCAAGGATTTAGACAGGATCAAGCAGAGTAAGAATTTTTCTAATATACAAAAAAAAATATCAAAAAATCTGTGTAGATAAAATCTCAAACTTCAAATGAAATAGTAGAAATTATTGCAATTATAAAAATACACAATTATGAATATTTATGAAAAATTACTTAATTCTATTTGCCTTCCCAATGTACAGTACATGGTTTTATCTTCATTGACCTTCTTCCAAATCTGGTTATCTGGAATCTCTGGAAATCCATTTGGTACTTTATGAAAATGTAAGATTATCATCTGTCCTAGTTTTGCTTATAGTCAGATATATTACAACATTAGTTTCCCAGTTGAAATATAGTAAAAATATTGAAGTACACTTACAATTTATTGAAAATACTGTTTAATTATGAATTTGATGCTGCAAATGAATAAAGGTCTCTATAGAAAATTAAAATGGCTTAGTGCCAATGTCAAAGTGGTTCTATCTATATTTTATGCAGAGTTTACTTATTTGTGAAAGTTGTAATTTTTCCCTTGTACATAAATAGGTTGAGAGGTGTTTACTCAAGTGTGTTCTCCCAAATAAAAAAATTCTGGATATTGCATATTTTTCAGGGCTTGGCACATCCTTCAATTTTAAAACTGATTCTTTATGTAAATGACAAGGGTCAGAGAGACCAGAGCTGCAGTGTCCAAATCTCAAGAGTGCTCATTAAACTGAGACTGTTTATAATCTTGTCTTTGATGCCCACATAGGAGTATCATTCTCTTAGAGCCCCTTGAAGGACATTCCTTTTCATAGCACATCCAGTTGCACAAGCTATGTATGTTGCTTGCAGGATTACCTGTATAATAAGTTGTAGTCAAAAAAGGAAGCAACCTGAGATTTAGAACTAAAGCCTGAGTTTCTATCACAAGCAAACAGCTTTGTGACAGTCATATTACAAGAGTTGTTTTGACTTTTCTATTGTGTGCAATGATTTTACAGGTTTAATATCTTTCCTAGGCAGAGTGTCACAGAGATAAAACTTACAGTTGAGATGATGGATTCTTTGGTTTGAGGTTTATTTGTTTGTGGTTTTTTTTAAGCTTTTCCAATCCAAATAGTGCTGCACTGTTCATTTCATGCAGTTTAAACCAAGTCAGGATGAAAGTGGTTTCTTGATTTCTTAATGACAACTCTGTAATGGCCAATCAGTGAGTCCAAATATATGTCAGCAGATAAACTGCAATACTAGACAGTTGCAAAGTATTAAATATTTCCATTGTTTAAAATAGCCCATCTACCTCCTTTCCCATACTGTTAATCACCCAACTTTCCCCTCTTTGCTCTTACTGGGCACACAGGCTGCTGTGTTCCCATCCCCTCCGAGCCATGCAGGTGTCCCTTTGCATCCCACGTGGCAGATGCGGGACATTGCCGCTCCAAGGGTATCCAGATCCCTTTGCATCCCACGTGGCAGATGTGGGACATTGCCGCTCCAAGGGTATCCAGATCCCTTTGCATCCCACGTGGCAGATGTGGGACACTGCAGCTCCAAGGGTATCCAGGGGTGCCCATTTGCCTCACCCTCCAGGCTGCACAGCAGGGGGATCCAGGGAAGGCAGCATTGCACATCCTACACTGAAAGGCCTTGCCCATCAGCTTCCCCTCTCCAGGTCTCTCCTCTATAATGGATCTTTCTCTTTCTCCTAGCTTGATTTTCAAGGTGACCATTTCATTGTTTCAGAGTTCCTTGGTGAAGTATCAATGACTGTTTAATGCATCTGATGTCCATCTTTGTCTTTAACAGGACCAATCTGGGGGCCCCTTCCAGAGAGCCTGGTGTGTTTGATTCATTCAGTGTCTATATCCATAGTCTTCTCTGGAAGAATGATCTTTGAGAGGACTTTTGCCAAGAGTAAAGCATTAAAGCAGCCACCAATATGTATACATAAATACAGGTATGTGAGCATGCCTATACACGGGCATTTTTGCAGAAGATATTTTGTATTTGTTAATCTATGCACACAGATACATGTATGATATTCCCTCCTCACCATCTTTCCATCCTTCCTCAAAATATTTTTTTGTTTTAACCTTCAAGCTAGCAAGTAATTCTCTTTAGCCCTTATTCCAGTAATTTTAACTAAACTGTTGGCATTTTCTCTTGTCAGGCTTAGTGTAAAACTGTTCTGATTTAATTACAGCTATAAAATTATCAAAGTTCTATCATCTAAAACAGAGAATGATGTTAAGGTGCTAAGCTAGTTAAGCAGTGAACATGCAAATTTGTGACGACACTGGTGCAATGCTGTATGAGGATCAATACAATTAATTTCATTAGACATCAATGCAAGGGAAGACCTTATAAAGTCTGCTGGTAATTCATGATGTGATAAAGATGTCTAGAAAAATAATTTCTAGTTTATATTTTAGCCTACAACATTTAGTTGTAGCAAGGTGATATAAACGCATTACTGATACAATCTCTATGTATCTCTACAGTGGTATAGTTCTGAACCATAAAATGTCCCTTTTTTTCTCCATCATCCTTTGCTTCTCTCGGTATTTCTTCCATTTCCTGGTTTTAATTTCTTCATTGGTAGCATTACCTTATCTACTTTACCATCCCATTCTCACCCACTCTGTCTGTTGTAATATATTAATTAAAAACAAACATAGAAATCAAATATTCCCTCCCTACTGAGAATTATGATTTCCATGAACTTTGACAGCCATTAACTCTCATGACTTAAACCTTGTGCTTTGTCCTTCCACCTTCTATTTTTTGTGGGATTTTGCACAGGGTGTTCAGTGAGATAGAAAGCAGGTCTAAGACTGGTGGAACATTATATGTAAGTGTTTATCAGATTTATTTACAAATAGTGGTGAGGGACACAAATTCATTATCCTCTTTTCCCCACCAACAGAGCGTTTAAAAAGGTGAGGCATTGAGACTGCATTACATGCACTGGGAAATGAATAGTTGCAGGTGCTATATTTCTAATTCAAAACTGTGGAAAGAAATACTGTGTGACATTTGATACTAAATTAGTCTGGTGCAACAAAGATTTTCCAGGCCCAACACAGATTTTTTGGCTACCTGTACTTCGCCTCTGACTTCAAAACACATAGAAAATTCAATACCTCCAGACTATCAGGCAGTCTGTCAATTCTGAGCCACATATGAAAGTAATCTTGCATGCAGTCAATGTTCTGATATTAAGTGTGATGCATTCTAAACCAAAAGTTTTTCCTGCTTTGAAATCCAACTATTTTTAAAAAGAAGGTATAAATGATAAAATAAATGATAAATAATTAAAGCCAGTTTGTAAAGGATGGTTTTAAAATTAAAACTTAAATTAAAAAAATTAAATTAAAAACTGAAAAGTATCAACATTTGTTAATATTCTTTAAATTTGTAATCAGAAAAAGGTTAATGAACATAAATACCCAAGCAGTGATTATCATTACCTGAAATATTTTTTCACCTTTTTTGTTTTTTCATGTCTGGGTTGCTTGCAGCACATCAGTAAGTTCTCTAATAAAATATAGCTCAGGATTGCAAGGATTTATTCTCATTTTAAAATTAAGAAATAAAGTACATGGTGCAAAAAGAATACTTCTGTAAAATAACTTCTTTATTTAAATTACTTCTTGTCTTAATAAAAAGCTAAGTAATTGGAAGTCTCTATCAGGGGATGTTGAAAACACCATACAATAGCAATTTTGGATTTATATCTTCATACAAATTGCTTCACTTGGAGAAAAAGTAAAAAATCCTGAAAAAAGGCAGAGGGGAACGTGCTGTAATGTAACAACTAAAAAAATGCAAACTTCTTTCAACTTTAATGTTTATTTGAATCTTGAAACCTCAACAGATTGACCATGTTTTAGAAATTTTACCAAAAAGAAAATAATAAAATGTAATATTTTCTTTCCTAGTAGGGCTGGGAGAAAAGAGGTTTTGCCCTTCCCATGAATCTTGTCCGGATTTTAAGTGTTGTACATTGCACATGGACACTTAAGATGAGATCAGCTCTATGTGCACACAAGATATTGAGATAAAATTTTCTCATTCCTTTCCTGAAATAGTCCTGGAAGAGACTTGAATTTCTTAAACAGAAAGAACCCGAATTTCCTCTTTCCCTTACTTGCCAGAACCCTTTCTTTTTGAATCTTTACAGAATGCCCAAACTACCAGGGGATTGCTCTCTTTCCTTTTTTGTCTGTCTGCTTGTCTGCTTCTGTTTTGAAATGAGATGTTTTGGTGTCAGGGTTTTATTGTAAATATTAAAACAGGGACTGATTTAATATTTACAATAGTAGATCATAAGAAATCCTGCCAAAAAAGTGATTATGGGGAAGAAATGGAGAGGAGACAGATGGAGAAATAGAATGCTGATAGAGGAAGAAAGAGACATTTTGTCCTTCAGAACTACAGCAATATATATTAGAGATGACATCAGTAATGAGGTTTCCCAGTTGAACTGTCTCCCACCCAATGTATTTATAGCCATGGTTTCCATTTTAATAGGTTAATATTTTTCTTAAAAAAAAAAAAACCTCAACTCCTCTGAAAAATGCCCCAGCAGCATGTTTTCTTACACCTGTTCTTAGAAGCGCTTTTTCTCTTCCTGCAACTCTTAGACAAATATGTCAGAAAACAGTTCTGCATTTCCAAACACCATGATACACAATCTAGAATAAACAGGTAAGAGGCTTGTTCTTAATTTTAAACCAGTCAGAATAGCCAGAAGAATATTCTCTGGCACAAATGAATAAACTAAATAGTTACAGATGTAAATCTACAATATAAGTACACAGACCTAGGATATGGGCATATCATTGTATTTTTTTTCTGAATGTCTTTTAACTTTCATGGAAAGCTTTGCATTAAAACAATTAAAAAATAATTATTCACATCCTTTGAATACCTATGATTAGTATTCAAGGTTTATTACTGCTAAATATATTATCTTGGACAAAATAAAAGTTCTCAGAGTTCCTTAAAAATGTAGAGAAAAATAAATCCTCACACAAATGGCTAGCACATTACCCAAAACCTTCTCTTCCAAAATTTTCCACATAACTACTTGGTAATTTTTTAAAAATAAATAGTGTTTCCACTCCATACAATGGGTTGGAGGCCATGAAGATAAAAGAAAGTAAGCAAAAATATTGTCTTCAAGGACATCCAACGTTCTAGTGGAAATAAAATGCAATTATTTCTTTTTTAAGCAGCAGTGATACTTTTAATTGATAAAATATAAAGCGGCTTGATCTAACTCCTAAGCATGTTATTATTATACAGCACCATATTGACCTTTTCTTTTCTGATCTGATTCAGAATCATATTTTACAAAGATAAAAATAAGTATTTGCAACACAGAGAAACTGTTTGGATCAAGTAACAGCATATAAGATATAACTGTACAAAACATGTCTAAACAGATCTGTTCTGTTCTTAAGAACAAAAGGCTTCACATGAGAGAGTTATTTCAAATGAAATGCTTGACAAAACATATGTTTGGTTTTGTACTTCTATATTGTGGTAGCATTCCATTAAGGCTGGCATATTGTCTGCAAAATAATCCATGTCTTCACTGGCTCTTGGATTATGCCCTAAAGCAAAGACCAAATCTGTACCAAAAAAGGACAGATGACACTAAAACACTTTAACTACCCGAAGAACATCAGATTTATAGTGACACACCTGCAGATGGTGCTGTTCCACCACATTTCCTGCACAAAATTGGTTTAACATTCATTAGTTGGTCTATTCTTTGATCTTTTGGTTTTTATTTATACAGTACATGCAGCTATTACATAAAATGGTTGGCTGTGTGTGGAGGCTAAACTCGATGGAAAATTATACCTAAAGATTTAACTTTTTCCCATGCCAAAGATATTTTCTTTTTGCCTATCCTCCTCTTTTTACAATGTTAGCAATTATTCGGCAATGTGATATTTCTTTTTATAATATATAGCATTTTAGCATGGTTGTTTGTGAGACAGAAAGTTGTAGCTACTCAGAGAGACTATGTTTAAAATTGGTTTTCCTCTCAAACATGCTACAGAGTACAAAAAATTTGTTTGTGAATGTTATCCTACAGAATTATATCACCTAAGGGCTACAGATAATGAATTATTCACATAAAGACTGTGGGGGCCATAGAAATAAAATACTACTGCACAGAGAGGACAATTTCAAATCTGTGTTTACTGCTAGAGCAGAGGAGTAAGGACAATATGTGTCATCAAGTAAATTATTTCATACTTTTGTAAAATTTAATGTGATTTTCATTGGAACTAGCTGTATTAGTTTTACTATTCCATAGTTTTTGATTTTTTAATCATGAATGAAAGAATCACTACCACTACTACCATTACTGCTACTGCAGTTATGACTAGTGGTAGTAGCAGTAGTAGTAGTAGTACCACCATTAATTTGTAAAAATCATGGCTTTATACTTTATTTTCTCTTTATTGATATTTTAGACACAAAAAAAAGCTTTTTAACCGTGTTTGAGAATGGAAAATATTTAATTTCAGAAACATTTCTGTAACATATAACATACTTTGTAGAAGTCCTGTGTAGTATAGCAGATTTTTTTCTCTAAGAATCTATTTCTATATTTGGTATGGAATAAAAATTAATTTTACTTAGTCGTTTAAAACTTCAACATTTTTGAAAGTATACAAATCAAGTAAAATTAAACACAGTTAAAGTTTAAAAAGAAGAATTAACATTATAAGCAGGTCTTAAGGTTTTGTTATGGGGTAAGTTGAAGGACTGTGAATAATTTAAATGGGAAATCTTTGTACCCTGGCAGTCATGGAAGTATTTTCATTGATTTCAGTGGGGTCATAATTACATATGCTAATCTTCTACCATTAAAGCCACTCATGGATACCAGTAGGAGGTCCAAATATTTCATAATTATAAACATATTTAATAAGTTTTCTGTTGGATTTGCTGGGATATGTACTTTGAGGATTTTTGTTTTGCCTTCTAAAAAAACCTCTAAAGCAACAACAAAAAAACGAACCAAAACTAAATCCAGAAATTGCTCACTATTTATTTCCCTATTTTTTACTGGGAGAAGGCATTAATCACTTTTTTCATTTAATCTGCAGAGTAAGAAGAGTATTTAATAATTAATGGATTTTGAGGAGATCCTTTAGATGTCCTGTGCATCTTCAGTATCTCTGATGCTTCACTTCATTTGCTGTTTTAATGCAGAACTTGCTCTTTGGGAAGACCAAGACAATGATGTGGCATTTGGCAAATTAATGAATTAATTTAAATATTATTTAATTGCATAGTTATTTCTGCAAATAGAAATTCTTTTTTGAGTACTAAAGATAAATTTTTAAGAAAGGAACATGAAGTAACTCATTTATCTTGTCATACAATAATATACTAATGTAATTTTTTTCATTCTGCTTTCAGAGTTGTAGTCACCTGCAGACATAATATGACAGCCTTCAAATTCATTATTTTCTACTTATACATATTTTTCAAATGCATTAATTGGTGTACAGTGTGCATAATACTCTGGCTGTATTATACAGAGATTAATCTTCAACTCAAGATGGAAAATATGCTGGAAAATACTTCCAGGTTTTGATTAATTTTCCCTGCTCTTCATTATAAAATCCTGTTTTCTTTCTTCCTTGGAAGTTCATGATTGCTTTAACTTACTCCTATCCTCTGAATCTCTGGATATGCTTTTTCTTCACAGTTCTAAATTAGTTCAGTAAAGAGCAAAAACCTCTAAGCAGTCAGACTAGAAACTCCCATTTACTCTTAAAAATGAGGTTCAGTAAGCTGTTATCTATAGTGTCCTAAAACCAAAAACTAGAAAGCAAATTCAAATGTATTCCTATGTCACGAGAATGTATTCTGTGGTTCAGGGAAGAGTATCAGAAGAGAAAATGAGATGGCACTTGGAGAAAGCCATGCCATATATCACACATGTTTCAGTTCAGTCTGGTGAAATGCCAGTGCAGGTTTCTGTTTATGTTGTGCGAATAACAGCCTAGTCTGTGCCAAACAAATGACAAATTCTGTGTTTGGCAATCCATGTAACAAGTTCTGATAATTTAAAATTGTATGTTATTTAAATACATTTCCTTTCTAAAATAAATTTCCTTTTGTATACTAATTTACTGATTTGATCTAATTCTTCTGCTTATTTCTATAAATAGAATTAAGTATTTTAAGGTAGTGTTTAAACAAATTGCTACTACATTTAGAAAAGTTAAAACTATTTCTCTAAAATATGTTTTCCTTGATACAACTTTAATGTTTTATCTAGAATTTATAAATTTTATCTAGAATTTATAAACCTGTACTACTGATCTCTGCCATACCATGTAGCTCACCACTGGAGATGGTGGCCCAGCTGTGTCTCACCAGCACCAAGCAGGGTATCACTCCCCTTGACTTCCTACTGTATTTTAGCTCAAATCCAGGGCTGGAGCATATCAGTGCATGAAATTGTTATCGTAGAGTAACTCATTAAATGGTATAATATTTAAAATTAATTTTCAGTCTTTCATTATAGCGTGTTATGAATACTAGAGTCATTCCTTTTCACGATTCTGACTTCAGCAGAAGCCATTGTACCTGGAAGATAATGCAGGCTTCAGAATTTTAATTTTTAAAGAGATGGCCTTTCCAAGACATAAATCACAGTCACTTGATATCCAGATATCACAAGTTTAGTCGGAGTGTTCATGCAGATATTATTTTCAGTTTAATCAAAGAGAGAGAAATATATGTGGTTTTTGATACCACTTATTTACCAGTTCAGACAGTACTTTATTTGTCTTGAGTAACACTCTAATTCTCCATTCAGTGTTTATAGACAGAAAAAAAAATAAATTGCCTATTTCTTTTTCCTTTTCTTTTATGGCATCAAGAAATAAAAACATTATTTGCAAATATTTCTTACAGTCTTGTGTTCCTGTTAGGCTAACTACTCATGTTGAGTAATTTTACAACATTGCAACTGAATAGGCCTCTTGGTCATGTCTAATTGCCTTTATAAATAACAACTTCTCATTACTGCCAGGTCACAGTAACAAAGGCATATGGAACCTCACAACTGGCAGGAGCAACATGTTTACCACTGGGAAAGCAATGGTATGTGGATACCTTATTTAAACAAATACAAAAGAATAAGTCATGCATTTCCCAGGTTCAAAATGGCAGCTAATGTTCCACAACTAGCATTTTCACAGGTTTTCATTACACATTTTAAAAGGAATCAAAAAGTGCACTTCAGTAAAGTGAGTGCCACGCAAAGACAGTAAATAATTACCCTAAGTGTAAGTGCTGAGATTAACTGTTTGGGGTCTGTTTGGGCTTGGGGTTCTTGAGAGAGAGAAGGGGTTGTTTGTTTGTATATCAAAATGTATATCATTTGGGGGTTTTATTGTCCCCACTTTTATGTAAGAAAAAAGTTAAAATCTTCTTTATATGATTTCCACCTTCCTCAACTTTCATGATCAGTCCCCTTTCTCTACCTGTCTCTTGCACATAAAGAGAGTTCATGGGATAATAGGCAGCAAAGAAAGGAGGAATAACACATTTTAAAGAATAAAATGAAGGAGATTCTTTAAAGAATCTTTTATATGAGTTATGAGGTATAATAAACCCTTGTTTATAATAACTCTTGTTTATGTTATATTAACTCTTGTTTATAAATAAACTCTTGTTTATTTCAAGTCACAATAGTCTGATGTCTGTTTGCATCATTGTGGTGATGCCTTTTTTTTTGCAAGTAAAGAATAAACTATTTTAGAGTAAGTGCAGAATTAGATTCAACATTAATCAAGTGTGCATGTTTACTGTATGCTTATATCTATTGCTGCTTTGAATTAAGAAATGAAGATAATGAAGATAATTCTATTTTTAAATTGCTCTTTTGTTTTTCTCTGGCTTTTTTTTTTTGACAAGCCCTTTGCAAATAATTTATACATTCTTTGAGAGGTATCTTTAATAAGTGATCAAAAAAGTGAGATTAAAGAAAAGAATAAATTTCTATCATCTAACCTCAATAATGTTCAATTGGTGATAATGTCATTTCACATTTGAACTCATATGATAAACTGCAAAAAATAATGAATTTAAAATACGTTGAGTCAGTGAAGATAATTATGGCAATTTTATGCATCTCAATTTCTCTTTCAAAAGAACATATAATTGCTCTGGTATTTTGTTTCAAACCCTCTTGTCTCTGAACCAATATAAATTGAAATCAAACTGTTTTACAAGGTCTCCTTTTCACTGCTGCTTACCAAACCCTTACCTGACTGAGAGATTCAAAGGGCTCAGCCTTCTCCTTGGGTCCTTCTCATAGTCCAGGTGTCATCAGGAGGGAATATGCCTGGTTTAAGGGAACAAGGAAGCTTCAACTGGGGAGGGAACAACACCTCCTGAGGAATAAATACCATTTGTTTCCTAAGACTGTCTTGAGATGCAGGCAACCTACCACATATAAAGGGTCATCCTTGAACAATTTTTTAACATGTTGCAAATGTTCATCCTTTTCCTTTCTAAATGCCGCAATGCTAAACCAGAGATTGGTTTTTGCAAAATAAGCTCCAAGAATTTTCTCCATTTCATTCAATGTATAGTGCATTAGATTAGGATTTGTCCCATGTCCATCTGAGGAGCTGTCCAGGGATGATGGTACCCATCTAGTCACAATAACAATCTCATTAGAACCCCACAGTTATTCCAATGACTAGTTAGTGAGCTTAGTTGTAAGATCCTGACAGCTGGAAATTAGCTAAATTCTAGAGGTTTTTTCAACTTTATTAGAAGGCATTAAACTTTTTATTAATTTTTTACTCTGAAGTTATTGTGATCAAGTACTATCTGCTCAGATCTGAGTTTTCTCATTTCTTTCACCAGGTCTTTATATTTTAAATAATAGAAAGATCTTTTAAAATAAAGTTGGCATCCACTGCAGTAGCTTTTAATATCTCCTAAATGGACTTATTTATACAAATAATTATATGGATATAGAATCTATCTGATTTAGCTAATAGGTGCTAGGTTGATCCTGTCTAGATGTCAGGTGTCCACTAAAAATATTTTATAACTCCTCTTCTTCAGATTGCCAGGGAGAGAAAATATAATTAAAGGTTCATGGCTTGAGATTAGGACAGGTTTACTATCATGGGCAGACTGATGTGACATGGTGAAATTAGTTTGATTTAGAACCAATGCAATCAGAGTAAGATAATGAGAAATAAAACCAAATCTTAGAAAGACCTTTCCCCCTTACTCCTTTCTTCCAAGGCTCAACTTCACTCCTTGCTTTCTTTACTTCCTTCCCACAGAGGAATGGGGAATGGGAACTGCAGTCAGCTTATCACACACATTGTTTTTGCTACTTCTTTCTCCTCATGGAGAGGAGTCCTCACATTCTTCCCTTCCATGGGAGACAATTCTCCACAAACTTCTCCAACACTGGTCATTTGGTCTTTCCCACAGGCAGCAGGTTTTCACAAGCAGATCCAGCATGCTTCTTTAATGGGGTGCTGTCCTTCAGGCACAGACTGCTCCAAAACAAGACCCCCACAGGGTCACAAGTCCTACCAACAAACCTGCTCTAGCATGGACTCCTCCTTCCATGGATCCACAGGTCCTGCCAGGAACCTGCTTCAGTATAGAGCCACAGCCTCCTTTGGATGCATCCAGATGCTCTGGTGTTGGGGCTGCGGGTGCATCTCTGCTTCCCCATGGGCTGCAGGGGCACAGCTGCTGTACCTTGGGCTGCGGGGAATCTCAGCTCTGGTGCCCAGAGCACCTCCTCTGCCTCCTTCCACACTGATGTGGGCACCTTCAGGGCTGTTTCTCTGACTTACTTACTCTAGCTTGTCTCCCAGAATGAACCTGCTATTTCCTCCCTGACCTGGCTGTGCTATCCCAGATGTGCTGCCACCATCACTGATTGTCTCAGCCTTGGCCTCATCTTGGAGGTGACTGACACTGGCTCCATAGACATGTGGGAAGCTTCTAGTAGATTCTTACAGAAACAGCCCCTCCAGCTGACCCAATACCAGAACCTTGACATGAAAATCCAATAGAACAATCTAAATAACATATTTATACTGCCAGAATCTGAACAGCATTAAGCATAATAAAACAGCTGGGGAGTACCAGTATCTGTTCTATGGTCACACTCTTCCAATCATATCAACACCTAGCTTGTTTGTCCATCCAGTCTCATTTTCTACACCTTTCTTGCAAAGGTTTATGCAAAAAATCAAAGATATAAACAAATAGCGTTTCAGAAGTTTGATGGATTTAACGGATTTAATAAACATTGGACTTCATTATGTGACTTCTCAGGAACAATGAATGGATATTAAATTGATGTGGAAAAATACCAATGCTCTGGGTGAGGAATTCTGTCTGGATTTGTGTAATACCTCACACAGTGGTATATTCATCTTGAAAACATTGAAATTAATCCATAGTAGAAATAATTAGGCATTATTTCCTTTTGTATTCTATTTATTAATAAAAATAAAGGTATTGCAAACAGAAGTAGCAAAGGTGTATTAATAATGTCAAAGCTGCATTATTATAAACATATAATGAGCACCTATTTTCTTGTCAGACTATAAAATATTAACTGAATTAATGTTTATTATCAGTGTTTTATTCATGTATTAATTATTTATAAGCTATGTGAAGTTCCATTTTATATATAAACTGCGAGTGTCAATAAATTCACATAGCAACTGGAAGAAATTTAAATGCCTCTCCTACACAATATAGTCATAAAATGGAATATGTGGGCCTTTTTAACATGTATCTTCAGAAACAGAGTAATTTTTCATTGGTGACATATCTGCTGTTCTTTATTTTTGTTTTCTTCTTCTCAAAATCATAATAATTCTCAGGAGAAAGATCTTTTCTTAGTAAGTACTGCTTGACATTTACCATTACATACATGATAGATATTTGAAAGTGATCATCCATCAATGCTATGGCATCAAATTTAAACTTATTAGCCATGCAAATAACTTGGCCTGCAGATTTCATCAGCATATTTTCAAATATTCAGACAAACAACATAAAAAAACCCCAAACAGAACAAGATCAAAGCAGTTCTGCCCCTTACTAGCATGAAAGAGTTGCCGGTTAGAAGTTTACGTACCTATTAATATAGTAATAAACATAAGCAAAAAAATGTTTAAATTTTTTGATAACAATATTTTTTTCTAGAGAATTTAAACGGAAATTTACATTAAAGCCACTACAAAATAAAAAAAAAGGGATGTTAGCTGTTCAAAATGCAACTTGATCAAAATCCCATGATGCTTAAAGGATAAGGTGAATGAATATTTATCAAAGGGTTTTAATGTTTGCTATTTTAGCCAACACTTAGAAGACATACCTCAAATAGAGTATTCAATACAAAGATTGGGGGATTTTAAAAATATTTTTTCTTGAATTTCAACAAATCTGAAAGGGAGCAGACAAGACTTTCTTAAAACATTTGTCACTTTTGAATCCAAGTGGATTCAAAATCTAGGTAATATTGGTTTCATGTGAACTGACAGCCTTTAAGGATTTATTTAATTCTGACCCAGTTATCTAGATTTCCTAGATCAAAATTTTGATCTGAACCTCTTTACAGGTTCAAATGTCACCCATTCATCTTTACATATCAAAAAACCCCGCTCCTCCATCTCACCAGTCACGTAGTTATGATAATCATACTGCTTACATATATGGTTGTCCCAAAGACAATTCATTTATAAATGAGAATGATGTACTTAGCTGAGTAAACACTTGAATAGTGCAGAATTCTACAAAAGCACATTTTACTGTCCTCTTAAGTGATTTAATTTCCTGTAAAATCCAATTTTACCAGAACTCCCTTTGAGTCAGATTCTTCCATTAATATAATGATGATAACAGAACTTTTTTCTTCAACAGGATCTAAAATGTCATTGTAAAGAATTTCTCAGTTATGGTCAGTCTGGCATGCACCCAAACTATCATGTTCTGGTCACTCTATTTCAAACAAGCCATCCACCAACAAACCTGATTTAGAAAATTAGTGTTTTAAAATGGGACAAGTCAAATTACCCCAATTTGACATCTTGATGACTTCTAAATTAAAGAACTTACATCACCTATAAAGCATATTTCCTAAAAGAAAAGGATCCTCCCAGTCATTACAACCGTTTTTAGTCAAGTTTGGGCATGTTTAGCAAAAAACACAGAACTTGCAACTTTATGCAACTATTTCTAACAAACCTTTTAGGTATGTTGTCAATATCACTCAGCTGTCCAGCTAAGCATTAAGCTCCCAGAATAGGGATTGTTTCTGTGTTGCATTAAATGAATGTGCTGAATACAGTGGTTCTTTCTTATAAACACAGAAGACTGTCTCTGCAAGCTAGAATGAGCACTCAGAGTCAAATATCTGAGAGCCACAAACTCCCAGCTAAAGTAGTAGTAGTGGATCCCCTGACTGTGTAAGAAAGTAAATAATATTAAAAATACAAATGTGATGTCATAAAAGAACTGTATGCTCGTTATGAGCTATAGGAAAATCAGAAAACAAAAAGAAATACAATCTTGAAGAAGAATTATGAAGGAAACAAGGCATTCTTAGGTTTCAAAACTACCTGGAAGCAGAAGATGCAATGATGAGCAATATCAATGCCTTCCTTCAAGTGAAAAAATGGGCAAATGAGATTTCAAATTTTAACTTCTTCATGACACATCTGCATCTTCACACAGAGGCTGAGGTGAGAGGACACCTCCAGAGCTCATGTAGTACAACCTCTCTGCTCAAAGTGGTGTCCACTACAGCAAGTTCCTCAGGGCAATGCTCAATCAGACTTTGAATACTTCAAAGGTGAGAGACTCCACATTCTTCCTGGGTAACCATCCTTACATTATTTTGGCTCCTTTTTCTTCTTTTGTCTAAATCCCATATTTCAGTTTGTGCGTCTTCTGCAGTAGCTCTATAAACATGATTTTGGCGTTGTTAGTGTTAGATTATGTGATTAAAATATAATTGCAGTAAATACAATGAGCACCAAATATCAGAAGTAGTACAACAGGTGACCAAACTCTGGTTATCTTGAAAATAACCAGAGTTGTGAAAATGAAGCATACCTGAAATGACTGCTTTTAATGTTTCATACCAAGGTGAGGCAACTAAAGGAAGTCTCTTCAGAATGTATTACAATACAAAAGGAGTTATCTTCAAAGGAAGTTAAGGATTATATTAAATGGAAATATAAGACTTTTAACTATGGATAAAGTTTTCTTCATACCTGTATCAGTATTTTGTGTGATTTTGTGGGTACTTGAAAAGACAATGCTCTGTATCTGTGTGGCTTATCTGTGTGGCTTATCTGTATGTTTTGAGTACTAAGTGCAAGTTAGAAGAGAAAAGACATGAGACATGTCTTTCTCAACAGAAGACTTGGTGTTTGATCCCCTGAAAAATGTATCTGAGACACTGCACTGGTTTTTGTTGTCTTTGAGATATAGGATGTGTGCATGTTGGAATGCACACAGGTATTGCCAGCCAGGGCACAGCCCCACACTGACCTGCTGCAGCCACACCTGCCAGCCAGGGAAAGGACAAATCCATCAGTGCCATGAAACCCACCAGTTTAAGCTGTCTCTGACAACTGAAAAAAAGCTCTGTCCTGTGCTGAGGGGCTTACCCTGACTGGAGCTGGGCTGAGCTGAGCTGTTTTCAGCTCCTCCCTAAGGAGGAGCTCCTGTTGCTCCTCCTCCCTGTTGCTTCCCTTGCCTGATCATGAGCTCTGCCAGTGACTCTGTGGGAAGGTTCAGAATATTTTTTTCCATAGCTGCTGTCTAAAAGAGCCTCTGGGGTGGCTGAGCCTGTGAAGGCTGTGGGACCACCCTTGAACTCAGCCGTGAGCAGCCAGAGGGAATCAATCAGTAGTAACAAATTTTAAAAATACACCGAAGCATCTTAAAACTAAGTGGAAGCAGCTTTGACTCTGAATATCAAACTCCTTACACTGAAATCCTCAGGATGTTGATCGCTCATGGTGACTGTCACTTCTAGTTCCTCAGGAAGACAGAGAGCATAAATCTGAGGACCTGGAGGGACATTTCAAGGGTAGAAGCTACACTGATTACAATGCGCAAGTACCAGGAAGTTTCTGTATAATAATTGTGTTTGTATTTTGGTAAGAATTTTCTATGTTAACTTTAACTGTTAGGCTGCTACAATATTAGATTAGCAATCATTTTTTGGCTGCATATATGTATATAATGTGTTTCTTTTTTTTCTGGGCTAATATATTAAATACACATATAGCAAAAAGACTTCCATTTAGCACTGTACTTGGTCCACTTATATGTATATCAAACATTTGACTGATCTGACCCTATAACTTGTACTTTTTCCTTTGGGAAATTATACTGCATTTTAAAGAGTTATTATACAAGTGAAAAATCACCCAGCCAAAGAATAAACAAGAGAAAGGAAAAAAGCTAACAGTGATAATCAATGGACATGTTCTGGATGTGGTTTTTCAGCACTTTGCTATTTCTGACCAGAATATACTAAATTTATGCTGTGAATTGTCTAAGAATATCAAGTGTAGCTTGCTAAAGGGGGAAAGTATAGCTACCACTGGAGACCATCAAAAAACAGACCTACATCTTCATTCTTACAATTTTACCTAATTTCTGGCACTAAGATTAGGAAGTACTACAACCAACAACCAGTGGTAAATGAGACTGCATACTTTATGAGGAAGAAAGAAGCCAAAGAATAATGTAATGTTTATTTTTCCACAGATTGAGGTTAAACGAATAAATAAAATATCTGTTTTTTAGGTAAAAAATGTCCATCTAGAGAGTTTCATCTCCATTGTCAGAAGTTTTCATCTGTATCATCACTGGTTTGTTTGGTTTTCTTCAACTTATCCTTCCCATTTTCTTCTCTCTGATGATAATTTTATGCCTCAACATGTTCCTTCTTGTCTTTTTGTATTCCCATTTTTTCAGCTGGTCTCCTTGTGTCTGTTTAGTTTGACTTCTGTGCTTTGCTGTCTTGGAAATCATTGACCAAAGTTTCTACAGCTCCCTTTAAAAGTCTGTTTGTGCTTATACAGAAATTAGGTTTTAAGTATTTCATACTTCATGATTCATATTTCACATTTCTTTTGACTCACAACTCTGGTGTGTTTACACAGGCTTGTTTTAGTTATGCCAGCTGTAGAAACATTAAAGAAATGTTTGTGCAGCACAATGCATGAATCCAGGCAATCCAAAACATGGGGAGAGAAGGTAGGATACCATCCCTATCTTTCCCTCTTGTGCATCACTTCAGAAGATTTCTTACATTGCAGGTGCTCAAGAGCTAGTTGAAAGATGAGATTTCAGCTGTTGAACTCGTGGGAGCGCCAAAAATCCCCAAAAGAAATTCTAGGGTCCTAACACTCTCTGTTGGCCAAGTTATTGAGAACTCAACATGGTTTTCCTTGTGTGCAGCCAGGGCAGTTACTGATTCCTTGATATGTTTGAAGAGCTCTTCTGGTGACATTACATCCCACAAAGGGAAGTGTCAACCCTGAAAGGTTGGTGATTGCCAATTCACATACTCACCACTAACACCTTGCTATCCCATGTTATTCTATGACTGACTACTTTGTGAGGAAATAATATATTTGTTTGGAGAGTTCACCTTTTCTTGTATGAGTGGAACTGCTGTTTATTCAATTGAATAAGTAGCATTTGTATGCAGCCTTAATCATGAACATTTTGGAGATTGGCATCCGGCACTAAGTACAATCCTGTCAAATAACTGGCAGTGGATTAACTGTGACACCTAGAAACATGCCAGATCCTGACAGAATAAGAACTTGCTGTGTACCCAATGTCAATCTTTCACTGAGTGCCACTCAAAATGCTTATCCTGTTAGTGATGACATCAATCTGCATTGGCATTCAAAATGCTGCTGCCCTTTGAATACAGAATTGAAAGCAACAGGCAAAGCCCCAACGTGCAGTCATTTTAGCAGCCACCTATTCTTCCTTAAGAACTGGGGCTATGTCCTGTGTGGAGATGCTGCTCTATTAATAGGCCAGTGAATTAACCCAGATTTTTGCCAAAAATACCCCAAAACATCAACAGCAACAACAAAAGCAAAAAAACAAAAACAAAAACTAAACAAAACCAAAAACAACAACCAAAAAACCAAACAAAAAACCCCAAGGTATCTATTTTACACAGATTGCTCTACAGGCAGGCTCACTTGCAAGCACTCAAAAGTAATTTCCATCATGAATAAAAACTTCCAGAATCACTTAGGTCTAATTCTAGTTACGTCCCAAATTGTAGCAGTCTACCCATATTAATAGCACCTAAGTTCAACCTGAGGTGTTTTGGAATTTTAACCACCAGATGTTTAGGCTTGCATTTATTTGATCTTCTCTTCATAAATCCTGCATTTCTGCCTGCACAGTGAGCTAACACAAGATGAACATTCCATTTTGTCTTTTCCTTTTCAGTCTGTCTTGTTCTATAATCCACCAGAGTGAGCATGACCTTGTGAAGTAGGAGATGAAGCTGAAAAGGAAATTGAACACATCTCTGATTTCCTGGGCAAGTGTTCTAACTATTCAAAAGAGGAGTAGTTATGCAGCAGTAGTGATGGATAAAAAAGTGAACTGTGTTTTTTAAGTCCCTTACTTTGGAAAAAAAGTCCTGATCATCCTTGGCTAGGGATCACTAATAAAAAAGTCTAAGGCAAATTCATAAGCTTAAAAAAAGAGCTAATTATTAGGATAGCTGGTTTTCTCTTCATCTTGCAAACTTACTCACAACTGAAACAATAAAAAAATACTCTTAAACATTAAGCACAGTTGGAAATACATTTTTCCACAATGTTTGTCCTATTAGCCATGCATAACCCCTTGCAGAAGCCACAAGTAGCTCTTTGGAGACATGTCTTTCTCAACAGAGGACTTGGTGTTTGATCCCCTGAAAAATGTATCTCAGACACCGCACTGTATTTTTTTGTCTTTGAGATATAGAAATTGGGCATTTGTTTCAGAGAGATTATTTGTAGAATCATATTATCAAATACTCTTATGAAACAAGCTATCAGGAATTATATACTTGTTCTTCTGTTTTGCTCCAGTCACCAGGTAGGTGTCAAATAGTGTATTTAGGCAAAGCACAGACCAGAACTTCTGTTCAGTTAGAAAGCTCAAATACGGATGGGATTCTCATTCCTCTGTCATGCCAGGAGGTCCTAATTCTTAGGCATTTTTAGGCTCATTTAAGACATCTCAAAAACCCCCCTAGTAATGACTTAATCTGGACTAGCAAGGTCATATGAGCATTCACTGTCACAGGCCAGATGTTCTCAAAAGGAAAGTAGAGCTTAGACCATTAAATAGTGTCCTTTCTCATTATCAGGCACAACTGCACAAAATCCCTTTCATAAATTTAGTAACCTCCACTCTAATACATTATTTACTCTATTTGGCCTTTTAGAAGACTATTTCAGAAAGAAACTAAATCTGAGGAAGGTCTAACAAGCCTGAAGCCAGGCCAAATGCAGGACTGAGGTGTCATGTCTGTATTCCATCCTGCTGTGCAAAAGTTGTAGCTTGCTTGGAGTTGTCCGAGGTACTGGAACAAAGTCACAATTGCTGTAAGTTTAAGCACCATTCAACTTGATAGTTCCATAAACTGAGCCTATTTTTTTTGTTTCTTTTTTATTTGTCCTTGATAATATACCTAGACAATCAGTTGTTCACAAATCTTGTATTAAACAAATCTCATAAGGAGCTTTAGCTTCTGATCTGAATCTGATAACTCCACTAAAAAAAAAAAAAGAAGACAAAAAATGAAAAAAATGTTAGTTATTGAACTTCCAAAGTACTTTTAAGGAGCTGAGCATAGTGTGTGTAATACAGCATCAATGTCTCAAAAAGGCGTTTTTCTGCTGCTGTCATGCGGAGGTCACTGTTTGCACTCTAGTAAATAGCTGCGATAAAACCTGAAGTATTACAGACTTGCTTAAAATTCAGCCAACGTGGAACAAGTGCAACTGTCAGCAATAGGAGGCCTTGAATAGCTGTAAAGGTTAAATATCAATTTGTTTTAAAAAAGAAGTCAAACTTGCCTCTCTACCATAAACTGCAAATCTGATGGCATTCAACCCATTAACACTCCTGCCAGACATTTGAATTTAAAGTGTTTGACACCCCTCAAAGCACGGCACACTTTTATTAAATAGAGATTACTTTGTATAGGGTTTTTGAATGCCTTCTTTTAATCTGAAAGGCCTATTCAAAATTTTAAAGGGTGTTAAATTTACTTAAGCTTTTGTCTAATCTTTATTTTGTTTTCAATGAAAGATTAAAAGATGAGAAAAAATTGGACTTGAAAATAGCAAATGCATATTAAAAAACATTTGTGGAAATACAAAATGTTTGAATTTTAAAGTTCACAGTTTAAAATTGGATTCTACTAAATCACAATAATTAATATCACATCACCAGTGACAACAGCAGACACAGCATAGCTCTCTCTACCACTCCAAGACTGGAAAGTGTTAAGATCTGAAATCAAGCAGAATTTTACTTTTCAATATTCAAACCAGTGAATGCAACGTATTGACTATTTTTTTTTTAATGAGCACATGATACAGCTTCATACATTGATTATTTGAGATATATCTGATATCTGTGGGGTAGAAAAAAGCATTTCCTCAGCTTCAATATTTGTTCAATATTTGGGGGTTTTTGTTGTTGTTTCTTACATTTTTGGTATTTTGAAGGCATTTTACCATATCTTGGTGGTATCCACATTCATTGATTTTTCTGCCTTTGAAATGCAGACAGAAGCTGAATGTTTTCTTTGGTGGATACTTTTAAATTGTAAGGCATTTCAAATTATCTTTTCTTGTGATAGAAACAGAGTAATTAAGACTTTTTTTTCCAGTTGCTGTAAAAATTCAAGTAGGATTATTTATCTCTGATATGATTCCTGATTTACTTGGAATATCTTGATCCTTTTTATTATAAATTAATCCATCCTCTTTACTTAAGAGTATTAACCTATAGTGCATGCTGCTAGCAGCAGAAGTCTGTTGCAGAGCTTCTTTGAACTCCTCAGACATATCAGCATGTAAGTCTATATCTTAGATTAAAACTGTAATGTATATAATGCAAGTCAATCCCTTGGTTGCAAGCATGTAGATTAGAGCTTTCTCAGGAACAATACTGTTTTTCATGAACAGATGAGGAGCTAATACTTGAGTTCTTCCTGTCTGGACTTTTTGGAGAATTTATGCACTAAAAGCCTCTGCGGTGGGGGCTGTTTCCCATCTGTGCATCCACCAACGCCTGTGCTCCCACGTCCCTACATGGTTCATCCACCCAAATCCCGTCAGTTTGGACCATGTCCTGGCTTATCCTCCTGTGCTCTGGCACCAGCTCTTCGCTCTGCTCTCCTCTAGGTGGCAACAGAGGAGGGAGAAATACAAAATCCTACCCTGGCATGAAACAAGTAAAAGAATGAGGATCAAGAGAAAGGGAGAAAGGGAGAGATAAAGAAAAATGGAAGGGGGAGGGGAAGAGATACAAAGAGTTCTTCTTTCCTTGTTCTCCTGTCTTTGAGAAATAGTAATATTCTCCACCATGTGCTATTAACCAGCTCTTTATATTAACTTTAGTCATCTGATCTTCCTTACAAGAAGGGATGGTGGAACAGGTTTTCAAACAGATCAGTGTTTTTCTCAGCAGTGGGATGAACTTCCTTATTCCTGACTTCAGACCCAACTAACCTTGCCATGCCAGAGAAGTACCAGTGAGCTGTGATGTCAGGAAATGCTGTGGAAAGACAGTGTAATATTTATATTAGTTTAACGGATTCATACTTTCTGACACATCTTAAATATAGCCTTGATATGAAGACTATTTTAAAAAAATTGCTGTTGCATGTGGACTCTGGAACCTTGCAAGAAAGTACCATTACTTAGTGCTCAATTTTACTGAACTATTTTGGGGGAAGAAGGGTTTACTCTTTTCTTACTGATCCAAAGCCTCAATGACTCAATACATATTAAACCTATTTCTGTAGATTTTGCTGTGTCTTATGAACAGACGATTTTACATATAAGCAGTAGCAATTATCAATAATTATAGTCCACAGCTACTGTGCTATTGTTAAGGTTCAACCAGTACTCTCAAAATACAATAAAATGTTAGTTTTTAAAAAGTGGTTGGATTTCTGATAAGAACTAAAGCCAAAATAATTCTGCAAAGGCCTAGAATTAGTTCTCATTCCTAACTTTTAAGGAGGTAAAACTTCAGAAAATATTATTAATTCATGTAAATAACTGAAAATATCCTTCAGCATTTTTTAAAATAAATGCCCCTTCGTGTTTTTCTGATAGGGTTGTGAAGTATTGTACACTATTAGATCAAAACCATATACAGAAATAAGGTAAGAAGGATGAGTCTGGAGCTTACACAACATTCTTACAGCACACAGACACAAACATGACAAGGAAACATCACAACAGCTAGTCCTGTAAACAGCTTTATTGGTAAGAATGATAAAAAATTAGTCTAAGGAATGTGTTTATGTTTAAAGTTCATTTGTAAAAAGAGGCAGAGAAGACTGCAATCAGCCATTGTAGGATGACATGAGCTATAGAAAGCAAGTTTCAACTTGTGCAGTGCATTAAGGATAAAGTTAAATCAGGCTTTTCTATAGATTTGAGAAGGCGTTCATACAGGTGTAACGACACTTAGACGGTATCCAGAAGGGTCTCTAAATTAGGCAGTGAGTTAACATAGAAATCTTGCTGTAGATCAGCTGCAGAAAATGGGCTACCCAGGAGGGCATGTCTGCCAATGTCTCTCAGATTGGTAGGGTCAGAAAATGGTCCCCCAACAAAGAATGTTTGCCTAGGGGTCATGGTTAATGAAAACACTCTCAGACAGATAGTTTCTGCACATCCTCATTCCTGTAAGTGTGTTGGTGATGTCAACTAAATAGACGTGTAAATTTTTCTGATTCTGTGATGATATTGTAAGTTGGGTTTGAATACAGAGAATTCACATTGAGAATTATGATTTTGGACTGAAAAGTAAACTGAACATAAACAATAGTGATATAGAAAAGTATTGTTTAGATTTCCTATTTATCAAGATTCCTTTCCTTTTTGGACTACATTCTTCACTTTTACTGTGAAGAGTGTATTATTTATTATAATTTAGCTGTTAGGATTCTCTCTTCCCTTTCAGACAGGTTTAGTGTGCACTCTTTAAAAAGCCTCAGTTTACTGCTCTGAGATTGCAGTGTTTAGAGAGAATTCCAGATGATATCTATGCTGCATAGCCTTCCCAGTTAGGTCCAGCACAGGTGCAAGAGATGTGAGCCTAGAACCAGACTGTGAAGGAACATCATCTCACCTCCCAATTTAATTAAGAGTGTCTATAAAAGATTTGTTTATCCTTCAGGGTAGGATCTGACTGTAGCAGAGCAGCTGGACAATATGAAAGATTGGAATAGAAAGTCAGGTACTGTCTGTCTTTCTAACACTAAATGCTATTGTTTTCAAGCTTTATTCGCTTAACTCTACAGCTTTATAGGCCCAAGCATCCCAGAAAGGTTGTACTGTGCCTTTATGAGTGTATGTGGTAATTGTTGCCTTTGATGATCCCAAAAGGTAAATCAATAAAAAGAACATATCCCACT
This sequence comes from Agelaius tricolor, assembly GCF_023055355.1. Taxonomy (NCBI): domain Eukaryota; kingdom Metazoa; phylum Chordata; class Aves; order Passeriformes; family Icteridae; genus Agelaius; species Agelaius tricolor. Next base: position 52,160,846 of record NW_027269263.1, read on the forward strand.
GGCTGAAGCAGAACCTTGTTAAATTAGTAAAGAAATGAACTCAAGTTTCTCCAGGAGGACATCATTGTGATTACACAGAAGTGTCAAAGCAAAAATCATGTATTTCAAGGATAATGTCTTCAGCCTAGTAAAGAAACAAAGTTATACACAGTCCTTACAAACATATGTACCTTGGGAGCATGTACTTAACAAAATTCTGAGCTTAAGCAGTATGTCCTTGGGCAGTCATTCTGCACATTATGAAACCTCTACAGAATGTGTTTGTATATTTATCTATGACAAGCATCCTAATAGACTTGCATGTGCACATTTATACCTTTAACTCTAAGCTAAACAGGATGTAGTGTTGGTGTGGATTGTTCACACTGCTTAATTCTTACCTTGCTCTCTGTTATTAGTTTGACCTTGACCAACTACTTGTGTCCTAAAAATCCCACAGGAAATGTTTGAACTTAGTGCAGACTAGAGATCAACCCTACTAGGTATATTGAGTGTGCTATTTAGGCATTTCTCAGTGAAGTAAGAGAATTCGTCTGCAGGATCATGGGTCATACTGTGCCAGACGTTTTTTTCTGGCATGTGAATGGAGAATCATATTCAATCTGTGCACCATTATAACTGAAACTTTTGTCTATTTATTTAAATTGAGATATGCACTGATCTTGTATTTTTAATTTAGACAAGGAGTCCTTTGCAAGTATTACAGCATTGATTACATAAGCAGATTCAGTTTCTCCTTCAGTTGAGCTTTAAAGTCATTCTTTAAAGCAGAGTAATTATGTGGTCTCTTTTGAGAGCTAGCAAATACCTATTAATTCAGCAGTATGTGTATATTGATCTTCTGATCTTAACCTATTCTGTTTATTGTCCTTTAACAGAATTCTTCCACGAACATTAGTGCTCATGAGAAAGTAGAAGAGAGACTTATGTTATCTAAGGAATTTACATGCCTATATTTAAAGATTAGGAGTCCACATAAAGACATGACATCATTCCCACAAAAATTCTTCTACAATGTGTCTGTGGATTTTATAATAAAATACAGGATAATATAGATGTCCTCACCTAAGCATTTTTTCTCTATAAGCAAGAATAACTACAAATACACTGTATTCTCCATATAAATAATTAATGCAACATAAAGTTAGAAAACATTATTGAAATATTTAGATTTATGAACATATTTAGGTGAAAGTTACCATGCTTTAGAGTAGAAGCTGTTATTGTGTATTTTCTGCAGCATATAATAAAACAATCTCTGTAATTTAGAAAAGTAGATATGAATTATTCTATGCTTTGGGAAGTATTTCATGACAGGTGATTGACAGGTCTAGTTCTGCCCAAAGCCTGTGAGCAAACTGAAGTATTCATTGTAACAGATCTGTGGACCGTATCACTTGAAGGACAGGCAGAAGGATATTTTTCTCACCACATTTTACTATTTCAAGACATACCCTTGGAGGCAGAATGCAGCATTTTTCTGGAAGTGCTAAACAGTTGTGCATGCAAAACTTCTTTGTCAAAAACAAACAATCAAGGCACAAATAACTAGAATCTTGCTCATTCTGCTCTCTTAGAGTAATTTCTTGTTCAGTCTGGTACCACTATCATTTCTAACACTGGAAATAGATTTGGAGCATGGCTTTGTTTTCCAAACAAGTTTGTAAATACCTATCAGTTCTTACCAATAATATCAACTGTTTTGTCTTTAATTGTTCATGCCTTCCTTAGAAACATATTCAGGCTATGGAAAGTTAAACTTCACCAAGGTCCAAGAAGATAGGAGGAAAAAGGGCTGGGCTGCAAACATAAAAAAGGTTCACAGGATAAGGGTTGAGGCAGAAAACAATACTAAGGATTGAAAGGAAGCTACTTTTAATTTTTCCTGGTATACTTTCTGCCTAATATTTATTACAACCAGCACTGGTTTTATTGACAGGTAGCTCCAGAAAGTGCCTTCAAAATTATACTGATTTATCTCATAAGGTGTATGTCCAAAACATAAGTCCAATTAATAACCTTACAAAAATATTTTAATTGATAATTATAATAAATAAGTAAATAAGATAGGAGCTGGGTTTTCTATACTGTTGGCTGTCTCAGGGAGATGAGCTTCTAGCATGATAGTGCATATCAGTGTTACTTTCGTATGCACTCATGCAGCTAGAGTAGATTTTTAATGATCTGCAATGTTTAAAGTTCTCTGCAGTTTCTACTGAAAATTAAAATTATAAAAAGTTTTATTTTTTGTCTTTTTCCCATCACTTGATATTTTCATATTCTCATAATATTCTTCTTTATATAACACTATAGAGGTTTCTCATTAGGAAAATCTCTTTTACTTTTCACAGTGCTAACTAATATGCTTGATTATTATATCAAGACAGAAAATAACTCATAAGACTTTAATGTATTACTATGAAGGGAATAGTGCTCCTACTCTTTGCAATTCTCTTTCAATTTTAGAACTATTAGAGAAGATAGCAAAGCATTGTCTTTGTTTCTATTGTCTTCATGATTCTCTTTGACTCCTATTCATCTTTAAAGCTTTTCCTGTTTTTAAATTTCAGAGACAAATAAACCCCTTTGCTACTTTGTAAATGTGTGAGTTTAGGAAAAATATAAAGTAGCATTGTCATATATACATTTATTTATTGAAGAAAATGTGGTACAGACTTTCCAGAACAGGAACAAAACCAGCAAAGAACTGGTGTGGATTTTATTTCTGCAAAAAGATAATAAAATAAAATCATTTTAGTATTAAATATTTAAAATAATGTACATATGTTCTAGCATATATAATGTAATATATGCTATATAATAAATATTGTAATATGTACTCTGTAATGGATATAAATATTATTTTTGTATATTTTCAGAAATGTTATAACACAATCATGGAGTCTCAGAATGACTGAGTTGGGAAGGGTCTCAGGAGGTCACCTGGTCAAATGTACCTGCTCAAGTAAGGCCACCAACAGCAAGCTGTCCAGGACAGTGTCCAGTCAGTTTTTGAACATTGCTGTAACCACTCTTACTGCTGCAGCTCAGGCCCCATTTGTCTTCTTTGTCACAAGGGTATTTTGCTGGCTCATGTTCAGCTAGGTGTACAGGAGAGCCCTCTGGTCATTCTTTACAAAGATGTTTTACCAGTTTGTGCTGGTTCATGACATGCTCCTTTCCAGATGCAGAGCCTTGCACACTTTGTTCAACTTTCCTGGTGAGAAACTTCTTGTCTCATTTCTCCAGCTTATTGTGGTCTCCTGGATGGCAGCACAACTCTGACGGCAAATCAGCATGCAAACCTCATTTTTGCATCTCCAGCACACTCATTAAGGGGACTCTGCTCCATCATTCAGGAAATGATGTCAGAGTCCCATTTCAAGCCAACACAACAGCAATATTATGGCTATAGCTCAATTGTTCAGTTAGAGTGAAATGTATAAAACATTGCACAAAATGTTGGACATTGTATGTATGGATGAACTTGCTAAGAGCTGAGTACCTCCAGTGTTGACAACATGGACTCTAGTACTTATGGAACATTTCTTCTACATTTAGAGATATTATATATATCCAAGTATTTTCTAAGTAAATCTAGCATTGCTAAAATATAGACTGCAAGGGCACACTGTCAGCTCATTTTTGTCAACTTGTCCTCCACCAATACTCCCAGGTTCTTCTCAGCAGAACTGCCTTTAAGCAGCTCAGCCCCCAGCCTGTACTGGTACTTGGGATTATTCCTCCCCAAGTGCAGGACCTGGCACTCACCTTTGTATTTTATATAACAAGTTTGGCTTTCTTTTCAAAAGAGCTTTTATAATAGTTTCATATTATATTATTTATATATATATCTCCCATATGTCATATATCTTATTCCATTTATCGATTAGTTTCATATAATTATCTATATATATATATAGATTATATAGTAATTACAATAGTTTTATGTAATAGTTTTTTATTTAGATTTTTTGAGAAGTGGAGCAAAGTATTTTATCTTACTATTTATAGTTTTGCAGGGTGAAAAAATGCATATTTGCATATTTTTAGTTATCCTCAGCAAAAGCAGATTTTAAAAATGATTACTTCCATTTGCAAAAATATCCTCTATTTACTGTAATTTTGTTAACTCTGTATCTGGCAGTTAAAACATGTTCATTAGTAAAAATAGCTGCTTTTCGATTACCTTTATTCATGCTGAGTGATGCCTTTCTTCAAATGGTGCTATTGACTACATCTGGCCTATTTATAAAGTACTATTCAACACAAGGGGAAAGAGAGGAGTCAGATGCCTGATGCTCTGTCCAGGACACAGAGTCTAAAGATGTGACATGAAATCCTTACTCTATTGCATTCTATAACAATTTTGTCTTTGACTTTAGTGAATCCAGAATTTCATCCATTATATATACTTATTTCTCTGACTTCTTAGGAGTCAGATATTTCATTTATTTCTCCAACCTCTTTGCAGTCTTTCATCAAAGTCAAATACTAACTTCATTTACAACACAGTAGAGCCCTGCTGAATTTCAGGGAATATTTTCCCAGGCAGAATTTAAACTAAAGAGGTTAGCAGATATTTAGTTAAAGCACTACTTTGAGCTAATTGCTATGCAAGTATTTAGTATTCCTAAATTTAAACATGTGCTAAAGTTTACATTGAAATGGTGGTCCTTTGCTAAATTAAGTCTATGAACAGTAGAAATAAGTAAGAATCAGAATATTTGGAGGGTATGAGTTGACACAGGCAGGCAGCCAGAAAAACCAAAAAAAACATGACTGAAATGCAAAAAGTAAATGTATTTAATTATCTCACTAACTGGAGGATCCCAAAGTGGCACCCAGGCGAGAAAGATGAGAGAGAATGCCAGCACAATGAGGAGCATTCTCTCCTGGGAGCTGGTAAGGCTGCTGTTTGCATTCATTTATTGAAGGCCTGTACACATGTGGTTTACCATCGTACTCCAATCTCCCCTGTGATTTTTATGATCCCTAAGACAGGGAGCTCAAGCATGACCATGAGAATGCCTCCACAACCACCTGTTACCTCGACACAGAAATTCTACTTTTTAAAAGATAGGATAATGAGCAGTAGGCATAATAAAGGGGGGTTCCCAGATTTATTCTCCAGGCCTTGGCATTCCCAGTTGCAGGGTCAGTTGAGTGAATCTACCATCCTCCTTGTCATTCTTCAGCTTTTAACTCTTTCCTTCCAACAGAGGCAGTAAAATTTTGTTTGGTGGCACTATCAGATCAAGTTTCATAGTCTGTGAATTGGAAGTGTCAGCATCCACTGAGCACATTAGAAAAGGAAAGGCTGTGCTAGAAATGGGACTTGGATCATAAGCCAGTGTATATTCTAGGAAGCTGAAGTCAGACTTTCTATTGAAGTAGGCTTCATTCTTTTCCCCTTTGTTTTAAACTTGTGTCCCAGGGCTCTATTCTGTACTCCAATACCTACACCAATTGCCATGTCTCCTACCCTCTCCTGGGAGACAAAACACAAGTCTCATGGCATGCACCAGTTACAGGAAAGAGGAAGACATAGAGCCAGTCAAAAGCAATGGATTCTTGACTGTTCCTGATGTTGTATTTAGAAATGTGAGGAACAACAAGGAATTTCGTGTTATATCACCGCCTCCTCTGCTACTGACAAAGGAAGAAGACTGCTTTGTCATGTTTACACCTCTGAACCAAAACCAAGGAAATTCTGCATTAAATACCACAGCTCTAGCTGAGATTACTTACTTTGTCTTTATGGAAGAGTCTAGAGAAGTGCAATGGTCCCATAATATATTCATCCTCGTCCTTGACTATTATTTCTCTTCAATTTCAGCCTCTGATTTTGTGGCTAAGATTTTTAAGATTGCATTTAATTAATCAGTAGGAAAAAATATTGCCAAAAAGTATTGCCAAAAAATATAAAAATTACCATAAAAGGAAAACCTATCAACTATTCTAGGAATGCTGTGGGGAATTTTCTAAGAGAAGATTTCCAAATAAAACCAGAAAGCTTTATACATATTTTATTCTGAAGGTATCTCAAGAAATAAACACAGCAATTAAATATCAGTATTTTTGTAACTTTTCATATAAATTTTTTACCTAAACTGCTGCTGAAATAATCTTGTGAAACTTCTTTGAATGTCAGCAATTCTCTCAATCTTTTCAATTTAATGAATAAAGTTAACATTTATAATTACTTATGTATGAATATAATTAGAGGAGTTAAATTAATAATATATGAGAGTCATTTTTTATGAATATATTCCAGAAGTGATAATTAGGGGAAGTACCAAAAATGCTGTAATAATTTTTACACTGCAATTATTTAGCCATTCTAAAGCCCACACACTCTTTAAAACTGGTCCATCTTGTAAAAAAATTCAGTATGCAATAGTGAGACAATTACAGTTAGAGTTGGGGCAAGAGTTATATTTAAATTTAGGAACTGAAAAGTCCATAGATGCTGAAATAGTTGCTAGTTAAACAGAGAATCTTGAAATAATATAACCTGGGAATGACTTCCAGATGACCAGGTCATCTGGTTCAACTTGCTGTTTGGAGGTCACTCTGGCCTTTGCTCCGCTGAGTTTCAAATACCCCTAAGAGTAGAGATTCTACAGCCTTTCTGAGAAACCCTTTCCAAAGTCTGATTATACCCACTACAGATATTTTTTCTCCTAATATCAGATCAAAATATCCCCTCTTAAAAGTTTTCATGTGTTTAAGCACAACGGACTGCTGCAGGTGCCCTAGCACTGGAAATCTCCCATGCTTAAACATTTACACAAAACAGATCATTTATGCTTCAAAATGTAAGGTTTTGGAGCATAAAATCCTGGAAGTACTAACTTCTACTTGAAGTCATGTAAGATGGCAATAATTTTAATGTCTCCTTCTATGTCTTGATATAGATGCTGGCTTGAAAAAGTAACACTATTTTGGAAGAATTGAAAATCTAGACAATGCCACAAGAAGGTGTTTAAAGTTTTTATGCTCCGTGCCCAAAGTGTTTTTATTGCAACAAAAATTTGTTTGGTGTTCTGGTCCTTTGCACACAGGTAACATGTGGTTCCCCTAGTTCATGTACACACAATTTTATATGGTTCTTTCCCTCTTTTTAGCCTTTCTCTTCCTTTTCCATAAATAAACATATTTAAATACTTAAAAGCAGAAAATATTCCTTTTGTTTTTCTTTTCCTTTTCCTTTCCCAGAGTATGTAGTGTGCAAAGAGGACAGAGCCAAGATCTTGTCAGTGGTATCCAGTGACAGGATCAGAGGCAATGGGCACAGACTGAAATGCAGGAGGCTCTGCTTGAAACACATCAGGAAGCACTTTTTCACTGTGAGCTTGTGAAGTTTCCATTCAAAAGCTGTTTGAACATGGTTATAGGCAACCTCTTCTAAGTGAACATTCTTGAGCAGGGGGTTTGATGATCATCGCTGGTCCCTGCCAAACTGAATAATTTTGTAATTCTGTGAAGTGATCTCTGCTAAATTTAATGAGCACACATTTACTGCAGCTGGGCATTTTGCTCAAAATTTCCTAAGTATGAATTGTCTTATTCACACCTGTGTTATTTTCAAATGGAAAACCAATGCAAATGTCCCAACCCAGTTTGTTTTAGAGGTTTAATGCAAAAAATTTGTTTTAAATGTAACATAAAATCAATAAGAAACAAAAAGGCAGAGGGAAAAGAGGGAAATAATGATTTTAGCAGAAGATAAAATAGGATGCAATAGTTTCTAAGCTAAAATTTATACAAGGGCATTTAATGAAATCAAATGCATTACAGAGAGTGTAAGACAGAACTTATTAATTATTAAAGAAAATATCTAATTCACTTGATGAATCTTTGTAAATTAACTGTTTGCAGCCAATGTAACTCAAAGCTGCCACTATAAATTTTTACAACTCAGTTAATATTGGGTATCTGGTGTTGTATTTTTCATTATGGGACTATATCAGGGAAGGTTTAGGTCAATATTAGGGAAAGATTCTCCAACCAGAGGGTGTTTTGGAACTTAAAACGTGGAAAGTAGTCACAACACCAAGCCTGGAGTTCAAGAAGCACTTTAACAATGCTTTCAGGCACATGGTGTGATTCTGTGAATCATGATGTGATTCTGGCTGTCCTGCACAGGGCCAGGCATTGGACTTAAGGGTCTCTGGGGACCCTTTTGAATTCAGGATATTGTATGATTCTATGATTAAGTAAAAATTTGGGTCTTTGGGTGAGGTGTACTAACAAAATACCCAGCATAAATCTTCCATTGCCATCTTAATATTGTGTCCAGAATTGACTTTCCAACCTCGCAACGCTTTATTGTTGAGCAGGAGTCATCAAAATAATCACTGTGCTTACTGATAGGCTGTTAACTACATTTTCAGTTGCTAACATCCTGAAAAAGCATATTAATAGAAGTTAGAAATCAGATAGGTGTGCCCACATCTCTTTTATTCTGAATAGGCTAATTAAATACGCCAGCTAAGAAGGTATCGTCAAATGCAAATAATTACATGAAAACCAATATAGGAACTGGCTATCCTATATCCATTCTTTTTACCCTGAAAGGTCTTCGATATTTTAAAGATCTAAATTCATATGAGTTAGACATTGTCAACCAAGTACAACAGCACTGTTGTGAATTAAATTGATCTTTTATGAGGCAGAGTAGCCCCAAGACCTAAATCTCCTCTCAGAAAGACTATGCCACCCTACTGAGCTCAGCGTATTTGCACTATTTTCAGTGAGTACACTGAAACCTTGGCCTGTGCTTTCTAAACATGAGCCAAAATATTTTCTGACTCAAATATAATAGAAATCAGGATTTATTTTTCCTGTAGGCATGACTGCAGTAGTTTTTATTTCCTTTAACATTCAGCAAAATACATTACCATCAGGTCACCTTGCATGTGGAAAATCCCTTTTCGCTGCTCAAATGAATGTTTAAGTAGAGATGTGTCTCAAAATATACAAGAAGACCAAATATTAAGAATAATTTTATTTAAAAAGCTGTTTATAAAATTTAATTGAAATATGAAAGACATGAGTCCAAATTTCATCAGATTAAGAACAACTAATTGTTGATATTTTTTTTTTTCTTGGTGAGACTTGTACTGAAAATGAGTGGCAATAATTTTCTCTTTATATGGTTATCTGTATGTGTTTTTGTGTGTGTATCTTTATCTTTTCTCTGATAGAAAATAGGAGATTCCATCACACTGTTGAAACCAGGAGGAATTCAAGCTTTATATGAGATGAAAACCAGAAGAGATTGCTTCTTCAAAGCTCTGAATTAAGTACACCACTTTCCTGAGAAAAATATAATCTAAAACTTCTGAATTTTTCAGTGTTATCACACAACCACGAACTAAAATTAAAACAATATTTAACATAATATTAGATGTACTATTACCAAAAATCTGTTCTACAAAACCACACTGCGATGATGTACTTTCTTTGAGCAGGTGCAGATGGCAATATGAAAGAAAAAATAATCTGAAACAACTTACATTTCATTATTATATTCCTTTATTAATGTTCACAAAGTTTTTTGAGATCCAAAGATGATTGGTACTGAAGAAGTGTAAACCAATAACATCACAATCAATGGTGAACATACAGAAATGACAGGTTTATGAACATATGCGAGAGAATTTTTATATACTAGATTACCCTGTGTTGAATCTAATAAAGTGTAGATTATGAAATTATTCTGATAGCTTCATAGGTTTCCTTCTCAGAAAATTATGATCTTTAAAAATTACTTTCAGATAAGACAGAAGAAACACCAAGCACTTGTTCTGTTTATTATTTTTCTTGTTATTCTGCTCAATGCTGTATGGAGAGCCAGCTTTAAAATACCTCAGTGCATTTTACTTATTTCCAGTACAGCCTTTCCAGATTGTTTCTCAACATTATAAAATGATAAAATTACTGCCTATGGAGAAACTATCAGAGGGCAAAAGATAGCCAGGAAATTACATCAGCTATGAAAGAAACTTATTCTTTAATAAATGGCCTTTAGGAGAATAGACAGTAAAAATTATGAAAATTTTCCAGTAGTGGTGGACTTCTATTTTTCACTGTTACCTTCAATCCTCCATTTCCTCATGCAAATGATGGTGGAATTGAGGTCAATCTTATACAATTTTCCTAGCCATCTTCTCCTTTTTCTCACTAGCTAAATACCTCCAAATAAAAACACAAGTTCTAATGCTATTATATAGATCTAGGAGACCAGGATGTGTATTGTGCATTTTGATTAAACTTTTATACATAAAATAAGAGAGGCTTTCTGAATTTTAAAGTGTAAATTGAGTACAGCCCATAAATTTTATCTTTGGTTTTTATTGAAGCATTAACCTGACATTGCCAAGTATTTTTGTGAAAGTCTCTGTTTAGAATAAACTTGTTAGCTTTATAGCAATTTTTTTCTGATCTAATAGTATTTTAACTTTGTGCATACAAATATTCTAAGTTTCCATCATTTCACCATCATCTCTAGTTTCTCTGATTTTTCATTTATTAGTAATTGAATAATTTTTTAAATTATGCAATCTTTAAATATTTTATTTGTGTGTGTTTGTATGTTTGCATGTGCATGCATCACCAGAAAGGTTCACACAGTCACAGAATGACTGAGGCTAGAAGGAACATTTCAAAGTACTCTGTTCCAAGGCCCCTGCTCAAGCAGTGTCACCCAAGGACAATATCCAGACAGCTTTTGACTAGCTGTTAAAGAATTGGTAGAGTTCTTCAGATTTTTATGTTTGGATCCTAAATTAAATATTATGAAGAAGCAAAAACTTACTCAAAATCCTACAAAGTTTAACATTTTTCAGTGTCAAAGCAGTGAAAATCCTCTTAATTTTAGATTCCTGTCACTTAATAAATGAACAGTTCTGATCCAATTCCGATGATTGTTTGAATTAAATTCAAATAATTTTCTTTGCTCCTTTGCTATAAAAATTGTTCTCATACCCAGGCACTCTTTTCATATTTGCAGTACACTCATGATCAGGAAGAAAAAAAAGCATATCTATCATTTTTAGTGGTTGCTGTACCGTGAGGAATGTTTTTGGTGTGAGATCTTTTCTGGCTTTGTTTTTGTACCCTCATGTTTTCTCTGATTTGTCCATAATATGTAAAAACAAAATTCCAGTTCAACGTAAGAAATGAAATATACTGTTATATAGAAATATATATCTCTGTCTCAAGTGTCTTTTTAGAGGGTCTTATAGGGGTCCAGTTATTAAAAAATTTATGGATTTCATTTCAGTTATTGAACTATTGCTAAATCAAAGGCATTCTGTCCATTCTGTGAGAAAACTGACACTCTCGGTATCGTGTTCCTTGTATTGCACTTTGATGAATATACTAAAGAAAATACCAAAATGGGAGTTTGCAACTATCAAAACAGGTAATTAATGACAATGCAGATGAAAGAATTTGTTTTGTTTTCCTTGCATGATGGTAAAGCTGACTTTGTCTCATTTCTTATTTCTCTTGTAGTTTGGTTGGGCTATTTACTTTTTTTAAAATATATGACATGTTAGTGATAATAACATCAATAACAACAACTTTTAGAAGATGATACATACTTGAGACACAAGATAAGTAATATATATAACCTTAACTGAAAAATAATAATATAAAGGAGGAAGACCCTGTGACAGCTAACAAACTGGAATGTTTATGGATAAGGAAGAAACAAATATTCCCTCCTTAAGGACAAATAAATTCAATATCTTTCTGCTATTTAATGACTTACTTGTACAACTGAAATATGAGGAAGCTCTTTACTGGTAGCAGGGCTGAAAGGGACATAACTGAGGATCCTTAATAGCTAAAGGAAAGACTGAGTTAGATGATTCATCCTCTGTTGCTGGTGGATGAAAAAAGATTTCTAGGCAGGTCCACAAAACAATTTAAATGTCAGTCACCACGTTTAGAATAGCATCCTCTGGGTTCTTCAATCACTTATTTATTTTCATTTAAAGCCACATTTGATAAATTTCTTGGGTTTATGTGTTTGATGTTTCTTAACAGTGTTGTCAGCACTGTTAAGAATTCTCCTTCCTCTACTTGCCCGCAGTTTTGGGTCCTAACACATACTCCAATAAATCCCCTAGAGGAAGAAATAATAATAATATAAGCCTGGAGCATTGTTTGGTTCAGGATTCTTCAGAGCCCTGTATGGAATTTCTGTACATGTGTTTTATTTTCTGTTTTTGTTTCAAGATGCAAATGGATGGACTAATATACCAAGTGATATTGAATTGATATTTTGGACTCTACAGCTTATATTACAATGTTCTGTTACACTGCATAATGTACAAGACTGTTTGAAGCATTTGCAAGTGGTATTTGGAGAAAGAAACCCTATGAAAATGTTGAATAAAGGGAGGAATTCTGATGGAATCTTTTCCAATTTACTATATACACTAATATCTGAAACAAAATTTTTCTCACAAAAGTTACATTTTTTATTGGAATGAGAATAGATTTATTCATTTAATTAAAACAAATCAAATCAAATTAAACCAAGACAAACAATGAACCAAAACAAACTAACTAAAAAGCCCTAGGAGTTTAATATTTATTGTCAAAATCTGATGACTGGGAAATAAAAGCAAACCAGGGAGATACATTTTCTGACATTGCAAGCCAAATCACAAAAGTTAGGTGTCTGTGTCCACTAACTGTGTAGAAAATATTAGGCAATGAAAATTTTCCATCATTTGGCATCCAGACTGACAATTCTCCTCTTGAGGACAATGGGAATAGCCCTGTACATGCATACTCATATACACACATACACATGTATATGTACAAATGTATACATACTTTCTTTTTTAAAACCAAACCTTTTTTTTTTTTTCCACAGAATGTAAAAAACTGGTACATTTTTTTTCTCTTTACCTTCACTGATTTTGCTTCAGCTATGTAAAGGTGGATGGTTCCATCAAAGCTAGAAATACACTGGATCTTAGGATAGATGCTTATCTCCCCACCACTTGATATCTATATACATGAATTTTGGGATTATGCCTTTTTATATGATCAGGGATGTTTGCAAGATAAACAGCAAAGTGCAAAGGGATTTTAGTATCTTCGATATTAGACAAAGCCAGCACATATGGGGTTTGAACAGTTGTCAGAGCAGCAGCTGCAATCCAGGCAGCTGAATTCCACCTTAAGTGAAATTTATTTTGACTAATTGAACAGTACACTTGGAAGACAGTAAGAGTTGTGATATCTGGTAGAAAACTAACAAAGAGAAATATTTTGTTCTCTGGAAATATTCTAGTCTCACAAAACATTTCACAGGAATGTTTGTTTGCCTGTACATTTAAAGAGAATCCAGACATTTGATTTAGGAAACCTGATCTCATGTTGCTAATTTACCTACCCAGAAACTTAAAAAAGAATTCTTTGTACCAGTGATGTCAGGGTGAAAACAACCTTACTGCATTTTCAAGTCCACAGTCGGAAAGTCTGACTTCTGACTAACTTCTCAAAGACTTCATCTCCCTCTTTTTAGAATATGGGCTAAAAAGTCTGTTCTGGTGCTCTTGGATTGAATGCAGAGCATTCCTGTTGCTGAGAGACCTTTTCCTACTTCCAGGCCCTTCTCACTGTCCACTGTGAGACAGGAGGAGTTCCCAAAAGCTTTCTGAAAGAAAACTAGTATTTTTTTTTTTCCAGAATAGAATTACTGAACTTTTCTATCAATAGGGTATTTTATAAATTGTGTTACTTTTTGCTAGCGTAGAAGAGAGCCTGATCATTTTTTTAGCTCCTTGGGAAACTGGGCTTTATACATCAACCAAGATAATTTTTTTTTTTTTTCCCAGATGTTGGACTGCAAATACCGAAGAACAAAACCACTAGCTGGAGTTTCTGATGACCAAATGTGAGAATTAAAAATAACAGCAAAGTAGTAGAAGAAGAATTGCTAATGTTTTATGCTGTGATCCTCTCACTGCCTATAGATATGGCTGTTACATTTGAAAATGAAATTATCCAGATTCCAGGAAAAGTTAAGAATATCTTTCTCTTCTTTCTTCTCTTTGGAGTAATTCTTTTAAGTGGCAAGTCTTCCTTGAGTTTTGACACCTTTATCAGGCGATGTCCTATTAACTGGAACTATCTTCTGACTTCTAATATGTACATAATTACTTTCTCTGGCAGTATTCCATTTAAAAGGGTCCATTTCAGACTCAATAAAATATTTTCAAATCAATTGAATTGCAATTTAACTTAATCATAAGAATGGAAATAACTCCCTGACATTACAGCAATATTTATGAAGAAACTAATTGTGTGTATCCCACTGCTAGTCACATTCACTTACACAAAGAAACTGGAATGTATTTCAGGTTGCCTGTATATATATATCAATTAAAAAAAAGTATAAAAATAACTCTGAGGTCAGAAAAACCTTGAATTTTAGCACCAATCTTTTAGCATTAATTTCTTGGTAGCTTTGATTAAAGCTTCTCCTATTTTGATCCAGAAGTGTCCTAATTTCTTCAGTCTATTTAATACAGAAAAAGATGAATTATATTACGGGTTGTTTTGAGAATTCATTGGTTTATTAGCTCAGTGCTCACTGAATGCAATGGTGGAGTGCATTTCTGGAGCGCATCTTCTGCTTCAGTTTGTGTTGTGAGGCAATGGTGCAAAAGCAAGTGTGGTAATAAACTAGAGAATTTGCCTGAAAACCACACCCTGATAAGAACTACTGTTGAGACTAATATAAACACATCCTTTGAAATACTTTTCTATTTCAGTAAATCTTCACAGAAGCTGTCTGGATTTGAGAGTACTGAATAAATGTGATGCCAAGCAGCAGCAACACATAGATGAGAAAGATATGAAACTGTTTCATTGATGCCTCTTATTAAGTATAAAACCTAATTTAAATTCACATTTCAGTAGAATAAATGCCTTTACACTTTTAATCACAACAATATATTGGCTTTCCTTTTTCAAGCATAGGATGTAATATGAGGTGCCCAGTCTAATAGCGAGCCAGATTTAGAAACATGATTTAGAAAATGCTAGAAAGGAAGCAAACATTAAGTAGAAGGAATGGCCTGGGACTTTTGTTACTGAGAGAATGGCCTGAGGCCTCATAGCATCTTTGCTTCTATGATAATAGAATTTGTGAAATTGTGCTAAAAGATTATTTGAATAACCATCTTCTGCTCTAAAACTCAACCAAAACTTAGGCAAGATTACAGCCTATGAAATTTTCAAATGACTCATGTTGAGATTTGGAGTATTAATTATTCAGAATCCATCTGTACTTGGGATGCTCCAGACCCAAGTGGGTTTATTACAGCCAGCATGCACACACCCTGTTCTTACAAAGAATCCCAGCACAAGTGAAGAAACTAGACTGGTCTGTCTGCAGATTCTTTTTACAGCAGCTAGGGGAGCTTGCGTGTCAGAAACAAGGACTGAGAATAGAAAAAATATCTCTTCTAAATTGATGATTGGCCTACAGGCTCTAAGGAGGACAAGAGAAAAACTACCTGTCCTCTTTTGCAGGATAAAGAGCATATGCAGAGAGACTGAGAGGTGATGTGGGTTCCCAGAAAGAGAAGCATCAAATAGTATGAGAATCCAGTGCAAAGTAATTAGTGTGGGTCTAATATAGCAATCTCTTCCTTATTCTGTATAGACATTATAGAAGACGAACAAATTTTGCCTTTTAAATCTTCCCTACCATGAAAAGTGCTACAGGGAGGGAAAAAAGCTGAAAACAAAAATGCCAAGCATGTAAGCAGAAATCATACTTAAAAATTGGCATATGAAGATATGGATTACGTTTGTATTTGTACATAGAGAATCAGTTCAAATTTTTTGATAAACTCAAATTATGTTCTTCTGGGGTTCAGCCTTATAATATTTTATTTTTCATAAAGACCTCTCTATATATTTCTATGGTTTTTTTCATATCTTGCTTCCCTCTCCATTGTTCCATTGTAGGTTCTTTTTTCTTTGAATTTTTCCCTATCGTGTATGTTATACTTGTCTCTTTTTCTCTAAATCCCTTCCCTTTATTCTGTTGAGCCTTAGTATTCTCTTCTCTCTTTTGCTGAACTGCTGATTCTGTGAAGAGATAAAACAGATAATAGGAAAGGAGCCATCCAGCCAGGCAAAAATCCAGGCAGCTAGACTGGATCAGAGGACACTTCTCAGCACAAAGGCTTTCATGTCAGTGCTTTTAGGGGCATTCACAGCCAGATGAACAACTCTCAACAATGTCTGTCAGGTTTTGTCTCCTTCCCACCACATTCAACATAAGAAGTTTTCAAAAAGAATGTACTTCTATTGGGTTTTCATGTCAGGGTTTGGTGGCAGAGGGCTACAGTGGTGGTTTCTGTAAGAAGCTGCTAGAAGCTTCCTCTAAGTCCAATGGAAACAGTGCCAACAGACTCCATGAAGAAGGCACGACTGGCCAAGGCCAAGCCTATCAGTGAGGATGTAGCAGTATCTGTGGCATAGCGTAGTTAAGACAAGGGAAAAGTCATTGTGCAGAAGCAAATTGCAGCTCCACAAGACAGGAATAACTCTGCAGACAACCATGTCAGTGGAAAGGGAGGGGGAGATGCTCCAGATACTGGAGCAGAGATTCCCTGGCAGCCCTTGGTGCAGACTATGGTGAGGCACGACCAGCCCTGCCCTGCAGCCCATGGAGCTCCTTGGTGGAACAGAGTTGCCATAGAGGATCCAACACCAAACAGGATTGGCTCCTGGCAGGAACTATGGAGCCATGGAGGGAAGAACCCACAAACTGGAACAGGTTTGCTGCTAGGACTTGTGAGCCTGTGGGGGACCTACCCTGCAGCAGGCTGTTCCTGAAGGATTGCACAACATGGGAAGGACTCCCACGGGAGAAGTCTGTGAAGAACTGCAGTCCTTAGGAAGGACTCGCACTGGACAAGTTCATGGACAGTCTCCCAAGGAGTAGCCCCCATCCTAGGGAGCAGGGGAACAGTATGAGTAGTCTACCCCTTGAGGAATAGAAGTGGTAGAGACCTTATGTTATGACCTTACAGCAATCCTCATTTCCTTTTCCTGCTCCCCCTGCCCTGCTGGCCATAGTTGTTTAAAGAATTTGGGAATAGAGTTAAGCATGAGAAGGGATTGGTGGGGGACAGGTGTTTTTAAGATTTGGGTTTATTTCTCAATATTCTACTCTGATTTGATTGGTAATAAATGCAATTAATTTTTCCCGAGTCGAGTCTGTTTTGCCCATGACAGTAATTGGTGAGTGGTGTTTTCCTGTCCATTTCTTGGCCCATGACCCTTTCATTATATTTTCTCTCCTCTGTTCATTTGAAAATGGGGAGGGATAGAGCAGTTTTGGTGGGCATGTGGCATCCAGACAGGTTAAATCCATCACATCACTTTAACATTTCAATTATGTAATTATTTAGACAGCAGTTACTGTCAGAGACATCTTATAACTTTTTTCATGTGAAAGAAATCCATATTCCACTCTTGTATCTTTGAAATAATTTTTGTCCTCTGGTTAGAAATGATTCCTGATAAACTCATACACTGAGGGTCAATCCTTGCCCATAGGAAGATGTCAGCTTATCCAATAACAGGTTGTACTTGCAATCTCATACCACTGCATGTTAGAGCTTTTATCCCACTTTCACAGCCATTTTGCAGGTGTCAAACTCATTCTCTTTGATTAGCTCTTGCTGTCTTTGACGTATAAGACTGCATGACAGGATTTATGCCATACTGCAGCAAGTACAGGTCCTAAATAAGCTGTAAGATTTGATAAAAAAAAGTACAATTTTCAGGTAACTATACAGTAAACATGTACTTTATACCATAAAGAAATAACTATTGACATAATCAGAAAATTGCCTTTATTGTCACTATCCCCTTTCCTTACACTTTGGTCACAAAAGAAAAGGCAGCAATGTACACTTGCAGCCCAGAAAGCCAAATGTATCCAGGGCTGTGTCAAAAGAAATAAGGCCAGTAAGGTGAGGGAGGTGATTCTCCTCATCTACTTTCATGAGACCCCACTGGAGTGCTGTATCCAGGTCTGAAGTCCCCAACATATGAAGGATATGGACCTGTTTGGGTAACTCCAGAGAAGAGCCAGGAAGATGACCAAAGGGCTGAAGCATCTCTCCCATGAAGACAGGCTGAGAGTTGAAGCTGCTCATCTTGCAGAAGGGAAGGCTCCAGGGATGTGTCATTGTAGTCTTCCGGTACCTGGAGGGAGCTTACAAGAAAGATGGAGAGAGATTATTTACAAGACTATGGAGTTACAGGACAAAGGGAAATGTCTTCAAACTGAAAGAGAGTAGGTTTAGATTAGAGAAAAGCAAGAAATTCTTCACTGCAAGGTTGGTGAGGCACTGGAACAGGTTCCCCAGAGAAGCTGTGGATGCCGCATCCCTGGAAGTGTGCAAGATGAGACTGGATGGGGCTTTGAGAAACCTGATCTATTGAAAGGTGTCCCTGCCCACAGCAGGAGAGGTGGGACTAGATGATCTTCAAGATCCCTTCTAATCCAAGGCATTCTATGATTTGCAAGTTCATGAAAGGGGATGTGCCAGGTCTGAGTCCCAAGCAGGAAAAAAACCAAACCCAGGGTAATAAGTCAGGTTGACAGATGGGTCCCCTCAGAACCCACACTGGTACAGAGGGGACCCACATCTGCATTTATCACTTTCTCATGGTGCACATGTGTGTTGCAGTTTCTGCTGACTGATTTCTCAGGCCTTGTTTTCTCCTTCTGACCTGTCACAGGGGCACTTAAAATTTTCTGAACTTGCAGATCTGTAAATGCAGAAAATGAGGAGAAGAAGATGGATACTTACCTTCTGCCTTCTCAACTACATTTAATAATCTGTTACACTTTACCATATCTATTTTTACCTACTACAATAAATCTTGGCTAAAGAGTAAGAGAATTTGAAATTCCATACAATTATTTTTTTCTGCTATACTGACAGTTATTTTGTTTTCTTTCTAGGTCCTCTTAAGTTTTGATAAAGTTTTTTCACAATATCAGGATAATAACTAAAACTCTGTGATTGATTTCTGTAAAAAATTGAATTTTTTGGAGGCAATTTGTTCTCTTTTTTTAATATGTTAGACAGTGTGTCCTAACTGAACAAAAGCTTTGTTAGCACAGAAACTCCTAAAGAAGACTGGGATCATGGTATGTAAGGATAAATGCATGAAGTTTCTACAAACTCCAGGACTCTCTCCTGCTCTCCTCTTCTTTCTCACCTTTGACCAGTTTTTGTCTGTGGTTATTTATGTGTTTGTTTGCTTTAGAGGTAGTTGTTAATCTGCAATCTGAAAGTGTACCCTACCACCTGAACGTACAGCTTTATTTTTCTCTATGGTTCTTTTTCTTTGAATGAAGTAGTTTATTTGGGACATCATTTGGCAAAGCATTACCATTTCAGATGTTTTCAGTTTATAGGTTAAAATCAAACTATGAATAGCATAGTGTGTCATATGTCATATCTCTTGGAGGATCTCTATTACCATCAGAGGCTTGATACATTAGGCAATAGATGACTGAGTTATTTTTGATTGTTTTTTCCTGATGTAAGTGAAAACAGCTTTCTTTTTTTCCCCCTCCAATATAAAATAGATTCATTATACTTCAATAAAGACAAACAAAAACAAAAGTGAAAAACTCAAGGTCATGAACAACAAAAATAAACATTAAAAACTCCAGCATTCAGAAGTTGTTTTGATCTGTCAAGTGTTCCTCAGTATCCCCAAGGTTTTAAGTGATTGTTTCATTCACTACATCATGATCTAGAGGATTCCTGGATATCCCCATTGCCTTTTATCCACTTCAAATCATTTTCCTTTATAAGTACCCCACTGGTCCCATACTTATGTCTGTGCATCTTTGGAATATTTCCATTATTAAATTATCTCCAGTCCATGATCTATTATTAAATAAGCACTGCTTTACTGAAGCCAAATCAACCCTATAGGCACAAAAACTTATTGGTATAGCAGTGTGCTTGTAAAAGGTGACAGATGGGAAAGAGAGCTACAAGGACAGTGCTGGACCCTACTAACCCACCAGAGATTGAATCCATCAATCAGAAAAAAACCATGGTAACAGTGTAAAGAGAGAAGAATAGAAGATATCTCTCCCAGCCTTTTTTATTAGGCCTTTTTTTTTCTGTTGTCTCTCATGCTTTTATTTCCATGCAAACAGAGGATGGGGACACATTGTCTCTGCCCTTCTCATGGTAACATTTTGTTTGTTTGTGATTTAAACTCTTTCTGAATTGATTGGTAAATCTAGCATCAAGCAAATAATCTTTTCCTGCAATTTAAATCTCAGATAATATCCCAGTCCTAATCATTCAATGTATCTGTGCAGGGTAACACCTACTCCATGGGAAAGTCCTTAAAGTTTCAGTGGGATTTGGAAGCTCTGGTAGCACTGTGGCAAACTTGAAATCTTGGAGCGAGATTTTATTTAAACTAACAAATTAAAATAAAAATACAGAAGTAATAATTGACATAAATATTAAAGAATCTAAATTGTATAAAAATTAATTGAAAAACATAATAAATAATACAATATCATAAAAAGAAATTATTATTCAGTCCTCTTTGTTGTCTTGCTTTCTCTGAGCAGGTGCATGGGAAAAGTGAAGTAATTTTGTTTAAAGTTGAAATTCATTAAATAATTAATTATTCAACTAGAACAAGCTTTTTTTTTTTTGTTTTTACCTTCAAGGATTAAATAGAAAATTTACAGCTTAGTTTCAAAAAATTGGAATAAAGGATACAACTTATTTCTAAGAATTAAATAACACCCTCTGTTTCTGATAATTTTGATGAACTTCTAAAATGCTTAAAGGAATGTTTACTGTGTCATCCCTACAATGAAAAACCATCAACCTAGGTTTTTGCTATTTATTATTCCTTACATTTCTTAAAATTTATCTTATAAAATGTAAGCACTCAGGTATCTTTGGTGCATGTGATTTATACAAAATTCATCACATTGCATATTTTTTGTTGCTACTTTTCAAATGTGAAGATTATTTAAAATTATATTCTTTCAATGCCATGGATGTTCCTTGTCCTCCTTTAGAGTAAAAAATAATAGTATTTGGGTTTAAGGAAGCAATTCAAAATGTCAATCATAGTTTCTATACTAAAGGATAATATACAGATTTATAGAAAGCACTAAAAAAATGGGAAAGAAGCCACATAATTATGCCAATACTATTCCCCATATCTCCATTATATCTATCATTCAAAAATATGGACTGCAGAAAAAATATTTACTATTTACCACAATAATTCAATGATACAGTTGTGTGTTTAATCATCCAGTACTCTTGCTCTCAGCCTCAAATCATACCATACTCAATAGAGTTTAATGTTCTTAATTTATGGAGTCTGACACCACTCCATAGCCTTTGGGTCAGTTTGAGTCATATGCATACACAGAGAAATTAATATTTAAACAAGTTCTCTGTATTGGAATTTAAAATACCTAGAAAAGAGCTGATCAAGTGTTCAGCAAAGAAGATAAAGCTGTAAGAGCAAATTACAAACTTGGACTCTGAGTATTTGGAGTTGAAAATTAGAAGACTGCATCTGTTCCTTAATTTCAGTGTGTTTCAAAGACATGGAATGTGTTGACCAAACTTTAAATACGTATAGTCTTTCAAATCTGCTTCTAGGGCTGCTTCTCAAATTGTGATTAATATTATTTGTATTTGTATGAGACCTTGATACCTGCACTTGCTTTTATATAATATAGAAATTAATGTCTCAGAAGCCAATTAAAATCTTTGAATAGTAACAACATTACTCTCAGCAAAGAAATGCACCCATATTATGATCCCATGCACATTGAATTTATTAGATATCATAGTTTACTTGCTTAGTGAGTCACATGTATCCTAACTCTGCTCTTATGCACAGGGGCTGTCCTAACTTCTCAGGTTTCCTGGAGTCTCCACTGTTCATCCCAGTTCAAACAATAGTGTTAGAAACATTATTCCTTTCCTCTGTTTTTAGAATGGAGTCATAGAGTTGCTTAGGTGGAAAATACTTATAAGATTGGGTCCAGCCATTAACTGACCACCATGTCCCCACTTGGTCTATAAGTACCACATTCACATGTTTTTTGATGGGTTGGCAATTTCTATTTACCTGGTGACCTGGTGGAGATTGACCACTTCCCTGCAGCCTCTTGCAATATCTGAACACCTTTTCAGTGAGGAAATGTTTCCTCATATCCAATCTAAACCTCTCCTGGTGCAGCTTGTGGGGATTTACCTTGTCCAGTCAGTTTTTTTTCTGTGAGAGGAGACTGATCCCCACCTTGCTACAACCTCCTTTCAGGTATTGCAGAGAGCAATAATGTATGAGGCTCCTCTTCTCCAGGCAAAACAACCTCAACTTTCTCCTCAACCTCCTCATAAGACTTGTGCCCTAGTCATTTTAGCTTACTCTCAGTGGAAATGAAGCTTATGGAGAAATATATATTTGTGTTGTCATAGTAACTTTTAAATCTTTCAAGCAGATTAATAATGAACTTGAATGCAGAACAGAAATACCAAAAATGCTAAATTTTTACAATTTTAGTGAGAGTTGACAATATGCCTAGGGGATACACTCTGCTCTTATTCCTCTTTAGAGAAAACCAAAGAGCTCCAAAGACCTTGCTTTGTTCTATTTATATAAATTAATCATCATAAATATATCCAGACCAGCAAAAACAGTTAGGACAGGTCAGACCTGTGTGAACCCTCCTATGTGAACCACAGAACATGGGAGAGGGACTGGAAACACAGCACGAGAGTTAACAGCAGCAGCTGTAGTCAAGGGAGAGCACTAGTTAGGGGTAGAGTCACACTGTTGGGAGAAAGAATGCAATTCTATATACACTGAATTAGGATTCATCAATGTCACCTTTTACTGTATAGCTGATATAATTTCTTATTAAGAGAAAGGAGGTGTGAGTGACAGTGTTCTAGAAGGGAAACTTTATTTTCCTAATTAATTTTCAAGATGCTCAAACTATATCAAGCTCTGTCTCTCATTCCCTATTAAGTGCGCCTTTGTGTTTCTTAATAGGTAAAGAAGTAGAATTGCCTCCAGTAAGGTAAATTTCTATTTCAAATGGTGTAGGTTGTTTTGTTATTTCTAGCAATTCCTCACATATCCTTTTTTCTTCATTTTTTTTCTTTTTTCTTTTTTTTTTTTTTCTTTTAAAGAAGGAGTTCATATGGACTGCTCTCTGACCAGAAAGCAGGAATTCATGATATCAGGGCCTCAGGTCTCCTACTGTCTATTGAATGTAATAACTCTCAGATTACCTCCCTCAATCAAATATATTCAATAGTATTTATATTCTGGGGTAGACTGTTGTAGGTATGAATCAAAAATCAATGTCTTGTACTTTAATCAAGGTTCTGCAATTATGAAATTAGATTAAAATGAAAAAAGCTGCTCACTTTTACGTGAAATTTTACTTTAACAGATGGTCTGCACACCTTTGGAATGCTTTACAACTTTCCAGTTACACAACATTTTTAGTCATACCTTACTGATATGTCTTATGCAGTGCAAACTGTTTACTCTATAGATGATATTGAAATGTTATGGGGATCTAGAGGGATTTTCGTTTACTGTTTTATGGCCTATCCAACAGGCAAATCACAGAAAGCTTTTTAGTTAGACGTGGGCATGTTTGTAGGCACTGGAGTCTCTGGCAAACAGCTCACTGCAGCTCTAGTTTAATCAGCTCATTCTTTGGCATTTACTTGCTGATTTCTTGCCTGAAGGGCAAACACTATCTTAATGAAGCACACAAGGACAAATGACTTTTCCAGGCTGTGATTAATTTTCACAAGCTGACTTTAATCACTGGTTAATTAATAGAAGATTTGTTGATTTACACAAAAACCAGTCATTATAAGCAGTATTATATCGATTTGTTTTTCATTAATTTAATGCAGTAACAAGCTTTTATTTAGAAATTAAATGTGCTGAAATTTCATAGCAGAAAGAATGATGATGTACTAGAAAAGAGTATGGCACCTATGTAGCTTGTTGGATATGCCTGCTTGACCTAATCTTTTTAGAAGAACAGATACCAAAGCTACTCTAGCTCGACTCTGTCTCCACCTTACCCACACTTGAAAAATGGGATTAAGATTTTTTTCACTATTCACATCAATCTTTTATAATAAATGGTTAGTAGCAGTATATGACTTATACAACAGATGTAGCAAAGATCACACAGAGTTCAACATACAAATGAAACAATTTAAGGAAATAGATAATGCTTTTTTATTATTATGCCAGGAGCTGGAAATTGTTTTAAGACCAAATTTTATAAACTGCATTTAACAACATAAGTTAAACTGTAGATTTTTTTCATGATACTGTGACAAAAATCATAATGTAGATTCTACAAAATACATAGCAATTGGTTTAGATCTGCTTGATGAGGCACCCCATCATGATGTAACATGATGGTGAAAGCTCAGCCAGAATCAGTGACAAAAGTCTAAAGGAAAACAAATTTAGAGTAGAAGCAAAATACTAACTTTTAACTGTTATGGGGTAATCAGTCTAGGAGATTGACTGACCTATCATCCACTTTCTTAAACAGAAAGATAATTACCAGTCTGGAAGATTAAAAGATGTGGGAATTCAGTATGAATTCAGTATGAATTCAGTACTAGTAACATGGTCTATAACAAACATATGAGAATAAAGGAATTTCTGGTCTTTTCTGGACATGGAATCTATTAATGTTGAAGTCCATTGAAGCTGCCTGATATGTGACACCAAGTATTTTGCCAGTCTTCAGAACTCAATAAAATCAAACGGGCATTGCTTATGATACTGATGTAGATTCATTTTACCATAGGTGATACTATATTAGATTACTTTAATCTACTTTCTATTCACCATTTCATGCTTATCAACTCTTTTCTGCACAGTAAAAAATCCAACTGACATAGATAGAAGTCATATAGTACATATAGCAATGTAAGTGGAATTTATTCTTAAATTAATAATTTTCTTTTCCCTTTGCAAACAAGTATTCTTTTACTTAGAAAGAGTGGAGGAATTGTAAAGTTACATGATTTTTACCTACACAGGGTTTTTTGCTCATGGTTTGAGGGTTTTTTGTTTGTTTTCTTCTAACAAGCTGCAGAAAAATGTATCATTCACAAATACTTGGTGTACATGAAGTTCCATTCGTTTTATGACACCTTAAAGTGTCACATTGTATAAAATGAGGTATTCAAGAAGAACAATTATGTAGATTTAATGTTTGCATGCTGAAGTCTGGGACAATTTTGACTTTAGCTTTTGACTCTTCAGTCAGAGTGGATAATGCTCACTTAGTGATATTGTACCTGGGATTCTTCTCCACAATATCACTTTTCTCCCCGTGGCAGCAGCAGGAGGCTGAAAATGCAGTTTAACACATACTCTACAATAGCAAATTTGAATAGCTTTTGTTAGAGGGAGCATTACACTTCCACTGGGCACTATGCACAATACTATTGCATAATGAAGCATCAATTAAAATGCTATTAAAATAAGATGCTATCCTGTTGTCTTTTCAATGATGTTATCTTGGCACTTCATCTGCCTAATGTCATCAGTTAGCACAGTAGACCCAGTGCCATTAAGGTTAATGTACAACATGTTTCTAATGTACACTAGTGTGTCATAACATATGTCAAACATGAAACCTGATCATAGTGATGATGATGGACTCACAAAGGAATATACAAAGAATAAGAAAAATATGTGAACTGACTCCTATCTGAAAGATTGCATTGGCACTCAGTCAAGTGTTGATGATTTCAAACTTCATGTAAGAACAAGGTAAATAAAACTGAAATTGGAGCTTGAAGAAGTCTGTGTAGAGATATGACAACAGACAAATAAATTCAGGGCCTAAATTTTTTCTAGAGTCCTCAATCACACCTCTAAATGCCAATGGGCAACATTTTGTTACAGTCCTCCCACAATAATTCACTGAAAAGACATTTTCATTACAATGTGTAGTAAAAGTGGCATCAGGTGAATTTCAGAATGTGCAATACAATCTCTAACAAATGATAATTACTGGGCAGCCTACATTTTCTGGGTGTTTTCAAAATTATTCTGTTTCTACAGAGTTAACAGCTTGACTAAAGTTTTGTTGGAGTAATTATTTAAAAGCACTGCAGACAAAATTCACACTTCTCTGTTTTCAAGACCACCTACAACTGAGATAAAAACTGAACTAAAAAGGCACATTTGAGTTTAAAGTTGCTGTCACTTCTTCTATTTGTGTACATGACACATTGAAAAATAACTTGCTGTCTTACAGCAAGTCAAAAATAAATTTTTACACATTTCTCCAACAGCTATAATCAATCAAAACATAGATTTGTAGTCAAAAGATTAAGCTCTTGATACATTTGAATTTTTTTCTATTGTAATAAATCTTTCAGTAAAAAATGGATACCTCAGCATAGTCTTTGGTGAAAAACAATATGGAAAACATCATTTAAACTGCTAGCCAAAGTAGAGCTCAGATACCTTGTCTAGTAACAATATTTAACAGTATTGTTAAGAATCTAAATGTAACAACAGTTAAGATCTACATGTAAATATTTATTTTTAAATATTTTTAAAATTCCATATGGTATGAAAAGAGATTCCATGCTAATAGGGAGTTCATTGAGAAAAACAATATCCCCTACATATATTTCCTTGTAAACAGGAGTGTCAGATTTATTTGGATTATAACATTGTTTAAACAAATCTGGCTAGATTTTTTTCCTTTTTTCTCTGTTTTTTTGGGGTGGTATTTTCTTTGGGTTTTTTTTTTGGTTGGTTGATTGGTTAATACGTTGGTTGTTTTTTGTTTGCTTGTTTTGGGGTTTTTTGTTTGTTTTTTGCTTGTTTCTTTGTTTTTAAATCAGTGAGTGAAAAATTTTATCTGTTAGGGAATTATGAGTAAGAAGAGTGGAGGTGATAAAATTAGATCTGACAATGATTTTTCATTTAAATAAACTTGAACAGAATATTTACAAAAATGCATGCAAAAAAGAGTATACTGTTAGTTCCTGTTCCAAAATGAGTAGTGGCAAAATTCCCACTGCTTTACTTGGGAATGAGAGAAAAATATAAAAGTGATGTCTGAATTCTAATTAATTAAATATTTTCAATTAAATGCCTGGCAGTGTTTGACAGGTTTGTGAGACAATCATTCAGTTCCAATGTTATCCAAAGGAACTTTTGTCTTTAATCCATTGCTTTAATGTACTCAAAAGGACATAAATTCCTGTGTCAAAACATCATTATGTTGCTCATTGTGAGTCTCTAGTATCCATTAAAGAAGAAAATCAGACATACGTGCAGCTTTTGGGTCACATTGTCCTTAAAATAAGAGATAAGAAATTGCTAAAAGAACCAAGACAAGATATTTTTGAGACCCTCATTTTCACTTCTGAAACACTGAAGAAAGGACCTTGATAGGTAAAAGAAAAAGCCAAACCCCATAATCTACCTGAACTCACTGACCCTGAATTCACTAGTAAAACTTTCACGGAGTTTATCTTTCTCAAATATATCACTTACTGGGATAATTGGGAATATGATCTAACTGTACAGATAATTAATATATGGGGTGATTTATATCACACTGAAATAGACTTTAATTGCCCTGTTGAAGATTTTCTATGTTGTCTTCTAGGGAGACAAGATTGATGGCCAAGGCAAATTTGATATCTTACTTCCACATAAAAACTTACACAAATCCTACCTTTTGTATTCTCAATATAGTGAAATTTCACCTAAGAAACAGATTTAGAATCTGAAATCTACATCCTTGTTAAAATGAATGTTTTACAGATATTTAGAGATTTTAAATACTTTTACAAAACAGAAAGATAACTTCCGCAGGAATACATTTGTAACTGTCATAACTGAAATATCCATAGGACATGTACAAAATAAATTCATGTTTTGTGTCATTAAAACCATTTCGCAATTATTTTCAGAACCAAAAATCTGAGATTGTTGAGCACCACTACTCAAGGAGTTCAGAGCTGTCAATCTTGATGATGATATGCTGTTCAGGCTTTGCTGTAGTTCAGCCAGTGATTCCTTGCTTTCTATAGGAAAATGTTATGATGCAATATGGATACCTGAGAGAATACTAATCTGACTTTAAGTTTTAACCTGCATGAAGAGATCCCTGCAGTAAGTAACATTATTCCAGACATGAGAGAGGAAGTATGGATTTTAGGGTATAGAGTACTATGAAGTAATATTTCAAATTAGAGTTAATGAAGAAAACCCCTAAGAAACAACTGTAAATTACAGAAGAGAGAATTCTCCACCTGTCCCCTCACAGTAACAGTGATCAGGAACTATCTTCAATCCTCTGGCAAGTGAAGGAGAAAGAAGAGCTCCCAAATGCTTTGATAATTATCATTATCTTTTTTAATACATAATCATCTGGAATTTGTGCCAGCAAACATTCATCACCCATCTGTGGCCATGCACAGAAGTTATCACAGTCTAAAAGCTGGTGCAATTCACTACTGGCTGTGTGACAGCTGGTTGGAAGACAGACTGCAGAAAAATCTGTGATCAGAGGAAGGAACCCAGGAGTTCAACCTACAAACCTTCCCTAAGCTGTTCTGTAACTTGCCATGGCAGATCAATGAATTTATTTGTAATGAACTGACTTTCCACCAGGCTTAGCATTTTGTTAAATATAGTGACCTTTAGGAATTCAAGGCTGTGGACTCTCAGATCATTAATAAATTACAAATCTAAGTAAAATTTTATTTGTTTATTTAAAGGAAAACATGATTACAGTTGTCATATTGATCCTACATGCTTAAAATGCATTTTATTAGCCTATAACATACATGAAAAAAATATTTTTACCAAAAAAGAAACTTAAATTGGGATGAATTCTGACTCCTTCTTTTGAACAAATGCATCAGCAATTTCAAAGAAACATTTAAACATAGCATTTCTCTGATCAGCTTGATCTAGGGGGTGACATCCCTGCCTATGGTGGCTGGGTTGGAACTAGGTGCTGTAACATCCCTTCGAACCCAAACCATTCTATGATAGAAAGACAACAGTCAGATCTCCTGGTAAGCCTGCTCCACACAGACAAAAATACAACTTCCAGAAAGGACATCTTTGTAGATTTTGTGAATTCCATTAAAAAACTTATTATTATATTTGGTATTCATTATCATTAACCTCTTCCTGGACTTTCATTCACTGGAGAGACGTATGTCCCTGCAAGGCAAGGCAAAATAGCAACTGAGCTTTGTGTGGTCTGAGCCACATTGTTGCTAGAACAACAATCTTCCTTTTGTCTGCAGAGAGAGTCAAGTGAGCTCACCAACATCTGGAAATGCTCCTTCTCTGCTCTCCCTCCTCTGTGTATGTGGATCAGTGAAGTCATCAGTAGATTCATGGCAGTAGGAATGAACACAGAAACGCCACCACCTGCAACCCACCTTGGGGCAAAGCTCAGTCCAAACTGTTTTTGGTGACAATTCAGATGCAGAGGTTAACACTGCTTACAGATGCAGAAGCTGTAGTCCATTTGTAGGATCAAAGTTCAAACCAGGGGGAACTACATGGAGCAACAAAACCAAGCGAAACGCTCAGAACTGGAAGGATCAAAGTGAAACAGGAGGGCAGCAGAAGCGCCACTCTTTTGAAGCATGTTTCCAAAGTGATGTTCTTCATTACTATTTTCTCAGAGGGTCATGCCAACAAGACAGATGTGGAGCCTCAGCTGTGGCGTGATCTCACCAGTGCTCATACAACATTTCTACTATCACAGTTTGATATTTTGAAACTCTAGTTTGAGTACTAAAACTGGAGGAGTTCTTACACTCAAATTCTGAGTGCAGGATGTATTTCTTTCCACCATCTTAATATCCATTAAATACTCGCCAATAATATAAGCATGAAATTTTATTACTTTTTCCTCTAGCAGAAACAGGAGTTTGAGCCAACAGTGCACTGGTTTAATATTCAAAGCAAATGATCCATTTGAGGTCAGTAGGATGTATGTCAGCTCAAGATTTT
Source organism: Agelaius tricolor (assembly GCF_023055355.1). Lineage (NCBI taxonomy): Eukaryota > Metazoa > Chordata > Aves > Passeriformes > Icteridae > Agelaius > Agelaius tricolor. Next base: position 52,191,005 of record NW_027269263.1, read on the forward strand.
TCAACTTGTCTGCACCACATTTATAAGCAAAGACCACTTCCACAAGGTTTACAGCTTTGGAGAACCAAAGCTCACACAGGCCTGAAAACTGACACCATCAATATCAAGAGAACAAAGAAAGAAACCTATTTGCTAACTGCTGTCTGAAAAATCCCTGCAGAATAAGCCATAAATATTCATGACTGATCTGAAAAAATATGTCTTGGCAATTTTTCTAGAGCAAGAATTTCTCCCTTAGTTTCTTCAATTTTTTAATCTGTCACCTTTAAGGAGTTTTAGGTAAATCAGTTGGGTAATGGATTTATCTGAAAAGTATAAACCAATAAACACTATTTTTGTTTTGTTTTATGAGAATTTAGACTTTATCATCTCCATCTCTGTTCTTTTCAGAAAAAAAAAAAGCTATTTATTTGAACTGATGTTCAATTTTCTCTCTTTAATTCTTCCTTTAGTTGTAGCCTGCAATTATTTACAATAAGTTCCACTGGTCATATGTTGTCCTACTATCTACCTTTTTCAGGGTGTGAGGTCTCATCCTTTACTTAAACCTGAAGTATCTTATATCTAAATAAACAAAATACTATAAGATTCATCAATCTGAAAGACAGAAATAAATGAGAGATTCAACTCAGAGACATTAATTGATAACTGAAATGGAAAAGTAAATTTTCTTTTCTTGTTTTTTACAGATAAATATTCCAATTTCAAAAGAACTTAGATATAATAAATTTAAGACATAACATTAAATCTAAATATGCTTATATTTTGCCTAGCCCTAAACATCTGTTGCATGTCATCTTGAGAGCAGGATACAGTTTGGCCCTAGAAAACAATTTCTTATCTCTAAAATGTAGCTAAAATTTTTTAATTAAAAATTTAACCTTTCCTTCTTTTATTCTCTTTAATACTGAAGATCATAGTAAAAACACCGTCCTATTTAAGATGTATGACTAGGAAGGCTTATGAAAATTTTAGACAGGTATATCCCACAGTATCATTAAATTCTGTTCTCTTTTGGAGGTATTTTAATTATAATTGTCCGAATACAAACAATCAAGGTCAATAGTTGCTGGCAAGAGGAAACTTTCTGCATAATGTTTCACTGTTGGCAACTTTGTAGGAACCTTCCATCAGCAAAACATGATGATTTTCCCTTTTCCCCCCTCAATTCCAACATTAAAATACACTAGTAAAAAAATGTAGATAATGAAATAACAGGTATATATAAATTGTAAATTACCCAGAGGTAAAATAAGTAAAAATTTTTGATCGAGTTTTTTTAGTTCTTCTATTAAATTAAAACAAAATTCTAAAACAAAATTGCAATACAAAATTCTTTATGAAGAAAGAAAAAATACAACTATGAAAATATGCTTATATATAAACATAAAACTTTTGGTAGATATCCACCTAATACAGTGATACATTAGCTATAAAATTTAAATAAATTACTGCAGTATTGTGGTACTTAAATTAATGTTAAGCTTTTACATTTTGCTGATGTTTTTTGTATAATCAGAACAAAGTTGAATTGCAACATTCAAAATGTAACACATGACTAATAACTTCTTCCAACTATTTGGACTATTATGGCAATATTGTAATAATTGCAATAATTATTACTGTGATTAATTCATTAAATTTAATAGATTAAGGATAATTTAGAATAATTTCATTCCATGAGTTAATTTTGTGTATACATGCAACTGCAGACAGAAAGAAAGTTCTGTATAGGTTGAAAAATTTCACCTTGAATCATAATTACATCAGTGGTATAATTCAAAACTTTATAAGCAAGATGGAAACAGTATGTTTCACTAAATAACTTCTAAGACCCCCTTGATTTTCCTATGAAGCTTTATGACAACATGACATATAATATGGATCATTAGAAAATAGTATGTCAAATCAGAAATACCTCTCAGCTTTAACTTCTCAATCAATTAAAAATAGAATTTAGAAAATGTTTTAATATGACACTTCTACTAGATTCACTTTCCCATCCCTATATGACAACAAAAATGCATCCAAAATTGAAATATGTAATTTTTAAAGTAAAAAAGCTTAATTATTGAAGAACCAAGTATTCAATTGTGAGTCAATTTCAAGAGGTTTTCTCAACCAAAATATTTGAAGCATCTTTTACTATAATAAATCTAAGTGTGTGCCATATAATGGAAAACTCAGTTACACAACATTTATCTTTTCAAGAACAATACCCTTCATGGTTTTCAACATTTTTTTATTATTAATGGGATATTATTATTGATAAATATTACCAAAAATATAGATAACATTCACTTAATCACATGCACTCACTCTTCTATAATGTTTCTAAAAATACTCTGCAATATGCTGATATTTTATTTATTGCATGGTTAGTTAAACTCTATGTAGAAATAGTCTGTTTCAATATGGGAGACATGTTGATCTTTTAAAACTCCAAATCTTTTTTAGACAATATAACGTCCTCCTCATCTTGCCAAAATTTCTGGGCATGTGGTATCTCTGTAATGGCTTTCAGGTGCAAAGGTCAGAAACAAAGGCCAGATGCAGAGAAGCATGAATGCCAACTTCCAGGTTTCTTTTGGTTTTCATTTTCCAACCTTTCACTGCATCTACATTATGAATCAAGATCAGTCCCAGCCTCTGTCATTCACTCTGCCTTAAGACCAGCATAAAAACATATATTCAGAAAACAACACTGACAATGATTTTTAAAGTTTTGTAATAACTGTATGAAAGAAGACTAAAACCAATTCATCTGTGGTGCAGAGCCTTTCATCTTTAATTTGCCAGTCTTAATCAAATCAAATTCAGCAATGCCTCACAGTTAGTCCTGTCTGATGAGTGTTTTTTGGCGTATGAGAAATGAAAAAAAAATGGTCTATTTTAGTTGCTTCTAGACAGAATTCTGTGTTTCAGAAAAATATGCTAAAATTTCACAGACAGCCTTCAATGGAAAGATAAGGAGAAATAAGAATTTAGAAAAAGGGATCTGCTGACCCTCAAAATGGTTCCAGACAAAGACTAAAATATATTAGGAGACTTCATATCAGTCTTATTCTTTTAAGACTGGTATGAAGTCTCCTAATATATTTTAGTATATTAGGAGACTTCATAAGATATTTTAGTATCTTATATATATATCTAAGATATTTTAGTATCTTATACGTATTCTATACATAGCAACATACTGTTTCTATGTATAGATGCAACACCTGCTCAGTGTTAGCATATAAAGATACTATATTTTAGTATCTTTATATATCTAAGATATTTTAGTATCTTATATGTATTCTATACATAGCAACATACTGTTGCTATGTATAGATGCAACACCTGCTCAGAGGACTTTCACAAATACTAATACTATTCCCTATAAGATTATATAAATTCATGGGGAATGTTGATTTTATTGGAGAAATTAGAAAATATCTGTACCAGAAGCTGAATCCTGTTAGCAAGAATAATAATGGCAATAACTCCCCTAAAACATATTTAATTTATTACGATCTTTTCTTGCATCTATCTGCTTGTGGCTCTTCCATAGCAACTTGAGCAACAGCCATCTGAGTTCTAGAGCATGCTCTCTGTCAGCCCTCAAATGAAATGTCCAGCTTTTCCCAATATCTATGCACAGCCTGGATGTGTGAGCATCTGTGTGGTCACACACTGGAGCAGATGGTGGGGCTGCTCTGGGTCAGATCATTATCTCACAGGGCTAGAGCAGCTGAGCAGCCCTACCTGAACCACAGGTGCAGTTTGACACTGCCACATTTTAGAGTGGGATATCTCCTGTAATTGTAAGCCAAACTGCAACAGAAAATGTGCTGGTGTCTGCATTTGTTTTGGTATTTTAATCACTTGATTTTGCAGTCAAACCAGGCTTGAGAAAGAGATAACCATGTATAATCTTATCATTAAGCAAATGCTTAATGATACCAAATACTCATGTAAATTTGTGTGTAAATATTTGACTTGAAACCTAATATTCATTTCACATTTTTAAAAATGTGAAACATTAGGAATTACTGCTCTGAACTGTTCCCTTTACTGACTATCATTTTCTATTTTAAAATTACATTTTAAAAATAGAAAAACTAGGAATAAAAGAAACATTTGTGTTCCTTATTCCTCTTTTTTTTCCAAGCAAGTTTGTTATAAATTCATACTTTTTAATTTATTACTAATGGACACAGAAAACTTATTGCAATCTATTTCTTGTTGACCAAACTTCACCAAATAAAAATAATCTCTAAGACTTTCTTCATTTAAGAGATGACAAAATATTAAAAAGGTTCAGTAACTAATGTGGACATGGATTACAATGAAATAGTAAAAAAGACACATTTCATATTTTTATATGTATGGGCAGAGATACATGGGTACATGCATGAAAGGATGGATTCTAATAAGTCTAAATAGTTAATGTGGTCAGGTAAAGGAAAAGGAGATTTTAAATTGTAGGTTAAATCAGAAAGTTAAATATTTGTTCTCTCATTTTTGTCTTCTCTTTTATTTTATAATTGAACATTTCTGATATCCTTAATGAAAATATTAATATGTCTGATATTTACAAGCAGCCTTGTAAATTCACCACTCTGGAGTTCAGTACCTTGAAGAATTATTAATATAAACACTTGAACTCCCTGCTGCATTCCATCTAGTCCATTCATTAGGTTTCACTGTTGTTTGACTCTCTTAAATTTTATTTTCTCTCTCAGAGATGGTTTGCTACTTTGAAGGAAACCTGACTGGGGGATGAAGCTATTCAGAAAGAATTCATATAGATCTTATTGTTAGGGAACCAATTTCTTTTGTTTACACTACATTTATTTGGAATAGTCACACCAGCATTGGCACAGCTGCAGATTACATAGTGATGTCAGGAGAGATGACAAAAACAATAGGCTTAAAAAATAAAAGCTGAAAACATCAAAATTTTCTCAGCCTAGCTGTATTACAAAGACCTGAAGACTTTGCAAATAAAAAAAGTGAAAAACTATTGTCTACTGCTATTAAGTAGGTCTTTTTTCTTAGAAAAGTTCAGAATGTCCATCCTCAATTAATTATAATAACATTTATGTGATTAAAAAGCACAACATTATTATTGTTTTATAGAAGTTATTACATTAAATATTTTTATGCCTTTGAAATAGAGATCGTGCTTAAATTCCCTGCTGGTTTTTCAATTTGTTTCATCCTAATAACATGTTTAGTAATCAATGATCTAGACTCTTCCACACTGTAAAAAAAAAAAAAAAAAAAAAAGTAACTGGAAGAGGTAGGCCCTGCTCTAGGGAGCTCATGGCAACGAGACAGCCCAGGTGCTCAGGTGAGACAAATGGCTGTGGTGGTACTCAGGGTGGTGCCAAAATGGACTGATGAGGCAAGAGCATCAGCTTGCCACCTGGCCAGACACTTCCCACACTTACTGAGATGGCCATGAATATTTCATTCTCTTTTTAGAATTATTAAACTTTTGCAGAGATTGCCTGGGTTTAGTGACATTTAATCTCTCAGTCATTTTAAACTGTTGTAGTAATCCAAAACCAATCTAAAAGTCATATCACCCATTCTTATTAATGCCATAATTACTTCTGCCAATTATTATCTGTTATGGTGCAAATGAATTGCAGTTTGGAGTAGTCTGCTTATATGTGGCAACATCATGCTCTAACTAGATGTGAGTTTTAGGCCATGTAAAAAAATCATGTATTTGTGCTCACCTAGTTTGAAAAAATAGGAAAAACTGTGGTCCTGTCTATTTTGCTTAATTTGTTTTTAATATACAGCTGGTTAGTTGTAAATAATATCAGCAGCTATAAAACAATGGAATTTAATAAAAATTCCATTGTTTCTCTACATAAAAATGCTGTTTATTAACACACGTGCACACACACACACACACAAATATTTCCCTTACTTCTGTCTCAAAGAAGAGTAAAACTGTCAATTAAAAAGCCATCATAGGGAATTCATCAGTGAAATAGTGCACCCAATTTCTTGTTGGGCTGGAAGACTTCTTTACAAAGATGCTGGTCCTTGATTACCTTTCAACAGAGTCTGTGGAGTACTTCTATAGAAACAGCTTCAAATGAATAAGAAAATGAACAGTCAAACAAGCACTAACTCCAGAAAAAAACAGACTTTGACTAGACAGAACCAATCATGAACAATTTGCAGCTCTCCAGTGAAAGAGCATGTGAGGCAACACACTCCAAGAATATACAAATAATAAATGAGAAACAAACCAAAAAATAAAAACATTTTTGAGGAAATAAGCAATACAGAATGAGCTGGATTTGGCTGGGATAATTTTCCTCCTTGTTGCTAGCATGGGACAATGTTTGGCATCTGTGCTGGAAACAGTGTTGATTACACAGGGATGTTTTTGCTATCCTTGAGCAGTGCTTGCTCAGGGTCAGTGATTTTTCTGCCTCTCACCTCACCCCAGCAGGTGATGGAAGGAGGATGGGTGTGCACATGCTGCTGAGATGGGGAACAGGCAGGAAAGCTGACCCCACCTGTTTAGAGGGGTATCCCATGCCATATGACACTGTGACCAGCAACAAAAGCTGAAGGGAAATAGCAGACAGGCAAGGTGGAGGGAGGACACCTTTGGAGTTAGGGCATTTTACCTTCCAAAGTGAGTCTCATGCAGGATGGAGCCCTGTTTTCTCAGAAGGCTGAGCACCAGCCTGCCCATGAGAGGTGGCAAATTAATGCCTTGTTTTGCTTTCCTGGTTTGCACAGGTTTTTTGGGTTTGGTTTTTTTTTTTTTTAATTTTTTTTTTTTTTTTTATTTTGGTTTGGGTTTTTTTAGCCTATTAAGCTGTCTTTATCTCAACTCAAAAGTTTTCTCACTTCTACTGTTCTGGTTCTTTCCCTCGTCCCACCAGGGACTGAGCAAAAAGCTGTGTGGGGCTTAGTTGCTGGCTGAGGTTAAAACACAACACAGAAATAAAGAAGGAAAGCCTAACTTCAATGGAAATACAGATTAATTTAAAAAAGAAAAATCTACAGAAATTTCAGAAGTCAAGATGAGGAGACAGACTCAAGATATCTATTTAGAATATTTTTAATATGTAATGACAAGTCAAAAATAATTTTGATTTGATGATATTATTTTAAATAAAAATTCTCAACTGCCCATGATATACTACATTTTCAACAAACTGGTTTTGCCTGTGAATCTGCCTTATGTATCTGAGATGTTGATAAAATCTAGCTTATTTTCACTATAATAAATATTCAGCTGAAATTCCTATTTTCTCCCCATGTTTATACTCTCTTTACAACACTTTTAACTTCTGTGTGGATGCAATTAAACTAGAATTTTCAAAAATATTTTACTTTAGGAGCTCCAAATGCCTAACACTTGCCTCAGAATATTATTAAAAGTAAATTCAAAGTTATTTATTTAATTTCTAACTAAAATGAAACAGTTACATGAACATTCACTTATTTATACATTTACCAATGTATGGTACTTTCATTTCCTGTGAAATGCAGACATTCTTCTTGCATATACCCATTTGGTGAGTCATCTATTGAATAAAATCTGAATAGCATAAAATTAATACAAACTATCAAAATGCAGTTCAATGAGCTCTTGATAAATGTGATGTTCCATTAATTATTGTTTCTTATTCTATAAGGATGTACTAATTAAAAGAATAGTACCATACACGCAATCTCACAGATCTCATAAAAGTAATGCAACATGAATTCTTTTTCAAAATTCTTAGTTTTCAATAATGACTGAGACAATGACTGAGAATGCTGTGCATCTTATTCCTAGTCTTCATTTATTGATGACATGAAATTTCAAAGTTATGTTTCCCATCAAATTATTCTTCTTCAATATGATCCTCTGTATACAGATCTAAATTTGGTAATTAGAAAATTGGTTATAGTAGTGAAATAAAATATGCTTGATTGATGCATCCAACAATCTGTCTTTGTAGTGTGCTGTATTACAAATACTTTCCATTCCCATCATTAATTAAAATACAAACAATAAAAGTCAGTAGAAAAGCAACAAATCATAGTAACATCTTGAATATATATCTACAGTGACAGTGAAAATAAACAGTAGAGGTTAGACAAATATGAATTAACTTCAGAAAACCATAATTTTTCTCATGTTTTCAAACTGAGCTTCACAGAAAAAGCATTTTAGAAAGGATGAAGAAAATTAGTTTTAATGACATTTTCATATCAGACATTCTCATTTGCCAGAATCACTAATGATTAATATCTGATCCTCTAGGATACTGAATATATTTGGTGATAAGCAGCCTCTTAACTCTCAGAGAAATACAAACTGTGAGAAGAGCCACTTACAGAGCTCATTTTGTGTTTCATAGAATCAGGTCCTAAATGAGCTTTTCAATTTATTGGTTCCACACCAGAGCATTTTTCCATTCAATGTTTATCAAGAACAGTTATTCATATTGAAAATGGTTGCACCATAGGATGTCATGCAGCTATAGTAAATAGCAAATAGATTATTCAATTACTCTGTACCAGCAGAGACAACAAAGAATAGCAAATATTAAATAAGTTCTTTGTTGCATATGCTTACTTTTTAAGACTTCAGCAGCATTCTAAATCTGTTAACCTTTCTGTAGCTCTTTCTTTCTTCCAGAAAGGTTGTGTTTCTGACAAATTTGACATGGACGTGATAAATGAGTTGCATTTGTAGATGTTGATTATAAGACCTCTTTAACTTCCTGTCCACCATTCCTGTCATGCTAATAGATGCCTGGTAGCATAAATAAAGACAATTCCCATAAGCAAGTAGCAAAGGTTGTTAATGATAAAGTGTATCACCTAAGATGCTTTCAGCCCCTGCACCACACAACTCATGAGCTATGCATGACAAATATTCAAATATTATATGATGTTTTAAAGAATGTAAAATTATATTTTCTTTAAGAAAGAAAATTTTCAAATTTATTCCAAATAACTGAATATAAATCTGCCTTTTTTTCATTGCTATAGAAAAATTCTAGATTAGAGCAAAATCCAAAAAGCAGTTAGTCATGTAATTTCAATGGAATTACTTAGTGTCTTATATTTTATTAGCTATGGCTTTCAGATCTACTGAGGTTCATGTTCCTTTGGTGGTTTTTAACAAAGCATTTTGGCTAATTTGTTTAGGCAGCAGAGGTTGTAGAAGCCTCCACTGGTTCTGAAAACAGATATAATATAAAGTTTGTATATACAAATATAATATAAACTTTGGGCTACCAACCAAGAGACAATTAAATGAAAATTTCAAGACAAATATGCAGTAAAAATATGCTCAATGGAGATAGATTTTTCCTCCAGAAAGTGTATTTTTGGGTAGTCAGAAAAACATCACGGATCAACTTTGAATGAAAGGACACAGAGCATGGGCTATTTTATAACAGAAATGAATTGTGATCTTAAATCTGCCATAAAGCCACACTTTCTTTAAGGCTACCCATGAAATAGTAATTATTGTAGGGACAGATTGAGTTATTCAAAGACAGAGTATCAGTGGAGTTCCCTGAAAATTTACTGAAAATTCATTAACATGGGACAGGCCAACAGCTCATGGTAATCATTGAAGAAGATAGAATTTCATATAATTATAGAATACAAAGATGGAAGGGGACCTCAGTGATCTTCTGGTCCAACCTTTCTTGTCAAAAGCCCAGTCTAGGTGAAGTGGTCCAGCATCCTGTCCAGCTGAATCTTAAAAGTGTCCAGTGTCAAGGAATCCACATCTTCTCTTGGGGAGATTGATCCAGTCACTGATTGCTGTAATTTTGAATTTTTTTATCTCTTGTGTCTAATTGGAATCTGCCAGAAGTAACTTATACACATTGACCTGTTTTTGACTTGTGATTCTTTGTAAACAGTCCTCCTCTTTGTAGCCATCCTTTTAGTACTTTAACATGGTGATAAGGTCTCCCCTAAGCCTTCTTTGCTAAAGGCTAAACAAACCCAGTTCATATGACAGGCTTCATAAGAGTTTGATTATCTTTGTGGATCTTCTTTGGACCCTTTCAACCTGCCCACATATGTTTTGTATAGCAGGGACCAAAATTGTACACAGCATTCCATGTGGTACCTGACAAGTGCTGAGTAGATTGGGATACTTTATCTCTCCTAGGGCTGCCTTTTTTGATGCAACCCAGGATCCTCTTGGCTCTCTTTGCCGCAGAGAATGACTGGCCATTCACATGGAAATTATTGTCTACCAGGATCTCCAGAACCCTTTCCACAGAGCTGCTTTCCAGATGGGTAGATCCCAGCCTGTGCTGTCCTCCTGGATTATGTTTCCCCAGGTGCAGAACCTTACACTGGTCCTTGTTGAACTTCATAAGGTTAGCCCACTATTCCAGCCTGTCTAGGTCTTCAAAGTGACTCTCCCAAAGTGCCCACTTCCCTCCTTGGGTGTGTTCTGCAAAGTTCCTCAGAGTACACCTAATGCTGTCATCCAAGTCACTTATGAAGATATTAGACAGTGTTGAAACAAGAATTGATCCTTGGAGGACCGCCTTGTGACAGGTTTCCCATTTGCAAAGGAGCTATTTAGTTAGTTGGTATCAGGCTATCCTAGTAACTTCAGGAAGGAAAATATCTCTAGAATTCTCATCAGTCAGAGACAACGTAATCACAGCAGATATTTATGCAATTTGTTGAGTAATAATTGCATTTCTTAGCCCGAAGCACCTATAAAATAGTATCTGAAACAGAGTGGTGGAAAAGTAAGGAGTAAGAAAGGAGGAGAGGATGGGCTTGGGAATAAAGAGTGGAGATGAAGGGCTGAGAAATAAAGTGAAGATAGAATACCAGTTTCCAGTTCAGCTATCCCTTTTCAAACTGTTTACTAGCAGGCAGTCTTTGAAGTCAGTCCAGTCTCCTGTGTCTTTTCTCTGCTGGTGGACAGATGATAGATTTGCCACTGTGCCCTCACACCAACTGCATCCAGCTGGTTCTTTTTCCAAATGACCTCCTAGCTGTGCCTATTTGCTGTGTATTTCTAGTCCCTTGATGTTCCATTTATTCAGCCCTGTCATCTTCTCCTAATGTAAAGCTTGTGCTCTCCTGACAGGGGACGTCAGCATCAAAAATCTCTTTCTCTAAAGCATGACCAGTTGAATTTGTACTACAAATGTCCTTGCAGATACAGTAAATCCCTTCTATTTGTTACCCTCATTCTTTATAATCATGTGGGATTTGAATATCATGATTAGGAGCAAGACTTTATTAAGACTATTTATAGCCAACATAGTCAATAGTTCTGCGAAATAAAGTGTTCTGCTGGCTCTCACCACTAAATCCGTGTAGGTAGCAAAGACAAATGTAACCCCCACTGAAATCCTTACTATTCAGATCACAATACATTCTTATAGATCAGCTCAGACTGGATTTTCACATGCTCTTTTTATGCAAGCTTCAGAACAGGATTTTGGGATGAAGCATTTCAGACCATATTGTTTCAAAATCCTTTTTACCATACAAAGATATAGAGTTTCAGTCTGTCATTTTAGTTGAAAATCATTGCACTACAAGGTAAAGATAAAATTCAGATGAACAGAAAAATGTCTTAAATGCTGAGAAATGCTAAACTATGGATAAATCTATACAGCTTGAAAAAAGTGTCTGATTGAACTCTTAATATGAACCATTACTTTTAGTGACATTAGATGACCACAGTTAAACTGAAACATTGACTAAAAGCTTTGATAAAGCAATCATTGCAAGATATGATTGATACTAGACATAAGGTAAACAGGTAAGGTGGTTGGTGCAGAATATCAAGCCAAATGGAGTTGATGACCTTGGAGGTCTTTTGTAACCCTAGTTCTATGACTCTAAGACTTTTAGATTTGTTTTCATTCAGGTTTTTCAGTAGAAATATCCTATCAAACAGGCTTTACATAACAGTCACAGATGATAGCTCCATTTGGTTTTGTTGTGAAAAGGATAGCATATATATGAATATAAAAGTTACCAGAATGATTAGTTAAATGTTCACCTGAGGTACATACAAAAAGATGTGATTCCACTGGTCTGAGCTTTCCCCTTCTGTCTCTGCAACTGCGGCTACAGAGCTGTGACAGATGCTACACAAATCTAAGGAACATTAGATGTTTTCAGTGGTGAAGTGAGGAGAGGCAGAAAGAAACTCACTAAGAGAAACAGTGGATAGATGATTAGCATATTGCCCATACAGCTCTGCATACTGACTCTTGGCTTTAAGACCTCCTGAGGAGGCTGGAGCTTTTCATTGAGAGAGCAAAGAACCAAAGTCACACCGCAAACATGTCTTCTCTACATACCAGAGCCTTCACTTCACAGGAAACAGAGTTTTTTAAGTTCCTAGCATAGGTAAAATCCAGAGTTTTGTGTATTTCAAAACAATGGGAAAAACAAACGGTTTTCTCAGGATAAAAGAAACTATATGTACAGATACCATTGCCCATTGCTTCAGAATAAAATACTACTTCACTTTTATCAGAAGTAATATGGCTGAGTGAAAAAGGAAAACAAAGGCTTTACAAAAAAATGTGTCAGAGAAGCTCCATTTTTAACCAAGGACCATTTTGAGTGGTCCTTTGAACCACCTTTGAAGCTGGAAGCTGCATAAGTTTTCACCAACTTTATGGTCTATCTATACAGTCCATGCCACAACAGATTGTCAAGAAGGATGCTGTTGAAACTTCCTGTTGCTAAAATCAAGTGACTTCTACAGCCATCCCCTCATTCACTGAGCCAGTTACTTCACTATGGAAGCCAGTCAGATTTTTTAAACATGATTTATCCATGAAAAGCCACTTCAAGAAACATATAGGCAGACCTCTGGTGTTCTAAAATCACTATTAAATCCCATATATTTCTCTAGTTTTGTATGCAACCAAGATAAACCTTAAAATAAAATTAGTCGATAAATCCAAATATATTTAAGAAAGATGGTGGGTGCCTGGAAAATAGTTTTATGTATTACAATTAAAGACTAGTCTGTCTCTGAACCAAAAGTCTCCTGATTTTTTGAATGATTGTTGAGTCAGGTGGTATTAACTCTTGAGTTTCCATATTTAAAAATTGATAAGTGTTTGATCTGAGTCTATTGGCGGAAGAAAGATGTGTTTCCTTTCTGTCTTATTTAGTAAATAAAGTCTGATTTCCCCATAATTTCTCAGGAACCATGTTAATCTCTTTGATATTACTTTTTACTGGTATATAATAGCTGGAAAAAATATCCCTGCTACAAGTTTCCATAGAGATCTTATTTGTTTTGTAAAGTATTCTAGTTCTTTGCTTCTCTGTTGTTGTGAAGATGACAGTCCTCTACCTTACTATGGAAGATGACGGCTATCACTGAAAAATAATCTGTATGATACTGAGAAGTGAAATCCAGAAAAGTCTTTTAGAATATTTACTTTTATATATGAGGGTGATTCTGAGTTTTAATATAGAAATACAATTGTGCTTCTAAGAACTTTCATAGTCATGCATGTTTCAGAAACATGAATAAAATATAGTAATTTAATAAAATGTCTTTATATACTGCAAGCAGTAAAAACTCACGACAACTCATTTTTATTCTGTTTGAAGAGCACACTAAAACACTGCTCACAGAAATTTCAGCAGTTGTCATCCAGCCCCTCTTGCCCATGGCCGCTGCAATATTTGCATTGCCTTCAGTTCATAGACAAGAGAGTGTGTACAGAGATTAAATATCAATAAGAATTCTTTTCTATGTTCCTCCTTTCAGTACTGTATACAGTGTCAGGATATGAGTTTCAGCTGTTTTATGGATTTTCATAGTTTCAGGGAAGGACTGAGATTAAGACAGCTAATGAACAAACGTTTATGAGAATTAATTAGCAATTAAAAATCAATATCCAGCCTTTTAGCAGCCATACCAGCTTTCAGGTGGCATCATGTCATGTAGCCAAAGCATCACCATTTCTGTCCCAAAACCTCTATTCAAAACAGAGTAAGAAAGAATGGGCTAGCATAGTAGAATATCATAGCATAGTGTAGATGGCATGGCACAGCATTGCTTAGCATGGAATGGAACAGAATAGAGGTTTTCTCCTAATAATTTTCAGCTGCTGCTTTGCTTTGTTTCATTTTCCAGGCTAACTAGGAAAAGATCCAGTTCCGAGTTCACTAATACCAACTTCCTTATTACCAATTCCTGACAGCATCTGGAAAATAAGACCCAAGTGCAAAGAGGATGAATATTAAAATAGATAAAATCATTCCTTGCAGTTACTAACAGCAACTACCTAGGCCTAAATTGTTTGCTGAGCATCCTGGAGAAAAAAATAATTAATGTTTTGTGGAGGGATTGAATGTAAGAAAATAAAGATAGTACAGAAGGTAGCCTCAGCCCCAAGGAGTTGCAGCTTTACCAATCACCAAAGAGATGGAACAGGCCTGCTCTTAATAGGCCACAGCTGTATCCAATAAGAAGAGAGTGCTACAAAAGGGTGGGTTAGGTGATTTAGAAGGGAGATGGAGGTTGTTGGTTGTACTGTGAAAAAAAGGTGTTGGTGCTGTGGGGAGTTGCCCATGAGAGATCACCAAGAAGGTATGGAATTTTTGCACTAAGATGACAACAATGTTTTCTTTTCTGCCTTAAGATTTACTTTTTTTTTTTTTTTTTTTGTGAAAGAACTTAGAAAATCTGTTTAGAACTATTATTTTAAAATCTAGAGTTACAGTTAGAAGTAGCAGCCCTGCTTTGATGTCAGCCGCAATTCTGTTTCTTTCTGTCAAAAGTAAAATAAATGAAATGCTTTTGTAATTAAATTAATGGAAACAATTCCAATTATACTAATCCTTAATGATATGTTTGTTGCTGTGGGAAAAATCTGATTTCAAGCCAAGTAAATAGGAATATTTGGATTAGTTTAAAATGTATAGGTAAGATCAGTATCCTAATTGTTATGAGAACTGCAATTACACTTCTTCTGCAAAACGAATAGCTTTGAGTTTTTGGCTTAAATCTTGTGGACTTTGCCCCTAGTAAGTTATTTTCCCACTTGGTTCTGAAAACAACATTCCAAAAAAAACCTTTTAGTTCATATTCTGTTTCCTCATAGACTATGCCTGTGAAATTTTCCATATGCAACATAAAAGTCAAGCACTTGTTTTTCCTGATGGGAATCTTTCCAAATGTTGGGGTATTTTTTTTCCTAGAAGAATATTTTTTGACTTGAATATTCTTTGACTGCTAGTTGGTGTAAGAAGATTATCACAGAACCACAGTATGGATAAGGTTGGAAGGAATCACAGCAGATTATCTGGGCCAACCTCCCTGCTCAAGCAGGGTCATCCCAAAGCACATTGCACAGGGCTGTGTCCAGACAGTTCTCTAATATCTCCAGAGAGGGAGACTCTGCAGCCTCTCTGGGCAAGCTGTTCCAGTGTGCAGTCATCAGCACAGGAAAGAAGTTCTTTCTCATATTCAGGTGGCAGTTCCTGTGCATGTTTCTGCCCGTTGCCTTTTGTCCTACTGCTTGTATTATGAATCATTTATTTTCTTGATGGATTAAGCAGCAAAACAGGGTTTTAGTGGGAGGTTGATTTGACCAATATTTGTCATAAACCCATCACTTTTTGCTTTTATTTATCTAAAAACACTGGGCATTGACTACCTACTAAGGACTGAACTGTGACCTAGATGACTACAGTGTCCAAAAGTATTCTGTTAATTCACGTTTGAGGTACAAATGAATTTCTCTATGGAGAAGACTAAGATCCCTCAGAGCAAAATGAGATGTCTAAAAGTGCTGTCTCAACTATCTCACTAAATGGTGTGACAAGTGCACACAGGGACACCCCATTGCTGCTGCATGGGTGCAGCACCACAGAACCAGGTTTGTGAACATTGTGGGCTCACACAGTCTGGTGTAAGCCTTGTACAGAGCAGGCACTTATGTGCCTTTACTGAATGGTAGTTACTCGTACTGAAAAATGTGAGAAAAAAAATCTCATCAGTGAGCAATAGCCTTTAGTTAGGCAGCACAGGATTGTATCATTTTATCAGCATAACAAGGGTTTGCTGAAAGATTTCTAAGGCTTGTTCACAAAAATATGTGTGCTTCTCATATTTAAAGATCAATATATATAGTATTTTCTTTTCTTAAAAGTATTATGGTTTTTTTTTTACACACAGAAAAGCGCATACCTGAAAGCACAGAAAAGTCGATATCTGGAAGTTTATAGACATGTATGAATCTGAAATACTAAGTATTTCGAGAAGAAGTTTCTTCATTGACGATAGGTAAAATCCTTCTAAATCTCACTAGGTTCATATCTGCATCATTAACTGTCTCTATACCTTTAATGTGTATTAGGGGTAAAATATTTAGCTACACCTAAAAAAGTCAATGAGGTGCTCTTTGTGTTTTAGAATCTAATTAGAGATAAAATATCATCCTAAATGAAGTAAAGAAAATTGCTTGAGAACTATGCAAAATTTCCCAGGTGAAGGATATCTATGTAAATGCTTTTGATGTTTTTTATTTTCCCCATATGTGACTTTTAAAATGCCTACATTTAAGAATAAAAGAAGATACACAGAGAACACTATATTAACTCATAATTCATTATATAGTGCCAGCATCTTGCTGCATCCACACTTTATAACATCAGAGTATCACACTAAGAGCTCTAGGACAGGTGAATAAGCCAATAAAAGTTAATGTAAAGAGGAGGAAATTGCAGATGAAATAATTGTTGGCTTGTGGTTTAGCAGATTCTGGTAGAGTCTAAAGTCCAATGGATGTAAAGAATAGATGATATTGTTCATTGCCTATAGTCAACTTTCAACTTAAGACAGTGACAGCAGAAACAGAATTTTCTGAAGTACATAAATAGGAAGTTTAAAAAAAAAAGCTTTCTGTTGTGCTACCTCTTCTTTTTTTGGCAAGACATGGTAGCAGTGCCTCCTGCCCTGAAGAAATCATGTTCTTTTCCATAGACTTCTTTCCATGAGAACATGATAAATTTAGCGATCTGCTATAGGGAGAAGCCTACCTGTGGTTTTGTACCCACTGGGCTCCGAGTTCCAGGAAAGACAGTTACATAGGCTGTACCTAAGAACTGGTAGGGTTGTAAGCACCCTTGGTATGTCAAACTGCAAGAGATTACATCATCTGTGTGTCTACCATTGCAAAATTCACACTGCTGCTGTCATATAGCACCACTTTTAATTTGCAATAAAACTTTTAAAAGTAATAAAAAAACCCCCATTGGTTTTGTGATATCATAGAGTTGCAAAAGCAAAATTTTGGATTTGAAGCTCTTCATTTTGATATATCTCATATCTCCACTCTTTATAGATGTCCTAGAACTTCTCACAATTACAATTTTTTTAAAGACTAATTTCAGTTTATCTCACAAGATGCACCCAATACTATCTTCTTGCATTGTAAAAAATTTTTAAAATTATGGTTTAAATAGATTTTTATTAAAGTCATCATAAATTGCTATAATGTACTACTTCGTAAATCATCCTCTTACAAAATATTTGATATGTCTCCAAAATAAGATTAAAATTTCAATATGAGAAATGAGTTTTGCATTGATTTCATAACCCTATATGGCACTATTCTAAAAGAAAAAAAGTGCATTATTCTCCTATAAAATTCTGCTTTGACACATTTGCAATAACTACTTTGTTTTCAAGATGCCAGATGTTTTTGACAAGAAATTAGTATACATTTATATTGTATATTTAACAGTATTTCTTCTGAATTTGAGTAATTTGCTGAAGATTAATATCTTGAAAGTAAACTTTATTCAAAATCCTGTCATCTCTCATCTCTGCCTTTCATTGTAGCAGACAGATCTTTCCTGTTACTGGCAAACTTTTCATGCCAGCCTTATAATGAAGCTTTAAATCTTCTTGGAAGCCACAGTTTTTCATCCATTTTTTCTAAGGACCTGGTCATCACAGCAATTTATCACTCAAATGAATACCAAACACGTGAAAATATTCCTGTGGCTCATGGGGTTTTTTTGTCCCAATGAAATGAATGCTGGTATGAGTATGCAGCAATTAGCAAAAAAGGTTTGTGTTTCCAAGGAAGCTGTCTTTGGACTACAGGTGATCTTTTCAGCTCACTTTGAATCCTGGAATCTGCACTTCTGTGACTTCTAACTAGAACAGAAAATAGCCTGAAGAAGGTTGTGTGGTCAACACCCCAAAAAAGCACAGTTTTTATAACTGTTGAAGAGCAAATGTGAAAATATTAGGAAAGGACTTTTTAATACCTTTTTTAACTTTTAATACCTTTTTTAACTTTTTTTAATACCTTTTCAAATTGCCCTTATCTCTTTGGGTAAAAATTTATAGTGGAAGTTTCAAATACAGAATTTATATCTATAGTGACCCTGAAGGAGGTATCAGAATTTTCTATCTTTTCTGAGTGCTTTTTCAGCTTATAGATAATTTTCTCAAAAGTTGATATGAAATGGGACCAAAAAGGGTGATTACTCCAAAAGAATGAAATAAAAGGAATGAATAGAAGAAGGAATAAGAAAAGAAGAGGAAAGTAGCTAAATCAATGTATCTTGTTTTAAAGTATGAACATTGTAGGGTATAATTAAGTTTTAGTGTTCT
Source organism: Agelaius tricolor (assembly GCF_023055355.1). Taxonomy (NCBI): domain Eukaryota; kingdom Metazoa; phylum Chordata; class Aves; order Passeriformes; family Icteridae; genus Agelaius; species Agelaius tricolor. Next base: position 52,209,636 of record NW_027269263.1, read on the forward strand.
CCCTCACATTAAGGATCCTTTTCCACTACTGGGTCCCTGCAGGTATCAAATGGGATCTGAGGTGACAATTTCTAATTTTATAGTTTTTTATGATGTTGAAAACTGTTGGTGAGAGATCATAAGGGAGAAAAGGATCTGCAAAAATTACTAGTAATATTACTGATAAGGTCAGATATTAAATGAAAAGTTCAGAAAACCCTGTGGTATTATGCAAATTAATTGAGAAATGACTGAAAAGCATAGTTCTTGTGCAGCTATCTGCTAATGAGAGGGGGAAGAGGCAATAAGTAAGCTGAGGGATTTGAACAAGAAAATACATCTTCACAGGAAATCTATCAAAAGCAAATTCTCATGACACAAGTTTCCAGTTCTTTATGACCAACAGTCTGATTTCAAGTGACTTGGAGAAAACTAGTGATATATAGTAGGCTCAAGAAAGCCATGTCATCAATACATTCACATTAGTCTAGTGAACATATAGATATAACATGTCAGACAGTCTTATAAGTGATGGCTCCTCAGTAAGAAGGGGTTACATCAACTCACAAGTAGGCTAAACAGCATTCTCTACACTTGCCAGCAATACAGAAACAAAATGAGGAACTTGTTAATGCCACTACAGCATTGTGTGTTTACATTAAAAATCAATATCTTCTTTTACATCATACTGGAGGTGACATATCCTTGGCAGTTAAATGTTTCAGTGTGGTGGATATCCTGGTAAATTAACAATGTGAGAAAATAATTATTTAAGCTTTTGGTTTTCTAAAAATCTGGTGTAGTCTTTATTGGTCTGTAGAGTGGAATTATTTTTCATAAAATAATTTAGCTGTTTCCTTTATTACTGGGGAGTGACATGTACGTGAAAGCAGAACAAAGGGAACCAGCTTTCTTCTATGACCTTCTATGCTCAAAATCAAAATAAGCCACCAAAAAACAGCTCACCCAAACCTACAGCGCCAAACTGTCGATATCCTAGGAAAGGCTGGGTTGTAAAGATTATTGCATAAAAAAATACCTATATGTACACATAATATATATGTCCTCAAGAGCTCAAAATATACTTTGAGAGGTTTTATTCTCATGCAACATTATGAATGACAGAAAAATACAAGCATTGTTGCAAAGCTGAGAGATACTCTTAGATAACTCACATTTCTAGACAGATTTTAGTAACTTCTGTAACATCTAAAAAATTTTCTCTGACCTAGAGAAGCTGATGTCATCCAGCAAAGCTGAGAGATATGAGATCTTGAAATTTATGAAGACAATATCAAAGTTGATAGAGGAATAATGACAGTTTGTGGAGGTGATTGTTTTATAACAATTGTTTTCCTTCTGGTTCAATTGACAGTATGTATACCTTAAACTGTTGATTAAAATTAGATCAAGCAAAGTAATTTCTCTTTTGTTTAGTATTTTACATATAAATGCATACTTTAAAAAGAAAATATGAAGGTTTTTCCTGTTACCTTTTTCAAACAGTTTAGTACTGTATGTTTTCTCTTCTTTTCCCTAACATAGTGGTATGACTGAAAACCTCCTGCAGCCTTAAAAAAAAAAAAATTAACTTGAACCTTTTATTTTAATTTTTTGGAGTTTTTTTCCTTTCCTTTATCTTGCTGCTTGTTTTCATGAAAGGCTTCAGAAATAAGTATTCTGGAGATTCTATTCAATTGGATTTGGTTTAGAATAACATTTTTGAGTCTGCTGTAGTTCTTAACAAAAAAGATAACTTAGACAATTATGAAAGTAATGAAAAACAAATTGATGATTTCTTTAAACCTGTCAGTTTCATGGTTGTTTAAATAAGTCTTAATGTCAGGCTAAAGGGTTTAATTTACATCAAACTGTAAGTGGTGTTTTCTTGGTAGACCTATAGATTTCCTTTGGAAACATTTCCAAAAAGGTTTGAGAAAGCATAAGCACATGCAAGATGATAAATTGATATATTTTTTCTCTTATATTGCCTGTAACTAACTTTCTCAAAATATTTGACTAGCATTCACATCTGCATTTTACAGACTCATGAACCAGAGATAATTTATTTGCATTTAATATCTACTTTCTTGCATTACTTCTTGTTTATTCAAAATTCTTTTATCAAAGCTTCAGTTAGGAGCAAGTCTGTGCAGTGGTATTCATAGAAACACTGGTAGAAGTCACAAAACTAATAACTTTTGAAGAGAGTCCATACATCTGACTTGTTGGTTGCTTAGGAAAGAACCTACAGTCATTAAATGAATAAGTAAAATTGGAAGTATAGATTTCTGAATTTTGCTTCAATTACTATTAGGTCTGAATTGAGTAGTTAGGTAATTTTTAGCTTTAAAAAATTTGGTAGGGTTTTTCATTTTCCTGATACAGACAATATGATACCATCTTCCTTTACAGTTTTATGTGTCATTTTGCTTTATGAATATTTACTTGTCAAAAGCCTGATTCTATACCATTTCTGATTCAGAGAATGTCAGAGAAATTATCCTTTCTGCATTGTAATCCATTGATTACACTGCCCATATAAAAAGAATATTGCATAAATGTCAGAAATGTATTGGCTATGGAAATGCTTAGAGAGGAAAAAGCTTTGTTGAATATGCTTATTTGTGAAGCCCTGTTATGACTTTACTGATTCTAAATAGAAATTCAAATGGCACAATAAAGAAAACAAGGTGACAGCATTTTCAGCCTTGAGCAACAGAAACCAGTGAAACAAATTGTCCATCCACTGTTGGGCAGCCATTTGTGAAATAGGTAATTGATTATTTAAAAGAAAAACAGTATCGTAACGTCAGTACATGAGAGAAGGAAAAATCAAGGACCTTTGACAAAAGGACAAAAAAATCACGCAATCAGCTAGGTTGGAAAAGACCTTTGAGATCACAGAGTCCAACCCATGACCTAACACCACCTCATCAATTAGACCAGGGCACTGAGTGCCACATCCAGATTTTTTAAATACCTCCAGGGACTAGGACTTCACCACCTCCCTTGGCAGCACATTCCAATGCTGGGTCACCCTTTCCGTGGGGATATTCCTCCTAATGTCCAACCTAAATGTCCCCTTCACAGCTTGTGTACTTCAGTCCTATTGAGAGTTGCCTGGAAGTAGAGACCAACCCTCACCCGGTTAGTGATAAGGTCTCCCCTGAGCCATTTTCCTCCGGGCTGAACAACCCCCTTCTACTATGTGGAAAGCACACTACTGAGACAGGCAGAGCTCCCCTGACTCCTGCTGAGCTTCTCTCAGGATTGGAAGGGTGTAACTCCACCCGTTTGTCTTTCATGTTCCCTAAAGCTGCTTAGCCTTTACACTCCTTCCTGAAGCTCTGCCACCAGACAGAGCAGCCCCGTCCCCTGCTCACACCACACCAGGTATTCCCTGCATGGTGCTTGGGTACTGACAGCAGCTCAGGCCCTCTCTGCAGCCAGAGGCCTGAACAGCTGCATGCTTGGGGGCTCTGGCTGGCTTAGCACGCTCGTGCTGGCAGCAGCAGCATCATCAGCAATGGCTTTTGACAGCTTGTCAATCATTCCTGGGTCTAGTCAAGTTGGGGGAAAAAACCCAACAAAACCAAACAAAAAGGCCTCCAGCCAAAACACCACACCCACCTAACAGCCAGCCCGCAGCAGGGCTGTGAGGGTGGCTGTGCACTGCCTGCACACACTGTGCACCACACCCTGCTACCTGCCTCTTCCTTGTGCTCCCCAGGGCCCTTTCAATCGCCTGCAAATAGCCCTGTGACAGCCCCTTCCTCACCTGAATGGCTGGCAAGAGCCAGCAGAACCAGGATCTTTGACAGGAGAAAGAAAGAATGGGGAAAAGCATCCCAGGAAAGGAGGAAGGAGACCTAAGGTTTACATTTTGGACCCTGCGGTGACAAGGATTAAAGTTCTTATGGTCTCCTTGTTTTGTATGTTACAGAATCACACAGCCACACATTACAGAAATGAAATGACAGTTTTAGAAATATTTGCAGTAGGAAAATGTAATGATTAATGTATAATTAATAATAATAATATTGTTCCTTATGCCAGTCAATGAGAAGAAAAAGTACCTTTGTTTTTAAATGTATCTATTTTTGTACTTAGTAAAACCTGACCAAAAAAAAAAACCCCAAACAACAACAAAAAGACTAAACATATGAAATGTTAAATAGCTATGTTTATTCAATACACTATAACTCACCTCAGAGCAGTTCTGTACATTGTCTCCATTTTGTTTTTTTTCTACTTTATTTTCCTGAATTTAGCTCTTGCAGGGATCCCAGTGAATCATTTCACTTCTTTGTAATTTTCCTATTACTCCATATAACTCCTATATTTGTAGTACTTGTCTGGAAGGTGTCACCTCATAGTTGGAAGACCTTCCAAGAACTTAATTCCAATATTACTTCCAAGCAAGTAATATCCAGCTCATTAACAGAACTACTAACAAATAATTCTCACAATTAAATGCTTTATAGAATATTTTATTTGGGATATTACAAGCACATTAAAATACACAGAAACTTTTAACATATTTTAGATGGACAAGTTTTCCATTAATACAAATATCTGCAAATCAGAGGAAAGGAGTCAAGTATGGTCAAGTGAAAAAACATGTTACCAAAGAAAATAATTTAGAACAAATCATAAAGACAAATGGCCACCAATAGTCAGCAGGGGATTGCTGTGTTGTGCTAGCATCTCTGGGGAATACATTACTGAAACTGCTGCTTTCAGCAATAACTCCTGTAGGACGGAGCAAGAGAGAAATGAGCTTGGCCTTTGCTGGGAGCAATCAGGTACAGGCCCTTCTTGACATATGGTAGTTAGGGCAGTCCTATTGTTCTCAATCAAATCAGTGATTGTTGTAGAAAGAGACATTTGCAGATTAAATTTCCCTTTCTATTTAGAGCACTGTAAATTCTTCAGTATCCTAAATGGGTTAGTTAAGATTTTCTTAATTTTGCCGTTTCCTTACACACCCCTGCATAAATGGCTCCATTGTAACTGCATCTCTGTCTACTCAAGTGCCTGTAACTTTTCCACTATTCTCAAAAGAAAAACAAATCTCAGGAAGTCTACAAGTTTTTTCCATTAAAACAAAGCTTTTTTTTTTTTTTTTAAGTCCTGAGTTCTTGTAAATAGGTATACCCAAGAAATATCAGCCTGACAAAGCCTACATATTTTCTAAATATTTTTCCCTTCAACTTCAAGATTTGAAGAAAAAGAAGAAAATAGTTCTGCTATGAAATAGAGAATGCAGGATTTCAAGGACTGTTCCTTCTTTTGAAAAAAGACATTGTTTGAAGAATTACCAATGTAACTGATAATAGCTTCAGTTCCATTTATAATTGAAGTAGCTGCTTGAACAGCCTTCAGTATTATGCAAATGTGCTGCACTAGAAGAATTATAAAAAAGCCAAACTATGGGGTTTTATCTAATCTAAAAAAAAAATAAGATTTTTCTGTCTTCATATTCACCATTTTTCTTCTGTTTTTACTTCTACATATGAAGGTAAATGAAACCTCATAATAACAGTAATGGCTATACTTTATTGTAATACAAATACAATTAATTTTATGATAATAATTATTCTGAATGTGTATTTCATTAGTTTACCAAGTAATTACTGAGAATTTTATATATTAATTGAGATACATTCAAATTTGTCTTCAAAAAAAGTATTAAAAACCAAAATATTTTCTAAAAAACAATTTAAATAATATAGTAAAATAATTTTTTACCTGCATCTTGCCTAATTTTTTTCCTTTTAGTGCTTTTCTTCCCTTTTATCTTGCTTTTGTAATTAGTCTTAACATCATTACATGTAATGATCAGAAGGTAATTGTGTGTTGACTCAAGAAAATGTTTGTTTTTTACAAAAAAATTCTGCAGGATAGATATTGCTCTATATATACAAAAGGCCACAATAATGAAATTTTTAAAAAACCTTTTTTTAGATTAATATTTACTTCATATTTGAGCTAGTTAAAACTAAGTAGCATTTGGGATAAATTTAATTTTAGTAGATTGAAGTACTAAGGTAACTATGAGTAATTTAAATTGTACGTGTATATATATGTAAATATGAAGGCAAAATATTTCATATTATTGTGTTTCTAATGTAGCATAGTTTAGTATATATGGTTTTTATTTTGGATGCAAGCAGTTTTATTACCTGAATAGTGTACAAAATGTAAATACAAGCCAGTTTATCTTGGCTGTATATTTTAAAATTTTAAGGTTAGAAGTTGCATGGTAAAAACACTAAGTGAAGGGGTGTTATCTGTTCTGGTTTTTTTCCTATTTTTTCAGTGACCTTCATAGAGTATTCTTGCATGTTTTTTTATTTATCTATTATGAAAATATATATTTCTGATTTTGTTGTGTGAAACACTAAAAGATGACCACTGAAAAGGCCCAGCACTTTACAAAACCTGCAAAATCAGTTTTCCATTAACATTTTCTATTTTGGCATCTTAAAAAGAGTGGAAGTTGATTTCAGCAGAACATCCTGTGGGGAAATTAGTTCATTTTGCTAAAGTATCTTAATAATTACAGTGACATCAAGGTTAATTGCTTAATCTGTATTGCCATAGTGCAGTCCTGTAGAAATCCCAACACAATCTGTTCTATAATTAGTGCCAGAATACCCATATATAGAACAAACAGCGGCCTAAAAAAATAAATAAAAAACTCTGATATGATTAATAAATAAGATTTACCAGAGTGTGTATGTTTTTGTGTGCATTCATATCTATATATACATACATACAAAGTGAAGGGGTAGATTTCACAAAATAGCGGTTTTGCAAACACAGTATATTAAACCCATGAGGAGATAAAACATCTTGCTTGAAGTTATTTTCTACCTCAGCAATTTATATCTCCTTATTCTTTTCCACTCCAGAATGTAATTGTGAGTCAACTCCATCACATTTACATCAGGTCCCATGCTTTGCTTGTTCCATGTCAGAAATTAAGTGGTCAGAGTTTAAAAAGTAATTGTGAATATCCTTCTACTTCACCTTTTGGGTTAATTTCAATAACACTGCCTATTGCTGAGCTTACAGATCTGTATTGCTTTTGCACGCTTCATTAGCACATGATCCCATGTGGATTTATTGACTGCTCAAATTCTGAAGATGTGCCATACTGAGGGACAATGTGGTGTCCCTGATAACTCAGGATGACATGATGGTTCCCTTCCTGCTCTCTTCTCATTTTTGGAAACTGTGAGACCATTTGCACATTGCTCCTTCATATAAGTCATTAGTTCTTGCTGAATGCTTATTGCATCTGAGGCACAAGCTGTGAGTTACTCTGTGTTAGCTAATATAATTTTCAAATAACCAGACAGAAATCAGCAACTGGATCTTTAATAGTGTTCTGTGTCATTGATATATTTTCAAAATGGTTATAAGGATAATTTTCAAGGTGTTGACTAAGTATGGAGCAACACACGAAAAGAATTCTTCTCTTAATGACCTTTAAGGAAAAAAAAAATCTACAGACTATATCTCTCCCATTTTTCCAGAAATTGGGATAAGTAAATCACAGCCAATTCTAATCTCAAATGTGCAGGTCTGAAAAATCTGGCAATGGAACAAAACATGTTCTATCATCCTTTATTGTGTTTTGTACATCCAAACTGAATGTAAAGTCTGTATCCTTGAAAATACAAACTTCTTACACATCTTAATGTACACGTTCCATTTTCAATGTTAAGGCCTGCACTCAAAAGTTGTCATCACTGTGATAAAGCCTGATAATAGTTTACTGCTTCAGATACTTAGACTTTTACTTCAAGGGAGTTGATGAAGCAAACTAACTTTAATTTTAAAAAGAGGAGAAATATGTCCTTACTGCTCAAGGGCATACTCTCCAAGGAGGGATCATTAAATAAGGAAATGTTTCCAATGACACATGCTTTAAATTATACTATGTGTAAATTTCAAAATATGATTTTCATTTGTTTTACCAGCATCTATGTATTTATGTAACCTATTTGAGTATTAGTAAAGACATATATCTTTACATAATACAGATGTCACAGATAGATGCAGCTATGGAAATGTTTTACGTTCGTACCTCTGAACTTGGCAACTTTTAAAATAGTCATTTTTTAAACTGAGACAATTAGGTAGTCAAAAATAAAATAAAAAAATCCTTTCATTTCTCTACATTTTACTTAGTCATAGACTCTTTTCCAGTGCCTAATCGTCTCCAGGGAAACACAAATTAACTCTCCAACATTTTCAGCCTTTTTAATTTCAATGTTTTTTCAAACAAACACCACTTTAATTTTGAACATTCATACTACACAGTGGGAATTTAGGCAATTTACAAGGCATTTACCATAGCAGTTGAGAGACTGTTTAGAAATTTCACAAGAATCTCTTCCACCTCACTATAAATTCTGTTCTTTCCACTCCCTTTAAAAAGGCAGTAAACCTGAGAAGTTTATTTTGGCAGTAAAACTCTAATTAGTAACCTGCAATATTGTCAAAGAAGAAAGCTGAAGCTTAGCACAACAGTGAGTCTATACTTTTAGGTAATTGCAGCTTTCTTTTTCTTTTCCACACAAGTCAAAACAGTCAAAACTTACAAAAGACTGAGAGCCTAAATAATGCCCTGAGCTTTTAAGAATGTTTATTTTAAAGTGCTTGTAGCTGAATAATATTATTTGGTTCTCTGTTTTCCTCTCTTTGTCACCATAATTACTGCTTAGAAAAGTTTTATAGCTCATGAGATACCATGCTGATTGATATCAGGTAGACACAGGAAAACTGCTTCCTAGCTTTGTTGATTACTTACTGCAATTATTGAACTTTATTTTTAAAGTGCACGGGTCCATTTGGTTAGAGCTCTTTCAAAAATTTCTTTGGTTTTCTTTCTGAAATATATACAGGAGAAGCTGATGTAAGACCTTGTTAAATAAGAATTAATTGATTTTAAAACTGTTAACAAGCTGATTTTACTTCAGATTTCTAACTTTTGATTAGAAGTGCCCATCAGACACCGTTAACTGTGCCATGTTGTATGATTTCAGATTTTGGTAAGAAAAAAGAATATTTTTATTAATTTGTTTTCAAATCACCAAATATTAGATATTAAAAGATCAATTATGTTTGTAAGAAATAGAAATCCACATTTATATTTAACTAATACTAAGCAAGTTTTTTGGTGGAACTTGAATGTACTACATTAAAGAATGTGTTTACAATGTTCTTGCTGCCATTTTCACTGTGAAAGCTACCTGCTGTTCAGCCTTAAAAGGTCACATAGTCTTGGTGTCCCTGACTTAATCAATATAAACTACATGTCTCTGCATCAGAATAAACAGCTGCTGCTGCCTCTTCTCCTGCTTCCAGATGAAGTACTGTGCTATTCTTGATCTCCTCCTGCCTCTGAGTCAGTCTTTTCCCACATTCATAGTCAGTGCATAGGGTGACTGTAAAGACAAAGAGAACACTGGAACAATGTTAATGCAGTTGCATATGACTGATTGGACAACCTCAGCAAAAATTGATCTCCCCATCACCCCTTTGAGTCCACTAATGTCATGTTGTTTTTTCAAAGAGACTTAAGTGTACTTGATAGACTCGTTCTCAGGTATTTCATTCTAACCTCAGAGGGAGTAAAGGGTAGGGTGATAAGCAAGGTCACTGGCTATTGAACTGAAATTAATTAAATGATGAATGGCCTTTCAAGATAATTATTATCATACAAGTATTTCAGCACATTTCTGAAGGCCTCCTACTCAATGCAGGATCATATTCAGATGGGTTTTGATTACTTCCAAGGGTGGAGATGATACAACCTCTCTCAGCAACCTCGTTCAATATTTGACCACTATAACAGCATTTTTGTTATGGTTGACTGGAATTTTCTTTAATTTATGCCCATTTGTGCTTGTAATGTCACTGGGTGTGACTAAGAAGAATCTGGCCCTATCTCCTTTATTCCTACCTATCAGAAATTTGTTGACATTTTTTCTATATCTCTTTCAGTTGGCCTTGCACGGATATTGTGGGGTGTTTGAAAAGGGTTGAGGGGTTTCTTGTTTCATTGCTTACTTGGGTTTTTTGTGTGTTTTCTATGTGCATATGTGGTTCGTTGTTTTTTATTTCTCATGCAGATGGCTCATGTTTTAGAATGAAAGTTAGTTGAGGTCAGAAGATAAATTCTGAGACTACATTATAATTTTTCTATTAGATGGCAGTGGAAGAGAAAGGCATTTGAAGGCAAATTTCAGATTATATTTATTTTGGTTCATTGCATTATAGCTTTAAATGATTAAAAATATTCAGTCTGTATTCCTGTTGAATTTGGGAGTGTATTTAAAAGAGACTGGCATTTTTAGTCTGCTGATAATTTTAGAAATTACTTTGACAGAATAGGGAACACATTTCTTTAAAATCAGGATGAAAAGTGAAAACTGTAATTTAGATCTTTTCAGATCAATCTGTAGATCTGTTGAGTAATACATCATGTCTTTTGGTGTAATTGTTAGGAATATGTACAAGAGCACCTGCATAAATGGAGGAACTTTTCAAATATAATTCTAAGAAGTTTCTATAGACTTCAAGTATTAAGAAAATTGAGACTGATGCATGCATTTTGTTCTATCACTGCTTCAACTCCTCTAAGTTGGTAATAAACTTTTTCTCAGAAAAATAGCACCTATTTTTTGTGCAAGGCTGTTATTCACAGGTCCTTTCATCTCGAGTTGTTTTGTTAATCAGATATGTAATACAGTTTTGCAAACAGTAGTAGTGGCTCAAAAGTATGTTTCACAGTTCCAGAGTATGAACTGGGAAATATTTGAGGTCAAAGTTATTGTCAAAGGAAAAGGATCGTGTGTAGCATGAGATGAGCATCTTTTGGGGACTTACTAAGCATGACTATTTACATCTGGTTTTGGTGTTGCTTCATTCTGGGGAAAAAGTGGGGTTATGGATACTGATAGATATAAATAAACCAGCTCAAATAAATTACTCTTTCTGGTTTGTTTGTTTGCTTTTAGTTTTTATTTACTTTATTTCTTCTGAGTTAATTGAGGTGTACTGGGAGTATTCGCAGCTTTGTCTAGTTTGAAATCAGGACTATCATATAAAAATAGAAAGATTTTGAATGGGTTTTTTTCCCCTCAAAAAATCTTTGTTTATAATAAATGAATAGCACAAATTGCCATAGTTATTAAAAGAAAAAGTAATAGATATTTCATGGTCTGAGTTATACAGAAGGTCAGACTAAACTATCTAATTATTTCTGTCGCTACAAATTGAAATCTATTTTTGCACCTGAGAAGCCAAAATACAAAACTGAAGACAGACAAATGAGACTAATGAGAGGGCTTAGAATTTTCACTAAAAGTATCTCTTTTAGGAGAAGCAGCATCCTATAGCCAGTAATCTTCCCAATGTTATTTATCTGCTGCTGAGAAATTCACCTGATCTAGGTAGCTGGGCTGGAAAGCTGCACATGGAGGTGAAGACTGGGATTGGGTGGGAGCCCAAGACAAGAGGCTGTGAACTGTCAAACTTTGGGCTGAGGAAGGGAACAGGATGGGTGGTGCTGGCAGGTGAATGGACCCATCTTTTGGATAACAAAGGGCATGAAATGGGGTGGCACTGGATGGACATAGAGAGGGACAGGAGTGGGGCCCCAGGAGGAAGAGCAAGACTTGCAGACAGACTGCGAGGGTGTAAAAGCCATGGGGTTCCTTTGTTGGGGGTCCCTCCTCAGCAGCTGGAGCTGTTTCTGTGTCACTGCCCTGTGAATAAATGGCTTTACAGAATGAGACATCTGAGACTCTGCAATGGGAACTTGGGGGTCAAAGGGGTGAGGGAACCTGGTCTGCCTGGCTGGGAGTGGGGAGTGCAGGGAGCCAAGGGGGCTCCCCTCGGGCCCTGGAGCTGCTGCTGCCAAGGGGCTCCAGTTCCAGCAGTGAAAGTCTCTGGCCTTGGGAGTGAGACTGCCAGAGAGGCTCGAGAATGGTCACACTGGGAAGTTTCCTTAAGAGTCCCCTGATACAGTTTCTTATTTTCCAGGTTCCAGCAAAAAGAAATAAGTGTCACCTAAGCTGATTAATCACACTGAAATCACATTAATCAGGAGATGATTCAGAGAAAGAAGTGACAATTAGCTTTCCTTTAGGCTTTGCTTTTGGTTGGCTGAATTTAAATGAAGAAAAACCCACCACCTGGTTTGGGCCTTTCTCTGTCTTTGTTAAAATTAGGTTTTGACTTCAACTTTTTTTTTTTCTCCTTTAATTTTAATTTTAGAAATATATTAGACACCTAAGTACAGGTGAAATTAGAAGTTCACTTTAAAGGAGTAAAAAACTTTAAAGTTAGTTATCTGTACGTGGAAGACTGGTCCTTAGACTTCTGTATCACACAGTCTCAAGTCACTGCAGAAATATTAGAGTAAGAGAAGGAGGGTTGTATACAGGTAAGAAATTCAGGGCTAACAAAGGAGAAGCCAATCTAAGTTTTAGAGAGATGACTATGCTGTTTATAAAATTATAAAGGTTTGTTAAAGAGGAAGTAAAAATGCAATTATAGAAAATAAATGACCAAATTATGAGTTCAGAATACATTATTAAGTTTCTCATTGAGCATAATTGTAGTTGTGTCATTTTCTCAGTTATATTCAAGGTTGTAGCAGCACTTATAATACAAACCCTATATTTCAAGGGTTTACAACTTGGCAGCAAGAAATTTACTTAGCAGTGGAAATTAAGATACTAAGTGTCAACCACAGAACACAATATTCTACAGCATTACCTATTATGCATGGGAGTGCAAGACTAAAAAGGACAAAGGCGCTGGCTGGGCCAGAAGTCTGTTATTCTGGCACTACAGCTATTGTGCTGTGGATCCCTTCCCATCTTCCTAAAATTAGCAAAAATATTCACTAGTAGGAATTTTAAAATGTTACTGTCTGCTATGACGCAAAGTTCCTGCTTTGGACTTTTAGGTACTGGAAAATAACAAAAGTAATTATGTTCCATATTTGCACCCCATTTGACAAGAAAGGATTATCTCTTTAGGATTATCTCTTTTTTTTTTTTTATTTTTTTCCCTCTGGTTTTTTCTCCTTATTTTTGTTGCTATTGGTTTTGTGGATTTTTAAAAATAGACATATTTTTTGTACTACAAGGGATTCTCAATTCACACTGCCCTATTTTTTCACTTTTCCTCAGAAACTGACATTTTAGTTTCAGTCCAGAAGTTTTCTTTGTTATTTGATGTTTCCCCCTTGATTTTATTACTTTCTACACACAGAAATACAAATAATATATTTATATTAAATATAAATATAAAAATTAATATTCAAAAAGAAGTGTCAGTCTTCAGTTAACAACTCCCCTTTAGCCTCTGTACAAAGCAATGCTGTAAAAATTACTCAGAAACAGAATCAGAATAATGATCTGCTTTCACATATTCTGCAAGTTTAACTGAAGTCCATAACTCAATTAATTGCTGAAATAATTACTCCTGGCTTCTAATAGGAAAATATTAGAAGCCAGGAGTAACTATCTCAGCAAACTCTACAAAGAAATTAGTTTGATGAAGACTGATAGTAATGTATGTCTATAATCAATTGTACTACTTGAGTAGGGGTCATTTAGGTTTTCAAGTACAAAATTAATTTCTTTAGGGGAGTGCAAGTATGTTCAACCTAATAGGAACTCTTAAATATTTACATAATGGAAAGACTTTATTTTATAAAACTGATGTTTCTTTTTGACATTCTGTTTGGGACCTTTTTTTTTTTCTTATCATATTGGTATTTTTTTTTTTGGAGACTATGTCATTGCTGAGATATTAGTTTCTAGGACTAATGTTTAGTTATTTATGTTTTAAATATTTGTATGGCTTTTAATTACTATGAGAAATAAGTTCTTATTATTTTATTTTAGCCTGATAACTTCTGACTTTATTATTCAATCTAGGAATTTGCCATTATTTTTAATTCTCTGAACTAATTTTGTGACAAATTTTAATCTCTTCATATATAGACTGCAATTATAAAAAACTCTTCAGAGAGACCTACCTTCATACATGACTGCAGTATCTGAGTTTTATTGTTGGATATTAAAAAAATTTGCTGTGCAGCACAAATAGACATGCAAATAAGCTTTTCTGTTGACTGTGCATATTATACTGGTAGCATGAAGATGTAATATAAACTCACTGAAAGTCAAAAAGCAAAGAGATATTTAATCTCTGACAAAAATATCTACAAAAATCTATGACATTTTACCAGGATTTCTTTCTTAGGAGTCCCCATCTGTCCATATTTTATTTTTAGACCACATCTCAGCTGTTGGTTTTGTATTCAAAGGTGGTGTATCTCCTGCTCCCTCCACTTGCAAATGCAGTCACATATATTGGAATGCCTCACATAATGTGAATAACATTCATAGAAATGCTAAAAAAATCTCAGAACTACTTATTTGTTGTCCTACAAATAGTTATAAAAAATTATGCAAACTAAAGTGACAGTAAATAGAGATTCATAAATTATGAAGGCTGGAAAGCCTATTTTGGAAGGTTTTTCTTACACAAATTGTGAAATTTAGAGCTTAGTTTTTGTGAGAGTATGTGTGTGCAGTCTATGAGATGGTGCTCTTCACTTTTGCTAGACATTTTCTCAAAAAATTAAGCTCATATCATGGGGCAGTTTTCTGCATAGGCTTACACTGAACCAGTAAGATTGCATCAGGGAAGGCATCATGGCCAGTGAAACAGGTTTCTCAGCTAAGAGTCAGCTTTGCAAAGGAAGTAGCTAAGAAAATTTTAACATTAATTTCTTTTTGATGGGATGGAGCTGTATGACTTTGCAGCCTTCTTATTCATCATTTTGTCCTGGCAGCTCTTATAAGCTGTAGATATCATATTAAGAATTTTTTTTTTTTTGGTTGAAAATATGAAAGAGACACACTCAAATGATCTACATAAATAAAAAATGAATTATCTGTTTAAATTTGTTGATCTTGGTGGCTAGTGTGATTACTGCAGTTTTTCACCTGTAGTATTTTTGATGTTTTAGAACATTCTCTTTTCACTTGTTTACACAACTGGACTGATTAGATGATTCTGCTACACTGCAAAGAAATGATGAGTCCATAATTTCATTTTAATGCTTGGGTCAGGGTATTTGAAAACTGCAGAGTGACTGGTCATAGGGAAAAAAAGACCTGAGGCATCCAAGTGTGGGCTGAGTCTACATTGCCTTGTGGCAGAATGTTTAGAGTTACATGTTTCCTTGATCAGATGCTAAAAGAATATAGCCCATTCACTGCATAAAATACTTCTATGTGTTGTATGTAAATTTTCCTGCTAAATGTGATAAAATTTGCTGACATGTGTAGAATTGAGTTAACCAAACACCATTTGCTGCCTAGAAGGAAGTTATTACATACTAGCTTAGAAGTATGATAACCAAGGCAATTTGAAATCAGCTCATAGAAAACTATATAAACATTTTTCCCTTATTAAAGAACCCATATCTGATCTTCTATTTCAGTTGTTTTGAGCCAGTAATAATTTTAGCCAGTCTCTCACAACCACTTGTGACCAGCTGCCCGCTGGATGTAACTCCATTCACCACCATTCTCTGGGCTCGACCACTCAGCCAGTTTTTAACCCAACAAAGAGCACATATTCTCCAGGAGAAAGCTGTAACTGAAACATGGAAACAATGTTCCTAAAACAGAATAAAGCAGGAACAATTCAAACAACATACTGATCAGTTAATGAATATCCTGCTAAAAAAAGAAAAAAAACCCCACCACCCCCAAACCTCATAATACAGAGGAAGAAAGCAAAAAAGCAAAATAAAGGGTAAAGAGAAAAAAACCACCAAAAACTCTGCAGGAAACCAAAATGTTCTTGGTAAACACCAGCACAAAATACTGCTGTAATCAACATTTAAAAAATTGAAGGTATTGTTATCACACACTTTGATCAGCAGCTATATGAAGTGGCTGAGAGTGTTGTTGTATGGGTATAAGCAATCCCAAGCACAGTGTGTTTGCACTAATACACAACATGTATTCTAAATATTTTTACTGTCTTAGGAGGCCATCCTCATTCTGTCAAGTCAGTGCCAGAAACTGGCCCAACAGTCTCTATACTGACATAAATCTATTTAGGCAAAATGCTTTGGAGGTTTGCAATGTACTAAACCTGGATTCAATCCAGAGAGCTACTGAGGAACAAACTTCCTCAGCAAGAAAATATGACTTCTATTTCCTATTGAACACTTGCTGGATTGCATAATTATGCACAGTGATCTTCACACCCTAAAACTGATTTTCTGCTATGCTTGTGCAGGTGTGCAAATAATTTTAAAACATGATTGTATCAGCAAAACCTGAATTCTGCTAATAAAAATAACAACATTAAAGGAAAAGTCCTGTTTGAGAAAGATGTTGGCTCACATAATTAACAGTCAATCTAATAGTCGTTATGTGTTATAGAAATTGTAACCATTTGAAGTGAGAGATATTTTATTCAAGGACTTAAAATTTAGTTCTTATACAGTAAGGGAGACATTGAGAGATCCTGATGAGGTTAAAGGATTGTATCAGGTTTTAAAAACTGCTGCATTTGCAGCCATCCATTTCCATGAACTGAAAAATCACTTGCAATACTTGATTTGTAAAGGAAAATTGTTCTTTTTTTTTCTTATTTTATGGGTTCTTGACATCAAAGAGTGCTACTAAATATGACATGAATCTCAAAACACATGCAGGTCTTTTCCACTTTAAATGTGAATTTACAGGCTGATCACAAGGTACTGAATTATTGAAAATCTTCTATTTTTTTTAATCCTGAATTTTTATTGCAGATAGAGAAGATTCCAGACTATGCATTCAGTCTATCTCCTTTCCAGTGCAAACACATTATTTTGAATATAAGTAAGAACATTTGATGCTCTCTGTGGAAGGGAAGTTCTCTAAAAGGTACTCTAAATAGCAATATCTGAGACCTATTAGAATTTCTTTAAGAGCTGCTTTTAGCAAGTCCATGTCAAGTCAGCATTGGCATTTTACCCTGCTGTGTTACTTTAATAATCTGCTACTCCAATATAACTAATCTGCATTTCTACTGCAAAGGCAGTCTGAACTAGTAGAAGTGTCTCAGTAGGTTCAGTGCGCATCAAATGTGTCCTTCTCTGGAAACTGAAAATTATAATTTCTTTTTATATAAGACCAGTTTACAATTGAAATAAACTATCATTTTAAAAAAAAAGTTTTAAAAAAACTTCATTTTTAAACAATATTACTGCTTTGCAAAAGAAATAACTGATTGTAAATTTCTGCAAATTACTATAGCTATAGTAGAGATTTCACAAGGAATGTCATCTCAATGACAATACATTATGCTCAGGTTCTACAGGATTGCACAGTGTGATGTGAGAGAGTTAAAATATTTTTTGGATGACTTATATGTGTGCAGATAATGGGGTTGATTAAATGAGTCTGGTACATGAAATCATGTAGATCATGCAAGTCAAAACAGGTGTTCTTCAGTCTTGAAGTCCTTGTGAATATGTTTTGTAGCCTGCAGATGGAGCAAATAAAACTTTGCTGTAGTCAGTTGGAAAATTACTTTAGTCTTCATCAATGAGCTTTCTTTCTGAACAGCAACCTTTTAGCAAAACATTCACTGAACAAAATATTTTTGTAAAAAAAATATGTAAAGGATCTCCATGTGTCTTTCAGGTATACTGATATCCTATTCTTTCCTAACAACCCTTTAGTTAAAAAAAAAAAAAAATTACTTTTCATTACTCTTCATTGATATGTTTTACATTTCTGTGTAAATAACAGATAATGGCTAAATGCCTTCTGGTTTTTATTCTGGCTATTCTTGACTGACAGCCCAGTAAATAAGTATCTCCAGGGCAGAGAGTCATAGAATATCTCAAGCTGAAAGGTACCCATAAGAATCGAGTCCAGCTCCCTGGTCCTTCCTCTAAAGACTGCTAAAAATAAATACTATGATTAAGACCATTGTTCTGATGCTCCTTTGACTCTGACAGGCTTGGTGTCGTGACCCTTCTCTGGAGAGCCTCTTCCACCCTCTCAGCAAAAAGCTTTTTCCTAATGTCCAACCTGGACTTCTCCTGATGCAGCTTCATCCCATTTCCTTGTGTTCTACTGCAGAGAGAGATCAGCATCTCTGTGCTGCCAACATTCAGGAAGTTTTAGACTGAAATGGGGTCACCACTCAGCCTTATCCATGTTGAATAAGTGAAGTGACCTCAGCTGCTCCTTGCAAGTCTTGCCCTCAAGGCCTTTCAGCATTTTGGTCACTTTCCTCTGGACATACTGTGCACATGTCCACTGTGTAAAGCCATGTTTACTAAAGCATATCTTAGAAACAGTAATGTTCATCATTCCTTGCAAATGTTGAAATCATGGTGATGAGATTAATGGTTTTAAAGAATATTGACAGAATTTCCCCACTCTTCTTCATTCTGTAAAAAGTTGAGTTACTGTTAGGATCATTGTAAAAGTCTCACTGCCTGTGCTAGAAGGCAGCTCTGACATGCCACTGAGAGCCATGTGCAGAGAGAATTTCACCACTTTTCCTCTTTACCTATGAAAAAACTCAAGATGCCTTTTGGGCTTTTGCCAGTTGTTAGTGTACGTGTCATTTATCCATGAAAACATACACTTTTTCTCTATACTAAGAAGCTACAGTATAGTGATTCATACGGTGATTATGAATACCCAAAATCTGTAGTGAAATGCTGATTTATATAAATCCCTTTTAGTAAACAGTGCAAAAAAGTAATATGCTCAGAATTTACTGCTCTTACCACTGATTACCAAATATCCTAGATATAAATATATAAATGAAAAAGGATGTGAAGAAGTTGAACAGGTTCACTCTGAAAATTATGATCTTTCACATGAAGTTGTGAAACAAAACATTTCAGAGTTTAATGTGCATTTGAAATCAAATGGCTTCAAAATATGATGTCGAATATGTCAAATATTAAGTATTTTTTTTAAAAAAGTAATGTAAATCCTTAAGTCCTCAGCAGCCCATGCTCAGGCATAAATTATATTTGCAATTAAATTACAACTTCATCCCCAACTCACAACCATTCCACTTTTGACTATAAAGGAAGAATTGGGTTGCATGTGGAAGATGCTATAAATATATTTATTCATCATCTTCTTTCTCTGTTATTGAACTCAATGTCACAGTGATATTTATTCACTACCTCGTTGGTTTTTGACTTTCACCAGAGGATTAGTGTTTTGCATGATTTCGTAGCTGGATTCCAGGTGAATGTACAATGGCCATGATGTCTAAATGTACACGTCCTCTAAGTGGGAAGAATGCTGTTTTAATATTATCTCAGGAAGGAAAGGTTATCTTTTTCAGCAGAAGGCCAGACTTCTAACTATAAATGAGAAGAAAGTTGAAAAAATGCAATTATTTCTTCTCTTTTAAACATGATTTAAACTATTTGAAACAGAACAAATAACAAGCAAGAAGACATTTTGTGCCTAAAAAGGACAATGCCATAATAAATGATATTTTGTTGTGTCTCATGATGTTTATTTCTTCTTTTTTGATTTTAATATCAATAATTTAGTCTTCACACAGTACAAATGCTTGTGTTAATATGGCATTTCTTGCAGGCTAATATTTCATGTATGAATTATAAAATGTTCATGCTCTGGTGGAGCTAAATTTGATATAAAAATCGTATGAATTTTAAATAACAAAGTTACTGGAAAAGGAGATTATATAGGCCAATTAAAAAAATGCCCTCCAAAATAAAGGGTCATGCTTTCTTTTTGCCAGAAGCTTCTGATTATAAATATTATTATTAGAACTTGAAATTAAAACTGTTACTGTGTATTAATACTGACAATTTTAAGGTACAACATCTAATTATATTTATTATTGCTCTGTTAATTATTTTAACATTATTTTGATCATTAGTATAAAGGTAAGTGCCAGATAGTTTTAAAGAATGTATTATTTTAAAGAAACTGCTATATTGTATAATGGCAACATTTTTATGAGATATTACTTATTACACTACAGTTGTTCCAATGAAGTAGGCACCATGTAAACATCATAGGAAATAGGAATTATTTGCTCCAATGATGTCAGAGATTAAAAGACCACCCCAAAATCTAGGAATTAAGGGTGCTTCAGTGTTGGATTATCTCATACCCCTAAGGTCACTGAAAAAAATCAACATTTTCTCAAGAAAGCATACTCTTCAAGATATCTCAAGTTACTTCTTTCAAATTGAAGACATCCAGTTTATTAACTTTTGAAATTCAACCCACCATCAATATATTTTTAGTCTTTTTTGATAAACTATTATCTGGTGGTAGCTATGAACTAATACTGTTCTTGTAAATCTTTATGTTTTTTTCTGTATTTACTTTTTGGATATTTTTAATAAGTAGATTTTATCTTTATATCAGCTGTAAGTATATCAAATTCAGTATTTCTGATTCAAATTACAACATTAAGTATTCCATGAATTACAGGGATAGAAGTTTAATGAATTCGAAAATTATGATGTAGCCTAGAATTTCACCTCCACTACATTAGTTCAAGTCACTATTCCCAAAGTTCCAATTTCCCTATCAGAAACAAGAGGGTAATTATATTTACTTACAATAAATAGAGCAGTGAGACTTTGTGCTATTTTGTGAAGAGCTTTAATATCCTCAGGTGGAAGGAATTAGGGAAACAAACAGAAATTCTCTTGCAATCTATAAATACAATTGAGGAAAAGAGGAATAAGTTGCCTCTGCTACGAGGTGCTGAAGCACAGACATGGCCATTTTTGTGGTATAGCTCTGTGCTGCATATTCCCAGACAATTCTGCCTGGTCCTTGACTATTTATGTCCCTATTTCCTTGGCAATGGTCAGGACTTCTGCTTTTTGCTGCTGTTGGTGGTGTATCTTCTTTCCACAAGTTAGGTGTATGTGTCTGTGTTTGTGAGAAGCTTTCTGTTGCACTTCATCTTGTCCAGTCACTCACTGTAAAAAGGCCATGCAAGGTACCAGTGATAATATTACAGGAAATGGGTGAAAGGCAAAGCAGCCTGTTACTCACAGCTTTCACTCTTCTGGTTCTGTGCCAGTGGCTGTGCACAGTAAGCAAGGCTTGCCTTCCCAAAAGTGCTGTGATAATCATGTGCCACAATTCCTTGATGTCCAAACCATAGGACTCTATTAGGGCTCTGCTGTCTGAAAAGAATGAGTCAACAGAAAACCCAGAACATGCTGTTTTAAATTTAATTACTGAATGAGGAGCACTAAAAACTGTTTTAAGATCATTTTGAAAGGTTAAGACGAGACTCAAAAGACAGATATCTATCTGAATAAACTCTACATCATTTAGGAACTTCTGTTTTAGAAATGTTGTTGCTTTATTTTTCTAATTCTTCATTAACTCCCCATTTTATTGTATAGAGATTGTCATATGCTGACAGCTGTTGTTTGAACCTCTATGAAAACATCCCAGCAATATTCTTATCCCATATAGTCCTGCATAATAGTTAGTGAGGATGAAATTATTCTCAGAATTTTCATGATTATGCCTTTTCCAGTCTCCCAAACACACTTCAGGGAAGCACAGTTTATTACTAAGCAAGACTTTTTTGTCTTGCCAGTGGAGAAGATTAACCCCTATGGACAAATGCATATCTTCAAAGCAGATATTAGAGAGTGTAATGCAATTTAGTTACCTTCTTTCTTTTTGTGTGCTTTTCATAAACATATATTAAATAATAGCCTACTGAACAATATGTTTATAAACATATTGGGAAAAAAAATCAGTTGTTTTGAGTTTCACTACTATTTTTCAAGTTTTTTGTTTCAATAAATTTTGTTGAGAGATAATAAATTACACTTAGTTTATACAGATACAAAAATAATTGAAGTAATTACAGGATCAGGTCATAAGCTCACAAAAAAAAAGTCAGAGCTTGGAGCAAAACATTATTGATGAGGATCCTGGTCTTGAATAAGTTTGAAAACAAGGTATTGTTTTCTTTCTTTTTGTGGGATAGCTAAAAGTTAAACATTCTCTTGTACACCACAGTTTTTACAGCTTCCTTTTGCAACTCTTTTAAATATCATATTTAGTACTAATATAATCTTCATTATATTGCAAGATGGTAATATTTCAGTATACCAGTGCCATTTTGCTAAAGGCAGATAATTTCATTTTGGTTGGTAAGACTTTTTTAACATAGTGCTTAGTGCTAGTCTAGTGCCAAAATATTTCTACGTAGAAATGCAATGGAAATCACACTGTGGAAAGAAAGTAATTACCAAATTTTATTTTGAATCTGTTCTCTGATTCTTTCATAAAAAAAAATTAAAATATTATAGTTTAGTGTATGATACGGTGGTAGTATTTCAAAATAGTACTATATGAAGGAAGATATTACATTGGAATATGCTTGCACAAGGGAAAGAGAAAAAGACAGACCTTTTGTG
This sequence comes from Agelaius tricolor, assembly GCF_023055355.1. Taxonomy (NCBI): domain Eukaryota; kingdom Metazoa; phylum Chordata; class Aves; order Passeriformes; family Icteridae; genus Agelaius; species Agelaius tricolor. The sequence continues at coordinate 52,232,146 of NW_027269263.1, forward strand.
AAATTAAAGGATCATAAAATATTAAGAGAAAGTAAAGAAGGACCATGCACTTGAAAGCAGATATATAAAAATTTTTATGCCATGTTAGAAGACAGAAATAAATGGGAAGTCTACTAAAAGTAGCAAAAGGCTATGGTATGAGATGGATGGTTTAGACAAAAATACTAGGTCAGGAGATAATGAAGGAGAAGTATGCAGAAAAGACAACAAAATACAAGTTCACTATGAACAGGTCGTGCTGAGAAATATGTGCTAAGATTACATTTTTCTTCCCTTCCCTCCACCCCAAGTCTCAGTTTCTGTAGCATCAACTTTACCTCCATTTAACTTTTTAAATCAAAACTTTGCTTGAAAGAAAGAAATCTATGCAAATATGTTTAAAATCAGACTTCAATTCCATTAAAAAATTTCAAAGGCATATGAAAAATGCAAGAAATATTTGTTTGAAAAATAATTAGAATTCTCTTTTTATTGTCATTATTTTTCCGAATAGTTGTTTTTGAATAGTTGGTTGGAAATAGATTTGTCTGTAATGAATGTCTGATGATTTGCTTACCAAAATTAACCAAAAATGTTTCATTTAACTTCATTTCCATAAAACCATATGATGATCATTTGTGTAAACTGAAGTTGAGAAAAAAAGTTCTGCACATTAATGGAAGTGACAAAAACAAATTTGGGAAGGGCATGTGGAAATAGGTTTTTCTGGTGTATTATAATTTTTTTCTTCACTCAGAATACATTTATGTTGCCTCAGACCAAATTTTGGAAATAATATTATAAAGTTCCTATACAGCTCAACAGCTCTAATTACCACAATTCCTTTTGTTTTTGGTTTTTTTTTTGGAGACCATAACAAAGCACAGGACTGAAAGATATATTTTCCATTGCTACTGTTGGATTATTTATGTAAAACATCAGTCTTCATGTGCACTGTGTTGCCAGTAAGGTAAGTGAACACATTATCTTCGTTGTGGGTAGAATATAAGAAGCAGAGGAGAGTAAGAAAGAACACATTAATCAATCAAAACAGAGAAAAAGATGCAAATGATCTTGAATATTTTTGCATAGTTTGTAAAAGGAAGTCTAGCAACATTTTTCTCCCCTACTCCTGGATTTAATTCTCAAAGCTGTCCTAACTTAAGTTTTGTTCTCCCAGTCCTCTGCGAAAGCTTAATTCTGGATGGATCTTATAGTACAGACTGAGAAAGAAAAATTACATCTGAGAATCACAGAAGCCAATGAGGTAGCTTCACCCTGCAGGGTTCTAGAAGTTCTTAATTTAAACTGTGAATCACTTTTCCTATAACTGAAAGGCAGAAACTCCTAAAGTGGCATCCTTTGGGGGTAATTCTGCCTTTAGTTCTGCGCTATATAATTCAGACATTTGGAAGAAGTTAAGCATGTGAATCTCTGAGGGTGGCCATTGCACTTAATACAATTGCTGGCTATCCTGGCAGGCTAAAGGAAACATGCTTTTCTGCCCTAAAGTCTTCATTTTAATGGTAGGTCCCCTTTAAAAGTAGTGGAAACTGATGCCAAAAATTACCAGTCTGGATTTGACTAGGTTTGTTCTTTCTATTGTTTTCCACTTCTGTTTCTAAAGGTAAATATGGAGACAGTGTTGGGAGTACAAATTCGAAGTGACTTTGGAAAGAGTAGTTTATGTTTTTTAGATTAATATATCTGCTTAATAAAATTAGTTTTATGCTTTTCTCTCATGCTTCAAAGATAAAAAATTTAAATTGTAGTATCTACACATTCTTACATATGGTTGATAATATCAGGTAGATGATTGGTAATAATAATTTAAATAAGGCCAATGCAGAGGGTGATTGAGAGCAAGACCTCAAATTGTACCATCCTTCAGTAGGAGACTAATGCCTCTCAGAATGTTCAAAGGCAGCTACATCAGTGCTTGCCAAATTATGTAATTCAGGCTCTCTTGGAGTAGATATGTATTGGGATTCAGTCTTAGATTTGTGTCACACCCAAAGTCTGGTCTTAAACAGAATCAGGACTGCAGATAGCATGAAGATTTAATATCCAAAGTTTTGTATTGCTAGCCTTTCTTTAAAAGTAAAATTAATTATCATTAAATTAATTTTTAATTTCCAATTTTAATTTTTATAAATACCTAACTAAATAGAGTTTAATTTAAAAATCAAATCATCTGAGTCTACATGTCAATGTGTGCTCATCAAAACTTCAAAATCCTTCTATATCCCTGAAGGACATAATCTCAACATATCTTCCCTTAAGGTTGTGATTAAAAGCTAGTGTCAAGAAAGAAAGTTTAGATGTGTGGGCAGAACCTACATGAGAATAAAATCAGTGGGAAAGAGATCTGCTTCATTTAACTGCCTTTTTCTATAAGGCCATAGAACTCTTTCTCCACTGGTTTTTGATATACTTTTAATTATGTGAACTTTTTAATTCCAACCCCCCCTCCAAAAAAAAAGAAATAAAATCAATCATATTAGGAAATTAAAAAATCCAAAATCCACACAGAAAAAAAGAAACTTAATGAGTAAACAAATCTTCTGATAGTATTTAAACATATTTTTGCCTTAGGAAACTTAAGTTAAAGACAATAGTATTTTCCTCCTGAGATCTCGTCCCCATTAAAAATATATTACTAGATATATAGTTTGTCTGTTAAGGTAATATGTTCAGACTGCAGATTTTACAAATTAGTTTTTCTTTTCTTGAATGCAGAAAGAAGTTTTTTTACTATTTTTCCATGAGCATCATTGCATCTGCAAACTTATTTCTGTTTTCTGTATATCTAATTACAGTCATTGCCAAAATAACACAAAATGGCATGCTGAAATCTTTACTAGGCACTGACTTATAAAAATGTTATTATTTATTTAAAAATAATAAATAACCCCATCAAGAAAAACTGTTGACTAACAGTTTCATTAAACTAATGAAATATTTGTAGGAAGTTTATGAAAAGCTCTCTAATGTAAGTTTTTATGTCTTAAAGATTCTACATTTTTTGAAAGAAATTTCTTGACAGAGCTGTTTTGAATTGTAATTATTTCTTCTTTAATAATTCAAAATTATTAAATTTTGAAATTTAATTATTTAATGATGAAAACACGTTTCAAGGAAATGTTTCCCATAATAAACAGTTTCCTCTTTCATACATACAAGAAAATTACTTCCCATGATTAATTCATTTATTCAATTAATTTAAATAGAAATTCCTTTGGAAATATAAACACTAGTTTTCAAAAATGAGATGTATTTTCGTTTTACATCAGGTATTTTGTAAGGCGTCATGAAGTGACAGATAAAATTAGATAAACTCTTAGGAAAGGTATCTATCAAGAAGCTAGTAATTTATGAATACTTAAACATAAGACTTGAAAAACATTCAACTGTTAAAAAACATATGATTCCCATTTCTTACTTCAATACCTCTGTCTGGAGCACTCTTAAAGAAAAATTTTTCAATCCAAAAATTGTCTGTTTTCTTTTACCTGAACAAAATTATGCAAATAACTAAAATATTTGTGATAATGCAACTGTCTCCCTTATGGAATTAACTGTCATAAATTGACACCAGACTTGCATAATGGTTGAGGTTACAAGGGCCTCTGATTATCCCGTCCAAGTCTCCTGCAATCCTGTCTTTGCTCTAGACCTACCCACACATCTCGGGGGCCTGAGACTGCTGGAAGAAAATCTTAACAGTAAGGCCAAGGTGAAGGAACAAGCTGAGATATTCCATGACTCCCAATTCCTCTGGCACCATTTCCTCTGCCCCATACAGCTTGGGTCCCACATTTTCCAAAGTCTCTTTTACTGCTGATTTACCTGTAGAAGTCCTTCCCACTGCCCTTCACAACCTTTTTCATATTCAATATCATTTAGCCTCTTAAATCTCATACCCACATGCTCAGACAGTGTCACTATATTCCTTCTTTTTCCACATCTTTTGTTTTAACAGTGTCACTATATTCCTTCTTTTTCCACATCTTTTGTTTTAACAGTGTCACTATATTCCTTCTTTTTCCACATCTTTTGTTTTAACTTATGTTTGAGTTGAGGATGACTTTTTTCATCCATGCAGGCCTCCTGCCACCTTTGCTTGGTAACTGAGTGATCACAATGGACCATCCCTGATCCTGAAGATGAATCCATACACACATACACAAGAGCAAACCCCCCATGAAACCCATACAATAAACCAGCATTCTTGACCCCGCCTTCACTCTGGCACCATCTGCTATTGAACTCTTACAAGCAGGTATCTGAAGAGGCTGAAGTCTTCTCTCAAAAGTCCAGAGCTCTGATTGTGTTACTTATCTTTTTCCTTCCTCTCAGAAAGGAAAAAGGTTTTTGAGGTGTTTTAGAGAAGGTCCAGTCAACCTCTGTAGCACCAGGGACGAGACAATTCACTGTTCTCCAGCTTCTTTATTCTCAGCACAAGAAGTCCACCAGTCTGCCCATCTCCTGCAGACAAGAAAATATTCCTCCTTGCCACAGACATTCCTTACAGCACTACTGCTGAGCTGTGTCCTCCCCCAGAAATTTGATCTGGGCTAAGTCTCTGATGTTACAGGAACAGCTGCTGCAGTGGCTGCTCTGCAGTGCCTGATCTCCTACCCCGGTCCTGAGCAGAGATCCTGACCCCTCTCTGCACAGAAGGCTATGTCTGTGTAGGTGCTTCTGTGAGCATCAAAAAACCAGCTCTTACATGGCTCCCTCCCTTGCACCTGCTCCAAGGATGCCTGACCATTCCTCACCAGCCGTCCCCTGTTGTCAAGGGCAGCTCGCAGAGCTTGTTAGAAGCTGCCAGAGGCTGGTACTCGCGGCACCCCAAGGTAATACTGCTCTGTCAGCAGCAGGCACTTTGATATTTCTGAGAGAGCTCCCACAGATTTTACAGTGATCTTGGACAAAGTTCCCAGAGGACCCAGAAGATTGCAAAGCAGAGCCCAGGAACTGCTCCACAAAGTGCTCTGTTGGCTTTAAAAAGCCCTAATTGCCAGAAACATAGGATGAGGATAGATAATGACCATTGAGATCAGATATGATTCCTGGAATGACTGCAGATAAGTGTCATTAGTTTTAGAATAGCTGATCATTTACATGCTTTATTTGATGTTTTTGGTGTTTTATCTTGTAGTGTGAAACATAATTAGAAAATAACAAATATTGTTATTCCCATTGTTGCTGCTACTGTAAGTACACAACAGAAGAGAATAGTATGACATGATGATGATTAGTCTGGGAAATTCTAATGAAATTGTTGTTCAAATAAAGGTCAGATTTCTTATCCATTTTCTTCCTGTAGATGAGAAATGTCAGGTTAAACAATTAGCTATTTATATAGTATATAGCTTGGACCATGATCACTAAGTGGTGTTTGGAGCCAACACTCAATACTATTAACCTCTAATAAGATGACACTTTAAAGCTCAAATCATATTGTACAGTTAGGGAAAAACATGGACACACACACACATTCACTCATGCTAGAAAAGCAGACACGGGAATTACTTTTCTAAAAACTTCTGAGAGACATAGGTACACCACTTATCATTGTACATGCCAATAAAGAATCACCCTCAGTTTAGCTGGATAAAAATTCTGCATTTTAAGTTATTTTGAAAATTTGGGCATTATATGTGCAAAGAAAGTAACAGAAGTCAGGCAGGATGTAATTACATAAGTAAAATAAAATAAGTATACTATCTGTATATCTAACATTACAGGTCTCCTGAAAGACTGCATAACTTAGCCAGGAAAAATTAACCATCCTTTGAAATATATTATGTTTATATCAGAAAAGATTATATAGAAACTATGCGTTCAAGAGAAAATGTTACTATGGAAAAGAAAGCCCTGGGATCTGGAACAATATATTTAAAATAAAAAATTTAATGATTGTTAAAATAATCACAAAATACATTTGAAACCACTGCCACATCCACATTGAAATAATGTCTCTGGACATTATTTCAATGACTTCAAATGAAGCTAGGCCCGCACAGAATTTGCTTCTTAACAGTTTTTTAAACAAAGGTGATAATTCCTGCTGTGCTGTTACCAGACAGATCAATTTTTCAGCTTGTATATGCCTTAAGAAAACACATCCCTAAAGAGTAAAAGAAAGCTACTAAACAAACCTACGTAATATGTAACTTTTCATTTCTGGATGTAATTCAATTGAAAGTTGAAGTACAATTAGCTAGTGGCTTTAATAGCATTATATCAATGTATTTTTATCTCTGTTTAGGATACTTTTTCTGGGCATTTCTTCAATAGATTGTATAGAGTAATTTAAATGTCATTTGATAAGTTTTTGGTTCCTTTTCTCCTTTTCCAGTACCTATGCAGAATTTTTATGGCAAAACTTTAAATAGTCCTACTATTAGTCCTACTAATAGTCCTAGGCTTAGATACAAATATAGCTAAACCCCCATAAAGTAATTTTCTTAGCACAAGCCCACCAGCTCTGGAAAGGTAAATTATTCTGTATGGAAAGCATTGGTGTAAATATGATCTCAATAAATTAAACAATAGTGGCTCCTGATGTAGATATCCAAAGTCAATAGGCTTTCCCTGATCAGCCCTGCTGCTACCTAGATTAAACTTCTGATTGGCCTGTAGTTTCCCTACCTGCTTCCTGACAGAATCTTTTCTGACTCACAGAGGCAGGGACATCCTTTTAAACCTTCAGGAGTCCTTTCTGACAGCTATTGTTTAAAATCTAGAGAAGTTATCAGAATATTGATTTCTCTGAAATAGAGCTGACATGTTGGGCTAAGTTTGGTATATAAATATAGTAACTAGTGGCACGTGAGATCCCCTAGGTTGTCTCATCTGCCCTCTAGTTGTCCTTCTAACAGGCTACAGATCTCCTGAAGGTTGTGAAATACTATGAACAACTGCTGTACTATGAGATATCTCTGATAATCTACTGCATCTCAAATAATATATCTCTTTGTAAACAACTAATTCACACTCATTGTGACATCATAGCTCATGTACCTTCACATGTAAGTAAATCTTTGGCTCTAGGCCTGCCTGCCTTGGTTTACTAGCTCTTGCTACCTTATCTTAAAAGCATGCTGGTAGGCAATGAGATCTCATAAATACGTGTGCTTTCCATGATCTTTTGCTGAGTTAAAATCAGATCAAAGAAAATCTCTGCACCCCTAATAAGTAAAATTGGTATAAAATTATGCAAGTATTAATTTCTGATCTCTGAAAAAGTTATGCGCTTCATGTTAAATCATTGTTATTTGAAAAACTAGAATGTTCAGAATTACCCATGTGCCATGATAACTCATTTGTTCTTTTTTGGGGAACTCAACTCATGAACTTCCAGTCAAGTCACATCTCATCCTCCTCTGCCTTCTGCATTTGATATCCACAGAATCTATACTGCAGTCTTTGCCCCGGGATGCAGACACTTTTAATTTTCATTTTTAGATTGTGGGAGAATCTCTGCTTTGGTGCCTGGAGCAAGTCCTCGCCCTTCTTCTTCACTGATGTCTGCAGCACTGTTGAGTGACACATATTTTCACTCCTGTCCCCAGCTGCTGTTGCACAGCAGCACTTCCTCCTTCTTAAATACATTATCCCAGAGGCACTACCACCTTTACTCATGGGCTCAGTCCTGGCAAGCAGCATTCCCTCTTGGAGCCAGCTGGAATTGAATCTATTGGACACTGGGGAAGATTCTACTCAGCTGCTCAGTAAACATGTGAGGATGTAACAGTAAATGCTTTACCCCAGGGAAATTTCTATCCTTTCTTAAAATCAATGAAGTCTTTCTTTCCTGAGTCCTTACTGAGGTACTGTATTTACAGAATATTATGTTTGTTTTCTGTAGTGAATTTTGTCTGGGAAAGATCTCAATATGTGGCTACTTCCAACCTTCCTTGGGACTTCAGAAAATATAAAGTCTCTATGTTTTCAAAATTACAGAGAGTTGGAGTAGCAGATTTGCTGATTACAGAAAATAGATCAAAAGCACTACTGAGAAATTCTGTAAAAATTATAGCAAAATAGCTTATAAAAAGAATGCATGCCATTTACACATTATTTATAGCTTTAATAAGAACATCCAATGCTTTAGGATTCAGTTAAATAAATTTTCTCTATTGGAGGGCAAGCGAGCAATTCTAAATCTCTTAATTAAATTCATATAGGGTTTCTGTTTGTTTGGTTTTAGGTGTCTCATGTTCTGCCCCCAGTTTATTTATTTTGCCACTCATGTTAAAAGAGACACTGGGACTTATAACTAACTACTGAATATTCCCTGGCTGCAGGAAAATAGTTACACCCTTGAGGTTTGTTCATTGGAAGCAGAATACTGCATTGAATTATTGTGTCTGACAAAGATATTTTTTTCTGTCTCATTTTCAGTTATTTGTGTTATTACTGCTGTTTTACTGTCATCAAATAGTTTAATATTTTCCTTATTAAGGTGTTAGATGCCACTAGTTTGTAGTAACAACACCAAACCCCAGATTTCCCAATCATCATCAATTATTTTATATGAATACCCACTTTTCACTATCTAGCAATTTTACTTGCATATTGTTCACTTACTCCCTCAAAACAAACAAACAAACAAAACTCACCCCCATTTATTTTGGCAAGTGAAAATCTAATTTAGAAAAAAAAAAACAGTACTTTTTTGCCTGGAGGATGTTTATATTCCAGCTGTGAAATAATGTGCAGTCTGTTCCCATGACCACAATTTCAATAGTATTCATTCTGTCATGCCTTATGAAGGTATAAAGTAAGATAATTACTTTAAAATGTTATATTAATCATACGGATAAAAAATGAACACTTTTTTTTTTTTCTGAAGAATTTTAAATCTGAGTACTTTTCTTTACAGGAAAGTTAGTGATGTATTTTTTTCACTTGCCCACAGATTTTTCAGTATAAATTTTGCTACTGATTGTGTAGGGAAGTGTTCCTGATCTGGGAAAAAGAATGTCATGCAACTCAGGTAGCTAGAGAGTCACTCAAACTGTTGGATTTTTGTGATGACTTGTTAATATGTCTCTGTTCAGAGCATTTCATAAGCATTGCTACCCATAAGTACAGATTCTGAAGTAAATCTGAACTGTGTAATAAGCAGTCAAAACTAGGGCTCATGCCAGGTCTACTTGAACATCTCAGTGAAGATATGAATTGCTGTCAAGTGTGGCTAGAGGAAAAATGTTTTTCTCTCTCTCCCTTTCTCTCTGTAATTGTTTCCTGATTCACCAAGTATGTTAGGATATTCTGATTTTTAAAACAAGATCTAGCAGTGTTAAGCTATGAATTACAGGAAACAGTATAATTTATTCCTTCCTATGTATTTCTGACCTTAATAAAATAACTGTAATGCTCGTCCCATGAAATAATGAGATGAAACTGAAACTTAATTAGATCGATAAATAGATAGATCAATAAATGATAGATAAATAGAATAGAATAATAGAATATCCTGGGTTTGAGAGGATCAAGGCACAAGGATCACTGAGTCCAACTCCTGAATATTTTAGATCTCAGATATTTTAGATTTCTTCCTTGGGCAGAGCTCCTCAAAATAAAAGGAAGTTTCTTACTTGGAAAGTGTTTTCATAATTACTTTTTTGCTTCTTTGGTAGTCACTACAAGCTGAAAAAATGTTTAATTAACTGTAGATAAAGAGACAGTAGAAGCTAGATGGAAAAAAGTCCTGGTGTCTTCAATGGAATTTCCTGTAGAGGTACCTAAGCCCAAAAATTCTGAATGAAAATGGTTTAGTTATTCAGTCTCTGCTCTTCCTGAGATCAGTTATCTTGAAAACCTGATGCCAGAAACACTGAAAGACCATGCAAAATACTTAAGATGGTCATACCCTCTAAAAAATAATGTTGAGATCCCTGATATTAGAAAAGTCTATATAATAGTGTACCTTGCTTCTTCATGCCTGGAGTACTAGAAGAGAAAAAGTGAAAGTCTCTGCAATGATTTGCATTCTCATAAACATGAGGTGACTGTTTCAAGTAAGGATCTGTATTGAAGGACTCTTTCTGGAAGCCTTGCCATGTTCAGGAAAGGGAGCAAGGGTTTTGGAAGCAGAAAAGGTTCCAACCTGAAGCCCTGTGACTCAGGGTCCAACTGAATTCTTGATTCAGTTCTAGAAGAATGCCTGAAGGTTAGGCTAAGTATACTTCACTTAGTATAAAAGTAATCCTATGGTGTAATTATTTAGGTGTATATGAACAAATATATGTCATCAATTAAATTAACAGAATATTTAGAAAGTCCCTTTTGTTTACATTTAAGTGACTAAATAAATTCTATTTAATTGGCTGTACAGCAGAGACCTTTGAAAGAATTTTATGTGAGGCAGGTTGAGAAAATTTTTAGAGTAAAATACCCATGCTATTTCTGGTTTTCCTCTCCTGATTTTATTCACATCAAAATACTCCAAAATTCTTTTGAAGAAATGCTATCTGCTAAAGGTCTTATATTTTAACGTGTATTGGCAAGTCTCCTCTCATTCAAAAATGTCATTTCTCCTTATGATCTCTAGCAAAGACTAACACAGCTGAAAGGGGGAGTTCACAACTAATTCAGAGAACATTGCTCTGATGTGATTTTAACAGTGTTTACGCTACATTTAAGGTACAGAAAATCAAAGCAGTATAGCTGTCATGTTTGAGTGCATCCATAAATAGTATTCTATTCTGGTAGAACTAATTGGTACAAAGGCTGGCTTGTTACAAAAGCTGGTACAACATATTCATAGTCACCTAGGATTATGGAACTCAAGCATAAGAAACCATATTCCACATCCAAAAAGAATGGAAAGAAAGAAATGCAATTTTCTTTTCACAGTTTCTTTCAAGATATGAACACTGAATAAGATGTAGCCTAGATGGTATTAACTAGTTTTTTACACTTTTCTTTTTTTCATTTGTTGGTGTCTCTATGGGTTGATTTTAGATCCTGGTCTGAAATTCCTCTTTCTGGGTGAAATTCTCAAGTCAAAGTTAGCTACATAGAATTTATATGCCATGGAGGTATAGAGTCATGTGGGTAAGGTCCCAACATTCAGATATTTTCTGCTGCAGATTAACCACTAAGAAATGTAAAAAAAATTGTTTTCCAAAATTCTGCCTTTCTTCAGAGCCCTTTGGTGTCATGTTTACCCTGTAGTAGATTTCTACAACCTAAAAAGTAAAGAATTGTTTAAAATCATAAGGATTAGATAGACATTGACAAACGCAAACTCACGAGTTTGACAAGTAACAGTTTTCTACTAAATGGCCATAATTGCATGTGGCAATAATTGCTCCTTTGCCTCTGTGAAAAGAAAAAAATCAAACAAAACAACTTTCCATTAAAAAAAAAAAACAGGTTTCAAACTATAAATTCTAATCTTACATTCATTCTTACACTCATGACTAACATAGAAGAAACACAAACTCTGGAGATATTTTGAGCAATTCTTTTTCCTAACTGAAAAAAATTATTTATGGTTTAGTCTTCCTTCCTGGCTGCTAGGAGCTACATTAGTGCTTCCTTCCTTTTTAGTTTTACTCTGTAGTTCTCAGCAAGTAGAGATCTTTTAGCCATGATTTTTAAGTTGTAAAAGTAGTACAAACCCATGGTTTCCTTTCCAGGTTATCTGTAATTATGCTCAAGTTAATAACTAAAGGAGAAAACGGCTTCAATTTTTTCTCTGAGATATTATCTGTGACTTTTGGAAGGTATTCATCTTCTGTATAAACCTTGGAGATAAACATAAGCAATGAGTATTTTTTAAAATAAAATGAATATGTTCAGCTAGGTTTTTCTTTCCTTCTTTAGTAAGTTATACACTATTAGCTCAAGTGGTGTATACACAACATCTGAGGAAATGCCAGCTCATCATCATCATTGGTATCAGCCCATTATGTCTAAATCTATCATTTTTAATGGCTTAAAAATATAACTATATGGCTATTGCTAGATATGAAGCTTATTAACTATATTATTAGTAATAAATGAATGAATAATACCTCTCTTCTATGTATGAAGAAAAGGTCTAATTTAGGTCATCAATAACATATTCATACATTTATATTATTGAGAGGCACATACCAATTTTTAAATGCAGAACAAAGCAGTTCACTTTGGTAACAAGGAAAAAGAAATGCATGACATAGCCAGAAGTAAATATAGGTAAATTATAAGCATTCTTTTATTTGAGCACAAACATAATTTAAAAAAAATTTACTTGTTCTTTTAGCATCTCACTTTCTTTGCTCTACTTGCACAATACTTCAATGGTTTCAGTTGTCTTCTCTATTTAGGTGGAAAAAATAGTATGGCTATTGGTGTACTGTAGCAGTGTACATTGCTTTATTTACAGAATTGAGAGAAAACAGATTTGGTCATGGAACATATAGCATGAATTTCATGCGATCTGTTAAGATTCACTAGCTAAGTTATCTTTTGAATAAGAAAAAAACCTGAGTTTGGGACATTGTTGCCAAAAATATTGTTAGAGATAAATTATCACAAAAAAGATTAACAGGACTTCAGAACTGATTCCTCCTTCAGTCCATTAATTTAGTTAATTCAAATCCAAAAGATACTCACCCTTGAAATGTATCCATTTTATGAGAATGAGAAGTAATGAGAAGAGACATTATTTTTTTGAGGATATACAGAGGCCTCTGTTAATATAGTGCATCTTCGAAGTCATAGTTATTGTTTCAATACATACATTATAAAAAGGTACTCCGCATAGTGGCTTCCCTACTTCCCCTTACATGTACATTCAGATGTCTTGATGACATGTCAGAACAACCACAGGAGCACATGTGAAATATACATGGATGTCAATGAACTTCACCCATTCTGAAAAATGTAAAAAAAAAAATCCATACCAAAGCAAAGCAAAGCAAACCACAACAAAAACCTAAACCAGACCACAACAAAAACCCAAAAAAACAAACAAAAAGCCCCAACCAAACAAAAAATCAAAACCAACCAACCAACCAAAACCAAACAAAAAAAACAACCAAAACCCAAAAACCCAATCAACCAGCCAACCAAAAACCCCATAAAAACAACAACAACAACAACAACGACAAGGAAAAACAAAACAAAACAAAACAACAAAAATCAAATCCCCAAAACAACCAACGAATCAAACAAGGGGAAAAAAAACAACAAATCAGACCAATAAGTTTCAGATGTTGAACCTCTTCATGAAAAAATCAATCCTTTTACTTCCAGAAGGCTCACCTCTATTAGTAAAACTTACTCTAAGGAGAAATTCCAATTTTCTCTTTCTACTTCCAAAGTTTGCACTGCTCCTGAGCTAAACATGGGCAAAGAATTCTAAAGTAAGAAATCCTTTAAATGAATCTTTGCTGCAAATATTTGCTAGATTCTATTACTTGAATTACAGAAAGAAGAATCTCTTACCAGGTAAGACCTCATTCTGTTTTAGCACAGTGCCAAGAAACCAACCAACCAACCAACCAACCAACAAACCAACCAACTATATCTAGATACTGTAAGTTGTTGATCAAAAAGGAATTTCCTGTCCCCTCTGCTGTCTGAGTGAACTGAAGATGTATAACCTTTTTCCCACCTAGCTGATTATTCATAAGGGTTTGTCTAACCTTCCTGGTAACTGACACCAGCAAGCCTGCTGAGAAATCTGTTATTGAGATCACTGGAGTCACTATGGTATTTGCAATTTGGAGGGCTTTGGCAGCTTAAAATTTACCAGGAGAAAAATTATCAGATCTGTGACAATTTTTGCATGCACCTGCTGTTCAAATAAAGTCCTTCTGATCATCAAATTTGTGAGTAATGCAGTTAATAAGTAAATTGGTTTTAAATGAAATGTTTTTAAAATCGGCTTATCTCTGACTGTGGTAAACCTTAAAATGAAGTTAGTGCAGCTTAAGCATCTATTAGAAATCATTCTGAATAATATCCAATTCACCAGACACTTACTTACAGGTTAATGTTTATTCAAAATTAATCACTGGAGTTACACAAGGTCATGCACTGAATGAGGTAGTTAAAATGAACAACTAGGATGCTACTCCCAGGTACTCAGCAAGTCTTTGGATGTTGCAAGTCCCTTCAGCAGGTTAATTTTGCCATCTATTATGTGCTATATTCCATACTAGTTTCTCTTTCATGGAATACTTCATTATGAAATTAATTTTCTGTCTATGATCTGACATTAACCTTAACTGTATCTGTGAAACTGTCAGCATTCAAAAGAATTACCATTTTTTGCTGTCCTGAAGATTAGTTAGCAATTGTAATGGGTTGGTATTTTGACCAGATTACCCCGATGAGATTTATCAAACAACAAATATTGTTAGGCAAAATGAAATTTTATCAGTAGTAGTTTAGCGACTGTTGGGATGAATTATTCATTTGGTTCTCATAATTTCAGCATTGTCTTTAATGAATAATGTGGAAAAACCAAAAAATAATGATATTGTCTACTTTTTGAAACTTCTGATCGAGAAAATCCTTATCAATTTTGCTTTAAGGATAATGAAGCCTCAGGTAGAATATAAAGAGTTATTTAGGATTTAGGATTTAGGATCTAGGCCAGAACCAGACACAGTTGGTTTTTTTCTGTGGTTCTGTGTTGTAGCAGGATCCAGCTCCATGAGGACAGCTTTTACATGTCAGATCAGTACCACTGATGAGTAACAGTTATAAGAATATTATATTCTTATAACTGCATTTCATTTGTTCAATGAACCTCCTTTCTCGCCCTCCACATTGTTTTATAAATAATTTACTATATTCTATCATAAAAAAGCCCAAGTTTTTAAACTTTCTTTGAAAAGTAGACCAGAGTTGACATGACCCAGCATCTTGATTTACAGATGTCACAGTTAGGCTATTAATGTACCAGAGTGTAAGAGCAGTACATACTAAACCACACCATTTCTGTGAGGTTTATTTGGTACTGGAAACTTTTTATTTACTAGCCTACTCATAGGAAATTTACTTCAACAGCTATCTCTTTCAGAAAATTTGGGATGTGCATATTTCATGTAAAGAAAATGGACAAAAAAATGAAATATAAAAATTTAAAGGTCCATATTCTGGCATCTGAAAGCGAGACTTTATTGAAAGAGATTATAAACACAGAGATGGAAAAAACAATATAAAACCACAATAGTTTTAAATTTACATTTACTCTTCTCACATCTCCTTCATTTTTTTATTTTCCCCAACAGTCAGTATTCTTTTGCTTTTTGGTGGAAAATCTCTCAGCCTTTTATTTTTTCTGGCCTCTTTTAGTTTAGATTTTTATCTTCTTTATTAGTAGAACTATTAAGTGATTTAAAAGTGATGTATTTGATTTTTAAGTATCTTTTTATAGACAAATAAGAAAGAAAAAAATCAAAACTCTTAAGAGAGAAGAAAGATTTAACACTTTGTCCAAGTTCATGCATATGGAAGTTTGGAGGATTTATCTTGCTTAATTTTGTGTCAAATACCCTGATAGGAAAATCCTTAGATTCATAGTCACAGACATTTAGGCAGTATCTCGGGTCGACTGTTGTCTCCATGACGCATGAGGAGTCACTAGGAAAAAATCTATTTGGGTTTTTATTCCCCTCTCTTTTAAAGGGAAATAATTAATCTACATCTTTCTTTTAAAAATCTGCTTTTTGTTGTCTTATTTTCAAATATAACAGACCACTCACCATAAAAGCATAAAGACATCTGATTAAATATTTGGATTTAACAGGTGCCATAATATCTGATAAATGAAAAATGTGATATCATGTTTTAAAACAGACAAATAGAGATGGACTTCAGCTGGAAAGCTAGAAACTTATGCTACTGAAATGTCACTTTGACCTAGCTGAACAATTAAAACACAACAAGTTTCAAGCTGTGGTAGCATGCTGCTCCTGCTACATTGTTCACTTTTGTGGTTAGAGGACATCAAAACTGTAATTGAGAAAACACCTCATCCTAATTTTAATGAGGAAGTCACTAGATTGGATAAACAGAGTGTGGATATCAGATGAATGCACACACACAGAGACTAGAAAATTATTGTGGTTAATATACTGTTTACATGTCTTTGATTAAAATGCTATCTTTGCAAGACAAATGCTGTACATAATCCTGGGATTATGTGCTACTGATTCTTAGATAAATTTCTTAAAGAATTTCCTGTATTTATTAAAGACAAATGTTGATCTATTACTTTGTGACCTAGTATTAACTTATTTTGGTCAGTTTTTTTCCTTCTCCAGAATCCTAACAAATAAGAAAACCTTCTTTTCTTTCTGGAAGAGGATAAGAGACAGACATAATACATTTTGAAAGACAATAAACCTTATGATTTTTTCTAATTAGACATTTCCATAAGGAGAGAACTATGTAGATGTATGGTTCAATGAGAAGAGATAGTTCAATAGGAAGAGATGTACAATTACTGAAAAACCTCTATTCAAAGTGTAACCAACAGGTTTTTAGAAAAATTTAGTTTGTAATGGCAATGCTACCTGCATCTGGGCTGGCTTAATGCAACATTGAAATTTCAATCTCTTCAATAAAATTCACATTCTGGGTTAAAGGTGAAAATTACTTGAATTGCAACCAACTTTAAAGTTACATCAAAGACATCAGTAAGGATATATTTTCTCAAAGATAAATACAAATAACAAGGTACATAAATGTATTGATCCTTAAGCTTTCAAATCTTCAGAGATAATACAATCTTGATGAATTATGTTATTAGAGCAAAGAACTGAACTTTTCCACAAAAACTAAAGTTAGAACAAATATAAGTAAAAAGTAGGATCTCTCCAACCTGAGAAGCAAATGTTTTGATTTCAGTAAACTTAACAGTTGTATAATAAGTATTTCAAATAAAGATTAAATGTTTGTACTTTTAATCATTAGCATAAAATATTTTTGAATGTAATGCTATCAGGTTTTTTTTCTACTATAACTAATACATAGGTAAACTATTTTATTTCCCACCTTTAATAACAAACCATATCTCATTAAAATATCAGTTCCTACTGAATTAGCACACTATTTTTTCTCTCTTTACATTAAGTTCAGCAGATGTTATTGAATTGATTCTATTTTTTATATAAGATGATGACAATACAATTAGGATTTTTTTCAAAACTGTGATTGTAAAATTGACCTTATTAAAATTCCACTTCCTCCATAATTAAAAAAAAAACTAATTACTTGTAGTAATTGGACCAGAAATGACATTTTCAGTTCATTAATATTCAACAAATTGTTTTTGAAGGTGTTCTTGCATGGTTAGTAGTCTGTCTTCAACATTTCTGTTCATTTCTTATTTAAAAGTCATCTGGAATAATAGTTTGCATCTTAATAAGACAAGTTTCTATGAACTGATTTTATTTATAAGGTTTTTAATTGCTAATTAATGTGTGAAAATGTCTCTCTCCTGTAATATTTGTAACACATGAAGTGAAAGGTGAATGTAGTAGAACAACAATTTGCACTTTGCTGGATCGCTCTAAATAAGCATGAAAGATACCATATTTCCCATCCACAAATTCTCACTATTCTTTCTAGAAATGTCAAAACCAGGTTTAATATGTCATGGTACTATGCACCTAAATAAAGAAGTCAATTTATCTAACATTAGAAAGTAGAGGCAAATCAAAATAATGAAGCATGAACAATTTTATTAACTGGCAAAATACAACGGAGATCATTTCAAGGTGTACACTGTTTATATTATTTTATGTAATGACATTTCAATGGATATCATATATGCACTCTCATTCTCTTTATACACTTTTTAATATATGTGTCTGTACTTATAACCTTGAAGTGTAATTCCTCTGATGTCCCTGAAACAGTCAGAGCTCGGTTAGGGCTCAGTCACAGCTATGAAGAGATTTCCCTTCTGATAAGCTTGATCCATGAGCTGGAGCGATCACTTTTGAGGGTAAGTGTCAAATTGCCAATAAAAACTGTCAGATGAAGTGAAATGTGAAGCAATGTTGAGTGACATGTCTGCATCAGAAGTTGAACTGAAATGATTTTTCACTTTTCTTTTGTCAGGCAGAGTCTTCATGTGATTTTGGGGCTTATATTTCCATAAGTAGACAAAATTTTGAATAACCCTGCTTCTGTTTGTTAAACTTCGATATCTTCAGATATTTAACCTGAATGTAAGACTGAGAAACTGCAGGTGCTTCAGGAATTATGGGAGATTCCAAAGTTAGATTGCATCTGAGAAAGGATGTTGAGAATGACAATATTACACTGAAGGTAATTTTTAAAAATGTATCTTTCAGAATCAAATCCAACCCTCATTTTTCACATCTTTTTTCTTTTACCCTGGGGAGCTTTCTTCACTCTTACAATCCTTCAGTCAGGGCTTTTCACTTCCAGATTAAAAAAACCTGAAAAATTTACTAGATAATAGAAAAAGTTTTTTAATCTGTGGGAACCAATGTTGTATAGAACCTACTACTTTAATTAAAACATTACCAACAGCCAAATTTCTGACCAATTTCTAGTTTAGCCTGTAGTAGCTAATAGCAGCTGTGACAAAAGAAAATTGACAGCACTCAGGACTAATCATCAGATATTCTGTTATTGAAAGGGTCATCTCGGTTCTTACCTTTCAAAAGAGAACATTTATCAGAACTCCAAGTGTGGTGATGTCCAGAGTACATACACACCTTCCTAGCAGCATCTCCATCAGCTTTCAAACCCCCTGTGCTTTCCAGGAGGAACATCATAGTTCCTGTACTCACAAATCCAGTCCCAATATTTTGATACATTTGAAACATTTTGAAACATTGCAGATAATTAAGTTCCCAGTTTACAAGGTTTATACAGCAGGTTCATCTGTTAGTATATAAACAGTGGGAAAGCATCAATTTAAAACTGAAAAAGTAGTACCAAATCAAACTTTTCCAGGACTCTGCAGTTTCATTGCAGTTTCTGAAAAAGGGAGGCAAAAGATTTATGTCTGCTTATCAAGGGCAGTAGTGTCCCCCAGGATATCAGAGGATGAGATGCAAACATCACCTTTCCAACTCTGAGATTAACATCCTTTGAAACAGAGATGTCTCTCTTCATGCAACCAGTGTCCCCTTGTTTAGATAACAGCTCATGTTCAACTACTGCAACTGAAGGTTTCACTTCATGGCACTCACAGTTTGAGTGAGAAAGAAAGACCTAGATAGGGGCTAGACATGAACATGGTCTGTTTCCTTACATATCATTTCCTGACTGTAATTAATGCTCATAGAGTTCAGAACAGCTGTTAAGGAATTGATGTAATGACTGCATTTCAATGGTTTCTTTTGTTTGTAATATGCTGAAAATTGATTTTTTTCATACTTCTGGTGTATGTGGAAGTCTTGCTTCTTTAGAAGCATACCAATATTGTCAGCCTAGTCTGCTTTTGTGAGTGAAATATCACAGGATTATTTATTAGAATATTCAAATTGATTTGTAGGCAGGTATATTAACTCTGGGGGAAAGTAAAATAGAAAAAGAAAACACAAAAGGAAATGATAGGTTCCTTAGGTCTACAGTCCCATAATGGGTCTAAAATGCTAATTCTAGCATGCAACAAAAGAATTATTTTTACCACAGTTTTGAAATAATAATGATTTTTCTCACACAGTTAATTTCCACAGCAATCAATTACATTACTCATTCTGTAGTTTATGTGTAAGGCATATAGTTAAAATTGGAAGTGCATGCCATTTGAGAAACATTATGATGTAGCTGATATATATTGCCTGCACCACTTTTGATGCTTAGGAAAAAAAAAATTAATTTGCTGTGGTCTTCATACTCAATCAGGAAAAAGTTGTTAGATTTTGTAAGCTTCATACTCTAATATTTGTATGATGTTCAGAACCACATTTAAAACAGAAACCTAAGATGGGTGATTTGGAAAAGAAGTCTTATAATAATAATATAAAATCATTTGGAAAAACAACCAAACAAATAGACACTCTATCTTAGAACCACTGTTTTGTGCAATGAGTACTTTGAAACTGGGGTAATTATGCTCCATCTTCTTTAATCTAAAGGTAGACAGGTGGACTAAATTTTTGAAGGCTTTGAAGAAATATTAGGAAGTCATAGCTCATATTTTTTATGAAATAGTATTGATTGTATTGAAATCAGATGTTGCTCATTTTTCTGTTTGTATTAATATTTGTAAATATAATATTTAATATCCAAAGGGCTGGCATGACTTTCAGCCCCTGTGGCTTTAAACTTCTTGAGAAGATGTTACTATGTTTACAAAGGTTTGAAATAAATTTTTAATAATAATAACGATGAAGGTAATGGTATGTCTGAAGAAGCCAGAATGGAATTTACCCTGACCAAACAATGTGCTAAGCAAGAATCCAATTGCCCTTCATGACTGAAGATGTGCAGCTCACTGTTGCAGAGCTCAGAAGAGTTGCATTTTTACCATTGTGCTCACCAGTGCTTCCTTTTGTGTGACTGTCACGACCCATTGCTAGAGGCCATGTTTGTTATAAATTTTTGTCAAGCTAAACATAGTCACGAGACCATTTACCAGGGAACTTGTGATTTTATTGAACAGTTGCCATAATTCTGGCAACCAACCCACTGTTTAGACTCAAAAAGAAGTTGGCTAACAAGTCCTTAATTTCATACAGTGCATTTTTACAAGTGGAACTTAACAAGCCCTAGCTTTTGTACACTAAACTATAATAACCTCTCAGTGATGCCTTGTGAAGGCTGACCTAGAACAGAGGCTAGACAGAATTAAAGAATAAAGTAGGTATTTATTAGAAGGCTTCAATGGATCTACTTGGGCAGCACAAGAGCCCAGCCAGGGCTACAGCCCAGGTGAACCCAAAATGGTCACAAAATGGATGACTGGTCAAGGGGTCTCTCACATTTATAAGTTTTGGTCCATTAGCATATTGGAGCTAATTTTCCCCTTACAGCTTCAGCTCATGAAGTCACATCCTTCTTGTCTTTCTCTGTTCAGTCCACTGTTGTTTATGCTCTTGGGCCCAAGATCTGGATCTGTTGTCCTTGGGTCCCCAGCTGGAGAAGGAATTGTTTTGTCTACCTACTCTGTGAAAAGAGCTTACTATCCCCTAATATGAAGCCAAGACACACCCACTGAAGCAGCACAGAACCTGAAAAATATAAAAGCTAAAACCTGAGGCATCATCAGCTCCTCACAAGAATCTTCTCAGAACTGCTGGCTACCAAGACACAAAATGCTTTCACAAGCTCCCCATTCCACCAACAAAGTCCAGCATGGAGTACAGGGTAGAATATGATAGCTGTGCTTTGCCCAGGAAAAGCAAGGAGGGAGACAAAGAAGGACAGTAAAGGGAGAGAGAGTACAAAAAATATCATTCCATCCTTAGATCCCATGTTTGTCCTGCTGCTTGGATGATCCAGAGCTGAGGTAAGCAATGAGAGCAAAAGAGAAGAAAAAAGAATGAGGGAGCCTGATTTGCTTCCTTTTCTAGTTAATTTGGTGTACAGCTCCTACGTAAACTAAATTTTCTTCCACACATACAGGAAGGGAGTTGGGGGGCACCTAAGCCCAAGTGACAAGATGGAGCAGGAAGTTGGCTCAAAACAGCACTGTCCCACCTCCACAGGACCCTCTCTTTTGATCATACCTTTATCTTCTTAACAGTTAGAATGTTTGAGACAAAATCTGCTTACAACTGGTCCTCCACAGTAAAATTATTCTTTGAATCCCTTTCAAAGAACTTAGTAAGTGGGCTTAGTCCATTAGCTCAGTTTTATTCTTGTTTACTTTTCCTAACTAATTTTCAATTAGTCAAATGCAGTCAAAAGCAGATTTTATCCTAGTCAGTAGATTTATTTTACACTGCAGCATAGCTGCAGCTCTACATTAGATTCTGTTTCTATTTTGTCATGTGTTATTTACTCTTTCCAAACACCATTTTAATTTTGCAACACGTAAGCTCAGCTCCATGTAGATTTTTTTGGTAATGTCAGATAGTCCCTCTGCTTCTTCTTGTGGATGTTTCCATTAGCTAAGATTGCTGACTAGAAACTTTCACCTGGCAGCACCCCACTAACTTGTACAGTGGTGGTGTATCTCCACACAGCTTTGGAAACAGAGCATGCACCCCTCTGTGCTTATATTTACTGCTCTACCAGGGTGAGGGTATCTTTTATTAATCCACCCTTTCTGTTGACAGCTGATCTTCAGAACCACCAGGTAGTCCAGGATGATTGTCTTAAATAAAACCTCAAATCACTGTAGCAAATATTTTCCATTACTTGTAGCAAGCTGACCTGCTTCTCAAAGTAAGGGAAGTTAAGTACAGCATATATTTGATTTAAGAAATTACAGCATATATAGTGCTTTTCTTCATTGCAGTATAATTACAGTTACTGTATAAATTAATATTTTTCAGGTCTTGAATTATTCAAGTTTTTTTTTCCATTTCTGTTATATTTTCCCCTGAATGCCACTGTAACTGCTCACGGTACAGTACTATGATGTGCACAAACATACCCACTTTAATAGCTTTCTTCACTTAGGAGGTCAATCGAAATAGCACACAGTGACCCATAATTGAATGCAAGAGATTTACTGAAACTGATTAAACTTTCAGAGTCACGCACAGGCAGCTACGCTCATACATCTCAACCAGGCTGGAAGTGCACATCTTCCCTCATACTGACTTGCAGATTTAAGAGTCATGTCCTAGGTCAAAGAATATACTCATGATAGAGGAACCTGAAAGAGCCTGGATGAATAATAATAATTGCAATTAATAAAATACTTTGCACAAGGGACAGTTGATGGCACTGCCAATCCTTCAAAATATGTTGTGGTTCATAACAGTTGCTTAGGTCTGCAAATCTTCTCTTCTTCATAATTTAAAATAATATTTTAACTTAATTTAAAATGCAAGTCAAACACAAATCATGAAGCCAGATCCCAGACTCTTGCAAACTATTATAAATTGAGTGACTTTACTACTTAGTAGGGAGTCCAATTACTGCATTAAATGTTCAGCTTTTATATAAATACACACTGAATGAGAAAAGAAACTTTGGCTTTGTTTTACAATGGGTGTCCTTTTTTTTTTAATGAGGAAAGTATAAACCACAGAATTTAAGTAAATGTAAAACAAACAAAAGTTAAAATGTTCGTGGAGGAAAAAAATTTATTTTTTTATTTTGAAAAGTAATATTTTAAAAAATCAGAAATATACCTCTCCTGATTTAGGTAGACTAGAAAATAATTACCCTTTAACACCATTTAGGCAGCTAGGGTAGAATGGGATTTTGTAAACCATGACAAATTTTAATGGCCAATGTATTTCAGACACTGAGATCCTATTTTTCCTTAAATTAAAATTTGTACTTCCTGTTCCTTTCTGTTTAGCCTGTTTATTTGTTTTAATCAGTTAGATTTAGATATAGATATCTAAAATTATGATGTCTACATATGAAGTAGGAGTTTTTTGTAGTTCTTTCTCTTGTTAGTGGAAGAAAATCACCATTATTCATCACGCTAATTATCTGACCAGTTTTAATATCTCCTTCAAGGTAAAATGAGACATCCTTGAAACTTTATTCTCTGAATCTTCTGATTGTGGTGGGACCCTAAGGCAAGAAAATAAGATGCAGATATCCAAACGTAAATGAACACAATTCATCCAAACGATTACCCACAGCTTATCAGATAAGTCATCTATATACCACTTTCTGGTCAGATATGTAGGAGGCTGGACTCAGAAAACAGTTGCCCTCCAAGTCTCTTCCCTTCATTTTCTGTTCATGTAGTTGGACAGTGATAAACTTTTCTTTAGTTCATTCTTTACCTTTATTTACCTTCTGCAGTATCCAAAAGGGAAGTGTTGAAGATATAAGCAGCTTGTCAGTTTACAAGGTAAAAAAATTATTACTTTTATTATGCTACACTTCCATTAGGCTATGTCTTAATCAATAGAATGTAAAAGGCTAATAAATAATCTAAATCTAAATAATTTTGCATTTGTACAATACACTGTAAATGCTATGTTAATGTAAATATTAAGAATAGTAACTCTGTCTCTTACACGTTAAGCAAACCTTCTGGAAGAATAACCTTTTATTCTGCAGCAGACCCAAACTGTATCTTATTTCAAAATGTCTCATAAGAAAAGAATAATGCATAGAGGATACAAAGTGTTAAGAGACAGTTATATAATCATTTATATAAAGTTTTTCAATATTTTGTGACTTCTTATGGACTTGCAGTTTATCTTTGAATTTATATGTAACTAAATAGGCACAGTAAATAAAATTCTTCTATAAATACATAAAAGAGAATAATTTTATTTATTGACCACATGACCAAAATTGCCTTCACGTCTGAATAATGTGAGAGATTAGTAGTTTATTAAATATTCTTTATTTCTAATCCATAAAACTATATTTTGGAATTGTAGCGTATCTTCTAATTTCATGCATATTTTATCACAAAGTTCATATAGATAAGCAATAGGAGCAATTGAAATGAGACTACTCATCCGAAGTGATAGAAACTGATAGGTGGGTTGTTTTTAAACTGACTTTTTCTCCTGTCAAAAAGAAAAAAAACATTACACTGCATCTAAAGAGTGCCTGAAGTCTCTTTACACATATGCACATACACTTACATAGAAAATATTTTTTTGTATACTTAGTGAATATCTATGTCTATATAGACTGTGTTATATAGTGTAGTAGACCATTTCTATTTTATTACATTTATCTAATTAAATATATATTATGTTGACATCAATATTTAGTGGTCACATATGTTCGTTCTACTCATGTTGAAAAGCCATTATACTTTCACAGAACTTTATGGTAAATCTTCTGTTTGCAATGCATTGTGCATGTAAAATATGATTCTTTTATTTATGAACTTTAAAATGTCAAGTGCTTGTTTTTTGCCTAACTATACTGAGATAACCAGTACATATATTAAGAAAAAATTATGAGAAGTTCTGAATCTTCTTTCACTGAGATCTTGCTGTGCCAACACACTGTACTGAGTTACACTCAAAAACGAATATAGAATAAATAGAATAGAACTCATGCCCTAGCTACAGAGTGGCAGAAGGTTTTGTTACCATTCCCTGCTTTACTGAAGGCATCAGAATGAGTTGTCATTGAATGTAAATGAAGACATTCCATGATCTTCCAGCACCTTCATGCCTTCATGGACCATCAGTGAACTCTCTAAGGTTAACATATCAATTGTCATTGCTGGGTTTTTTCAAATTGCTCACAGCAATAGCTACAGATTTAGGAACATTAAAATACCAGTAGCAAACCTATTACTGGCTACTTATAAAAGTTTTGTTTGACACAACAATTATGAGGAGCTCCTTTTTAAAAAGTTCTGAACCTCTGGTCTCAGCTTCAAAGGGGTCATATCAGTCGTGTCAGAATCAGAATAAAAGGTCCATTGTTATCCAGAAAAAAATACCCACTTTTTTCTTTTCCTGCTAAGCAACATATAACATTTTCAAATATAGCTTATTTTTCACTCTGACCTGTACTCCTTATGCTTTTGCTCTTCCAGTTCTAACTCCCCATGCCACTGGCAGGGAGTGAGCAAAAGGCTGAGTGGTGCTTAGTTGCGGGCTCATATTAAACCATGACATTCTGATAACCCTGTCAGTAATAGCGTGTTTTTCACTCTGACCTGTGCCTACAATTGGCAGTTATAGGCAGACCCAGAGCTTGAAATACATGTAGTTAGATTTGAATCAAACAGATATAATATAACAATGTTTGAGTCAAGTGTATTGTGTTTTTTTCAAAAATTAGGAGCAGAACTTATAAGGATCTTGTTTCTTATCCTTTGGTAAGTTAATCCTATTATTCATGCAAAAATACAAGAAAAAAAATAAAGGGAAAAAGGCATTCAAGTGTTTGATGCTTAAAAGAGTGGTCTAAATCCTTGTTTATATATAGGGAGTTTTTCATAATTTCTATCTGTCTTTAGTTCAAGCTCTTGATCTCCTTGTATAGAGGGTTCAAGGTTGTGTTTCAGGGCAACTTAGTTCTGAAACACTTCCTAGAGGAATCTATCTGAGTAAAAACAGGCTGCAGAGTGATTACAGAGCACAGGGCATTGTCTTTAGAGAAATTAGAGACTAAAAGTACCCTTGTGAATATTTTTCAACTGTTCACTTCTTTCCAACATTTGAAAATAGAAAATGACTTTTAATCACTGAGACAAAACATTTGTATACATATGTAAAACATGATACGATTTTTCCAATGTTAGTTTTAATACTTGTCATGAATGGATTCATGAGTTTTCTATTTTTACTCATGACTTTATGCCTTACTCTCCATCTGATTCTCTATTTGAAGAAACATAATAATGCATCCTGGAGATAACTGTGATGGTACAAATTCAGGATTATGATTTTCAAGTGGGAGCAAAATAGAAAGAGTGGATCAGCTGCAAAGGAACAAAGACCCTGTATTCTTGCAAAATTTTTTAGAAAGAAAGTAGAACTGCAACAAACGAGAAGTTTCAAAAATATATAGTCAAAGTTTGTGAAAACATTTCACAAAACATTAATATGTCTTATTAAAGAAGGTAACAGGTTTTTAAGTATGGTGAAATATACTTTGGATCTTTATGTTCCCACAGAATGGATTGCAAAGAATGGCATTGTGCAAGAATCCTAAAAGACTAAAACAAATATTTTCCTAAAGATAAGAGACAGTCTCCTTTGAATGCCCTCTGGAGTAGAGGAATCTCTTTTTACTGGACTAAATTAATCCAATAGGAGATTATTATATCTGCTCACTATACACCAAGAGCCAAGGATAGGCCCTGTTTTGTTGGGCCTTGTATAAACGTGGGTCTTCTTGGGACTTCTTTATGTCTGTCATAAATCAGTGGTTTGGATGCTGTGGTCTTTTACTAGAAATGTCAAAGATCACATTTACTGGGTTATATAAATACAGAAACAATTCCCTTGAATGCATTGGGGCACTAGGCTCAAAGTGTTTAATTTGATATTACATACATGCTTCAAGCCAGTCTTTTCACACATTAAAGTTCTAATCCTGTAGCCGTCTCTTTTTCACAGTGTAGCTGTGTTCTTTTCATGGGTAATAGGCAAACAGTGTTCTGCTGTCTTGGAAACAGGCCCAATCTTTGGTTAACATGAAACCTCTTACAATCCCATAACATGATGCATATATATTTAGTCTCTAAGTTTCAGTGTTGCACACACCTCCTTTAGTTTACTGAAAGTCGAAAATATTCCTCAACAGTGATTAACAGTATTTGCCATATAAAGAAAGTATAGCATAATGGTAAAGAGGATGTTGGTTGTCCTTGCAGCAAGCTCTTTGTTCACATGGAAGGCATGTATTCCAGTCTTTCACCATCATTATGATTACATCCCACACCCTGCAATGTTGGGCAGTTATTACTCATTTTCTTTAAGTGTGAACTTGTAACGGGAAAATATTATTTAAAAAAAAGAAGTAATTTAGAAACACAAGAGATTCAAATTTATTACTGTAGTAGTTCATCCATTTAATGGGTTAGTGTTTAAACCCCCATGCAGTTACATGGCAGTTATCTGTTTCACTGTTTTGAGAGACATTAATGCTGCCCTCTTGTTAGCAAAACTGAATGATGATCATAACACGACAGTACGTAACTTAGACTTCAGATCCATTTGTATCAACCAACAGTTCCTAGCTTATGATATCTCCCTCTTTACCTTTGCCCTCTGCCTTATGCTACTTCTAGTCTTATTAAGCCTTTCCCTAAGAGGTTCTAACATATAAAATATCCAGCAACAGAGATCTAGTTTTATACAAATATATATTTTACCAAATTTGTGTGACAAATCAGCTCATAACAGGATTTTATGAGTTCCAGAGACAACTCAAAGAAGGTGAAGAAAAATGTGTAAGGTGAAAGAGAAAGCAAATTAGAGAGGAATTATTTTATCTTGCCTTTTCTGCAGACTTATGCAGCATTTTGCCTAGGTTTTGAAGTTCAAGGTAGAAGAAACTGAATGCAGTTTATATTTTCTTTTTCCTCTTCTTCTTCTTTTTTTTCTTGACTGAAAACTTATGTGGGATTTATAAAGTCCTGTATGCATGAATGGTTGTTCAGATTCTAAAAGCCCTTTAGTTCAGTGTTTATTTTGACCCTTTTTATTTTATATTGACAAAAAAGAATGAGGGTGTTATTTGCCTGATCATAAATATCATAGAGAGCAGTCCTTAAGGATGATCCGTATGGAAGTGTGAAGATCTGTTAACAAAACAAACCAGTTGCTCTGTCTTGTTTGTTATTTGTCATTCACCAATGTCCTAAAGCCTTCAGTCAATATTTCAAGGAGCAAAAATGCCATGTCACAAAAAAAGTCATGACAAGTCTCAGTGCCTTGCAAGACTGAGTCTTCACTGAGGCACCCAAAAGCTGGATTTTTTCTGGCTTCACTGATTGAACAAAGATGCTTGTCAAATACATTTATACAAATCAAAGCCGATTTGTGAACAGTAATAAATAATGCAGTAACTGCGATAAATAATTCAACCAATCCCAACTGAGTGAAATAAAGCCCCTCCTTTAGAAGTAGTCCCACCACACAAGTACTCAGGCACAATGATTAAATCAATTTGAACAGCTTTCCCTGGTGTTGCTCCTGAGTTATCTGATCTGCTGCAGGATGCAGGTTTGAAATCTTTAAGACAGTTAAAAAACTTTCATGAGATCTAAAATACACTTTATCTAAAATGTTGCTATTATTAAGATTAATTTGGGTAGGTGTGGAGGCCAAATTCTACTCTCTGTTTCAATGATGCTATACCCTGACTTTAGGGCTTTATAGATAGAAGTGAGGGCAGAATCTCTTTTGACTAAAACTTCCCATTCACATATGCAAGCTTGCCACTCCTCACTAAGAATAAAAATTATAATTAGTTAAATTTTCTTTGAGTGACCTTTTCTTTAGGACAAAGAGGAGGACTATGACCAATTCAAATCTCCTTCAGAAAGATGCTTCTTCATATACATATATATCTATATATATGTCTACATAAACATCTAACAATATGTTTATATCACATCAATTGTCCTCAAAAACTACATGTAACACATTGTTACCCCCATAATTCTCTCATGGGTGAAAGGAGCATATCACATGTGCTATGTTTTTTCTGTAAGTGTAATCAACATTATAAGAGCCTAGTCATCCAAATGATGCTGTTAGTACATGAAAACTTCCTTCATAGTCTTTAAATTGTTATAAAAGTGCAACCTTTCCAGTACCTAGTCCTGTACCCTGGTATTATCTTCATCTATCTGTATGTTTAATATGGTAGACAAATATATTTGATTTGGAAAAAGAATCTGTTCTAGGCTTATACTCTTGCTGGCACTTGATTTTTATTATTTAACTTTCAGATTAGTTGCTCTGCTTTTGAGCTAGTTTAAATGCTGATATAAATTCACCTAAAGAGGATATCATAATGTTGACATTAAAAAAGCTGATTGATAAGGTTAATATGAACAGAATTTTTATAACAGTGGTGATTACTAACTCTAGCCAACATTATAATCACAAGGGTGAGATGGAGAGCTAAGCAAAAACACCTTGAATGACCCATTCATTTAAAAGAATCCAACCTGAAGAAACAAAATATGTAAAATTATGTACATGTCCTCAATGATACTTTTTGTCTTATTTTTGCATTTAACTGCATATGTTGGATCAGTTTTATTTCATTGATGCATAGTCCTAAATCAAGACAGGGGTTTATAAAATCCCTGTTTTATTGTTTGTCTCTTTGTTTCTCACCAGCCAAATCCATTCAAATTGGCAACTTTTTTTTTCTCCTGAGTTCATTCCATTTTGTCAACACTTCTAACAGGTAAGCAATCTCCCTGTCTTTAGCTCAACCTATGAGACTTCTCATTACTGCTTTTTTTCCTATTTTCTCTCCCTTCCTGCAGAATGGAGGGGAGTGAGCGAGTGACTGGGTGGCAGTCTGGTTGTTAGCCACTGCTGGTCCAACAAGACCATTCCAATTGTAAACTAAGACTTTAAAACCTGATGCAGCAATATTAATAACCAATATTAAATACATTCACCGTCTCTAGAAGTTTGAAATCTGAAAGAGGAAAATCAGTTTTAAAAAAGACACTAGAACTTCAAGGAGTATATTCTCAATTTCCTGATCATGAGCAACAGAGTCCAAATCAGTATAAATTTAAAATATAAGCTTAAGATATTCAGCTTCTTTAGAATATCAGCATTAAAAGTTGATTTGATGTCAGTAAATAATTTTGAGTCTTTTGTTCACTGCTTCTTTTTTATTCCTGCAACACATGAAATATGTGTTTTGTTAAACCTAATTTTAATCTGCTACTATACAAATTATATACATAAGCACACCAATTTAGGAGTATGAATTTTACCCTTATTGGAAAGTAAGAAGTTGTGATCTAAAGAGACCTACTTGGGTTATCAAAAAACAAAAAGATATATTTTAGAAAGTGAAGACTTGGGTGAAAGTCATATAAATATATTTTAAAAAGTATTTTCTCTGTTTTATAAACTAATTTATTCATTCTCTGGGAGTGTGGTTTTCAAAGATATTCTGTGGGGACCTCTGCTGTGTTTGTCTGGGTGAAAACTGGTATGTGTGACAATTCCTTTTCATTTTCATTTCAGAGTTAATTAGGAAGTATTAAGTATGGAGGAGGGCAAGGGGTAAAGAATTTTATGAGACATATGCCAAACAGTTCTACAGCTACTCTAATTAGATTTAATTTCCAGAGGCATATAGAAAAGAGCCATCAGTGGGAGGTTATTAGAAGAACCATGATAAACAATTTACAGTAATTTGGAAGCCAAAGAAATAAAATGCGTATTCCAGGAGGATTTATTAAAAAAATAACAGGACTATGTTTTATTTTATTTCTAAAATATCATTTTATATTATATCATATTATATCTAAAATGTCATTTTATTTCTAAAGAAAAGTTGACCAAATATTTGTTAAGAGTGAATAGAGGTTGCCAATAGAGGTTTATTTTTAGGAGACAAAATCTAGGAGACTAAGAAATGCTTAATGTCTAGTAGTGGGTGTATTTTCCTAATTCCAAGCTGTCTTGGACAAAATGTCTTGGAAATTAACACCTGGTTGGCACTGCAAAGAGTAATTGGAAAAGGATAACTTAACCCAAACTCTCTACACTGTCTTAAAGACTGCAGAGACTCAGCTAGACTTGACCAGCAGCAGGACTTGGTCCAATGTATCTGATCTGTTTTTCAGAAGTACTGTATGAGACACCTGCCAATTTAGTCTTCTGTTATAGCAACCTTATGAATAGCAGGGGCTTGATGAAGATTGACAGAAGTATTAATTTTTTTTCCAAATGCAACCAAATGAAAGCAATCTTATTATATGTTTATCAAAAACCAAGATAATTTTGAGATACCACCTGTCCTGGCAGCAGGGAGAGAGAGAAGAGAACAGCTGCTTTGAGCTATTGCCAGCTATCTCTCCATTTAAATGCTCAGATCCAGAGTCCAATAACTGTGTAGAGCCCTAATGGACTTAGCAGAGTAGCCTGGTTAGGACAGATTGCTCCCATGGTAACTCTTGACTCACCTTAAGACTTTCTCTTAGCAATCACTTTATGGGCCATAACAGTTGAAAGAATTGAAGCCTTGTTAAACTCTGAACGTCCTATGGAGCTGGTATGGCAGACACAATTACACCTGGAGCTATAACTGAGACAGTAAGACAAAAGACAAAAGACTTTACTCAAAGCCATGGCCAGAGAAAAGCAAGATAAGGCAAGCCAAGGGAAGAGCATATGTATGAAAACTGTATAAAAGATGGGAGAGGGTAAGGGTAATTTAAATTATCATAATTCCTCCAGCGGAATATTTAGATAGCTACACCAATTCCAGTTTGGTTTTTTTTTCAGGCTATGCCTGTGTTGTGGTTTCATTCTGCAAGCAAATTCATAGGACAAGACATTCTCTTTTCTCTTGTCATAGTTCATGACTTCTAAGACATCAAGGTCTGTAAATAATAGCTAAGAAAAAATAATGAAAAAACAATGAAAATTATCATAAATTTTATATTATAAGTTCTGATTCCCCTTTTTATTTTCTCTTGTGATGACTAAAGCATAAAGAAAAATAAGTTAAGACTATATGAAATGGTCAAAGGCCTTCTATCAGATATGAGACTCTGGCAGGTACTTGTGAAAAACAAACAGCTAAAAGAGAGGTATAACCCCTCAGCTATTGAAAAACACCTTTTATGCCATTATTTTTTGAAGATTTTTGAGATTCTTTATGTTTTCAATTAGTCCCAAAGATTTTTATGTTTTATATAAAAATTTACTAACTAAGCCTCCTGCCTAATCCTGTACTCATCTGCTTCAGTTCTCTAGAAAAACTGGGTAATAAACCTGCAAAGTTCTTCTTTTAAATACCTTATGTGACATTAGAAACTCAAATCTTACTGTTTTTTACTTTTCTCTTTGACACGGAGAAGAGTTATAGTTGTTTAATCAGTCCTCACACAACAACCTTTTAACATATTTTGTCATTTTCTTTGCTCTACTTTCTTTCTATTTGTATTTTATTCCAGAAGCCTTGAAATAGAAGGATGAGAACTACATGGAGTCTTACAGGCAGTGGAAGAATAAACGGTTTCCACATAATGGAAGAATACATAATGAAATTTTCTGGTTTACTCTTTATTTCTTTCTTCATGATTTGTGATGGCCAGTTTAACCATTTGAGAAATGATGCTCACTTAGCTAATTCAATTCAACTTCAGAAATAAATCTGCCATGATT
Source organism: Agelaius tricolor (assembly GCF_023055355.1). NCBI lineage: Eukaryota > Metazoa > Chordata > Aves > Passeriformes > Icteridae > Agelaius > Agelaius tricolor. The sequence goes on from NW_027269263.1 coordinate 52,265,025, forward strand.
CCAAGATCTTCAGACCCACCACACTTTTTAGATAACCAGAATTTCCTTTCCTATCTGAACAACAGGTACTGCATTTTATTTGGCATTTTACTGTCCTTTCCCTTTTCTCTGGAGCCTTCACTAAATTCAAAGTTCAAATAAAAATACAAATAAACAAACTTCTATGTACACAGGACTTGTGCTTTTGTATTCTTCTTAAATTCTTTGTTGGCTTTCACTCTTCAGTAGATCAGCCTAAAGGCAACCTTTCATGTCTCTCGAACAGTGCTCCTCCTGAGATTTTTTTGTAGTCAATGTCCTACACCTGTAGTGGATTTCCTGCTCTCAGCTGTACTCCATTTTCTCTCACTAATGAACATGTTGTCTGTGTGTTCACTACAGAGCAATCTCTCAGGGCATACTCTGAGCCTTTGCCCTTCCTGAGTTCAAAAAGTCAGAAGATTAATATCAGCTATGCCCTCACTGATCAACAGCAATATGGTCCATTCTAAAATGGAATTTCAGGTGGCAGGTTTACAGTTTATATGCTTCCAGCTTGGCCTTCCCCTGACCTGATGTACCACTTCAGCATTATGTGGTAGAGCAAACAGAAATTTCTGCTTCAAGTTGTCTCCTGGACTCCAGTAGAGTCTGCATAGTGTAAACCAAGACAGTTCTTTCTGGAATTCTGCAAGGAACAAAATACCAGAACAATAAACATGAAACTATTAGTTCTGGCTAGCTGACTTGAGAGTTGTGAAGATCATTTTGATTCTGCTAAAACTGTTCTCTCTCAAGCTGCCATTACTTAGAAGTTCCTGTGTGCTGCAGTACAGGTAAAATTTTAGATTAACAGCAGAGTTTAAAAAGTTTCTTCTTTGGGGACAAGTCAATTTCTCATCTGTCTAAGAGAACCAGGAAAACACTACTGTGGTCACCTTTAGTAGATATAACATTGCATGGGAATAAAGAACAGTTTCACTTATGTTTGTCTTAGGTTTGACCATTGTTATACCCAAATTTCAAGGAGTGGAACACTATTTTCAGCAGCATCTGTCTCCTTGGCAAATTCCTCAGACAATTGTATTGGCAGTTTTGGAGTAGCCTCTAGCTCTGTCATGCAGCTACCCTTGTGCTTGCAACACTGTTTGATAGTGATTCAGTTTGTTTCTGAATGATGTCTGCAATTTTTATTCAATTACACCACTACACAAATCACTTATGGGATCTCTAAACCAATTTTTTATGGAAATATGTAGTATTTATTAACTATTGACATCCTCCCTACCATTCATTTTTATAATATATAAGAATTACAACACAAATTATTACTTTGCCAGCCTGGAAATATCCCAGCCTTTACATTGATTTAATCCTTTTTCAGTATTCCTGGTTTCTACTTAGAGTTATACAGACATTTTTCAGACTGTTGCTCTCAAGTTTAAACCATGACAGTTTTATCTATTACCAGTTAATCCACACAATTAAAACCCTTTGTAATTTGCTTAATGTTGTGTCTTACCAGATGACTCTGTGTAACTGGTTACATAATAGTTTGCTTTATATCTAGCATCAACTTATTCTTGGAGATTAACTATTGAAAATTGGCAAAAGATTTGCAGCCCAGATTAAAACCATAACCCTCACTGTTAATAAATATGTAGGACTTAATTTTGCATCCATTAAGCCAAATTATAAGTTATTTCCTTGAGTTTACATAGACCAATACATTTATTAAGCAAAATATAGATTTATGAATTAATATAGTCTTACACAAAGATTTCCTGACAAATCCAGAACTCTAGAAACCACAGGCCTAAAATAACTTTAAAAACCTATCTTCTAGTGCTCCAAACTGTGCTCCCAATTTGAAATTTTTATTCCTTTAGGAAATAAATTTTGAAATAATAAGAATATTTTCTGAGAAATACTGAGATATATTTTTTTATAAATATTCCTCTATGAGAATAGAAGGAACTCTTTTTCAACTTCAAATAATTCAGCATCTCATCAAAATTCTTACTGATGTTATGGAGAATTAGGTACTTTATTACTTTAGAAATCATAGCAAGAAACTCTTGCCAATTATATACCTAAAACCTTACAAATTACAAAAGATTCTAAAGAGTTTTGAATCCAAATATTGTGTTAAGAAAAAAAATTAGTAAAAAAATTTTGACATATTAAGAAATTATTTTAAACATCAAAAGTGCTGATGAAATTACATCTTATTGAAACACTGGCTATTCATTTTCATACATTAAAACACTTATTTAAATAAAGACTATCCACTTTTCCTGCATTATTTTCTTTTATATTAAGGCTCTTAGAAACAATAGCTATGCATCATGTATAAAAATATATAAATAATTGTAAAAATAAATAAATAATTAAAGGAATGATGATAACAACTTTATAAGACCTCAAGTGTAATTTTGTAATATTAAAACTGTATATTTATGTTATTTGACTGATTAGTTTGAATGGTTTATGGAGCAAAAATAAGCATATTTTAGCATAAAAGTGTATAAAATACTTGGAATTTTTTTTTGACAGACTATTGAAATACTCATATAAAATCAAAGATTATGCTATCAAATAATAGATAAAGCATAAAACCCATATCAGATAGAATACATCACAGACTCATATAATCATTTGGGTTGGAAGGGACTTTTAAGACCATCTAGTTCCAACTCCCCTGCCATGGGCAGGGACACTTTCCTCTATACAAGGTTGCTCAGACCCTCATCCCACCTGACCTTGAACATGTGAATACATCCTGAAAACTTAAATACACCCTGAGTAATGTTTACAAGCATTTAGATTGTAAGGTATTCTCTGGGGATATGCACATGTAAAATGTCACTATTTCCACAAGGCATTTGATACAAGATATTTGCTACCTACTAAGGGCTTGAATTTATGATAATAAATGCCAATATCTATTAAGTTGCCATGATATGCAATTGATTTTCACAATAAAACATGTTTATTTTTTATTATTTTGATTTTTAGAGCAATCAATCACTTTTTAATAAGTGACCAAAACTATTGGAGAAAAAAGAAATTTAAATTTTCATAATCAATTTGTCACCAATGGCCTGCAGACTGTATTTAACAACATTAAAATTTAGGTGTCCCAAACTCAGCTTCTCAAAACAAAATTTAAAAATGGATCAGTGGTTGTAGATCAATTCATTTTTCAGTAAATCAATTGCTGCATTGATTTGTGCCTGCAATACGTAACCCTAAAGTATTTAAAAATTAACCAGTTAATGTCAACGCATTATTAAGGGTCAAATGCTGACTGTGTTCTCACTTGAACTATTGTTATCCCTTTATCCTATTGCAGGTTCTTTTTTTCACCGGTCCCACTCCATCCTGGAAGAGTGACCTGCGCGACTGTGCTGCCGTGGCGTCAGAGTCCCAAGAAGGCGCGCTCCACAGCTGGGAGCTGGACCTTTGCCTCACCCACATGCTTGTCATCCTCTCCCACAGTGAAGCCTAGACTGAGCAAAACAGCACTTTTCACCTCATGGGCTTTAGGTGTTAAAGCACTGAAAGCAAATATTTTAGATAATAACAGTTGCCGTATCTCCTGGGCTATTCAGATATTAAAACAAAGTCCAGGATGACTCAGCTGGAGTGTTAAACAGGGAGATAAGAATTTCACACATGCTTGCTGTTTGTTATTTGGTTAGGTTGTCTTTCACATAGTTCAGATTACTCTGTAAGCACTGCAAAAACAAATGTCTAATTTTCAAAACATTTAGTAGAAAGAAATTAGTATCTGCTTTGTTGGTTAGAGATAAAATTTTTATTTTATTAAATTATATTCCTCCCCTTCCCTCCCCAAAAGCCATGTCTGCAAGCTAACAATGTGCTTGACCAAGTTTATCCTCCTAGATACAGAATTTCTCTGCCACAAATAAGAACAGTTTTCAGTAGTGAGAGATCAGGTCATTATTATTTTTGAGGTTATGCTTAGGTTGTGAAGACCAAAAGGCTAACAGCTTGTAACACTGTTTGAAAACATGGCTTGCAGATGGCAGCTCTTGCAAATTGTCATGCTATCAGTATGTAATACTTCAAAAGTTCTCTGCATTTAAATTTTTTAAAATACGTTTGCTGTGATTAATCAAACTGATCGAATAAAACTGCAGTTAAAAAAAAAATTGGACTACACATCAAAAAGTGAAAACTGAACAAAATTAGTTCATAGACATATGTCTGTGTAAGTACAGCAAAAAAATCTTCATATAGTATGAGGGAGGGAAGAGAAGGGGAAGAGAAAGAAAAAAACTGAGAAATTATCTTTCAAACATTCCATAATTTCATGAAGATATATGGGTACCAGAAAGCAACCAATATCCCACCGATTTTTCTCTCAAGTGACTAGGAACATATCCTTTCCAATTCCTCTTTTCTTGTTAATGTGAAGAAAAACAGTTCTGCTACACACTTTAACTGTGAAAAATGTCTTTTTTGTTGTTGTTGGTAGAGCACTTTTTATTTGAGAAAAAAACATAATATGTTTTTCTGTTTCTAGTTCATCATTTGTATTTCTGACTTCAGATTTGATTTGCTAAGGAAGATTTGTGTATGTTGGATATGATTTTGCTATAGTTTGCTCATACATTTGATAAAAGAAAAGAAGAATTACATAGATGCTTACCAGAATATAAATGAAGCAGAAGAAAGAGTATATAGAATTTAAATGTGGGGATAAGAAACCAGCCTTTGTGTGCTCATACTCCCGGTAATCGCATTAGTGCAGCTTGAATTTAGAAAGTGCTTTATGTAAAAATGTACAAAGGAGCACCTTTGTAATGCACTCACTAAGAATAAACAAAGTGAAAGACTGTAGAGAATTGCCATGGCATGCATTAGGTCAGTCTCTTCTCCCAAACAGGGATTTAATATCTCTTTTCCACCCAGAAGCAATAAATACAGTTCAGTGTTCAATCAGACATCCTCTCACTTACATAAGTGTTTTTCTTTGATTTTGTAGACTGTCACAGTTAGTACCTCTGGACTGGGAAATGGATATTGGGTAGCATTCCTTTCTTTTTTTCATCATTTATAATATCTATGTATTTCCCCAAAGTAAATGTCCAAAGCATTTAAATACAATGTTTTTGAAATTGAAAGTCTAAAGAAAAATACCCAACTCCAAACCCCAAGAAAAAAAACCAAAAAAATCCCAAAACAACAAATCTGAAAACTAACCAACTGAAATAATTCTTAAATTTTATTATTCTCGTTTCTATTTCCACAGCTAAGGCACTAAGGTCACAGGCCACAAAAGTATTTTAATTCCTTTGACAATATTTTCCTCTACAAAAACAGACCCAGAAATGAAAACACATGTTATTAGTCTGAAACTTTCACTCAAATATTGTTCCATACGATCCAAAATCGAAATATAAGTTTTTTATTTTTTACTGCAGCAGATGAAACTTATTGATCATGACTTTTTCCCCTGAAAGTGAGAAAGTGAAATCTTTACACTGAACTTATGTCTGTTTGTCCCTTTTCCAACTCACTTTCTTCTGACTTCCCTGCAGTTACAACCCCTGTAACACGTGGCCTGGGACAGGTCTGCAGGTCACCCAAAGCACACGAATATGAGCTCCCTGTGTATAGTAATTCATCATTACATAGAATGTAGTGTAGTCTAGGCTTACAGGCTTACTTTCTGTAACCTTATAGCTACTTTTAACTGTAGATAGATGTTTAAATCCATGTTTTTTCCCTAATTTACTGCTCAGAATCACAGAAGAATGTTAGCTGGAAAGAATCCCTGAAGATAAAGTAGATTCTTCATACTAGATATTGCCCTACATTTGAGCAGTTCTCATCACATTTGAGCAGTTCTCATCACAGTTTATAAACTCTTTGGTTTAGGGCAGGAACTACTTGGAAGAGGGCAGTGGAAATAAAGAATTTATATGGCATAGGCAGATGAGAGGTGCTGGTACTGCCATGCACTTCCTTAGCCGGGTACCAGCTGTGGACCTCAGAGTACATCTGTTGACTGGCAATTTTGGCAGTATCAGAGCCTGTCTTAAAAAAAATAAAAAAATTAGAAAAATTCTCTCCTGATCCAGTGGTTCAGATCTACTTCAGGTATCACTAAAGGAGTGGGGTAGAGTACAAAGTACAGGAGGCAACTTTACCATCAGAGCCACAGATGTCAATTGCCCATCTCACATGTGAGAGAGTGTGGTGCAAGTTCTCACCCAAAGTAAAACACATCCTATCTGTGATTTAAACTGATCTACTTCCCTTTACATTGGAACACACTGCTGGAGAAATATGACACACTTTATTGGATTCATATGGGAAGAAATTAAAAGTCAAACCCAGTGTCTGTGCTTTATTCTTTAGGTACAAGAGTGACAAACTAAAGCCCAGAGCTCAAGTGGTCTCCTATAATCAAATATAAGTGACTTAGAATATTGGATTCTTTGCTCTTCTGAAATGGTTGTTCCAAATTTAATTAGAATCCAAGACACTGGGATGCATGAGGAGGAATGTTGCCAGAGATCAAGGAGGTGATCCTTCTACTCTACTCAGTTCTGGTAGGACCAAATGTGGGGAACACTGTGTCCAGTTCTAGGCTTCACATTATAAAAGAGACAGATGGAACTACTGGAGAGAACCCAAAGAAGGGCCACTAAGATTATGAAAGGGCTAGAACATCCCTCATATGAAAAAGGCTGAGAAAGCTGGGATTGCTTAGGCTGCAGAAGAGAAGATTCAGGGTATATTACATCAGTGTATCAATTATATCTCAAGGGAGAATGTAAAAAAATACGGAGACATGCTCTTTTCAATGGTGCCTAGTAACAGGACCATAGGCAATGATCATAAACCAAAACACAGAAGGAACAATCTGAGCATAAGGAAACACTTCTTTTGTTGTGAGAGTTACTGAGAACTCGTACAGGTCACCCCAGGATGCCTGTGAATCTCCCTCCTCAGAGATATTCAGAAGTTCTCTGGCCATAGGCAGGAGTAACTAGCTGTGGGTGCCCATGCTTGAGAGGTGGGGCTGGACATGAACTCCTGAGGTCTTTGCCAACCTCAATCATCCTGTGATTCTCTGATATAAGAATAAAACCTGTGTCTTTACTGTATTTGAGAAACCCCAGATAATCTTCAAAACTCAGTGTTAACTTACCAAATTGACTGCAGGCTCATTCACTCTCTGTACTCCTTCCCATCAAAATCCTCATGTCTGCATGCAATATTCATATTGCTAGTCTAGGCCTAACTGCTATATCATTGAAATTTTGACAGCTCAAAATTTTGCTTCAGGACTCTTCATCTTTTACATCACAAAAGGTGAAAAACCCTTTTTTGAATTTGACAAACCAGTGTCACCACATACAGAAGCACCCCTGCTATAAAGAGGCTCAGGGAGTTGTGCATGTTTAGTGCAGAGAAGAGAAGGTTCTGGAGGGACCTTTTAGCAGCCTTCCAGTACCTAAAGGGGACTAAAAGAAAGGGAAGGAGGGACTTTTTGTTAGGGCATATGGTTGTAGGACTTTAGAACAAAGTCAGATTTAGATAAAATATTCAGAATAAATTCTTTACTGTTCGGATAGTGAGACTTGGGACAGACTGCGCAGATAGGCTGTGGATGGTCTCTCCTTGGCCATAGGAGGGATGGGGCTTTAAGTAACCCAATGTAGTGGAAGGTGCCTCTGCTCATGCTGAGGGGTTGGAACTAGAGGATCTTTAAGGTCCCTTCCAACCAAAACCATTCTGTGACACTAGAAGACATTGAGAAGAAAAGAATTCTACAAATAAAGAAATATAGATAATGAACATGACAAGATTGAGTTTTATAAGATTACAACAGTACTTATAGGAAGGTGAGGTTCATTGTAACAGTCCTCTTCCCAACCAAATCAAAACTGATGAAACAGTGAAGTCTCAAAAGAGAGTTCTGACTTCAGTTTGGATTTTTAGGTATGACAGAAATCAGTTTAGCTTAACTGATAACTTAAGAAAATCAGAAGAAATTATATGAGATGAGGGGCATCCACTGCCAAAATATGTCAAAATCAGCTTTTGTCACCAGTACCTCATTAGTACACACTGTGTTGTTAATGACATATCAGCTGTGCACAAAGAATGAACTACCCAAAGAAATAAAAAAATACTATTGAGAAGCCCAAATAAGTATGTGATCTGCCCCTTAGATATTAGCAACTTATTTTTAAAAGTATTTTTGACAATATGAATATGTTCAAGGTTTTCAAAATGTTAGGAGAACAGAAAGTTCTAACTCTTCATATTATATCAGATTTCTATTACTCTTTTTTAGAGTAGCAATTATTCTGAATTCCCTGTAGACTGCCATACAAAGACTTCCTTTGCAAGATGTTAATAGTTTCAGTTGTGAACAGTTGTTCCATTATTTCTCAGAAAATTTTCAAAACCAGACACTGGGCTGATCTATCATTCAGTTTTTCATTGACTTGTTTGCTAGCTTGCTCAGTTTTGCCCCTTAATATATTTTGCCTTCTACATTTTCACCTTTACAATAAAGTGGATATAGTCAAACAACTATTGTCAGGCTTTTAAACACCTTTTAAAATAACTTTAAATAAAAATGCATTTAACACCTAATCTTTTTTGTCAGCCTTCACTTTTCTATTATGGATAAAGAAAATAAGCAATTCCTCTCTAATTTTTATACCTAAGTTAAGACAGGGTTTTGGAGCCTCATTTTGCTCTCCCTCAAATGTAAGGATTAAGATCCTAAACTATTTTGCATGATTTAAACCTTCCTAACTCTTCTTTATTTTATTGAAATAATGAGATTCACCAATTTTTTTGCAATTGAAGTTGTTAACTTTTTAATGTTTTATGTGAAATAGAACATTCTTTTGGCTGCAACTTAGAGAAAATTCAGCATAAATGTCTTTGTATTCCAAACACAATGGAATCATTATGTTCTCAGCATAAAAATATGGACTGCAGTGCAATAAATGTGGCAACTGGGAAACTGGCATAAAACTGTTATGAGCAAAATGTTTCAAATTCCCTACCTTTTTCCACCACAGCATCTATTAATGGAGGAGTTACCCAACTTTTTAAGGTTATAAAAAGAACAGTTGTGGTGAGAAAGACCTCTAATTCTATATACCAGTTTGAAACAATTGTTTCAATCAGCCTCATTAAGAAAATTCTGTGAAAGTAGGAAAAAATCCCCCACTAATGGAAAGATATGTCGACTGTTTTTAAGTTGCTGATGTTTAAGTTTATATTGTCATTTGTACCAAAATAGCCCAGATGATGAACTAGAGATGCACTGCATTAAAAAATAATGAAAGAATAAAAATATTTTTAAACTGCCTACTAAACATATATATATATATACTCACTCCTGTTAATGCAAAACTAATGATAATTTCAAAACACAATTAATTATTATGCTGATTTCTTTTACTGTGCTGAAACAAAATATTAATGTACACAGTGCATCATCAAAACGGTAACAAACATTAATCAGAGAGAACGAATTCCCTACAGTATCTTAGAGAGGCTTGATTTTTTTTAACTGCTTCTTTAGTGGTGAGATTATTCTCTAGATGACTTTCTAGAACAATTAAAAAATAATTATCAGGTGTGCCATGCATATTACGTGTGACTCAAAGAAATTGAATGAGACTTTTGTCATTTTCGTGTTAACCATACAAATTGCACCGGTGATCATTGCATGGAAAATGTGAAAGGTTTTTTTTTTTCCCAATGATGTTTTGTAAACAGTAAAAGTAAGACATTACACTGGTTATATGGAACATCTTTGAAACGCCTTTGTTGTGAAGCTATTTCAGCTTGATTTAGTTTTGAAATCCAGGATGAAAGTGTAGCTTCTTGATCTAGCTATATCTGTTCCTTCAATTGATGCCAGAGATGTTACATCCAGGTGTATTTCTTTAGTTTGTCTAGTTTTATTAAGCTATGATGCTTTGCCCAGGAGATACGGTAAAAAAACTGATGGTACACCACAGTGTCTGGGTCAAAATTGAGCTAAAGCACACAATATATTCTACAGTTTCTTTGAACACTCAGTCCTAGAAATACACATAAAAACTACATGAACAGCAGACCAAATATTACATACAGACTGAAAAAAAAAAAAAGTCTTTCTGCTCTTATTCCTTTCCTAATTAGTTTCAGTCCCAAAGCAACCAATTAATTATATCCTTTCAAAATGAACTTTTCCCCTCCTAAATTCTTTCAAGACCAATCTTTCCTCAGTCTTCAGGCTCTGGATTTTCCATTTCAAACTTTAAATCACTTGTAAACACAACAAATAAGAAAATTCCTTATATTTTTAATACTTATTAATGCTTTATTCCTTATATTTTTAAAACAAACAGAAAAATAGTCTTTTGAGTTTTCCTTCCAAAAATGCTCATTCTATCTAGCAAAATAAATGTAGATATCTACCTCATAAAAAAGCAAATTACAGAGAAGTTTGAAGTTGAAAGCAAAATATAAGAAAGGCTTTTTTCCAAAACCACATACTTATGTTGTTTTAAAAGTCCTCTTAAAAAAAGAAAAAGTTAAAATATTTTGAATTCTTTTCATTTTAATTCTTTAGTAACTCTTGAAATATTTAGAAAATTAACTTATTGCAGCACTGTGGGAAATTCCTGATAGTTTTACTTGAAAATATGAAAGACAAAAAAGTTGAGCCATAGAATATCCCTATAAATCTGATTTCCCTCTGATTGTAACTCAAATTTCAGTGATGCATTGTGAGAAATCTTATTGTGTTTAAAAACAGAATAGACCAAAACCTGCATTATAGAAAAAAAACCCTTTTTTGTTTTCCATAATCTCCTATTAGTATGTAATATGCAAAGTAAGTAATATATCACTTTAGTAACCTTCTTTTTCAATTTTTTTATTCTAGCAGGGGTGCTTTGGCTAAGTATGGGTTCATTTTAGTGTGTCAATGAGGATTTTGGTGTAGCAAAGTACTCAAGCTTGTCTTTATGGACACATAAATGATTAGTCTCATTCAGGAGGGAATTAGTAGGAGTTAGTAACATCCAGTGTGAAAAAAGACCCCATACAATTTATATTAGAGTGTCTTTACCAGAGTCTTATTGCATTAAAATGTAGCTGAATATGTGAAATATATGAACTCTCATGAAAATCATTAGAAATCAAGAATTTAATTACCACTTGATATAGGGAAAACTGTAAAGGCTAATACTATACTCAGCAAGTTTAATTTGATGCATCAGGACCTGTTTTAAGACAGAGAAAGCCTTTCTCAACCTATGCATGCAATCTGTGTTATAGATGCTAAGCAGAATGCCTTCTCTTTTCCAGGTTTCAGATTTCCAGTTAATTTATTTTTCTACTGATCTAAACACCTTGCCATACTTCTGATACCAGACCTTTCCTTGCTTCCATACCTTTTTGAGGACATGAATAAGATCTAAAAAACCATAAAATAAAGGTGGATGTCTGCAGTATCATAATGTTGTTTTCTATTCTACTACCTATTAGTTTCCCAAAGATTCCTACTTGATTCAAAAAGTAGAAAAGATAGAATATGAAATTGCAGGGAGATCTGATCTGAACACAAGATCCCAAAATGTAACTTCCCACATCAAAACATAATTGGAAGCTAAAATGACAATGTAAAAGAGAATGTTACTGATAAAAAAAAAAAAAAAAGATTGAATTATGGCCATATTTAATTGTCTTTTGTTAGTTTTAAATAAGGTGGTACCAACAAAGATATTTATGAGTCAATGAGTATAATGAAGATATTTTTGACTGTGAGAAAGAAAATCCCTCCTTAATTTTAGTAATAAATATAGGCAGAAAAATGTAATTCTTTTTTTTTTTTTACTGAAGCACAAGGATATAGATCACATGGACATTAATTAAGTTTATGTCAGTTCTATGTTCAAACAAGGAAAGGGTTATGCAAGGAAAGAAGTTGTATGTTACATTTGCTCTCTGGTACCTAATTGAGATGTGGGAAACATCTAGAATACCACCTACACTCCAGCTCTAATTTACATAGAGAGATGTGAACCTACGATTTCATTTTTTAAACTACACTCTGAATTAGAAAAGCAAGGACTCTTCATGAAGTAACAATCTCAAATTCTGTACTCTCCATGTAGGATTCTTTTTTTTTAGTTTTTAGATTTTTCTTTAGATAAGAAAATCAATTTTCCTGACCAGAGATTTATTATCCTGAGTAACAAGGATACCTTAAAATTACACAATGAAAGAATGCTCTGCAAAAACTCTTACTGGAAGGAAGGACAGCAAGGGGAGAGGAGGAAAGAGAGTGAAAGAAGCAGATCATATTGCTGTAACCAGCATTTGTGAAGTCAAGGTTGTTGGGTTTTTCCTGTCCTCACCCCCCTTATAATCATACATACATGAAAAATGACACAGAAACTTTCAGACCCAGGATTTAAATAACTTGGTTGAGATCAGAAACTGCTGCTATTCAGTATTTACACACAGCTCTTTAACTTGCTTTGTTAAGAAAAGTGACTGCAATTGTGAAAAGACAGTACATGTTTGAAATATCTTGCAGATTGCCAACAGGATCTAGCTGTCAGTTTTCAGATGAACTGATTGCATACATAGTGGAGTGTTACACTCTGCCAAATAATCCCAAACCTATACATTTGATTTTTTAACATAAAAAAAATAATACCTTTCCCCTTGAGATAATGTCATCAAATACCATCTGTGCTGGCTGCAATTTTAGTCATAAATCCTTGTTGTATTTATCAGAGATTCGTTTTCCAAAATAGCTAATTTTCATCTCAGATTCAGACACACACTAATTTCTTTGCTTCTTTCTTGCTGAGAAGTCTGATATAACAGTCTCTCACTGAAAGGATTTGGCATTTGCCCAAAACAAAATAGGCTCGTCGCCTTGCATGGAATTAGTTTGCTTAATAGGTCTAGAACTTAGAATCATTAAATGCAATAAAAAACATTCCCTTCATGTAACAGAAACTATTAAAAGGCCTGTGGGAGGTAACATGACAATATTCATAATGAAATTAATATTGAAACTAATCAAACTCTGAGGAAAAAATCATCATGCAGGTAGGAAAGAATCGAGACATGGATATATGAGAATGGAAGGAACATGGTAACAATATTAAGTTTGAGCATAATTCGGGGCTTTTTTTTCCAATTTCTGTTGAAGGTACCAGATCAAATTAGTGAGTCTGTATGACAGAAGATATATATGGGTTAACTGTCATTTAGAGTATTTGTCATGTATGAAAAATTTCATATATGATTTTGTTGCAACTGAGGTATTTAGAGACCCCTCAGGAGAAACTGGTACATCATGAAGATAAACAGTAAAAAAGCATTTTCTCCCCAAAAGCATTTTTTTTGTTATTGTAAAAAAAAAAATATTCATAACATAACAAAGGAAATGTACATTCAAAACAATCACTTATTTAACCCATATTTCATCTGTTTATCTAGGGGAAGGATAAGAGAGACATTGTGGAAAGCCTTGCTGATGTCAGGGTAAACAGCACTGCAACTTCCTCCTCTGATGAGCTACTTCATAGAACCACTATTGGGTCTGCAGGGCCTGGGTTTTGGTAGCAGGGAGGACTAGAGGGGTGGCTTCTGTGAGAAGTTGCTGGAAGCTTCCTCCACGTGTGGCAGAGACAATCCCTGGTGGGTCCAAAGATGGACATGATGCTGGTCAAAACTGGGCCGATTAGAGATGATGGTAACGCCTCTGTGCTAACAGAGAAAGAAAAAAAGAGAGAAAGAAAGAGAGAAAGAGAGAAAGAAAGAGAGAAAGAAAGAGAGAAAGAAAGAGAGAAAGAGAGAAAGAGAGAAAGAGAGAAAGAGAGAAAGAAAGAAAGAAAGAAAGAAAGAAAGAAAGAAAGAAAGAAAGAAAGAAAGAAAGAAAGAAAGAAAGAAAGAGAAAGTTATTTTTTGTTACTTGGGGGTTGTGTGTGGGAGACAGACACACAACGCACAGATCATCATCAGCAAAAAGCCGTGAGTTTATTATGGGGCTTTGATAGCTGATTGGAGAGGACCTCTCTCTGCCCAGCTCTCTGGCCAGTGGTGTATCTTCATCTCAGCTGGAACAGGGCTGGCTGCAGTCTCAGTTACCTCTTTTCTAGAATGAGCAAAGTCGGCTGAATTGGATTTGTTATGGCCAGATTTATCTTGCTCAGCTACAGACTAGCTGTACTGCCACAATTTTGCAGTTTTAATTGTGGCCAGAGAAGAGTGGAATGGGAACTTGCAACAGGAAAAACTGAGCAGACACCAAGACCAGTGAAGAAAGAGGGGGAGGAGGTGCTGCAGGCACTGGGGCCAAGATTCCTCTGCAGCCCCTGGTGCAGACCATGATGAAGTGGCTGTGCCCCTGCAGCCCATGGGAATCCATGGGGATGCAGGGATCCACCCTCAGCCCATGGAGGGCACCATGCTGGAGCAGATGGATGTCTGAGAGGAGGCCCTGATCCTACAGAAGGCCCATGGAGAGTGAACCCCATTCTGGAGCAGCCTGTCCGTGAAGGACTGCACCCCATGGAAGAGAGGCCCCCACTGCAGCAGTTTGAGGGGTACTGTAGCCTATGGGATGGACTCCCGTTGCAGCAGTTGGCAGGGAACTGTTGTTCTCATCTTGGAGAAGTTCACAGAGAACTGTCTTCTGTGGCAGGGAACTGTTCACATCTTGGAGAAGTTCACAGAGAACTGTCTTCTGTGGCAGGGATCCCTCAGTGCAGTGGGGGACTGACTGCTTACCCTGAGCTGTGGAGAAACTGTGGGCAATCAACTGACCATAACCCCCATTCCCTGTCTCTTTGTGCCTCTGGGGTAGGTGGTAGAGCTGGGATGCTACAATTTGGAGTAAGTGATCCTTGAAAGTCAGACATCTTTCCAGGGTCATCTCCCATGGTATTATTGGGAGTGGGGCAAATTATGCTCCCTTAAATCCAAGGCTGTGATCCTTCAATTTTCTGGTTTTATCCCTAAAATCCACTATTTTAAATTCACTGCAGCCAAGACTGTTCCCAGATTTCACATCTAAGGCCAGTTCCTCCTTGTTTGTAAGTATCAGGTCCAGAAGAGCATTTTGTATTTTCTGCTCCTTGGTCAGCCATGTCAGGAAGTTATCAGCAGCACTCCTGGAGCATAAAATTAATTCAATCTTCTTTCTGAATGGATTTTGTCTTGTAGTCGATTTCGAGCAGCAATGAAATTTCATTTTGCTTCAACACTTATAACTGTGGATGCTCAGAGACAGGATTCAGTTCAAGATAAGGACAGCCAAGTGAGCTTGTTGCCTCTCCTTTAGGTATCTAACTTGGTAATAAGTGTATTGTTTTTTATATATAATTTAATGTATGAAGTATGTTTGCTTGGGCTATTACAATACATTTAGAATATAGGAAGATTTCCATATGTAAGTATCTACATCTAATTTCAAACTCATGTCAGACAAGATATGAACTCCCACTATGTCTTTTTCCTCAATTGACATAACACAGGATGCTAGTTTATATTTTAGATCTTCTGTTGAATACAGCTGGGAAAAACAAAACAAGGCAAAACAAAACAAAAACCAAAACCAAACCCACAACAAAACAAAAAAAAGTCAAAAGTCATTACCTAAACAGTAATGAAAGGAACAGATACATTTAAATGTATTAGAGGACAGACTGATCGAAAAACCTTTGCATTAGAAGACTAACTTATTTTTTTTATGAAATTATTTTATTTCTTAAGTAAAATATGAATGGTTAAATCAGATAGGAAAGAATGAAGATAATTCAGATTAAGCAATAAAACAAAATAAAAATTGACAAAAGAAAAAAATACAGAAAAACCTAAATAATTTTTGCTTTGTAAATCATGCACAGAATAGCATGACAGCAGTTTCCTAGATGTAGCAGAAAACTGGAAAAAGTAATGATCTTAAGAGTCATGAAAAATTATGTACAAGAAGTCTTCAATGTGACCTACATGCAGACTTCCAGTATCCAAAGAGAGCCTGCAAGAAAGCTGAAGAGGGACTTTTTGCAAGTGTAAATAAGGAGTCTGGATCCATGTGAAAATACTGTAAAATCAGAATATAGCACAAGTTTGGCAAAGTGCAGAACAAGCAGTGAACAACAGTACACTGAAAATCAAGAACTCTGAAAAAAATAATAAATTATTCATTGCAAACATCACACAGCATAGCAAAAGTTACTTTTTTTTTCCTCATTACTGCACATGATTTGAACTTTTTGAAAGCAGACTCCAAATTAGACAGCTGTTCATAACATGTGGAGAGGGAACAAGTGGTTCCAGTAGGGATCTCATGAAAGCTCTCGATGCTTCTTTCTGAAGTAATGAACACTTCATTGCAGAGGAAAAAGCATTACCTCATTGTATGAACAGCAAATAGACAGGTGCATATTATCAATTTCACTGTCCTGGTAAATGGAAAAGTCTTGAAAAGACATGAAGGAAGGTCCTTATTGTATTAAAGGCTATGTGTTGATGGCTGAGTCTATGCAGATTTGTTGCATCTATATGCAAGCAATGCTTCAGATTCTTAAACAGACAACAAAAAAGTTGTAATTTGGAGGGTTAACAGTGTAAATTCAGTTTTCCTTGCATGAGAGGCTGAGGATAACAGAGAAATAGAGACTAAATATATTGCTTATTATTTACTTCTCCATCATAATCCTTTTTTCTCTGTCTCATTATGCTGCATTATCTTTATTTTGGATCCTTTATGTGCATTTATTATGATAAATGTTCTGTCATTTTGTTCTACTATTAGTCAATTTAACCATCAATCTGTGCAGTCATTTTTCCAGATTAAAGCTGTGTTTTAACCTACATTTCAGATTTATTGGAGCTGAAACATTTTAGTATGAATTATGCCAAAATAATATATATATAGTTATTGTCTGCACATAAAATCTGCTGTTGCTTTCAGAATCAAGGTGGAAGACAGTTATTGAGAGATAATTGTTGCTATTTATGGGAAATGGGTTCTCATTAAAAATAAAGGTTAAATGAAGAAGTTAGTTCTTTCCTGGGAATGAAATTCACATTTATTTTTAAAGTGACAGCTTTCAATAGCAATAAAATCTAAATTCAAATTTGCTGTATAATAGACCTCCTTCCTTATTAAACTTTTTTTGGACTTAATAAAACAAACTTCTTAGAGTTTACTTCTGCTCATGCTTGGCTTCCTTCCTAAAGGAAATGTCTCTGGAACTTTAGAAGAAAATCCCTTTAGCCATTTCATAATTATAAGATTATGAAATATATATTCCCATATAAATGCTAAATTCTGAATACCAATTTCTTGGTGGAGTAGATCATTGAAAACCAAATTTTTTAACTTCCAGTTAGGATATGTAAATACTCTAAGGGTGAAAATAAAATAAGCTAAAAGCCCCACAAACATGTGAAAAAGGTTAAGAAGGGATCTTTCCCCAGTAAATATTTCCTAAATTATTTTTTCCTTCAGCTCAGACCTTGAAGTAAAAAATTATGATGGTCAGATACTTTTATAAGGAAAAGGATTAAAATAGAAATTGTAATGAGTCCAGGTGATTTTGTGACAGTACCACTACTGAGAAAAGTATCACTTCAGTATCACTTCCTCAGTGGCAGAGCAAATTCACATCTACCTGAAAGAGAATGCTAACCATTCAGAATGACAGGCTATATATTAAACAAAACAAAACAAAACAAAAACAAAACCAAAAAACAAACAAACAAAAAAATTCTAGGTAAAATTTAGTATCGTTAAAGTTGCTAACTTTAAATTGGAGCATTCTTGAAAGAAATAATACATTAAATTCTTGATATATATATTCAGAAGGAAGCACTTTTATGACTATTATCTTGGAAAATGCTAAAAGAGATGTTTCTGCTCTAATGCATTTTCTGGTTTATATATAATTGGCAGCTGATGTTATATTTGAGACACTTTTTTTTTAATGATAATTTCAAATTATGTGTTCTAGATCAAACTGAGGTCAAATGTGCAAAGACAATAGCATAGGAGACAATCTTCATGCAGTTCCAAATGTCAATTTCTATATTGACAATTCTTGATATATGGAATATTAATCCCATATATTTCCGGGTGGGACGTGCCTGGCCTTGTCTGACCCTTGCTGCTGGACCAAAGGGCAGCTGTGGTGTTTCACCCCAGAGATGCCTTTGGCCGGCTGGGTGCTGCAGCTGGGCACTCAGAACAAATCCAGGCATAGTGGAAACTCAGTTTACCTCTGGTGGAAAAGGTTCAGGTGACGGTGAAGAGAAAAGGAGAGGATTCTATCGAAGAGTTTTAATTCAGAGTTTAGTTTTATTCCAGGATGACAGACCTCTGAATGTTGTAACAGCTCCCAACAGAATCCAGACCGCATGGTCCCGTCTCCTTTTGAGCCCGGGGACAGGGGGAGGGAAGGGACAGGTGAGGGCCAACCAGGTGTGAGGAGGGGAAGGCTCAAGGGATACAGACACTTGGACAGGCCAATGAGCCTGGATCTGAGGGGCATTTTTGAACTTCTGCCAACCACACAACGCCCTTGCTGGAATGTTAAGATTGATGGACAGCACTTAGCAGGAGGGCAAAGGGGAAAGGAGAGGTTGGCACACCTGAGGGGTTGGGATAGGTGAAACAGGAAATAGCATCACGCTGCAACATTGATACACGGAATATAGAAACTTTTTAAAGAACTACGATGTGGTAAGAAATAACCATTCATGAAAAGGTCCTGTGGTAAAACATATTCTTTTGCTGAAGCTCTTGTTTTGAAAGTGCTAGGAGAACTACAAATATAAGAACTGCATTAAAAGCCTTGAAGAAAGATAATGATTAAACTTTCCCATTTTCCATTCTTGGGGTATTAAAGGAGTACCTGTTTTTCATTATATGGCACTAATATAATTTGCTTTTCTCTAGATATAGAACTCTTGATGAAACATTCTGTTTTGATGTTTCTAGACTGTTTTAATTTACTTTTTAAAAAAATAGAAAAAATGAAATGGCTTTAAAAAATATCCACGACTAACTGCTTACAAATTGTTGACAGCAGGTTGTTTAAGATAATTGTGCAGAAATAACTGAGGCAAGAAAGAATAAAACTCTCCAAACTACAGCAAAGCCAGTGTGAGATCTACCTAGAGAGCAAATCTTCTAAACCCAGCAATTCATTCTCTTCTATTTTTCTCAGTGCATGTGTTGCCTTCAAAACAATTCTACCCAAGAGAGACACAATCGCTGTTTTAATTACAACTCACAAAAGAGAAAGCAACAGATGTATAAACATATTTTAAGTATTTATTAAATATCTGCTGAATTGTTATAGTCCTGTTGGCTCATTAGTAAAATCTCCATGGATTAGCAACCGATTCCCAACACCCTTATCTACAAAGACGTAGGGAAGATTTGCATTCTCACCTTATGTACACTCATTATAATTTCTTTTATATGTTGCTAATTATAAGACCTTATATTTCTTCGCTCTTTTCTTCTTGGTAAGGTCTCATAGCATTGCTGACTATAAAAAATCTATAAAAGGATCTATAAAAGAATCCACTGAATAAATATACCAAACTGTTGAGTTCTGTTTCAAGCTGATCAAGGTTAAGAAGCATTGACTAAAAAATAAAGCAAAAACAAAGAAAAAAGGGGATGAAGGAGCAGGAAAAAAAGGCCTCAGTTCTTGGAAAATTAAGTCTGTAAGGATTTTTCTTATAATGCCAAGGATAATTGTGATCCCACATCACAGAGGTTTAGAATTTCCTGTAAGAATACTCTTCTTTTGTATTATATCTCTGAATATTATTCAAGACTGACAAACATTTAGACATGACAATTTCTTAATATGCATAATCAGGTATAACTACCATATATAATATAATAGTATATATATATTATATATTATTATATATTATATATAGCATTATATATATATATATATATATATATATATATATTCTATAATAGTATGCAAACTTTTCAGACGGCACATTGCAAATTTCACTTTTTCACTTTCTGGACCCATGAGGGATTGTGTTAAAAGTACATGATCCACTGAAGGGGAAGACAGAGCTTTTTCCCACTTAGTTTCCCACCATCCCACAGAATGACCAAAGGTAAAAAAAGAATTTAATCCATATTATAATAATTTCTCACAGTGCTTCACATCAAGAGAAATTAGTAGCTTCCTCCTGCAGCTTCCACCCAAATGTGACAACTATCCAATATTTCTTTTGTCTTCCTCTACTGTTTAAGCATTCCATAGGTTAGTAGTACTTGAACCATAATGCAAGGTTATGTTTATCCTGAAAAATATCCTAAGCAGGAATGACTAGAGATAAATTGAACAAAGAACGATATTCATTGTGTTAAGCAGCAGCGACATCAGGATTCTTGTGCATTTGAATTTTTCATTTGTGAGATAAAAATTTCATATTAAGTAAACATACTGGGCATGAGTCAGTTTCCTAAATATAAGATTTCAATTTAATTTAGGTAGGTGCTGGAAAATTATTTTCTGTGGTTTTCACTTGCTGCTGAAGAATGAAAATATCTCTTGGTCACCTGAGTTCAATGCAGATGCCTAATACAGGGGAAGGACATTTCAAATGGTACTAGTTGGCTTTATCTGAGTAAAAGAAACAAGTCTCAATGGTGGGATCACTTTTGAGATTAGGATTATTACACCTAAGGCCGTATATATAGATATTTACATGTGCTTGGGAGTCTAAACTTCACTGGAAATCTAATGTGTACAGATGATGCAAAGAAAAATACACATAGCCAGGCTCCAGTTTTCTACCCAAAACATGAGTGGAAACATCCTCTAGGCTACAAGTCTCTGCCAACCAATTTTCAATATTTTTTATTTTTATTGTGGGTATGGGTATTTTGCTTATAAGTAAATAAGTAAATAAAGCACAGGTATAATTTTTTTAAGAGTTAAGGTAGCAGAAGAGACATTTTTAAAGCCTATGGGGAAAATATCAAAGTAGTTACATTTCTGTAATACACAGGAACTGTCAGAAGACATGTAGAGGAACTTGCAATGGGTCATAGAAACAGTTTTTTATTGAATCCATGATTTGCAGAACAAAGTGGGATTATGGATTACAATTTCCAGGCTCATCAAGTTATTTTGCTGAACTCATTCAAGGATGGAGAGATATAGGCAGCAGTATGTTTTTATGAAAAATATTCCTTTCATGGTAACTGGATATTTCTGTCCTTCGTTGCTTGCCTGGGTTCCTTCTTGTGGACTTTCCTGAGGGCTCCATGAAACTTCCAGCAGTGAATTAAAAGTGAATAACTGAGGCTGTTATATCTCCCATATTTCAGTATACTTACACTGAGCATACAATTGGCTGAAAACTGCTGCAGGTTTTCAACTGATTCAGGAGTGATCAAACTAGTTTTATCTTAGATGTAATAACAGTGTCTAGTGTTTTGCAGTGCAGGTGTTTTGGTTTAAACCCAGTCAGCAACCCAGCACCACACAGCCAGTTGCTCAATCTCTCACCAGTAGGGTCAGGGAGAAAAATGGAATGGTAAAAGCTAGAAAAACACATGAGTTGAGATAAAGGCACTTAAACAGGGAAGGCAAAAGCCACAAACATAAAGAAAGAAAACCAAGGAATGGATTTATTTCTTCCCATGGGAATTCTCTTACATGGAATTCATTGCTTCATCCATCTTCAGGAGAGCTGGGCCCCATCACGTGTAACAGTGACCTGGGAAGACAAATATAATCACTTCAAATTTTCTCTCCTCCTTCCTTCTTCCACCAACTTTATACACTGACCATGATGTCACGTGGTCTGGAATACCCTTTTGGTCAGTTGGGCTCAGCTGTCCCAGCTGTGTCCCCTCCCAAATCCTTGTGCCCCCCCAGCCTCCTCATGGATTAGATGGGGTGAGTAGCAGAAAAGGCCTTGACTATCTTTAAGCACTGCTCAGCAATAACAAAAGCATGTTTTTGCTATCCACACTATTTCTAGTAGAAATCCAAAACACAGATCCATATTACTTACTGTGGAAAAAAATAGCTCTATACCAGCCAAAACCAGTACCAACATAAAAAACCAGACATATATATATAAGAAAATAAAAGAAACCTAGGACCTACTCCTGAAATCAGACTCTGGTGCGTTGACCCTGGCTGGATGCCTGGTGTCCACCAAAGTCCCTCTGTCACACCCCTTGACAGCTGGAAAGTAGAGAGAAGATATTATGAAAAGATTGAGATAAGGACAGGGAGAGAGAGATCACTTACCAATTACCACCATGGGCAAGGCAGATTTATATTGGGGAAATTACTTTAATTTTCTACCAATCAAATCAGAGTAGAATAAGATGAAATAAAAACAAATTTTAAAGTACCTTTCCCTCACCCTCTCCTCTTCCTGGATTCCAATCAGGATTTCTCAGTGGCATGGAGGGAAGGGAATGGGGGCTGCAGTCAGTTCATCCAATGTTGTGTCTGCCTCTCCTTCCTCCTCACAGTCTTCTTCTGCTCCATTGTGGGGTCCCTCACGCAGGTTGCAGATCTTCATGAGCTGTTCCAGTAAGAATCCCTTACATGGAAACAAATTGCTTCACCGTGGGTCCTGTGGGGTCACAAGTCCTGCCCCTAAAACTGCTGCATCCTGGGCTCCTCTCCTTCCCAGGGTCACAGGTCCTGCCAGGCACCTGTTTGAGCATGGGCTTCCCATGGGGTCGTGGTCCCTTTCAGCCATTCAGCTGCTCCAGCATGGAGTCCTCTGCAGGCTGGAGAGGAATCTCTGTGCCTGGAACATCCCCTCCCTCTTCTTCACCAATCTTGGGTTTCTACAAGGCTGCTTCTCTCACATACTCCTCTCTCTAGCTCCTGCTTTCCAGTAATTTGTTTTCCCCTTCTTAAACAGGCCACCCCAGAGGCACTGCCACAGTCACTGATGGCCTTAGCTTTGCCCAGGAATGAGTCTGTCTTGGCTCTATCTCTCTGCCTTAGGTGGTATTGGCTGCATTGAACTCAGGGAAAACTTCTGGTCTCTTTTCATGGAAGTCACCCCTGCAGCTGAACTGCTGCCAAAATCTTGGATTGCAAGCACTGTATACAGACTTGTATTGGATCACATTTCTTTGGTGTCAACATAAACTCTACTAGAATGAAATTGCCCAATCATACCTAAAGATCACATTCATACCTTGATGTCTGCAATACCCCTACATACTGATTAGCTTGCATGTCAAAACCAGAATTTTAGGGTATTTCTGTATAGGTAGATGATCAGTAAGATAATATACCTTCTGAGGTAGTAGCTTTTCCAACTACTAAAAAATCACCAAGCCATTGCTGTTTTTTTTCTAAAGTAATATATTCAGTATACCAGAAGTAACATTCATAGAATTCAGAATCTTTCCCTTTAAGGGGGACATACTGCTTCATTCCAGTCATCTCTCTGGTAAAACATTTCATTGTGCTCCATTACTGAACAGCAGAACCTGTAGCAGCCATGTGGGTGCTCTGACAGACAGGGCAGGGTACACTGGCCCCTAGCTGCTATGACTGGTAAAATGATCAGGTACATTAGGTATGAGGGACTGAGCAATTAAAAATGGCCAACTTCCTTTGGCTTGGTAAATTAAATTATTATGGGAAGATGGGAAGAAGTTCAGGATAGCAAACACATTTTTATCACGACTCATTTTTGCTGTCCACCACATGGGATGATACATCATTCTTTCATCAATATTCAGCAAAATTGGCAGAAAGCTCACAGTCATTTTATCGCCAGAATTACTGATTCATTTTCTGCAAAGCAGAAATCCCAGATCTGTTGTTTACTACAGGAATTGCTTTGGGGAATAATTTTAATAATGGCATGACTTGTGGTTAGGGGACTAATATAACTAGATAGGCAGAAAGAAAAATTGTACACAAAAGTGCAAAACAATTGTGACTAATGAATGGTAAATGTAAGCAAAAATGGGCCTGATCCTCCATTGTTTAGTGTGCAACAATGCAAGCATAAAAATTCTTCCCAGACTGGCATGTTTTAAATTTCCAGAGGTTAGAAACAGCACAAAACAAGAAAGAGCTATGGAATATTGCCTTTTAACACAGAGAATTTGAGAATGCATAGTAATTTGAATGAATGGCTATGCATTTTGACTAAAGAATGCTTGAGGATGAATAATCTGCTGACTTTTTGCACATATTCAAAGATATCCCAAAAAAAGAGTTTGGGGAAAAAAATTAAAAAAACCTCAAAATATGTGTCCTAAATAACTGTATTTTTTTTTTTCCAAACAGATGTTCTATGAGAAGTTTGCAATGAAATCTTACAAAGAACTCAGATGACAATTTGGATATAAAACAGTCTTTCAAACAAGTCAAAGCCACCACAGAGAAGCAAAATGTCTTTTTTTTTTTCATCAGTGTTCACTGTGGAAAAATCAGGGAGGTTCTTTCACTGGAACTCTTTTTTATTGGAGACTCAGCAGTTGTGCCTGAAATTGGCTGTAAAAGGGGTTATGAAGCAGACTGACAAAATAAGCAGTAACAAATTGGAAGGACTACATGGCATTCACTCAAGTGTTCTAAGATAACTCAAGGATGAAATAGCTAAATTACTAATGGTAGTGTGTAACTTCTCTCTTCAAAACTGCTGTTGCATCTTAGGACTGGGAAATGATAAATGTGATGCCAGAGGAGATCTGAAAAATTTCTCTCTGTGGCAGGTTGTGGCATAGTTGACAGCTAAGTGACCAACAAGCCTCTCAATCATTCCTCCTTTTCAACAGAACAGGGGGATAAAATAACAAACTAAACACTTGTGGGTTGACATAAGTGTAGGGATATCACTCAGCAATTATCTCCATGAGCAAAACAGACTTGGTGAAATTAATCTAATTTATTACCAATTAAAGAGGCTAGGATAAAGTGATATATATTTTCATTCCTCTCACTCCCAGCTGATGAACAGCATTTTTACCCTTTTTTCAACAAGTTATCACAGAGGCACAGGCAAGATCATTGCTGAGCTCAGCTTTGGCCAGAGGTGTGACTGTCTTGGAGCTGGCTGGAACTGACTCTGTTCAACATGAGAACAGCTTCTAATATCTTCTCACAGTAACCAGCACCTGGGCATACACACTAATTACACCTGAATATGCAAACAAATAAATAATTAGAAAGAGGAGGCAAAATTAAGCAGCCTTCTCTTGCAGAGCATTGAGATTATAATGGATTTGTGTTGGCAGAATATTTTTTTACGCTCATTTGCAAATAACATAAGAAAAGAGATCAACAGTCAAGTGACAAAGTCTTTCCAAGTATGAAGTCATTCAGTGCAGGGTGGAGAGAGTTCAGCTTTGAAAACTTTGATTAAGCCAGTAAGAATTTTAATGACTATGTTAAAAAAATGTGAGATGGAATAAATTATGATAAACATAAAATAAACTACATGGGGAAACCAATAACGGGCACTGAGCTGGCCATATTACCTGGGGGGAGATTTTGGTTTTGTGACAGTCATTTCTAATGCTCAGCAAATGTGAGAAGAGTTGTTAGAAAGTAATAAAGAAATACAGAATGAAACAGAAAATGGCATTATTCTATTGAATAATCTCATGTTTCTTGTATGTTTTGAATACTATAGAACCTTATCCTCGCACCTCAAAATGATAGAATTAGAAAAAGTTCATGAAGGAGCAAAACCTCTGGTTAAAAATGTGTAAACATTTCCATATTAGTAATGATTTAACAAGGCAGAACTGAACAGGAACCTGTATGGAATGTGGGAAATAGTAAAGATAAGAAGATTTCCAGAAAGCAGTAAAAGCAGACCTTAGAAACAGAAAGAACAGAAAACTTAGAGTTAGCTGCAATTGCAAAGTCTGGAAGTAGAAAAAGTTACAATAGTACAGCAAGCAAGTACATGAAACAATAGCTTGAGTTTCAGGCTTGGCCAAATAGACCTTAAGACTGCAGAAAAATATGCTTAGCAAGATAGTAGAAGGTCTTAGGCTTAATAATGAAGTATTGTGCATTGTTAATAGAAAGCATACAAGCAAGCATTGTGTGAAGCAAGTGTAGACGTGCTTCTAGGGATTGGATAGAACACTTGTCTGTAAGTTTTAGGAATATGCTATTGGCTAGAAAATTTTTAAAATGCCCTATAAAACAAAGAAATCTTAGGCTGCTGCTGCTGTCAGGATGTGAGCTGTTGCCATCTTTCTATTGCCTCAACTCATAATGAGGCTGATGCTGCAATAAAGCTCAAGGAATGTGTCCCAGCACTCCCGTCCCATTCGTAAAAAACACCAACACGTGGCAGAAATTAGGTGGTGGATTTAACAAACATCCACAAAATCACAAGTGCCATAGACAGTTGATTGAGATCAATCATTTCTGTTTTCTTCCTTTCTACTATCAAATAAAGCTAAGGAGAATTAGATTCAGAATAAAGGGTGAACTTTTAGGGTTTTTGAGTTTTTCTTCCTCCATAAAATATGTAGTGGAATAATGAAACTCTTTGTCAAAGAATGCTGTAGACTGTAAAAATGTAAATAGGTCCAAGGGTTTATTAGATATTTCTGGGTAAGAAAAGTTTATTAAGCATTACTAAATAGGCAGAGCACATCTGATTCAAGATATTTCCTAAATTGAAAAAAAAATTAAACAATAAAAGGCAGTGAAGTAATTCAGAAAATTTCATATATGCTTGCTCCATTCTTCCTTCTGCAGTGTCTGCTTATTCCTGCTGCTAGGAAAAAAATATTGGGTGTGTACTTTTGATCTGACTTAATGCCATCAGTGTCATAGTCTTTTATTTAATTTCCTGTCCAGGATTAGACATACCTTGATTTGGTCAATACCCCATTCTTGCAATCAGATCTGTGCAGTGTATAAATTCTGCATAGTGCTCCCTGAGGAGGGGAGGGGGAGAGGGAGGTACTGATCTTGTGGTATTTGCTGGGGTCCCCAGGACAAAGGAGGAATCAAGAATCTGACTCCATGTTCTTAGAAGGCTAATTTATTATTTTATGGTGCTATATTGTATAAAAGAATGCTATACAAAAACTATACTAAAGAATAGAGAAAGGATGCAGACAGAAGGCTTACCAAGATACTAATTAAAAACTCATGACTGACTCCTCAGAGTCCCAACACAGCTGGATGGTGTTTGGTCATTAAATCAAAACAATTCACATGTTGGATAAACAGTCTCCAACCACATTCCAAAGCAGCAAAACCCAGGAGAAGCAAAGGAGATAATATTGTGATGCTTCTCAGCTTCCCAGGAGAAGAAATCCTGGTGAAAGGATTTTTCAGAAAATATGAGAGTGACATGATCTCCCTGGTATCCAGTGACAGGATGTGGGGAAACGGTTTAAAACTGCATCAGGAGACATTCACATGTGACAACAAGAAACATTTCTTTATTGAGCGGGTGCTCAAAAACTGTAACAGGCTTGCTAGAGAGGTGGTTGCTGCCCCAGGCCTCTCTGTGTTTGACAAGCATTTAGGCAATGCCCTTAAAACATGCTCTAACTACTGATCAGCCCTGGTGAAAGTGTTGGAGTAGATGACCATTGCAGAACCCTCCCATTCTTGGTGAATTATTCTTATCTATTTAAAGTTATATAAAATTATAAACCTAGCGGAATTATTTACATTCTTTTTAATTGTCACTTGTGTAAAAAAAAACCAACCCTACTCCTAATGTGGGAAACATTTCAGTGTCACATTAAAAAGCAACAACAGTAATTCATTTCACACCCATGTAACTTTAATGTGATTTTGAGGTCATAGAGAAGAAAATGAAACACAAATCAATGACATTTGTGACTGCACTCCTGCTCACTTCTAGTTTGAGAAAAAAATAAAACTTTAAGAATGTAGTGGTTACATCTCACTTTAACTCAAGTGTTCTTAACAACAAATATTGAAACAACCTATGAAATTCACCAAAAAACCCATACTTTTCTTCAGATTCTGGTGCTATATGTAACACACAAACAGATTTTCCTAGATTTTTATGTGTGTTTCAGAACTTCTTGGAAGAATGGCTGAAAAATTATCAACTTCTTACAGCAAAATCAATGCCTGTTAGGTAAAGCTAAGCATGATGAGACACTTTCTAATAAAATGTGATAAAATCATCTCTCTCTTTCAGCTCTTTTCTCATTAGATCTAGTCTGAGTATCTTCTGTCTATTCCATTAAAGTCAGACATAATCATACCCAAAAGACCAACATATCCATTGCTGTTCAGCTGCTGGAGTGTTTTTCACTCTGCAGGAAGTAAGATTACTTTATCAGCAGGAGGTTTTCTGCTAAATCCATTGAAAATTTGATATCCTTGAAGATTTGATATTCCTTGAGGAATATTTTATATAATTATACAGAAGAATCAACAGAGGCAAGTGTCAGCAAAGCCAGCAGCATTTTACAGGGTTACAAATAGAAGAATATGGATCCTACTGGAAGGGTTGTCAGTCTCAAGGAGTGCTGAAAGAGTTGAATGTTTTAGTCAAAGAACTGTTATTTGTATTTCACAGATCCTCTTGGTTTATTTTTTAAATTGTTTTCCTGTTAATTTGGTTAAAGATAAATTATACGCAGCTAGGTGATCTACTCCTTTTGATTTGCATTCTGTAAATAGAGGATATAAACTTCAATATAAAGAATATATTTTGTTCTATTTTCCAGTCCTATACTTTTTCCCCCATTGATTCTTATGATGAAAACAAGCCCCATCAACTCTTATAAGCCTCATACATAATCCTTAACTTAGTCTAGGCATTCTTTTCCTAAAGTTGTTCCTCAATTCTCTGTTAAAAGCAGACCCAACCTTGACAAATCTTTCTAAATAAGCAGAATGGTACAGATTTTAGCAGAGATATCTGGCTCTGGTAAGTGGAGCTTACTGTCAGTGCTAGAGAGATTAAGGCAAATCCATCTCTGTATGTCTGTACCAACGTTCATTGCTCAGTTTAGGATTTCAGTAAGATGAATGTTTAAAAAATCCTGAAATTATTGAGTAGTACACTGTTGGTTTTGGTCAGTTTTGATTTTTTAAGTAGCAGACAACATGCCAATTTTAAACTATGTCCATTCTTATTAATGTAAGGAAAACAATCTCATTACAGTTTTTAATAAAAAAATATTATAAATAAATATAATCTAAATATTCACTAGAAAACAAAGTATATCTCTTCACTGAATCTATATTTTTGCTAGTTTTCAGATAGCTTTATTTAAGCAATAAATTTTGCCTAAGAAAAGACACAAATCTTTGATTAAACAGTGTTTATGAGAAAAGAAGGTGGTAAACCAGGCTTTTCTCAATCACTATTAGACAAAAGTGTTTTCTTATGTTGGGAGCATACAAACATAACAATGTGACGAGTGTTCTGAGAAGATTAAACATATTGGGCAAACCCCAAATTTTATTTGAGGCTTAAATAATACTTTGATCCAAATTCAAAGGAACCATATAGATTTCTTAAAAAAAATTCAAATACTAACTCCCCTCTTTTATATCCTTTTGAATGCTAGCTTTTTTAAACTTACTCCAATTTTTTGCCATCTTTAAGTAGGTTAATTTAAAGCCCTGGATTCCTACCAAATTATAATGTCTCTTGTATTTGCAAAGTGCTCTACAGGACATGAAATGTCTGGCCTCTGTTAAGTATTAAACATAGACATTAAGAAGAGTAGAAAGTAGAGTAAAAAAAGTCTTAGTTAAAAAAAATTTACATACAGATTATAGCCCATAGATTATAGATTGTAGATTATAGATTATGTTTTGATTTTAACCAGTTTTTTTTCACCAAATGAACTCGCTCTAATAAAAAGTATAATATTTTATTAGAAGTTTGATTAATATTAATATTAAATTGTTTCATTTGATCACCAATGAGGTCAAAAAAAAGGAAATTTATTTTAATCAGACTTATACTAATAATTAAGATATATTTTGTCTTATTACACTTTGTTATTAATGGTTAGGTTTTATATAATTTCTCTTTCAACTGGCTGTGGCAAGTGGTTTAATCTGATTAAACTGATTTAATCTGACAGGTTTTGGTGGATTAGATTGTGATGACTTGATAGAGTTAAATAGAGAGTGTCCATAGCCCATGGATAAAGTTTATGGATGTCAGCTAAAGAAATAACAGATTACAAGATCTCCATACAAAACAGATAAGAAGTAGCTTCTTTTTAATTTTATTTTATTTTTCTCTTCCAATAATTTATTGTTTTGTTTGGTGGATTTTTTGTTTGGTTTTTATGCTCATTTTTTTGTTCATCAACTTTAAAATTAAATATAGTCATAATTTTGTAAATATGGGTCTGAGACATAAGGAGAAACAAAACTTATGGACAAAACCAGACAAATGGACATAGCTGGAGCTCTGGTAACACTGCAGAAAGATAATAATTGTGGCTGTAAATTTAGGACTTATCCTGGAACAACTCAATATACAGAGCTCAAGTAATTTCCATTATTTAATTAAACAAAAAGATAGGTGGATTTTACTATCTGAAATATAATTGAAAACAAAAAAATATAAAGGTAATTGTCAATATGAAAGATATCAGCATGGTTGTGGAAGACCAGACTTCAACATCTGATTTCTAATGATATGTTTTTTGCTTTTTTGTTTTTCAGCTCCCATACAAAAATTTCTCATTTTACTATGTGTTGCTAATGGCTTACTGAATAGTTAGTCCACAGAGAAGGAAGCTAAGTTAAAATAAAAAAAGTCAAGAGGAAAACATCCTGTTTTTTATTCTAGGTGTGTCCATTTATAGCATTAATTTAATATTCTTCAGTACACATTCTAAAAATCTATGCTGTTGCGGTGCAATTTTGTACACTCAGAATTTAAAAAAAAAATAAGTAGAAAATCTTGGTATTTTTAACATGTGTCTGTTAGTTTGAATATTCACTTTTCACTTATACAAGAATGAAGGTATTGAATGCTGTAGTTACTGTCTTTGGTGAGAAGCAATCTCTGTCACCAATAGCATCCTCCAAATATGGACAAGTGTGAGGGCTGCAAGGCAGAAAAGGTATTTAAGCTGTTTGGCTACTGACTAATTTCCCTTTAAAAAAGATGATTTAAAGAAGACAAAGGATCATACAATACTTTTTAAAGTTTAGCAGTCAAGTCCCAGTGTTGGGAAACCTCACATACATAACAGATTATACTGTGTAGCAATGTATAGGAGTTGCCACCTCAGAGGATATGGACACTGAAAATAGACTTTTTGTATAATTTTTCTTTTTACAAAGAATTTTTTTTAAACTTTTCTTAATCTTCTTAATCTTAAAGTACCACATGAGCTTTTACTCAGAGAAGTTAATTATTACCTGCTACACTGCATGGCTTATAATTATGAGATGTTATTTAAAGCTCATTACATGTAAAAACCTGAAAGAAACAGCTCTTCCTTCCTGTGTGTTTGAAAGAGACTTCTAGTTTGTATCTGTTTGATTACAAACTCATTTATACTTCATACTTTATAATACACTATAATCTAATTACAATCTAATTAGAGAATATTGTAGAACCTAGATCCAAATATAACATGCCATTGAGAATAATTTGTGTATCCTTGATAATTTATTTGTTGCCATAAATTCTTTGTGAAGTTCCAGAGGTATGTGACAAGAGCAATTGCCTCTTTCAAGGTGACTTACAAGAGAATGCTGGGACACACTACTTTGCAATTTATCATGACACTAATGCAAATCTGAAGCCAGAAGATGGTTGCCACTCACTACTCTTGTGAATCTAGGCTGGTTTACCCAGGTGAGAGATGAGGCCTAGGTGCATGACATTAGATATTCTAAACATCTATCATCAGCATGTGAAGTTGTTATTAACAGTATATATATCAAATTACACCAAATAGGTAAGTCAGGTAGGTTTTGAACCTTGACATATAAAAAAGGAAGAGTTCTCAAGCAAACAGAATATAACTTATTGGAAATTTCAATTTTCCTGTGTTGCTGTTGAAAGATTTCTTAGTAATGCTGTCACAAGTAAAGCTACACCATAGTATTCACAGTTTTTATTCAACTGTTCTGCCATTTGTTCATGGTATCCACAGCTTGATTCATTTCTGCAGTTTGTTAGGGACCTTGAAGCGTGATTCCTCTCTTCCTCCCTTCTTTTAAAAGATTAAATTTGTTCTCAAAAAGCAGCTGGTGAATTATCAATAATTTTCATGTGCTTGAAAGTGATTGAATCAACATAATCGCATGCTACAAATGAACAGGTGCTGGAAACACAGCTTCAGATACCTCAGAAAACATTAAACCAGGGTGAATAAACTCAGCTAGAAAAGGTAACCTTTTTGGAAGTCCATCTGCTTTAAAATACTAGGACATTCTGAAAATTATTTTATTCAAAGCAAGGAGAATTGGTTACAATAAATCAAGTTCCTTGTAAATCTCCTTCAGAATACAGTATTCACAGAATACTGGTAGTTTTATCCCAGTTTTTCACAGTCCTGAGAAACACTGGTGAGAGAAAATTCAGAGGGGGAAGGGAGGGCTGGTTTATGAAGGCATTTTTTGAAACACTTGCTTTATGCCTTTGTTTTAAAATCTAGCATTATTTTGAGTTTTAAAATAATTTAACAAGGGTGTGCAAAGCTGTCATTGGAGCTTCCTATTTCCTCCAATTTTTTTTTAACACTGCTGTTACAAGATAACAAACCTTGGTTTCTCCTCTTCTTTGAGCAACTTTCAGTGTTCCTCTGCAAATGAGAATTCACTTGCCCGAGCAGCAGCTGCCAGAGTATGTGACTGGTAGAACACATTATCATTCCAATACAGACAATGACTGTTTAACTGGCCTTTTGTCAGCAATACTAAGATTTTTACATAACACATTTATAAACCAGACTTAGAGACATAAAAAAAACAGTAAAGACAAAATGTATTTATTTTAGTCTATGAACAAAGCTGTATATAAACTTTCTCACTTGAGGTAATGTGACAAATAAGATAAATAAACAGAGGCTCTGTACTGGCTGGCTGAGATATACTTTAAACTCTTGTTGGGTTTATGGTGATTATTATCTCTAATGCACCAGTAAAAGGACTTTTTCAACTATTCTGATCAGTTCTCATTTCCTTGTCAAGTCAGATCAAAACTACATTTTTTTATTCTGGCTTATATAAGGGCACTTATCTATGCTGTCCAGTATGTGAAATCAGCTGGTATGTAACAGATACTATCATACACTATTTTTGATTGAACACAGTGAAGACACATATATGTACATTATAAACATAATAATTATACTCTTTCTATTACTTCTAACATAAATTCTAATACAGTAAGCTCTGATTTGTGCTGTAATTTCTGTCACCCAAAAATCAAGACCTTGATTTATTTTATTTCTTTCTCTGTGCACATTCCCATTTAAATTCCACAGCTGTATATCCTGTCTTAAATTCAGGTTCAAGTGGACATAAGTCGTATATATTCACCACAAAACTATTCTCATTTCCCACAAAGTGCATCTGTGAAAAACTTAGTTGTTCTTTGAAACCTGAATTTAACAGTGCAGAAATAACATGACCTGACTTAAGTCACAGTAAGAGTAAGAAACTCATGTTTCTACACGACCAGAACACTGTTAAGATCCTGTGCCAGACACAAAACAGCACAATGCCATTGACTTGATGAAGGAACTTGACAATTCAGGTTAGGATATATACATGGCAGGTTCTTTTGCTCTTAAATATTTCTTTAGATCTCTACCCTGTCTCTTCACCAGATTGTGGTATTGTTTCTGTGGTCAAGAAACATGTACATGCTTTCATGTACAAAGTGTCAGACACTAAAGTTCTTAATCTCAAGAAAGTTTTCTGTTTGCAAAAATACTTTCTCAGTCTAGGCCTGAGTAATCCAGAACAGTATGAGAGACAATACAGCTGAATACCGATATTGTCCGAATACTCAGTGTGATGAGATAGACTCCAAGAAAGTTGTAGGAGTTATATTAGAAGGTTATTTTATTCTTTAGAATCTGTCATGTTCTGGGTTTTGTCAAAAAGTAGTTTGTTTCATGTTTTTAGGCATAGTGGCCTTTAATTTTGAGGCTCTTCTGTAAGCAGACTTCCTAAGAATGTTGAAGATA
Organism: Agelaius tricolor; assembly: GCF_023055355.1. Classification (NCBI taxonomy): domain Eukaryota; kingdom Metazoa; phylum Chordata; class Aves; order Passeriformes; family Icteridae; genus Agelaius; species Agelaius tricolor. The sequence goes on from NW_027269263.1 coordinate 52,299,226, forward strand.
CAATCCTATCTATCTTCTTCAAGGAAAACCATGATAATGACATATATTAAATTTAAAAAATATATTAAAAACTGCAATTACTTTAAATAAGATTTTTTTTTTTTTTTAATGTATCCCTCATCATGACATCTATCAATCTCATGCTACCAACAGGATGGCCCAGTCCTTCAAGGACCATGTACTGCTGCCTGTAAACTCACCTCTGTGTAGGGTATGAGGTCCTAGAGCGGGAGGGACAGACATCAGAACTATTTCCCCTGTAATTCCATGCTCTTTCATTATGAGCAGTCTCCAGCAGAACTTCCTGCTTCTTCTTCTTTCCATGGTCGAAGCACACATGAAAGTTTATCATAGGAAAGCTGACATTAACATAGAAAAAGATATAAAATTTGCATGACAAAAAGAACTTGTGTTTTTCAGAAAGAGCTCTTCGGTGCAGTTATTATTAATAGAATAGGTAATTATAACTATGAGTAAAGTGATACTCTCCCAAAATATTTTTCAAAGCTCCCTGAGTTTATGATCCACTGCACATACCTCAGCTAGATTTGATGACTTTTGCTTTCTAGAAGTCTTTAATGGATTTTTCTCTCTCAATATGTCCCTACATTTCTGAACTTTTTAAAACTTTAAGTGTTTGTATTTGGAAAAATAATTATTATTTTCTCATTAGCTGTGCAAAGAAGGAATATATCCTTTATATCTCCTCTACCCCTAAAGATTTGTTCTGTCTTGAGACCTAATACAGAACTGTCCTACTGTGTGGTTAAAATGCTCTTAGAGTTGTTCAGAAGAGCTGAGATTGCATTAAAGAGATTAGTTCAAGACAAACAAAATAAACAAATTTTTTTTAAAACCCCATGGAAAATATGTCTGTATATTGCATGCTTAATCTGTTAATAACTTCTTATATTTCAAGGATGGATAAATGCTGAACAAGACACTTATAATAAGACAATCTAGTTCAATTTAAATTTCTTTACTTTACCTAGCAGGTATAATTCTGTATCTACCCCAACTTATTCCAAAACATTCTCTGAATCTGAATCAATTCCTCCACAGAAGGATGAAGCTAATTGAAAAAAAGCAATATTAGTAAATGTATGGAACCATTGCAGTTGTAATAATCCATTTTTTTTCCAAAACCCCACCCATATACACACCTCCTCCCCTCTCAAAAGGCTGAGCACAGAGACAAGACTACAAACAAACAAAACAAAAAACCAAAATCAACCAAACAAAAGAAACCAAAGCAAGAAGGGGGAATTCCTGTAACAAGTGAATGAGAGAAGCTGAGCTTTCATCAACTTTTAGAAGAATGAGAAAGAGTAACAGTGTTGTGTCCTTTCACAGCTTTCAGCCCATCCCATCCTATAACACCTATCTTCTACTCTTTTTTATGGCTGTTTCTATATTTTCCTCATGGATCTCTCATCTGATTTTTCTTTCAAAAATCTTGTTTCTAATGCCTGAAAACACATAATTTCCAAAAATAACTTACCAATTACAAAAATTAAATGTTTGGTTGTGTAATAACATCTCAAAAATACCATTTTGTGGAAAATCAACTTGAAACAGTGATTTAGTAGAAATTTCAGTATGGAGAAATTCTGGAGATTTGAAAAATCACCAGGAACTGGCAAGAATTTCAGTCACCTTTATTACTTCTTATCCTTTTCATTCATTATTGATACATGAAGAATAACAATCCCAAGAAAAAAAAAGGGACATGAGATATTGCCTCCAAAGAAAACCATTCTTAAATTCATCTCACTGTTTGTGCAGTTTTTATACAGCCTAAGGATGTCTTTGATATGTGCTTTAGCTGGCATTTTTAATTTAATATTTATATAATTTATTTTTCCCCAGCAGTACACAGTGTGTCATACTTCAAAGATAGCCAGCATACAATCTTCTGAAGATGAAAGCTAGGACAAAAGTTATCCAACATGACCTCTTTCCATAAATATGTACAATATATTATTTCAAATATAATGTACATTTTTGATCTTAATTCTTTTCGTATTATTCTGCTAGCTCACCCTTGATTCCTTCCTTGATATTCAATGTGTCTGACAGCTGTTTTCCTAATGGTGGCGATGTTGGGAGTAGTTATAAAAAAAGTGTTTTCTCTGGAAACAGAAACTGTGTTGTACTATGTAAAAGATTTAGAATGTTTTCACTTACTTCCTGCCATCAGTTTTCATATCCTTTCAGAATAATAGAAAGTCTGCTACTTTTTTCTGATCAGTAGTATCACTCTTAAAAATATTCAAATACAGTTATTCATTCTCATCCCCCCAGAAGCTATTTATTACTTCTATTGTTACATGAAGCATAATTTACTTTATATCAACTCATTTTGCAAGTGTAAAAAGACATTTGAGCTCATGTTCAATGAGCACATTTTCTTAATTTTCAGTGTCCACTTAGATTTGAACAAGTCTGCATTTTAACTGCAGTTAAAGGAACTTCTGGAGGTTATAATATGCATCCTCCATCAGTATTGTTTTGCTCACTCCTTAATTCTGGCTAATTAGAACCACATTTGTTAAGACTTCCTAGCTATTTGATTAGGGAAAATCAGAAATTGATGTTGCTTCACCCTGAACTCACTACCCCAGAATCAGTAATTATCATGCACATATAACAGAGTGTTTTTCTCTGTATAGTCACCTCATAGCCCTCCTGAGACAGAAACATTACATTTCTGGAAGATTCTTGAAAACGTTGCTAGCTTAGAATTTGTATTTATAAACTAGAAATCAGACTTATGAATTTTGAAAAAGTGGTTATTGAATTTGCTTATTGAGGTACAATAAGACAAATATAAAAAATGTTTCAGCCTCCCAAGGAACTCATCACACCCATTAAAGAATAAAGTCAGGATCTAAAATAGACCTCTTACCATATTAATCTCCAGACAGATCTTCTAAATCTCCTTTGTTTTTCTAATCAGGGTTTCAAGGCATTCATTGGCACCTGACAACGGGGAGGCACTGCTTTGCCAAACACTTTTTCAGTGTGTATGTAAATAATGTAATTTAAATTACCATAGAAAGGCACAAATAGTTTTTTGCCTTTGTACATCCTATCATCGGTTATGTAAAGAAGCCCAAGAATAAATGATTATATTCTGAAAATTATACATTCTGTCTTGTGTATGCTGATCATAATTTTGTCCACAATGTTTGGGCTAAACAATTTGTTTTTCTCTTTAACTGTGCATTTCATTTTTAGATACATTCTTTTTTGTTGTAGTTGATGTCTCTTTTGTCTCTTTTTCAATTTAAAAGTTTGTTTTTGCATCAGTTACTTTTCATTGATTGTGAGGAGTCAAAGGCTGTGGTTTTGTTGTTCTTTTTCAAAGATAAAAAATGCATTCCCAGTTTAGCAGCACGAACAGGCTTGTAAACCACTGTCATCCTACAGAAAGTTTTTCAGTACAACTTACATTACTTTACATTTACAAGAAATTATAATATTCCCTTTACTTGATTATCCTAAAGCACTTCTCAAGCAGTAATTTGTTAATATATACAAAGTATAATCTGATTAGTAGCATTTTCCATAATATGAGCAACAACAAAAGATTTGCTACTCCAGTCACTCACTGAAACCCACATTTGTATGTTCATGAATCCACTTTTCTACTTTTACTCGTTGGCTTGTTTTTAGTGGTGGGGTTTTCTTTTTGTTTTTGGTTTGGTTTGGTTTGGGTTTTTTTCCTGATAACCAAGACCTGTATAATCTCCCAGATATTACGGTTCTGAATTCATCACTGTCCAGGTTACTGATGGGGAAATGCAAATTGGCAGTGATGCATACTTCTATTTCTTTCCAGTGTTGGCAAACCCTAGATAAAATCCATTTCTTTTATTAAATTGAATTGGTTTTAGTCCTTTGAAAATTTTTATTACTTTTTTGAGTCATCAATTTTTTCTATCAGTCTTTCTAGTGTACTTAAGAAATACAGTTTAGTTTCCCATAGTATCTGTGTGTGTTTTCTGAAGAGAGAGTCCAGTGATGTTTTTCAAGTTCTGGTATCCCCCATCCAAATGCAAATGCATAAATTTAACTTTTTTACTTTTTAAAATTTATTTAGGGTAATAAAAATGTATTAATACCTTTTCAAAGGTCACTTTCTTCAAACATCATACCAAAACACTCCAACATCACAGTGGCAAGACATTGTCTCCATCTCAAAACAGAAGGAAAAACTGTGGTTAGTTGTCCTGTATAATTTTTTAAAATCTTGTTCTCAGAAGCATTAGGACTTCCATATTGTGCAATAACCTGCACAATGTATGGATAGTCAGATCACTCCTGAAGGTGTGTGATTAATGCTCCTTTACCAGAATTGCTATTTCTGTCGAGCAGTAGCTCCAGGTCATTTAAAATAATATTTCAGAAGAAATATCTGAAAAAAAAAAAATTACACTGCTAGAGTACTTATAAGAATCAGCTTTCATGCTTAGGCATGTCTTAGCTTTCATGCCTAAGACATTTAAAGTTCTGTTGCTGAGCTAAATTATCAAATGTCCACCAATTCACTGTTTTCAAAACAGTTAGGACTAGTGAAATTTTAGAATTTTCTGCATGCATGACTGCTACCGATTGCTTATCTTTTGGTAAAAAGGGTGAGGTAAATGGTAAAAGGTTTCTGGTTTTTGGTTTTGTTTTCTGTTTCTCCAAATACAGAACTCATTATCTGATCAGAAGAAATACCATCAAATAATAAAAAATTATTTTTTCTTACAATCACATAATTTCTTTTACTTCAAGAAAGAATAGCTTTAGATAAAATAGGTAGTGTAGTGTATTTCTGTTATTTCTTCTCCTGTTTTCAGACCCTTTTGGAAGTGTATTATTACTTTGTGTATCATCATTGCTAGATACAAATAAGTTCATAAGGACTGTTTATAGTATACCTGTCTGGAATTTCTTGGCATTATTTGAAGGATTCCTAAGTCATATACTAATATTCAATCAGTAATTCACATGTGGGCTGTGGGTCTCTGATAGTCAAACTGTTATCTCATTATCTGTCTCAAAACCAGTCAGGATAATGGTTGTGAAATAAAACCTGAGTGTACTATTGTGTCTGGTTTAGATTGATTTTGAAACAGAACTAATTTTGACAGGACATAGTGTTGTTAGCTTGCATCAATGGAACTCATTTAAGAAAGTTTGTCGCTTTTTTTGGGAATTAGACTTTGAACTGACACTTGCTTTGTCATAGCAGAGACAGAGGATAAGCAAGCAAAAGGTTATATTCTAGACTCAGGTGAGAAAAACAACTTTTCTTCTGGTGCAATCTACTATAATTTTTTTTGTGCAATCTACTATGATAATTCAAATTTCACTTTGCAGTGAAACTTGGAGCCATCTCTTAGACTAAAATCTCCAGAGAAAACAGATAGAAGCCAGCTTTTTTTTTTTTTTGCTTGTTTTGTTTTGTTGGTTGGTTTTGTTTTTGTTTTTTTTTTTTTTTTTTTTTTGGTGTTAAATAAAAAAAATTAAAACTAGACATATACTGGATAGACAGGGGATCAAGGAGCCCAGAGACATATCAATGTTTAGTGAAGACCACTAATAGGAAGACCTGCCAGTTCTGTTATAGAAAGAGACAAACTTATGGTAAGACTTCATACACTGTTGTCATGAAACTGTCACCAAAATTGATTCAGGGAACCTGTAGAGTGAATCAAAACAAAGGAAGATGTCTAAGGAGGAATATTTCAATTCTCAGAACAAAAGCAGGGCAAAAGAATATAATTAAATGATTAACCTGAAGAAAGGAAGGAATAGGGTTTAATCCCTAAATTATTCTTTCTGGATACTATAAGAACAAAATTCTCTCTCTTAAGAGCTTTCAATGCTTTAAATTCTTGTATATGCATATTTTATCTCTTTGCTTTTCATTTATAAAGTCTTCAGGGGTTTATCACATTTTTCAGCTGTAGCAGGAGTTATGGAAAATGTGCAGTTTCCCAAGGAGACATCATAATGTGATGAAGAGAAAAAAAATTCTCAAGTACAGATTTCAAACTCCTTTGTGTTTTGGACCATAGAGACTATTATTTGCCATCATAAGTTCTGTATTGATCAATGATTATAGGATGACAAATGACTCTCAAAGCACATTAATTCAGCTTTCCTTTGTTTAAACACTCTGGTGTACATTCCTATAGTATTTTTCTCAAGGCAGCCCTGAGGCAGCCTTCAGGGTATGTTTTCAGTACTGCAAGGCTGCACATGTGGCTTCAGAAGGAGTCAGCAGCTCACTGAACCCTGTCCAACTGCCACTAGCTTGTTGTCATAGTTGTAGCATGATACACGGGGCACTATTTTAATGAAGATATGTGAGATGTACTAAGACCTAGCTAGCAAGACATCTTTAGAAAAGACTTCATTGCAATTTTTTTTCAAAATGCTGGTAACGATCTAGCTGGAAATATCACCCAGTTTAAACTACAGTAAGTGGCATTTCAGGCAAAAATATACTGTTAAATGCTGATACAGTAATGGGATTTGGGCAGGCCTTTTGGTAAATTTCCATATATGAGGACCAAATGAGGGTAAAAAATATTTATTTGTAAGAGAACGCAAACTGACACACAGTTATTTTCTCGTCTGAGAAATTATTTTCCAGTCAATCCCCAGTTTCTTTTAGCAGATCAGCTACTTTTCTGTTATAGGCTTCATGATAAGCAGTTTGTTTGGATTGTTTGCTGGGTCACTGGCAATCCTTGTTACAGAGTATTAATTCCTTAGAGTGTCTGCATGAATGAAATATGCTGGACTACAGAATAGCACAGCAACAGCAGTGAGAAATAAGCAAATTGTACTAATTTTCTTTTAAGGAGATATTTCTGCAAGAATGACTGAAAACTTCAGAACCAGAAAACATCTATTGAATTTTTGGCCAATTTTCAGCTAATTAGTCATATCAAATAACAGCCACAGCAATTTATTTTTCAGTTGAGAGAAGAAATGCATTATTTATTTTCTCTCTATTTTTCCTTCCCTTTTTTTGTCTTAAGTCACCTTTAATGCTGGTCCTTAAAAACTAAAACAGGGAAAAAATGAGGGAAAATATTTACCATTTAATAACAATCAAACAGCTATACCTTGGTTTTGTTCCTAATATTGGAACAGCTTTTATGGATTAGAGAATACTTAAACTGATTAGAAAGCTTCAACTGACAGTGATCATGTCTAGCTGAATGAAGCATTAAAGAATGATTCAAAGAAAATTGTGTCTATAAAGGCTGTTATCTCTCTGTAATAGACCAAATTAAATGACACAAGAAGTTCTCATATATTCCACATTATTCAGGGTTATACTTTTTTAAAATTATTTATTCAAGGAAGGCAAATTTTCCACTTTTTTAAAAGCTAAGAAGGGAACTAAGTTTACTGCCTATCCTGTTTGAAATCCAGGGAAAAAACTTCTAAATAGAATGGCCAATGGCTGCAGTAGAGTACATAGTGAAATTCAGTATAATGATAATGGCATTTTTGAAGATTCCTTTGAGGAAGAGGATGAGTAATAAAACAGTTTAAAACATTTTTTTTCATTTTGCTGGACTAGTAAGTTATTCTAAAACATATTTTGCTAATGTGAGCGGTACCTTCTCAGGCCTTCTAGCACAGTACAAATATGCGCAAATTTAGCAAAGAAATAACTTCAGTCAGCATGAAGAGGAACATGAAACCAAATCTGACTTTGCATATACTTTATCACCTAGTAAACTCTTGCAAGACAGCCCTTAATTTTCTTTAGCAATACCTTTCACAATACTAATCTTTCATGCCATGTGTATGGGTGCTCACTGCAATAAACAGGGGCCATCAGAGGCTTCATATATTTATGTCCACCTTTCACTCTTGCTCCCTAAAAATTTAGCATAAAGTACTGAAACTGATCCTGTGACAGATCCTTCGAGTCTGTGTTCAATACTACAAGAATAGGTGAAAAGGGTAAATAATATTCACCTATAGACAAACCTATTCTGTGACTGCATCATGAACACTAGCAAACAGCAAACAATCTATTTCCTAAAAAAAAAAAAATCCTGGCACTACTGAATGTACACTTTAGAGTAACATGAACATCACTGTACAGATGCCATGCTTTGCTGATTTGTGATTCACACCTACACCTATACATCTTTCAAGCAAATGATTATAAGGCTAAGACTGACAATGCAGGAAGCTCAGCTATTGTATGTACACAGCTGAAGTGATGTCCTTTGGAATGCAAGTGATTAGTACTTTGCTAATAATGCAATATGTAGGATGCCTCAGTTCTTCAAGACACACCTATATCAGTGTAAAATAGGAATGTGTAGATTAAGAATTAGTATGGCATCAAAAGATATATATGGTACTGATAATGACTGATACTGGAGTATGTGAATAAATTAATGAAGTAAAGAACTGATTAAAATACATGCATGATGCCTTTAATGAAACTTATCACCACACACTGAGGTGTTCATGGTCCAATGAACCATTAAGCTGAGCAGGTGTTGCCTGTGTTGCATTATGCTTCACTTCTGTCACTGCGCCATAACTCCTGTGCTGTGCTGTGCTGTGTGCATGCCCTGGCTGCAGGAGAACCTCAGCAATGCTGTGTGTGTCCCCTTGGCTGCAGGAGAACCTCAGCAGTGCTGTGTGTGTCCCCTTGGCTGCAGGAGAACCTCAGCAGTGCTGTGTGCATCCCCTTGGCTGCAGGAGAACCTCAGCAGTGCTGTGTGTATCCCCTGGCTGCAGAGAACCTCAGCAGTGCTGTGTGTATCCCCTGGCTGCAGAGAACCTCAGCAGTGCTGTGTGCATCCCCTTGGCTGCAGGAGAACCTCAGCAGTGCTGTGTGCGTGCCCTGGCTGCAGGAGAACCTCAGCAGTGCTGTGTGTATCTCCTTGGCTGCAGGAGAACCTCAGCAGTGCTGTGTGTATCCCCTTGGCTGCAGGAGAACCTCAGCAGTGCTGTGTGTATTCCCTTGGCTGCAGGAGAACCTCAGCAGTGCTGTGTGCATGCCCTGGCTGCAGGAGAACCTCAGCAGTGCTGTGTGCATCCCCTTGGCTGCAGGAGAACCTCAGCCCACCTGGGGTAACGCTGGAGCCTGTGGGCAGCTCCCACTCAGCACACCCAACTACACTAGCCACATGATCTTCTCTTTATGTAAAAGTGTTGCCACAAACTCTCACACAGTCATCTTTGCAGCTTCACAGTAGAAACTATGGTTTTTTAAAAGAAAATCTTATAAGAGCTCAAAAGAACAAGATGGGGTAACTTTTCCATAGGTGAGATCTGCACAGTTCTCAACAGGCCCATTTAACACTCCAAACTAAGGTTTTCCAGCATCTGAGGAGAATAATATTGTCTCATCCTCTCTTTCTTTATAACTTCAACTATAGCTGATAACTGTGGCTATAATATATGATAACTGTTAATAATAGTGTTAACAAAGTTAAAAAATGGCATTATAAACCATACTTTATGGAACACAAGTGCCTTTCTTACAGGAATCATGATGAACCAGGACCTCATGGTGCAGAATAAGTCCTCATAAATGAAAACAAGCAGTAGGAAATGAAAGGTAAATTTTTGACATATATAGAGAGAACAATGTCTTGGATTTTGGAGAACTGAATAAAAAATTTAAGTGGTTTGTTTTGGGTTTTTTTTTAAATTTGTGATAAAGGTAGTTGGATGAATTCTTGTTTGATGGAAGAAATAAACTGAGTAGTGACTCTTAACTGGCCTGCAGGCACACTGCAACTCACCTAAAAGGGAAACATAAAAATCCAGATCCCATGAAAAAATAAGCCAATTTACTCAATCACGTAAAAATATAAGTGTTTAAGTCATGGACAAAGGGATTTTATATTGCATTAAAAAAATGAATAGGCAAAAACAAATTATGTGTAATGTGGGGATGTACTGCTAGAGTGTGGACACACAAAGAGAAGTAGGCAAGAGCTGTGTAAAACGTTGTGAATATTGTTTTCTGAATTTTTATTTCAAATTCAAAATCATTATGTAAATAGCATTGCATTTAGTATTTTTTCATTTCATTGGCATTCAGAGGATCATAGATGTACTTCAAAGAGTAAAATGTATGTATCAACAAACATTAGTTCTCACTCAAAATATGATTAAGCTAATTAAAACCAAGTAGCTCCTGTAACCAAGAATTTAGCAGGATTCACAGAATGGTTTGGATATATAATGAGTATGAAGAGTGTCCTCGGGTCTTCATAATAGGAAATTAGAGCAATAGAATAGGAAAAGGGAAAGAGACGAGGAGAGAAAATTATTTCATTCCATAATAATTTAAACAAAATTTTTGAGATCCTCAGTGACAATTCTCAACATGATTGGCCAGGAAACTTCCCTAGGCAATAAATTATGGGAAGATAATGCCAATTTCAACATCAATTAAGTGGCAAAATAGTATTATTATCTATGATCAAACTACATGTCATAAAAAGTAAAATTGGCAGCATAAAACTGGAAAGAGAATTAGAGCAGTCACAGTTAAATATATGTCAGTAGCAGAATACTTCAGCATGTGTTTTGTGGGCAGATGCAGATATCCAGTATATAATCCCAAAATGAATCACAGGCTAGACGAGAATTGGATTCCAACAAGCCAGAAGTAAATCACTTTTGGGAAAGAAATTGAGGCAAAGGGTGATTCTGTCAGATAAAGAGCAATGCTGATTAAGAACTTAGAGCACCTTGAACTGACATTTAATCAGGATCATATTTTTTTCTCCTTTCTGTGCTGCAACTTCAAGAAATTCACTCAGCCTCTTCTGGCTTGGAGAAGAAATCTTCAGTGTAAGCACAGATTTCTCGTAGTTAACTCCACTTTGGTGTGACTTCTTCTATTCTTAGCATACATATATTGCTGTAATACATCAAAGACCTTAACTGAAGAAATAACTTGAAATAAGGCTAAGAAGTTTTCAGCTGTCTAAACATAGACATCTAGTGCTCTTTTAGGTTCTGTTGAATAATTTGCCAGTGCTGCAGCTGCAGCTTCAGATGGCACAGGTCTCCCATGAAGACAGTTTTGCATCTGCCAGCAGACATCACATGATAGCCTAGACCATTTGGAAATGGCACATTTATGTACAGACAAGTCAACTCCTTTATGTCTGATTTTTATGTCTAAGAAATCCCTGAGTGGACAAAACAATTGCAAAAATCAGACTTTTTTTTTAAAGTTGTTTTTAATGGTTTATAGAGCATGAGTATTTTGTTACTAATCAATCATTTTGTTGAGCACCGCTGAAATCACTAATATAACATGAAACAACACCAAAAAAAAACAGGTGGAGTAACTTTTTCCATTCTTGGTCTTGTTATGATGCAGAACCTGAAGCATCTTAAACAATCTGCTTTCCCACTTACCATTAAAAAATGAAAAATGATTCAGTGTTCAGCAAAGATTATTGAGACACTAACCACAAAGTCAAATCAACCGTGGAAAGAATTCATACATATATAATGGGTTTAAAATCCTCAAGTGCTGTGGCCTAACAAATTTATTTCACTTCTTGATGTCAGAAAACAGTCCCTGTAGAACCCTCGTGTGTGTCAGAGAGAAAGCAAAGTAGAGACACTGCTTAAGTGACAGGAAAAGAAAGCAAGTGAAAAGACAAGTGAAGGAGGAAAGTAAAGGGGAGGTCACATAATAATACTCTGTTTTTTTTTTTCTCAGAGGACACTAGCTTGTTCTTGCATAGCAAGGGAAGGACACTGGATGAGGGAAACAAGGATGACTTAAAGGAAAGAAAGTATTGAAATAAAAGCTAAGGTTAAAATGACAGGAATTCAGTGGAGGAAATTATGTGGGTCATGCACATTCTGGTATATATTTCTGAGGGGTAGAGACAAAAGGGTTAGCATGTGGGTGAATTCTGAAGTAAGAGAGTGGGGCAAAGAACCAAGGATACAGAAGAATAAAAGCCAGGAGTCAGGAATTTGTTATAGATGGTAGAACTTTCTAATTTGTTTGCAGACAGTTTGCTTTATGGAACTGCTCCACCCTGATGTGAGGGGGAGGTCACTTCTTTCCCAGAAAAGGAATGTGAGTGGTCAGCTCTGGAAAGTTCAGAAGCAACCAGTAAGAGGAGCAGCAAGAAGGGACAATGCTGCATAGGTGAAGAGACTAAAGCATTTTGGATATATTGATTTATTGTTTTTTAAAATACAGGCAAAGAGGTAAGGTCCTAGGTAAACTGAAGTCCCATCATACCATATCACGTGAGGAAAGAGAAAAGACTTCAAGAACAATGCTGGAAAGACTGAGCAGACACATAATTAATGCATATAGATTAGAAGTCCACTGATAGTGCTGACAGACTAGCATTTGATTTTGAAGGAAGATGAAGGAAAAAGCAGTGACAGCTTGGCGCTGCAGTGGTTCTGCACTGATTAAGTACTTAGTGAAGGGTTAAGTACTTAAAGCTCCCTAAGAACTTCAGTCTGGGTTAAGTGCACTCAGCAGGTGGCTCAGTGAGCGTTAAAGAGCGAAAAAACCTTGTTATTGAGGCTATGGCAGATTGCACTCTGCAAACTTGTTAATATACTGCACAAAGAATGAAGTTTTTTTAATGAATTAGAAAAATAAGTAGGTTTGTTTATTTATTAAATTTGTTCTTTGTATCTTTCTGCATGCATAATCTTAAATTTGACAGTCAAATTGAGTATTATTATTTATCTATGAATAGATAAATAGTAAAATTGAAAACTTGTGACCAGAAAATATTTTGTTTCACAAACTCCTCTGAGTACCCAAAAATACAGCTACAGAAAGCATTTTTACATCATCATGTTTAAATCCTTTACATATTATCATAGACATGTCAAAGCTCTGAAAATTTGTTATAATAGTATTTAGTTTAGTTTGTCTACTCAATGAAAGTTTTTAATTGCCATGTGTCCATTGAATATGTATATTTAATTACAGCCACATCCCCACACTGAAATACATAAAATACCTTTGATAAAAAAATGTCCATATTTTTATTTAATATGAAAGCTCAATGCCATATTAGTTTAATATTCATCAATGCTCTTTAAATATAATACCCTTGCCATAATACCCCTTGTGCTTTGATTACCACTCATTGGCAGAAGAACTTAGTAATTAGCCTTGAGGTGAAATCTCTCAATATGACTGACTTATGAGATTTAAAAAAAAAATCAGATTACCATGGTCAGAAAAAAAAAAAAAGTTGCTACTGCAATACAATTACAGATACTTTTATAATTTGGTTGCTATGTAAAGCTGTATTGGGTTTACATGTCAAAATGTTTTTTGGGGTGGGCTCCAGCAGAGACCTCTGTGAGAGAGGATATGGGCCGCCTCCATGACAGTTCCAAAAGGGATCTCCTGCTGCACAAACCTGAGCCCATCAGCTAAGTGGGTGTGCCTCTATAAAAACTTATTTAGGAAAGGGTAAAAACCACAGCACAATCTGTACACAGCCCTGAAAAAAAAGGTGTGAGAAAAATGTAAGATAAACAGCCCTGCAGACAACAAGGTCAGTGAAGGAGGGCAGGAGGTGGCCCAGGTGCTGGAGAGATTTCCCTGCAGCCAATGGAGAAGACACTGCTGAGAAGCTTGCCAGCCTGACCCATGGAGGATAAAGGTGGAGAAGATATCCCCTCTGCAGCTTGTAGAGGGTTACAGGCCAAGTAATGAGGGAGGATTGGAGACTAGGTGTTTTTAGTTCTGTCTTTGTTTTTTCACCATTATACTCTATTTTTAGTGGAAAATATACTAAATTAATTTCCCCAAATCAGCCTCTTTTGGCTGTGATCACAATTGGTAAAAAACATCCTTGTCTTTATCTTAATTGAAAAGCATTTTAACCTTATTTTTTCCCCTTTTCCTGTTGAGTGTCATGGTTGTTTTCTGGGAGCCACTCAATGATAGCCCATTGCACTCGCTCTTTATGCTTTAATGAAAAAAAAACCAACCAAATAGGCAACCAGAAAAAATGTGAATCACATAGACACTTTTTAAAAATTATTATTTTCTATTATATTCAAATAATATTTCTATTATTTTCTATTATATATAAATGTCAAGAGCACAGACATTTACCAGAAACACTAGCGTGCAATTAGTGCAATGTTTAAAAAAATAAAATGAAGCAATTAATTCTACACACATTGACGGAGTGTAAGTGCATAGGTAGAGTCATATCAGTGTAAACAATTATTTGACTAGATTTTTGAGCCAGGAAATAAAATCCTTGTAAAGGAATTTATCCTAAATTCTTCCTCTTGCATGAGCCCAGAAATCTCAATAAAAAGGAGATATGTGTAGTTATGTAGAGTGTGGTAATTAATCTGAACTAACACCAGATAAGTCAGTTTGTGATCAAGTCAGTTTGGGATCTGGGTTAGCAAATCTGTTTGACAGATGTCTTTCCCAAATCATTCTAAATCAGGTTTCCAGGGAAGCCTTGCACCATACAGGTATTGACTCCAAAACATGTTTAAGTAGAAGATGATTAAAAACTGAAGCTCCTGGCTCTTGAGGAAATATTGTATGCAGCAGACACACAATTATATGGAAAAAAGGTGACTTTATATTCTGCAGTCTAAAGCAAACCAGGTTGGATCAGAACATGACAAGAACTTGGAACCTCAGGCAGAGGGAAATTTCTTTGCTGAATTCCAAAAACAGAATCACAAATTCCTTGAAAAATAGAGGAGCGAATTTAGGGGGTTCCTCACACTACAAGTGCATAAAAATGACACTTGTGTCCTACTTAATAAGATGTCAAGACAATGGAAAAGAGTCAGAATTAATTTCCAATATCAGATTTTCTTTTTCACCATTAATCAACAACTGATTATATTTTCTTCAGCCTGCTAGGATCTCATATTATAAGTCAGATATGTCACTTTCTCACTTCTCTGTGAGAAAATTTCTGTCAGAAAGACACTATTCATGTAAAGTTTTCTGTGATATCAGAAATATATATTTGCCTTGCTTCCATCATACTACTCTTTTTATACATAATTCTTCTGATGATTTGGTGTGAGTACCTTATAGTTATTAACATTTTATTTTAATTATCTTAATTTCTTTTATTTCTCAAACCATTCTTCTGGTCCCTTCATATTATTTATTCTCCTATTTAACCTGTCTTTAATCTGTCGATATATTTCCAGAAGTTTGTCTGTTTACAGAAAATTCAGAGTTAACATCTTATTCATTACAATACATTGTCATGTCTCACCTTCAAGCCCCATTGGAATATTGTCTTTAATTTTCCATCACCTCAATCTCAGGCTTGACTTAGCACTGATACCTCCCTTGTTTCCCTCATCTTCTAAACATAAAATTTACAGATCTTTATAGTTTTATCTTATTCCACTCACATGATTAATTTTATACTTTAACTGTTGTTTTCATAAATTTAGTGTTTATTCTTTCCTCCAGATCAATAAGAAAGTTATGATATTACTCTGCTAAAATTACTGAATTTCTAGACAAAAGAAATGCAGTAGATCCACTTCATCAAGGATTCAGTGAAGAGGCCAGTACAGTTCATTCAATTTGCAATGGAGTTTAATAAAAAGGCTAGCAGCTAAAGAAAAGAAACAGCTAAACAAAAAACAACTGTTTCTTAAGGGCGTTCTCTGATATTTGTTCTTGGGACCAATTTTATTTAATATTTTCATTAACAGTTATGAAAGAAAATATAGAAAAGATACAGTGATATTTTCAGATAACCATACATGTAAAACATTGTACAGAGAAAGGTTTGAACATCATAAAGGAACAACTGGATGATAGGACAAAATTAATAGAAAAGCTATGAAACTTAATAGGTGAACATGCAAAGTGATGCAGTTAGGGATTTAAAGAGCTATTTTTAGTTTGTTATAAATGGGATTAATTGACTTTAAAATAGTAAATGAAGGAAAGACAGTGGATGTAGTTTTTTCCTGGATTCTAATAATTCTTTTGATACTGAAGCTCACAGCATTCTTCTGGAAGAGTGAAACTGTGGGATGAGTGGCTTCCTGTTGTTCTGAGTGGAGAACTGGCTGAAAGGCAGGGATCAAAATGTTGTAGTGAATGGGGCTACATCTGGCTCATGAATGATCACTAAAGATACTCCTCAGGATTCAATTCTAGGGCCAGATTTTTTCAATGTATTTTTTGATGTATTGGATGCAAGAGTTGAATTAATCATTATCAATTTTGCTGTTGATACTGAAATGGGAGGTACTGCTGATTGTCTTAAAGGACAGGAGGCCTTGAGGAGGGCTCTAGCTAGACTGGAATATTAGTTATGATAAAATTTAACAAGTCAAAATACTGGATTCTTCACCTGGAACAGAGTAATACTGGACATAAGTATAAACTGAGAGAGGAGTGGATGGAGAGCAGCCTTGCAGAAAGGGATCTGGGAGTGATGGCTGGCAGCAGCTCAGTATAAGTCAACAGTGTGCCCTGGCAGTCCCATTCTGGGTCATTGCCACTCATAACCACAAAGAGTCATAACCAGCCACTAAAAAGAGATGTTTATCCTGCTATATTTAGCACTGCTTTGGGCTCACCTTGAATCATGCATGTGTTTCTGAACCCCACAACTTAGGAAGGGTTTGAAGGTGCTTTAATGAGTCCAGAAAAGGGCAACAAAGCTGGTGAAAAAGGCTGGTGAAAAGGCTGGAAAGAGCTTAGTCTCCTAAAAGGAGCACCAAAGACTTAGGAAGGAGGATGAGGGGTGAACCTGTTGCTCTCTGCATGTTTCTGAGAAGGGGAAATGGAGAAGCAGCTTTTGAGCTTTTCTTGGAATCCAGTGACAGGACAGCTGGGAATGTTCAAAGCTTATTCAGGAAAGGTTTAGGCTGGATATTAGGAAGCATTTTTTTTACTGAGAGGGACTGACCGTATCTTTACACTGGAACAGGCTTCCTAGAGAGGTGTTTGATGCCCCAAGCCAGTCAGTATTTAAGAATTATTAAGGACATATTTTATCTTTTGGTCAGTCCTGAAGTGGTTGGCAGTAGGACTAGATGATTATTGCGGGTCCCTTCCAAAAGAACTATACTATTCTATTTTATTCTATTCCATTCCATTCTATTCTATTCTATCCTATTCTATTCTATTCTATTCTATTCTATTCTATTCTAGACAGAGAGATCCATGAGCCACCACAGTGATGCTACTGGCTAAATAACTAGTAGGACTGTGGGTAGTAGAAATCAGCAAGCATGTTTTCAAATGTACTTTTGAAGTTTTTGAAGCATCCATATAACCCACTTTAACAAATGTTGCCTCTTCTCATATATGAATCATCAGGGAGCTCTCTGTAGTTGATAGAAAATAATAAACATTCCCTGAGTATACTTTATCTCACTTAATGACTGCCAATTTAATTTAATATTGAAAAAAATAGCATGGGGGTTTTATTTACTGAGAAATACTCAATTAAAACAAAATCAGATATAAACAATATAATAGATATTCAATAAAAGCTCAATAAAAGATGTTTTTAAAAATTATTTAAAATGGAAGAATTTTTAAGGAATGTATTTTATCTCTATGTGGTAGTTTTTTTGGTATTTCTAAAGAATCTGAAGTTACTCTGCGTTTCGTAGTTTTTCAGAATAATAGTGTTACTGTTTAATATTGGAGCTGAAGATTGTTTATTAGCTTACATGTGAAAATTAGTAATGCAGAAAGCTTCTGGGATGTTCTAAAACACATAACTGTGTTGTGTGTATATATACATATTCTTGATGCATGCTTGTGAAGATGGAACCAGGCTCTTTCCAGTGGTGTCCAGAGACAATAAGTCCCAAAAACACCGGATGGTCCACTTTAACACCAGGAACCCTTTTTTCACTGTAAGCATGAGTGAACACTGAAACAGGTTTCCTAGGAAGGTTGAGGAGACTCCATCCATGGAGTTATTCACACATCATATGGACATGGTCCTGGGCAAGTGGCTCTAGGTGTCTCTGCTTGGGGAGTTGGATGGGATCCTTTCCAACCTCAAAAATTCTGTGATTCAGTGTTTCTTAAGTTTGGCCTAAGGCAGTCAAGACACATATTGGATAAGTAGACAGTGAAGTGGGTGGGAAATTAGCTGACAGCTTGCACTGAGAATCCGGAACAAGCTGGGATCAGTTGTGGCTGGAAACAGCTTTGCTGCAAGGAATGTGGGGTTTCTGGCAACAACAACAACAAAAGTCAGTAGGATGTCATTGCAGTAATAAATGCAAGTCACATCCTCAGCCGCATCTTCAGGGGCATTACTAACAGAAATAGAACCATGATCATCCCACATTTCAGTGCTTGTCAGGTCTAACCCCAAATATTTTGTCTAGTTCTGGTCCCCACAATTCCAAAAAATATGTAGACTTGCTGGAGCAAGTCCAGGGTAGGGCCATAATTTTGATCAAAGGGCAGAATACCCTGCCATATGAAGAACAACTAAATGAGTTAGCTCTTTTCTCCCCAAGAGACGACCTTGGTGGACCTCCTCAAAGTATTCAAATGCTTAAAGGGTGCCTAAGAAGAGAAGTTCTCTCTTCACAAGGAGATACATGGAGAAAGGTCAACCAATGCATACAAGTTCCAGCAGGAGAGGTTTTGTCTTGCTATAAGAAAGAAATTTTACACAGTGAGATCAATCATTCACTAGAACAACCTCCCTTGAGATGTGGTGGAGTCCCCATCACTGGAGGCTTTAAAAAGGCAATGGGATGTGTTGCCAGATAATCTCATCTGGGTTTCCTCTACTATGAAATGTTGGAGCAGATGATCTTTTGATTTCCCTTCTTACCTGGGCTGTGTTAGGATGCTATGATCCCTAATCTTTTATTCATGAATAATGATTGAATCTTATTCACACTGCATAGCAATACATCAGTTTCCTTGTGCAGAGAATGAATATAAATTCATTGAAATAAATGAAAATACTCAATTGATTCTGCAAGTTTTAAGCATTCTATACTGTAAATCAGACATTTAGGGCTTTTCCTGTTTGATATATATTCACTGCCTAAAATTGAGATGCCTAGATTAATCCAGCCTTTAAGAACTCAGTGCGACAAAGGCAATATCTCCAGTGTTTGATTCATCAGACTACCTCTGGACAGCTTTCATGGAGTAAGTTCTTCTTTTTGAGGTATCTATTCTTGTTTCCTAATTTGGATTGCTTCAGAGTAAGCCTACATGTTGAACTAATCAGGATATAACATTTAGAAAGCAAGAGAGCTGCTAAATATGTACCCTGGCTTGGATTACTGAAGAATTATGACTGACTTTGCTGATGGCAATGGACAATACTGCAAAATTGGCTTTATAATGGAAAGCTTTAGATATTGAAGGATGCAAGAATAAAATACCTTATCATATCAGCTTAAAGAATTATTTACACTGACTGCATGTTTTCTTTTTGTAATTACAATATCTTAATTTTTCTTTATGCAGTTTCCTGCTTGATCTCTTTGCCTCTCTGTACCTTGCTGTCCTAGTTTTTTCATTTATTGTCTCCCAGTCTGACTCCAGCAGTTATTTAAAGTCAGAAAAAAATAAATTTCTCAATTTACTTATATCCACCTCACAAGTTGTCTCCTGTCATCCAAATGTATAAACCAGGAAGTCTGCTCACAGAACAGAAATATTTTTTACTTTCTATCTGATTCAGTCTGAACAGTATCTCCATTAAAATGACAAATTAATCTACACTCAGTTTGGAGGGTGTATCAGCTTCACTGCTGCTGGTTTGGCTTACCAGCTGCTTTATGTAGTTAACGTTTTACAGTTGAAAAATTATGTATTTAATTAATCAAATTATTTATTTTTGTATGACTCTTGTTCATTTGCATGAGATATTTAATATTATTTAATCATCTTTGGCATCTCTTATCAAAGAACCAGAGAATGGTCTGGGCTGAAAGGGATCTTAAATATCATCTAGTTTCAACTCCCTTACTATGGGCAGGGGCATCTTCCACTACACCAGGCTGCTCAGAGCTCCATCCAGCCTGGCCTTTAACACTTCCAGGGACAGGGCATCCACTCTGCTTCTCTGCACAGCCTGTTCCAATGCCTCATCTCCTCGCATTAAAGCATTTCTTCCTGGTAAATCAAAACCTGCCTTCTTTCTGTTTGAAGTCATTCCCCCTTGTCCTATCACTACATGTTCTTGTACAAAGTTCTGCTCCATCTTTCTTGTAGGTCCCCTTCTGTTACTGGAAGGTCACAATTTGGTGACCCTGGACCTGCCTTTTTTCCAGGCTGAGCAATATCAATTCTTTTAGGCCTTCCTCCGAGGAGATGTCCTCCATCCCTCTAGTCATCTTGTTGACCCTCCTGTGAACCTGGTCCAAGAAGTTGATGTCCTTCCTAGAGCTGAATGCAGCACACCAGAGCTTCTTTTGTATGATATGTCTATGTACTTATTTAACTCATGTAACCCATTGTAATCTTGGTGAAATAAAGGTAGAGGGAAAAACCCAACAATTCTGTCACTTCAAATGCTTTGTTATGCTCTCATAGATATAAATCAAAACCAATACCAAAGTTCAATAAATGGTAACTCACACCAAAAGAAAATACTCGTCATGAACATTTTCTGTGATAAAAGGATATTTGTAATTGTTACAAGATTTCTCAATAAATTAGAAATGAAATTAGAAGTTTACTCCCTCATTGTTAATAGAAAGAGACCCAAAAACTGGGGGAAATGAAGACTCTATAAATGAAATTGTCAGCTTGCTTGACCATGGCACTGTAAAAAAGGACTTGCATGTAAAAATTATTTACTGTTTTCCTGATAAGTCTATGCAGGTTAAGGTGATTGACTTAACAGTGGGAAGGCAATCAGGGAACAGTTATGCCATTTGGATTTGCCTCTTGGTAAAGCCACTGGGAAAGATGTGATTTTACAGTGACTTTGTCAAATATCTTTTCTGCAGTTTGCAGAATTTACAGTGCCATATGCTTCTGAAGTACCATAAAAAAAGAGACTATTTGCAAGGAAGGAAAATTCTGCACTTCTGTCACCAGCAAAGGGGAGAGTTCAGGGGAGAGAATATGACATAAAAGATCACCATATTGCAGAGCAGAGTGAACACTGTCCTAATGTGATCCTTACTTAGGCAAAACGTTATTGTCTCAAAACAGAAATCCATGATAAACTCAAAGGATGTTTGAACAAAATAAAGTTTCTGCAATTTTTTACACTTTTGTATACAACCAGGCCACTAAATTATTAAGTGCTCAGTAATTGTACATATTTAAAAATAATATAGGAATTCTAGTAGGGTCATTTTCTTTTTCATTTACTGGGGTGAGGCTACATGTATTTTTCCAACAAGCTATTCTTAATTTCCTATAGAGAAGGGAGAAATGGAAAAAAAGAGGATCACTAAAGTTAAAAAGAAAGAGAAAAACAGGTCAGTGAACCTTCTAATCAAATAGTTAATTAATAGTATGCAAAATTTCTAAGTGATTAGAATGTTGTTGCTTTTAAAATTTGTGAATTTTTAGTTTACACAATTTTAAAATATTTTAATGATTTTTTTAAAGAAAATGTTATTTTTTCATTGTGGAGGCGCATATAAGGAAGACAAATATTCTCAATCATAAATATAACATCTTGAAGAGATGTTAATAAACATCTCCTATTTTCCTAATTCTTTATACCTCTAAATCTCACAGGGTGAGGATTTAAATCTTATTTAATATATTGAGGAAGAATAGTGTCAGTTTTAGTTCAGGTTTTAGGAAGAACAGTGAGATCTAGAAGTGATTTGCTTTCTTTAGTCTCTTTTAGCAATTAAAAACCAGACATGTCTGAGCAATGTTATTCTACATGGATATTCATACAGTTTGTTAAAAGATGCTATCCTCAAAAAAGTGACAGAATTTCTTGCAAGATTTTTCTGCTGCCACTATTAGCATTTTTAATCTAATTTTGATCGTGGAATATAATTGATTTGCTTTGCATAAAAAGTGGCCTAAACTGTAGTTAGTTGTATAAAGTTTGTTAAAACTTTAAAGAAAGCCAAATATACGTTGTATGGCCAAATATGACTGATATAAAATAGTCTGATTTCAGGAATATAGTAACTGTGAATATGACATTAACAGTTGCAAAATATTGTAAGAGACAGCTATCAAGGGTGAATTTACAAGGCAGAGTTCCCAACAATTATCTTGCTATTCAAATCAAATCAGTGAGATTGCAGCAGTGATAGATTTATTCTCACCTATAAGTGGATCAAAGGGTCACAAGTGGATTTATCTTTTCAGAGAGGAGTGATGGAATAATATGCCAGCATTGAAGTCATTACCCTTTATATAGGGTAAAAGCTATACTTTTTCAATAGATCACATTTTTTTGCTGTTACACTTTCTCTCAAAATATCTCTTTCCAAGTTTTAAAAAAGGAAAGAGAATCAACTATAATAGCACATGGAAAAATGTGTCATGTTAACACCTTAAAATATAAGTCACTGTTTGAGATAAGTTTTAAATCCTAGGTATTACTTTCCTATTTGGATGGTGAAATTACTTTGATTTTTTGTCCCATTTTAAGATTGTCAGTCTAAATACTGTATGCTGCTTTCCCTGTAACTTTTAAAGTGTTCTTCCTCCATATTTTAACACAAAATTCTTGCAGGTAGCATAGAGCTATAATCCAACTGGAAATGGATTTTGACTTTGAATGTTCAGATCTTAACATAAACCCTTCCTGGAGAAGTTCTGATTTCCTTCAGCTAGCTTTTGTGAGGATTTTTTTAACGACTTGCTCATGATTTTTTAAAATTATTAGTTTTTTTGAATTCTCATTAATTTTAATCAATTTCTAATAAATTTCTTTCCATTATATTTATAAAAATTTACCAAAAGTGGGTATGATAATTTTTTTTAATAGAACAAGTTATGAAAACACTTCAGGCAAAGATTAAGATCCTTTGTTTTTTTCTCCTGGAATACAATAAAAGATAGTGTTTGCAGGCTCATCAGTAGCATTTCAACATTCCTAGAATCACAGAATCATAGAATGGTTTATGTTGGAAGGGATCTGAAAGGTCATTTAGTGCCAACTCCCTTGCCATGGGCAGGGAAGCTTTCCATGTGACCAGGATGCTCAGAGCCCCAGTTCAACATGGCCTTGAACACCTTCAGGGATGAACACTGGGCAGCCTGGTTCAGTGCCATACCATGCCCATAGTAACAAAATTTTTTCCTAATATCTAATCTAAACCTACCCTCTTTCAGTTTGAAACTATTCCCCCTTGTCCTACCACCACATACCCTTTAAGAAAGTCCCTCTTTCTTTTAGGCTGCCTTCTGGTACTGAGAGGCCTCAAATAGGTCACAGCCTTTCTGAATAGCAGAGGTTCTCCATCCTTTTAATCATCTTGCTGACCCTCTTCTGGACTCACTCCAAAAAGTCAATGTTTTTCCTGTGCTGGGGATCCAAAAACTGAATGCAGTACTCAAGGTGGAGTCTCACCAGAGCAGAAGAGAGGGGTGGAATTGCCTCTTAAAGCCTTAAAACCTGGGTAATTGCTTACCACTTACCACAGGAGGCAAAATGAGCTCAATTTGGGAAGAGTAATTTAACTTTTTGTCAATTAAAAGTAGAATAAGATGATGAGAAACAAAAAAAACCTAAAAGTACCTCTCCTCCCCCTTCCACTTCTTTCTAGGTTTAACTTCTTTCATGGCTTTTTTTCTTCTTCCCACTCCAAGTAGCCCAGGGGGATGAGGAATGAGGGTTGCAGTTAGTTTATAACACTTCACCTCTGTCATTTATTCCTCATCACGGTTTTCACATGCTCTGGCATAGGTTTCCTCCCATGAGATACAGCCCTCTACAAACATCTCCAACATCAGTCCTTCCCATGGGCTGCAGTTCTTGAAGAACTGCTCCAGAATGTGTCCCCTACATGGGGTACAGTCCTTCAAGAATGGACTGGTCCAGCATGGCTCCCTCACAGGCCACAATTTCTGCCAGGAACCTGCTCCAGCATGGACACTCCATGGGTTGCAGCTTCCTTCAAGAAGGTCCTTGAGAGATAGCAGCATGGATATCTCTACTGTATTCTTCCATGAACTGCAGGGGGCAACATGCTTCACCACTCTTCATTGGCTGGAGATGAATCTCAAATCCAGCACATGGAGCACCTCCCTCCCTTCCTTCCTCACTGATCACAGATGCTGCATAGCATTTTTTACTCTTCCTTAAATATGTTTTCACAGAGGCTGCACCAGCCCAGCCAGTGGGCTCAGCTGTGCCCTGCAGTGGGTCCCTTTGGGCTGCCTGGAACCATCTGTGTCCAGCACAAGGCAGCCACGATCTCTTATCACAAAGGCCACCTCTGACACATCTGTGTCACCAATGCTTTGCCAAGTAAATCAAATGCACCTGGATGTGTCTACAGTGAGATTTACACCATTCCAGGATGAATCTCAGTGAAATTTCCAAAATTTGTCTCAGAGCCAATTAGAACATAGAGGGATAATTTAGCCAGAGAAGTTTAACTCAGCGGATCAGATGATATCATATTGTTTCTGAATGAATCTCAGGAGTGTTTGATCCTCATGAAACTGATAGCTCCACAGATAGTCTGAACAGCACACTCAAAAGTAATCTTGAAGTGATTGGGTTTTGGTTAAACTTGATTAGGGAATTCATTCTAATTTTTTCATGCTCTTCCAAAAAAATCAAATTTTTCACTTAACTCTGACTTGACTTACTTATTCTTCCTAAATATTCAACACAAAATAAAACTCAAGGACTTTTCATCCCCAGTGGTATGCAGTAACAATTAAAAATGCTTTCAGAAGTCTTTATAAAGCAAACTCACCAACTTCATACTTCCACAGAGTTATGGTTTAAAGAAAGTTTTCTAATTTGTTTCGTCTTTGGAAACTACAAAGTGACTGATGGCATTGCAGCACTTTGGTAAGCAGCATATTAGTCACAATGAAAGATCACTATCACAAATAGTACATTGCTAAATCAGGGAATTACAGCCCTGGTGGAGCTGCGCAGAAACTTTCATACATACCTGATATAAAAAAAAGCCCCAACTTTCTCCAACTTTTTTTTTCTTTGTTTTTTTTTTCACCTAGTTTCTTTCAAATTTCAAGTTTTTGAAAAATAGATGGATGAGTCTCCATAAATGTTTTCCTGGATTTTGTTCAAAAGTTAAAACCAGTCTAGGAATCAGGAAAGACATTTAAAGAAACACCATGACCTTGCAAATAAAAAGAATATTTTCTCAAATTTTCATAAAAGGTACCAGGCTCCATCAAATATTACAGCTACTGTAAGGTTTTAAAGATACATATACAGGTTTTATCATACTTTGTTTAGAGAAAATATGCATGTGGAAAAATAGAGGAATCAAGACATTACTTTATATAATAGCAAGTTTAAGATTTTTAGGGGAATGTTGTCTTTTGGAGGGGCTTTTGTTAACACTGTCTACAAATGCTGAGAGAAGCATTTATTCAGTTATAATGAAACTGGCCTTTAAAAAGGACTTGGAGGTTCGGTTCCAAATGTTATTTGCTGCCAAATGCACTGTTAAACTTACTGAAGGACATTTATGAGCAGCACTGCATTTCTGGTTTTAATGTATGTTTGTATGTTGTAAACTTTGAGAATAAAATCTTTGGCTCACTTATGGAAAGCATTGCCTGAGTAAATGATATATAGAGGTCACAGTAAAAATCCATATAATTCTTTAGGTAAAACCAGCTTATTATGTTTTTCTTTTCTCAAAGTATCTAGGAAAGAGAACATTAATTTAAAACTTTAAGTTTTTGCTCTTTCTTCTTCCTTTTCAATTAAAGCAAAAAGTAGAAAATGAAAAATTAGAGATTTTTTTAAGTTCTCACAGTTATATCATCAATATTTGAATAATTCTACTGTTACAATTTTGTTTTGCTTTATGAAGACATCTAGACATTAAAGTTTTTCTTTCTCTACAATAGCTTCTTTTCTTTTTTTTATTAAATAAATTTATTTTCCTGTATTTCAGAATGGTTTGACATTGCACTACATTGATTTTTTGATATAATGCTTAAATTTTTACATATGAGACACACTAATAATATGCTTTATAAATCACTTTACACACATGCACATGCACACACAAACTTCACGTGACTTGGGAAGGAGCAATGCTTTTGTTTAAATGCTTCCTGCAAGCTGTTGTGCATCAGGACAAAAGGTGCTAAACAAGGCCATATTACTTTATTAGTCTCCTTTTGTTGATGGCAAACACACAGTTGAAAATAATGTATGTTTTCTTGTACACTGACATGTTGACTTGGAACTAGCCTTTTGCACTAATAACATGAAACAGCTTGATTATTGCTCGTTCAACAGAATTTCTCAAAGCACTTCAAAAATAAATCATCCAACAGCATTTTGGGCTCCATTTACGGAAAAAAAAAATCCTCTTCTTTCAATATGCAAAGTGATACACACAGGTTATTTTCAAAATTAACTCTGTTTTCTTTTCTAAGATTTCCAGTTCATCTTAAAAGCCAGCAACACAGTGATAGAAATAGAGGAAAATTGCAGCCATTTAGTGCAGACAGGAAATGTGTGCACCAGCTTTAGCTCAATGTGAAAATTAAATCCAAACTGCTACAAACTAGGTCTGGGTTTTAATGTTAATTGTTCACATGCCCTCAATACAAATTATTCACACTAATGTACTACATTAGCCAAGCCTGTCACTTTCACAATTATTATTTCCGTTGCTACTGTTGTTGTTTTGTAAATGTCATCTCATTTTGTGTCCATTGTGGGAGTTTAGGTAAGCTGCTTTAGTTGTAAGAAAGTTCTGAGCATAACATTTAAGGCTGCTGCTGCAGTTTCATGGATCATTAACAATTTGCTAATATTGTTTTAGCTTGCAAATTAGTGCAGCTTAGTGACTAAGGAAAGGTTCCATAGCTGTCATCAATCAGACTAAAATTCTTCATGCATGAGATGAAAAACGATTTTTAGCCTTTGAGGCTCAGACAGCCAATTACTGTAACAAAAAAAAAAAAAAAGAGAGCAAAAAAAAACCCCCAAAAAAAGTGTGGAGTAGAGGAGTGAAGGAGAGAAAGCAAGCTGTAAAAGTGCTGTTAGCAATTCTATTACATTTTTTTCTTGTTGCATTCGAAAAGAACTAACACACGCTCTGTAATCATTCCTTAGCTTCCTGCTGTATTAATGAAGCGACAAATTTTAGAAGGAGAAACAGAACGCTTCATAGGAAATGACCAGAGATTCGTGGCTAAAGAAAGAATATCAGAAAATCTCAGAGTCCCAGAATCATTAAGGTTGGAAAAGACCTCCAAGATCATCAAGTGCAACCTTTGACTGACTACCACCTTGTCAACTTGAACATGCACTAAATGCTGTGCCCAGTCATTTCTTGAACACCTGAAGGGATGGTGATGCCACTAGCTCTTTGGGCAGTCTGTTCCAATGCTCAACCACACTTGAAGTGAAAAAAATTCTTCCTGATATCGAATATAAACCTCACCTGACACAGTCTGAGGCTACGTCTTCTTGTCCTGCCGACAGTTGCCTGGGAGAGGAGACCAACCCCCACCTGGCTACAACCTCCTTTCAGGGAATTGTAGAGGATGATAAGGTCTCTCCTGAGCCTCCTTTTCCTCAAACACCTCCAGTTCCCTCAGCTGCTCCTCCTCAGACTTGTGTTCCAGACCCTTCACCAGCTTCTCGACATGCTCCAGCACCTCAATATCTTCTTTATAGTGAGGAGTCTAAAACCGAAACAGGACTTGAGATGTGGTCTCACCAATGCTGAGAACAGGGGGACAATGACTTCCTTGGTCCTGCTGGCCACGCTATTGCTGATACAGTGCAGGTCAGCATTGGCTTTCTTGGCCACCTGGGCACGGACTGACTCATGCTCTGCTCTGTTGACCAGCACCTCCATGGACTTTTCTGCTGGGCTGCTTTCCAGCCTGCAGTGACAGAAATTGTGACAGAAGTGCAGATTGTCTTTTATTTTGTCTTTAACCAAGGTCTCTCACTCAAATTTCTTGTCTCTCATCCATCGCCTTCATGCACACTCTCTTTTTCTATTGCCTTTTCTGCACACCTCTTTGCAGCCTTTTCCTGTTTAACACCTTCTCAACACCTTCTATCAAATCTTCCCCTTTCCCATCATTCTCCTCTGTCACTTCTGCTGCCTGTCTTGATCTCATTGTAGCTTTACAGTCTTCTCTTTCAATATTTAACTTCTTTATGGGAGCTAATAAACTCTCTTTGTCACTATATAAACTGTATTAAAGAATTAGAGAAAGTACTATAAAAACTGTCAGCAGTATCATTGTCATAACACCTTTTGCCTTCAAACCATGTACTTCTCTTTATATCAGGGTTGTACAGGTTGTTTTTCACTTGTCAATCAGAAATATATGCAGAAAAGGGCCAGTGCCATACCACTCTAACCTGTGTTTCACCCAAAACCCTGGTGTCTCTGGTAGGGAGGTAGGGCATTAATCTGAGATCTCATCACTTTAGTGTCATCATATTTCGTAAAGTTCTGTCAAGGCCATTGCAAAGAAATACCAAAATTTTCAAATATAGCAAAAGGCTTTTCAGGATTACAATGTATGTTTTTTATGTTTCGGGAGAGAAGGAACTTAAGTCTCAGATATATCTCTATAAGACTCCAAAAACTATGGATAACTCAGTATTGACTTTAGAGATCATGCACAAGTATGGAAACATAGCACAGTGCGGCGACTCTATTTTACCACTGTGCCACAAGTCAGAATCTTAAGATAACAAATATTTTCTAAAATAACATAGAGACCACTGGAAAAAAAAAAATTAAAGGTATAAAATATTCTTTTTAATATTTCTTTTTGGGGCTATGTTTGCAAGAAATTCCACTCTTTTTCCTGCTTTCTAAAATATTTTAGTTCTGTCTCTTTTCCAAATGTCTCAGATCAGTTATCTTTCTGAGGCACAGAAATCATAACATGTTTATGTTATGAACCAAAACTCAAACAAACTCTTTTTTTTGGAAAATTGCAAAACTTTTACAATCAATACTGTAAGAAACCAGTAACAAAGAGATAGACAAATTAGTCTTGTAAGCAAGTAAAAAAAAAATTCTAATAATAGAAATTCTTTGCTTATCTTTGCTTTAAAAGAATAATAATTTAATAAGGTATTTGTATTTATTAGAGAAATTTTATTAACCATTATTATGACAATGCTTTTAATAAGTGTATTTAAAAAAAATACATATCTTAAAATGGAAAAAAAAAAAAAGTTCCCAGTTCTGATTTCAAATTCATCCTAACTTGATGTGAAATGAGTGATCTGAATTCGTAGTGACACTAAAGTGCATAGTTATCCATGTTAGTTCTATGTCAAATAATGCTGGAGATAGAGTCTTACACTTGTCTTAGGTTTCATGCAAAAGACTACTCCCAGCTGACTTCATGGTGCACAATCAGAGCTATCACGTCACGTCCAGGTGTAAAACTCAAAAGATCTTCATCTTTGCACCAAAATTATGCAGCATCAATAAATTTTGTGACCTTGTTAAATGAAATAAGGGTGATGAAGTCAAGTATTTTTTTTAAGTTTCTCTGAGTGATGAATTTTAAACTTAGGAACTATTAAAAAAAATTGAATGCAACCTCTTACTGAGCCAGTGAGGAGCAATATATAAAATAACATTTCAATGAAGATTTTAACTGGATTCTGACCTTGTCATTTTGAAAATAACTATATGCAAAATAGCAGGTGGTTGCATCTTAACACTTCATCTTGATTGCTGTAAAAATTACAGTCTAAACAAGAATTTTTATTTGCCAAAAGGTTCAGGTAATCATGTTTTTCATTTCAGGAGATCTCAAAGTATACGTAGATAACATATTTTCTCAGCATGCTAAGAGTTAATCACACTTCTGGTAGTAAAAGACATGTATATATATCTAATTAGAAAATTTATACTAATAACCAGCAGACCAGTTATTAAAGTAAGATTTATTTTATACCCTACTGTATCTGAACAACATAATGTAATCCATCAATCAAAAAAGTAATAATTTATTGCTGTTTCTTTTCATTTATAAGTATATTTTTTATCAGCTTGACAAAATGAGTTATGGGTCCTATTTTTCAGCCTTCACTTTCCTTTAAAAATTAATTTGGAAACATCAGATACTTAAAATTAAAAATAAAAAATAATAATGACTTAAATAAAAGAAGAAGGAGAAAGAAAGCATTTTTCTTTAAATATTTTCAAGAGTGCCTTTTACTTATTGTATTTACTGATGCAATAAATCGAATGTTCTGTTTTACCTAACAAGAATGTGTTAACTTGTCCTAGTAAAATAATTTGATTTGCAGTCAACCCATATTCATGCATTTAGTACAAGGAGAAATGAAAGAGAAAAAAGGGAATATAAAGTTATTCAACAATATAACAAATTTATAAATTTATATTTCAGAACATTATTAATCAAATATTTCATTCAGTAAATGAATGTGTTGATGAAAATATCTAAAATTTTAATCAATAAAGGTGTTTTAACTTTGAATTGTAGAATATGTCTTTATCTGTTGTCAAGCTTGGAATATTTAATTATTCATTCTTTTTTTAATGTACTTTTTGAATTATTAATATTCCATTCATGTCTAAATTGTTACACAACTCAAGTTGTGTACCAGCATAGCAGCCAAGATGATTGCTGATTGATTAAAAACTAAAAAAACCTCCCTAACTTACAACAAGTTAAGTTTGGGACACAGAATAGAAACTGAGTAGAAAACAATAATATTTTAATAAATTATCTCCTTACAGGTAAGCAGGTAAGGATGACTCTGGTGGAGCTTGCTAAATAAACTGTCTACTATTTATATGGAACAGACATTTCCTAAATAATCTCCAAGTATTAGTCTGGTGTATTTAGCTCTTCTGAAGAAGTAAATGAGAAAATTAATTTAAGAAAAATTTTTTTTTCTTGAAATTACTCAAATCATCCAAAATTGCCAGGTTCCCTGCAATTTTGGAGCAACAATATTCACTAGGTCATAATTTAAAAATATTAAAAATATTTAAAATAATTTAATAAGCACAGCACACCCACCTAAAGAATGCCATAAGGAGCATAGACAATATCTGCACTGGAGCTTAGAAAATATCTTACTATTTTTCTAAAAAACTATGGAATCATTTGTAGTTCATTCCTCATTACTATTTTCTATGCATAATGAAAATTAAAATAGATTGCCTATTAACCATAAATTTAACTATTTTAGCACAGGATATCCTTGACCTATAATCTGTCAAGGGCCATGTAAATCTCATTAAAAACCATAAACAAGGAAAAATCACAACCAAAGCACAATAAACTCTAAAATGCAACTGTTGTTTGGGTTTTTTTCTAAGAATGGTCATACACATTTTGACAACAATCACAGTCAGTGAAATGTTATTTAAAAATTCAATATAAATGTCATTATTTAAAAAATAGTCTTACAATACATATCTTACAATATCAAACAACTCATTGCAAGTGAACAGAGCTCAAACTGAGCAAAAACATTACTATGGGAACAATAATAAGGCATTAATATCCTTCAGCATTTAGAATTTTTAAAACTTTTTAATAGCATGCTGTAAAACAGGAGCAAGGAAAAAAATCCAAACCTAAAACACATAATGGAGAATATGATTTTCTTTAATCATTGCTTACTACTTGTTATAAACATTTTTATAAATGTAACTGATCAATGATCTGGCCTCCATCCCTCATCAATATTTTAACTAGACTAAAGCTCTGCTCAGAACGTGTTTTCAAAAATCAATAAATTACATCTAAAAGCAAACTAAGAGATGAATAACAGGTTCATTCATTGCTTCCTATGTAGAAAGAAGGAGGTTTCAAATTAATATCATTAAAAATCTCTTTATATGGTCATTCTGAAGCTGCAAAGAAATTAAAAATTCTAGATACTTGCTCTGTGTTTCCATCTTCAAAGGAATTTTGAAGCATGTAGACGAGTTTTGTGGAAAGATAATAAGCTTCAAGAGCTAAAAGATACAGTATGGTAAAAAAACATGAGTATTCTTTCTTAATAAGAGGACTGAACATGGATCACAGCTTGAAAAGAGTCTTATAAAGACTATTATTGACTTGGGAAAGAGGTCTGTTGCATGCATAGATTTGGATTACATATTTTGATGGTAAATGAATATTAACTCTATCCAGGAGTATACACTTCTAATTAAGAGGTGTCAGAAGCTTTTGCACTGGCAACAAATGGAGAGACAAATGAACATGTACTTTACACAATGTTATTCTTTTTTCTCATAAAACAAAGACCTTCCAGTCTCACTACGAGAGGAATCAGATACAGTATATACGAAAACTTGCACATTTATTTTGGTCAATTTTATTTCTAATCTTAATAAATTTACCATTCAAATGATACAAAAACTCTGTCCATTTCTTGCATAACATTATGAAAACTGTTCACAGGATATATTCCCAGGGTATGGAAACTTTGTCAAAATAACACCACAAAAGAATGAAAATAACAGCCCAAAAGTCACAGAAATCAGAGGAAGTATAGAAGAAAGAAGCAAAAAAACCCCAAGAAAACAAACCATAGCTGCAAATATTACTGCCTGGTTTAATACACTGGTGGAAATGTGATATCTCCAAAGGCCAAGACACTGGGAGGTTTGTGTGTGATCCACAATTCCATAGAACTACATCAAGTTCAACAAAAGAGGACTCCTATCAGGCAGGTCTGGATGAATATTCCTGCTTTTTAGGTTCAACACTAAAGGTTTGATTTGCTTCATCTTCTTGATCTCTGCAAAATGTTAAATTTGCTCCATTTTCAGCCTACATTTCTGTAACAAT
Source organism: Agelaius tricolor (assembly GCF_023055355.1). Lineage (NCBI taxonomy): Eukaryota > Metazoa > Chordata > Aves > Passeriformes > Icteridae > Agelaius > Agelaius tricolor. The sequence goes on from NW_027269263.1 coordinate 52,332,188, forward strand.
TCAGAAGTCAAAGAAAACCAAGTTTAACTAATGACTTAACTTTTGGATGAGTATTTTGGTCAGCAAAAATCTATGCCATGCTAAAGTTATATGTAACTCTTAATTATTTCAGCTAATTTGCTTGCTACTCTAAATTATGGTGTTGGTTGTTTTGTTCTAAACACTTGACAGACACATTTCAAGTCATCGTATTCTTCCCTGAAAAAACCCTAAACCAAAACCAAAAACTTCACTTCCCCCTCCACCACCCAAATAAAATTAAAACCTTAAAAAAAGGCAAGCCACAATGCAAAAAAAGCCATTAGAAATAGGGAATGGGCTATGGGATTTTGAGTAATTTCATGTGAAGAAAGACAAAGTTTCACTTCCCCAATATGGTAGATAACAGTCTGGCAAATATAACAGTCTCACTTAGTCTCTTCTTTAGAGCTGTACTTCTTTATGTGAATAAAGAAATACAAACTGGATTAACCAAGTTTTTTATACCCTACATAAGGGAAATGTATTTAATTCTGAATTCAGTCTGATAGTGGCCAAATACATATCTAGTTTTATATACACATAAATTGCCAGCAAGACAAAATACTGAAAAAAGATATTACTGATGATTTAGGCACAAAGCTGGAATATAAAAGGGAACCTGTGGGGGAGGCATCCTGGGGTCATCAGATAGGTTTGCAGCCAAGACTCTCCTGTGTAGTTCTTTTCTTATGCTCTTCAATTTTAACTGGAAGTTTTTTGTGTCTGAAATAATATATTTGTTGAAAAAAAATCCAGTCTGTACTAAGAGATTTACTAAGGGATTTTTTTTTTTTTCTGATGGAGAAAAAATGGGGTTTTAGCAATTTTTGGATGACCTGTAAATGGGAATAGGAATGAACACATGCTAGAGAATTAAAATACTTATTTAAATCTAACCCTGGCTCCTGAGTTCTTCCTATATTTGGTGTCTCAAGCAAGATCAAATATGTATTCCCAAAAGCTAGGCAAGCATGGTATGTATATATGAAGCACTATTTATTTTACTTCCAAATAAACAAAATGAAAAGGAGGAATATACTAAGACATAGTGTAACAAAGAAGTCACAGGATTGTAGTAGAATCTGGGAAAATTTGCCAGCTATTCTAACATATAAGAACTTTCAGTATGCAGTAAAGGTCACCTTTTGTGTCAGTTTCAAGGTCAAAAAGAAAAGGAAAATATAATTTCATACCCAGTTTTAAAATAAATTCAGTGTTCTACAAAACCATTAATCTGTCAGATGAGCTTTTCACTGGCAAGCCTCTACTGATATGCATGGAGAAGGGAGCCAGGATTTGGATTTGCAGCAGGCAGGCAGGGCAGCAGCTCTAGCATGGTCACATCATTACAGAGCAAACATGCAGGAAGAGATGATTGGTGGCAGTGACCGGGTCAGCCAACACACCTGTGATTGCCAGCCATGTCCTTAGAGACAAAACAGGTCTGACACATGGACAGGAAGCCAAGTCAGTGAGGCCAGGTCAGGGACAGTGGGGTATTGGAATAAGATCCCAATATTACCGGGTGGAACGTGCCTGGGCTTGTCTGGCCCTTGCTGCTTGACCAGAGGCGGCAGCTGTGGTGGTCTCACCTCAGAAACACCCCTGGCTGGCTGGATGCTGCAGCTGGCACTTGGAACAAGTCCAGGCAAGCAGGAACTCAGGTTTACCCCTGGTGGAAAGGCTTTAGGTGATGGTGAAGGAAAAAGGAGATGGGTCCTGATGGAGGGTTTGATCCAGAGCTTTATTCCTGGCACACAGACCTCTGAATGTTGCAACAGCTCCAACAGAACCAAGAACCGCGTGGGTCCCGTGTCTTTTTAAGCCCGGGGAGAGGGGGAGGGAAGGGGTAGGTACCCCACCAACCAGGCAGGAGGGGGGAAGTCTCAGGGGACAAATGACACCTGTATGGCCCAATGTCCCCAGGGCTGAGAGGCATCTTTTGAACTTCGCCAATCGCATGACGCCCTAGCTGGCATAGCGAGGTTGACGGACAGCTCTCAGCAGGAGGCAAAGGGAGGGGAAGGGAGAGGATATTGGCACACCTGGGAAAGGAACTGGGATAGCTGAAACAGGCTGTTACATCACACTGCAACATCGGGGTGCAATTCCAGGTATAGGCAGAGCTGCCACAAAACTCTCTCATGGGCATAGGTCAAGGGCCTGAGTTTACCAGAGCTTTCAGGAAAAGAGGAAAGAGATGATAGGCAAGGCTCCGTCTTCAAATTTTCATAGCCTATTATTCTCACAGCAGTTTGATCCCATGATTTACCGGTGAGCAAAATCAGAGTTGACTTTGAACACAGAAAAACTCCTAGGAGTTAGGGGAAGAGGCTGCAGAGCCTGTTAGCTCCCTCAGTATCCTGGTACCTGCAACAGCCATTTTTTTTTCCAGTGAACACTGGTTTAAACACTGTGAGAGTTTAAATCCTTGGCCTCTGGAGAGAATAGAACATTTCACAGAATATTACCTAAAGATTTTCCTGAATTTGGGCCAGGTTAATAGTGTATAGCCTTTTCTGGTTTTGGCAGGTACTGAGATGGGAGGGTACAAAAAATTATTAAAATAGAAAATAGCCTTATGCACAAAATTTAAAAAAAGTCATAAAAGGTGGGGGTTTTGTACAGTTTTGAAGGATTCCACTTTAACTTCCATTGCAGATATGAAGAGTTGAGAAATAGAAGGGTATATAGGAGTCCCAGTTATCTGATTTTTCATATTTTAGCCAGAAGGCGGCATTCTTCTGTCTTTCTCACTAAGATTTGCAGAGTACTGTAATGCATTCAAAATGTTTCAATGAAATTTCATTATATCTTCTTGTTTAACTGTTCTACTAAATTGTGATTATAAGGCAAATTCTTCACTTAATTTTTACATTGAAGAATATTTTACGTTACAGGTGGGAAGATGTAAAAGTGTGGTATAGTAAATCTCATTATTTCCATATTCCTTTACCACTTTAACTAAGGATCTTTCTTTAGCTGAAGTTTAGGAAGGAATGACTCCTAAGCATTGGGAGCTGAGAAGTGGACAACAAATTTCTACACCACATAGAGAAATATGTCCTCAAAAACCTTCTGGTTCATGTAGAGTATGACTAACATAAGATGTGAGACTCCTTTTTGTCTTAGAGGGGTTTTTTTCTCTGTCTTAGGGTGATTTGGACTCTATGAAGTTTTTTTTTCCCTCCTTATCACAGTACAGAATTCTTCTATGTCACTTGGACTGTGAAATATATGGATCATACCACACAGCTTTCTATCCTAATGTTATTGAGTTTGAACTCTACCATCATGCATTTCAAATCTTCATATTGCAAAGTTCATTTGCAAAATGGATTTGATCTATTTGGATACAAATTGATACTCTAGTGTTTCTTTCCCTCCACAGTAATCTGCAGAGAAGGTTATTGAATTCTTTTAAAAACAGAAGGCATTAAATATAGCCAAAGTACTTCAAAGTAATACATTTTTCAAATCTAATGTCTCACACTGTTTCTGAGCATTGGTTCAATTGCTGTGAAACTGTGACTTCTGGTTGTGGTTAATGATATGGAAAAAATATGTGATGAAGTCTAAAGTCAGATCAGTACCAGGTGCTAGAAATTACAGAAAGATGAGTTACCAGCTTTGAACCATTTATTGCTAAATAATACCCAGCCTACTGGAAATCTATTCCTAACAGCCTCATTTTTACTTGTGATACTTAACATCATAAGGAATAAATCCACTTAACTCAGCATATTTGAATTAACACTAATCAAAATAATGAAAAGAAACACATTTTTCTCCATGTTAGAAAACCCCAGTATAGTAAACATAGGTCAAAATATAATTAAGGTGGTTTGGAGAGCTACATTTGTTCCACTTTTTTTTTTTTTTTCCCCAGTATTAGCTCCATTCCAGGGGTATGAAAACTGTTTTGATAGAAAATGAGGTCCACATTACATTTCCAGAGACTAAATTCAGAATCATACTGTTCTATTCATGAAGAAAAGACCAAAAAAACATCTCTGATACTCTACTCCTGTAATCACATCTTTAAAAGAAGATTAGGAACATTTTGCTTTTGCAAATTAAATGCAAATGTGCTAGCTGCAGAAGGAACAATGTATTACAGAATAAGCCCTATTGTCCACAGAAGGGATTTTCAGCTAATGCTCAACATCACAGAATTCCATCAAGGAAAAAAGAATTGGTTTACAAACTGCTAGGGACATTTTTCTCCCTTTAAAACAACCTAAAACACATATTTTTTGATAAACCTTTTATGTATAGAATTAATTTTCATTATTTGGCAGGTTGCTGACCATTTAGGACATCATTAGAAGTAGTCATAGTAATTTGGCTATTCCAGCTGAATGTCTGCCTGCTAAGTTAAATCCTGCCATTAATATAATCAATCTAGGGTAACTCTCTTGAATTTTAAAATAGTCTTATGCTTAGTTTTATGTTGAGTGATATAGCTAGAAACTCAATGACTACGTAAGAATTTCTTATAGTAAATTTGTGAGTTTCTTGTGTTCTGAGTTCCTGGGAATACAAGATATTTTCCAGAGCTCCTTTGACCCCTTTTCCAGTACAAAACACAGGTGTCTAAATTTCAGCAAAACTGCCTCTGATAAATTTCATTATCCTAACTATTCATTATTCCTAGTTTCCCTAGTTTTTACCTATCTACTTATTTTACAGTGAAAGACTCATCATGTTTGCAAGCTTGGGATTAATGATGTGGGTGGGATCAAGACTGAGGTTTGTCTTCATCATCACCAAAGAAAACGACACCTGTTAGCCTACTGCATTGTCTCCTGCCCCTGGCCCAGGACCTCTTTTCTTCCCCTCTGGAGCTCTCAGTCCCTGTCCCAGTGATGCCCTAACACGACAATCTTGGACCAATCCTTGGCCCATCTCCATCCCCATGTCAAATTCTCCCAGCTGGCACCTGGACTGCTCTGTGCCCTGGCTGGCAGCAGGCAGAGCAGGGACTCCCAGCCAGGGTCCATCCCACTGGCTTTGTTTTTGGCAGTAGGATTGGCCACGGAGCCCTGTCCTGACATCCTGTGGGGAGGTCCCTTCACCACAGGTACCTGGCTCATGAGGGACGTCAGCCCTCACAGTGCCCTAATACATGACAACAAGCTATAGCTTTTACCTAATAATGTTCTGACCAGAGTGGACTACTATTTAAGTTATTTATGCATATTCTATTCAGTAATTAGTACATAGAGTTTATGTTGTGGTGTAAGTAAGTTCTTGCAATGCATACCTTTTTTATGTACAGCATTTTTGCACTGCTTTCAACATGAAGCTAAACTAATCTGTTTGGATTTCAAGTATCTCCTGGTTTTTTTGACTGGTTTGTGCCTAATATGTGGCAGGCAGAATTCCTCATACCAGGTCTCTCAAGGAACCTAAAGAATATCAAGGAGTTGGTTGGAATATCAAAAGAGTTGGTTGGTTCTATTTTATTTTAACACTTAGACACATGGTGCTGTTCATGGGTTAGCCACGTTGCATCTTAAATTAGATGGGGATTATAATCATAGACTATCCTGGTTTGGATAGGACCCACAAGGATCATCAACTCCACCTCCTGGAGCTACAAATAACAACCCCTAAATAAGTCAGATTATTGACAACCAGTATTATTGGATTCAGCAGAGCTGATTTTCTTGACTTCCTTTTTTTCAGAACAAGTAATTAAGTTTAAATACATACTTTAGGATTACTGATTCAGTCACACATCCACACACATATACACGAAGACAGTATCAAATAATCCTACCATCCATGTCACAGTATAGATAGTATCCTCTTATCAGTTATTACACTGAAGTTTTCTGATCAAAATTATGTTAGGAGGAAGGCTCACCTTTTGGTTTAAATTTCTTATGATCACATGTTGAAAGAACAATCCTGGAGCATTACTCAGATGAGAATGCTCTACAAAGAACAGAAGAAAACAATTTTATATTTCAGATTTAAATTTGCTTAGAGAAATTACCATTATGATATATTTTTTCCCTCTATTTGCTCTCTCACTTCTTGCCTAAGTTCTTCAAACCTGATTCTCTCCTATTTCTAGACAACACATTACCAGGACCCCTGAACCTGAGCATAAGCCTCATTTAGGTGCCAGAGCAGAGAAAGTATGCAGCCTGAGTTTGAGATTCTGGGTTGAGTTAGAAATCCTGGCTGGAGTAAAAATCATATGAACCTTTCCTTAAGAGATAATGACTTTCAAAATGAGATTGCATTCTTACCTGGGCACTCCTCTAATGGGAAGTCTGATTTCATTTACTGCAATGAGATAATTCCTAATCAGTTTAAGAGGAAAAAAACAAAGCAACAAAACAAATCTTGCAGAAATGTTACAATATCAGCATGAGTCCTTCCCTAAATGTGACTGGTCACTTTAATCCCATCATAATAAAAACTGACACAACTTTCTTTTTTATAAAACTATATGGAAATGTAACTGGGAAAGATAGTAAAGCTCCCAAACTGTAACTATTAAAGCTGATTAGTCATTTCATACCAATACCTATTAATTTCAAAGAAAAATGTTTTGAAATTGATTAGACTGTTTTGAAATTGTTAGTCAGCATGCCTAGAGCCCTGTGGTGTTGTTATGACAGCCACTTTAAAGCTAAGGAAAGATTTATTTGCTATATGCTTGAAAAGGTCACAGAGAAAAGTACTTACACAAGGACAATGCACACAGTTTTATATAAACACAACAAGGTAGTAAGTTCAAATATTTGCCCAAATAGAAAAAACTCTTGTCATCTTTAAAGTGACCTTCTGATTAAAAGAGCATACCAAAGTGTTTCAGATTAATTTGAAGAGGCAGTAATTCAGTTTTTCACATAGACCTCTGAGACTGGGCATGTTTCACTCAGATTGGTTTGTTAAATATTTTATAGATCAGTTTTCTACTTCTATTGAATAGGAGTGTAATCATCACATAATATTTTCTTTACTGTCAAAGAGCATGTCAAGAAGCTTTTCATATTTGATTATTTATTTCTAGAGTAGATAATTAGATAATTTATTCATCAGCATCACTTTGTTACTGTACCTGTCTTCAAGAGCAATTTTGGTTGATATAATCTGACAGAACTATTGTGATGAATCAACAATCCTGGCAACTTGAATAGAATAATCCTTAATGTTGCCTAGTAGAATGTACCACTTGTTTGTCTTTCATAGACCAAAACTAAACAAAAAACCCCAACCTCACACCCTCCATCTTTTCACTGGTTTGATTGCTGATGGCAATATGCAAAAGCTGCTTTTTGCAAAAGGCATTTCAACATACTGTGACTGTAGTGGTTCTGGCTGGAATGTAGTTAACTTTCTTCGTAACTGGATTTGCGAGTAAACCAGTGTTGATAACACATCAATGTTTTGGCTATGGCTGAATGATGACAAGTCTTTTTCTCACTCTACTCAACCTACTCCTTCAGCAATTAGGCTATGTGTGGGAAAGAGTTTATGGAACTAACCTGAACTGACCAAAGGCAGGTTCCATACTGTGTGATGTCCTGCACAATCACAATAACCATCTTCCAGGACAGTTGCTCAGTTTGGCTGGGCATTGAACTGCCATCAGAGGTGGCAAAGTAATTGCTGTTGTATGTTTGTTTGGCTTTTTCTCCCCTCAGTCCTTCTTTTATTGAACCTTTCTTATCTTCCGTCATGAGTGCTCTTGTTTTTGCTCTTGCTATTTTCTTCCCCATTCCTGATGAAGATGATTGTGGAAGTGAAGTAGAAGCCATGCTAAGAATGTCAGTCTGAAGGATCTCTCTGAAGAAAATAATGCAGTCTCTGGCAGTTTTACATATACTAAGCATAATTTTTCTGTGCCTCTCCTTGTGTTATTGTAACATTTGTGCAAAACTAAGGAAGAGGGAAGATATAGAACCATCAGTCATTTACTGCTTATATATTTTTTTAATCATACCAACACAGTAATTTGAAAATAAAGAGATATCCCTATATAAAGTTTCACACAATCATTTTCAATATCTATAGCTCACCAATTGCTTTGAAAAACTTATTTTTAAGTGGTTTTCATCAACATGAATGCCTACTTTGCACTTAAGGACAGTTATCTATGAAAACCACATATTTTTGTCCAGAAAATGTGGGTGCAAAGATATCAAACATATTCTTTAATAGTATTTGACCATATTTCTCCAATAAACAAAATCAAAATTACTTACTCCTCTGGTTACACTTCTGATATTTTTTTTCTTCAGTCATATAGGTTATATGCATGATTATATGAAACTAATACTTTATAGTAGAGGAATTGTATTAGAATATGTGTATAGAGGCTTTGCCCCAGAGGTCCCGGTTGCCCTCGATGGGCTTCAGCTGCAATGTCCTTAATTGGGCTGCAGCTGTGACCAATGAAGATGACTGGGATAAAAGGGGGTGGGTTAGCCAGTCAGGGAGAGCCTTGGAGGAGCCCTGACCTGAGAGAGAACAGCATGCAGCAGAAGGAGTCAGTGAAGAGCTGCAGCCATGAGACTACAATGAAGTGGTATGGACTTTAGAACTCTAATAACAATATGGGACTCTAGAAATAATAGATGAACAACAATACTTTTTTTTGTGTAAAACAATTTTTTTTTTAACACTTTGATATTTGAATATGTTCACATAACCTATTACAGATTGACTTACACTTCCTGGTGTAGATTTGAGGCCACTCTCTGCCCATGATCCAGCTGAGTTAGAGAAGCGCCATCTCCAAAATGGAAGATAGCCTAAATTGTTGTATTGGGGTATTTAACTCATCCAACCCTCCTACTCCCATCCATCTCTCAAACAATGCAACAGGATGAGTGAAAACTCAGATATAGCTGCCTGAGTTTGACTCACAGTGGATGTTTCAGCTCACTGTTATTAAATGACAGCAAACCAGTCGGGCAACGATCCTCTGGCAGAGACTGATGTCTGATTGCTAATCAGAAATGTCAGCATTTACAAAATGCCTGTATGGACATGCCACAGTAGATCACAACCTTTGAGTAGTGCCTACTGTAAGCTTGTAACTGTATTTGTTTTATATGCCAAGAAACACAGATAAAATTTTACTTCCAGCAACATACTTTTTTTTTTATTTTTATTTTTGCATGGAATTCATAATTTCTCCCATATTTCTAGAATTCAGTCCTCATACACATGCTTTAAGGTGTGAATTACCTTTTCCTGTGACTAATAAAAAACAAGAAAAAGGAGAAATGAACTTCCACAAGGGCTACAGCTCAACAGAGCCCTACATTAAGTTTTCTAATTGAAACAGCACAGGTCAGGACTGCATCTGAATGAGATACCTGTCCAGCTGAGCTCTGGTCCTCCCTTTTATTTAGACAAGGGTTAAAGAGCAAGTGAGTGGTCTCCTTTCCTTGAACACAACACTCAGGAAAGGGGCCATAGAGGAGATCCACTTCCTGGTTTTCTGTAGGGGACTCACTATAAATCTTATTGCATCTTACCCAAGCACCCAACTCCTTGTTGAATAACTACTTTTTCTGTTAGGAAATTTTGAACATTTATCTGTTGTGGGGAAGACAAATACAATCTTCCTCTTCAGAGAAAGAAAGACTTTGATCTCAGTGACCCAGATTATATTTAAAATAATTGATACCCCACACACATCCCCTCCCCAAATACTCTGATTTAAGGGAAAGATGATGATTAAAATATGGGAGTTCTTTTGCAGATTGCTAGGAATCTCTGCTACAAGCAGATGGTGTTCACAGTATCACAAAGCAGTTGTTAATTTTTGTACCATTTTAAAGATATTTCTCTCAAAATACTTGTAAGGGATCCTTATAGGAATTATTTGGTTTTCCCTGTTTGTTCATATGAAATCCATCCATCTTTTTGTGAATGTCTCATTTTATTTTTGAGAACCCAATAAATAAATTCCATTTTCACCCTCTGTTGAGGACATATATATATATATCTGTTTTGTTAAGCTTGAGAACAAAAGTGACTCATCCATTTGTATATTTTGAACAGGTTCTTGACAGTTGGAAGTATATTACCTGTTTATCTGCTACTTTCCTGCATAAGGAAGGCACACCAATACTTGTAGCAATTAACAAGTCAGGCATTGCTTGTACATGCTGTAAGAGCTTTGCTTTCATAGCAGTAGATAAAACATGATCAGCCAGATGCCTCAAGCACAAGAATAGTTTTGGTGTGTTCAATAAAATAAATAATGAAATTATGCAAACAATGTTTTGATCATTAGCAAGCGCAAATGTGACCAGATGTGTTTGGAACAGATTGTGAGTGTCAAAAAATGGCAACAGCAAGTAAGAAAAAAAAAGTATAATTTGAATGATCTACTCACTAACAAGGTTTTTCTTATCTACTCAGAGTACCTGACAGACTTTGGAGGCAGGCAACTGGGAGCCAAGATCTTCTCTGCTACCTCTAGAGGACCCAGGGAGCAGAAGAGAGACCAGGAAAACCCATGACCTGTCCAGGACTACATACAACACAGTCACTCCTCCTACTTCTCTCCCACAAAGCAGGGAATCGTATAATTTGTAAAACTGCATAAATCTGTGACTAAAGTGTTTTGCTATCCAAATGTCTTTAGCCTTTAAACTGTCATTAGGTCTCAATCTGTGACTATGTGGCTGGATATTGCTCTCATGAAGAAATATGTTTTCCAATAAAACATCTGCTTTTCAGTTGGATGTGAAAGTTGGCATAATTAAACCACTTGCTTAATAATTTAATGAGATCACTTCATAGCTGTTAAAAAAAAAGCCTGGCAAACTGTCCCATTAAATACTTCAGTAATGAAAATCTAAAAGTCTTTAGTTTGAAATAAGTGTTTACATTCACACTCACAAATCAAATCAAATTGTATTACAATGATTCCAGATTGCATGGAATAAACAATTCCTTAATTTGAATTAATCAAGCATCTTTTAAATTCAGTTGAATATATATTTAAATAGTCATTTGTTAGTATATTTTCCCTAGGGATGCAGTAAAACATTTTCATTATTTCTTTGTCTACTTTTGTGCATATGTACGTGACCTATCATCAGTGACCCAGCAAGGTGTCCGTGGATGGCATCCAGTCATCTGAAATATGTCTGAAGTCCAGATATGGAGAAGATTTAAACCAGCTCTTGAAGGTCCTGAAGGATTAGCATTCCAATGGGTGCATTTTCATTGATGGCGACTGAATCTGTTTCAGATAAGTGCATGTTTCACCCAAACATATCATTACCATGGTTGAAAGTGGCAGTTAATAAAACTGCATTGTCACCAAGGGCATCTTCCAAATAGATGATCCTATTGGATGATGATGATTAAAAATAATAACAGTAATAATAACAATACAAATAAAAACAAATCAAGGACTCTCTTGTACATTAGGATTTTACATTTTTAAAGGATGTATGTGAATCTTATTTTCTCTCTTCCACCTCTGTACATAGAAAGAACCAGCATAGAAAATATTTTTTCCTCTTCAACCTTTTACTTTTTAATCATTTCAAGACCCTCGAAGTTAGTTCTTTGGTTTTAGATGACCAACTAAATGTAACTAATTACAAAATTTTTGTTCTCTCTTTAATGTGTTAGATCAAAATAAATCTCTCTTGAACTATTTTTAAGATGAAAAGTAGGGAAGAACTCATATATGCACACTCATAAAAGGTTGAATACATTGTGGTATCAGATAAGGTTAAATGTTAGTTTCTCATTATTTAATTACATAGTGATGAAAAAATCCTTAAAGGTTTGAAATCTTTATTTAAGTCCTATAAATGAAATTTTTCCATGAACAAAAGTCTCATGAAACCTTAAATAGGGTATCATAGAAGTCCAGGTGAAAAAAGAATGGGTTCATAAATATTTAAGAATAGCAGATGACAAGAAATGTGTTCTGAAGGAGAACGTGTACCATTTATATTCTGCAATAAACAAATACAGTTATGATTTCATTTTCTTCATTTTGACTTGAGGAGATATTTAGTCAAGTAAAACTGATCTTAAGAGTCAAAGATGTGCAATGGAAAAAATATTTAAATTGCTTGGACTAATAAAGGGTTTGTAATACTTCTTGTGCTTAAGATGATTTTTAATAAGTTATATATATATATATGTGCTTGGAATGTGTTTCAATTATAAAGCTCAAGTGAAAGTAGGCCCTAAAGCTGACATAAAAGGAGAAGGAGAAAGCAAGGCAAAATTATGTAAGCAATATGACAACTATTTATCAGTAAAGGAGGAAGAAAAAGAAAGGCCCAAAGATGTGACTTAAGAGCATTCCTTTTAAAACAAGTATTATTTAAAATATGATTTGGTTATGAACTAGATTCTATGATGGCACATTCATCACACAACTTAACTGATTATTCACACACAATTAGATTTAGTTAGGGTAGGGACTCTTACAGGCACTTTAATCATTTGCTTCATGTATTGAAAAGGGGTGTGCATTTGATTTACTGTCATCTGGGTGGGTGATAAAGATCAGCTAGTTGATAAATGTGGCAAATGAATTTGCTGATCGAAGCTATCCTTCCATTTGTTTTGCACAATAATTAAAGATTAATTAAATCAGACATGCCTCTAATGAAAGACTCTTACCTGCAGTTCTCTTCATCCGACTGGAAAATACAAACCAGAGCAAGATGAAAATTCTTCAAAGAATGAGGGGTTGGATAAACAGAAAGGAGAATATTTTATTGTTTTGCAACTAGTGATGCAAGCAACATTTAACATTTACACTCTGCCTATTTGGAACAATGATTACTTTTGGACCTGACATTGATAACATTAAAGAAATGAACATCTAACAGTGTAGAACTTGTAAAGCCACTTTTTTTAAAAACAAGTACGAATGAATTCCAAGTTTGATAGAGGTAAGCATGGCCTTCAAACTGAAAAACTTCTAAACCTACTAACAGTGCAGAACAAGAGCTGTTTCAAGCGCTTCACAGCAGTGTAGAAGGCATGTTTATTTGTCATGATCAATGCCCTAAATTATTCTTCAAAAAAAAGCCTTGCACTTCTGTAATAACTAACTAAGTTTGCTCAAATATATGACTCTTTATGTAGGAGTTTCCCATTAAAGTGAGAACTTTGTGTGCCTGTGTGTGTATGTCAGACACTGATGGTTGTAGCATCTCTGATAGGTCTATGTGTAGTTTTGGTATTGCTCTGCCAGAAGGCATCTGCTGTGCCCCAGGGCAGCTTCACAATGACAGCACATGGTGTCAGAGTTCAATCTCCTAACTCATGATTTAAACTGTCATGTTGTAAATCACAAAAGTATCAAAAACAAGAGTAAAGAAAGCAAAAATTTGAAGGCTATGCAAGTTTTTCAGGATGATTTGATGGAAATGGATTGACACACCATGAATACTACTAGTTTAAAAACATATATTTCAGGAACTTCTCCAGAAGATGCAGGGAATAAATCAACCTTAAATTCAGTAATATTAAAAGTAAAATAGACATGTAAGATAACAAATGGAAAGTGGAATAATTATCTAAAGTGTATTTTAGATACTTATTTTAGTTGGGGTGCATTCCTTCTCTTGGTGAGGGCAAGTGTGAGGGAAAATATATTTAATTTGAAATCTAACTTTTAAATAGTTAAAATTATGTCATATGACTTCAGACTTAGTGGGTTTACTGAAAACAGAAAGTGATGAAAAATTAATAATTTAAAATTAGAGATCTTTTGTAAACTTTTTCCTCTGAGATTTGTTTAAAAGCTTTGAAAATATCCTTGAATTTTTAATCAAAGTTGGAGTGCAAGAAAAGGATGCAACTCCTTATAAATACTGTCAGTTTTACTGACACCTCAAAAGATTAGCGTTGTTTACCTGCCTCCAACAACTGTCATATTTGCGTGTCATGGCAAAATGATAAATCAGACATCAGAAATCTCTCACAGAGCTTTATATTTTTGCAATATGAAATGTTTATGTTTTCCAAACATGAAGGTCATTGGGCTGTACTTTATCCCTGTTTTTTCTTCTTTCTTATGATTTGGCAGAGCAGTTCTAGTTGTATTTAAAAACCTCATGCTTCTCCTTATGCTGCGCACACGTTACTTCCTATGGCAGTAAAACTTACTGCCCAGCTCTTACACGCTCATGTTTTAGTCTAATGTGAACTTCCTAAAATTTACACTAGATTATGAGAGAACAAGATGTTTCAGTCACAGGCCTTGAACACTTCCACATAGAGCAGGTAGTGACAGGACCAGGGGGGATTGGATTCAAATTGAAAGAGAGTAGACTTGGTTTACATACCAGGAAGAAATTCTGTGCTGTGAGGGTGGTGAGGCATTAGAACAAGTTGCCCAGAGAAGTTGTGCCTGCCCCATCCCTGGAAGTGTTCAAAGCCAGGCTGGTTTGATCTTTGAGAAGCTTATTCTTATGGAAATTGTCCCTGCTCATGGCAGGAATTAGATGGTCATTCAGGTCCCTTCAACCCAGCCCATTCTCTTATTCTGTGCACTGAGTTTTACTCAGCTCTACAATCCAGATAATTTTTTGAAAAAATTGAAAATAGATAGAAAAATCTCATAAAATGTTAATTCCACATTTTTTTGCCAACTGAAATCAAACCTCCATTATCTTTTTCAAATGCACAAAAAAGGCAGATTCAGAGATAAGAGAAAGTTGAGGAAGATATTCTTCAAAAATTGAAAGGTCATTGCGATATTTTGCAAAATGTGAAATATTGTTAAAGCAATGTTAATGATGCTTTTCATCATCACCAGTTTTTTTATAAAATCTTTATTCCCCTGAAAGCAATCACACATAGTGCAAACTTGCTGTGGAGACATAGTTCTTGTGAAGATGTGACCATGTGTCTAGTGTGTTTTTAAAAGGACAGAGAAAAGCACTTTCATCTTGACACTGTAGGCTACCTTGAGAACAGTTTACAAGGAAAGCATTATCAATGGTATGAATCAATAGAAAGAAAAATCTATAGGGAACAAGAGACATTGACCTTGTGTTATAAACCTCTATTTCTTGTTTCCTGAGTACATATTAATTGATCCTCCAGTACCTATTTATAAACACTTATTTTCACTCTCTGTAGCAAAAGAGTCAGCCTTGTTTTCAAAGGTTTGAAAACCCCTGAATGATAGTTCATAGCATAAGGAACTGCAATATATGCTGGCTCATGGCAGAAAGATGCAACTCACTTTTAAAAATATCAACATTTCACTATCATACCTTGCATTTATTCTGAATTAGAAGTCTTATTGAATGAAATAAAGCACACAGGTAACCTAGAAAAAAAAGTAACTATATCTCTTTTACCATAAAACTGCATAATTTATTGTCCATTCTGCTGTCCCACATGATATTTTTTTTAATCCTTTGCATTGCTATTTACACCAAATGATCTTAAATAAACCTGGAAATATAATCAAATTTTTTCTACAGAATGTTAAAGCATAAAGAAGAAGTAATTAACGAGACTCTTCAAAGTACATTGTGAATCAGTAAATAGTTTTAAATGTCATGAGATCTGTCATGGAATTTGCACCGACATGATACCAGAATGTTTGATCATCTACTGAGGTATTGTCTGCAGCTTGTTGAGGTTTTTTATCCATCTTGAAGAAGGAGGATTCTACAGGGTACTAACATGAGGTCTAATCACAGGTCTTAAATCCTGTATTTTTCAAAAAAAGGTTTAGTAATCTGAGGTATAAATTTGAATTGATTTTGTCCTAGCCTATTTATTTTATAATATACTGGTTTTCTGTAATGCTTGGTTTCACTAGGTTCATGCTTCAGAATGGTCATCTTTTAGCTCATTTTGAAATTCACATTTTAAAATGAGAATATACACTGCAAACCCCAAAACCTGGTGCCATAGAGAAAATTACTTTAGATGTCTTCCCTAGGTCTTCCCTAGGCTCAATGAATATAAAACCTAAGGATTTATATTCATTACATATAAATATTCAGAATTACTTTCATGGTAATGTATATTATTCTGCCTTTATGACAAGATTCACGTTCCTTAATCATTCAGCAGCTCTCAAGTAGTATGAAACATGAATGATAAGTGTGTAGTGTGTTTTCTCCAGGAAATGCTTTATGGCCTGTGCAATACAGATGTTCTTGTCTAATCTTCTAGCATAATTTTGTCAGTTACTGCTTAATGACGTTCTCATAAAATTTTCCATTGTGTTTAAGTAAGATCATTCCTGGGAGCTCAGAGACTCTTCAAACAATAGCTTACAAGGCAAATTTTTATCATGACATGATTCTGTTCCTCTGCTCTACTCTCATGAGACCCCACCTGTTTGGCTGTGAGGGCCTCACCACAAAAAAGACATGGACATATTGGATTGGGTCCAGAGGAAACCACGAAGATGATCAGAGGAATAAAGCTGCTCTTTTCTGAAGACAGGCTGAGAGAGCTGGGGTTGTTCAGTCTGGAGAAAAGAAAGCTCTGGGAGACTTCATTGCAGTCTTCAACTACTTAAAGGGAAGTGGTGGGCATGGGGTCAGAAGAAAATCCTTCTGTATCATAAGAATATGTAAAGAAGGGTCACAGGAAAGAATTTCTAAAAGACTCAGAATCAAGTACAGACTCTCAACAGTAGAATTTTTTCTGAGTAAATGTATCTTCAGCAAAACTGTGCAGCAGAAAGGGAGAAAACAGCTCAGCAAACACAGACCTGAGTAGCATAAGAAGGAAAGAATTCACTACAAAAGTGCACCATATTTTCAGCTAATATGAGCTAACATGGTATCAATTATTTTGATAGGTCAGTATTTATTAATTCTGAGAAAGCTATCCAGAAAGAGAATTTCTATATGAGTGATATGTTTTCTTTTTAATTAGAGGAAGAGACAGATTGTTACTTATTGCCTGTCTGACAAGAAGAATGTTCAGGCTTAAAAGAAACAATATTATTTCTCCTCTTAGTTCTTTGCAACAAACAAAAAACCTAACCTCTCCTATTGTAGAACAGTATAAAATTATATTCTGTTGTGTAAACAGCATAACAAGTGTTAAGAATGAATTTTATATGAAAAGCCTCTCCTCTGGATTAAGCAATCATTTTATATTAGTTACACATCAGCAGCAGTTGCAAATTTCCAGGGTATTGCCTTTTTGGTTTCCACAGTTTCTTGCTCCCCAGGAAAGATTACAATCCCTTTTCAATTCCTTTATGTGTCACCTTACTATAACCTACATTTCCTGAAATGATCCACTGAAATAAATAAAAAAGATATAGTGTGTTTTACTCTTAAAATGGCTTGTCACACTCGTCTGGTTTAGAGCAAGACCACACAGCTGAATCAGCACACCTGAGGGTGTCATAAAATCTTGCAAGGGATGGGCAACAAAATATCTTAAATTAGATCCTCCTCCAGCGTAACGGTAATGGAGAATGGAAGCCACAAACAGAAAAAAATTGGGCTATGTCCCATATTCCATGTCTTTTACAGCTGTAAGAAAGCAATCAAATTGCTCTGCACATATCTCGTCCCCAGCTGAGTCAGCCCATATATCCTGGAGGGAGAAAGAAATATAAAGAAGTGGAATCTTCACTGCTTTTGATATGAATTTTTTCATAGGATTGCTGATCTTGAGTATATCCTGGGGTCTCAGTTTTTAGAGTGATCATACAACACCTGTTCAGGCTTTATTCCCAGATCACAGAAATTTATTTCTAATACACTGTAGCAGTAAAGATTTGCCATTTAGAAGAAGTCAGTTTTTCAAAATCATGCCAAACCCACTGGAAAGGTCATGTGTAATTGCATATACTGTATAGGTTTGTCAGCTTCCCTGTCAGGTACTAATGGGAGCATTTTTGAAAGACTGAGCCACTGCTACCCTATATTACTGGAAGGAAAAATTGTGTAATCTATGCATTTATTCAGTAGTACAGCTGACAGATGCATCTCTAGGTATATAAGCTGCTTCAGGCTATACTTAAGCATCTTCTTCAGCCACTTTCTACAATACTGTTATCACAGTCAAAATATATTACCTGCAGCATATAAAAATTTTTGGACATTGTACTCATTCTTTCAAGATAAAAAAGGAGGACAATCCATAATAGCTTCAAACAGCTTGCCAAAATATCACCTAAAGCAATGGGATTCAAATCTAATTATACATTTGACAGGTTTTAGAAACAAATGGAAATTGTCCCAAGCATGTTGACAAGTACAAGATAAGAAAGGAGATAAGAAAGGAGAGCTGTCCTCAAATCATTAGTAGCCAGATTCATGAATTTCTTTCAGAAGATTAGATATCAGCAGGGCAAATGTTCACATCATATTTCTAAGCCATTTAGACAACCTTGAAAATGAATTTTTGAAACTAAAATAAGACACAGTTCAATTAAATGCATGTCATGACTTTTTCAAATGATCATGTGTTTAAAGCAAATCTTACAGATGTACAGTTCTGTGCTAGTCCCCTAAGCTTACACTTGAGAATTGCTGGTACCACTGTCAGAGATGACTTTAATATTAATCTGGTACATAAACAGTGAAACTGCAATTGAGGCTTCTCATAGGAGAAAAGTCTTATCATCCAATTATTTATCTAGCTTACCATACCATTTAAAGATTCTTAGGAGGCCTTACAGCTCATCTGTTTTAAAGTAAAATCTGAATCTCTTAAAAAAATGCAGCCCTGCTATTCATCATTTATTTTATTCATCAGTCATCACAAAACCACAGAATGGTTCAGGTTGGAAGGGACCTCTGGAAGTTATCTGGTTCAAATTATCTGGCAAGTTATGTTTGTCCTGCCACTGGGCACCATGGAGAAGAGTCAAGTTTCATCTTCTTTCAAGTATTTATATACATTGATAAGATTCCTCCTAAGCTTTCTGGTAAAACTGTTCCACCTCTGTCAGTCTTTCCCTATAGGAGAGGTGCTGCAGTCCCTTCATCACCTTTGTGGTTCTCCAGTGTACTCCCCCCAGTATGTTCATGTCTTTCTTACCCCTAGGGGGCATGAACAACATGAACTGGGAAAATACTCCAGATATGGGCTCTCCACAGCTGAGTAGCTGGCAGGGTTCACCTCCCTCAGCCTGCTGGAGATTTGCCTGATGCAGCCCAGGATTTGCCTAATGCAGCCCAGGATTTCCTCTCTCACAAGGTATTTCACCAGGTTATGTTTAACTTGGGGAAAACCAGGATCCGCAGGCTCTTCTCTGCCCAGCTGCTTTCCATCTGGGTTGCCCCCAGCATGTACATTGTGTTTTTTCTCTCCAGGTTCAGGACTTCTCTTTGTTGAACTTCATGGGGTTCCTTTCACACCCTTTTTCAAGTCTTTTGAGGTCCCTTTGGGTGGCAGCATGACTTTCTGGCATATCAACTACTTCTCCCAGTTTTGTGTCATCAGCAAACTTGCTTAAGCTACGTTCTGTCCTGTGATCCAGATCATTTATGAACATGTTAACCAGGACTAGACTCATTTTTGATGTATACTGCTAGACACTGGCTCCAACTAGACTTTGTGGCCCTGATCAGCACCCTCTGGGGCTGATCAGGCAGCCAGTTTTCAATCCACCAACATTTTGTTCATCCAGCCCAAACATCAACAGCTTCTTTGTGAGGATCTCATAGATGTCAGTGCTAAAACCTTATAAACGTTCAGGTAGCCAATATTTGTAATTTCCCTTTGTCTACCAAGCCAGTCAGTTAGTGAAAAAAATTATCATATTGGTCAAGCATGAGTTCCTCCTTTGGGAACTCGTGCTGACTGGTCCTGATGATTTTCTTGTTTTTCATGTGCCTTTGTTGAGGGATATATTTCGTACAGGTAGCTTGGTGTGCAAGCTGCTGTGTGAGCTGCAGGCTGAGCTCTGCATGGCAGGAAATGCTGGAAGTCAGAGGCAAGAGTGAACTGGTGCCCACACTTTGTGCAACAAAGAGCACAGGGACCTGGGGCACCAGACAAGTGGCTGGGCACTCAAAGACACAGCAGCAGATGAGGATGCAGCAACCCAGTAAAGTTTCCTTAACACTTGGAAAAATATTCCAGAAGTAGCTTCAATACGACTTTCCCAGTAAATAAGGTGAGGCTGGTTGACACCATAGTTCCCTATGTCTTCTTTCTGTCTCTTAAAATGTGAATGGCATTTGTTTTTTTCCAGTCTTAAGATACTTCTCTCAGCCACCATGATTTACCAAGGATTACTGAAAGTGGCCTTAGAATGACATCTACAAGCTTCTTCAACACTTGTGGATGAATTCCATCAGGTCTCATGGGTTTATGTATGTCAAATTTTCTGAAATGTTCCCTGACCTGATTTTATGTCAAGGGTACATCTCCCTTGCTCCATCTTTTTTTTCTGATCTCTGGGACCTGGGATTCTTGAAAATTAATCGTGCTAATAAAGACTGAGGCATAGAAGATCTTCAGAGTTTCAGAATTCAGGACCTTCTGGTCCTCCATCATTCTAGTCCTATAAACAAACAAAAAATAATCATACATTGAGAAAACCGGACTAATTTTTGCAATTACTTTTTTAGTACTTTGCAAGCTACTATTTACAAGGAACAAGTTTTCTTTCTTTATTTTCCAGGTTCCCAAAACCTCAGTTTGTAAATGTTATTTTAAAATCATAATGAAAACAAACAAAAAAAAGTATTTTTTCAGGTTTTTTTTCCTAGAAAACAATTTCTCTTATGGAATAAAAATGATTATGGGTTTTGTCAACTTACATGATTAAAGAATCTGAATGTATTTATTAAATTTTGAATGATCACTACTCTTGTGGTTTCTGGGGTTGAGATGACTGCGAGGTGTTAGCAAGTCTCTTTTTCCCAGCCCCGAGACTGAAGGAGTCAGGATTCTTCGGCTGTGGTTTTCAAGGTTGTTTATTCTTTGTTATCTAAAACATTCTTTTTCTGACCTGCTGAGGTCTGTCTAGCAGGTCGGGTCGAGGCACACTGACCGTCTCAGAGATGGTGCTATCTTTTTAGACTAAAAACTATGTGTACATTATTTACAATAATTTTCTAATACCTATCACCTGTGTTAGACAGTGTGTTTCTACTCTAAACCAATCCAGAAGTGCCACCATCATCCAGAAGATGGAAGCTAAGAAGAAGAAAAAAGAAGGACAAGGCACGGCCAAATCCCTCCATCTTGGCTTCTGAACCCTCATTATAAAAAACCAAAATTCTACTTTTCTATCTTGTAACAAACTATCATTCTACTTAAACTCTTGTGGCTTGTGAATTCTCATATAAGGTTGGTAATTTTTTCCATGGATTAAAATCAAAGCCACAGGTGTCTTTGGCTTCATGCCAAGGTCTCTGAGCCCCTGGTCAGGGGCTCAAGCCATCCAGGGCACCCAGAGGGATGTCCTGAGTTCCGATACACTACTTTCACATATTTACTGGAAGATCTCTTCAAGCCTTTGCTTTCATTTCTGAACTATAAAGTAATATTTTCTCTCTAGAAGACAATGTCTTTGCAGCTTTGTCCTGAAGTGTTCTTAACTTCTCTGCCAAACTTAATTTGAGATATTTCTTTCAAGAAGAACGGTATGTTCTATGAGTCATTTAAGAGCCTGTAGTTCTATATTTACACTAACACAGGGAGAGCATTGAAAAACTTATCTTCCTTTCACATGTCACACCTGTGAGGCAGAATCAAGTTCTCTGACAAGCTAAGAGGAAAATTCAAGGAAAAGATTTTTGCGAGATGCTCAAGTAAATAGCATCCTATTTTCATTATTTTTGTTTCCATATATATTGAAAAGTTCCCAGAAAACCTATTGAGGTCAGTAAGGCTCTGTTACTGTTTTGGTTTCTAAAGCTAATTCTGTGGAGAGGAGAAATTATTTATTATAAGTGTAATGTGTTCTCTTTAATCTTCTTTATTAAAAAAAATTAAAATGCAGGCATTTTTCTTTTGAATGTAGCATTAAAAAAATAGGCAAATTCTTTCTTCAGAAATGCTTAACTGTGTTACTCTGTAAACTCCAACTTCTGTAGAAATTTCTCTTGTTTCCTTTTAAGATTAGACCATTGCTGCTGAATACTTCAGTTTTATGTCAGCATTTATTTTGTCTTCAATGAAAGACACAGAACTCAAGTACCATTCTAATAGCATCTCAACTCAAAGAGCCATATCATGCTATACATTGTTTTCTCATTTTCTACAAAGAACAAATTATCAAATTATCAATTCATTCCAATTCATATAAAACAAATTATCAGTTAATTCCCTCCCTATATCCTTTGCTTTTTATTTCCTGGAGACTCATACCTTCTTCAGTCCAAATATTCTTATCCATAAACTGCGAAATGCTTATTTTTGCATCACCTTAGATTTCTTCCTGTTAAATATTGGTCGGAGCGAGGATTGATGCTCTTTCTCAGTTATATAGTGTGTCATCAGCTCAGAATATCCAAGAGGAAATTTTTTCTGTCTCAGATAATCAAGCATTGCAGCCATTCTTCTGTGTCTCTCTATAGGTATATTACAAGTGTCCCAATATTATCAAGGTTTATGAAATTATCAATTCAATTAACACACAGTGAAAAAAATAGCACTTTGATGAATTTTCATCCAGAACTGAAATTGTGAAACCCACAGAATATATTCCAGTGGCCAGCATGAGAGGGAGATATGACAAGTCAATTGTAGAAAAACACGAAAAAATATTCCTTTAACAGAGTTCTTGTTCTAGTCTCTTACAACTGGATTCTGGATGAAGTGCACAAACACTTTTCATATTTTCAAAGATAATGCAATAACGTTGACAACTTCTAATTCAAAGTTAAGTCCTTCTAGATCCAAGCAAGGAAATGGATGGCATATTTAAATTTAAGATTAGTATATAATTTTGGAACGAGTATGTTCTGTAATCAAAATAAAGGCCCTGGATCCCCATATATTTGTATTATAGTCAGTCTGGTGTATGCATTCTGGTTGATTTAATATATTTGGAGATCAGTCTGTAGAGCAGCTGAGAAAACTTCTAAAGCTTAAAACGTGAGTCAGCATTCAGACCATGCATCTCTGATTGTTTGCGTTGTAGGCTGAGAAGAGTAATTAGGATTGAGCCGTATGCAAGTAATGTGTGCTGATTATGGTTAGCTGACCAGTGAAGTGTGAAGGACAAACTACAAGTTGGCAACTACGATTAAAACTGATTAGTTTGATTCCTGCAAAGAATAAAAAGAGACTAGTTTTCTGTCTTCAAGCAGGTTTGTACTGAAACTCATGTATAAGCATAAGACTCTGTGTGCATAAATAAATAGAAAGCATAGGGACCATAGTTATGGTTCAGTTATTCCTTGAGTGACTGTGTACATCTTTCACACTTACACACACATTCACACTGTATTCTTCTTACTTTTTTTCCTAAACTGTTAGCAACTCTTCTGAATGTGTCTTTATTAAAATTATCACTTTGAGGAAATTTTAAATATTCACACTTTTGTTTCCTGTCAGACAACATATGGTATGAAAGAATTGACTGGATTAAAACCTTTTCTTGAAAGGATAATAATTGTCATACATTATAAATAGTTTTGGGAACTTGGAAAAAAAAAACACAGAAGGATATTTTTTCCCACAGGAAATTTGCAGTCAATGAAAAAGAGAAAATTCCAGTTTTGAGTTTTTAACCAGATAAAATATGGGAGTATGGTTTCACTAAGGAGAAGGTACCTTCCTCACAAAGGAGAAGTTGCTTTCTTTCATGAAAGTAGTGAAATAAGTAAAAGCAAAAAAAATGGGGGGTGGGGGGAGGAATGTGTAGATATTCCTTCAAAGTAATTTGTAGACAAATCTGGAAAATTATTGGAAAATTGGCTCGAGGGTTGCCCTTTAAGAGAGGCAAACAATGGATTCTTATGTTTACTTTTAAAAACAGTCCATTTGATTTAGATTTTAAGAAAGAAATCTCATTTTCTGCATACTAGTCTCCCAAATTTGTTTTTTAATAATCAAATCTCTCTTAGTTCAGAGAAAAAATAGGGGAATACTCTGAGATATAAGTGCTTATTAGTACCAGAATAAGACCTACCCCACATTTAAAGTGCAACTTGTAAATGAAAGCAAAATAGAAAAGATGCAGCTGGTAATTTTAATCCAGTGTGAGGTGATTATTGTATCTAATGATGACTCAACAAGGGTTGTGTAAACTAAAAAACAGAGAGAGTGAATCTTGAAAGCTATGTCCAGATTGTTAGCAATATGATGAAGTTCATAAATCATGCAAATAGTCAACTAGAGAGCAAAACAGAAAAAAAAATCTGAGAATTACTATATTTCTTCTGGTAAAGAGCTGCTTTTGATGAAAAATGTAAGTCACATTCTCTCACTTTTATCTCAAGAGAATATGAGAAGGAACTAATTTAGAAGAGAGAAAATTCCCGGATGCCTAAGGACTGATTATTTATAGTCTGCCTTGGAATCAGACTATTAATTTGTATCAATGTCCCTGGTAAAGATATCCAAATACTGATAACAGGAAATATACATAGTATGCTTGGTAAAGATTTAACTTCTCAGATGAATTGAGATTAATAAGAATTTATAGCTAGTTTATAAGTGTTTAATTTTTAAAAATTAGGTATGAAGCTTATAATAATCAGACTATTAATTTGTACCAATGTCCCTGGTAAAGGTATCCAAGTACTGATAACAGGAAATACTCGTAGTATGCTTGGTAAAGATTTAACTTCTCAGATGAATTGAGATTAATAAGAATTTATAGCTAGTTTATAAGTGTTTAATTTTTAAAAATTAGGTATGAAGCTTATAACACACTCAAAGTAGGTACCTTTATCTCTCAGTTCTTAAAGAGTATTTCAATTTCTACATCTGAGCTACTGCTGACCTTCGTCAAAGTATATCTGAATACACCACTGTTTATCTCATTGTTGTCTATGGCATATCCTAGCAAACAGAAAGAAAGTTGGAAATAAGCTTGTGATTTTTTATTTCAAAATAATCCTCATAATCTGAATATTGCCTGTTATTCCTAGGCAACATGCAGAATTCCTATATTTAATTGTTTTCCCCCCCCCACAATTTCTTATTCCTCTCACTAAACTATAGACCAGTGAAGAGCAATTTAAGTTCTGGTGAAAGAGGTAATCATAAAACTCATGGTATTCAGTGTTATGAATCATATTTTTAAATTCTCAGAAAAAGTCTATTTTTGCTTTTAAAAATTGGTTCTATATATCCTTTTGCTTTATATAAAATTATGCACTAATATGTATTCATTTAAATAAGCAAGACATTAAGTGCTTGCTCTAGTTACAAAATGGCTCACCTTTGAAATCACTTACTGAAGAGCATATGAAATGGAAATTATAATAAGGCATGTTTATTATCAATCCATCAGTTAATTTTCCTGCTGTGCTGAATTCTAGATATGATATCATTGATGAACCCAATTAAAATACTGATCATGCATCAATAATAAAAGGAAAAATTCATTATAAGTTAATAATCTAACATCAAATATTAAATTTCATTATAATACTGATCAGAACATCCTTTATGTTACTTAAAGTAGTTTGCTTCCCCTCAGAATAAAAAGTTACTAGAGAAAACATAGTTGGATATTCTCTTACAGGACAGTTCTTCTTTTGACTTGGGAACATATTAAAGTTTCTGAGTTAGAATGGTAAGTTTCCTATAAATGTTTTCTTTCTGTGAACCCTCCATATTTTCATTCAAAATGCACTGTATGAAAATTGCAGATCACACTGACAAAGAATTACTTACAGAGACATTGGTGGCATTCTGAATTATAGACCTTTGTGGATAAAAAGCATCCAGGACAAAGAGAAAAATAGAAATAGATTATATTGTGGGTCCAGCATTATATTCCATTATGAATTACATTCCATTGTGTCAGTTGTATAAATATAATTAAAATACATTAATTTTGTTCAAATCCTAGTTTTCATTTTGAATGCACTAAAAAATCTTTAAAAATCATAAGATTTTGTATCTATCTAAAAGTCAGATTAAATCAAGAGACTGATGTGGTTTCATAGATCTTTCTATCAGCAGTGTATGCTTAGATTAAAATAAAATGGACATCTCTGAAGGGAGCTGACTTCATAAATGGCCACTGGTTTTAAGCTACCAGTGACTTAAAGACTCCCAAAGCCAGTCTTTGTTTATTATATTTTGAATACTTTTGTATTTTCAGAAAGGATAGTTGACTCACTATTTAAATCTATTTCTAGACATTTATAACTATACTGTACTTGTGTATATTGGGACTCTTACCAATAGCCTAGATTTAGTCTGAAAGTTGACCATTTTTTTGTCATTTCTTCTTTGCTATCTTAAACCAATTGGTAATCCAAGAAATTATTTTTTCATATCCACTTACAGATTAGTTCCCCATGACAAGACTTCTACAAATTTTTTCTAAATCCAAATGCATTCTATCTATGTAAATCTCTTTCAAAGAATTCTGAAAAATTTATGAGGTATGCTGTCTCTCCAAAATGCCATGTTGTCTCTACCCCTGTGTAAAGCACTTATCCATGTCTGCCTTGGGTACTATTGCTTCTGCCAGTTGCTTAGAAGGCAGCCCATTAATTATGATTTTCTCCTTTACTCATAAAGGGTCCCAGGTAGGGAGCGTAGGTCAAACAATGTGTCAGGGCTGGGCTGGGCTGGTTGCAGCTCTCCTGCCTCTGGGTCAAGTGCCTGCTGCCTCCCCTGCCTGAGCCTGAGCTGTGTCAGTGTCTCCATAGGAAAGGTGCCACTGCCCAGCTAACAGAGCCCCTGAGGAGGCTGTGGGAACTGTTCACTCTTAGCTGGGAACATCCAGACAGCGGCTGCCTGGGGTAAAAAAAATGCATAAAATAAATCCAAACAAGCTCAGGACAGGAGAGACAGTCTTCTCCCCAGCTCACCCAATTTCATACTCACCCTTCCAAATTCCTCAGAATGGTGGTGTCATGTCTTATATACTTCTCTTTTCAACCTTTCAGGAGCGGGGCCTGTTAATTTAAGGATGTCCTGGGATATTCAAGAAATGCGCACAGTCCCTTTGAAAAGAGCTAGATGCCAGGAAGGGCCAAAGGATTGCACAGCAGCTTTAAATCTGTCATTAATAAGCCTTTTATCTGCATTAATTGAATAGTTTGTAGAACTGTAGCGTTAAAACATTAACAGTGCTGCCAGTGGGTTCCTAGATTCATATATGCAGTGTTTCTCCTTTTGCTTATGACAAGATTTTGAAGGTGGCAAGCACAGAGATCAGAGCTGTCACCTTTTTAAAAGCTCACATTGCATATCAAACAGTTAATTTCTCTGACACCTAGCCTTTTTAAAGATATAGCCCTTCTTCACAGTAAGCAGCTAAGCAATTTCATATTTGAGTTTGACAGAAATGTGATAAATGGTGTTAGAACAGATCTTGATCTTTCATATACTTTTCTTCTAGGCTAAACAATTGAAAATAAGATTATGGAGTCAGTGTTCAGAAGACTTAAGTGTTTTACAGTAGTCCTCCAGAAAAAGGTAGGGTGTCAAATCTACATACAAAGAAAAATCAGAAAATTAAAAAATGCTGCAAACTTAAAAGTTGCTGTTACACCTTGGTCAGATTTACTTTCCTCCTCAGTGTCTTCCACTGCTCTTCTGAAGCATGTGCTTCAACTACAATTCATGGAAGCCTTCTTTCAGAATGAAGGTGTTTTTAAAAAATGAAAAAACCCCACAAATAGATGGTGAGAGGTAGCACAGTGGTGGAAATAGATAATTATGATCTGTTCATATCACAATACTTTAGGAAAAACGCATATAGACAGTTTCAGTGGAAGCTATAGTACGTCTTAAGGTAGGTGGATGGATGGAGAGATGAATGCAAACTCTCCAGAGAGACTATCTGTAGTGTTCTTATTGGGTATTTATTGCATACACTTGATGAAATTAAAAACTAAAATCTGGCTAACTTTAAAAGGATTAATAATCCCACTGAAAACAATGGAATCAATGTTCTGTCTGAGGTTCCATGTGCATTTTCTCATAATGTAGGCATCAAATGAGTTATTAATAATCTCATTTTTGTTACCCTTTTGGTAGAAATTCTTTTCTTACTGTATTTACTCTTTGCTTTTTATTTAAGCTTGGCTAAATATGCTGGAAGTTTAAGTTTACCTTCATTGCTGAAAACACCAGAGTTTTTTCCTCCCTAAAAATCTGATTTGGCTGAAGGTTTAAAAACTTATTACTGACTGTTACATTGAATGGAAACAAACAAGGAGTGTTGTACAAATAGATGCAACACTGTATAAAGATCAGAGCTCAGAACTTTATTAAGCAAGGCTATGTTCGGAGACCTTTTCAAGATAAAAGAATTAATGCAAAAAATGGGTCTATTATCAGATTGTGATTTTTGCAATTCACAGCCCAATGAGGGTTTTCAGTGAATTTTGGTTGCTTGGTTGGGAGGGTTAATTATTTTTATATTAATTTTTAAAAAACTTATTATTAAATAGAAATATTTCCATGTATTCTTTGTTTCTTAAGATCACACCAATTAAGTCTTTCTAAAGGAAAAACACCTATAAACAGATACAGGTGAAAGGTCCAAAACTCCCTTCTTTTCAGTTTACCTTTCTCTGATCCCTCCCTCCACTGCCCTCCATTATCTCCATTACAGTGATTGCTGCCCTCAAACTGCAGTTCTGAGGACAGACAGTTTGCAATATCCTGCTGATACGAATGGTAGCACTCCCATTCCATTCATTTCACTGCAGATCAAACTGTTAGATACAAGTGCAAACTGTTATTTCCCAATATTTTAAGTGTCTCTTTCCTATAGTGTAGAGTTCTATGTCATAGGAAATTTTAAGCAGTGCTTTGATCTCTGGAGAGAAGCTGTTTTAAAGACCAACTCACATCACTGTGAGTCACCAAAGGTGTTGCAATTTTTTTTTTATATAAGTCTGCCTATCAAGATTGCACAAACATCAGGCTTGCTAATTAGTACCTGTTATTGCTATTTCACCCATAAAGAAGAATAGAAAGTTAGAATCAAGTAGGTCTATCCATCAGGCCGTGTTATCGCTGCATCAGGACTTTGCTAATGCTAATGACATATTTCTAAGCATCCGTGGCTTCTTTAATAAGTAATACAGAAACTAAATGGGAGCTGAGTAGCCTGTTGAGAACAATTAACCCAAAGCAGATGGCACTACAAACACAATTCTTAAAGGGTCTTTCCTTGTTTGGAATTTTCACCTTCCCTGTTGATTTTACCCCCTGGTTGAATTAAGGCCTTTATTGACAGATTTAAGATGTTCCTGACGTTTGATTAGCAAACTTCATACTGAGACTGTATTAAAATTTAATATCTTTCAGAAATGAAAAGCAGTTTCTACTGGATGTTTTCTTCCCAGGTCTAGTGTTTGGTATCATATAAAGCTTTATAGTTCAGCAACTGAAAATCCTGAGAAAGCAGTACAAATGCAAAGATCTGAAATAACAACAGCTTTGAAGCATTAATGTTAAGGGTCAATAGAGTTATCTCCAAAAAGTTGGTTATTTTACAAAGATTTTAAGAATCGTGAGAAGGAACTTCATTGACCTGGGTATAGAATACACTAATATATATATTTTTAAGCACTTGAATTTTATAAATGCTGATCTTTTAAGAAACACAATGCATAAATGGATGCTGATTGACTATCTTGGCATAGGGCATAGGCTTCAATGGCATAGGTTTTAGAGATTTCAATGCAAATTTGAGTCATATGTATGAAAAGACATCAGTGAAAAATATCTCTTCCAGTATAACTGAGGCTTGACAGACCAACCAGTGTCAAAGGTGCTATACTTAAAGGGACTCAATTGTCCTCAAGCTGTTTGTAGTTCCATTTCTGACATCGATTCTGGTGTTACAGTAAGCAATGATTTTTGCTGCTCCTTTAGACAGTGCTCAAAACAGATGTCATCAGAGTTAGACATATGAGGGTTTAAAGTATCATTTGCATAGAGTATTTTAGACATGCAGAATGGTTGACAGGAAGATTTGCAAAGTTATTAAATACAGTCTTGGGAATGCCTCTTTTTTTCAGCAATAAATGTTCTTTCTGGCTCCTAAAATATATTTATTCAAAGTAAAAAGCTATACATGTATATACAAGGGCCTATAGAAGTTTGAAATATGTTTTATTGTATTAATGTTAAAAAAAAAGAAGAAAAATTAAGAAAGCTGATGACATGGCTTTGTAAAAAAAAAAAAACAACAAAAACCAGCAAATAGAAGACAGTGCTGTATCAATGTGTAAAAACTTGAATCTATAGTGTTCCCTCCTTTAAACTGCTTTGTGGTGATTTTTTTCTGATGATTTCACTGTGATTTTCTGATGGTTTTCTGTGCCCTTCAGAACCTAAATACCTACAATTTCAGGTTTTTGTGCCCTATTTCTTTTGGGTAAGCATTAGCCGTGCTGATCAACACCTAATCATAATTAAGCTTATTTTGAAGCAGTTGTGCAGAATTCACTAGAAAACTTCTGATAAATACTAGCTTGAGGAAAAATAAACATGGTAATTTTAAAGACTCAGAGTATTTTCAGGTAAAACCAGAAAATTTTAATCATAAATCAAATAATATTTTGAAATATATATATTTGTAAAGCTGTGTGTTTCTAAGATCGTTAATAACTGTGTTATTCTTCAGACAGTACATCTGTCTCAGTCTTAGCACACTGGAGGCTATGCCTCAATGCTAGTAGATTTTCTGTGACATTTTTAAGTCTTACAATCCACATTATCAATAAAATTTATGGTGCAGATTTCATTTCATATTTCATTATTATCTAAGATGCAGGAACTCTGTAAACCTAATAATACAAGTTTAAAAATACATGACTAGTTTCAAGACAGCCATAATTACCTGAGAAAGAGAAAAATCACCCTAAAAAACCATTGCACACTTAGTGAAGTATAGCTGTACCTTGAAGGTAGGTAAATTAGGAATGAAGGTGTGTGTTAATAGTACAATTAGATAATGATGATCAATTCATCCAAGGAGAGCAATTTCACCACAGTTGTTGGCTTGGCAGCAGGACATCTTCTCCTCTCTCCCCTGGCTGACAGGTGCTACCCAGTTTATCAGCTGCTAAGAACCACTGACTTCTTCTCCCTGCAAGGAATTCATCAGAACCTGGGCTTGATGTCTCCTCTCCACTCTGTTGTTTTTTGGGATTTTTTGTTATTCCCTTTAAAATATGCTTTGCCACTTCCTCTGTTTTAATATATCTTGATTAAATGGCAAAGAC
The DNA here is from genome assembly GCF_023055355.1 of Agelaius tricolor. NCBI lineage: Eukaryota > Metazoa > Chordata > Aves > Passeriformes > Icteridae > Agelaius > Agelaius tricolor. The sequence continues at coordinate 52,363,516 of NW_027269263.1, forward strand.
AACATGGCCTTTGCTTCTACTACAAACTTTTGTTTAGATCACATCAAAGCATTACAATCCCACCTTGATGATACGGAATCTTCATCGTGTTTAATATTCTTTTAAATTTTCCACTGCATTCTGGTCAGATCTCTTCTAATCTCACCTAAGCAATGTCATATTTGAATTAACTCAAAACAGTTCCTAAACCATGTCCAGGTATTTACTAAAGTTCTGTATCTCACTGAATCATCATGTCTGAAAATATTTCTGGAAACTGACCACTTTAAAAAATGCAGGAAGCTTCTCTCTCAAATTGAAAGATAAATCTTTCTCTACTACCTACTATACCCTTGGTTAGGGTAGAATTTTCTATTATAGTATTCAAAATCAGTTTGTGAATTTCCTTAAAATGTCATTTAAATTACTCTCATAAAACAAGAGTTACTTATAATAACAAATTGCTACTTTAAAAATTTTGTATGTTTATCTTCAACGATTCAATGTCTATTTCTTATTCTATTTAGTTTGTCGTAAAAATATTAAGGAAAAATTATCAATTGTCATTAGGTGAAGTAAGAGCATAGTAAGAGCAAAATATTTGAGGGAAAGAATAGAGAAGATGAAATACAGATACAAGGCTATATTTAATCCCACGGAATAAGAGCATTAACCATTTTGAAACAGATGATCTCTAAGAATAGAAAGGTTGTCTTTGCTACTCGTATTCACTATATAGACTCTTTGCAAAAGAGACAAAATGTATTAATAACACTGGTTTTGTTAACACCTTAGTTCTGAAGCTTGTGACCTTTTCTTAGAAACTTCTTGGCACAGTAGTTCTAGGTAGCTGATGCTTTGAACCATAATTCTTTCAAGAACCATAATTCTTTCAAGAATTGATGTTGTACAGTAATTATTTAAATTTTAGGCAAAGACAGAAGTCACCATACAGTTTTTAGAAGCAGATGGAAATTTTAATAACTTAGTCTACGGGATGTAAAGAGACAGTTTGCTGGAATATATCCACTGCTGAATCACCATCAAACACTCTCAAAGTGCAGAAACAAGATTGTCAAGGAATTATCAGCTTAAAGTAGCATTAAATCTGTATGTTGTCTGCATAAAAATAATATTTAAGGACACTTTAGGTATTAATGTCAATCACTGTAACCACAGATAGGAAGAAAGGATCGTAGGAGTAATATTTTAAGGTTGGTGATAGGAGGAAATAATACAAATCCTGTTAGACATCATCAGGAGGATTTGTGTGCTTATCTTCCATATGTTTTATATTGAACTAATTTGTTTTGTAATACAAAAAGGCTGGTGGAGCTGTTGGTACCAACAGCTGCAGACCTACTGCACAGGCAGAAATGGTATTTAAAAGGAAAATAATTATAGTCTGGGTCTAGTGCCTCTATGGAATCAAATGCCTCTATCTAAATGGAGTGTATCCTATACTCCTGAAATATCTATAGTGCCTTTACACCACTCAGATGTAGTGAGATTAGCATATATATGCATATATATGTACAGTTATTTATTTAGAGCATGCACAGTGGCTACTCATCCCAAAATTTCCAAGATCTGCCGCAAAAGAAAAGTAACTGTTCAACCTGTTACAAGTACTGGTAGTGTCTATAATGTGTTGCAATCAACAGTATATTCTTGAGAACTTTTTGGTCCTGTTGTTTATTTAATTGCTGTAGATAAACATATTTTTTTATAAGAACATAATTTCTCCTGAACTGTCAGTGTGAGGGGGTGAATATCTGCTCCAGTGAGGTCTTCCATGGTCTGCAGGGGTCAACCTGTGTCAACAACGCTATGGACTCCAGGGAATTTCTGCTCTGACAACTGGATCACTTCCTTTCCCTCCTGCTCCACTGACCTTGGTGTCTGCAAGGCTGTTTCTCTCACATTACCAGTCTATTCTCACAACTGCAATTCTCCAGTGGTTTTTTTTTTTCCTTTTCTTAAATAAATTATCACAGAGGCACTATCAGCATCACTAATGGGCTCAGCTTTTGCAAGAGGCAGGTCCATCTTGGGGCTGGCTGGAACCGGCTGTGTCTCACATGGGAGCAGTTTCTGGTGTTTTCTTATAGTAACCACTTCTGCACATTCCCCCTTCACACACACACACACACCTCAGTACAAAAACCTTGCCACACAAACCCAAAACACATTGTTCTGAATTTCTTTGCTCCAGAGAACTGAGCTCATAAGTAGGGATACAGGATATAAGTGGTGAATTGGGAAATGATAGTGCCATGGTAAAAGACAGGCATGATAGGCAGAGATAGAGCTACTCTTAGCAGTTACAGTGCCAAAAAGAGAGAGCAGGGGCTGCTGGTCTTCCCATGACAGCAAACAGTATTTTCTACTTTCTCTCTTATCACCCTACTACATGGGATATTGTTCCTTCACTAGAGTCAAATGGTTTTATGGATTAAGCTGAGAAGTGGACAGAACTTCAATAACAAATCATTCCCAAACAGTAATTTCTCTTTTTCATTATCAGTGGCATACACTTGACTGACAGCATCCATCTCAGCACAAATGTGTTCCCAGAGCTTCTGTGCTCTTCTTGATACAATTCATGCACACGACCTCTAAAGAATGTGGCAATATGGGAACAGGAATCTTATTTGGTTCCTGATTTTATTGAGCAGTTTTTCTGCCATAACCACAAGTTTTGCACTAGGATCATTCCCAGTCTTCTCTGTCAAACATCTTCAGGTGTAAATAGTACACCTCTTGCTTGCTTCAGCTTTATATATTAATTCAGTTCACTGCTATGTTCTACGCCTAATAAATAATTTTTGGCTCTTTTTAGTTTAGTTTTTGGTTCTTTTTAGTTTAGTTTAGTTTAGTTTAGTGATTGCTTGCCAGTAGTAATTTCTACTAACATTTAGCTTATGTTAGGATTATTTTGTATTGCTAGATAAATTCATTAAGACACCTGTACTGCTCTCATGTTGTTTTCAATGCCATGCAAAATTATACTTTTTTTTTTGTGGGGCTCTTCCACTTTATAGACTGAATATGATTTCACATGGTCTGGAATATCCCTCAGGTCATTTGGGTCACCTGTCCTGGTTGTGTCTACTCCCAGCCTCCCATGCACCCCAACTCCCTTGCCAGTGTGGCTGTACAACAAGCAGAAAAGGCTCTGGCTCTGTGTAAGCCCTGCTCAGCAATAGCAAAAACATCTCTATGTTATCAACTCTGTGTTCAGCATGAATCCAAACCACATCTTCATACAAATCAGAAAAAATTAAGAAGAAAATTAAGTCTACTCCAGCCAAAAATGGCAATATTCCACCCCTTATTCCATACCACTTACATCATGCTCAAGTCCTACAGCATTCAGTACATCACTACCCACCACCTCTCTTCCTCTTCTTTAATGTAATACTCAGATATCATTCTCCTATTGAATTAATTAATTAATTAATTAGTCCATGACTTTGGGCTTCATCTCTTATGGTATTCGCCTGGGACAAGAGAGGTGGTGTGTGATGTGGAGCTACTGTACACCAAAGCCAGCCCAGGTCAGATCTGCTGCACTGAAACTGCTTCTTGTAAGGCTTCTCCTGTGTTGCTTTGGGTGGTTCCTCTTCTAGTAATTTCTGTAATAGTCAACTCAAATCATGGCTTACAAAAAATTAAAGAAAAATCCATCACAATCTCCACCAACGGTCCTTTTGGCCCTGGTTTTAGGGTTTAACATTGCAATGATCTCCTCTCCTTGTCCCCAGCCTGGCTGCAACAAGGGGTTCCTGTTATAGAATAGTCCACCATTAGTATAGTCCACATCACAGTCCTCCATGGGCTGCAGGGGCCCAGCTGCACCAACATGGTGCTACAAGGGAATCTTTGCTTCTCCTGCTCTGGCATGGGGTCTCACCCCTGAGATAGTCCTCCTTGAACCTGTCCAGCATGGGTCCTTCTCATGGGCTGCAGCTCTTCACAAGCCTCTCCAGAGTGGGTCCTCTGTGAGGTGACTAGTCCTGCCAGCAAGCCTGTTCTGTCACAGGAATCTCACAGGGTCACATCCTCCTTCAGGCACCCACCTGCTCTGGTGTGGGATTCTTCCATACTGGACAGTGTCTTCAGCCCCTGTTCCGAAGTTCCAGCTTGTCCAGTACAGTGGCCCAGAAACAACAGCAGTACCCTGGCCCCCTGCCAGCCCAGGCACATCGCCAGTGGCTGTTAACAAAACCTTCTCAGGCACAAATCAGTAAGGCGATGGACAGTACAGAACTACAGCAAGCAGCAAAACCAAAAAAGAAGCCACTAACAAGTGACTCTAATACAGACCCAGGAAAGTGAGCCCCATGGCAAGCAAAGAAGCCTGCTGATTACTAGCTAAGCAGCACTAACAGATATTCAAATCTAGTACATCCAAATTCAATCAGGTGCAACCCAGTCAGATCTATTCTTTGTCTCAAGCACTTTGAGCCACAAATTGGGTGCTAGAAAGGACTGCCACGATTTAACCACAGCCAGCAACCAAGCCCCACACAGCCACTCACTCACACTCCCACCAGTGGCATCAGAGAGAGAAACAGAAAGATAAAATATGGAAAATTCATGGATCTATATTAAGATAGTTTAATAGGGAAAGCAAAAGTCATGCACACCAGCAAAGCAAAACCAAAGAATTAGTTCACTCTTTCCCACTGGAAGGCAGCTGTTCAGCCATCTCCAGGAGAGCAGGGCCCCATCATGGTAGGGATGATTGGGAAGACAAAATCCATCATTCCACTCCATTACCTGGGTGTGGCGGTGTGAGAAACAGAGAAGGTCTTCACTCTGTATAAGCCTTGCTTAACAATAAGAAAAACATCGCTATATTAACAACTCTGTGTTCAGCACAAAACCAAAACACAGCCCCATATCAGCCACTGTTAAGAAAATTAACTCTATCTCAAACAAACCCAGCACAAGGTGCAAACGAATCATAGGAGAAAATTAAATCTACTCAAAAACCTGTCCATGAGAATCCACTTATGTATTTAAAGTTTTATTTCTTGTTCTTGAAAGAGTTGCAGCCTGGCAAAAACCAGTAATAATCTTTTTTTCTTGTTCTTCTATTATTCTAGATTCTGAAATAAAGTTTGTTTATAGGTCTCACAACATAAATGGTTACCCAGCCTGCTGCTGATAAGATCACAGCTGTGGGTTCATGGGAATCTAGGAAACACAAGCACACAGACATTTTATTGTATGAATTTCCCTACCTGATTAGACATTATCAGAAGTATAAAAAAAAAAATCACCACTGGCAAATATATATACATTATTAATAAAGCAAATATAGATATATACATATATTCAGCTATTTTATGATCGCAAATAAATAGTGTGGCAGTAATCAATAATAGCAACAATCAACAGTATTGCAGCAATAATAGCAGGAACAGATAACTGCAACAACAACAATTTTAGAAAATTACAGGTTACTACAAACTTATCAGCAGTAAAGTGACTTATCAATAATGTAAGAGCAAATACGATAGTTTAATTATATGAATGTATACAATAGCAAAGTGGACTAAACAGATTTCAAAAGGGGAAATAAGCTGTCACTCAGCTGTCCCAGAAGTGGGAGAACTAACTGAACCAAGCCCAGGGGAAGTCCCATAAGGGAAGCAATCCACTTGAGTTTGGAGCCAGCTGGGTGTCCCCAGTGAGGGCTCAAGATCTCATAAAATGTTCACAGACTTTTGAAGAAAGCGAGATGTATATGCAGCTCAGGGAGTTCTCAGAAAGAGAAGATCCACTTTTGATGAAAAATAAATCATATTTTTTTTTGTAGAGGCATAAGAGGTCATAGGATAGCACCACTTCAAGCAGCAAATTGATGATGGCAATTTATATTTTTTTCAATTGCAACCTAATAGATGATGGCATTCTCTGTTCTGTGGGATAAAATTTTTATTTTTCCAGATTGTTTTCCTGTTCTTGCTGTTAGAACAGCTAGTTGCAGTTTCTGGTTCTTACTTTCTCATGATGTTTTCCCCTTTTCCCTAACTATTTTTCACCTTTTCAGGCTATAAGTCACTGTTACAATTCTCTGGGGTTTGGCTTTTCGCTGGTATCTCAGGATGTATCTAGAATATTTCTAGGTACCCGACTGTACTTGAAAGGTAGTACCAGCTGTGCTCATAAAGGATGTTTCTGGTTCCTAGGCCTAGTTCCCAGTCTAACAATTCCAGTCTGGCAGGCATTTTGACTGTCAGTATTTCAGCAAATGTATTTATTTCAGTATTTTTCCCTTATAACCAGAACCATAACTTCTTTATGGCTCCTCACATCAAAATAAAATAAAATAAAATAAAATAAAATAAAATAAAATAAAATAAAATAAAATAAAATAAAATAAAATAAAATAAAATAAAATAAAATAAAATAAAGATAAAAAAGAAAGACAGAAAAAAGAAGAATTCAATGATTTATGCACCCTTTCTTGTACTGAATTAAGAACTTAATTCAAAGACTTTTGTTCTTACATTTTTCTGTTACACATGAAAGAAAGTGGTAATAATACAAGCTTCATTCTTCCCTTGTCATTATGGTATGACATGTCCTTCTCCCAGGTGTTCAGAGAGTGTTTTTCATTTCTGGTAATATTTCAGCCCTGACAAGAATTTTTCCAAAATGGCCAGCAGAGTCTTCCCACTAGCAATCAGTTGAAGTTCCAAGTTTGAATAATTACCTGATGCTAAATGCTGCCTTACATTGCTCTGAAAGGCATCATAAAGAAATGGCAAATGTCCTCAAAATCAGTCCAATATTAACTATGATCAATATGTATAAGCTAGTGATAGAATTTAAGCCATCTTAAAATAGTGATTTATTTAAATTATTTACAGGGTGTTTTTATCAATTCAAGTCTTAAAAGAGAAAAGCAAAAATATATGACTGTCATCAGGAGACAGCCTGAAAATATAATATAATGCTTTTCAGTAATTTTACTACATAAAAGATGGATATTTATTATCAGCTTTTCACAGATGTCTTTGATGTTCACACAGAGTCTGTAATATTCTTTAAGAAAATGAGAAATCTGGAATCCATTCAAACTATTTCTAAGAATAAATGTTGGCAAGCAGCCTTCAGAAATTCGTGGAGTGGTTCAGAAACACTGCATTTTTTTTTTATATTTGTGGATCTCAAAAGAAAAAATGAAAGAATTCGTCCAATATTTACAATGTAATGTATAAGAATCTTTTATTTTCATTAGACATGTTAGACCAGAAGAAAATAACAGGAAATCTCTAAACCACAGCTGAATGACTGTTAGAAGAATTTGGGAAGAAAATCATGATATACTTTCCTCCCTTTTTATGTATTGATGATTCGTGCTGTCCACTGACAGATAAGAGATAATATGTTAGATCTTTTCTTTAGATCCCATATTATCATTTCAATTCAATAGAAGGCTGATTTAAAATCACTACTAGTTTACTTTCCAATTAATGACATACATTTTGACTTCAAATTTCAAGCTTATCTTAAGCAGAGTAGGACTAAAAGCACATCATAACACAAATTTAGCATTTCAAATTAAATTTAATATTTTAAAAGTGTTCTAAAGAAATGAAGCTATTCTATAGGGATGAGGTCTCTCACACACTTAAGCAGAATTCCTTGAAGAAATATGAGATAGGAATGACTGGATAAATAGAAGCTTTGCAAAATTCAGATTATGGTGCATAACAATTTAAAGAGGAATTTCCCATGCTTAAAGCAGATTTTCTTTGCAAATGAAAAAGATAGAGACGTGTAAAGCAAGACAAGGAGTAGTTATTAATCTACTGGTAACAATGCTCCCTCACCTGAAACACTTTTCCCGCTTTGAGTGTAGCACTTTGGGAAAGAATTTTGCTGGAGAATATGAAGAGACAAGCCATGCAAATGACTAAGGGTGAGTCTAGAAAATACTGATCAGGAGTCACTGGAACATCTGGATTTGTTGACTTAAGGGATGACTGATACAATTGTCTTCAAATACATAAATAACAGGTTTAAAAGGAAGGAATAAGAATTTCTTCATGGAAGAAAGAGGAAATAGGGATGATACATAAAAAATACAATAGTTCACATAAAACAGACATTTTGTATCTATAAGCAACAATATAAGATCATGTTCTTGAGCTCTTTACTTTCTGAGGTTTCTGTACACTGAACACAGTACTCCATAGGTCTGTGTTTGTTGTCACAAGAGACAAAAATGACAAAATTATTAGGTCAGTTTTCCAGCCTTTATTGAACTGTTAGGGGATTATCAGAAACAATATGGCACAATAAATGAAATATCACATTCCCCTTTTCTTAGTCTTCATATTACAAAACAATTTGATAAAGGATTCTTTAAACATTCAGCTTAAAACATCCCAGCTTCATAATATTAATCAAGATAATAAATTTGCTTTCAGAATTCAACATAGAAGAAACTGTTATTTTCCAGTTGTGTTCACTGCATAGACCTAAAAGACCTAACCCTATTGGATTCAGACTCTAGAGAAGTCTTAGGCAAATTATGCTGTAGTAAGTATTTTTAAATTGCAATTTAATGTTTAATTCCTGTAGAAATAGATAAACATGTCCTTAAAATTTTCTAGATCATATTCAGTTGAGATCAAGCAGTGCAAAGCATTGTGATGTACTTAACATACCTCTTAACACACCTTTCTGAAGAGATGATTAGTGAGAAAAAATTTTGTGCCGAGTTCCTTAACCCTGCTCAACTGGAAAAGTGAATACATGCCTCTGACAAACATACACTTTTACCAATCATAACAAAATTACTACAAATTCAGAACAGGATTTTGAAAGCAAAAGAGATCCTTGTGTATTTTTACTTAAGCATTGAATAGAAGTTAAACACATGCTTAAGTAGCATGTTAGCTTAAGGACTAAAAGAGGAACCTTGAAGAATTTTGGTGATGCTACTTAATTGATGACATTCCTAACTCTATCATTTTCATTATCATTTTAGTTTAAGCTTTATTTTCACTACAAGTTATTTCACTATTTTCACTATAACCAGAACAAGATCTTTCCTGAGACAATATTCAATAGAATCAAAAGGAAAATATTGGAGTGAAAATTATAGGTAGCTACAAATTAAAGTCAATTTATAAAACTAAATGTGCAAATCTTGCTCAGAGGAAGTGCACATATATGCAAATTTTGAAAAATGTATCATTTAGACAGAATATCTTAAGTACATATTTAAGCCTTTAAGAACATAGAAACACCAGAACAAGTTTATCTGTCATAAAAAGTTTTATGATTTTCAACAAATAATAGATCTTAACTTCATATTCAACATTTAGGACATGTTAAGTAAAAAAAAAACCCAAAAACAACAGCTCTATTGACAAGTATTCTGTGAACTAAATTTAAAACCTCATTTTTAAATTAACTAGACAAATTGTATTAAGGGAGTGATCTCACATTGTAAAAGGTTACCTCATGATAGACATATTTAATTAATTTTAGATATGAAAATTGGATAGGAAAAGGTCATAGAAGTACTTAAACATAGCATAATCAGGTAATTAAGTCTGATAATTCAGATCATCATTGAATGATTAAAATTCATGGTAATAATACCTGATTAAAATAAATATTTTTTGATCTCTACATAATTGCCTTCTATAGTAAAACAAGAAGTTGTGTGGATGAGGGGAGAACTGGGGATATGATCTGACTTGATTTCAGTGAGGCATTTGTTCTGATCACACAGTTTCTCTCACAGTTTCTCTCACACAGTTTCTTTGCTAATGAGCTGCTAAGCTATGGACTGGACAGAGGAATAGCAACATTGATGGAAATTGAATACACACCAACTTTGTGGATGGCATCAAGTTGGGAAGAGAAGTACATGAGTCTGGACAGATGAGTCACACTCAGTGTGATCTCTGCAGGCTGGAAAACAGACCAGCAAGAACTCCATAAAAATTAACAAAAAATAAATGTGAAATCCTGCCCTTGGGACAGAATACTTATAATCTCTCAATCTAAAGGCTAGGGTTTGATAGTTGAGGAGCAAATCTGATTAAAAGGTCCTGGGATTCCCGGGGCACAATATGATTCAGAAGTGTGTTTTGGCAGCTAGGAAGGGCAATAGCTTCCAGGTGTCAATCTTAAATATGTACCAGCAGACTATGGGATGTGATTATTCCACACTACTCAACATGTGGTATGCCACACATGGAGTTTAAGTTTAATAGAGATGTTGATATATCCATACATGACTGCCAAGATGATGAGATATCTTGGGAAGATATGAAGAAGAAGTTGAAAGAACTGGGTCTTTTCTGCCTTGAGAACAGAAGTCTGGTCTAGTGTAGATGGAGGGGAACCATATTCCAATCACACTCAATAAATTATAGGTAATTACAGAGAAGATGGATGAATATCTTCACTAGGATTTGCAGTGACAGGACGAAAATCCATAGGCACAAGCTGCATTAAGGGAAATTCTGTGTGAAGATAATAAATACTTCACTGTGACAACCAATAATGACTGTCATATGTTGCTTGGAGAAATGATGGAACCTATTTTCCCAGAAGTGCTCAAGATTCAGCTTGAGAAGATGTTGAAACAGAGCCCTGGAAATACTAACTTAAGGCCCTGCTTTCAACAGAATTCTGGACCAAATGGGCCCTGGAAGTCTATTGCAGACTAGATAATTTTATGGTTCTGGAAGTCTACAATGAATTACATCCACAAACATCTGTTTTCAGGTGTTGCTCGTACTTATTCATTTTATTCCCCTCTTAACACAAGCATAGCTACTTTGTCAAATCTGTTGGAGAATGTTTATAGACACGTTAAAGAGACATTTTAATCTTAGATTAAAATGCACCCAAAACAATAAATACCTATACCTATATAATGAGGTAATATGATTATTATTTCTCTGATCCATATGGCCACACTAATCTAGAAGTTGCACAAATTCTTTTGGTCATTAGCACTGGCAAATTAACAGTACCTGGATAGTAATTTGTAGGCTGTGTTGTTATTTTATTTCCTATCATGCTATTCAATTGTACATTAGGAAACCTTGGTTTTGATGACAATGACCGTTGGTTTTCAAGAGGGGAAAAAGTTCAATTTATCAATAGCCTTCATAAATAAATCAAATATTTTGCAACCTGCTGCTAAATTGGAAAGTATTAACACCTGCATTTTCTGTTATGCCATTGTCTCACAGATGATAAAACTCCATCTAGGGATCCACATTGTTATATCAGCTCACAAATAAGAAACTGAGTCACATAAATTTGTCATAAGACAGATAACCTGAAAAAGTAACATGCTGAACTAGTTTATCTAACACTTGAGGAAAACATGATGGCCCAAAAACTGTCAGTTTAACTTGTTTTAAATTTTAGTGTGCTCTCCAGCTGAAAATAATTTTTTTTCTTATCAGAAATTGAGTTATTGATTATAAAACAGAAAACAAACTGAGAAAAGTGTAAAATGATAAAAAAAACCCCATGATATTGACATCTTATCTAGTAATTTCCCTACTTTTGGGAAATTATCTTGAAACAAAGCTTTTCAACTCTCACTCTTTTTTCAACATTTACACGCTCTTGTTTTTATTTACTTATATTCTTGTTTCCGAGTTTTTTCTCTGCAGGAACTGAGTTTCAATGACATACATATCTTATCACAAATAATGATTCACTTTGTTGTTTTCACCTCCCCTCTCCTGTGTTTTCTTTATCTCTTGTGTTGATCTTTTTCTTAAACCTTTTTAATGTAAATGAAACATTCACTACTTGGCCTTAGGCTGATTCATTGTAAATTAAGAATTCTATTTCATCTGGGGATGAGGGAGGAATGATACACTATTTTCAAGACTCGTACAATACTTAATAAAATGTGTATCACAAGTATTTCCTTCCTATAAATCTTGTGCAATTCAGAGTCTCCACAGCACCTTCATTTTTCCAGTGGCATTTTATCCTCTCTATTATTAACATGCTAGTTCGGAAAAATACCAGTTTCAGAACATTTTTTCCTAAGCTGTCACTCTCGTTTCTACTCCTTTTTTGGTTATTTTTCTGCATATCACAAGTTTTACCACCACCTCACTCCAAAAATAAATATCATCACAATCAAACAAACAAAAAAGTTCATCAAAATTAAATATTCCCTGAAATTTTTATGAAGCAGAATTCCCCCCCTCAAAGTATTTCCTCACTGATGAAACTGAGCTTTAGGAAAGACGTTATCTTAGAGCACTGAAAACACAACTCTAATTAACAGAGGCAAACATGAGTAAGACAATCCTTGTTATCAATAAATCCTGACTATTCAAAGTTTCTTTCAATAAATCCTTTGCTTTTCACAGCCTGTAGCCCCTGACTGTGACTATCACAGTTTTTTTACTGGAAACACCTTACCTAATTTAGTCATTCAGTTTTACTTTAATCCAATTGTATAATATTGCAATTAAGTAAACACAACAATACTATTTCATCGTCCTCACAACATTTTGGAAACATTTTGGAAAAGTCTTCCTCCCTGTATCTTGTCAGGGAAGCAGTACATTATATTGAGCCACAAAAAATAAGATGAAGAAAACTTTCAAAAAATCCAAAACTCTGCTAGTTTTTTTTGGTTTTTTTCCTACATCCTACAGTAACTTCTTCAAGTAACTCTCCGTATAATAGTAAGATTTGAGTCAGTTTGCCAAACACAAGCAGTAGAGAAACTGATGTGCCCCAGGATACCCAAAAGCATCTGGTCAGCACTGACAAAAATGGGGTTTGCACTTTTCTGGATTGCAGGAAAGTACAAAACAGATAGGCTCTCTTTGGACAAGCCCATATGGCAGCAGAAAACTGTTTAGTCAAGTCAGTCTTCACCTTGTCACCACTCATTGAAATAGAATGATAAATGTAGAATTGATCCTATGCCTTTTATGGAAATCTAATATTTTCACAGAAAAAACCAACTATGCATGCAGTCAGAATAATTTTCAAGTCTGAGTAAAATTAAAAATTTAAAACAGTTAAAAGATTTTTCTTTTTTTTTTTTTTTTTTGTAAGGCCGGCTCAAGAAAGACCATATAACAGTGTAATCTTACTCTTTTCCAGGATTTTATTCATCTACTTCCCACCTACCCCAAAAGTTAATAGACTGAAATAAATGAAAAACTTTGGTATGAAGAGATGTTACTAGAATATGACTGAACAGTGCAAATACATATTTCAAGAAAAGTTAATTTGTATAATTCTTATCCATTTTCCAGAATTTTTCAAAAGGTTATATTTTTTTGGGTTCTATAGCAGCCATTGGTTCACTGAAAAAAAAGTGTGCCTTCAATTCTTTTGAGATAGCAAATACTCTAGGAAAAATGTTCAATTTATGCTTGCTCTTAGAAGTACACTTTTTTCCTGTATTTCAAAATCAGAATCACATTAAGTGTTTATTTTTTCCCTATATCTATACTGGTGTTTTACTTGACACACTTAGTCCAATATGGACTCATTCTTTGTTCCTTGCAGTGAAAGTTCTCTGCCTGCACCTCTTTCTCCTGTAGCTTTAGACTTTCAGGTTCTATCTTGATGTATGTAGAAGGCATTATTCTTCATACAGCATAATCAATTTTGTTCTCATTATCTGGAATGCTCCAACTAACATTCTTAGGTGTTTCCTCTTTATGTAGCCAACCATTTCTCCATATCTTTTAACATTTCAATGGTTTCAATATTAATGTTTCTAGAGTATCAGTATAGGGCTCAGCATATTTGTTTCAAGCCATATTGAATAATTTCAGAATGACTGATCTCAGAAAGCAGTGGAAGAATTTTTTTTTTATTCAACCTCAGCAAAACTACTCATCAGATATTTTTCTATATTTTAAATGTCTTTGTGATCAGGGGTTTTGGCTACATTCCATAGAACTGCCTTTTCCATTTTTTCCTTTACTTCTTACCATACTGCTACATAATATGTTAAGTCTCTTAGTCTTCAAAGGTTAAAAAAAAAGAAAAAAATTCTGACAAAAAACACCTCCCAAAAAAATCAACAAGGGAAAACTGAAGGAGTGGAACAGAAGATGACCTAACAATTTTTAGTTGGTATGAATAAAATCTACCTATGATTGTAAAAATGTAATGAATATCCAAGAGAGAAACTTTGTGTGAAAACGGAATAGGAAATTGTTTTGAACTTGGCAGCTTAATGACTCTGGTTTATAACTGCTCTTTCACCTCTCCACTCTATTCATTCTATTTCCTTTAGCTAAGTGGGGTTTTTTTCTTCTTTTTTTTTCTTTCTCTTTTTTTTCCCTTCCCCAAATAAAGAGAATAAAATTGAAACCAAGAAGTGTTTCTTAATATTCAAAATTATTTCCTGATAAAATATACTACTATGCAGAATATTTCTCTCACTTTTTGGATTAGCATTGCATGCTGAAGGAATATGTTCCTTGTGAACATTAAGAGTCTAAAACATCTTCTGGACAAAAAAAAATATCATATAAAATATTTTATTTACATTATTTCACTAAGCCAGGTTTCACATTTCATGCCTTGGTGGTTTTAAAGTTGTTTATTGCTCTATTTTTCTTATCACAGGGGAACAAGTTGAGACTTCCTGTCACTTCTCTGTCTTGAAGGACTCATGTACTGGACTTATGTAATTTTTTTAGAGGCTACATTGCCTTTTTTTTCACACCACCAGAGAGCACTGTTGGATCATTAAGATTTGGCTTTTTTTCATTCTAGATGCTAGTTTAAGTAATGAGAACTAGGGATTCAAACAAAACTTTGCTAAATATTCTTCTTTATCTTATGACAAATTTAACAAGCATGTAAGGCATAATGAATCAATTGGCATCTTTGTATTTATAGTTCTGAATTCTTTCAACACCTTTCTTTTTAAGTAATGAAAGACCGGTATTACCAAAATTACAACTAGTGATAGAGTTTGTATTTTTAATTTTCATAAATTTTCTTTTCCTCACTAGTCCAGCCGTGACTTGTATCATAGGAAAACTGCAAAGATCAATTCTGGTTTCTCATTCAAGGTAACAAAATCATCCCTTACTGCCACAGTAAATAACACAACATGGAGTTGAAGACCCTGCAGCAAAAATACCTTGCCCCTGTGCCAATCACAGGTGATAATGCAACAGCCAATGCAGAGATCAAGGAAGCTCTGTTCAATGGGAAAAAAGGTTACAAGGTCACCTTTAAAGGAAAAGGAAGAGAGTAGTAGCCTGCTCTTCTAGTTTCAATTTTTTTTCAAAACTGAGAACTACAAATCTTCAGTAGGTTAGGAAGTCATTCTGTGTGCAGGTATATGCACTTGTGCCTATGCCAACATACACGTGTATATAGCCTTGCATAAAATACATGTACATATAACACATTAATGTATTTTAAAATCTCTTAATTTTGCAAGGAAGCTAAGCACCTTTCTCTATGGAGTTATGAAATTAAGCTTTTCACAAAATTGACCGAGCATAGTTTTGAGACCTTCTTCATAACTCAAAAAGGAATTATTAAGTGGACAACAAAACTGTTTATCCTCTTGGTGTTGCACAGTTTTAGCACTTCAGTTTTGAAGCCATTTTCAGGTAATGTTTAGGAATTTTCTAATACAGGGGAATAATAACTATGTAAGGTGTTAACTTTTGCTTAGATTGAAAATGTTACATTTAAATTTAAGTGTCTAAATGCATTTTTATTTTAAAACTTGGTGATTAAAAAAATGTTGGAGGAATTGAAATGAACTTACTTTAATTATGAGATTTCAAGTGTAATCACATAAGAAAAAAAGTTTGTAGAAATGGTTCTAGACAATTGCATTCTAGGAAAAACGTCTTCTAGAAAAATACGTCATCGTTTTCTTACACCTAAACTTGATGATATTTTTTTGTATTGAGGAATATTTGAGAGAATTCTACTTTTCCTATAGTACTAGGAGAAGATAATTACTTTAAAATTAATAATACTGAATGTCTTTATTCCACCCTTGATTATTTATTTTAATATAAGGAAATTATTCTGAAATTATAATGTACTGGCTGAGTGGCAAATTTTCTTACCATTTTGAGGCCTGGATATTGAAATGCTTAAGTATCCATTCAACTGATAATTTCTAAATGTCAGTTGTAGCACATAACACTAAAAAAAATCCTGTTTTTCTTTCCTCAGCATAGCTTATAGTAAACTATAGAGTGAGAAAGACTGCAAAGCCATCTTTCACTGTTTCTGCAGTATAGAGTTTAACAGCCTTTTCTTTTTGATGCGTCTGCTAAGTAAGCATTTTTCTTTCTTATCATCATAAAAAAGTCTACTCTGTAATGAGCTTTCTCCTGTTATCCAGGAGAAAGCTCGTATATATTGAATTTTTTTGAGATTTTCCATTGGCATGCTTGTTTCCACAATACTAATGCTTCTTACTCTACTTGAGTTTTTATCAGATAAAATGTGCAGTGGAATTTTTGCTTGGGTAAGGACTTCAAAATATCTATGTATTCAAATAAGAAACAGGACAATGATAATCTTCTTAATCTGTTTTCTTGATTATTGCATTTTCTGTTGCTGGAGGTTTTTCATATCTATATAATACATTATTTATGTTTTAAAATGTTTTAAAGACCGTAAAACTCAAAGTAGTGAAAATATGTTGTCTATAAATAACAGAGTAGAATCATAGAAGTGTTAAGGTTGCAAAAGACTTCTCCCACCTCCCTGAACACCCTGTTATCCAGTACACTCTTGGTATCCAACCTGAACCTCCCATAGCACATCTTGACACCATTTCCTCTTGTCCTGTTCCTTGTCACCCGATAGAAGAGACTGACCCCCACCTTGCTGCAGCCTCCTTTCAGGCAGTTGCAGAAACCAATAGGGTCCCCCCTGTGCCTCCTTTTCTCCAGGCTAAACACCCCCAGCTGCTCCTCATCAAACCTGTGCTTCAGACCCTTCATCAGCTCTGTTGCCCTTCTCTGGATGCACTCCAGCACTCAGTGTCTTTCTTAAAGTGTGGGACCCAAATCTAGGGACAGGATTTTAGATATGGTCCTTTCTTGCTGTGAAGGTGATTAACCATTTGAATAATATACACAAGGAAGTTGAGGATTCTTTACTCTTTGACATCTTATAAAGACTGAACACTTGTTGAGAACATCAATTTTAATTTAAATGCAGAATTTTCTTATTTCTATGTGTCTACATCTCAGGACTTTTAACCTTAAAATCTTTGTGATGGCTACAAGGTAACAGGTGAAGTAGCAGCAAAATCAGCATTAAAAAAGTTATATCTGTAGTTCAAGAGATTCCACTATCTACCTCTTTCCAGATACATTGTGAAAGTGTAAACCAAAATCTTGAGGTCAATATAAATTTTGGTCAGAGTTTGAAGGACACCTTTTCAATCATGGTTCAATTCACTGGTTTTGAATTAAGAAATTTAGAACCCCAAAACGGCTTCATGACATTTCTTTTAAAACCGCACCCATCTCTCTTCAATAGAACTTGAAGTCAGTAGTTCTATTTAACTTAAACTGAACCTCAGCTGCATACACAACCACTGCCACCTTAACTCTGATAAGCAGTAGATGACAGTAGTGTTTACAGGGAAGCCCAGCTCAGGGAAGGTATTTCTAAAGACAGCTCAGATCCTCTGACAAGATTTGTTCAATTTATTGAAGTACTGGGTTATGTTTTATAAGAGTTTAAATGTAAGAACAAATGACCTTATGCCACAGGCTAGTCTATCATCTCCTTTTTACCTTGTGATCACAACAGGTCTCATGTTCTCAAGTCAGGTTTTAATATCCTTCCCTAGTAATTAATGACTTGCTCCAATAAGGTCCCAACTCTACATTTTTACAGTACCCTGTGGGGCTGGTAAGTTTCTGTTATAATAACTTATTTCTCCTTTCTGAAAATCCTTTCTCAGTAATGGCATTAAAATTAAAATTTTCTCCACATCACTTGTGAAAATCAAGTATTAAAAAGAATCTTAATAACTGCAATCATACTTTAATCCAAAACCATTCTTAGTAAAGCTCTTTAATCAAAATTCTTTCACAATGGTGGCAAAAAAAATAGGACTAGATTTATGAACTTATTTAAATGACTTCACAGCAAAAATAGGTCAGTGGGATGCAAAAATCCCACGGTTTTTATCCAACTAACGTTGTCTTTTGCTTTGAAACTTTGTATTCATTTGACACTTACAAAGTCTTTAAATTAGCTTTTACTCAATAAGCCACTTATAGATTCTTAGGTAAAGACCTTCGCACTGATTGCAAAATCTGCTAGCTTGAAGAAATTATAATGGTAAAGTCATCACATTTTGAAAGAATAAAGTGATGTGCAATTTGCATTTGATGTAAAAGTTAAACAGACAGCCTTTCTAAGCAAGCAACTGCACTGACACTGTTCAGATATCTGAGTCTTGCTGAAGTAATTTGTGTGTGCTTCTGAGTCCACGATCCTCTCTAAAACACTAAAATGCACTGTCCACTTGTCTCTTCTGCTTTTCTTACCATCTGTTTTTTTGCTATGCTCTAGACAAGGATAAATCTTGTCACCTTGACCCTTTTAGAAATGTTGATGATTTCATATTGAAGGACAATATTTGATAAAATATGGAGAAGCACTGTGAATATAACTTCTAGAGCATGCAAAAGATTAAAAAGCAGTTTAAAAATGCTCTGTGTTCCTGTAGAAAGAAAAAACCCTCCATTTATTATAATATGTATGTTCTTTAAATTTTACACAGTGAATCATCTAATTATAGGAATGCAGAACATTTCTAAACTAAAAATTTCTTAACTAAAAAAATCACTTCCTACAAACACTGCATAAATGAATCCTAGTAGAATAATGAAACAGTCTCATTCCTTTAATTTCTCTTTTGGGTTGAAAACCTTTTGTCTTCTCCAAATTTAAAGACATTGTATTCCCTTTCCTAGTGCAATACTTGCTTCTGTAAGTTGTTATAAATCTTCTGTAAGATGCTAAGCAGCAGAGGAAAGGTGAAAGGAAGCTCAGTAGCCTAAAATGATATCTTCATGAAAGAAAAAATTCATCTTACAGATTAAAGTATATAAAAAATGCATAGCTTAACAGTTTATAAATTCAGTTCTGTAGCTGTCAAGCTTCCTTTGACAAAGCTAAAGCTCACTAGAGAAACAATATTTTACACAGCAATAACTGAGCATGTATCTCCAAAAACTCTTAATGAACTATAAAAAGAATGCATCTGTGATTTATCTTGAACTTTTAATGAATTAGGGACTTATTTCCTACTTTGCCTGGACTGTTCCAGCAATTTATCTGCATTGTTGTTACCTAGTCACAGGATTAGTTCAAACAGTCTATGGAAACAAAGTATTTTATAAAAAGCATTCACAGTACTATCATTACTACTTAAGGGACATAAACTAAAAGTCCCATTTTCATTAGTGTGCTGGTCTTGACTGAGGTAATTTTCCTCACAGTGGCTGGTATGGGGCTGTGTTTTGGATTAGTGCTGAACACAGGGTTGATAATATAGAGACATTTTTATTATTGCAGAGCAGGGCTTGCACAGCACCAAGCCATTAAGTGCCTTTTGCACTGCCCTGCTGAGCAGGATGCTGGGGCAGTGTGGAGGCTGGGAGAAGAAGCAGCCAGGACAGGTGACCCAAGGGATATTCCATACCATGTAACATCATGCTCAGTATTAAGTTGGGTGAAGAAGAAAAAAGGGGGGGACATTTGTAGTGTTGGTGTTTGTCTTTCCAAGTTACCATTAAGCAAGATGGGGCCCTGATTTGCTGTGGTGGTTGAACACATCCCTGGCAAATACCCCAGAACCAACTTTTTCAGGATTACCACTGAGTAAAAATATATTTTTTAATATTTCAGATTGTTTGACTGACAGTAGTGAAAGACTAAAATTGCTATATGAAGGCCCCTCTTTTCCCAGATGCCAAACTTTTATGATCATGATAGCATTACTTTTAGAATCATTTATCCCTCGTGTTGCTCCCATTAACTCTTAAAATATTTGAGGAAAGAAGATGGGCTGGCTATCTAAACAGGGTTAAGAATACAGCTCTCAGAGGCAGATATCTACTCAGGGAAGACAATCCTGAATGAGCATGAAATCAGTCATCCATGAATTTTTTAGATTTAACCATCTCATCCAACAGTCCAGAAAACCTATAAGCACTCAAAGAGGATTTCTGTCTCAGACTTAAGTACCAGACACTCACTCTGATGGTATTTAAGTGGCAAAGATTTCATCCCTGTGGTTTTTTTTCAAATTTGTGCTTATAACAGTGTTGGTATTATTTTAGAAAACATGTATTTTAATATTTTTATTATAGGGTATTTTCTGGACTCTGTATAAGCAGCAATCTCTTCAATACTGCAGAGAAAATGGAAAAGTCTAAAGCCAGCAAGGAGTCTTCTTCAGGAAGATATGGATTCAGATCAAGTAGACCAAGCTGGAAAAAGCACTCATATAACTTGTGCCAGTTTTTAGTCTCTAATGAAAAGCTTTGACCCTATCATGTCCTCTTTGTGTGGCTGCAAAAGAAGGAAACCTGGGAACTAACGAGATGGATCCAAATCTGTGACTCAAGTCCCTACATGAAGAAAATTGGACAGCCTTTGGATCTTATTTCCCAGAGACATTTTGCTTCATTCTTGTGTTGGTGTCAAAATTCATTTTAGGGCACAACCCGTTACAAACATTTTGGATGTCAACTGCTGTGAACATCATTGTTAGAAACTAGATCTCACTCTTCACTGCAACTTACTCACCAGGACTGGGAATCCTTCTTCCTAAGCCAAGACTTTTGGCAGCACAATATTTTGCTGTTTGAGTTCCATGTAGAGTTAGGTCTTGATCATGTGAGGAGATTTCATCAATGTTCCCAATAGAGATATTGATAGGAGAGAAGAGTTAGCTCCCAAAATATAAATACTGTGAAACCTCTTTATTGGTGAACTTCAGGTATTTGGGTCGTTTGTTTTTTTCAAAGATTGATGTTGGGTTTGGTTTTGGTTTTGTTCTTGTTTATTGTAAATATATATGTATATGTATATATATTGTACTTTTTTTGCAGCCTTATATATCATCTCAAATTTTTAAAAATGATTTATTAAAAAATCCAGAGTATATTGTCTTTATGCTCTGAGTTTTCATTCTATATAGCCTGAAGCTTATGCCTCTTTTAATTCACATTATTCTGTTGTTAAAGAGGCACTAAAATACAGTGGAATATTAATAAAATATTGAAGTGCACTTCCTAAAGATTTTGAGGAAGAAGTCAGTAAAGTGAACATGGAAAAAATTAAAATTTTGTTTTTATTTAATGAGGCACAAATCAAATAAAGTATCTGCAATCTAAGATAAACGATCTACAAGACTATTAAAAGACATTACTTTAGAAATCAAGATATATTACAGAGATTTCATTTGTTGCTATGCTGTCACTAACAAATTTTTTTTTTATGTCTGAACATGTGAACATCAGTACCTGGATCCACACAAAGTAATAACATCATTAGGCTGAAGTTCACAAAAGGCCAAGTTACCACTGTTTTTTCAGTGATTACTGAATATTAATGTCCTTTCGGCTTCAAATACCCTAACTCTATGCTACCCAATCATTTATGCATATAATTCCTGGGAAGGAGTTAATTTGCAAAAGATAATTTTGAACTTTGTTGAACTGGCTTATTTATATTGGTTTTTTTTTCCATTTCATTTAAAAAACCCAAATGAACAAGGATACATGCATATATTTATTTTGGTTTTTTTAGACAAGTCAAATAATCCCTTTTGTTTTCAGAGGTTCTATGAGCCTTTCAAAAATACACTGTCTCTCATCAGGTGTTGGCACTCTTCAGGTATGTAAGTCATGCTACCAAAGCTGTTTGCACACCTGCATAACTGGATGTGCATTAATCACCTGGTCAAACAGATTCCTTTCCATTTGATAGGCACACATCCCTTTGCCTGATGGATGACACAAATTGTCTCAATTCACATCATCCAATAGATAAGCTCTTGTTATATTAAGTGTGTACCAACTGCATGATAGAAACCCCTTCCTCAGCAGGTGCTAACAAGTTAAGTGTAATGTTCCGTAACTTTTTTTCTCCAAAAACTATGTGGTCTCTTTCCTAAGAATGTAATAAAGAATAAGTTCTAGACAGGGTTATTAGCAGTTTTGCAGAAAAATGAGATTGAGAATTTGTGAATTGATGGAGGGGAAAAGCTGAATTCTCTTTGCTATTAATTTCATAGATGGTAGAATAAGACTTAATTTGTGATAATTTTTGGAGATTGTGGTGTTTAGGTTGGGATTTTTTTTTCATAAATAATAAACAAGTAAGTAAGTAACACACTGCAATACAAGCTGTGCAAGGAAACCCCAAAGTCATCTAAAAAGAAAATTTTTGAACTAATCTTATAAAGGCCTAACAAAATAATATGACATTATCAGTAGTAGCACAATGCTGAATAGGAAACTTTCTGTTCATTACAGACTCCAAAACCTTCCATAACTCTGAGCCATTCCTGTTTGTTTTTAACCTCTATTCATTACAAAATGAACAATTTCTTCTTGTGATAAGTTAGATAGAGGATGCTTTGATATATGTATGCAAAGCACAGAGAAGAAATAATGTATAAACAGTGGTAGAACAAGATTCAGTGGTTGAAATTGTATACTAGAAGTAGGTTTAAATTTCCCAGCAACTATCTTTTTGGGATATTCTATGTTCACAAGAATGACTTCATGATTTTAGCCAGAACTGAAAAAAAAAAAGAGTCTTTGATATTCTGTTCTGGGTCACCTTGTTTTGTACACTTCTTTCTTGATCTCCACTGGCTTTGCTAACATCTGAGTCTTGTTTTAAGCTTGCTGATTGCATTGAGTTTGTATTTGCTACGCAATAAGCTGGCACTAAGAAGGATTTTGATCTTTAATCTGGTTCGAGGGATGCTAAGCAGCTCTGATTGCAGCCATAGGCAGTACATGTACTAAATGAGATTGAAGGACAAATTAAAATAAATAATGTTTGGGTAAATCACTTTGTCCCAGTTAAACGCATTTAACAATTTCATTTTCCCTTGCAAAGCAGGTTTTAAAGAAATTAACAAGTCTTTTATTTTTTCTTCTGATGTAAGTATAATGAATCTTTTTCCACACAGGAAAACTAACATCATTGAAGTTGTATTTCTCCTGGATGTATAAAAATAGCTTCAAACCTTTTGGGTAGAAAGCTGAGGAGAAGTCACAGATCTGTAAAATACAATGCTGTATTTATTGCCAAAGGCAAAACACGGGAAACTGGTTAAATCTTCCTTAACAATCATACTTCACTGGAGTAATGATGTTTTAGGCCTTTTGACTAACAGTAGCTCCTGCAGACAGATAATAGCAATTTTATACAATTTTCATTGCTCTAAGAAATAAAATCTAGTAATGAATTAGGTAAAGAAAGAACAAGGAAATCAGTTTTATTTGATCTGGTCACTTTAGTAGCATTCCACCTGCATATATTTAAATCCTTTAGGGTAATATTTTCATGATGTCCTGTATTTGAAGCAGAGAAAAATAAACTAAAAAATTTGGTGTAATTAGGGGAAAAGCTAGAAAGGATAAAGCATATGGTTTAAACAATATATTACAAGAAGGAAATTAGCAAAGCAACTGATATTTTTCAGCATTTATCTGTGTTAGGTAAAAAGACCTGATAATTAGGTAGACTAAACCTTGTTGGGCCACAATTTCAAGGAGAAAAAAAAAATATATAAACCTTACAGCCCTTTGGAACCTATGTTCATCAATTACTGTTCTGCCCATGAATATGTTTGAATAGTTCAATGTCTATAAAATATGAAATGTCAAAGCAGCATATGCGCTTGTTCAAAACAGAAAAGTGGTTACAGAATATAAAATTCAGAATTTCCTTCCACATTATGTAATTCACTTCTGAATTATGGAATTTAGAATTTAATACTGCGTTACTGCTAAAACTTTTTTTTATCATCATGTTAGAGATAACTGAAGGCTAGATAGGCAGAGTAGTTTTGATAACCACAAAAACATAAAGTTCTGAACTTTTATATCAGCATAATATAATCTTTATATACCACTACCAGAGTTAAAATACTTTCTTGGCCACTAAAGTCAGCATGGATAACAGGGAGAATTTACATATGGGACAGTATTTATTTTATCACCATTGACTGTAATTCATGAGTCCTGATAGCTCCAAAACATGTTTCAATTAACCAGTTCATAAAACTGCTTATTTTTCATTATTCTCTAAAATTAACATTGATTTGGTGAAATTTTTAAGTTGTTAAAAGACAGAAAAATGTTGCAATGGGTATATCGCGTTGTGCAGTTATGACATACTGAAAGCATTAAATATAAACAAGTTACAACACTCAGTAGTCTAGGGACCCTAAAAATTTAATAAGCTGTAGCTGCAGGCAAGAACCTAGCAGCTGCAGGGACAGTAGAAGGAGGAAGTTCTAATCTATTGGCAGCATGTATTTTGTTGGCAAAAGTAATGCATCTTCATAACTGTTCTTTCTGATTCATTATTGAAAGCTTTCACAAATTTTCATCTAATGCATGTATCTATTTCTTTTTTTAATATCTTTTGCCACAGTTGCAGTAGACAAAAACTCATACTCCAAAAGAATCTTATTTCAGTGATTAGGAAATATTAAGGAGCTGAATATTTATTCTTTAATATTCTGAACATAGTCCTCTGTTCCCTGTGACGGTGTTCACAGGGGCTCTTGGATGAGGGAAGAGACAAAGATATGACTACATGTTTCAGAAGGCTTGATTTATTATTTTATGATGCATATTACATTAAAACTATACTAAAAGAATAGAAGAAAAAGTTCTCATCAGAAGGCTAGCTAAGAATAGAACAGCAAAGAATGATAACAAAGGTTTGTGGCTCGGCTCTCTGTCTGAGCCAGCTGGGCTGTGATTGGCCATTAAATACAAACATCCAACATGGGCCAATCAAAAATCCACCTGTTTCATTCCACAGCAGCAGATAATCAATGTTTACATTTTGTTCCTGAGGCCTCTCAGCTTCTCAGGAGAAAAAATCCAAAGGAAAGGATTTTTCATAAAAGATGCCTGCAACAATTCCCAATAAACTTTTTATGACCGTTAGATTGATCTTCTTGAACAGTATAACTTTCTCACAAATATTCAGTAGGCAGAAGCTATGTTCCAGATATAGACATTGGAACAACGTGCTATTTAAAGAAAATCATCCGTTCAGTCTTATGGCAGTCATGCTTAACAGTCAATGCATAAACAAAAGTCACAAGACATTCTTTTAGCTATTTATTCAGATCTGCACTTCAACTTTATTCTGCAGTCCTTCTGGATTAGATTACATATACCATGATCCTAGAATACTTACAGCACATGGATTTTCTTTCTTACCACACCAGTGATATTTGGGGTTGCACACCAAAAAGTGGTGTTTTTCCTATTTCTTACCAACCTGGAATGGTTGGTAAGAAATAGGAAATCTGCTTTAGCTAAATCTGGAAGAGCCTGAGCCTTTGTAACCAACTAGAGTTCCGAAAAAACCTGTGATATATCATTAGTTTTATTATGATGCCGTGATGTCAGAATCTAGGTTGTGTACTGTGAATGAAGAATTCAGCTTATAAAGTTTTTAGAAAAATCCCATTACAGAAGTCAATCATTCCAGAAATACTTCACACACATTAGGCTGATGCTGCAATAGATGAACAGACTTTCCTGATGCAGTTAAAGTCTCTCTAGAAGCACAGCTTTTTCTTGTATAATTTATCTAAAACTCTATCTTGGCTAGAGAACACCTGTGATTAAAGATACAAAGGAAAAAAAAAAAAAAGGGAAAAAGCCCTTTTTGTATGGTTTGAGTTTTGTTGGTGGTTTTGTTTGTTTGTTTGTTTTATAATTAATTTTTTTATTTAGAGGAACACTATCAATACATTCTATAAATTGCATTGCAAAACACAGAGTCAATTTTCAAACACACTAGTTCACAACTGTTCACATTTTTCCTCAGTCCTGGATCAAGTGGCATGCACTTTAAATTTGATGGGAAGCAAAGGTAAGATTAAGTTGTCTATATGGAAATCTCTCAGTTCACAGATAAAATGCAATAACTTTATTAGCATACACTGCAATGTGACAGAGAGAATAAAAACTTCTTAAAAAGCCGTAGAGTAGAAAATACTGTTTTACAAATTTGTAGTGTGATGACCTCAGGCAACACCCATCCAGCCTTTTTTTCATTCTCTTCTCCACAGAACAGAGAGAAAATAGAAAGATGACAAGACTAATGACACTTTAATAGAAAAAACAAAGGCTGTGTGTGAAAACTCAAGGGAAAAAAATGAAATTACTTCAAAAAAGGAATTCATTCACTACATCCCATCGGTAGGCAGATGTCCATCTGCACCCTGGAAAGCAGGGCCACATATTACAGCTGCATGGGAAAACAAATGCTGTAATCATTAACATGTCCCTTTCCTGTCTCGTTTCCTAAGCATTTATTCCTAGGCACAGCATCATATGGTATGGAATATCCCATCGGTCAATTTGGAACCCCTGCCCTGGCTTTGATGCTCCCAGCCTCCTGCCTATCCTCAGCCCACTCACTGGGGCACTGGGCAGAGGAAATGAAGATGAAGGAAAGGAGAGAGAGAAAAACTTTACACTGTGCAGGTACTGTTCAGTAATAGTCAAAAATCACTGGTGTGTTACCCACAGTATTTTATACAAGAATTCATAGCACACAACACTATGGGCTGCTATGAAGTAATTTGACCCTATCCCAGTCAGATCTAGTATGAAATTCTATCTTCCAAAAATGATCAGTGTAGGCTGTGATTTGTAGGGAAATTTTGATTTGGACTTTTATTAGTTCCCATTATTGCTACTGCTACAGTTGCAAGAACAATTTGAGTTAGAACTATTAAAAATTCTATATTTGAGGGAAGAAGTCCTTCCTGAAGTAAAACCTTAAAAAGGCTTACAGCTGAGCAAACAAGTATGAGATAATCAAAATGTTCATAATTTTTTGGCATAAACTCATGCACTAATGAATGAATATATTGCGTCTGGGATTTACACAGAACAAGTATCAACACTGTCTCTCATGCATTACTTTACGTAGTTAGGCTAACAGCTCATTAAAATTCATAACTGTATTTACAAATGAAGAACACACTTTTGATCTTCCAGCCCTTGCAAGCATTATCTACAAAAGCAGCGGAAACACCGGACCTACAAGGAAATCCAAAATATGCAAAGGTTTTATCAGAAAATATAGACATTATGTTTCCTACACCTGTCAAATCAGTAAAGTAAAATTGCAGCTATTTTCAAAATAAATGAAAATTCTCACTTTATGATTAATCTTATGCTATGAGGACAATAAAGAAAAAAATATGGTAAAATGGTTTTTAGAGCTGGGATGAAGAAAACATAGTCAAAATGAGGTGGACTTGGTTTTCATATAAGATGAAATACTTCTAAAATATCAGTCTAACCCCAGGTTCATACTCACTGGCAAAAAATATCTTTTCAGAATACAAATACATAATGTTAATATTTATATTTAATTTTTTTTTTATTAAATTCATCACCAACAGTAAAGAACTCGTTAACTATGAGTACTAGAATCAATCTATGCATAATTCCTATAGGGAAAATTCACCAAAACAGAAAAAAATTGACTTGCTTCATTTTAAAAATCCGTCAAAGTACTAACAGCATTTTAAATTGCAAAAGCACAGAATAGATCTGCTCTAAGAGGTGAAATTATTATCCCTTTCACAGAAAGGTAGTGCTACATCACTCCTCAGCTCATGAAGAGGTACAGTGGAAGGGCAATACCTTGCTCACTAGGCAGAATATGTACAATCATCAGAACACAGGGTTTTTGCCCTTTCCTTCAAGGGTCCATTTCCAAATACTCCTGCTTTACCAGCACTGTTCAAAAAGCCACCAAATTTGGAGTAAAATGGATCTCCGGTACTGTAAGTCCTAGAGATACAGTTTCTCTTCTGTACCAATCTTTTTGTTGATTGTTTACTTTAGAACATAGAGGAAAAGATGCAATGGTCTATCAGATATAAATTCTACAGTGCTAGAAAAATGACAAAAAGTGATGTTTCTGGGAGTAGAATACTGTCTTCTTTCAGATTCAATGGATCACAACAAATTAGAGAATATTAGATGCAAATTATATTAAATTTGACTAATGTAAAAAATTTTATTTTTTTACATTGACTTCACATTAAAAAAAAAAAATCAACTAAATTTGAAAACATCTAGGAAATGTTGTAGATGTGATTTGAGCAATTCCTAACTCAGTCAAAGAAATAATCCAGGAAAACAGATAGGATAAAAAAAAATCATCAGAAGTAGAGAGATACATAGTCAGAAAAATAGCTTTCAATTTGTATATGACATATAAACACTGATTGCATGGTCAGAAAATAGAAGTTTACTTATTTTATGATTGGGAAGAAAAAGTTCCAATACTAAGCCATGTACTAGCATAATAATAATCCTCTTTTTTTGTATTTATCAAGTTTTGAACTGAGTACCTACTAAGAAAAAAAACACTAATTAAAACTCTGCAACAGCATCCAGTTTATCTATGATCATAGAGGAAGGGCTTAGTACCATGATATGATTTGACAGGATATGGTATTGACTAAAAGCAATATTGACATCACTGACTTTGTTGAGTTATAAATTAAAGCCTTTTCGTATTCTTGCTCACAGTTATTGAGTGAAGACCCTCTTAAATATCAAGGAGATTACATATCTACAGGTTCCTATTGCCAAAGATTTTTCTTAAGCCTCCTCGCTCCTGTTCTTTGTTATAGCTTCACTTCCATACCATCAGGAAATGGTGTTTTCAAGGCAGAATCAGAGGACAGAGTGCAAAAGTCACTTTGATCCAACTACCACCTAGGATTAGGTTTGCTGTTTTAGAAAGGTTGTTAGAGGCAGTTTTACCTTCACTCTCCGCACAATTTAATGGGACATTTTTGTGGCCATCAGCACTGCTCCATTTCATCCTTTGTTGTATGGTACTGATCTTCCACTGGAAAATCAATATTGTAGGGACCATCCTGCATTTTGCTCTCACAGTGGAATGCTAGCAAAACCTATGAATGACAGTATTGAGGAATTGTGTATTTCTCTATCTGACAAATAGGAAGAGCAATATTCAGTCCTCTAAGAATTGGCAAAACTTCAGAAATGAATGAAATGTGCCTTTTAAAAACGTATAAATAATCGCCCATGTGTGGTCTGTATTAATTTCAATTTTTGTATTCAAATAACAGCTGCTATAAACTTCTTTCTAAAAAAAAAACCCTGTATCTGTGGTTATCCATTGTGATGATAATGTAACAAAGCATGGGTGAAAAATGTGACAGTAAATCTTAAAATCATTATGCAAGACAAGTCCATATGAAACCAGCTTTTCTCTGCTCAATATAACAAACAGTTTTTAAATAAATGAGTTAAATTTATGTGACTGTGTCAGCTACCCAATGCTGTATGACTCATTGGGAAGATGTCACAGTAAAAATTCTGCCTGCTTTTCTAGGAAATGGCAGGAAGCAGATCACTTTGTATTGTAAGGATTCATAATGCTTCTAGTTTCTTTATTGTAAAATATTTCCATGCTCTGGTTGTAATTTGTAGGAAAGATTCTGGAAAATTAACTTTATTGAGTATCAGTGCAAGTATTTGAAAGCAATTTTACAGTGGAGTTATTTTCATGTATGACTTGAAAAAGGTGATTATTTAGTTTCTCACAAGTAATTTTTTTTATTTTGCCCAATATGGTGATACAACAAAGTATTTGTGAACACCTTATGAACAGATAACTTGCAGATTTTAGGAAAATTAAACTCATACTAGATGATTTCAGTAATGATTTGGACAGCAGCAGCAGTAAACGATAAATAAAGAAGTCACAAATTAACAGATATAATTCAAAATTTGTTTTCATAGAGTCGTTAGAGTGGTTATCTGTGTCACATTTTTTTCTTATATAAAGTTACAAAGATACATATTTATTAAATGATTATATCTAAAATAATTTACCCTTATCTCCTGAAGAAATTCTGTATACATGAGAGCATTACTGAGAACAGTCCTCCAGCTAATCTTGATTCATGGTGCCACTTTATGAATGGCTAGTAGAACTGAGACCATTTTATCTTTTCCTAAATGTCTTTTGAAGTTTATGGTCATTGAAAAATCCATGCAAATAAATTGGTGAAGTTAATGATATATTCAGGTCTCATAAAGAGTATCAAAGCATTATGGTGACTTAAATTCCTCTAGAAACAACAAGAGATGAGATGGAAGACTTTGCTAACACATCTCAGTTTTTTCTCATTCAGATAAATGTGTCCATATAAACAGAGAAGAATATTATAACATCAATCTATAGTTGCTCTAATACTTTTTGTTAAAGGATGTTAGGCACAAGGCTGGCTCCAACAGAACCATTTCAGGACTCTCTTCTGACACCCACTGGAGCCCATTTCCTCAAGGACCCAGGGTTTGCCCAGGATGAAGGACACAGTTGCCACTTTCCTGTTTCCAGGCAGAACTTGAAGTGAATTTCAGTACATATCCCAGAGACACACACAGACACACACGTGCAGGACAATGGCACAGCCAGCCACTTAGGCTGGCACAGACAGGGCACTGCTTTCAACAGTACCTGCAGACAGGACTCGCAAAAATAAAAGTACAGACACCCAAAACCCCCTGCTCTTGGGCTGAGATTTTACTGATACAGGCATACACATCTCTGGATGCCTAGGCATATTTGTGGCTCTCCTGAGTACTTAAACAGCCCCTCTGTCTGGCACCCCTGCCTTCATGCCACCCCCCTTACTTATGGTTCTACTCAAGTACTGATCCACCTTGCTGCTGGCTGCACACACAGCACTTGTGTACTTGTCCCACAGGCACCCCACAACCATGGATTGAATCCTCTCCCCAGCTGGTACCTGTGGCCCAGCCTGAGGCTCTCCTGCTTGCTTGCTGGGTCAGCTTGAGGTTTTCTAGCAAATGCCTACAGACAGTTCAAGCACTCCAGGTAAGATAAAGACGCTTGGAGCTCCAGCAGCCAATACCCAGCACATGGGCTGTGTCCTGTGGACCTGCTGCCAGCACTGAGATCCTCCACCACACCAGTGACCCCATTATCTGTTTTTGAATACGTACCATTTGTACCCCATTGTTGGAGGTTGACAACCTTCACTCCTCCAGTGGCTGGCTTCAAGACTTCACTCTCTCTCATAGCTGACCACGGGCCAGAGGCACCCAGACTTTCCATCAGACTCCAGACACTGGCACCAGCTTTTTCTCACTCAGAGTCCTCACAAGGAGCTGGCACTTTGTCCTTGCAGCACACACACACACACAGGATAGAGAATGATGCTATGCAGAGGTTTAAGAAGAAGCTACAAGAAGGTAGGATAGACTGTGGTGATCAGACACAGGACTCAGTCAGACAACTGTACTGACCAATTCCATTTTACACACAACATGACTCTTGTAGTCTTTTCCATGTGTTTCCCCCTTAGCTCCCTGACTTGCTTCTTTCATCACACAGTCCCACTGATACCCTCAGACCCTCAGGCTTGCAAATTCCTCCTTTGCCCGCTCCTTGGTGATGGCCCATTCATTAATGCTACTACTGACCAGGTCAGTTTCTTTGCCTCCATATTGGCTGTTAGTTTTTAGCTCTATATATTTATCTATGGCTTCCTTCTTTGCCTCAATATTCCATTTGAAAATGTCCTTAATCAGATAATATTATGGAAATAAACATTTCTGTATTCCATTTACTCTTACCAGCTCGTGTTTCTAGCAATGTTTAATATTGTCTAGTCAGGTTTGTGTTTCTCTATGATCTTTCTGATTGAATATCCAAGTTGTCATTACTGGCAATTATACACTGTATTTGAGCATGAGATTTTTGTTTTTTTTCCTGGCTCTGTATTTTTTCTGTGAAGGTCTCTAGAGGATGTGGCGCTAGATTCCCAAGTGGAAAAATTCACACCTTAAGAAATGGAGACAGGAGTTTCATGAATTAATGAATCATATATTTTTATTAAAATATGTTACAGTGATATTGTGTGTTTTCAGGAGGGGGTGATGAAGCAAATAAAATTCCTAAATTTCCCCCTTATTATTTGATTAATCTTTCTGTGTGAATTTTCTCTCACTATTTTCTCATGTTAAAATTAATTAATTAATTGAAATATTCTCAGTTAAGTATTTAATAAGGGTCTCAAAAACTCACAGAGAAGTAGGCATGGGGAAAAGGAGTCTTCTCTTTTTGCAACTCAGAAATTCTTCCGGCAATAAAAGTATGAGTCCAATATCTGTTGTTTCAAGAAAATAAAAATAAAGGTAGTCTTGAATGTTAAGACTATATACCCCTAGGAATATGAGAAAAAAGCTAAGAAAAAAAGGTAACCTCTTGTCAGGATGTTTAAACTCAGAGGAATGATTCCCTTCTGCTGCTACAATACTGAATTGGTTGAAAAAAAATAGTTATTTTTAAGGTTAGCATTCTAGATTAAGGAGGTCTTTATTGCAAATCTTAGATGAACACAAAGAACAGTCATATGTGCATAGTTCTGCAGAAAAGGTTCATTGAGAACCCATAAAGTAAATGCATCCAAATGGAAAGAAACACTCTCTGCTTCCATCTCCTGGTGGAGAGACACAAGCAGAGCTTCATTTGCATAAAATTTTTATTCATAATTCCTTCAGTGACACATGGGAGTGATCATCACTATACACAAACTCATAATTAGTTGAGAATTGGAATTGCATGGAGAGAGGTGACAAGGGATTTCTTTCATGTAGCTTAAAGAACATCTGTGAGGCAAGGACCCACAGATGTTGAAGCATCCTGCAAGTTATTAGTTGTCAGGCCCTGCAGACGATGTGCTATTGAGAGGTGAAATATAGGTGTTTCTTAAATGAATCTACAGAGGGCAGAAGAAGAGCTAAGTGAAATCCAGTGATAATTTTCCTGACATTTTCCTAGCAGGATAGCAAAGTCACATTTCAGTGTTTCAAGACCTCTTATTCATTAATAGCAAAGGAAGCATGGAGCTTAGTTGATCAGAAAAAGTGTTGTTTGGCTGTTTTGGTTTGTTTATTATTTTTTAATCTAATAGATATTCCATCCTACTCAAAAATTTGTCATAGTGACTTTTTTGAGAATAATTCATTTTGATTGAGAAAATTAGTAATTTAGAATTTCAGAAAATTTTGGTATAGTATTAACTTGTGTTTGACTGTCAGCATTTTATGAATCACATACTGAATCTGTATTATGAAGTTATTTCACTGCTTTATTCCAGTGCTCGTCTCCTTATCATACCTGCAGGGATGCGTATTCCCATATCTACCCAACAGACAATGTAGGTAATTTTGTTTCTCCAGCTTTAAAGCATCTTCCAACACAAAGCTACTTTTCTCCACTCAGGCCATCCTTCACAACAGCACACTGCATACTTTCATGCTACTTTTGACAATGTACCTGTCAGAGTTTCAGCACAGGGTAAGAAAACAATCTGGAGAGTTGCAGAAACTTTCTCATTAGTCATTTTTTTGTCCCAGGTATCAGCGCACAAAAGCTGGTAGGGTTCAAGTACCTGTAGGGACCTTGTGTTGTTTCAAAATCTCGCTGTCAGGAGGATTCCCAACAGTATTACAAGGAGGTCACCTGCCATATCTGCCATATGGTCAACGCTTTGCAGATGGTAACCGTCACTCTCAAATTCTTGTTATAAGCACAGGGGAACACAGACTGTGTGCAGAGCCAAGTCTTTATTGTTCATGCACTTAATGTTTTACCGTGTAAATAAAATACAGCAGGCAGTTCTTGTTAGTCCAGTTAAATTAATTTTAACACTGATAGTCAAAATTATGTAACAAGTACAGAGAATTATCCATGATAATGTATTAAAAATTGTTCTTTTCCAATAATATTTAGATCTTTGCTACTGTTTCATGCATATTGTTCTCACTCTCACAATGTTCCTTTAGTCTTAAGTTTAATGGTGCTAGCTGGTCTTCCTCAAAAAGACTTCACAAGGAGTGTGAGTGAGTTATGAAAAATCATCCTTACTTCTTCCTCTAGGAAGATTTCTATGTTCATAGTGGAGTACTTCTTCCTACACATATTTGAATCTGATTTTAAGTTAGTTGTGAATATTTTCTAAGACAATCTGTTCCATTGCTTTTTCTTAATTGCTAAAAGTTCCAAAGTCGCTTGTGGTTCCAGTACCATCCTAAAGTATAGATAGCCCCATATGAGTCATCTCTTTGTTGTAGGGCTCAAGAATGACTCACCAGAGAGTGATGGTTCATTCGGATGGCCTCCAAGTTCAGCACCTCTGCAATAATAGGTGCTAAACAGTGACTACCAACTAAAAAATATAGGAGGAATTTCCTATGTGGAATTTGCCTGTTTTGTCATGAAGTTGTACAAGACACAAGCATGGTGTAAGCTAGAGAGGCTAAATGCAAAAGGATTTAAAACTCATTTTTTATTTAAGTATGTGTTGATGTGTACTACAAGTTAGATATGCCAATGTGCAAAATCTGTAAATCAGCCCCCATCTGTCATAGAGAAAACTGAGCTCAGTCCCTGGGACATGCAAAAATGACCTCACAGACATGGTCCATAAGTACTCAAAACCAGCTGGACTGAACCCTTGACTGCCTGGACAGGTTGCTACTTTGATATTCTCCATTCTTCATTCATTGAAAATGGAACCTCATGTAATTTATTTTGGAAGGTCTCTGAAGAGCTAAAAAGAATGAAAACATTAAAATCACATAATGATTTATCTAATATGAATTAATAGCTTTGCTAGACAGAAAGGGCCATCTACATTGGAACAAAAATAGACTTCAGGCTTGTTAATCTTCAAAATCTTCCTAGTCTAAAGCAAAGCAAACTAATGGCAAGGAATAGACATTCTCCTTAACACTTTAGCATTAGGCTTTCCTTTATAGTCATACATTTACTAGAATTTGTTTTGGAATTCAAAAAATCTCTAAAGCAAAATTAGTTTAAAAATTCTCAGAAAATCATAGACAAGTTTAGCAGTGTTTGAATTTGACAGCAGAATATCTGTCAAGAACAGTAAAGTAGAAACAGAAGAACCTTAATAGGCTATAAAAAATTAGACAACACCGAGGTCTAGAACGGACAATATAATACATATTGAATACATAACAGTAGCACATATTTCTGTTGATATGACTGAAAACCGAAGTGGTTTGTTTCTTTTTAAAATTTATTTATTTTCAGAACTGAGGTAGCATATCAGTAGACGTCTTGATAATAAATCTTTCTGATAGGAAGTCACCACCTTTTGACATCCCTTTAGATAGGGTTACAACACTTTGGCAACAACAGGAAAAGTCAGATCCAAGCATCTGTAGATGCTCCAGATGGTTTTCAGCTAATGGTGGTGTGAGGAACTGACTTCCAAGCATAGCCCCTGCAGTTCTTTCACTCTGCAGTCATAAAAGTGTCCTGACAACAGCAGGCAGCTCCCACCATGCTGTGCATTAAGAGAGCAACCACAGAAGGTGCCCTAAATATTCATAGTGTCTTGAGCAGCACTCGGGGTAAGAAGTAGCTCATATTACTTCATATTACTCCATCATAATGCAGTAACAATGACTCTGAAAGACACTGTAAGAAAATGAATCTGAAGAAGTTGTGATGCCCATAAATGTAAACAGAAAGATATATACTAATAGTTTAGATAACCTAGGGACTTTGGTGTATAACATACGCTTTCTTGTCTTTGGAAAACTCTGTGGAACAGTGCTCATTATTACTACCAAGAGTAAATGCATGACACCCAAAGAGGCCATCTGTTGAGTTGGATAATATGCAGAAAAACCCCATTTTTGGCATAAAAACTCCCCTTCCAAGTTCTTCTCACAATGACAATATTATGTCCAACTCAAAAATGCCCACTTAACTTTCAGGGGTATAACTTTGCAAATTAGGGAGACTCTCCACACAGTTTAAAGGAATTTTATGAGGATTGATGATGACTCCAGAAAATAGTAGTGCTGAACACATATCTGGTTGATGTTTCAAAATAATTCTATTTTTATAATAAAGCAGGAAATATTTTTAAGCTTATATAACTCTTTTTAATTTTTATAAATGAAAAACAAAACTTAGATGTCATTATGCTAATTATAGGAGTTAAAATTAACTAAACATCTGCCCACATTGCAGTATGGTTTTGATTAAGGAAAGGTTGCACTAAGGAGAGTGTCTATGCTGCAGATATCAGTATGTTGCCCAAACATCTGAGGCAAGTTGGTGTACAGAAAACATTCTAGTCAGTCTAACCACGTAGACAAAGTGTTCTGTGTGGCTTAGTTTACCCAGCCAACCAGTCAGTGCTGCAATGGTTAACATGCCTCTAGTACTCAAATTAAAACATAAAAATCTTGTTCAGCATTCGTAAACTACACTGCAATCTGCAGAAGACATATAACCTGAGAAGAAATGGCCACTATAGATGATAAAAGGAGTTTATTTTTCACAGTTTTTAAAATTGCCTTAGCTACTTTTCAGACCAAGTTTTTTCCCATTTAATAACTATGAGGGGAGTGTGGCTTTCTTTACAGACATGGGTAGGCAGGATACACTAGCAGGTGTATACCATAAACCATCAGTTGGCAGGGAGGAATCTTTTTGCTGTTCTCACACACCTCTTCCTACTTCTATTTTGCTGTTTGACTCATACCCATTGTCACAAGAACACATGGTACAAAAATAAGGTTTTGTTCATATGATATTTCCCATGTAAGGGATTTTTTTTTGTCTATATCATCCTGTAGATTTTTTTGTCACCTGCAGAGATCAGTAGAAAAGCTGCTTTTTAACAGCCATTGTAAGTGAACTATTGTGAGTCACAAAAGACAGCTCAGCTATTTATGGTTTGTGGCAAAAGGATTCTTCTTAATCATCTCTTCTTCAAATCCATTTGGATAATGATAATATGTATGACAATAAAAATAAAAATAACTTCCTTTACTTCAGCCCATTACTATTTGTTTTAATATGGCTAAAGAAAGTTAAGAAGTGAGCTCTATGACAGCTAGTTATATAAAGATTTTCAGAAGGTAATACAGCACCTATGATGCATTTTAAAATTGGTTCTTTTTCCCTATATTTTACAGACTTTTACTCACAACAGGATTACAGTTATAATCACTGAAACATTTTATTCCTTCTTAGTTTTGTGTTTACATGCCTTGATAGCCCAGTTTTACCAGTCACACAGATTGCTGTAATATAAATTAAAAAAAAAACCCTAGTCACAGAAAATTTACTGTCTTCTCCTTATCATTCCACTTTTTTTATCAAAAAATGTTTTTACGTCAACAATTGTGTGTTAAGCCACCATGACTGGGGAATTAAAAATTAATCACTACAAAGTTCTGCAACTGTTCATTTTAAATGGAATTTAACGGACCTCTATGATCAAGCTTTCTTTTTCTGCCATGGGATGTAAACTTAAAATAAGTATGTAATAACTTATTCTTATATTGAACTTTAAAATTGTGCCAAAGTGATTGATAAAAAGCCAAAAAATATGTCAATTTTTGTTGGTACTATAAAAATATTAACAGAATTTTAAAAAGTGTTTGGTGTCAGAAGAAAACTTTTATGATTAATTGACTTTTCATTAAAAAATGAAAGTTTATAAGTGTCCTAGATTTTTTTCTGATTATTGATTATTTCCTCTAAAAAAATTTCTTAGCAACCATGAATGTGATTTTTTTCCCAAAAATATTTTATTATGCATTATACAGGAAACAAAAAGAAGAAAAAGAAAAAGCTTTTTAATATATTGAATTTATAAAAACTCATGGCTTTGGTGGTTATACATTTACATGCAAATAAGAATAAAATTCATAGTCCAGAAAGTGTCATTTTTGCCATTCCCAGTAAAAAGCTGTGGGAAGGTTGTGGCAGACAGAGGGAATCACTGCCCAGCAAAATAAAACCCCTTGGGCTGAAACTGGGGAGGCTGCAGGGCCACACTCACACTCAGCTTGGAGCAGTCAGAAGTCACCAGCCCATGGGGAGGTAACACAGACAAATTAAACCAAACAGATCCCAGTAATGAGGAGTAGGTGATCCCCACCATGAACACCATGTTTGTGCCTCAGGAAAGGGTCTTTATTTTATATCTTCTGTGTGTCTTGCTAATCTCAAAGATTTGCTGCAGATAAAATACAAGTTGCTACAATGCTTATGATATATTTCCATTTTAAAATATGTTTCTCTGAAAATTATATTATGTTGTTACCTTGTTTATATTATCCTTGGTACTAGTAAGGCAACATTTGCTCAGCTTCAGTTGAAAGAAAATTCTTCCAGCCTTGCAAAATAATCCTGGAATTCAAGAGTTAATTTATATCTGTTTATGTCTAATGTTAAAGTGAAGAATGAGGTCACAATTTGTCATTGAAATTAAAAATTATTTAGTGGTTCTGATGATGAAGTACAAGCCTCACTAGAATTTAACTTATTCCTTCATATTTCTATCAGGTCTTGAAAGATAATGTAGACTTTTTTTCCCCTAAGAAATAAGCAGCTATGACTGCAAAATTCATATAATGATGCATATCGTTTCAGTGAAAAATCAAACCATACAAGTATTTGTTTTGTTAAACAATTCACATAG
Organism: Agelaius tricolor; assembly: GCF_023055355.1. Taxonomy (NCBI): domain Eukaryota; kingdom Metazoa; phylum Chordata; class Aves; order Passeriformes; family Icteridae; genus Agelaius; species Agelaius tricolor. The sequence continues at coordinate 52,402,358 of NW_027269263.1, forward strand.
TAACAAGGTCTGTTTGTCTCTACTCATCATTCCCAAATATTACAATTAATTCTCTTAAATGGTACTCAAAAAAATATGAAATTAATTCTCAATCAGGGTTAAAGCAATTCATTAAATAAAGTGACTCTCCCTTGAATAATATAACACTAGTATTTGGACAACTGATTAATTGAGATGATTTTGCTTTTACCTGGCTGCTTCAATGAGGTGAATGGCACTGTATCGTAACTTAATAAAAATTGTTCAAAAACAATGAAGCAATCTAATGTATTAATTTTATTTGCATAATGTTATCAGTGGAATAACCTAACAGATACTGCAAAAATCTGAAGAAAACAGGTCCATTGCAATTATGTAAATTATCCCATTGTGCAAATGGCCTTTACTTGTTTGACAATTTGAGAAAGGAAGAGAATAAATTAAAATGAAAATCAATTTCTAGCTCCTTGATCACAGTTTGATGGTCATTTATACTTAAATTTGCTGTAAGCAATTTCTTTTAAGAGTACAGAGGACATGAATAATTTCTGTTTTCTGGAAGTGAAGATTTTATATTGTTTTCTTTCATAAAAATGAAGTTATAATCGTATCTTGAAAGAGGGATTTAAATTATAACAGTTTGCCAAGATTCAGAGGTCTGAATCTCAATTCTACCTTTTGCATACATTAGAAGAACTACTCTTTGGCTCTAACTCTTGAATTCACTTTACAAATGAATTCACTTGTGACCATACATAACTGAGAAAAAGAACCCTACCAGCCATTTTTAAAATAGTGAAACCCTAAAGCTTTCAAAGTCTGCATTTTAGTTCCCAGCTAAATATGCAAAATGCTGACTACCTTTTGTTTCAATAGCAGCTGTTAGAATCAATTCAGGAAGATGCATGCTCAGAGCAATTCAGTGAACCATGGAAAAATTTATTCCTGGTTTTAATAGGCACTGGGTTCAGTTTCTCATGGAGCATTTCACAGATTTATTTTGAACATGCATAGTTAAATGATGAACAGAACAGAGAATTCAGTAATATTCCTTTCTTATTTAAATTCTGTGCTTTTCATTATGGTAAACTTTTTGTTGTCTTACTTTTTTCAACAGAGTGAAAATATTATTTTTAAGTTTTCTAACTATATGACAATTGATTAAATGATATTTGATTAATGCCATATACAATTAATTTCTATTATGCTTGTCACTGATTGTGTTGGAGAAATATCAATCATTGTAATGTATCACAACAGAAAAGGGCTGATTCACTTTTTGTTGATAGTGTAAAAGTATATATTTTTTTTTCACTCTGTTCTCCAAAGAAGTGCCCTGAATTTATGAAATACCTTACTTTGCAACTCAGCCTATTATATATGTTGTCTCATGGCAACATTATGCCTAATAGCCCCACTGGGGGCCCAAATTAGGCAACATTAGACACAATATCATTGGGGTGAGTCGAGAGGAGGGTCACAAAGATGATCAGAGGGCTGGAGCACCTCTCCTGTGAGGACAGGTTAGGGTTGGCATTGTTGTGCCTGGAGAAGAGAAGGCTCTGAGGAGCATTTGGAGAGCACCTTCCAGTAGCTGAAGGGAACCTACAAGAAAAATGGAGAGGGACATTTAACAAGGGCATGTAGTGATAGGACGAGGGGTAACTGCTACAAACTGAAAGACAATGCCCTTAGTAACAGGTTTCAACTTTTTGACAGCCCTGAATTGCCCAGGAAATTGGACTAGCTGATTATTGTGGGTCCCTTCACATGCAAGGAAGTGTGGTTGTCTGTAGTAGTTTTTCTCTTCAAACACATCTAAGATAACAGCAGAAGGGAAATTTGTACATGATGCAGTTTGGGGAAGTACTAGTGTGTCTGAAGGAACATCCTCAGCAGGGCTGGGACTTGACAGAGCTTTCAAGTTCAGCCCCTGTTTATATCAGAGCAGGACCATTTCTGATTAACATTAGGTAAGCAGCTTTAATTATATATACACATTCTTAACATTTTTACATTACCATATAATAATACTTGTGCTTCATTGTTCACATTTATTTCTTTCCTACTTAAAAATTGCATTTTTTAGAGTCAAATGGTTACTAAGATAAGAGGTCAATTTCTAATTTTCTCATTGTATAGACCTATTGCTCTTGAACACAAAGCAAGCATTTTTATTGCTCTTGAACACAAAGCATTTTTATGGAAATGGTATTACAAAATAGTTGTTGATATTCCACCAAGTGTAGTATTAAAATAAAATTAAATTTCAGCTTTTCCCTATTAACTTTAACAAAATTTGTTTAGACCCATTTATATATTAAGCATTCAGCTTCAACACCATACAATATTTCTAAATGTTTATAAAAGTAAAAACATATGTTAAAATCTTCTCAAGACTTTATGCCAAAATGTTAAATTTTTTAAAGGCATCTCTCAAAAAGGAGGACAGAATGTTACCAAAGTATAGAAACTATAAATTTAATAATGACTAAAAATTGAAAAACTGAAATTGCTAGTGTAAAAGCTCTTCAAAAACATCCTGCAGTAACTGATATTATGATATGTTTAGTCAACTTCTAGGCAAAGTTAAGGGAGTGTATTTAAATTGTGTTAGAAAAGAAGAGAAATTCATGTGCTTATGTTTAGCATTAGAGTTGCAAAACAATCTGTAAAATTCAAGGTATTTAACAATTAATTTTGTTACCTATCCAGCTTTCCAAGTGTTTAGCACTTTTAAGTAGGTCAGTTCCTTCTTTATTCCAGAGATGTAAGCGAAGGCTAAGAAGCATGCTTATGAAAGCATTTGCTATACTCCTTTCTTGTTAAAGCTGGATTGCCAGAGCATTTTTCCATTTGTCAATTTTCCATTTCCATTTGTACCTCAAAACACACAAACGATAAATCTGATATCAGTACTTGACAACAGCAATTAAGGTATGGCCATTTTATTTGCACAGTTTCTTAAAAAAAAAGATTCAAGTCCTGCTCTAAGGCACTAAATCTGCTAATACACACACACCAACAGTAATTGGATATATTACTATAAACAGCATGTTAAACCCCTTGTATATTACTTTTAAACTTTGATTGATTGTCTCTGTTTTACTCATGCCCTTGTGTATATATCTTTTGAGAACAGTACTAGACCTACATAGAATTAAATACTCTTCACTCGCAATGGATTCTTAATACCTTACAATATTTTTAGAAGACAGATTTAATTTTTAATAAATATGTATTATTCTTAAGCAATACTTTTTTGAAATCAGAGCTTAAATTATTAGATTATCTGATTAACAATCAGAAAGAAATTAGTCACAAAATAACAATGTTATACTAATTTTTATTTCTGGTTTCTTACAGTATATTCATTTATTTAAAATTTTCATTTAAAAAGAATTTAGAATAACAGTATTAAACAGAGCAGGTTTGATAATGGAAACATAAAAGTTATTATAAATATATTTAAATGTGGATATTGTTTTGTTTGGTGCTTTTGATGGGGTTTGGGGGTTTTTTTTGGTTTTGTTTGGTTTGGAATTTTTGGGGGGAGGGGTTTGTTTTTTGTTTGGGGTGTTTTTGTAAACACTGATTTATTTTTCTGATGTTATAAGGGGGTGTACTGAATCTGAGTGGAATGGAGCCAATTTTTTGATAGCAAGCCATATGATGCTATGTTTTCATTTAGATTTGTGACCAAAGCAGTGTTGATAGCACACCAGTGCTTTAGCTATTGGTGGATCAGCCCTTGTTTCCCTGTTTCTTACTCTACCTCCATTGGTAAGTAGGCTGGGAATGCACCAAAAGTTGGGAGGAGGGACAGCCATGAAAGTTTACCCCAAGCTACCAAAGAGATATGTCATGGTATGCGTCATCAAGCTCGGGGGTGAGAAGGAAGAACAGGTGGGGCTTGGACAGGTATTCACTGCTCAGAAACTCTCTGGGCATTTATCTACTTGTGGGAGGCAGTGAATGACTGCCTCTGCATCTGCTTCTGTGGAGGTTTCAGTTAGTTGGCTTCTCTCTCTTTAAACTATCTCATCCCAGAAGTTTTCTTGTTTTTACACTTCCTGATGCAGGAGTTGCTGTGGTCATGCACTCAGGTGGATTACTCAAAACTGTAAATGGGCTTCTAAATATGAGTGTAAAAATTTGGATATGTTCAGTACTGCTCATAACTATTTAAGAGCAAAGTAAAAATGCTCGGTGAAAGTAAATTAATTTCCATCTTCATATATTCATTAAGAATATAAGTAATATTCAAACTTGAAGAAAGTTAGGAAACTCTCAAAGCAAGAATAAAGATGCTGTTTTCAAGTGGAGAGACAGCTTCAGAGATTTAACTGAGAAATATGGACTTGAAAAAAATCAAAATATGTTTGAAACTATAAAATGTGGAATAGTGACAATAATATTAAAATTTTTAGTTAAAACATATGAGTGCATGAAACATAAAAAACCTCCATACTAATGCATCAAGTGTCCCATGAGATGATTTTTATAGCTTTTCTCCCTTCTGAAGATAAAATCAAGTTATGCCAAATTTCAATGATTTTATTGTAAAGATTTCATTCTCTTCTCTCACTCCCAAAAGCAAGGTTAAAAAGCAAGAAAGAAAAAAAAAATTGCAGAAGGCATATGCTATCTACTTTGTTTCCATTTCAATCCACTAGAGTTATTAATCTTAGCACAAAAGCCATTGAAATAGAAATTTATTATTTTTATTTAAGTAGTCTGTTCTCAATTTAAAAAAGTATTCTTGGGAATTATATTAATTATTAACCTTTGGTCAGGTTCATTTTTTTATATTTTATCTGTCTGTGTAAGAGGAAATGTTATCAGGTTCCACTGTAGCTGAAACCATACTGACATTGTGTGTTACAAATTAAAGCTTAATATTGTTGGCTGCTGAAAACTGATGAGGAAAGTGAGGGATCAATGCTTTAAAGTGTTCCTAATTTCAAGGGAACCAGGAAACTGAATGCAGCTATACCCTCTTCTAACTTTGAGATTACATTAGGCCTTTCACATGAGAGTTAAATCCCTGCCAGAATTTGGAGCAACCTCTTGTTCATGCCTCAGGCTGGTTTCCATCCTCTTCATTTATCCTACTGTGGCTTGCTTTCTATGCCACTTTATTTCTTTGATACTTCCTACACTGTTATTTAGAAACTCTTTCTTGAAGCACTGTGCAATTCATTACTTTTATATAACTATCTATTCCCATTTCTCTTTATATTTTATAAACATTCCCCCTGTGATTCTTCAAAAAATCCTGCTGCTACCACATCCCTGTTGAAGCACCAAAGATAGCCCAAAAATGTCTGTATGGAGGAAAGACAAAAATGCACAAAATAACCCAACTTACTGCTCTATCTCCCCACAGGATTAAAATTATATATTCAGAATTCCTTGATAATATTATTGACATAATCAGTTTATTACTGTACTTTTTTACCTATCTTCCAGTAAAAAAAATATTCTCTTCCTTTCCCTTCCAATTCTGTTTCTTTCCAAACACAAATGCACTTTAAGTACTCCTTGAAATTTGTCTTCAAAACCTGACAGATTTGTGTCATGGTGGGAATAAAATCTACAAGGAGGATGGTTTGACCTGAGTTATCTGAAAACAAATCAACCACAATCCTGTCTTGATATGGCCTTCGCTGCAAAGGGGCAAGGGAGAGGAGAGGAGAGAGAGGAGAGGAGAGGAGAGGAGAGGAGAGGAGAGGAGAGGAGAGGAGAGGAGAGGAGAGGAGAGGAGAGGAGAGGAGAGGAGAGGAGAGGAGAGGAGAGGAGAGGAGAGGAGAGGAGAGGAGAGGAGAGGAGAGGAGAGGAGAGGAGAGGAGAGGAGAGGAGAGGAGGCAGATATGTCTATTCTAACCAAGCAGGACCAGGAGATGGGCTCAAACAGTGTTAAGGAAAATCCTTGAAGTGTGTCAGCATGTTCCCTGGCTTAAATTTGGTGCTCACTAACTTCTGCTTTTTCAAGTAGTTCTCAAGGATTAGTGGTTAGAAGAAAAGACAAGAGTTTTTCCTTCAGACCCTTTGCCTTAATCAGCTAGTCATCAGAGAAATACAACTGAACCATAGCTTTACTTTCCTTGTAATCGTGTCCTCACATGGTGGAGTGCCTAGATAGAGAAAACAAGTCACTGCAGTCATGGCCTGCAATATGCAAATATGTATTTTCATACCATGTTTGATTCAAGGTTTTTCTCCATATTGTAAAGAAAAAGCATAAAAATTTATTTTCTTGTATCAAATGGAATAGAGAGCTATAGACACATATTAGTTTTGTTTCACTATTTTTGATTCCTAGAAGTTTTCATGAACAAACAACAGTTTACACCATCAATGGGACACATTAAAGCAAAACTACAGCAATTGTCTTGGACTCTGCATTACATTGTTCTGAATCATCCCCAAGCCAGAGAGATTTTGTAATAAATTATAAGAAATGAAACTAGTTGGTTTTAGAGAAACCTTTCACCAACTCCACTTTTTCCTGCTTATTTCACTATCCTCCATCCCAAGAGGATTTGGCAAAAAATTAATCTCAACTTCACCTTGCGAGGTACAGCTTATACTTAATATGATTACTGAACACTTTTACACCTCTTTCTGGGGTGATTATCCTCCATATACCCTCCCCCAGTTATGAATGCTAGTATGACAATTCTATGTTAGTAATGAAGTTTAACCATAATTCTTCTCTGTCTGTTTTTTTTTTCTCCTCAGAGACCACCAGAGGATTATTAGGTGATTCATAGTGTGCTACACAGACTGTCCATTTCTCGCTTTCAAGATACTACCATATTTCTAATTAAAGGAGATGACTTTTTCCTGCAGTCCACTAAAAATAATCAAAGTGATACCTATTTAAACAATAGCAGCAAAGCATAACTTGATCAGATTGTAAGGCTGAGAAGGTTTTTTTGGTTTTTTTTTTCTCTCTTTGTGGAAATTTGGAATAACTGAGCAGTTAAAATTCATGACCTACACTTTTGTGTCATTATTATTGCATTAGCATGAAATTATGGTTCTAGTTAGTCATAATTATACTCATAATTATTCAATTTATCACTATAGGTCCTCCTGGAAATTTTATTGGAAGAGTTATTAACATTAATAAATTGTTTTTCTTCATATCCATATTATTCATTCACCTCATGTGTGATATGAACTATCAGCCATAAAATTATTGCAAACTCTCTTCTCCGTGGAGCTGATTTAATGATGGAGAGTCTGATAACCTTTTGCTACTTTTCTGGTACAGCTGTTTGTCTTCACTGGAGGTAAACAGAGGGAGATATGTGGACATTGAAATATTCAGACCCCAAAAAACCCAAGACTTTTGACAGAAGTACTTCTACAATTTGTGACCAAAAAAAAAAAAAAGAAAAAGAAAAAAGGAGAAAGAAAATAAGAAAATTCTGATCTTCATATGTCAATATTTCTAAGAATAAGTCCATCAGTTTCACCTGACATATTCTCCAGTCAAAGACACAGAAATACTTGTCAGAGCCAAGAACAGCTGACAGCATCTGAGATCCAGGTACTCACTACAGAATTTGACTCTTGCTTTGGAAGTACATTTTTCTGATGCTTTTAACTTGAATACATGGATGGATCTTTACAGAATCACAGAGAAGTTTGCTGCTGAACTGTATCCAGAACTGATGTACTACAGCTATGTCAGTGTAATTGTTAAGAAAATATGACACTGGTTTGCAGAACCTAAATTAACACTGCACTATTGCATCTACTTACACATTTTTCAGTCATATTCTATTGCATATTGTTGTATAATTACTTACACGTGTGTTTATGTGAGATATAGATAGATAGATAGATAGATAAATAGATAGATAGATAGATAGATAGATAGATAGATAGATAGATAGATAGATAGATAGATAGTAGATAGATACTTACCCTGGCTACTTTCTTCCCCATCTACTGCCTTTCTGACAATCTTACCTATAGCTGAGAGGGTCATCATTGTCCACTGACCCTGATATGTGACACTAATAAAGCAAGAGACCCAATTCCTTTTTCACTCATTGAAATTAATGTCCAATTATTAGATCATATGCTATTTTTTAAAAAATATTGATTCATCCCAACATTTAAAATTATTTTAGGAGAAATATTTTTTGAGAAGAAAAAAAACTAGCCATAGAAAAAAATGCAGGTTTTTAAATCCATATGACAGAGAGCTGAAGAACAGTCATTTTTTTCCTTGTCCTGTGATTCTTTTAAAACTATTATCAATGCCCACACTACAGAAAAATCATTTTATTTGCTGTCAATTCTGAGTTCTTTCCAATATAAGAGGGAAAAATATTGCAATTGATGTATAATCTGTCATTTAATAGTGAAATTGCTTATTTATGTCTTATATTGACATTGAAGTTGGGGCTTTTGGGTTTGGAATACTTTTGACTGTTCCTTCTCTTCTTTTTTTTTTTTTGCTATAAATATTAAATTATAATTTCTGTTGTGCCCATACTTAAACAAGGAATATAACTAGTCTGTAATTCTATTCTGCAATATAAAAGTATATAGAAGAGAGGAAACACATTCAAAACTTAAAGGCTTTTAAAATTTTAAAAGGTGTTTTCAAATAGCAACAATAATAATAATAATGTATCCCTCTTTTTTTAATGGATTTTCCTGACTTATGAAGAATTTATTAATAAATAAATTAGTTACATAATACTTTTATTAATAGTTTTTATGTAATAATGCCTCATTGTAGAGACTGGCATGGAACAATAATGTAGATATTGCCTCCCATGTATTCCCACATTGCATGCTATCTGGCTTATGTAGCAAGTAAATTATTCAGAAACTTATAATTAAGCTTAAATTATTGCAAATCAAGGGATATAATCATATTCAGTAATCATATTCAGTAATCATTGACAACATAAAAGAAGCAAGGAAGATTACTTCCTGCCTAGGTGTTAATACCATCAATGCTATACAAGATAATGAAAAAATTAGTACAAACAGATTATAATATATACATACATTAAAACTAAGATAACAATGAGATAATAATATAACTGAACATTTTAAAAATCTTGTTATTTCAAGTCCTCCTTGAATTAGTTTCCACTCTGAGAATAAAGGTTTTGTGGATTGCTGTGATTCCTATTAGTCAGCTCTGAGGCAGAAACATCTTAACCAGAGCATAAAGAAACAGATTAACTAATACTCTGCTTGCATTGCAAGATGGAAATTTTGTGCATATGCGTACCATTCTGACTTTCTTTGTCAAATTAATGCACTATTCTCCAAATAAAAATAATCATCTAAATCATCTCAGTGAAGGAGTTCTTTAGAACATTTCCTATTTGAGAGCTGTTGCTGGAAGATTCTCTGCCAGGGAATCTTTAGATGCAGTTAGTGTTTTTATTCACTTCAATTTATGATACCAAACATTTGTTAAGCCCTTGTCAGAATTGGCTGAGTCTTGCAACTTTGGGACAGATAAAGAAGAACAAATTAAAGATGCTTCTGTAATTGATATTGCTGACAAGGAAGTGTCACTGGACTTACAGATGGATTCAGAGCTGACACTGAGAAAAAAATACTCAAATAGTTCATTACTAAGTGCTTATTAAGGAGCAAAGTACAGATCAGGGAATAGCAGAGGAAGCTGTTGGTGGTCAGTTTCAATCTAAGAAAGATAGAAGAAATAAGAAGAATTTGAACCCTAAGAAAGGGTCTGGTCAATAGAGATACAAGTCAATAACGTCCAAGTACAATCAAGGAGAAAACTGTATTGAAGAACATGGGTGGGAAATGTAAATTGGAGGTTAGTTTAGAGGACAAGAATTCTGATAGAGATGATTCTTAGGACAGAGAACTCAAAAAATAAAGATTTAGGAACTTAATGGCTGAAGAGAAAACACCTAATATACAGCGACAGGTGAAACTAAAACCAGAAGGAGAGACTTTAAGAAGGAGGCAAATGCAGAATTCACACTCGTATTGCAGAAAATAGAGACAGTTCTAACACAACAGATAAAGTTACAGCCAATGAAAGTAATTTGATTGGTCAAAGAACAATTTATAGCAGGGCATGCATAGAGTCCTTCTGGGTAATCAGAAAACCACATTACATATCATTTTCCCAAGGGACAGTGCTAAAGAGGCTCCAGTTATCTTGGGTTATCTGTCTGATCATTATAATTGTAATCACATGCAGCTACAGCCCACAATGTAAGGGGCTTTTATTCCAGTACACAATTCAGGAATTTATAAGACCTTTTTCCTCCACAAAGAAAGTTAAAAATCAAAATATTTTTATGATTTTTTTTGGACATAACAGTAACTTAGGAAAAAACTTATAGGAAATAACTATGAAGAGCTTTACAGTGGAAAAGGAGTTGTATTTGGGTCATGTGAACACAAAGACAGGCATATAAGAAAATGGCAATAACTCTCCCAGCTGCATTTTGGCCTTCCCATTTGAAATAACGACATACAGAAAACTGACAACCTCAATATCCATATCCCAGAATTTCTTAGTAAAAATATGCATTTCTTGCTGTATCCAGGGATTCCCAAATGGTTTTTCTAGCACACCATATGTTACCAAATGTGTTACAAATACACATTCAGTATCAAATAGCATTATAAGCCCCAAAAACCTTTTCAGATAACCAGACAAGCTGTCTTTAACAATTGCCCAGTAGATGTTTGGCAATGACACTCAGCTCGTGACATATGCCTTCCATTATACATATATTTTAAATATATATAATGGAATGTTAAATGGAGCAAAACACACTGAAAAAGGAACACCATTGGAAGATCTGTGTTTAGATTCATAGAGCTACTTCTGAATAGACATTGCTTCAGTATGAAGGGTTTTTCTTCTGAGTAGTTAAAAATAGAATATTAAATTAGGGTACCCTTATAATAAAAACAACCCAGCATAATCTCCAGTTTTAATTGAGAATAACTATTGGCTAATATAGATGGTGAAAAATATAATGTGGTACATTAATATGATTTAAATATTAAAGACGTCTCCTTTAGGGGATTAAATAACAGTCAGTTATAAGGATGTTCTGTGTCTGACTTTGATAAAGAATCAAAAGAGTCACTGGCACCAGAAAAAGGAATATATTAGAATAAAGAAACTGTCTTGTCCTTAAAGCAACTCTCTCACTCTCAAAGAAAAATTTCTGCCTAGAATGTTCCACCTGACTTACTTTCTTCCAAAAAAAGAGCAGCCACCTCCAAGGGATCCAACACTTACAAAAAGGTAAGATGAAATTTCAGATCTGTGTCAGGGAGGTTTTTAATGAGCAAATTCATAGAAATAGAAGATATTTACACTTTATGATGAAAAGAGTACAGCAAATAAAGAAAGCTCCTTATTTTGCCCTCCTTTGCAGTCATTATTTTGTATGCTTGATGGTTTAGACTTTTTTCAAGGTAAAACCTTGAGCACAAGGCTTTCAGGAAGCCTCTGCTACAGAGAAGGGGGCATTAGATCCACATGGTCTTCTTCACTCCTGCCCTGCTTGTCAGAGCAATACAAGGCTTCCTGACTTCTCTCCAGTGACTTTTTCTGCTCTTAAAATGGTTAAGCACTGACTTTGTGTTTATATCTAGCTTCCCTTCTTCTACCTGATAAAAATGATCTCTAGGTGCTGGAAGAACTATCCTCAGCCTCTCGAGGTATCTGGTATACACCAAACTTGCCTTCTTGAGCCTGGGGGTGTTATCTCCACAGAGTGAGCAAAGTGCCTGAGGCTCTGCTCTTTTTGCTTTACAGCAGCATTTCTGCTTTCAACTTTATAGACTTTAGCTGGCAGCTTTTGTATTTCCTTCTTACTGCTACTGAGTTTGGTATTATTTTAAAGTATTTTTACATGAATTTTCTGAAGTGCAGGATATTCCATTTATGATTTTTTTTCTTATACATTTTTTTTGTTCTGAATACACCTTTTGATGCTTCTCTAATATGCTTGTAGCACCTTCTTTGCATCCTTGTTCCCAGTACAGCATCCCTTCAAGAAAAAAAGGGTGCTATGCTAAGCAGAAAAGGATTTCTTCACGGAGAGTACAAGACACAAAGAGCTGTCTAAAGTTCTCTCTGTTTCCTTTAGCTGAGCAAACCCTTGAGTTTCTCAAAAATGTCTGTCTGAATAAAATCATACTCAAGTACATTACTGCATGCACCATTTGGCAGGACTGTAAAGTGTGCTCCTGGAAGTACATATGCTTTCCAAGGTAAAGCAAGGTGCTTGCTTGGCATTTTACACATTAGAAAACAAACAAAAGACACTCTAGTTGTTAAGCATAGGAGAAGGATTTATACATGTGTATACATTTAGTAGGAAGTGTATTCCCTGAAGTTATCAGTATTGTCTGCATTCCTCAGCAAAAATTAGTTTATTCCTCAGTTTTGATGGACAAATTATGACTAGCTCAGATAGATGGGATGTGCTAAAATCTTACTTGTAGTTGCTCTTAAAACAAACACAAAACACATAAACAAAGGGGTCAGCTTTTAAAATGAAAGTATATTTTTTCTGTGGATTAAATTTCAGTTACCATCTTATTTTCTGGCTTTTACAAACTCCCACCCAGTCAGATCTGCAAAATGGATATTTGAAATATTATTTTTGCTGTTAAGTGTGGCTTAGGAAAGTGAAGTCTATTGCTTTTCATATGGTTGCTACAGTCAGTCCCTTCCTGATAACTTTTCTTAAAATGAGGCAGTGGAAATGAGATGTCTTAAGAGATGGATGATCTCCTTTTGCTGCTTACCCTAGCAGCTGTTGCTTTGTAGTCTGACTTTCTTTGTAACTCCCTGAGATCTGTGTCCTATCCAACTACAGTACACTGAGTCAACAGGCTTTCAATGCTTGTCTTGAAACTTTTTCACTTTTCTAGAGCAGAATACAAATACAAAATCATTAAGTCACTGGCATGATACAGGGGAATCAGAAATAATCAGGCAGTCCCTATAATTGCAGCAAATAAATATATTGGTGGCATACATATTTTTCAGGAAATATAAATAAAACAATGTTGCTATCAAAGATGTGTTGCATTTGCCTTCCTTCCTCCATCTTCTTTTGTTCGTTTCAGGAAGAACTTCTTTAAAATCCTGATACAATTTTTCAATATACAAAATACTAAGAAATAAGCTGGCAACTGCAGGAGTCAACCCTATGTAAAGGAAGAACCTGGCTTCCAGAAACTTGTACTTAATACAGCAGTTAACAGCAGTAACTTGTAGTTAGTACAGTCACAACATGGAATTACACATATGTGACTGGTTTCATTAAAACCTGAATCTTTATGATTAAAGGTGATTTCTTAAGTTGAAAAGTAGACCCAATGGCCTCAAAAAGGTTCATCTGTTCTATAGCTTCATTATATTGCACATTAATAAATTTTCTTTCTTACGTGTGTATCAGGCATATTTAGTACAGGGCAAGCATCATACTTTTTTGACTTTTTCATTTAGTCCAATTTACAAAACTTCTTTGGACCAAAGGACAAGGTCAGACTTACTATTTTTCTTGTCTTAACCTTTCCCATACCTCCATGTGGTTTGGAACATCTGCATCATAAGAAGTAATACACACATGGAAACCACATCCATAAAGATTGATCTTTCAAAGATTAGGAAAAAACAATTTTTAACAATTACTAATACTGAGCTATCTGATCATGATTTTGCTTTAAGGACTGAGATATTTTTCTTTTAATTTTTTTTCCTGTGATAGCAGAAACATTTCTTTAAGAGCTGCAATATCTAATCATTATAAACTCAGTGCTGTATTTACACCATTAGCATTTTTGACAGATCCACAGTGTTCCCTCAAGCTCAGATTTTCTGTCAATTCTAAACCCAAAAATATTTTACGTGAACAGCTGGAAGACATTCTCTGGAGACAGATGCTTCTTTCGGTGATTTACGAGATTGCTACGACAGCAGTTGTTGGACAGTAATTGGCACAACTTGCAGGATGTTTGTATGAAAAGGAAGCATGTCACAAAATAAAATATACACAGAGCTGACTAGACCCAGTCCATTAAACCCCAAGGGTCACAGCTACTGGAGTCTTGCAAGCAATATGAAGCAGACATTTGGGACCAAAATTGTATAATTAAAGACAAAGGCTATGATTAATTTTTTCTCTATTTTATTGTTTACTTTTGTTGTCTGTAAGCATATATTTTGAGATGTCTTCTGTGAAGATAGAATGTGGGTTCTATATCTCTTAGTGAGTTCTATCAGTTTAGTTTCTTTTTCCCTGTCTGTGAACTTTAGGTTTCACCATTTCAAATTTTTCTGGACCCTACAGAAATATATTTAAAATATTTTAAAAAGCCTTTAATTTGTATTTCAGCTAAGTCTTGAAAAATGTCTAACAGTAATTTACAACATTAAAATGTAGAAAAGCCTTTTAATGTACAAAATTATATAGTTGTATGATTGAAAGAATATTTAATTAATACATAAGTCTTGCTTCAATCACTTTAGCTTTATGATCAGTATTTCTAAATAATATAAAATAGGGAGATTTTAGTAGATCAATTAAGAAAACCACAAGGACCTCTTTTATTTTCTTTTTGGTGCAAATGTAGGTTTGATGCTTGTTCTTGCTTTGAAATTGCACCAGCAAATTAAAAATGGCCATAGCATGAAAAAATAATAATAGTTTAAACATATTTTTAAGAAAATTTGATTAACAATATTTATGAAATTATATAGCTTGAAGAACAGTTTTCACAGTATTCATTTGCTTGACTTCACATTTTTCCTGAAGGCAAAATCCCATAAAAATTCAAGGAAGTAGAAATACAAACATTAAAACTGAAGTTCTGGATTGTACATGTCTATTTTAAGACATGTAAGTACAGAATTAAATACCAGACTATTTTATTCCACAGAGCTAATCTCCACTTCCATTATAATCTTTGTCACAAGATGAATTAATTTTATACTATTTTCTTTTCTCATTACACTCTTTGACATGAATTAGTCATATATCCTTTTTTGAATGAGCAGATATTTTCAGAACTCGCAATAATTCTGCCTCAGATGTTCATACACACTAACTCCAGAACACTTTCAAAGAATTACAGTTGTATCTGGACCACCATGTAGCTAAGCAGACTATTCTGTATGTCCACAGAATACATGAGAGGTTTGCTTTTTTTTACAGGTGATTAGCACTGCTTCAGTTCTGATCCTCAGGTGAATATTTCCATCTGATGACCACATGATCTTTCAGACATTTTCATTATGTTTAAGAACCTGGTCACTTCTTGCTTCTGGCAACAGATTTATCCTCAAGATTCAATTTCATGACTTGAGAATCTCAAGCAAACACAATGTATTTATACATTTTTAGTGTTCCATCATCATAGCACTACATGCTCAGTTTATTACCATTATGGCTTTGTTACTACTTCATGTTTTCCAACGTGACAGATTGTTATTTATTTTGGTAACAAATATTGTTACCAAAATATTGTTATTTATTTTGGTAACAAGTATTGTTATTTATTTTGTATTGTTATTTAGTATTGTTATTTATTGTTATTTATTTTGGTAACAAGAAGCTGGTTAAAAGTCAAGCTGTATAAATTACGTGAGAAAATGGTGCTCAGCCAGAAAATGGTGCTCAGTTATAGGAGAAAATGGTGCTCAGCCCACTGCTTCTCTCTTCTCTCTTCTCTTCTCTTCTCTTCTCTTCTCTTCTCTTCTCTTCTCTTCTCTTCTCTTCTCTTCTCTTCTCTTCTCTTCTCTTCTCTTCTCTTCTCTATTGTAATCATATTTATTAAAAAGTTATGTACTAAGTCCTGCTACTCTGAACAAAGCACAAATCAAAGAGAAAGCAACTTGAGGAGAGACAGGCCATTTTTCAAAGCACTCTGAACTACATTTTTTGTCTAGGTGTGTTTTCTGTATCTTTCATTCATTTGCATTGCCTTATTTTTAAAATCAGTGGGCACCAAGTGTGATCACAGAGTCATAGAAAGACCTATGTTAGAATTGGACCTTTGTCCCAGCTCCTGCTCAGAAACCTGGGATATTTTCAAGACTAGACTAAGCTTCTGAAGGCCTTCCCCAGAAAAGCTCTGAAAACCCCTGCAGACAGTGATTCTCCATTCTCTAGGCAATCTCCTGTGATGCTTACTTAACATATCCTCTAGTGAATCATCCTTCCTTAACACATAGTTGCAGTTTTCTTTGCTGTAGCACAATCTTGATATTTTTTTGGGAACATCTGGCGAGGGCTGGCTCAACCTTCAC
This sequence comes from Agelaius tricolor, assembly GCF_023055355.1. NCBI lineage: Eukaryota > Metazoa > Chordata > Aves > Passeriformes > Icteridae > Agelaius > Agelaius tricolor. The sequence goes on from NW_027269263.1 coordinate 52,418,649, forward strand.
CTTAATTCCCTTTTAGACAGCAGAAGTTTATTGACTTTCCAGTGTAAACATACCCAGTACTCTTCCTTTCATCTTTAATGTGATGTGCTCCATCTCCCTAACCATCTTGCTGGTTCTTCACTGGTTTCTGCCCAGTTCTCAATCTCTCTCTTCTGCTGGGAGAGCTTAAACAGGACAACATTGTAAAGGGGTGGTTGAGGGGAGTAATAACTTCTCTGAACCCACTGTTGTTTTTATTCAGGCAGCTTTCATCACTGCAAGGGCTTTCTACAGACTTACACTCAATTTTCTGTCTATCAGGATCCCCAGGTTCTTTTTTGCATATCTGCTCCCCAGTCAGTCATTTCACTTTCCTCTCTTTATTCCACTTTATTCCTCTCTTTGTTCCACTTCCAAGGCATCTTGATCTGTGGCAAAGGCCTGTCATTTAGAAAATAGTTCCTGGAACTCAGAAAATCTAATTCTATGCACAAGTTTAATTTTTGTCTACTGGTTTTCTCCTAAAACCAGTTCACTGCAGGCCAATAAAATAAACATTACAAGGCATAGCCTGTTCCCAAACCAGCTGTCTTTACTCCTAAGGCTATTGTGAGCTCCTCAGGAAGCTTTACCTTCTTTCTTTCACTCAAAGAGTTGTGGAAATTAGCACTTTCCAAAATGCATAGGTCTGACTGTTTGGCACCAGTTTCACCTCTGACTCAAACTCCTGTTACTTGGGCCAGCCCTCAAAAACAAATTATAAATTTTTTGTCCATAAAAATATTTCTTTCTCTCACTTAGAGAAAGAAATAGGGAATGTGAGTTTCACTTGTTTCAGTGTGTTTGATAGATGTCAGTATTTGATAAAGGACTCCAAAGTGCTAGCATAGTAAAACATGTCATAGACTTCAAGGATTGACTTAAGATAAGAAGGAATAAGTAACTTAAGAAATTACAGACAACATAACCTTTATTATTGACATATTTTCATTGTGCCAGCCCAAATTAATGTCTCTTTCAACGTCCTTCTTACTATAACCAGTGTTGAAGCTGTTTTTCCCTGTCCAGTTGTTTTTTCAGCTCTTGAGATTAAATTTTTACTGTGCTTCTGAAGAGCTCTTATCCTTTTTTTCTCTGTGAACAGCTAAGGAAAAGACTATATTGAAGAAAACAGCAGTTCCTGTCAGAATTTTTTTTCCCTCATACTTAAGATGAGTGTTTAGGGACATGTCACATCTTTCAGGAATACAGGGAAATATGCTATTGATATCCCAATGAGGAGCTTTCTCTGATATGAGGATTTTTTTTCTTTTTTTTCAGTGCAAGCATCACATTTCCTTAATAAGCCTTTTATACTTTAACTGCATTTTGCCTGGGCTAAATACAAATTTGTTCTAGCATTGGCTAAGGTATTTGCTAACTTCAAATGGACAATAGTTTTACAGACAAAACAACTCTGGCATCTTTTTTAATGTAAGTAGTTTATCACTGTATTTATTATGCTTTGATTTACCATATTACTTTTACAGTGTTTACCATATTGACTCCAAGATTTACCACTGTGACTAAATGAGCATTTACTGTAACTAAAGAAGATTTCACAGTTTCATTGATGTATTCAGATTCAGTCATGTCTGAGAGAACTCTTCCCTATACAGCTGCATGCACCTGATAAATTCCTAATTTCTTGGACTCTCAAACCTAACAAATCCACAAAAGTATAAAATATGAATTTGCACCTCATAGAAACATCCTATGGCTTAAGGCTAAAAGACAATATGAATCTGAAGCTGGTAGTTTTCTTCACTTTTGAACTTTTTACACTTTTACACAATGCTTGCTCCTGCTGGCACTTAAACAAAAAGAAAAGCTTCACCCTGAACTCTATACAGAGGCCAAAAAATAATATTTTTTAAAGTATATCTTTTGGTCTGATTCACCCTCTCTACTAAATTCATAGTAATTAAAAGAAAAAAAATGCATTTGGTGAATCTTCAGATTCAAATGCATGCTTTCAAGTCCATATTCTGTATGTGCTTCCAAAACCTCAGCCTTGCATGTAGCCATAGTGCTTTTCTACTATTTTACATGCATGTGTTTTCAGTATCCTTTTATTCTTTATCTGGATGATGAGCACTGAGATGATGCACTCTGTATGCTTTCAGATATGTCGTGCAATGCAGTCAAACTCTTAAGGAAATTTCTAGTCTATCAGATACAAATTTGGATTAACAATACCATAGTCAGTCTGTGGGGCTATCATAGATAATCTGTGGGGCTTTGTACATCAATGTGTTACAATATCAGTTCTTACCTGTAGAAATAGAAAACTCATCACAAGTCCTTAAAATAATTAGTACTTTGAAAGTGTAGACTTCTGAATTTGTTAAGGATTTGAGGAACATTTTTTGTAGGGAATAATTTTAATGAGAGGCTCGAAATATCTGAACATGGTTCAGAGAGCAGTTCCTTCACATACTTACATTACTTTTCTCATTCTGATTATTTATGGAAGAAGTATTTGTTTCCTTAAACTATTCATGGCTGATAGGTATTGCATACAGTTCCCAGTTGCTTGATTGGAAACAATTCTTCCGACCTTTTTCCTCTCTATACCATCAATGTATGCAATTTAATATAACGATGCCGACAAGAGCATCTCTGAAATAATGTGCTATGGCATTCATAGGAATGCCAATGTTTTAACTCTATGAATATTGCAAAAGGTGCTTGCATGTATAGAAACAGCATACAGAATGAAATTTAATATAGGTTTAATTAACTACATCAGGATAACATTTTTAAACATGGAGATTATGTTTTGAGGAAAAAAATTCTAGAAATTTATCCAAAAATCAAATCCTCTATTCATCTGTGCTCTTTTAAACTAAACATTATGTGCAAATATTTTTATTTATTTAAGTAAAATAACTAATAAAATAAAATTCTGACCAGAGAATATTAAATCTGTTGAATCACAGGTATTTTTATTCTTTTAAATCACTATTATCATTCAAATGAACAAAGAATGTATCTGGGTGAATGACTATGTAAACTGCAAATAAAATACTTTCTTATACATGTTATTGTTAGACTGTGATATTTTCATTACATTGCATCTTATAAGAAAGATCTGTAATCCAAAGATACAAATAAAATGTTTCTCTCAACATATCAAACAGAAAGTGAATTCAAAACACTTTTTCCTCCATTATAATAGTAAAATAATTAATTGCTTGAAAGTTATTATGGTCATCTTTTTATAAGTGATTAGTTATCTGGTAGATATGGAGCTTTTTGTCATGAACTTTGTGACATTCATATAGCTACTAATACTGTTCCACTTTTCTCAACTACATGTTTTTTTCTCATAAAAATCAAATCCACAGTGATTGAGTGAAGGAAAACCCAAAATCTCACAAAGGAACACTCCCTTTCACTGATATGACAACGTGTTTCTCCTGTTTTGTACTGTAACATTTCTGAGAAGGCTCTCAGCTTGTAGCCCAGCATTTTTTCATGCAGGCATGTATCTAAGTCCTGCAGCAATTTATTGCCTTCTGTGATGCAGCAGAGAGACAATAATTTGCTGCAACATGATGGAACACAGCGCATCAGCAGGGATTGTCCCAGCGATCTGCAATGTGCATGCACAGCTCAGTTTGAGGCACGTCACGGATTTCTGTTACACTGCAGCTTTGCTGAGACACACATAATTGAGTGCAGTTAGGTAAACTGTCTGCAGTTATCTTTGTTCAGCAATGCATGCTTCTTGCCATATTCACAATGCTAATAAATAAAGGATGACCCAATGAAATCCAGAACGGCTGCTGCTTTTGTAAATTTAATTTAATTTCTCCAGAACCACTGAATGCAAACTAAGCCAGTGAGACAGTCAGTTTTGCCCAGAGTTCCTGATAGCTTTATCACTTACATTTTCAAAATTGAAACAATAAGTGGAAGAAGTTACTCATGAAAGAATACTTTAGGAACTTTTTATTATTGAAGAAATTTATGCTTCAACACATTGAAATATGTTTCTTTTAGATAGCGCTTGGTTGGAAATATGAGATCAGTCCTTCAAAGGGGATAAATAAATAGAGCTGTATAAACTTCAGTGTTGCTCTACTAATGGAATCAAACATAATCTACTCAGATGTGAGACAGATGTTGCCCACATGTTCATGAAGAAACAAAATTTGTCCTACAAAATTCAGAGCAGAATATCACATTTCCTCTCACAATGAGATGGAAGGTGCAGAATTAATTATAAGTATACCTGGTAAATAAATGAACACTTGTTACTAGGAGAGATCAATGGGCAATACCTCTGAAGGAGGTCAAAATAAGCTTTCACAAAAACATATCATCATTCCAGCTTATTAGTCTAAACTAAAGCTCAGGTGATAATATTTTCAGTCTCCCAGAGACACAAACTCTTCCTTTGCTTTGACAGGAAAAATTATTGTCCAAGATATGAACAAACATAACATGTTCAACCTCCTAAGATGCCCTAATATTTTTCCCTGCAATAATACATAACCTTACAAATAAATAAAAAATAAACCAGCTTCTTTAGCCATCTTAATGAATAACTCTACATAAACATTATCATGAATATTTACATTTCAGTTATTTCCATAGTTTACATAGGCAGAGTAAAAGAGTGATTTCTCTGTTTCTTTGAGCATCTAAAGAGCTTAATCATTATTGTACTATTAACTTCAGCCTCATCTAATTTGACCTCCTCCTACCATACAATTCTAGATATTTCCACTATTTCCATTATGTTAATAATACAATATGCAGTTATAATTCTCCCATTGTGACACCCAATTTAGATACAAATTTGTGGCTGACTCCTTAAAAGCATACCTACATTTACTGCAGATTCAAAATTTATGTTCCCAGTGTTGTTAGAAAACTACACATTAAATCATCAGCTATTCTTTGATTATGCCTCAAACAGGGAGTTGGGATCAAAGAGTCTTTCAGGATTTTAAAATACATAGAATAAATGAATATCTGGTGAAGAATGACCATTACTGGAAGATAAAATTACTGGTGTGTGTCATAGGATGTTTCATAAAACTGAAGACTTTTTCACTGTGTGATACCAAACTTAGGTCCTCAAAGTGAAAAGCTTAATGCAATGGCACATGGCTCAATCCTTACATACATTCTGCTCATTACTTTCTTGCAGAGACCTTCAATAAGAGCACTAACTAAAGCCAAATGCAGTTGACATTTTGTGTCCTGTAAGGTTATTTTGTAGCAGTCATCAAACACGCAGCTTATGGTAATAGGTTTTAATCAGTAGTTAAAGAAACAGCGACAGTAGAGAGGTTCAAGCCTGGCTAGGACTTTAAATTATATAAATGAAATAATAAGTTTTAAACAGAAGGCTATTTGCACCTAAACATATGTTTATATTCTGCTGGATATAAGCATAATGTAAATGAAGAGACTAACAATCCAGAAAATATATGAGCAATTTTAAAAACAAGTAGAATCCTGCAACAATAAAAATTCAATATTCTGTCTTGGGGAAGTAGGCACAGAGGGAGAGGGGGAGTGAGGAGAAGACAGGTGTTTTATTTTAGTACAGTGATTTGTTTTAGCAATCCATGTGTAAATTTTCCCATGATTTCACTGCATAGTAATATTCATACATTGCATTCTACATATTCCTAAATAAAGGCTCCATTCTTTTAAAAGCACAACACATTGTCACAGACATCTTTTCAGTAAAATCCTTTCATTAGGATTTTTCCTGCTGAGAAGCTGAGAAGCTACAGCAACAAAATGTAAGCAATGGTTATCTGCTGCTGTGGAATGCAACAGGTGGGTCTGTGATTGGTCTGGTGTGGATGTTTGGATTTAGTGACCAGTCACAGCAGAGCTGGCTCTCGCTCTGTCTGAGCCACAGATCTTTGTTATTCATTCCTTTCTATTCTTAGCTAGCCTTCTGAGAGGAAACCTTTCCTTCTATGTCTTTTTAGTATAGGTATAATGTAATATATAAATCATAAAATAACAAATCAAGCCTTCTGAACATGGAGTCAACATTCTTGTCTCTCCCCTCACCCAAGAACCCCTGTGACCACAGTCACAAAACAACTCTTTACTCTTCCACGACTCTGCAAAGTTCATTCAACAGTTAAGAGCTTCCTTAAATATGTTAGAAGTTTGTAGCACCATGGCTACACTGATAAGATACTATACTAAAAGAGCAATAGGAAGTTCTCTAATATTTAAAGAAGGACTTGTTCTCTTTTTGCTGTGAGATAACAAGGACTGGGTAGTTATATTCATTTTGTTCAACCCACTATATCCTTTCTGAAAAAGAATTAAGCCATTCAACGTTAGATATTTTAAGTAGCATTCACAGTGAAAGACTAGTGCTTAAACATAGAATACTATCTAATACATGCATAAGGGAATTTTTTTACATTTTTGGTCTCAGCTGCAGATCTATCAGACCATAAAAATTCATCTGTTACTATCCTTATGCATTGTGTCTCTCATAAACACTTTTGAGGCATTGAGATGCAGAGAGTATTTAAACATTAGAAAAGGAGGCCTTGAAGTTACATAGAATAATAGATATTTCAGACTGACTACTAGCATCTATTTAATTTAATAAAATTTACATAAGAGATTACCTTCTTGGTGTCCCTATTTACTTTAAGGGCAACCTGGGTCACTGATGATACTTCAAATCTCTGTTAATGCCGAAGCCATCCTTGTTCTATGCAGCACACATTGTTTTAATAATCCTGGCTAGAGCAAAGGTTAATGTCTCAAACCAATAAGCAGATTTGGCTAATCAAAAAGTTATCATAATAGGATGAGGGAAGGATAGAATCACAGGACCATACAATCAAGTAGGCTAGAAAAGAGATCTGAGATTATCAAGTCCAGCCTATGACTGAACACCACCTTGTCAACTAGACCATGGCACTGAGTGCCATGTCCTGTTTTTGCTTAAACACTTCCAGGAATGGTGACTCCTCAGCCCCCCTGGTCAGTCCATATTTAATGATCTTTTAAGAACAAATTACTCCTAATGTCCAACCTGAACTTCTCCTGCTGAAAATATAATAAAGGTTTCAGCCATAGCATTAAATTTTCTCTCTTCAATAATTTCAGCAAAGTTCTTAGCACCCTTGTGATGTTAATTTTTGTATGTGCTATTGCATTATAGTTCAATACAAGAAATAATTAGATTTATATATGCAGTGCCTGGTAAAACTGATAAAAAAAGTATTTACGTGAAAGTCAATAATTCTGATTTAGTGTAACAATCAAGATAATGTTCATATTTCTATCTTCCTATTCTCTGGAGTACTTCCTGTATTTTTTCACTGTTAGGAATTAATCTTTCTTTTTGCATTACAAGATGTCTATTGTAGATTTTTAAGCCATAATAATTCTGTTGCTAACTCTTTCTGTCATAGCAGAGACATGGCACCCTTATTATTGAGGTAAAGTATATAGACTTTAATCAATATAAAAGTGCGCAGGCATACATTGTTGTAAGGTTGATTTTTGTCTGTTAATACACGCAGGATAATTTTAATCTAAAATATTTTGTTAATATATTGAGGTAACCTTCAGGGTAATAAAAATTATAATATAGACATAAAAATAAATGTACACAAGAAATTTTTAGAATTTTTAACTGAGATTGACGAAAAGGAAAAAATGAACTCTTCTGTAATATTTGTACAATCACTCAAGTTTTCTTATATCAATATGAAAAGTTAAAGGAAATAATGATCATATTTGTTTTTTGTTTCTAATTACATTCATTGGAACAAATGCAGTGTTTAAACATTCAGTTAAAAATATCTTCTGAATGTCTACATCAGATTTTAAACATGTCACTGGTAGAAAAATAAACAAAGGGAGAAACAGAAACTAAAAAGAAAACACCTGCATTTTAAATCTGATAATAATTTTACTTATATTGCATACTATAGGCACAGTCAGTTTCAATGCCTACTATTAGATCTTCTGGATTTTAATAAATCACATACATTACATTTTCTCTAGAATTTGCTATTCATTTAAGTCAAAGCTTGTTACTAAGTTGAAATAATACTTGATAGAAATTATACTTGAATTTAAGTGACATTATGAATTATGAAGTACAAAATTGTTTAATGTATTCCTATTGCCTGAAAACCAGAAACTTTAACTTGTTTGTTACACTCTACTTAAACTCATATTCTCCATCAATGCACATTTCACTAATGAACATGTAATGTGCATATAATATTGAATGTCTTTGCTTTCATTACAAAATCATAATATTTTATTAAAATTAAGCTTCCTCACATCTCTAGGAAAAAACAAACAAAACCAAATCTATAAAAATAGTCTAAATATTTCATTACTTGCATAATGGTCACTTTCTGGTTTCTAAATACATAATTTAAAAAATCATTTAAGGCTGCACTCTCCTAGGACAAAATGAATTGAAAAAAATTACATATATCTGTAAGAGTACAAAGGCTTTTTAAATTGCTCTTATAAGGTGTTCCTTACTTAAAATATATAGTGGTATTATGGGTCAAGTAAGTAAAATGAGTAATTTTCATGTTGTCTTACACACCATGAAATTATGAGGAAATAAAACTTGAGACCTTAGGTACTAGTTTTAGGCTAAAACATTGGAAGTATTTTAGGTTCTTCTGTAGAAAAAGGGTAAAAAATGGGCTATATTTTAAACAGGCCTACATATTTATGAAGTGGCATCTCAAACATAAAAACATAAAAACACTATTTTTATACAATATCAGAGGATATAACATCTTGATCGCTAAACCTTCATCTACATCAGAATTGAAGTCACGTTCTGCTTCATGAAATTCAATATTATTTTCACTAAGAGTTATGGAGTGAAATTCATTCATTAGAAAGGCTTGGAAATTACTTTTCCCTTTGCCTACTTTACCTTTTCCTCCAGTGTTCCCTTCCAATCTGGCAACTTAAATTGGTTCTTAGGTCACAAGACCTAAGATAAAATATTCTTATTCATTGGTTCAAAGGTTACATTTTGGCTCTTCAGCAAGCAAACCTGTTGTTTTTGAAAGCCTTGCAGTCTTAGACCCTGCTGCAAACGTTCTGACGCTAGTGAGTCCCCTCATACCAACCCCATTCCATAAAACTACACCCACTGCACACAACCTCTCTCCCAATGGATCACTACCCTGGTCCAGAGCATTCTCTTTACAGAGCATAGTGAGAGGCACAGTAAACTGTGAGGGAACAATTCCACAAATTACACAAATAAGAATTCTTTTAAACCAGCATAATTTTAACATGTAGAGAAGTACTGTTAAATAAAAGCAAAAGAAAATTTATTTTCAAACTGGTCCTATTTGTATTTGATTATGTCTGCAACTAGCACCCGGTTTGCATAGTTACATGGGATACAAACAGTTACATAGGATACAAACAGCAATTAAAAAAAACCAAACAGAAGCTGCTAAAGAAACAAAAATTAATTTGACATATCTTGACAACTGCTACCCAGAAATACACTGCAAGGTGGAAACGTCAGCATTCAAAATTATATACTTTAGGGGCAGTCATCTTCCCCTTTCAAGACACTCAAGCGGAATATCATTGTTCCATCTGGCTAATCTGCCAAAAGATGGCACTTCAGTAAGGATGATTGTCTGAAAAATATGCTATGTCAGTGCCACTTGGTCACATTTGTCCTATTTATTTTTCTTCCTTTCTCAGGCTGGCGATGGATGATTCTAAAACCATGGCAAAGTTGAGATTTAGTTGCCTTTCAATTCCCTCTTGAAGCCGACGTGACTGTTCTGTAACCTAGTGTGGAGTCTGGCTGCTTGTCATGTTCCAATTAGTGAAGCAGATGTGAAAGATTTATTATCATCACCTTAGCCTTCAATTTAGCTTGAAATGGAACATTCATAACTATGCAGGAGTTTACTAGTTCTGTTGTTTTTCCTTACATGCATATTAATTTCTAAGTTATTTCATTTTAACTTTAAAAATATTGTTCTGCTCCTACTTTTACTGCTCTTGGACAATTTTTGTTCTTGGTAAGTTAATGGCAGTTTTGTCATAATCATTAGTGGGAATATAAGTAGTTTCTATAATGTGCTAATTATTTAAAGCCAACTTTTAATATGTAACAGACAGTTCCCTATTGCTATATTATTACTTAATTAATTTGCCATAAGATATACTGATAAAAATGTATTCAATCCACTTCATTACGTGTCAGTTTCAAATAATTTTCTGTCTCATTATCAGAGTTCTTTCCCATAATAAATGCAAAGCCTTATGCATACCTAAGGACTTGTTAACTTTCAAATGGTTTTTAATGCACTGGCCTGATGATTTCAGGGGCTACTTGAGTGCAGGCTAAGTCTTTAACTAAGGTTCTAGTACATGGCGAGCTATGACCTCCAGCCTCTTCAGAGCTTTACTAAGTCCCACATTTGTGACAACTTTCTCAGCTGTTTCCTCAGCTGCTGCAGTGCAAGAGGGAAATTTCCCCTGCAGAAGAGACCACCACCACCACCCAGCAGCACAAGCAGCACAGGTGGCAACCAGAAGCACACGGCTCACGTGCAACAACCACAGTGAGTGGAAAGTCTCCCACTGGGTAAAAAGCAGCAGCCACGGCAGCACAACATCTCTATTCATAGTCTAATTTTCAGGGAGTGCTCTGAAATATGCAGTCCCTCTGGAAAATGGATTGTTAGACCTTACATGGCAGGCAACTGGAGGTAGTAACGAGATTCAAGGAAGAAACATGTTTAATCATCAATGCAAAGTTAGCTGCCATCTTGATAAAAGCATTGTAATAATAGAAACTGAGGAGGAAATCTGCATTTTTTTTCCCAGGATAACCAAACAGTCGACAGAAAGAAATTACCAGAAAGCTTTGCACAGAAAAGAAAAAAAAATTTCCTTCACCTGATACAGAGAAGCTATCTGTCTCTCTCTATTGTCTGTGGAGAAAAGCTATGGAACTAATTTAGATAGGATGCCTTACATTTTAGGCAACTTCAGTGAAAGGAATCTTAATAAATGCTGAAGAAATGTACTTCATGCTAAAGAGAAAAGAGAAGAAAAAAGTGTACAGAGCTTTCTGTGATTCCTCACAATAATACCTCCTGACATTAAAAAAAAAAAAAAAAAAAAAAAAGAAGAAATAAGAAGGAAAAGTAAAAGATGAAAAAGTTTTGAGAAATTACACTTTTTAATAGTTACCATGTCGACATTCCTTCAAATTTAGGACATTTAACAGAAGTAATACTTCTAATAGTAGTCCTAACAAAGGTAACATGCAATAACACATGAACAAACACACTCTAGCTATATTGGTGGTTACAATGAAAGGTTGGTATGACCTGAACATTTATTTTCCCAACAGTATGCATAAGCAATGCCCAGGCTAGAAAACAGCATCCAAAACAGCACTTTTTTTTTTTTTTTTCTGAGTACTGTACAGTAATTTGCAACTTCGTAATTCAGTGTTTCCCAACAATTTAGGAAACTTCACCAGCTTTATTTACTAGACTTGTCTCACCTTCTCTTAAACCAAATATGCTTTCAATTTTCTCAGCATTCTGAGACAAGTTCTTCCATGGCTTAGATTTTTGCATATCTCATTGAATCCTAGAAACATTGAAAGTTTAGTTCAACCACCTGTTCAGGGCAGGGATGAGTTCAAGATATGGTCTCCTTTTGTGTTACCTATTAGTTTCCTCTGATAGCCCTTCCCATAGTTCTTCCATTGGCTGAAGCAGGAAGAAAGTGGTCCATATTTACTATCTCTAGATATATCATAAAAGCCATCTGTCATGCCTTCTAGATATTTCTTCTGTTTTTCAGACTGAAGAATTTGAAACCTACTTATAACACTAAACAGTTTATTTTTCCTTCTTTTTAATATCTTTCTGGGAACTCTGAGATTTTTATACCACATATGTTCTCATATTTTTTCTTATTTCTTTTTGAGACTGGTATTATACTGTTTTATTTTGATAAAAATACATAACATTTGATAAACTTAATTCTATCTGAATGATCTGAAGTTTTCTAGCCCTATTCCTTGTTAGAAAAATTGTCTCTGAGTCACTGAAAGAAATAGATTGACTTCTAATATAATAGCAACTACTAATAGTATTTTAAGCCTCATGAAATCATAACATCTGCCCAAAAAGCAATGTGTTTGGAAAAACAGACAGTTTCTATTTCAGGCCTACTTTCACATGTACTCTTTAAAGTTGTAACACACTACTTTCATCACCAGATTATATGTAAATAGTGCAGTGTGATTTCAAAACCACCAAGGCAGCTTTGTCAGCCAATTCTGGCATGATTCTGTGATTCTGTTGCTCTGATCCTTAACCCTCATGCACTGCTTGTTTTTCAGAACTATGATGAATTAATTAAAATCATGGTATAAAGATACAAAATTTGAAGTCATAAACAAACATTTCTTCTTTTTTTCCCAAACATGTTTTTAATAATGTATAATGATGTTACTCTCATCAAAAGAGTAAATATTCATTACTTGATCAATCTGAAACTAATGTATCATATGAAAAAAGAATTTTTAAAAGGAACTTATGAAATTGAGATATTAAGCTGCTAGCTTGTAGTTACAGTATATGTCACTGAATGCAATAGAAACAATGATTTGCCCTAATTTTCAATTTGTTACATTTTAAAATCAAAATATGATGGTAACAAGTCATGTTACTTTTCCTTTGAAAAAATTGTTAAATTGCATTATTCCAGTTCAGTACAGTGTCATCAATTTATTAAGTTACCATTGTATGTATCACCAGGGTCTCTACCGAATGTGACAGGTACATTTCCCTATTCTAGTTGAGAGTTTTTTCTACAGCCCATCAAACTGCTCTGGCAATTGCTGATCAGCAAGTAAATATTCATGTAAATGCTTTAAGGTAGTGCCTAATTGAGACTGAGAACAACATCAGCTGAAACTGACTCTAAGGAAGGGATGTTCATAGTGGCTTGATCAGCCATGCTTGTTAATTCTAATCCTGACTAGATCATTTATTTCTGGAAGTGTTAGTAACAGCAGATAATAATTATCCCACAGTGAAGGAGAGTGCACGGGGTCACTTTCTCATTAAAAAAGGAAAATTAAACACACCAGCTCTAAACCAGTTTTTTTACCTTTTATTTAACATTATTTTGGTGAAATTACTTCCAACTAGAAATAAATAAATTATCTAGAAGAAGAATTATTTTAACCTGTATAGACAAATAATGCTATCATATGATGCATTCCCAATACCAGATGAACACATATTTAAACTCGTTTAGGCAACACTGTGATGAAACATGCTGTAATATTAGGTCAGTTTGGGAAAGAGAAATCTCCTTTCATCATATTTGCATCTAGACTATGGAGTAGGTTTCGCATCATGAAAACATTAAAGTACATTTTGATGAGGTTAAATTGCCCAATAAAAGTATTGATCAATTTTTCTAATATGGGTCAAAATTGTAAAAAAAAGAGTTAGTAAAATGCTTCAATACAGTTTCAGTTTATTTAGATTTTAGATTTTTAAAAGTACTGTCAGAATCCCCAACAAGTAGATTTACTAACAAACAACATGACTCATATTAAAACCTCTCAAACTTAGACTAGTCTAATGTATAGTTTAGGTTATAACTTAATTGTGAGCCAGACAGTAGACACAGAGTGCAACTTTGCAAGAATCTTTTCTTTCTGAGACAAATCTTATAATGTAAATCTATGGTACTCACCTTTAAATCCCATTATATTTCCTGCAGAAAAAACAAATTATTCAGAAATTGCCCTGTATGAACTGTCTTATCAAACAGGTTCAGAATCAGCCAGAATTCTTATCAGACAAAACCACAGGATCGTGGAAGGTTTTGGGTTGGAAGCTATCTTTAAAGATCATCACATTCACCCACTTACCACACCCACACCCACACCACCACCACCACACCCTTCTTCAACGTCCCCAAAGGCTGAAATAGATCAACCCAGCCATGGACTTCTTTTGCTAAATCTGTTTGCTCAAAGCCCCACTCTGCCTGACCTTGAACACTTCTGATGATGGTGCATCTACAACCTCCCAGGGCAACCTGTTCCAGTGCCTCATCGCCCTCTTAGTCAAGAATTTCTTCCTTATCTAAAGGAAATCTAAACCTAATTTTTTCACTTTAAAACTGTTGTCCTTTGTCCTGTCACTATCATCCCAAGTAAAACATCTTTCTCTACTTTTCTTACAAGCCCTTAACACTTATGCTAGAATATGGTCTTCCCTGAGCCTTCTCTTCTTCATGCTAAACAAACACCATTGCCTTAGATTTTCTTCATAGATTATAAAAACTTTCCAGACATGAGACAAACTAAATCAAATGAAACCTATCTTAATTTCATCTTAACATAATAAGAAAACTAGAAAAAGAGGTATATTTTTTGGAGTCCCCTTATGCACAATGAAAGACCCGTGCACACTCAAAAGGATCCACTCATACAAAAGCAATGACCAACTATTAATAACGATGACTGTAATTTGGCATATATGAAAAATTTTACACTATGAACCATCCTGAATCTCTAAAATGAAAAGAAATAAAATTTTTAAAAATAGAATTTCAGGAAGTATTTAAAGAAACATATCTTATTTAAGGAACTTACAAAAATAAAAAACTAAACCATCAGAATTAAAAAACAGCTTAAAAATAAAATAAAAAATTATTGTCAGCTATGATATCACAAGAATTACTAATGGGAAAGTTATGATTCTATTTTTTTTTTTTTTAGTGTTTAATAAATGTAACATGACTGGTTAAAATGAGCTCAATCTGCATCTCAATCTGCTTCTCCAACTGCATCTTTTGACTACTGCTTCACACCAGGTTGTGAGTCATATACTTGTATTTCAGGCAAGCTTGGCGGGTACTGTTGTACATACTTTCTCCACCCTTCAAACCTCTTCTGCGTGTTCATAACATACTGGGCCAAGTGTTCACCTCTTTCTGACTGCCAGAGAGACTCCTGAATGGTCTGACAGGGAAGTTTCCTTAACAACTGTTTGGTAAATATTTTAGTTATATTGGCAATTTTATTCAAAACTGCAAAATTTGAACTCAGTAAGATCCACCCATTGAGTGTGATACTGAAAGTGATCCCCAGCAATACTGTAATTGAAAACTTGTGTCTGGAAGGAAAATAAATACTCCATGTCTATTAAAAATTGAGAAATAAGAATGCCCACTTGTTATATTTATAAAAGCACAATGACATATGGGCAGAAATGCTCTATATTTTTTAAGTTAGAATATAGCAGTGTCTTCTAATTAAAATGCAGACACGCTCTCACCCAATTGCAAGATCATGAATAACTGTGACACTTACCCAATAACACCTTGCCAGTTCACCATTTAATTTCAGCTGTGAATAACATTTTTTGAATTGATTGTTTTCCTTCTAGTTGCAAATAAATACATAATGAGTGTTTTTTATAGATATTTACTACTTTAAATTTCCGTATTCAGTGCTTTGTCATTGAAGGTTCAGTGACATATGACCTAACATAATAAACAAAGAGAAACTACAAATATGATGACATATTTTTCTTATTGCCTTTCTACACTGATATAAAGATATTTTAATTTATGGAATTATTGTAAAGGTCAGATATTTGGATTTGTCTCCAGATCTCATGTATCTTTTTTATTTTATTGGGTCATCTGTTTTATTATGTGTGATCTGAGTAAGTAGTCACACTTGCTCCAGAAAAATTTACTGGAGAAAAAATCATGACAAAATGCTGTTTGCTCTGTAGTTCAAAATACCAAGTGGTTAAATAAGAGAGTGAAATAAATCATGTCTATTTCTATACAATGCCCAAGGGCATCAAAAATTGTTTATTAACGTATCTAGACTTAAGTTCTTGCCTCATTTTAGTGAAATACTAGAGAATCTTCTGAGTAAAGAATTTTTAGGATATTTTCACATCACCACAAAATATTTCTTAGCTATACTTAAGTATGAGTAGAAAAATGCCCAGGTTATAATTCATAACCTAAGCCACTCCTTCTCTCTTTTGCCAACATAATGCAGCTATATTTAAACACTTAAGGCACAGATAAATGCATATATGCTGGGACTAGGGGGAATAATGCAGATCTACTGGAAGGCTGCTGTTGACTTCATATTGCATATAATATATCTCACAGCTGAACCTTTCTTTAGCTATTACCTATTGAGGACATATCTTTTTTCAAATGATGATGCAGTTCTGAAAGAAGCAATGCAATTCAACCTAGAAGGAGGTGCCTAAAATAATGCCAAAATCTTATGTGGCTACTCATACAGAGGCATTTAGTATCAGTCAAAAACCCAGTAAGAATTGATAGGGAACTGGCAATTATGAATTTGCAGCAAAAAGAGATTTACTTCTGCTTTTCTGGGCAAAAACGATATGTAAAATGGCACTACCCCTGTGCTTAGGCAAATAAAACTCTAGATTGCTATCTAAGGTGATCCAATGGTTCTTTCTCTGAGATTCACTGACTGCAGTGATGCCCTTTTTGAACATCTCCATTCCATGAATGAAGACACCTTGTGCTCAGGCATCTTATGCACATACACAGATGCCTGAATGCAGGCCTACTACACATGAATTGGAGGAAATCTGACACCCAGGCCCATTAATGTCAGGTAGCATTGATGCTCAAACAAGGATTATTAGCAGAAAAACAATCCTTCTGTGTGTGCCACCTCATATGTTTGCTGCAGCTGAGGCAGGATTGTACAATAGTTAGGGATAATTAGAAATGTTTCAGTTGTTTAACTGTGCCTTAGCATTTTCCTTTATTTTTTTTTCTCTTAAGGGATTTGGATCTCCAGAGAGTTCATTTGTCAGGTACAGAAAAAAAAAAAAATCTGTGATGGGGGTTCACAGAAGATTTAGAAATCTTAGGATTTTATGAATCCTAAGTGCAGTGAAAAGCAACAAGAGTAGTGAAAAAAAATTACAGTGCATTGAAAACATTGTAGTATATTTTTTGCTAATTGAATCCAAAAGAAAATCAAGCTATTAAAACCTTTTGCATGCTGCTTAGGTAGCTCCTACCATGAGAATAAAATTGGAAAAAAAATGTTGTTGAGTTTTCCCCCTATTAACCAATGAATGCCAAAACTTGATGTAGTCAGGGGTGTTTGAAGGTTACAAGAGTGCATAGAGAGTTACAAGGGTGCGTTGACCCTGGCTGGAAACCAGATACCCACAAGAGCTGCTCAGTTTCCTCTGCAAGTGCACTGCGCAGGGAAAATATAGTGAAAGGTTTGTGAGTTGAGATAAAGACAGAGAGAGATCATTCATCAAATATCATCACAGACAAAACAGACTGAACCTGGGATAGTAATGAACTTGCTGTTAACAAAGAGCAGAATAATGAGAAATATAAAACATCTTTAAAAAAACACCTTTTCCCTACTCCTCCTTCTTTCTCAGGCTCTACCTCCTCCTCTCCAACAGTGCAGGGAGACAGGGAATGGGGACCTGGGTGATTATGGTAATTTTATCCCATAGGGTGGCACAGGGTGCCTCCCACAGGAGACAGTTCTCACAAATATCTCACATGTGAGTCCATCCCAGAGCCATTACTATGATTCCTGATTGCCATGGCCCTGGCCAGAGGTGGCACTGGCTCTGCAGAACATGGATAAAAACTCCTGCAGCTTGTCAGGGAAGCTATCCCCATAATGCTCCAGCTGCCAGAACCTGGCCACACAAACCCGGTACATCTGAGCACTTACTGTTGTTACTCTGGAACTTAACTCAGATCTTGGTTTTTGATCTTATCTAAACATAGCTAATTCCCTTGAAGAGAATTGCATTTAAGCCATTCTGTAAAAGCTCATTATTATTTGCATAAATGAAAACCAGGTAGTGAAGGAAAATAAGAAAGTCATATTATGCTATTTAGATTATGCATTTTGCTTTATTATATAGTATATGACCATAATCTAAGAAGAAATTAATAAAGTAGTCAGAACGAAGAAAAGTAATATAAAATGCTCAAAATGCTTAGACATGATTTTTCCTAGTTTCCACTAGAATCAGTAGAACTCACCAGTCATATTATACCCAGAGAATTTCCATCATAAGAGTTACAGATAAACAGATGAAAAAATATATCTTTTCAGAACAAGGGCCCTGTATACTAAAAATAAACCAATTTAAAGCAATACTCAAGAGATATGCATATTACTGTTGCCAACAACATACCATCTAATTGTCCTATTCCCCAGTTATTCAGGACTAGTAAAATGCATATTAGTATGGAGATTTTTACAATGGGGCACACACTTTTTGCTAATCAAGCAAGACTGTCAAAGCAACAGAGATGGAAGAAAGAGTAATTGGATCTTACTTGAAAACCTTCAGCTTAAGTTGTGGTCTACAACTGACAGGTTCTGTCAATATTTACAGAGAGATTTATTGCTATGTCATACATGCTTAGAAAGACACACATATTTCTACCATCATAAAATAAAATAAATAATGTTATTATGTTATTTTTTAAATTTGGTGTGTATAAAGTGGAAGAATTTTTTTTTTTATTTGCACAAAACTTACAATTAACCACAGGTTTTTGTTTCTGGTTTTATTGGAAATAACAAAACATTATAAAAACTGTAAAAGCTCATTATTATTTGCATAAATGAAAACCAGGTAGTGAAGCTAACTAAGAAAGGCATATTATGCTATTTAGATTTTGCATTTTTCTTTATTGTATAGTATATGACCATAATTTAAAAAGAAATTAATTATTATTAATAATATTAAATATTATTAATAATATAAATAATATTATAATAATATAAATATTATTAATTAATAAAGAAAAAAAGATGATTGCAAATACACATTTAGGTATCTAGGGTCTGCTAGATATAATTTAATTTCATTTACAAACATATGATCAGAAATAACTCACAACAAAAACCATATATAATAATAAACATGAACAACTTTGAAGTAAGGGGAGGGTAATTTCTTTAACATTTTTATTGTGACTCATGTTGTTTCCACAATTTCAGTCTCAATAACTTACTAATATTTTCATATGCTAGGTAGCTGCATATATCTCTAAATGAACAATGGCTAACTGGAGCCTACTTTCCAGAACGACTCCATGTTTCAATCTTATCTCTGTCATTTTTCATGTTTTAAATATAATGTTGATTCTTGACCTGTCCACATACAGTGGTAGAAACATGATTGATTTCCCTTTCCTTTTGATTTTTTTGCCTTGAAATAATAAAAGAAATGGGACCTAATTCCAAATATAAACTGAGATCTGCTATATATGCTTAGAAGGGAAATCTGAAATCTGAAAAATTTGGAAAATCCTTCAAATATGCATTCCTGAAATCTGTAAAATTGATCAGCCAATTGGTGAATAATCGCATTCTTACCAATGCTTCTATTTGTATTTCTTTTTTACTCAAACGTCTTTCTCACTAAGGAAAAAAAGAGACTCATATGAAAATTTTGAGCACAATTGTATTAAGGGACATCTATCAAATAAACTATGATGTTTCATGAACGAAGCTCATTGCCTCTAAAGAAATGTCAGTAACATCTGCTGCGTATCTGAACTTTCAATTTAAAATTTGAAGGGACATTTTTCTTACCCAATTATATTTATGAAAATACCAAAAGCCTGTTTTGAACTCCTAAGCTATATTAACTGTAAGAATATATAAGCTATCTGAAAAACCCTTTTCACTTACCATGTTACTAGATGAAAAAGGCCAAACACAAGGGTTTTTAGAGAAGAAATATCTGACAAGTGCATGCATAAAAATAATCTTTTATTTTAAGATGTAACTGCATAGCTCCCAGAGGAGTTTTTAGACACTAAGTTCTCCAAAGTACCTAGTTGGAGTTCCGAATTTAGTACTTAGATACAGGAGACAATTTGAGAAAAAGCTCTCTTTCCTGGGTGCTACTCATTGGCCTGTTTAGCATAAGTGACTTGTGGGAATTGCTCCTCTGGAGCTTTGAGTGGCTGAATGCCTACAGGATGCTTTGCTGCAGTATCTACAAGGCAGTTAGGTAAGATAAGTGTACTTAGATTTCCAAATAATGACAGGAAAATAAAAAAAGCTCATTAGATAGTATCTGCTAAATATTTTTTGTAGTAAATTTTAGTAACAGCACTGTCATTTTTTTTCTTTATTTCTCCCTAGATCTGCTTCACGAAAGAAATAAACAACATTCACATATTTTTGATTTTAACTTTCTTCTATTTGCATATTTTATATTATTGCTCTCAAGTCTAAGGAGATATATTGCATAGTACGTAAAAATGACTAGAGTCTGATCTCTGTTACATCTGAATAATAAATAACACAAGACTGCCTTACAATGCAAGCAGGAGTACAAGCACAAGATGTAAAAATGATCGAGAACTCGACTTTATGGGAACACACAACTAAGGGGAATAGAAGTAAAGAGAAATTAATCAAACGTGTTTGTGAGGAAGCACAGAATAAATCTATGTGTGTTACTCTTCTCCATCAGGCATGTATAATTGCATTGTTTCAAAACTTGTTTGCTGGTGCAGTTCACAAATGTGCTCAGGGTTTGGAAGCTTGCTGTTTTGCATTTGTGAGACCTCTGGAAAAACTTACATGGTGTGGTCATTTAGAATGTTGCTTAAACATATTCTCTAAACCCAGCTCCAAGTCTACTGCTTCTCATACACTGTGTAAAACTGACTGTACTTGAATGTCAACTAATGAGGGAAGGGAAGGGAAGGGAAGGGAAGGGAAGGGAAGGGAAGGGAAGGGAAGGGAAGGGAAGGGAAGGGACTTAAAAAATTTACGATTAGACCTAAAATTTTGTGATCCCAAGGATCCTTCTTTTTATATCTTTGTATTATGGGAAGCAGGTTACAACTGAATTTTTTTTTTTCCATTCAGTGTATGAGAACTATTCCCTGTTCATGAAGCTTTTTGAAATTCCTTTCTAAAAGAAGTCAGAGGAACAGGTTGCCTTACAGGAAGACATAGTAGTTGTCTCGACAAGCCTTGGGAGTGTAATTGCTGTATAACACTGCCAGTTTACCACTGGCTGATGTTTCAAATAGAAAATGCTGAGTATGCTGAGGCAGAACATATTTTAAATTCATGTCTTATCTCTATCAGCTGTTTTTGCTGATCATGGACAGTCAGCTAAACATCTATAAACCCTCTTCAGTCACAGAGCTGGAAAGGGTAGATCTGAAGAATGAAAAATATGCTGGCAATGTGACAGATCTTCCTGCTTGCCAGCCCATCAAAAATGGTGCTGAGTGGATCTGAAGAAGGCAGATGATGAATCAGTGAGTCAAGCTAACAGAAGGACATAAAGAAATTGACAGTTCTGTCAACCAGCTCTTGGTGGAAAGCAATTAGGTTATGATGAATAAGAGAAATAAATCATGCAGAAACTGTAGACAATTAATTAGAAGAAACTCGCCCAAAGTACAGAATTGCTGTAAACTTTCAAAGACGAAATCCAGATTGCACTGTTTTCACTGCAAAATTAAAATTAAGAGACAGAACAAAAAAAGCACAAATATCTAGTGGCAACTCATAATTTCTTTCATCCACCTTTTCTTCCTGTCTGCCCCATCCTCTCTCTCTCTTACCCTCCCCGCATCCCCATCTTAATTTGAATTTTGTTACAGAATAGCTGTCATGACCACTCAGAACAGAAGTGGAGAGAAGTACTTACATAGGAACAGGAGTTTAGGAATATCAAGGCCTCTGCAACTGGGAAGGCAAAGAGAAACAGAATAGTGAAAATGTGATGGGAAGTCTGTACTGGCCCAAAGGGCCAAGGGTATTACAAGGTAGTACCTAGGAGTGCAGAATGTTTCTGTTGTGGCTTTTGAAAAAGTATTATAAGTAGGACATGAGAATTTCAGCATTCCCCTAAAGCACTAGAGAGATCTTTCTATTTCTCTCTGAAATCTGTCTCTTTCTTCCAGAAATAGCTTGAATAGTTGAAGTGGATTACGCTGGTAAGATCTACAGACAAACTGATTTTTCTTGTTGGTTTTTTTTATTTTATTTTTTCAATGACTAAACAGGACCATGACTTCTATTTGTCATCCTCCTAAGCACAATGAAGATGGTTAAGTGAAAATGAAACTGTCTGCAGTTTTGTATTTTCCGTATTAGAATCAAAATGGGCCAAAGCTGGTGTCAACGACTGATCATTTTCTACTGTGCAAACCCACTTCCTTCTTAATTTCATTTCATTCAGAGAAATAAAATTTACTGGATCATAAAATATTAGGAGTATCATAAAATATAGCGGAACCATCTCTCTGACTGTCAAGAAAGAAATGTTACAGCAGGGACGTTAAATTTCAAATGTCCCATTCCTTCTTAAGATTAGGGCATAGTGCTTTTAATTTTAACTTCAAAAACTTGTATGGGTTATATCAGCATACCTAAAGTGTGATGGCTTGTTAGTAAAGAATGCTAAAGAAATTTCTCATTTGGAAGGAGTATTTTATCAGTCATTTTCAGATTACATTATGTTTACTTTATGTTTGGCTTTGATTGCTCAGAGAGCATTTTAGTAACTTATGAGTTCTCTAAAAAACCTTGGGTTCTTAATATTTCCTATTAAAAAGAATAATTTTATCTGATATTAGGCATATTAAAATGTATTTAGCTGAGGACTTTATTTTGCTTGGTTTTTTTTATTTTTTAATTTATTTTATCTATTATCCACCTAACACTTAAAAACACTAATAAACTCCTGCTATCAGAGAAAAAAAATCTATTATTGTATCATACAAAGACAAACATATGCAAAACAAAGTAGATGCAGAATCCTTGTCTTTAGAAAACATTGAAGCTACAAATAAATGAATTTTAAAAAATAGGTTCAAACCCAAGCCCATTCAAAACTGATCTAGACAAAAGAAGTCTGACAAACTGCTGTACTGTGGTTTGCAAAATTGTTGCAAAACTTTAGGAATTTTACTGTCAGTGGCAAGACTGGGTGACTGTGAGATGCTTTCAGGTTTGTTCAATTTCTGTGGTTTGGGTTTGGGTATTTTTGTTTCGGGAGCTTGGCTTTTTAATTTTTTTATTTCCTGTAATTGAAGGCCCTTGCAATCATTAGAAAAAAAGAAAACAAAAAACCTACCTAAATCTTTACATCTGAAAGAGTAAATAATCTCTGTATGATCTTTGACTTTTTAAGCAAATAATGATTAAAAGATTACATAAGGGTAGGACATGTCAGCTTTGTTCCTCATTTGTTTCTCATATTTTAATTTCTAACCCTGGGCAGGTCTCTTCCTTTTACAATTGTCTGCATTTCTTGCCTGTAGTTTTAAAATTACTTACCAGACATACTAAACTATCCTCCCTTACTAACCACAAATATGATCTAGAAATCAGATTGTTAAAATTCTCCATTTAAAACCAAATCCTCATATTATTTTCCTGTCAGTAACTTCTGTGTGTCTGTGAGTGCCTGTGTGAGCTCTGTGATAGAATCTTTTACTTTTTCTAGTTCCTGTTTTCCAAGTGGAACTCTCCTGGGTAATAAGAATTAGGTACCACTGACATCTACACCAATTGATAAAGACTGCAATCATGCACAAATATATGCCTTCCTGTCCAAATCTGTTATTACTGTCTCCTCTTGGCAGTAAATTGGGGGCTCTGGTAAAAAATCCTGTCACCAACCTAACTATGGTGGCAATGCTTTTTCTTATTTTACTGTCACCAAGCCTTCATCTAGGCAAATGAAATAACAGGGTACTATATGAACAAGCATTTGCCAACTTAACTTCAAGCACACATTGGCTATTTACAATTTAGTCCAAAGCTAATAAACTTAGTTTATGTAAATGGAATCACTATTGCACCATATGAAATTTGTGCAGGACTCTGGTACTGACCAGATTTCACATGGAAGCTGGAAAAACTCTGTGTATCTAATGATAAAAATAATTTGCATAATTTCTTTTAAGTATATCTTTTTTCTTACCTAATATATGTAACGTGCCCTAGGCTGATTAGATCAATTTTTACCAGCAGAGAGCTTAAAACAAGTAGAAACATGGGATGAAGGTGAAGCTCAGTGTGAGGGAAGTCAACATCTATAAAGTGAGTTTGAAGGACCTGAACTTGGAGATATTAATGTTTCCCAGGCATTCCATGCTTTCATTATCCTGCTTCTCACACAGGACTTCTGAAGATTTTATTTTTATTTTAGATTGAAGTGTTAACTCAATAATTTCTAGAGAGCTAATTTCTAGAGATGAATAGAGATTGAATGAGGCAATGTATTCATGTACATTAAAGCCAGAAAAAAATAGATTTCAAGGACATTAGGTATCCATATTTCTCATCAAGACATTAGTAGGTTGTACTCAATACTGTACCTTTTGTTCAGGGAAGATAGCAGGAGCAGAAGAAACTGTCAGAAACTGATAATGATGCAAATTGTGCTTTCATAAAATGAAAAGAGTGCAGCAAAAACTAGGGGAATGAAAGAGCAACTAAAGTCATGTTCTTACTCCAGCAAAGATTGAATCTGCTTTATAAGCCTTCAGTACTCCTACTTATAAATTAAAACAATATTTTCGATTTCTCATAGGTTATTAGTATTCTTCCCCTTTAAAAATAAACGTAGCTGATACATATATCAATAGCTACATGCCTTGGGAATGTACATCTACTTTTCCCACTGGATGCCACTGTTTGATCAAATTCAGGCAAACCAAATCCTGGAATAATTGTGAAAATTCATAGCTGAAAAAAGCTGTTAATTCAAATTAAAACATAGGATCTTTAGGAAACATTTGAAGCATGTTTTATTAAAATGCTTGGAGCACAATTACAGTGGTTTTAGTAAGGATTACACAAAATTGAAGATTGTATGAGGAAATAAAAAAGAACTTACAGGGCATGATAGAACAATTGAAAAATTTAATGATACATAGAACAGAATTTATTTGTTGAATAACAGGTAATTGTTTCAACATCTTACTCATTTTGAGTATGAGTTTTTAATTTGACACCGACTGATAAGGGACTTGCCTCTAACATTACAATATTTCACAGGTGAAAGATCAAGTATGCTTATCTTTGTTATAATAGAATTAGCTTACCATGAGCAGTTTCAGTTATTTCTGAAAGCCAATATTCGAATTTTACTGTCACTGGAACCAATGGCACTTCACCATTCACTTTCAGAGGATATCATCAGACCAACATGAGTATTAAGAACATACTTGCTTCATCTAATTCCTTGAAGAAGCATTGTTCAAGTGACAATAATAGTATTCAAACAATGGTAGATGCTCTAGTACAAAATAAGAAGTGGCCTCTAAAATGTAGGTAAACAAAATGAAATAGCACCAGAAAAGAAAATATTGTAAAAACATACCAGTATCAGGAGGATATATGAGGAAGACATGAATAAAAATCAGACTGTAAGTAAAATTAATTCAGTTTCTGGAGATTATTTCAAAAGACAAGGAATTATCAGAAATTTATAATGAAACATGCAAGGAAAAGATGGTGATAGTATTGTAAATTTTCTATTGTAGCTAGATTACCAGGCAGTAGTCATTTTTATAGCATTTGAAATTTTGCTTTTGCTTTTTTAAATATCATTTGAAGTATTACATAAATTGTGACAGCAAGACATTGATTTAAGTCTCTTATATGAATCTGTGACTTTTGTAAGTACATTCCAAAAATGTTGTACAGCTACGTAATTACAGTTATCTTAGAGCAGAGACATAGTAAGGGGATTTTTTTGTGATAAAATGAAATAATCTTTCCCATTACTCTCCAGCCTCTTAGACATTGCATATTATTTTCTGATGTCTTTACATTATAATATTCTTAAAATTCTGAATATCCATCATACATCACTCAAATACATTCCTAAGGCTTGCTTTATGCTTGAAGACAAGAATAACAAAAGCCTACCTATTTCAAAGATGTGTACATTACAAGTCCAGGCGTTATGAAAGACTGCAGTTAACTGAGCCAACTTGTTTTTTCCAGTTTACTTTAAATGAAGACTGCACTGTGAACCTTGAAATAATTGTAAATTCTGGCTAGCACAGTATCATGGTACTTTTTGACAGCGTCTTCTAGCATTCTAAAACAGAAAACTCTTGATATGTTTCTTGGAACTGATGCAGTATGGCTGTCTCGAGCCCTTGATCAGCAGAGGAAATTCTGGCAGAGGACAGTCAGTTTCATGGGGATGTGGAATAGTAGAAGTTAAGAATCAGTGACAAGAAGGAAAATGACATGGGATAAAAAAAAAGTGGAAGATAGACTCAAAACCAATAAAAAATAAAATGTTTGGTAGAAACTGAAAAATAGAAATAGAGAGGAGAAAAGAAAGAAAAAATGAGAAACAAAGTTAAAAGTGTTTTATATATCAGTTTGTTTGTTTGTTTGTTTGTTTTAAAAATAGTCTTCCCTGCATTTATTCTGTGTGTGGATTTTTGGAGTGGATAAATCATCTTAGGGAAAACTCAGTGAGTATGCTCCATGTTTATATAGATTTATACATTTATGTATCTCTGTCTGTGAATCTATGAGCATGTGCATGTACCTAACTATTCCTTTTATGGAACACAGTTCCACTTTCCCTAAGAAGCTGTATGATTTATTCTACTCTGATTTATTTTTATATTTAATTAAAATTTTCTATAACTAAATAAAGAAAAAAAAGGATAGGATACTTTGGGCATTTTATAATAAAGAGGAAAAAACCAAAAAGGAGTCATACATCTGTGCACATCTTCTACATGTGATTGTGAGGTTAAAGTAAAAGTCTTCCAGGCACTCATCTAATGTACGTAAAAATAATTAGCACTGGTCATTTAAGGATGTTGTAAATGGCTCAGTTATAAACTTTAATATGGATACTGCCTAGAAGAGGTAAGTGCATGGAGAAATCCCATCTGCCCTAACCATGAACCAGTCAGTTAAAACCCAGCCTTGAGTGCTAAGTGCCACCTTGAGTCAAAGTGGCAAAGTTAAAAGACCTGCAGGAAGTAGGTACAAATCTCAGGTGAGAGCTGATTTGTGTCAGAGGAGCTCAAAGAGGGCAAAGCAAGCTCCCGTGCTCCTGGAACTAGAAGTGGACACATTTCTAGACCTGTGTTCCAGGCTTCCAGCAGTGTGTGCCAGCAGTGAGCTGCTCAAGCATGGCAGGAGGCATGTGACAAAGAGGGCAGCCCTGGTGAATAAGGATTAGCACAGCTTGAGAATTATTATTTGAATATGAGTTTTTAATAGGGCAATTGGTGATGCCTACTGCTGCCAAAGCAGGCAATGAGGAGGCACCAGTAAGGGTACAGGAATATGGGGAGGAAATTAAGATGATGTGGGCTTAAATCAGAAAATATTACTGTAGATTAAATAGAGTGACAGGTAAGAATGTGGTTGAAATGATAGCATTTCATTTGACGGCAAAGCTTCCCATTGTTATGCAATCTCAAATAAATTAAAGAAAAAGAAAAAAAAAGAACTTGATTCTGAAAATATGCTTGTGAGCAATACCAGTTACATGAGTATATGAATACACATTCCAAGGCTGGCAGCACTGCAAACAATCAAATGAGTGCTAGTTATCAATGTAATGGTTGAAAAGCACTTCTGCACATCAGAAATGTTTAAAGAACTCCTTTTGTATTACCTTTTTTTTTATAGTTCATAAGAAATCCTGCCTAAAACGAAGCCAGTTCTGAAGTAGTGCTATGCAATCTGACTTGGTTTACTTTGTTTACATACAAAACAATAATAGCTTCTGTATTGTCATTTTTTGATGAAACTTCCCATTTGTGTTTTTGCTCTTCTTTTTTCCTTTCATCAAAGATACTTAAAGCAAAGTCCTCACTGATGCATCTTGCCATTTAAACATATTCTAGGATCACAGTTTCTCATCTTGACCCACAGTCTATTTTTTCTGCTTTTGTTTCTGTGGAATACTGTGGGTTATTTTAATCTCTTACTTTAAAGACTCACTAAGAATCCTCACTTCTAACCACTGCAATTGCAAACAAAGAACATTCCCTAGATGATCAATGAAGTACAGGTTTTCAGATGTATCTGTTTTTTAATGCTTAATGTAATTGTTAGATTGAGTATGGTTGATGAATATGGTGTTTATGAGGGTGGTAGAAAACACAATATCTTCCATCTTAAGCAAAGATATCCTTCTGTGGTTTTTGTGACCTAAATAGAAATAAATTGAATTTCCATATGCTTTCAGTGACATTCCATATGGTTTTATTGATAAATTCTGATTCCTAATTTGTGATGATGAGGAAATATAAGTGTATATCATTATTTTCTGTGTAAGTAACACATATTCTTGAAAAGTTTGCCTTTTGACTTAAATACTCTTAAAAACAAATTTATCTTCAGGATGGATTTGTGAGTTTAGTATGGATTTATTCCATCTGAGCCGCAGTTTACTTTAAGCATTCTAAAATATCAAAATTTTTCATAATACTATTGATGTCATTGGAGTCACTTTGATTTTTGGAAGGTAAGAAAATTATCCTTCCCATCTTTTTTTTTTTGTCTGAGTTCATAACAATTACTGGAAGACATAAACTATCATTTAATGGGATATTATAAACAAGTAATATTTTACCTGGTATTTTTTAACACATGAAGAACAAAGCTTAGGTCACAGTGAAGTTCAGCCTTATTATATCAAGGCTTTAAAAAGTGTCCTTTCTTTGAAGTCTCTACAAAAATATACTTCTATCATGGTTAAAATTAAAATCTATTGCAGGTCTTCAATATGGGAAAGTGGATATTTATAGGAAGGGTTAGGGAGAACATATCTTAAGAACTTTAAAATAAATTATACTCTGTGACCTTCAAATACTAAACATAGTAGGAGATCTGTCATTACACTGCAGTGACCAAACAGCAGCTCTCTTTCTGACCAAACACTCTATAAAAGCAATATTTTTGAGAAATTTCTTTTCCTATCTTAAACTGCCTTGTCTACCCTAAGGTACTGTTGTTTAATCTGTCAGTACCCTGGGATATTATACAAGCAGATAAATTAGCTATAATCCTTGCCCCTGAAGAGTTTCATTACACATAAATACAATCATATGAGAGAAGGTAAAACAAAAGAAAGAATTAGGAGGGGATAAGGGAAGAGAAGGAAGGACATCAGTTATGAAATCCTCAGTTTTAATGGTGCTTTGGATAGCTTTCTATTTAGATAGATTTTTTTTTTCATGGAGGAATAATACAATTTTAAAAAATAAGAGCAGTGGAACAGAGGAAAAGCTATGAATGTGAGGAGGAAAAAAGAGTATGTTTCCAAGTAGAGACAGTGGAGGGAAGGATGTGAAATAAAATGTGTGTTTTAAGTTTTGCAAGAAAACCAGTTGCAGCCATTGGTAAAGAGAGATGCATAACACACAAAGTTGATCCCACCTCCAGAGCAGGAGACCTTCCATTGTGTTGGGAGAGGTAGCTTGAAGAAACAAAGCAGAGAAAGCAAAAGAGTAATAAGAAGAAATCACATTGACTTGCCCTGCCTGTTTTTCTGAATCTCTTCATACTGATAGAAGTTAGCATACCTGAGAGTGCTGTTCTCTTCCTTGTAACAGATACCTCCCAACCCCAAGGTAATTTTACATTAATTTACATTTCCTTTTTTTTTGTTGTTATTTTTGTCTCTGTATTCACAGCCATGTGATGATTTTCCTCACAAATCAAAGCTGTCAATTCCCCCAGGAGGTATTTATACAAGAGTAAGATACCTCTTGAGCCCTTTTGTCTCCAGGCTAAACAGATCCAGTTTCAGCCTATCCTCATACTACAGGTGAACCAGTCTCTGATGTGATCAGTAAAGATTATTATCCTTGTGGTCCTTCATTGGACTGCCTCTGGTCCATGGCTTGAACTGGCAAAACAAGGACTGAGAGCTGTACTCCAAAAGTTTTTCACAAGTCCTGAACAGAGGGAAGGGTGACCTTCCTCAACCTGTAAGAAACACTTTCTTTTATGCAGCCTGGGAGGCTGTTGACCAAATAGTCAGACATTCAGCTTGGTGCCCACCAGGATCACTTGGTCTTTTTCTGCAAAGCCCTCACCAGATACTGCCACCTTGAGATATATTTGCCATTTCCTTTTGTTGAAGTTTGTGAGATTCCTCTCTGCCTGTTGAGACCCCTTTCAATGGCAGCACAATTATCTGATTTAATCAAAATTCCCACTTTTGGATCTTTTGGAAACTCATTTTGCATGCAGGATATCCCATTATTCACATCATTAATTAAGTAAAAAAGTATTGGTCCAACCTTGACCCCTAGGGCACAACATTGGTGACTGCCCTCCAGCTGAACTTTGCTCCACTAGTGGATCCACTTTTAATCTGGGCAGTTCAGGCAGCTTACAAATAATTTCAGTCCCTTCAGTGAGTGTGGAATTCAACAGTTTGTCAATGAAATATTATGACATTGTGGAAAACCTTGCTATAGTCAGGTTATACAGCATCTACCACTCTGCCCTCATCCACCTTGCCAGCCATTTCATTATAGAAGGTGATTATCAGGTTGATTAGACATGCTTTCCCCTTTATAAATCCATCCTGACAACACCCAAGGCCACTGTCTCATTCATATTTTAGTAAAGGTTTCCAGGATTATTTGCTTCACCACCATCCTGGGGAAGGAGGTGAGACTCTTTAGTTCAGTAGAGGATCCCCAGATCCTCCTTCATACCCTTCTTACAATGATCATTACTTTCCTCCAAGCCTCAAGAGCCTCCTCCACTTGCCATGACCTTTAAACACTGAGAGTGGCTTTGCAGTGCCAGGTCCCTCAGCAGGCATGGTTGCATCACATTGGGTCCCACAGATTATGCCTGTCCAGCTTTGGTTTTTTTTCAATTCTGCTTAGCATTTGACAGGGAGCTATGATTTTTGACAAAGTCACAACCCCAAAACTGTTCATACAACCCTTTGCTTGCACAGTGTGACTGTGACCAGCCACAATTTCCACTTTATCAAGAATGACAGAAAAGGAATGCATAAACAGCAGCTGCTACTTTTGTCAGTATCATACTCCATGCATTTTCATATGCATTTTTAGTTGGCAAGTTTCCATTTGTTGAAACTGTCATGTCCACTTGCTCCCTGAGCAGCCTCTGATGATTCACATTTTTGCCTTCAGATCAGGAAGTGCTCATGTCTGAAAATATAAGGAATTTTCCATACACACATATATGCAAGTAAGTTCACAAATATTTGTAAAATTCAATACTTACATTAGATAAACTTTAGATATGCTTATATATACATTTGCATTTGTATATATTTATATATAGATACAAAAGGTAATTATATGGATTAATAAAGGTGCATGTACAACACATTCTGAAGTTAAAGTTAATGAGAAAAATAATTAAAGCTTATACATAAACACAAAGTAATTAAACAAAGTCAAAAATATTGGGCACTCCCATGTTACAAGGCTAATGAGCTATTCCAAATGATTCCTGCTGGATCATGTTCCTTACTGAAATCAGTTTCTTGATAAATTGCTCCCAACAACAATCCTTTAGACCAGGTGGGTTGACATTACAGAAGGTCTACTTAACCTTGCATTTAGTTTCTTTGTGTACATCATTGCTGTGTTTCTACCCCAGAAAGCAGCTAAATACTGCACAGCTGCTCACTTAAAGCCTGACCAGTATGGAAGGGAATCAGAAAAAAACCCAACCTTTTGGTTTGAGATAAGAACAGTTTAATAATGGAAACTAATAATAATAATAATAATAATAATAATAATAATAATAATAACTTCTTGGCTTATTTTGCACTTGCTCACTGACAGATCATGTGATACTGAAAAATACTTGATTTAGGGTAAGCACTACTCAGCAATAAGCAAAACTCCAGTGTGTTATCATCATTATTCTCATGTCACATCCAAAACGCAGCACTATATCAGCTACTAAGAAGAAAATTAACTCTATGCCAGCTGAAAAGAGGGCAATCATATGCACATTATATCAGCCCAGCTTCTGAGATGTTGAAAGGAGGAATTCCCTAAGCTGAAAATTCCCAGGGTCACAAACAGATGCAGAAGTGAGTGCTGGTGTGTGTCTAGGGGCTGTGTGCTGCAGGCATTGTGAGATCACTGTGCTTCAATGCACCCTCTGAACCTGACAAGGGCAAGAGGCTCTCTTGGAGGATTCTGTGATCCCTTCTGATGGTGCAGGATGAAAAGCAGACAGTCTCTAATGAAACCCTAATAACAGCAGACTAAAATCTCTCTGTGAAAAATGATTAGTGAGTTTTATCTGAATCAATCATTTATCTAAATCTTTAAAAAACATAGATCTTTAAAATGTTCTTTAAACTAAAAAAAACCCCACTATCACCAAAAAACCAAACAATCAAGCAAAACAAAACCTGAAAATAACAATGAATTTTCCATACAGAGAGAAGTTTCAACTAAATCTCTGATAGTTACAGAGCATCAACTGCCCAAAACACAATTTTCAAGGCAGCTGCAAGCATTCTTTCAGTTTGACAATCATCATAATTTAAAAAGTATTTATAAGCAAATTCATGCCTGTTTTTTGAAAAATACAGCACAATTTGTGGTTCCCAATGGTTTTTTCACTGTATTTCAACAAATGCTGACATTTAGAAAGATCTTTTTTTGTGAAGTTTATTCTATTACAAACCACATACTGTGGTTTCAAACATGTTTTTTTGCATTAGATAGATTTATCGTTGCAGCCATTTCGTTTTCCTATAAATCAGACCCACAAAATATAACAAGATCTAAGGTGTACATTTTACATTTCTATGGTAGCTATGGTGTGCAAGAAGCCCATGCTGTGTCAATGAGGGATAATATCCCTACACACTGCGCAGAAAGATGAATCCCCTGATGTCTGAGCTGTTAGGTTTACGTGGGACAGCAATCATGATGCTGTGGAATATTAACAAGCAATTGGACATTTGATTCTCCAAAAGTAGGAAACCTAAACAGAAGCAGTGGGAAATGAGCTAGAAGAGAAGCAGGGAATGTGTGCTTTGTTCTCATATGGCAGACATGAGATCTCACAGCCCAGAGTAATACGTGACTTGTAAAACACTCTAAGTCGTTCTTTCATTGTCTAGTGCTAAACTTTTTGCCATTTGTTGAGTTAAATCACTGATGTTTTAAAATATATAAAAACTCTGTTAAGTCATTGGTGAACACAATTATATCACAAACAAAATGTAAATACATCAGTGCAACACTTTCCAGACTGAAAATTAAAGGTATAACAATAGGTATTGTCAGAGAAATGTAATTTTTATCCTTAATACTTTTTACATTTACTCTGTTTATTTCATCTTCCTTATTTATCTAAAAGATATCATCTAACCATAGAGAAATAAAGATATTTATGTGAATTTATTTCTCTTGGTTCATACTAAAAGGAAAAAAAAATATATATGCTGAGGAGGAAAAAATATTTTACTATTGGAAGTTCAAAACTTGGCCTTGTTCCAAAAATATTCTTCAAGACAAACAATGTATCAAAATAGGTAAATATTTATGAATTCAAATATGTAAGAACTCCACACATCTGCAACATGATAAACAACTATCAAATTGGAAAAATAAATATATTGCCTTGTGTCCTATGCCTCCATGCCCTCTTTCCACAACCTGGTATAAGTACCTCTGTCTAAAAATAGAAAAAATAGCATCAGTGAATCCTCATTTCATGATATGATTAAAAAAATTTCATTTTTCAGGTAAAGCAGATCTGGTTTGGTTTTTTTGGAGGGGTGTTTGTTTGGGGTTTTTTTGTTTGTTTTTTTGAGGTTTTTGTGTTTGGTTGTTTTTTTAATTAAAATAAACTCCAAAACCAAACAAAAAAACCCACAAAAAACCCCAAACAATAAATAAATAAGAAAGATATTAGCTCAGCAATCGACACGTTAACAATTTTGAATAGAGAACCAGTTGCCCACAGTCTGCATATTAGTTTCAGTATCCTTAGAAAATACTTTCCATAAAAGCATACTGCTGGCAGAATATAACCATGCTAGAAAAAATAATTCCAGAGCAGCTTTTCTTGCTTGATCGGTGGTGATATACAGACAAAAATTAATCTTCATCTTGCATCAAGTGTTCTGTTTGCTGCAATTTATTCAGTGACATATTTCAGTAAATACAGCAGCAGCTGTAGATGGGATGAGATGCAGTCACCATGGTACTATGGCCCTATTGCTGCTGTAGGGGCTGTGGATACACAGGGCACGGCCTGGAGACAGTGCAGCAGGAGTAAAATGAACCTTCAGTAGTCTTCAGTCCAAGGAAGGAATACAATTGTTAATATGCTAATATTCAAGGTCTGCTTTCTGTCAGGTCTGAGGTAAGCTGTAGAGCTGTGGTCACAAATACCTATGTGTCAGTGCAGTGTAGGTATTGTGTAAGCTGCTGGCAGGATAAAGTGCCTCTTATCAATATATGCATCTGTGCTGTGACAGAAGCGTATTCCCATTAATAAGTTGTTGCTTTTCATGTTTATCATCTCCTAAATATTGATAATGCAAGCACAATGAAGCAAGCCTAACTGCAGGTGTGCCTTGGAATAAATTACATACACACTCCCCCAAAGAGATATTGAATCATTTGAAAAACACCAGCAAGACTCACTTTATTTCATAATGTTTAGGGGGTAGGCTTTCTTTATCACTTTAAATTGATGAAAAAATTTTTAAGAAATAATGTTATAATATATCAGAAGTCTCCTAGTTGTCTTTGTCTTTATTCTAGATTCCAGGATTTGAGGGGTTATGTGTCTCAAGAGTTTGCTTTTCCTCCTGTTGCCTAGGCCCTGAGTCCGCGTGCTACCTGCACGCTGTTCTACCTACAACATCATGCTTTTCTGAGTGCTAACACTTTCTAGTCCTTCAGCTGATTGCCCCAAGATTATGTTGCACTTTGTGAAAGAAATAAAAAGGCCAAACCCAAACTGTTTATGAATACTTCTTAGGAAAAGCAAAATCAGCCTTAACATGGAGATTTGAAGTGTTTTGAATAGTGTAAATTCTTACTCATGATAGTGTTTCTGAGTCACTGACCTGTGTTGGACACTGCATGTTCAGATATGATTTTATTGTTCATGTCACACAGAAAAGCATGGCCTTTAAACTCCTTTTTTTCTACATTATTCACAGAAAACTGGGCTTCTGGACTGCTGCTACAAAGCGGGTTTTAGGACAAGAAAAGATAAGAATGGCATCATTGTCTGCTAGCATTGTCTGCTGCTGTCCTTGGAAAAAGACTATCACCCAGAGAGAAGAAAGCCCTACTGATAAAAAGCTTTTTTCTTTCTCTACAGTCAACACCCTAGTAATCAGTCACACTGATATCAACTCAGAAATGCAATTAAAACAATACATTCCTGTAGAATACAAAAGATCATTACTTATTCCAAGTAAAAAGAGAGAATACAAATGTTATATTTTTGAAAAAAACTTTCAATGATATTCAAAACAGAAATTATCTACTCATTCTCTCCCCACTCTTGTTGGTTTCACTTCAACAATAATTTATAATCTGGCTGGAGAAGAAATGTTAATCAAATGTACATTTATATTTTTCATCATGAGGATGTAGGGAGTGATCTCCTTACCTGCCTTTACAGACTTTGTGACTGATATGCTTGAGATATGTAAACTTAGTTACCTGTGATTCTGAACAGCTATATGGATGCCTTTTAAAGCTCTGACCCAAGGGCAGGAATTTGTTTTCAAATTACTGTAGTGAACAATAATTATCAAACTAGCCAAAAGACCAGAAGAAAGCAACAGAAAAAAAAATTATGAGCATTTTCTAGTAAAAGGCATTATGTGTCCAAGATGTTTTGCAAGGAGATGACCTCTTTTGTCAAACTGATGAAAAAGGAGCAAATAATCCCACAAAACTGTTAATTGATGACCCCTGAAAAATGCTATTTTCAAAGATTAGCAAATCAATATATACAACAAAAACTACATATACCCATAATATTGCATGTTTTCTGGGCTTTTTTTAACAGAAAAAGTGAAGCATGAGGAGGCTTTTATTTTAATTCTGGTATATGGGTGATGCACTAACAAAGTTTTTCATTTATAGGAGTTTCTAAGTAAAAGTCTCAACACAAATGTAATTTTGATAACCAAAACTCAAGCCTTAGTTTTCTAATTTTGTATATTAAATTCTTCATTCAGTGGGTGGTTTCTTAGTCAAAGCTGAAGAATATTTAGCCTCATTTTAACAGCTAAGTGTTTGACTGGAGTAAATATTTGACTTTGATGACTCTTGTCATGTATTGATTTACTCTGGATTTATGGATAAATAAGTTAGATCTCATTACAAACTACAAAAATGTATTCTAAAAAGTTTATTTACAAACTCAAAAATGGAGTGGGTGTGGACAAAGTAATTAATCTCAATTAACTTTGGACATAAGGCTAACCATTTTACAGATTCTCTGTAAAGTGTTAAGAGTAGTGTAAGCCATGCACCAGACTTAGGAAGCATCTGTTTTTCTTCAAAGGTAATTCAGAAAGTCCAAATTGAAAAGTGTCATAAAGTGTCATAACCTTAGATGCTTACATTTAAATGATACATTTTTTTTCAGATAAGAAAAATTATTGGCTGTGGGAATCCTTTGATGCTGTCACTCAGTCTTCCACCTGGATGTTTACTGGATGTTTATAAGTACAGGTACTTATCTCTGAACCTGTCACTTTGTTTTCTATATGTATTAACATGATAGTTGAAACTCTGAAATAAAGGCTATTTGCTATAAAAGCCATTCACTCCAAATAATATGTGTTAAGCTATGAGGAAATTTTTTGACAATGTAAAAAGACCTCTGACTTTGAGAATGAACCCTGTAAGATATGGGGGGAAAAAAAAGGCATTAGTAATGGAAGACACTTGTTAAATCATTTAGATACACTTTTCTCAGTTAAACATCGTTCCCAGTGGTTTGAACTGTGTGCAATTGTAAAATCTCATGCAGACATTGCAGCAATGAATAATCCAAATATTTGAATATTTTTAATATTTTGGGAAGATCATCTCTGCTAATCATATACTATCATTATCCTAGACAGAATTTATAGAACTGAAACTGGAAAAAAGAAGTTTTCCTTCTTTTCAGGTGTTTTTTGCCACCAAGGAGCAGATATATGCTGTATTCCCTCTGCATGTCATTAAATTACACACACATAGTCTTTGGAATGACCAAGGGAATACACTTCATCTACATTCTATAGTCATGGAAAATTTTAATTACTTTGCTCCTCTTAATATATTTTTATTACTTTCATAAGGATCAAAGAGCATCCTCTGTTGGCTAATACAACACCTGATTCTGTTGTGCTTCTCACTTACTATTGCCTTGTGAATAGGGTAACTAACAGAGTAATGAAAGGGTGTGGGTTCAATTCCTGTAGAGGATTTGCTTTCATTAAAATTTCTTTTATTAACATCTACCTTCTTCTTACTGGGATGTGACTAAATTAATTTTTAAGTTTAAATTATTTTTCTCATATTTCTAATTGGTTATAATCCAGGAGCCTGGGAGCATGAAAACAGTAAGGCAGACATTAGAATAACAAAAGAGATGTCTAGGCAAACTTTGCTAGTATTATACAAGACATAGTCCTATTATTTTGAAAGAGAGCCCTTTAAATTCTGACTTAAACTTCTAAAGGAAGATTATAATTTGATCTGCAGTTTGAGCTGAGCAAGATTTGGGTTCTGTCTTATGATTAAGGATGGTATTAATGATGCAAATAGAGCAGCTGTCAAGGAATATCTTTCTTGTCTGAGACAGAGCATGCCTTGTACTGGATAACAGAGATCAGCACTTTTCTGTGGGTTCAAGATAAAATGTAGGTAAGGATTACCTTAAGCCATTGTGAATTAGTTCTGGATGATAAAGGTCAGTCATGATTATCTGGTGGGTTTCATTATCATTGTTCTTTTCTACATAGGCCTAGCTGTTATTGATTTCAATGTTCCCTTCCAGGCCAAGAGTCAAAGTCATGAAAAGGCCTCTCAGGTGGCAGCATTTACCTACTCTTCCATGAGTAAATCTGTTGTATCATCATCTCTTACACAAGACAGAGTATCATCATTTCAGAAACAAAATATCATTCAAATTGCTTCACCTCAAAAATTATATTGTAGTCAAAAAGATTAAGAGAAAAGGTGACAAAACTTAATGGAATTACTTTCATTTACTTAAAATACAGTCAAACTGCAAAACTCCTTACCATAGGATGCCTTAGATGTCTGAAAAAAAATAAATTCAAAGAGAAATTGAATACATTATTAGATGGCAAGGTCAAAAATACTTACCAAACATATGGGAACTTAGAGGACCTAGGGATCGAGTTGTATGTGAGTTGAGGCTATTTGGTATTTGATATAATTTTGATATGGTCCAAGTCCATGACCTTGACTCACACATGAAAATTGCCAAGTTGTGGAAAAGGACTGTGAAAAAGTACATAGCACAGAGCTATGTAAGATGAGAGAGATAAGATTGCTGATACAGGGATAGTTCAAGGGTAGGAGAGGAAAAACACTGATAGGAAAATATATGAAATCCTAAGGAAGAAACCCCCAAGCAGTGAGTCAGAAGACAGCAGCTCAGCAGCAATGCACATCAGTCCATTCAAAGGTGCAATGGAGGCCGACCTGCCTGACCTCCCTGACAGCTGAGAAGTCTGCAAAGACCCTCCAGCTACTTTCTTGGAGATGGTGAACACATTTTTGGTTAGCTGAGTAACTCCTTTGACCTAAGTATCCATCATGTGTGTTACTCTTTGATCTCTACCTTATACTTCCAACTTGTGTTTAAAGAAACTTTGTGGAATCTCTGTATGAAGTGAAGGTGCCCAGGAAAGATGATTAAGAGGGGGAGGGCTACGTTATCTTTTGAAGGATGCATTCTGTAGGGAAATACATCTTATTTGATCCTTTGGATGTTGACTTTCCACATGTACTCATTAATTCATAACAATTGCTGTCAATACAAAAAAAAAGGAAAACAAATAAACAAAAGACTTCCATTCATTTTAAATTTCACTTATTTAGACTGTTATAGGGCTTGTTTCATGTCCACCTAAGTTGTAATAGAAAATTTTGCTTCATTTATACTTAACACAATTAGTCTTCTCTCTATCCTGATAAATGCCATGAGTTCAGAATCTGACATGTTCCAATGCATATTAATGTTAATTTTCACCTCATTGCCTACAATAGGATGCAATTATTTTGCAATTGCAAATACAGTTTGAAAAAGCAATATCTATTGAATTATTTGAACCCTAACTCTAAAGTAATTTCATAGCCTGTCTTTAATGACAGGAATTGTTCTTATCAGTAAAATATTTCAAGATGCTTTTTTTATTTTAGCAGCTACTTTCGATCATCACATGCAGTATTACAGAATCCTCCTAAAACAGAAAATAGCTTGTTTCTGAGAAGTCTCATTTCATGTTTAGATCAATATTCATTAGATTATGTTCTTTTTTTTCTATTTAGACATTACAACTGGGACATATTCTGAGAAAAAGCAGTTTGTACTGTCATATGTGCATTGTATTTTAAATACATTGGCAACTTTGATAATACTTAGAGCAATATATTAGCATGAGATATTGACAAGTGTATATATTAGCATTTTCCCTTCATACTAGCACAACTATTCAGAACACCTTCATTAATATGTGTTAACTTATTATGAGATTTGGAGGGTAATTTTTATTCTATTATCTATTGCCTCTTTTTTTTTTAAATAGAGGTACCTATAATAATTACATGAGCAAGTATTGGCTGCTCAACTTTGCCATGTTCCATCCTTAGAGTTGGTTCAAAGAGAGTTCTGAAAGATTTGATGAACTTATGTGTGTTTTAACCTTGATGAACCATGCACCATACTATAGTGTTAGACATATCAATACAATTATTGATTCTCATTATCACTGATGGTTTTATAATGGTTATTCAGAAAATCTCTTTGGCCTTTGACACAGCAATGCAAATCAACCCCTACTTCACTGTTCTCAAAGTTACATTACTTCAGGACAGAATGCTCCACTGTAAGTAGCAGTAAATCATTGAGTTTTAAGAATTTGCTAGTCTGAAGATTCCCTACTGATCACAAAAGCACTTGAGGTTCACTAGTGAGTTTGGTAAGAAGACAGTGCTGATTTATAATAAATCCTCAATAACTGCTTAGATTTCCAGGTTCAGATGTGAGAAATGAATTCCGCTTTTCTCAGCTCAGTTTTTTTTCCACTCACATAATTTTATTTTTTGTATGGAATATAGAGTTTCAATTAACCACAGCTGTAGCTTTAGGCTTTATCTCTCCAACAATCTAAATAATTAAAGATTTAGCAACTCTCCTTGGAGAGTTTCAGCTCGGATAGAGTTAATTTCTACTTAGTAGCTGCTACAGTGCTGTGTTTTGGATTTAGTATGAGAATAAAACACTGATATGTCTGTTGCTCCTGAGCAGTGCTCAAGGGCTTAAGTCAAGGGCTTTTCAGTTTTCCATGCTCTGCTGGTGAGCAGGTACACAAGAAGTTGTGAGAGAGCATTATCAGGACATTACCTGAACTGGCCAAATGGACATTCTGTGACATGAATGCCCACTATATAAACTGGGGGGAAGTTGGTTAGAAAGGGCAAATCATTGCTTGGGGACAGGTTGGGGATTGGTTTCAGCAGATGGGCAGTAAATATATTATACATAATTTGTTTTTCCTTGTTGTTTTATTCCTCTTCTCTGCTCTTTGTTTTAATACTATTACCACTAATATTTCCACCACAAATAATAATAATATTTTTATTATTATATTTATTATCATCTTTATTTCAATTATTAAATTCTTCATGCCTCGACCCATCCCACCAGGGGGCCAGTGAGCAAGCATCTGCATGGTATTTAGTTTTGTCTGGGGTTAAACCATTACACAAATTCAGAAGTGTAATTGTACATTTCACTGTCTTCTGCAATCTGTATCTGTTAATTTGGAAAGACTTTTTCATTTTGTTCTGAGGAATGGAAAACAGTGGATTTGAAGCCAGCAGAGCCCAGTCAAGAGTTAATAAACTGCATTTTAATATACTCATTTGGAATGCAATTTACTGCTTTTCACAAGCAAGTTCACTGTAGAAATGCACTGACTTATAAGAGGAAAACTAAGCTACTCAAAGAACACACTTCTGTTGATTTTCTTTTAATATTTTTACTTGACCTTTTCTGTGATTCTCTAACTTACATGTTTAATATGAAAGTGTACTCCTCCCATTTTAAATTTTTTGAGGTTTGATTCCTAATTTATCTTTAGGTTACTCATTCCTTCTTTTACTTTATTTTGGCTTTGTCAGATCTTTGCTTCTTAAGCCTCCTTATAAGTGTGTTTAAATTTCTGAATATTTTAGTACAAGGTAATTTAATTTCTGAGTTGGTTAGAAGAGCTCTTAAATCTTCCCTATTTTATTTTTTTTTCCATTTTATGTTCTTAATCCTCCAGAGTTTTCTCTAAAGTGTGTTCTGTGTGAACCGGATTTTCAAGGTGCTATTTACCTTTTCCATTATTATCTAATGAAGCCCAGAATTGTTCTGCATCCAGGGCTCTCACCTGGGGCATGGATGATCCACTTGTAATTCAGCTTTACCTGATTATACAGTATTCAATATTAATCTCATGGATTCCAGGTATGTATCATCTCTCAGATTATTAATATCTCTTGTCTTGATACAGTCACTAAACAAGTTTTTGATGATTTAGAAAAAGTAATCAAGTAATTTAATAGCCGGCTTGGAAGAATCATATTAAAACCCTCAACAACATTGTAATGAGTGGGCTATTGACAATATAAACATTTACATAAAATCATCCTTTCCAAATGTTCTATACTTCACAGCTTCTAATATTATGCCAGTTCATGAGTGCAGGGATTATTATTAGCATTAATATAATTAATAATATTGACATTACTACTAATAATATAGATGTTATTTACAGTATTCTGAATTTCCTTAAGGAATTCTGAAATGAAACAGGTTACATAATTGATTCTGTCTATTTTGGAGATATAGAAATAAAAAAGAAGATAAAGAAGGTCTAGAAAGCAAGAAAGTAAGACTGTATCATTGCTGATAATGGATATCTGATGAAGGTCTGAGTTTCTTGGGTGAGTTACAACACAAAGTTAAAAGTTGGCAAGCTGAGAAATTAAGATATGGATCAAACCCACATATATTCATGTATCACATACTCAGATTTTGAGGTGACACAAAATAGTAAAGTGACACAGTATTGAGATTTATGTTAGATAATTATGGTATGTGACATTAAGGATTAAGTAAAAAGTAATTCTACCTGTTGATACAGCTGTAAACACAAAATAACATCTGAGATACTGACAGTTGAGGTGTTTTCACTACATAAATATTGTACATAAATAGAGAGAACATTTTATTTTAATCTAATTTACAACACAGAAGCTGAGAAAATTGCACTTTAAGAATAAAATACTCTATAACATATAATTCCCTGTGGTTTTCAGTGGAAAGTGCCTATCATAACAGAAAAGTAATAAAAAGCTGAACTTTACCTACTAGCACATTATTATTTCTATAATGTTTAAGTGACCACAACGCTGATTAACGCAGGAAGAATGTTTAATAATAAAATCATAACCTGAAATGAATAAAACAATCAGATCAAAATTTTAGAAAATAAAATTTGAAATAAGATATTGTCTCCTATAAAAAATCTTATTTTAAATAAAAGTTACATGATAAATATTTCAATACTGTGTATTTATCTCAAAATTTTCATTTTCACTGATTAGGATTCTATCTGTTGTCATTACAGCAAATAGTGAAATGGTATAGAGTTACTTGAGCATTGGGAATTGTTGGAGAGTCAAGTCAGTTATCTCATGGGAAGAGTAACATACCACAAGGAAAATATGAAAATGAGCACTCACATGTCATGCTACTAAATAGCCAACCCCACTTTGCTGCAGCTGCATAATAGTGTTTTGGACACAGTCCACTCATCTCCCCCTGTAAATGACTGAGAGATGCAGCTGCTGTCCAACATGTTTTCTACTGGGACCATTTGTATATCAGGCCACACAGTAGAAAAATTAAGCAAATAACTGTTAGAGGAAGTGGGACAGGTTTAATCAGGTTATCCTAAAATCTTTATTTGTTTTGTTAGTTTTTCTTTATATAGAATTTACTTTGTAGCTTTTGCTGTTAACATATTTTTGACAACCCTTTCTGCCCTTCACAGGACAACAGAATTCTAACCAAGCAGGAGCCATACACATTATCTCCCTATAGTGGTGAACAGTGTGTAGTCCTTCTGCCCTGCCTGTCCCTGCTTCCAATGTCCTTACAGTTTCCTTTTCCACCTAAGTCCAAGAAGAAGATCCTTGTTCAGCCAAGCTGGGCTTCTGCCCCTTTTCATTGACCTCTGACACTTTGGGATTGTCTTCTCCCACACTCCTAACAGATGTCTCTTAAAAAGTAACCAGCATTTATAGACATCAATAACTTCAAGGTAGATTACCAGGGACCTTACTAACTAGTTCCTTTAGCAGCCCTCTTGCTCTAAGTATGGGCAGTCTTCTCTGCCCATACTTAGAGCAAAAGTTTTGCCAAGAATTTTCTCCTCTCACCCATGATTTCAAACTCAACTACTCCATGATCGTTGTGACCAAGGTGTCCACCCATCTTAACCAACAAGTCCCTCTCTGTTTGCAAACAATAAATCTAGGACAAATCCTTTCCAGCTGGCTCTCTTCGTAACTGTACTAAAAAGTTATTTTCAACATATTTCAGGAATTTCTGCTTGTAATGAATGAATGATATTCCCA
This sequence comes from Agelaius tricolor, assembly GCF_023055355.1. NCBI lineage: Eukaryota > Metazoa > Chordata > Aves > Passeriformes > Icteridae > Agelaius > Agelaius tricolor. The sequence continues at coordinate 52,462,671 of NW_027269263.1, forward strand.
GTTGACATCTGGGATATAAAAGTCACACATAAGGGTAAGAACCAGGTAGACTTTATTGTCTTAAACAAAGTCTCTCAGCTGTCATCACCAGTTGCAAGCCCCACACAATCAAATCCCTCCCTTGAATTCTGCACCACCTCCTTGGTTTGTCTGCCTGCCTTGTCCCTCCTGAGGAGCCTGTGACTGTCCATCACAGCACCCCAGCTGCAGAACTCATCCCATCTGCTTTTGCTTATGTCAGCGGTGTCATAGCTCTGAGAGTGGATCAAAGCTTCTAGTTCCTCCTGTGCATTAATTAATAATATTTCATATAGAAGAATCTGGTATAATATATAATATATAAAATATATATATACTATTGTACGTAAAAATGAATAATATGTTTTATTAAGAAACTAATATATATATTTTTATATATAAAATTATTTTATAAATTTATATCTTTTATATTAACATAGAAGAAATATAAACCAGTAAAATCCTTAATTAACAACATGTATTAAAATATATTTAATATATCAGTACATTACCAGAATTCCCCCCATGGCATGGGCTTTGGATCTAGATAATTTTAAGCTTCCTTTCAACCCAGATCATTCTATGACACTATGATCAATAATAATTACTTAATTATTGATATAATATATTATACATTATTTTATGTAATAGATAATGAATACTATATATTATTCTATTATGTTATAACTTTTTCTGAAGTCACAATGCTGTAAGCTTTGTGCTTTCAGACTGTGTAAAGTATTTCTGAAACTTGAAGTTAAACACACGTGTAGGGACTTTTCCATGGAGCACAGCTAGTGCTACTCATCAGATTAAAGCAAACTGTTCTTCTCAAATCAGACATGCCTGAGGTTTTCCAGGGAACAAGCCACTGGTTAAAAAGTCACTTCAAAAAACCCAAAGCTTTTCTTTTGTTGCTAACTTGTGAGAGTGAAAATGGCATCCATCAAAATAAATTCTTGTGAATTTTTTTATTTTTAATAAAAATGCACATTTTAAAATTTTAAAATACATTTATAAATTTTAAATTTTTAAATTTTAAAATGCATTTTTAAATTTTAAAATTTAAAATTTTAAAATACAATGGATGTATAAAATATTGTCTTATGAATTTAACCTAAATATAGTATATTATTTAGATATCTCCCAAAGTTTATCTCATTTATAGAATGAACTTTTTCAAGAAAGCTTTTTTAGTGTGAACATTCTCATTCCTGAAATGAGTTGTACTCATTTTCTAGATATTCTAACAATACCAGTCAGAGTTTTGCTTATTAAAGTAGCTTACAGTGTTTGCAATGATGGACTTATTTAGTTACAAACACAACAGCCAACTTATCCTTTTGTCCATTGAAAATTACTGTAGTAAGTGATTTTCTCTGAAAATTACTGTGGCAAGTGATTCTCTCTGACAGTAGAGATAAAAAAATAATTCAGAGTAGATTTGATCATTTACTGACACCGTCAGTAATTTCCTACTCATGACACTAAGCGGATGTTTTTGCTATAAAACTCAAAGGGTGTGTGATAAACATTTTTTTTCTCTCTTAATCAGGAGCAGATTTGGATGTGTAGAAGTCCATGCACTCACTGATGGAAGAGCAGCTGTACTGATGCAGTGTAGCTTTGAAGTGGCATTCTCAGGAGTACTGGGAATGATAGGCTGTTTTAATGGACCTTATTCATTTCACAGGATTTCTCTTTCAATCCCGTCTCATACTAGAGTCAACAATGTGGTGGGGATACTGTATCTACATGCAAACTCACTTCAGTGAAAGGAGGGAATCCTTATCTGAATAGGCAAGTAAAAATTGAAACCGCTCTTAGGCATAATTCCTGTCTTCTCTAGTGCTTCAATAACAAAAAGACTGTAGTAAAAGAACAGCACCAGTAGCAATGAAAATATTATACAAATAAAAAAAAAGAAGATTAAATAAAATATAAGCAGAAAAGCTGGCATATTTGTTAGAAAAAGGGGAGAAGAGTGTCAAGGGAGAAATTATAAGATAACTGTGTAAGACAATCCCATAAATAATAATGCATTTTTTAAGGACAGAGGTATTTTTTACAATGATTCAATGAGTACAAAAAAATAAGACCCATAATGTCTTGAATTAATAATAAAGGTTTCTCTGCAGCATTTGCAATACTGTTATATATATAATTTGTACATAGTAAATGCTTTAGATGCTAAGTTTTTTACTTTAATCATTTGCTTGCTATTAGAGATTTTACAACTGAGCACTTCAGTACTAAATTATTTTCATCAAGCTTACATGAATCAAGGACACTTAATGTACCTTTTGGATATGTTACTCATTCTAGTCAGACTCTAAAAATGGTTTATTCATCTTACATGAAACCATTTAGGACTAACATGCATAGAGAAGAGCTGGAAACAAATCCTCCCTTCTTCCTATATCACTCTTTTTCCATGTTAAAGAGTACGAGGCTGACACTTGCATTTGGCAAGTCTGGCACTCTTATCTGCACATTCAACCAATTTTGGAATTAAAGATGGAGTTCCAATTCCCACCTCACCTCAGCCAGTTTACTTCACTTTTGTGAAGAAGGTGCTTGATTCTCCAAAAACAGCAAAGAGAAATCAGTTAAAACTCAAATAAGCTAAGTATCTTTTCTAAAAACTAAGTATTACTTATGAACATAAAAAAAATAGATAAATTTGTGGAACCTCATTACTTAATTATTTATAACCAAACATCTTAACTTTTTCATGAAGATATGATACTGTACTAAGGGTGAACACGGAAATATATATGACTTGAATCTAAAAATCTGGTTGGCTAAAAACACCATCAGAAAATAAAAATTTGTATAAAAATGTCTTATTTGTTATGAAATGCATAATGTGAGGCAAGGAACAGGTCACACAGTGCCTGAAACAAAAAATTGACTGAAACAGCTAGGAATCAGCTCTGGTACACTCCTTTCATGCCACAGTTGGTGGGAAAATATGCAGCTTTTTAACATGATGTTTAAAAAAAGATAAATATATGTTATATAAACACTTATCAGGAAGAGCATCTTCCTCCTTGGCCTCAGTGGAAAACTCAAAGCATCTTGACTGAAAAGAGTAAGCAGAATATTAGATAAGCTTCTGTCAAGTTTCTCGACAAAGGTATCCATCATTCATCACTTATTATAATGTCAATTTAGAAAATTAAACTACTTGCAGAAAGTTAAGACTCTTGAGCCAAGTGATTCACAAATTGTCTGAACTCTCACAAGATAATAGTAAAATTTACTGAAATACTATTATATTATCTATGTGTTGCACTTATAAAATAACTACATTTAGTCTCTTATCTGGAATAGTAATAATAAAATAGTTGTTATTCTATTCTTGCCATTATCAGCTTTCTTTGCCTTTCTAAGAACCACAAATGCTATTCATGATAGAGTCCTCCACCTTCATTTTTTTTCTCCTATCTACAAGAATCCTCTACTCTTGCATTCTTAATTTTCTGTATCACAAAGCTCATCACAAAGGCACTGCGTACAATTATCAGACTGGTGACATTTTCCCATCAATATTCAAGTAGGTAGTATCATTTATTATCAGCATGTCTTAATTCTGGTACTTAATTAAAAAATCAGGAAGAAGGGACCTTTTTGGTTTCTGTTCATGCTGCTCTCAGATGTGTTGGGAGGGTCATGGCAGTCATATGCTAGAGGCATGGGTGATCCTAAACCTGCACATGGTCCAGAGGCAGCACAGCATACCCCTCCTCTGGAGCAGAAAGCCCAGGATGTCACAGCACAGCAAATACAGGCACAAAACTTGCTCTGCTTTTCCTCACTACATTCAGCACCATTTATATTCTATGTTGTTGTGAGAGAAAAAATTTGTGAGCAGGATATCTCCAGGCAAAGGAAAGGGGAGGTTTAAGGCAGAATCTTATGAAGCACTCCTCTCAGGTGTAGTTTATCATCACAATGCAGCTTGCTTTTACCCAGCCTTTAAAAGCGTGGTTGAAGATCCATGACCTGAAACAAACCTGTGTCACTTCAGTGGGATTCACAGAGTAAGAGGTTTGCTGTTGCAGCAAAGGGCAAACCCGGGTGAAGTGAAAGATGCATTCATTATATTAGACACTGAGCAGTACTGGAGGCAATAAAATACAATTCTTTCTAGGAACAACATGTCCTAAGCAAACCAGACATACTTAGGTTAAACATGGAAACAGCAGCAAATTTTTTCTACAACAAATTTTAAAAAGTTCCAACAAACTAACACAGACAAACCAGATAGCACTTTTTTTTTTTTTTTTTTGAAAGAGGGGTACATTTGCTTCTTTTCAATCAGAATTTCTGATGTCCTTCCTACCATACACCACCATCAAAGATTATATGTCTTTGTAATACGGTGAGGGAAAATAGAACATCAAACTAGAAGACCTAAATCCTCTGTATTATGAAATCAGGGAAAAATATGATCAAGGATAATGTTCCACCTTTTACCAAATCTTCAGAAAAAAAATCCCTTAAAGCATGAATGAGTACTCAAGGCAAAACTGAAACTAATCGACATCAATGACCATTTTAAGGGGAATTTTGATTGAATAATGTTCAGTATTTTGATATGATTTTTCAGAAGACTGATGCAAATCCCCAAAAATTGAAAATGAGCTCTTTGGAAGGCTGTATCTTGCTTTACACAGTATGAGAACAGACCATAAAACCACTTATATTTTAAATGAAATTTAAAAGAGAAAATAAGACAGCATCCTCCAAAGACAACATTCACAAGAGGAAATTATTGTGTCTGTATACTTCATTCAACAGTATAATATCAGCTTGGTACTTGCTTAAGCACCTATTAATAGGAGTGAAGGGTACATGTCATGGAGAAAATAGCTATAATTGTCAAAATTGTGTAATACTAGTTTAATGGATTTCTGTGTAATGAAAAGTTTCAATCTGTTAAGAAGCCCGTTGGGATTAACAAAAATGCCAAAAAATAAAATGTGATGCAAGGTGTTACACAGAATTTAATTTAATGTCAAGTTAAACATATTTATTCAGTATTGTATTAGTTCAAATGACATCACAGCCACTAGGGATCTTAATTAATTTTCTGTACAGCTTACAGTATAGACTGTTGCAGAATATTTCCATGATAGTGATAAATTAAATCAACCTCTATGTAAAAATAACATTACATTTCTCTATGCTACATCTACCCCCAAGATTAGAACAGCATCAGTGTCAGGGATCTAAAAAAAGATAAATGTTCCCTTCCCTTCCCTTCCCTTCCCTTCCCTTCCCTTCCCTTCCCTTCCCTTCCCTTCCCCAAACAAGTGCCAGCTAGTCCCCAAAGACAATCAACTTGTGATCTGAATGATCTTTCAGCCATTCAAAACATGAAGTTAATGTACAGCATAATTTAACACAAGTTAGTATAAATAAGCACTTCAGTAAAAATCTTTAATAAGTAATCTATGGATTAAAGAAACACTTTAGTGATCTGGGAGTGGGAAAGAAACATCAGGTTGAACCTGAGCCAAAGTAGTCTTTTACATAAAAAAGTGCTATATTGGCAAAAAAAAACGGAATAATACATTTTACAGTATAGAGGTTAGAATAGAATAGAATAGAATAGAATAGAATAGAATAGAATAGACAGTGAAAGATTCACAGAACTAGAGAGAGAAAGGCGGCTTAGACTATTGTCAATGAAGGTAAACTGCACATGGGAAGGGTTTGCAAAGGAATACATGCAAATGACAATGTTAAAAATGGAGAAAAGATTGAGATAATGGGGATGTGTGACCCATGAGGTAAGTGGAGGACCATGCACTAGAGCGTGTAGATTAGCACTGCTCAGGAAAAAAGTTAAAAGAAATGTGCTTTGAGGTGCCTATATTCTAGATATCTACAGTGATGCAACCAGAAAAGGCTGAAACTGAACAAGATATCTGAGTTAGCCGGAAGGAGAAAAGTAATCAACCAAGGTGGTTTTGAAATTAAAAATGGTTAATGGGTTGAAACCCTAATACTGTGGGCATTAAATGCACTTAGAGACTCATGAACTAGAAATAACTTAGAATTTTCCTAAACAGTGAATGAATTTGGGAATACTAATGTAATATTTAAGCAGTTTATTTTGGAGATCCTCTTTGAAATTTTAAAAGATGTTTAAGATCATTGGTTTCATTATTCTAAGGAAAAAAAAGTAAAATTTTCTATTTTACCCGTGTAACTTGAAATTCTAATAGCATTTCTGCCAAGAATCATGGAGTTTGGGAGATGTGGAAGTTAAATTTCAGCTGGTCTTGTTGTTAAAGTGGCGTGGCTGATTATCAGGGCTGGGGCTATGTGCACACATCTGCTGCACTCAGGCCATTCATTCCCCAGGTGGTCCACAAATTCATTAGTTACTCATCTGCACAGACAAGATAGGAATGATGAGTGATGGACTGCCCCATGAGGACGCTGAAATGCTGGCTGCCTTGCAACAAAGCATTGGATTAGCTGGCACAAGAGCTCTCCAGGTAGGAATTCTGGACAGACTTGAAGATTTCCTCAGGCAGGACTTGCATTGCCTACACTGAATTATGTATTTCAGTGTGTTGATTTAAATTCTGTGGAAAAAACTGGACTTTCTTAGGACTTCTTGAAAGATTATTGCTGTGGGTTATTACTGACCAAATCCTACATAGATAAGTCCTTTATGGAATAGAAAATGGTTGAGTAAGACAAGATTTTGCATACAATTACCACAGTTAGCTTGTTTGTGTGTGGTTTAAGTCAAGAGCAGTGGGACAGATTGTGTCTGAGCTGGAGTGCTCGTATAGGAGCACAAACCAGCTGGTTATGAGAACTTGAGAACTGGGCAGAACAGCAGGGTGGGGAATCTCAGCCAATCCAGCTGAACGCACCACTGTAAGAACCCTTGCAAAGGAAACTTTGACCACCTAGGTAGTGACTGAGAATTTAGCTCAGAGTATTCAATTACTTGTATAAGCATTCCCCTACTGCAAGACTGCAAAAATTCAGGATTTTTGAAGAAATTATGTGTGGTTGTGCAGCAAATTCTAATTAAAGGGAGGTAAAAAAATCCCAGATACCTATATCTTCCTCTGAGTATAATGAACAGTATGGTTGAAAAAGACAGATTGCTCTATCCCCCAAGCCCAAAGTAAATTTGAATTATCAGCTTCCAGATACTGTTATTGTTTTTGCTTTTTCTCCTAAAAGGGACAGATTGATATTCAAGCTCTTGCATAATTTTTTTCTGAAATAATAATCATTTGATACCTTAGCATGTGTATGATTACTGCTGTTATTATTAAAGTGTAAAAAGTAGAGAGAAAAACAATGGTTAAAAGGTATTTGTGAATGAATTTGCTATTGGCACCATTGAGTATTTTAGATTCTAAGATGAAGTTAATTCACCTGAAGATTTTCATCTAGATGCCTGAGTCAGATGGAATATTCACAGTGTATGAAGCAATGTTTTGTAGTTTACGATTTTATAATATAGTTCCTTATATCATTCCAGTGCTTGTACCCTGGGACGATAACTATTTTCTTTATAAAAACCTAGGACTTTGAAGAGAAGATGATGCTAATAATTCTGGAAAAATTACTTTTAAATCTTTGGAGCTGTAGAAGATCCTCAGGCAAATAGTCTCACTGTTACAGTATCATAGTAAATTGTTTAACAAGAAAAGATAAGATCTACATAAGACACCTGGATGTAACAAACTGTCCTCGGGGGTAAAAAAGGGTGAGAAAAATGCTTTGTGTTTCTCTGCTGTCATAAAACAATAGGCAGATCAACACACTTGTTGAAGAATCTACCTGTCAGCATGTCCCACATCAAGAGCAAGGGCTGGAATAGTCCTTCCTACACATTCTTTGAGCTGTGCTCTTGAGATATGACTTTCTCCTTAGTTTGACTCTGATATTTCATAGGCATTGAAATGACAATCGTTTCTTCAAATCCTAGACATCATTAATTTAAGGAGTAGACTTTTCAATGTTAAAACACTCTCCTTTACCAGTGGAATGTGAACAGAACCTGTTTTCATCCACTTTCTTGTATTTTGTTTTGTTTTGTTGTTTTTTGTTTTCCCCTGTGGATGAACAAAATGCAATTCAATTGAATTTTTAAATATTTGTACCATACGCCTTATGGATATCCCATCAATGGTTTCTGCCATCATAAAAATAAATAAAAATATGTTGATGTCTTCATTAGGCAAAACCATTTTGGAAAAAGAAATGTAAATATTGTATTTTTCAAAATGTTATTATCATATTAAAGCTCAAATGAGTAAGTCAAGTATAAGGCTGTTGCGATTCATGTTAATTTTGTTAAGTTACAGTAAAATGGTTTGTTCCATTGTTCCCCCCACAAGGTTCCCCATAAATTGGTTTACCCCTGAGTTGTACCCTCCCTTTAAAGCTGTCCCTCAAGCTATTCCTCTCCCTTTGTTCTAGCCCTTTCCCTGCCTATCAAGGAAACCCTGCCCTCCTTCCCTGTCTGTCAAGGCAACCCTGCCCCTTTTTCCTGAATGGTCCTTGCCACTCATTCCCTGAACCAATCCCTGATTACAACACCCATTTGGAAATCCCCTAATCTATGACATCCCATTGGCCCATGTGACCCTTTCCTTCTCCTCCCCCTACCCTGACTGATCCCCTCTTATTGATGAAATCCCCTCACTCCACCCCTGGTGCTCCCTTATTGTTTGCTTGTATCCGCCCCTTGAATTGTTAGTGTATAAAACTGCGCGCACAGAGGTGCTCCGGGCCTTTGCCTCTTAGCCTTTTCACCTGGAGTAAATCTCCCATGTGGAATCTCAGGACAAGGAGCCTCCTCCTCCTCTTGCTCCCTGTCATAGATGTGGTATTGTGCACCATGGAGCTAGCAGCTCTTTAGGTTCAGCTGTGGGCAAACCCCAGTCCCCAGCTGATCCCCACTCTTGGCGTGTCACTGTAGTATTCAGAGCTAGTCCAAGCTCCAGTGGGCTACATCAGAAAACATAATATATTTCATTTTATAATAGCTGAAAAATAAATGTTAGGTAGATTTCATAGATTTGAATATAAATAGGAATTCCAAACTTTTTACAGAGGTTTAACAATGTACTTGAAAAGAATAAAGTGATGGAAGTACAGTCGTTAATCAATATAAGTGTAAAGATAATTTGTATTATGTTATGCAACTTGAAAATATAGTTAGTAATAATCTTCTGGCTCCTTTCTAAAACTATCCAACCCATGCAAAAAAGCAATAAAGTTTTCTGTCTTTTAAATGTAGGTGAGTTACAAAAATACATATGAACTGTGGTTTGATTTATCCTTGCTGTTCATCTTGAAGATACATAGGATGAGAAATTTCTAATTTTCTAAAGTTTCAGAAGAGAAACTACCAGAAGAACTTCACACCATGACCAAGGAAAATAAACTTTTTGCGAGTCCTCCTCTCCTAAATTTCCTCTTTCAATCCTCTTCTCCTTCTACTAACTTATGTGGCTGGAGAGGGACAGTTGAATAACTTTGGTACACAGAATTTTATGATGAAAGGAATCTCAGCTAAAATCAGGATTCGACATTTTACCTTAAAAGAAAGCTAAGTAAAAAAAAAGTAGCATATCAGTGGAGGTATAGCTTAATTTATTTCCATCTGATTTATTGAAGGTCTTGAAGTTCAAACATTTTCAGGCAAAAGTGAAAAATGTTTTCATTTTCCAAATGAAGTAAAATCTGAAAATATTTTGGTTTATAAATAATTAAAACTTTTTGTCTCAGAACAATTTTTTTTGGTAATGTTTTCCTTTCTTGTTTATAATTCCGACAAAATTTTTAAATTAAGCAATAGTTCAAAATGAAATACAGAAGTGCTGAGAAAATATTGAGATTAGCCTTTAAGCGGTTTTATTCTCTAATTTTGCTTTTTCAAATGAGGTAGAAATGGCATGATTTCAGTAGGTTTTATTAACCTCATCTATAAATTTAGTAAGAGAGTTCAAAATTCTTAATGGAAAATACTGCAGTTTCACTAATTAATAGCTAAAATATTTCTCTTTCTAAAGCCATATTAAAAGTGATTTGTTAGAATCAAGCAAGAGATTTAACAAACACATCTCACATCTAAAAATGTAGAAAAGCATTTAGGCAGTAAACTCATTTTACTGCTAGATCAATGTGGTTTGTACTTACTCAGGCATGTAGAAAAACTGATTGTTTACTGTACTTATGAAGCATTTGTTGATGAAGTAATCATAATATCAAAGTATTTGGATTAAATAACTATTAATGAAATTGTTACTGATTTTACACACATGCTTAGCTATATAGCCAATTTTTTCAAAAAACTTTATTTCTAGTTTTAGCACTATTATTAATTTAGTGATATATCCATCAGCAGAGATAAAATCTATTCCATTCTATTTCTATTTTTATATCACCTTCATAACTGTAATAATGAGTAGCTTTCAGTGGTGCATAAAGTATCATTAGTAATATTTTTCCCGTGAGTTTTGCTCTCTCTCTTTTCCTCTTTCTAGATAATGATTATTGTGATAATAAGTTTTTTTTTTTTAAGATTAAAATGCAATACATCCTTGACTAATTATGCACCAAATGATGGTTTAGTTTTTTAACTCCTGTAGATCTCTAGAGTTTTGGCTTGTAGCAGGTATAAGTATGTCAACTCTCTTTGTGACTATTAGTCTTATCACTGCAAAAATCATTGATCCTTTCTAGTAGAGCAGCCACAACAATAGTTTTATTAAAGCTCAATTTCAGCCTGACTATTTGCAGTCTTAATAAGGACTGCAAACCCAGAGGTTCGTCCAAAGACTTCAGTATGAGCCCAGACTAAATAAGCTTTAAACCTTTGCAAGAAAATATATCACATACACCTACTGGAAGGCTGTTGATCAATTCACGTAATTATTTCTCCTTTCTTGTTCAGATCTGAATTCACACACAAAAAAGAAAAAGAGAATAAAATAATTAAAAGTTTGAGATCAGGCTTACACCCTGTTATCAAAAGTGTACAAAAGAGACAGAAAAGTGTGAATGTGTCAGTGTTTTGCAATTTCCCTAAAACAGCAATACTAACACTTAAATTTTAGCAAGACCTGTGCTGAGCTGAAACATGAAACAGTGGGAGATGAATTTCAGAAAGCCTTCATTGGAACAACAGCTTTATTAATGCCAGAAACATCAGCAGTACAGGCAGCAGCTCAGATGCAAGTTCACTAAATCCTGATGTTTGGAGGAGAAAGCAGCCCTGGGTCATGCCATTTGCTCTGGAGGTACCCCTCATAGCTGCTGCCAAGGGTCAGGTTAGAGGTAAGGTGGAAGAGTCAGATGGTTTTCTTCTACAAAGAGGAAATAGAAACAATCAAAGCCCTAAATGAGAATATAAATATCATTAAAGTTAGCTTATTCGATGTGATTAAAGGAAATGCCTATGCCTCTCTTCAATAGAAATAGTTAAAGGGTTTACTCAAATAGCAGGAATAGCTTAAATTACTCTAGAAACTCATGCATTAAAAGGACATCAACTCACCATTTTTTTACAGAGATACATAAAGTAAATCAGGCAGAATGCAATAAATAACTGTATTGGATTCCTGACACAAAAGGAAATAGAGACAGGTTTTTGTCTGAATTGACAAGTGGCCTTTGGTTTTGTAAACACATCTTTGCTCTTTGTAATGAATGTGTCTAAAAATCTTATTATGTCTGAAAATCATATCACTCAGCCTAAGCAATTCTGAAATTTGGAAAGAAAGCCCCCTACAAAATGACCAACGTCAGGCTTTTTACCTTTTTATATTATTTGCATGCACAGTAAATTGAAGATGCAACTATTCACAGATGAATGATTATTTGCAAGATAAAAATATTAAATTGAAGATTTTAATTGAACTGAACAGTCTATGTGGATTTTGTTATACTACCTGAAAAAGAGAAAGTAAGGAAGAAGGACAAGGTGACTGATGACTATGAAAATAACTGCTGTAAGATAAGATTATATTGACAGATACAATTTTTTGTTTTGAGAGCAATGGCATCACATTTTCCAACTCTTTCCTCAGTTGTTATGATCATGATTGTTGGCAGATGTTTGCAAAGCTGTAACTTGATGGCATATTGATGTTCGTGCCCTATCCCTGGAAGTGTTTAAAGCCAGGTTGGAGGGTGCTCTGAGCAACTTGGTCTAGTGAAAGGTGTCCCTGTCCACTGCAGGGCTGTTGGAACTAGATCATTAAGGTCCCTTCCAGCCCAGGCCATTATATGGTGGCTATTAGTTGTCACTCTTAAAATTTCAAAGCTGCTGTGCTACTGTTTCTTGAGTTGCTCAAGTCAGATCTGCAAACAAGTGTCCAATTAAGATGCTCCTTTTTTTCCATGTGGCTAGTTTACTCATCTTCTATCACATTTCACACACTATTTTTATGAGAAATTCCACTTAACCTGTGGCATTACTGTGGCATTACTGTCATCCTCGACCTCTGAGCAGTTCAAGCTCTCTTGATGTTCTTGAGTTCACCAGAAAGCTGGTTTTTTTCCTTTCTTTTTTCTTCCTTCTTTCTTTTTTTTTTCCTCCTAAACATGGAGCATAATATTTACTGAGATTTTTTTATATATACCCATGTTTATTTTATTTCATTAACTCCTGCATCAAAATCAGGGTGTCTTTCTGCCTTGGGTAGCATTTCTTTTTTTGCTCTGTTTGCCAAATATCTCTTAGACTAAGAATCTATTCACACTTTGTATGGTTCAGACTGGACAATGTCCCTTAGTTTGCTTTAGCAAAATTAAATGTAGAACTCCAGTTAGTGATTTATTCAAAATCCTTATCTGAGCTTCCTTTAGCATTCCTTGTCAGCCTAAAGAAAAAACTAGTAATACATCAAAAACTTGGTCCAATAAAATGACAGCAGGAAAATTAGGAGAGGGGAAGATAATTTATATAGGTTTTTAAAGGTTTCAATGCATGTGCAGAACTAGTTATTTTGAGAATGGCCATGACCATACGTATGAAAATTACAGATAACTTTACCATATGTAAAATTTTTAAGTCGTTCAAGACATAATGTTTTCACTGCCTCTTTGATTCAATAATAGATAGGTTTTTGTTGTATTCAAAGAAATGTGTAGACTCATACAAATCACTGTGATGTCTATCCCTCACAAAGATGTTTGAGAAGACTGGGGTTTCTCTCATCTTTTATTATGTTTATGTGTTTTGTTTTATTTTTCCTGAAATATATGATGTTTTCCAAACGTGGGAATGTTTTCCCCTTGTGGGAAATGAAGGGAGGGAATAGAGGATAAAATGGGGAAAAAAAAAGAAAGAAAAAGCAGCTAAGCAATAGGGGTGTTGGACAATTACTGCAACTACTGTAGCATGTTATCCTATTACTGCTAAATACAAAAGTTACTGAGCTTTTCCTTACAAAATATCGTGTCAAGCAAGACCTGAATTACAGCTAAAATTTTTTAATCTTCAGAGTAGAGAAGTACAACATTTTTGTAATAGGATGTGATACTCTATTGTCAATGACAATGCTACAGCTTTTCAGTTAACTCTGGTACTATCTGCATTTTCTGTCTGATATTTGGTTTAGACTTCATCTTCTAGGAATTGTTATTAATAACATATTTCTATGACATCATATCTTAGTACTCATAAGGTGTATGTATTAAGATGGGGATACAAAGCCATTTGTAACCTGCTTTCTTGTATTATTTAATGATTCACATCAACTCCTTATGTAAGCTAAACATAACCAGTACTAGAGCTGAAAATCCAAGTACTGCTGGTCTTAGAGGTTGTGTATTTACTCTGAACCATCTCTAATGAAAGTTTCAGTACTGGAAGGCAAGAATTTCAGAGCCTGTCAAAGTCAACAGAAAACCAAGACATGATTGGGCAAAGATCAGCAGGTCTTTGGAGCAAAAACAGTACCCTAATATATTGGCTAAATTTGAAGTTTTATATTTTTGTGCCCTCTACTTACATGTTCTGCTAGGTAACAATTAGAGACAGTGGGACAAATTCTATCATCTGTTGTTGATGACATCTCTCAAATGTTTACTAAATCAAATTAAAATTACTCTGAGAGAAAGTAAAAACAAGAAGAAAAACATACGTTGATGATTATGACCATTAATTAGGGAATTAATTCTCCTCTTACTTTCCGTTCCCTTTCCCCATCAAGATGAGCACCCTGGCCACATGCAGATATATCTTCTGAGCTATCAAATAATAACAAGTAGTTATAGGGAGGGAAAAAAGGTAATGGAGAAGATTTATGAGTTTTACTACTGCTCACTATAAAGTAAAAAATTTCAAAGTTTGAAAACATTCTAAAGCAAGCAGAACATGTGTAAGGATCACTGAAAAATGGTTGACTATACTGCCACCCAAAGGCTCTGTTTAATACGTTGCTTTTGTAATATACTAAAATAAGTCTCAAAGTGAAATAAAAATTTAGTTATTTCTTGGTTGTTAACATGACTGATCAGCCAGCATCAGTATTTAATGGAAGATTTTGTGAGCTTTACTTTTAACTATGAAGCGGGTTTGTGACTCTTTTGAAATAAATATTTTTTTAATTATTAAAATCCACTTTCATATTTATTCTTCACTTTGTCAGCTAGTGTTTTTTATTAAGGTGCTATCTGCTTTGGATTTAATTACAGTCTTTTCATATTGTATAGCTTTCTCTTTTCACCAAGAAGAGAGTATGATTTTGTAGCCTCTTGAGTTGAATTGGTGGTGTCCATTTGGAAGCAGGAATGTGTCTCCAAGCTTCCTCTCATTTGTACATAGTGATTGATCTGAATCCCATCCAATAACTTACAAACAATTCACCTCCTTATTTTTAATGGGTGTTTTCATGTCCACAACATATGCATGTCTCATTTACCTAAGTGTGACATATGGCTTTCCAGAATGCTCATTTTGCCTGGAAACTTATGTGTTGTAGACAGATTTGCAAACCCCGCTCCACTCTTTTTTCTGCTGTGTCATTGAGTGATTGTGTGCTGCATAACTTGACAACCTCTTCTATCAGCTCATCAGCATAACCTACAACATGCATAATAATTACAGCTTCATTTTGGGAAATACATGAGAAGGGGACAGAAATGTGTCAAACTGTCTAACTTCTTCTTCTACCACATCTGTTCTACTTAGTACTTGGACAGAGTAGGAATGCCTTATAATGCATTTTTAAAACTGGACTAATCTTTTAGTTGTCACACTGCTCATTCAATGTTATTCTATAATATGTCTTTCTGAAGATTTCTTTATAAAATATATTTTAATAATAAATTATGAAAATCATTGTGATAACACTACCATACACACAGTTCTGTCCTCCACCAAGACTTGAATCATACAAATACAGTATAAAAAGTTTTGTGTTAATGTTCTGTGTACAATTTAGCATTATTTTGAGGGCCACAGTTAAATTATTTGCAGATTTTTTGAAATGTGCTAAAATAATTTGATATGTCATAAATGTATCACTAAAGGTATATATATATCATTGGTTAAAAACCATAATAATTTTATTTGCTTTCTGAAATACATAAAAATTGATTTCATAAAATGTGTCTAGCAAGTTTAGTAACATTTTTGTGAATATGACTTTAAGCTAAATTCTCCCCTTTAATGGCTTTGTATATGTACAGATTTTACTATTGCTATTTTATTGGTGATCATTAAAACATATTTTCAATGAATTCCAGGAAATGATTTTTTTGTCATTAGACTTCATTTTTCACTTTAAATATGATGTAAGTAGATATGAAAATACATCATATGCACCATGTAACTTGTATTATGTTACACATTACTGTTACAATTGATGGAAAAAATACTTATAATTCAGTTTTCTGATAAGCATCAGAAAATTCTGAAGTAAACATTACATATGGTAGTTCTTATATTTTCTACTTAAACCTTCAAATTCAATTTCCTTTTTTTAAAGCAAAAGTTCAAAGATGTCTTGCAGAAGCAGGAACAAGCAAGTTGTAATTCATGCCCATAAACTAGTATATGCAAATGCTCCTCCAAAATTTTCAGAGCCTACAGCTCTGGTGAAGAGCTTCTTAACATACTTGAAATTAGAGCCTCTAAAGCTACAGGGGAAACTATCTTTCTCACAATAAAGCTGCAGAAAGAAAAGCTGACATTGCAATAGACTTGTCAGAGCTATTTTATAACAGGTGATCTGTTTTCCATCTGATGAGAAAGCAAACATCAAGGACACTGTCCTACTTGGCATTTTTGTCGAAGGTTTCAGAGGAAAAATCACTTTCAAAGAATAGCAAGCTTCTTTTTGAGATTTTGATTTAGACTGAACAACAAAAATGTTAGATGTTACAGTGAGTCAGATGATGAAAAACTGTCTTCCATAGATTTAGTTTTGTGTGAGTCCCCTGGTAGAAACATAAGTATTGTTGTATTTTTCTTTTTCACTGAGACAAAAAGTGGTAAAGTAAAGCACCTAATAGAATAATTAAAATGTATTGATATATTATGACAAGAAGTGATGAACATCAATGTGAATCTTGTACCGATATATGAATCACATAATTGTTGACAAAATTCTTACTTCCTTAAATTCATGTAAGCAATCATATTAGAATCAAACTCCTGCCTCTATTTCTTTTCTGTTTGTTTTTTTTTTTGGGGGGGGAAGGGGCACTATTTCACTATTTCATGCCAGGAGCATGCATCAGACAGGGTGTCATATTTTTTTTTCAAATGTTGAAGAGTTGAAAGCATGCAAATAAGATCTCTGAATTGTAAAATGGACAATATGGTATCTGAGAAACTGACTGATAGTCTTCAGAACCAAAAAAATTATGTAGTAATATTTGATTGAAAAAGAACTGCTTTTCTATCACTTTTTTGAATATATATGTATGTAGTATAGTTCTTCTGACTATTGTCTGAGAAACTCAAAATACATCAATGTATGTGTGCATATTTATGTAAATGTATGTGTATGGTTGGATATGTACAGTCATAATTTTAAATCTGGAGACAAGCTTTATTTCCCAGTGAACAAAGGTTCTTTGAACATATTTTTCTTGGTTTCCTTTTTTCTCATAATAAAAAATGTAGAGAATATTAAGGTTTTGGTGCGATTGAATATTGAGTGGAGGATGTCCTGGGGTAATTTATTCCAATGATGGCATAAAGTTACTTGTGATTACTGTACAGTGTGATTTTTTTTATAACTATTATTGACAGGGACTGTGTAATAAAATCAGTGGATACCTCTGGTCCTTTTGGGTTTTTTTTGATCTTGAAGGTTAATATATTATTTAAATTCTCCCAGATTTTCTCTAAGTCTTCATTCTTAGACAAATACCTACATCAAAAATTCATTATGCCCAGAAAACCAGACTAAATTTTCTTTTTTTCATTCAATATTCTTATCTTTTAAATAATTATGCAATAAGCCCCAGTATCTTTCTAGTTGATGGGTTTGTCATCAAACAGAAAAATATTTCGCCATATGACTTGAATCAGTAAAATATGTTGATCCAATCTTATCACATTTGATATTTTGTTACATTTAAACAACAATTCCTTCTTGAGTTATAGAATGAAAGTATATGCAATTTTCATTCTCTTAAGAGAGAAAGGATTTTGGAGTCAGTAATAATGGTGCTGTAAATTAGACTAATGACAGTAGTTGTTTTATTTTGATTCACTGATAAACTTTTAATCAGCCCAAGAATAAACTCTTAGCTCTTGTACAGAGTGTGCAACAGGATTTTTTATGTGAAAGGTGTGCCTGTCTTCTTTCCTAGGAGTATCAAGTCCAAAAATCAGGAATGTCATTCAGAAGCAAATTTTAAAGCTGAGATCAATATTTTTAATTCACATTTTTATTGAAGAAGAACATTGAGTAATTCATTAACAACTTTCAGACTTTGAAATATGTGTTGATCAGGTGTAACTCAAACCCTTCACAACTCATTGTGATGACTAACTATCATCCTTGCAGGGGGTTTAGATCAAATAACTCATCTCTTTTGTATCACTCTGTAGTAGAATTAATCAGAACATCAACATTCTGGTAAATTCTCATGCTCCAGAACAGGAAAAAATTAAGCACTTTCTTACTTTGTCAATGTGATGGTTTGTGAAGAGCTTTAATGGCACTTTCCTGTTCTGCTCTTGACTGAGAGCAGTATTTGGTTCTTCAAAGCACTTAAAACTATTGTCAAATTGGTCGACCTTGAAATCATAAAGAAGTCAGGCTTTGCACCTCCACAGTCCCCTCAGATTAAAAGGAGTCCTCTTGATTTAAACAGATTTACAGTTCTTTCCCTACTCCCTCAACATGCATGTTAAAAATTGTCCCCTCAAATTTCAGCAAGGACTCACTCAAATGTGATCAAATTCATTGCAATTGGACTACCACAAATTTATGGATTAAGAGATGCACTCTTTTGTTGTTTTCACAGAACTACTTATCAAATATTTGAAAGCACTTCAATTAAATGCTGTCTCTGGGATGAAGTTAAATGAAGTTTGATGAAGATCAAATTTTGATCCTCTAATTTAATAAGGACATATGAGTAATTTTTTTCATGGTAGTTTTAATGGTTTGATACCAGAAAAGTACGTGCGATACCTCTCACCACTCTCATTTTTTGTACAGTGATATGATTGAGTACTGTTGTTACTCAATGATATGCTTAAGGTGCTTTAATTAGGCTTTAAAAAAAAAGTTCCTTAAATACATAAGATTTTGCAAGCATGTAGTCCTGTGTCTTGTTCAACCTCTGTTTCTCCCACTGTGTTTTTTTTCTTCTAGTGATAGTCAATAGTGCAGAAAAGAACAGTCTTCTCCTAGTGCTCAGTACTTAACATGATTTAACCAAGGCAAGTCTGCACATCAGAGGGCTACAGTATGAGACAGTGTAATATTATGCAGAATAATCAGGAGTTTGTTTTACAGAAGAGCTCTAAATATGTCATTAGGCATGTAAGAGATTTTCAAAAGCACCTATGCAGATTATGTATCTAACTCCCATTGACTTCAAGATAGCCAGATGTCTTTGGGAGCTGTAAAACTGAAAATGTGATAAGACAGATGATGTTTGAATTACTAGAGTAGAGTGACACCTCTAATATTATATCTAAAAGCTGATGCATTTGCCTGGTGGGGAATGAAAGTTGTTTGGGCAGAAGTGAAAGATCTGTGGAAAGATGGAATAATTTAAATGATAACTAATGAGATCTGTGCATGTAAGGTTTGAATCAAATTCCTAATGCTATTATGAATAATCCATGAATACCATGGCAATTGCACAAAGTCAGGATACAGTACTCCAAGACTTTCGCTTTTATCTAGTGTAATTTACTTCATTAAATTTTATAAACAATGACAGTAGAGAAATTTAAATCAAAAACAGAAATGAAAGCTTATCACAAGTAACACTTGATGACTTTTTCATCTTCTTGCAGTGACATTAGCTTAAAATTAAGGACAAAATTCTAACACAGAAGAAACGGCTTGGTAAATTTTTGTAAACACTATTTATTGGTCTCCCAATTTGCCTTGCTGTAGAAATCACACAAGTAGCTTCTGATTAAAACAGACAGAATTTTTTGGTGTTCTTTTCAGTGTAATTCACAAAATTGTGCTCTTAGTTCCAAAATAGTGTTCAGATGAGACCATGCTCAAATATTTTCCATTGCTTAAAAACATTCTTCAATGCTATTTGGGGAAAAAAATTGAAATAATCCTGTGTTCAAGATCTGAGTTCTACCCATTTCAACAGTATGTCAGACACTGGAAAATTTCCCACTGTGGGTTTTTATTTGACTGTAAAACTACTCACTGCCATTGGTATAATCAACAGGATCTTAAAATCACAGTGCAATTTGAAAAAAAAATAAAACTAAGTGAAAACCTAAGGTTTAAAAATTCAAGATAAAAATCATTGGAATGACTGCCTCACATCTTACAATGACTGTCACCTTCTTCTCCTTACCAGTGGAAGCAATTCCGTAAGTTTGTTTCTGAGGAAATTTTTCTCTCATTGTTGAGGACCATACTTATTCATTAATAAGAGATTTCTCTGTGTTTTATCACCAAAGAAGATAAATCTAGTTGAGTACTAATCATTGAATACTAATACAATGATTTTCCTAATACATCAGTATTTTTTTAAACAGACAAACACAACTGTATGAATATGGTCAAAGATTTCACTGCAAAATATTCAGCCAATGTTATACATGAAACAATTCCATTTCATTTACTAATGACTCAGTATACAAATTATATCTTCTTTCTAACAGATATATCTGTTATTCTTGAAAAATCAATAACATGAACACTTAGAACACAGAAAAAAATGAGAAATGGTATAAATCCAGAATTTTTCTGGCAGAGATTGGCTTGAAACCACAGAGTCTTTTCACTATAGTAGGTCTCCTTTGTAAGAAAGCTACAAAGATGTGGCCTTGAATTAAGACATGGAAAACAGAAATTCACCCCCAATTATCCCACAAACATACTCACATCCATGTTGCTAATGGACCACATCCCTGATGAATTTGCCCTGACTTCCTAGTTACTGATATTATGTGAATAGCTGGGGATACACAGAAGACTGGAGGTACTCATGCTCCTCTAAATTCTTATGTGACATATTGTTTGATATAGAGTCTATGTGTTCTCTATTTAAGGAAAGTGCCCTACCTCCTACCTTCAGACTGAAGAATAATATAATCCTTTTTTATTTTTCCTCTAAAGAGGTCATTTTGCAGATAAATCAATAAGGTTTTAATTAGAGTATCTTACTAGCAAACAGGATCCCTGTTTTTTGCTGCCACTATTTTCTTCAAATAATATCTAGCCATGGGGTCTAGACATACTCAGAAACTCTTTAGACAAAGATCCTTAAAGGGAAGTTTCATACAGCTGTCATGAAAATAAGCTGTCATTGCTCCAGCTTTTCTTTCACAAGACTTCCCCACCCACAGATCCACACATCTCTAGAAGCAATAGGAATCTTGTCTTTCATCTGGGATTTTGTTAGATCTGATTGGGCTACAAAAATCTGGAAATCTTGCACAAATGGACATCTGCACAGTTCAAGGAGTGCTGAGTGATGATTAGGAATGATGTATCTCATGCTTTTGAAGCAGAAGCTGTAAATTTAGTGTGTTTGAGTACAGTAGAACAAACAGAGTTCTTGTCATGCTCTGTAGTGATGCAGATAATTTCCTTTGTGGAAAAAAAGACAGAATAGACCAACATACAGTATAAAGGTGCAGAACTCTGGTATTAGCTCAGTTGGTTAAAAAAATGATGCTAATAGCACCCAGGTTGTGGGTTTGATCCCTGTATGAGCTGATAATTTAAGAGCTGGACTAGATAATCCTTGTGGGTCCCTCCCAACTCAGAATATTCTGTGGCTCTGTACAGATGAGTTTCATCTTTGATCTACTAAAAGGGTTCTTTGTATGACTTATATAATCATTTTTGCCTGTTTTTCTGTACAAGGGTTCTCTTCCTCCATTCTCAGTAGTAAGAGAATTCAGGAGAATTCAATTGAGGGAAAATGTTTCCCAAAATTTTTATATTCTTCACTCTCTCAAACAGCCAAAAAGTATTTACATATTCTTTAAGATTGCCAGCTTGGAGCATTTTATAGATTTCTAGTTTCTCCTTTTTTCTCAGAGCATAACCAGATATGACTTTTTAACAGTTTCTTTGTTTATTTTATTTTAAGTTGTTTTGAAATCTGTTCTATCCTTAAAGTTATGTGTTGGTAGATATATGATCACATTTCTTTGCATATTTTTTTTCTTTTATATTCTGGCTAATTACCTATCTGGAGCAGGGAGTTACATGACCAAACAAATGTACTTTCATACTTAATTGTACTCCTGCTGAGAGAAATACTGTTAAATAGCTCTTTAACACTTTAGAGATCAGACACTGTTTCCAAGCTGAAATTTTGACAACAAAGATAGGAATAAGAAAAAAATCAATTAATTAACTATTCACAAGTTTTTGGTTTGGTTTGTTTTATTTTCTTCATTTCGTCTTAGGAAAATCAAGAGTGTTGCATGATGAAAAGCTTCTCACTGATAAATTTTTATTTTTTGCTCCTGCCTTCCACTTGTCTGTATGAATATGATGAATATGATCACATTTTTCATTATCCAATCCGAATTATCTCTCTGATGCCACAATTAATAGTCAATTTAAATATAAATATCAGGCTATCTCCAGTTCTGGCCAGAATCATTGATTTAATTTCCTAATGACAGAAGAATTAAGTGATAGGCCCTAAGTAGGAATGCAAGCAATCATGTGAAACCATGTGCCAAATTGATATTTTAGCAACTCTGATAACTTATTAGGATGATGGCCATGAGATGTCACAGAGCTGAATGATAAATCTTCAGTCTGCTTCTTTCCTACTTCTTATTTAAAATAATTTTTCTGTTGCAAAATTAATTGGCAATTGTGTTGACAGTCAGTCATCTTTAGTAGTGTTTAAATTAAGAAGCTCAGAGTGCTACTAAATGTGAAAAAGTAAAGCAAATAACTTTGCACAATAAACAAGCAGATAAAGAATGCTGGAATTCCTTTCACATAGGGCCAACCAAAGTCTGACACATCATTAAAGTTCATTTCATGGCAGGATACAGCTCTTAAGCACTGCAGAGTTCTATAAATGGAGAATTTCACAAAAGAGGGGTAAATTGGAAAACTGTGTATAGACTTGCAAGCCTAAAAGCATAGATGTCAATAGCAGCAGAACAAAAATATCTCAAGGCTGAAATAAACTTCTGGCTGCCATGAGATTTTGGGGAAGAAGTCAGAAACACAAAGTAGTGACGAATCTTCACAGTCATATAGTTTTCAGGTGACTGAAAAGGGTCAATAAGATTTTAATAAAAACCCAATGTAACTCATGCCTATAGGCTAGATTTTATGCTTTCAACTGAACAGAGAAATTCTTTACATTAATTAATGGCTACACAATTTAATTATCTCCCATTATTCTCAGTAACATGTTTACCCCTGATTTTAGTATATATATATATGATATCTTACCTACTTCTGAAAAAAACATCACTGATCCAATGTAATCATAACAGAAGGATTTTTTCCCCCCTGATCCTTGTAGTACTTGAAACATTGACAAAACTACAGAGGTTTCAGCTAGTGATATCCTTGCATATGCTTTATCAAAATGCCTTACTCTAGATTCTGTTCCAGAAAGCACTATGGAGTGGTTTTTGTTTTGTTTTGGTTTTTTCTTGTTTTCCTGTTCTTTGTGCTCAAGTAAAGAATGCAGGCTTTTAAGATTGTTGCTGAATATCAAACAAGCTGGGAACGTCCCCTGAGAGCAATGGTGCAGCTGTATTCCAACCTTAGGGTCTTGAAAAGATTATGTATACAGAGGAGAAAGTTCTGTCTAAAATACAGAGAGTGTAATTCCTAACAATACCAAGAATCAGGACCAGTAGTGATCTGAAAAGGATTTGTCAAGCAGTGCATGAAAACAATATATGTTGCAAAAGTATGCTACTGTTGTTGTTATCCAGCATTCTATGGTGGCTAGTGATTTTCCATGTTTCCTGATGAAACAGGTTTTACACAAACAAATGTTTTTGAAAGTTAATGAAGATTATGTGTTTCGAAAATTACACTCTCAGGTACAGAAACTAAGTGGATACTCCAGAAATGAGGATATGTAACTTCCCTGAAACATTTCTGTCCCAGAACTCATTTACAGGTTTGCAACAATCTTTGTGTAAGGGGACCACACATTGGTTTTGCTACAAAAAGAAGCCAAGGATTGGATTTTAAGGATGGGCAACTCACTAAGGTATGGTGGTACAATGCACGTTCCAAAAGCTTCACCCCCACCCTCCATGACAAATGCTACAAAGCTAAACAAATGAGGTAAAGAAATCTTAGTTTCTCTAACACTGTATCTCTGGGCAGTTATGACATCTTAACGGGTGAGCAAAACAATTAACCTCCAAATTAATGGTTTGAGTACTTTAAATACTAAAAGTACTAAAATATACCAGTTATAAAGATTATTCTTTCAGATACATTTTCAGAGATTAAAAAACACAAATGAGGCTGCAAAATCCTATGTGAGTTAAAAAGACACTTGTATTAGTAAAAGAGATATCCAATGTATCCAAAATAACTGAAACTATTTGAGACATTAATTCTTTCCTCAGATATTGTAATGTTTGTATAAGAATTATCTATGAGAAGTAGAAAACTAAAATTTTCAAAGAAATTATCCCTATAATTTATTATGAGTGCAGTAATTCTAAATAAACAGAATAATTTAAAATGTGAATAAAGAACATGAGTCTTAACTTTACTAAAAGGTCAAATTCTGTCTGCAGATACATGAACTTTGAAGGAATGCTCATGGGCAGAGTTCAAGCCCTGATGTTAATGGCACAAATTTAGCAAATATATTACTGAAACTATGGCTCTTTAAAGACATTTCAGAATCATGTGTTAGCTGTGCAGCTTGGGGAATAGGTCTTCCTGAGAGAACTCAGGAGAACAGAAAGTAATTCACTGTAGGAGGTAATGAAAGTCCTGAGAATTTCTGTCTGTTTATTGTGACATTACTGAAATGGTTATCAGCTCTAACTATACATATATATTATGTAACTATAATATTTATTAGCATAACACATCATTATATTTATGAAAATAATTTGTGTGTGGTATTATAGAGACGATTTCTGGTGTTCTGATATTGACTATTCAGTATTTCTTTAACTCTATAATTTTTCATTGTATATCATATTGCCAGGCTTCAGTAGTGTGGACTGAATTTATCTATACTTGGTATAAAAGTGATACTTATTATTATTATAATTATTATAGCAAAATTGTGAAGGATTTTTTATTTTTGTGTGAACAAGGCTAACAACAGATGCTGCAGATAATTTTACCTGCTTAATTGTTTGTTTTTCCACTGCTCTTTATAAAATGTCTCTTGTGAGAATTCTATCTCTTGTGAGAGTGTATCAGTGTGGCAGGAAAAATCCTGCAGTCCACATTGTGTCTTACTACAAGTCCTTCCCAACTCAGATTTATTTAAATAACTAGAAATTGTTATTTGGAGAAGCAAAAACACCCACAAACCAAGCAACCCAAGCTCGCCCAAAACCAAAAACCGAACTAAAAGAACACACAGGGAGGGGACTGTTTTCCCTGTGTATTGAGAACAGTGAGTGTTTTAAGTGTTCCAACACTAATTTCTGAGATGAGTGTTCAGCTTCCACCTGGCAGGAATTAAGATCCACATCATGGGGAAAATGCTTTAGGCAGAAAGATTTGAATAGTTTTTGTGTAGGGAGCTAGGGAGAAAGAAGAAAATATCGCAATTTGAAACTCTTCTACTGCATAGTGAAAATGAAATAAATCTCTCATCTAGATGGTAGGGCACTCAATAAATGGAAGTTTGTAGGTGGCAATCCCCAGTTCAAAGCCTGGCTATGTAGTTCTTTTTCATATAAAATACACAGACAGTGACTGAAGTCCAGACACATTTGCTAGTTTTTTTCCAGTGCAGCAGCAAGTTCTGGTCAATCCTCACTGATACTGACAAAAGAAAAAAAAGAATGTGGATTCCATCCAGCATAAAAGTTATTCCTATGACAGACAGAAAACCATGAATGTAAAGGAAATACACTTACATTAAAAAAAAAAACAAAACACTACAAAGAAATTGTAACTGTCATTATGGGGTTCTGATGATGATAAAGGGGAGAAAAATTAACAAGACAAAACAGAATAAAAACACAGAACACACAGGTTTTATGTTCTGATTGTCCAAAGAGGCAACTAGAGATGAACAGGCAGGTAAGCAGCATTTCAGGATTTTAACCTTGGGTACTGAACTGCGTTAGTTTGAGGGATTTAAATATTTATTTTCCTGATATGTCCCATTTTAACTTCCTAACTAATAGTTCCTTATAAACAGTTAGACATGTAGGCCTCAATGATTTCACTGGGAAAGAAGTTTCCAGATTCCTGCTTGTGCTGTGATGACTGTCAGCTTCTGGTTTCTCCTTCCTCATGGAGAAGACCCACCTTCATTTCTCCAACACTGTGGGCCTTAGTGAAGTTCTTAGTGAAGAAAGGAATTAAAAATGAAAGTGTAATTAAATCTCATAAGGTTATTTTTCACACACCTGTCTCTCAGGTGAAACCATATATTCATTGTTCATCATCATCTTTCATGGCAAATACAGTTGGACAAGTTAGGTGTTCCACTTCTGGTCTCCAGTATCTTAGGTCTGATTTATATAGTGATGTTACTCAGAGACTCTGGGAGTACTTCAGAATGCTCATTACCTTGCAATGGTTAGCATTAGCAGAGATTCATTGTTTGCAGAGAAGATCTTTATTGACAGACAGTAATGGCATTAAGACTTTATTTTAAAAGAATTCATGCAGTCAATGTGATTTAACAGTGTAGTATATCAATCAAAGCCATGCACAAATTAAAGTTCAGCTGAAATAATACTACCTTTAGAACATGACTTCTTCTTTATAGTACAAAATATCAAAAGAAGGTTCTTTGAAGAGATCGATGCATTGATTTAAAGACAGCCTTTAAGTTGTGATGTTTTACCTGTTATGTATTTTTTCAAGTTGAAAAAATATAAAGTATTTTTTTCTTGTATTGATTTTTTTTATTATTTTAAGTCCCAAACAGAGACCAAGGTAGATATTTCTAGTAATAGATAGTACAATTTTAACATGGTGTAATATGTGGCAGGAATTGTATATTATGTGATGGTTATGACCAGATATCAGACAAGATGTTTTGCTGTTGGAATAATCCTATTACGTTATGGTACTATAGACTTACCTGGTACTCATATATCATTTCTTACCATGGAAGAACTTACCTTCTCATATTTCTTACCATTTTGTTGAAAAAATGTCATAGCCTGTACTTCAACCTGCCTTTTGCTATCATAAGCACTTATATATCACATATTTAATCCAGCAGGAAAACAGAATTTGGAAATATAGTCTGTTGAGACTTTCTATTTAAATTATAATTGGACTCTGTTACTCCTTTGGTTCACCATGCAGATATATGAATACAGAAACATCATATCAGTGTTAGTAGCAATAGAGGCCTCCAATACAATTGGCTTCATTCAGCCGGCTACAAAATATATATTGGGTCTCCTGGATTAACCCTTTCCTGTGCATAATGAGAAGATTAAAAAAAATAAATTGTAAGACAATCATATAATTTTACATAATATTTGGAATAAAAATAAAAAAGAGATGTAAATATCCAACAGCAACTGGCTTAAGGGTTGGTCTTCTGGGGAGTTATTGTGTAACAGTTTCCTATAAAAGTATACGCATCCTGGAAGGTTAATTTCTGAAGGATTCCATATGTTCATAAAACAGCATAACAATGTGTGCAAATTATTTATCCTATGGTAATCAATAAAGATTCATTTATTTTGCTTTGTTCCTCACATGCTTTCATATATAAGATTTGGAGCACAGGATTAATGCTAAGAACACTACTTACACTTTCATCTGTCTGCTATTATATATTTACAGAAATGATCTGGAAATAATGCTAGGATTTTTTTTACCTGCTTATTTTACAATTGTTGAGAAGCATTCATAACAGTTTCCTGCTCTGCAATTATGACTTTGCAATATTGTTGTCTTATTTGAAGAACTGGAACAAGTGCATTAATTACAACCTTACCACTCAGGCAATATCTATTTCAAAGTCTTTTCAACATACTGTAATATACTGAATTAATCTTAAATACCAGAGACAGGGCAGAGCCTATGTTTTCAATTTCTGTTGCATATTATTTTGCCTAAAACATGATGTCACATTTAACAACTTCCAGTTAGCAATGACCCCACTGATATTCATCCAGCAGGAAAGAGCTCCCCCTCCTTAGCCTCAGTCATTATGCACACCACACCAAGCCTGGCAGGAGTGTTGATCTGCTGGAAGGTAGGAAGGCTCTGCAGGGGGATCTGGACAGGCCAGATCAATGAGCCAACAACAATTGTGTGAGGCTTAAAAAGGCCAGGTGCCAGGTGCTGCACTTGGGTCACAACAACCCCATGAAATTGGGGCTTGGGGTAAATTAGCTGGAAATCTGCCTGGGGATAAAGGACCTGGGAGTTATGTTTGACAGCCAGTTGAACATAAGCCAGAGTGTGCCCAGGTGACCAAGAAGGTCAATGGCACCCTGGCTTGGATCAGCAATAGTGTGGCCAGCAGAAGCAAGGCAGTGCTCATCCCTCTGTGCTTGGCAGGGGTGTGGCCGCATCCCAAATCCCGTGTCCAGTTTTGGGCTCCTCATGACAAGAAAGATATTGAGGTGCTGGAGCACATCCAGAGAAGGGTAATGGAGCTGGGGGAGTGTCTGAACACCAGTCCTGTTAAGGAGTGGCTGAGGAAGCTGGGATTGTTCAGCCTCTAGAAAAGGAGGCTTGGCAGGGACCTTGTAACTCTGTACAGCTACCTGAAGGGAGACCCCAGCCAGGAAGGGGTTCGTCAGCTCTCTCAAGTAACAAGTGACAGGACAGGAGGGAATGGCCTTAAGTTGTACCAGGTGAGGTTTAGATGGGATATTAGGAAAAAAAGTCTTCACTGAAAGGGTTTTCAAGTATTGAATCAGTCTGACCAGGGAAGTGGTTGAGTCGGTCTCCAAAGGGATTTTAAATACATGTAGATGTGGCACTTAATGACATGGTTTAGTGGTAGAGGTGGCAGTGCTGACTTGATGATTTGACTTCATGACCTTAGAGATTTTTTCAGCCAAAAACATTCTGTGATTCATTATATCAGTGTGAGAAGTAACTTAAGAGAAAAATTTCTATTTGGCTTATGCCAGAGACCGAATTAAAAAAAACAAACAAACAAAAAATGCAAACTATTAAATTGCATGAAAAAACATTTAAGACATGCTTTCCTTTGTTTTTCCTGAAAGTATTTATTTTTGAAACTTCTGATTTGTGCTGTGACAGTAAAAAAATATTATTTCCTTTTAAATAGCTCAGTCATTTCACAGGAAAAATAAAATGTCATGAACTGCTAGGCATTTTAGTACACAGAATCAATATTTTTCAAGCAGCTTCACAGTTCCATCTAATAATAATCTATTTCATTGTATTCTACCACCTGAAAGTCCTATCTCCATATCATCTGTGAAAACATGAAAACGCCTCCAGCTAACACTGCCGTCAACATAGTGTTGAATTATGAATTTTGCTCTGAAACACACAAAATGCTAACATTGTTTATATGACTTACATTAACCAAAAACTATATAAAGATTCAAGTTTCACTCTGATTTGTTAATAAAGGAAAAAATACTGGGAAGGAATAAAGAAAGGAGATTAACTAGGGAACTCTGAGTTGGGAATGGATATTTCTGAGACATTTCAAATCACTTACTGGCAATTTATAAAACAGCAGAATGTATGGAAAGTCCTTGTCAGATTTTTTGATTGTCGGTGTAATTGGGGTGTAGATGTGGGGAACAATTATATCAAACTTCTAAATCAACAAAGCAGTCTAGTTGAGACAGCAATGTAAACCTCATATTTTAGTTTGAATATATGGATGGCACTGCTTAATCGTCTGGAGGTATTTCTGAAATATCTACAGGAAACTATGATCCAATTTATCAAAAATTTGAAAAATATTTTGTGATTTTTTTTAATTTTAATGTAAACAAACAAGCAAAATGGAATGATTTCTCAATTACACTATATTTTGTTGTCCGCTGTACAGAAAAAACAGTGAAATATATTTTTTTCTAGACTGATGGGGGTCTTTAGAGAAATTAAAACTGCAATGCCTAATTGAAATTATGCTGTATGGCACTTCCTTTAGTGCTGCTTTTGGGTTTTTAGCAACATCTATCTGAGGCAACCTATATAAATAAGGGACTGAGTTCTCAATCTTATACCTTACATGGAACTTACCTCCTGTGAAAATTTACTTCCTAGGAGACATAAAAAAAATTTGGATTCGCACAATTTTTCTGTGTCTTGGTTCAAGGAACTTGCTTGTTTTCAGGAGCCCAGCACAGCTTTTAAAAAAGGGAGTTTTTTAATCCCTTCCTATTCTTCTCATCTCCATCCTTGTCTTCAGCTTGATGGTTACAGCACTCTGTGTTCCACACAAGTAGGCATGGGTCCAAATCCTGGCAGACTAAAGTGAGAATAAAATCAAGTCTTCCACTTCCTGGAAAAGTGCACTAACCACTATTTTGAAAATAAACTGGTGGTAGTAGCAGCATTCAAAAAGAAGGCAGCAGCTACCACAGCGTTGTGTGAGGTGCCCAGCCTCGTTGTTATGTGTTAGGGACTCTCTGAACAAGACCATCAGGTCAAGCCCCTGAAGGGACTGGCACATGATCGTGCTGGTTTCTGACTTGCATCATCTCCTATGATGACACAGACCTCCGCAACCTCAAGTTTGAGAGACCTGTGGCCATACTCAGGACAAAAACTCTCAGGTACTTAAGTGCTTAGAATTAAAGTAAAAAAGTACATAAAAATAGGTAAAAATATGTGATACTACTAGCCTTAGATGGATCTTTGAGTTTTCAAGATCACAGATTTTGACATAAAATACTATATTCTATCTAGCTATCAGGATCTATATGCATAGGAAGAGTGGGGAAGGGTAAAAGGGTTAAGTCTGTGCCAAGGTTTTATTCTGGAAAAAATTTCAAATTCTTTAAAAAATTATTTAATGTAGTTAGTTAAACTTTCAGATTTCACGACCCAACTTGCAACTTGAAGGAATAAAACATTTCTGTGTATTTTATTACTTTGATTAAAGTGGATAACCAAGTAAATATTCACCTAAGCAAGCATATTAGTGCAATTAATTAAACTAATTATAGACAGAACAATTTTAATTGAAGTCACACTAAAGATGGAGACAATAAAATTGTTATTTTCAAACATCTAAATCTTCAAATAAAATAGGTAATCACCAAATTACGGGTTTGACATGGGATGCAGTTATTTTATATTAAGCTTGATTTGTGAAATAGAATTCAGAATCTTTAAAACTGGTGAACAAGCAATTCCAATCACTGCAGTTATAATTTCTTACCAGAGAATTAGCAAAGAAATTTACAAGATGTATGTGTTCCTTATTTAACTGTCTCTTCTGAGCAAGGCTAATCGAGAAATGTTTTAAATTTTTAATCAAAAGAATTGTCTACTCATTCTAGACTTGCTAGTTAGCCATTAAAAATATTATTTTCTTCTTAAAATTATTTTAAGTAATATAATCTTTTAAGTCCTGTGTTTATCGATTTATTTATTGGCAGATGCATTTATTTTACAGAACTGCAAATGGTGTTTTCCCTCTACATACCTGAATTTGTGCACGGCTATGCAAAAAGAAGAAAACCTGATTAATGTAAAGTTTACATTTCTTCTGCTTTATTTCTATAAAGAATAGAAGACGTTTATGCAAGTAAAGTAAAAATTTGGAGCTACATTTTTGTACTTGATCAGAGTTGTAAACCTATTTCAAATAAATTCAATAAATCCTGTTAAAATGAGGAAATGAAATTGTTCAGAAGTATTTAAATTTAGATATCACAAATGGTACTGTCTTTTTCTTACCATTGTATTAGAAATTCTCTTTAATCATGTTGTTTATTAAGAAGATATTAAGTATTTACAAAATCAATTAAGTAAAATATTTGTTAATTTGAATTAATTAGTATGAATGTTTGGTGGTTTAGTATCCTAAAACTGATTAAACTATCAAAGCAGTCTATTATATTGGTGTACTAAGCATTTTACCACTAGGAAAAAAAGGCCTGAATTTACATTTGCTACATCTCAGTGAAAGGCTAGGCTTCCTCAAAAGTTTAAAGAAACAAACTCTTTTTGTTAGGCAATAAAAATATTATTTTTTATGAAAAAGGAGAAGAATAAACAGATACTCTGAATGTGCCCATGACATATTTCTGATATCAAGAAAAAAAAAAAAATTGTGGTTTACTGGAGCCATGGAAAGTTGTTGCAAGGAGCAAAATGGGACCAAAGAGAAGAGGGTGAATATGTCTGCAGAAGGGGAAACCTGACAAACACCACTGTACCTCATGCTATGTTCTCCTCTGTCTCACCTCTGCACTCAGAGAATTATGAATCTGCCATATGGAATAAGTTTTAAGCATCTATTAGGCTCAGTTTGGAAAGGCAGTGTAATTCTTTTAATTGAAAAATTTTCACTGACATAGGCAATAGTAATTTAGTTAATTCTGTATTAGTAATACAATGTAATATAGTGGATTCATTGCCATATACAATAAATATCAAGAGTAGGATCTGCATCTGCAGAACCTCAGATAAAATTCTGACCTCAGACTGAAGTATAAGTCTTTATGTGTCCCAAAGGAACCTATATTTTTACTATTTTTGCTTGCCTGCACAAAACATTATTTCTCCTTGTACTGACAATTTAATTTTAGAATGAGAAACACAAAATTTGGTGGTTTGTTAGTCATGACCAACATGAAAAATGTTAACTTTGTTGCCGTTACTTGGACCCTCCCTTGTAAAAAAGTGCCCTAAGCCTGATTCTTGCCCTGAAATAAAGGTGACACTTTTAGCTCTGCCTAGTAACAGAAGAGGTTCATAATCTCTTAGAGACAATTCTTTGGGGATGAAGGCACTGAATGAGCTGGATTGCGAATGTTTGCAACCAGAGCGACATGTCCAACCCAGAACACTGAATTCTTGTAGTGTGCTTTTACCAAGAAAGCCTTAGTGAGGATGGGGTGACCTTTTTATCACTGCCTCTCACTGCAAATGTGTCATTGTGGAATAAATGCAAAACCTGTAAAAGCAGGGAATGAATAAAAGATTTAGTAATCAAGCAGAGGATGCTGAGGACACTTCCTCATTCTTTTTCCATCAACATAACATGCACGTAAATACTCCCCTTACTCTCCTCTACCTGTTCCTAATTAAAAGCAAATTACTCTGATACAATGATGTTTTAAATGTCACAGTTCTGTAGAATTTCAGCAGTTCTGCATTTTTTAGCAGCTTAGAAGCTCTGCAGAACAATTTCCGATTTGCATTTCATCACTACCTTAATGGAGGAACAGCAGTAAGCTTATGAATTAAAGCTTGCTAGATTAGGGAGTTTGTGCACAAGATTTCAGATCTCTGGTGAATGGCTTGCTGCAGCACTACAAATCATTCTGTCAAACCAAATTGTGGTGTTAAAATACACATTTAAAACAATGCTCCCCACATAGGTAATATGGAGGTAATTGAAAAACCCTAAGTGCATAAAACAGTTGGAAAAACTGAACAGTGAGGGAGTAAGAGACAAAAGGAAAAAGGAAAAAAAAAACCACCAAAAACCAAAATCAGACCACAAAACCAAGGCAAATGTAAATAAACATTACTGTAGAAAAAAATATAATTTACTTTGTCACCAATTAGAAATAAACCACATATTTGAGGCTTAACATTTCACCTATTGTGCACACAGTGCTATCTACTGAGATGTGATGGGGAATCGTGGGGAAAAATGGAGAAAACTTTATGCCTCATAAATCTCCTACTGAAATACACTGAGAAACATGTAATCTGCAAATGTCCAGGAAATATCCAGCTAGGAGTTCTTCATTTCATTAAATAGAATCATTGATTTCCATGGGAAGGTACAATTAAAAGGGAAAATAGAGGACAAGGACAAATGCTAATTCTCTAACAGTTTTTAAATCAATGGATTAATATAAAACCCAAACCTTCAGCATTGTAGAACTCAATCAAATGATTGTGCAAATTTTATGAACCTTGCTGTAGGCTACACTTTGTAAAAAGACTTACTTCTTCAAGTGTTCATCGAGTTCCATAAGTTAGTATGTGTGCATTCCAGTGACAGTTATCATGAATGCTAAGACAGAATAACTTTGAATTGTTCTTCTCTGCTCCCCTCCCCCCAACATTAATCTATGTATTAAGAAGCAGGGGAGATAATTAATAAAATCAGCTTAAGAGATTTTTAGTTTCATATTTTTAATATTAAAATATGTATACTGAATATCCAGTTCACCTCTATATAATTAAAACCACAAACTTTTAGGTAAGATAAAGATGCTAATTAAGAGTTCTGTTGAGTTAATCTGCTTCCATTAAACACCTAGGCCAACATGGATTCTTTCTTCATATGCATGAAAGGAAAATAGAAAACCTTAATAGAAAATACTGATCAATGTGTTGTTATGGATTTAATTGAATAAAAGAAAAAAATTCCATCAAAAAAACTGAAACCACCTTTTTTCATTGAATGGAAAATCGGTTATCTATACGTACCAATGAAATAATACTGAAATTCCCTTCTGTCCCACATGAATGTTTGACACTTCATTTAAATTTTAAAAAAAATTGAACTAAATTAATCCTTGTGACCTTTTGTCCCCAGAGTTCTTAATCAATTGTCTTGACTGATTAATAGGTCTTTATATGGCCCTAAATTATAGTGCTCAAATCCTGTCCTTTTCTTCATTCTCTTAAAATATCAAATAGTGCCAGAGCAAAAAGACTATCACCAAATGTTTTCCCATGCTCTAAGACAAGCCTTATCCCTTAAAGCAAGCTTAGTGAAATACAAACAACATAAATTCTGATTTTTTCTATTGCAATCATTTCAGCAAAATTTTCAGATGATTTTTTTCTAAAAGTAAAGCTCTCATATTGTTCTTCCTATCCTCAGTTGTGAATATTTTGTATTTCACATATTGCATATTTTGATCTGCAGGAACTAAAACCAAAGATGTGTTCTTTTTGTTTGGTTGGTTTTGTTGTTTTGTGAGAATTGGCAGAGTTGGCATACTATGATTTAGTTATTAAGAAAATCCTATGATTAGAAGATATAACAAGAATTACAAATTCCACATCTGGAAATTCTTCCACTTGGATCACTTTGGAAGCCCAGTCCCTCACTATAATTTTAAACTGATTCTCTCTTATGCATATAGGAAATAATAGCCTAAGGATTTTGGAATCTTTTCCACCTGCTTCCTTTACACTGATAAATAAGGTGTAAAACATCAAAAAACATGTCTTGTTTGCCTTTTCATATCTAGAACTTCATTTTTTGTTTTAATCACAGGACAAAACTTGCATGAAATTCGTCTTTTTGACAGAATCTGAAGGCAAACCTGTGAATCTTGTAATGACCCAAAATTTTAACACCTCTAATTGATCACTTCTAGATTAAGCTATACACAGAAATATATTATTGATAAGTACATTATAGTCTTTCTTCTTCAGTGCAGTAACTCTATCTACCTAACCATCTATTGAACATTGTGCAAGAAGGCAAAGTATTTACATAACTCTAGTAAGCCCACATACCATTCAGGTATGACAGTTAACCATATTTTAGTCATGGCAATATAATTTTAATCCAAAATTCTCTTTCTCCTCCCCTTCTTTTCCTTCTTACACCAGCCATAACCATGATCATATTTGTTTACGAATAATTTCTTTATTCATGTAGATGCATATTCCCATGTAATGCAGAGGCAAAAAGCATATTAAATGTAGCATGAGGAAGAATTCAAGTACAGAAGGAATTTGAGTGGAAAGTGAGGAGAAAAAGAAGCACTTCTATGAATAGTTAATTAATTAATTGATGCGTTTCCAGATAGGAGAGGAAGCATAATGAATATTTATAGCAGTGGGTTCTGAATTAAGTCTATTTTTCTCTCCCAGAGGAGCAAAAGTATTTGAGCCAAATTTGCTAATGTTTGCAAAAGGGTTTGGTTTTGGGTTGTTTTTTGAGTGTTTTTTGGTTGAGTGGTTTTTTCCTCCTACTTTTCTGTGCAATGTACATTTGGTTTATCTGTTCAGTTCATTATTCCTGAAATTTTGCTGAAATTAAAAGTCAAAATAAACCCTAAATAACCTTGAACCAAAAAATACAAAGAAAAGGCCGTAAAAAAATAAAGTTGCTTTTTTTTTAGTACAAAAAAATCACATCTCTTGACTATCTTACAAAGTGTTGGATCTGAAGACACCAGCCTTAAAAATTATGTGTGTATTTAAATGGTGATTTGGAGTATAGGGGCACCTGAGTGTAGTCCATGACAGCAGGGAAGTGAGAGGAATTAAGATCACAATTTGTATTTTGATGTAATGGTGATTTGAGTTAGGTAAAATATGGCATACTAACAGTACCGGGGAAAAATATCTCCATTCAGAATATGATTCTGTTTTAAGGCTTTGGATTTGTTTTATTATAGCGATCAGTAATTAATTGTTAATAAAATTGAATCATTTTTTAAAATGCAAACCTACTTCTCAAAAATTGTACTCCTAAAATATCTATATTATTGATTTTATATGTTTAAAATTTGCCTGCCTTCTGAAAGCAAAAAGTGTTATATGAGTATATATTCGGTATATATTTGCCAAAAGTATTTAATAGATTTTCCACTGTGATTCTTGAACATTAGAGCAGTATCCTTCAAAAATAAGCATGAGGGTGCCATTTCTTAAGACTAAGAAATATTTTCTTAATGTCATGGAGAATAATTAGGTAAATATCTACATAAATTTGTAGATGTTTCTGACTGATATTTGGACTATCTCAAAGTGAGGAGTTCTGCTGTAAACATTGGCATGCTTTGAAGGAAAAACATCACCTGCTTATATTAAAACACAATAAAATACAAGTAGTCTTGTAGTTCAGTTTGGTCCTCAACATAAAAGTTTGATGTAGTTTTGCTTAGTTCATTGCTATCTTTGCTGTCTCCAAGAAAATTTGGCATCTTCCTATGTGCCAGGTGAATTTGATTTCCAGATATGCTGATCTCTTTTCACTTGAAAAAAAGAGGGTGGAAAACCTCCAACTGTTTTTCCTTTCAGTGAGCTTTTTTATAGATCTTTGTGTAGTTATCCTTCATTCTTCCCTCAAAATGGAGGAACCTAATAGATAGTAATGATTATCTGTTGTATGGTTGCATCATCAAAATCCATAAAATAAAGACTACCATCAGATTCAAAATCTGAAAACAACTTTGAAGATATGTCATCTAGAAATGCTTAGTTTTGAAAATATGTTGTCATGTGTTTTACAAATGACTGAATAAACCACAGGACTGATTTAGACCCTTGTCATGTCATATGTATCTACTTTATCCCTGTTATACATGTATCTGGAATTTAGAGCTATCTCTCTGAATATCTACTCAGCTTTCAGTAATTTCACAAGTTTCATAGGCACCAAAAAGTGTTTCCCTATTCATCTGACAGCTGGACTGGCAGGTAGGTCAACTCTTATCCAAGCCTAA
The DNA here is from genome assembly GCF_023055355.1 of Agelaius tricolor. NCBI lineage: Eukaryota > Metazoa > Chordata > Aves > Passeriformes > Icteridae > Agelaius > Agelaius tricolor. The sequence continues at coordinate 52,500,097 of NW_027269263.1, forward strand.
GTAGAACTTTAAAACCAGCCCAGTTAAAGTGTGAATGGGGACATTCTGACAACAGTTAAGTTTTCTCCAATACACAACTGCCTCCAAGACTGACAGTAGGCTCATTTCTTCCTTCTACTTAGGCAGCGACCCTGGGAAAAAATACACAGGGAAGCAGAAAGAGAACTGGTCTGAGTGTTCTCTCCTGGCCTTAATTTGCACCATTTTTGGAATTGCCTAGTCTGAACACACTACAATTTCTGCTGTATAAAAATTCCTAAGTCTTGACAAAGAAAGAATCTTCTTCCCTTCTAAGGAGATGCATTAATACTGGGATATTGTCAGCAGTGAATTTAACATTTCTTTTTACAATGTCTACACTGATAAAGCACCTAGTTCATTGTTTGACTTCAACAAGTATATTCTTCATCATCTGGCTACAATAATCTCTCATTTCTTCATCATGAGAAAGAGGAGCCTGACCTGAGCATGAAAGTTCAGGACAAATGTTCACAAAATGTTCTCTAAGATTTTTGAGAAAAGATAGGTATCCAGCTGTTTTTGTAATAGAGTCAAAAACTTGGCCTTCTTTATGGGCAATCTTGAATAACCTGTGAGAACAAATGCTCTTTGATAAAGTTTTCAGTTTTGTAGCACCAATAATCAACACTTGATTTACTGGATGCTTTTGTTCCTTAGGAGAGATGGTGTCTTTCATAGCACTGAAATCCCATTGTGGGTTTAGCTCTTTGCACTTCTATAACCATTCACTTTAAAACAACTTAATGGGATTGCAAAAACTGTCAACCATATCCTATCAACATTCTGTTAAGAGATAAGGATGTCCATAATGAGGCTATGCAGAAGATGGGACATTTGTTAATAATGATTTTCAGTGCATGTTATGTTTTAAACTATCTCAAAAATATGCTTAATTTGGTAGTGCTACCTGGACTCTAAAATGCATGTATGCTCACCATCCTGTGATCAGAATTAAGTTCATTTTTTATAGCAGACCAGAAATTTGAACTTCATGCTTTAAGCTGCTTCTACTAAGAAAAGCAACACATTGCATCCTTCCTTGGATAACAGTATCAAAGAAAGTGATCCTCAGAAATACTTCTGTGATTGGCACTAGCAAGGCTTTGATACATACTACTTATACAAAAATAAAAAAAACCCAAACAAAACAAGCCCTAATATGCTTCACTTAGCTCCTTTGATGTCCTTGAAAGAGATTGCACATAATTCCTCATGTAGAAAATGTGCACTGTGCCTTATAATGAGCAGGAACAGCTTCCTTTACACACTGGAGGGTTTCATGCACACTCACTGAGATTTGTGCTGGGTGTTGAGAGACTGCAACACAAGGATAACTTTGCAGTTAGGAAAGAAAGCAAACTGCTGCTTAGGCTATTGGACTTGGTGTCCTCTGGCTCTGCATATGCCTCTTTATGGCAAGTATGGTAAAAGATAACTAAAGATTGGACAGGTGTAATAGTGGAGTATGGTATTTAATCTGTGGTTTTTAATGTATACTTGTTTGTTTGTTCGCCATAAGATAATTAACCAATTTGAATTTTTAAGTCAAAAAATATCTCTCAAAATTTGCCTTGACAATCTATCACAAACAGGATAGTTGAATTCACAGGTTGACCAGTTTTGTTTGTTTGTTTGTTTTAATGTCTCTCATCCTCATATGCGTAACCACAGAAGAATAAGTGTCACAAAAAATTTCTATCTTGGCACTACCAAATGTCAGCATCTATTCCCATAGCCTCTTACTGTGTTGTCTGATTCCATAGGTATTTACTAATGATTCACTAAACTGTTATTCCATACAAAGTTGTAGGGGTGGCCCACATGACTTTAAATACAATGTTATGTCATTACTATTTGAAAAGCTGGTGAACAGCTAGCTGTGCAGAAAACAGCTGTCTTAGAAGGAATAAAATTAGTGTTTTGAATTCCAGTGAATTCCCACTTGGCTTTTCTTTTCAAAACTCTCCAGAACAAAGCATATCAATACTTAAAAACAGAGAGACAATATAAGAGAGAGGGGGAATTGCTTAGGATTGTTGCCAGAAAATAAATAAATAAACAAATAATGAAAAACTATGCTGCATGAGAGTATGATGGAAATACAAAGGGATTATGAAAAGCTGAAAAATATATATACTGAAAAACATATCAAAAAGAATTTTCTCAGTAAGTGTCAGAGAATTTCATCATAATTGGAAGCAAGCCTTTGTTATGTTCCACTTTATTTGGGAAAAGCTGTACCAAGCATTTTGCTCAGGCTATGTTTTGGTTTTGCTTTAATAACCCAAACAGTTCTGTCTTTACAAGATATATCCTCAAGAGATTTTCTGCTGTAGAGGCTTGAGATTACTATGATGGATTGTGATTTACTGTACACTGAAAGGAGTCTCACTAGTGTTGCTATATTCTCACAGAGGTTAAATGGTATTCAGTATGGAATACTGTCAAAAATGTTTTCTTTTGTGACAAGAAAACAACACAAAAAATAAAGGAGCACCCACACAGTCATGATACCCATGTCCAGTCTACTTTCTACTAAGCATCAAATGATGGAGACAGCAGTTTGGGAAGGAATTCTCTGGTACTGGATAACAATGTGTTACTTCAATATTTTAAATGCATTTCTTGATTCAGTTGAAGAAAAATGGCTGTTGGAAGTATAGAAAATAGAAAAATACACTATTAATTCTATGATTTTAGGTTACTATATTTGGGGTCCTCCTGATTGTCAGTGTAGCACTTGTTATTTAGTTCTTAAGTTTATTTCAGAACAATCCTACACCATGAATAGAGGGACACGAATTCTTCTATATCTATTCAATCCTTCAATAGAATGTTTTAGAATATTACTTTAAGTGATTTAATTTATAAATAATTATTTATATGTGGGTTTGTGTTATTAATTATATCCTATATAATTTCTTAAATATAATTATTTGTTTTAATACTTAATATAAGTATTTATTGTTGCAAGAGTAAAGCAGAGAGACTGAAAAACACAAGTGTAATTCAAATTAGATTTTAGATAAAACACTGTCTGTATCTAGAGAAAAAAACTGTTGCTAGCACAGTTGTCACAATAACTTGAACCTGAATGGCTTCTGCATGACTTGTGTCATCAAGTGATTCACTTGTGTATTACTTTAAAAAATTCTGTCTGACATTTTTGACATACCATATCCTTTGAGTTTTTCCCTCTTATTCAGAAATCAAGGCAAAAAGTTCACTTCATAAAATATTAATAGGTGCAAGTATTATCTCTGACCTTACTTGATCAAAGCGATTAGTGTCAAAGTTTAATTGCATTTCATGTGTCTCAGTGACATCTCTAAATCTTTCATGGAGTCAATAAATTATTAGCATCACATGAAAATCTCAGAAAGCCATAATAGGAGGTAGGAAAATTCTGTAAACTGATACTTAAGACTTAAATGAAAATTTATTTTATTTAATCATAGTATTTTTCTTCAGTTTTTACTAAAGATCAAGGATCTTAAGGATCTTAAGGATCAAAGCCTGAAAAATTCTGTGAGGATTATTTGGGCTATTTATCTAAGGCTATTTAGCCTTAGAAAAAGAATATACCTTAATTTGAATAGATACTGGGGTAATCTTAAGATCTCAAAGATTGTTTTCTTATCTGGAATTTTTTGCAAGACTGTTTTAGGCCTTATGGTTTTCAGTCAGAAATAAGTTCCTGGTCCTTGTACTGAGCAGGCATACTGACATTCAGCACAGTTCTTTCTACTTAATTTGTGTCTTCGAGTAGTTGTTTTCCTTCTGTAATAATTTTGCTAGCAGTATTAGTAACATTGTACTCTCCCTTCTAATACCCTGTTGGATCTGTGGTCAACTCTACCAGTCATCCTCAGCCAGCAGTGACAAATGGTTGCCACCAGAGTCCCAAAGCCTTTGTTGGGTAGAGTAAAACACAGTGACTGAGTTCCTTTCTCCTCAGAAAGTTTGAATTTTTTTATATATCTCTCTTGCTCTAAGATCCTGGCTTTTGTCTTCATGGCCCATTTCACAGTCTCCCCAGCCTCAAATTTTCCCCCAGGACAATGAACTCCTGGGTTTGTGCTGGACTCTTCCCACGCAGGCATTGGCACAGCTCAGGCTCAGGCAGGGGAGGCAACAGACACTTGCCCCCAAAGCAAAAAGTGAAACCAGGCCAGCCCCGAGACTGAAGTCTCAGGGTGGAACCTGTGGCCTTTTACTAGGAATGGCAAAAAATCATATTCCCTGCACTACAGCACTGCAAATGGAACTGCTTTCATGGAAACAAAACTCTTATATGCTCCAAAAAGATTGCTAGTGGTTCTAGACTGCTCAGGCAGGAAGAATAATATTACTTCCTAACAAGAAGACTCTTTTGACACAGTCTGCTCATGCTGAAGAATTAAAAGAAATTAGTCTGGCTAACATTTTGTCTTTTGGCAACCTCTTCAGCCTGAACTGTGCCTCTATTGGATTACTGACAATAATTTCTGACCTGAAGAAACCAGTCAGGCAAGAATTTCACTATCAGCTTTTCAGATGGAAGTGCAAATAATTGAACATTTACCTCAGCAGAAAGCTCATCATGCCAAGTTTTTCTGGCTTGCAAACATCTGTGTAAGCCAAGGGATCATCTCTGCAGTAATCAAGATGTGGTCGGCAATGGCTGCTCCTCTTTCTCTAGAATACACGTGTGATTCATGTGAATCTCCACTTTATAACTCTTGACATCACTAACAATTTCAGCAGCAAGCACTTGTCTTGTGTGTAGCTTCATTCAGTTGATGTCAAAGTTCTTGAATCATAAATGATAAGCTCTTCATTCCTATCTGGTTAGGTCTAGCAGAGATTTATTCCAATGCCATAGAGTGGAGCAACCCAAATAATAATCAACAATGTCTGTTTGTCATAGCAAATGAGTAGAATTGGATGTCAGTCACTTGATCACATTTTCAAAATGCACTTTCTGCCAGAAAGTCTATTGCCATTGATCTGTGTTGTAAAAGAAGCAGAGAGGAGTTATCATTGATTTTTGTGGCACAGATGTACCAGAAGTTCAAAGAATATCTAGTGATCTTGCTTATGTTTTAACTGAAAGTAAATTGCCTTCATGTTGTCCTGCAAAACCTATACGTATCTGTAGTGCTCGGAAAAGTGATTATCCCTTGGTCAATCCTCTGCTTTCACTGTTGGTGGACCTCCATGGGATGCAGGGAGACAGTTGTATCACTACAGTCTCCTCCCATAGGCCGCTCTCATGCCTGGAGCACCTCCTCCTACTCTTTCATTCATCTGGACTGTTTCAGATTTTCTTCATTCCACTCCTTCATAGCACCACTGCAGTGTTCTTCACTCTTTCTTAAATATCTTATCACAGAGATGCCACCAGCATCACTGGTGGGCTCAGCTGTGTACTGGTGGGTCCATTTTGGAGCTGGCCAGACCTATCTCTGTCTGACGGGGGGGAAGCCTGGTGGCTTCTAACAGAAGCCTCCTAGGTATCACCCCCACTACCAAAACCTTGCCACATAAACCCAATACATATCCAGCTGTGCTTTTGTGAAAATTTTGTTCTTGTTCAGCAGCTGTGACAAGGTTTCACACATTACCTTCTGCATTGGATGAAGCTCAATATTATCACCTGTTTATTCTGAAACTTCGGCAGATGACTGCCATTCTTGTAAACAGAAACTGCACTTTTTGGTTGTGCAACAGAATTCATTGTGCTGAAGTTCATCAAGTGAGAGGAATTCATTATGCTAACTGACCATGTGACAATCACGTGTATGTGGGACAGCCTGATTTTCTCTGGCTGCTACCAATTGAATGGCGTAAGAGAGGGAGAAGACATGATCTCAATTCTTTCTTCATCAAGAAGAAACAAGCTCCCCTCAGCAATTCATACTGCACAAAATGGGTGCAGTACCGGTGTGTCCTTGAGAAAACACAGCATGCATGCTCACAGGACATAAGGCAGAGGCTGGTGTTCTATCATTAGAGAAGCACAAAAAGATAGTTACAGGCATGCGCTTGTAATGGCTTTCCTCTTCTCCTATATATCTTCTTAATATATAATTCATATAAATATAGCTACTATAATAGCTATATTTAAATGTAGCCTATAAAAAATAGTGTCTTCCAACACCATGTTTATCTGGCAGAAGAACTTTCCATGGCTAAAACCACAATCCTGCTAGAATGTGAAATCTTTACAACTTTGTAGCTCTTGGGGTATTTCCAACTGTCATATGAGAACTGTTTTCCTTATTTAACATTTTTTTTTCAAATAGCCTGTTCAAAAAGTAGAATGAATTGGTAAAGAGACTACAGAAATTCAGCATATCATTACCTTTTAACTGAAAAATTTTGAATGATTTTTCTAGACTTATGCTTGATGGATTTTACAAGCATTTGAAACAGAGAACCAAGTAGATCTTTTTTTACTCAGCCATAAATACCAGTTTCATGTGTTAGAAATACCAACCATGTGGTGCATTTAAAACCTATTTTAGTATTTCAGATTCCTTTTTATCAGTTTTTTTTTTCAAGCAACAGATTTGTGTAGTTTTCACTCTGAAAGTTGATATTTCAGAATGTTTTCATTCTTTTGAAGAAACAGTTTGAGAGAATAGATATGCAGAAACATACATGACTAAAACCCAACTACACCTAAATAAAACTAAAATTTGAATAGTGAAATATAACTTAAAGTCAGAGAAGCCTAGAGTATTCACAGCACCATTCTAAGTGACTATTTCTTTTGTGGTTCATGCCATGTATAGTGAAGCAATGCTAAAAGCATTTCTGTACATTCTGTGAGCATTTATAAACATTGGTCAATGCACCAATAAATGCTAAAGTGAATACTTGCATATGATTCTGTATGGGCTAAAGCAAAAGTAAAGCAAAGAGAAACCATTCAGTGCCTGCAAAATTGATGTGACCATGAACTCCAAAAAGTGTTATATGGCTACATTTTAAAAATGCATAGTTTTTATAGAATATTTGTTCTCTGCTTCTCCAGAGATTTCTAGATTACTCAATTTTTATCTAGCATTTCTATCAGCTCTGAACAGAATGCTTGTAATACATCTAATATCACAAGAATAAAATATAGTTAGTCTTGAGAATATATTTTTCCAATTATGTTTTATTTACATAAAGGTAATTCTGAAAAATAGACACTGTTTGACAGTTGCTCAAATACCCTAAAGGCTGCCCTTCCCAATCTTCCCTCATACTAAGGCCCATACCTGCAATGAAAAAAAATACTTGCAGCTATAAAAATTGTACATAAATTGAATCTATTATCTTCAAAACCAGCCCACATTCAATTTCTTTTCTAAGCTTTTGTTAGCTTTAAGTACACTTGAAACATATTTGTACAAATTTGTGCTCAGGCAGCTTAAGGACAATTAGGTAGATATAGGAAAGGGAAGTTAACACTAGAATGGCACTTGTCAGCTGGCTAGAAGTTTTACGAGATGTCAGTTTTACTAAAAATACACAGTGCTTGATCTTAGACTTCGTTGTGTGAAGACATATTTGGCCAGACCTCAGTGTTTCCTCCTGAGCCTGAATATATATATAAAGACTCCTTGTTATGCTGCATGTTGATAGAGAAAGATTTCATTTCAGTTCTATCTCTAACTGCATTAAGTATTTCATCTTGGAATGCAGAGATTGAACTTCTGTTTTCACTTCCAATAGAGGGAACATTTGCCAGCTGTAGAAAGAGCCATTTTCCCTGAATATACATAAATGCCATAAGAACAGTAAACCAAGTTGGCATAAATACAAAAAAAAAGAGGAATTCGAGTAAAGAGAAAGAAGAAAAAATGAGAAGGAGGGAGGGAGGGAGGAAGGGAGGAAGGAAGGAAGGAAGGAAGGAAGGAAGGAAGGAAGGAAGGAAGGAAGGAAGGAAGGAAGGAAGGAAGGAAGGAAGGATATATAGTGTTCTTACTCACTATTAGTAAGAAAAACAAGTAATAGATTGCATGAGAAGATTATTAGAAACAGCATGAACTCTTCAAGAAATTAAATCATTAATAAATGAAGAATATTTGGCCAAACCTATATTCTATGGTATGTGTTTTTTAAGTCTGATGTATAAAAAAAGAAGAAAACAGAATTGATTAAAATGACTAGTTAGTTCTATTGGTTGACAACAGGCAATTTGGAGTGAAATTTTTTCCTATTTGAATAACAGATCAATGAATTTAAAACATATATTAAGCTCTTCAAAACATTATATATATATATATATATATATATATATATATATATAGGTAATTGGTAATTATAAAATACACAATATACAATTAGTCTATTAAATGTTTTGATTTAGTCAAGTCTATATGTATTGTGACAATAATATAGCAACTTTTACCTATTATCTTCAGTAAATTTGTGAATTTGTCCCTACATTAAAAAGCATACATGAAATAGGGAGGGAAAGAGAACTGCAGAGAAACTGCTGGTGAGTGACACACAATGGTGTTAGTCAAAAATTAGCAGTTTTTGGTGAAGGCACCTATGTCAAAGCAGCCTCAAAGGAAAGAGCTTTTTTCTGATTGAAGGAAACAGCATGATTCCCATTTTGGTGGAGACAGAAGCTCCCTCTTTGCACTGACATGTATTCCTGAGCTCAAAGCCATGTCTCCCACTGCCTTAATTTCTGTATAATGTAATGTTGTCAGGTCCTTTTATTCCAGACAGGTTTTTTCAACTGCACTCACTTAGAAGCAGGCAGAAATAGAAGTCTGTTTAGCAACAACAGTTAGCTGAGCTATTCTGCTCCCTAAATTCCTGCTCATCTCTCTTGACACTCTGGCAGATGCATTTTTAATTGCTATTTAGTGACAATGGCATTCAGTCAGAGTTTTATAATTGTCAAAAGGCTTTTTTAAATTTTACAATACCTTGTCTTACCAACTAGTTATAGCTTTGTCAATCAGTGAAATTAGAGTGCAAGTTAATTTACATTTCAGAAAATGTGGTAAGACTTTTGCAAAAATATCTCTGTAACTCAACCTTAATTTTGTCCAAACTGTTCCACACTGGAATATCATCATTCAGCAGATGCTGTAAAACCAGTTGAAACACTGTTGAAATGCAAAATAGGAAATGCACTCTTTGTGCCATATGGGAGATGAAGGATGTATATGCTCAAAGCAGGACTGCACAAATCTTGTCAGTACAGAAGCCAGTACTAGACAAAAGCAGGTGATGTGAGTGGGAGAGAGCACAGAATTCACAATAAATAGGTGCCTACAGAGCATGCACAGGCTAGAAATTATTTCTGTCACTGAATCCTAAATGATTTTGAGTTGGATTGGGTGTCTGGGTTTCTGTCTCGCTGTCTATATTCTGCCAATGCCTACATGGTAAGAAAATGTAAAATAAAATTGAAGGAAAAGACAAGTATCCATTCTTAAGCCACAAAGATAGAAATATAAAAAGAGACATGAAAATAAGGAGAAAATTTTTATGAGATAAAGTGTGTTATTAGAATAAATAAAAATTATTTTAGAAGAATAATCACTTACATGGTTAAGATGTCAAATATAAATTTTAAATCAATGTTTAACAAGAAATATAAATAAAGCATTTTGTAAGTCATGAAAATCTCTAAGAAAAGCTTTTCAAAGAAAAGTAGTGGAAATGATTAAAGGGATGAATAGACTTACTTATTAGAAAGATTAAAAGCATAAATACAAATAGTTTAGTGAAGTAATTAGGCGAGGGAAGAAAGGAGGACATAATAAACTACAAACATCTGAAGGCAGTAAACACAAAGGAAGGAGAGGAATAATTTAGCCTGATACAAGAGAGTGTAATTAGAAGTAAAGGAATTAAAGTTAAAAGGGGAAAAAATACATGGAGCAGAAGAGAAAAACACTTGCTCACTAGATTAAAAAAGATTGAAGTGATGAGGGTCTATATCTGAAACTAAGTAGATGAAAGGATTGGAAAGTATAACAAAACAAACAATAACAAAAAGATAAAAAACAAGTTCTAGAGGGCTGCATGCAACTGTCTGATTACAAAATTTACATTCTAGGACATTGCTTACCTTCTTAAAAAATACTTTTTAAAAAATAACTGGAATGATCCTTTTAAAGATAATTTTCACTCCCGTATAAGCCTTTATTAGTGCCTTTTATCTCACTGAGCCTATGTGGTTTGGTTTGGAAAGCCCTCTGGGAGAGTGAAGAAAGATACCTGGACAATCAGAGTGAGCATCTTCAAGTCATGTCAAGCCCAGAGAGCAAGAATCAGATTTATTCCCAAAATCACTGACAAAGCAATGATCAGGAGGATGTGTGAGAGACTCAGTGCTTGATCTTTGTCTTGCTTACTTGTAAAAGTTAGGGCTTTATGGGGAGGCTGTGTCAGCATTTTGGATTTGGATTCTGCTGTTCCCTGATCAGGTGTGCTCCATAGTCTTTCTGTGTCTCTTTCCTATTTTCTGTCCACTTTCTATCAATTTCAGACTATCACAATTCCTCTTCCTTTCTTTCACTGCTGTCCTCCTGTCTTCTCACAAATAATTTCCTGAAAGTTTCCCCTTGCTTTCCATGCAAGCACACTGGCTTCTCTCTGCCTCCTTTCCACTATTACTTCTCCCACAAGTCCTAATTCCTGCCTTCATTTTCTACTTGTCTCCCTTAGGGACAAATGACACAGAATATCTCAGTCCCACAGTCTCTCCCTTAGCCTCCTTCTTCACCTTCCAAATTTCCTCATTCAAAAAACAGCTCTTATGATAGGAGAAAAGAGAGGACAGTGCATAGGTTTTGGGATTTTTTTTGTTATATGTAGAAATAATTTACCACTCATTTAATTTCTGCCATAATATGAAAAGTAAAAAGTATATTCAAATGGAAAGCCACAGGTTTAGTTTTAATCAGCAATTTTCAGGCTCTTTTCTGATTTTAACAAGAGTGAGGTATGTCCTGAGACACTTTCTAGAATTTCATTTCTTTCTGGAGGCAAGAGGAAGGCAGGGTTATAAAGTGAATAACCTCATATTACCATGAGGTTTAACTGAAGCACAAATAGAGTAGCTGTTATTAGAGGTGGGCCATGTATTGGCATGAGGCTGAGCCCTAATCTTTCTTTCGATCTTAAGCTTCTGTTCCCAGGACTTTTGATCCAATTCTAAAGGCAGTAAAATATATTCCTACTGTCTGTTATGTTTCCCCAGTGTTCTCTATCAATCCTGATACTCCTTTTCCTAGGAAATGGAGGTTGTTATACTGTCTATCATTATTCAGTCTTGTAATTATATTTTAAAAGCATCCTAGATTTTAGTGCATTTAAAAACTTAGTCTACTTATGTTACGCTTATCTTCCTATTGAGAGATTTAAGGTATAACCTAAAACCAGATATACAAAAGAAAAATAATTAAGACTTCATTTCCTCTTTCTATATTCAGAGGGAGTGTTTTTTCTACTTTTTTTTCCGGCATACTGAAGCAGTTATGACTGGTAATATCAGAACTATATATGATAACTTTTAAAGAAGGTACATGCATTGTTAAGATTGATTTATTAGTTTACTATCAGATCAATTTTGTAACAAACTTTAAATTAAAGAATATCTTCCAAATTCCCTGACTAGTTTGACTGTTAAAGAGGCTACTCTGGCCTTGTTATGATACATAAAAGAAGTAGAGTGGCTTATGAAAGTACCCTAGAAAATTCTGTCTGTTCCTTTAGTTTGAGCAATTGGAAAATATCTGCAAGAATGCCCCACAGAATTATTACACACAAATTGTCTCAAATTTGTTTCAAGTAGCATAGCTGTATATTTCCTTTCTTGAAGCTCTGTTTTGTGTACTGCAACTTTAGAAGATCATTGCCCTCAGCTTCACTGAAAGCCCAAGGGGGAAAAAACCACTGTAAGAGCAGTCCCTGAAGTCACTTGCTTTTGAAAATGGTACCCAAAGTATACAATTCAGAAAATCACATTATTTTTTCACTTTGTCTCATTTGAAAAATCAAAACTAATCTCATGAGTTTCCTGATTCAAATTCTGTTACTCAGTTATTATCTAAAGATTCTAAATGTGCAACTCAGAAATATTTACCCATGGCCTAAAAGTCAAGTGTGCTCATGCTCTTTTGAAAGAGCCAGTGGCTTTTTGGAGTCACACTAAGATGTATATATATGTAAGAACATATGCAAGTGATTTTTCCATATGATGAATATAATTGTTTAAAATTTCCTTTCATTTTTTAATCAGCATTCTTCATTGATGAAAAACTATGAACTGGAAACAGCATTAGAAATCCCCCTAACCCTGAAATTATCAGATTCTGGTAGAAAATTGAATAATTATTTTCCTTTCCATTTCCCAGTCTGTCATTTTCTGATGGCTCAAGTTATCCTTTTTTCATCTTGTTCCTGATGAGATGGCTAATAGTAAGTCACTTATTTTAGAATTAAAATTATTTTGCAAGTCATGGGCTACTTATAAAATTCACATTTCTTGAATTGTTCAGTACAGATCCATTTGGGAACCTTGAGTTTGTTTTAATGACAGCTTAAGATCAAGCTATCAGGTATGATTACAAGTCTCACATTTGTTAAGTGTCTATTTACTTACTAAGAGGTGTCCATTCTCTTCTGACTCAACATATTAACAGGTCACAGGTCAAGTTCTGAAGGACAAGTTACTGTGAAAAGCCACATCCTGTTTGCTTTGATTTGGCCCTTTAGACATAGTGAACAATGAATAGAGTTACCAATATCAGCCAGTCCACCTGGAGCTAAATAACAGTTGTAATAGGACAGTAAAGTATCAGACTGAATCTGCAAAAAAAGCAAATAGAAAATTTCAGAAAAGTGGTATGGAAGAAGCAGAAAATTTGTCTTTATAATGAAATAACAGATTTTTTTTTTTTTTTTTTGTTTCTGTGAATGCACTTAAACATTCATCAGGCTTGTACATGTTCCTTTTCCTTAGGTGTTTTTTATCTGATGGCATGAGGACTAGCAGCTAAATGTCAGCCATATAACTGAATCTATGCACTGACTTATCACACAGTTCCACACCATTCTGTCTCCATAAGCCAGGTCACAAAAGAGAATGCTAATAGAAGTACTTCTCCACTGAACCACAAGGCTCATCTCTTGACTGGTATATCTTAGACATTTTTGTTTCTGTCAGTATGACTCTGATTTGTTCAGGGTCACTCCCACTTGAGCCCTATGGATCAGAGCATGTTCTGGGGACACAAACTGTGTCTTAAAAGCCTCTCCATCCTCTCAAGGATTTTTCTCAGAAAAGAGCTCTCTTCACCATCTCAGAGCTTTGGACTAAGTCTCCTCTGATGCAGACAATACATGTAATTAGGAAAACCAAAAACCATTTCACCACCCTGATAGTTCTCAGCAGTTGCATTGACCTCTTTAAAAAGCTACTTAGAACTTCTTTATGCCTGATAAACTTAAGTGTAGTTACAAAATCCAAAGGACAGAATGTCAGTTTAAAGCTGCTTTTAGTTAAATGCCTCTCACACTCCTGCCAAGCACTTCTTTGTGGGACCAGCAGATAGCAGAAGAACATGTTGTTTCTTCCTTTTAATATTTTCAATGTGGTGGTAGGAACATGTCAGAGTCTATTTATGAGGGGCTGCCACTACTGACCTTTTTTATCCAGAGTGTTTTCTAATAAGTAAAGAATTAACACCCAAAGAGTAGCAGTTTGTAATTTCCTGGCTTAACTTTGATATGAGTATTACCCTTTTGAACTCTATCATTACCCTCTTACTCATCTGAAAATTATGCATAAAATTAAAATCAGTAGCTGAGAATATAATTTGTTCCATTCAAGCCATAGGAAAAAAAATCCAGTAAGAGAGCTTGAGTTCAAACAGGAAATTTCAGTAACATCTTTCACTCAGGTAAGTGTAGATCCATCTAAATAATAGCTTTGACTGTCCAAAATCAGAAACAAGCAGTTATGATAACATGTTACATTACAAAATCCTGCTTTCCATGTCCTTACAAAATTATTTTTACATGAACTAAAAGATAAGAAAAATGTTGTTTTTGTGTGCTTTATGTGTTCTATTATACATCATGTCTCATCCCTTGGTAATAAGGACCTAATTTTTAGCCAAAATCATATATAAATGCCCTCTGTTTTGCTTTGCTTTGTATTGTTTTATTTTCTCCTGTATTTAACAATTAAACTTCATATTTTTATTAACCAGTCTTATTTGTTAATTGGTGCTTGTTTCACTAAAAAAGTTTTAGTATTTGGCTTTAATGTTGTTCAAGCATTTATATTGTTCAAAGTTTAAGTCATCTTATCCTTAATAATGTAGCATAATCATTAAAAGACTTTTCCACTTTTCCTCTCATTAAAATATTCAACACATTTTGTTATTCCCCTGCTATTCAGAGAATTGGACAAATATACAGCTGAAGGGGCACCTGAAGCTTTTGGGCTGTCTCCAGACTTTGGCCAGGAGTCAGGAACAAATACAGTAATATTGTACTGGCAATCTGTAACTTTAACTGTACTTAGTGACTGTACTTTGTGTGCAGACTGTGGTATATGGTAGTGGTGCTACTTAGTAGCTCTGTTTTCACATGTATTTCTCTAGTCTGAAACCTCCAAAATCACAGTGATTTTCATGGACTGACTGATTTATCTTGAGACTTTTCTTAAAACCCTTCATAAATCATAAATCTGTTTCTTATTGCTCTAAGGAATGATTCTCAAACCTTGGTATTCTGGCATTCAAGAATCCTCACAAATAAATAAATAAATAAATAAACTGCAAGTGGAAAAATTAAACTATATACAATTTTGTGGTTGATTGACCTTGTCTACTCTCCAGATGCCCAGCCTCTCTATTACTACATCTTCCCAACAGGACCAGGGAGAAAATGTGACAAAAAACTTATGTGCCAAGATAGCAGAGACTTCACTCAGCTATTACCATCTTGAGCAAAAAGGAATCAAATTGGCAAAATTGGTAGAATTTATTTCCAATTAAAAAGAATAAGATAATAAGAAATAAGGAAAATTATGAAACATCTTTTCCCAGCTCCTCTCTTCCTCACCAAGTTAAACTTCATCCCTAAATTCTCTACTTCTCCCCTGAGCAGTGCAGGAGGATTGGGAGGAAATGAGCTGTAATATCAAATCCTATATCAAACAGCCTATATTTAGTTCCAGAAACCAATACTCTAATTTATGCCTCTGGCTAATCATCACAATCCAAACTACCCATCAAGAGGGACAGAATAATTAAAGAAAAGGTATAAGCCCCTGGTCACTTTTCTGGGAGAAAGCTGAACTTCATCTGCATAAGGAAAGCCCAAGAGGTCAGTGTTTCAAACAGGTGATAAAAACACAGCTGTTAGAAGCAGCTGTTGCAAAGTGAAAGAGTTTTTGGCAGTACCTTTTAGTTTCAAAATTAACATGCAGCAATCAAAAATGAAAGATCCTGACAAGTTTTAAAAATAACCAGAAGCAATGAAGGGAAAAATGCCACTTACATAAACATGGCTAACTGGACATTTTGGGATTCCTGGAAGAGACTGGAAGAGTTACTTTATAATTCTGAGATATATTATCCAGAACCATTTTGAAATACATTTACTTCAGGAGTCCATGATATATACATACTATTCACACCAATTGCTGTACCAATATACTATTATATCTATTATATATTACTATAAATAACATTATTGTAAATATTTACAGCAGCATAAAATTAAAGAAAATGTCATTTATATTTCTTTTTATTATAGTTTTAAAGTATGTGTAATAAGACAGAAAACAATTTAAACTGTTTTTGCTAATGTTTATAAGTGGGTGTCATTAGAAGAATTCAGTTATAGGGAAAAGAAACAAAAAAAGGAAGAAAGAAAACTTTTCTTAGAAATACCACCTTAAAGTCTGAGAAGGAATACAAAGATCTGTTGCATGAATAGCTCTTTTTCCAAAAAAGGTTTGCAGTAGATGACACATCTACCTGTGGTAATAAATCAGTAGCTGTTGCTGTGCTAACTCATGCTGTCTATTTGAGCGGTATGCATGCCATAAGAAGATGTACACAATCCTTCAAGAAATAATGAGTTTGACCAAAATGAGACATGTCCAGATGTTGGTGTTCCCTATTTTTGTTTTTTTTAGTCAGTCTCTGGAAGCCTGAACTAAGTTAGGCCCAAAGGCTTGTACTTATTTTGTAATAGCTTTCATTTGAACTTCGCAGATCTCTCCTTTCTTGAGACAGACAGACAGATAGATAGATAGACAGACAGACAGAACAAAGCTTATCTATCTATCTATCTATCTATCTATCTGTCTATCTACCTATCTCAGAGTATATTACTCTCTCAGAACAGAGTAGTTATTGTCCTGTATTTATTCACTCATGCAAGAACATTTCTGAAATGCTCATAGATGTAAAGGCTTCTACAAAATCTCAGCAGCTTCTTGGATATTTTTTGACACTCAACACAATTCACTACTTCTTCAGAAACTTGCAGAGTTGATTCCTTCCTAATTTTAATATGTTATTTCAGTGTCTCAGCATTAGCTTTCTTTCCTCTGATCCTCTGACACTGATTCTTCCTTTGAACCATGTACTGTATTAGGAGAAGCTGTTATAATACTGATTTGATATAATTTAAAGTTGGGCATACTGTGAAGTACAGTCCCTCACAGGGGCAGGTAATTCCTTTCATTTCATTATAGTCTTTGGTTAATATTATTGGCAGATTTTTTGTTGCTGTTACCAGATTTATGAAGTAATGGAATAATCTCTGGAGATAATTATTATAACTGTGATAAATGATTTACTATAGGGCAGAAATAATTTTAATTACTTTTACTCTACATCACATGGAAAGGCTGAGTGTTTCCTATTCCAGATATCTTACATGGTTTTTTGTACAACATCTCCACAATTATCTTTATCCATGTTCTCCAACCCTCAGTTAAGATTTCCTCTTAAAAGCACTCAGTTCATATTACTGATTTTGTTCCAGCTAGTACAGGAGTAGTGGAAAGGATGGGAAAACATGATTAAATTCCTTTGCAACATCCAAAATACTAAAATAGCTTTGTTGCTAAGGGCTTCTGTATCTAGCCTCACTTTTGCAGCCCAATGTGTGAGTTAGGTAGGTTTGATTTTTATTGTTTTCTTTTTTTCTCCCCTTTTGTCTTTTCTTAGCTCTGAATTGTTTGGATTCACATTGCTGTAATTGCTTTAAAAAGAGTGGTTTTCCTGCAGAGGGTGAATTTGGCCACAAATGCCTAATTAGGAAGATGGAGTGCTTGCCCATAAAATGCCCTGTTAAAAAAAAGATATACAGCCTGTATTTATGTCAAGTAAAAACAACCAACAGGACAGGCACCACAATCCAACAACCTGGAAATCATATAGAATTTATAATCACTTCATTTGATTTTTTTTCTTCTTCAGTTTTGTATTGTTTTGGAGGATTTAGTCATCAAGAATTTGTCTCATGTAATTTAACAAGGCAAATGCCAAGTTTCATGATTCCTTATCTTAAGAGTAATTTTCATAAAGAACAAAAAGTTACAGATTTTTGGGTTAAGATGAATAAATAAATGGCTTTATAACAAAGAGCTAAAGTTATGTGTGGTCATTCTTTTAAATAAATCTGAGGAGTGATACATACCTAGAAATTTTGCATGAGTGTGACTGTGTTTGTGTATATCTGCCTGTGATGAGAAAGGGGAAATCATGGGTACCAAAGTCTTCTTCAGACAACAAAAAAAAAAAAACCTCACAACTGTAGGGGACTTTAACTACCTCAAGATCTGCTAAAAGGACAATACTGGACACAATCCAGGAGGGGTTTGGAGAGTTAAAAATAATCTCCAGACACAGTGAATTCATGACATAAGTGAGGCACTTTATTGGACCTTATCAAATCACAGGGTTTTGCATCAGATGATGTACAATATCCTTCCAGACTTACTTGGAAAGCCTCACAAACAAAAAAAATGAAAAACCAAGTATTTTGTGTTATCTAATTAAAATAATCATGTGCTTCTGTATATGTGTACATGCATTGCATTTTTTCAAGCCTATGTAAAAAGAGTTATATTATTTCCCCACCCTGATTTTTTTCCACAATTTTTAGTCATTTTCATCATAGATTTTATTATGTCTCCTTGAACTTTTTCAGATCTGTATTTTATTTTTCAGCTATTCATTTTTTCATCCCTAAAGCATCATAGAATGAAAAGATACGTGTGGTTGACAGGGACTTCTGGGCATTGCCTAATCCAACTTATCTGCTCAAAGCAAATTCAGTCAGAGAAGGTTGTCCAGAGCTGTGTCCATCTGGGTCTTGAATATCTCTGCAGATGGAGACTGCCCAGCACTCAGCAACCCATTCCCATGTGTGATGAACTTCACATTAGAAACGTTCTTTGCTTATGATTAAACTAATTTTGCTGCATTTCTATTTGTGCTTCTTGCATTTTGTCTTCTCACTGGATACCACTGGGAAGGCACCCTCTGCACCATCCTATCAGATATTTATATAGTAAAGATTGCACAAATAATATATTGCAAATATTTATGTTAATTATATTTTTAAAATCTCATAATAAAACTTTGAAAAGAGGGAATCAAAGAAACTATGAGGGTTTTTTAGATTTTTTTCTTTTTTTTGCTTTAATTAAATGTTCCTGATAAGAAAACATCTCATAAATCCAAATTAAATCCATTCAAATTATTTCAGCTAATTTTACAAATTAAAATTTTTTAGTGGTTAATGGGAAGGGAGTATTCTGCATATATTCTTTGTCTGCTTGTGCAGAACTTCCTGCAGAATTAGATGAATAGTATTTCATTTCAAAGAATATATTCCAGATAGTTGAACAGATATCAAATGGATTATTTGATGATAATGTGCTCATAAGTTTTAATTAAGTGTTTTGAGGCAAATGTAGTTCATGGTCAATGTTACCATTTTTAATTATTATTTTTAAAAATTCTTTTCAACAAATAGGTAAAACTTTGGTAAAGTCTTATAATCAATTTTTGTTAAACTACTTTTATTTGCAAAATCCCAGCTCTTTGTGGAAAGCAAACTTTTCTGAGAGCTAATAGCATAATGTGTAGATAAAAAAAATCAAGGTCTTGTTAGTAATTTCTCTGCTATCAAGAGAGAGAATGGGCTGTTCATACCTATAGCCTAATTTTTTTGAAACCTTTTCTGTGGGATGCTATGTGGAATTGAAGAGCATCAAGCTAATAAACAGTATAGACCCACTTATTTTGTTTATCAGATCTGCCTGAAAAGCTGTCTCACCATTCCTACAGTGAAAGTGATGGCAAAACCTCGCTTTGTCTCCAAACTCTGAAGTCTTGTGGCACAGCTTACATTCAATTTGGCTCTTCTGAAGCACTGAGATTGGTCATTTACTGCATTTAGGCATCCCAAGGTTTTGCTGGACTTTATTGATCATCTGTTCCTAGATAAGAGAGCTTTTAGGCAAGAGCCTGATTCTCCTGTCCCCATAGGAATCCAGACTAAAAGATCAAACAGAGACCAGCCCAAGAAACTAAAGCAATATCTTTAAAGTTATATGCTTACAGAGATATGTCATCACCCCAGTTGAGTGGTTTCTGCTACTGAGGCACGCAATATCCCTGTTGATTTGGATGGAATTTCAGTCTTCTGAAAATTAACCTTGCTCAGTACATTTTATGTAAACAACTTCATATTCTAAATAGGGAAATAAAGGCTGAAGTCTTTGTAAGGAGTGTGGGCACTGTTTGAAACTTAAATATTAGTCTTGCTTCCTTTTAAACTTAATAGACTGAATACATACATCCTAATGAGACTGTTGTCCTTAGCTTTAAAACAATTTTATTTAATTGTAACAAATATTCCACATATCCTTATAAGAACAAGCAAATTGTCATCACACTAATCATCTTTCTTTTATGAGCAGATATGTTTTACTAGGAGATACTTTAAACAGAAGAAAACAATCTGTCACCAGATAATTGCTAAAAGGATGGGAATAAGTCATACTGTTTGCCTATTTCTTATGTTACTGGCTTGTGGCCTAATTTAATCTATTGTGAATGCACAGTAAATGCAACATAGTCATTTTAAAATCATAAACCTCTCAAAAAGCTAGGCAGAGGTCTGCTATAATGTGTTAGGTTATGGATATCATATTTACTATTGATCTCTGAATAGAACCAATTCATTCTGTACTAGAAAATATTTTTCATATATTTTTAGAAGATATTGAATGGCTCTTAATCAGTGACAAGAATGTTTTGTGTGTTACTGCTCAAAGTAGATTAGCAACATTGTCAAGCATTTCAATAGAAAAACCAAAGATTTTAGAGGCTGAATCTTGCGTGGTATGACTTGAATGAACTGACTTCCTGTTCACATTCCCTTAAATTAAAGGAAAGTTCAGAGTAAGCAATCCAAATGTGCTGCAGGAGTTATATATGGAGATCCACCTAAGCCTATATTGTATGGACATAGTATTCATTGTAGTTTGAATCACTGCTGGGGAGGATTTAATTTAATTAGCTACTTGATTATTATAGTTTGTTTCTGTGTTATCTGTCTCAAGAAGCTTCTGTTACATCCCACTCCCTACTCATTCTATTTTCTTTTCTTCAAACTACCCCATTCTAATGACCAGGTTCCTGCATCTCCTTCTTTATTTTTTTTTCTATTCAAGATTGGATGCAGAAATCCCCAATATACTAACCTAATCTCACTTTTGTGTCCATGGCCCACTGGTCCAGACATGGATGACATTTAAAAAATCACATATGTGGTCTAACCAAATATGGAATACAAGTGGGTATGTACTTGTATTAAATTAATTAATATCATCAGGTTTTGACTATTAAAATCTTTTTATTTCAGAAACCTTGTCCTGCTCTTGAAGTCTATTACTTCCTCCTTTACATCTCCTTAACAGCTTTTTCCTATAAAGACTGTGTTATTACACTCCCACAAGACTCATAAGTGGCTAAGAATAGAGGGTATGAATATAAGAATGAGATTCAGTTCACTGATTAAAGACTCTCGTTTTAAGTATCTATCAGAACATCTTTGGTAGATGTTTATCCTCCTGTTACAGTCAATAGTTGTTGAGGGTAGGACTGAGTTTGTAAAAGCAGGTATATAACACCACACAATATTCCAGAGGGTGTCCCAGATATCCACATGGGTCTGGCAGGTAAGATGGATAACAGACAGGAAGCCTCCACCCCTCTGAAGCAGCAGGAGAAGGCCACACAGTATGTTCCACAGCATTTCACATGCCCCTCCACTCCTGCTTTTATATTCCTTGTTCTCAGCACATCCAGGTTACCATAGAAATTCTTTGTGGACATTATCACCCTAGATAATATCTACCTCAGAGTAAAACAAATCCCCTCAATGAATTTCAGAACAAAGAAACAATCCCCAAAACAATAAGCAATAATGATGGAACACTAGCCTCTTTCCAAGGCTTGTATAAATGACGCATTTCTTTCAATTATCCTCTTATTTGTAAGGGAAGGGTTTGCATCTGTGCATGAAGAATGACAGGTTCTGACTGAAAAACAACCAAACTACAGCTGCTATGTGAGAAAGGGAAATTCAGTGAATTGTTTCTGAAATTATCTATCACATCATGTTCAATTACAGGCTGTGTCTCTGAAGGTATTTCAGTTACACTTCTTACATTGATATTGACATTCAATAAAAGTACCAACTTCTAACCCTACTTTAGTGAGGAAATCTTGCCTGCCACCAATCCCTAGCCAACTCATTACAAATTTTCTTAGTTTCTGACAATTTAGTTTTCAGAATATCATTCACAAAGCCTATGCACATTAATAGTGTTTGCAGTCAGGAAAATAGGTAGCATGAATATTTTGAAAGCATGAAATCTTGAAAAAAGTTGTGCTCATCTTACCGACTTTTAAACTAGTTTTTAAAATAAATAAAAGAATGAAAAATTTTGAAAATCCTGTAGCAGACATTTGAAAATCATTTAAATGTCAGACCTTATTTTTTATTCTTTTTATAGATTGAAGATATGCCAAATTTAATTGATATATGTTACCTTTTTTCCTCATAAATGTCATGCTCACAAAACATCTCCTACATTTTTATTATTGACATTAAATCCCATGAAAGGAATAGTACTGTTGATGGCTTGAAAATGCCTTTGAATCACCCAACAGAGTAACTTCTTTCTACTAAATAGATAAAGTAGAAATGAAAGTTAAATAGATGAAGATAAATAAAGTTAAATAGATGAAGTAGAAATTTGTTCCCATCTCCCAGCTGTATAACTATACCAAAATAAATGCCAGCTAGTATCAGCATTTTCTTTTTTGACTCTTCAATTCATTAAGCACTGAAATAAAGTTTTCAGGTTTAAAGAATGCAAGTGCCACAATAATCTGAGTTTTCCTTATGTTTCATCACATTATTTTTTTCTGTCACGATGTTGGGTTTTTTTAAATTTCCTCTGAAAAATAAAAATTGTAAGACACAATTCACTTAAGTAGTTTTGTTGTCATAAAATGAAAAAAATTGAAGCTTTTAAAAGTATTTTGTCAAATATAAATAGAAATTCCCTTTCCAGAGTGATTTAGAAGGATTTAGAAGGAAAAAATATGAAATCTTTTTCCTAGTGACAAAACGTGATGTTTCAATACTAAAACATTACAGATATTTTTCTGCTTTCCTTTTAACTTGTGGATTATCTACTAGGAGAAGACATTTTACATTGTCAAACCAATTTTATACAAAATGATCGGTACCGCCTAGACTTCTTTCAAATAAATGTGAAAGCCTGTGAAGATTACAATCTAAGCAGGCTGCAAAAAATAATTCAGGTAGTGATGCCCTGAATAATAAAGGACAGTTATCTCTGCTGATATGGCTGAATGTGTCAGAAGCTGTTACCACAATTTCTCAATTACCTGTATGCAAGATAATGTGAGGCTGGACTTGGCTGCCCCTCTTAATGTCAGGCAGTCACTTATACCCTTTCCATAAGAGTGCTGATCTTCAGTGTCCTAGAGGACATTGAGATGTCTCTTTTTTGAAGAACTTTTCCAGAAGTAAATAATTCCATTTACTGGAATGATGTGAGACCATCACATACAAATCACAGACATGGCACCAGGCAGTGGAGGGCTCCTCAAACAAGATATCAGCAAAAACAGCAGGGAGAGGAAAATTTTTCCAGAAACTTGGAAGGCTTTAATTCAGTATATCTCTTCATTGTAAAAGTAATAGAGATTTAAAGGGTTATTGAGTTTGTCACTGGATAATGACAAATAAACATACAACATCTTTTTCACCAATATATGTCCTCTGTGGTAGACATTTTTTTTCACCCTTAATTTAATTATTAAAATGCTTTCTCACGTAGATAATTCAAAGGACAATTGGAAAGTCCAAATATATACTATGGATCAAATCATCTTGACAATGAGATCTAGAGGAAAACAGTCTAAAAAAGTCCTCTTTCTTTTTTCTGTTTTTTTTTTTTTTTTTTATTAAGGATTCTTAGTCTGGTTCCCAAAGAGAGTACAATCTGGAATGAGATGATGCTACAGAAAGACTTACTATCAAACTTGGAGTCATAACTCTTTGCAGGGCACTGCAGGACTCATATGTACACAAATCGCCTCCAACTCAACAAAAATGTCATACTTTGAATAAACATAAGATACTAAATTGGGAGGTTGAGGATTGAGGGGGTGGGAAGACAGAGTATGTTTTAAATATTATCCCTTCCTCAAAGGCAGCAGAAGCTGCAGAAGGCTTGATATGGGGTATTTTACTGGCTGGTGCATCTAAAATTTTCATGTAGCTTAAATTATAGTGTCTTGTTTTTCAAGATTGCATCCACACTGCAGTTCTTCCTAGACACAACATAAAGAAAAGGAGGAAATTAAAATATTATCAATGCTATGAAGCCAATAAAACCGTGAACATTGTCTGTTAATAATTTCCTTATAAACTATTTATACATACTAAAATATTTTTAATTATATGTTACATGTTTAATTTGATCTTTATTCTGTCTCATCTCTCCTTCTTCTGGAAATTTTTTCTAGGTCAAAAGTAGTTCATGAACTGAGGGATTTAGCAGTTATGGATTTAATGCAAAAACATTTTATTTGAAAGAATGGGAAATGTGGTTAACAGGAATTGTACTTGAACACTGTTACAAGAATAAGCTTCTCAATTCGATGTCTGATAGTCCCTAGATCATAGATTACTAAACCAATTTGGGTTGACATGGTCAAATTGTTTATTGCCTTGCAGACAGTGAATAGGGTGGTATTTGTTATTAGAACGTTTTTCTACAAGGAATGAAGCATCAAAAATAAAATAGTCTGAGAAAAATGGAAGAGCAGAGATGTGAAAGGCAATGAAAGAGAAAACGGAGTTCAATTTAACCTCTTTGTCATCATAAAATAAGAAATTTAGGTCAGACAATACATCCTAATATTCACCAACGACAACATCCTTAAGTGAGACAACTGTGTTCTCTTCAAAAATGTATAAGATACATTTGATTAGCTTAAAAAGAAAAAGTGGGTTTGGGGTAGAACATCAAAAGACAGTTTCAGTGATTTAAGAGAAAAAAATAAAAACAGCTTTGATTTTTTGAAATCAATTTGAAAATTCAGAGTAAAATCTTTTGTTGATTTGCTGAACATTTTCAAAGTTCAGTCCACTGAAAAAGTGCCACCAGTAGCCATTATTTGGGTCCCATATCTTAGCTCTGGTGCCTGCAACATAAGAAAGACATGAGCCTGCTGAAATGAGTCCAGAGAAGGCTATGAAGATGATTTGAGGGCTGAACACCTCTCCTATGAATACAGGCTGAGAGAGTTGGGGCCATTCAGCCAGGATAAGAGAAGGGATGACCTCATTGAGGCTTTCCAGTACCTAAATAGGACTACAAGACAGCTGGAGGATTTTTATGAGTGTATGTAGACGAGAGGGAGCAGCTCTAAACTGAAAGAGGGCAGATAATAGGAGGGAATTCTCTACTGTGAGGATGGTGAGACACTCAAACAGGCTGGCCAGAGAAGTTGTGGATGCCCCATTCCTGGATGAGTTCAAGGCTGGGTTGGATGGAGCCCTGAGCAACCTGTCCAGTGAAAGGGGTCCCTGCTCATGGCAGCGGGTTGGAACTAGATGATCTTTATGCCTGGAATAAATTACAAGTTAATTTGTTATATCTAACAAGGTGTGAACTTTGCTTTATAAGAGATGGAGTGTTTTGCAACATTCTGAGAGTTCACAAACATACAACCATGAAATTAATTATGTATGTGTCATCCAATGGCAATACATAATGCATGTATGGCATACATGGCAATAGATGAGTTAAAATAATGTTGCACTTTTTTTGAGATTAATGTCCTTCATTTCTGTGGTAAAATTTTTACCAAATCCAAGAAAGTTATAAATAAATTGATCTATTCTGCTTCTACCTGGTCTTTTCTCAGAAGAATTCCAGTTACCATAAAATTTCTGTTACCTGAATCATTTTGTATGTTAACCTTAACAATTGCCATGTAACCATGTCAGGTGCTGAGAAATCCTCCTGAGATCTTAACAAAGGACAAAAACAAACAAAGCTACAGTATGATTGTAGTTACAGTTATTAGTCCATTAATAAAAATTACTATTGCAAAACTGGATAGTTGGAAAGCACACACACATACAATCAGATCTCAAAATCAAGTTTTCTTTTCTTTTAGCATTTGTACTACTGTCTATGCATTTCAAAATGTAATTTAATTTTATGTAAAAAATTTCCTGAAAGGCAAAAATGCATTTCAACAGTGGTAATTCAGTTTTAAACCATGCATAAAAAACCAATAAAGAGAAAAATGCTAATAGGTTTGTAAATGCCCTATGACCATTTCTAGCTATTTTTCAATATTTTTCAACAGTTAGGAAACAGTCACTGAAGTAAGTCAATAGTCTCTTACTGTATTATTCACTTTAGAAAAATGAATGTTTATCAAATGGACTTGAATTGATAATAATATGATAGTTCATGCTTGAGAAGCCTCACAATCACCATTGTGAAGAACTGGATATTGTCTTTCTGGCATAATTACATGGACAGTGGGTTGCACTTACACCTTCCATGACCTTGAAAACAGTTTCCCATACCAATGTCAGAAACTTTTTTTTTTTTTTTTAATTCTGCTGCTGCTGCTGCCAAGTGTATAGACTAGACAAGTAAAATTAAAAGGTATAAGGTAAATACTGGTAGTAAATAAACAGTTATGCTCTTTTTTCAGTTTTAGGAAAAAAAATCCTCAAAATTATGAACTATAATTTAAATTGCAGATTCTGTAAGACATTTCATTAAGAGAATTTAATTACGCTGAGTTCTTAGAAATTGTAAATTGGAATTTAAATGGCTAGTGTTTTTAAAATGTGTTTTTAAATATTCACTGAGGTTCCTTGATTTCACGATCCTAAGTTTCAAAGATGTTAGATTTGATTCACAAGCTGTTGCATATTAAATGCTTTCAGTAGATTTGACTTCTTTGTTCCACTATATGTTCCTGAATTTAGCAGACTATATATTTCTTTCTTTTCATGGCATTTTTCTCTTAAATGTCTTCTAGATCTGCATATTTTTGTAATTCTTTAGATACTTTGCTTCTACATTGGACATGCACTAATTCAACTGTTATTACATATAAAAATTTTCCTTGCATCTTAAAATCAATATTTATCTATACTGTATTTATTGATCTGTTACTCAGCAGTTCTAGTGTCCTTCTGTTAAGAAGACCAAGGAAGTCTTTATTTTCCTTGTGTTCATACCTCAACCCTTACTGTAATATGATACAGGATTCTAAAATGTTGCAACTATAGCTAGGAGAAGGTACATTCTCTACATGAATATAAGAAAAATATTGCTTTCTGATGGAGTGAGCAAGAAGGTTCCATAGGTATTTCCCATGGAAGAAAACATACTGGGCTTTTGGGCAGCTATGAAATTCTTATGCCCTACAAAGTTATCTGTTTCATGTTTGGATTTCACTGGTCTATCTTTCAACTGTTTGCATTGCAGTCATAACAGATCACCTTATCTAAATGTAATTATTTCCATATAGACCATATTTTTATTTTATTCAAACTCTCAACACTGTTAAATTGTAAAAAGGCTCCATTGTATTTAAAAATTGAATAGATTACCATATTACTAAAGAGGCATTCTTGATTTGAAATGGGGATTGGATTTACTGACGTGTTTAAGATTTGTTAGTTTTGGAGAAGAACATAAAGCAGGTCAGTGTTTCTGAATTATGTCACCATTTAGTGGAAAACAAGCCCTTTGAGAAATAGCAATCTACTTCACAATCACGTTACAGCTATAGTTACAGTTTATGATGATTTATTAATACAGTCTGGTTTGGGTTGCTCAAGCATTTTATTTTGCTTGATCTGAATGCTATCTGCTTTATCATTTATGAAATTATGTAGAATAGTCTGACAGTGTTTTGAGATGGTGATATTCTTATTTATTAAAACACATGTCCATCTGTGTTATTACACATTAGATTTTTTCAGTACTGTCTTGTCAGTTCCTTCAGTTTTTACACAATTTCATTTTTACTTAGTAAATGATAAAGTATTTTCTTTAGGTAACTCTATTCATGATTTGGGTTTTTCTTCCTTCATCTAAGGTAGTAAAGAATGTGGGATAATGACTTTTTACAGCTGTATAGAAAACTACTAAACACTGGAAAAATGTATTTGCAGTTTAAAGATGTATACAAACACAGAGGAATGTGTGTGCATGTCCAGGGGCACTGGTAAAAATATTTTTCTTCTTTAGATGAAGTTAATCAGGAAAATATTATGAATCTGGGATATATCACAGGACAATATTATGAATTTGTGATTGGTCACAGCTGAAAGAGACTTTATCAGGAGAAATTAGGAGAGTTTCCACAATTCTAAACCCATATATATTTGATTCTTCTGAATATTTTTCATTACAAATACAATCTTTATTGATAAATAAAATTATCTGCTGTAGCAATGGGACTGTACAGGGCAATCAAGTTTTGCCTACATTATCATAGTGTTTATTTATTTACAGAAAAATCTGCATGAATGCCTTCCATTGGTTTACATGAAGTATTTACAGTGATTTCACTTCAAGAATTAAAATTATACATATATATGTGTAACTTAGAGGTAACATGCTGTTTTTCACTGGTCCTCTTGAACAACAAAATATTTAGGACACTCCAGACATTTATTTTCACATGGCAGTCTTTTTTTACTCTGTAAAGCTGACAAAAATGCTGTTGTGCTCAGTGACATCTCAGGAAATGCCTTTGCCTTCTTCAGGTTTCTAAACTGTGGTAGAGCACTCAAACTGAACATGAGGCTGAGCTGAGCTGTGTATGATAACCAAAAAACTACAAGTTCCTTTGTCCCTGTGGTAACTATGTCTTGGGTCTATCCCAGAAACTTTTCCTGGCACAAGATTGTCAGCTACAGACATTTGGAATTTTTTTTATGATACTGTTTAGACCACTCAAGGGCCTAAAGTAGACACAGCAATTCTGAACAAAATCTCTCTTTCTCACATAGCTTATTTTCTGTGGGAACATGGTATCTGCTACATCCAAAGAAGCATATTTTATCACTAAAAGCTGCATCTCCTTTTAGAGCTTTTGCTGAGATAGATGTGTTAGCAATCCCCCTCTATCTTAGACTAGCCCTTAGCAGTATAAAGCAATTAAAGATAATCCTGGCATGCCTTGAAAAAGGATAATGTTTTCTGCAGCTCTTTTGTTCATGATTTTCAGGTGTGTGCTTTTCTCTACTGCCCCTGCAGATCGTGTAATATAGATTGCATACTGATAATGCAGGCTGTTATCTGTAGGTGTTCCTAAATAATGAATAGCCCACTGTAACAGCTTTTCTTACAAATAACTAGCAAAATCTGGCTTCAGTCTGTTTTTTGAACAAAATAATTTATAACATTTCTAAAATAGAAGCCTACCTCTAGGTTTTGAAATCCATTTTTGGGCACCTAAGGGTGTCTTTCAAGTTCCATTCATTTCAACTTTTAAATTATATTTAGTCCAAAAATTGAGGTATTTCTTTAGACTACACTGTGCCTGGACAAGCACAAACTCTTGTCCTGAAGTGTATTGGATTTGTATGGCCTGTTTTTAATTAGCAGGGTGTCAACAGAGGTGGCTTCTATGAGAAACAGCTGGAACATTCCACCATGTCTGGCAGAGCCAATCCCTGCTGGCTCTGAAGATGGACATGCTGCTGGCCAAAACTGGGCCAATTAGATGTTGGTAACGCCTCTGTGATAATAGATTTAAGAAGAAATCAAAACAAAGGTGGTGGCGCAGTTCTAATTCCAGCCAGAGAAGAGGAGGAGGTGAAAGCACATGAGCAGGACAGCATGGCAACACCACAGTCAGTAGAGAAGGAGGGGGAGGAGGCGCTCCAAGCACTGGACATGAGATTCCTCTGCAGGCCCTGTTGAAGGCCATGGTGAAGCAGCTGTGCCCCTGCAGCCCATGGGGATCCATGGGGAAGGCAGAGATCCACCCACAGCCCATGGGGGAGGTGCCCATCCTGGATGCCTGGAGAAGGCCATGGTCCAGTGAGAGTTCTGGAGTAGCCAGTCCATGGAGGACTGCACCCCATGGAAGAGTGACCCACACCACAGCAGTTTTGGGAGACTGTTGCCCATAGGATGGGCTCACTTTTAAGCAGTTCACAGGAAACTGTTTTTCTCATGTTGGAGAAGTTTGTGGAGAACTGTCTCCTGTGGGAGGGACCCAATGCTGCAGCAGAGGATCAACTTCCCTCCCTGAGCAGGAGAAGCCATGGATGGTGCACTAACCATCATCCCTATTCCCTGTCTCCTTGTGCTGCAGGGGTAGACAGCAGAGCTGGGAAGGAGGGAGGGGTGAGGAGAAGATATTGTTAAGGGTTTATGTTACTTCTTATTACCCTGCTCTGATTTTGTTAGTAATAAATCCATTTCAAATCTCTACATTGAGCCTGTTTTGCTCTTGATGATATTTGATCAGCAGCAAATTCTCCCAGTCCTCAACCCATGAACCCTTCATTGAATTTTCTCTCCTCTGTCCGGCTGCAGAGCAGAGTCAGTGGGTGACTGGTGGGTGCCTGACATCTGACCTAGGTGAACACATGACATGAAGCTACAAGGACCCTTATACAATATTTCAGTCCCCAGGGAAAAAAATCTAGGCATGACATTCTGTATATATTCCTATCTTACATATCTGTATGTGAGACAAAGACAAATGCTAGATGATAGCTCATACAGAAACATGTTTTGCTCTCTCTCAAGTGTAAGTGTATGCCTCCA
The DNA here is from genome assembly GCF_023055355.1 of Agelaius tricolor. Classification (NCBI taxonomy): domain Eukaryota; kingdom Metazoa; phylum Chordata; class Aves; order Passeriformes; family Icteridae; genus Agelaius; species Agelaius tricolor. The sequence goes on from NW_027269263.1 coordinate 52,530,545, forward strand.
TCACACGTTTTGTTTTACCACATCGTCTGGGAATTACTGTGGAACATATTTGTAATGTGCAGGGTTGGTGAAGGTTCTGCATTTCTTCTTAGCTTGAGGTTGCTTTAGCTACTTTCTCAGCAGGAGCTCCCTTCTTATTACTGGCCATGACTCAGTATGTGCAAGTGAACTCTCAAAACAGGGGGGAATACAGTGTGTTTAGTAACAATTTCACCCCCTAATCCAATGCCCTGTCCTTTGTTCCATCAATGTGACTCATGTGGTTTCTCCCAGCAAAGACTAATTGCTGAAAAAGCTGTAGTCACTCTGCTCTGTCCTTTATTTTAAACGAAAACTTTAACTTTTTGTAGTCCTTGGTGCTTTATTGATCCATATTTAACAGAAAATTTTCCTTATGGAAATTATGCTTGCATTGACAAATACTGTGAATAATTCAGGATAAATGAGAATAGCATATTGTAAATGATAGTTTGCACAATTGAAAATTGATGATCAGAATTTCTTCAAGCTCTAATCTACCATCAGACTGGGCCAATTAAGTACAGCAGTGATTATGGCATCACTATTTTCATTTGTTTGTCTGTCTTTCTATAACCATGATTCCATAGGAACATAAAAAAGGACATAATGTCCTTTTTTTTTTTTTCTTTTTTTGTCACAGTCTTGCCTCTGTCTACCCAAGGAATTATTTCAATACATCATTAGTCATCTTGGAAATAATTTAAAAGTTCTTCCTGGATGATCATAAGGGATTTCAGCACATTTAATTTATTGATGCTTTTCTCTGCTATTCTCATTGGACTAAAACACATGCCATTATGAATAACCCTTCCCACCACCCTTGTTTTTTAAAGAAAGCATTGCAAATTATACTGTTTTTCATTCCCTCTAAAATTAGTTTTAACACAAGCACAAGTGTCTCAGTTGGAGTCAACTTACAGTATATATATACTAAGAAGAAAGGAATCAAATAACATAAATCAAGTAAAAAGTGAAATATCAGAGAAAAAATCAAAATGCCAGCATTTTTCATTATATATCTCCTTATTTTTAGAGGTTTTATTCCATGTTAAAAACTAAGACTAAAACCTGGCATATGAAATATGACATTTCAGTCTAGAAATAATTTTATCTCATATACATTGCTAATAGTTAATTTGTGGCATTTTGATAATATTATATGATTGAATGAAAGGTGGCATTACAAGCTGGAATAATTTCAAGAATTTAGATAAATGTTAGCATTAAAAGTATCTGTAAGAGGTATATCACATCTTTAAAATCACATTTTCTTGATAAGTTTTGGGGTTTATGTTTGCAACTCTACTATATTTATTTTTCTATCACTATAGTATCATTTAGTATTATTGTTATTGTATGTTAGCTTTAGGCTGTGCCTATTGTGCTTTACAGTCAAGTTGTTCTCACAGTTAATGAATTAAATGTGTACATGTATGTACATAGTATATGATGCTTGACAATATTTGAATTCCATTTGAATTCCATTTTCTTTTCCAATAATCTTGTATTTGACTGCAGTATTGCTGAAGAGAACCCAGGATATTAGAAAACCTTCTGGTGTGTTATGAACAGAGCCATCACGTCTCACAACATGAGCATGAGACTCAGACGAGTGGCATTTGGTTTGCACCTTCTCACAGTAACACTTCTGTACCATATGTTTTTACAGCACAAAACCAGATCATTTGTCATCCTTTGTGATCCCACATGACAATCACAACTGCATGCCTCAGCTGTGATCTGTCAAACCATTATGCCTGTCACATAGGGGTCAGAAGAAGGAGGAATACCTTGCTGCTGTGACTCAGCCAGAGGGAAGGAAAGAGGTCAATGCAACATTTCAAAGGAGCTCCACCACAGGGTAACATGACCCATCTCCAAGCAAGTGCTATTACACTCTTTCACCACTTGAATTATGTCTTGAAGAAAAATTTCAGTGGCCACTGAAGCATATTTTATTTCTGTGCAAACCCTTAAAAGAAAAATGCTTGTGCAGATGCACTACAGGGCTTTGAATAGAGTTTCAAATTTTCATTGCTGAAACACCACAAAAACTTCCATCTATTGATCCTTTGGCAGAAGCTGAAATACAAGCAAGGAATTTAGCTTTCCACAGAATATTGAAAGTACAGTTTGCTCTGCAGATTAACACATGTTTTCTAGAGTAGCTACACATCCATTGTTCACACTCCCTGGAGTATGGCAATCAAATATTTCTGTTAAACATGGCAGACAGAATTCACGGAGAAGCAGATAAACACAGGAAATTTCTTTCTGCCAACACAAAGAGGGAATATAATAATCCTGAGATTCTGATTATATTCCTAGTTTTGTTCTTCATCAATTAACATGTCCTACCTTTACCTTTTCCCTCCAACTGTATACACAATAACACTTTTTTCTTTATGATAAATGTTACTTCCTTGGCTCCAAAGTCTTCCTTTGAAAGGTCTGAAATACTCTAAACCTACTTGGTAATTACATGAAAGTATCAGTTAATTCACTTTTATTCTTTTGTTCCTTAAAGTATACACATGTATGCATAAAAATTAAAAAGAAAAGCAAAAAATAATCCTCCAAAAACCCCCAAAATGAAACAAAAACAAACAAACACACAAACAAACAAACAAAAAACCTCAAAAAAAGAAACAAACAAAAAAGGACAATTCAGACACACCTTTAAAAAGTCCATATCTGTAAAGGACATCTGGAACTCATTTCTCAATTAATGGCAAACTGCTGCCAGTTTGTCACTATACTCTTCTATATTGCCTCAATATAGGAGAGTATAGTGAGTCACAGATTCTTTGCTGAATTAATATTTCCATGTTCCTCATAATTCAAAAGTGTTGGGTGAATTCTAAATGATTCAAAGCCCTTTTGGTATGAGGATTTAAACTGCTAAGTTTGGTAACTCTTCAGTGCTTTTTTCAGAAGAACTTAGGTGATTAAAAAGAAAAATTACTATTGATACTACAAATAATCCAAACAATTTAGTCAAAATAATGTAGAGATGTTTTGATATTTCCAAGTAAATGTCTAGAACACAGACAGACATTTCAAAGAATGAGAAGTGGAAGGCAAAAGGAGCTTTACAGATCTAGACAGATCCACTGTGTCTCCACTGTTATCAAATATAACTGATCCTGAATGATCCTGTCCTGAATGAAGGACAGTTAAAAATTGAAAGTCACCAGAATGCCTAAGATATACAACTTCTGTCATTTTCTTGTCTGCACAAATAAAAAAAATCTTCAGTGCTCTTTTGACTCCTGCTGGTATCACTTTTGAAAATTCTTCTTACATGCTTGTAATTATTGACCTTTTCCTTAGGTATTCATATTTTCTGAACTGTAGCCATCACAATAATCCTGTAAATAAGCACCTGGTTACTTTATAAATTCTATATCATCACTTACTATGTGTTTGTACAGTGCCTGTCAGCACAGTCCTTTATTATTACTATAATGTGTGTAATATATTAATATCAATTCAATTAATTATTATTTCCTGCAAAAGGAAATAAAACTGATAGCATGCACCTAGCCTGAGAGAGTTCAAGAAGCATTTGGACCATAATCTCAGTCACTCCTAGGGATGGTGCTGTGCAGATCTGGACACCATAATTCTTGTGAGTCTCTTCCAACTCAATATATTCAGTCACTCTGTGGTTCTGTGAAGTAAAGACATGGGAAATTTTCTTAAAAATATTAACTACAATATAATATCCAGGTATCTCAAGAGACAGACTCCTTCACAAAGACCTTTCCTCTGTCTCTGTCTCCTTCAGATACAGAAACACACAATATAAATAAATCCTTATTGCATCAATGAAAGGTAATTATACCTTCAGTGGCATCAACAAAATTTGAGACTGAAACACCTGCATGCATTCAGTTTGTGATGTATTAGCCATTTAGGAGACAAATATGAGATAGGTCACAATTAAGGTTGTGACTACTTTGTTTCTTCTAACCTCACTTGCCCTTTGATTTTAGGATATCAAATGATTAATTTGACTAGGCACAACCAATTAACTCCTAAATTGTTGTTGCTGGGTTTTTTTAAGGACTGATGTCTGACCTAAGATTAGTTTCAATGATCTGAGAGACCTACAGCCAAACCTTGATATAATAATTTAGGGAGCCTTCTAAAGCAGGGAAGGAAATACCTAAATCATGTCATCTTTCAATAAGATGGAGGTGCCTAGAAAATGAAGACAAAAAAATGTAAAATTTCCAGTTAATTTCCACTACTTATTCTTGTACCATTAAAATTTATATAACTGATATCACATGCCAATAACTGAATTTTTTCAAAATTAAAGCATAAATATTTTCAGAGAATTTGAAGGAATTAGCTGTTGATCTGCTTTGAACTATTACCAGCTGTAAGACCATTCAGTCTTTAATATGTATGCAATTCTCACCTCAAATTCAATTCCACGTATTAAATCCATGCATAAGAAACTATCATGTCTTTCATGAACAAACATGCAATAGCCTGATCTATTTTTCTTAATATATTTTTTCCTTTTCAAATCTGACATCTTATTTCAGCTTTGCCTGTATTTTCTTACTTGTCACATATAGTCCTAACTATTCCCTGAGTTTTCCATACCTTCCTTTTCCCAATTGATTTCATATCTGCCATTATTTAGCTTCACAATTGCAGAGCAACACCCTCATCCCACATCTCACATCAACTTTTTTCCTCAACATTTTTTGACACCATCACCACGCTTTACTGCTTCTCTTGCTCACATTGCAGACTAACATCTTTAGCACTTTAGTTTTATCTCCTCACGTTCCCAGACTCCAGTTCTTTGCATGATTTTACTTACTCATTTTTGTTTTTACTATGGGCTAAGTTCTATTCAGGCAAGAAACATAGTATAATCATGTATGTTGGCAGGTTATTGCTGTCAGTCATCCTAGACAAGGGGGATAAAAGTACTATTTTGCATTCATTTGCTCCCTCCTGCAAAGATGATACTACCTATGTTGTCCAAGGTATAATGAAAGAACCACAGCATCATAGAAATTGTGTTGGAAATATATCTCTAAATGCTAGAGAATAGATTCCTTCCCTGAGGCATTCTTTAGAAACTTCATTCATACAGACAAAATGATGGACAGCTTACTGAGAAACTGCTTAACAGTTCCTCTCCAAAGATATCTGGTGTTTTACTATGATTAGTTTCAAAAATAATTATATTGAGTTAAGTAACCCCAAGACTGGTTTTTACTGTACTCCAGAAAAATGAGAAAGATTCTTAGGCAGAAAAAAATTTACTTTACCTTATTATATATTAAGATTGTCACATGAGACAATCAAAGTGAGTTGAATCAAGGAGAAAGTTTACAGTTTAAAAAATGTTACCTGTTTAATATTCTAGGATATTGTTTTAATAAAGCAAGTGTTCTTAAAAAAAATAATTGATTAATTGATTTGTAGCTCTTTTTAAAATATTGCTTATAAATTGGAGACTTTGAAAATCAAGGAATTTTTAAAAAATTTTTTTTTTGCAACTTGTCCTTCTGTAAATCTCCTTATACTTTATAAGCACTTTGTTACTTAAAACCATAGGGAAAATTTCAGTTATTTGAGACTATTTTGAGACTGGAAATTTCCAAAAATATATTATTTCCCTTCAAACATATTTAAAATTAATCCCTTTCGGACTATGGCAGTGGGTTTAAATTAAGGTAGAATTAGTAATCCTGACAAGAGAAGAAACACTATAAAGCTTCATCTTTTGACCTTCAAAATAATAGTTAACTTCAGCTTAAGCAGATGCTTTAAGCAAGACTGGATTTAGAGGATACTGATTGTTCTGAAAAACAGGAGATTGTATTTGACTTGAGCTTATTTACCATAAAATTTGCTTTGTTGCTTGTCAATCAATCTAAACAAAGCTGTGTGCACAAGCTGGGTCTCTATCAGACTGCCTCTATTTCCCAGGTTCTGAGCCACTGAGTTTGTCAGCTACTTACTTGCAGTGGGACTGGAAACTGCCATTGGGCCTTTACTGTCAATCTCTTAAATGTATAAAAAGAATGTTTGAAAATTGTTGAACATGGCTTATTTTTACCTATTAGCTTTCACACTCACATGCAGAATTTTCTTTCTGCTATGACTGTTTCTATCTTCTTATGCCTTTTGGAAGTTACCAGTAAAAAAAGTCTCAGTTAACTCCTGATATGGAAATCTGCACAGCAGCACCCCAGGGAGCTGCTGCTTTCATAACAGCTAATGGCTTGTCTAAAATTGTTATGACTTTCTAGAAAGGAAGAATTTATGTTTGAAAATTAGTACAAATTTTTTTTTCAATTTATAACATGTTTAAAAATAGTAGCTGCTATATTTTATCACAAACAGATGGTTTGGAGTATATTTTTCTAGATCTCATATATAGAAGCCATTTCCTCCTGGTGAGATTTACCATTGGTAACAGAGATGACATATTTGATTCTTTATCTGAAATATCAAAAAAATTTGTGCCAATGTAGGTGTATCTTCAGATACACACCTTTCTTTTTTTAGAATGGGAGCTGTATATGTACCATTGCTTTATCTTGCTGGTGGCAGCCACAGTTTATATACACTAAAGGACACAGATCTTTAATTCCTCCAATACCACTAATTTTGCATCTTTTCTCCTTCCTGTGCCATGTAGTATCTTATCTGTTTAGTAGGCAATTTTATAAAATTACATGTTTTCTATCCTATGCTATTAAAAGCCAGGACCAGGTGGCTTCCTATCTTGTTTCATCTCTATATTCCACTGTAAATAGCCAATAATGTGTAGTATTGCAAAGATATAATAGCTGATGTCATAATCATGTGATTATGAAATCAGCTACATAAATAGAAGAATAAAAGAATATTTTAAATGTAAAAACAAATACAGTGTGTGAAGAAAACAATCTAAAAGAAGAAATCATGTTCAAATATTTGTTATACTTTCATGCTCTATGTATAAGAAAATAAAAAGTTTTTTTTTTTTTTTCCTAATTTCCCTGATCTGTTGAACATAGTATTATTCTTTATTCTTCAGTCTAGTCATATCAATTCCCCTGGATCTGGAAAGTTATCATAAAACAACTGATACAAGAAATCTGATAAGGTATGGACTTGTGCAGTGGAAAATGAGCTTACAACCAGAACTCATAGGCTAAAAACTCATATTTAAAAAAATCTGCAAAATCTCTTCCCAATACTCTTACACATTTCTAGAACTCGATATCACTTTGAAGAATGGACTGAATAACAGAAAAAAATCAAAGATAAAATGTTGTGGGTTTCTGAAGACTTTCTGTATCAGAACACAAAAAGATAATAACTTCTGTTACCAATCTACATATGCATAGATTGAAGAAGCAGAGCACAGTGCTCCCTGAGGAAATAAAAATCAATGAAGACCTGACAGTCAGTAAAAGCTGGAGTCAATCACCCTTTGTAAGGTACATTCCTAATATTCAAAAAGGCTTAGGAAGTGTGTTTACTCCTTGATAATTATACAATTCAAGACCACTGAAAGGATTATTAAAAAAAAAAACGAAAACAAGGGAAAACCCAGAGCTCTAAATCTGAATCACTGAATGGAGAAAATATTAGAGCAAGAAAAATAAACTTGATATCAAGGAAGAGCTATTATCACAAGAATACAATGATCTGAACGAATCCATAGAAGTCACTGTCGTTTTGCAAGAAGATTGTACCATGACTCCCAGGTTTCAGTGTGCTACATAAAATCCTTTACAAGCAACAGTGAAGGCTAGTGCTGCTACTGAAAATTATTTTTAATGAGTCCTGAAGTGTTAGTTTAGGTCAGTTTCTCATATTATTCATGAACTACAGTAAAACAGACTGAAATTTAATTTGAATTCAGGGTTCATTAATATTTCGTGTAGATACCAATTCTTTAACAAGCTGGTGAGTTATAGGGTACATGAGACTTTAAAAAATGCTATTTTGTGGCATATTTCCATAACTGCATTAAAACTTACTGCTACTTAGCTCATTTCTCAGGTTACTGAACTTGTAAATTGATAGAAAAAATTCCTTATGAAAAAGCAAACACAAAATCATATCATCATACCCACCAAAATCATCCCATTTGTCTGACAATAAACCATTTTTTTATTTATTATAATTAGACAAAATCAATATATTAAATATGAGCTTTGTCATAAGCTCACTTCACTTTTGTCCAGCTGGAATTTATATTAAGACTGTTGTTTCATCTGTCTTTCCAACTGCATATCAAATTAAGGTGTCAAAAAAAGGCAAAATTGTTCCTATTAAAAAAACCCAAAACAACCCATCAGAATATCCTGTATTCTTACCAACAGGCAAGGAATAAACCAGTGAGACCACATAGTAAATTTCAATAAATTATTTCAATCCCAAAATTGTTTTTCAAAACTAAAAAAACCTGATGATCTTGGAGGTAGACATTAAGATCATTTAGAAAAAAAAAAAAAAAGAATCTTAAACTTTTAAAATAAAATGCAGTGCATTTCAGTAATCTCATATACCCCTGGAGACAGAAAGAAAAAAATAAGCTTCCTTTTTTCCCTTGTCTCATTACATCAAATGTTACAAGTCTACAAAAAGTTCAAGGTGCTGATGGACTAAAAGGGCATTAAAAGGGCAGTTAAGCCAGTTAGAGCAGATAAACACATTGCCATGGACATAGTAGATGATTTTTCTTTTTTCCCTTTTTTTCTCCTGTTAATCTCAACAGTTGATGGTGCAGATAAACCTTGAGAGCTCAGTTCAGTCATCTAAACCAGCATCTGGTGCTTGAGAGTTCTTGGGTCAGTCACAGGGGGCTGAGAGGTAGGAAACAGAATTGTGTGGGGGGGTTCCAGTCCTTCCACAGAGGCAGCTGGAGACCAGGACAGACTGACAGGGATGAGGCACAGAAGTTTCTGTTTATACAACTGACAATGTTATCATATTCCTGTTCCTCTCTGGTGATAAAATTACTGTAACAGGCTTTACCATAGAACTTCAGGTGGAGTTATGGCTTACTGATCATCTGCCATGTGCCCAAATTTCATTTTTTCATTGGTTTACTCTGAGATTTGTTGAGAAGACAATTTTAGGGAATCTTGTTTTTGACACAAGTAGATCAATGATAAATCATCAAAACTGTAATATTTTTTTTCTATTCTGTTGAAATTTCAAGTGAACTAGACAGTCTAGAACAAAGTAACTTGGACACAGGGTCTTAGTTATTGACCATCCTTGGACAAAATCAAACACCTCTTCTTAGCTCTTTTCTGTTCAGCAATGCAAAATGGGATCAAAAGCCAAAGGACAAAGAAAACACCAGAGATTCTAATGTTGAAAACTACCCTGACTGAAGCATATTACCTATTTAGACTGTTTTGTAATAAAATTACATTTGCTTAAAGTAATCTAACGTTTTGTTAAAATGGACACCAACATTAAGAGGAAACATATTTCCTCCTTACTTATCCTTGTTTAGTCATTTGATACAATTCTTACAGAATAGCAGAATCTGTATCTTTAAACAAAGATACCTAAATCCAGTTGAGCAAAAACTGATACATGTACTAAAATGTTTTAAAAACTAAACTAAACATGTTTGGCAAGTTTTGTTTCGGAACTCCAAAAATATGGTAGAAAATTAATATAAAGGTAGAGAAGTCCACTTGTCTAAAATAAATTCTGAAAAGTCCTAATGCCATGAAAATATGCAATGGATAAATTATTTAACCCCCTCCTCCCAAAAAGATAGAACAAAAAAAGAAAGAATGTCTATAACTTAGTCATACTCTGCTAAAATACAAACCTGGTTGCAGAGAAAATGAGAAAAGACAAATACTGGCAATCCAATGGCCTTTTCTAATGTAATATACCTATGCTCAGATTATAGCTTGGCCTCAAAGGTGCAGTTGTGGGTGTTTCACATATTTCATTCAGCATTCATTAGGATTTTTTTTTTTTTGAGACTGTAGATTTTTAAATGAAAAAAAACATTGGAAGCTTGGGGGAAATATGCATTGGCAGCATTTTGTTCAATTTCCTTGGCAATGCTTTTTCCATCTCAGTAGCATGAGAAAATGAGATGAGAAGACATTTTTAATAAACTTTTGTCCTGGAGACACTTGCTCAGTTATAATCACTAAGTATTTTCATTAATTGTATTTTCATTTTATATTATGTGAGTTTCTAAATATATTTCAGGGAAAAAAGAAAGATGTCCTTGACACTATTTACAGTAATTCTCAAGTTAGTGACCACTTCAAAATAACGTCCTGCAGTTGCTATTAAAATGTAGTTCAGAGTTTCAATAGACTGCTTGTGCCTGACAACTAATTTTTTTGTTGCTCCCTTGGGGAGTTGCTAGAAACAGTCTTCAATGTAGATTCATCCTGTGACTGAAGCACAGAAAGGAAAAGCTGAAAAATGAGCAATGGGAACAGCTTGCTGATGAAGTTGAATGAGGAGCTAGTAATGATATTGATGACATTACTAATTACTTAGCAGGCAGAATTCAAAATGAGAATTCATTTGTCATCGTGATATCATCAATCAGTTTTCTATTGCCTTGGGAAATAGGTTCGTGCTTGCTTGGTGCAAGATAAACTTTGCTTTATAACTCATTTTGGTTTGTGCATATGTACTTCTTAATTTTTGTGTTTGAATGTTTTACCCTTCCCTGCATTGCTTTCTGGTTTTATAAGTGTCCTATTTCAAAGGCTGTGTATTTTGCACTTAAATCAGAGAATTAAAACAACACAATCTCTGCCCCTCAAAGCAAGCAAATTTCCAACAGGTTTTTGTATAAGGATCATAGCCTAAAGTAACATCCATCCCTGATACAAAAGGAAGCCTATTCAAATTTTATGCTTAAAAAAATTCAGATAGGTTCCTAGATATTTTAAGAAGAAAAATTACAGTAAGAATATGCAAATTCCCCTAATTTGGGGATAGAGGATCAAAAGTCATAGTTCCTGAGTCCTTGAGTAAAAAAATATCTGTGGGTATTGATTTAGGCTTTTCAAGCAATCCAATATTCCTAATCCTTCACCCTGTGAATCAGTATCACAGTCCCAAGAGCCTGGAAGCTATACTATCTCCTCCAGACAGCTGAGATTCCTGGCTGAGTCACCCTGTTGGAAAGGGAGCTGGCCAGACTTTACTGATTGTGCACTCCAAGATTTTCCTCTCTCCAGTCCAACTTGGCATTTCTGTCTTTTTCATTTGCTTTCTAGATCCTTGAATTCTTGCCTTGTCTTTCACAGGGACACTTTCCACTTTTGTGGGCATACACTATGATCAATAGTGCTTTGCTGTGAAGCAAGTAAAGAGAATATTTTTTTTACTCACAAGGGAACTGCTAACTGTCCCCTTGGAAGCCACCAAAGCTATCCATGACTTGTCCTACCAGGCCCATGTCATGGCAGTAAGAATTAACCTGAGGGTTACCCAGGGTCCCAAATGAAAATGTGGGATCTGCTGGCTACATGTATTTGGCCAAGGAAGTAGTGATCTGAATCAGCAAGTACATTGTCTGTTAATATGCTTATGGTACTATAGTCTAGTAATATATGCATAAGCTTAGAGGTACCCTCTAACTCATTAAACAACCTAATGGATCATCTGACAGTTGGAAAGGTTTTCTGTGTGATTGAATATTAAAGTGAATGTGTTAATTTGAGCCTGTATTATTATGCCATGGCATTTGCACTGTTTTCTATCATTTTGATTAATGCCTAGATTGTGACTAACAAGTAGAAGGAATGAGGAATAATATGCATAAAACTGCAGTCTATGGATGTTCTTACCATTCTAGTTTGTGCATCTACTGAAACAAAATAAGTAAAAACGGAGAGGGGGGAAAGTGATTCTTTTGGCTTTTAGTCTTATAAAGTTTATAAGATTATAAAATATTGATTTTCTCTATCACTTCTACAAGATAGGAATGAAGGAGATTTTATTCAGTTAAATTCACAATCACGAAAAAGCAATTTACATATATTTTAGTCAAAAACAGAGGAAAACTTCAGAATTTTCTTAGTATCTAGAAACATTTCCGACTGAGTGGATTCTGAAGAATGAGGGTGTTCCAATTCAGTGAGTTTATAATTGCAGTTTGGATTACATGCAGGCCATTAATTCTCTAGGACCCTTTGAAATACATTTGTAGCTTGTCATAACATCCCCACAGAATGGATTTTCATTTGCTTTATCTAGATTGTTTCACATTAAGTGGCATTTCACAGAAGCTGAATACTTTTTTGCTTCTTCTGTTTATAAAGGGTCATATTAAATAACAAAAAAAGAAATATTACAAGAATTTAACAATTTAAAAACATGTAATACCCCCTAAGGATACAATCACTAGGATAATTTTATATGTATTAGGTTGTACTACAGATAGAATTTTCAAAGAACACTACACTTCCACTATATCAAATTCTTGTGAAAATGGAAGAGACTTAAGCAGATTTTCTGTTTTTCTAGAACAGGCTGACTACTTAAGATAGTTACCCTGAGTAGAGTTCAGAGTATCATATGGTTTCTCCTCTGAAAATCTAACTTCAGGAAACTCTAGAGAAAAGCCGGATGGGATCCTAAATCTCATCAGAATCACACATGGAGATATCATTCAAATAAATCTCTCAGAAGAAAGAGGTGCCTCTTAAAATGACAAAACAGATGACTTTAAATGAGAACTGCAGTTCCAGACAACTGGTTTGAAGGTGCTTGAATATTGCATTACCAGCACATTGCCTTGCTCTGTACAGTGGCAGTAGAACAGACGTTCAAATTTTGGCACATTACCCCCGACTCTCCTGCATGTCTCTTTCCAGCAACTATGATAAGCTCTTTCAGAGGAAAGTAAAAAATTCTCCACAATGCATGTGAGTCAGCATTCTTGTGAGATAGGACAGCTTTTAATAGAGACTTATTTTTCTGAATAAATGAACGGTGTTTTCCCTACTGTTTTCCCTGCTTGTATGAGGAGAATGTGTCAATTATATTTGAAGGCGAGGTAATATTTGCCATGAAGTGCAGTTAGCTTAATCTGATAATTAGTTTTAAATATAAATGCAGTTCAGAAAACTACTTTTTATTATTATTTGATTTTTTAATTTTCTCTCCTGAAAATTACTTTTCACAAAAGAACTCAAAATGGCCTTCCCTTGGTGTAATGGAAGATTTGGAGCAAGAAAAATTTCATCTCCATAGATCAGGCTACTGGCCTTGTCAGAGGTTCCCATTGACAGCAGTCTTCTGAAAAAAAAAAAAAAAAGAGCAGAAAGGAGCAATTCTAGGACTCTTTAGATTTCTTTTCTTTTCTTTTTAATCTAGGAGCTATCTTCAGTCATGATATTGTGCTGGGAATAGCTTATTATTGTTAAATTTGCTCCTATTTTATAGCCAGAGGTGACTGACTTTGCTCTTTGAAAATACTAATTTGTTTTTTTTCTGTGTCATTATCTCTTCTTTTGGTTTTTGCTGAACACAAGAACTAAAAAAGCTGTTGATTAATCTAATTCCATTTAATTAGATAAATACATAGCAGGGAAAACAGAAGAAGGAGCGGTCTTTGATCTTTTCTAGTTAGACTAAATGATAATGGAAATTTCTCACTATAGGTAAGAAGGTTGTTTCAGCCTCTTAAGTCTCTAATATTGTCAGTTACTCAAATGCACTTCCTAAGCTTTTAAGTTCAATTTAATTAAAATATATATCATAACAATTGACTTCCATTATTTCAGCACCAGAGAATCCTATCATGCTGTCATTACCTTATGTAAATGGATTTGTTTTACATAATGTGCAGAAATTATAGCACGGTCCATTAAAAATATATCTTTCTGAATTAGTGATAGATAAAGTGGTAGAGGTTTTAAAAATATTCCAAATCAACTTTTCTATAATTTAGTTTTTTCCAATTAGAAAGCCTATTCATTGTATTTACTTTATTTTGTTTGGTTTTATTTGGTTTCTTTTTGTTTTTTTTAGGAAAACATATGAAAGATATTAATGAAATAGTATCACTTATTAAATAGAATTCTTTCCTCGAAAGCTGGAAGATTTCAAAATTAAGGTCAGAATAAAAAAACTCTAAAGCAAATGTTTTGTTCTGAGAAATTCTTAATAGACCTTAACACATTTTTAATTACAAAGTGTCATGCAATGGTCTAATTATAATGGATTTTTTTCTTTTCTATTCTACATGGCAAATACTTATTTGTGTTAAGGCTTGATTTTTTTTTTCCAAAAAATACTTCATTTATATCTTCTTCACTTTCAGCTTTGTGATTTTCTATGATTCCCAAGGAAAATTTGACAGTAGGTTGTCTGTCAGTCTGTTCTTGCCATTGTTTTTGGATACACTGCTGATCATTGTAATGTCATAATTTCTTCAGGGATATACAGATTCTTTAGGAATACTTTTCCTTGATCCACCTTTTGCCTGGATTGTAAGTTATTTGCCCAAGAGACAATATTCTTGTTTGGTTATTTTGCCCTGCCTGACATAACAGAGTCCTTATTTTCTGAAAGTGTTGTACAGATTGGCAGTGACATTAAAATAGTATGAAGATTATATTTTTGTGTTTCTGGATTTTTATTTCCTTTTGTTCATAACCTGCAGATAGACTGCAGATTCAGAGACTGTGCCATGCCACAAGTAAATTAAACTCATAATAAAATGAGTCTATTACACACTATGTTTTCCTGTATACTAATCTTGTGTAGGTACTGCTTTTTCACTGCATTTAACTGAAATACATTATATTGACTGATACATTTTAAAACTTATATTCAATAAGTTTAAAAAGAATTATCTTCTTCAGTATTCAAATTAGTAAAATTACTAAAAATGATGGTGACACTGAAAATTTTAAAAAATGTTTAACATTGAACTTATGTGTTCTATTTCCTCATATTTTTCCATTATTATATGGAAAGGTACTGCCTTTTGCACCTGGTTCTATGGTATTCTTGACAAGAAAAAAATGGAAAACTTATTCAGTTACTTTTCTGAGTTTCACAGAATGTTCCCACAAGTCCTTCACTTTAATGGTGAGTAGGGAGCTTGAGAAGCACTTTCCAAAGTTTGACTAAATAAGTCCTTGATGTCAGGACTGATGAATATCCTTGTGTAATTAAGCAGCTATAGAAACACAACAGAGAACACAAACTGAGCTGAGTTGAGGATAGTACCCAATCTTTTTGGTGAATTTTCCTGAAGATGAGTATCTGTTTTGTTTGTCCACCATGCACTGTATGTAATGTTACTTTAAAAGACCTGCAACTGCACCACAGGAAAATACCAGCTGCTTGCTTGCTTTGTCCTGACAGAGAGCCTCTGGAGGCAGAGGCAGGTTGCTCTTCAATTGGAAATGACTAAGAAAGTCAGGAAAAGAGCAAATAAAGGAGGGAGACAATCTTCTGGAGAATGGTTTGGGACAGGGAGATTGAGCCAGACACAAAGGGCAGGAAAGGCTGTAACTCAAACAGGTATTTAAGAGTCTTCTGAGAATGGGAAATGGACAGTTAGGTCTGCTATATAATGTAAAAGGAAAAAAGCAAAAAAACAAAACAGAAAAGGAAAACAAGAACAAAACCTTTTATTAGGGATCTACTTGGGACTGTGTGGAACATGAGGCATGTGTTTTGCAGCCCCATTCACTGCACACCACAACTACTCTTTAAACACTGCTGCTTTCTTGGGAATCAAGTAGCTGCAGTTTGCAGACAGCCCAGAAATCATTTAACATCAGTCAAACACTAAAGCACACAAACGTCTGGATTGCTGCAGCCCAGAAGAATACTGAAAATTGCTTTTGTGAGTGTAAAACTGTGGGAATTAATGGTAACACAGGGGCCAGGATTTTGCTTTCAAACTTCCAGGCCATTACATTTTACCCAGCAGAACTGAGTTATCTTTATTCTTTTTGTTTTAATCATGATGAAATACATCTTTAGAGAATAAAACCCCCTTCCTATTCTTAAAAAGCTTAATGTGAGGGGAAGATGAAAGAAGATTTACCTCAAAACTCTAATGAAGCTAGAGAACTCTAAAATCCAGCAAGAGAGAACTTGAATACCAGTTGTTAGAAACTAACCTAAATAAGGTTTCCCTTGTGACAATCTCTGTTTGCCAGTGGTTGGCACTCACAAATAATATCCACAGCTCACATATTGATTCATTGATTCATTTTCTTTATTTTTAAAGATGAAGGAAGAAATCTATTATATAAGGCCTTCATTCTAACTATTGACTTGCCTATTGTTGACAACACTGATATTTATATAATATTAGGAGATGTAAATGAGTACTGGGATATCTTGAAGTAGAGTTGAGGACGTTGCTGTGTCATTCCTATCAGCTCTAGGGGGAAATACAATTAAATCTGCTTCTCTGCTTAAAAAAATCTTAGCAAGTGCATTTTAAAACCTGCCTTCTACTATTCCATACTCCTTTGCTAAAATGGAATATATCCAGAGAATTTTCAAGTTGTTCCCAGAGCTCTTTGGTGGGAGCAATCTGCTTCCCATTAGATCTAATAGTGAGTGTGTGCCTGTGCTGCAGTCCCACATTGGTCTCTCTCTTTCACTTTCCTACCTTCTTTTCTCTCGGTAGGTATTAAAGTAATTCTAGCTTCCTTACATGGCCCTTATGACTTCTTACCAGTTTCACCTATGACAAGCATAGGATCTTGTGGTGAAATACCTTCTTTGATTTGTGAGATAGGGCGAACAGGTCAATAAAGAGTGCAAAGTGACAGCTTTTCTTGTCCTGTTCTCAGCTTTTATTTCAAAGGGAATATAAATCACTCTTTCACACAGACATAACAAAAAACATTGATTATTTCAGCAGCTCAGGCTGTCATCAAAAAGGCACAGCTACAATAACCTGGATCCCAGAGTATCTTAAGAATTTTGACTATTCTTGAATTTTAAAATATGCCACACTATATAGATAGTCCCTGCAATCACATATTTCTGGAAATAATTGTGCTTCAGTCATTGTTATAAAAATACTTAACTACTAAGTCAATTTAAACTCAAATTGCAAATTAAATACTTTTAATTTGACTCACTTAGTGGAACATGCACCTCTGTCAAAACAGCCAACATTTTCAGCCTATGAGCAAGTTATAAGCAAACTGAGAACAGCTCATAGGTGTGTCTCCCAAAGCATGCTCCTTCCACCACTGCCTGAGTTGCAATGTTGCCCTCTCCCTGCGTGTTCAAGGAGAACGTGATCCATCCTCATAGTTTTCAAACCTCTTCAGTTTATGGATCCAAAATAATTTCTTGTCTAGTTGAAGATCCTTGATTAGAAATTTTAAGCTTGACAGGACACTTTGTTTTTTATTCTTATCTTTCAATACTTAACAGTAGTCCAGTGTTGCAATGCTAGGAAATGGACCAGGCCAGAGACTGATCCCTGGTATCAGACCTCAGTCACCAACATGAAATATTACTTATTTCTTCCAACTAGTGTTCTTTCAAATAATGTCTGGTCAGGATTTAGGGTCCAGTACATCCCAGGAACTGTCCTTAACAAGCACTTTATATGTAGTGTCCTTGCTCTGGAGATTGAGCGAGTTTATTAACATTGACACATGCCCCTCTGTGCCAGTTGGCCTCAGAAATTTTCGCAGACATATTTAAACTACTCGAAGGGGTAAAAATTTGGAGGTCTTATATTGTAATCATTTATTGTAGTACAGCCAACTTGCTGACTAATTCTTCCTTTGTTTCTTTTTCCTGCTCATGCTTGTATGAGACACATTTTTTAGATGGTTTAGTCTTTGATTTCTTACTGTGGAAATGTTGATTTCTGTTTTCCTTTCATTGTCATTGCAGCAAATTCAAAACTTGAAAATATTGATCTAGTCAGACCCATATATGTCATAACCTAATATGAGGAAATATGAGCCTTGTCAGAACATAAAAAAATAATTTTATTTTGAATATATGAATTGATAATTTTAAATATTTATTAGACATCCAGCTTAAGAAACAGTCAAAAATTATTTGCACATATTTTGCTCTCAAAAAGCAAGAGGATTTTTAGAGAGAGCAGCATTCATTTTCCTCAGGCTTCATGAAAAATCTTCCCCTTGTTATACAGTAGCAACTATCAGGAATGTTCTAAATTGTGTTGGTTTGATTAAAGAGGGCATTTCTGAGCCTCTCTGCTGAAAGAACTACACTCGTTAGTAGTGTAGCAGAACAAATTCCTAAGTGCAGCAAATCTATTTCAACTCTTCTTTAAACAGCAAAAAGTAGAAAGTGTATTTCAATATTTGCTAACTTAAATGTTCCCTGCATATGAACCCCAACTCATTTCATCAGTAAGCAAAATGAATATTAGTGCATATCTGATTATAGAATGGTTAGGGTTCCCCCTCTCTCTTGGGATTTTATATCTTTTTAATATGTATGGAGGAGACCTATATTACCTACAGACCTGAATTCTAGTGAAGTAGTCAAAATATCTGATAAAATTTCAGAATTCTAATTTAAAAACCCATGCTTATATAAATGATATATTTATTTTGCTTTCTCATTAAAAGAACAGCTCAACTAGATGCTCCTGAATTACTTGTGGGATTACTTGTATTTATTTCAGTTATTTCTTAGCCCCTTTGATGTCTAGCTAAATCTAGAGTAGATCAAACAAAGACTTAAATAGTAAGGCTCTCATACTGGTGGGTGTAGTAGAGATATGGGACAAGAGCAAAAGTATGTGTAAATCAGACACATTCAATTTATCTTCTGTATGAAAATTGTATTAAATTGCTTTTCTATATGCTTCTAGCATATACGTTAAGCTAGAAAAGTTTTCTTCTTCTATGGAATTGCAGTTGAATAATAGAACTCAAGATATTGTACTAATAACTACTAATTTGTAATATTTAGCAAAAATAATCATGTCTTATTACTGAAACACCTGAGATAAACAATATTTTTACTATTAAAGAATCTCATCATAACTACTATTACATTTCTGGACATAAGAATAAACGGACCAAGAATGTTTCAACATAATAGCATGTCTTGCCCTTAAAAAATTAAAATATGGTTATGTTACAGAATGAAGGAATAATTTGGCCTTCTCAATAAAATATTTCTAAAATGGAATTTCTGATAAAGAAGGTTAGATATTTCCATCTCAAATAGCCAACTTTGTAATTGGATTTTTATTTATGTGACCACTATCTATGTGTCAAAATTCAATTTCCTGTTCTGCGGGAAGATGATCACAACTTTGAGGTTCAGATTATTCCAAGGCAAACCTGGTCTGTTTTATGGCTCTTTTTCACTTCAACATCTCTGAGCAGAGACTCCAATTTCCAATTTGTGCTGGATGTAGCTTCCATACTATGGACTACTAATAAATGCAGAGTGATAACATTTTCCTGTAATGCACAGATTATGCCATCCTAGAATAGTCCATTGGTTCTGACCTATATAATTAATCTAGAATAAAAGAAAAGCAGAATTGAAAGAGTTATGCTTTGAACTTCCTCACATATTGATTGATTACATTGTTTATCTAACAGTTGATCCCTTTCTAACATATTATTATGGGATTAATTTTTATATTAAAGAAAATTTCATTTTACATATCCTTATGAACATTATCTATAACTTATGGTGCAATTCTCAAATAAAGGAAGAGAAGAAAGAAATAAGGCAAATAGTTGATCAGCATTCTATTTGACTGTGAAAATAACTATGAAATAAAAGGATTTGTACTTTTTGCATAGGAATTTTTGTTGACATAACACGAGCATAAAATATTGAGTGTTTTAGGATCTGCTCCAAAAAACCTTTCTCAGTGAATGTTCAGTGCACTAACAGTTCTATCTCTGGGAGAAAAAACTTAGAATAAAAAAAAAAAAAAAAATAAAAAAACCCCAAAGGGAGTAAAAGGAAAAAGAGGAAAATAGGCAGAGAAAGAAAAAGAAAGAGGAAGAAGGAATGAGAAAGGGGAAGGAGGAAAGAGAAAGAGAAAGAGAAAGAGAAAGAGAAAGAGAAAGAGAGAGTTTAGTTTATTTAAGCACTTTCTTTGAGGCAACCAGACAGCTTACCAGAGTTGGATATTCTCTGATTGATGGTATCTCTAAAATAGCAGTTTGGACTGGTCTTTTTACATTTATTTCCCATTTTCTATAAGGTATTTCTGGTCTGTTCAGAAATTCTTCTTTGCAAGCATCCTGTAAAACATAATTAAGGTACCCTATCTTGTCTTGGCCCAGTATGGAGTTTCTTATAAATGGAGAAATAAAACATCAAATGTATTTCCATAACCATCTCAAACTGGTTGCTGCATTCTATCTAGAAGCTGCAAAGAGAGGTAAGAGAGGGAGCCTCCCTCATTCCTTCAGTCAGTCTGAAAAAAATGATCAAAAAAAGATGAAAATATTTTATAAATTAATCAGGTTTCTGTTTCCTGAACTTTGCAGCACAGAGAACTTTACTGTTTCATACACACAATGATCAAAGACAACCTTGCTGCATCCCTTTTTCTATCCTGGCACTGAGTGTCAGGGCAAGCCAGCCATGAAATAGGCAGCAAGTTATAGTATTCCTGGAGGGACTGATCTCTACAACCCTCTTCAAGGCTCCAAAAGGAATTTTTGAAGGACTGCCTACCACTGGACTCCAGCTAAAAATCTCTTTTTTGTACCTAATAGCAAAGAAGTTACACTCCTACCTGCAATAAAATTGTTTATTGCTTTTTCTCCTGTCCAAATGCCTGAATAGACTAGATACTGATCTTATCTTCTGGTATATTAATAAAATTAGAATGTGCATATTCAGGATATAATTATGAATATGTATAGACAGACAAGCAACAGATAAACTCAGGCCCAGGAGATACAAAGAATTGAAAGTTGAAACAACCTAGAGAAGATCAGAAAGTTCAAGGAATTAAGGGGAAAAATTGAAGAAATCACAGAATCCCAATCATTCCATCAGGTTGGAAATGACCTCTGAGATCCCCAAGTCCAACCAACAACTGAACACCACCTTGTCAACCAGGCCATGGCACTCAGTGACACATCCAGTCCTTCCTTAAACACCTCCAGGGATAGTGATTCCACTGCCTCTCTGGGCAGCCCATTCCAATGCCCAGTCAGCTTGTCTGTGAAGAAATTCTTCCTAATGTCCAACCTAAATGTCCCCTGGGGCAGCTTAAGACTGTGTCCTCTTGTCTGTCACTGGTTTTCTGGGAGAATTGACTGACCTCTACCTTGCTATCACTGCCTTTCTGGAAGCCAGAGAGAGTGATAAGGTCTACCCTCAATTTCCTCTTCTCCAGGCTAAATAGCCCCAGCTCCCTCAGCCACTTCTAGAAGACTTGTGTTACAGACCCTTCACCAACTTTGTTGCCGTCCTCTGGAGATAAAGATGGATGAAGAAAAATTAAAATGAAATTTACAAAATTTACAATGAAAAGGAAAATAAAGTATTATTTCTAAAGATTTCAACCCCAAGGACACCACTAACTTTGTTAATCTCTCCCATTTATTTTTGTAGGAAAATTTTTCCACATTCTCTTCTAGGTTTAACTTAAGGAACAGAATCTAAAGAAATATGTATATTTGATATACTACTTCTCTCAGAGTCATGACAATTGGCTGATGTAGTTGTCAAGCCACTCTCCTTATCTCCTTAATGTTTGAAAGTCATTGCAGTCAGGTCAAGTCCCGGAGGACTGGACAAAATGGAAATATCGCATCCCATTTTTATAAAATAAAAATGGAAAGGAGTATTCTGGGAATTATCAACTTGTCAGCCTCACCACTCTGCCTGGGACAATCACAAAACAGATCCTACTGGAAGCTTTGCACATGGATAATAAGGAGGTAAATTGGGACAGCCAGAATGGCTTCACCAAGGGCAAATTCTGTGTCAACAGCTTAGTGGCCTTCTCTGGTGGAGTGACTGCATCAGTAGGCAAGCGAATGGCTACAGATGAATTTTGTTTCGAATTCTGAGGCCTTTGACCTGGTCCCCCACAGCATCCTTCTCTCTAAATTGGAGAGAAATGGATTCAATGGGTGATTGTTCAGTGGATGAAGAACTGCTTGAATGATCACATCAAGAGTGTAGGTATCAGTGGCTCAATATCCAAATGGAGATCAGTCATGAGTGATGTTCCTCATGACAGGAATATTTTGTATTGGGCCCAGTACTCTTTAATACTGTCATGAATGCCATAGATGAAAGAACCGAGTGCACCCTCAGCAACTTTGAAGATGACACCAAGATGAGTTGTGCAGATGACACATCTGAAGGAGGGGATGCCATCCAGAGGGATCTGGACAAGACTGAGAAATGGACCCATGGGAACCTCATAGGCTTCAACTGAAACAAGTGCAAAGTACTGCACCTGTTTTGGGGAACCTTCCAAACCAAACCCTTCCATGATTCTGTGATTCTCTACTTTATATTATACACATAAATATAAATTACCCAACATACAGATTTAAGGAAATACCAGAAGAAATTTGCTACTACAAGTACAATCAAACAACCACTACACCTTCATATGCATGTTAAATTTGTGTATGCTGTAACAAATTTTTCATCTGAATTTACCCATTTAATTGTTCTCAGTTGATCTATCGTAATTAAATCAAGTCTCTACAGTATATCTAAAGGCTGTATAGAGAAGTATGATTGATCTAGCACTCACATTGTGCTGAAATGACCATCTTCTGTATAGGTCTTCAAAATAAACATTTAACAGGGAATAATGGCAATTTTTAGGTTTACTGTCCTCATGCTGGAAACAGTGGAACAAATTCTGTGGTGTATCATGTTGGCTAGGTTCTTTCATTAGAAAGAACATATGTTTGACCCTGGTATTATTACTTTTTCTTTCAGTTTTTCTTTTTTCTGAATGACAGCATTTAACATCAAGGGAAAACCAGTGCCCCATCTTGCTATACACAAGTGCAACAGCTCTTCTCAGTACTAGGTCATCTGCAAGCTCATTTTTTCTCCTACTGTTGATGCTAAATAAATGCAAGGGCTCTGAGATAGATTGCTGATATTGCCGCTAGCAATTGCAATCAAACCCTCCTGGGTGCAAACTTACAGCAGTACCTCCTGGTCTTCCTGGAAAACATTTGCAAATATTTTCACCTTGACCAAACAAGTCAAACTCATAAATCAGTGTGTTTCTTGCTCATGGAATGTACTGTCTAACTACCAGGAGTGGGAATTGTCACCAATTCAGACCTTTTTTTTTAATCAGCTTTCACATCTGCCACTTCTTTTTTATCATATGCCAAATATGACATGAGAATGAGGGTAAAGTCGGAGGGTAAATTTCATCTGACGAAGTTTCTTGCACTCTCTGATGAAAAAGAAAACAAGCAGACCAAAAAGTCAAATTTCAAACTGTGTGTATTCTTTTACTATATAATTTTAATGACCTGGATAGAAAGGGGAGTCACAAGACAGAGACAAGAGTGTGGTGGATAAAGTATCAATTGGTGTCAGCTACAAAATTTGTAATGAATCACTGCATTTGATTCTAATACTAGCTGTTGTCATTTATGCACATAACTAATCCCTAGATTATATCAAGACTTTTATGAAATATTAAATCTTTAAAGGTAACAACTGAAAATCAAAAGAAAGTATTCCCGTTCCCAAAAGAACTACTGCAACTAATTTCAGCCAGAGGCCCATGATCACAAAATTTAGTACTGTGTAAGCAGCAATAACCTTAAAATTAAAGGATGTTTTAAAACCAAGGTAGGGAGCTGGGAGTGTAGGGAAAACATTCTCAAAGGAGAAAGGGCTACTGAATAGAACCAAACATTTATTTATCTAATATGTATATCAGTTTCTCATTTTCTTCTTTTGTTTAACAAGAAAACAAAATCAAGATACCTCAGTTATGCCTTTTTTTTTTTTTCAAAATGCTCTTCAGAGTTTTTAAGAAAGGAAAGGAAAGTTTAAGTATTAACATTTTATTTAGCTCTTAACATTCAAGTTGAGAAGACTAAAGGGTGAAAGGAACATATTTGTTACATCCTATAACAGTGCCACTAAAAACATTAAAAAAAGTAAAAATTGGGCATACTGCAGGGTTTTCCCAGATATTTATGTAAAAAGACACTCACTCTCCCTGTCTTCCAAATCGTCTAAACTTGAAGAAAAGCCAAGAGATGAATTACGGTAATGCTAAACCGTATTTCAAACCACTGCATCTATGGTGCTTGTTTATCTCAAACCCAGGACAGGGACTACTTTAGAACTTAACAGCTTACTGAATGAAGGTTCCTATTTTCTTGTCCTTTTTTTTGAGACTGTACTCCAAAACACTGAATTCAGTGTTTTTCTGGGGTTGTAGGAAGACTGGCACGAACTCATACTGACTTTCAGTGGTATCAGGATATGCAACTCCCAGCAGGGCTTATGAAATGTCATTCCTAATTGATATTGAAAAAAGCTTACATTATTCCACATTAAAATTGAGGTTATTTCATAGGATTGCCATAGAAAATTATTTGAATCACACAGTGATGCATGTTAATTTTTCCATATCACCACCCAATAAATTCTGCAATTAACCCATATCATTGCTCTCATATCATGTGCTTTGGGGAAATCTTTTCAATTAGAAACTCAGCATCAGGAGTGGAGAATTGGAAGGGATGCCTAAAATTGGATTTACTTTGCTTGTTTTCCCTTAAGATTAAAATAGGCTTTTGAAAAAAAAGCATCTTTTTTTTACATCTTTTCTTATGGGTTTTTTTCTCTCCTTCCAATGGGATTAATGAATTGCACCGGATGCACAGGAATCAAAGAATATTGTGCATCTATTAAAATGAGAGATATAATTTAGAATAGTCATAAATGATAGGTAACTAATTTAACCATCATCATAAATTGAACAAAGAATTTTTTTCTGGTCCATTTAATTCTTGCAAGGACCTCAAAGTGAATATTTTCACTAGAAAAAACAAAACAAAACAGAAAAAATACAGCAATGACAATGACAACATCTACCAAACAATATTTCATCTCTAAAATGTATGGTAATTTCCATTTGTAAATAACCACAGTTAAACACAAGGTGCTTATCATAACTAGGCTGTCAACTGACCTTCTCTCTAGAGAGAGAAATAGGATATGTTTTCCATCCTAAAGACCTCAGCACATGAGAGGACAGATTAGGTGTTTGTGACTTTAGTTCATTTACTTTGGTGTGGCTTTGTTCTGGGTTTTTTGTTTGGTTGGTTTTGGTTTCGGTTTTTGTTTTGGTTTTGGTTTTGTTTTGGCTTTGTTTATTTTATTTTGTTTTTTTCTTTTTTATTCTTTGTTTACTTATGTTTTGCTTTCACAGCTGTTTTTACTGTTTGGTTGGCACTGACCCAGAAACTATTGTTCAAAGTCTGCATTTTGCATTAGTGTGTTTCCTCACCCTAGCCTGGGTTTGGTTTTGTACAAAATTAGAATTGAGGTTCTCAATATACTTTTACAGTCTTGGTACAGTTTTTCCTTTCACATTCCATTTTCATGTTCTCATGCTAAAGGATATGAGGAGATTTCACTGATTGCAAATGGCTAAGACATATGCCCTAAATTTGGAAAACATGGCTCCAGAAATTCTGTAAGCTGGCTCTAGAGTGATTCAGGTACACTGCTAGAACAGGTGCACTTCTTCATTCAGGGACACTGCTAGAACAGCAGTCAGTGGGAGCCTTTACACTCTGGGCACCAGGGCAAAGGAGCCGTGCAGAATTTTATAATTGTTCTTTTCAATACTCCTGTACTGTGACTGCTCCTGAAATAGGGAATTCCCAGGACACAATACATTGGCAGTAAAATAATCTTCATTACTCTTCAATACACTTATATTACTGGCTGTTAAAAGTTTAATTAGACTTTAGAGAAGACTATTCAGCCCATTAAAATAATAAATGAATTCTAGCATTAAACAAACTTGGACAATAATCATTAATTTTATGAAACAGAAATATATTTCTTTTGCCAAATGATATGACAGTCTCTGGGGGAAAGGCTCGTAATCTAGTTTGTCTTAGATACAGGATTTCTCATTAGTCAGGAAATTATGTCAATTTTTTGGGAAAAGCTTCTAGGACCCAGGATCGAGTCTAGTTTCCTTTCACATTTTGTAGCTACAATATGGAAAAGTGAACTGTTTACAGAATACTGTTGATTTTTGAGATTCTGTGAGAGAAATTAAAGCATCTGCACTCACTGTTCGCAGAGCAAGCTGTCTATTTCAGAACTGGACATGCCTTGATAACAAGAGTTTTAAGAGTTTGAAGTTATGAACTTTGCAGTACCAAGGGCCCTGGTACCTACAGTGTACTTTTTAGCTAAAACATAATTTATAAAAAAGTATTCTGCTTTCTGTAGAGATCATGCCCGTCCTTGCATGCTAATTTGTATCATGTACATTTTTGAATCTCTGGCTCCAGAGATATTTCACAAAGAAATAAATCTGAAGGAAGAATCTGTGACATTAAGTCTAGTTTGAGAAAAACTCTAATAGGAAGTCAAAGTCTTTATTTGAGGTACTATTAAAGGTATATTATGAAGACAAAAATTGCCACACAATGTCACCTCCATGTTACTTGTAATGGTGGGGTTCGAATTTTTAACAAAATGGTCATAGGTTAAGAAACTAAAAATGCCAACCCATATAAATGGATAATATCAGCTGGGGAAAATTTCTATTTGTTTAGCAAATATAATAGTAAAAAAACCCCTAAACTCTAGAAAAATATTTTATAATGTATTTGAAAATGTTGCAAATAATTATGTCTTTATTAACAATATCAAAAATGTCACTATAATTTTTTTCTGCTAAATGAAAAATAGATGTCAATGCATATTTTTGTTCAGTGCAGACTTTAATTGCTTTGCTTTCTTGTTATTTGCATTGCTATGCAAAACCCAATGACCTTTATGTTACATTAGAATATCAGAAAAAAATGCAGAAATATTTCTGTCTTGATGTGAAAAATGCTATTTGTTTTTCATGTTCCAGTCCACTGTTGGGACTTACATCCCACATGAATGCATCTTAAACTAAGATCCCAAGAGAAAACATGCTTATTTCTTCTCTCTCTAGAAGAAGGGAGAAAACAAGGGATACAGATGAGTCAGAAAAAATCAGTATTCATGATCACGCATAAAAAGATCCTTCAGGTTTTTAGTCCTTCTTTTTTGCCCCTTGAAATTTTAGACAAACATATCCTGATTCATTTTTTCAGCACTTTCTTAGGAACATATTTAATGTGTAAATGACCTTGTATTTTTTCTCCTTTTTTATTTTCCATTTTCTCTTAAAATTATGGTCTATTAATTAGTATGCTAGCAGGAAGAAGCAGTGAGTTTTTTTCTTTCTTTTAATTTTAATTATAATTGTAAACTGATTATGGATAGAAGCTTTTCTATAGACCAAACTTTCCACATTAATAAAGAGTGGGCTGTTGTCTTGCCCAGTGTGGAGATTTGGAATATGGACAGTGGCAAGAAACTGCAGTGAGAAATCACTAAGGAGTTTAATATGTACTTGTGTTCCAATGTAAAAATCCTGGTTTCTGTTAAACATCAAGTGCTAAAAAACCCTTTTATGCTGAAGTTCATATCATTGAGTTTAGCTTACATTTGTATTTTTTTCTAGCCTTTCCCAGTACACAGTTTCATTCTCCCCTGCAGTATGTAGGAAGCTATCTGAATTAATGCTTCTGCAGTTTAGAAAACCTCTTGTGCTACATAATTTTGCTGGATGGAAAAAGATGGAATTAGACCTCTTTTGGCAGCCTCAGTGCAACCACTCACATATGAGCTGTCCTGCTGTTCCCTCTCTGAAAAGCCATTGTATCTCTATCATTGTAGACTTCAGTCTTGGCAAAACTGCATTGCCACAGTGTGATTTCCATGGGCTTTATTTTAAACAGAATTATTTATGCTATTCTTACAGAATCTAAATCATCATGAGAGCCTCCAGAGTGAAGGTTAATTCTGTTGCCAGCAGCTGTAGCTTCGCCCTCCGAAGCTGAATCTGGCTGTGGCAGCAATTACTGGCCATTCCTGTTCCGATAAATTTGTGTTTTCTCTTTGATCAAATATGTCAAGCTTTTAATTCTGCATAATCATTGATCGCATGAAGTGCCAGACCATCTTGTTTTATCATCATTCACATCTGCTGCTACTTTCCAGTCACACAGGTAAAATGCATTGACCTAGAACGTGTTGTTTTAACCTCAGCACCCTTATTGTGAATGAATGCCAAATGTGTCTGAAATACTGTTCCCAAACATTTGTAATTTCAAGAGATTATATACTAGATGAAATAATTGAAAAAAAAAAAATAACTAAAGCAATTGTCTCAAGAGTAAAGTGCCAGAAACTAAAATAAGATGGAGAAGTTGTATCATAAGGAGGAACACAAGGCCTTTGATCTTTAAGAATCCTGTGGGTCATGCTGAATACCTGTTAAATTTATGTTACACAGTAGAGATCTTCTGGAATAACTGGAGCATATTACTCTAATGATAAGTAAAAATTAATAGGTCAAACTGCAATTTATTTGGTTTTTTTAGTTTGTGCCAAGTTTGGGCAAAAAGTCAAAATTTTAAAAGTAATGTGTGATGATAATAACAGACTATTAAAAATGCCCAGTACCTCACATACCAGTTTCTGCTGCTTATGATGTTTTGATTTCTTTATTATGTATTTTCAGCTCAAATTTCTAAAAAAAAACCTGTTTGTGTGCAAATTGACCTTTTCATTTTGAAAAATGCTTAAATGGGACTATTTCAGAACTGTTTATTTTTTCTCCTCTCTCCACAGTGAATAAATTAATGTAACAAGAACATTTCCTTTAAACTTTGTTTCATTAGAACTGTCTTTTCGGATACTGTCAAGAAATTTTATAATTCATCAAATAGAATAGCCAGATAACATCACAAAATGCTCTGATAAAACGGAGCCATTTACTACCCATCATCCCCCTGCATACATACATCAGTTTTAAGCATTTACTGATTCAGAAAATAGGAAGCTCCAAGAAGAGGAACATGCTTCTACTGCTTAGTTAAATCCTATATTTTTACAGAGATTAACATTTTCCATTCTTAATATGCCACAGTATGCTTTCAGCTCTTCAAGCCAAAAGTGCTAAAACAAGGTGAGGTTATATGGGGGGGTTATATTTGCTCTGAATTGTATCAATTCAATTTTTGCATTATCCACTCTCAGAATTTTGCACCTTGGAACCATAACTTAGAATCACAATTTTTAGATGTGAAGCGGCAAAATGTCATGAGGCTCTGCATGTTATATTTTCACATAAGAGAGGAAAATTGCTAAGCTCAACACAAGACAGGGTGGTATATCTCTTTTGACCACATCCAGTAATGTATACTTCATTTTATAGTAATTTCTAAGACTGCTGTACAAATTTAGCTGTAGACTTGCTCTTTAGCAAGCACTATTTACTGTACATGACAAGTTTAGAAGTTCAGCCAGTTTTCAACAGTCTGAGTGATAAAACATGGTAATATTTTTGAGATGGAAGTTTAATGCTGCAAAAGTTCTAATACAAAAAGGAGATTTTTTCAATGGCAAAACCAGAAAGGACTAGGAAATACATTTAAGACTGGAAAGAAATTAACAAAGAACATTCCAAACAGGTGGTAATAAGAAGAAAATTTTAATAGATTTGAAAGTATTCAAAACAGTGTTCTTTGTTGTTTTTGTCCTGGGGTTTCTTTTGTTTGTTTTTATTTTGGCTTGATTTTTTTTCTGCTTTGATCAATCCCCCATTCACGCTTACACTTGTTCTTATACACTCCAGTAGAATAAGAATATTTGAGTTCCTTCCTTCTGGTTAAGCTGCCCAGAAGGAGCAATTCTGATAAAAGCAGCAGTGCAAAGCAGAAAATATTGACAGTACACATAGAGATTATTCTCACATAGATTAAATTTTTTCATATCTTTTAGTAATGACCCTTCCTTTGGCCTGAATTACTTTTGATTAAGCCCTACATTTCAGAGTTTAATTATTAGGTAATGCAAGGAATGATATTTAGCCATTCCAAATTGTCATCATATTTGGGAAGCATCTAATAATGTCGCTTGCTTGCAGGAGCTATCTAGCTTTTTTACTATTTCACTGTCTGCTGTAAATACTTTCAAAACATTTTGTATTTTCCCATATTCTCAGCAGGGGCCATAACTAGACTTTGAAAAATCCATGTAAGTACCATACTGTGGCTATGCATTTTTCCCAATGTAGCAATAGTGTACTAGCACATGGCAGTTCAAACCACAATGTATATTTTTATAAGGATAGCTAACATAATTCCTTGGTTTCCTCTGTGGGATTATGGACATCCAGAGAGTAAACAGTTATGTCACAGGAGTTTGACAGGAATTCAACAGAAGTTTGACAGAAGTCCTTTTTATATTGGAGATGAACAGATATACACAGGTATCATTCAGTTCATCTTAGGGTAGACAGAAAGAAATGCCAGAGAAATCATATCCTATGAGTACACCTCCATTCACTTAAAAATGGAACATACAAGAGTGTAGCTCAGTATAGATGTCCAGATTGTGGACACCAACATCAGCCAAGACAATTTCCACCCTTACTATATTTCTTGTTTTAGTACATAAATGGAGGCATCTTAGGGCAGGCCTCTTTCAATACTTTTGAAAGAGGTATTGCACTCTTCCCTAAGAGTGTAATACCTCTTTCAAAGGTATTACACTCTTAGGGAACAGGGGAGTTTTCTGTCATTACAAGTAAACCTGATTAGAAATTAAGCCCATATATAAAATTTCCATTATCAGATATTAAAAATAGTGACAGTGTTTTCATTACAAGAAATTAAACATAGGAAAATGTGTGTTCTGGAAAGTCTATGAAAATATAGTCTATGAAAATATTGTTCAGTGCTTTGAGGTTTGGGGTTTTTTTTTTGTTTGTTTGTTTGTTTGCTTGGTTTTAGCATTAAAAGTAAATCCACAAATTAAGAAAAATTTAACTGTGTTGTTCAGGTTTATCAAATAATTTCCATCATACCTCTGATGGAAGATAAAAAAATACTTAATGTCCAATTAATGCTTCTTCTGACAAAATTTGTTAAATTGAAAATCATACATCTCATGGCTTTTTTAAAAGCTAGCACTGACATTTCTGTTGCCTCTGTGTTCTAGACCTAAATCTGTATTTTTATTTAAGAATGAGATGATTACATTTATTATGGAATGTGCTAAAATTAGTTTAATAAACTCCTATTTTCCTTTAAAAACAACTGCCACCTTTTATCTAAACATAAACACTCAGTGAAATAACTGTTCAAGCATATTTTAGCTATGAAGTTCTTTTTCGGGGAATTTAAACTCTTTGTAAATTGTAAACTATAAATTATAACATTTACCTCAGTCCACTAGTTACAAAATCACATATAAAACTGCAATGAACTTCATTAAGAAGATGCTCCAAGCTATTTTTACTAGCTTTCATTAGCTTTAACATTACATGACATACATGCATATAAACATCTTGTGCACTCGGTTATTTGTTCAGCACTAGGATGAATCACAGAGAAATATGATAATTATAGCAATATCTTCTCAATTCATATATTAAAAAAATGCAAAAAGACAAGACATTTTACTTCATTCTTAATTCAAAGACCTTTCTAAACAAAGAATGAAACTTCATCTACAACAAAACAAGACGTTTCTTCCTAAACTTGTGTCAAAACCAAGACAGTGTAGCAAATGCAAGAACCAGAGATGGTCTAGGGTATGTTATCCTGTGGCCATATTGCTTCTGCTGAGGTGAGATTGTCACCACCAAATTAAAACAGGGCTATTTATCCACAAAGATTTAGAGGATTTACCCACTGATTTCCTTTAAGAAACGGATCTGCATATCAGGAGTTCACATACACTCTCATGTGCAGCCTGAGGGTTCAGTCGTACTGCACTGCTTGTCCTAGTGAGGCACATCATGCAAAGCAAAGCTGGCAATGAGCCGTACAGCTAATTTCTCATGTGTGCACAAATACAGCTTTCCTGAGGGGTAAGTTTCTTACCTTCAAAGGAGGAAATGCTTGTACTTCTGATCGCTGCAGATGTGCTCTCAGAAAGTTTGGATATCATAAACTCAGACCTAACTCAACTGTGCCCTGAATGCAGCGCTCTGAATCACAGGGTGGAGGGAAAATTTCCTTCTAGTGTTATTACTCAAAAGATCCAAGATCCTCACAAGGACAATATTTTTAGAACTGCTTCCTAGAACATGTGGACTGCAAGCAGGGCCCAAGAGAGGAGACAATGTGCAGACCACACCAATCTGTCACCAGCAGAGGCCAGCAGCACCAAACCACTGCCCTGTCCAGGGGCAAGGGATAAACGGGAAAAAAGTTGTGGCTCCTGTAGGTAACTCATGGAGGGAGCAATAGCCAAAATGAGACTTGCAGGGCAGTGAGGTAACCAGGGAGGGAGATTAGCAGATTAGCAGGCACCACATAAGCCAAGGGACAGTGCATACATACAAGAAGGAGAGACTTTGAAGGAAGACACCAAAGTTTCACAAGCACTTGGCTGCCACTTCTTTGCAAGAAACACTTATGTTTTAATGAGTAAGTGTAGAGGAATCAGCAGAAAAGGCTTTGACTACTCCACTTGAAACCATTGCATCTTCCCTGTCAGAACCTTTAGCAGTAAGCCATAATGCACAACATTATGAAATGCCATGCTGAAGGCATTACTATTCACAAGAGCTGATATTGTAGAGGTAAGGGACACATAAATAAACTACCTGCTACCCCTTAGGGAAAACTACAAGTTCTTTCGTAATCATTAAGTCTTACAAATAAGAATTATCTATTGTTTAACAGAAAATATTTTTATGAGCAAAGGGAAGACGTCATATAAAGAAAATTAGGATTTGCTCTTAGTCCAAATACAGTTTAACAATCTATTAGTGCAAGATATTTGATTAATCTAGAAAAGCCCTTCACAGGTAATATAAGAAATTCTTATTCACACTTCCTAATTAAAATCTTAATGAAAGATAAATAAAGTTAAGGCTACCAGGGGGATTTTCTGCCATGCCAGGATATTAAATAGCAGTGGAATATTTTTTTTAAATGTAACTGAAAGTGGACAGGCTTTTACAACATTTATTTTCTTTCTTCGTGTCAAAACTTCATGCACTCATAGAAGCCATGCCCTTGATTTTTAAAGGTTGTTGAATATGGGGCACCATATTTGTCTGATTCTGATACTTTATTTTGTGACAAGAACATCATACTTTCTTAATACTGTTGCTGATGAACTAGCACTGAGAAATAGGTAGAATAGGACTTGAAATTAAGTAACAGATAAAAGAAGCCAATGTGTTCTTTAATCTTTCAGGTGGTCATATCAATTATGCTTCTCATATAGATATTTTATGATATACATTGTAGATAAAATTGTTATTATAATAGTGGGAAAATATTCCACTGTAAGATAAAGTTAAAAGGTTCTGTTAAAAGTTAAAGGTTCTTGTTCTGTTAGAAGTGGCCCTTCTTGTTCAATGTGATCTAAATAGAAATAATCTAGAAAGAGTTCAAGCTCTCTGGGAAAATGGAAAACAAAAGTTATTATTGATGTCATTGCGGTGTAGGTATTTTTCTCACATTGCAAACAGAATGTTTAAATTTGTATGTGTTTTAACCTATCTCTGATTTTACACTGAAGGGTTACTCTAGACTTCACAATTGTAAGTGGATATTTGTTCTTTCAAGTCTTTAAATGTGATATTGGAAACACCATTTCCTATTTATGAAATCTAATTACATCCTTTTTTCTATGTGTGTTTAGCTATAGACAGTTCCATACTTCTTCACCATGTCAAGTCAAGAAGAAAACAAAACTAAATAAAACCAGAAGAAGCCTAAAATGACAGAGAAAGAAAAAAGAAAGAGAAAGAAGAAAACAAAACTAAATAAAAACAGAAGAAACCTAAAATGGCAGAGAAAGAAAAAAGTCAGAAAACCCCAGGACAGTTATAACATTTACAGAACACTTATAAAGTTCCTGGTGAATGAAGAAGGAAGTCTGAGGACCATTCCAGATTTCCACTGGGGTGACAAAACCTTTATCAAATATGTTAGATTTGAGAAGACAATTCACAAAGAACTACTAAAGACATTGCATGAAAATGCACCTCAAAGGCTGGGTAAAACCTTGTTTGAGTGCTGCACTTCTTTCAATGCATGTATTGGGATCTATCTTGTAGTTGTAAAATTTTCCACACCATACCACATAGTTTTATAGTTATCTGATGAAAGATTTAATGGATAAGTCTATTGTTTGTCTATGCTATAGCTTTCAAAATGTAATCAGAAAGCCTTTTTTCCATCAAAGAAGATAAAATGATAAAACTAATATCCCAGAAGTAAAATTGACTAGTAAAACTACACAGAGCTTATCTGATTGAACAAAATTTCTCATTTTCAGTTCAGTAGAGAACTGACTCTAAACTGATGGAATTCAAATATCCTTATGCCTCTTTCTTATACATTGAATAACAGAAGATAATCCCATCTTTGTAGAAGAAAATGCTTAAATGCTACTCTTTTCCACAACCATGGAGGTGGAGTTACCTATTCCCAGTCATTCACTCATCAGAACTGATCAGAACTTTATTTCACGTTTCCTTTGTTGCAAAAGGGAATGCCAGATTCTGCTACAGCTTGCTCAGTAGCTGTCAGTGTGCTCCAGATGCAGAAGTGTGGTTAAGAATCAAGAAAGTGGGAAAAGTCAGTTTTCATATTTTTGGATGTAAGCTAAAGAATAATCTCCCCACAATTAGATAAAAATATCCTGATTACAGTTCCATGTAATTATTGTGTGCAAAATATTAAGCTGTACTAGAAATGATAGAGAGAACAGGCACATATTTTGACCTCATATCCTTTGATATATAGGTCACAATGCTAACCCACTACCTCACTTCTAACAGGGGCAAATCCATTAATTATTGGAAATAGGAAGTTACATTAAAGAGGGTTGAAAATTTCATGGAAGCAATATTTATATCACAAAAATACATAAAATAAATTTAGTGGAGCAATAACAACACCCTTCAACACTAGATTTAAGGTTTAAACTATTTAAGGACTTCAAGGGCCAAAGATGTATCTTACTTTAGTTAAATTGAATTATAAAAAATGTAATAAAAACTTTCTTTAAATATAGATATTAGTCTTAATTTCAAGATATGTTCACTAGCATGTAATTTTTTTCCAAATAATTAAAACTGCTTCTTAAGATGTTCTGTAATGAGTAGTGACACATTAATGCTGCACAGTTAAAACAGATTATTTTAAAATTGAATCTAAATGTACTGTAATTCACTTTCATTAAAAGAGTAGACATTTTTCAAGTAAATTAAACTCTTCTATAAAAATCAATTCACTGTACAACAGTAACATAGTACAGACCTGCAGTAAAAATTCAATCATTTAAATAGGAGAAACACTAATCCAGAGGTAATAATTCTGTTGACACAACAACATTTATTCAAATTTAAGAAAATAAAATACCCACCCTGCATCTGTGAGACAGTCCAGAGTATCTTTAGACTCAGTAATTGTTTATTAGCTGTGAAAAGACAGATTATTTTATAGACAGCGAATTTGAAGCACACATTGAGAGTTGGAGAAAAAAAATATTTGCAGAAACACTTTTAAATTCCTTCTATAGATTTTGGTCCCAGTATTGGATATTTGACATAAAACTAATGGTTTTGTGTAAATTTATCAGCTTAAAGAAAAATATATAATCTACAGGTAGAATTGCATATGAGTTTATAATTACTGTTACACTTTTACTGAAAACATAAGCTAATATGTGCTATTAGCAGAGTTTCAGTTTAGGAGCTTTCTTCAGGTATGCTTGTTGGAGAGGAGTTGCAGAAGTGAATTTTTTTTCCTTTTAATACTAAACTTTAAGCATCAGAAGGCATAATTTTAAAAATTGGCAATTTAGCCTATAACTTAAACAATAAAATAAAGTAAGTGAAATCCACATTTTATTTAGAGTAACACCATCTCCCATTGTGGAGCTTGCATTCAGTTTCATATATCAATGTGCAATGAGATATTTCCCATTCTATATGTGGTGAATATGATCAGGATTTTTGACTTTAACTGGCTTATCTCTTCCTTTTAAAAAAATTCAAAATAGATTGTTTGAACTATATTAAACATCACTAAGTCTGTTCCTACAACATTAAATTTTTTCAGTTTTCATGCACAAAATAAAAAGAGGAAAGAAAGAAAGAAAGAAAGAAAGAAAGAAAGAAAGAAAGAAAGAAAGAAAGAAAGAAAGAAAGAAAGAAAGAGAAAGAAAGAGAGAAAGAAAAAGAAAGAAAGAAAGAAAGAAAGAAAGAAAGAAAGAAAGAAAGAAAGAAAGAAAGAAAGAAAGAAAGAAAGAAAGAAAGAGAAGGAAAGAAGGAAAGAAAGAAAAAGAGTCAGTCACATTGAAATCTGACACACTTCAATTATTTTATCTGAACCAGATTAACTGCAGTGGTGATTGAACTTCATACACTGAAGAAGTTGTAGAAGTCAATAAATGTCAAGACATTTAGTAGCTTTACTTTTCAAGACTGGGCAATGAATTAGGCTGCATAAGGTAGCAGAAATGTCCTAGCATTTGTTACATATGATGGATTTTTCTATTTTAAGTGTGTACAACATAAAGTTATTTCAGCATCAAGTCCTTTTTGGACAAATGACATCCATAATTCTCAATAGCCACTGTCAAGCTCAGTTTCATCTGGATTTTACTGCACTTCAAAAATTCCTGATACTTAGCTCATTCTGCAGTGTCACGATGTTGAAAGACTGAAATCAAACTTTGCCAAATGTTGTTTCAGGCAGGCAGTTGAGTTTCTTAGGACCATTACTTGTCAGAAGTAAAAATTATTACCAGGGCCACATCCTCCTACAGATAAGAAACATTACATTCTCTTACACTTTTAGATTCTACTGGAGTTATTTCCTACCTATGTTTTAACATGTTAAGCTGTTGAGATAATTTTTCCAGGAAAACACCAATGTGCCTTTTGGTAGATAAGAGAAAAACAAGGTTGAACCTGATTAAAGACTTCACTGTGAACAGACAAGCACTTACAGTTTGATTCCATGTTACCTGCCATCATGACAATGGTTGACAAGAAAGCAGAGTTTGTTTCACACCTACTCACCTCATGAAGACAAACCAAAAAGAACATTTATGTCAAGAACACTTAAAAAGAAGCAGACAACGAATTGTATCCCACTTGTGAAAAAGAATCAATGCATTGCTTAAGGGCTTTGGGAAACCAAAGAAACTGTCTTTGGGTATATAGATTCTAACTATCAGAACAATCAGATCAACTCTCCTTGATGACACTTAGCAATAAAAGGATTCAGATAAACAGGAATGAAACTTGCCTGATGATCAGTAAGAAAACCTACATTAATGTGTGATAGAGTATAGGACAGAAACTGAAATTGTGATGGCTGGC
The DNA here is from genome assembly GCF_023055355.1 of Agelaius tricolor. Classification (NCBI taxonomy): domain Eukaryota; kingdom Metazoa; phylum Chordata; class Aves; order Passeriformes; family Icteridae; genus Agelaius; species Agelaius tricolor. The sequence continues at coordinate 52,568,178 of NW_027269263.1, forward strand.
TGCTTATCTCATCTGCCGTTATCTCTACCAGATGTCCAGATAAATGATGATATAGAGTCCTTGCACAGTGCAGGATAGCAGTTTAGAACTACAATTTAACACATCTCATTACGCTGGAAAGAATGTGTTTTCCTGATAACAAAGTGGCCCAACAATCTCAAATATTTTCATTTATTTCTACAACAGCATTCTATAATAGAATTTACATATTAATTTTATATTCTATTCTATTTTATTCTATAAAATGAACTTTTCTTACAAAATATTTGTGACAAGCTTGGTCACTGTTTATTTTTCAATGGATACAATAGTTTCATGGAAAGCATCAACAACTATTGGGACAAAACTGTAACTATGAAAACTCTGCTAGTGGCCAAAATTATATGTTTAAGTTAAAGTTGTCTAAGTTTGAAGCCAGTCATACAAAAAATGCATGAAGTTATATACTTAATTACCAACTCTTTCTCAATTGTAGACGTGATTTTTTTTTTTGTTGGAACTTAAGGTCACAACTGATGCATATGTTATCCTACTGCATTGGTAGATTATCTGATATTTATAAACTCAATTTGAGTCACATGTACTGTTAAAAAGATAATATTTTCAACATGCAATAGATGGTCTCATTTTCTTCAGAGGATTGTCAAAATCTTTTCAGAAGGAGAGGTTTTATATACAGGGAGTGAAAAACCTTCTGCCTTCAAGAAAACAAAGAGGTTGAATGCTTGAATAAAACTTTGAAAAAGATTGCTAACCTGGGAGGAAAATTTTGAAAATTCTTCCCTACAGACTTTCTACAAAGTTACAAGGTTACATGTCTTCCAGCAATTCAAAGAACACCAGCTGATTTTCTGCATGGCTGGAGAATGCATACAAAGCAAAATGTTAAATGTTAATGGATTACCATTGTCTTATTGTGAAAGAACATAATCATTAAAAAAAAAAAGCCAAAAATAAACAGTAAACATTTGAAATATACACAGACTGGCATAAAATACCTTAAAATACACATTTGTGAAACTATGAAAGCCCTTATAGAAATAAGGTTTCACAGGGTATTTCTTTGCAGTATTTTGATTGGTCTTTGTTTCATTCCTCAGCAATAGGAAAGAAGGATGGGACAGCACTAAATTTTTCTCCCTCCTCCTGGTTCGGATCCTGAAAAATGTTTTTGATTTTCTCTATCAAATTGATTCATGTCACAGCTCTTGTTCTACAGACCATACTCTTCACACTGTACCATGAAATAAAAAAGTTTATTTTTGAAATCCATCGGAAGAATCTTTTTATCTGCTTCCAGCACTCTAAGTACTCTGTAGCCTCATTTGATCAGCAGGTAGTGGGAACCACAATTCAGTTGGAGCAGATCACAAAAAGGTGAATATCTTTGTTCAGTCACCTAGGGAAATGATTGTACCTCTGCAATCAGCCTTGTTGAGGCCATACCTCAAATCCTATGTTCAGTTCTGGGCCCCTCAGTTCAAGAAAGCAATGTGCTGGACCATATCCAGAGAAGGACAATGAGGCTGGTGAATTGTTGAAAGAGCAAGTCCTGTGAGGGGCAGCTGAGGGAGCTGAGGGTGTTTAGGTTGGAGAAAAGGAGGCTTAGGGGAGATCTTGTTGCTCTCAACAACTGCCTGAAAGGAGGCTGTAGCCAGATGGGATTGGCTTCTTCTCCCAGGCAACCAGTGCCAGGAAAAGAGGAAACGGCCTCCAGCATGCCAGTGGAGGTTCAGGTTAGACTTCAGGAAGAATTTCCTCTCTGGAAGAATTGTCAAGCATCAATATGGACTGCCTAGGGAGGTGGTAGAGTCACCAGGACTGTCAGTATTCAATAAACAACCAGACATGGCACCTAGTGCTTGGCTTAGCTGACATGGTGGTGTTCAGTCAAAGGATGATTCTATGAAGGATAGGACTAGGTACTGCCTTTCAGTGTACCTAATATAAAAAGACTGTATTATCTAGGTTCTACCTTGTATATGTATGTAAAATTTCTCATCTCTTACTTTACAGAGACAGTGCAATGCTTTTACTCGCCAGCTGTATTTTGGTAGGTTGTTTTCTGCTGTTCAGTGCAGAGCATGGAGTGTGACAGGAACCTGACTCTAATCAGTATTCTCCTAGATAGAGAACATGGGGATTAGGCATGTATATCCTGAAAAAGGGTTGGTTGTTATTCCTGATGTTAATCCTAAACCACAGGTTATTGCATTACTCAGCCTTATTAGCTGTCTAGCTGTTTACCAACTGTATAATTACTGAGTATTAGAATAAAATAAATTATATTTTCTGTACAGTAGGTTTGTCCAAAAAACATACAGAGTTGTTGCATTATTACTTCTGAGCAGAGTATGTCAGTCAGTTGTTATTAGCTGAAAATTGAAGCAGAAGACTTTAAATGGGATATGGATCACTATTTGTGACCGGTTTTCACATGATTTGCAATTGAAAGTCATCTATACTGATGTAATAGAGTTATTATAACATGTACTTGAGTTTTCAATTTAGATATGCAATGTTTACATAGAAAAGTCATCTGCACCAGAAAAACTAGACATGGCTCTTAGCTTATGTACTTGGAAACCTTTCAGCATGGCTGCAGCAGACTACAGATGCATCTTAGTTCAGAGTTCCTGTTGGACAGCTGCCGCCTAAAATCACTATGGTGCACTTTCAGCGGGTGTTAGCAGCCAAAATCCACTCAGGTTCCAAACAGACTGAACATGCTCTGCTGCCTGAGATGCAGAGGGAGTTGTTCCTGCCATTCTAGCTGTCTCCTTCCATGCATTGTGCACTATGATCAGTCCTTAAAGGGGAAATCACAGGACAGCCTCCTTGTTTAATTGCAGCAAATTGCTGTAGTTATTAACCTACACTTCTTCTTAGCCACAGGTGAAGGGAAAGGAACTTTCCTATCTGGAATTCAAAACTGTTAAAAGAGAGAAGAGAGAAGAGAACAGAATTTGAAAAGGAATTTATTTGGAAGATGATCTGGAGGTGTAGTGCAGGGTGGGATCATAGGTTATTAAGATTTTACAGTGGGCAAATGTGACTGCAAGAATATTTGCCTTTAGGATTAAGAAGATTTTTAATGCAAAAAGGCTGAAATGCTTTATTGCTTCAAATTGTGCCAAGTCAACTCATTTTTCTAATACAAGATTTTACAAATTACAAGTTTGTGGCAGTTTCAGTTAGATGGTTTTCAAGACAAATTTTATAGTAAAGAGAGTAACACATCTTACCTTTCTTTTTTACAACCCACATATAGATGGAGGGAAAGGAGTAATAACTAAATGGAAAAGAACTGGAAATGTTTATCTTTCCTTTTTATCAGCTGGGTCAAAATCAGAATATCAACCAGATCTATGGTACTTCTGAAATAAATAAGTAACATTTTGTGAAGTATAATAAGAGTAATTGAAACCTAAAACTTGTTTATCTACAGTGGTTTTCATCTTCAAAGCACTACAAACACAACAAATTCCTAACTATTTCCCAAAGCATGGAGTGTGTCCCATGAGAGGACAGATGAAATAGAGGCAGCAGGCAGAGAATGACCTCCAAATTGTTCTCCAGAGACTCAGCTATCATTAGTCACAACAGAGTGTAGGTAACATTTTCAAAAATATCTCTGTGATTTAGGAGCTGCCAGGCTGGTAGATGAAATCTGGCAAAATTTCTTCAGCATCTGAAGAGGGCAACACCCCACAGTGATCTGTTTTCTGCCTCAGTTCAGAGTTAATTCCTCTAAAACAACCTCCAATGTTTGCCTCTGTACACATGAATCAAAATCCTATATTTTCTAAAACTTTTCAGACACAGGAATATATAGATGTGTGTCCTCGAGGCTCCAGCGTACATCGGGTGACTAAGTCTTGTTGCTTCCCATCATTCAGTCCCAAGTTCTCAAAGGTGTTTTAGTGTCTCCCTTTGGGGAAAGAAAAAGAAAAGGACTTAGACTTAGGAACCTGAAAGAAATTATTGACTTTCAGAAGCTGACATTCAGTATTTTCAGACTTTTCAAGCTTATGAATTAGAATCTCAGAAAACTGTTTCAAAGATTTCCCTAAATAAATATGCTTTCAGGAAACTAGTACGTACTAAGTAGATCTTTTTAGCATGAACAGGAATCTCAGAGCCTATACTGTTGCACAGTCCAAAATTATAAATTGTCCTAAAACCTACCAGGAACATTAGGATTTGAAAACGCTCAGGCTTTCTAAATCTTACAGTCTGAGAAGCAAGTATGAGGGCTTGTCCTTCTGCACCTGCCATGGAGATGGGGTAATTCAGTGGCCATTTGATTGAAAATGGGAACAGTTTTAGGAATGGGAACTAAAGTCATGTCTCCTTTATGTTGCCTGCATTACTCATTATACTTTCTTCCAAAGGGAGAATGAAAGTCAAGGCCAGGTCTAAGAGGAGAGAGCTATCAGCTCAAACCTTCCAAGCCTGAAGGAGAGGACATCTCCACTTTCCTAACACAGCACTGTCCCTGCTGAGAGTTCAATGAGAGAAGTATAGCTAAGGTTCCTCTCAGGGCTTAGATGACATTTAAAAAACAGATCAAAACCAGTATACTCCTATAGGGTTTGTGTCCTTTCTTTTTCACTGTGTGTAATTTTAGATGTCTCTGAAATGTTCATGATATCGGAAAGAAGTGGAGTCTTACACAGTGTCAGACTTCTGGCCCTATTCTTGTCTACAGCTCCTTTTAACTGTTTAATCTCTGCTAAAGTATTTAACATTATGGTCATTTGGAAAGCATTTAAAAATGTTGTGACATTGTTTTTTCTCTCTATGTTTGCAAAAATGAAAAAACTACCACTTAGAAGACATTTTCATTTAGAAGACAGAAATGAGATATGATGTAGACCTGGAGGTTTGCTGAATTGAATCAAGGGGGCATGATTTTCCTGATAAAAAAACACTTTTTCAGAAGTTTTCTTATTGAAGTTTGAGCTTCTGACATGGTTCTGACTGCAGTGATGCTTTCTTGCAAACATATTTTGAAACATGAGTGAAAAACCTCTAAGGATACACCATAAAAATGAACCCAAAGATGACATTATTACATGAAGCTTTTGTTTCAGCTCTGTGTGTTACAAATACCTTATGGCAAAAACGAGAAGTCATAAAACTGTGTATAGGTGATAATCTCAGCTGCTCAGGAATTGGAACAAGATTTTTTTTAAAAGAGTTGACTGGATTAAAATACCTGTGAATTTATTAATTCTTAAGCTCAATTTATTACCTATTTAGTAATAATCTTCTGAGTTTTGAATATGTAACATATAAACATTATTTTCTCTAAAATTCAAGAGCAATAAAAATATTTTTTTATTTTGAAATTAAAAACTGGGAGTCTCTTGAAATGTAATAATGTTGAAATCCACAGCTTCAGGAAAACCACCAAATATTATAACAGTAAATTTATCTACATAGGCAACACTGTTCTTGCACAATGAATTTGCTGCTCATAGAGTTCATTTTATAGAAGTAAATAATGTACCTTAAATTACAAAAGCAGTTAAACATTTTATAAACACTCACTTTGTTTATTCAAGTGCTTCACAGCAATTTTATCCTTTAGAACACCTGTCACATTTCTTTACCATTATCTGAGAGTTCATTTTGGGCTTGTTTAGCTTTAAATATTTACTTTTAAGCATTTATTTTTTTTCTCTTTCCTCATAAAAACTTGAATAGCTTCTGGTATTCAACAGCTTAGTGGTAGGAAAGAACAGAAAATACCTATGCATGTAGGAATGTTTAATCCTTTTCTGAGGATGAATATACAAATTCAATCTGGAAGCAAGCAACGGACTAAGACATTTTACCTTCTTGATATATATTGTGAATCAAGAGTCTCTGTATGTGACACTGGGCATTAATTCACTTGAGGAATGCCTAAACATCCTTAAAACACTGAAAACAGCTGTCCTATCAACACACAGATGCAGGCAAGGTAGATATGAAGAACTGGGAATGAGACATAAATCCGTGCAATACTCTGCAGGAAGGCAGAAAAAATTTAAACCTTACCCTTGGGGCATTACTTGTGTTTTATGTGCAGCTTATCAGCAAGGCTTAATAGCACAAGATCATGCTAAGTTGGCAACATGTCTTCTGGTTTGGAAATTATCCCATCCTTCAGGCTTAGAATACATCCAGAGCACTCTCATTTCCACCTGGAAGTAACTGTGCAGCTGTACCTTACAGCTGAGATATGGGATACTAGGGCAGAAGGGAGACACTGCATTCCCTGGTTTGTCAGCAGCAGCTGTTTGGCCCACAGCAGTTGCCAGAAATCTAAAAGTTACTGTCAGTTTTCTCTCTGATTCTGTGTATCCTGTGGGGTTTTGACTGCTCCAGAAAATAATATTCCCTTTAGCTTAGCTGTTCTTTAGTTTTACTACATTCATAGATCCACAGAAAGGACCTTTTTTCCTCAGACTGTTGTGGCAATAGCATAGCCTGTAAGTATGTCTCCAAAACTGATGTTAATCCCTGAAGCCTTTTAGCAGTATCACAGAACCAGCCTGGTGTATCAGGCTTGACTGAACCAGGGTTTTTCAATTTACTGTGAAAAGAAGTAGAAAAAAAAAAGGGTTATCAAGTGAATTCTATGTATTCTAAACAACAACCAAAACAAACTCAAAATTTAACTAAAACAAAATTAAAAAACAAAACCCAAAGCAGGACTAGGGTAGGCCAATCAGAAATTAACAATGTATAAAAAATCCAGAATGCAAACTCTATTCCATGAAAAAAAAAAAGGGTCTGAAATCTTGGCAAAAATCTTTAATAATGTGCCTTTGAAGTAGTCAGATGCTACAAGAGTCCATGTTGGAAATATTTTAGTAGGACAGACAGTCAATCTGTCAGGGTGGTGACTGCATTAGTCAGCCTTATAACCCCAACCAGCTTCACCTGAGGCCTCCACCCACAGCCATGGGCCAGGGGCTGTATTTAAGCTCTGCCCTGGGCACTTCCAGTCTCTCTCAGCTGTGGTGCTCTGTCTTGCTTAGCTGTGCCTGGCTACAGGAACCTTGGGACTGGTGTTTGACCTGTGGCTGGCTTGACCTTGGTTCTGCCTGGTAGGTCCAGTGCTCATGATTGTGATTTAGTGCTCATAGATCGTGATCTATGGTGTGACTGACCTCAGTCTTGTCCCATCTCTGTGCCACTGTCCTATGATCTGGGATTTGGGTTGAGTCACCATCTCAGGTGCTGTCCTGGTTGGATACTGTGAGGTGAGGCTCTGGCTTCTGTCCCTCCTGGCCCTGACATCCCCCTTGGCTTCCCAGGCTTTAGGGAGAAGCTGGTCCTTGCTGTTCCCTGAGAGGATGGATGTCCAAATACTAAACGGTCCCTCACAGACTTTGTTTTGCTTTCTTTCTTATAGTGACTTTGTTGTTTTTACACCATAATTAACTGCTGTAAGTTAAGTAAATAAGAGGTGTGTTTTGCAAAATGGAAGGCTGAGTGCCTGAGATTTAGGTCTTTAGTAGTAGGAGTCAAAGTTATGTTTGTAAAGTGCTATAGAGCCATGCCAGGACTGAGCCCAGTCTTCTGCTGTTTCCCTGCAGGAAGCCTTTCTGGTATGTAATATAAGTATTTCATGTGTACTCTTTACTTCAGCCAAGTTGAGATGATGAAGCAAAAAGCATGCAGAGAGTGAACTGCTTCTTAGTTATTTGTCAACAGACATTCTTGAAAGTAAAATGGAAGCTAAAATGCCTAAATCTGTATGAGTCATATGAGTGATGAGAAAGGAATGTGCTGAAAATGTCTCTAGGTATTGTGAAGTAGGAAAAATAGCGATTTGCTTGGGGGAGGCTCCATAGATGACTTCTGTACATACTAGAAAAGCTAGAAGACTCTTGAATTCCTGATTTGAGTCTTATCATAGCACAAGAAAACCTTGGTAATTCTCAGAGGGTTTAAAGGGTTTTAATAGCTTAGGTTTTTTTTGTTATGGTGGTTTTGCTTTGGTTTTTGTTTGTTTGGGGTTTTTTTGGAAGGGAACTTGGGGGAATTTTTGTTTTTTGTTGTTTTTTTTTTTGTTTTGTTTTTTTTTTGGTTTTTTTTTTGGTTTTTTGAATTCTGGGGGAGGGGTTGAGATCTTAAAGGAATAATGCTGTAGAATAGGTTACTGATGCCACTGGGTTCCCATATGCAACTTGATATGGAAGGGAGTAGGAACCCCACACTGGTAGCTGTCTGCTGTACCTCCAAGAACTGGATTTCAGTTTTGCAGTTATCGTCAGGTGTGCTCTCTAACACATGAACATGAAGAAATCCCTTTTGCTTCTTTTTACCTTTGTTCTTTGCCCATTTTTATAACAGAAAATTATAATTATACTGTTTCAGTTTGGCAGCAAAGCTTTGCTGTCCCACTTTTGTTACTGATGGTTATGAAGTTAGAGTGAAATGCACTCTTTCTTGGTGTCTAACTTCTACTGAGTGTAGGAATTTATCTTTTCATAAGCATTTCCTAAGAACTAACTTAGGAGAGTCCAAAAGATGTAAAAGAGTTGGGAACTTATTCTCTTGTTACATCTTTTCATGTTTTACATATGATCCTTTGCCTCCTGGCTGTCTGAATCAAGGAGAAGAGTAAGGAAAAAAATATGGGGTTGGGGCTCTGCAGTGACTGAGAAGCTAAAGAACTCTAATGAAAGCTGAAAAAAAAACCCCAGAACTGAAAATATTTTCCATGTTTTTCTGTTTCATCCAGGATTTCCTGGGCAAGACCTAGCCCATTGCCCTAGTGGCTTGGATTGTGATTTCTGAAATCTAAGGGCTGAAAAAATTGCTATGCATAATCTTTTTGTGCTTTGGGTTCTGTTCTTTAAAAATATGGGTTTTAATTTTAAAAATAATCAATAGGAAATATAGAAATTGTTTTTCCTCAGCTGTATAAAAGGATTCTACCACTTTACAATGTGTAGATGGAGAGATTAAACTGCTGTTGGAAGGGGAGACTGTAGATAAACTCTAAAAGTTTAATCATAGTTTTCCTAAATATTTATACTTAGAGTTCTGAAATATCTATAATATAAATCTATTTTTAAAAACTAATGCATATTTGCATATATTAGCTTTTTAAGCTTTGTTGTAAAAGAAGCAGCAGGGTCAGAGGAGACTTCTTGATATTTTGCTAGTCATTCCATTAATAGTTTCTTGTGTGAAGACTACCAATTGTTTCCTTAAATTTAAGGTTTGCAAGCACAACCATATTTCATTAAATCAGTGTAATTGGAAATAAGGAAACTACTGTTTTAATTCCCATGTCTTACTGAAGAGTGAACTGTCCAAAATAATAGTGGCCTCTCTGAGGGCGATGAAATGTTAGATTACTGACTTTCAAAGTCAGATGAATTAATTTATTGACCAGAAATAGTTGTATAGCACATCTTAATAATCACTTTAATTTGGAGCTTTTACAGGAAGCAGTGTGAATCATGTCTTTGACCTGCAAAAATCACCAGGTAATGGTGCAGTCTGTTTACTCTTCTTGCTATGTCTGGTTTATTAATTAGTCAGTTCACCCATGATGTTACTGAGTTGGACTGTAGATAGCTGCTGTACATGGAACATCTTAGGCAGGTAAACCAATTTAGCTCCTTCTCTGATATTAGTATGCTACAAGATTTGTGGAGTTTACTGCCCTGGACTCAGCTTTGACATTTTCATTAATTGTGTTTTTCATGTGCTGGTGGCATCTGCATATCATTTTTATCCCTACAGAAAACAGCTCATTAAAGCTCTAACACAATATGTATCTCTGAAGCTCTGTTACAAGCCTGGAAAGCCCGGGATGCCATATTTCCAGTAGTTACTGCCAGACCCTTGAATGAAGGGAACTTTGTCTCCTCTAATACTCCACATCTCTTCTAATAACTCGTTATTATGTCCCAGGAAAGAATAAACAAATGTAGAGACCAGAAAAATGTATTAAATCAAGAATTTTTTCTTAAACGTTTCATGTTTCCAACTCTCCTTGCCCCATGAGCCAGTATTAAATCTGTAGCTGTAGTGTTGACAGGCATTTCTATGATTGTGTAAGACACGGCCTTTAATTTAGAGTATAATAACATATTATTGTCTATAATTGACATAATATTCTGTCTATAAATGGATATCTATCATAACTATTGTTTCAATGTCTTGTTTTATTGCAAGATACAGTAATATATAGTGATGTAATTTTTGAAATATTAAATCAGGAATGTAGATCATGAGTACTTCAGTTATCCATTTAGATATACACTTAAATCTCAATGGTTTCAGTGAGTGACTGCTCAGTGGGTGACTAAGAACATCTAAAAGGAGAATATCTTTGCTACACATCAGACTGCTGTTTAATTTTAATGTCCTTTTGCAGAAATTCATAAACATTTTACTTAAGATAGAAACCTTTTTTCTCTCTTCAGGAGTTTTTTTCTTTTTTATCTTAAGTACCAACCAATACAACATAACTTGGAAATACATTTTCTCTTCTACTACCAGAAAAATGAAGTCTAAAAATATGGGTTTAATTTAACAAGTAAGGTATGAGGCAAAATATCAGTTGCAAATAGCAGCCTGAAAAATGTCTGTTGACAGCAGTATGATGATTTGATTCCTAGAAATGCCACTTTGTAACATTTTCATTGCAGGAATGTTAGCACTTATGTCCAGTTTTGCTATGCTTGAAGCAGAAACATGTTTCTGTTAACATTCCTGGAATCTGAATTTCATGGAATAATGGTAGCAGTGGTTCTAGTTCTTTTTATGACCAAAAGATATCACATTACATATGTGAAGTTAATTTGATATTCCAATGAATATTTTCATCTTAATCAGGAATAGCCTCATCAGCAAAAAACAACCAAAAAAAAAAGGCAGCCAGCCCATAATCAATTAATACCCCCAAGTCCTTGCAGTCTGAGATAAAGACAGTGAAGTAGGTGAAAGATTTGGGATGCAAGGGATGCAAAGGCAATCACAGCCTTTGCCAACTGAGATGGTGACTGAGCAGTAATCATTTTGGAAAACAAAGATCCCCCACTTCGTCCTATAACTAAGGTTTTGATGCTGATCATGTTACATGATATGGAATATCTGAATATCCCTTTAGCTGATTTTAGTCATCTGTCTTGGCAGTGCTGCTCAGTTTCTGGCCCACCTGCAGCCTAATTCTGGGAGACCACAGTGAGGGAAAAAATACCTTGATGCTGTGCAAGCACTATTCAGTAACAACTGAAACACTGTTATGTTATCAACACTAGTTTAGCTATAAATCCAAAATACAGCACCAGATGGGCTGTTATGAAGAAAGCTAGAAGCTTTCCACGCAGACCCAGTACAACTTGTAATGGTGGAAATCACTTTAACTGGGCTGTAATTGTGATTGGCAGTTGAGCAGGGGAAAAGATGGAAAAAAATATTTATTTCTTGTTACACTGCATTTTCACATGGTGCTAGAGTTCTGCTAGAGATATTTGAGTATACTCATTTTCATCTGCTTTTATTTCTACATTATTTCTGATTTCTCAGGAAAGAGAAACTTTGTGAGGATCTTTTAGTGAATATAGGAAAAATGTAACATAATAAAACAAATAGTCCCCAGTCTTTCAAAAACAGGTCACTTTGAATTTAGAAGAGTTAAGAAGGAATTCAGAAAGAAAAAAAATGAATCCCATGAAGTGTTGTTTTGAGTGTATGAAAACAAAGTAGTAGCAGAATCAATGTAATTGTAATACCTTGGCAGAGTTCTCAGCACTAAAAAAATATGTATTTTCTGCAACCCTTTTTTCTGTAAGTGAAATTACTGTCAGGAAACTGATAGCTAGGTCCGAATAAAAGAAATAAAAATTTTGGATCTCATGCTTAAATGCCAAGTTGTCCTTGAGAAACTGATGAAAAATGTTTGCTAAGAGTTAAATGCAAGAAGGAGTTCATGCTCTAATTGACATAAAATATAATATATTTTATATGTTATAATAACCAATTATTTGAAGGGGTCAGAAACCTGAAAATAGACTCACTTGAAAGATGTTTTTACTATCATAGCCTTTACGAATTCTCAGCATCAGTTTTTTCAACAAAATGCATCAGTGTGTCACCTTTCAAAGAACAAAACATAATTTTAAAATTCTCTTTTTAAAATAGAAAATCATTGGTGAAGTTTTAAGATACTTTCAAGAGCTGGTTAATCAAATAGCTGTTCATCAGAATCAATGCATACAGAAAACTGCCTTGTCAGAAGGACAACACAAACTTTAGAGAGTGTATTGTGATCATAATGGTCATCATTATGACTGATGTAAATCATGTAACAGAGCTCAGCTTAGGTCTTGTTGGGTAACTTTAGTGATATCAGGTAAGATGATTAGACATAAAATGGTATATAATTGTGGCTTAAATATAGATTGAGTTATAAGGGGAGAATATTGAGTTATAAGTGGAAAAAGGTCACCAAGTGACTTAATTTGCCCATAGATAAATAAACACACATCAATTTCTCATTCAAATGACTAATCTCTAATATTAGGCCACACAAATCATAAATTATCATTACTCTTAACACACTGCTTTAAATTCATATTAACTTTCTGATCTGCAAAACACTAGTAAGATGAAACATTTGAATTCAACTCAGTTGAAATCATTAAGCCGCAAGTTTTATTTCTTTGGTTTTCTCTCTGGCTTTTGTTTCAAAAAAACACAAGCTTAAAGGTTAGGTCTTTTCTGGTCTCAGGGTTACATTATGTGAAGCCTACCACTCAGAATTAATGTTAAACATGTTTTTTTTTTAAAGACTACAGTTTTTTGTGTGTGGGGATATTTCTCACATTATTCAAGATCTCCAGGAAATTGAGGCCAGTTAACATTACCAATGTACAGACCAATTTATTGAAAAGTGATGACATTTTTATCACCATTGTATAGTTCATCAGCTTTTCAGGCTTTTACTTGAAGTGTTTTGTTTTTACTGATTCTCATTTCACCATTTTTTTCCTATTTTTCCTTTGTTTTAAATGTAAAATGACAAAGGTAAATCAAGCAAGAAGATGGTAAGTAAAGTTAAAAATAATTGTAAATCACTATGATTTGAGCATTTTGGTAGGTTGGCATGGGTAAGACTGGAAAAGACTGCAGTGGATCATCTGGTCCAACCTTTCTGCTCAAGCACGGTCATCCCAGAACACGTTGCACAGGGTTGTGTCCAGATGGTTCTTGAATATCTCCAGTGAGGGAGGCTCCGCAACCTCCCTGGGCAACCTGTTCCAATGCATAGTCACTTACACTATAAAGAAGTTCTTCCTCATGTTCAGGTGGAACTTCCCGTGCATCAATTTCTGCCTGTTGCCTCTTGTCCTGTTGCTTGGCATCACTGAGAAGAGCCTGGTCCATCCTCTTGGCAGGCTCCCTTCAGGTATGTGTGAGCATTGATAAGATACCATCTCAGTCATAGCTTTTCAAATTTGAACAGCCCCAGCTCCCTCAGCCTACACTCAAACAACAGATGCTCCCCTCCCCTAATCATCTTTGTAGCCTTCCACCAGAGCTCTACGTGTCTCTTGTACTGGAAAGCCCAGAACTGGACAGGACATTCCAGGTGCAACCTCATAAGGGCTGAGTAGAGGAGTAGGATGAAATCCCTCAACTTACTGGCTCTTCCTAATATACCCCAGGACACTGTTGGCCTTCTTGGCCACAAGAACACCCTTCTGGCTCCTGAACAGCTTGGTGTCCACCAGGATCTCTAGGTCCTTCTCTGCAGAGCTGCTTTCCAGCAGGCCAGACCCCAGCCTGTACTGGGGTGTGGGGTTGTTCCTCCCCAGGTGCAGGAGCCTGCATTTGCCTTTCTCGAATTTCAGAAAGTTCTTCTCTGTCCATCCTTCAAAACTGCCAAGACCCTTCTGAAGGATGGACAGCACTCTGGAGTTTCAGCCATGCCTCGCAGGTTTGTATCCTCAGCAAACGTACTGCAGAGGCATCTTCTCTTTTGTCCAAGCCATTGACAAATAAGTCAAGAAAGTCTGCACATAATAATCTGTGTACTCCTAGTTACTGAGAAATTCTTAGTCATTTGACCCAATCTGAATGATACTGCAGGGTTTTTGGGGAAAAAGATTATAAACAGCATGGCTGCCATCAGGGAGCTGTATGAGAAATCCCTTAACAAATTTGATTTCTTTGGAGGCACTAGTCTGCAAGGCCTATAGGACACACTTTCATTTAATCTTTAATATTGTGGTTATTTTCCAGTGGTTTACATTCATTTTTGTGATTTGCATGCCCCTACTCTATGCACTGCCGTGCACCCCCTACTCTAGCAAACACAAGATTGCAGTGGATACAAGGCAATATGAAATTAATCATAATAACAAAGTCACAAATCTGTTCCCACCTTTCAGCCAAAGTGACAGAGTATCTTATTATGTTATTACTTATGTTGTAATTCCTCCCTTATTTTCTCTTGTATTTCAGTGTTCCTTTATATTTTCCAACATTTCAATGCTCTAGGCTGAAGATTAGGGTCTTTATCAAATGTGTCCTCTTAATATTGAAATACTTTTCAGTGTCCTTGGCAAATTCAACTGGCTAGCACAGGCATTATTGTAAAATCTCTGATGCTTTTGATGGTTATTATATTGATTTAGACTATTAAGAATATGCATAGTAAATCCTGCTTAGGCCTGGTTTTCATTTCAATGTCTCTAAGTCACATCTTCTGTTCTTATATGTACTTCAGAAAATTAAGTTATTTTCTACGTATATATTTAGAAATCTCTCTAAAGACAGTGTCATCCTAACAAATACAAAAAAAAATACTAATTTCTTCTACAATTTGGTAGTCCATGCCTCCTTTTTCTAATATAAATCTAATTATTTGAAAATTAGAAAGGCCTACAGAATGAAACTTCATTTGCTGGTAAATAATTTACTTTCATTCTCCGTATAAAAATACATGAGGCAATAAACCATAGATTTTTAACTGAACTCAAAATGCGTTCTAGAAGTAAATAATTCTGTCTGGTTTGCTGGGAGTTCTTTCAATAAGTCTTTCAACTTAATATATAGCCTCAAAAGCATGAAGAACACAAGGCCTTTATTTCTTTTTACTGAGATTTTTGAGTTTTGCAAGCTGTTCTTTCATATATATGGAAAAAGCACCTAACTTTTCACAGAAAACAGAATGAAAAATACTGAAACATTGGGGTATTTAACTGAAAAAAGATTAAACAGCTGTGGTATCGCCTTTTCTGTATATATCCTCCCATTGTCCATATACAATAAGCAGAAAAATGATGCTGAAAATAATTGTGCACATAGTGTTAGGTTGTACTATTGATAGGAGAAGGGGCAATGCAGCAGTGTTTTTAACATAAAAGATCACAAGTACTGTAAATCATGCACACATGGAATACTTCCTCTTAGTTTGCTTTGGTTAGTAAAGTTGCATATAGGTTCGTGTATATATCTCTGTACATATATAGAGAGAATACCTTCAAAAAAAAAAAAGATGAAATTACAGTTTATGTTAAACTATAAATTTAAACCAGTAGACTAAAATTTCTGCTAGTGGAAATAGGGATTAAGAAACTAGAGATGAGCTATTTTCTATAGTTGCCACAACCTTGTTAAATACTCACAAAATACACTAACCACTGGGAGAAGCAGGTAAAAGACAAGAATGTGATTCTTCAGAAGAATAAAGCTTTCACTTTATTATGCTTCAAGGTTTTTAATGTACAAAATTTTATCTGCAGCCAGATTCATGGAGTTATTTGGTGTCAAATGGAGAATTATTGCCAGTCCAGTTGGATGTTCTGCTTTTTTTCCTGTGTTACTGGTGCTAGAACTTGCGTCTGTTGGCAAAGCAGTTTATATATTTAAGAAGGAACATATTCCCAATGTCTATTTAAAGTGTACAGCAGGGGCTGTTCTCTTTTAGGTGAGAAAAAGCAGCATTGCTGTGACTTGAATGGATGGGGTAGATCTTAAAGACTGAACTTTGAAGCTGAATACACCTGGATCAACTTTCCTACTGCCCCTCTCTAGACTGTCTATCCAGAAGGATTTGTTCTGTAAGACCACTGCACTATCTCTCTAAATATTTTCTCAGTATTCATGTCTCTTTGAAAGTTTTCAGCAATTTCATCAATTGCAAAGAAACTGTATGAAGTCCAGTTAGGATTTTGTGGTTGTTAGTGTTAGAGAGCTATAGATTCAAAAGGATAGCCAGTAAATATATAGGTTAGTTAGGATTCAATCATTGAAAGCTTGCTTTTTAGGTGCACTTTGCTGGGCACTGCTTATGCTTCCTTGGGAAGCAACTGACAAGATTTAATTCTTTGCTTTCTAAAAAGTTAATACAAATACCATTTTTATATTGACTCCCATTCACCAACCTGTTAGACACTGGTCTCATAAAAAAAAAAAAAACACCAAAAAAACAAACAATTAAAATAATCCATAATCTTTATAGCTTCTCTGTGCTTTATTCTTTGCAGCTGCCTTTTCTGACAAGGGTTTAATAGGCTATTTTTTGTTGCTTCAATGTCATTTTTCCCAAGTTAACATATGAATTGCAAACAGAAAAACAAAATCATTACGACAAAAGGCATATATGTAGAATGTAGTACTTGTAGATTTAGCTCACTGAATTCCCCCCCATTTTTTTAGTTGCTGTAATAAGAGATTGTTAGGTCTGGGGTTTAGTTTTAACTAGCATCCTCTGCCAGCTTGTTAAAACATTTATCAAAACCTGGATACTGCAATGCATAGACAACTTTCTGCTCAACTATACTTGTCTCTGGGTATGTAAAAAAGGGGTTAGGGCCACAGGCAACTTTATTATTGCGTTGCTTCTGGGGCTGCAGCTGGCTCCATATTACTGCCCTTCTCACACTCATTTTGGCTAATCTAGAGGCACATTCTCATTCCTATTATAAACTTTTCTGGTACCGTGGTTTTGGAGAGGAATTTTGCTTGTTATAGATATTTTCTTGATTTTCTCTTTACAATGCAAGAAAAAGAAAATGCGTTCTTTAAAGGAGAAACTAGTCACTGCACCATAGTGAAAAGACTTTGAAGTCAGTGGCAAAGAACTATGACCCTCTGAGAGCTGCTGCGTATACTTGACACCTTTTGCTCAATCATAACTGTTTTTTCAATGTGTGATGATTTTGCTCCATGTACCTGTTCAGCTAGGTTGTGGTGAAGTATGCCTCAACCAGCTTTGAGAACAGTAGGCTAAATCTCACTACAGATGGAGTCAGGTGGAGAGCTATTAATCAAATAGCCAATTAGCCATCTCTCATGATAGCAGGTTTCAACGCCATGTGATACAGCACATAGCAGCTGCATTGTACCAAACTGATCATCTTTTGGGAAAAGTTGCACACAGCCCCTGAAGTCTGAACACCCAAACTTCCTCTACACGTGACATCTTACCATCCATCTTTCTGCTGCAATGAATTTATTAGAATCATTGGTCCATCCATTTGAAATTAGAACTTAAGATAATATGCAGTATATCTTGTTAAACAGAAAATAAGAAAATTGTTTGGGATTTTTTTAACAAACTGGAAAGCAGATTTCTGCTAAATTCTATAAATATTAATTCTACAAATTCTTCCTTAGAAATATTTGTTATTTTTGTTGTTTGTATAATATTTGTTAGTTTTGTTATGAAATTGGTTGCTTAGTCAAAGGCATCCACATCAAGAAAACAAAAACATCATATGGGCAGCAATACAGTGGATATAAAAAGAAAAAAAAAAAACCAAACCTTTGAGACATGAAGATGGAAATAAGAGGGACACGTGGGGAGAGTAAAATAGGAAGAATTTATTACGATGAGTAAAATAAGAGAAAATTTAACCAGCAGGCAAGGAAAGAACCATAGTTGCCTGCTTCACCTTTGGAGAAGCAGTAGTAACAGGACCAAAGACTCCTGCTGTAATTATTCTTCTTGAGGAAAATAGCTCTAAGTTCTGCCTTGGACTTCATAATGTAATAAATAGGGCCAGGAGACCAGCTCCTTTAAAAGGCCTTTATTAAAGACAGCTCTGGGTGGGGAACCCCACGGGTCACACACACCCCCGCTGCTGCTCCTGCCAAGCACCAATGAGGAGGAGGAGGAGGAGTGCAGCTTTGTCTCTCGGCAGAGCTGGGGCTTCCCTCCTCATGAGAGTCCTTAAGAAAGAAATAGAGGCTTGTAGCCCAGGGGTATCCTCCAAGCTGGATCCTATCAAAGTTATGGTGACAGGACAGAATCTCTGTCACCCACTCTGGTCAAGAGTGGGTGACTTAGTGTGGTTCTGGGGGGTTAAAGTCAAAGTTTATGTGCTGGTTTATTGTTTTGAGAGGGTTCATATATTTCCCACAGCTTCTCATTTGAATTTGGTCCGGGTGCAAGGCCTTCTGGGAGCAGGGGAAGTGGTTCCCCACGGGAATGGATACAAATCCGGGGTGAGAGGGAAAGGGGTACAAATACAGAGTATGACGGGGAGAGATACAAATACAAGGTAAAATAGTAACATCTAACAGCAGCAACTAAAGGCAAGTCTTAGATTTCTACCATTCAATGTTTAACAGACTAACACGGGGTACAAACACAGAGTACGATGAGGAGAGATACAAATACAGGGTAAAATAGCAACATTTAACAACGGCAACTAAAGACAAGTCCTAGAACTCTAACATTCAATGTTTAACAACAGACCAACACTTCAAATTAAGACCTTATCAACTTCATTAACATCAACTACCAATTACTACTCTGAAAAAGAGCTCTCATCTCCAGGATTTCATTCCTCACAATAAGATCTGTCTGCCAAAGGCAGTATGAGATGCTGAGACACAGCAACACTTCTCACTGAACTCCTTGCCCAAAAGTTATGTTTATCTTCCTTCTTTTGTTTTCACTGCCTGCATCCCTCAGCTTGTTGAAAGACTTGATCTTGTTTCAGAAGGAGAAATAGGGAATGAAGATATTTCACTGAGGATATAAAAATTAACAAATTGTATTCTGCCATACCATTCCTTCTCAGGTTTTTCCCCTGTTGCAGAATAGGGTGCCTCCCACAGTTTCAGCATGAGTTCTTTCTGGAGGATATATTCCTTCAGGCAACAGACTGCTCCAGAGCGCATCCCCTCACAGGGTCACAGTTCCTGCCAGAGAACCTGTTCATGTGCTCTCCATGGGCTACAGTTCCTGCCAGGACTCTGCTCTTGCAAGGGATTTCAGTGATCTGCAGCTTCCCTCAGGGCAGAGCCTTTTGCTTTAGGGATATCCTTCACAGGCTGCACATGGTCCTCTGCTACACAATGGGCTGCAGGGGAATCTGCTCTGGTTCCTGAAGCACCTCCTCTCCCTCCTTCTTCACTCCTCACTGGCCTGTGTGTCTACAGGGCTGTTTCTCATTTATTTTTTCACCCCTTTAACTCACAGCTGCTCTACAGTGCTCCTACTTTTTCTTCAATAAGTTTACATAGAGGCACCACCACTGTCACTGTGGGGCGAGCATTGTCTAGCTGGATTTGGAGCTACATGAAGTTGTCTGTGTCTCACATGGGGGCATCTTGTGGTGTCTTCTTACAGAAGCCACTCCTGCAGCTCACCTGCTATCAAAACCTTGTTGTGTAAACCCAGTCCTTAAGCAAATTAAGTTATAGAGCTGTAGTATAAAGTTGAGTGTAAATTTCACAAGCAGTTCCAAAGGAAAAAAACCCATATGCAAGTGGAGTATTTTATCACAATACAGGCCTGATTTGACTATGAGAATCCTGTGTGAAGGAAGCAATGGCCTGACCCAAACCCAAATTAACCCATTAACTGTGTTTCTGATGAATACAAAATACATTACTAGAAATCAGTCCATTAATTTTTCATTGTCTCAGGTAATTTTTTTTGTGTTTTGTTTTTTTTTTTTACTTTCAAAGAATTGCCCAACATTCCTAAAAAAAAATAAATCATGTTACTAGGCACCACTAAAAGGGTAAGTATGCAAAAAAAAATTCTAAAAATTATATAGAGCAAAATATACAAGTAAATTATTAGCTGTCCTTTCCCCATAGGGAACAATGGCTCATCTTGAAAAAACATCCACCTGGTATCAAAAGGATAACAGGAATCCCTAAACTATCCACAAAGTAAAGTATGAACTGCAGTTTTCTCTTTTTGCAATTAAAACTAATTGCTCATTTGGCCCTAAAGTCTTGCTTTTTTAAGCCTGTAATCTACTTACTTTCTATTCTCTCTGTTTAAAAGAAAGAATAAAAGTAATTATTGTCAGAAATAGTAAACTCATATTAATCACAATTACAAGGAATAATGTCTGATTACAACTTTTAATCAATCATGCTATTCCATGTTTAACTCAGTAATGTTGGGACCACTAGAGTGGACAGCCATCTGTGCCTCTGTAAAATTAGAAATATGATGAATTATAGCTACTAGTAGTTTAAGACTATACTATGAATACAAATCATTAGAGCTGTGGCAATTTTAACATACTGCCAAAACCATTTTATCAGCTGTGTTTGCTGCTCTCATGGAAAAAAAAAAAAAAGTACCAAGAGAAAGATACACACTTATCAGCTTTTAATAATGATTTACAATTAATGGAAAGACAGAGTTCTCCTGGGTTTCTGTTTACATAGCACGAGTCCCTTCAGTCATAGTCAATGCTACAGTCTGAAGATTACAGTCTGCTCTTATCTCAGATGGCCACTACCTAAAGTCTGTTAAGCTTCCAGACTCTCAAATAATGTATCTCAAGTGCTACATTCCGCCAAGTTGCTGCATATTCATCACCAGTATAGCTAAGAGCTTTCACTGATTTTTCAAAATGATAAACTTTGACACATGAACATGGCACATGAAACAACAGATAAAATACAACAGCATTCTTAGGACCACTTTAGGTATCTGTTGTTATTTCAGTGGTTAAAAGAACAATTTAGGTTGGAAGGGACCCTAAGAGATCCCCAGTTCAAACTCCTACTGAAGGCAAGATCACCGCAAAGTATGTGGTCAGACATGGTTGGTCGGGGACTTATTTACTCCCAAGCATGGAGAGAGAATGCACAATAACTCTAGGCAGCCTGTGTCATGGACTGAGAGTCCTTGTGGGGAGAAAGTTTATCCTTACAGGCAGTGAGAACTCCCCTTGGTTCAATTCATCTCCGTTGTCTCTGTTGTCTCATCTTGTGCCACTGTGCAGGGCCTGGCTCCATCTTCTCCATTGCCTACCCATGAAGGGGAGCTGCTGTTTGCTGTACCTAAAGCTGTCCTTGCTCCAGGATGATCAAGATCAGCTCTCTCGTGACCTTCTGATAGGGAAACTACACCAAGCTCCCAGTGTAGTGGGCCTACATTGCACTTGGTCCAGTATTGTCACTTCTTTCATGTACTGGAAGATCAAAACTAGATAGAGTACTCTGCATGTATAGAACGAATAAATGCTGAATGAATGGAGATAACTAGGTTTACCAGTTTACCAGCTGTGCCTCTGATAATATAGCCCAGGATGTATTTCATTTTCTTTACTGGTAAATCAAGAACCTCTTTAAAATGTATGTAAATACATGTCCGGTGGTTACTGTTTTCAAATCCCTACAGTCATGCAGAAACACACTGTAGAAGTACGTCTGGTTTTATTTCTCATTCCTGGTCTCAAAATAAAGATACTGCTTATTCTCACTTCAAACTACTCTGAATTTCTTCATCCTTTACATTTTCTTCATTGTGAAATTAAGAAACGTGAATTGTTTAGTTGCCTATTTCAAATGATCACTATAAATATGTATTTAAAACAGACACAGAGAGCAAAGATGCGATGAGGAGATTTTCTCTAACAGTATTTTCAAATCATTGGTTAAATATAATCCCTTGAAAAACATAGACAATAATAACCTTGAAAAATTTAGAATTTAACAGCTTTTCTCCTTGGTGTATATGGATAACTATTCAGAATGATGTTTTACCAGAAATGTTAAATGTTTCTGTTATTGTTAAAAGGTACTACAGTCAGTACTATTTTTTTAGAATACGATCCCTAAGTGTCTCAGCTCCTGATAAAGCTGACAGCTCTCTTTGAGAATTTGAAGATAATAGAGATAGGAACAGGGCTAAATGCATGACTTTGTGCCTTATGAGAGATCTGGTTTGCAGAAAAGTTAGTATTCAAATAAGAAACTGGACTCTAATCTTAATTCTGTGAAAAAATTATTCTGCAAACAGTAGTCTTTCATCAAAACATATGATCAGATTTAGCTCCAAATTTCATTGTGTTGGTTCATTTTTTTTTGTTTAGATAAAGAGCTTTGGATAACTGGATAGTTCAACATCAAGAAAAAGAGATAAAAATATTTGCCTTTAAATAAGTTTTTGGTGATCCTTAGTAATTAAAAAATTTGAGAAAAAAACCCAATACACATACCATCTTAGTTCTTGGAATGATTTGCATATTATATTAGCTTCATTTTTTCTGAAGCTTCCTATAGTAACTTCATGGTAAGCATAGTCATAATCTATGAATTTTGAAAGAATATGTAAAAGAATCAATGAAAAAAAAAAAGAGAAAAACTTAACCTTTGTCATCAGTGTTTTCAGTGCTTGCCTGCTCTTACAGAGAAAGATATGTTTTATTTTCAGTCTGTGATATATTTCATCATAATGAGCACAAAAAAATGCAAATATGAATTGATTTTATGCAGAGGTCAGTACAAGGGACAAGCAATCTGTGAAAAAGTTAGCGGTCTTAAGTAAGAAAAGTAATTAGAAAGATGACCATAACCTTTCTTTAATGAATAGCAATAATAAATTACTTCCTTGGTGGTTTTGTGACCCTGTCAAGCTAGTAAGGTGGTGTTTCCCAAGTGGATCTATGTTTCGATCCCTTTTGTAATCACAGTCTCACAGCTGTGGAAAATAGTACCATTTGTTAATTGATCCCTGTTTACTTTCATCTGCAGTGGGCAAGAAGCACTCAGGTTCATTTTCCACTGTTGTGAAAGGCTCTTGGGAGAAAAAGTGGGGACATTTGTCAACCTTGGGTCTTGAACGTTGTTTTTCTTACTTCTTGGTATTGTTGCTTGAGTCATTCACTTGTCAGTGTCACAGCAGGCTTAAGAGCAAGAGAAAATTATAGCTTTAGCAGTCAGCTCTACTGCACGAAGCGCATGAAAAATGTCCTCCCAAATCTCGCACTGGTGTTTAGAGTTTTATTAAAAGTATCATCCAGTAAAATATATATTTAAGAAAATCTATTTGTGTATATTAATTTGAGGTTTTTCCTGCTAGCTCAAACATTTATTGTGAAAGACAACCATTGGTTAATAACACTGTAATTGGCATTGAGTACTTTGAGGCTTTTTAGTCTTAGGGAATCCCAGACAAATACAGTGACTGGAATCTCACTGCCCGGTGTGGGTTGGAGAGGCTCTCACTCCTGTGAGATAGGATGCTACAGCTGTTTTAACATTGCATTGAGGCCTAGAAGAGAAAATCCCACATTCAGTTTATTTTCAAGCAGTACATCCCCTAATGCAGTACCTGAGAACAGCCTGTGCATTAATACATCTGATTAATTTAGCTGTCCTGATTTCAAAGCACTTCTGCCTACAGGCTACTATTTAGGAGCTTTCATAAATAGACTTCTTGACTATGTTTCCTAGGCCATATTAAAGTTTACCTCCCTCACAAGGTTTTGAGACAGACCTTTTTCCTGGTATTAGTATTTCTTGCTCTGCCTTTAACAGAATTATAGGAAATAGCAAGTTAGAGATAAGATACTCATTCTGTGTATTCAAGAAAAAAAAAAAATAATCAGAGAACTATAGACCGACATTGGGGAATTTTGGCTCTCCAACTAAAACTTCTTCTAGATATCTAAAATTGCATTTTTAGACAGAAGCAGCATTAAGTAAGCATATTCACTCTGAGCTATGATATATATGCTGGAAGAATATTTAACTGCAAAAAGTTAGGAATAGAAAAGGGAAACTACAACTTCTAAGTGATTACATCTCTGCCTATATCTCAAATTAATCTATTTTGTGGCTTATATCTTCACACAATTTCTAAAACAACAATAATGATTGAACAATTGCCTCTGGTAGATCAATTAAATAGTTACTAATGCATACTGGAATAAATCTTTTATTCTTGTATTTCTGAAACTAACATCAATGTATAGATTTTCAAAAACTGATAGGAAAAAATCTTTTTCTTAAAGTAAAACTTGATCTTGGTTCACCACCTGCTGCAAATGAGAAGTTGAATCCAAAGTTTTGAAATTATTCTGATATATGTAGATGAAAAATTACAGAATCAATTTTTTGAGTTAGATATACAGTTGGTGAACTCAGAAGTTTCTTCTCATTTGGGGCCAAAGTTCATATGAACCAATTTTGATCTTTAATTTAATTTAGATTTGAAGCCAGGTGTCATTCCTTGGAGAAATTAATCCAAACAATTCCCCATTCAGGACACTTCAATTTTCAGGATGTGGTAGAAAAATCTAAATAAAATTCTATGTTCCTATAAGGCAGAAACTGTAGATTTTACTGGTAAGACCTTCCCACCCCCAAAATTTTAATAAAAAACATATACTAGCAGAATATCTGGAAGGTTTTTGGGGAATTTTTTCTTCAAGTTACATCCTCAGTCATATGTCTGGATTTAAAAATGCTAAGAGACAAGCTAAATATCTTCATATTTTATTGTAGGCTGTGGGAATGACCTGCAAAAATAGATTTCCAAAATACAATTATTAAATCCTGTAAACATCAGGGGATTGAGAATCTTTTTTAGGCTGCAGTCTTTTCATACGGGCAAAGTCCAAAAGCCCATCGAGAATGTAGTGTTTATGTTCCATGAGCTGCCAAAATATAATTAATTTTTTTGGAATACTTACATGTTAGCACATTTGAAAGAAAAAAAAGCATCATAAAGAAAAAGGGAATGCAATTTATCATACTAAAATAAGTACACTGAAGAAATGTGGGCTTTATGTTAGAGACACTGCCAACAACCAGTCATGCATGTCTATTCTTCTGCCAGTGTTAATCTTGTGCATTGTACTTTTCTTTCTTTCAATTTTGACTTTTTTTTTTGTTCTATTTGAAAAATACAAAGAAAAGGAACATAGGACATGTGGGTGGAAACAGGCTGGGAAGAAAAAAAAAAAAGGAATGTCTGAAAGAGAAAAAAAAAAGGTGGAAGAAAAGGCCAAGTTTAAATATTTAGGCTAAGTAAAAGTCACTTAGATAAGCATCAGTATTCCAGGTTTCTTAACAAATTGTACTTAATCTAGTTTCATAAAATTGAAAAACATACTTCCTTGCAATCTGCTTTTGTTCTGCCCTGATATTTTGTACAATAGAACACATTTCCACCCACATTTTGGCAAGTATGCCAGGTGTGGAGCTCACAAGTTCTAGTTTCATCACTTTTTTTTTCTCTGATGTATGCAGGTCTTCCTTTTAACAACAGAGGAGAGAGAGAAACACTATTTATTCAAAGAAGAAATTGAAATGTGACTAACTCACAAAAGTTATCAGGGCAGTTACAGTCCCTTAAAGTACTTAAAATCTCATTGTTTCTCAAGTGTTTAAATGTTTAGCAGTCAAAAGGAAGGTCACAGAATCACAGGATGATAAAGGCTGGAAGGGACTGGAGATAACCTATGCCAACCCCCCTGCTAAAGCAAGTTCATCCGGAGCAGGTTGTGCAAGGTTCCATCCAGGTGGAGCTCCAGAGGAGATTCCACAACCCCTCTGGAAAACCTGTTCCTGTATTCTGTCACCCTCCAAGGAAAGTTATTTCTTCATATTAGAGATGACAGCCTGTAGCTTCCTGGATTCCCCAGGAAGACAGGAGTGACATTGGCTTTCCTCCAGTCCTAAGGCACATCTCCTATTTTCCATGAACTTTCAAAGATTATGGATTTGTGCATGTCGTGTTTGTCTGAATGGTCCTTAACCCAATCCTCCTCCAACAAGGGAAATTCTTCCTTTCTCCAGACTTTACCTGTTGCTACCACGCTCCAGTATTCCTGAGGACTGACTTTAACAGTAAAAACTGAAGCAAAAACGGCATTCAGTAACTCCTCTTTCTCTGTGCCATCTGTCACCAGGGCATTCACTTTATTCAGCTGTAGATTCACATTCTCCCTAACCTATTTTTGATGCTGATGTACTTGAAAAAAATTGTTATTCTTGACATCCTTTGCCAGATTTAATTCTAATTGGACCTTAGCCTTCCTTGTTGCATCCCTGCATACTGTGACAATGTTCTTATACGTGTGTCTTGTTTCTTTTTCCATAAACCTTCTTCCATCTGAGTTTTGCCAGAAGCTCTTCACCCACTGTGCAGGTCTCCTACCCCCTCTGTGTGATTTCTTACTTAGAGGGGTGCACCTCTCTTGAGCTTGGAAGAAGTGATTAACCAACTCTTTTAGACTCCCTCCTAACTTTCAGATCTCTGACCCATCGGATTCCTCCAAGGAGGTCTTTGAAGAGCCCAGAGTCAGCTGTCCTGAAGTCCAGGGTCGTAACTATACTTTTTGTCATGCTTCCTCCTCATGAGACCCTGAACTCCACAATCTCATGGTCACTTCAAGCCAAGGATGTCCCCATCCAATCCTTTGTTTATATAGGTCCAGCAATACAATCCTCTTTGTTGGCTTCTTCATCATCTGTATCAAAACATTATCATCAGTGCTCTTCAGGAAGTTCCTGGACTGTGTGTGTCTAGCTGGGTTGTCTTTCCAGCAGATATCAGTTCCCCGTGAGAACCAGGCCTTTCATTCTGAGGCTTCTTTCAGCTATCTACAGAAGGCCTCATTGCCTTCCTCTTTCTGCTCAGGTGGCCCATAGTACCCACACACAACTGTGTCACCCATGTTAGCCTGCTCCTTGATTCTTACCTGTAAGCTCTCCACTTGTTTTTCACACCCAGATCTTGATGAAATCCAGTTGCTTGCTTACACAAAGAGCATCTCTACCACCTTGCCTTGATTCCAGTCTTGATTAGACAACAGCTAATATGATCACCAGATAAAAATCTGACTGGCTGGTGCAAATTCAACATATGTAGGTGCAAAAATGGTGACATACAGTTTTCTTTGAAAAAAAAAAAAAAAAAGCAAGAGGTTTTTGTTTACCTTTTTTTAAAAATATTTTTTCTAAATAGTATATTTATTTATATGTTTAATGCTTTTATCAGGATCACTGTATATGGATCAGCCTAGTTTGCAATTTTTTGTTCTTAGAATCAGAATCATGAACACTACTGTCTTTTAACAAGAGCAATGACCTCCCTTTAATAAAGAGTCACAGGAATCAGCCACAAAAACCAAGCTATTAATTATTTCTAGGTAATTTTCTTACCCAAGTACAACTAGCTAGCATTCCTGTATAGAGGTAAAAGTTTGGAATTATGTCCTTTTTTTAATGTCCTTTTTTTTTTTAGATTTTTAGATATTTTATTTTCTTTTTCCTCTCCAGATTGTTTACATGACTTTCTACCCTCATCTAGATGTAGATAATTTACATCTTCAGTCACCTCAGAGGTCAAATACAAAATATTTCCTGCATTGTAAGCTCAGTTTGCCCCCAAAAGAAAAACTAAATGTAGATGTGTTTTAATTGTATATAGGTTAGTATTTAGGAATCCAAGGTAACCTTTGAAGAAGATCAAACATGAATCAATTGCTGTATATTTGCTTTCCTGAAGTGATAAAATAACATTTAGGCATGCTTTTCTTTTAGCAATTGTTTCTCTCTGGGTGCAGTCTGTTTTTGATTGACACCAGAGACGGAAAAAAAAGGATGGTGTGATAAAAGTCATTGGATTTTATTGGAGCACTTATCATTATACTGTGACAGTGTTAGTCCTGTTCATGGTGACATGGATGACAATTTTTGAAGGTCTTTTCTTTAGACAGTGTTTTTGCAGGGCCTCCAATATCTTCAAGGAAAAGTTATTTTGTTAAGGAGGTCTAAGTTAGTAAGGCTGATGCATGGTTCTTGATAGCATTGAAAGATGGCAGAATAAGAGAAAAGAAAGTAGAAGCTGATTACAGCTGCAGCAACAGCAATGACATTTTAAGTAATTATACCACTGAGCTGTCAAAAGACAAAATATGTGACAGAGAATCTCTGCTAATCTTGGCGCACTGAACGACAGCCACAACATTCCATTTTAGAAGATGGGAATTTAGCAGTTATCTAAAAATAGGAAAAGTAGTAGTGTTGATCTAAGACATACAGCTTTCCAAGAAACAAACATTTTTGTACATAAATATGGATAAAATTAAGCTAAATCCAACAACTGCCTTGTGGCTTTGTCTTTTGTTATTGAAAAATTATGATCACAGTAAAATCCAGCTTCTCATTTATAATCTATTTGATCTGTTGTGGAGCTCTTTCACACAAGAGACTTTATATGTGACCATAAATATCGAGAATTAAAGAATTAAAGATGTTGTCTCTTCTGTGGATGCAATTGGAAACTTTTTCTCTCAGTGAAAATCTCATACAGAAGGGATTTGTATAAAAATCATATAGAAAAAGTTTAAAATCTACAAAGCAATTATATCAGGTTTAAATCTTGTGACCGGTCTAAATTTCTTTTCTTTTTATTGCCATGTTAAAGTCATGTGTGAAACCCAGACCTCAGATCCTCCCTGAGAATGTGCAGTTATATAACAACCAGGTTTTAGCCAGCTGCATTTGGACCCCACATCACAGAACCCTGACACAGATTCAACCAACTGCTTAATGAGTCTAGTGACACCTGATGGGGAGGCACTTCTCTCAGAGGGGAAAAAGAGTTCTAGCACAGGAGTTAGTGGGGCTCCTTGTCAGAGCTTTAAACTAATTTGGGAGAGGAAAAAGGGGGAAAACCAGACTAACCAGTGATGAGCAACACGGTGGCGTCCCAAGGCTTGAGGAAAGGAGCACTAATGGGATTCCTCAATCTGTTTTAAGATTTTTTGGCTACAATGTACCACACCTGAAATGTTTCTACACTAATGCACCCTGCGGGAGGAGCAAACAAGAGAGCTCAAGGCTTTGGGCCAGTTCCAGAGATCTGACATCACCGGCATAAATGAAATTGGTGGGATGAGTCCTGTAACTGGGGTGCCCTGTTGAATGGTTACATTCAAGGCTCTTCAGCAGGGACAGGCAGGGCAGGAGAAGCAGGGATTGGCACTGTGTGTTATGGAAGGGTTAGAATGTGTGGAGCTCACAGTTGGCAACAGCAAAGTTGAGATCCTCTGGAGAAGAATCAAGGGGCAAACAAATAGTGTGGATGTTATCACTGGAGTCTACTATAGACCTCCCAGCCAGGACTATGATGCTGATAAATTATTCTTTGAGGAACTAAGAGATGCTTCCAAGTTAATTGCTCTTGTCCTTATGAGAAACTTCAATTTGCCAGAAATTAACTTGGAAGCATCACACAGCTGGTACAACCCAGGCCAGAAGTCTTAAAAATCCTGACATGATGAGGTAACCATCTAGTTGATCAAGGGAGGGGCAGTGGATGGAATCTTTTTGGATTTCAATAAGGCTTTCAATACTGTCTCTTATAGGATCCTTCTGGACAAAATGTCCAGCCACAGCTGGACAAACACATCATGGGATGGGTGAGCAACTGGCTCATGGGTGGGGCATAAAGGATTAGAGTGAATGGGGTGACATTTGACAGTGACCTGTCATTAGTGGGGTTCTGCAGGGCTCCATCCTTGCCCCTGTGCTCTTTAACATCTTCATTATTGACATAAATGGACCCAGGACTGGAAGGAATAATAAGCAAGTTTGCAGAAAATACAAAATTGGGAGAAGCTATTGACTTCTTCAAAAGTGGGGAGGCCCTGCAGAAAGACTCAACAAATGAGGGGACTGCACAATAACCAACCAAAGTTCAACAAAGGAAAGGGATGGATTCTGCACCTGGGCTGGGTCAACCCTGGATGTGCAGACTGGGCAATAAGATGCTGGAAAGCAGAACCATGGAAAGGGACCTGTGGGTGCTGGCCAGTGGAAGGCTGGTTATGGGTCAGCAGTGCCCTGGGAGCTGGGAGAGCCAAGCATGTACATTGCACATTGCACATTTGTAAGATGTGATTGGACAGGAAGCTAGTTTATCTCATCTAGGCTCCCTTTCTCACAAAAGATTGCACCAGATGATTTTCTGAGGTCCTTACCAACCTGAGTTGTTCTATATTGCTATGATTCTAGCCTAATGTTCATTTTCCATATGGTAAAACAGTCTGGATGCAGAAAGTCAATGGCAGATCTGTTGCACAAAAGAGATGTTCCTACCACTTTTGGCTTAAATCACTTCTTGCTTATTTCATCACTCATTTGAGGATACTTCTTCCATAGCCTTCATTATCCAATCTATTAATAGTTTTCTTTCATTTTGTAGCCTCCATATATTTAATATATAACAGATAGTCTTTACATATTGCTCTGAGGCCATGGTGAATACTCCTCAGCGTGTCCTGAGGAAAGAACCTTTCCAAATATATTGCTTTTAATTTCACCAAATATCTCAGGGTTTTGTACTGTCAGACTTTAAAAGACAATGCAATTCCCTTTCCCTGCAGCTTTCAGTGTTTTGGGTTTTTTTTTTCCTGGTACATCTAGTCTTGTTTCATCTAAAGCAAACAGCCTCACTTTTTGGCTACATCATGTAACCAAAATGCTTCCAGGAATGTCTATATTATATATATATTTATACATAAAATATATATTTTAAGTATGCATCCATTTTTTATAATCTAAACCATTCTAGTTCATCAGAAAGTAATAGGCAATTGCAGAGTATAGCATATTTAGCTATAAGGTAGGCAGCTGAAATACATCATAAGAAGTGCTTATTTCTCTCTGTTGACTACAAAGAAGAATAAGTTGACTAGCTCAGAAACAGAGGATCAGAAATTGAATGGATTAATTCTGCTGCTTCAGCAAAATACAAGACAGATTTACTTCTCTTTGATAAGGATTTTGTATTCTCAGCCAGTACTTCAAGACTGTAGTGTGTAATACCTTGTGTACTGATATGTTAAAGGACAATGGATTGGATGCCATTGGTCCTGTAGTGCACACTGGCTTTTTGCTACCCTTTACCTCTTTAATGGATCAACCAAGAATTGCAATAAGACACTAACATAAAGTGGAAGAAGGACTAATTTGATGCCTATCTATAATAGTTTATGTATGACAGCAGAAGACCTAATACTACTTCTGTAACTGAGAGGGTTATTTGAACTACAAGAAGTAAATATGAAGCTGTGTTGTAATGACTTCTCAGGAGTTCATTTCAGAGAGATGGGGTTTGTGTTGTTTGGAGTTTTTTTTAACAACTCTCTGAATTATGAAAAGACAGGAGAAAAGATTCTTCACTGAATAAAGCAAAATTTAGTGAAACAGAAAATTCATATTGAATATGAAGAATTCCTGCAAGAATACTTTCTCATTTGTGTTTAAGGTTTCTTTTCCTCTTTCTGGTAAGATTATCCCAGAAAGACTGCACCAATCCAATAATACTGTTCTTACCTTACTAAAGTCAGTAGATTAGACTAACTGAAATATTTCAGTTCACAGAAAAAGTCAGCAGATATTTTGTAATTCCCAGAGCATGCACATCTAAGCAGGACCTTTTATCAAGGAAGCTTGTGATTTCAAAGTTGTGTTGCTTTTGGGCAAGGGTTTTTGTTTTTTTTTTTTGACTGTTTGTGGGGTTTGTTGTTTTAGGTTTGTTTGTTTGTTTGTTTTTGTTATTGTTGTTGTTTCTTTAAGAATCTGGATGCATATGGCTTTCACCAAATCACATATTATTCCAATTAGAGACTAGTCAAAATTTCAGTAAGAGACGTTGAAGGTCATCAAATCTCTCCCTACATTATGCACAGGAAAAAGTAACAAAAAAAAATGAAATAAACTAATAATAAAATTATTCATCTCAGCAAAGACTCATTTAGGTTGGGAAAAAACCTATCAGATGCTGAATTATAATTTTCCAGAATAATGCAAGGAATATGAAAAGAAAAGCAAAATGCAGAAAAAAGACTTCAATATAGACATTAAAAGGAGATAATAGCTTTAAAAAAATTTAGATACCAGAAACTTGGGCTCTCTAAATTGCAGATACTTAAGTGGAGGTAGATCACTAAATTTCTGACACTCAATTATGCCAGCTATGTATTACAAAAGGGTGAAAGCTACATGTCTCCCTTCTATCATCTTTTTTTGTTATAAAAATTAGTTAGGTTACAGTCCCCAATGGATGATTTTTCCTAGCTTGTCTGCAAACATGCAATGTCAATATATATCTTTAAATATTTTCCCTTCATTCCCCCATCTCTGCACTGCAGGTCCAGATACATTCCTGATATTTAAGGAATGTATCTGGACCTGAATTTAAGCAGACCTGGAAAAGTATGGAAAATGTATGTGAAACAACAAAGAGAGAGACCTCTAAGGATCAACAACAAGACAAGAAATGAGGTGATTTATTTACTTTCCTGCTGAGGAGGCAGCTATTGTGTTTTGATTAGCCCAAAAGCTCATAAAATATTTTTGACATGGGAGTATAGCACTAAAACTGTAGTACTAGGGGTAGAGTTGAAAGTAAAGCTGGGAATATTAAGCAGTCTACCTCCTCAGATTTCCCTGAAGAAAACTTGAAATTTCTCAAAAAGCACAAGGTACTAGAAATAGAGTCACATTCCATATTGATAAACCCTTAATTTCATTTTTGCTTCAAAAGAAAAGCATGAGTCAACAAGAGACGAACTTTGAGCTACATAAAAATGTTATCTGTATTAATAGGGCAAGGCCAGCAAAATGAAGGCTGGAAGTGCTGATAAATAGAAGGTAGTTTAAATTATGCTGATGTGTCTATTCCATTTTCTCAGCAGACCTTGAGCAGCATAATTAGATTGTTTTTTCACTCTCCATCCGAAGGGCATTCATTCTTTGTGTCCCTATCCTTTTTACAGCAAGTGTCTGGGAGTGGTATCCTATTAACACTGTCACTGGAAAATGAATCCATAGTGTGCTTTCAGCTGGAGTACAACTTCCTTCACCTAAAACCAGCAAAGATACCTACACAGTCATCATTATCTGAATTATGCATTCTGTGAAATATGGTCACAGGTCTCAGTTTACCTTGAACAGATACAGGGACACACTTTTAATTTTAGTTTCATTTTCTCTGCCTTTCCTTTGCCTATTCTAAAGTATAAGTTATAGATTACCTAACTTTCATCTGCCATTGAGTAGGAGAACATGGAGAGCCCAGGAAAATCTGTGTGTTCTCCCACTGTCACTCAGCTGTGAAACTACTCTTGAAACAAAAGAATTAATATTGGAAAATTAAAGGATTTTTGAAATGAAAAGGTGTTTGAAAGTCTAAATATTTGAGGATAATTTGAGATGGGTTTTGGAGGGTGGTGGTGGTGCATATCAGTGTGTTTTCCATGCTGTCCTCAGCTGGCACTCCATAACGGGTCAAGCTTCCCTCTGGTCTCAAGTTGAACTCCAAGGATGCATTCAACTTGAGGTTAAGACATCTAAACTTCAGTGACTACTTGTAGATTTCTGTACAAGAGATAATTAATAGACTCAAGCTAATGACAGAAGTCTAAAAATATCTGTTAGTTGATTACAACTAGTGCTACTTGAAAGGCCCAAGAACACCCGAGATATCTATGTGGCAGGTATTCTATGGGTCAGTAGGGAGAGACACTCTTGAGTATGTCTTGAGTGACACTGGGCAGCCAAGAAATTTATGTTCTGATATTGGGACTGTATTAGGTGACTGTTTTGAATGCTCTTCTGGAAGTCAACTTTTGTGGCAGCAGCTCAGTCATTTGATATGCTGCACTCACTGTATTAACTAGATGTTTAGAAACATGACACCTACATGAACACATGGTAATACAGATTTCCCTAGATTGAACTGAATTGTCTTTTGGGATGTGGAACTACTGTGTAATACTGGCACAAAATTTGAAAGGTGCATGGTACTTATGTACTACGAGCTTGATCACTACAAAAACAACTTAAGTTTACACAGAGAAATCTACTTAGCTTACGAAATTTAACCTGAAAAGAAAATCTGCATTTCCCACTGAATAGGCAGGTTAGAAGATGAGCATTAAAAATCTGGGATTGCTTTTTCCATAGATGAGATATTGGAATGCAAGTTGGATTTAAAATCCAAGAAATAATAGGCTAAGGTGTTAACATTCCTTTCATATTTTTCCATAACCAGTATGATCATGTATTATCTGTATTGAATACGTCATTCACTGTTTCTCTTCAACAACTCAGTTTCAGGAAATAAATTAATCATATTGGGGAATAATGATAATTCACAGTTACTGAGGACTAGAATTTTGAAGAGTGATACCACTTTATTTTGGTGTGAATAAAAATGCTTGACTGGCACTTGTTTACAAATGCCATATGCTGAGAAAAACACTGCTTTCTGCACTTAAAGACAGGAGCCGTCAAATGAGAAAACTCTCAATTTTCAGAGACATTACTCCTAACCAAATAAAAGTCATGTATGATGCTCAAAATGAGAAGTGGTCTGCTGTTTCCAGCAACCACTTTCCAACAATCAATGTACTCATTGCTAAAACAAATTTAAAAATACAAAAAATATTATTATTTTCATTATACTACTAAGAAGCTTGGTTTGACTATCAACAGAAAGAAAAATAAGTTTTGGTTTGAGTATCAACATTAAGCAGTCCTGTTCTGGCCACGATCTGAAAGAAAACTTGTCAAGACCAGTATCAATACTGTCAATAAAACACTGATCTCTGTAGATCTCTTCTACTATGGCCCCTTCTGCCTCAAGACTCTGTGATGAATGAGAAAGTCACACAGAGTACACAACAAGGAAGGTTTTCAGAAGACTAAAACACTCCAACAAGGATCCAACTCAAAACAAAACTAAACTATTTGTTGCTATGTTAAGCATCTCAATTAATCCCAAGGGAATTTTCTTTCATGCACTCCTGGGCAAACATTTTCAGGGTCAGGTCCTAGACCCTGAGACCTTAAAGCACTATTCTACACCGTATAATAGAATGTAGGCCAGCTAATACAGCTCTGGGCATCTGCTCTATATTTTGATAAAAGATAGCCCAGAGATGTTATTATGGCTAGTTCAAATATGGTGTATGGATGATAGGCAAGATGACGAAATGTTACAAATAGCCACAAGACATACCTTTAGCTGTCACATTAGTTCTGCAAAAGGGCAACTTGTAGAAAGAGATGATCTGCTATAGTGAGGATGCATCCTAGCCTGGGATTAAAAGCTGTGAAACACAAAAGGAATGCAAGTGGGTTACCAAGACACAAGACACCTGTGTCCACAGCAAAAAGCTGATTTCCAAGAGAAGTCATGGAAGTCACTTTTAAACCAAGTTGATGAGAAACTATCATAGCCTAAGAAGTGCTTACATCATCAACACAAAATTTAGAATTTAGGCCTATGGCTCAATTTGCAAACTGAACTCTTAAGTTTGTCATATAAAGTTCATAGCACTGTGATATCATATTAAGGAAGAGATATGCAGGGGTTTTTTTGAGATTCATCTTACAACACCGTAACTTACTGTACCTCCATTTAAGTTATTTTTTAATGTGAACCAAGCTATGAATAGTAAAACCTGCTATGGATCTCGCAATTGGTATTTCAGCTGTTATTTAAAATGTTCTCAATGTAATTTTTAAAATGTTTTATATTAATTTACAATTTCTAAATTTGAGCAGTGTTGTAAGCCAAGATATGTAACATGAAGTAAGTTTATAATATCATCCATTGGTTTATTTGCATATAATATAACAGTGAGAATCTTCTTCATCTTGACCACATCATAAGACTTTCTGAAAATATCAGCATGTACATGTGAATTTAGGAGGTTTCATGGTAATGTGAATTAAGCTGCATTCACTTTCACCTGAACCAGGTACACTGTACTCCTCTAGAACTAAAACATTTCAACACCTCATATAAAGGGAAAAATAGAGGAAGGATATTTCATACCAACAGGTAAAATAAAAATATACTTTGAGAAGCAGATACTTTTCTGAATATTGGAGATATTAAATGCAAGTATTGAGTGAAGAAAGAACTCTTTCAAAATAGTAGTGTATGATCATCTAATTGAGGCATATTGAGTAGCGTATAAAGCACAAATGTATGGGATTAATTTACAGTTGCCCAGGTGAACTTTTTTTTCCTCTAGTTTCTAAGGATTTGATTTTGAAACATTAGTATGTTTTTCAAGTAGCTTCTGTGTGAAAATTTATGCAGGTCATATATCTGATATTCATGTTTTCTGTCTCTGCTTCTGTGCAGACATTATCCACAGGATATGCGAAAGTTCAGCGTAAGGGAAGATTCCTGTCTGATTCTTTACTAGATTTTTGTAAAACAACTTCCAGAATCCAGTCTCATTAGAAAAATGTCTAGGATTTAGCAAGCTCGTGCACCAGTTATTTTATCTTTTCTTAATTAAAATAGATTACTATCTTCCTAGGGAGAGGAAACCCTTGATTCTAGCTCTTCTTTCCCAAGAGTCTGCAGTGCCTACAGCAACAAATAGTGTGTATACAGCTGGTTGTATGGTATCAGAAGTGACAACACTGAGATACAAAGAATAAACACTGAGAACTAAGAATAAGAAAATATGCTGAAGTAGCTTTTATGCCTTACAGAGGAAAAAAAATCAAAAAGGGAGAAGTAATTTATGCTGTTGTGTAAGAGCTGAATATGTCACCAGCTCCAGTTAAAATACCTTGGAGCTTTCTACAGCTGATTTGTTACTTGTTCATAGATTTTACTTTTTTTCTAGAGAGGTACCCAGTGCTCTCTGTAGAGATATGGCTCTGATTGTTGTCCTGCTGTTAACAGTGGATAAGCAGTGGTTGGATATGCTATGCTGGTTTGCTAAGAGCTACTTTGTCAATCTGTTTATATCAGTTATGGTTATTCATACAGAGCTGGAGCTGCAATACTTGGCTATCTCATCACTGAACACTGTAGTACCTGAGCATTATTGTTTAGGGGACTCTCATAGCCTTGAGTTACAAATCCAGGTTCTCTGGACAATGCCTGAGGAGAGACAGGCAGATTAAAGATAAATCAATGTTGCAGTCATTTGTATGAGCACAACTTATGTAAACAGATGGAAGTTACTTTAGAGTAGCTTTGGTGCAGACAAGGGTGTAGCCATCGCAGCATAGAAGTCTGAGACTGTTTCTGCATTTTGCATTAAAGAAAGAAGTAGATAAAATGAATAAATAATATTATGACCATGTATCAGACCCAAAATTTCCCTTGCCAGGAAGTGGCCTTATTTCTGGGCCATGGAGTCATACTCCCATTTTCTTATTCACTCAATCTCTCCCCTTTGAAATTTGCTTTCTGCTATACTAGTACATATGGTGAAGAGAAGATAACTTTTCTTTTATAGCTTGCAACCAGCCACTCTGCTGAGGGACAAGAGAGATGTGGGTCAACTCCCTTCTTGGAGAGGTTTTTCACCTCCTTGACAAACATTGTAACAACTAAGTAACGGAATCAATTAAATATAAATGGTGAGTGCCTGCCAGACTCCTCTAACTACTTTTTGGAAGAAAAAATTGAGCCTGTGTTTGGATGACTTGCACAGCCAAATTACTGAATTTGCTAAAGCACCTGAGTTAAGAAGAGAATTGCTAGTTTTTAATGTTACTTTTAAAGGTACAGTTATCTGCTATTGTTGATTATATTATTATTTAAGCCATTAAATTCTTGATACAAAATTGCAAAAAAAAAAAAAATTAAATTATTTCCTAATGAGAATCTTATAGGGAAGTAAATGCTTCCTTGTAGCAAGTTCTTCATAATCTGCTATAAATTAGCTTAATCCAGTCCTGTGGACTATTCTATGTGTTATAAATTCCTCTTTCATATTGCCAAATTTGGTTTATGAATTCTCCTCATGAGAAAATATTATGAAATTACTAGAAAGTAGGAAAGGCAGTTATCAACCTGCCTACATGCTTGCGTGGATCTGGTCTTATCTTTCTTCTCTGAATTTAGGCCTCTGAAAGAGGAAAATTGTTGTATATTTTCAATAGCCAGACAAGGAAGTAAAGAGCATGTGCATTGCCCTTCACATTAGTCATGTTTCAATTCTCCAGACAAGAATAACAGAAGCCTCAGGGCACTGCTTATGCTCTTTGTGCAAGAGTTCATGCCAGTGTGTGCAGGCTGTTGTAGAAGCATAATCTTGCAAAGGCTGCTATAGTTAGCTGGCTTTTCCCAGGGTGAAAAACAAACAGGAATGAATGGTAACAATTTGCATCTTGCAGTACACAGCAGTTGGATGCCCCATGTCCAGGGCAAAGCTACAGTTTAGCCCAAGTCAAACAGCAATTTCATGCAGGGAATTTTTGTTATAGTTCTGACTATAACGTGATAATCATAGAATATCCTGAGCTGGAAGGGACCCACCAGGGTCATCAAACAGCTGCTGGCCTTGCACAAGACAGTCCCAAGACACACCATGTGCCTGAGGGCAGCAAAGATGATTAAGGGAATGGACCACCGCTTACAAGGATAGGCTGGGAGACCTCAGAGAGACTTCAGACTTGAGAATGGAAGATTAAAAGGGAAACTCATCAATGTCTATAAGTATCTGAAGAGTGTCAAGAGAATGGAGTCAGAATCTTCTAAGTGGCACCAAGAAATAGGACAAAAGGCAATACCCAGAAATTGATGTACGAGAAGTTTCATCTGATTATGAAGTAAAATTTCTTTATTGTGTGGGTGACCAGGCACTGAAATATATTGCTCAGAGAGACTGTGGAGTCTCCCCCACTGGAGATATTCAAGAACCATCTGGACATATTTCTGTGCCATGTGCACTGGGATGAACTGTCTTGAGCAGGGAGGTTGGACCAGATGATTTCACTGTGGATTCTTCCAACCTTACCCATTCTGTGATTCTGTGATTAGCCAGCTCTTTGAGTGTTGTCAGATTAACCCCATAAGGCCCCATGGACCTATAGGGATCCAGCTGGAGCATCTGATCTGGCACAATTTCAGGGTTAACTGGGACTTTATCGTTCTCAAAGCCATAGTACTCAAGCACTGGGCACTGGAACCCCCTTAACCCATAAAGCATACAAGACAGAGGCAAACAAAGAATTAAACGTCTCTGCCTTACCTATGTCCTTGTCTTCTGGACCTCTTCGTGCTATCTGTGCAGTGTTAACATCCAGCAACTTGATGTTCCCTATAAGGTTAAGAGCATTTGATTTGGAAGTGTCCTTTAATTCCTTGAAGAATAATTCACTGGTTTCATTGTCCTGGCTGGAAGGTCTATAGTAGACTCCCATGATAACCAGCATTATTTATTTTCCCCTTAATCCTTACTCAGTGGCCCTCATCCTTGCCTTTTCCAACTGTAAGCTCCATACAGCCACTCTGTTACATCCAATACCACACCCCTACCTCTCCCACCCTGCCATCCAACATGGCACTTCAGTCACAGGACTCAGCCCACCAGGTTTTACTTATGCCAATGTTGACATCTCTGGGACTAGGACAAAGCTTCAAGCTCCTCTTATTTGTTCCTTACGCTGCATGTGTTGGTCTAGAAACATTTTAAATGTGGCTTGTTTTAGCTGACACATTGTGTAGCAGATTGAGGGATCCCAGTAGTGCTCAGTTCCTCAAGTTTTTGCATTCCATCACATTGCTTATCCCTGTCAAGTCTGTTTTCATCCCTTTCCCTCTTCCAGGCTGGTTTAAAGCCCTAACAATGAGTTCTGCTAGCCCCTATGCCAAAACCCTTTTTCCTCCTCTGAGAAAGGTGCATCCCATGAGGCAACAGTAGACCTGCTGGAGTACAGACCATCCCATGGCCAAAAACCCCACAATTTTTCCAATGCCATTTGGAGCCTTGTGTTGGTTTGAGGAGTCTGCCTGTCCCTTTCATTATTCTTCCTTGCTACTGGAAAGACTAAGGGAGTCATTACCTATACTCCTGCTTCTTCAACCGATCACCCCAAGGCCTTGAAACCTCTTTTGCCATCAGATTTCTATTTGTCTTCTCATCAATAGTGGATAATAATCAGAGGGCTGTAACAGACTGGGCAGTTATCTAGTAGTGACCTTCACCTGAGCCCCTGATAGACAGCAGAACTTTCTGTCTGAATACTGGGTGCTCTGTTTCCTTGAGAAAGGAGTCACCTATGATAACTACCCTTCTTTTTCTCTTAACAGAGGTCACAGTGTAGGGGTTAGACTATGTTGCCCAATGTGGTCCCTCGATCTCCAAGGCACCTTTGTTCACCACTCAGGTAAAACTGTGTGTGGCAAAACTGTCCTAGTTTTAGAGCCTCATATCTGTTGCAAAAATGCCATTCCTACTTGTCAAGTTTTCAGGAAAGGAATAGCCCTCTTTCTGATATGGGCACTGACAATCTTCCATCCTTCATGTTCAAGAGATCCTTGATTAACTACTTGACAGGGTTCTGAGTTCACCTGCATCTCCACTACCATGGAGGTCTGAGGCTCTTGAGATTGTAGCATCTCTGAGAATAACCTACCAACTTCTTGCTCATTATCTTGAATACTGCACAGCCTGTTCGCTTCCTCCTGTTGTTCCTTCACACAGCTCATTGACAGTTTCAGACTTTTTGCTAAAGGCATGATTGTAAGTCCTAGCCTTACAGAGAGTCGTCAGACTTTCTTGTTAACCTGAGACCTGGTGAGCTACATTTACCAAAAGAAAGGTCTGGCTGGCTGGAGGCCTCTGACATGGCTGGTGCTGTGACTCAAGCAGCTGTGGGGAAAGGAGCTCTGTGACATGTCAAAACCATACCTGAGAGAGCAGGTAAGACAGGGGATGAAAAGATCTCTTTGTGACCTCCTTCACCAGCTATTGAGTTTGCTCACTGCATTTGTTGGTTGACAAAAGAGGGTTGAGGTCATTGACAGACAGCCTCGTTTAAAAAGTGTATAACTAACAGTGTCCATAGGAAACAAAATTTTTTCTTAAAGCCACTTTGTAAAATCTGGCTAAGATCACTCAAGGGTACAAAAGTAACTATGAAACGGAGTTTTGGCTGTATTACCTACCACCAGGTACCTGGTCTGTGGACATATATTGGCAGAAAATATCAGACAGTATGACCTTTGTCAAGATCCATTTTGTTCTGTTTTCTAATCTAGAAGATACTTCAGAATCAAATTTGAAATCATCATTTAATTATATGCCATGTTCCATTTACTGTCAAACAGACATATGCAAGCTAACAGACTATTTTGTCCATCTGCTATGGCCATAAGTACTTCCAGCAACAATGTCAATTGATTTTCTCCTTCACAAGATTCATTGTCAGTTTGTTTGACCTTTTTTTTTTTTTTTTGTAATGATCAAGCTATCCTGGTTTTAGCTTTATTCTAGTGTGTTTTAGTAAGGGAAAAAATGGAACATAACCTCAGCACCATTTTAAAAAGAGAGGAAAAAAAGGATGCAGTTCCCTCTGATAGCTGCAGAAAGTGATTTTTTGGGGTTTTTTTCCCAGCAGACCAATTGGGTATGTAGAAAAACAGGAGGTGAAAAAATTATATTTAAGAAAAATTGTAAGAAATAATTGTAAATTCCATGCTACTGGTTGAAGTGAAACATGGGACCCTGCTGCTATTAAATAAAATTTAAATAATATTCTTTGTTTACTATAAAAATAATATTTTCTGAGTTTATTCAAGCAAACAAATATGTTGACTAATGCAATGAATTAGTGTGTGCTGAAGAAGCAATTATCAGCTGAAGAAGGAATAAAGAAAGGACATGGCCAATTAGTCAGGAATTCAGTGCAGGTGGCTGTCCTTGTTTAGGTTAAGTAAGCAGTCTCCAGAGGTGATGACATTTCATGAACTGTGAAACAAACCTTATCAAAGAGATAAAGCATAAATCCCTTGTATGATTTGAAGTCTGAGTTCCAATCTATGCCTTGACAGAAGAGGTGGTTCAAGCCACAACTTTTAAATGGCAAAACAAACAGACAGGACATCTTTTAAAAATAATATTAGAAGAATAAACTCACTTTGCTGTAATTTTGAGAGTTGTTGCAAGATGTATTCTTCATACTGTCTGCAATTTCATTTGCTTTCTTTTTCTCTTTTCTAAGAGTAAAAGTTATATGGAAACAAGTGTAGGAATCTGCATGGGGGAATATTTCCTGTTTGGTTTCTGATGAATTTGAATACATTTGCCCAGCAGTTTTATGCAGAGCATGTAGAAGAAAGAATTAATCATTGAGAACTTTCTAAGTTCAAGTTGTTGAATAGTTTGCCACACCATGCTGATAATATTGAATTTCCATTAGATTTTACAGGATACAACTCAGACAGAATTAAATCAAGTAAAGATAGGTTGACCTCCTACTGCTCACACTGGCCTTCACTTTTGTTTCTAAACCGTAGGAGAAATCCATTGTAAGCATTTGCTTTTGCAATGGTCTGTTAT
Organism: Agelaius tricolor; assembly: GCF_023055355.1. NCBI lineage: Eukaryota > Metazoa > Chordata > Aves > Passeriformes > Icteridae > Agelaius > Agelaius tricolor. The sequence goes on from NW_027269263.1 coordinate 52,610,765, forward strand.
ATTATTTCAGCTGTGCAACTGCTATAGGAACAGAGAACTCCCTTGCCAAAACCAGAGTGAAAGCACTTAAAATTATCTGTGGGGAGTCTGATGAAAATTTACAACCACCACAAGCTGGTCACACAGATTTGCATGTTTACACAGCAGAAAAAGTGTACTGAGCTCAGACTTCTACATTTATCTGCCCAGGAAATGTGTTCCCAGGAAAAAAAAAAAAAAAAAACTTCTACATCTGCTGTGCAGGTAGGCAAACAAAAGTTTGTATGCAAAAGTCTAAGGAAAATAGTTATGATATCAGTCACACTAGTTCTTCATAACACTTTTCATCCAAAGGTCTTTACTTTGTTCTAGAAATCTATTAGCCATTAAAATGTAATTTTTGAAAGAAAACTTACACTTTCTTTTATTTAAATCCTTTATTAAAAAAAGGCAAAAGTCTGAACTGATCTCTAGTATTTAGACATTCAGATGTGATTTATGTTATTAAATCTAGTTTCTTAGCTCACCTCACCTTTCCTGTCATGTCAATATGTCTTTCAATTTAATAGTGATGCAAAAGTAGATGTGTAAATCTCCTAGGCAATTTACATTGCATTTCTTCATAAAGGCACATAAATTTCTCCCCTGCCAAATGTTTTGTTGTAGTCTCCCTAAAGTTTTCAATCCATCACTAGCATTTACTTATATAAATCCATGCTTACTCATATATTGCCCAATTGCTATAGTGCCCCAAGAAGGCCCCTTAATGAGCCAAATGTGTATATAATTAAAGGTAGAATTCATTGGTTGGTTTGCTGATAGCTCACTATATTATATAAGACTGGATATTTCACTAAGGAAATGTTGTCACATAAACATTGGGTCTAGTGAGATGCTTGGTCAATAAGCAGACAGAATCCACTCTTTTCCCCATGCTGTCCATACTGTAAACAGTGTTGGATTATGATACTTAAATACTTAATGGTCAGAGTCCATCTATACTTCTTATTTGTGAGGTGCAGAGCATTCTTACACTAGCTTGAGAATCTGGCCAGGTCTTTATTCTCCAGTTTGTTTCCTGAGCTTTGCCTACAAAAAGTGGGGAACTCATTATATAGCTGCAGCTATTTTTTTCTACTTTGCTCTTTCCATTTCTTTTTCATCATTCCATCTTCCCTCATGTCAGAAAATTCTTTTCAAAATTACTGGCATAGCTCCTTTATTCCTCTAAGAGCATCAAGAGATATAGCTCATCACTAACCCAAGGTGTCAGTGCTGTACTGGCAAGTGCTGAGACATCTGTCTCCTTCAGCGTTGGAGAGGATGGATAAGGACAGCCTGTGTACCAGTCACCACTGCCTTGAACTAGGATTTCAGGAGATGCTAAGTTCTTTCACACACAGGAGCTACTGCTTCCTGCACCTCCTGAATCCGTCCAGGGCTTTATGGCCCTTCTCCTCTTGGTTTAGAGTCAGCAAAAGCAGAGTAAACACTAGTGCCACCAAGACCTTCTTTTTGAGTGTCTCAAAAAGTGATCCAGGATTCCTAAAGATTTTTCCATTAGAAACGAAAAGGCTCTGGCTGTAAGACTTTAATGGCATGGTATGACACTTCAAATTATGTCAGGTAACTTTGCACATTTCCAGAGTATTAGGTTAGCACAAGACTATTAATAACAAGATACATGTCATAAAGAGGTAAAGAAGGAGTTCATAACAACCATTTCAAATTTTTCTTTCCATAAATCATCAACCAGAATTAATGAATTTAAAATTCACATAACTAGACTACTATTAGGTATAATTCAGTAACTACAATTATTCTCTAGAAGATTATTTGTTATTAAAAATATGAGATGTGGATTTTTTCTTGAAAAATCTTTATAACATCCCTCTCTCAAAGGAGAATAAAAGAATAAATTATTGTATTATAGAAATCAAATTTATTAAAACTTTACTGTGGTGGCCAGCATAAATGTATTTTAACTCAACATATGAATTTAAATATGCAAATTACTCACAGGCACAAACACAGAGCAATTGATACTAATTGCTCAAGCACTTATCCTAATATGTTCTTGGAATGATAATGAAGGAAATGTGGTACATTAAATCCTATGAGTGACATCTCTGAAATTAAGTTTCTGTCAAAAGATTTACAAAGTAGTAGGCATATGCTCCAGTTTTCCATGAACACAGAATAGAGCTGAATGCTTTCAAGATTAGATTACGAAGTCAATGACTACAAGAAATGCAGTAGGTGCTGTGTCACTATAGAGCTCCCAACACAGAGAATCCAAAACAAATTCCTGTTTTCACATTAAACTGCTGTTTTCAGTCTAACCCTTTGTCACAAAATTAGATTTTCTAATCTTGGTTGAAGTAACTATTTGCAGAAATTTTCCAGTAAGAAAATCATAGCTTGAATTATCACTTAGTGTCTGCATGCTCTCCCTCCGTCCCCCAAAAGAACAAGGTAAAGTATTAAATGAAAGGATAACAATATTTTGAATTGGGAAAAATAGTTTAGTTACAGTCAAAACACACTTATTGCTTCTGTGTCTTTTTTACTAAACTTATTTTTTCATGATTTTGGAACAGAAGCAATTTTCACCTTAATATATTACTAGATAGAAACATTGAAACATAGAGAAATAATAAAACAAGAGAAATAAGAGTAAAAAACTCTCAAGAGCACATAAAACATTTTACTCTAATGTATGCTGGAGGAAAGTATTCACAGAACACACACAGCCACAGTCAAAAGGATTAGGATACTTCCTAAACTAGACATCAGTTTTCATGCAATAAGGTGACAAAAGACTTCCTGCAGAGACCTGCATCATTAGACACTCTAGAGGTGATTAGACACACTGAGGTAATTCTTCTGCTTTACAGGCCATTGCCTTTTTCTAGCGGTAGCCCACAAAAAATACAACATATGTCTAAAATACAAAAATTAATGGTCACATTAAAGGAATTAGGATGTGTAAAGATGATATAAACATTTCATACCTAGCAGCCTTAACATAACGCTTGTCATCCTCTGAGGTATTTCAAAGATCCTCTCTCTTAGCTGTGCAACACAATCCATGACATCTACCCCTGAAGACTTTACACTTTTACTGTGTTTCCAAGTCCTTCCTAGGCATCATCTACCTCAAAGGAACTATAAATGCATCAAAACCCAATAAATCTGTGAAGAATTTCTGACCTGCTTTCACCAGTATCTGAAAAAACTTCTTCCTTTGCTCCTCAGCAATGATTTCTTGCCTTCTGTGTTCTCTAATATGCTGTCATAGACTGCAGACTCCTGAGAGCTCTGAAGCAGTAGCAAAGGTATCTCCAGCATAGGTGAGGTGCCTGATAATTCATCATTAGGTTGCACTGGTCACAGCACTGCACAAGCAAGACCATATCTGAGTAAGAGAAGCTACCAGCCTTAGGCAGGATAATAAAGCGTGTACAATTTTATGAGGACCATCTCTCACTCTAGCATCAGCTAGCATGGATCACCCATTTCTGGCTATGGAATAGCTTTCATAGACCTCTGCAAGGAGCAAGTTATTAGTTATGGGCATGTTATTCCTGAGTTCCTATTTTGACCATTCTGGGTCCCAAGAAGCTTCTTCTTTTCCTGTTGTAACATTCCCTGTGTTCATCAGCTACTGGTCAATCTGCCCTCAAGGTTGTCTTCTTGCAAGTTGGTATTTACCATCACCTTGTCTACCTATCGAAAATTACCACCTGTGGCATACCTGTTTCCATTGAATTCTGGTAAAACAGCATGTCCAACTTGCTGTGACCATCAGTGATGGATATATCCCCAGTCAGTCAGACCCCAGTGGATCCTAGCACATCATTAACAACAGGCATACCCCTGTCTTAAGACCAGTAGTTTCTGGCATTGCAAGGTATTCTAGAACCTTACCCATCAGTTCAGAAAATTAAGACCATTGGTGGTATTCTTCATGCCTGAACATTTGACTCTTCCTGATGCAAATGGAAATCTTATTTCAGCTCAAAATCAGTTCTATGTCCAGAAAGCATGAATCTGCATTCTCAGCAATGACAATTGTCTCCACTGTCATCTTTCACATAGCTCTGTCTTGGTGATCAATGTAGAAAAGCAACTGCTCTAAGCTCTGTCTCGATGACCTTCACAAATTCCATTAAATGTTTCATTTTCTAAAAGAAATGCCTGTGATATCAAGTAGATGCCAAATTGAGAATATAATCTGAATCACTATGCATATACTGAAACCTGAGCAAAAATATACAGGAAGACCTTCCAACATTTTTGTCAGAAAGCCTTCAATGCAGCCCTAATCTCCTGTCTGAGCAAAATAAACTACAATTTGACTTAATAGCAGTAAAATTCCATGAAGTGCAATGCTTACGAAGCATTCTGTTGATTCAGAGATATTCAACTCCTTTTTAATATCTACCTCTCCCTTTTCCTTCTTCAAATAATTTAGTCCAGTTTTCCTTGCTGTCTCGAGCCTTTTTGTGAAGGGCAGACTTTCACTTCTGCTGTGATGACAACAGCAGAAGCTGGCTTTATTTATTGTCTGTCACATGCCACACTTCTCTGTACCTCTAACTAAAAATATTTTCAGATAAAAAAATGTTGACTCCCTCTCATTATTTACCATCTGGCAATGAGTGGAAAATAATCTTTACATGGAGTACCAATAGCCCTTCTTCCTTAGCAGAAAAGGCATTGCCCAATGCATATACACAGGAATTTTCTTAACCTTTACTCCATGAGACAGCTTTGCCAGAATGGACACACTTGAGTCTCTACTTCTACTGGGTCTGGCCAGGATGCAGTTAACTCTCATCACAGCAGCCTGGATGGTGCTCTGCTTGCATTTGTGGCTAACAGTGATGGTGACACACCTGCATTTTGCCCCTTGCTGATCAGTGTTTACACAGTATTAAGGCCCTCTCTTTTTCTCACTCTGGCCCTGCCCTCATCCCCTAAAAATGATTCTGGGGTAAGCAAGAAAATGAAAGCAGTACAGTGGGACAGCTGACCTGAATAAAAGCAAGGTAATATGGTATTGTCTCAGGAAAAAAAACCCAAAAACTTAAGGAAAGGAGCTGTAAGGGAGAAACACAGGTGCTTATGTTGTTTGTCTTTGCAAGCCACTGCTGCTTGTGATGAAGATCAGCTTTAGAGGAAGTGGCTAAACATCTACCTGTGGATGAGAAATAGTCAGTAAGTTTTTTTATTTTGCTTTGCTTGCACATAGGATTTTTTTTTCATTTGTTAAATTTTCTTTATCTCAATGCACAAGATTTCTCACTTTTGCTCTTTTATTGTCTGCCCACCACACTGTGGGAGGGAGAAGAATTAGTCACCAGATGTGTTGGTGCTTAGTCATTAGCCAAGGTTGGGCCACAACATTTCCACATTCACATATCCAGAGAGGCATACCTAGAAACATTTTTCTGTCTTCCTTGCACTATATTAATCTGTATTTAGCTTTCTTCCAGTTTTTATGGTTAAGCTATGATGTGTTGAGAGAACCACGTGGATCACACCTGTTATCTATAGGAAAGCAAAGGAAGTAGCACTCCACACTCCTGCTGAAGAGAATAACAATCACCATTGATGCTTTCATCAGCCTCTTCTATAATGAAGTCTCTCTGCTTTACGATACAGCCTGCACTCATCTTCTTTTGAATTGGGTAAGAATACCTCGAACTTGCACTTTCTTGTGAGAGGATGATAAAAGGAAAGACTTGTTAAAGGGTAAAAAGGAGGAAAAGGCTCTATGACAAGAGATATATATTTTATTGCTACCAAGTTGTGGTTTTCCTCTTGGAAAGTATAGAAAAATTGCTGACCACATGAAAGGCTAGTATAAAGAAATAAAATCTGAAATCTGCAGCCACAATAATTCTATACTCAAACTTAGGTAGGAGACGTGTCTCAGGTAACCTTGAAGAGGTTATGACTAGCTTTAGAGGAAAAGTCTAGCTGAGGATGCTGGCTCTGGAAATTATAGATCTTGTTTTCTTTTCACAGAAAGGCCATGGGGTAGAAAAGAAGGAACTTTAGAAACTCTGCTATTAAATCAGCTTTTCAGGCAATAGAAAATAAAACTGCTGTAAGTTTACACCCTTTGGAATCCATGGTAGTATTTAATTTATATTAAATAATAATATAAACTATTGGATCAGGAACTTAAGGGGAAAAAAAAACTTAAGAGCAACTCACATCTAAATTTCCACACTGGCCTGGTTTATACATATGGTTTCCCTGAGCCTAATCACTCTACCTCATGTTACAACACAGTCACCCTATTGCAATTTCTTCTAAAGTTTCTGCTACTGAATATTATCAAAGAATATGTATGAAACTAACTGAAACACCTCTGCTTGAGTATTTTGTGTCAGTGCACTATGACTATTTTTTACTTTTCAGAAACAAGGAAAAAAGAGATATTATTTTAATTAATTTAATTAATTATTTTAATTAATTTAGCACTCATAGTCTCTGGGGTTAATAATAAGGAGTAACTACTAAGACAAAATGCAAGGTGAATACCATGGGCTGGGGTTGGTATAATTACATACATCAAACTGTGTATGTGAAAATCTCATGAAGTGCAATGATTCCCATCAGTTTAAAAGCAACTAAAATAAGGATGAAGGGATACAGAAACCAATCCTTCATCATCAGAAGAAAATAGACAATTAAAAAATTCTGAACTCATTTATATTATTTTCTCCTTGCAATGTAGCAAAATAAATGTCATATCTATTTTATGGTAATATGGATGCCACTTTGGTCTTGGGGCTCAGTTAGAACTGGAAATTTCCAGGTTAAACAGTAGAAAGATCTGCCATATTGTTTGCTAAAAAAACCCAAATAACCAAAACAAACACAAACAAAACAACAAAACAAACAAATAAAAACTCCCAGGAGAATAATATGTCCCAAAACAGTAAAAAAACCACTCCAGGGATCATTCATAGAGTTTCAGTGTCATGCCAGAATATGTTTCCAGCAATGAATAAATGAACAGAGTAGTCACATGCTGGATCGCATACTAAAACCTGTGCAAGTTATTTTATGCAACCATCTTCAAAGTATTGTTGATTGAGTTAAAATTGGATTTCTCCTCTGACTGATTATCTAATGTGATAGAAAATACACAGTCCAAGAACAAATTTAGATTTCTGTGGAAAATTAAACTGTAATGTGGGGTTATCCACTGAGGCATTAAATATAGCTGTATAATTGTATCTGCAGATGACAACTGTGATATGACTGAACTTCATCTGGTTTGCAATGCAGACTTACAAAAAACATGTTCACAAAGGACAGATGCTTCCTTTGAAATATTTGGAGGGGAAAATTGATTTTCACAGTACACTTTTCATAAACAATCACTGTACTTGAAACTTCTGAAGAAGTAGCTTGAGTGTGAAAGTTTCTGCCTCTGAATCACAAAGGTAAAGAGAGTTCAGTGTATGGTCATTTTCACAAAAGAGAGTAACTGGAAAAACTATAAGCAATTTGAGTAGTCACCATTCAATATCACTCAGAGCATTATACCATTTTTTCCTTTTGTTTTCTTTTTAAGTAAAAATCTGCCCAAATATATATTTTTATAGAACAAGAAGCTTTGTTTTCAGTCAGGGTCAAAATACCAGTAAAGTTATGTACCTTTTTGAAATGAAAATATTTCCTAAGAAACGGGTACACAAAATGGTCATTTTTTATAAGCTCAAAACAGAGTTAAGAAATTAAACATAGAGAAGTGACTAACAATATTTACATATTTATTAATTTTTTGTTAGAGCAAATAAAAAATCAATATTTTAGTAATGATTTAACATATCTTTTAAAAATATTCTGATTATGGTTATGATTTACCAAAGGAATAAATCCAGATGAACACTTCACTAGCCATCTTTATTTGAGTTGTTATTTTCTGCTTTTCTATTTTGACATACTAGTCTTTTCCCTGTGTGTGATGATTACAGAATCATAGATTCATTTAGGTTGGAAAAGACTTCTAAGACCATCAAGTCTGACTGTATGGTGATGAGGTAGGCTTGAGCATAAAAAAATGTGTGTCATCCACATCTGGCAGGAGTAGAACACCTTTTAAAAGATTTAAGATCTTTATTCTGCTACCAATGACTAAGAAGGGGAATATTGGTCTTGTTCCACAAACAGCATCCCTGCACATCTTTTAATGCTTTTAGAAGTTATAATGAATCCCTAGAGGTACGTGTGTGGTGTTTATCATAAATCAGGTTGTGTTACTTCTATACTCTTAATATGACTGTCCAAAATCTATGAAGGTGCAGTGCAGCAATGAAATTAGAAAAACTGATTTAACTTACAACAATAATAAATACATCTCCAATGAGCTACACAGTGGCAGAAAAATTAGGTGGTGGAAAATGAAACATTTCAAATATGCTTTCCACTTTTGCAGAACAACTTCTTTTTTGTTGCAGAATTTAATTTCTAACATTAAGATTTTTTGCTGCTCTGACTGATTGAGGCAAAACTGTGACCATTTCCTGCGGTCACTCAAAAGTCTGTATAGAGTGTAAAATTAATTGCTATGCTTTACATTTTATTGATGGCCTTATTAACTTGTAACACTTGAAATACACCTAAAATACTTATCTTACACTTTTTCATGCAGTAAAATGTTCTTTGAGCTACTCACAAGGAAAGAAATATAAGTATGAACCTCTAGTAAAAGTATTAGGTTTACACAGCAGCAAGATATCATGATTAAAACCAGAAAAAAATAACACGCTTTCATCATTAATACCACATGTGCATCTGATAAATCACATAAGCATATGTTCTATGTTCTGGATTATGAAAATGACAGGGAAGAAAAAAGGTATTGTCATGACCCCTACCAGGTCATACTATAGGAACACAAGGTGTACAGTAGAGCTATTATAAGATAGTAATGGAGAATAATTGAGTCTGCTAAAATAGAGGCTGGTGTTGTGAAAGTTAGATGCCTGGAGGAAGTGAGAAATCTCTTGTATGATAGTTTCAGCTGCCTCTTTCTCTACCTGGAACACTCCTCTAAGAATTGCTACCAGGGCATATAAAAGCCTTGACAGCTGTGAATGGAGCTAAAGACAAATGCTAAAATAGAAAACATAAAGCTAGATGTTTCAGTCTAAAATTTAATAGTCAATGTAAATCATAGCTTATTTTCCTGCTATAAATAAGGCAAAGTAGATATCAAAGGAATATAATGAGCTACACTGGAGGTTGATGTAATTTGAGGTAGCTCCTTTGGAGTCTAACTGGATTTACATCAGACAAGGATTCTTTCCTACAAGCTGTCTTACAGACTTAAATAAAACAGACAAGGCAAGCAGGAGGTATAAAACATACCAGGGGAGTGCATAACAATAGATTGATACGAATAAAGAGTTATATATTAAGATTTAAAAGGATGTGATTTGTTGAAACTCAGCTTTGCTGACTCTGCTTTGTGGTATGACTATGAACAGATCTTAACCTCCACAGCTGAGAAACAAAGGATGGTCAAGGCAGACTAAGATAGGGATCAAATAAGGACCATATTGAGTGAAGGAAACACTTATGGACAAAGAAATTCAATTTTCTGTCATAACTACTTTTATTTAAAAAGGAAAATGAGTTAAAATTGGTGAGAAGGAAAGACATATAAACAGATCTACATATGTGTATCGTTTGCAATTGCTTCTGCTAATTTTCACAGGCTGCAAACCGTTCTCTCATCCTTCTAAAATAGGAACACTTATCAAAGCTTTAATAACAAAGAAAAAATCTCCAGAAGTAGTTCATGCAGATGTAGGCCTGGACCTAGGGAGTCAGGTGTCAGGTGAGGTGGTTACACTGTTTTTAGCATTCTCATGGCTCAGTAAAAAAATCCTGTCAGCTTACAAATATCTCCTACCTTCTACATGCAGAGTGGTTTCCTCAAGTATTAGTTATGGTAAGTCTCACCAGTGTTGTTAGACTACTTCTTAGATCCAGTATTTTTTTTTAACTCATCAATTGCTGTGGTGTTTCTGCACCATTTCTAAATTGGTATGGTTATATTTTTTTCTAATAAATGCCAATCTCTGTTAGTAAGAATCGTTATTTGCTATTGATTATTGAGAATGATCATGGTTCAAATTATTTGATTTTAAAGAGACATTGATAGAATAAATGTAGGGGGTTTTTTCATATTAAAGAGAGAATAACTTTAAAACATCAAAAGAACTGCATTATGGGCATAATAATCACCAAAAGAATTTTTTTGTATCATTTAGTGTGATTATTTTTCTGCCTTGTAGCAGGAATATATTTAACTTTTTAAACTGTTATTAAAATTAAAATTTTTAAACGCATTGTGTTAAATTTAGAAGTGGGTTGACATAAAATAATTAAGCTCTGTCAAATTGGAAATTATAATTTGAAAATTAAATTTGCAGTTATTTATGTTACATTTGAAAGAAAATTATAACCCTCTGAAATCCATTATAATGATTTTTTTTAGGAGACAAGTCTTTAATGTAACCACAGAAGAGCAAAGTATTTTAACTATTCCTAAATACCTATACTTCAGCCCCAAATATTATTAATTTTTGGCCAAAGGTTGTGTTTTAGGTACTGGAATACCTTACTTTTCAGTACCCTTCCACTACAAATGATGCTATTCAAGGTTCTTCTCACGTGTAGTGTAAGATCATTCTAGCCCTATTGTAAACCTTTGAAAAATGTCCAAAGAAACACAATTCTGTGTGCTACATTTGAGTTGAATACATTTGGTATGTACACAAACTTGGACTGTTAAAATACACATGTATTGTTTTGCAAACATTCTTAAATGTCTGACATTTGACCTGCAGAGCTCATTAATGGGCAAGGCTTAAGCTGATCTCTTGTGTGCTACAAGAGCACTCAACAGGGGGGCTGGGGAAAGTATTATTTCAATCCTAAACAATTATTAACATTTGACACTATTTCTCAACTCTAATATTTTTGCTAACACATTAGTGGATTTATTTTGGAGCACCAGGTCTTTTTTAAACAAAAATAAGGTTTTGCTATGAGGCAAGTAAGTCAGACTTTTCCATTAGGTACATATGAAAAATGTGACATTATGGCAATGATCACAGTGCTTTCAAAATCTTGGAAAAAAAAAAAAAAAGTAGTCAAATTACAAATAAAGGAGTTAGCTAAGATAATATTTAAGCAGTCCAGATTACCTGAATAATACAGACATAACCTGTAAGATGTACATCTTACAGATGTACATCTTACAGATGATACAACAGCAAGACAAAATGATTGAACACAGACTTTGGGTCCTAATGTCAGTGATAAATCTTTTTCAAGAATCAGATTTATCATCCTGAATTCTTTAAAAAAGAGAATGCTACTCATGATGGGATTTATCCTTCCTCGATACTGGGTAGCTTATTTTTGTTATCAGACATTGCTTTCTCCTCACTATAGCCCAGGTAAAGTCTGGAAATGGCTCACCAAGCTTTCTCAAGATCAAGTTAAGGAGCTGCTGTATTCTGGGGGTTTTGACCCCTCAGTTTGTCAGACTGTTCCTGTAAACAACATTGTCTAGCTCAGACAGGCTAGGCATTAACAAGGAAAAATTGAGCTTATGCTTCTAGCCAAGATGAGTTCAGATGAGCCCTCAGAACTTGCAGAGTAAAGTCAATTCAAGATCAGAGGCCTTTTATTTGCAATGGTTCTATAATATTTAGGGATCTACATTCTATTGTAGCGTAAGTCTGGCATAAAGAGAGAAAGATTTTTTTTTTTGGGGGGAAAAATGGATCGCATTTACAAGATGGGTGGATGCATTCTGTCAAGATGCAGGATTTCCATTTGGAAAATATGATAAAATATGTTCAAGGAGACTCTTGAACCTGTTCTCTGCCCTGGTTCCCTTACTTTACTACTTGAAAGCCATTCAGTAGTAACCTTGGGAACTTTGCCAAGATTTTCACTGAACAAGATCTTTCTTAAAATGCATCTATTTAAAAGAATATGCTGAAAAAAAATTGGGAAACAGCGACACACATCTATGGCATAAATCAGGTTCTAACACAGGACTGGCTTCCTCAAAAGATGAATTTTATTTTATTTTGCTTCTGATGATGTAAGTGGACCCACATGATTCAAAGGAGGTCTTTGAAAGCAAGGACTCTTCAGGCATCTCACAGAGAGTAGCAAGCATACTGATGTTTAATTTATCTTTGGTGTGCATTTGTAATTAGCTCATTTGTGTGTATGCATCTCTCTCTCCCTCCCTGCACCACTTCTCCCACTCCCCACATTTGGAGGGTGATTTTGATAGAGCTGAGAGTGTCTGAGCAAAGTCAGAGTGATACAGGCAGGCAGGTGTTTACAGAGACCTGAAGATGTTTCTAATTTTTGTGTGCCTTTTACGTGTGCATAAAAATACTTACTGCAAGAGATGAGAAGAAATCCTGAATAGTCTTATTTTTTCTGGCAACACCAAATTCCAGAGGGGTGGCTGTCTGCTAGAGCCTGGCTATTACAACTGATCAAGGTATGGAAAAGAAGGAATGCCATTAAGGCAATCTTGTACTCATGAGAGAAAAAAAACAAACCAACAATGAAACAATTTAAATCTCGGGCTTTCTGCAAACAGCATGCTCTATGGTTCAAAAAGAAGTGAAAGACAAACTCTGTTCTCAATCTCACTTCAAAATTGGATCAAAAACCAGATATACACGAAACCAAAAATCTTTTCCAGGAATGTGAGCACATAGAAAATTATAGTAATAATATATCTTCTATCCAAAAATCATACTAAGCCTGATGTGCCAAAATGCTACAAATCCTCACATAATTTTTTTGAGCATACAATATTTATTATCCCCTGCTTCCTTTTTCCTTCCCAAAGCAGTATTTTAAGTACAAAACCATCTACATTTTCAAAGTCAGTTATCATGCTTTTGTTATTAATATTATAAATTAAGTTGGAGGAGTATATTATGGGCAATTTTGGTCTAGGGGTAATCATGTGGAAATTTATTCTTAAAGCATATATTTGATTGAATTTCAAGACTGGTATTTAAGTAAATAATGTTACTTCACATTTTTCATCTTACTTTACAGTAAGTGCTGTGCTATTGAATCTGATTTTTTTTATCCATGTGATTCCATTTAACACTGAAACATTTCACATTTTGCTTCACACAATTAATGTGTTTGCAGAAAAAAATTTACATTGACATTGGAAATTGATGTAGACCAAAAAAATATAATGTGAGCACAAATGGACAGGAGAGCAGCAGAAAATTTCTTTTTAAGCTTTCAGGTGTGCCCAGTGAGAGCTACATAACTATGTGGAGAAACAGGGTAAATTCTAACTGAGAGAAATAGTGCAATTATTACATTTTTTTTTGTGATTCATGCCATTGCCAAATATGATTTTATGCTAAAAGCTGAGTTCATAGAAAATGAACTTGCTGAAGTTTAGGTTTTACAGCTAATGCTCAGATGGCTTTTCTTTTTTGACATCTCACTGTGGAAAGTCTAAGGTTTTGTTTTTGTTGCATTTTAACCCCAGACAACAACTGCACACCACTCAGATGCTTGCTCACTCTTTCCCCCACCAGAGCGGGATGGGGAAGATAATCAAAATAGGTAAACCCCATTCATTGAGATGAGAAAAGTTTAAGGATTGTATTGTTATTATTACTGAGACAACAAAAAGAGTGAGACAGAAAAAAACCCAAAAGAAACAAGCAACAAATAATACAGTGACTGATGCCTGGCCCATCCCTCAGTAATGACCAATTCCTCACAGCCGGCTTCCCCCAGTTTATACACTGGGCATGGTGTTCTGTGTTATGCAATATCCCTTTGGCCAGTTTGGATCAGCTGGCCCAGCTGTGCTCCTTCCCAATTTCTTGTGCTCCTCATTGGCATGAGAGCATGAGACACTGAAAAACCTTTGATTTAGGGTCAGCACTACTCAGCAATAGCCAAAACACCAGTGAGTTATCAACGTTAGTCTCCTACTAAATCCAAAACACAGCATTGTACCAGACACTAAGAAAAAAACCCAAAAACTTTATTCCAGATGAAACCAGAATAATCTACTTTAATTTTTCATATTAAAATTTTCCAGTTACATGACAACTTTTTTTTCTGTTCATACTACTTTTGGGGAAGTAAATTGTTTGTGCTTAGGCAGTATCTGATTCTGTTAATTAGGGATTTATTAAAACAGATAAGCAGTTAAGTTTGGTTTCAGCTTAACAGATCATGCCCCAAGCAAAATACATTCTACTACTTTTCTCAGCTTCAGAAGTACATAGTGAGAGCTGAACTAATGCATTCAAGATGTTCAAGGTGTTCAATTCTTTCTCTGAGGAAATGCTCTTTCAAACCCTCTAGAAAGAATGTATCCTATTATGAATTAAAATCTCAAAGGAGTTGGGACATTAAACACATTGTGTTGAAACTAGATGAAACTTAAAATTTGTGAGTCAGAAAGAATAACCTAGATGAATCTCTAAGTTTTATGGTTAGAGCATATGTGCTGGATGATCAAAAAAAAAAATCTCTGGTCCTTGTTTTAAAGACTGTAGGTATGAGGGGTTTTGTGTTGGACAGGGCTGAGGTGACTATTGAAAATATAATAAATAGCACCAAGATGTGGGATCAGAACATGCATTTAACTACTTCATGGGTAAATGGATACCACAGGATTATGAAATAAAGAGTTAATTTTTTTTTAGTTTTATCCCTAACATGGCATCTTCAGAAAAAAGCACAAAAATAAACCAATTCAGAAAGGAAATTCTGTATTTTAAGACATTGTATTGGAAGGTAAAAAGGAAATGTGAATTAACATCACCTACTAAATAGCTGCATAAAAGATGAAGAGGGCGAAAGCATAATTTTTATGAGGTATTTTCTGAAAGAAAGCATTTAATGTAGTTTTCTTGAGTGAAGAAAATGTAAGGACACGTAACTTACATCATAAGACTTCAGGCTGAGGATCACGATTAAAATGAGGAAACAGGATTTACGAGCCACCTCTGTCATAAATGATATTTATTGTTTTGTTTCTTTGTCCATTATCCCTTTAGGTACTTTTTGTTTCATGTAGGTTTAGGTGACTCCTAACTAAATATACAAGGCCAGGAAAATACATTCTGCAATTTTTTACATTCTTTGCGTACTGTACAGGAATTCTGACCTGCAATTGAGATGTTCATAGCTCTTCTCTATTTTTTTATAGGTACTTATAGTCCAGACCTTGAAAGATATAACATAGAAACTTTGAATGAATTCCCAAAGCATTTTATAAATTGCCTAATAACAAGAAGACATTTTAGAGGAGCTTAGGATAAAAATAAATATTTTTCAGGATCTGGACCATAATAATTAATACATTCTTAATCCTTATTTTTTAAATTATTTTATTTAAATTAAGATAAAAATAACTATTTAGACTTTTATTTTAAGAGCAGTTATAAATATATCATTTAATTGTAAGGTGTCATCTTGAAAATTCTACTTTACAGCTAACATTACAATGTGTATGTGTGTATGTGTGTGTGTGTATATATATATATGTGTGTGTGTGTGTGTGTCTCGTGTGATTTTCTTAAATGTCAGATAAAAGTTTAATTTTGCCCCTCAAAATTTCTTAAAATTGCCCAAATATGGTATTTCTTCATTCTTTTTGAAAGGCTTCAAGATCCTGGACACCCAGCTAATAACAAATGACATGATTTCTTATTCTCTCATAAATACTGTGCAGTTCATGGAAGAAAAGTCAATTTAATGGTTTATCTCTTTTCCTATTCTCTTTTACTCTGTTTCTTATTTGATCTTGAAATTTTCAACTTCATCCTTCACTGATCTTTTATTTTGCAGTGTTCAAAATCTTTTTAGAAATGTGGTTAGCATCTCTTAATACACATATCTATTTCAATTATCTCTTTCCTTTCTAATATCCCCTTTATCTGTTTTCATCATTCTTCTCAGATTTCTATTTAATCTTTTTCTGCATTTTTAATATCCTTTTTGTCTTTTTTAGCATTCTTCTCAAGGTCTGCAATTCACAAATTTCTTTTGTCATTTGATAACTCTTAAAGATTTATCTAGTAATCCTAGAGTGTTTGTTTCAGTTAACTTGAATTTTACATGGCATTAAAATTTATTACATATTTATTACACAAAACTATCCACTGTAAACTTTTTAAAACACTAAAAATTTCCCCTTAACTGATTCCTTCCTCAATATCATTACATTTAATTGTAAATAATCCCTTCAGATAAAGCCTGCTTGAAATTAAACATTCATTCTGGTACTTATGCCTGACTGAAAAAGATTTGGAAAAACACAAATGAAGTAACCACAATCCAATTTAGCAGTTGCACTATTTTTGTTTTACATACTGCATTGCCTATGAAAATGGAAACTTCTACTTTGGTCATTTTTTCTGATCTTGAGGACACATTACTTCACCATCTCCTCTCCCTTTTAAAACTCCCAATTTTAATATATACATGTTTCATATTATCATTATATATTATTTCTATTACAACATATGTCTCTACTCCTAAAATCAATTATAACCAAAACTGTATTATCTCTATAAAGCATCAGGACTTATCTGAAAAAATAAGTCTCCTTTATATTTTATAGCATTCAATTCATAACTCACCTCCATTTATTATTTATATCTCTTCTTTCCATGACACATTTCATATAATCCTCCCCCATCATTCAGTCCATATAACAGTTCTGTCTTTAGTTCCTCAATGAACTAAAGTATAACTTTTGAAATTCTCATTTCTTTGTGAGAACTTCTTTTTTTTTTGTGGATTTACATAGTTAAAATCAGTCTCCTCTCACATCACAGCTGGCAATGTTCACCTAAAATCTTCCTCCAAGTCCTTATGCCCATTCAGACCCTGAATTTTTATGTGGTTATGTTCATTTCTGAATGAACAGAAATGAACATAACATAACTCTATTTATTAACTAGTGGAGTTTCTAGTTGTCCTCCCTCATGTACCCCTGAGTACTAGTATCTGGCCTGTATCTCTTCAAATACTTACACATAGATAATTATATAGATATGCATATTCTTAATGAAACTTGTGTAAAATATTCATGCAGCTTTGCAGGATCAACAGCTAGATTCCTACATCTGCTGAAGGATCTACAGGTTGTGGTACCCACCAAAGCTACTTTATCACTTCTGCTCTTTAGCTTTACAGGGGAGGGGAGAAAATAAGATGGAAAACCATTGGTCAGATAAGAAGAGTGAGATATTCACCAATTACCATCATGGAAAAACACATTCAGCTTGGGGGAAAATTAATTGAATTTGTTACCAGTTAAATCAGGGTGAGATAATGTGATGTAAAAACCAAACCTTAAAACATCTTCCCCCACCCCTCTCTTCTTCCCAGACTTAACCTTACTCATGAATCTGTACCTCCTCCTCCTCAGCAATACAGGGGGCAGGGAAGTGTGATTAGGGTCGCTTCACCACATTGTCTCTGACACTCCTTCTTCCTCATGAGTTGGACTCCTCTTTCCCCTCTCCAGCATCAGATTGTTCAGTCTCAAGACAAGGAGGATCAGGGGAGACTTTCTTGCTCTCTATAACTCCCTGAAAAGAGTTTGTGGCCAGGCAGCGAGGAACTCTCTTCTCCCAGGTCACATGTGACAGGACAAGAGGAAAAACAGTGCCCTCTCAGTATTTAAAAGGAATGTCTGGATAAAAATGGTCTGGAAGGGATCATCAGAGAATAGAAGTACCCATCTGTCCCTGCAGCTACAGTACCTGGCAAATTATATTGTCAACATATCTTGGCTACTCAAGGGAAAATTCTCTTCCTTTGGCAGGTTTTATCCAACTTTAAGACAATTAACTGTCTTCATAAATGTGTATGGAGAGTAAGTATCTTAACAACATGGGTCTGAACTCCACTTCCATAATTAACCATCAACAACCACTTTCTTTGCCACTGAGGTTTTCTGCACTTCGTTCTCAAGACATGGCTATGAAACACAGAAGAAGTAAAATTTTGAATCTCTAAGGTGGTTTCTTTGGGGAATGGTTGGTGTGGAGTCTTGGGTGAAGGCTTTTTCCTCCCAGGAAATATTTGTTGGGAGTGCCTGCTGAGAGACATAATTTTTGAGTTTTTGTGCTATTCTTAGTATGTCTAGATAATTTCTGTTCAGACACTGTTCATGCACATCAAGCTCACCTCCATGAAGAACCAGCTAAATACACACAGCTCCTTTATATAGCAGCTTTTAGTCTTTTGACAACTTTCCAAATGCACACAGTGAAACTATGGAAAACGTAAAGAACATCAGGAATAGTTTCAGCTGGGGGTAAACATATAATTTTTTTCCACTCAAAGACTACATAAAAAGTAAGCATCTGCAAAGACTGACATTTTTTCTTCCTCTGAGACTGCATTATCAGACTGTCTGGTCTTCTTACATACTGTTTATTTTTGATTCTGCAGTTATGAATGTGTTATCACATAGGAGACAAATTACAAAAAGTTATCACATAAGAGACAAATAACATTACTGATACTTTTTCCATATTTAAATTTATTATAGGCATGGCTTCCGGTTTTATTATTTGCAAGCAACCCTTAATTTATGTTCACATTGTGCATTTTAATTTATTAAGCAGTCAGAGGTAAAAAACAAAAACAACAACTATTCCAGGATCCATAATTACAACCTGGACCATTTAAATCATCTGAGTCCAAGGCTGGTGACAGCTTGTTTCATCTAGAAGGTATGTAGCTCAAAAAGACTTAATCTACAGGAAACTAAAACTAGAGAAAAGTAAAAGGTTCTAAGTAAGAGATTCTCTTTCCAATAGTTTAAGTACTGATTTTAGCCAAAACCAGTGAGTCATAGAGTCAATTAATTAAATGACAGTATCATTCTGATATCTGTAATAATGTTGTAAATACTGGCAGATTGTTTTAAAAAGAATCTCATTTTTCTTTTTTATATGTAATCTCTTTTCAAGCAGAAAGGAAAAAAACACTGTTTATTAATCAAAAATATTTTGTTTCTAAGATGACAGCAAATTTTGCAAAAGGATACTCCATATGCAAGCTAAAAGAACCCAAAATCACAAACCTAAAAGCAATATCAAATGGCATATCCAGATATTGCTAGATGAAAATACCCTTTTAAATCTTAACCAATGCTTTAGTTAATTAGCTGCATTAACACTGTCCTACTGCCTTCTAGCTTCTGAAGGCCAAGAACAGAGTTTGCACTTGGAATGAAATGTATTTTAATTATAAAGAATTTTATATCAAGCACCCTCTAGAAATGAAGCCTGTTTGATTAGAGTTAGCAAGCCCAAAGAGCACTTTATGTGCTTGCAAATCCTAACCCTTTTTTTGTGCAAATAGTTATCAAGGAATTTGTCATGGTCTAAAATCCTAAGAGGTTCTGATTGTTCCTTCAAAAGGCTTTAGAAGCAAATACACTCAATGACTCAAGATGTCATCCTTTCCAAAGTTAAGCATTAAACATTTCAGGAACAGACTAATCATGTGTTTATTAACCTCTACTCTGAAACCATCAAGTCCACATAGCTTTGTTGACTTAAAAGTAAGGCTAGGTTTATTAACCCATTTTTAAAACAAGTATTAAGTGCTGCTTTGTGCTGAATCCTCTTGGAAGGCAGAATAAATTGATTTTAATGGAAATATATCAGTATTTTGTGAATTCTGTCCTATCTACAGTAAGTCTAAGTGAGGACAAAGAAAAAACATCAGTAGTTCCTGCCTATAGACACATGCATTTAACTAAATCTTTTAGGTATTGAAAAACAACAAAAAACCTTATTAGAGTGATTACTCAGTAGATATGATTTCCAAAATTAATTAAATTCATCCCTGTGTTCTAAAAAATCATTATATTAGATTATTTAAAACCATGGATTATTATAGAATGATTCATAGAATTGTATGGGTTGGAAGGGATCCTAAGGATTATCTAGTTCCAATGTCCCTGTCATGGGCAGGAACAGCATTTTGCTCAAAGGCCCATGGCCTTGAACACTTCCAGGGATGGGGCATCCACAACCTCTCTGGGAAACCTGTTCCAGTGCCTCACCACCCTCACAGTAAAGAGCTGCTTCCTAATACCTGATCTAAATCTACTCTCTTTCAGTTTGAACCATTCCCTCTTGTCTTATCACTACATCCTTTTATAAAAAGTTTCTCTCCATCTTTATTGTAGGCTGCCTTTAGCCACTGAAAGGCTGCAATTGTGTGATGCCAAAACCATCTCTTCTCCAGACTGAACAATCTCATCTCTCTTACCCTTTCCTCATAGGAAAGGTGCTCCATCCCTCCAACCATCCTCCTGGCTCTACTTTGGCCTCACTCCAACAGTTCCATATCTGTCTTGTGTCAGGGATCCCAGAGCAGCACTCACCAGTGGGGCCGTAATACTCTTTTGTATTTAAGTGTAAGTTAACTTCTAACCAACCATGTTCCACTATGGATAAAAGAAAAGACACCACATGTATGGACTCAACAATTTTTTTTCTGTATGTGTGTGCAATTAACATCTCAAAAAAATCTAACTAAAATACAACAAATAGTCACCATTTTTTCACTTAAAGAAACACTAAGAATCTAAGTACAAATTAATATAGAGAACATTCACTGATATACTGTAACTTCTATAGAAATCTTACTAGTATCTGCTGCTTCCTTTGATGCTATTCTCACTCACAGTGTCCCTCTATTGTCACTGTTCTGTAAGGGGTAACACAGCAAGCCTCCAGTATGCCAAGGCCCTGACTAGGAGGAATATGATGTCCATCTTGGTTTAATTTTTGTTTCCTTGACCTGGACTGATGCCTTCTGGCTGCTCCACTGAGTGTGAGCATGGCCCTGGAGCCTCCCCAAGCTCAGCAACCTCAGAGGCTCTTGTTTGTTGGACAGGGACTCCCTGGGTTTGTCAGACTCATCCCATGGAGGCACTGGCACAGTTCAGACTCAGGCAGCGGAGGCAACACACACTTGGCCTTGAGATAAAAGCTGAAACCAGCCCAGCCCAGCTCTGGCCAAGGTGAGCCCTGAGCCCTGGCCACTGAAGTCTGTAACTGGCTTTTGAATAATAAGTTATATATACTGATATCATAAAGAGATCTAGACAGCTCATGCAGGCACAACAGGAAAAAAAGTTAGAAATCCAAAGTTCTGGGATACCCCAATGTCTTTTTGAATATCAAAATAGTCCTCCTTTTCCCTTTGCTATTCATGCCACCAGGCCATCTATAACATGAACAATATAGGACTCAACATATCAAGAAGAACAAAAAGAAAATCCAGAAAAGATCAAAGAGTGCCAAGGAAATCAATCCATAAATAAACCCAGTTTATTTTTTCTGACTTGTTTTACCTGATATCTCAACTCCTGGATCTTCAATTTCTTTAGGGACTGAACTATGTAATCAAAAATAAAGACATTCTGTGGAAAGCTTACCTATTCACCCAAACTTTCCTCTACTGCCAATGGAGACAGATAAGTTTCATCTGTCCTGTATAGTAAGACAGTGGCAGGAGGCAAAGTCAGCATTAGGCTGCTGATCATCCATACTGCTTAAGCATTTGCATGCTCCCATTTGCTTTCCAAGACATTGCCTGGACATGGTTTAGGTGTTAATTTATGCTAGGGATCATTTTCCATAGATGGTTTGGATAATAATGCACTTTCTCTGCCCTACAAGGTCCTCTAACATTAGCCCAGTCGGCTTTGTATCTTCAAACCATCACATGATTCCACCCCACTCACCAGGGCTCACCACAAAAGCTTTGTTTGTTACTGTGAAAACATTCTCATAATGAACTGCATCATATCTCGGCAGTTTCTTGACATACTTTGAAATGAACCTCCTCCTTCATACACAGACACACATATACACGCACAGAATTAGAATTAGATTTACTTCTTTTGGCTGTAGAGATGCCATATGGGCCCTGAAGAAGCCTTGGGCCAAACACCGTACCGTGTGAATTCAGTGAGCCTGCACCAGCTGGCCTCAGGTTCAGGCAGTGGTCTCTGCTTAATTGTATTTAGCAATGTGACATAATGTTTTGTTGTGATTTACCCCCATCTGACAACTAAGTACTAAACTTACTCACTCCATCCTGAAACGGAAGGGTAAAAGTGAGAAGACAAATGTCTTCCAATAAGAGGAGTCTAATAACTGAGGTAACAATAATAATCATAACAACAATAATACTGTAATGAAAAGGGAGAAAGGAAAAAAAAGAGGAGAGAGAACTAAAACCCAATAGAGACAAATGACAACACATGAGGGGAACTGTTGTTAGCCTCCAATCAATGCCTAGCCAGCTTCCAACCAACTTTTCCCCTAGATTATGTGCTGAGCCTTACATGGCTATGTTCTATGGTATGGAATGTCACTTTGGTCAATTGAGGTCAGTTTTCCCATCTCTGGATCCTCACAACTTTTTTGTGCACCCTCAGCTTACTCATTGACAGGGCATCTTAAGTAGCAGCAAAGGGCTTGACTGTACAAACACTGCTCAACATTATAGAAAACTTCTCTGTGTGCTATCAGCACAAATCCAAAATGTAGCTCTGTACTCTTGTTCTGGTTCCTCCCAGATCAGCAGGAGGGGGCAGGGCCAAGACATTGTGTTATTCAATACCATCTTAAGTCATTGCTGGGGTGGGGAAAGGTGACCTCTCTCTTGGTTTGGAAAAGAAAGGTGTGGAAAAACCCTGGTGGATGGAGCACTTGAGATACCTGCCACCACTGGCTGCAGTTGTGGAGTATCAATTCTAGTTGGGTCTTTTGCATGTAAATTACCCACTCTTTGCACGCTTGTCTTATTAGTATTGTTGCTCTTACTGTTCTCTTTCTCAGCTGTTTCCAGTAAATTGTTCTTATCTCCACCAGCGATTTGCACCTTTTGTGCCCAAAGTTCTCAACTCCTCAGAGCAGGAAAGGGAGCAGAAGGTGAGGAGGGACTGAGCAGGGTCTGGTTTTGGAGAATCTCAGTGGAAGCACTGAACTGGAGAATACTATTCTTAAACCACAGCTACTATGATTTAAAGAAAATTAATTACCCCTGACAAAACCAGCACACTCCACACCCCTTAATTCATGCCATTT
The DNA here is from genome assembly GCF_023055355.1 of Agelaius tricolor. Taxonomy (NCBI): domain Eukaryota; kingdom Metazoa; phylum Chordata; class Aves; order Passeriformes; family Icteridae; genus Agelaius; species Agelaius tricolor. The sequence continues at coordinate 52,633,954 of NW_027269263.1, forward strand.
ATATCATGCTTGGGTTCCACGTTATCCAATACATCCTCTTAAACCACCATCCTCTTTCTCATCCTTTGATATTGTACACAGATATGATTCACTTAGTCTGCAAAATGCTCCCATGAAATGTCTGTAAAATGTCTATATATAAATATATATAAATATATATAAATATATATAAATATATATAAATATATATAAATATATATAAATATATATAAATGTCCGTTGATTTCATTTACTCAAAAAATTTGGTCTCCATCTGTTGTGACAGTCACTCAGGGCAGGAGAGGTAGTACATTGTGTGGAGTTATTGGGCTACAAACCCAACTCAGGTTGAGAAACAAAGATGCATCAGTTATAAATAAGGAAATCAACATGAAAGCTCTTTAACAATTTCAAAACCCACATTTTTTTAAATATAGCTTTATTGATCAACCATTTATGCCAAGCCTTCCAAATTCAAGCATTGTGTGTCTAGTCTGTCATTTTGCTTTGTGTTTTGTACTATAAAGATAATAATATTTTTTTTTACTAACAGAAGAAAATATATAAAATCTTCATTGGTACAATTGTTATGAATATTTTGATTAAATAAAAAAATATAAATTGTTAGCTATGATTATAAGTATAAAATTGTGAAATATAAGGTATAGAAATATAAGTAGTGCTGTGTTTGGAATATGTAGCTGTAGAAACCTCACCAAGAAGTTACTGGACCTTTGTGTTTCATTCAAGAAAATATGGATACCATCATGCTCAACAGTTATGCTGCTTAGAAACCCACTACCCTTCCCATCTTGATTTTAACATCAAGGATTCCAATCAGTAGATCTTATTAAAGATTATTGTTTTAGGATAAGAATATTGACAGAGTTATTAACTATTGGAATTAATCAATATAAAGAATAAATTTAAGAGTGGGCATAGTATGCATAGTATGTAAAAGAACTTGTGTAATGATGATTTAGCAAAAAAAAGCATACAAAAGGGATGGGTTATATTTGTTGAGTGGGATATATCTTGGAGGAGCTATCCCCCATCTTCCTGGTGCCCCCAGTAAAGAGGTGTCTGCTTGTTTCCATCAAATTGGTGTTGGATAAGTTTCTCTTGTTCAGTTTTGTGATACAATAAATTGAAGCCTTTCAATTTTTCTTCTTGCAGCATTTGTTTTCATCTGCACATATGGAACTGGAGAAAATGAGCAAAACCAAAATACTAATAACTTTTCTACATTTCAGATACATATTTATTATTTCAACTCTAAGAGTGGTCAAGTGTGATGGAATACTATTTACTACTTTTCATATCTTTTAGAATAGTCTACTTGAAAGAATATAAATGATCTAGAGAACAGAATTCATTAACTAGCTCTCAGCTTCACCATTAATCATGCACTTTATCTTAATTCTGATTTTGGTTAATCAATGACATATGCATCACTTTAATCAAATACTTGATTAAATTCTTTAATAAATACTTTTTCAAACTTCAATATTAATTGCAATGCAACTGTTGGAGCAGAGAATGAGTCTATGGTCATTCAAGTGGTGTACACACAGGAAAATGTTATCTTTTACCCTTTTGAATATTCCCATACATATTCAGCAAATATTTTGGAAAAGTCACACAGAATTTATTTTTACCTCACAAGCAGCTAACTAGGAAGGCATTTTTTATAGTGTAAGATTCTTTTCTTTGTGATTTAAAATGATCACAGTAGCCTTAGTTCAATTCAATGAGATGCCTTGTACATTCATATGTGCCAATATCCTCTACACCTGATTATGTAAGACAACACAATATGCTTTCCAAAAAGAAAACTACTGATTAGTTCATTGTACTGCCTGAAGTTTTCAGTAATTTGATGGGTTCTCATAGTTTGACCATCACTGACTACATTAAATTTTGTGTCTCCATGATGCTAAATTGTTCACCTTACAATGTATTAAATGTTACGTAATTTAAATATTAGTATGTTACATTTACATTGAGCAAATGGTTTAAGAATAATATTTCACCACAGCTGACAGCTTATATAAGTAATCCACATGTAGTTTAACACTAAGATACAGTCTGAGAATAAATCTGCAATCTATATTTATATATGTTTACAAACACTTAATTTATAATATGGCTAGAGCTCTGAAGACTCCAAACAATATAAAAAATTGAGACAAAATGTATTTATAAATTTCTAATAACTTTAAAAATAACTATGAATTTTGCCCTGTCTTTTACTTCAATGCAGTGTTTCTGCATATCTTTCTGGACTAATTTGTATTAGTTAATTAACAGATCTTTTAATCACTGATCATATAGTGGAAATCACTGTAGTTCCTTCATATTTAACCAGATTTCAGGAGAGCAGTAGGTGACCTAATTGCAGTTTAATGAGAGGCAGAAACACAAAATAGAGGAAAAACCCTGAAAAATCCCTCAGTTTTGTTTTGATCCCTAGGTAATTATTAGACAAGAATTTAGGTTGGATTTTTTTTCCCAGTTGTGGAGTTCTTGTGTCTCTAACCATTTTCACCTCATTTACTAGGTGGCTTCCTGTGTTACATTTGTTTGGGGAAAATTTTCTTCATAGTATGGAGATAAGTTCATAAAATTTTCTACTTGCATATGTAGGTAAGTTAAGAGCTGGCAGCAGTGCAGATAATGTAGAGATGGTTTAGTTACTGGTAAGCAGTGCTTACACAGAGTAGAAGCCTTTTCTGCTCCTCACCCCACGCAACCAGAAGTAGGTTCAAGGTGCACAAGAATTTAGGAAGGGACACAACCAGGGCAGCTGACCCCAATTGACTCTAGGGATAATCTAGAGCATATGGCATCATGCTTATCATGTTCAGGCTTATGGCATTTGTCTTCCCAAGCTGTCATGTGATGGAGCCCTCCTTTCCTGGGGATGGCTGAAACCTGTCTGCCCAGGGAAAGTGGTAGAAATTAATTTTGCTTTGCTTGTTTTCATGGCTTTTGCTTAACCTATTGAACTATATCTCAACCCATGAGTTTTCTCACTTTTACTGTTCGTGTTCCCTCTTCCAGCCCACAGCGGGTGAGTGATCGAGTGAGTGGCTGTATTGGGCCTGGTTGCCAGCTGGGGTTAAATCACAGCACTTTCTCATTCTACTCTGGCAGAATACAATTCAGAATAATACAATTCAGAAATTAATTTCCTCTGACAATTAGGGGTTTCCAGAATGAGGTATTGTCGCAATATCATTTTTCACAAGAGCTTGAAATCAAGAATAGGTCTTGTTTTGTCAATATTATTACTAATAAAAATAAAAATGTGAGACCAGATATATAAAAAAATGCTTTATAGAGAATCTAAGCTGATTCTTTGCCATTAATGTTTACATATCAGAGAACTGGAGATCAGTGGTTTTGCATTAGTTCTTGGTTGGTTTCTCTTTCATGTACCACTTCAAGTGTTTGCCATTATGTGCAGATGTGGTTGCAAATTCCCATAGTGTAAGTATAGTGTTTTCATAATCTTTGTTGCAAAAAGATAGAGCCCAGTTAAAATAGCTTTCTGTTTCTATAACTCACTGAAACACCATAATTTCACTGTCAGCAAGAGCAATTCAGGATTATCATGTAGTGCTGATTTAGGGAAAATTATATCTCCCCTATAAATAAAGAAATGTTACACTTTTGCTATCATTATTATTATTCAAAATAAAATCAACATGTTTTAAATAATATTTCAGAATAAAATATTTTTTTGAATCTTATTTCAATAAATTATCATGTTCTTTTGTCTCACCCGGTCCCTTATCAGTCCCTCCTGCATTGGAAAACGGTGCATCCCGGGCCCAGGTGGGCCACAGGTGTGAGCTCCTGTTATTTTTCTGGGTTTTCAGTCCAGAGCAGGTTTGAGCAGTTCCAGGAAAAAGAAAAGCCACAGTCACAGGAGAGCTCTGTCCTGCTGTCCATGCTGCAGACAGCACAGTCTGTGAGAAGGAATGCAGAGGAGCAAGTGCAGTTTCTGCAAACAAACTGCACGCTTCTTCTCCCCACCTTTGCTCTCAGAACCACTCTTAAAGGTGCAAAACTGAATATCTAGCATAAGCAGAACAGATGGCTGGGATACAAGCATCATAAAGTCACCCTAGGACAATCAGGAGAGACACTTTGGTGTTAGCAAACATATGGTTCCATATGTTTAGGTCGTTAGTAAGCAGTGTCACAAGGTAACATAGATGTTTGCTGGCACAATTTCTGTAAAATTAGGATCCAGTCCTATGCTTTCTAGAGTATGGAAATGCCATGAAGAAAAGTAAAATAAAAACTGTTTTGCAGAGGAAGAATAATTCAGTGTAACTACAAGTTTTGTGGGAACACAATTTGCATTATGTGGCAAAATATGGCAACTGGCTCCTTCGCGGCTCATGATTTAAATAACGTGTATCTTTTTGTTACTGAGATGTGAAATACATATATATTTGGAGGTGATTCTTTGTTTCCTAAAGAACTGATTCCTATCACAAAATCCAATGAAATCAGTATTATACTGGAGAAAATAATTTCTTTCCCTTGCTTTATTTCTGTCTCAGCAGTATTAAAGAGTGAACAGATGAAACTCTTACGAGATGTGGTTAGTAGCATTGGACCTGATCTGGTGCACTAACTGGGTCAATTGCTGTTTTGTATCCCTTTGCTCCTTCTTCTCCCTTTAGAAGGCTTCCTGTGCTTTCAGCATATTCCCATATACTAAATGTTAGTTTCACATATCTCCAAGTAAATAGAATGGCCTAGAAAATGTAAGAATTCAATTTTGCTTGTAAAATGATAATTTAGCAAATATTCTAAAATGGTAACTTGTTTGTCTGCCAAATTACTCGATAAAATATTTTACCTTGAGTTTAAATTAACTCAAGAGATTCAGAAACACATGTAAGTGTAAAAAATATGTTTATTGCCTACACAAATGCAAAACATTACTTCAACATTTAAAATAAAGAAGGGATGTAAAATTTTTTCCAATTCTTTTTCCCATTAGCTTGGAGGCTTTATAAGAAATGTATTTTAGGAGGCTTTTTTATCCTTGTCTGGGTGGATTTTGTCTATCCATGATGACAGAAAGTTATCATAGGGCTCAATGATAATGGTGGTGTTTTCACTTCTGCATTCTGTGACCATGTCTGTACAAATTCCTGCAGACAAACCGGCTCTCCCTCCTCATGCTTTTGACTGTCTGGATAAAATCCAGTTTTATAAATCTGGTTTTACATCCATAAAACAGTATTAGCATGTCTTAGCCCTCTAAGAATCAAGGCCTATTTTGTAGACATCAATCTCATTTTCAGTATCCAGACTGCCCTGAAAATTCCTTTGGACAAATTACATCTAATGAAGATGAAGACCATTGTATCCATCATTACCTTGGCAAGACAGCTTTGGCAGAGAGAAAAGGAGTTAGTGGTTCTGGGAACTAGCATGCCTAGACAGCTGTTGTAGGAAACAAAGATGCAGAAAGGAAGAGGAAAGGGCAGGAAGCTGTCAATATTCCAGCAACCTTGATCTTTGACAAAAGACATCAAGCCAGTCTTAATGGACAGCTGCTTCTTGGAGTTCACTGAAATCATTTGGGTTTTTTCAAAGCATACCATTTATCTCTAAATCTCTTCTAAATTACCAAATCACAATATCTGAAGTAAAGAAACTTATGCAAGATTCATCCAAAGATATCTCAAGTAGAAACCTGACAATAATAATACTTAAATTAATAAAAAATGGTATTTTAATGGTGGAAAAGAAGAATGGAACATACTCAAATAACACCATATTTTTTTAAAGGAAACCTAATTGATATTTATTTACTGTATATCAATTTGTATTACCTCCATTCATTAAGGGTCATAAGACTACTTATGATTATGCTAAATTAAAATCAGACAACAGCTGTAATTTATAGCTTCGTTATCTTCTTGGAAACTAGGTACACAAAATGTTGTGTTTTCTCCTTCAGTACATAGTGAAACATTTAGAAATAGTGGCAAATGGTCCATGCCTTAGTATTTTATTTACCTATTGGGTCATCTTCTGTAAGTTGTTCATTGTTGTAGTCAGGACAGTTTAATCATCCATCTGTGACGTACATATTTTACTTTGGGAACATCTTATTTGGTACATCTTATCTCATCTTTAATGAGATGGACTACAATGGAGAGTTCTAGGCCTACTGGTAACCACTGAAAAATTTGACAGCTGTGACACCAGTGCTTTCACTTACATCTCTGTGAAACACCATGCAACTGAAAAAGACCATAATCTTTAGTAGGTCTGGAACTAGGAAAAAAAAAAAAGAAATCCTCTGCTCTTAAGACTGTATTTATGTATCAATTTCTTTTTACCAGAATCATTTCTGCAGCTTGAATGGAACTGCGTAAGTGATCTGATAACTGATATTCCATCTATTTCTTGACAGTACAGGATTTGTAATCCTTTATCTCTCAAATTCCATTAAGGATTCCTAACAAATAGGAATCCAAAGGCATGATTCTTCTCAACAAATAATCAAAAAATCTTGTATAACCTACTGTACTTAATGAGGGAGAGTCAACATAGTTATTTTGTAGGGTTGAGCAACCTCAGAATGACTTCAATTCTAATTAAAAGATAATTTTTAAGTTCCTAAGGAAAAGGGTTTAGATCAGCATTCATGTCACACAGAAATATTTTTTAAGACATGTCTATGCTCTTAAGTAATTTTACAGCCTTTATTTAGCCAGATTTCATACAGGTGTCTATCATGAAAAAGACAATGCAGTTTTAAAAAGATATATTCAAGTTTCTATTTTTGTATCTTCATCTTTCAAGGACAGTTCTGGTTTTGTTTTAGTGAGTTACTGAAAGCTGGCAATTTCTTTCACTTGTCAGCACCCAACTGATATTCATAGTGCAAACAATTATTTTCCTGTCAAGAAGAAAAAAGAAATAAGTCACCCTTGATTCTATGATAAAAATGAAACTTGTCACTCAACACTGGGAAAGAAATTAAGCACTGATAACTTCAACATGTATGTGTGTTTATTTACACATTAGAGAAGAGAGAAAGTACATTTCTTACCTAATGAAATAAACACTATTTTGATTCAAGATCTTGTTACCACAATAAAAAAATATTTTCAATGGAGAGAACTTATTTTAAAACTTGGTCATAAACATATTTTTCATTTCTGTATATTTCTTTTGGGGTGGGTGGAGTTTTGTTCTTGTCTTTAACTAGGCCTTTCAGAATTAATAAAGGAGTATCATGATCACACACTGAAATGTTTGTACTATAACTTTTCTACAATCACTATTGTAAATATTTTACTTCCACTGTGTAACTAAATAGCTACCCAAATATGCAGAACATAGAGATTTCAAAGTGAGATAAAATGAGCTTAATTATTTTCTGTTACCTACAGAAATCTGAATAAAATAAATGTGAAAAGAGGTTCTCTTTTTGATCAAGAGTCAGAAAAAGCAGAATTTGACTAGATTAATGCAAGCAACTTTTCCACTTTCAAAAAATATTTTCAAGGAAAGTTCCACTTGACACTTAAGGACAAGATACTGCAATCAGTAACATTCCAATTAACTCTCGCATTTACCAGTATAAATCAAGGGTTTAGTAAATTTATTTCTAGAACTTTTTAAGTGGTGATAAACAGTTTATTTTTAGGGTCAGTGATCTGAGCAGAAGACTGAGAGGAGATAAGAATCATATTTAGAGATCTATGAGTGATTTTCAAGTTGAACTCAAATTTTATCTACCTGAGTCTAAATTACCAAATTAGTGAACAAGAGTTAATGATATCACAAGGATTTTTTGTGATGTAATAACTGATTGTAATAACTTTTTTTAGAGTATCAGAACAAGATATTAACTTCACTGTAATAATTTGGTGGGGTTCCAAGGGCATATTAAATGTGACCCACATTCTCAAAAACAATTACTTTGATCTTGGGGAAAGAATGAAGGACTTTAAGATGGGGAATTTTGAACAAAAACTTTACATATATCTGTTGCCTAGTCCCATGAGGATTCACCCAGAACCGATGTGATCTGGAATTTTTGCTAATGGTCTGGATGATGACAAGAATAACCTAGATATTATATTAATTACATAAGCTTCTGGGCTAATCTAGTCCATACAGTCAAAAAAAAAAAAGGAAACTAACTTAGAGTTTAAGACTAAAATATTCTCTTTGGAGCAGAAGAAAAATATATTTAACAGTGAAATGTACAACTGCAAAAAGTGGGCAGCAGTAATTGACTACTGCAGTCATGATGGGAAGAGTTGTCTGCAAAGAAATTTTACAGAAAACAGTCAGGCTTCTACTGGATCACAAGATGAGTCAACAGTCCTGTGAAAAAATGGATTATATAAATGAGCATATAGAAGCCACAGCACAGGAGGTGCATCTGTGATAAACATACCTCAAGCAAGACCCCTCTGGAGTAAAGTACTCAGTCTGGACCAACTTTGCAGTGGAACTACATTACTATCTTTTGAATAGAAGACTTAGACTTCAGCCTTTTACAGGATAGAATAGCATCTGTTTGACTTGCAGGTGTTGATTCATGGGACAGAAAAGAAGATCTTAAAAAAGATCTTAAAAAGAAGATTGCAGGGAATCTTCTGCTTGTTTTTCTCTCTCCCAAATCTATCTTTATTTCACACTGCTAAACAAATATGTAAGAAAATATAATACTTCCATAGCATATCTGTCATGTAAGATAATTTTCCTAACATACTTTGAAAATACAGCTCCTGTGGTAATCAAAATCTATTCTTATTTTCTTCTTGTACTCAGATATTACTAGGAAAGAAATCCACAAAACCCCAAAAAATTTCTGCTCGAATTTCCTCTCACTTTTCTTTGTCTCTAAGATTGCTTTCTTAGTGCCTCTAGGTCTACAGTCTAAATCCTATTTCTCCATAGCAAACTTTTCTACTCTACCCAGTTAGGGAGGTTTACAGCACTGAATCATTCCAGTTCTTTCCAAATATCAACAAATGTTAACTACCCTGTCTCCCAGCTTGTTCTTGGAGGATTTGATTATAAAATACTGTGTTATTTTGCCACCAAATCCTAAAAACAACACTAGGAAGTACTAAAAGCCCAGGAGAGTAAGTTTGTATTTCATACATGGCAATCGGTAAAAGCCAAGTGTGTAGTTGAGATGAGGAATTGTGGTGATGATTGCTTGTAGAGGAGATGGACTTATTAATGGTTGTTGGAAGTTCACATTAATAGATTAAAATAAAATAGATGATTAGGAAAAACAAAAAGAGAGAATGGATTTCTCTCAGTATAAATACAACATAGTTACCTGAAAAGTAACATAAATACCTGATCAACATAAACACCTGCAACTGTTCTTTGATATATGTTATTTGTTCATGTTCCTTGGAACTCAGGAATGGATTGATCTGAGAATTAAAGTAAAAGAAATTGCAATTTTTAATATTGTGGGGATTAGCAACCTTTGTAACTCCTTATCCTATTTCAACATTTGTACAAAGATCATGGAAATCAGCCCCCCCAGATGTCTGAGTTGTAAGTGACTGTTGCAGGTCTATAGCGCAAGGATTATCATGATAGTTGTAAGATATTGCCTCAAAATATTCCTGTGACACAAATGATTGTATTCTATTATATTGAGGACTCAGAGAACACTAAGACACTCTGTCTCTTGAACATATATTAAAAGCAGGTAGTTGGCAACTTCATCAGTCACTTGATTTTGAAATATCACGGCCACATTCCTTCACCCCATCCTCTCAGCTTCACATCTCTACTCCTGAAACTCCTGGTGAGAAAACACTGTAGACAGAAAGCTCTGTGAATACAAGCCTGTATGGCCAGATCTATTCCAATGGACCAGAATTTTTTTTTCAGAAAAAATTGTGAGACTTCCCATTGGCCTCTCACAGATGTGTGTGGCACCTCTCATGTGACCATATTGGCCTCCTTTTCCCACTGGGGAAAAAATTACCCTCACTGCCCTGTCTGTACTGTAAGCTCATTCACACCATGTGTCTTGGAGCTGTCTTTGGCTGATTAAATATATGTTCCTTTTTCCCTTCTGCTCTGTCACTGAACTTGCAGAAAAAATATGGTACATTGCTAAAAACAGGGGTGGCAACCTCTTCCTGGATGCCCCTGATAATCAGTACTGTGCACATAATCCCCTGCCAACAACTTTTTGCCAGTCCAATATTTTTGGAGTTCAGGTATATGTTATTGCTAGATACTTAATAAAATCTATGTCTTTCTAGTCTTGTAAGCAGAATGTTAGAATGGAAGAGCTCTCTAATTGGGAGGGAAGCTTGCTTTCAGTGCATGCAATACAATTACTTTGTCTCTGTAGACATGTGCATTATGTAATATTCCCCTTGTCTCTACTATGATAGACTTCTCTTTTACTTACCACTTTACATTAATAGAATGAATGCATATTTCATGCTAACCAATAGTTATCTTTATACATAGGATCACATCTAGAGATTTCTGCCTCAAGACGTGCTTAAAAAAGAAGTAATTACTTTACAATATTAGGAAGAAAATTTCTTCAATGCAAATTCTGTAAATAAATTTTTCAGCTACTGGCTTCCTTCAGCAAGTAATAGAAAACATCTAACAATGTCATCTGGGAAATTAATACATCTGGAAAAACTGTAGAGTGAACTGATATATGCTTCTAACATTAACATGCACAGATGATTTCTCTCCCAGTATAGAACCTTTGTATTGTTTCTGTTGCACTACTTGTTCCTATCATAAAGCACAGAAGAAGTCTCTCTTGGTTTGAAATTTGAATACATGGGGATAAAAATTATCTCTATTTTTGGAAAGTTGACTAGTAGCTCTTCACTAACTTAGGGAAAAATATGTGTAATAATGATGAATTTACTTTATTGTCAACTAAATCAGATTTGATTTCCTATAGCTAGCACTATTCCATATTCAAGGCCAATAGTTGATTAACCTATTTGTATAATTTTACATCCAGATACCCTTCTAAACCAAACACATTTTTAAAAGAAATTCCATCACTGTGGTCCCAATTCTCTAAATACTGAGACAAATTTTCCCATACTGCATAATGCATGCACAGACACACTTTCAGTGTATATCACAGGAGAGAATATAGTGTGGAAAAATTAAACACCCTTAGGAAAAAACCACATAATTGATGGGTACTTATTTTTGAAAATCCTAGTCTTTCAGCATAGAAAAAATAGTGTAAAGGAATTTTTTTTTTTTTTTTTGGTGAGGGGGTGATCTTAAGATTGAACAATGCCTGTAAAACAGATGGTTATGGGTAAAAATGTGTTTTCTTATAAATTTTCAGATACTAACCTATAATTTTGCAAGTATTCTGTTGTGATTTTAAGTCTAGCTGGAGATGAAACACCATACAGCTTCTCACGAACCCTTCCTGTCTTCCCTCCTGCCCTCGTGGAATGGGGAGGAAAATCAAAGTAAAACTTGGATGTTGAGATAGGAACAGTTTAATAATAGAAAATACAATAAAATACTAGTAATACAATAAAATAATAGTAAATAGTAATAATAATAGGGAAAAAATATTGATGCACAATATAACTGCCCACTATGCACTGACAGATTCCAATTCTCCTTCCTGAACCCAGATTGGCCCCTTCTTTTGGGTAACTCTCCCCCAATTTATATACTGGGCATGATGTTCTATGTCTCTATGTTCTGCCTTTGGTCAGTTTGAGTCACCTGTCCCAGCTGTGCTCCCACCCAGTTTCTTTTGCATACCTCCTTACTGGCAGAGCATGAGACAAGGAAAAGAATGGTTCTTAGGAAAAAAATAACTCAAAAAAAACCCCCAAAACATCACTGTGTTATCAACAGCATTCTAATTCCAAATCCAACACTGTAACAAGTACTGAGAAGAAATGAACTCTACCCTAGCTGAAACTAGGACATATTCTTAGTTTTCTATGTAATGATGTGTTATTCATCTTAGCTGGATCAATGCTGTAAAAGTACCTAATCTGAGTCAACTTTAACCACTCCTTCCTTGATAGAGTGAGAGAAATTCAGCACTGATGAAAGCTGGGGCAATTCCAACAACTTATATTGATTTATGCCCACTTATACTTGAGATGAATTTGGTCAACTCACTTATACATAGGTTGAGTAAATGACTTCATCACATCAAGCTATTGGAAATAAAAGCATTTTGCTAATGTAAGTCTGATTTTGTGAACACTTACAGTTATGTGTATGATTCAGTAAAGCTGGTTTTGTGGATAGACTGGTACAACAGCTATAAATCATTCAAAAGGAAACAAAATAAAAATGAAAAGCCAAGAAGCCAAAATCATACTTTATCTCACATCTTTAAAAGCTATCTGGAAATATAGAGCTCTGATAAATGCTTACCATGGCATGATCCGTATCAGCAATGTAACACTTCTCACTCCATGAATATTTATGTTTTATTTCAGAGGAATTCTCTGGGAATTTCCTCTCAGTTTCTCAGCCTCAACAGAAATTTACCTGTTCCTTCACATTAATTTGATCCTAAGCAAAAAAAACCCCAATATCATTGATAGTAATTGTAAAACCTTAACATGAGCTATGTCTTTTTCCTCTCTTTTCCTTAAGCTTCTCGACTTAATGAAAAGTAAACAAGAGCTTTAAGCCAAACAAGAAGTAGAACAGTGCTGTTTTGTTACTTTTTCATTTTTGTTTTTCATAATACCTTGTATACTCTGGTTAAAACAGAAAATTGAAGTGAATGAAAATAACCCACTATCATAGGTCACAGACAGATGTGGAGAAGTTTCAGTTGAAGTTTCTATGTTATCATTTGAAAGCACTATATTAATAAAGAGATCAGCAACATTTTATCTGTAAGTCTTACGGAAGAATCATTTAGGACTTGGTCCGGCTTGATGTAAAATAGAGATCATCAAAAGTGATCTCATTTCCTCAGGGCCCTTGAAAATCTATATTGAGTGAACAATTCCATACACACTATTGAAGGGAAAATATCTGTTTATTTCATTTTTCCCTATTGAGAAAAAAAATTGAGGGCTGGATAGATCTTTCTGTTTCACTTTTCAATGACTAGTTAAATGGTTTTAATGCCTAATCACCATGAAAAATTGCCTATATTTCTGTCAGTAACAGTACACACATTGCACATTTATCCAGAAACAAAACTTTTGCCTACTAATGTACATGTCCCAGTAACTGCTCAATTAACTCATAACAGTGATGTACAGTATAGGTCTCATTAGAACCTTTCCAAAGTCAATTCTCCAAGGTCTTGAAGTTTAGTTGCTTGAAAGGTAGAAAAGGACTTCATTGTCATTGAAATCACAATAAAATAATGAATATTAATTAGTTTATTTTACAAAGTTACTTGTTTACAGTTTCCTGGTTTGGGTATCCTTTTCTTATATGCTTTGTAATCATTTGCATAGCAAATTTCAATTTGTAATAGAGATGTATCAGGGAAATATTGACTAATTTTATCAATCTCATGCATTATCAACCTAATGCATTTTCCCCTAATTCTCTGCTGGTACTCAAAGTGTATCTTTTATCCTTCACTAGTCCTTACTGTAAGATCATCATCTATCTCCAATATTTTTACTGTGTCTTATTTCATCATTTTACCTCTGACCAAATTTCCTGTTAACTGATAATCCTGCTTTCAGTGTTTTGGAGAAACAATCACAGACACACAAAGGACTTTGGAGAAAAAAAAATAGTACTCTTGTTTGGGAGCTCTGATAAAACAGATCAGCAAGACTAGTGTTCATGTATTTATCTCAGAAACTGCAGGATCAGAGAAGCCTGGAGACCTCAGTGATCTAAGGAGTGTCCTACTAGAAAGCACTGTTGAAGCAAGTAGGACTTTGCAAATTTCTTGCTTAGACACTATAGAGGCACATGTGAAAAAAAAGTATAAAAATGTCAGAGAAAGTCAAAACATAAAGCAAGTTGTGTGAGCTGATCCAAATATATAGTTTATTCAAACCTAGGAAGTTCTATCTCATTAGGAACTTGACACACATCTTGAGAAGGCAGTTAAAAGCAGTTACCATCCAAAGCTTTGAGGATTACAAGTAGATTTCTTCAGTTAGTAATTTAAGTCATCAATGTATTTAGCTTCCCTTTTTTTTCTACTGGAATTTCCATGCAATAGTCCCAAATACACACACTATCCATGCAGGAAGAAACACTTCAGTGCATGCCCAGTAAATCAGGTGTTGTAGTGCGTTTTTATATTTCGTAATACTCTAAAGTAGTTTTGTTTTGTATTCCCATATTTTTCCCAAATGGTTTATCCCAGACTGTACCCCCCTCCCTTTACCTGTGTTATCCCTCTCCCAGGATGAGATCATCCCCAAACCCCCACCCTGGCTCTCTGTCAATCACTCAGCATCCCATCCCTCCATCCAGAAGTTTCGGTCCAGGTCGTCGAGTGATCAGCCAGAGGCCAGGGGTCAGCCCCCCAAGCCTTGCCCCATACGCTGTCCTAAATGTCTATCCCCCAGTACCCATCCCTTAGAGTTACTTATTGGTTGGTAAAATGTTACCTACTTTGGGTTTCCACCTCCCTTTGAATGTAACCTTGGGACATCTCCCGGGGCTCTCAGCAGGAGGCCCCCTGAGGTGCAGGAGCTCCTTTGGGATCCTAATAAACCCTTGGGTTAACCCCTGCTAAGAGTCGGCCCTTTCTCTTCTACGACTGTCTCTGGTGTCTCTTGTGCTGCACAGGCGACCAGCCCAGGTGCCCTCAGTACCCTCGGGGCACAGAGAGTGTCTCCCTGCCAGCCCAGGTGCCCTCAGCACCCTCGGGGCACACACAGACAGTGTCTCCCTGTCAGCCCAGGTGCCCTCAGCACCCTCGGGGCACAGACAGACAGTGTCTCCCTGCCAGCCCAGGTGCCCTCAGCACCCTCGGGGCACACACACAGAGTGTCTCCCCCCAGCCCAGGTGCCCTCAGCACCCTCAGGGCACACACAGACAGTGTCTCCCTGCCAGCCCAGGTGCCCTCAGTACCCTCGGGGCACACACAGTGTCTCCCTGCTGTCAGCCCAGGTGCCCTCAGTACCCTCGGGGCACACACAGACAGTGTCTCCCTGCTGTCAGCCCAGGTGCCCTCAGTACCCTCGGGGCACACACAGACAGTGTCTCCCTGCCAGCCCAGGTGCCCTCAGCACCCTCGGGGCACACACAGACAGTGTCTCCCTGCCAGCCCAGGTGCCCTCAGTACCCTCGGGGCACAGACAGTGTCTCCCCGCTGTCGGCCATGCCGGGGCTGCCCCCCGGTGTCTGCCGACTCGGGACTGGCCCAGGGTTCCTGAGAGGCTCGCAGAGAGACAGAGACAATCAGGCATCTTTATCGAAGATCTGCACATGCAAGACATTTTATGAATATTTAACAAACTCATATGTCAATCTTATGCTTCCCAACAACACCAAGTTTTCTGTTTCTGTGTGGTGTAGTGCATATGCACAAACTTTTGCTTGAAACTACCTCAGGTTCATAAGCCATTCTCCTGCAAGAATCTCGAGCATGATTTTAAAGCAATACCTCCAAGCACCTTCAGATGATCAAATCTTACACTCTTCACAGCTTCTTTAATGGTACTGGACTTGAATGTCATGAAAATATGAAGCCTGGAAGAATGGAAAGTTTGTGGTCCTTGATATATGGCTGAAAGAAATTCACATTTTCAGTTGACTATTGCGCAGAAAAGCTTAATGTTATGGTAGAAAAATAAAGTATGTGAGAAAAGATGAGGGAAAGAAACCAGAACAGATGATTAATATGGGAGAGGTAGAAAGAGAATCAGATGGGGAAGAAATAATTTTACTTCAGATCAAAAAATAAGTCCAAATGTTTATATAAAGCCCCAAAAATACCACTTTTCAGACTATGGATTTCAGTATTTTCTTTGGCAGTTCCAAAGCAGCTACTTTTTTCAAGCATAACAGGGCATCAGTAAAAATTATTTCCGTTTCCAAAGCAGTCTTCTTTAGATTATCATGAATAAAGAAAATGTTTCTAGCAATGAAGGCCTGATTAAAATCAGATTTAAATCAGAATAAAATGAAGTATATGTGAAATTATAACTTACTATAATCTGAGCTTCTAAATACAAGAGAAGTGGTAAGAAAGTAAGCCTCTTTTAGACACTTTCACTGTATATGTCTATATAAACAAGAAGAGCTTTTTATAAAAAAGTCACAAGTGCAACCTATTCCTCTTAAATATAGCATGTCAAATGGAAAAATATTTTAAATATAAAATGGTTTGGTTTTTTTTTTTCAGAAAAAAAATGCCCGAGAGAGAATACCAGGAAAAAATTTAATTACTAAGTACTCATAAATATAAAAGAATATTTGAGTGGGCAGGGGGAAAATTACTGCATCATTTCTAACAAATACTCTTTTTTTCTCATTTATTTCTGAAATAGTTTGAATGAAGGCACAAGACATTCCATGAGGAAACCAATCTTGTCTTCTTCACCTTTTCTAAGATTAGGAAGGCTTAAGCTTATTTGTAGATCTGCAACTGCCAGATAACCTTGAGCAAACTATTTGTCGTTTTCTGCTTCAGGTTTTCCCTTAATAAAATGGAGGAAATCACAATGACCTTCTAGTACTTTATGTAGAATATTCACTCTTACAACAGCTGCTTCTTCTTTGTAATTAAATGCCAGGTAGATTCTCTTTTATCAAGAAGTGTTGCTGGGTAACTTTCGATTGAGAAGGGCAAAATGACTTTAGTGCCAGGCAGAAAATATTTGCTGCTAACTCAAGCAAACCAGGCATTATACTTTAAATGACATCTTAATACAAGATCTGAATTTCATATGTCATAGAACTGTGTGGTTATATGCTGGGACAGTGCTTGATATAATTTCACCTACACTTTTCAAAAACCTGACCAATTAAATGAGACATCTGAATGTTTGGAAATATTGTCCATTTTCATGAATGGCCACTCTGCTGCAATTTTTCCATAGAGAATTGTAAAAGCAGTACTTGAATGCTTGAACATCCAGCCAAAATTTATTAAAGAACACAGTCCCAGTGCATCATCAATTCTCTTTTTATGATTTTGTTTACAATAGCTTTACAAATCTTGAAAGGGGCTGCTAAAGAGAAGTGTTTATGAAGAGAAGAGTCAGGGACCAGTAAGTCAGACAACATTTATCATATCCATGGTGAGAATGCCAGTCTGAGACCATGCTAGGACCCAAGGAGGCCAGGAGGCCAGGTCAGTGATACCACCTCAGGGACAGTGGGTACAGTGCTGGGCACACAAGGACACAGAGCAAGGGCCTGAGCTTGAGCGGAGTGAGGGGACAGAGACCCCAGATGAACCTCCCACAGCGCTTTCTTGCTTATATGTTTGCCTATGTGTTTTCACAGCAGACTCACCCCAGGTAAGGCAAATATTGAAGAACACTTCAGCAAACTGAACATACCACACATTTATCACAGGTAAGCTGTTGAACCATGGGGTGGGTGAGAGTAGTGAAGTGGATTAAAAAGGGACAGAACGCTTGTGCCCAGATTATCATTGGCATCTTTTCTAGTGCAAAATCAGTAACTAGTGGTGTATTTAATGGGTCAATACTGACTCAGGAGCCAATACACAACACAGAAGTTCCTGTCTCAACATCAGAAAATAATTTTTTTTTTACTCTGAGAATGACTGGCATAGGTTGCACAGTGAGGTTGTGGAGTAGATGGTTTAAGTAAGATTTCCATTTAATTTGGTGCAGCAAGTCTCCTTGCAGGTTGCAGATAAGAATGAACTGCAAATGAACATGGTTCTTTCCTACTGTTAGGCCCCAAAACTTTCCTACTGTTAGGCCCCAAAACGCACTTGATGAGACACTTAATAGGACTTATGATTGTTCATGTACTCTAGTTAGACACATGGAAGAAATATTAACGAGATATTCTCAAGGGATCAAAATAACAAAAAACTTCACTGGAAACTTCGGAAAATCAGAGAACTGTGTAAACAAAGTTTAGAACAACTTTCAGTCACTGTATAACATTTCTCAAACCACTTACTTAACCCATTCAACTCAGGAAACTAAGCCTGTTTGATTTTAAGTCACTCAAAAATTCCAAGGATAGGGAGTTAGGAGTAGTGGAAAGACAAAGAGAGAAAATATATGGAAAAGAACAAACATTGCTACTTCTCCTGGTTCCAGCACTTCTCAGCTGGTAGAGATTCCAAGTCAATTCCAAGTCAATTGAGAATAGAGTCAATACATTGACTTTGTTGCTGCATGTGGTTGTTGCATGTTCCACTTTAAATACCCCTTGGCATTCCCCCAGGTGGGACTTCAGGTTATTTGGCCACACAAGAGCTGGGTTAGAGGCTCCAGAGGCAGGTGTGGGGCATCAGCTCAGCTCAGCTCTGCTGCACCACGGTTTGGCAGCCACTGCCATGCTGTGAGGGGTGGGGTGTACAGGGCAGAGCATCTCTTCACCAGGGCAAGGGCCCACCTTCCCCTTAACCCACACACAGGCATCTGAATTGTGTTGAGCCAGCAGCTCTTTCAGTGTCACACACCTACAAATACTACCTTACATATTCCCTTACATATTCACTTTGAGTGAAGGTGAATTGTGCATAGGTGAATTGGACTTTAGACTGTGCATGCTGTCACACCTTGATTCTCCAGGGGAAGAATTCATCAAGCAAAACGTCATTCTCTGAGACATCAGTTTAAAAAAGTCCCTTTAGTAGATGTTTTCTGTAAATAGTGAAGCAAGCAAATATTTGTGAACTTTATTCTTGCATCAGATTTTTTTTAATCTCATGATACATACACACTTTAGTAAAGACTGAATTATGTCTTCCCTATACTGAATGTTGATAACATTTGCTGATGGTTGGCCCAGTCTCAATCACACCATCTTGGTTTTCAATCAAGTATTCAGAGAGTGCAATTACTATTCAGATTCACTAAGAATGAGATAAGGCTGATAGTATCTAGTAAGTACAAGTGCTTCCCCTGAAATGGATGTTAAGTATAATGGTGACATATCTCTTAACATAGATGGCAGTAAGCCAGTTATTAAAGCATAACAATTTACATTTAAGTCAGCTGAGGCATGTAACTGAGCAAAAGCTGCTAGCCTACAATGTAAAAAATTAAGTGATCGTTTTACTTCATTAAACTGGTTGCTCACTTGACATGGTATAGCTTTCTGGTTCTTTCTGCTTCTTCTGCTTCTTACTATCCTTCCAATTTTAACATTCCCTTTAAAAATAATACCTTCAGACTGAAGTTTAATGTCATGATAGACACTGGTATAACAAAGAACTTGACACATATGCCTCCTATGTTCTTACTTATAGAAGGATATAATTCTTTCCTCTACTTTCCAAGGAAAATAGTCATATGACTATCTAATTTATACAACCAAATAGAGTAATTGTAAGCCTTTTTTGGTTTTTTTTCAGTCATATAGATCAGTTTAGGGTTGGAGGACATAATATCTCTAAATTTTAGAGTTCAAGACAAGTAATGAAAAGTAATAATATCTCCTGAATATTGTGTCAAGCGTCAACAACCTCAGCATCTGAATGCATTTTGTTCTTTGCTACAAAAGATTCAACACAAAAATATCCCAGTTGAATACAATCAGCTGATGGAAAATACTTAAATGACAACACAGAACATCTTGCAACAACTCATATGACTTACCTTCAGCTTTTTCTTTTCACTTAAGCAGTTTGAATTTGGACTTTCCTTGTGAGTTGGATCCTTACATTGTCCAGACAAATTTCATAAGGTAAACTGGAAAAAAAGTATTTGCTTGCATGTCACCTTCTGCCAAGAATGGCAAGGAATTGAATTTCACCATGATGTCAACTTTTCTTAGCTCTTTCTGATCAATGTCCAAGGCTATGACAAGTGCCTTCTCCAAATTCAGAAATAAATACAGAAATAAAATAGAACCTTTTATATGAAACTTTCAGAGTTGAAAGAGTTACTAGAAAGGGAAATAAAAATTTTGCTTTTTATTTTTCAATTCCTCCAAAAGATATAGAAGGTTTTGCACTAAAGAGACCATCACAATGATCAAATTATTATTTTGTCATGGATCCGAATTTACACATTTGGTTAAATTTACGAACACACTGGAAAACAAGCATGTAGAGACATCAAGGAGCACCTCAATTTTTCTTTATCCATAGTCACTTAATGAGTCATATTTTTAATTCCAAAAATGAGGACAATGTACATTTTGCACTATCTAAGAAGCTTTGGCAAGCCAGGATGTGTTGTCATGATCATGCGTAGCTGTTGACATTAGAACTAAAATAGTGATAAGATTACACTATTCTAGCATTGACATGTTTTTCTTTCACAAAGAAATCTTGACTGGGTGGACCTGGAAGAAGTTTGAATTTCATTGTTTTTTTTACATTTCTTGTACTAATTACGCTATTAATGTGATGACTATGCAAGAGATTAAAATACCTAGGATGCATCAGATGAGCTGCAAAACACCAGTGGTCTGTGAAGGGATGCTGAGCTTAGTTCATGCAGGATTGTACAGGTGATCAAAGAAGATGTAGCAAATGTGATACGTTCAGAACCTGCTGAATTCCCTTTATTTGCTCTATAGAGTGCACACAGACTTCTTTGTGAAATCCCTGTCTTCACATTAAATGAACACATACAGTTCTGAGTTAAATCTATGGTAGAGAGCCAGAGTTTCAGCAGGATGTGAATCGTACGTATTTTTCTCCACTGGCTATGGATAAAGGAATAAGGTTTTTTTCCTAGTAGTACTACAGCATAAAAACTACTGCAGTCATTCAAACCAGGATGAGTTCAATCCCCCTTCCTTTTCATTACAAAAATGTGTGATTTCAGCAGACAAGAAAAATTCTAAGGAAGGTATTCCAGTCTGTCCTACTGTCTCTCCCAACAAGTCTCTCAGTATTGCTTTCTAGAAGAACCTGCTCTGCTGCTGAGTCTGACAAGCACCAGGTGGCCACAATTCATTTAGGTGTTAAAATAAAAGGTGGACAGTGGTTTTTAATTGTGCTGTCATCTCTTATGTCAGAATTGGAAATGCCTCCCTATTCCTGTGTATGAGTAAATCAGAAAATGAATAAGACACTTAGATTTCTCTTTAAATGACATGGAGTCTCATTCTTCATTGAGTAAACAATTCAAGGTGTTTAAAAGATGCATTCCTGAATTCTTGTGGCAAACAACACAAAGCCAGGTTGCTCTTTTTAATATTTTGTTTATTAATTTCACCAAAATTTTTATCAAAGTCAAAACATAAAAAGTAAGGTCTTACAAGGCCAACCTGATAAATAAAAAAATTGAAAATTTGCTTACATTAACATCAATTATGGCATGATTTGTGATCAATCTAACTAGTTTGGGAAAAAAATCATAAATGCACAAAAACATTACATTATCACAACACAGAGACGAAAAATATGTTCTCTCTGTCTCTTCTGCTAGATTTTTCTTTTATATGCCAGCATTTATACTTTTTGTTTTGCTGCTTGCTTTTTGATAATTCAGAAACACTTTTGTTACATTTTTTGGAAAAGAATAATGATACCATGATGACAAAAATCCTTATTAAACCTGAGATAGGCAGATAGGATCAAAAGGGCAAAATTGTTTAGACTACAATAGTAGTGTAAGAGAACTGAGTAGTTCTGCTCAAAATTTTATTAACTCCTTGGCAAATGCTGTTTAGACATGATTAGAATTAGTTACTTGGCCACTATAAAAAATCTTCTCTACCTATCTTACACGTGGGATCTGGAAAAAGCACAGCAGAGACCCTTGAACTATCCTGCTATCCTATGCCCTTCAGTAAGACTAAGCCTCTAATTGTGCTCTCTTTAAAATTCATCAATCTAGATAGGAAAAAAGCTCCCTCCGTTTGGCATTCCATAATATAAGCGTGAAATTAAAATAAACATTAAAAAAATCCCAAAGATGCACAACTTTCCTGCCCAGACCCCAAATCTGCACTGACTGCACCAGAGGATTCATCAGGATCCTGGGTCATTTGTTATCTTCATACAGCCATACATGTAGAGTTGCTTTCTATTTCTTGTAAATACCTATTTTATGCTTTCTATTGGTGTAAGTTTGCATGCAAATTCAACATCATGTCATTTAATTATAAGAACTAGGGTAATAAGTGTGAAGACAAATATTTCACAGGCCTAATCAGGAATTATCCTTTTAAATCACTATTATCTGTTGAGAAATATGCACAGCAATCAATAGCAGGCAAAGCCATCTAAAAGGTAATTAGAACTGTGCAGATGATAGCATGCCCATTTTGGATGCTGACATTATGTCAAAGATGTCCAGTTAGAAAATTATACTGAGTTTTCTGCAGAGATTATTGGACTTTTGATGCTGGGCAAAATATAACATTCTTTATGATACTTCATAATTTTTATTAAAAATTTTTTTTGAACATTTCCTTGTACAGAAGTTTTGAAGTGGATTTTTTTTCCATTAGTAATAGTAACAGGGTTCATCATAGAGAAAAATCTCATGCTACTAACTGAAAGAAGTAATAAACATGTAGAACTGATTGACTACAATACTGTGATTTTTTTTCTGTGCTGCACAATAAGCACAATTACATTTGTAAAAGATTGTAAGAGATTTTTTTCCAACAATTCCAATATTTCTTTTCAGAATTATATAATGAATCAATTAATATAAAATGATAAATCAAATTTACATATAACATTATTGAGCAGTAAAGTGAATTTTCTGACTTTAAAAAGTAACAGAAGAGGAGGCAGAAATTGTATGGAAGTTTATAAATACCCTGTATCCCAAGTACTTTATATAAATGCATCTTTTTATATAATATATTTTGATGTATGGATTTGTTTACTTTCAGGACTTTCTATTAATCATTTTCTCTTACACACACATTTTTTCCTGCCCCTTCTGATTCAGCTGGGGAGGGATGGTTGAAGCTCTCCGGGAGACCTTTGATTTCCCCCTTTCATCTGTCAAGAGAGCACGAGTGAATTCAAGAATTGATATCATCTCTTTAGGGCTAGGCATTCTTTTTGCATTCACCGCTTGGCCTGGGGTGAACTGAGCATTGAAATGAACTTTTTCATTTGAGATTTAGGGGTTTTTTAATGGGTTTTGGTTTGGGGTTTAGTTTTCTGGGTTTTTTTTGTTTTGTTTTGTTTTGTTTTTTTTTTTGTTTTACTTCGTTTTTCCCCAAAAATAAGGGTCAAAGCCATCTTGAAATCTTAACAAACTGTGTTTGGTTGGATTTACTGTATAATGCATAGTCTCAGCCATTCTTAAATGTGGTTTATATCTACCATGATTTGCAAGAATGTGTTTCCCTAATATATAAAAGCAAATAAAAGGAAGAAAAAAAATTGCATATAAATCCTCTAGGATAAGAATTATTGAAAGAAGAAAACCAGAAATATTTCAGAAGACAAACAGTAATAAAGAATTACTGAGACAAAAATTAGTGTACCAGTTACTTGCTTCTGTTAAATGTATAAAGAAATGAGCTTTTCAGCCAAAAAAAAAGAATTTGAATTCTAGTTAATATACTTAATTATAAGATATTTTCTCATATATTGATCCTAACTTAAGAAACTTGATGAGAAATACACTGATTTGAATATACAAAAATATTGTGTTGAAAGTCTTCCCAGATCTTGGGCTGAAAAAGTCTGTTCATAAAATTCTGTGTTTCAACTTAGAAGAAAATTTTTTAGAAGAAAATTGAGAACTATGCACCAGCAAAAATTTTGTAGAAATATTATGGAGCCAGACAAATTAGGCAGAGATTTTTACTGGAAACTACAAATATCAAGGAAGTTTTTCTTTCAGTGGGTCAGATTGCAAACATCTTAAATATTACAGTGTTCACTAACACAATGTTTACGTAATGGTGAAGATCTGTACAGTGCATGCCTTGACAGTAGCTACATGATTAGTGGGATAATTATCTTGTGAAAAAAATTAAACAAAATCAAGAAATTAAACAACAGGCAAAGAACATGTTAAAACTTGCTCTGATAATTGCTGATGTTCTGATTTAACATGGTACTTTATGCATTAAAAATGTAACTATTTATAGTGATAAAAGGAAGAATGTATACAAATGTTAATGTATCAAGGGGGCTCCAGTACTTAAATACTTTCTTTCCTGATAGTATAGGTTGATATATTTTTTAAAAATGTTTGTTTCATGCAAACGTACAGGAGACAGAAGGTCAAAACATGAAATTTGAGTTAGATGAATTAAAAAGGAAAAATTCTCACAGAAATTGCCATAGGACTTTTTGTTTCATATAATGCAGCCCTTTCTCTGAAAAATGTCACAAAGGAAAACGTCAGGATCATGACCATTTATTTATTCCTTTCTACATCAAAATATTAGTATACATTATAGCAGATGTATGCAGTCTTGGGGGCTGACAACATCTACTGGTGAAACTATAGTTTTGGTTCAGAAGGTATATTTTTCAAGACAATTCTACAAAGAATTTCTTATTTTGCATGAGAAAGAATTTTGGGTGAGACTAAAGGAAATAGTAATAGAAAGACAAGTGAAATTGAAAGTTGAGAAGGTAGACAAGCAAGGCACCTAAAACACTGAAAAAGTAACTCTTGTAAAAATGAATCCTGTAGTCTGAAATGTTCCTGATAAATTCTACTGGACTACTTAGTGGCTTTGAATTAGTTTCTAGCTTCAGTGGATCAAAATAAAACCTTCACCACTGAGCCACAGGTAATCAAATTGTTTCCTGCAAGTATTACCAATTCTCCTGAGACTAAATATACCCATTTATTCACATCCACAGGCACAGGCAACAAGTAAAGCAAACCCTTGTTCTATTTCTCTTACACAGATCTTATTTGCTGCAAAGCAGGAAAGAGAACCAGGATGAAAATGGATAAAAGCAACAATGAAATTCTATCAAATCATTTCTGGACTCTCAGCAGAAGATATCAAACACTAATCCTACAGGATCAGTTTCCACATTAGATTAAAACATCTTGAATTTAGATGTTTTGTTTTCAGATCATATCTAAATGAAACAGATTTCAAAAAGCCAATGTGCATTTCATAAACCCCTGGTTTAAGCAACACCATTCTTAAAAATTAGACAAAACAGCAGAGATAGATTATCCTATACACAGCTCAAAAAATGTTCTATAGTATTTAACTTGCAAGTTAGTATTTACTCTTTAATATATATAACAATATTTCAAAAATATCTGTCTTTCAATGGTTTAGATAGTAAAATGAGAGCATAAATCAGGCAGACAGTGCTCAACTAGAAATCCAGTTTTGGTTTATATTCTGACATTACCCACAGATTTTTGCTGAGGAAGAAATATTGAGGTATTCTGGACTCTTTACTGGTATTTCCCGTGATATATACTCTCAAGTGCCATATGTATGAGTTTTAGGGATGCCCACGTCCATGGGTTACTGATGCTTATTTCCATTGCTTAGTTCTTATGAGCTGTGACCTAATCAAGGAGTGCCAGAATTGAGCTGTTTACTAGGAAAAAGATATATATGAGCAAATAAGTAAGTAAGTAAATAAATAAATAAATAAATAATTATGTATTCTTATTGTTTTATTCCAGCTGATAATTTAATGTAAAAATCCCTCATTTTCAATCTGTGAGAAATAGAAAGCTATCATTATGTCTTCACATTTTACAATTTTTGAATTTATAGTCCTCTATTACATTTTTGTTTTGCTGAGAGACAGTCTCAATACTTTATAAAGTAAAAGTACTTGCAAAAGCACTTACAAATTCAACAATATCAAAGCCCACAAAAGGATGAGTGCTATAATTTTACTTTTGCCATGTTGAATTCTCTCAGTTCACTTTATTTTTTCAATTTTCCATTATTGTCTTTTTCCTTCTGACAGTTTTTATTCCCTTTTTCCAAGTAAAATACAATTACGAGTCTGTAGTTTTAGAGATCATTTCCTAAATCCTTGCTGAATAAGGTATTCCAATCCTGAAAATTTTCGTGATTGACTTTGAGCAATTTATATGACCTCTCCCTGTTTTTCAAATCAGGTAAAGTCTGAGGGAAATCTGAAGCATGAGTCTTATATTACTCTGCTTTAGGTGCATAATTTATTTTATTCATTGCTATTTAACTTTGGCTTGCACTGCTCTCTCTGATCTTGAGGCATTGCTCTGTGAAGCATCAACAAACACCATGTAATGTGATATTTCATGTGATATGTCATGTGATATATGTTTCATTTTCCAGATTTATTTTTGACCCCAATAATCTGCATACAAATTATTTAAATGGTCCTGCTTTCAAAGACATTCTGGTGTTTGCTCCTTGGTTTTAATATGAATATGTAACATCTGAAATATCTTTAAAAGCATTGACAGTGTAGTTTTCAGTGCCTAATAAAAGTAAAACCATTAAATGGTTCCTTGGAAAAGTACTGCACATGTAGAAACCATGAAAAATGTAGAAATAGAGGAGGAAAATGAAGTGCACCCTAGGATTATGGAATTAAGATTTTATGTTGCAAGGAAGTTTTGCTGTAACCCAAAATATCATCAAATATTCTTGACTGAGAGCACAAGAGAAAGAAGGGACCTATTTTTAAAAGGCATAGCACAAAGGAGTGGGATTTGCCAAAAGAAAATTTCTATTGTAACCATTCATACAATAATTTTGAACTTCTTTTAAGTTTTAATTTTTAATTTTTTTTTAAATTTTTAATATTTTTTTTGGTTAATATTACATTTTGAGAAAAACTGGTTTCTGTTGCTTTTCAACTGGTCACTTTACAGAAAGGATGAATCAATTCTACTTCACGACAAACAGGGGTCTTTAACATTCCAGACCCTTTAAGAAATTTAAATATAGGATATTTTTTGACAGGACTACTAATAGCTGACATTATGGTATTGAATCAGGTGTTGGGTGACAGGTTTGTTCAGCGTCATATCACACATCAAACACAGTCATTCCATTCAGTGACAGATGGAAAAGTAAGTAAATACCGTATGATATTGGGTGAGCACAGAAAAAAATAACAGCTACTGTAAACCATTGTTTCCAAAATTCTGTGTGCCACATGCATTTTTTAATGTTGCAAAGTTGCTCTGATCTTTGCTTATATGTGGTGTGTAGCAATGTTTTTTTCTAAGGAAAAAAGAAAGCACTATTTTTGAAGCTAACATTTTCTTTGGTTTAAGGATACTTTATTTTTGTGAAGAACAGATTGAATATTGTCAGGAGTGTACTGTTGTTCACAGCTTTGCTATTATTCATTCTCTGAACCTATTTTGACATCCTTTGGTATTTGATTGTCTTGGTTGAAAAGCATGTGTTTTGATATTTGAGCTCACTTTGGAATTGTTCTTTTGCAAGACATTAAATAAAGTAAATTCAAAAGTGACAGTAAATTGCAAAAAGTCAATATAAAACAGATCTTTCAGCCATGTTTACAAATGTTCAGCTGTGGTAACATCCAACTGAATGGTAGAGTGTAAGAAAAATTTAGATCTTTAACCTGAGGAAAAACCTTTGAATTTGGACAAATCAGATTTGATTCTAAGAAAATAATTTAGAAATACTAGTTGTTCACAAACACCTTCTATCTTTTCGTATAAATCTGGTAATATAGGAAGTACATCTCTACTAAAATGAAGCAAGACAGCTTAGCATACATGTTCTGTGCTTGCAGTTATAATGCAGCTAATAAGCTTGCTACAGCACACAAAAACAATTTCTCTAGATATGCGCTCATATGATTATCTTTAAGTGAAGAAACATCTACAGTTGCTGAGGCACAAAATCCTCTGTGGGACATAATGGTACAAATTTGGAGCCATTCCATTTTATTCTGTGTTATTCCAGATCTCTATAGATGCAGAAATTTCCCTTGCTTGTATGGAATGCTTTGGTAGCAAATAAGAAAAATCCATTTTGTAGAGCTAGTGTCAGTTAGGGAGGATGGAGAAAATTCAGCATATGTCGAGTGGGATGATAAATGGAAAAAAACTGACATGGCCTAAGAAATTTAGAATTGTATAGTTCGGAGAAGAAGGCACTGAGAGATAACAGAAATATATTATGTTTATTGTTGAAGGTGTGTCTAGACAGAATAAATTGTGTTTATTTTGAAACACCAGCACTTCTCAGGTGGCAATAATGGTATTTAAGCTTACACACTTCTCCTACCACTAATTGCAGACATGACAATATCTTGGCTCACTTCACGCCCAGTCATGATTTGTTGTTTAATTTGGTGGTCAGCTGTAGGATGGGATGTGTCTGAGAATTGTTTCAGATTTCAGGCAAGTAGTTTCTAAAAGCAGAAATACACAATAGCTATAAACTGCTCAAGTGTAAATAGACAGCTGAAGTTGAACCAAAACTCCAAAACTAAATTTAAGCAGAACAAGGTTGAAAGAACTCAGAAACAGGTACCTCCAGCAAAAAGAATCTGGGGGAGGAAAGTAGAGAACATAACCCAAAAGCAGAGAGATAAGCATTACAGGTGTGAAAATACTTTGCATGAAAACAAAATGTGAAGTGTAGGGAAAAATTTAAGAGGTTTGTGAGAGGGTTATGAAAGGCAAATGGCATGTCCCAGCAGTCAAAACTTTTTCTTATGACAGTAATTTATCCTGACACTCCAGACAGGAGAAGTGAGTTGAAGGTAACAAATTCCAACACTGAGAAAATTACACACGATTTGTAAACTGTAGATTGTGGAGATTAATGACAGCTAAAAGAATAATGAAGATCTATATTTTTCACCTTCAAATTTGATGAAAATAGTAATTAAGTATAGTAGATATATAAATATGCAGAGGCAAAAGGAGGAAGAATAATTAAGAGAAGAAATTACAAATAAAGGTGAGAATTTTTTCATTATTATCCTTAATAAGTTTAGTTTTTAATGAAAATAAATGTGTATGTGAGGAACTAGAAGTGAATAAAAGAGGAGAAAAAAGCCGCATGAATAGGCTATGTTGAGGAGAGGGAAAGTAAAGGCTATTCAGTCCTAAAAGTTTCTTAAAGTTTCTGTCTCAGTAACTGAACAAAACTCTGGACAGAAACATCTGGACAAAGAAGGCAACACTTGTGTCAGCAAACAGAGCAAGAAGATGTAAGAACTGTGGAAGCCTACCAGCATTTTATGTTGGGTGACAGCCAGTATTTTCTGTGCCCATGGAAAAAGACAACTGCAGCCTATGACTCAGTGAATTATCTGCATGAATCTAATTCAATTCATGAATCAAATCCTGACATACCTGACATAATACAGCATTAACACATTAAATGAAGATACCATAAGCACTTCTGACAATTAGGAATAGGGGCATGATGATAGTTACACTGCAATAACCCAGTTTAACAAATCAACATAGCAATGTAATGAAATTACACATTAAGCAGAAAGGAGCAACAAAGACTGAGATAAGGCAAGATCTATTTTTTTCCTAAATTTAAGTTTGGAACTATGTTGAATATTAACACACAAGGAACACAACTCTTCTTATAGCTCAGGCCATGTTTAGATTTTTGCCTGCTATCACATTCAACTCTATAGGCCTTCAAATACACAATTAAATACACAGTTGATGTGTTGGGGTGAAAATTATGGAGATTCACAGCTGGGGTAAAAATCATAAGAAACTAGCAAGATTTACTTCCCCCAGGCACAGTATTAGTATTGTCAATGGAAAAACTTAATCAGAAATCAGAAAGGTCTTAGCTATCACCAATGCATCACCCTCAGGAGAGTGGGACACAGGAAATCTACTCTTGTAACCAGATATCATTCTCAGACCATTTACTAATGATAGAGATTATTTTCTTTTTCTCACAATGACTCTATGAAATAGTGAAAGATAAAAGCAACCCTTACCAGTGAGAGGATTGAGACATGTTGTCATCTGGATTTTTAAATCTGTAGATTGTGGGGTTTTTTTCATTTGAGGTAGGCATTGAGGTATAAATTAAATTATTAGCAAGAAAAAGTCCAGTAAACAAAAATGTTTTACAGTTTTTTACTTATGTTAGAATTTCTTGACTCAGTGAATGACAGGAGCTTTAAGCATCTATTTTATCTCTCTCTCTGTAATCCCATAAAATAAAAAAAAATTATCTTCCTCTTATAGCTTAAAATTTCCAATTGTTATCAAAAGTCAAGTCAAGATTAATTTTTGCTGTGTATACTTTTTCAGTTTGTTTTTTTGTTTGTTTGTTTGTTTTGGATTTTTGTTTGGTTTTTGTTCGTGTTTTTTATTTGTTTTGTTTTGTTTTGTTTTTCAGAAATAAAGCTATGCATTACAATACTGCCTTAATCAGGATAAGTGCAGTCTAGGTAGCTGGGTTTTGTGTTTTTTAGCTGGATGTACCATCAATGATTAAGTCACATTCCAGATTTTTAAAAATGGGGTGGTTTCTTCATACAGCAACTTTGCTTGAGAACAAATATACTTCTGCTTAAAGCATCAATAATATTTTAATTATATTTTTACCAAACTCAGAAAATTAAGTATTGCTATATCTCACCTACTACCTTTGAATTTGAACTAACTGAGAAATAATGAATTATGGAAAAAAAATTGAGTTTCTTTGTTGGGTGTGGGAAGCTCATTCTTTCCTTTCTTTCTATGGGCACAAATCTAGGCAGAATAAGAAAACTTTTGAATCTTTGAGAGTGAAAACATGTTGCAGGTGCTCACTCAAAGATAGAATATATACTCAAGACACCTTAATTAAAATCTTGACAAATCTAGAGAAGAAGCAGCTAGATTAATTTAGATTATTCACATACACAGAGATAGATAATTAAAAAACCATATAATTGCAGTGCATCTCCCTGTTCAAAAGCCCTACCTATCTGTGGATCTGGTACATTTTTTTTATCTATCATCTCTAGGATGCCAAGTCCCTAGGAACTACAACTTGTGGTATCTTTCAAAGTGTCAACACTAAGGAGCGTGACCAGCTGAGAGTGCATAAGCAGCATCCATTTACAATTCATGGATGGATCACCACCCACACCACTCCCACTCTTCTGGGGGGGATGGGGGGGGTGTCTTTTTTGTTTTCAGACAAAACATGGAAAGAATAATACATGCTGTAATGTTTTTCTATGGTATTTTTCTTCTTTTCTCCTCCTTTCATTAAATTAGCAACTGCTAATACCTAAAATGAATTTAGAGATCCATCTGCTTAACAAATGTAGCATTTATACCCCTGCAACTGCCTTTCAGGCAGGGGAATAGCTTGTGCATAATAAAATCAATTGGTTCCTGCTTGTTTCCTGTCAACACCAAGGGAAACCAACAGAGAGTAGGAGGAATTGAAAACAACTCAGAAATTAAAGGAAAAACTTCTTGCCTGTATTGGACAGTCTGTCATTTTGCCCCCACAATCAAAAATCAACTTTCCTTGAGTATTGCTGAACTCTGTCAGAAAGATTTTGTGTTACCTGATTTATTGGCCTCAGCAAAGCTTACAAGTCCCCGAGTTCCTACATAATAAAACTTCTACTGTCTTTAGCTTCATGGATTGCAAATTCAAAAGAGATCTTCCTGTCCACATAATCTGTAAACTAGATGGCAATACTTCCCACAGATGTTGATATTGAGATGATTTTACTATTGTTAGTGACAGAGGATGAACTTGGTTTCTCATGATTTATAGTTATTAAGCTTCTTCATCAAGTCAAAAATAAATCTGTGGAAAAGCTGGAAAATGTGCATAGCTATTAGCAACACTCCCGTGTCATAATCTCAGCAGTGGAAATTCAGCTGTGCTCCCTTGGCATCCTGAACTTGCTCCAAGCAGACCAACAGAGCATTTTTGGCATATAGTTCCAGATGTTAAGGCTTCTTCTGACTACAAACAAAGGTTACAATATCATCAGCTAACATAAAAGTTCAATTTAAGAAAATGCAAAAACATACACCCCAAAATTGCCTCAGAGCCTGCACCTTACAGGTACACAGAGTTTTTTATGCCTGACTGGCTGTAAACAGTAGGATGCATTCCTGTAAACAGTAGGATTCATTCCATCTTTGGAATAATAAAGTGTATGAAACTTATTGTTTCATTTAATTACACTTGATTTACAGAATAATTCATAAGTACGGGAAAGATAAAAATTATCTTCCTCTTCCCCAGAGATTTATTAATAAATGTAGGTATTATCCTTCTTCTGATGATTAACTACAAACACTTGAAATAGCTGTTAAAAAATCTGTGGGAAGGAAGGACAGAAAGGACTTCAAATTTTCTATGAAATAGAGCTATTCTTTAAAATGTAGGTGCTTTAACAATCTCAGTAGTTACTATCACTGACTGTTTTCACAAACTTCCCAAGTTTTCACCAGAAAGACATGTTCCAAAGCAAACTAAACTATGTTTGCATCTTTCCTTCTCCAGCTGGGTTAAAGATTTTAAGAAGAGTCCAAATCAAGCAAAGTCAAGTTCATCTGATGTTGCTAATGAAGAACATAGAGTAAGAGTCACCTAAAAACCCAATTCTATTGTGATTACCAATTAGGTGTTACATCTCTGTGTTCACATAGGAATACAGTTAATATTAAGGCTTTGCCCTGCACTGAGTGCCATGCAAGGAGAGTATTGCTTCCTGGCAGAAATCAATAGGAAGCTAAAAGAAAACATAGGACTGCCAAGATTTGTGCCATGGAAGCTAAGCTGATTAGCCTAAATTTACAAAGATCAAAAACCTCATAAGTTTCAATAATCACATTATTAAGAGAGCAACCACTTCCAAAACTGTAATTTAGGAATGTAGTAGCATGGATATTAAACACATAGTTGTATAATATATGTAAAACATCTTTTTCTCTAGATATGTGAAAAATTTTCATGTCATGTCAGCTGTTTATCACTGGTTTCTCTCATCTGACTAGCTACAGGCAAGCAGCAGCACCATGTTTCATTTCCCAGACAGAGGATCAAGAAAGGGGATATCACTGTCATTTTTATTCCAGCTGTGAGAAGACAGAATGTTTGTGGTGTTTCTCCTGACTGACAGATGAGTGAAGAAGTCAACCAACTGTGTCTTATGGTTCAGGTTATTTCCTTCAGAGAATATCAGAATAAAATTGAAAAATAAGTTCTTGCTATAGAGCTGTCATAAAATAATTCAAAAATCCTATATAACAGCTATCATTCTTTCTTAAAATTGGAAAACCAAGTATCCTTCTTTGACACAGGCTGGTTCTCAGACTATCTGAAATTCCTATTTGTTCCTGTTGCAACTTTCCTACTTAATTCAAACGTGTTTGTGCTTGTTCTTCCTCTCAGAAGTTTCCCTCATCTTGAAAGAACATCCTTCCGCTATGTTACTTTCATTTCCTATTGGACTTGGTTCTATATTAAGCTGAAAGATAGCAACAACAAAATGAAAGGTAAAAAATATCAAGAATATTGATTTATGATGGAAAAGCAAGTTCCGGTGTTAGCTCTAGAAAATATTTTTGTAAAATTAATTGCTTGCTGCTTCCCTCACCTCCACCCCTGAGGATTAAACTTGCTGAAAGCTGAAGTTTTTAAGGTTTAAAAAACTGTTTTCTTTCAGAAGGAAGGAAAGAAGAGTCAGGACTCCACAGCCAAAGAAAGAAAATAAACAAAGGGGAAATGATGCCCTACATATGAGAAAGAAAAGGAACATTCAGTCTGAGTGTGCCCTGCCATTTTTTGAATGAAACTTGATCTTGGGGTGGGGGAAGAAGAACACAAGTGGGGAGAGAAAATAGTCCAGTTAATTGGGGGAACATAAATGCTGCTGAGGTGTTTTGTGGCTGTCTGATATTCCTGCCTTTGCACAACATAAGAAATATAAGGATGTGACACCACAGCCACTCTCAGCCATAGCACAGCTTTCCTGCAGCTACAAAGGTGAGGTACATGCAAGATGTTAACAAAATCCATTCATAGCCTGGAATAGATGTGATTAGTGTTTCTTTTCCTGTTATCGAGGTGTATCAAAAAGAAAAATACCCACATCCCAATATTTCAAATTCAAGGAATAATCTGGTATCTATTTCAATCATTTGCTTACTCCAAATCAAGAAAAATATGAAAAATCTTTTGATGGTAGTATTTTGTTAAAAGGACCTAGGTGAAGAGAAGAGGTGGGGCTGTTTCTATCCTGGCTGTTGTGCTCAAGTCAGATGCAATGATTTGAACAGAGGTGGGGATTGCCTTCCTAAAAGCAATCAAAAATTCACACTAGAAAAAAAATCTGGTGTGCCATGTAAGGATAATAAAGAAGACATTTCACTTTGAAATCCAAGTTCAGGTTGCTCCTGAAAAGATTAGACTCTGTGCCCAGCTGCATGTTCCCACCTCTGCTACATCTGCTCCAGGAGTCATCAACTAAACCCAACCAAGTGCCAGACAAGCGCTGAAGTCAATGCAAAGGGGAAAAGAAGATGGTGTATCAGAATAGGAAGAGAGTAAAAAAGCAAAAGAGCTCTCCTTAGAGAGAACTAATAGCTAAATTAGATTAAGTATATTGAGAAAAAGCAGTCTGAGATTCACAGGAAGGAGATAGCCTGTGGGTAAAAATGTTGGTTGAAGGATTTCTGTGTTAACTAGAAGTAAGAAAAAAGCAGTAGAAGTAAGAAAAAAGCAACATTTGAAAGTTAACAGAAAGTGAGCCCATTTTTTATGAACAGCTGGAAGACAGAATAGTGTTCTTGCAATCTGGGAAGCCATTCAAAGCAGTAGGAACAAAAACCAGTGTAGTAGGGAAAGATTCCCACAGTAAAGCTACATATATGTAGGGGTATTTTCCACCCATTGATTTTACTATCATGTACTCATTCTAATAAGAACTTTTATTAAGATTTGAATGCCCTTTTACTGGTTTTGTAGTATTGGCTAGAAGTGAAAACAGCCCTATTCCTCAGATCTGATATATACTTGATTCTGATAGAGTGCCTTAGCATGGATGCATAAATATGCATGATCTAATTTTAACAGTTTCTCTGAAGCTGGGCAGACAATTTTACCATATAAAGGTCTCAAACCAGAAGTTTTAAAAACAGCTAGTGGGTTTGAACATTCAGTGTAGCCACACTGAAGCTAACCTTCAGGGAAAAGAAAAGAATCTACCTTTTCTAAAAAATGTGTCTTTTGCAACTGAACATCTCTGAAATCAAACCACCAAAATTAAAATTATTTGGGAGTCAGTAGTATTTTTACTATTTTCTTTATAGATGGTCTGCTAAAAACTAGATCACTAATATAAGAATTCAACTGACAATTCTTAGAAATCTACTTTGTTTTTCTATAAACAACAAATTGTGGATCATAACAACACAAGATGTAACACAGTGAGAATGAAAATATTTTGCCCTCTGATTAGTATTAAGTTCCTCCTATGATTGCTCTTAAGTGCACTTAATAATCAACTAATATATTTATTAGAAATAAAAATATCCAGCTTGCATATCTGTATGAATGGAAATCTAGATGTAAGTCTAACAACTGTGCCTGCCATATTTTTATTAGTTGACCTTCATGTGCTTAATTGCTACATTCATTATGTATCTTAATCACTTTTTTTTCCATTTTCTTCAAGTCCTAACATTAAGTATTTAATCATGAATACATTTGAAATTTGTATATAGACCACACATTTATTCCTAATATTGCATATGAGAATCTGTTGTTTATTTCTGTGTTACCTGCAAATGACCACATAAGAAACTCTTAAGAATGTAATCAGGATGTCAAACTCCAACCCACATTGCCTGTAGCTACCCCACGAAAAAGCTACCCCACCTCTTCCTTGGGGAACATCACAGTAGATGCATTTATTTTGCCTTTCAGAAAGCTCTAGAAGAGCAGGAATTCCCGTTGCTCACCCCAAAATGAGAAAATTCTGTACTGCCTCAATGTAGATGCTCCAATTATAGATACCACTTTGCCCTCTGCAATCTCTAGAAATTCACTTGATGTTCCACACAAAATAATGAAGGTGTATAGGCATATACATTGTAAAATAAAAATTTGTTCTTTATAATAGAAGTTTGACTTCTAACACTAATATACCAGAGATTTTGGTGCTTTAAGAAATTCACAGAAAAATTACAAAATTAGAATCTGTACCAAACTAAATAAATAGTTTGAACATCTGATGGACGATGAACAGTTTTGGATGCCTAAAGGAAAAAAAAAGTATTAAGTTATAGGTCTTGTGTAATAAAGTATTTCAGCCTGGAAAATATATGAGAAAAGAATCACAGCAGGACTCCAAAGCTTTGAAGTTAACAGTTCACAATAGAAGAGCAAGGCAAAAACATGAAGTTATATGGCTGTCATGATGATGTTAAAAAATATCTTTAGCAGACAAATAATGAACAAGGTATGAAAGACCTTAAATTAAGTCACATCAGCTCTGGATCTGACATCCAGAGCAAATAGAACTTGCAAATCCACTACGAAATAATCTTCAAATTGTTTCTGAGATATTTTTTGTTTGCTTCTGACTCTGGTTTTGTCATTGTTGCTTACTGAAGAACTTAAAATCATTCAGCATTTTAAATGGTATATCACAAGAGAGTGACAAACTTGAATCTATTGTGCATGCAATATGGTTTTACAGGAACCCTGACTCTGAAGAAGCATCCAGGTCCTGTGGGATTCTGACACTCTGATTTCCTGCTCATATAGTCCAGGCTGCTGTCGTCTTTCTCTGCTACCAGGGTGCTTCTGGTTCATCCTCAGTTCTGTTTGCCAAGGCCTCCAAAACTTTTCTTGCAGAGCTTCTCCTCACATTCTGTACCCAGCCTGTATCTTTGTAAAAAAGTTCATCCTCCCTTGGTGAAGGAATTTGCATTTGACTCTACTGATTTTACAAGGTTCCTGTTCCTCATCCATCCACTTGTCTAGGTCCCTCTGCCTCAAGTAAATTACATTATCTCAGTCTGATGTCAGCTGCAAACTGGACTGAGAGAGTACAACAGATTCTAGTTGCTTCTTCCAAGTCATTAATAAAGAGGTTAACCAAGTGATATCCCAAAATAAGACCCGTGTGGTATTCCACTTATCAGCCTGAGGTTGAGTGAGCCCCATTAACCATGGAGCTTCATCATTACATCTATTTTTTTACCCATCTATTTACCTATCTATACAGACTGTGATATCTCAGTTTGGATTTTATTTTGTGGCAGAACTTGTCAAAAAATTCGTCCTATACACTATATCTAAGGTTCTCTCCTCATGCACAAATCCAGTCTTCTGACCCTCAGGTTTAATGACACTGGTTAGACATGATTTACCTTTTGGTAAGTTATGCTGACTGCTCCCAAACACTGCTTTCTCCTCCATCTCCCTAGAAATGTGCTCCAAGAGGATTTGTTCTAGAATTTTCCTAGGTAACAAGGCAAGTTTTTAGACTCACCTTGACTGTTTTGCTTCTGACCTTTTTAAAGATGGATTTTTGAACATTTCCCTTTCTCCAGTTGCTGGAGTCCAACCTCCATGACTTTTCAGATATGATGGAGAGCAGCTTTGTGAGGACATGCCTTTGCCTACAGGCTGTCAGGTCCCGTGGATCTGTATGAGTCAAGCCATCTCCAGCAATCCTGGACTTGACTCTCATTCACTGATGCTTGTTCTTCTCTTGGAACCATTTCTTTGGCCAGGGCAGAGATCTTATTGGCAAAGGCCAAGGCAAAGAACATTTTGAATTCTTCAAACCTGTCTGCGTTCACTACCAATAAATCCCCTATTTCATTCAGCTGTGTCCACATTTTTCTTTTACAGATTTTCACTACTAATGTACCAGTTGAAGCTCCTTAGGGCCCTTCATGTACCTTCCAAGCTTCATCTGTCACTGATCCTGGTCTTTCCTAATACCATCTGTACATGGTATGGTAATGTTTCTAAGTTCTCCTTTGTAGTATGTCACTGCTTCTACCACAATGATTAAAAAATGAAAAGTGCATAATTTTGCTTGATTTAAATGTCAAGAGAACCATGTTGTATCTCTACTGCTCTATGGAATTTTTTACTGTAAAAAGAACAGTGGTTCCATTGCCTTGCATCTCTAGACATTGCTGAAGATAAGTGTATTTATACGACACTGTATGTTTTGTAGTTAATAAATCGGACACCATGAACAAGCTGTACAATCTGTAGTGCTTTCCATTTTAATACATGAGTACCTTACCTTTACTAGCAAAAATAGCTCTCTACTTTTTATCTTAAAGATATATTTTATCATTTCAACATAAAGAAAACTCAGTCAGATCTGTCACATCTCCTACAATGACAAGAAGCTGATTTTATACAAAACAGAAAGTTGAATAATTTAAAATATGGGTATTATTTTTTCCATTGAGTATAACCTGTTGAACCCAATGCTATAATGCTAAATGTTTAACAAGATTAAAAAAATGGACTGACTGAATCTAAACACAAACTTCTATAATATAATTAGAAGTATATATTATTTTACATATAAATCTTTCAACTTTAGAATCCATTGTTGAGCATTCAGAGTTGAAAAACTGTTTTATAATCAGATTATAATGTAATTACAGCTTCTAAGACCAGTTAAATATCAAAGAGAAAGTAGTAACTTGATAGAATAGACCATTAGTCAAATTTAGTATGCAGCTTTGTTGGTTTCCTTGAAATATAGAGAATTTGCATTTAATACTTACATTAGTTTTACATGGACATTAAGCAGCTTCAACAAAGCAGGAATCAAATCCCTGTTTTGATGGCAATTTATGAGAGATCATTGCTTTCATGAATATCAGATAATTTATAATCCCTATTGCTACTCCCAAAAAAATCCATGTTTATAAGCAACAGCGCCTTCCTTATGAGGAAAGATAATTATTTCTTGTTGGATGGAACAGATTTCTCATCAAATGTGAATCAAGGAAGTTTAAGTAGAAAACAATGGCAAGTTGGAAAAGAAATTTTAAAGGCTTTTGAAATGTTATATCTACATAATTGGTTTAAGTGATTGAAGTAAAAGTCTTTAATATCCTAGCTGTAATGATCTATGGAAGTATTCATGACAATTAGCATATCTCATTTCACACTCTTCCTTTCTTCAACCAAAATAGAGAAATATCTTTTTTTCTTTAAAGAAACTATGATTTCATAGCACCTGGAGTAGACCTTTCTGTCATGAAAGACGAGACAGTATTGATATGTAAAACTCAAATCCAGAATTGGCTAATTGGGCATTTACAATGTAAATTTCTGAAAGAAACCACTTTTAATGAAGTGAAACTTTCTGAGAAATCTGAAAGGCTTCCCATCCAGCTTCTCCATGAACCAATATAAAGCAAAGAGAGCCCCTCAGCCACTGGAATAACCCTAGAGGCTTGAGAAGTTTTTTGAAGTACAGACTTGCATATAAAAACTCCCAGGAAAAATTTGTTACCAGAACTAACATTTCTGTTGAATTCTTTCAATTTAATTTAAATGCCTAAGTAGCCAGTGGGACTGAGACTTGAACTTTGATCTCCCTGATTCTAAATCACTATCTTACATATTAGAATTTTTTTTGTTTTTAATCTTCCCATTCCCCACCTGGAAAATAAGGTACTTAAGAATTAAAATTCTGTAGGACTGTGTTATGTTGATAAATGAGTCTCTTGTTGTTTAGTGTACAGAGTCCCCAGGGATATAAGCAGTTCAAATTTTCATTGTTATTTATTTCCTTTTAAAATAAGATTGTTGATAAATAGATTTCAAAGTTAGTTTTCATGTATACTATGACAATTCTGAAAAAATTGATGGTAAGATGCATTTCTTGGTGATTAATCTTCTTAAAATGCAAAGCCAAAACAATCAAACAGCATGTAAATATGAAGCATTTTACAACTCTCAAGCACTACTTCTCATTCATAGTGCACAGCAGATAAACAGGATCTTAAAAAACTGAATTAGTGCCATAGAATATTCATCTCAACCATTTCTAAAGAATGTTTCTTCTCCAAATAATCATATTATCTATTGCCAGCACAATATCTACAGCTGCACCTGTTAGATACTTCTTCTCTCCCTGAAAGCATGTTAGATTTATATGTGTATCATGACCAAGACTGCAAATATTAATTAATCTTTACAGCTAGTGACTGAATGAGTTTGACTGGCACATACAATCCTGACAAAGAGAAAAATTTTGGTAAATAGCTTCAGAGGATCTGTTTGGCAAAAGCTTTTCAGGCATGCATAACATTTGAATGCTACCTCAGTAGAGACTGAAAGGCATTTTTTTCACCAAAATTTTGGCATTTATTACACTGAGTAATCAAAACACACATTTTAAAGAGATGTATATTTTGCAACGTTTATATATATATATATTTAATGGACATCTTTTGCTTATTTAATTATCAGCTGGACACATAGAAAATATCAGTCTCCCAGAAAAAAACCCAAAAACATATTGATGGCATTTGTGGAAAATGGGGGAGTTATTGTATTATATACATTTATCAAAGTCATGGGTATTTCTGTTACATTTCTGAGCTAGTTAAGCCTGTCTGTAGAGGCAAGCATTAGAGAAAGCAAAAAGGAAGAGAAAGTAATTGGAAGAATGGATTCAAATCTAATCTAGGCAACTAGATTATGCCAAAATTTTAAGATTCCAGGGGCATATTCCTCTTGAATATATGCTTGTGGACAAGGTAAAAAAAGAAAATACTTCTGAAGTAGTAGAGAAGTTCTTTTCTGCCTAGTTTAAGGTTCTAAGATTAATTACACCTTGAAAATATATCAGTGAGCAGGAGGAATGAAGTTCAGACATGATAAAAAGGCACTATATCCATGTGCAAGGAAAAATTACAAAATCCAAAAGGTTCCAAAACCTTAATAGCTTTACTTAGTCACAGAAAATGATTTTATCATCAGAAACAGTTTGAGGGTGCTGGTTTTTTAACTATATATCTATGACAGAGCTGCAACTGCCTCATCATGCTGCCCTGTGAAAGAATGATAAAAACCACGGCAAAGACCAGCAGGTTTCAAACTCGAGCTCTTTAGGCCATAACAGCTTCTGATGCAGGTAATGGAGATATGCCAACTTTATTGTCATTTGGACCTTATCTGAAGAATAGATCAATTTACACAATTTTGTGGGGGCAGAACCCTTTGGCTATGCTTTGTATCACTGGATTCACAAGCAAGCAAAGAGTAGTTCGTGCACACCTATTCTAGAAAGTACTGTGGCTTAAGAAATTAACAGCTTCAGCTTAAGAAATTAGCATTCAATGGGTCATTAAATGTAAATGTGCTTCAATTTTTAATTATTACAGAGTATGGTATCACAAAATTATATGGAAATTCATCTAACTCTTCAAACCAAGCAAGAATATAGGAAAAACAAAATCAGTGTAATTTAAATTTGCTCAACTTTTCTCTTACCTAGAATCAAATTTCACAATGTCTTTAGAATTTATTTACAGTACTAATTTATGAATGTACTGAAGATATTGGCTCTTATATAAAACTACTAAAATAAGTGGTGAGTTCACTGCAGCTGCAGCGAAAAACCTGGACTAGAAGCTATTTGTCACCTCTGAGACTTGGATGAATTAATTCACTGTGGACATCAACACTCTGGAAGGTTGTCCATACTATATTTTCTTGTAACTCAGCATTAAAATCAGCAGGCACTGACTGTAGTAAGTTCCCTGTTAAGTTACAATCTCATTAAATAGTGTTCTAAATCACAATTAAACCTTCTGTGGTACTAATCTCCCAATCTGCTGATTGCACTCACTAAATTATTGAGCTGCTGAAAGTAAAAAAAAAATAGAAAAACAAGTAACTCAGACTTTAAATGTACTTTGGACACAAGTAAAAGACTTATGCCACCTTGGAAAAGAAAAACAAAAAAGAAATTGACTTTTGCTTAGAAACCACCTTGGCTTCTGTTTAGATCATTAGTTAGTCTCAGAGTCAGGAATGGGCCTAAAATTGCTCCATGTCTTTGTAAAGCTTACAATCAGAGAGTAGAGATGTCCTCAAAACTACAGTGCTCTTAACTCAATGTCCAAAGGGCACAGTAGTGGCCTTGTTTCCAATGCTCTTTTGTTAGCTTTTGCTGGTCTCTCTCTATTCATCATTTCTCTGTCTTGTTTAATACTTTTTCCTGCTAACCCTTGTCAATACCTCTTTTTTGTGTCCTCTACCATTGATTGACCTTGATTCATCTATAAGAGCATGACATGATGAAAACATAACTGTTCACAAAGAGGCAAGAAGATTTGTAACAGGTAAGAAACATAAATAACAGTCTTTGGAAAAACAGTTAACAAACCTGCTGGCCCTGTTTGTGCCTCTCCATTCTCCATACCATATTACCAGTGCCTGTGCATTTAAATAAGGCACATTTCTTAGATCTCTGGATGAATCCCCCTCCTAACATTTATTCTTGTCAGAAAAAAACCCAAACCAACTGGGTAGTAGGCTACAGTTACACTTCCTCATTCCACAGAACAACATTAAATATGGCTAAGTTAAATACATTCAGGCTGTGTTTTGAGAACTGACAAATTTCCTGTACAGCATTTAGTCTATGGTAAAAAACCTGTTTTATATGCAGGCAGATGGTTGCTCAGTTGTGATGAATGTCATAGTTGGCTCAGCTGCGTGGGAACTACTGCTTTAGTATTGCAGGCCAACCCAGGAGAGCGGGCACTTATCCCTTTGATGGTAATACCAGTGAACGTATGCATGAATGTATGAATGTAAGTGGCTGAATAGCTGCATTGAAAAATCAGTGTCTTTGCTTTTGATGAGAATGTGAGTCAGCTATAGGGGACAGAAAATTTTCTTTTTCTTGCCTGCAGATTGTCAAGAAAACATAAACATGTTAGTCAAGAATCAAGACTGCATCATTTTAGGCAAGATGTACTACCAAACACGAGGTAGGCTACTCCTATGTATGTTTTGAAGGCTTTCAACTTTTCTGAATTCTCACTAACTATATGTTGGCCCTTGCCATAATGATGTTGACAAGTTTTAATTTATTTAAGCTACATGTTTTCCATTATATAAAGAAAGGAAAATACAAATTATGCCCCTTATTAAAATAAGTATCCAAATACCTATCATACATATTAGATATTTGCTATCAAAATATTGTTTATTCCTTTAAAATGCTGTTTGAAGTGTGGCTTCAATCAAAACTCTAAAATTTGGTTTCATTAAAAAATTGCAAAAACTATACAAGTTCTTTCATCCTTAATGAAACCTACAGAAGTAATTTTATACAAATTTGTTGAAAGACAGACTCATGGGCCAGCAGTGAAAAGTTCTTTTAATAGGCAAGTTGGAAGAAGCCATTCTTGAACCAAAGGGATATGAAATGTAAATGCTGGCAAACTCTTGTCTATAGCATTGAAAATTATAAAACTCTAATATGACACTAATCATCATATCACTCATCAAAAATAATGGTCCCAAAATTAAATATAATAACTGGGAAGCCCACTTCAACATTAGTCAATAAACTAATAAGCTTGTTAAAAGAAAATAATTACTTGGCTGCAGTATTTGAAGAGCATGTATTTATTTTGTAATACTCTGAAATGCAAGAAGAAAAAACTGAATAAATCTTAGGACAGGAATAAACTTTCCCTCTTGGATGTCTTGATTAATTAATGTTTAGTAGGCTCTTATATGTGAGGCCAAACAGCTGAATGCTTAAAAATCAAGAAAAGAGAATCATAAGCCTCTGAATCACAAGCCTCTGAACTTCCATAATAAATATAGATTTTCTTGTCATATTCATATGCTACATGAAAAAAGTTATTAAATTAGAATTTATATCTCTCTCAACCACTACTCATCTAGCTGCTTGAGCAAACTTGGAGTTCATGTCTGGGTTGGGGGCAGGTGAGTCTAAGCTGGAGGTTAGCTACTTGTTCTTGGTTTAATTGTGAGAGAAAATACTTTGGGGAAAACTTCCTCCATTCATCAAAACCTTTAATTAGCAAGCATGTAACTCCAGGACTGATCAGATAACTCCATGTTCCATGAAGGGTTAGTAGATGTTTCAGCAGATGTTTTTCTGCTTCTGAATAAATATGACAATAACATGGGCTAAAATGTTAGTACCAATTTCAATTTTAAAGCCCACAGACTCAAAAAATTAGTCCTTTAAAAAAAAAGAAAAACAAAAAACAAACAACTAGAAGAACAATAAGACATTTTATGAACAAAAAATAATGAATCAAATGAATTTTTT
Organism: Agelaius tricolor; assembly: GCF_023055355.1. NCBI lineage: Eukaryota > Metazoa > Chordata > Aves > Passeriformes > Icteridae > Agelaius > Agelaius tricolor. Next base: position 52,678,272 of record NW_027269263.1, read on the forward strand.
GCTTGTTAGCTGTTAAGACTGCATCATAAATTACTTTCTCTCTGGACATCAGAGAATCCAGGAGGGGAAGAGGAGGAGGAGTGAAACTGCGTCTGGTGACTGTCTCATAAGCACAAACTCCTGCTCAAGATTATTGCCAGAGGCTCCTAAACCAAATCAATACAGAAAGAAACAGTTCTACAGTTAATGATAACACCATAAGGTACCTAACACTTAGATTATGTGGCAAACAAGAGACTTTTGCTGGACAGAATATTTCAGAGAGGATGGATTGACTATTGTCTACCTGTGGAGTTGTAACTTTTGTGTCATTACAGTATATACTTACTGAAACACCAGAATTTTATGCAATACAGGGCTAACACTACAACAGCATTTTGGAAAAGCTCTGCAGAACTAGACTGACTGCTTCCTGCAGAATAAATTAAATGTAGAAATTTAGGTAATTATTCTTAGGTGCTGTGAGCTTTTTTCAAGCTATAGCAAACAGACTATTGCTAAATTCTTTAGAGAGCCTGGAGCAAGTAGTTTGTTAGGTGTGCTTTATATTAATTTTGTTTGCTAAGATGTTAGAGGTATAAAGCAGTGACAGATCATTCTTAGTCTGTGAGGGATTCAATTACAGCAGTTATGTCTAGACCAGAAAAGAGAACCACCTACTTATCACATCCTATTCAGAAAAGGAAATCTGCAACAAACCTGTCAAAGGTGTGTCATGACATAGAGTGAAAGAGCAACTAAGTACCCCATTCCTAAATTAAAATTCATCTTTCCATCAGCAGTAAGCCCACATTTTGAAAGAAATATCACTCTTCTCCAGTCATAGCCACAGTCTTCTCTAAAAAATATTTCCAAGGTGCGACAGCAAAGAGACAGTGGAAATTTTACTTTTTTCACATACTTGTGTAGTCCTCTGGGAATAGAAGCAAGAAAAATATTCCTCTAGAAATAGAAAATTTCATGCTAAAGAGGAAGAAAAAATTCTGTTCTTCTGTAAGATGATGCAAATTATGGAAAATTATTCTGAATTTTTCTTGTATCATGTTAGAAACTGAAATCTACTGATAGAAGTTATTTCAGGTCATGGTGCCTAATCAATATGGAAGATAAATAAAGTCTGGTCTTCTAAATTAATTGAAAAGTATAACTTCAGAACACTGATTTGTTTCATGTAGCTTGTTTCTTCTCCATTTATCTTACCTAAATATTTTTCTTTCTGAAGTTTTACTTTTCTATAGGGTGAAAATTGGACTGAGTCTTCCCCTAAACCAGAGTAGTAAGAAAAGCAATAGCCTGTTAAAATTTTCTAGTCTATTAAATCATCATAGTTCATACCACTGGATGTAGGTGCTGTGTGGTTGTCAGAGTCAGTAAAGAAAAATTTTCAATGAAAGTCAAGTAATGTAACCAAATATAGACTGCTTTTACTTCTGGAGGCTGTAAGTTAACTAAAACAGCTATTGTGTTGTGTCAAGAAAGACAGCAGTTTCATATTTATAGGCTGAGTAAATAGTACAGTGCACTTAGGGCTCTCAAATATAACAAATTGGGTCCTAATATCCATATCCCAGTTTATGATTGAAAACTCTATCCCATTTCTTTATTCCAACTATTTTAGCCTGACAGTGAAGGATGATAATCTACCAACCAGCAAGGAATAAAAAATGCTACCTCAGGTATAATGTGCTTAAACAGAGAAGCTCTGTACTAAGGCTCAGAATTTTGCATGGTTTCAAGAATATAAGCAGGCAGATAAAATATTAGCCCTTCTGTGAACGTCTCAAAAATTGCAGCTAATGTAACATACATATCATTTGGCTTCTAAAATTATCAGAATTCTCTCTATTGAGATCTTTCAAGCAGCAAAAGCACTGATCTTAGTCTGAGCCCTAGATTAACTTAGAGATCTAGAAGCCAAATTATTAAGCAGAGTGGAGCCAGGTGGTAGCAGATGGGGCCAGATTCTACAGAGAGATTTTTCAGAATCCTCAGGAGAAAGGTTAAAAGTGGGCATTACTACGCAGCCAGGCAAAATGGTGTAAAAGATGTGTAGGATTAAAAGTGACAAAGAAACTGAGGTTGCACAGTTGTGTAGAGGACCAGACCTATGCATGTTTTGTCTCTAACATTCTGAGTACTGCTGCAGGAAAAGTGGTCAGAGGAGAGGGTTCTGAGACGTGGGGCAGAGGTGCTCTGAGCCAACATCCTGCTCTACCTGGAGACTTGTGCTCAGTGTTGTCCCCTGCTCCCTGCCCATTCACTTCCTGAAGATGGGCTGTCTGTGCTTGTGTGAACAAATATCTGAAAAGTCTGATTTACATCAGAGGTGTGCACCAGGTAAACAAAAAGGGAGTAGGTTGGCCCACCTCTCTCTCTTTTCTCTCTCTCTCTCTTTATTAGGCTCTCCTTCTCCCTCTTTTCCATCTCTTTCCTCTATCTCTCTGTCTCTTTTTCTCTTGCTTTCTCCTCTCTTTCTCTTTTGTTTCTCTGTCTTGCAACCCCAGCTCTGAACCATCCATGCGGCACCAAACTGAAATCTAAGGACTGGTGATCCTCTGTTTCCTTCACTTGCTTTCCCTTGGCATAAAAAGCATAAGAGAGCCCTGACACATGGTGCAGTGTCTGTTTAGCCTGGTGAGAATTCATAGTGAACATCTTGGCCCCTAGTGATGGATCATAACAAGGTGAAGATGGGAAATAATTGTGATCCTAGAACATTCACTGTTCATGGAAATCTAGTTTCCTAAAATTTAAATTTAAAGCTGTTGACACCCCAAAGTGGTTAATAACTTTTATGGCTAGTCTCAATCCCACAGTTATTTAAACGTCAAAGAAACAAAGTTGTTTCTTTGCATATAGTATAATGATGTCACTACATGACACTTCCTTAAAATATGTAACATTTCCATAGATGAAGAATCATCATAGTGCTTAGTTAGAAGACTTGAAAAGACAACTAGTCCAATTAGATTAGTATAAAAAAATTTTACTATGTTGACATTATAATGACAAGTGATACCTTATTAAAATTTTTGTTTATCTCTAGATCAGGGTAACAGCAAAGCCTTTATAGTCCTAAGTGCATTCTCCAGATTATCAAAGAGTAATAATGTTCCAGTGAAAGATTCCAGACCTATCTCAGTGCTGTTATCAAAAGGCTGTTGAGAGGAAAAATGTCTTTCAGGCAGTAGCAATGATCAGGTCAAACAAGTGGAAGGCAATATATAGCATACCAGAATTCTGAAAATTAAAGAGAAGTCTGATGACAAGAGTTGTTTGGATTACATGCTTCAAGGAAAGAAAAGACCGAACAATCCATGAGAGAAATTTACTATGCAGGAGATGTTAAGCACAGTGTCTTATTCAGAAGTAGATTTAGGTCCATATGATGAAATTTATATATCTGAGGATGGTATTCCTCTGCCCTAATTTAGTGTTTAAACTTCTAAATTAAAGCTCTATCGGTTTATGGTAGAAGAAATAGGTAATACAAAGGGAAAATTCTCTAATTACCCACATGAAGAGTGGTGATATCATCTTTGATACCCAAAAGAATCTGATGTGAAGACATTTTTGATAAAAGCTCCCTGTAGATAAAGGAAAGACATACATAAGTGTTCATTTTAATTTGCAATTCACTGATTTTTAACATTTGAGTTGTTCTGGTTTAATTATTCTTTCCCTTTTTTTTTTCACAAAAATAGAGCAGGATTATACCAAATGCGGGTCTTAATACAACAAGATGTGGAGAGATCTGGCAATATTCAGAACAGAAGACATGAGATTTTAAATCTAAATAAGGCTGTATTTGTGTGCATATTGATTTTCCTTTACCAAGAATAAAAACATTAGTCATGATACAGTCACCCTAACAAAAAAGTTCAATTGAGAACTCTAAGTCAGTGAAGTATCAGCAAATCTGTAAAATTAAGTTACTGAGAACATTCACGTATGGAGTAATAATTTTTTGTTCAAAAAGTTTTATATTTGAGACAGTAGTATATTACAAAATTAACGTTGTTTAGTAATAACTACAAAAATCATCAAATTTTGTAATAAGACTACATTGATGTTATGCTATGACAATGTTTTAAATAAGTCAGGCTTCCTCTATAACCTAGATGTGATCCAATACCATCATGTTCTTTGCATTGTCATTTTTCATTTCAGTTCCATTAAATGCTGTCATAAGAGCTTTTCAATAAATATTTTTGCACTTCCAAATGGTTACAAAGCCGATATATTATGTATATCTACCTAAGCAAGATTACCTGTCAAGTTCTGAAATATCTTCTTTTCTATTGTAAGCAATAGAAAAGTAAAATGATAGTCTTAAATTTGCCCAGAAGGAAATAAAACATTATCCATCAGAGATATCACTTACAATTCTTGCAAGTCCTTAGTAGTTTTTAATCTTATTAACGCTAAATTCTTTCATGGAAAGACTGGTGAATTTGCTTCTCACTTGTTTCCATGGAACTGGAAAAATACTTTCCACATTTTAATCCACCAATATTTTTAACATACTACTTTATTTCTACCCCTGCTGCTCATTAAAAAAACTCCTTATTGAGAGTATGGATCTTCCTTTCATTGCTTTTCTATGTTGTGATAGAAATTTTTATTTAAAAGGAAGAGCCAAACCAGATTTTCTATATGATAATAAAACACAGGGGGCTATTTTTCCTATCTGTTATTCCAGGTTTATGCTGGTCTAATTCCACTGAAGTCAATGCAATAACTGTAGAGTAAGAGAATAGTGCTGTTGCAGTTATTTATATCCAAGTTCTTGGTGTTTCATCTATTTGGACACGTGCAGATTAGAAACTTTTGAATGTCAGTTGAAACTGATTAAAACATTTGCTGCTATGATCTTTGCAGAGTAACAGTGTCTACCATGTGTGAACATTTTAAAGTAAGTGGCTGAAAGCATTCTGAATCACATCTCTAAAAAAATGGTGTCATAAAATTGTACCACCTCCTAACAGACCAACCACACCAATTTCAATCAGATGTGTTGGTATCAATCCTACTGTAGCAACATGCAGGAGTTGTTAGGATCTGAAATAAAATTTTAGCTTTTTTGAGTAAGTGGTGTAAATGGACAGGAAGGTATGTATTCTGGTCTCTGGTAACCCTAGGGTGTTAAACATGCTTGATTTTCATGTGAGAATGAAGACAGGGCTTGCCAAATATTCTTTTTAAAAGTGAGTATATCACATGCCATCCATTTCTGCCCAGAGAGGTCAGGCCAGCAGTTCTTATGCTTTGCTCCCATCACATGCATGCACACGCACACACAGACACGACACTTTAGAGGGTGACTTGGAAACTTTGAACCTCAGCAATCTTCTGGCAAGCAATACAGCTTCCTGAAAGATTTAAATTCATTAAAAAATTATATTTCAGCAAAAATGCATTTTCCCAGAAACATTTCAGCCAGCTTCCTGGACAGTAAGAATGTTTATTTTCTCTAAAAAGGTATTGTGAGCAAAAACTTTGTTGTTGATGTTGTTGCTCTTACTATTATCTGAAGCTTGTTCTTCTACAAAAGATGCATCAGGTTAAATGACAAAAGGGACATTTTAATTCAGACCATTCGTCAAATCTATGATACCACTTCACAAAAACAATCTGTCTTTGGACTGGAACATTGACTGGCAAACTCCCAGCTTACAGCACCTGTTTCATAGCTCACAGTGAAGATTTTATAAATACCTTACAGTCATCTTGAGAAATCATTCATTTCATGATATGACTGAAAGTCATTCCTGGAATTATAGGCATTCTATTACACTATTTAACTGTTCCATGGAGTCATTAGATGAAATGCCTAAAAGTGTCAGGCATTTCATGAAATGGCTGGTGTCAGTGCTATAGTAATTTTATGAAACTTAGCATTATGACATTCTATTCACTACTGCTGTGAAAAATCAATTTTTCCAAGGGAAACAATGTCCTATCAAAGTCCCACTGATATAAATAAGCAGACATATTTTTCATATACTCCTCACAATCTCTCAGCTGCTGCAGGCCTGAGGCAGAATGCCTTTCCTGAGTTTGCTCAGTCAGACAGACCTCCTCCACTTTTGAATTGTTTCTGGGCAGTTATGTATCAGTACTTGTCACTTAGAGAATGAACAAAACCATAGGGAATTATTAGTTTAGTTTAGTTTAGTTTAGTTTAGTTTTTATTGCTAACCCACACCCAAGACTGAATTTAGACTTGCTTAGTGATGTACAGCACTAATGAGATAGAGATAGTAGAAAGTAAGAGACAATAAAAACACCCACATTCCTTTAATTGAGTCAGGCAGAATGAATCCACAGAACAGTTTAGTATCATAAAAGACATAGATGAAAAGGGTCTGAAAGGGATTGGTTTGAAAAGTAAAATCTGTCATGGGAAATATTGTAAGAATTAATTGGGTTTGTGTCCCAAGCAGCTACTCCAAGAGAGCAAATTATTAATGGCAATTGTGGTTCACTGTTCTGAAACTTTACTGATGGAGATCAGGGTTTTGTAAATGCTGTGGAGGCTGAAGGAAATATAAAATAAGTAAATGCAAATGTTCCAAAGTCAAACTAAAGAGCTGATTTCCTAGTTCTGAAAGCAAGAAGTTGTTGTGTTACCATATGGCTGTAAAGTGAAAAAAGAAGTATTTATAAATAAAATTATTATGGACGTACTTTAAAATATGTTATTTTAAGTTAATATTTATAATTAATAATCGAGTATTGTACATACAATGCCTAAAACTGTTATTCATTGTACAAACTACAAGACAACCAATAGCTAGAAAGCAAGAATCATCATCTTGAAGTGGATTTAAAGGATTTTTTTTGTTGTTAATGATATAATTTGTCACATGGAAGATACTTAAATACTTACAACTTCCTTCTTTTTTTTGCATGCAGCTAGATTTGGGAACTTTTTAGTTTCTCCATGGGTGAAAAAAACCCCAAAAAACTAATAGAGCAGTCATGAGTCCATTAATGAAAAAATGAGTATTAATAAAAATGAAAAAAATTCCATGTAGCTGGATCTTGCATTCTACTGAGGAATGGGAAATTGAACTTCTTGCCAATAGGCAATCTACATTCACAGTTACTAAAATTGTGAATAGCTCTTAAAAAAACCAATTCTAGCTCTTATGGGGTGTTTTGGAATTCTTTTGTGGGTTTACTGAACCAGGACACTCCTGCTGGAGCTAGCTTACTTGTTTATGAAAACCTTTTCCCATCATCTTGCTGCTAATGGTTGCCTTTGCTCATTCATAGTAGAAGGAAATTAGCATGAAGTGAACAGATTTGCACAGTAGGAAATATGTGTAAGCAGACACCATCTTATAGTTGTTTGAGTAATTTGGGAACATTTGCAGAAAACACCTGGCACGACTTTCAGTGCTGTTATTTGATGTGACTTGCACTGAATTTCTCCAATGTGAGGAAGTTACCTCAAAACCTAGCTGTTCAACTTTTATGATAGAACATTCCATTGCATTTTTCCTGCACTAGGATAGTAGGATGGGATCCTTAAAGAATGTAGAATTTTCCAGAATCACAGTTTTCTTTGTCTTTCCATATCACTCACACAGTGCAAAAAGTTGCTACCAAATGGAAGCTTCCTATGAATCAGCTTCCACTGTCTTTGGTTAGGTGGATTACACCAGAAATCTCAGTGTTTTACTAAAAGAACTGAAATAGTAGAAAGCACATGATGGGTCTTTGCAGCACTTAGATTTCATCAGATTCTTATATTGCATTCATTACTTACATATTTTAATATATTCAAAAAAGGCATGGGAATGACAATGTTCTGTCATTTAATTTCAGATATTTAGAAGCATCTATTTATATGAGTTTTGTTGTTTCTATTTTGAAAATAAACTTGGAGTCCTGAGAAAGTACTTAAGAAAGTTGTCCTGGACTGACTGTCAGAGTCTAAATTTCTTTGATGTTCCTGTATTAGCAATCTACTTGATAATTTTCCCATATTTCATTTGCTTTCTCCAAAAGTAATACAGAATCTAAGAAAATCCATAAGCTGTATTCTGCTGAATTATATGTGAAAGAGGAAATGATCAAAATTCCTGAGGACATACAGGGGATAGAGCTGCCAGCACTCAGCAGGCCAAGGAGATTTTGGAAGTGAAGTGTAGTAAGAGCCACATTCCTGCAACTGCCTTTTTGTCCCTTTGTGCATCCCACAGGGCAGCAAGGCTGCAGGGAAAGGCAAATGCTGCAAAGGGATTGTACTATAAATAGTAGCTACATTTGATCTTGCCAACAACTTTGTGTGCATTCTGCCCATAAATGTCAGGACCAGGCATGATGCCGCCAGCTTAGCCATATTTCCCCGCTTCTCAGACAAAATGTGGTCTAAGAGTCTCAGTTAAGCATTAAGATTACCATGTTTGAATAATTCAAATAACTCTGTGATGTTATTGGGACTATCAAGGATACTTTTGATCATAATATCCTAACAAACCTTATTAAAACAGTGTGTATTTATTTAAATGTCATGTTAACATATTTCACTGCTTTTTTTGGCACACATTGTTTATTCAGATAAGGCAGACCTTGAGGGAGGCAAATGGAACCTGAATTTTCAATCCTGTTCAAATAGAATATAAAGCTAAATCTGGTACTTATGATACTTCTAGTGCAAATACCATATAAAGTAAAAATTGTAAAGGCACAACCTTTTTCATTATGATTATAGAGCTGAAATGTTAAGTGAAATTCAAATTTTTCTGTTAAGACTTGGTAATGGGTGTCTGGATAGAAATTATTTTGAAAGCAATAGTTAAAAAGAGGGAAATCTGTTCTCTCTTATTTTACTCAATAGGTACACAATTACTCCTACAATGAAAGCAGGTTAGATGTCTAAAGTCTGCAAGATTGAATTCCGCTCCTGCATGGTCCAAGACAAATGGAATTAGACAGATTTCTCTGGAGGATGAAATCAGTCACCATTGTGCTGTATGGATAAATTAAACAGAAGAACAGTATGTCTGAGGAGAAAAAATACATTGTCTTAAATTTTCCATGGCAGCGTACTTATATTTCATAGCATTGCATTTATGCTCAATAGCAGAGCTTTGGCACTGCTCAATTGTTGTAACAAAGACCAGAATTGTACTCTGCTCGATTTCTCAGAGAATGGGCCACTTAACCAAATAATGCTGTAAGTGAACAGATAAAAGTGGGCTACCAATTTTACAAATGATCCTCTGCTACTGCCAAGTACTTCAGAAAGCTGGCATGAGCTTTCCAGCAGGAAATATCCCTGTGTGCAATAGTTCCTGAAGAATGCCAGCTAATGTAGAACAAAGAGGAGTCTGAATGTGTCATGAAGCTGTTTTCAGAACAGAGGGCCAGATATAAGGCTATGGAGTCACACTGGAAATACATTTGGCTCAGAGTTTTTGAACTATGAGTTAGCAACTTCTATTAGGAAAGCTGGGCATGAAAAGCATCTGGTTGTTTTGGAAACAGGAAATAAGAAGTGCCCCAGAAGACACCAGTGAGAAAAGCTTTTGCTCTTAGCAACTCCGTGTTAGCTGAACAAATTTCCAGCTGTGAAAGCTGCACACTGGTAAATGGAAATGGTTGAAATAGAACTTATCTATCCTGCAACTGCTTCTCACACATTTTCTGTCTTCTTTGAAACAACCAACTCTGCCAGAACACTCTACAATGTCTATTTCTGGTCAAGAAAATTTCATTAGATATACAGTAAAGGCAGAGTTTGCAAACAGTAGTCCAAAGGCTAGCTAGTAGAAAACCAAAGTGAATAAATGACCAGAATATCTTATGGGAATGCAGCAGAAATAGAAACAGTAGAAACAGAAAGAAAGGTCCAAGACAAAAAACAATAAGAGTAAGTGGAGTAATTTAACAAAGCTCCATAGAAAAGTTTTGATATTCTCTTTTTAAAAACATTTTTAACTGTCTTTACTGTGTCTTGCATTTAAAAACGTGCACAATGCATGGCATTTCTTGCCTAACTCCCTACTTTGACTCACACTTTCTGCCTTCTGAGCTATTTTTTTCCAATAATCTGATTTTTCTACATGATATTTTCTTCCTTGTTTGTCCTCCACAGAAAAACTGTGCATCTTCTTAGCTTTTTATGGCCTCTTTTTCCAGGATTAAGGCAGCAATCACAAAGAAGGAGAGATGGTTTTAATTTATTCCAAATTTCTCAGGCCACAGGGGCATCTTTTTTCCTCACTTAGCAGCACAGCTGAAGGGCATCAGGAGTCAGTGCTCTGACTCCCACTTGGTGATATTTTGCTTGCTCCTTCTCAGTTGCTCAAGTGAATTGATTGTTCTGCCCATAAGATGTCAATCAGCGAAACACAGCAAAAGGGGAGCATATTTGAATGGCTGTTTACAGATATATTAGTGAGCTAAGGAAGATTCATTTCTGTTTGTCTTCTCACCAGAAGAGTTAGTGCTGACAGAGAAAATAAATTCTTTTCCTTGCTCCTTAGCTATAACACCTGCATTTTGAAACCAATAGAGTGATTCATTGGAAACAGGACTTTTATAAGTCTTCTCAAGGTTTATCAGGTATCCTCTTGAGATAAGAAAAGAACCTGAAATGAAATTAAGAGAAAAGAACCTGAAATGAAATTAAGATTGGAAGCACACAATATATTCAGAGAAGAAAAATAAGAGGTTTCTGTTATGATGCATCATCAGCATTTAATTGGGTCTTCACAAAGACCTTTCCATTACATGTTTTTCTGGTTCACAAAAGAAAAGAAAATAAAGAAGATGCTGTGGGAAAAATCCAAAGTCCTGGAATAAATTCTGATGAGTTTGGAATAATGTTCTATCTTTGTAGGACTTGTCTGTTTTATTCTGAAGGAAAATCATGAATAAATGACAGAGAATACATATATACAGCAAATTTTAGATCAGAGGGCTCTCTGAGTTATAGCTTCAAATTAATCTTCACTCAAGACCCATTTTTGAGACTCAGATGAATCAGAGGCTCTGTTACTGGCCCTCTCTGTCATGTAGAATTTCACACCATTATTAATATCATTCTCCTGAGATTTTTTTAATTGATACTTAGAAATCAGTCAGTGAGAGAACATGAGAGTTTTTTGATCAGCAGTCTTTGACATTAATCAAGGAAGAGTCAGCGAGGCATCGCTCATTAACAAAGCTCATCTTTCATTGCTTCTGCCCTGTCATAAATTCCACTTTATGTTCATGCAAAGAGTATGCAGCAGGTTCAGGTACAAACATGGCTTAGAAACATCAACTGGTACTTATGCATTCAAGAGGTATTTTTTACGGTGATTTCAGCCAGGGAAGCTGATTTTCAGAAAGCATAATAGTTATGGCTGACTCAAGTGATGAAGACATAAAGAGCATTATGCAAAAGAGTGTGAAAGCACAAGGATGTCAGAAACACTATAGCAAACTGTTCCAACCCTGCATTTAGATCAATCTCTTCAAAGGAAGAAAAGTAAAATTAATGCTTTTATACCCCTCAACTGGTCACCAGGAGACAGAAATCCCTCTTCTTCTGCATATTGGAGGGACAAAAGGAGCTAATAAACAATAATTTATGGAGCTATCTGTAACCAAATTATAAAGTTTCAGCGCAATATTTCTGTCTACAATCTGGTAACTTGTGTACCATTAAACATCTTCCAGAAAAGTTCACTTGTATCAAGAAGTGGTTTTTATCTACATTTTCAGGCTTGAGCCTTTTGAAGAAGTAAGAAAAACAGTTCAGTCACACATTGGCTATAGGGATTTATGTCCTACAATTTTTAGTTGCATTTGATGTCTTATTCTTCCTGGTCCAATAAAGCTACACTGCACTGTCAGAGAAACATAAATTGGTCTTAAAGTGACACTTTTTGGCAACAAGGGATTGATTTTAAAAACCCCTTTGTCTAGTTGTTTTCCCAAATTTAGGTGTACTTAGTCCAGAATTTAAATGTGTTTTTAAGCCCCTGCTAGGCGCATACTTGCTTTAGGACCAAACACCCTGCAGATTAGGGCAGCTTTACAGGGGCTCAGCCTCAAGGTCAGTTTGGCTGCTGCTGGAAATCTCAGGGCCAAGAAAAGAAACTTTGAGCAATCTTTGCCTTCAGCTGCAGTTCTGCCAAGGCTGTGAGGCTATAGAAATTTTCTGTTTCTAAAAAGCTAGGACTAATAATACTTTAAAAAATTACCTATACATTCGAGGCAAATCATATTGCACTTCTAATTGAATAATTAGAAAGCCCATAGTGTTTTATTTGAGGTACAGATTGTATGAACCAGCTAAATTAAATTCTTTGAAAAAAACAAACCATGGAAACTAACAGCAAACAGTACCTTATCAGAATCTATGTGTTTAGAGAACAATTTAGGTACCAAATCTTGACATCAACATTGACCTTATGTTTCCCATTTATCAGCAAAGTTCATCACTGAATCATTAGGGTGTGATTGAGATACGTATTTCAGATCCCTCACCAACTATATTCAACCATCTATAGATGTAGCTCATCTGCTTTACAGAAATTCATTATCATTATAAAGTAAAATAATAAGAAAAAGGTGGAAATGACAGTTTGGTCAGAGAAAGAGAAAGGCAGATAAACTTTCCCATTAATAGGTCTGGGAAGTTTTAGGGAGGCAGAAAGGTTAACGAATGGTAAACTATCTGCAGGTAGTGTTTGTAATAAGTTGTTTTTCTTATGTCTACCAATGGGTGTCTTCTTAATTAGCCAATCATGTGAAATGTGTTGATTAAATGACCAATCAGGTCCATCTGTATCAGAACAGTGTATAAAAGAAGGGGTTCCAATAAACTGAGGGTTTCTAGCCTCTTAGCCTTCTGACCTAGAGTCTGTGTCATCTATTGTCTGTTCCTGATCAATGGTGACAGAAAAATACTTCCAATGGCTGAGATAGTGAAGGACTAAAGCAAATGGAAATTACAAACAGCGATGCTACAAATTTAAATTTGTAATGGAGAATGCATAATGGAATATGGGACATTGGCATTTTTCTGGGATCAGACAATAAAAATTCTGAGCATTGAAATTCAGTTGTTGAAACACACAGAAGAGAACAGATACCTTATATGAAGAGGTCACGCTCTTTTTTCTCCAAAGAGCTGGTGATCTCCAGCTTCTTCATGATTGTGCTAATAATTCACATGCTCTTAGGATAGTGAGAGGGCTCATGTCTGAAATTCAAGCTCACGGATAAGGTACAAGAGCATGGATACAGCCTACAGCTCTGTGTTTGCCACTTTGGCTGAGGTCTTGTACAGCTGCCTGACCTCCCCCAGGAAACTCAGCACAAGGGCTGGAGGCATGGGACTGCCCTGCTTTGCTTCTAAAGGAGCAGCTGCCACTCCATGGTGTGGCAATCAGTCACTTTTTCCTCAGGTGAACAGGTATATTGGACCACAGTCCAGGCTCCAACTGACAGTCTGAAGGCATGCTTAAGTAAATTTACAGGATCAGAGACAGCCTGAACAAAACTGAGCAACATCTTGAGCCAGAGTTGAGGCACTTCACAGGAAATCCTGAGGTCTATTTTTTTTCTTTTACTGAATTGCTTTTTATCAGAGAATTTGTTACTATGTAATATACATGCGGAGCCTGGAGCAGAGACCAGATAAACTTAATCTTTCCTCCTCCCCCATTACATTTTACATCAAATGACCTGATATGAGGATTAATATTCTCAAAAATTGTCAGGAGCTCTGATACTGCAGTGACAAGGCACCATAAATACTGTAAATAATCCTCCTACTGTAAATAATTTCTTGTGAAATTACTGGATTCTGAAAGGGTAAAATTGGTAACATTTAACTAATATAATTAATTTGTACTGAATTGTTTGGCTAATTGTTAGAAGAATAATGTTAATAGAGAGTACATGAGGATCTCTATCAATATTGTTATAGATGGGAATAAAACCCTCCTGATCAGAACAATCACCTCACTGCTGTATGCAGTCTGAGTCCTCCCAGGTGTCCCAGAGTATTTGATTTAGCTTTTGAATCTCCAGTTGAGCTGCAAGATGTGTGAAAACTCAAGTACTCAGACAGTTTTCTATTAGCTCTACATCTGAGAAGACTCAAGAGTATAAATTAATCCTTTCAAAGTCAATTGTAACATACCTTCATTAAATTGGCTCAGGATCATTGTGCTTGACAAAATAACATATGACTGACTTATTTAAACTTTTTGCTAAACACTGATTTTTTCCCTTACCTCCTCCCTTAAAAATCTGTTTGCTTTTGACATTGACTGTCAGAGCTGAAAGAATAGGCACATTTCAGAGTTTTGATTTCTGAGAGGGGGACGAAACTCTGATGCACATGAATGTGGGATATACTACTATATAAATACCAGATCCTGAAGAGTCTCTCATCTGACTGGAAGGAGAGGAATCAATGCAGAGGAAACAGCAAAGTGGAAATTGCTGTGTGGCCTCTGGTGGCTCTCTACTTTCTACCAATTTAAAAAGTTTTTCCTAGTATTTTATGCCCTCAGAGCTCTCAGTTTCCCAAGGCAGTGGCAGAATATAATCACTCACATCTTTGTGAGGGCCAATGCCAGTAGAATGAGTTCTGCTGTGGAAGCAGGTGAAAACAAGCAGTGCTGAGGTACAGCAGATTTCTTTTCATCTTTCCTTCAAACATTCTGAGGTCTTCAAGATTTCCTTTACTCAGTGATTTCTTTCTCCAAACAAGTTCATTTAGAGGAACATCTCTGAAGGGCAATAAACTTTGAGGGGCTGTCCTATAACTACTACTTAGTCTGAATGGATTGCTATGTAGCATAAAGGCAGCATCAAGCTTTGGAAACTTGAGGAATTGCAGAGGCACATTTACTGCTGATGCATTTGGATGAATCACCTTATTCAATTCAGTGAAACAAAATGTCAGTTTCCAGTCAGTCTGGTCCATATAGATTTATTGTACTTTTTACAGTAAAAATGCCAGTAATACACAAATTAGATGAGAATGAATTTAGCACCTTAACTTTCCTAATACCTCACATAAATGATCTTTCTTGAGATAACCTGTTCTTACCTTATTATTGTCTAGTCTCAAGCCTTTATGACTTACTGTAGAATCAGCTTTTAAAGACCAGTTCATTTTTCCTTTATTTTCTGTCTTGAAAATATAGCTATATTTTTTGATCAACATCCATTAAACTTCCAATGTCTATAACTCAGAATATTATTTTTTAGGAGTATCTATTTGCTTTAAAGTGCTTCTTCATTCCAAGAATTCTGGAAGAGGACTTTCTGGATCACTTTCTTGAAGGCATGATCCTATTTCCAATTAATCCTACCTGAAAGCCTGTTCAGTCTCAAAAAATAACCCAATTTAAACAACTGGCATATATTTCCTATTTTGACAGCGGATCTCAAAACCAAACAGGTTTCAAAAGAAAAAGCTTCAGTGTTTTAGTTAAATGTTTAAATTAATCAAATGCAATCATATCAAGTAGGAAAAGCTTACACCAAGTTATTGAATGCAAAATGGAATTGATTTTTTAAATACCTTAATTTATATCTTCCCATCTAAACTGTAATAGAAAGATATATGGGTATCAAAGTTCTCACACCATCTCTTTTCCACACTGGAAAAAAAAATTACAGTGGAATATGAATTTTTGTGCATTACCAGAGTACAGTGCCCTCGTAGATGATAAAAATTCTCCAGAAGTCATGGAGAGAGAGAAACAACCATGCAACTTTTGACTTGAAAATGGTGTAACACCAAGTAAAATCTTCTGGTCGTTAGACTGATACCATATGAGTGTCTGGGGGGAAAAGGAAGTATGCTTAGAATTTAATGTCAGAGTTGGAGTCCTTATTCTTGCCCTTTTTCTTGTTTGGATTTCCACTTCCTGCTGCTCAGTACTGACTTCAATTATCTCTTATCCTGGTTCTTTGGAATGTCTCACCCTGACTTCAGCTTCCCAACTTCAGTGTGTCCTGCACTGACACTGGGTTTCTCAGCTGAGCCTTCTTCTGAGTGTGACTCCAAGATCCTGTAACCCTGCTCATGACTGTGACACATGCTACTCAAAACTCCGTTGGGTGGAGCACCTCAGATGTGTCTGATCTCCCTCTTGTGTTGGTAGAACAGGGGACCAGACAAAAACAAAAAAGACCAGCTCTTTTTTTTTTTTTTTTTTAAGGTGAACTTTCTATTCTTTGAGTATTTAAATGACCCAGTAAATGACCCATTTGCAGGACATAGATATGGTATTTTATTTGTAAAGAAGAGCTCTAGTTCCAAATGTAAACCTATAAGCAATTTGGCATCTTGGATGTGTTGGGATCTGCCTTACTTCTGGCTGTCTTCTATTGATAAAAGATATATGGAAGCCATGGAATCCAAGCTTCTGCAGGAATTTTGAGATCATTTGAAGGGAGTTCTATATATAGGAGTTCAGTTTATCCTCAATTTTCTTTACACTTTTGAAACAAACGGGAAAAATCATTGATGAAACACTCTGTTAAAAGCTTACAGAACACAAACATTTCAAGAGGATAACAGCAACAAAAAAATTGATTTTTCCTCTAATAATGCCAACGCCCTATTTTTTTGCTGGAAATTGTAAAGGGTTTACTGCTCATAAAAAAACCAATAAAAAACCAAATAAAACCAAACAAACCCACAAGGATTTTTCTTATTAACTCTTCACAATATGCTTTAATTAGATAAAATAATGTAAGATATTGATGTTGGCATAATCTATATAAGCTTTAAAAAGTCTCTATATTTCTTGCTCACTCTCTCAAAATTTAAATATCTTCTCATGGTGCAATAAATATTTTAAATGGAGCAGAAAGACATAAACATAATTAAAAAGTAGTCTTGCACCATCTCCTTATAAATATTTTATAAGTTTTTATATTAAAATAATATGAGTCTGAACATAGTGAATTAGAAGGGTATTAGAAGCATCTGCTGAATACTTGATAAAGAACAAATTCAATTTCATTGAATGATAATTTGGAAAGCACAATACAAATCTTTGGATCATAAGGCATATTTCTGTATACTACATTGTTTTTTGTACCTCAAGGAGATAAGGATGACTGTTTCATTTTGTTCTGTAAATTTCCAAATTCATTTTGTAGGAAGATGTCACTTTAAATTTTATAGGCAAAAATTGTACATCAAGAAGAAATTATTAGTGTACAATCAAGGGTGGTGTGTTTGCATACAAAACAATCAAACAACTATGTATTAGGTCTTTCTTTGGGTAATTCCATCAGACAATTTACTTTTGTCATAAGGAGAAAGACATAGCAAAATTTACAGTGTATTGCACAAAACCCCTGACTGTTGTAAAATCTAAAACCAGAACAGGTAGAAAACCTATTAAGACTGATTTTCAAATATTCTGAAACCCTAGTTCCCATAAATTGGTGTCAGCACACTTACATACCAAATGTAGTGTGTGAGCATCTTAAATATGAAGCGATTCAAATAACCATTCTGATGTAAATCTAATTATGCAACTGTATAAACAAATACATTGTGTATAAACACGATAAATAAATAGACACAAAGACTATGTTAAGGGCATGGGATTCTTATATACATGTTCTACTGTTCCAGTCAAGAAATTAATTCAAAAGGATCAATGAAGGTGTGCTTTCTAGTTACACTTGGTCATTTGTTTCAAACAAACATCAGGAAGAGGTGGTCACTGTTTCATGAATAGTATTTATTTCATTTCACTTCCAAATGTAGCTGGAGGACATCTGGTATGTTGGACAGCCTGTTTCATTTCAGGCATTTTTCTCTGGTGTGGAAATGAAGAAGGATCTGTTGGAAGCATGACTTTGGAAAATTTTCTGTCAAGGTAAGTTCTTTTTCCAGTATGGTTTATTAAGTGTATGTGTGTCTAAGGTTGTAAAGAGCATACTTCAAGGTGTTTCACACAGCTCTTGTGTGAATCCCTTTATGTAGATGTGCTGTTGTGCAAATTAACAGTAACCTGAAAGTTATAATTTCATGTATGCTGACCACTATGCCTAGGAAAAATATATAACACATACATTAAATTTTCATAGAGGTATAATGGTCAGTAAATTCTGGCTGCAATAATAGACTTGCAATCCAAATTTCATACAAAAGATAAAGAAATTTTGCTGCTGCATTGCATCATGGACTTTATGGTAATTTACTCAAATATCTTTTGAACGTATTCAAAAATCCCTTGATCAAAATGGCTTATTAAAATTTCAGCACATTATGAGGCAATCAGTTATCTGTCATAATCTGAAAAAATGTGTTGCTGTGAAAAGTAACTTTGACATGGATAAGGATGAAATGGAGGGGGTTAGCATTGTAAGAATCTCCACACAAGATGTGATTGACAGCATCACAACCTGAGTACCTGAGGTACAAATTGTTGTAGACCATCCTGATAATGAGAGAAAGATGTATTTAGTTGAATGGTTTTTAGAGGAAATCTGATCTGCCTCACAACAAACCTTTATACTGCTCTTTCAACTCCAGAGGGTTTAATAGGAGTTTTGTGAGTCCTGCTAATTCTTCATGGAGAGTATAAAAGCAGGCTACTAAAAGCTTACTACTTCTTGAGAAAGATACTATCAAATGCTATATAGGAAATGGGAATTGGGATTGTGTAATTTTCCCCGCAGTATTAGAGGAAAATATTGGATATTAACACTGAACTGTTCTAGAGCTCCTTATGAAAAAGGAGCATGTTATGTTGACATGCAGAGACAGAATATTTATCCTAGGTTTTCTTTTCTTAATTTGATTTTTTTCTTCTTCATTTTTCTAGTATACTTACATATTTCATAAAACCCTTGGCATGTTTCATGAATGTACTTTAATCTGTAGTTGTATCCTTTATATCTGTAATTTTATAAAGGGGACACAATTTAAAAATTTGTTAAAAAATTTGGAATTATAATAACCTCCTCAAAATGCTACCAAAATCCTCCAAATGAAAGCATATAAATCTTATAAATCTTATATTAAAACTTTCTTATCTTTCAAAATTAAAACTACCTCATGAGCTTTTCAATAAATTCCGGTCCACTCATATAACCTACTTATATTCTTCATTGATTTTTATATTCCTAACAAAGCCAATCTATTTATTTCTTATGTTTTATATGAAAACTTATAGCAATTTAAACCAATCTGTTTTCTCAAACTGTCCTCCTGCTTAAGATACTATGGTGGCAAATATCTTGGAGTAGTCCATATTATTTGTATTATTTCCATGCAAAATTTCAATGACACGTAGCCACTATTTTTATATTTTAAATGAAGGCCATAACAAATTTTACAAAGCATGAGAAACTATATTAAACAAGAAAAACAACAACATTTAGTGTTTTGTGATACAAAACGTGAGATTGGGCACATCTAACACACAGGGAGATCTGATAGCTAAATAAAGGAGAGAAGGAAGGAAGGAAATAATTTCATTCTAAGTGACAGATTTGAGCTGAAGGAATTCTTTACCTTATTTCTTCATCCATTTTGCCACCCCATAGCTTCTGATTAGCTGCCATCAGACCTTACTAATTGTTCTGTTGCAGCAATATTTGGAAAGAAAATCTCTTAAGCCCAGTCCAGGTGCAGCACGCAGCTCTTTTGCAGCCTCTGTCCCTGTTTTCTCACATTTTATTTTTGCAGATTCTCTATATCAGCACTGTTTACATCTTTTCTTTTGTGAAAAGAATTATTGTGAACTATTTGTGAATAAGCTGGGTTTCTATTTAGAAATGTAACAAGGTCCTTGTGCTACAAATGATCTGTAACTTAAAACTTTATGTGCCAAATTTCATTCCTGAGGGAAGTCACTTGATACTGCTGCTTGACGCCCCTCAACTGATAAATTTCTCATTAAATTAGACACATCACAGTTGTGAGAATTGGCTTTTATGAGTCTACACCACATTTTTAAGTATAAGTGCAAGGAGCAACTATCTCTTAAAAATTATTCTATAAAACATGACTAAACTCTGGAACCAGGACAATGATTTCAGACACTACAGGAGAAAAGATAACTGTTTTATCTGAAGGAGGTTTTTTTTGGTAACTTCTTCCTGGATAAAAATACCTTGTTAGACATTTGATAAATATTTTATTGAGTGTTCACTTCCTAGAGTACATGAAGTACAAGTACACCAACTCCAATGAAAGCAATTTACCTGATAGCACGTAATATTAAATATTGGATTATTTTGTTCATAGTAACGTCATCAAAATAAACTATCAGGTGAAATAAAGTGAAAGAATTCCACTGTCTCTGAGTTCTTGTGTTGGCAGACCAGAAAATGTGTTCTGTCTGTCACCTCTCTAAGGCAGTCAAATATTCAGCTACTAAATTTTGGAAGCAAATCTACATGGAGACCAAAAGAATCACCAAAAATTCACATTAAAAAAAAAAAAAAAAAAGAAAATGAATCATTAACTCTCTACTTGATATAAAGACGAGAAAGAGCTTGTATTAAATTAAGGGAAATTAACACTATCTTACAGAATACAAAAATAAAAATCAATCTGCATATATATGGCCTTACAAAACCTGAATTACAGAGAGCTATGGCCTATATCATTCAGAAAGATCCGTAAAATATGATAAAGTCTGATGATAAATATTCAGCATTCCATGTCACCTGAGAATCCTGTAAAGGGTTGTCTGCCACCTGCAACATCCCTTAACATTTTCAGTAGCCTGCTGCAATCCTTAGCAGGGACAGCATTTCCATCTGCTAAGATACCCTGCCTTGTTACAGGTAACAACAGTATCTCATTTGAACTGGTCCGTTAAAAAATCCAGCAAGAATACCTGCAGCACCAAGAAAATATGGAAGATCTGTGGAGAGTGGGGGTTCATTGAAGTAATAATAAAGTTGGAAATTTAAGCTCTCATGGCCAGTGATATCCTGCTGGCTTACATCTCTTCAAGGTCACATGAGTAAAGTAAATTTTTTTTTCTCTATCTGAAGTCTCTGGTACAGTCTCTTATTCACTGACTATCGGTGCTGCAATATAGTTATATTTCTTACAATTCCGAACATTAAGAAGGATTATCTAAATATTTTAATATTTATTATTCAAATTAAATATATATAAATTAAATTACTCGCTTGCATACCAGAGTATGTAGGCGATCATTACTAAAATTCACTCAAAGACCATTTTTCAAGCCACTCAGTATCTTCCAAAAGTTCATCATATTATTTAATTTATATTGGAAATAATGGTTTCAATCCTTTCAGGGATTTGAACATTGCACAGTACTGTCAGCTTACCATGATTAATGTGGGAATTGTGGAATTTTATCAAGGTTGTCCTGAATCCTAAGTTTTCCAAAGTGAATGAGAAAAGCAAAGGAGCAATTAACCTTGCAATATAGAATTGTTAAGGGAAAAAAAAGGGAAAAAAAGTTCAAACATACAGTAGCAGTCTGACAGGAGATAGAATTACATCACTATATGCTTTTCAATTAAATGACCACTGAGTAACACTTTGGCTATAGACACGCTTCATGTCGTTTGTCTTTCCTTAAGACATTTTCTTTCCTCTACAAATATTTTTACTAATTCTATTGTTTGCCACCTTTTTTTTACTTTTTTCTCTATAAAACATCTAACTTTGTCAAGTAAAATGATTCATCTTCTGTAACAGTATGCCGAACCTACAGCTAGGAAGGCAATATAAAATCAAAGGTTTCAAAATTCCATGACATAAAGTTCAATTATTTGAGCAACAGATAAGATGATATGTCAGTCTTTTTCCACAGCAAGGATGTGTGGGAGAGTAGAATTCAAGAACAAAATTATCTGCTTTATCTTTTCTTACATCTTTTAATTTCACATGTATGTTTTCTGTTGGGGAAAGTAGCATCAGGCTTCAGAATACTTTGTTTTTTTCTTTGAGCATAGTTAGCATGTTAAAGTGAAAGAGAAAACAGGATGTTTTCTACTTATGTATCTAATGTTTACATTAGATACATAATTAATTTTATAATGCTGTAAGCAGGTTTTTTTCTCAATTCTGTGTCTTCACAATAGCTAAATTTTTCTTTTGTTAATAATGACATTTGATACAATGAAGGATACCTAGGGATGTCTTGATCTGAAGAGGAAAAGTAGAAAAAAAATTATTGTTACGATTATGAGTAGGAATTTTTTCTTTTCCTTTTTCTATTTGTTTTAATTACCATCTCCAACCCCTTTCCTTCTTTTTTTAACCAATCTCTAACTCTTTCAATCAAATTACAGAAATTTCTTCTCTGAATAAAATCTTCTCTCAGGTAATTTCAAGTAAAATATGTCTTATACAGCATCATCTGTTAATTATATCTGTTAGAGGCAGAATAAACCATCTGGACCATTGGGGTAGCATAGCACAGGTTTTCTTAATGTTATGAACATAAATATCTGTTCAGAAATCTTTAAACACTATTTCAGATTGAATAAAATTTCAAAATAAATAGACTACCTAAAAAATACATTTCTGCCTTTCAAAAGATGAATTTACATGTGCTCTGACTCAAAAATATTTTAAGGCAAAATCTATTTCAAAGATTTACTAAGTCCATTTCTGAGTCTAATTTACTTGTGAGAAGTCAAAAACCCCCCAAGATTAAGATTTGGCTGAAAAATTAAGTAATCTAGGAAATTCATTTTTTTCCTTCCTGTTCAATCTGTTCTCCCCCTCATGCCCTAGTTCCTTCTTCTCATGTAAAATAGAATTACAATTTTAAAATCAAAGGATCAAGGTATGTCAGACAATCAGCTCTACACAGGATAGAAGAAGAATTTTTAAACCAGCAAGCAAGCTACAATTCATGTGGAGAAGTATGAGTTGTTGTTGGATAAAGCTGAAATTTTTCTATGGAATAAAAAAGACTTGGCAGTGAGAGTTTTCATTTCATTTTACTAGGCACACACAGATTGCCACAAGCTACAGGGACTACCTACTCTTCAATAATATGCACTTGGAGGTGGATTAGGGATATGTTTACAGTTTTACTGAGTATATATTCTCATTTTGCATGCTTAATTGGACAAATCAAATCCTAGGAATGTTGGTTTCCATGCACTATATGTCTGATAACAAAAAATAGATAAATCCCAAAAACATTCATGAGGAAAACAAACTTCAATCACTTTAAAGTTCATCAGCCATTCTATTTTTTTTAATTTTTAAATCAATGCCTCAATTTCTTTTGTTTTGAATCTGCTAACAAACGTTTTTGTTTAAAACATTTTGAAATATTCCCTAGTTTCACTTCATGCTTGTCTTGGTTTCTTGCAAAAATTATAATGACACCATAAATATTCAAAGACTCTATACACCATTGCATGGCTTGTTAATTAAACCTTGATATTTCTCAGGTGCTGATGAAACTTCAAACATCAATCTTCTGCAACACTGTGGTTTTGCATGATTTTCAAATAGCACACTCATTTTATATTTAGACTCAAGCCCAACTAAAGAATTCACAAAGAATGTGAAGAGTCTTCACTTGGATGCTGCAGACGATGGAAAACCTAATGCCCTGTAATGAAAAAACCTAGTACACAGTTGGAGAAGATAGGGAAATTACTGCCATGATACCAGTCCCTTCTAGAAAACTGTGCAAGACTGTACACAATCCACCAACTTTTTTTTTTATTATTTTAAAGAGAATTTTAGTCTGTAATTGTCAGAATAATGGCATTGTGTAGTCAAAAGTGCAGTCAAGTCCCTGCTCTTCCATGTGTTCTGGTTTTGAACTCCTCAGGGTCAAGAAATTCCTCCCAGCAAACCATCTTTTATACAACTGCAAACAAATAGCTCTGCTTTACCAAACAATTCAGCAGGCAGATGAAGACATTACATTAATTAATACATTTAATTATGTATATGTATATGTATATGTATATGTATATGTATATGTATATGTAATCTGTTCATACAGGTGATATTATGAATCAGAGACTATGACTAAGAGGGGAGAGGATTTGCTTTAGGATTCAACACTCATTAACTTCCAGCAAATCACTCTGACAACTGCAGGCTGTGTTCCAGGGTAGGGACTTGGTAGCTATCACAGAGAGTGTCTTCGTCCTGCTATTGAAGCCACATGCAAGCTACTAAAATAGCTCAAACTACGAAGTTCACTAGTAAGCACATACAAAAATTAAAGCACACAGGTTATAGCACATTTGCAATATTCCATCTTGTAATCATCAACATATTTTCATGTCCAGACAAGGCCTGCAACCTCAGTAATATGAAAGGAGAATTTATTACTGACTCCATATGTATCTGTCAAAAGTTCTAAATAATATTTTTCTGTCCTCATGGAGGAAAGAGAAAAATACCCCTCAGTCTGGAATTCTGATCAGTTTATTCTCTGAATACTAGAAATGCCATTTTTTTCTCAAAGTTAATTTCACTTGTTAAAATGTATATATACACACAGGTACACTGTAGCCCTATTTTACATAGATCTATAGCTACAGCAAAAATTTATTATTTTGATTTTTCTAATCCGGCTTTCGCCACCTTTTAATTTTAAGCAACTTCAGGACAACTGAGTATATAATATTTAGGCTTACATCCAATGTTAGATAAGGAATGATGATAAATCAAAAAAATGTGGACGATTGACGACATGGAAAAATTGTACGGAGCATACCAAACATATCTATAATGAAATATTTTCAGATTATCCCTTTGTTGCATGGGATCCATTAGGAAACTATTTCCAAAATGCCTCCATTCTTTTGTGGATAAATATCTGCAGCTCCTACAGCTGAGTTAAACAGAGTTAAATTTTCTTTAATACTGTTCATGCAAAATGCATCTCAAAGCACTTTATAAGGGTGCAATAGCAGACAGAATGAGAAATTAAAATGTAGTTTTACAATGAAGTGACTATGAAATGGTTCTGTGGGGTTTTGTGTTTATTGCATCTCACTGATCCCAGAGCAAATTTGCTTAGCTTAGTTTGTGGATAATATATTGATTTATTTATCAACTACTGTGCTTCAGAATCCACCTAGCCCTGCATTTCAAATCAAACTGAATTATTTCCTGATACTCATTCTCAAGATTAATAAAACATTTTACAAAGGGAAAAAAATTGTGTTCAAAATGTAGCCCCACAACTCAACAGCTGGTCTTTAACAGAGGTGGGAAGAAGTGTCTGCATTGTCTCACTGGTCTCGTTTTACTCAATGTCTATTTCCATCTTGATTTAGCCTCAGAAATTTTCAAAGAGAATTTCCACTTGCTGCAGATTATTCTATTAGGTCATAAATTTATTTTCTGCAGACAATGGATGTTAAATCTCTTCCTTTTTAATATTACTAAGATTTTTTTAAATAGGATGTACAAGCCCCTGGAACTTCAGTTTAGCAGAAACTGTTTTCATTGAGAAAGAGAAAATTGATTATTTCACTAAATCTTTAAGTCTAGTAGGTACTATGTAAGTAATACAAAGCAGGACCTAGTTTCAAAAGTCATACAAAATAATTGTTAAGGTAGGCAATGAAGGATAGAGCTAATATAAGGTACAGCTAGAAAGAACCCTGCTCTAAAAGCTGAAATAATGACAGGGTAGGCACCATCTTTCTGGCAGACAGCATGACAGGCGTGATTGCTCTACAGGTATCTGAGACACCTGAAGACACATATAAGTCAAATGTAGATTTTGGCATGACATGGACAACCTGAAAGAACCATAGGTACCATAGTGAAAGAAACATAAAGAAGGTCCCAAAGATGTGGTCATTAACAGCAGATTCAGACATGACAGAAAGTTGTCTGATCAGTGACAGAACTGGGGCATGCAGGACTGTTTTGAAAGCAAGACCAGGGTGTCTGTGTTAGGTCAACTCTACAAAGTCCATCACATTCCCAGCTCTAACTGTTGGCTTTATCACTAACTCACAGTGTGAAGTACTTGGTATTTTTATGCTCTTCACAGGTCAGAAATGCAATCTCAGAAAATTGGAATTTCTTTCCAAGGATATTAAATAACAAATTGAGGCAGGATCTTTCTCTTTTTCTTTTTTTTTTCTTCTCCTTTCCTTTTCTTTGAAAAAAGAGCCGAAGTCAGTCAAAGCCAAAATACCTTGAAATAAAGTTTTCAGGTGTGTTCTTGCTGTTTGTTTTGGGACTGTTTGCAGGTTTTTTCCTTTTATTTTTGTATTGTCCATGCTGTGTATATCAACAATAATTAAGGTACTTATTTTGATTTTGTTAGTTAAAACTATAAATATATTTTCATTTACTGCTATAACAATAAATTTTAAAAGCATTGATGTGAATTAAAAATTTCCATCCTCTAATCAGTCAGCAGAAATTTTACAGAATTCACTCCCACTCAACAATTCTGCATTAAAGATTTTAGATCAACAGCCCCTTAGTCTTCATCTAGAATATGTATCAAAGGCCATACATCTTATTGAGCAGATGGTGTACAGGAAACCATTAGAAGAGTTTCATTCTTCCTTCTATGAGAAAGTGTGGGCTGAGAAGGAATTTTTTTAAAGCCCAAAGACTTTTACTGTTATGAAAACTCTCTGAACAGAATCAGGCCTGAAATGCAGAAGTGTGCAAGACTCCACTGAATCAACACTGACAAGAAGGATTGTTTGCAAGGCAATTTGCTATTCACAACCTGCCCTGCCAAAAAAAGAAAATTTGATATGAAAAAGGTACCATGTGCAAAATATTTTTTGGAAAGGGCAGTACTGGAATAAATAACATTCCATACCAATTCACATTATCAGCATATGACACTGTAATGCAAGGCTAGTGTATAATTTAGCTTTCTGTATTAGATGTCAGTCTTATAAAATTCCTTTTAATGTTCCACATGAGAATGCATGAGTTGTCACAGGAGAACAGACCAACACACCCCAAACAAATCTCACAGAGGGCAAAATGATGTATGAATACATTTGTGAAATTTGGCTCAAGATAGAGTTCTGATGCCTGTTGTGTTTTTTGCTTCTTTCTCTTTTTTTTTTCTGTTTCCTCAAAGTATTTCCATTCTCCTATGTGCTTCACTAGAACAGAATTTTCTTACAGAATGCAACTAGGAAGAATTATTTAATACCAAATCAAATGGTTTTATTTTCTACATAGTGACAAATTATATCTATTTGTTCTAATTACACTGTAGAATATTAAAGCGTTTCTCGTGTTGCTACAATGACTTTTGGGTTTTGGGATAGTTTTATTCTGTTTTTGGGTTTGATATTACTTGTTTTTATCTTTAGTTTTTGAGTAATGCACAATTATCATAGAAGTATACACACTTGTTTGTTTTACTACTATGCATCATTAATGCAGAAATAGTTCTAATTAAAGGTCACTGAATGTAAAATATGAATAAAACTTTATTCCAATCCATGATACTTGGATTATGCTGTAGAAGATTATTTTTTTATGTGTTTGACAGCATTTGGGTATGATCAATAACAATCCATCCTGACTTTTTGAAGCATTCACATAGCTTGTTGTTGTGTCAGTTACCTCAGAAAGGCACTCGTGTTACTAGCATTGGAAGCCCGGGAGTCATACAGAGTTTTCCTAAATAAGGTCCACCATGGAATATTTTGAAGTAGCCAACATTGTTTTCCTTTTTTATTTTTGCCTGACTCTTGCTTTTGTAACTAGTGTCTTTAGGAAGCGGAATGTATCACCATGGCTCATCATCATATTATATTTTATAAATAAATAAATGAAGCAAATTACTAAGGAGAAATTTCAAACCATTTCACTGAAGACATCCATTCAGTATATGGCAGAAATAAAAAAAGTAAGTTGATATGGCTTTTAGAGGAAAAGGTGTAATCTTCACTTTCTAGAATAAAGAGTTTGAGAAGTGAAACTAGAAGATCTTACTCCATTGGATTTGGTCACATGAGTTTTTGTTTTCTCTTTCACTAAATTTGAGAATCTTCTAAACTTGATTGTATTGTTGCTCAGCTTCAGAAAACTTAAGATAGGGAAGATATTACAATAATCTTGACATTCTATATCCTTGAGGAAGATCTGATTTCACAGGTCTCCAGATGAGAAGGAATGCAATAATGAGTTCTTTAAGAGGCCAACTATCTATGAAGTGAGCAGCATGACTCCTGGTGAATTATCTAAATGCATTGGTGTTGGCCTTTGTTTTAGAGGGTAAGGCAGAAGGAAGAATGCTGGTACCAAATGGTGTCCAGAGATCTATTTAAAAATCAGTATAACTTCAATTATCACATGATTCTACAGTTAAGTTGTCTCAAAATGAGTGCACAAGCCCTTTGCAAGTTATTGACACATAATTAGCATTAGAAGCATAACTAGAGTTAAAAGATCTTTGTCTTGGGATAAATGAGTAGAAATTTCTGTATAGAAATGTTGTGTATAGCCTTTTGGCTGGATGGAGTCACCCATATCAGAAATAGCATTGTTTTTGAGCAAGATCAGAGAATATTAATTCCTATATTCTTCCTGCTAATCACAAGCGGGAGGGTGTGGGTACTGATCCACATTACATTTACATGATAGTGGGTACAGATATTGGTTATGTTAGACCTCATGAAAAAACACCTGTAAGTGAAGAAAGCTTTTGCAGCATTTCTTGAGCACTAGATCAGATTCCTATAATGACTAGACTCAGATGCCTGTAATGAATTAATTATCTGAGGAACTAAGTGTGGTTTCGTACTTTGGCTGTTACCTGGGGTTACTTTCAGCTTAAATGGAAATACAACTTAAATTGCAACTGGATGACCACTTTTCATTTTGTTACACTTCTGCCCAGAATCTTATTGATGCTCATGATCAGAATGAGTATCATGCTAAATTGGGTTTTACATTTTGCAGTCCTGTGCTTGATTTAAGTTTGATACATTCAAAAGCTAAATATGACAGATTGAGAGTTTGAAATTAAAAATACATCTTTATGTAGTTGTTTTCCAATAATATTTTTTGGGGATGACAGTGCTCAGTTTGGCACCATTTTTGCCACTGAGGTTTTTCCTTATACTCTGAGACAACATGGAAGACCATCAACTCTGTTCTTATCCATCTAATGACTAGAAAAAACTCTACACTGAAACTGAAATCCCATCCAAATATCACGAGAGAGCCAGAATATATTTTCACAAACGTGATATGTAGACATTTATATTTCTCTCCTAGATCATTCTTCAAATCTGTTTTCCACATCCATAGTTCCATTACTTAAGAGTAGATGTTATTAAATGATTAAAAGCGAAGAGAGCTGACCGTTACAGGAATGCACTGCAGTTTGTCATTTTAAAATCTTCCCCAGAGGAACATGTACGTTATTTGACATTCATTCCTTCCATCTCCTTAGATTATCATGTACAGTCTAATAAAGAATACCTTATAGCTTTCTAAGCTGCTTTAAAAGCATGGTGTACAAAACAGTATTTTCTATCATGCAACCATAACACAACTGTGTACTCCTGCTTTCCTACTCTTATCTGTAAGATAACCAGGCCTCTTGCTGAGTTATGTTTAGCAGTTTCATTTTGTACCCTTAGTGGAAGAGAGGTACAAATGAAAATGCTGTCCAAAGATACCAGATAGAGGCACTGCAATGCCTCCAGATCAGGACTGAGGTATGGAAGAACTTCTCATGAGCTTCAGTCTGTTGCTCTGGTAATTGCTACCTCACTCTCTGTTTATAATGTGAGGGATGGCTCAGCTTTTGTCATCTGACCAACTATACATTCCAACAAGAGAAAAGGAGACTGGAGGATGATTTTATCCCTCTCTAAAACTAGCTGAAAGGAGGTTTTAGCCAAGTGGGGGTTGGTGTCTTCACCCAAATAACAAGTAACAGGAAAAGAGAAAACATCCTCAAGTTGAACAAGGTGAAATTTAAATTCGATATTAGGAAAAAAATTCTTCAGTGAAAGTGTTGTCAAGAGTTAGAACAGACTAATCAGAGAAATTATTGAGTCACCATTCTGGAGGTATTTAAAAGATGTGTAGATGAGGACTTAAGGAAATGGTTTAGTGCTGAATTTGGCAGTGCTGGTTTAATGGTTAGAGTCAGTGATCTCAAAGGTCTTTTCCAAACTAAATAATTCTATGATTTTAATCCCCTGACCATCATTTTCTTGTTTCACATGAGATATTTTTCCTATTTAATCATTCACAGGGTACCTATTTAGAAATTAGGCAACAGAGATATTGTAGTACATTTTGATGCACTGGTTTATTTTACAGGTTTTAATCCTCTGAGATTCACAATGAAAAATTGTGAGAGCCATTTCTGTCTTACTCCTACTGAAAGACAAAACTGTAAGTAACAACAAGATGAGGTACTTTATTACACTGTGATTCAATTTATAAGAGGAGAGGAGTTTTTTTTTTTTATATTCATAAGATCAGTTTAAAAATATAAAGATATGGGATCTTGGTCTCTGATTCACTATTGGTAATAAATGGGGGGAGGGGGAGAAAATGCTGCTGAGGAAATGGGATATGAATGGGAGTGAACAAAATACAGCATAACCAATAGGGAAAACAGCTCTGTAGAGAAGGACTTGGAGATCCTGGTGGAGCACAAGCTCTCTGTGAGCCAGCAGTGTCTCCTTGTAGCTAGGGAGGTCAAGGGAATCCTGAGATGCATTAGGAAGAGCATTGCCAGCAGGTCAAGAGAGCTGATCCTGCCCCTCTACTCAGCCCTGGAGAGGCCACATTTGAAGAACTGCCCCAATTCTGGGCTCCTCAGCAGAAGAGAGATGGAGCTTCTGCAGCAGGTCCAGTGCAGCGATGCTAAGATATTCAAGGGTCTGGAGAATCTCTCTTACAAGGAAAGGCTGAGGGAGCTAAGCCTGTTCAGTCTCAAGAACAGGTGACTGAGAGGGGACATCATTAATGTGTATAAATGTCTAAAGGATGACTATCAAGAGAACGGAGCCAGGCTCTTCTTGATTGTGCCAAACCATAGGACAAGAGGCAACGGGCATAAAATGATACACAGTAAGTTCTACCTGAACACGAGGAAATTTTTTTTTGTGGTTTGAATGACTGAGCACTAGAACAGGTTGTCCAGAGAGGTTGTAGGGTGTTCCTCACTGCAGACATTCAAGAGCCATCTGGACACAATCCTGTGTCCTGTGCTTTAGGATGGCCCTGATTGAGTGGGGAGTCACACAATATGACGCACTGTGGTCCCTTCCAAACTGACCTAGTTTGTGATTCTGTGAAAGTTTTCCCTTTTAGGTAGAAAAAAAACCCCACAGAATTCAATAAATAATGTATCATAGGTCATAAAGACACTAAAATATTTTCATTCACCAAGGAACTTTAGTTGTAAACTGGGAGTAGATTTAAAAATATGTTAAGTGCATAGTAAAAAAATGCTATTTCTTGATGTAAAACTGAGGCTCTGGAGGGTAGTTTCAGCTTTCACAAATTTTTCCAGCTTTCCTTTTAGGAGCAAAATCATGGGGACGTTAAGGCATTTTTTCTCTCTTTATCAGTCTATTTAACTTTCCTAAAGAAAATTCTTTTTTTTTTTTTTTTTTAATTTCTGTAATATTTGAAGTTCTTTGTGTGTCATAGAAAAACAACATAAACAGCTAATCTTATAAAATGTTTGAATTTTTTTGGCTCACACTAAGTCCTCCTACATCACTAAGAGGTACAGCTGATTCTGTGCTTCTTCATAATCAGTAGTTGGAAACTGGAAATATATATCTCTATAGTAGTTGCTTAGGATGCAATTTTTGATAAAACAATGAGAAGAAAAAGAAACTGCTTCAAAAAAAAAATCCAGCTTCCAATTAAGAATTCCCCTGTCTGGGAGATCCTGAGCCAGTGAATACATCTGCAGATTTGAATGACTAGAATCCTTTCAAGACAAAGAGATCATAGTTGGAAGCCTGTCTCAATGACCCTGAGAGATGTGCCAGGAGAGACTTTTCTCCTAATCAAACAGAAATTTCATTGCACAAAAACTAAATCAAGATTAAATCCTTTGTTGTGCAGATTCAATGGGTAGCAGAAAGTTACAATCTTTTCTTGGTGACAGCATAATTTATATAAACTCTGAAATAAGCCTTGGGAAGACAGAAATAACACTACTAGGAAAAAAGCCCAATGCAGACCCAAATATAATAAAAAACAAACCAAAGAATGCCCCAAACTACAAATAAACCAAAGCAAAAAAAAAAAAAAAAAGAATCTAACTGTTCCAACAAAGAAAGGTGTGAAATAGGAATATAGCATGTTTTGAAATTGTCAAATAATAGATCTTGAACATCTACCCTTTTCATAACATAAATTCTGAGAAAATGGTTCCTCAAGTTCAAAAGGTCTTTGCTATTTAATAGAAAAAATAGAGAAGATATTTTACAAGAATCAAGGATATGAGGAGCTGTTCTAAAATTTGAATGTGATTGGCCTTGATTCCATCAGGAAATTCTCCTAAGACAAAAAGCCTAATGACTCTATCAGTTTTGGGTTTACTATCATTGCAGATGCAGATACTCTTTTGCAGTAACAAATCAAAACTCAACAGGAGAGAAAGAAGAAATGCAGAGGCTGGCCAAAGAGCATTAAGTAGTGTAAGACCTAATTTCAACATCCCTAAAAAATAGTTTGGCACTAGGCATGGGGACAACTTCTGGCACTGATTTACAGAAACAATCTCTTGATGCCTCTCACTACTAAAACAATGTCATATAAACTCAGCATACTGATTAGCATGGAAGCATCTTAAAAGTAGCTGGATTATGATCCATGCATCCCCCTACTGGATTACTAGTCTAGAATTTCATAAACACTTTTGTGAGAGACTTTATTCTAATTTCCAACCTAATTTTATTTATGGACATGGAGCACATAAAGTATATCCAAAGGAAACAATTTAAAAATGTTCTGCCATAGTCAAGAAAAATGTGTATTTGCTTCAAGAACAGGAAAAAGTTGCTTAAAAACCAGATGAGGTTCATAAATCTGTTTCTTATTTATCTCTGTATGATTTCTTTGCAAAATTAATACAATTCTGCCTTGTGCAGTCAGTGCACAGATACAGAAAATGCACTTAGATAAAAGAGATGAATCTAGTTAGCACCTCAGTCAGTAGCACAGAATTTAATGTTATTTAATGTAAGTAGCATTCAAACGATAAGGTTTGAAGCTTACATGGACTTAATATATTTTAAAATATTTTTAATTGATTGGAACTTAGTAAATTATGCATCTTATTCTATTTTTATACAGATGGCCTTATTACTGACACAAATACTTATATCTATGCTCCAGTCTAAATTCTATATTACACTTTGTAGAAAAATAATGTCTTTTAATTTCATGTAAAGACATTGTAATTTGGATGAGATTAGAATATTTGCTTCTCCCTGCATTTAATTATTTTTTCTTTACATTATTTCTTCTCCATACTGTTTTGTTATTTTACAGCTATAAATTTTTTGTGTTTTTCTGCTGAATTGATAATTTCATATTGCATTTGATAGCTCCTTAGAAGAACTATGTTTTATGAATTATCCCTTTGGTAATCTCCTAGAGCCTTGATTAATATTTAAAGAACTTACTGAGAACAGCAAAGATATAATAGACTTTAAACTCTGTAATTATCCTATTTCACTGCTTGATATATGCTATGTGGCTATGAGTTTAGGTATTGAAGTACACAAATGGCTGAAACTGAAAGTTAGGGATTTACTTTTGCTGGTGAGTGCCTATGACATTGCAATATCTCCAAAATATTTTCAATGTCTGGAAAGTGTGTTTGAAATATGATGTCTCAATAGATAAAATTTCAGGCTATATGTTTCAGGGTGTTTTTATGCAGAAAGAGCAAGTATCACTTGGATAACTCTTAGTTTTGGAGCTGTTTGGGTCATCTTCACTTCTTAAGGACTGCTGCAAAGCACATCTGGAAGGAACAACATCTGCAGTTTGAGATCTAAAACATAATCCTTACACCTACCCCTGAGAGGATTCCCATGTGCCGCAATTAGTCACTCTTTGATTGCATTATTTACTTCCTGAAAGCACCTCCTTTTCAAGTTCCTCTAAGTCTGATAATTCCTTCTGAAATTCTTTCTTTTGTGACCTCATTACGTCTTTCTGAGAAAGGCACTCTGGAGACTTATGTTCAAACAATCTTTCATATTAAAAGAAGAGTTTTCAACAGCCATGTACAATGGCAGCTCTTGTTTTTCATGCTCTGTTGAGGGAATTATCTGTGGTCCTTTAGGGTTGCAAACAATTTAACAAATATTGTAAAGCTGAGGTATTTGTCCCCCAGAAATAGGATTAAACTACTGTCTCTCTTGTTTTCTTCTGCTTTACCTTGGTGATGTCCTTATTTTAAATATGTTTAAGTACTGTACCTTCTCAAGTGCTAATTGTGCAGTTCTCCAGAATAACGTGGCCTTAGTCTATTTTTTTTAAATAGTAACAGCAAAAGAAAATAAATGGGCATAATCATGTATTGAATGATCCTTGCTGTTGCTGATTTAAATGAGAAAAGAGTTAAACAGAGAGAAAAAGCAGAGAGGGAAAGAAAAGGAAGGGAAGAAAAGTTCTCTCTCACTAAAGAGCAGCATGATTTTTTGACCGTGAATCAGCAGACAGGAAATGCACAGCTAAAGTGTGATTTATATATAGTATTTTCTGAACTATTGTGTATCAAGTCTCAAGAATATTTCAACCTACACTTTGTACTGGAGAAGAGTTTGGCAAGGCACTGGGACAACCTAGGGGCAACCAGTAGCACTCTGGGAAGGCAGTTTATCACCTACTGGTAGATGCTTTGATCCATCAAATCCAAGAGTGTTCATCCACTACTTCACTATCCATGCTCAGTAGGCATGGAAAAAAACTACAGCCTGGAGCAAGGACCACAGAGAAGATCTGATACCCTCAGTCAACCCCTGCCAACATGCAGCAATTTCAGTGCACTTTCAGAGAGCACTTGATGTAATTCTGAGATTTTGCTTAAAATAAATCTAAACTTA
The DNA here is from genome assembly GCF_023055355.1 of Agelaius tricolor. Lineage (NCBI taxonomy): Eukaryota > Metazoa > Chordata > Aves > Passeriformes > Icteridae > Agelaius > Agelaius tricolor. The sequence continues at coordinate 52,713,306 of NW_027269263.1, forward strand.
TATGTCTTTATAATTAGTTTAACACAAGTCTGTGTGATAACAAAATGCCACCAAAATATACATCCTGTCGATTGAATGTGGGAGAACATCAGGGTTTCACACAGAAATCAGAACTCATTCTAATAAAACTCAATGGGAAGCCAATTCTAATCACACAATTTAATTTTGGTCCTGAGATTAAAAACGGGGGGAAAACTCACAATTCATTAATTCCTACAGGAAATCAACTCTAGATTTAGGAAGACAAAAAAAAATGGGATAAAGAAAATATCTGAAATCAAATATAAATTGCACATTTGTGTTATAAATATTGATTTTAAAAAATAAAGGTTACTTTCTACTTAATGTCAACAATCCTACAGCTCCAAATATATTTACCCTAACAGACTGAAAAATCAGATACTATTACACAAAAAACTTTATTCAGTACTTTTAAAATGACCTGTTGCTTTAATGGCTCAAGTTGACACAGAAGTTATGAAAGATATATATAGAAACTCAAATATTACTTGATACCTCACATGTTGAAAGGTTAAGATAAAAATATATTCACCTTGCTAAGTTTGGGAGGGCAGAATTTTCTCTTGGTTTTTATTTGTTTCCTTATGACTTTCTTGTAGTGTGTGGTTCAAGTGAAACTTCAATCAGTGTTCAGAGATTTTAGTATGTCTGGGAGGTTAATCCTACCAAAATGCACTGACAAATATTTGGCAGCTCTATAGATTATGCATTTTTAGCTGTGTATAAACAAAATCACAAAATGAAATGTTATAGAGTTATTCAAGGATGAAACCTGCACAGTATGTAAGCAAGAAAATCCTTTTCTCATGTTTGACAAAGATCAGAAAGCTTCTGCTACATTCTATCCCAGTTTTTATATACACAAATATAAAATTCCAAGTATTTTTCATGTTGTTAAAGACCTCTCACCAGAACATTTTTACTTGTTTGTCATGTGAAATGGGGAGATTTCTTTGACCCTTAGTGTGGGGAGATTTCCTCAACCTTTAGAGTTGGATTTGTCTGTCAGTGCCCCAGGAAAGATGTGACTTGTGCCCAACCAGTCTGTCAGTGTCCTGTTATGGGGACACTGTACTGAGCAATTCTGTGCTAAAATCCTAATTATCATCTAAATCCTACATCATCATCATCTGAACAGGACTTGTGAATCAAGAAATAAATGGTATAAATAAACAAGATTATTCTTCTGTGAGAATACAACATACAAGATAAACTTCTTATTGAACAGTGGCCTGGTGATGTGGTCTTTGTTTCCATGACTGCTTCTGCTTTTCAATATTTAATATAAAATATATTAATCTGTCAGGGATTAGCATCTCAAATGCTTCTTCCATTCTCTTCCAGTTGAAAGATTCCCTCTGGCAGCAATTCAAGCAGCAAATTGTAAAGGTGGCAAACCAGTATGAGAGGGACAGTGATCAGCTGTTCTACCTAGAACTCAGTCCAACAGTTTCTGCTGCTAGTACTGCTGAGAGCAGAAACACATCGACTTTCTTGTTCTCTCTTTCTACAGGTCCATCCCTGCTGGTCCTTCCATTGTCCTGTAGGCTCTGAAAGCCTTGGTTTAGATTGTGCTCTGAACTCCAGCAGTAGGAGATTTTTGTCCATGACCATGAAAGTTCTTGCATAAACTGCTGTCCAACAGGAAGCTAGGATTTCCAAAATAATGTAAGATGTCTTTGCCTGCTGATAGTTGTGCCTTTTTTTGCAATCGCAGCTCTGAGGCTTGTACATGAATGAAGGGTAACTGACTGATCCAATGTATCACATAAATTCACCAGCATGATAACCTCACAAATCACAGCATTCCCAATGTAAATAGAAAATTTTTTTTAAAAAAGCCAAAAAACAAAAAACCAAAACCAGAAAATTAAGAAAACCCCAACGAACACACACCAAAACTCAAACCAAACAATGAAACCTAAACTCTAGGATTTTCCACACATCTCTAATGAAAGCTCAAAACACCCTCACCCAATCTTCTGTACAGAGAAAAATGTTTTTCACATATTCAGGGAAGACATTCAGTGTAAATCACAGAATGATAGGATAACTCAGATTGGAAAGGACTTGAGTCAAAACTCCTCAAATCAGGGAAGAGTTGTGAGATCAAATCAGATTGCTCAGAGATTTATATAGTTGGGCAAACACCTAAAGTTGGAAACTTGGTAAAAAAAAATCTTTCTTTGGACAACCTCCTTCAAGGCTTTATTATCCAAATTTATTATTTATTATTATAAATGTGAAAGCATTTATTCTTGTATCTGATTAGACACTCTTGTTTATGACAACTCTTATTTAAATTAATATCCATTGTCTCTTCCTCTCCTGCCTTCAACTGCTGTGATGAGCCTGGCTCTGTTTACTTGGTGACTTTCTCCCTAATATTCAGCTCCCTTAAAGCAGCATCTTTTCTCAGCCAAGAAGTCTCTCAGCCTCTCCTCATCAAATGTTATCCTATATCCACAAATATCCTATATCCTATATCCACAAATAAATGACAGTTTTAATTCTTCTATTGTAGTGTTTAGAGCATCCATTTTATATTCCAAAGTTCTCTTTAGGAGAATATGAAAGCTAGATTAATGATAAAATTGAAAATTAGAAAGATGTATAAACATACATGTTCAGACACTGTGATTTGATCAAAAAAAAGAAATTGAGTGATTGTCTAGAGTGGACTTAGTAGTCACGGAACTTTTTATGCTTCAATTCTGTGGCTTGTCCTTATTTCTAATTTAAGTTAATAAGTAATGAATTGTATAAAGTTTTCCATGATGCTCTTCCAATTAAGTTTATAAAAGAATCATGATTTCATCTTTTCTCTAGTTCATGGTCATAAGTATGTTCTAGTTCCCCTTGTGCAAAATATTCAAAAGGTCTGTGGTTTGCATGAACCCTTTTAACATTTTAAAGTTCCCTGCCTTCACCCTTACTTGCCAGTGAGTGTTGGCTTTGTCTGAAATAGGGCTAATCTTTTTACAGTAGCTAGTATGGCTCTGTGTGTTGGATTTGTGCTGGAAATTATGTTAGTAACACAGGGATGCTTCTCTTATTGCTGTGGAGTGCTTGCACAGAGTCAAGGCCGTTTCCACTCCTCACCCCACCCTGCCAGTACAGCAACCAGGGTTGCACAAGGAGTTGGGAGGGGACACAGCCAGGACAGCTGACCCCAACTGACTCAGGGGATATTCCAGAGCATGTGGCATCATGCTCGCCATATAAATCTGGGGCAAGAAGAAGAAAGAGGAAGAAATTCTTCCCCAGTGAGCATCAGGTGTGAAGGAGTCCTGGTTTCCTGGGCAGGGCTGAACACCTGTCTACCCATGGGAACTGGTGAATTAATTTCTTGTTTTGATTGGCTTCCACACCTAGCTTTTGTTTTACCTGTTAAACGGTCTTCATCTCCACCTTGAGTTTCCTCACTTTTGCTCTTTGCATTCTTTCCCTCTCTCTACCAGTCAGGAGTGATCATGCAGCTGCATGGTGCTTAGTTGCCATGGAGAATCCAACCACAACCGAGAGAAGGGAAAGTACTTAATACCACTAACTTAAAATTATTTTAAAAGCTACACTTTTGAGATTGCAAGATTCTGTAAGACATATCAGAGTAGGATGAGACTGCACCTAACATTTCACCCCTCGTCTCATATCTCTGTATATTTTGTGTTGAGAAATGGATATAAACCCATTCATTTTAGGAATAAGTGCATCATTTATAAAAAAGCCTGGCTGCATCTACATTTAGTAACTGTGTTGTGAAATTCCTGATAGTTAAAGGAAGTTCTCACAGACAGCTGAGAATGAATCATAAGAGAAAGTCTGTAACATTCTCCTGCCTTTGAAGACTTTATATTCTCCACTGGAAATGCTTTTAGCCAACATAAACTGTCAATTTCTGATTTTAAACACAGCCATCCAGCTGAAAGTGCATTCAAAACATTGTTCAAAAAATACTCCTTTTTGCTTTGTACTTTCAGTTTTAAAGGTGTGGGTATCAAAGGAGAAAGAGCCTACAAAAGAGCCCTGCAAAGTGTGTTACACAGTAAGAAGCCCATACCTGAAGGGAGTCAAGAAGAATCCTATAGGTGTTCTTGATCTACAGTTTTAGTGAAGGGAAGGGTCACACTCTGGAAACATTTATAGTTCTGACACCCTCTGGCTAGAGTCATATGGTTGCTAGGGTTGTTGAACTGAGTAGACCAAGAAAACCAAGGCTGATTCAGCTCCAGCAGCAAGACTGGGCACATTTTCTCAGTATGCACACAGACAATTGCCTGTATTTTATACACACATTTTATGCATCCCCCTGGCAAGCCACACAGATCAGCACAGGCAGAAAACACATCACACATGCAAGTAGAAACAGCATCAGTAGCCTTATCCTATTTCCCTCACAGGCTGAGCAGGCTGAAGATGCATTAGTGAGGAACATGTCTATGTACATCTGTGTGGATATTGTGTCTGTATCTGTGATGCACATCTCCCCAGGAGCTGGCCTTACAGTCTATGTGCTAATTAGAGCCCTCATGTCCTCACTCTCCCAGCTGCTGGCCCCCAGGCTCTCAAAGCCCCAAGGCACACAGATACACACACGTGTGTAAGCCTGCACTGCAGAATGCATCTGGCAGGACCTGTGGCCTCCTGGACTGGAGGGCCCATGCTGGAGCAGGTTTGCTCCTGAAGGTCACACCCTGTGGAAGGGACCCGAGCTGGAGCAGTTAATGAAGAGCAGGGTCTGTGGAAAGGACTTGTGTTGTAGAAGTTTCTGATGGTCTCCTACAGGATGAACCCCATGCTGGAGCAAGGGAAGAGTGTGAGAAGTCTTCCCCATGAAGAAAAAGGAGTGACAGAGATAATGTATTATGGACTGATTGCAGAACCCATTCCTCATCTTCTTGTGATGCTGGGAAGGCAGTGCAGGTAAAGAAAACTGTGAGTGAAGTTGAGCACAAGAAAAAGGGAGGGATGAGGGAAGGTGTTTTTAAGATTTATTTTTTACTTGTCATTATTCTATTCTGATTTGATTGGTAACAAATTGCATTAAATTCCCCAAGTCTGTTTTGCTCATGACAGTTATCACCGAGTGATCTATCCCTGTGCTTATCTTGACCTGTGAGTCTGTTTCTGGTTGAGGAGGGGAGTGATAGAGAAGCTTTGTCAGGCACCTGGCATCCAGTCAGAGTCAATCCACCATGCTCCCCCAAAGCATGCTGTAAAAATATTTGTACATTCCCAAAATATTCTTCCTCTGGATTCCATACTGTGTTCCATATACCTAGGCTGTCACCATGGTCAGTGTGAAAGGTGAAGAGAAGCTCCCACTGTCTTACGGTGGTGAGTGTAACCTGGTCCATGGGAAGGAAACTCTCCTGAGATGCACTTGGAAATGTGCATTCCCAGAAAGGCGCATTTCCATTCCCAGAAATGGAAATTTTCTCTGACTGGTTTGTCGAGTTACCCCCACCTGTCTTTGTGCCTCTGTATGCCTCTGTGCATGTAGATCAGAATCTTTTATCATAAAACTTGCCACTGCAGGGACCTCAACCAAAATTGAGATCCCCTAAAAGACATTTTTCAGCTTTCTCTCCCCCTAAAACACCTAAGCATCCATCTGATATTTCAATAAGGGCTTATGTCTTTTTTGTGTTCATAGACATGCTGAAACATCTGCCTATTGAAACTGTGGAATGAGTGGCTCTGTGGTTCTCAGCAACATTCCACCAGGTTCACAAGTAAGGCATTCTTCATCCATATTACTTTCACAGTAGACAAAAGAAAACTTACTGCTAGTTCATTTTTCCTTATTGGCTAAAATAGGAAATCTAATTGGTTAAAAAAGGAAATCTAATTAATTAATTTAGGAAATCTAAATTAATTTTCCCCATTTTGGTAGGATTTGAACTTAAAGACATCTTAAACTCAGAGACAAAGTACCCCCCAAAATAATTACACTGAAGAATAAAATGCATGCTAAATATACATAGTCAAGAAACAACCAACAGAAACATCATCCCTGTAAAATAACATAAGGGTTTGCTATCATAGAAAATGAAAAATTTCAAGCTACAAAATTTCTAGAAGAGAAATTCATGTACCCTTATCTATACTTTGTGTTCCCCAAATATGTCACTTCAATGATCTGAAAAATAGAGAAGCCTTTTTTTGCTCTTTGGATTGTCAAAACTCCAGTATTAACTTAAAAAAAAAAAAAAACCAAACAAAAAAAACCCAAACAAAAACAAAAACCCAAACAAACAAACAAATCCTAACTACAGAAGCATAGAACATGCAGACTCTACCAAGAATGAAATTGAATCTGGGTTATCCACTTGGTCAACTGGGGGTTTTTGAGAACTCTTAGCTGAGTAAAAATCATCCACTTTTTAGGCAGATACTAATTTCTTTATATTTTCCTGTAAGAACCTGTAGTTAACAGTTCTGTTCCCCTAAAAATTGCTTTAATATAGAGGTGAAAAATAATTAAATCATAAAGATTAAAAAAGAATGTATGACTTTGACTTCTTACTATAGACCTTGTAGGCATCTGAAAATGTCTTAAAACTGTTTAGAGACATAGTGGAAAGGGAAAGGGAGCATAATAAAAAAAATATTAAAAATCCAACACCCTACTGTCTTGTCTTTGTTCTTTGAAGACAAATAACGAGACTAAACTTTTCTTTTGGATATGGAAAGAGAAATGGGAAAGAAAACTTATGTATCTATCAATAATGAAGTCACCAGATAGAAGGCTTTTGGGTATGTTTAACAGAGCACTGGAGGGAGAGGAAGAAGGAGAGGGAGAAAGAGAGGGAGAGGGAAAAAAAAGGAAGAGGGAAGAAGAGAAGGGGAAAGAAAACCAAAAAAGATAACAAAAAAAATTGAAAACACAGTGATTTCTGAATTAATAGAAGTGGAAGGGACTTGAGAAAAGAAAAGAATCAGGATATCAGTGTTCATCTTGTTCTCAGTACAAAACCATCTTAATGATACATCCTTCTTCTTCAAACATGACATATGCTCATCAATGACTGGAAAAATCAAGGGTTAATGTTTGCTGTTAGAATTATTTCAGTTCTAATATTAAACTCCCATAATATATCAAATAGAGATGCTATTTTGTATCAATACACTTTTTCTTCCATTTAGGCTTTTTTTGTATTGGCTGAGCTGGAGCTCATTTTCCCCAGCAGCCCTCACAGTGCTGTGCTTTCCCTGGTAGCTGCAGAGGAGCTGATAACCCTCTGATAACCCTGCAGGGCTTTGGCTGCTGCTGGGCAGGGCTGGCACAGCTCCAGCGCTGGCTCCCAACATCCCGGCACCATCGGGGGCTGCGGTGGGAAAGGTCCTGGGAGGGGGCACAGCCAGGCCAGCTGGCCCAGACCAACCAAAGGGCCATTCCACACCTGTGACAGCTCAGCTGTAACAGCTGAGAGAGGAGCAGGAATGGAGGGGTGTTTGTTATCGGCAGTGTTGGCCTTCTGGAGTGAGTGCTCCATGTGCTGAAATCCTGCTGCTGGGGAAGTGGATGGACACCACTCACTGATGGGAAGTAGAGAATAAGCTTTTTTCTCTTTGTTTATCCCAGTGCAAACTTTTGCTTTTTTGCTTTTGTGAACTACCTTATCTTAACCTACAAGTTGTTTTCCACTTTATTTTCTCCACTCCGTCCAGTTGGTAGGCACTTTGCATCCAGGCAAGGTCAACCTACAGTGTAGTTCAGCTTGGAAAGACAAGTATTAGCACAAGTTTCCTTGTTTCAAGCTGCTGAATTACTAATAAAACATTATATCCATTTTGTCACAGCAATATGGCTAGAATTTCTCAGATTGGGTACCTTGAGTACACCAAGAATGCAAAATCTTAAAAATCCTAAAAATACTTCAGTATTTTTAGGCTTTCTTTTCTCCTTTTGCCTTCAGTCTCACAAAGCAGAATGACAAAGACCAAATACATGTGGCAAATACATTTTACTTAAATCTAGAAAACAAATCAGAAATCCTCTCTCCCATTCTGTTTTTAATTCTGTATTTTTGTGGTCTCCATATTTTCTATTGTGCAGAAAGCTTGTATGTGTTTCTGTATTCCACATAAATTCAGAATAATTTTTATCGAAATCTGCTTTGAAATATTCATCAAAATGAGGCAGTCACAAATTTCTAGGTGAAGAGGGAGCATTGCTGAAATTACTTGGGATGCCTTGGAAACAGACTGTGGTATGAAAGAGAAAGGATTAAGAAAAAAATATTACTTCAAGTAACAGGAAGTGGTCTTTTTTTTTTTTTTTTTTTTCTGAGCACAGACAGAGATGTCAGGAATTCTGATTATATTGTTGTGGAGCATTCATAGCACACAAGATATTTCCTCTGAACAAATTGACCAAACCTGAGATTTTTTGCCTTGTAGAAACCAACAGGGAATCAGAGGGCCTCAGGCATTTCATAAAACTATCTTCTTGTTATGGTGATTGATTGACTTAGCAGAAATTTGAACAGCTTGCAAATCTGCTACAGGGTAAACTCCCATTTAATGAAAGTTTTCCGGAGTTATTGGACCAAGATTTTCTTGTACAATTTTGCTGAAGATGCACCAACACCAATGAAGTAATATTCTGTCTCTGTGTTTGATTTCTAATGAAAATACTAACTACAGGAAAATGAAGAGCATGAGAGAAATAAAGCATATGAAAATGATTCTCATAGAACAGCAAAGAATTAGTGTAGCTTTCTTCCCAACTCAAAATCCGCTGAGATTATTTATGCTACTGTTGTCTTTCTATCTACTTCAGCAGATGAGAACAGAGCTCATTCTCTACAGAGATATCCTAGAGATGTCCTAGGGATAGGATGTCCTAATGACTGTTTTGTGCAGTAAATTATTGTGAGAAAATAATTTAACTGGTGAATTACCATGACGACACCATGATGTCATTAAGCTACCCCTGTTGGCTACTCCGGCTTTAATACTTTAGAAAGAGTCGCTACCTTTCATTTGTCTGAGCCCTATAAGCAACAGAATAAAAATTCACAGCATCTCTACAAACAAAAATTTTGAGTTTGATGCATCCATACAATAGCATGTGCTTTCATTTGCAGTAAGAACAGTCCTCCATCCTCCAGCAGGAAGACAACTGGCAGTACACTATAAATGAGAATTTCTTCTCATCTGTCTAGTGAACCACACCTCCAAGGAACCAAAGAAGTCAAGCTATGCTATTTGTCTATTCCCCCCACCAAAAACAAATATGTAGATATTTTTTTTCAACCCAGTGACTTGAGTTGAGATCCTAAAACTGTTGTGACTTACCTATATGAACGTATATCCAAAAAAAACTATATTGTAAATACGTTATTGAAGCTGCAAAAGCAAGTGTTGAAGTGCTAAGAACCAGAAGATTCCTTTTCCCTGTAGAAACTAAATTCAAGCTTCTAGCACATTTCTCCTACAATGTGAGTAAAAGAACCCCTTTAGGGAAGCAGTATCCTCCCATGTAATCAACAATCACTTGAGAGAAAGTGATGGCTCTGAAACTGCAACTCCTGCGCATAACTAAACACACAAGCACACTGCTCCCTCCTTTCCCAGGCTTCTGGGGTGCAGCAGCTCTCACATACAAACCCCAACACTCAGGGTGAGGCAGTAGACAGTGTGTCCTAACTCTGACAACTCTTTGTACACTGGGTAAGAACGCAGTGGTTTACTAGTGTATTTGCCAATTATCAAAGCAAAAATCACAAATAATTGTGTTTTTTAGGAGCCTCACTCTGAAGCATCTCTACGTTAGAGATGCTAGATCCCACCCAGTTTCAGATAGCATGTTGAGGTAACTAGATACTGGCTTTACAAAAAACCCCAAACAAAGGATTTTTGCCCTTTTTTTTAATCACAGCCGTGGGTAGGAGATAATTCTGTGTCCATTGCCAAAATGAGCCTAATGGTTCAGAGTTCACTATATTTTGTAATCCATTATTTTTTCTGTACTAATGCAGTGGCTTAACCTTTTTGCACATTATCAACTATGAAGAAATCTTAAAGGACTGCATCTCCATTTCATATGAAAGTTAATTACAGTTTGGAAAAGATAGGAAAAAAGAGAAGAAAATTAGATTACTTGTGACAATGCTGTGACAGGCTTTTTGCATATGATGATTTGCAATAGCCTTTGAGTCCTGGGTGCAGCTAGATGATAGTAATGTCAAAACTATCTTGAATATGCAAATGTGCATATCTATAACAAAACTATTTATTTTCTTGTTGTTACAGGTGCAAACAGTAGGGATAAAACAATTCCCTGGAGTTTTCATATCTCTGATGATGATCCCAGACATTTGAAATTCTGAACTAAAGTATCTTCAAAATTTCTAGGATAGCTACTTATACAGTCACAGCTACTTTGTAAAAAAAATTAATCCTATTAAAATTCAGACAGAAATATTGCTTTTTTTTCTTATTTTTATGTTTTGATTTAGAATAAAAAGAACATAACATTTCTAAGAACACTGTCCATAAGAAATGTATATGGAAATGTATATTTTTAAAGAAATTTATATTTTTAGAGAAAATAATTTCTATAACATATAAGTAGTTAGTTTTTTACATACATAAATTTCCTGGTTAAGCTTAATTTTAAATATTTAAATGTCATAAATTTGCATTCATTTTATTGCCAAAGGTAAAATGAAATCAACACAAAATTCCAGTTCATAATCAACTTAGTGAATATTTTTATTGAGACTATATCAAGGAAAGGTCAATTTTTACACATGAATAACTTGAATTTGTATCTCAGATTCATATGCTTTAATCCCTACAGCAAAACTCTCAACTGAGCAGAAAATATTTTTTCAATGAGCCATTTACTAAAACAATCACATAAATGTACTTCTAACACTGCATGAACTACCACTGTGACAATTTGCCATGATTTAACTTTCAAATTTGAAATTGCTGACATGACGACAAAAAAGACAAATAATGAGAGCAAACACATTACAGGAAAGGGCACATTTTTATTTGTAATTGTCGCAGAATTGTGTCAAAAGGACACATAGTTCCTGTTGTGGAAAATAATCTTGTATCTTTGTTTGATTCCATTTTCATACTGTGTATAATAATTTACAGCTCTTGGGGAGCAAGTGTCATCTACACAAAGCAGTGCATATCCAGTCTTAAAAGCTTCTTCATGTTATTGCTTAAAGTTTTCATTCTCAATATTGTGTTTTGCATATCAATTGCTTTTTGCAATAATTTTTTCTCTTTATACTTACAATCTATTTCTAAATAAAACAGCATTTTATACCCTCAAAGTATTAGCAATTTCTCAACTTCTTTTTAAATATTATTTTGAAAATGAAGGAATAAACAATTCTATAATATCTTTTTATTAATGATAATTTAAGGATGTCTTAGTATTAATTCGTTTTATTCAGTAAAAGAAACTATTGACTTAAGAGACTTTTCCACCGATATAATGACGATAAAAGAATGTGTGTAGCTTGCCCCAGAAACAGGCAATCTTACTGTTGTGAGATACAACTTTGCCTTCACAAAGAACATGTCTGATTTCATAGAACTGCAGATACATCAACAGAGGATCTAAAGACATGACATACTTTATGAACTACTAAGAGCAATTGTTTGCCTGCTATTAAATCTTATTCTAAATACACTTAAAAGCTGCACAAGTTTATTGGTAAGGGTAGATTTTTTTCTTCATGAAAGACTGTAAAAGAATTCCTGAAAAGAATTTACATGATTTTTTTTCCATTTTCAAAGTCATAAGGTAATCAAACCATTTTTAAATAGTTTTAAAAGAAAATTTATCAAAACTGCCTTGTGCTGAGGCTTATGAAAACAAGACAAAAATGATCAAACAAGTTAGTTCATTACTCAAAAGTGAATTTGGAATGCACCCAACTCACCTAAGAAAAAAAAAAGACCTTACAACATTGAAAATTTTCCATTTCATTGATATTTTGCATAGGATAAAAAAATAAAAGAAGGGTTTTTTTAATAAATGGATTTACATGCAGAGATTATCTTTGATAGAAAGTAATATGATATAACTATTCTTGACAAGAAATATGCATAGAAAAATTTGATATTAATTGAATATTTGAAAATATTAATTGCTGGATGATTTTTTCAAAAATTCCTGTTTATTTACTTATATATCGTAAATGTTTTTTTAAAGATTTTCTTTCTTTCATGCAGTTTGCTAAACATTAAAAACACAAGAACATGGTTTTGTTATTCATGAAACTAGGTAGAAATAAACTTTTAAAGAAATTGATCTTACTGTGATATTCACCTTTTTGCAGTTTATGACAATATAATGATGAATTGTCTTGCAGTAACACTCACCGAAGTCATGAAAGGTTAATAACTCATTTAAACATTCATTACATGTCCCTATCAAAGTCATCTTAATTTCACAAAGACATCTAAGTTTCTCTTTAGGGAAACACTCTCTCAGGATTCAAGTGTGATTCTTTATTAACAAAATGGCAAGTGCAAAGTTACATGTCAAAACCCTGACTGATGATGCTGCAAATTGGTTCTTCCACCAAAGCAGAAGACTTTAAATTACTGCTTTTTAAAGGTGTGCTCCCTCAAAGGCAATTAATGTGTCAGTTGTCAGTCAGGATTATTTAATTTCCCAGTGAGGGCTAAGAAAATGGGTACAGCAGATTGATGAACAGAACGTGGTGATGCCCAAAAGAGAATTCTAATAATGCTGGTGGTTTTCCGCCTTTATTTGGTCTCAGATTTAAGAATTGAAAGTTGTGTGTCAAGTAGAATTTGGAAATTTCTTTTAATACATTCAAAAGCAAAACCAAACCAACCAAACAAAAACCAAGCAAAACAAACAACAAAAACCCCAAAAGCACAAGAAAACCCATATAACAAACTAAATCATCACAAGGACATGAGCTTTCAAGGAACATGTTCCTAGGCATTCATAACTTTCCCCATGCAAGTCATAAACAAGCATGATAAAATTTCTATTTCCAGTATATCTGTTTTGTTATTTATCTTATTGACAAGCTATGTCCCACACAGCCCTATCTCAGAATGAGCAATAGCTCACCTAAATGTTGTAACAAGACTTTAAATACTCTTTATTCTGTGATTCAGGACAGTGATTTTCAGCTGATGGCCTATGATTTAGGAATGTCATCATGTTCAGAATTCAGGACTCTGCACCTGCGTTACTAATTCTTCCTGGTTCAAATCAAAAGTGTTCTCCAAAAGTGAATCTTGAAGTTAAATATGCTTATATACTGTTCAGTTCACATTGTGGACCATTCTTAGACTACATCAGCTGAATTTCTTGCAAATGAAATTGAATTGGAAAATGCAATAAATCCAGGATTATGAATCAGTCAGCTCATGAGTCTGTACTGAAGTCAGCCTGGAGTACACTCTCAGAAATTACATGCACATGAGATTCTCAGCACCAAGCATTCCACTGCATAAATCCATTCCAACTCAACCACATCATTTGCTGATGTATACATAGCTCAGATCTCCTCTGCTGGTGCTGTTCCACTTGTCATCATGTAGTCAAACTTCCAAAATATAAATATTTCTGTAGGAAAATATTTCTTTAGGAATGCAACGAACACATGAATTGAAATAAATTCTGAGAATTTGAGAAGCAGAGGCCATGCAGAAGAACTTCAGTGTGGAAACAGTCATCCCAGTTATGTTTTGCTCTTTGCAAGCCCTGATGCCTCAAAAACAAACAGCATAAAAGCATGACCCTGCCTTTCAATAAGATAAATGTTTGCTGTGTATACAGATGGGATTTGATAAACCCAGAATGGTAACATACAGATAAATACATGACTAAGTTTTCTGGAAAAATGAGGCCATATGCAGTAGATTTCCATTCTCGGAATAAGTATGATCATCAAAATTGCTGTCCCGATATTTGTCATATTAAAATTTGAAGTAAGTGATATTACTTACATCTATCATTTTTCATTTTATTGATTCAGAATTATTTTTTTTCAATCTTCCAGTAACAAAATGCAGTGTTTCTAAAGATAGCATATTTAAGTAATTTCCCTTTAAGCATGTAAACATGTTGAGTTGTTTAAGAAATCATTATCACAAGAGCAGAGTGTTCCCTTGAAACTGAGGCTGTTGCATAATGGAGTGTAAAAAATAAGGTCTCTTCGTAGATTCTGCTCAAAAAGAGATTTTTTTATTAGAACAGGGACCAGAAAATCATACATGCTTTTCTTTGCATGGCAAGTTTTTACCTAAGAAATGACATGAAACAATTAAATACATATGGTATTATTACTTATTTAATATAACATTTAGAAAATGCATAGGGCTGTCAATTGAAAAATAGATAAGACAATTTGAGTTCAAATTTTTACAGTGGAGCACTTGTGTTCTGCTTGACAGACAAGTAAAAGAAAGTAACATTTAGTTTTCTAATTTATCTTTTCAAAGACCTCTAAGAGAAGAAGAAACCTTGAATATTTGAAATATAATGCAAATGGCCGAGTTTTTGTTAATCCTTACAGACGTTCATATTGTCATGAAGAAAGAATGTCTTATCTTTCAATAATCTAATCCAAAATGCTTGTGATGCTTTTACAATCCACACAACATGAGCCTTTTAGTTATTTAAAGCTGTAGGTATCACTAGGCAGCAGAAATAATGACCATGTAGCCAAGGAAATGTGTAAAAACAATGCTGATAAAGTATCTGTACCTTAAGGATAGAATCATAGCATACTTTGTAAAATATATTCATTTTCTTTATTAAGTATTTTAAATGTGTTTTTGAGTGTGAACAACAGGAATGTATACAAGACATAATTCATTAGGGAAATATTTAACTGAAGAGTAATATTTCTGTTTCATTAATGCCAATAGCTTTTGTTTTCTGAAAACTTCCTGATTTATAGATTTGATTGAAAGGTCATTTTTTAACTTTAAAATTAAATCCAGTTTCATAATCTTGTATTAATATTTATGTTTAGAATGTCTATTGTTATGAGCATGTGAGAGTACTTTGATAGACTTTATATTTCTTTTCTAAAACATGTTTGACAGGGACTCAAAGACACTCAATAAACTTAGCCACATGTATTAAAATATTTAATAACTGGAAGACACATTGAGGAAGTACTATATTCTGAATCATCTACATTATGGCATCTGGCTTGCTTTAAAATTCATTTTTATCTGAGTCATCTTATTCTTTTTTGCAACTTGACAGAATAGCTTGACTCATTTTTAAAGATACAAAATGTGCTTTTAATTCCTCAGCATGCGAAAAGCTCTTTGACTGGTAATGTTTTCCCTCATTCTTTTCTTCCAGTATTAGAAGTTATCTGGTTTTCACTGCACTAGTCTGTACACATTTACTTTAAAAAAGTCAACCAGATTTAAAGCTCTTTGACAAGAAAAAGAAAATCCCTGACTTCTGCACTTAACAGGCCTCTTTCTTGTGGGGAGTCTTTGTGCTGTTCCCTTTCTGAAACGTAAAATTTGCTTCATGGATCAACAAGAGGAGAAAACTTTCTTTGCATAAAGATGGAGCTGAAGCAGACATCAACTGCAGTCTGAAATCTAATGGATGGAAGGATCCTCCCTCTGTTTCATGACTATGTAAAAGATTTGCATATATTTAGAATATTGTGAAATCATCGCAAGTCAGGCAAAAAGTTTTGGGAAAAAAAAGTTTATTCGGAAGAGGGTTATGCAACATCCTTGGGCTGGGGTGATATTCTGCCAGTGATTCTCCAGAATTACATGAATGCTGACAATTTTTATCTTATTCCAGGGAAGAAACTTGCAGGCTTGATACATCTTTTACATTTAACAGCATTCCTGAAATTCTACCTGTTAGTTTAACTTATTCCAAAGATATGTCATTCATGGAAAAATCGTTCCTTATCTTAAAATACATGCCTAAGTGGAAAGATGGCAGCTGGCATAGAAGAAAGAGCAAGACAATAGTAAAAATAATAAAAAATAAAAAAAAAAAATCATACATTTGTATAAATTGAGTCTCATAAATATATATTTATTATATATTTATAATGTTTATGGTTTTCCTTTGGAAAAAAAATGGAATGCTCTCCAACCCACTGACAAATAGATGACGGAGGTTTCCACACTTCTGCTTAGGAAGCAGGTTTTTTTTTCTGAACATTGGGATTAAGGATGCTGTAACATAGTTTGCTTACAAACTTTTTCCTGCCACCAAAGATGAGACAAAGATGACCTCCATGACATCTTTTCTGGTCTGTTATCTCTGACTTTCTGTCTGTCCTCTCAGGACTAAAATGAATTATTATTTCTGAAATGGATAGTGCAACCATTCACAGAAATATGGGTATATATGGAGCACTAAGTAAATTTTCTTTCAGCATTCTAAATGCTTTGTGCATTTCATTATTTTGTGTATTTCATTCCATATTCTATTCAAATGTAGGAAAAAAGTTCTGATCCCATTTAAACCAGAAAATTATGTTTCATTAGGTTCAAAGAGAGAAGAAACGGCAGGAGACAAGACAAGGAAAGGGAAAAGGAAGGGAAATTATTTTGTTACTATTCAGACACAAATATTAAATGAAAACTATGAACATTCCAGAGGGAAGCTACTGCTGGGAAATCAGAAACTATGCAAATTAAAATGTATTTGTTCAAATTGCCTAATTTCCTTGGCATTTTTTGAAGAAGAGCTAAATCTTATTCTGAGAACACAAACAGGACAGCCCTCAAGGATTTAATAATGAAGCACACTTTTCCTTCAAAAAAATGTTACAATTTGCACTAGTGCAAAATGTATATGTGGCTAAGTTTTAACATATTGCAAATAGGAATGACAGAAATGCCAAAAACTACAAATAAAAAAGGCTATTCCTTTACTGAAAATAATTCTCTGAGGACCAAAGATGAAGGAAATAATAAATTTTGTAACCATCTTGCCCCTTTCCATTAGCATCAGCAAGGTCAAGAAATAGTAATATGCATAAGAAAACACATAATATGCTTCTCTTTTCTTCTCTTCTCCTGTCTGGGAAGTGATGGATCCTTACAAATATTTTTAAAAGGAATCCCACATTTTTAGCTAATGATCATTACACACATATGATTATTAGTCTGATTATTGCCTTTTCATCCAAATACTTGTTGCTTAATTCTGTGCCTTTACTAAGCCAGTGAGATTCTTTTTTAAGAGCAAAACTACCTAGCAGTGAACTTGAAATTTAAGAAATCTTAACAGCTCTGAAAACAGCCTCCAGTGACCCAAAGAACTGGAAGAGCAGTTGTTACCAGAGAACTGTACTGTTAAATTGTTAAAGGGGATGCATAGATGTATAGCTGTGGAGCAGAAGAGAACCAGAAACACTGAATGGTTTGGGTAGGAAGGGAGGTTAAAGACCACTTAGTTACAAACCCCCTGATATAGCAAGGGACATCTTTCACTAGAAGAGGTGGCTCAAAGCCCCAATAAACCTGGCTTTGGACACTTCCTGGGAGGGGTGTTCATATTTCAAATATTTCAAAATTGAGTGTCAAGAAAATGGTGCCAGACTCTTTCAGGGGTGCCCAGTGACAGGACAAGGAGTAATGAGCAGAAACTAAGATACAGAAATTTCCACCTCAACACAAGGAAGAACTTATTTACATTGAGGTTGGCAGAGCTGCCAACCTCAGAGTTGGCAGAGCTGCCAACTGGAAAAGGCTGCCCATGGAGGTGATGTTGTCTCCCTCTCTGGAGACTTTTAAAATTCAATGATCAGTTGACATTCCCGTGTCAACTGATCAAAACCCATCTGTCCACTTCCTTGGCAGGGAAGTTGGACTAGATGATTTCTAAAAGGGCCTTTCATCAATAACAGTTCTGTTTTTCTCTGAGAAACTTGTTCCAGTATCTCACCACTCTTACAGTAAAGAGTTTCATCTTAATATCTTATCTAAACCTACTCTCTTTCAGTTTCAAGCAATTTCCCTTATCCTGAGACTAAATACCCTTGTGAACAATCCCTCTTCAGTTTTCTTGTAGTCTCCCTGGAAGCTCTCCCTCTAGAGCCTTCCCTTTTTCAGGCTGAACAACCCAATTTTGTCAGCCTCTCCTCATGGGAGTGGTACTCCATCCCTCTGACCATCTTTCTGGCCTTCCTTTGGGCTCACTCCAACAGGTCCATGTCCTTCTTGCATCAGGAGCCCCAGATCTGGATGCAGTACTCCAGGCAGAATCTTACATGGGTGGAGTAGAGGGGAAGAATCACCTTGCTTGACCTGGTGGCCACACTTTTTTGGTGCAGCCCAGAATACATTTGGCTTTCTGGGCTGCAATTGCACATTTCTGGGTTATGTTAAGCTGTTTGTCAATCAACACCCCCAAATCCTTTTCCTCAGGGCAGCCCTTGATGGATTCTCTGCCCAGTCTTGGGACTTGG
Organism: Agelaius tricolor; assembly: GCF_023055355.1. NCBI lineage: Eukaryota > Metazoa > Chordata > Aves > Passeriformes > Icteridae > Agelaius > Agelaius tricolor. The sequence continues at coordinate 52,731,767 of NW_027269263.1, forward strand.
GACTGCTCTGGCCTACATGCAGGACCTTGCACCACTTGGCCTTGTTGAACTTCATGAGGTTTGCACAGGCACAAATTCCAAACCAATCACAGTCCCTCTGGATACAATCCCTTCCCCCTAGCCCATTAGATGTTCCACACAGCCTGATGTTGTCAGCAAACTTGCTGAGGGTGCCCTCAATTCCACCTGTTATGTGAGAGGAAGTATGTCATGAAGAAGAAAGAAAGTGATGAGAATGATGCAGAGACATGAGTTGAGTGCCTGACAGCCTTAAGTGTTCTAACACTGGATTATTAGGTATTTTGATGTGAGACTTCCTTAATTCTTCTTGCAAAACAGTTCTGCTTATAAAATACATAAAGACCCTTTCTTACTAGTACTTAGCCAGACCACTGGAGTATGAAGTGTATTATAGATTTTCATTGAATATGTATAATGAGCTGAATAGACCCTTTATAGATTTGTGCCTAAAATTCATCTAAACCTAACTTTTTCCCCTGAGTGCTTTAAAAAAAATAGCAACAGGAAAACCTGTTCCCATTCTGAAGTGCTTCTCCTCATAAACAATACAGTAAGCTTAAATACTTAATTTTATCCTGAAGGTTCAGCTAGGAGGTGAAGAACCTCACTCAAATTTTACATAAATATTACCCATGCCTTAAGTATTGCACTGCACCAGAAGGTTTATGCATATCTCACCACTCACTTCAAATCCCAAACCAGTTTCGGTGCAGCGTAAGCTATGTGTGTACTTCTTCTTTACATAACACAAAATCATTGAGAGAATGAACAGACACAAGTATTTTAAAGAAAATATTGAGAGAAGTACAAAAAATGAATCACTAAATAGGAAACTAGTCTGTTTCTTTTAAAGGGTGATTTGGGAGAATTTTGATAATATACTTCATCACACATGTTTCAGGTATAACACCTTTAAAGCTATCAGCCATGTAGATCACTCCTTCACATTCGTTATGCATAGTGCCTTAGTGCCTGTGTCTTTTAAGTTGTAGAATGCAAGATGGCTGGAGGTTAATATCAGGTTTCCTATGCACACTATCTTTGAAACCAGCATGCTGTACCCATTTAGGATTCAAGCAAATTGAACAGAGCACAAAAAGTGCTTTACATATATTAACTCAGCAACTCTACAACAAAATTCACTTGTAATGTAAGAGGAGACAAATATCCGCATCACAATTCAAGTGAAAACTGATGCAGGCCTTAAATCTGCAAGCAGGAAGGACGGTTTAAGGCGTGGAGTCTAAAGAAGAAAGGATTGAAGGAGGATAAAGTGTGCTCAGAAATGAAAAGTAGTACAAGTAAGACTGAAAGCAGAATGTGCTACAGGGATTGCCAAGCAAAAAGCAGAGTGAACCAAAGTAGACAACAGTAAAGAAAGAACATTAAATTTGTATATAATGCAATTATATCTGTATATTTGTAAATACAATTTACAAATTGTAATTTGTAAATTACAATGGCAATTATGGGTAGGATCAAAATACCCATATGATGTGTGCGTTGTACATCCAGCACTGGCCTTCATAACGAGGGCTCACCGTTCCTCCTTCCAGATATGGCACAGATGCCTTCAAATCCTAATGTCTTGAATGTGCTCCTTTAAAGCCCATGTATAATCCAGCCACAGGATGTTTCCATCTGTGTTCTCTCATCCCTGATACAGCCCTGCCAATGAGTTTCACAAAGACAGAAAAAGGTGAAGGATGCCTTGTCAGAAGAGGAGCATCTAGGGCCACAGATAGGCAGGAATTCAATGCAACCACAGGGTAAATTTGGGAGGAAATCGGTGTATTTACAGTGTGCATGGCTGTACTTTGAGGCCAGGTATCTGAGTAGGAGAGGTGTGAGGCAAGAAAGTTCCTGGAATCCCTCCCTTCATCCACCCACACTATGCCTGATTGGGGCAGGACTTTCCATGAAGGACCACAGCCTACTAAAAGGGCATGCAGAACATATCCAGGGATGCACAGGAAGAAGCCTAAAGTATTTCAGAAAAGATAAAGGCAGAAAATGCTCTAAAAAATCAGAACTTTTTTTGAACAGTATTTCTTTATTCACAAAACCACCCCAGTTTAGTGGAGCATGTATTTGACACAAAATCCAATACACTTCAGGCAGCACTACAGTGTCCCTCAGATGAACTACTAGATAATATCTATATATTTGGTGATTATAACTAATTTATAGCATTGGTCAACAAGGATATTAGAGGAAAAGAATTTTTTTTTGGTATCTTCTAAAATACAGCAGTAACAGAAATATTTTCTAAAATGTGATTAGTTTAGCAGTACTTTTTTAAAAAGCATATTCTTTATTAGACAGACTATTAGACATATATTCCTGTAGCATATGTGACAGATTAAATATTTCAAAAAAGTTTTTTAAAAATTCATTTTTTTACTCAGGGTAATATTTTTTACCTTTTTAACACAATGTAGTCTTTAATTAATTTTAATTTTTATCATCTGAAATACTTTCTCATGGAAAATTTGAATGATGTGTACCTGCAGTAATTTAAATTATGACACCATGTAATCCCAGTTCAACTGACACTTAAATTCAGTTGCATCTATATTCATATAAAAATAATTTAGAAAACTCACAGCCTAAACAATTTAAAAATCAGTAAATAATAAAATGTGAACATACTTATAAAATATCAAAAATTTCCTACTATCCTCTGTTTTTGCAGGCAAGATTTTCTTTGGTTTTTTGCTATGTGCAATTGTGAATTTTGAACAAATATAACTGCCTCAGATGTTGACTCTGAATTAAAATGGAATGTGGTATGGACAAACTGAAATGTTTTCCCTGTATGCAACTACTTATTTCCTCAGCCTAAATAAAGATATTTAGCTGACATCATTTCTGCAAACTTTATATATGTCATTTATATGAAACCACATAGAAATTTCCTAACAGTGTTTTCAGTAAGCTGGAGGCAAAATAATCCCAAGATGATACACAGGGGAAACATAATACATGAGAAAAAAATCTGTCATCAATGTTAAACAAATTAACTCAAAGCAGAAAGTAGAATATGATAAAATGGAGCTGAAATGTGTTTTTTAAAATGATTATTAAAATAGATACCTTAAAATGCTTAAATAGATCAAATTAAAATACAGGGTAATAAAAAATGAAATTAGACAACACATAACATATCTAAAGAATGGATTAGATATGAATTTAATTAATTTTTATGATTCATTCATATTTGTCTTATGAATGTAAAATAAAACATGTACAACATGAATGCTAAGCAGATTTTATTTAGACTGAGTAATTGACTCGTGCAAAGTGAAGCAATGCTGTAGTTTATAATAATACTGCATGTATGAACACCCTTAAAGATGTTTGGACACCACTGCTCTTAAATGAAAATGCACACTGTTTTCCTACTCACTTTCTCCATGTCATATTAGTAAAGTTCAATGTAAAACTACAGACAACAAAAAACACTCTTTATTCTTTCATGTTTGAAAAGCCAACCACCTGGAATGAGATAAGATGGGGCTTATCTCATATACATACAGTATTGCTGGTTTCCTTATGAAACTCTTTCATTTCTTCTATTAAAATATTTGAACAGAGAATACACTGGCGTTATTTCAGAACAACTTTCTGATGCCAATTCTCAGCTTCACTATGTATTCAACACAGTTATCAGCAGAGTCATTTAACCCCTGCTGTCAGGAGGCTGGGTTTATTAATATCAATAGAGATGATAATATGTGATATAAACCTCAGCAGTTCCAAAATAGAAGGGGTTTCCTTGACAAAACAGAGGGGAGCAAAGAGGCTGTAAAACATTATTAACTTTTAATGAGGAATAAGCTACAGCATCAGGATAAAAGGATGAAAAGATAAAGCTTTCAGAACAGACATTAGGTCAAGTTAACTGAAAATAAAAAAGACCCATTCATTAGTAAGGAGAAAACTCTATCACATGTTACAAAGAACTTAATACTGGGTTGTTAAAGAGAAAAGGATGCATAATTTTCAGAATTAGACATATTCAATCAATATAAAAATCTTTGCTTGCATAACTTTTTCACAGAATCCACTGGAACTTTCATATTCAGAGACAGTTTTAGATTTAGATTATATTGAATTCACATTTACATTTCACATACTGTAAAAGAAGAACTAAATAAAGTAAAATGATATACAAAATCCTGCACTAAATTGAGCCTAAAAATTAAATCATCTTTCTCTTTTTTAGCCAATTATATTAGAAGAAAAATATTATTTCTCTGTTTTTTCTAATAATTCAGCTTTAGGCAAAACTTGCCAATAGAAGCACCACTTTCTGCCTCATAAAACATAGTACAATATTATGAAGCCAGTAGGATAGCTGGACTTGGTTCATTTTTTAAAATAGATGGATAATTGCTTTCCTATTGAAACTCTCTTTGGACTTAGTGTGTGTTCCCACCTTTCATTGAAGGCAGTAGTAAAACAGGAAAGACATGGGAGACAAGACCATGCATCAGCAGTGACTGTGCTTTTCCTCAATTCTATTTTCTCTCTTGTTTACAGATTGTGTAGGGAATGAAGAAGACAGAAAAAAAAAATCAGTACAGAATTAGGATTTTTCTCAATTACCTGCAAACATGGTGGAAATCAAACAATTAAACAAAAGAAACAAATGAAGAAAAAAAGTGAGTGAATAAAACAACAAAATCACCCAAATCCTCCCAAACAACCAGACCAAAGAAGATTCAAAAGCAGAAAACCCAAATTACTCTTTTTTAAAAATAATCACATTATTTCTTTCTCCATTGCTAAAGCATTTGCTTGTTTCTATAACTGTTTATTGAAAATTATATTATTGTCAATAATAATTACATTATTATTGCAAATTATATTATTGTATCATTTAGATACGAACACATTTACTTCTTCAACTTTATTGCAAAATATTTCCAAAATGGTAGATTATTAAGAAAAAAATAAATGAAAGTGCATGAAGTTCCAGACTCAAGAATCCTTCAAACATTCAAAGCCCTAAAGGCTCTTTAATATGCAGTAAGAAAAAAACCAGTAAGAATACAGAAATTAGTGGTCTTGTCTTTCAGATATTTCTTTTACTTTTGTGAAAAGCTGCAGCTCAGAATTCTACCTGTGACCCACTGCTTGTCCAAAACAACCCAAATAATTTTTCTGGAAATATCTGCAGTTTTCAACAAATTGTGATATTTTTTAGAGAAAAGTAATTTCAAATATGCCTTCAAGTTTTCTATCTCAAAAACACTTCATAAAAATCACAGAGCTATGAGAAACTATTACCAATTTGGTTAAAAGCAAGGGAACTGACAAAATAAGTGACTTTTTTAATTCTATGATTCTTCATGAGTTATCTATGCATCATTTTTGAGAACATGAAAATCACAGAATCACAGAACTGGTGAGGTTGGAAGAGACCACTGAGGGTCATACAGTCCAACCTCCCTGCTTAAGCAGGGTTGTCCTCGAGCTTGTTACTCAGGTTTGTGTCCAGGCAGCTTTTGAACATCTCTAGTGAGGAGGACCCCACAACCTCTCTGGGCAATCTGTTCTAGTGCTCAGTCAAGCACATAGTAAAGTTCTTCCTCATGTTCAGTTGGAACTTCCTGTATTTCCATTTCTCCCTGTGGTCTCCTGTCCTTGGCACAAATAAGTGGAGCCTGGCTCCATGCCCTCGACACCCTCCCTTCAAATACAGACATTGGTGAATTCCCCTCTCAGTCATCTCTTCTCAGGGCTCAGCAGGCCCTACTCTCTCAGCCTTTCCTCATAAGAGAGATGCTCCATTCCCCTAGTCTTTGTTGTCTTCCCTTGCACCTTCTCCTGGATCTCCATGTCTCTCTTGTCCTGAGGAGCCCAGAACTGGACACAGCACTCCAGGTGCAGCTTTACTAATGCTGAGTAGAAAGGCAGGATCTCATCCCTTGAGCTGCTGGGAGTGCTCTTCCTAATGCATCCCAATGGCATTCCTGGACACCAGGACACAATGCTGGCTCGTGAGCAGCTTGTCATACACCAGGAACCCCAGGTTTTTCTCTTCAGAGCTGCTTTCCAGAACAATAAAAGAAATAAAACTAAGTGATCTACATTCCTAAACCAGTAGTTTTAGTATCATGTCTTGCTTTATTTATTTCCAAACTTATGAATTCTCTTTTGTCATTAAATGTAATGACAAATACAAATAACTACAAATTCAAAATGTAATGTGGTAGCAAGGCACTCTATGCTGCCGTGCAAACATCAGCATGAACTTTATGCTGACCTGTAAGTAGAAGTATCAATATTTAGTCTTAATGCAGTTTACTTGGTAACAAAGCTTACTTCAGATTTTTAGCCCTCAAGTCAGAAGGTCCAGAGAGGTTTTTACTGCTATTTTTTGAAAAATTAAAAGTATTGCTCCACAGAATTTAATTTGTGTAATTTCTCCAGGGAGATTTTAAGTATAGAACGTAAAGGAGTAGAAGAGACCCCCCAGAGTGTTGTTAGCCTAGGCAAGAGCTCTATTCTTGTGCTAAAGGGTTTATTTCCAAGCACTAATATTTTTCTCAGAGGCCCTAAACACTCTTGTCTCCAAATGTACTCTGTGCCAGAACCTTTCATAAAGGTTTCTCATGTGACGTATTTGCTGTAAGCGCTGTCATAAAAATCATGTGAGAAATAACACAGTAGAAGAGCTAGAGGACTTCCTGAGACCCACTTTCAATGCTGATCTTTTTGAAAAGCCAATCAGTTGGTCTAATTGAACAAAGATTGTCTCAAGGACATTTGGCAAGTGTTTTCCTGAGGTCTAGAGACTAATCCACAACAGAATATTTGATAATACTTAATTTAACCTGAGAGTCAGGTCTAGTTACATGACAGAGAATCTGCAGCTGTTTTCTCCCATGTTTATCATGGTATTTTCTCACTTTATATCAATATCCATCTTTATAGTCAGTCTTTTTTCAGGACTTGTGAATGAGAAAGTTAGGTGTCTTAAAAGAGCTAATGAATTCACACTCATACTTTTAAAACTTATCAATGTAAACTGAAGATATCTTTCTAATTGTGAAAAGACAATTAGTTATATTGACCTTTGTTGCTGAGAATAAGCAAAGGATTATGCCCTCACATTTTCTCCTTTCCTCCTGTGTTCAGATTGCCATTTACTGCTTAACCTAAATTCACTCCTTACTGTAATATCCCTTACAAAGGAAAAGAAAATGTTGCAAAAGTGGTTCATCTGCTTATTTAATCTTCTCACTTACAGTTTCTGCTAAACCTTGATTAGAGTGAAGTTTTTTCAAGGTTTTATATTTGCTCTCTCTAGTGGGTTGACCCTGGCTGGATGGAGGTACCCACCAAGACACTCTATTACTCCTCCTTCCCAGCAGGACAGGGGGGAAAAAATAAGATGGAAAACAACTTGTAGGTTGAGATATGCAAAAAAATCCAGAAAATGTATAAGAAGCAAAAACGCACAAAAGCTTGCACATGCATAAACAAACAGAAAAAAAGTTGAACCTCTACTTCCCATCAGTGAGAGAAGTTTATCCACTTCCTGAGAAGCAGGTCTTCAGCACATGGCACAGTTACTCCAAGAGGCAAACATAAAATAACAATTATCCCCTCCCTCCCTTACCTTTCCTACCTGAGCTGACATGGAATAGCCCTTAGGTTAATTTGGGTCAGCTGGCCTGCTTGTGTCTCAGGTTATTGCCCTCTGCCAGCCCCCTGATGGGAAAGGAGAGGAAGGGGAGATGGTGCTGTGCCAGCCCTGCCCAGCAGCAGCCAAAACACTGGAGGGTTATCAGCTCCTTTCCAGCTACCAGGGCAAAGCACAGTGCTGTGAGGGCTGCAGGGGGAAAATGACCTCCAGCTCAACCAGACCAGATAGACCCTCATTGTTTGAGCTTGCCCTTGTAAAAAAAAGTTTAAATTAACCTCATATTTTGTCACATACCAACGTTAAGCTGTGATAGTGCAATAGGTATTGCCTACAAATTAGACATTTAAACATGATTTTTTTCTTACTATTTCTGCCAATACCCAATCTGTGCACAGGAAACAATACAGAAAATTCCATAGCCATGGGAATGGTTAGTGGTGCCAATTTTCAATGACCAAGTTTCTCTGGCCATAATTTAAAATAACATAAACTTCTTGACAACATAGAAAAAAAATCCTTAAAGATTTGAACTATTTTTCAACTTAAATTTAAAAGTAATTCCTACCTTTGCCCATAGAAAGTAATTCTTTCGCACATCTTGGCATGCAATCAAATCAAATCATACATATATGAAATAGGCTGCACCGTGATAGACTTTTGGCATTAGTGATAAATGGAATTCCTCTCATTCACCTTAGACTTTTATATCTGCTTAACAGTGGACATCAAAAGGCTTCTTAAGGGAGCATTTCTCAGATGTAATTTAAATATTCTCTCTGGGAACCAGATCTAGATCTCTAGCTATTGAACTCTATGTTTCATGGGCTTTTCCCACCCCTGATGGATCAAGATTGCAACAATCACTTTGACAAACAGGCATTAAAAGTGCAACTGTTAAATCTCATTGCTAGATCATGGTTGGTGACTACATTTATGTATCCTTTTCCTCTCTCTTTCTTCTCTTATCTTCATCTCAAAACATATTGTAAGCAAGGCTAAAAAGTTACAATGTCTTAGTAAGTGCATTGGTCTTTGGATAAGTTAAACTTGGCAAAGTATAAATTTGGTAACTTAAATTTTGTGAAATGCCTTATTTTGTCTGGGTGTTGTTTTAAAACTTGCCAAGTGCCTAAGCTAGCATGATGTTCTAAAGAAGTGTGTTTTTGAACCTCTTGAGAATTTTGTTGTTTCTTCTGTGCACAGCCCAGAATAAATCAACCAACCTTCCCCTAAAACTAGCAAGAAGACTGGGGCATAACATTCACCAAGAACACCATACCATTTTACAAATTGTTTGCCAGTGACTTTTTCTATTTTCCAGATAATTTCTTTCCCAACTTAGCTGCAATCATTAGCAAGTAAATTATGGTATCCCAAAGTTTGTTTGGAATAAAACTCCAGATTTTACCTGCCAACTTTATATGTGTAAGTAAAATTGGTATAGAAAGAAGAACTGTACTGGATGAATTGCAACTCATTTTTTCCCTTCCTGATAAGATCTTGGCTATCTTCTTAAGTTTTTATAACAGACTAATAAAAAAGCATCTTCACAAGCTACTAAGTGATAAACAGTTTTAAACAAATCTACATTCTAGCTCTGCTATTAGCTATTTCAATTGCATTTTCTAACATTTCAAGAAAAATTCTTGTGGGGTGCTTAAAATGTAGGCTGATAACAAGCATAAGCTAAGTGTGGAATATGCATATACTCATGAGTTACCACGGTTAACATTCTCTGCGTTATCCACAAAACACAGAATTGTAGGCAAGCCACATTAACAGAGAGAATCTAGTCCCACATTCTTACTGTTTCCACTCTGAATACTCATTTTTCCTGAAACTGAACTTGGTTATATTATCTCAAATTATGCAATACCTTAACTCTGGTATATTAAGAGTTTTCTACTGAAGTGCTGAATTTCCAGGCAAAGGACTAGATCTATTAAATGTCTCTGTAGAAACATTTCACACCATAAACATTAGTGTTAAATTTATAACAAAATTCAGACACTTCTAACTGCCATTACTCATTCAAATATTCCTTCAGCTTCCATGTTGCAGCTCATTTTGCAAGTAAAGACTTGAAATTCTTGTGTATATGCATACATTTTATTTCCACCACCTTCACAGCTTCAAATTATTCAAGGTAGAGTAACCTCTTGAGCTAAAAGTAATTTCTTTGTATTTTCTATCTCTCAAGGTATTTTCTTTCCAAGAACTTCCTCAAAAGCAATAATTAAAAAAAAAAAAAGCCAAATTGGAGGTATTGGGTATTTTTCCCTTTGGTGAATCTATATAAGCAATATTTAGTAATTTTAAAAGTAATTCTATGCATTAGATTTGTACTAGAAGCCAAAGAACTCAGAAGCATTCTTAATGGTCACAGCAAAGAATGCTGTAACAATCTTTTCTCAAGATCTTATGTTTTTCAGATCTTGTTAAAATAAACATAAAATTATGGTTTTCACCTAGGAATTTACATTCCACTGAAGTATAAGGAACTCAACAGATTTCCTTAATGAGGTTTTAATTCTTCCATGTAGTATGAAACTACCAAATTCTACTGATTCCAGCAAAATTAAGACAATGATCCCTTTGAAAAAGGTAACTAATCTGAGGCTCAGTATGATTGACCAAGATTCCTACTCTCCTTCTGCAGTCTCCTCCAGAAGGCAATACAGAGAAGGAGTTTATCTGTGGTGTTCCAAATTACCCCGTAGAGGAGCCAATTTCTGAAATTGGAAAACTCAGAAAAGAACATCATAACAGTTGGAAAATAACATCATAACATAGACTCGTAAATCTTATTTTAAAAATCCTCATACAGATGAATGCATTGCCAGAAAACATTTTAAAAACAAGTAATCTTTAGAAGGAGGACAGCAAGGGAAAATAAATGATCACAAGTTTTATTTTTTTAACTTTACATTAAAAAGTAAGCATAGTGAAATATTGGCACATATGGCAGTGCAAGCAGGTAGTCTTCTTTGTTCTAGGAAATGTGTTCATGTACATCCATGTCTACATATGGGAAGAGGAACAGAATGTAAACACAGAAGGATTATTTGGAGCAAGTAGAAAGTAAGATAAATATCTCCTCAGCAAGCTGCCACTGAAAAGGACAAGGATTACCAGAATTCAGTTTTTAATTGGGTTTGACAGACTTTTGAGAATGGGAAGCATCAGCACTATAGCTGTCACCATGTTCAGGAAGCATAGCCAAGAAACAATAATCTCTGAAATGCATTAGCATTTTCTGAGGCTCTCCAGTTTTGACTTTTGATAGAACTGAGCATCTCCTGTGATTCTGAGGATTCTGTGCTTCCACTCTGCTACCTAATAATGAAAAAGTACCTGGAATGGAAGCCAGGGATGTGCTTTATTACTTTTATTCTAGGGAAGCTGTTGTTCTATCAAAATTTACAGTACTGCAAATTCATTAATGTCAGCATAATGAAAGGCTGGGAATGAAATCACAAGACACACTCCTATAAGAAATCCCTGTTAAAAGGTCCATCTTAAAAGGTTTTCCCTAGTGTAGTCCTAGCTTGATATTGAATTTTTATGGGTATCTTTGTATGGTTGTCTATTTTATGAAATTTTTTGTAGAGATTAACATAATAATTAAGTGAAAACTTTGGAGAGAAAATATTTTTCCTGTCATTCTGAACACGGCACTTGAAAGAGCTGTTACCTGGGTATAATATTAGAAGGGGAAGAGATTTTGTGCCACGTCACTTGCATGTATTCAGCCAGAGAAGCATTCCAAAATTAGACTAGATAGTTTGGAGCATAAAAATAATAATTCCCTTGATAATTAAATACTTAGCACTTAATCACCAGTCAAATTTGGAGATCTTCATTCACTTTCACTTGGGCTTGTGAACACTAAGATCTCGAGGATTAGCTGGAAGCCATGTGAACTGTTCAGCTGTTAGCACAGTGTGTAGCACCCAAGCAATATAACCAGGTACAGAACCTAAGAGGGGAGATAAAAAGAAAAAAGGTTGCTGTGTTATTTGCATGCCTTACAGGGAGTATGAAAGGTCTTGTGGATGGGACTAAAGCTCTACAGCTCTCATGATTGGTTGTTTGGGTTTTTTTCCTCAGGATATGAAATGTTCACATCTACCTGGTTAAGAAGACACCATTTTACTACCTATATAGACTTTTGAAACAAATTTATTTTATAATTCCAATTTTGAACAGCAAGTTCATATAGCCAGTCCTCCTGACAGTAAGGAAAGACAAATTTATGAGAACAGTGCAGCATCCTTCATGATCCACAACTGTTGCAAAACCAAATGCTAGCTCTTTTACATCATCTACTTATTCTGACATAGCTGCAGTCTCCTGAAACTCTCTTTTTTGTAACTGATTTAAAAGCAAACACTTCCAGAATAAAAATATGAATAACATACTCTATTCACCAAAAAGCAGAGAGGAAAATGTCAAAAATTCAATAAATATTTTTAAATAATTTTTTGTACTTTTTATTTTATTTTAAATTCACAAAACTATGTAAATGACATAAGGACTTATTTTCTATAGTTGAGCACACATCCTTAAGGTTATCCTTTACATCTCCTCAGTTGTATCTTAAAAAAGGTCCCCAGAGTTCAATAGTGGAGCAGTGAAGCAGCAGGACATCTTCACAAAACCATGTGACTGTCCTTGTAAAAGTTCTGTGTTCATTCACACAGTGAAGAGAATCATTATTGTTACTAAAGCTGAGAAAAAAGTACTTTAAGGTAAAAAGAAAATTACTTTATTCATATAGAATACCTCATTTCATATAGAATACCTCAATTCCTCATCTTCAGAAGATTTTAGTCAGACCACAATATTTTCTGACACCTAAGAAGCATTTAATACAGAACAGACAGAAAGATTGTTTGGCAAAGAAAGCACACACACACACACAAACACAATTATTACGATATTTCTTGCTTTCATTTACTTTTCTCATAAAGATTATATATAATATCTTCTTTTTCAAAATCTTAATCTGGTAAATTGCTGGAAATTTTGTCTGTAATCAAACCAAAGATACAAGCACATGCTTAGCTAGAAACTTATAAATCCATTTCTTTGAAGTCACCCCACAGAATTCTAAAATGAAAGTCTTAAATACTCTGATGAAAAGGGAGCAGAAACAAACTTACAGTTCTTATTTCTAGAAGAGAAAAGACAAAGTACCTTCTACATGTCATACCTATGATCTTTCTTGTATGTATATATATATATATATATATATATATATATATATAGTTCTATTTACCCTGATAGTTTGATACAAAGAAAATCAACAGCATACGATTTCAAAGTGATTTTGTTTTGTTGTTGTCAGGGTTTCTTGGTGGGTTGGTTGGTTGGTTGTTTTTTTCCGTGTGGTAACTCTCTTGACAATTTCAATTATCTTTCTTTAGAATTTCCTCAGCATCATTACTCATCATATGAAAATTTACTCATGACTTCACACAGTTTGTAAAGCAAGAAGTGCATTGTGGAGAGTCACTGCATTATGCTGGTTTGGGCTGATATGTACAGCAAGTCACAAAATTATTTTTTATGTATTCCTGTAGAACAACAGGAGTAAAAAGTGCTGTAGATTTCTAACATTGTGTTTTCCAGGAATCAGGAATATTCATAATGTATACAATTTTCCTCTTCAGTATGAAAGACATGAAAGAAAAAGACTACTCCCATTATGTATAGACAAGATTTTCATGCTGAATATATTTGTAAAGGATATACACTAGTAACTAATAAAAATACAACACCCTAAATTGTGACTTTTAACAGTGGAACCAGGGATAACATAATGATGTTTCTCATTGCACATTTGCTTATGCTTTGGTTTCTAAATCATACGTCTCACAATTTTATTAATGCTGCATCTAGATGTTTATTAGCATAAACCTATTGAAAAAAAAGCCAAACTTTTCTTTAGCTACTCTTACCTCTTTCTTGAACTTCCTTACTCAATTAGTTTTCAGAAAAATACTAACAAAATTCAGGTAACAAACAACAGGCAAGTAATTTTCACAGCTAACTAGTATTTATATATATATATATATAATTCTACAAATTCTAAGCACAAATTCTCAGTCTTTAAATGTGAATTTTGAAGAAAGAACTGTTTATATCCAGGGTAAAAACAATTTCTTTCTAGGGTAGAGATGTTGAAACATCCTTGTTATTCCAGTACACACTGGAATAACAGAGCACCAGATTAAATTTTTTAGATCAGGTGACTTTGAAGAAAGAGGTTCCCTGACAGTAAGTCTCATCCCACATAATTTTAATGCTTTATCCATTTTGTACATCTAACCCACAATAGAATGAATTTCCTCATACAGTCCAATGATCAGATATGTATCTTGGAATACCCAGGAAAGCTAATTATTCTGAGCTAGATCTTAAGCCAAAGGAAAGATCTGAAAAGCACTGTCTACTTTTCTTACTTCTACCCCCTATCCTTTCTTGTTGATTACAATGATAGGAATCTTGGCCAACCATAAACACTTACACAAACAATAAACACACCTACACAAAGTTTGCAAGCGGAGAAAGATATTTAAGCTAAGTGACCAACTCATTCAATTTTCTGTCATTTGCACGATGCCTGCCCCCATGAAATGTCAACTCTAATCCATTTTCAAATGTGTCAACTATCCAGTCTAAGTTCTGTTATCTTAATATGGTACATTACAGAAATTAACTAATGTCTGTTAAACTCATCATAGTCTTTGTATGGTCTACAGAAGTATCACAGTTTGTCACAATTCAATGGAATTCCTCTTCCAAATGAATATAAACTGCCATGAGCTTCAAATCACAGCAGAGAAAGAAAGAGAAAGGAAGAAAGAAAGAGAGAAAGAGAGAAAGAGAGAAAGAGAGAAAGAAAGAAAGAAAGAAAGAAAGAAAGAAAGAAAGAAAGAAAGAGAAAGAAAGAAAGAAAGAATTTGAAGTCCATTATTACTTGCATATCCTTCACATCTGACTATAAGGAATTATTTAGCACATTTTTGAAATTTCAGTTTAGCACTGCTTGGTGTTTAAAAACAAAACCCAAACATCCAATGATCAGTCAGAAGCATATAGAAAAAACATACAGCTTTTCTTTTTCATTCTATGCGAGTTCATTCAGTTGGATCTCAAATTCCTGTAATAATTTTGGTCACAATGAGAAAAGTCACACCTTTTACAGCTTAATTTATGAATGCACTACCTAAAAGTTTTATAAAGCATTTTGTGCATTTCATATTCTATCCTTTTAATACAAAACAACAATAATGAAAAAAAGAATACTAAAGCTTTTTCCTCTAAGCTCATGCAAGCATGCCCAGCTTTAAACCAAAAGAAAGATGTCATTACGGACTGGTAATGTTTTCAGAGAGGATGCATTAGCATTAAAAATAAATATTATGCATTGACATAAAAGCAGAGATCTCTCTACACAGTAAATCACACTTTTAGATTCGTGATATTCAACAGCATGCAAAAAAATGGTAAGAAAAAAGCTTTTACCATATATATATGTATGAGTACACAATGCACTTAGAACTTTTAAGAAAAAGAGATGCTAATGCTTTAGCAAAGTGGGATGCAATTAAATTCAAGGAATGTTGTTCTTTCACTAATGTGGAGTGTGGCTAACAGACCACCAGTTAATTTACTGAATTAGGTCCATGTGAAAAACAGCTTAGTAGTATGTGTTCATCTATTCCAGGAAACTCATCATTAAAATATATTTAAATACAAACTATCATGTTGATGAATGTTTTTTCTAATAGGACTTTTTACAAGAGTGTAAGATGTGACTTTGCAAATATTTGATATAAAAACAGATGAGCAAAAAAAACAAAACAAAAACCTCCAGAACCCAAAACCAAATAACATTTTTTCTGTGGCAAAAATTGTAACACAATAAATTCTATTTTTTTTTTGGCCATTTCTAGTAAAAGGCTTTAGGCTGTTCCCTGAGCTCACAGCACCAATCTCAGGGCTGGCTTGGGCTCACCTTGGCCAGAGCTGGGCTGGGCAGGTTACAGCTCCTATTTCAGGTCCAAGTGCCTGTTTCCTCCCCTGCCTGAGCCTGGACCGTGCCAGTGCCTCCATGGGAAGGGTCTGGCAAACCCAGAGTGTTCCCATATCTGAGCATGGGGGAATGGTGAAGGTTATGCTCATCCCTCATCTAGGATCAGCCAGGAAGCATCAGCCAGAGGTAAGGAAGCATTTAAAAATAAATACTAGCATATCAAACTGGAGAGGAAAGATGCACCCCACCTTGGCACACAAATCTCACATGCACTTCATAAATGACCTATTCCTCCTGAAGAGACTTTTGATGTTCCAAATCCATTAAAACCTTTCCATCCTGCAGCTCATGAGGCATAATGAAGTCCACAGATCCCAAAGACATACTGAAAGGATGAGAGTAAGGCCAGGTAAAAGGGGTAGACCCTAGCCTGTTCACATACAAGGCCTTAAAAGTATTACTGCTATTTTGGACTTTTTGATTGTTAAATAGTTAACTGGATTAGCAATAGGATCATACATAAATGTATATTATGTTCATTTTTGTTTTTAAAAGATTTTGAATGTAATAGATAAACTGCTTGAGAACAAAGCTGGAGTTTTTTTACTGTTTTCACACTTTGACTAAAATAATCTGCAACCATCACATGAAAAATTAAAATCTTGGAACATAAAAAATAATTAAAGTCATAGTTAGGTAATAGTGCAGCTGTTTTCTTTAGCTTTGTTCTCATGCACTGCCTGTACCAGAATATTTAGCAAAATTTTTAAATTATTTTTGTCAAGAAGGGCTGTCTTCCCAACACACACTGATCACTCAAATACAAAGTTAGGAAGGCAAATAGATAAGATATCTAGGTCGATAGAACATGCATATGGCATCACAGGAGCAAATGTGTACCTGTGAATGAACTTGAATATCTGCTTGTCCCTTAATACAGGGTAGAGGAATCTGTCCATCATTACTTTCACTGGAAGGAAAGAAGGGAATTTTACAAAAGAGGAGAAAGGAAAGAAGGGAGGATGGAAAGATGGGAGTTTTGTGCAGCATGTGATGATTCACTGTAACATTGTTATGAGCAACCTCACCCCATTAATAGTCTTCCTAAGCCAGAGGTGTCTTGGTGAATATTCTGTAGTGATGGTAACAAGAAGGTTTAAAAGCACTTCTCTGACATACCTACACAAGATTAGTCATATGTACTGCAGGATATTCAGTAGTGGAATTTAACAACTATGAACTTTATATGTCACAAGGGACCTGCATAAATCCACTTCAGCATGAATCAAGCCCACAGTTTTTATTCTAGTCTTAAATACTACTGTAATAGTTTTCACCTAGAGTGCTCTAATTCCAATAAAAAGCATGGGAAGTTGTGTTTTGTGAGGGATGGTGGTTTTATTGCATTTGTTTTAAATGGAATGGGTGAATGCAAGATATTAATAGACATACTTATCTTACCTATTTTTGTCTCCCACTGCATGCAAAAATTCACCTCTTATCCTCTTATTTTTTGTGAATAGGTATACCCTCTCAAAAGCCCCTCTTTACAAACTATTCCCAGTGGAATCTTATGAGTGAAAAAAAACCTACAGACTGAAACAACTGTATATGCTTTAACTAGACTGGAATAATTCCACTACTATTTAACTGTTTATTAATGTCATAAAGTTAAGCTCTGTTATCATTAAATACTTGTCATTATAATGAGACTTTATGGAAAAACAGTTGGACATTCAAGTCAGTTTTTTAAAGTGAAAGTCAGATAGAAGATAGGCTTTGACAGAATGAAAAAGAATTATAGCTAAAATTTCACAGGTTTTGGAAAAATATCTATCTGTCCTGTTGTTTTGCTTCCTTCCTTTCATGAGTTTGATTATTTAAAGACAGAATTTTAACAGAAAAATTCTTTAAAAGAAAAATAAATCAGAAAGATAAAATTTTCCCAATCGTGAATTATGATCCAACCTGTAACTTAATGATTACATTTGCTGCTGCTGTCAGTGTGTGTAATGGACAATGTCCATTAAATAGTAGGTATGCAGTTGCTATCTATTTGTGTTCACGGCCTCTCACTCTCTCAATGAGATTTGGATATTTATATTCAAAACTAGGTTTGAAGAGACAATTCTTAATATATCATGGACATTCTTTTGCCCCATATAAAGATAAATTTTCTCTGGTTATAAGTGACTTTATTTCATTGCTGTCTTATGAGAAGAATGTGAGTTATTTCAATTTTACAGATATAGAATGGGTACATATGGATGTTAAGGTTTACATATTCATCAATGACATATCAGGTAAGGTAAATGTCATGCATGAGAATATATTTCCAATTACTAACAAGCAAATTATTGTTACTCTGTACTGTATGCCAAACCCTGCTATCAGTCTCTTATCTGGCTTTTTGCCAGTGCAAGTGCTTACTTTCTAGTAAGGTATTCAGTCTACACCAACACAACATATTTCAAATAGCTTGATCATAGTTGCATATGCTGTGAAGTAGCAAATAGAAATAAGATATTAATTAATTTTGTAATTTCTGTGGATAACACACTGTAGCATGTGGCTGTATTGAGCCTTGCATAACAGGTCCTCATTCTCAATGCAAATCACAAATTCTGTGGAAATACAAACAATAGTATCATGTTTGAAGCCTGAGAGGTTGCACAGATAAGAATACATACCCAAAAATTAATGAACTAAGCATGAGAAATTCAAGGAGTTGAACAGTTTCAGAGCAGTCAAAAAATCAAAAGAAATCATGCAGGCGTAAACCTGATACTTGATTCAACAGGGAGATGAATGAAATCTCAGTTCTAATTCTATTTGTTTTTTACAGTAAACATTAACTGGATTTTAAAGAATTGGATTTTAAAGAAAATTAAGAGTAAAGCCTAGAACCTTGATTATTTCTCAGCCTCTAAATGCATGCTAACAAGTCAGAAGACTATATTTATTCTTCTATCATTTTCCAGGCTTGTAAAGTCCTGTGCCAAAGGATGTTCAGAGGAGCTGAAAGCACCAGCTTACTTCTGATAAATAGGAAATTTCCACAGAACATGAGATATGTAGATTAGATGTGAATTTACTAACTATTACAAAAAATTTACTATATTAATTTAATAACCACTGGGTTAAGGGAAATATGTCTCCTTTGGCTGCATGTCAGAGGCAGATCTGTAACTCCTCCTGCTAGAACAGACATTGGCTTCTGCCCTTAGCAGAGGGCTCTGTGTGCTCACCTCTTACACAATTTACTACAACCATGCATCAGGAGGGTGACCCCAGGACAGAGGATGAGAGTTAGACCCAATATGAGGCACCTAATTCATGCCCTACAAGAACCTTTAGAGTGTAACACTCCTCTTTGGTTTCCTGTTTTAACTCTTTGTCATTATCTAGTCTAAAACTGAAATCAGCAATTTTCTGCTCTGCTGATTTCAATGTGAATAATGCCTAGTGATCTATAACCCCAGTCATGGGCTTTTTGAAGACATTTCATCAGTTTCAAAAATTTGGGTTCATTCAATTTAGAAATCATTTTCAATGGGGTATACAAGTCTGCATAAGACCTTCATTGCACAATGGTCTGAAACTCCTAAGTGCAAAACTTGTATGAAATATCCAGTCAGAAATCAATATTCTGCATGTTATGTAATAAATAGTAGTATTGTGAAAATAACTTAAAAATAAGAAAATAAAAGAAAAAAGGAAAAAAAAAAAAAGCTTTGTGTGTATAAATTTGAGACCAATGTATCATGAGCTACTGCTTTAATTGACTTTACCTGTAACATTTTCAATACTGCCATAGAAAGCATACTAAAAGAGAAAAAGATTTCGTAAGATCTTAGGGCCAGATTCCAAGTAGTTTTCATTTTATAAAGTTGTTTATAATAATCCAAAGGGCAGAATTATACTCAGATTTTAGAGGTAGTTTCTCATTGAATTATTGCTTAAATATTATAGATACGTATGGTTGAATAGAAAATAAATTATAAAGTGGCACTTCTCATCCTTTCCACAATTCAAGAGGCATTGCCAACAGATTATTTCAGAATTAATTATTTCAGGCTCATACAAAATAACTTAATGAAACTAGACCCTTTTTATCTACTCTTTCTGAGATTACTTTTTCCACCAGGAAAAACAATTTCTCATTAGTGAGCTAAGTAATAAACAGTGCTCAGATTAAGAGGAAATAGTGTAAAAGGTTTTCTACATTTCTTACTTCATCTTTCTTTTTTATGTTGATAACTTCAGTTTAATGATACTTTGATATAAATCATGGGGCAAAAAATGTCCGATCTGACAAACAGCAGGAGGTATTAATGGGCCTGCTATTTAGTAGCAGCAACAATTCTCTATAAATGACCTTTTTTCACATGTTGGGAATTGAGCTCTCAGTATGTCCTTGAGAAATGAAAAATACCTCTGGCATGAGGAGACCAACAGGCAGTGCCTCAGATATTTTAAATGATAATTGCTACAGCAGGACATCTTACAACAGAATGATGACCAAAATCTGTAATCAGTTTTATAAACAACATGTTATAAGGTTATTTCACCACTACTTTTATTTTAGCACTTCATAGGAATCATTTACTTTTATTAGATGGCTCTCTTCATTGGGTAAAAATGGAAATCCAGGTCTACAACTCCATCATTCTTCTTTTGAAGCCACTTTAGATTAATAGGACCCTGGTGATTTCATATAATTTACCCATCAGCCACTGGTAATTTTATAAGAACTTTTCCCTGGGGGCTGCTGGATGCTGAACTGCTGAGTCTGATCACTAACAATACATAACTAAGTGGCTGAAAGAGGTAGAATTGGATGAGAGCATTTATGACACCATGGTCCTTGCTGTTTTCCAACAAGAATCCCTGTTGTGCCCACTGTCTGAGATCACGGAGAGAGAAGATACATATTTATAGAGCGACCTGTTCATTCATGAGCCAGTGTTACTACCTGCATTCCTATCTGAGGAAAAAATACTCATCAACCACAATATTCTAGGCTTGTAAAGGCTTGCAAAGGTGGTGAAAGAGCAGAATGGATTTTACTTTCTGACTTTCATGTCAAGAAAGATTAAAAAAAAATGAAGACTGAGAAATTTTATAACTTATATGTTTCTGTAAGTCTCTGAATATAATAATTTAGACACAAATTTGATATAGTAGTGGTTATTTCAAAAACATCATCTAGAGAAGGAAGGAATCAGGAATCACTGAGCATTCATGTATTTCAGAAAATATAATCTTAATCCAAATAAAGCAGCGTCTTTAAACCTGTTCAGTTCATAAAATGTCACCTTTGGCACTTGATTTCAAAATCAACTACTGGAATACTTCCCTTTCCAGAGCAGAACCATTATCTTCAATATTATGTAGAAAAAGAAAAAAGAAGCTTGTTTAAGCAACAGCATCAAGTTATTGGGTGTGGGGATTTTTTGTAAATATTTTCTGTGATCTGTATCATTGATCTCAGTCATTAGACTTGTGGATGTTAATTGCATTATTACTCTGAAATTAATCGGCTCGAGTCAAGATTTTTATATGTGACTTCCTTAAATTGGGATTTATTTTGGGTCTACAAAATTTCAAAACTCTTTACAGAAATTGCAACAAGTATATTATACCATAGGTCTATGGTCTGCAGCCCTATGTCACATTTCTCATTAATCTTACCCATTCCTTGTAACCATGAGAAATGATCCATGTTTCTATTTGATTGGGAATATTTCCCAGCATCTGTGGTGAAAATTCCACAGCATGTGAGCTTTTATTTTTTAATCTTGTCTGTAAGTTAATGTTGGAAGTCCCTAAAGCAGGACAAAGAACTTGTGTGGAACACATGATGTAAGTACATGCAGGTTAGAAATGGAAACAAGTTGACATGATCTTATTGACCAGAAGCCTCTGCCACCATGATATATAGCTTTAGAATTGAACTCTATAGATCATCTCAATTTCTGTCACTGTGCAGTTCAAAGTTTTGCAGGTCTCTTGTGGAAAGAAAGACATAACCCCTTTAATCTATGTAGTTGAGACAGGGATGTTTCTCATTCAAAAAAATGACCCTCGGATAAAAAAAAAAATAAGATACAACTGCTCATCTGAAGAGGTTATCTCAGCGCCTACAAAATGAAATAGATTTTTTCAAATTTTTTTTTGCTAAAACATAACAACAAATTTATTAGTATACATGTTTTAATGAATTTATATCATATGTTATTTATATAACTCCTATTACAAACAACATTAAGGGCAAAAGTGTTGCAAGAAGCCTTCTCATTCAGATTAGGGAAAAAAGCATCTGTGACACTGCCCTTAAAAGCCTTATCACAACACTAGTGTCACAAGCTCAAGCTTGGTGTGTGCACAAAAATATCTCATAATAAAAGTTTCCAAACAGCAGGAATTTGAGACCTGCTCACATTTTTTATTGTACGACCATTATCCAACACATTTTTAGAATGAGTCTTCATTTTTGCTGATTTGTTGCTTTAATAAAGTTCCAAAACCTGGGAAGAACGGATCTCTTTGGTACATCAATCCATATATGTGAGTTACAGACATTTTGCCACCAAGAAATTGCTTGTTTTGTCTGATAGGCCTCAGTAAAGTAACGTAAAGTTTTCTGATATTAGCTTTCATTTGGATATGATCAATAAGAAAACTTCATTTGCTCTCCATAGCTGCCATATTTCAGGTAGAATGCAACAAGCCCATGATTTACATGCATGCTCTAATTTCTGAATAGTGACTTAGAATTATTAACTCAAAACCAGTGCTAAAAGGGATAGCACAGATTTCCCCTTCATGTGCTCTTTGGATCAGTCCTACTTGCACTAATATCAACATCAAAACTCCTGTTGATTTTCCTGAGAGAGAGATGGGGCCCATTTACTGCACACTCAAGACCCTAAAGGATCTTTTAAAGCCTTCAATAAACCAAGCCCCTGTTGTACTGTGGCTGTTTAATTCTGTTAGAATTGTTCCCCGAGTAGCACTGCACTGCAAAACATCTTTTTTTTAATTTCAATTTCTTTTTTCTCATACCATTTTATTGCTTTTAAACTTAAATTCCCTTTTCTTCATCTTTCATAATCAGCTCCAATGTCTTCTTAGGCCAGGACTCAAATTTACTGAGAGGGCAAGCAGCAGGCAGTGAAACAAGGGCAAACAAAGGAGCAGAACATGGGAATAACTGGGAAAAGACATACTAATTCAAATAGTTTTAAGTTATTCAGATGCATCTACTTTCATTTTTGTCTGGATCTTGACACTAAATACTTGACTTAGCTGAATATTATGGTCATCTCACTTTCAGTAGTTTAATATACCTTAACAGTGATATCATTTCCCCTGAGAGGCACAAACCAAAACCACAGAGATAAATCACTGAAGTTTGGAAATAATTAATATTTTAATGTTTTTATGAAACAAAATTAATCCTCAAATATACACATTTTATCAAGCAAAATAAGTATTTGTTTATATTTACCAAATCTTATTTCCTCCCCTATATTGATTAGTAGCAAAGATAACAAACAACTCATATATACCCAGGCACATAACTGTAAAAACACAAATGAGCATTTGTTGAACCACATGTGTTGTGTATGTATATACATTCTGTCCCCATAATGCTCCTTCCTTTGCAGTTTATAGCTCCATCTGCAAATTGTCCTCCAAATACACAGTATGTGGCATGACATAACTGCCAATTCTCTTCTCCAGATGCTCAGAAAAAGGCAACGAATACTGGAGAGAGAGTCAACTTGAAACGCCTAAATTCCTTTGGAGGAATGAAACGGAAAGGACTTGACAGTACATTTCTGATTAGACCTTTCCACCTGAACCCATTCTTCATTCTCTTTCTGCTGGCATCGGGTTTTATTGTAAGGGGATAGCTTTGTGCAGGCTACTTTGTAGAGCTAGTGAGCAACTAAGGCAAGCTGGGCAGCTACTGTGAAGTGCACAAATTACAGTCTATTAAACTATGTCTCCATATGGGATTAGCTGGATGATAATTAAGCCTTCCCTGCTTCTAGATGACAAAAACCTGTCAGCAGCTCCGGATCACTATTTTTAAAGTGGTTTGTAGTGTGTAGAGCTGACAGAGCTCCATCCTTTTGTGAGATGCATTCGTTTCCTGTCCGGATCAGGGATCAGGGACCTGGGTCACTTGCATTGAAACACACACTGTATTGGCACTTGCAATACTTTTTTTCCAGACACAGGGTAAGACCTGGAGAGATGGTTAGTAAATAGAACACAAAACAAAGCCACACAGCAGGAATGCTACAAAGCATTCCACAACTTCATGAAATACAGTTGTGCTTACCGAGGCGGTCTGGCAGGATGAGACTGCATGTTACTAAGGGAGTATTTCAGAAGGCATATATCAGTCCTGTGTTCTTAGGTCATCTGCTCTTACTCCTCCGTTGTGCTCCATAAAAAATGTTCCAAAGGGGAGCGAGTTTTTCAAATATACCTTAGTTTAACTACAAATGCAGGGAATGGCAACTACCTGTGTGCCACTGCTTCAGCTGAGGCATTTAACCTGGAACCACAGTGACTGACAAGGGGTGAAACTATGAGAGTAAAGTCCTCAAAAAGATGCATCTAGTCCTGAAATCTGTCTCTGACACAAGCTGCTGCAATAACCAGTGGCTTAACTTTGTTTAGTTCAAGAACAAGAGAAGTCATTGCCTTGAATATTTTCTTTGACATTACAGGATATAAGAATACCCATCCTAGGAACTGAAAGCTGGTTTAGAGTTTCAGCTGTGATAAGTTTCAGTAAGGCCATAAGGTGTTGTTGGGTTTTTAGCAATTTTTGTTTTTCAAAGCATTTTATTTTCTTGACATGTCTGCTAAGATTTTTTTTTCTCCATTTCATCTACTTACACTTCAAATTAAATTCTCCTTTAAAGGAAAATGCTTCTGAAAATTAAATAATATTTTATGACATAAACCCTGATATCACTCATTTACATCACTTAACAAAGTCTTATGCAATTGGAACCACTGGATCTGAGAGGAAAATCCAAGTCAATGTCAATGATTTTCTTTCTACTCTCAGGCTTCAACAATTATCTGAGTTTTTGCAAATATAAAACTGACTTGTTCTTCATGATATAATGTCCAAGTATTCTCTTCAAAGATTAAGAATAAAATGTCCTGAAACTACCAGCAATCTGCACAAAGTACTGTCACCACCAACATGTGATGAAATAGCATGATGGGTCAGTATTCAGGTTTGACAGTTTTGATAGTTATCTAATGTAATTTGTCTAAGTTTCATGCATATTTGAAAGCTTGTTTATATTTTCTGCACCATATTATTAGTGAATCTATTTTGAATCTTTAAATCTTGGGTAATAGTTATCTTAATTTTATGATGATATTTATTTGAAAGATTGTGATAACAAAGAAACAGTAAACTAAGCTATTTTTGCATAGCAGATGAAAACACAAGGCAAAAATAATGTGATGCTTCCTTTGGGATTGGTGTGATAGTAATTGCACTCCCATAAGTTTAATTTTGGGAATCCTTTCAGCCACTGCAATTCACTTTAACAAGTTCATTCATTCAGTCTTAAATGTTCCAGTGCTCGATGCCCTGTGATTAGCTCTGCTTTTTTGTGTATCCAAAGGGGAAGAGCAGTCAAATAATTTGAAGCAGGCTACAAGACTATTGACATATGCATTGATGTTACCCATGACAGGATAGGCCCTAGTGATGGTAATCCACAGGAGGCAGCACACAGCCCTGAATACCATAAACCCACTAAGCTGAAAACAGTGTTAGAATTCAAACCAACCTAATTCAATCAAATACAGCTGTGCTACAGACTGTCCATAGACCATCTTTTGGAAGACTCATTAGAAACAAACAAAATTATGGTGATCATGCATTTTATTTTACATTTGATTATGCCAGTATTCATATTATGAATCAATCATGTATATTATATAGTTTTTAATAAAAATATAATGCCAAGAACACCTGAGGGAAGTTGAAAATACATGCTGCTTTTTCAATATATGTAGCAAAGTGCTGTTTCAAACTGTAAATACTCAAGCTGGATTTCAGAGCTGTTTCTCAAGAATTAGAAAACCTAAAAAACCTTGAATGCCTTACTGTGAAGAAAGAGAGAGAAAGAGAGAGAGAGAGAGAGAGAGAGAGAGAGGAAGGAACAGACAATTTTTCTCCTTTCCTGTATGAGAAATGTTCCCATCTACCAATGACAGATATGTGCATTATGGAGAAACCCAGAGCACATGACCTGCTCCCAAATGTCACAGTCAAACAGAATTCAGTATTATATTCCCATTTTTGACCTTAACTGAAGGTATATCCTTGAGGATGCAGTATGACATTGATGGTAGTGATAGAGAATGGGGAGTCTTAAAAAGATTTGTTAAGATGATTTGGTCATGCTTGTCAAATCTCAGGCATCTCTGACTCACTTCATTATTTTTATATTTTACATTTAAGCCTGGCATGTTTTATACTGAATGCTAGGATGGAAGACTATGATACAAATTTAACCTTGTGCAAGATGGCCCAGCCCTGCAGAGGTTGGCAATGGTTCCTGATCCATGAATGTGTATGTGTGATTGGTACTCACTTTGCCTCATCATGCTGTCAGTTCTCCAGTGCTGCTCAAGTGTGACTGGAAAATCTGGCCTAAAATTTTGGAGAAATAATCTGTGCATGTGCAAAAACGTGGAAAATCAAGAACTAAATCAAACTGTAAACCCTTGGAACCTTGTCACCAGCAACAGATCTTTGGTAATTCATATGAGTAGAGAATTCTTTTGTTTTGGCAGTTAATTTGTGTGGTAGTAGAAGAAATTGCATAATTGCATTCAGTGTCTCCCAAGCTATTTACTGTTGAAACAGATTTTTTTGCAAATATCAGTGTTTTCAGATGCTATCATAAATTAAGTATTTAATAACACATAAAAAAATGCAAATGTTAAATCTGTTTAATGTAAGCTTTAGTATATTAATTGAATAGAATTTTCATCAGCCAATATTTTCAAAAGAAAATAAAATCCTGCCAAATGTAAGCAGTATAGGGTAAGATATACTTATACAGAAACAATTTTCACATACCTGTCTTTAACATTCATGACCTTTCCCTATGAGCCTCTCTTTATTACAGCAAAATAGATCATAAACAGACACTATTTCAGCCTTACTCAAAAATCATAAAAAATTGGTTTAATCAAAATCAGCCTTCCGTAACTAAAGAAGGAATATGAATCAGTGTGGTGGGTTAACCTTGGTGACTGCCAGTTGCCAAACCATCCATTCTCTCTCTCCCCTTTATCAGCAGGACAGGAGGGGAAAAAAATGTGAAAAGGGTCACGGGTTGAGTTAAGGACAGGGAGATCACTCACAAACTACCGACTCAGGCAAAACAGACTTGGGGAAATGTATTTAATTCATCATAAATTAAAAATAGAGTAGAATGATAAGAAACTAAAACAAAATTAAAACCACCTGATTTCAGCCTGCTTTTCTGCTCAGACTCAACTGCATTCCTAACTCTTCTAAGTCTCCCCCTAAGGGGCACAGGCAGGCAGGTAATGGGGGTTCTAGTCAATTCATAACCTTTTGACTCTGTTTCTCTTTCCTCATAACACTCTTCTAATCCAATGTGGGTTCCTCAACAATGGGATAGAGCCCTTCATTAACTTCTTCAGTGTGGATCCTTCCCATCAGCTTCATTAACTTCTCCAGAAAGGTCTTTTCCATGATGCACTGTTCTTCAGGAATGGTGTAGGTTCCCTACAAGACTACAGCTCCTGACAGGAGACCTGCTGCTCTGTTCCTCCATGGGCCTGGTCTTCTCCACTGGTAGCATCTCTGCTCTGGTACTTGAAGCAGGAGAATCTCTGCTCTGGTACTTGAAGCACCTCCTCTCCCTCCTTCTTCATTAACCCTGCTGTCTGTAGAGCTGTTCACTTATTTTTCCTCTCTCACACAACTGCTACCCAACATTTTTTCACCCTTTCTTAATTATGTTATCACAGATGGGCATCAGCTTGGATCATGGGCTCAGTTTGGTTCAGTTTTGGGGTCTTTCAGAGCTGGCTGGAACCAGCTGTGTTTAACATGAGGTAGCCCCAGGCTTCCTCTCACAGAAGCCATTCCTTCAGTGGCTTCCCTTGCCACGTCATCCCAATACAATGAGTTTAACAAGACAAGAAAACACAAGGCATTTCGCTAAATCCAGTGTGACACTCTACAGACTTTTTCATTCTGCACTTTTAGAGTTGAGAGTAAAGCATCAGCAGAACTGGCAGTGGCAACAGCAGTAGCCAAATTTTCTGTGTAAAAGATTGTCCAAATTGCTATTAGTAGTATCAAAATTATTATTACAAAAGTATTTCTTTAATTTATTCTTTTTTAGAAAGACAGAAAAACACAAAAAAAAATTAGGTAAATTGGTAATTTTTTTTTTCTGGAATGAGCATGCATCGCATCTTTTACTTCTCTTGTGGCAATATAAAAATATGGAAATCTCAATGCCAAAAAAAGCCCAAACCAAAAATGTAATAAAAAATATATAAGTGACAAATAAAGAATGAAACTCTTTCTTACATATCACAATAGATATAAGAGAATCATCCATCTAATATAAATGCTCTTTTAATATTAGAATGTTCAGCATCTTTGGACTAGTTGTTTAAAGATAAAAGGTTGTAAAAAAAAGGATATTCTGTCAGATTTCACAGAAGCACAGATACATAGCCAATATTTATCTGAATTCTAAAGAAATGCTCCAATCTGTCACTTATATTTCTGCTTTCCTTCAGTAAGTCATACTCCTGTTTTTGTTTCTAGCAAAGAATAACTTTTTAGAGATCATTTCTGTGCTATCTATATGGATGTGAGTGCACCATTCCTTACTATAAAAAAATATTCAGAGGTGTTGGATCACGTTCTTTTAAAACAACTTCTATATGAAGAATATTTTATTGAATTTACAGCAAGGATGTTATTGTCCAGTTTTAGAGTGACCCAGAGCAGCAACAGGACTCTAAAAAAAACATTAAGAGTCCTTTATTTTGGATTTAGAAAAAAGAGAAGAACACAAACCTTCCATCAGATACAGGTATCTACTTTGGAACTACCAGTTTTAGGTGCTTTGAAAGCAAACAGGCTGCTACTTACTGAAGCATCAAAATCTGTGTTTGTTTTTGAGTCAGTGTGAATAAAGGCCAATTTCCATACACCAGTTTTAGTTGTATCAAGAACAGTAATTTATGAATTTTTGCAAATACTCTGGAATTTTCCCTCTAAAGAGTATACCAGTCATAGAAGTCTGCCATCTCTTTTTTAAAAAAATCAAAGTTCCGGATAAAGCATCTAAAAGGGTTGTTAAACTAATGTTTGGGTAATATTGGACAGTATCTATGAATACTTTTCTGGGAGGCTACTTGTATAAACCTAGTGAAACCTTCCTGGATTCTACCTGTTCAGATCTCCCTATTACAGTGTTTGCCTCCAACAGATGGTAGGAGACAATTTCATGTTCAGCCTCCAATGATGCTCTTCCCATGAAAGTAGAAAATCATACTCAAAGTGAAGCTGTCCAGCTGGAGAAAGATTGTCCTTCTTGGATGTCCCAGCTGGCTATCCAGCACCGCTAGCAGTACGGGGGCACTGTCCCCATCTCCGTGGTTCGGGACAGCACCTGAGGCAAACGCTCTGTGCTATGACAGCAGTGTGACCTTGTGGTAGGACGTGGCTTGGCTTGTGGCTACAGTCAGCAGAAATAAGAGACAGAGCGCTCTCCAGCTGTGGTGAACCCAAGTTTATTGGGCCCCAGGGGAACCAACAGCCAAAGAGACAGAGGGGGAAGTTGCAACAACTTATAAGGACGGAGGGACACAAGGGAGGAGTCAGTCCTTGGACGAATAGGGTTTCAGAGGAGAGTGGGAGACAAAAGATTGACTTAGGGAGAACACCAATGGGGATAACTTGAGGGTGGGGCCCCGGTCCCTGAGCCAAAAAAATTATTTGATCCTACACAGATAAAGGAGAAAATAGAGGAAAAAAATCCTTCCTGAAAACATTTTCATTGATGTTCAATTACCAATGAATGAACAGACCTTTTAATGCTGTTTTTTCTGATATATGAAACACATCTGAGAGATGTGTTTAATATGAATTTAAATGTGATGCCTTAGTCATCAAGCTACACAGGTAATACGCTCCCTTGGCCAATAACATCTCAGAAAATGTCACGTGATACATAACAAGGCCAAACATTGTTTCTAAAGCAGACATTATTTTAAAGAATTGTGGTATTTATTCAACCATTCTCTTTAACAGCAGAATCTGTTTCAATGATAGGATCTTCATTTCAGGGAGTTCAGCAGTATGAAAGCAAGCAACTCAAAGAATTCTGTCCTTCCAATCTGTGCAAGATATATTTCTTATGTGTTACCATTTAAAATGGTGAAAGATTCTGCTATGAAAGCTAAGTGATTTATTGCCTTGATATGGAGCACAGGTGAACATATTTCTTCCTTTTTCACTGATACCATTAAAAAGTATTGCTTCATTTGTCTTATATATTCTACCTTCATTTATCTTACATATTTTACCTTCAACACTTGTTAGCAAGCTGCAATACAAACTTCCTAAAGAAATTTTTGATACTGAAATAATGAGAGTCCTCTGTAAAAAATGCAGTTCCAGAGACTCTGGAACACTGTTCTTTTCACTCCTTCTGTAGGAAGAATATTTAAAATAAATCAAAAAATAAATTAATGAAAAATCTTGAAAGAAAAGAAACATTAGGCCCCATCTTACCAATTATCCTTTTATATGTAAATAAACTAAAAGCATTTTTATATGTAAACAAACTTTAAAATTTCTTAGCTGTGTAGTTTATGATAGTAGGTGAAAATATTTCCTACTTCCAAGTTTCTGCTACTGAATGAGAAATTACATTATTTATTGATTCATATGGTGAATAAATCAACTAGATAATTAGTAGTACAATTAAGCCATGAGAAAAAAATATCAAGAACATCAAAATTAGACATCACAAGAACTGTTAGAGAAAAATATTAAGAATCTAATTTTTAAATATGAGAAAGGAAATAATTCTCCTCTTGCCTCCCCCAAGATGTCAAGAACTACAGCTAAGCTCCCTAGGGCAATACTTCAAAATTCAGCAGAGATTGGTTTACATAAAACAAGTGTGTACCAGGCTGGAAGATATTCTCTGCACATTTCTATGAATGGCTTTCAGTGAAGTTCCAATAATAGCATACATGGAAGACATGCAGTTAAGAAATCCAAGAGGGAAAGAAGGAAATATATATATTAGCTAATGTAAAATCTGCTAGCTGAAGTAAAACAAATTGTAAGATCTGCCTTCTTTTCCTAGCTTTGTCACACGAGTCATGACAATCTGTGCAAATTAATTAAAATATAATTGGTTCTACTATTGAAGGCAAAGTCTGAAAAACCAAAAAATGTCTTTTAAATAAAGTAGTGTCTCTCTGGCCATCCTTCCATGTTACTTCTGTTACATAGCAATCCTAACTGTCACTGAGCTTCTAGGTATTCCTGGTAGTTCTAACCAATAACAGTCTATATGTCTAACAAAGTGTTTCTGCTTCATTACAGAGTCATCAAACAATATTTCTCAGAGGAACCAAGAGCTTTTCTCTGAACTACCTCTTCTATGTTTTTTACCTGGAAAAAGAACAGCATGTGTTTCTTTTCATTTGGATGTGTCATGTAAGTTAAAACAATATAAAAATATTACTATGACAAAAACTATGTTACTTGCAAATTTTGTTTCTCAAACAGTTAAGTGATTCCAAGCAAGTGACAGCCACACTTCTGCTGTGCTTATGATGCTTTCCAGGAATTGCTGTAGAAAATAACTTTTAGCAGAGAGTCTAATTTTTTTCAACTGCAAGAAATCTCATGCACATTATGTTGAGGAATATATCTGGTCCACGTAGCTGGGCTTGAAAGCTGCAGATGGAGATGCAGATTGGGCTTGGGTGGGAGTCTGATAAGAGGTTGTGAACTGTCAAACTTTGAGATAACAAAGGTCATGAAATCTGATGACATCAACCAGGTGAATGGACACTGGGACACACAGCTGGAGCTTGGAGTTGCTGAAGAGATAAAAGGGAATGAGCAGCCAGTGAGCTGGTTGGACATGGAGAAAGGCAGGAGCAGGGCCCCAGGAGGAAGAGCAAGACTTGCAGACAGACTGCGAGGGTGTAAAAGCCGTGGGGTTCCTTTGTTGGGGGTCCCTCCTCAGCAGCAGCAGCTGGAGCTGTTTCTGTGTCACTGCCCTGTGAATAAATGGCTTTACAGAATGAGACATCTGAGACTCTGCAATGGGAACTCGGGGGTCAAAGGGGTGAGGGAGCCTGGTCTGCCTGGCTGGGAGTGGGGAGTGCAGGGAGCCAAGGGGGCTCCCCTCGGGCCCTGGAGCTGCTGCTGCCAAGGGGCTCCAGTCCCAGCAGTGAAAGTCTCTGGCCTTGGGAGTGAGACTGCCAGAGAGGCTCGAGAATGGTCACACTGGGCTGTTTCTTTAACAATTTAAAATTTCCATTTTAATTTCATTTTAATTGAAATGTTTCATGCATTCACACATTCATTAAGAGGCACAACATCCCCACTCCATAAAAAAAAGAACCACCATAGCAGAAGAGCAAGACACAAAATATACACATAGTTTAGCCCACAGAAAAAGCTCAAGCATATTGCCAAGTCTCTGCTATAGTGGTAAAATTAATTAATGCAAAATAACCCCAACAAGTGAACCATGTCCTCTGCTACAGAGAAATGGCATATTGTATGGAATATCACTTTTGGTGAGTTAGAGACAGCTGTCCTGACTGTCTCACCTACCAACTTCTCCAACCCCAGCCTGATGGTGAAAGGGGGCAATGCTGGTGAGACAGTGCTGATGCTGTGCCAGCACTGTTCAGCAGCAGCCAAAATGCTGGTGTGTTATCAACACCTGTCCAGCTACTAATACAAAGAACACCACCATCTGGGCTGTTACATTGAAAATCTTAATCTCAACCAGACTAAATTCACACCTCTTCTCCCAAAATCTTAGGATAAATTATTACTCTCTCATTCTTCCTACACTGAGTTGGGTTCATCATCTCTCTTTTGATATGACTGTGATTATTTTTTGGAAAACAGAAGGTACTGCTTGGACTTATACTGAATCAGCATGCTAGGTTCATTTACCTCTTGTATTATGAGCAGCATGGATTTAAATTAATTTTTCACCCTGAAAATTGCTAATTTTTATTAAAATATTAAAGCTGCCACTACCTGACAACTGTGTCTGGCTTCTGCATACATGAACATGACTAGCAGCTATTTTTTAATATCAGAAGTGAGTGGAAAATATATATATATATAAAATCCACTCTTTTTTATGAAAAACAGCCAGAATGTTTGTAGAGTTAAATCTCTCACTGTGAAAATGCAAAACCTTGGCTCACTCTATATGTGGCAAACCTCCAGAAGCCAACATTCTCTTTGGAGGTGAACCCTTCAAGCTTAGCTCCTTGGTATTGATTGTGACATTTTCTTGTCAGTACGAACATCCAATATCCAACGCAGGCAATATTTCTCATTAAGTTGTATAGACTATGGACAGCATAAACTTAAACAAATGTGCAGTGTCAGATCACAGGCTAAGTGTAGCACCTAGTTTTAATAAACTGAAAACAATCCAGCTGACAATATTCCCTAATTTTACCTTTGACTTTATGTTTTGTTCCATCCTGCATTCCTCCTTTCATCATTATTTTAGCTTCTGCTTTTGTAATCTTTCTTTTTTTCCCAAATGAGTGCCTTCATAGACGGCTGCTTCACTGAACTCAGCAATAATCCTCTCATTGGCAGCAATAGTCCAGTATCAAGCTCATCTTCAGCAAAGTAAAATTTTTATTGCTATTGCTCTGTTAAGGGCTGAATACTCCCCTCTAGCAGTATAATTCAAGTATTAATTCTTCACTAGACTGACGGATTTTAAATCATGAAGAAATCAACAAGATCAGCTAATCTAGTATGTTGCATAGCATAAAGCATATAATTTTGCTTCATTTTTTTAATGCTTTTGTTACTTTCAGCCATACTATCTCTTTCCAAAAGTCAGTTCTCTTGAATGAATGACATCATATAAAACAGAATGTATCCTGGTCTTTCATAAGTTATTGCAATGGCTCATTAAATCACAAACGAGTTATACTTCAATTTTCAGTATGTTTCATTTATGATGAAGTCACCTCTGAAGCTTCTCTTGAATAAGCTGAAAAGCATGTGTCTGTTTAGGTCACTGTCAAACCATGAATACCTTTATCTGTGTTTTATGAAGCTGTTTCAATCTGCCATTTTTGCTCTAAAGAGCTTTACATAGTCAGTATTCAGGCAATGACCTCACTAATGTGGCAATACAATTTCCCTCTTTCTACTCAACAGTCTTTTGCTTTTTGAGACTCAATAGTCTGCAGATATTGTCTGCCATAGGTATGTTCAAAGTGCTTTCTGATTACTCACATTTCAAAGATATTTGAGTTTTCCCACATTTTGTTGGTTAGTTAGCTTGTTTTACATTTAACTGTCTTAAAGGACAAGTGAATTTGTTTGATGAATAGCACAGTGTTGTCTGTTTAAGAGCCAATATTTTTGTTACCCATTGAGTTCACTAGTAATGACTTTGCATTTTCCTCTAGAGACCTTCTAGCTACTTGAATATT
Source organism: Agelaius tricolor (assembly GCF_023055355.1). Taxonomy (NCBI): domain Eukaryota; kingdom Metazoa; phylum Chordata; class Aves; order Passeriformes; family Icteridae; genus Agelaius; species Agelaius tricolor. Next base: position 52,766,290 of record NW_027269263.1, read on the forward strand.
GTCTCAGAAGTTTCTGAAATTGTGTAAAATGGCCTCTTTTTTTCTTCTTTGTTTTGCTGTTTGTTTTGGTTTGGTTTGTTGTTGGGTTTTGGGTTTTTATTTTGGTTTATTGGTCAATATAGGGAAAAACCCCATCCTCTAACATGTATTCTTATAGAACAGCCTACAGCTTTCTTTAGTAGAACTCCCACTGTCAGAAATACAAGAAATGGGGTTACTGTGGAAACAGTAAAATCAAAAAGACCATGTACAGGAAGCTGTAATTATACAGTCATTTTGGTGTCAGAGTCTCTGTGTTCAAATGGAGATAATGTGTCTGGGGGGGACAACCTGGGCCTGTCCTGTGATCTCAGAAGCTTCTGATAAACCTTGACCAAGTTGACTGAACAGTGAAGCATCCCTTGATTGGATCAGCTGGGCCATGAGTCACTCCCTGATTGACCAGAAGCTCTTACATGCTAAGGGTGGAAACAGCCAGAAACATCAGCTGCCCAATCAAGGTGGAAAACAAAGGATTAGCAATTATCCTTAGTTACCTTGGGAAATTTATCTGAATTGTAGCCTGAGTGGTATGGTACCCTTGTGAATTGTAACCCCAGAGGAACAGTATCATTGTTACTGTGCTTCGGGGGGAAAAAAGCCCAATAACAGCCAATTTGCATTATAGCCAGGATTGAAACTTACTGCTGATGGAAGTTGTTAGTCACCATGGGACCACAGGAGGCTGTGCCACCACCTCCCTCTGAGTGTGACACCTCTCAGAGCTCTCAAAGTCAGTTGTACTTGGAGGCCTGGGCTGATGGTTCATGCCCTCATCTCCACACTCCTTGGTGTCCCCCTCTTGTCTGTGAGGAAACACAAACAGATTTGAGTGAGGTGAGTGTTTCTCTAAACCTGAGAAGAATTTTTGGTAGGTACATTTCCACACATAGAAATAACTGTATGGATCATTTTACCTCTATGTGTATGAATTGATTATTGTGTGAACGTGTGCTGGTTTTGTCTGGGTCAGCGTTAACATTCTTCCCATTGTCTGATATGGGTCTGTGGTTTGGATTTATGCTGTAGACAGGGTTGACAGTACAGAGATATTTTTGTTATTGCTAAGCAGTGCTTACACAGAGCCAAGGCCTTTTCTGCCTCTCATACGGCCACACTGGTGAGGAAGTTGGGGCTGCGTGAGAGACTGGGAGGAGACACAGGCAGGATAGGGAACTCAAACTGATCAAAGGAGTATTCCAGATCCTATGACATCATGCCCAATATATAAAGGGAGAGGAAAAATGAAGAAAAGAGGGATGTGTTGAGTGATGACATATGTTTCCTCAAGTCACCATTATGTGTGATGGCACCCTCGTGTCCTGGGGATGGCCTGCCCATTGGAAACAGGGAATTAAGTCCTTGTTTTGCCTTGTTTGTATGCATGGCTTTTGATTTCCATACTGAACTGTCTTTATCTCAATCTAGGAGTTTTCTTTTACCCTTTTGATTCTCTCCCCAGTTTCACTTGTAGGGGAGTAAGCAAACAGCCACCTGGGGCTGGGTTGACAGCAGAGGTTAAAACAAGACAGAATGTTACTATTTCAAACCCATAGTTAAGTCATTGTTGTAACTGTAATGAAATCTACCAAATCACTCCATAAATGTTAAAGTACATAATGGTTAAGAGCTACTACACACTTTTGTACCCTTATCTTTCCATCCAAATCCTTTTTGCTCTTACCTACTTTTGCATTCCTGGCTTCCATGTAAATACTTCAAAATTACTTCTAATTTGATTTTCCCTTGTATTAGTCTTTGTAGTAAGCAATAGAGTGAACCTTGCCATTTAACTGTGTAAAACTGTATTTTCACAAATTCGTAGTAAACCCTGCTTTTGACAGTACCATTGACAATATTTCTTAAAATGGCCAAGCAACTCATCCATAATGTTTCAAAACAAGTTTTTTTTGTTGTTGTTGTTTGTTTTTTTTTTTTTACTTTTGTATTTAACTTTGTTAATAAATATATCAGATTAGACCTTGCAGAAAGCACAATCTGATCAATTTTACTTACCAGCTTTGAGGTATTAAACACAACTAAATTTCAGGAATCCTGTGTATTCTTTGCACAGAGTTAATCTGCCTTTTCAAAGACACAGCAAATTAGGCATGTAATCGCAGTTTACCTAGCAGAGTCACAGAATTATTTTCATAACTTTAGATAAATTTCCAAAAGCTTAGAAGACTATATCCAATATATATATATCTCAAGGAAGAAAAAAAAAAGATTAATAGAAGAAAAATGATAGGGGGGAAAACCCTAAACACCAGAGAAGTAATTTGAATTACAGCATTAGGAATGAGGGAATAACTTTATGGTTTTGTGAAAAAGTTCAACATTGTAGTTGGATGAAATTTAAATTGTAAAAGGCTTTCCATTTTAATGGGAAATAACAAGGCTGCTAAATAACCATATGATAGATGTTAAATCAGCAGGTCCAGATAACTTTGCCTGCAAGTGCTGTAAAGAGTCAGCTGAGCAGATCTCTTGATCATCAGTGATGATTTTCAATAAGTCTTGGAGCACTGGAGCATTTCCAAAGGGTTGGAATGAAGCTAATATTATGCCAATATCTTAAAAGTATAAATGGGACATCTAATTATAGGCCTGTCATTCTGACATTGATCCCAGACAAATTATGGAACAAGAGATATGGGATTTGATGAATAACCAATTAAAAGAGGATAATATAATTAATGGCAATCAGCATGGGCTTACAGGAAAGACATTCTTTTGAACTTGCTTGTACGCTGATCAGGAAAAGTTATCAATGAACTTGTATAAGAATGATGCTGATAATCTTGTTTTACTTCTATAGGTCATTTCCTTTCATACCGAACATGCTGATTAACGAAGAAAAAATTGCAAACACCAACATTATACATACTAAACTGAATAAAATGTTCTAGCATGTAGGTTTTAATATACTGTATTTAAAGATTTATCAATGGGTATGTGTTCTAAAAAAATGCCAGAGGGCTTATTTTTTGCCTTATTTGCAGCCTCAGTATAACAGCATTATTGCTGGGGAAAAAATAATGCATAACACTGCAACTGGAGGAGGGATAAACGAGCAAAAGGAAAGATTGCTGACAAGCAGTTGGAATCCACCAGATATCAGATATAAACAATTATTTATTATAGACAATGCAAATTATGTATCTTGGGACAACACTGTAAAGAACACTTGTAAAATGGGACCTCTATCCTAAGAATTAAAACTCTAAAACCTTGGGGATGACAAACAGCAACCTACTGTGCCTGGAAGAGCTTAATACAGTCCTGGCCTGTGCAGGATTCAGTCTCTCTTTCTTGGAATATGAAGGCTACTTCTGTATTCCTCAATTAAAGCATAGCACTCATATATTGAAAAACAAGTACCGAGAAACATTGCAAATGTATCTAAGCATCAGGAAATAAATGTTACACCTAACCTAAAGGAACTGTTTTAAAAATTTTCTGGTACAGCAGTTCCTTTGCCTCTTTTAGCATAGAGAGCATAGCAACAATTCCAGTAAGTCAGCTTTCATGACTATTCCCAAGAAATTCAATCTGCTTAAGAATTACAAAAGAAGGTAAAGGATTCATTTGACCATAAACTGTCTGTACTTACATTCAGAACAGAAATATGATTGTGGAAAATGTGATAACCAGAATCCATTTACTAGACAGTAAAGCTTCTCTTTCTTTTTCCTCTAAAATCATACACTAATTCTAACAAAGTGTTGTTATGTCATTAATTGTGGGCTTGTTTGACTGCGATAATTTGACTTCCAGAAGTCAGCACTGAATCATTCCCACAGATTTTGCTTTTGCTAGGTGCTGTCCTGACTCATATTTAATTCAATAACATTTATGAGATTTATGGTTGATGACAATCCACTGTATAAACCCAAATTTAAATACCCAAATTTGAATGAATTATTTCCCTGCCCTTTATATCTTCTTACTCATCAAAAATAGAAAAGAGAAAAAGGAGGAAAAAATACTAAAAAAAAAAACCAAAAAAAAAAAAAACAAAAAAACCCCACCAAAAATGAAAACAACAGCTAAACAAAACCCCACAAAAAATCTACAGAATAATCCTGGGCAGTAGTAAAAGAAGTAACACAGATTGCTTCTTGAGAAACAGGTATTAAGAGTGTGACATGTAAAGTCAGAACTTGCTGCTCAGTTCAGCTTTTTTTCATTCAGCTTGTAACATATTTCCCTTCCTTTGGAATGAAACACAAGAAATATTATATTCTAAATGCTTGTTTTGAATTCTAGAGAACATTATGTGTTTCTGTATTTTACAAAACAAATAATAGGTGTTCCTCTTTATTATAATAAAATATAATGTTATGAAATTATTCAGTTTCACCTGGCTGTCTATGCAATAACCTATTTGGAACTCATTCTCTAAGACTTAAGATCCTCTAGCCTACAGTAAAATGCAGCAGTTGTTTGAGAACATTCCCAGCCCTTTCTGAGAATTCCTGTGAATAAAAATTTACATATTATAACCATGAAATTTTACTTTAATGGGTGCTGACCATATCAGTTTCCATTGAATTCAACATGATATTAACTAAAGCTCTCAGTCAGGAATGTCAAGGAGAAACGTGATTCCATAATGCCAACAAATTCAGGACTTTTCTGTATAGAAAACAAAAAAATACTTGAAGAAATAGCTGCTTCTTTCAGTGCTGATTGTTCCACTGCTGTCCTTTCATTTTGAAAACAATAGGAATCTAAAATCCAAACTAAAGAAATCTTCAAAAATAAGAATATTTTGAAAATCAAGCTTAGCATAAAACTGAGCTTGCTTTGCAGCTCCAATGCTACCATATTGCACCAGTACCAGTATGACAAGTGAAGTTCATGAAAAAATGTATTGGTTCTCCATGCAAGGAGAGCTATTCTTAAAAAGAGTAATTAATAAAACTCTTATTTATGAAATACTGTTTAAAAAATATAAAATAATGTCAAAATGTGATAGAGCAGTTAAGGAGCAGAAACATACATAAAAATATAATTTTCCAAAGATGCAATACCAGAGTTAAATTTTCACTGGAGAATTATTTTATAACAAGCAAAAAATACTTTATCCTGCAATTAATTGATTGGCAAAAACCAGCATAATGACTATGAATATAACAAATTATGTGGTTCCTAAGTGTTTCACAGATGCACACTGCCAAGGTACTGGAGTGTGAAATTAGTGAAGTACTTATGTAATATACAGGCATTGTGAATATGATTATATCTAAGAGATGATTCTAGTAATGATTACTTGAAGTTCACACTAGAACAATTGCACATTTTCATCAGGTGATAAGGGTGACAGTTTTAATGTTCAAGGTCTTTATCTTGATCCCCCCAGCATCTGTACGGATGTAGCCAATGCAGCCATGCAGTAGTGTAGAAACAATTTATTTTCTGGTGAGAGGGATAACCTTATCTCAGTTCTGTGTGGTGTTCTTATGGCTAAAGAAATTTCAGTGTGGTACGCAGAACACTAAGCTATGAAATATATTTAAAGAATAGGATAGACTAGAATAGTTCAGTTTGAGGGGAACTACAAAAGTAATTTAATCCACCTGCAATATTTTGCTCATGTATGTGACAGGCCAAAAGCTACTATTATATGGTACACCGACTGCAAAATTATAAGGTGGGTCAAAATTATGCATGGTCTAAAATAATGCAGTGAAGTGTATGAAATGAGAAAAAACATCTGGCTAAGGCTAGATACTGGTCACAAAGTGTCTATTTGGATACTTGGGGTGCCCTACTCGTGAATGAAAACAGATTGTGCACATAATTCAATACATGGAAATGTCACTGTTGATCAGCAATAAACCAAAACCAGTTGTATTCAGGAAGGAGTTAAGTTTCTTTCTCTTTTTCAAGGGGATCATTCTGGAAGATGTAGGCTCTCCACCCTGTCAGTAAAAGCACAGCAAGAAAACCTATACTGACAATACTCTCAGGTACATGGTATGACTCTTGGGGTGTTCTGCAGGGGGGCAGAAGCTGAAGTCAGTGATCCTGATGGATCCCTTCCAACTCAGCATATCCTATGTTTCTCTGAATTGAGACCTAGATTAAAAAGAAACAGCATATGTATGAAGATGTATCTTGAATTTTGCAAAGGAGTTTTGACCTTTGTTACAAACTCCAGTATAGCTCAAGTATGTATTCAGTGTGAACTGACAGTTCCTTGAGCAGTTGAACATACCATCAAGCATTCCTAGAGCTCCAGTAGACAAAGTCTGAGCTTTAAAAGAATCCCATTCTCTTGAAATCTATAAACTATGAAAATGCACAATCACAGTATTTAAAGTTATTATACAGTGACTGAATTGACATAACCTCTTATTCTGTCACTAAAGCCAATTTGCATAGAGTTTCTCAAGCACTAATGTTTGAAAGGAAGAAAGCCTTTATTAATTTGAATTCAAATAAAAAACATTTATTTGAATATGGGCCAGAAAATATCTTGTTTTTCAGGCAAACACAATCACAAATATGCAGAGGTGGTTGTCCTAGGCATCCTTAAATTTCTACTCCTTTGTATTTATGTCCTCAAGCAATAATTCTTAATTTCCTTTTTGAACATATTACCTACTGAATTATGAATCTAGAAACACTGACAAGTAGCCTGAAGTAAATTTATTTTAATATAATCTGAAACTTTTATTTGGAACCTATCTTCCTCCAATGGCAATATAACCACCAGGACAATTTGCATGATTAGCTGGAAAACTCTTTCAATACTAAACATGAATACATGAAAACCCATGCTGGTTTATTTTTTTCTGTATTTGAAAATGAAACTAAACATGGTCCTTCCTTATTGAACCTAAGAATCATGAGTCTACAGAGTAAGAAAATTTTTAAAAAACATACGAGGGAGCTCGTATTCCTGAGATGGCTCAGGTATTCCTGTAGCTTTCATCTTTCCTCAAAATTTTAATAATAAAAGTGGGTTGGATCTGTAAAGGTCTCATTCCAACAACTGTCCAATTCTGTGGCTTTAATATGAAGGTAATATATTGTTTCATTCTAAGCTGACCATGAGCTCCAATAACTCCAAGAGTTCCAGCTGATGGAACTGAAGGTCCTTGTCATCCAGTTAAAGACTCAGGCTTTAAGGCAAATTGTATCATATTTTGGAAATCCTTACTTTCTTACAGTTGCTTTTACAAGAATATGTGTGCAAAAATCCACAAGAACACATGTGCAAAAATCCAGAATACATCTGCAAATATGACATTCAGATACCCAGATTTCCTCATCGACCTGACACAGAAGATGCAATAATTTGTAACAGGACTTTAAACAACATAAAAGAAAAGAAAATGTTCACTGAAAAAAAAAAAGCTTTGTAGGTCAGATACTGGTCTTGCCCTCAGGAGACCAGTATTCATTTCCTGATTCAGTAAGAGATTCATTTTATAATACTGAGCAGACCTGTGTCTCCATTTTCCACTTTCAGAGCAAAGATAATGCTGTTTAACACTCTCTGACCACAACATCCCAAAACCTGCTTTGAGTTGTTGAAGCTTTCTAACGATTTAGTATTCACAGATTTGTCTGTACAGTCTCTCTTAGGAAGATGTTGAAGGGAAGGAATAAATCAGCATCTCCTTTCACACCAAAAATTTCCTTCTCCTGTGATCATCTGACCTGACTGGTTTTCTTACCATCCAGATGGTCTCAGTCTTGGCCTTGTATTTTCCTGGTAACTCATAGTCAAACCCCAAGGACGTTACCACTTTGGGGAGTCCTTCAGCTTATAGATTGTTTTGTTTATTCTTGCTACTACCAAGAATATCACATTCTCTGTGGCTGTAAATTCTAGCTTAAAGGAAAGTCAGGGATGTAGGCAAATGTGTGTAGCTACATCCTTAGAAACAGTTTGGAGCTGAACAAAAACCCACCAGAAAGCAACAGAATAGGTTTGATAGGAAGATGTGGACAAAACACTATTTGGTGCTCAGCAGACAGTCTACCTCTGCCCAACACCCTCCCAAAATTCATAACAGCTCTCCTTAATTACTTATTGCAATTTGTACCAGAATAACATTCCATCTGAGGCTATGACCAGAAAAAAAACCCAAAATATCAGTAAGTGACATCTTTAAGTACAGAAATAATGTTTAAAAAATATTGCTTCTAAAACAATGTTTTTATTTTATTTAAGCAACAGTGCGAAAAGACCATTTCTACACTAAATTATCCCAGCTGGATGTCTAATGTATTCTAGTTTTGAAAAAGTGATGCTCAACTGACACTATAAATTTCACACAAATGTTCCAGTTATTTACCAAATGATTAAAATCAAATATATTATTGTCATATTACAGATTTTTTTTCTGGAATCTTAAAAATGCTGCTTCAGACATGCCCTTTACTACTATTCATCAATCCAGAAAATGTTTTATTCCCATATGGCAATGGTGGAAAGTTTTATGAGTCAGCAGTGCCCTGGCAGCCAGGAGGGCCAAGCGTGACCTGGGTTGCATCATGCAAATCATCACCAGCTGGGCCAGGGAGGGGATTGTCCTGCTCTGCTCTGCTCTGCAGTGGGGCAGCCTTGCCCCAAGTCACCAGGGCAGTTTGCAGTGCCACAGTGCAAGAAAGACATTGAACTATTAGAGAGTGTCCAAAGGAGTGTGAGAAAGATGGTGAAGGGCCTTGAGGAGAAGCCCTGTGAGGAGTGGCTGAGGTCATTTGGTCTATCCAGCCTGGAGGAGACTGAGGGGAGACCCCACTGCAGTTCCTCACAACTTCCTCATGAGGGGAAGAGGAGGGACAGACCCTGATCTCTGCTCTGTGGTGACCAGTGACAGGACCTGAGACAGAGGCCTGAAGGTGTGTCAGGGGAGGTTTAGGTTGGATATTGAGAAACAGTGGGTAGTTGGGCCCTGGAACAGCTTCCCCAGGGAAGGAGTCACAGCACCAGCCTGGCAGAGGTCAAGAAGCTCTCAAGAAGCATTTGGACAATGCTCTCAGGCACAGGGTGAGATTCTTGGGAATGGTGCTGTGCAGGACAGGGAGTTGGACCCAATGGTCCTTTTGGGTCCTTTCCGATTCAGCTTATTCTGTGCTTCTATGATAATTTTTCTCATAAAAATGTTCTGAAAATGTATTCACTTTAATAATTTAACAATAGTACTGATAATGTAATGTTTTAAGTGCCTATTTCAAAAGCATTTTAGATTTTTTTATACTGCAGATTTTTATTATGGAATTTTCTGAGGTGGGGAGATTAATTTTTTCCACTCAAGCTTTTTTAAATTCATAAATGAATTTATATTGATAGAAAAAATTTCATTGCAGGCAAACTCACAATGTCACATAATTAGTGTTGAATTGCTTTCTTTCTTCAGTTGGATAAGATCTCCAAAACTAACAAAGCAAGTTTGAATGTCGTTCTTTTCTTCTGTCTCAGATATCTGGCTTTGGGTGAGAAGACTTTTCTTTGGGAAGTACCTGTCTTTTTCATTTGAGTTTAGAGCTTCTGTAAGGGGAGAAGGACTCCTTTGTCAATGTTTTAAGTCAGAAATGAGAGCCAGAAATTGCAAGTCCATAGAAGTGAGTGCCATTTTAAGTACTCTGTCTCTGAGATACTCCTTCCCTTAATTTAGGACACATGGGGCGATCTATTATCTAAACATCAATAATCTAAACAAATCAATGATCTAAATAACTAAAAAAATTATATAATGGGACTTTTTAATATTTTTGTATTTCAAATGTCTTGAGGAATCAACCTTCTGTTGCCTGATCCAAATCAAATACAGGGAAATGTGAGTTCTTCCATTAAATTCCAAAGCATAACCATCAAGCTACTGTTTTCAGGTGGCACACAACCTCTCTTTTGTGAACTGACTATTAGCCTTAATACACCATTGATGTATTTTACTCAGAAACGTAGCAGACATGATTTTCTCTTCCCAGAATGCTAGTGAAGTACTAAGTACTTAGCACTTCCCAGTACTGAGAAAAGCCATCAAGTTCTTCTCAGCAATTTCCTTCTTTATTCACTCTTTTGAAATGTCAACATGGAAAGAAAGTTAAATTCAGAGGATGTATCATTATATGCATTTTAAGAAAAAACACAAGTACCAAACTGGTAAGAAATGCATTATTTGTAGGAGAGGCTTTTCATGTCATGCTGTTGTCATTTGTTAATGTCTGAATTGAAGTAATTCTTAAATCTTAATATTAATGTAAGCCAATACTATACTGACAGGTACTGCATTCTCTAAGTGTGTGCACCTGCTTCAAATGGACATCTCATTGACTGGACATGCAGAATCAACTCTTCCTGTAGGTTTATGTGACAAGCAGTAGAGGTGAGTATAGAAGCACCTGTGTCTTAGAGCAGCTGCAAAGGATGGGCAGGGTAACACTTTTATATCTCCAACAAATTGTACTGAAAATCTGTAAAGCTGATCAGAGAATTACATCTCAAATAATGTCAGTGGCAAGGACTGATGCTATTGAGAATTCCAGTTTGAACATTTTTCTAAATAAATCTGTTAGCTACACATCTGTGTGGATGGGGGTGTGGGGAGGTGGGTGGTCATTTTTCTGCTAAAGGCACCCTGAACTTTTCTTCCTGGATCTTTTTCTCTAATTTATTTAAGTTTTCATAAAGCTACATGTTTCATTGCAGTATTGGTCTCTTCGGCATTAGAAAGTCTAAACTTCAAATAGAATATTTAAAAAAAAATTCTAGAACCAACCAAGCTAATTAAAGTCTCAAATACTCTCTCTTTAGGTAGCAAAACAAAACAAAACAAGACAAATAAATAGTGTTAAAAATCAGGCTGCCCTGCCCTAAGTAAAGAATAAATATTTTTTTTCTTGTGGAAGTGCTGACACACTTCATTATTTGTTAACCTGATCCTTCCTAACTCAGTGGGGCACAAAAGTGTAATCAATGAAGCACAGATGTATAATTAGAAGATGAAGTGTGGGGCAGACAAATCTACTATTACATGCTGGAGGCTGCTGAGAAGCCATCACAACTGCTCACTAGTGTCAGAAAAAGTGTGTTGAGGTGCCTGATCAGCAAGGTGAAGGGACAGTTTTATTTTTCCTTTCCCCCAGCATCAGGGTGCATTTGTATTGTCAGAATAATGGAATAAAGGTAGTTTCCAAAAGAAAGCACCCTCAGAATTCTTCATACTGATCTCAAAGGATAAAGGTGCTTTACTCTGAGCTCAGGTGTATCTTCCACTCACACTTGAGGTAGAGTGCAAGTCCTGTGCCCTGACAAAGGCTTCCAGTGTCAGGGCTTTTCCATAAAAGCTGGAAATTAATCTGAAGGATTCACATGTTTTAGCTGAAAATGCTACTGCATGATAATCTGCTACTTCTGTTCCTTTCAGAAAAGCGAAAATATGTAATGGCACATCTGTAGCTATCTATATCTGTATCTATATCTATCTATATCTGTAATCTATATCTATATATGTAATCTATATCTATATATCTATAGGTGTCTCTCAGAAAAAATGTTCTCCCTTTATGTCAATTTGTTGCAACATGAAGCAAAGACATACCTGCTTCTTTTTAAACCATGTTTCAGATAAAACAGTATTTTGGTCAAATGGTCTATGGATTTATTATTTCTCTTTGAAAAGTAATCTCTTTGTCAATATGGACACATTAGCTGTCCATCTGTGCCAGAAATACCCAAGCAAATTCTATTGTGTTTTGCAACATTCCAGAACCCTCTGAAATGGAAGTAGATCAAAAATAAAGACTTCAAATTTATTAGGGCTGATCAGAAAATGAAAATCTGCTATGGAAAAATTACTGAAGTTTGCAATTTACTCAGTAACTGTACAAAATTGAGATATTTCAATTTTTAGATAAAGAAATGCATGTGAAGATATATATATATATATATATAAATAAAACACATGGTCAAACTTGTACTCTAGATGCTCTAATTGAAGCTATTGGATGCTTGAGGGTTTAGGCTCTATCTATAATTCTCATTTATTGTGGCTAGAAAATGCTTTCTTAAAAAGAAAAAAAAACTCTTGAGTTTTATATGCTCCCACTAACTTTTTCAGTCTGAATTAATAGATGTGTTTTGACAAAATTTATTTCATCACAAATTCCAAGCTGTTCTTTCTCCAATGTTCTCAAATTTTAGTGATTTAGATAAAACTGGATGTAAATTTGGATAGTATTCATTTCAAGATCTAATCCATATAAACCAGTGTTGACCAGAGTGAAAATAAAAGCAGAATACAATCTCTTTAACAAGCTGTGGTCATAATAGGCTTAATCACATCAGAAGGTTAAACTTTGAATTCTGCTTCTTGATTTCTAGAGTTCCTGCATTCTAGAAACTGAAATTTAATTATAGGCCCTGGCCACACACTCATACAGTTAAGACAGATGAGACTAATAATAGGCTTTTTTGCTTGATAGCCTGCTAATGAGATTGCATGTGCCATCATGATTTTCCCACTGCCTCTCCTCTGAGGGAGAGGATACTTGGTTTATTTGTATTATATTCCACTTTTAAAAAAGAGATTAAATCAATTTAATTTTAATAAAATAATATCGCTGAATAGAAATGTATTTTATTACTCTGTATCATTTGATTGGTATTGATTTAAGAGGTAAAAATAGATACAATTCAAATATTATATGATTTCAAAAAAAAGAAATCAGAAATCAAATTTCAATTCTCACATATGAGATTTTAATCAAGTAAACATACAGTGCCATATCATATACAATTACCAAGAAAGTTTTATTGCCAGAAAAATATAGAAAGAACACAGAGTCATGAACCTGTAACACACAATCATTCAAATATGAGCACAGCAAGCCTGAAATAATGCACAGATTTCATAGGGTCAAATGTAGACAGTCTGTTCCCATTGTTCCAAGGGATTCCAGTTTTTCTTTCAACATAGTGGCACGTGTGGCTCATTATTTTTTAAACAGAGCTCTTGTCAAGCACTTAAAATAAATAGATTCATCCAACTCTTTCTCTTGACAGTCACTCTCTCAGAGAATGAGCTTATATTCTTCAATTCCTTGCTTTATTTAACTCTTTCAGTGCCATATGATAACTAAGAGAAAAAATAACTTGAATTTTGAAAATTATAGAATCTGGTGCATAGTCTAATACTTTCAATGGTATTTAAAACTAGGTCTCCCACTGCAATGCCTAACTATGCTAGACATTCTCTCACTTTATAAAGTATGAAAAACTTATATATTTTGTTGAATACAAATAGTTATTAAAGACTATTTTAAATATATAAGCTCTATTGTATGTGATTGAGAAAAATCAGAAGTATGTAAAATCCGCTTATGTGCTGTTTTTTATCCAGTCAGTTGTTCTGTAAAAAACATATTGTTAAACTCAAGAACATAAAAAGTTATACCAGGCCCAAAGGTTCAGAATTTAGGATATGTTCCTATAATAAGGTGTTTGGAATGAGGGAAGCCTTGGTAAGATGTTTGATAATATTCATGGCTATGGTCAAGATTTTGATCAACACACAAAAAGAGAAGCCTTACACAGCATAGGGAATTTGTTTACACAAGTCAAGGACAGCTTACATGCAGGATTGAGGTAGTTATCAATGAAAGCTGGTCTCTTAACTTCAGGATGAAAGAAACAGTAGTAAAAGCTTAACATTCAAGTTCAGTGTCATTTATGGTTCTGCAAGGTTATTCTGACACACCGTTTGCAGATGCAGTGCTGCACCATTTGGATGTAGACATGAAAGGACAGGGAGTCCACACGGTGAGGAATGACTCTGAGACAATGCATATTGCAAGCAGGATAATTCTGGTAATAAAGGAAAATAAAAATTAAAAAACCACTAAAACAGATTTGTAAAGAGAGATTATGTAGGGAATTTCTTTCTTTTTATGATCAGTGTCTCAATTTTCTACTCTAAATATTTTGACCATCCTGTATGAAAAGACATTACCTTTAACTTCACCCATTACAGTAGAGAAACAAAAAATCAACTTTTGTTTTGGCAGTCGCAGATAAAAATACTTTCCAGAGGAAATGCCTCTTATGGTCACAATTGAAATTTTTGCTGCACACACTTATCTCCATGAGTTACAGTATGCTTGCACACCCTCATTTGATGATGATTTCAGGATATCCAGGAAACGTTTTCAACTATCCAGGAAACGTTTTGATGATCTAAAGAATACAGCAACTTCTGTATCTTCTGTAAGGAATGTCTTGGTTCAACCCTAATCAGCCACCTGCTCATTTCCCTCTGGTGCATTTCTCCACTGGGAGAGAGTTACAAGAGTAAAAGTAACTCCAGCCAGCAACTCCAACCATTACCCAATCAGGATTTTAAAACCGGAAAGACGGAGGAAAAACAGTATTCTACATAATGAAACCAAAAAAATTCATTTGGGATCTGAACAAGGTACATTTCCAGTTTAAATGTATTGAGCTTCTTATCATCTATATATACACTGAATCTTTCCTTTGGGGGCAAAAAAAAAAAGTATGAGCAAGACCAGTGTGGGAGAAAAAACATCAATAAATACAAATTCTTCCTACTTTAAACTGTTAGGAATATGTAACAAATACTTGTTTCTCAAATATGAACACAAATAGAGGAATCTTGTAGTTCTGTGGCTCTTGAAAGAAGGAAATGAAGATGGAAGAGCAGCTCCTGAAGCTGCATATTCCAGATTAATATCAAGTCGCTCCTAGTGAAAAGAAGAAAAATAATGTAAGATTCAATGGAATCTAAAAGAAGAAAAATAATGTAAAATTCATAATGGAAGTTATGCAGCACCTTTTATATTTTAACAATTCTTCATAAGCAGTTCACCAGTGAAATTAAGTCAGTTTGGTTTCAGCAGTGGTGACAAAGGTTTCGACTTTAATTTCATAGTCATAAAAAAAAAAAGTAAACGAGAAATCTTAGGGTTTAGTGTTTTTAAACTAAATATTAGATGGGCCTCTGGTCTCATCTCTGAAACTACATGTTCTTAGTTGTTCTTAATGAAGACAGGATGACAAGGGGTGGAGGGAATATAACTTTTAAAAGGTGATTTTTTTTTTTGTCACCTAAAGACAGAGTGATAGAATAGTCTTGCAAACATTAGTATGTTAAAAACACCATTGCAATACACAATTTATCTTAATGAAACTGCAACAGTTACAAAAGTTCATGAAATCTTCATTACTTGAGATGACTCTTCCCCATCAAAGTGTTCCTGTGGGTCTCCAGCACATGGTGTACATATTTCATGTCAGTCCAGCATTTACTGCTGAAGCTGTGGTCAAACACATGACATCTAACCAATATATGCCTCTTCAATGTCTGTATTAGGTGTACTTCCTATTATAATTAACAGGGTTAATCGCATCAGTATCACTCATAGCGTGCTCTTGCAGTGTTTACTATTCACCTTATAATTTAACTGTAAGAGGTCAAGATCCTGAAGATAATATATACTTGCTAAAAAAATATGTAGCTTTGCTATTCAATAAATCCTGTATTAATAGATATATAAACTATTACCATTATGATTTCCTGTCTCTTCCATTTACAATTATTGTTATTTGTAGGAATTCAGATAATGACTGTTTTTCAGGGGAAAAAAGGTCTTAAATTGTCCATAGTTTACATTAAACTCTGTTTATTTTTAACTGTTGTTTATTTTGAATTTATACTTATAGCAGGACCAAAAGTTTCAACTTGAATAGTGTCTCAGAAAGCAAATAATATTTCACAAGATGTAAACATACAGAAAGGAGAAGACATTGGATAAATACAAAATTTACTTATAAAGAGAGTGAGTAGCCTTGTTTAACTAAGTCACTTTAGGACTATAAGTAATACCTAAGGGGAGTGCTTGCTAGTTTTCTCATTCCACTTTGGAAATTTGAATTATTCTGCATCCTGTCCAGTAACAGAGTTCCCCTGGCAGCCAGCTGAGGTGACCATGGCATGGCAGCCTGAAGTGAATATTCCATTTCAAAGCTGAAAGCTATGAACAGCTACAAGCTGCTCCAAGGTTTTTCTTCAAAAAAAGTTGGTGTCCTTTTCTCATAACAGTGTTCCAATTTTCTTTTTTTTTTTTTTAATCTGGCCCGAAGAAAGGTACTTCAGTAAACACATGGGAACTGTTTCATCACAGAGATTTAAATGCATGTTAATTAAATCAAAATTCAATCTAATAATTCTTCAAAGTGAAACTGTACAGAAAATGTTTTTCTTCCTTGGAATTTCCTGCATTAAATACATGATGAATTAATTTTTAATTTCATCTCTAATTTTGTGGAAATCATATTTCTTTGGCTTAGGAGCCTCATTCTTTTCTGGGTCCTCTATCATGAATAACACTGTTATATTTTTATTCTGTGTTGTGCATATTTTGCAATACCTTTTCATGTCAAGCCACATCTTCCTGGAAAACTCTCCCATGTTTTTTCAAGTATTGATATTTAGTGTATTTTGCTTCAGATATCTGAAGAGAAATTTTCTTTTTGTCACTCAATTTAAATTCTCAGTAAGAGAATATTTATCTTCCCGAAGGTATTTTACTGGAGATACTTTTCTTTGGTAATATCCCTGTGTACAGCCTTTTAAATAGAGACACACCCTAAATTTTGAAAATATTATGGAAGGAATTTTGCTTGAATAAGCCAAAGACTTGTTGACAATGATTTAGAATTTTCTTTAAAAAAAAGAGAGAGGCCAGAGACATAATTAGCAGGCAATAGACAGCAGTGTAAAATCAGCAGATAATTATTATTAGTTATTTACTTCCACACTTTCCAGGTGGCTTTAGTCAGCAAAAACAATTTGTTAGTAACAAGCTTATGCATTATCATAACTCTGTATAATACAACAAACTACATATCTTCATGAAAAATTTTGAAATAAGGAAATTCCAGACCATTCCAATTTTATATGCTTATTGTTTTGAAAAAAATTTCCTAAGTAGATGGCCAGCTATCTGCAAACAAACTGCAGAATGTTTTGTAAGAGTAACATTTTTCCCCCCAAAAATAATAAAATTGGTATCAGAAAAGCACATGTTTAAAGTGGTACATACGTTACAAAATATTTTTTATTGTCTTTGTCTATAAATATGCAAGCATTTAGGTAATAGGAAAGACAAACAACAAAGAAATAACCATTATAAAAATTATAATTTTGTCTATTTGGGTTCAAAATTGTGAAGTCTGGAATTTCTGGTAGAAACTGTACACACACAGTTCATTGCAAAAACTCTATCAGTTAGAAGGTCCTTTAAACTGGGAGGAAAACTGAGATACAAGAATATCTTTTGAAAGGGCAGAATCTCGCTCCCTGTATTGAAACAAAAAAAAAAAAAAAGGAAATTAGACCTTAGAAAGGTAATGGAAGAGAGTACAGAGAAGATACAGGGAAGTCATAGTCATAGTCATAGTAGAGGATATACTGAATCATTGTAGAGGAAATGCTTATAGTACATGTCTTTAACCACCAGTTCTTGGGATATTTTCTTTTCACTACTATTTTAAATTACCTCTCTTCAGGCTGAGAAAATTAGTAAACTGAATATAAAGTTTTCCACTGAAGTGACTTTATGCAAATGATTCATTAATGCAGTCTCCAGGATGTTGTCAGCCCAATCTGTTTCTATCTCAGCATTAACTTCATAACATATGTTTGCATCTATTTTATGATACTGGTAACACTTCTATCATGTGAACCAGGAATTGGCCCCAAAACTTCTGAGTAGTAGCAGCTTGCTGTACAATAGAGGAAACTGTTGTGCAGATCCCTTAAAAATTATTTAAAACATTCCCAATACGTCGTTTAAATAGATTGCTCCTTTAAAGAATTATAAAATAAGTAGATAAATTGGTTCTATTCATTACACATGCTGGTGAGTTTTCTACTTTCTTTCCTTAGTATTTCAGATTTGATATGCTGTTACCGAGACTAATGCAACCTTACAGGGCTTAAAGAAACTTATACACCAGGAATCAATAATAAAGGGTATCTCTGCTTTGGTTTGTACACCTTTATTTATTTAAAACAATAAAAATATCTTTTTCTTAGTAACAGAGACTATACTTACTAGTACCTATTGGATATTTTTTAAATAACCAAGAGCTACAAAAAGTGAATAAGTGTTCTAAGTAATATACAAATGAAAATATTTTTCTGATTGCAGTCTTTAAAAAAAAATCCTTCTTTAACTGACAAAAACAGATACTTGTACATAAATAGCCAACAGCAAGCTGATATGGTGTCTCCTGTGCTCTCAATAAGAATGAAAATTATAACCCCAGAAAGCTTTCTTTTTTTGGAACTATTAAAATTTTGATAGCTGCCTTTACACTTCAGTTTGAAAAACTTTCTGAATGATTTCAAATGAATTTTTTGAGAGTAGCAGGTTGCAAGAGCTCAGAAATTTTAAACTGTTACCAGTATAAAAGGCATTAACATCCCACTGAGCAGGGACTGAAATACTGGATGACTTCTTAAGCTGTCTCATGAGTTTTTGAGTGAAGAGTTATTTTTCTACTGCAAGAAAGAAGACCAAGGGCTGGGCCAGTTGTGTCACAGAAATGACATAGTGGATGTACAAATCTCGTGGTTTCCACAGCACAGCCAGGGGGAGAAGGATGAAGAAAGAAGAGAACTGACAGCTTCAGAAGGGAGAATCTTCTCCCTCTGCAGAAGCTGTTGTCACATCTTCTCCTCTTGGAGCTGGCAGCAAAGGGAGCCCAGCTTTTCACAGCTTTGATACAGCAGGGAATGAAATGGTGCAATAACTGCTGTCTGTGTCCAGCAAAAAGCTGGCTTGGAAACCAGTACAATCAGAAGCTGATCAGCCTTCTTCCTAAGTTATCATTTGTAACAATTGCACTTCAGCTACGCTGCCACTTTGTTCATTTTTGCCCTGATCTCATGAATCATACACTTTGATTTGCACAGTGATGCAGCTTTGTTATATAATTAGCCTATAACAAGTGGTCATGGTGAGATATGGATCTGAAACTGCTGGACTGAAATGGATATTTTATCTTTATCACCAATTTCTTGCATGATTCATAAAACTCTCTATATAAAGTTGGCAGGAAATAGTGGCCCGTGGGCAGTAATTTATTATAGATACTTAGATAGTCTACAGTCATTTCTTTTTAATTTGATGAGCATATCTACCTGCAGATATGGCAGAGTCCTGAGACTGAAAAGCAATAGGATTTCAGGTACTAACTCTCTGTTCCTCCATATTTCCTAAATCCCTAATCAACACATGAGTATTTTGAAATATCTAATTTCTCTATGCAATGCACAGGCTTTCCCACTCACATATTTGACTTCTACTCAAATAAAAAGGAGGTTCTAATTTACAGTTCCTAAAAAAGTGTCAGCTCAAGAATAAGTGTGGGAAAATTTCCATTTCTAACCTCATTGCAGGATCACAGTGCAAAGTAATAAGAGGTTGCTTCATCTTAATTTCTTTCAAGCTACAAATTTGCATCTGGATACTTTAATATTCAATATTTGGGGCTAAAATGTCATCCTGGATTTTTCTCATTGACCTGTCTGTGGTGGATTTCATCCTTTTTCCCTACAAGTTTTCAATATTGCTATTGTTGCTATGACTGATACTATTTTTTCACTGATAAAATACAAAAGCAAAACAGATATGCTCCAAGTTTAAACGAAATAGTCACCAGGGACATCACTATAAGGGGCATAACTAGACCCTTGGGAGCACAGCAGAAGATTCTGCTTCTGAAGTTATAGCTGTGGAAAAGAAAATAACAATCTATATAACAGTGAAATCCAAGAGTAAGGGAAGAAAGGAGAATGAAATGAGGTAAAGAGACTCATTAAAGGTATTCTTTAAGGAACAAATGAAAGACTATATCAGAGATCAGAAAACAAAAGAAAGTTACTGTTACTCTGCTTTATCAACACTTAAAGCATAAACACATTTTTATTCCCTAAATGAGAATATTTAGAGTAGATCCTTGCATGAGCAGGAGCTCACAGGGTTACTTCATAAAAGTGTTTTTTTCTCCTAGGTTTGAGTTTCAAAGAAAAATTCCTATAGGAAATAGCACAATCTCTTTCTGACATAATTACTTAGTCATAAAAGACTATTGAAAAATAAATATTGGCTAAGCATTTATATTTAAAATTGTATGTTTAAATATAAATACAAACTCTGGGTTTAACCAACTGTATATGTGTATTAATGTACAGCTGTGATTTTAATCTGTAAGTGCAGCCCTTCTAGTGCTCTTCAGGAGTTTGCACATATGAGAAAGAATGAGTTCATTTGAGAGATTTAACAAAGGAGTTATTTGAAAACCTTTCTAGAACCTCTTCCTCCTCTGTTTATGGTATTCCTCCTTATGCATCATTAACTCTAGGATGATTCTGCTTTATATAAGATAATATTAATTCAAACTGTTTTCATAAAAAGACATCTTCAATCACATTCCCTCCTTGTGTTTCTTCTGGGTTTTTTTGTTTGTCCTTTTTTTTTGTATTATGTGATTTACATGTGTTTTCTCCTCTGAAGCAGCTTTAGTGTGGTTGAAAATAATATATGAGGGTAAGTGTAAGGGGCTTGTCTGTGCCATTAAGGTTATCTGGTCAAAGGAGCCATAAACAAGAGCACACAGAGACAAACCTGACCACAGAGACAGCAGGGGTTGTGATACAAACAATTGTGGTTAATCACCCAAATCACTAAGGGCATATGGATGGTGAGAATGTTCCTCTATTCAGTTGGAAGGATAAGGAAGGAGAGGAAGACAACACACAGACATAAAACCTGAGCAGTTAATGTTTACAAAGAGAACAGGAAACACACCTGGTCATTAACACAAATGATGTGCTCTCAGGAATCTGCAGGCAAATCAGAACACTGGTTTTTGCTACATGGGAGGAGGTCAGTGGGACTATGGCAGCTGGTGAGGCAATGTGCAGGGCCATACTTTTCACATCTCTTAACATGGCATGTATGCGGTTCAGCAGAATTTCTTTATTAAACTTACTGAAGGAAATACTACACCCTTTAAATCAGTGCAGTTTTTAGTTGAAAGACCTGTATGTTGTTAACATGTATTTGTAAGTGATGCTGCAATACTTACCAGTAAGTTTTTATTAATAGGCTCCTATTAAGATATAAAAGAGTCTTAACATTGTACCTGAAGCTAATAATGTAATTTTAGCCTTCTCTTTTGTCTCTCAAATAAAGATTAAAAGAACACAGTATGATAAATTGTTTGCATATGTCGAACTATTTTTTTTAATCTCTATTTTGCTATGAAAATATAAAATGATAGACCCTTTGTGGATAAAAGATTGTTAAACAGCACCAGTCTTGATATTCAGTCTGTAGTGACATATAAGTCAATGAGCCTGTTATTGTAAGGCTTTTGAACCAAGGAGCCAAACACATGTCCAGACTCTGATTTGATTCCAAATCAAACTGTTCATTTTCTTTTCAAATTTGATTTTCACAATATGAAAATGAAAGGAACATAATATAAAGGCAAAAATATTTCTAGATATTTAAATGGATTCAGTACAAAAATAGGTTCATGATTCTATTTTCAGTGACAAGATTGTGTCTTTCTTCTTATACTTAATTAAGTATCTGTCAAATTTCCTTTTGAAATTGTGGAAATCCACTGGATAAATAATTTTTGTGTAACTTTAACCTTAGAGCAAAGACCACCTGTGTATTGTTTTTGAATGGCTCAGATTTGTGTAGAAACTAAATGTTCATTTTATGAAATAAGGGAGTATTTAGTTAGAAAGCTGATACTTTTCTCTTAGGTGCAATCTAGGAAAAAACTTATTTCCAAAATTGCATTAACTATAAAAAATGTGCATGGTTTGGTGTCTCATGTAGACCATACAAAGAGCATCTCAAGGAACCTGCAAATGTAAGGATATAATGCAAATGCCTATCAGCAAGCCAATAGAACATTCTCTTGCATTAGGACCAGAATGTCTGTCACCTGCTGAAAGACCTCAGGAGTGGAAAAAGGAGTTAAGATGTTTCTAAGTCACATTTCACCTTTCTGAATCCCTCATCTTGTCATTCATAAAAGTTGCCCAGAATAATTTTGTTTGGCAGAGCAGTATAATTCCTTTTTTCTTTTTAGCGATTCCTCCATTAAGGAAAAAAAGTATATATATAAATATTAGAAGTTAGTTATAAATCAGAGTAAATGATGCTCACTAGGTGGATCTAGACTATCAGAAAACAAATTTCTTAATCCTTCCAGCATTTTTCAGCTCCTCCCACTCATCAAAACAGAAGGTGGGTGTTCTGAAACTTTCATGATCTTCAGAGACTTCAACAAAGCATAAATAGTGTATGTTGCACAAAGGGAGTCACAGCAGAGAAGCAGGACTTTTTCCAACAACCGTTTGACTCAGGGCATGGATTCATAAGCTAATGCCAACTAAAGACATGCACTGTTTGGTGTGGAATCACATTTTTTAATCAGCATAAGGAAGAGGGAGCTGAGCCAGTGCAAAATAAACAACCCCAAAAAACATTTCAGGGATAATGCAATCAATAAATCTCAGTCCGTGTCAGGAGTCTGATTAGCATATCCCAGATGTAGTGCAAAGGACATACAGGGCACCAATAAAAAGGTCAGAATACAGCACGCAGCAGTAATTGTGTGCTGCTTATAAAGAACACCTACAGGGCTGTGAACACCTACAGGCTGCCCTCAGTGAAAGATTGAGAGAACTGAATGTAGGCATTTTTAATTTAAGAAAATCTAAAGTACAACCTCTTTTTCCTTTTTTCCTTAGAAAATAAAATTAGCAATTTACAGAGCTACTTAACAAAAACAAACAAACAAAATCAAAGGAATCTCCTCCCCCAATAAAATTCTAACTCCCAGCAAGAGCTGATATCTGATCATCTATCTAAATATGTGTTCAGATCTTAGGTCTTCATCTCCAAATTATTATTTCTGTTGAGGTTTAACTCTAAATATTAAAATAGATGAGCCAATTAACTATGTTAGATTGGTGTTAACATCTGCTTTAGTTCTGTAATAGCACTGTTATTTTTAATAAATGATAAACAGTATAGTGTTCCTCAATCTAAGAATAATACAGTTTAGATTTATGTAACAGTTTAAAGATTACTCTGTCTTTACCACTATTGGAACAAAATAAAAACTGCAGTTAAAGAGAAAAGGTGTTGTGAGAGACTGATAATATAAGCATTCTCTGGCTGCAGGTCAGATGAAATTAGTTTACACACCTCTTTGTGTTGAAAGGAAGTCATTCACTAAGAGTTTCTGGCTCTTAATGTATCTGTAATTCTTAACATAAGAAGCCAGTATCAATCTTCCAAATAGAAAATTGAGAATATGAGAAGGAAGAGGTCTTATTCTGCCTGCATTCAGCATAGCTGGTAGTCTCCCAGTCATTCGTGTCTATACCTGCTGCTCTAGAAGCATGCCAGCATAAACATTGTCTGCAAAGTCTCATCCCAAAATAACTGTGTAACGATCCCTGTGTTACTGTGTTCTTTTTCTAAACTAATTATAGAAGTCAGAAGAAACTGATAGGGACCTAAGGAAAAAAAATTACATCTTTCATTCTGTATAATATCTATGGATCAAAATCCAGCCTGTTCTACGGGAGAGACGTAGTTGAACCGTTGCAACAGACTAAATGAAATACCTGTGTGAGAGTTTTTCTGGTCTGAAACCAAATCTTACCTGAGTCTAATCCAACATATCAGCTTAGTACCTATGTAAAGGAAAGAGCCATATTTATGGCACATATGTTAACTATAACCTGTGACCGTGGCCACAGGGGTTTTCAGGTGAAGGAAGAGACGAGAATGTTGACTCTATGTTTAGAAGGCTTGATTTATTATTTTATGATATATATATATATATTATGACTATACTAAAAAGAAAAAGAAGGACAGGGTTTTCTCAGAAACTAGCTAAGCTAAGAGTATAATAAGAAGAATGATAACAAAGGCAGCTCTCTCACACTCTGTCCGAGATAGCTCAGTCCTTGATTGGCCATTAATTATACACATCCAAGATGGGCCAATCACAGGTGGACCTGTTGCATTCCACAGCAGCAGATAACCATTGTTTACATTCTGTCTCTGAGGTCTCTTAGCTTCTCAGAAGGAAAAATCCTAAAGAAAGGATTTTTAATGAAAAGATGTCTGCGACAATAGCCTTCTTTCTTTTTATTGTGTTCTACTGTCAGAATCTCAAATTCCTCTCCTTTTGGACATTAGCTCTTTTGGTGCCCACTTTTCAGCCGGTAGCAGAGGTAACATGAAAAATTAGTCCCTAGTGAATTAACAGTGAATTTCTAACATTTGTATATCTAGGGCCTGATGTTTCAGTACTGACTTGTAGGTTCCTTGTAATTGCTGTAACTATTTATAATGAATTGATTAATGCAAGTAAAAACATAGCCAACAAAATATGTAGCATTTGTAAACTATAGGTATTCAAATATACAACTAAATTCATGTCATTAGTGTAGGTAAGTGATTTGCCTCCTTCATAGTGATTCTTCCAGGCAGAGCATATTGAAGAACATCACAGAGTTTCTTGTGTAAAACAGAAGCAGCATGTTCACACATCCTAGCTGGCTGCAATTGCATGCTGAGAGTAGTATATGTGCTCACGGGTGAGGGAGGCTGGCTACAGCCCAACAGACATCTTCTTCTTCCCTGTTTAGATATAATGTACATATTTGTAAATCTGCCTACCATGATTCCTAAAACACTGCCTTTACTTAAGGAAAGCTTAATCCTGCTGAACATGCCACAAGAGAATAGGCTTGCATAAGCACAAAAACACACAAACAAAACCAAAAAAAAGCTCCTTACTTTTCAGAGGAATTCTATTCCCTTATTAACCTCTCACAAGTAGCAAGAATTCATATTCGCTGTTTGCCTCAGGGAAAGAGGCCTGTAACTATGGTTGATATGGAGATATGGTTTCTACTGTAGCCTCACATGCAAGTAGATTTAGTCCTTTCAACTCATAGTAGAAAGGAAACATTTTATGCTTTCCTCTCCATTCCACTCAGACTTTAGTAAATGGCAGTGATATTGTCCTTGTGTTTTATAGAAGGAGGTACAGTAGCTCATACACAGCCAGCTACAGCCATTTTTTTGTCCTATGATGACTCATATGTTAATATGAAGCTTTCAGACACAATCCAGGAGTTTCAGGAGACCAGCAATCTTTTGAAGCAGCAGCTGGAAGCCAAGAGAGGGAGGCTGGGGCATACACCTGGCTAAAAAACAGAGTAGAAGGAAGAGGGGATTCTGAACACTTTGAAGTTCATTTCTAGATCTGCAATTCATGTGCAATATGAACACAGAAACTGATCCTACATCCCTTTAAAAATTAACTTCCATCTCCGACAGCAGAGTAACATAGCATTCCAAAACTGCTGCATTTTCTTCCACCTTTCTACACACTGGGAAGGAAGATTTGGCGTAAGGATTGAACATGCACATCTCTATGCAGCCTATAACTCTCTTCAGACAGCAGTTGTATGCCTGTAAATGTATTAAAAAAAAATAAGTGAACTAAAGGTTTTACTCTTCTTTCTTGGGGGATCGCATTCCACATCTAAAGACAACATCTCTTTCTTTCTATTTTTCTGAGGATGACAGCATGCCCAACAAATGAATGATGTGCTCCCTTTTAGGAAGGTTCCAAGTCAATCAGAAGCACAAGGGGCATATGATTTGCCCTCTCCTGCCTTTACCAGAGTTTAATTCACAGGTATGGCATAAGAAAAATACGTTGGATGAATGAGGCTGGAAATGTGGTTAAATTGTTTGACTTTCTGTCCTAAAATATTTCATATCACACACATTTTATTTTATCTTTCAGGATGTCTTTCTTTTTACACTCGCTACTTTGGCATTCTGAAGGGCAATGCTCATTTTAAAATATGTATTGACTTCATTTAAAATAAATGAATCTAAAATCCTCTGGGGCAAAACCACGTTTGGTGTATCTCAGCTAACTTCAGTGGAGTTACACCAAGGTTGAATCCAGGCCTACATCCTCTCATCATGAGCTTAGAGAAAAACAAAGAGACACCATTAAAAAGATAAGGTATTTTACATTCTCTCATTCGTTGACTAGCTTTGTTTTATGGCCTTAATAAAACCTTATATTAGTGGGATTTCATACATTTATCTTTATGTTTGATATAGTTTTTGAGCACTGTGATAAAATCAACGAAAATTAATGCAATTGTTTCCAGCCATATTCAATAACTCTAATTACCAGCATTTCTAGTCCAACTGCATAATATGCTTAACTCTCCTATGTACTGAAGAAAATTTAACTACTGCTGACTCAGTGTTCTTCTATATTTGTATATAGATAACAATCAGAAGAGTAAATAAAGAAAAAAATGTAGTTGCAAATTTCTGTTCATCATAGAGCTATCATTATTGCCGAGCTCCATAGAAATATATGAAAAATCCAATCAGGAATCTTTTTTCATGGTGCATTTACAATTAGAGAAAATTATATGAACCATTATATGAAGAGATGTGGCAACACAGTAATGCATTTTTAAATTGAAGAACATCTATGATATCCTAAAATAGCTAACTCTTTCTGGTATGATATAATCATGACTGTTTTTCTACACTTTTGCATCCTTATTTTTGTGTTCCTCTTGGCTGAAAATTTCTTCAATAGTATCATGTGCTGAAAACAACACAAAGAAAAAGATTGAGACCTGATTATTTATCTGAATTTGATCAAGAGAAACAGGAAGTAACTATAACCTACTTGTATGCAGAAAAATTTTAAACACACATCCATTTAAATAATTTTGTTGCTAAACTGTTAAAAGAAAAAAGAATTGGTATATCACTAATTTATGGGTATTTTGGTTTATGCAGATATTTCTAGATGTTTTCATCTAGAAAATACACTATAAAACACAGGCACAGGATATGGAAGTTGCTGGCATTTTTTATCTTATCACAGCTGATTCATGTGACTCTAAACAGTATATCTACAATATTTTAAGTTACCAAGTAACTAATAAGGGTGGTATCTCTGTTACCTTAAGAGGACAGACTGAGAAGAAAGACTGAAGAAAAAAGATCATAACGTTCACTTGTATGATCAGCAGAGATGGAGGAAGTCACTACCCTACCATATGATAGATAAGCAATATACCAACTTCTTCCCACTGAAAATTCAATTATTTATATTTCAGAGACAGTCGTGATCTGGAAAATGCTTTTGCATTTTCTATGCAAATTAAAGTGTTTAAAGCTTGTTGTGGATATGGGATTATAATTAATTCTTCTCAAGGCTGCTAATACAGTGATTCACTGAGTTTATTACATGGGGCTCGACAAACCATGAGATTCAAATATATATGCATCACACTCTACCTACATTAAAATAATCATTGCCATTATATGATAAACACAAAGTGTAGATTTTTTTTCTAAAATCTCATTTCCTATGAGGAATGTTTTCTGTTCATTCTTGAACTTTCCAATGTAAGTTTCCTATGCAGTATCAGAATACACCCTAATTCATTTTACTGCCTATATGTTCCAGCAGTGTATTTCAATGTGCATCCCTATGGTGTTCGCTTTTACTTGTCCACAAACCCAGCTGAGGCATAACAAAAACACAAAAAACTTCAGATCTTGTATAACATACATATCCAGAAGCTCAACTATCCATGACTGTTTATTCTGAAGCAAATATAAGGGAGAAATTCCCAGTTAGTTTGACAAGCTCATCACATCCTTTTTTTTTTTTTTCTTGAATTGAAAAAAATAATTTCTCTGCAGAGTAGTGGCATAGCACCTCTACACTGCTCACATTGCTCTAGATCCCTGAGCTTTGTACTGTTCCTTTTCAAAGTCATCAAATTTATCAAATTGCAGGACTGGTAAATAGTTAACAGTCCTGAGTGTGTCATTTTTAGAATGACATGCTAGGTCATGTTTATGTTCTCAGCTTGCTTTGTCTATTCTGGTTCTTCTCCTACTCTGGCCTGCTGCTATATTTTGTTTACTGGTGCTTGTGCCAAGCCTATTTTTTTCCTGTTCATGTGGAGACCATCACCTTTACAGTGACTGTGATGATTTCAGTAAAATCCAACATCTCAAGGAATCAGAACACTTGGTCTTCTGTAGAGTTGCAGTAAACATTCAAGTTTAATGATGTAATTAATATTTTTTTTAATTAATTTATTTAAAGAACAATGACCAGATTCACTCAAGGAGATGCAAGGAGCCTCAGTAACTCTGAACATCAAAGCTTAATTTAGTTCTAAAACTGCAGACTGATACAGTGCCCTAAGGAAGGTCAAACTACCTGGAAAACCAGGCTCCCTTTAGTAGAGCCAAGCTGCATATGTTTATTTTTTTTTATGTTCAGCACTCTAAGGCTTCCTTTAAAATAATAAAATATTATTCCCTAATAAAAATATCCCCGATATTTATTTCCATAAAAATGTTTACTTCAGTAGGTATTTTTTTGAAAATCAATGCTTCAAAAAGTGCTTTAATATAATTTGACCTTGGGTTTGGTTTTTATCTTTGTAGCTAGCTACAATTTTAGTACCAGCCTTTTGATCCTGGTCTTGATTTTTTTATCCCTTATTAGAGTTGCACATCCTCATCTGAGCTGTGTCAGACAGAAAACAGAACTGTAGGTATCACACGAAGAGCACAGTCTCAGCTACTGCTCTAACACCCTTCAGATTGCTGAATATATACAGTAATGTTCACTAACAATGACAGTGCACAACTTTACATAGATCAAATTGCATGCTGTAGAGCTAAGGAAAATAGTGATGTTTCACTTACCTTTTGGATTCTGCCCTTTTTAGTTGCAACCAAGATTAAAGATGAGGAGAGGAAAATAAAGTAGCAAAATTGCTCCATAAGGAAGTGTAAAAGTTATTGATGATTCTAATGAAAACAAATTTACTATAATACCTAGAAGCTAGTAAAACCAGGAGGAGGATTTCTTTTCTTTTGAACAAAGTAATTATTAACAGTTCATTCATAGATTATATTGTCAGAGGTGTTATGTTTTTAATAAAAAAGAGTTGAGCATTTTTGCCCAGATGTAGAATACAAGTGCTTTAAAGCAATACAAGTACTTTCAATTTTATTATTTTTTCTCACTGAATTTGATGGGGGCTTTTTTCCCAGTATTCAAACGCTCTGATATTATTTGCCCTCCTTCAAGGAAAATGTTTTAAAGTACTACAGACCCAGCAGAGTTCTTTGTGCATCCGTCTTGGCATACTTCCCTGTGCTCTTCTAGCCTCAACCCTAAGGGCAGCCAAAGGCAAAAGTATTTTCAGCAAACTAAGAAACACTGTAAGCTTCAGGGATTTCTGGATGACAGATTTTAAACTGTAACCAAAGTAGAGGTGTGATTAAAAATAATGAGCTAAAGCCTCTCTCTAAATTGTAAAGGGAAGTGTACAAATTTATCATTCCTCAACATTATAACTGATGACTGAACAATTTCTAAGTTATTCACAAAAGTTAAAACCAGAATCCATCTATAGGCCATTTGAGCCATGTTCTTAACAAGCAGTAAAACTTTACATTAAATTTTGTCATCTTTTTTTTTGCTGTCAGAATTCAGGTGTTTTGAAAATGCCCTTGCTGTATATAAGGTGCTGATATCAAATGTCTGTGCTCCTCTGGGCTCTTAAAGATTTTCATTCCTTAAAGTCTGCAGAAAGATCATTGTTTAGTCTGGAGAAAAAGAGGCTCATGGGGTACCTCATTGATCTTTCTCAACTATCTGAAAAACTTCTGCCTAGTCTCAAGTAAAAACACAAAAGGAAATGGCCTTAACTTGTGCCAGGAGAGGTTAATATTAGATATTAGATTTATTTTTTTTGTCCACTAAAAGTGTGGTTAGACATTAGAATAATTTGCCCAGGGAGTTGGTAGAGTGTTCAAGAGAGGTCTGGGCATGGCCCTTGGGTACATGGTTTAGTGGTGATTGTGGTGGTGCTGAGTTGATCATTGGCTAGATGATCTTGAAGGTCTCTTCCAACTTCAATGATTTGATGATTTTTTCATTCCTAAAGAGTGTATAATCACAACAATAAAAAGTTTCTTCTTCTATAGCTACCTCGGTCTAATTAGCAAAGCTACTTTTAGACAGGTTATGGAATTAAAATAATGTAAAGTCGGGAAATTTATGGAAGCATTTGTGGAATTAGGAATTAATTCAGTGTAAAAAAATCTTTATAGTTAAAAATTTTAAATATATTGTGCACAAAAACCCAAATCCATCTGAGCAATTGTATATATGCTGAAAATTCTGCCACACATCTTTAGAGTAAGTGTGGTAGAAGAACATGGTACATTCAAATTTATAATAAAGTTTCCTATTCCAGACAAAATAGCTGTCAGGTGTTAAAAAATCAGGAATCTTACGGTAAATATAAAACAAAACCTGGTTGTATTTTAATCCAAGTTCTCTGTTTCCTGTCTTTGCACATAAAAAATTTAAACCTCTTCAGCAGGTCTTGCACCCAGGATTAGACATGAAGAGTTCTTGCTTTTCGTGGGTAAAAAGGTCCTGACTCACCAACTCACAAAATATTGTTCTATCCCAACTCTACATCCAAAATAATTTGATTGGTTAAGATTAAGATGTCTTTCCAAACATTCCTCATTCAACCAAAGCGGGTCTTTCTTTTCTTTTTTTTCTTTGTCACTTGTAGAGTGGAATAGCTTTTCTTTATCCAATCCCTACAAGCCTTTCCTATTGAAAAGTATCTTAGGAATAAATTGAACTCACTTTAAACTCAAAATCAACAACATATCTGTAGTGTTAGATCTAACAAACTAACCAAAGAATTATTTCTGCTCCAGGTATAATAATGCTAACAATTATATAACAATTATAATTAAAAATATGTGACTTTAAAAGGATAAATACTAACTGTACTCGGTGTATTGCTCATCTACTCTATGCCCATCTGTATCCTTCAATTTCACTGCACAAGGCAGAAAGAGAATTAAAATATTATTATATTATATTATATTATATTATATTATATTATATTATATTAATTATGAATCCTCAGGTTTTTTGACACTATGATTGTAGTCTTGGTGATTTCCTTTTTACCTCTGGGAGTTCCTTAAGAACATTTTTATATTTTATATTTTGACACCTTACTCATACTTCAGTGGTCTGCAAGTCTACATAGATGTGAATTTGTTGTGTATGATGTGTTTCTCTTATGTTGGATACATGTTCTTTGTTGTGTTACCACACTACTCCAATGATAAGAGGTGGTTGATCACTGATAGGTGGTTTATGGTTTGGAGCCTCCATATTGTCCTGTGCCTGGTTTTTCAAGATCCTTAAATACAAGTATCACATCACCAAGTCTCCAGCAGCCTCTGCAGAAGGGTACAGACTGATTTACTACTTCTGTCATGTCTGCAGATGGAGTGTCTAAAATGGAGCTACAGGTTTAAGCTGAGGCAACTGAATCTCTTCTAAAGTTCCTACAACTTTTGTGAAAATCTGTAGTCTAATGAAACAGGTAATAAAAACACAGTAATTCCCCAATTGGCAAGAAGCTATAGAACTCAATGCTTATTTGTCCAGAACCTGTTTGTGAGAGTATGGTCAATGCCACACCAAGGTCATAATCAGCTCTAAGAGATGTTGCCATTTACTCTGTTATTAATATTAGGTTGCCAAA
The DNA here is from genome assembly GCF_023055355.1 of Agelaius tricolor. Taxonomy (NCBI): domain Eukaryota; kingdom Metazoa; phylum Chordata; class Aves; order Passeriformes; family Icteridae; genus Agelaius; species Agelaius tricolor. The sequence goes on from NW_027269263.1 coordinate 52,798,104, forward strand.
AGGAGATGAACATACAGCTGAGGAGTTTTGTGGGGATTTCTCTTTTTTTGTCTTCTGCTTCTGGAATTCCTGGTTATTCCTGAAGTGATTTATGTAACAATAAAATTTGCCTTGCATGTGTCAGAAAGATGACTTTGGTCCTGGCTTACCCTGACAACCTTGAAGGATTTGTTCATGCTGATCCTCTGGAATTAGACCTGTTCCTCAAAATGATTCTGTCCTTCAGACCATTATTCCTTTTCATTTCATCAATTAAGCTGTCCAGTTCTCGCAGTTTCTCAGCTATTCTACCTACTTCAAAGATTCCATTTTTATATGTAAGTCCTACATCAATCACTTTTTCATCAGCTGGTTAGTGGTGGATTCACTTCTCTTCCCCACCAAATTTTCCATTCTGTCTCCCAGAGTCAGGGGCAGAAGGAATTGCTTACAGCAGGACTTACTTGGACTCTGATCCAAGACGGAAGGAAAAGTAAGAAGTTTCAAAGCCTTTTGATCACCTTTTCCTTTTCCTAGGGAAGAGCTCAAGGATGCGGAAAGAAAAAAGAGAAGGAGGAAATATCTTTGTACTAAAAGGACAAAGAATCTGTCCTAAAAATCTTGTTATTTCTGTATCTTCTTTCCCATTTACTTTAGGCAACAAAAACTTCATTGTTTATACCACAAGAAGATAGGTCTGTTAAAAAGTCTTTTTCTCCTCCAGAAAACTCACTGATTAGACAAATTTCCTAGGTTACTGAAAAATTCCTAATAGTCCCTGAAAAAATGTTATTATTACAATTTTTATACTGTTGATTGGAAACATTGTCATGGTTAGAAATATATTATATCATAAGTAGATTTCTTGTACATTTGTATTTATGCAGTAAGCAACAAAAATTTTTCATTTAGTTATAATTATTATTATAATTATTTTAAGCCTCCAATTTTAACCAGATAATTTTAAAATATACCATGTTTCCTTTCAAGACATTAAGAAATTTCTGACACAGAAAACAGCAGCAGTTGTAATTCACATATTTTAGCTTTAGGGTTTTTTTTTTATTTTGAATTAGTCCCTGGACATATCTATTTAAAAGTAATAATAATTTATATGCTAAATTTATAAGTATTGCAACTGAATATATTTGTCTATAGGTTAAGATTTGTATCAGTTCAGGAATTAGAAATTGTATTGGGAGTGATGCTAAGACCAAAAAAATAACAGGTCTGTGGAGTTTTTTCTGCATTGTTAGCAACAATAGCTATGGCCCTTGGTGATGCTAAGTTCCTGTAACCAAGGTGAGCAGGCTTAACAGGTCTTTGACATAAAAAGTCAGACAATTAAGTGGAACTGTGATCTTTCTCCATCTTCCTCACTTATTCCAGATGCACTTATACTACTCAATCCTCCACTCCAAGAGGAGCTTTTATTTGCTCCTGATGCTGCTGTTTGATTGTTTTTCTTTTCCCAGTCATCTTCACAGACTTAGTAATAAGAGCTGCTTATTCACAGTCTTTTGTGCTTACCTTCTTCATTGTTCTCTAACTTGAAAGAACCCTGATTGGATACTTCCGGGGACCAAGTACACAAATATTCATTTTTCTCTCTATGTTGACACGTTGCATATGTATTTGTGCAAAACATCTATACATTTTATTTGGCTATGTCATCACAGTACTATAAAGTACCTATATACTGTTATACACTGTCATATAATTACTATGCAAATTTTGAATAATCTCATTCTTGGAAGTCTGGACTATTCTCACTTATGATCAACAGATGAATTTGAAAACCATTGCTTTTGTTTATTTATTTATTTGATTTTGGTATTTAGCCATTTAATACAGATTAGGATTTATCTGAATCTTTTTGTGTGTGATGTTGATCATTCTCACATATTAATGGATCAAATTGATGTCACTTAATATCTGTGATGAGCACAAGCCATCAGTCACATTGCCACGTCATTCTACACCAGACCACAATGGAAATACTCATCCTGTGGGAGGAACTGTTTGCAGCATGTTCTATGCACAATGGCTGGGTTGCATCTTGCTTTCCTGAAGATAGCTACAGTGCAGAATTCTATGCCTCAGCTAATTGCCTTAGGATTTGGTTAGTCGTTACCTTTTGTGAACAAAGAATAGATGTTTTTAGGGTGTCATTCAGCTGATGAGATGAGGCATAACATGCCATGCCATTTTCTTTCCATTGCCTCTGAAGGTAACTAGCTGAGGCACCTGCATTAGCAAGACACCCAACTTGATGCCTAATACAGCATAACTGCAGAAAGTCCCCCAAACTGAAATAGTGTTGCCTGCGTGTCAATCTATTTTTCTGTGTAGCTGAGTAATAAGATTCTAACATCTCCATGTTTAACTTGAAAAATGCAACTATACAGCAGGTAGTAAGTAAATGGCTGATAATCCAGACCAATTAAGATTGGTAGAACATTGACCCTATATTCATTGTCTTTAGGGTCAGAAAAAAAGGCAGATACATTTCTTTTCTGCAGAAGTAGCTGTAGTAGAGTTATTCAACTCTTTTCTGCCTTTCTGATTAAGTCAAAGCCAAAAGTGGTCTTGTCTTCCTTCTTTTGCATCAGCTTGGTAAGCTATATTTGCTTACATTACTTATCTTGTCATTTAGAAAAAGGTGTTACTAAAATAGCATCAGTTTATCATTTCTGTCTATTTTAAAATTTATCTTCTATCCTAAATTTATCTCATATTTGATCTTTCCTGTGAAAATAGATCTGAGTTTAAAAATGTGGGAGTATATTTCTTTTAAAATGCTATCTTTGCATTTTTCCTAAATGCTACTTGGAAAGACTCCCATGAATTTCAGATTTGTTTTAGGTCTTTGTTAAGGAAAAACATTCTATTTTAAGAATTCTATGTTACCAGTTACAATATTTTCATATGGAAAATAATTTTCAATTTAATTTTTAAGTCAGCATGACACATAAAGGTACTACAAACATAACAAACATACAGAGATTTATACAAATTGGAAATCCTTTATAAGCAAATATGCCAAGAGCAAGTATTAGAAGATATAATTCACATCAGTATGAAAGCTGATGTGATTTAAAGCAAGAAGTAAAAATAGATGTCTGAGATAAGAGTGATTGAAAATTTGATAAAAAACTGATATAAGTCCAGAAATTGAAGCAGATGGTAAAAATTAAGAAATTCAAAAAACTGATGCTCTAAGTAAACAATGGAAATAATGAGTTAATTAAACTTGAAGAGACCTAAAACTTGAAGAGATTTAAAATGTGAAGCAGCTAGATGCATCTGAAAAATCTATATGACTTAAAGAGAAGACTGAAAGAGAGGACTTGAAGTAGAATTAACCAAAAAACTTATTTAGGTGGAAGTGAGAAATAGAAATAATCAGCTGAATTATGACTGGTAAATTTCAAGGAAGACACAGTATTAGATCACATGCTATGTCCTTGTTGAAGTACAGGATAAATTCTACTTTAAACCCATGCCAGCTTCCAAATATAAATGCCAAATTCTTTTATGAGAATTTTCTTGGATTTCTTTATCCTTTGCATTGATTTTTTTTTTTACCTTGCAGTTTCCTGTGGAGCCTCATATGCTTCTGCCTTGTGCTCCTTCATTTTCCATGCAAGATTTTGACCCAAGCAGCTGTTCCTTTTTATGACTTAACCATGGCTTTCATACCTACATTATGGTCCATGCTCACCTGTGTTTCTCTGCACCCCAAAGTTTTAGAATATTATGTGACTTTGCAGAAACATGCTGGTTTCCTTTTTTTTTTTTTTCCAGTTAGGAGATTTCATGGACCTTAAGTGATATCTTGTGTTTTGAGGACAGGGATATGAAGTATGAGTGAATCCAACCTTGGCACTAACTTTGGCATCTCCATGGTACTGAAGAAGACACTTCATGTTTCTTCATCAATTTCTCTTTTTGCAAAGCTGTGATAGAAACACTTCTCTGTAGGCTGTTTCAGTGAATAATTGAATTTTTAGGTGTTCAGACTACTATTTCTGCCAGGTTTTGTCACAAAAACTTAATGATGCTGGTGCTATGAGGAGAGTGACAGGGAAAAAAGGGGGATATGGGAGTGGGGTTGGGGCAATAAGTCAGACCCTCATTATTGGATGAAACTCTAAAATGCCCTAAGGAGGACAATATCAATGGTGTGATTGGAACATGAAATAAATCTATTATTGAAAGAAGTGCATCTATTGATATTCTATGGGGTAACATCAGATTTTCTAGACCTTGGTCTCCAGTTATTTCTCTTAAAATCCTGCACATTGCATGTATAAACTGGTGAAGTTAATCTCTGCAACTTAGTGTCCCATCTCAGTTTTAGGTTCTTATGTATCTGCAAATATAATTCTGACTTAGAAGAAATTTGACATTTTGAATCTTTTACTACTGGACACAGATATGACTGTTCTGGATATGATTTTAACTCATAAATAAGCTGTATCAGCATTAAAAGCACGTAAGGTAAAGGGTACCACAGCAGTAAGGGTGGAACAAGTACTCACACAAGGCACATTATTAACTTCAATTCACTTTCCTTCCCTGCTGTATTATCAGGAGGAAAATAAAGTGACCATCTTACTTAGGCTGCCCTGTTCCCAGCTGCACTTCATAGCGCAAGTTTCTGTAGTTTTCTGGGGAGAGTTTAGCAGTGAAGGAAATCAGGAGAAAGGTAACAGTAAAAAAGATTATTCACTCATTCCAGATATTTGACTGAAAATCCGGGGATAAAATTTCATAATTCAGGAGGTTGACTTGAGTTCGGGGGGAAAAAAAAGAAAAATATTTTCTATTCAGGAATTTATTTCTTTTGTTCTATGAAACAAATTACGAAAACAAAGCTCAAAGGAACTTAGATAAATTCTGTAACTCACTACTGTCAAATGAGTAATCTACTCGTATGGCCTACAAGTCCAAGTGACAACTTCATACAAAGTCAGACTTCTAGCCCTTATGCAAACACTATCTTTAACCAAAAGTATATGGATTAGTAGGATGGCAGACATGTTTTACATTCAGGAGTATATAGAAGCATTTTCAGCAATAGGGCCGAATAAGTAAAGAATACACTAAATCTGAAATAAAATAGTAATTTATCATATTTTTTATGCCGGGGAAAAGGTCTCTGTGAATTTGCATACCTTATTACTAAATCAAAATGTAAATTCTATTCCTCCTTTGTCTACTTTTGGTACTGCTTTGAAGATAATGTTGAAGTAGTAAAATGATGATTAACTTTGATATTAATCCAAGAATAAGATCCATGACTAGGGTAGGGGAGAAAAGATTTAATTAGCATCCAGCCTGTTTACTGGTGGATATATTTTTGTTGTTAGTACTTTTTGATGGCACTCTGCCTCTTACTTAGTTCCACTAAAAATCCAGATATTGAAGACAAACCAGTTATAATGTTAGGAGCTCCTTCTGAGCCATACATTTTGAGATCAGTCAAACTGTTCAATATCTAGGCATATATTTGTGTGTGCACATATGTGTAGTCATCATTTATTGCTTTGACAGAAAATTACCCAGCCAGTGTCTTAGGTTGTTCTTTTCAGATAGATCAAACAAAGAAATTGCAATTTAGTGTACTTGAGACTTAATTTCTCTATTTTCTTCAAGGTACATAGCAATAGGAATGAAACTCCAAAGACCTGGATCCTAATTCCAGTTTTACTATTATTAGGTTGCTCTGCTGCTTCTCCAAAATCACCAAAATGTGCTAAAACTTTAAAGGGAATTTGGACAAGTATGAAAGATCACTGTCTGGGACTCTGTCCTTCAAGGACCTGCTCAGTAGCAGGTCCAGTATCATTAAGGACCTTAATGATAGCTAAAGGTCCTTCCAAATCTCACTGAATTCAAGGCAATCACTTCCTTCACCTGTGCTGGAAAGGAGTAAGAATTAAACAGAAGGGAACTGACATGGCAAAAGACTATAAAGACAAGTGAAGATAAATCTGAATGAAAGGAAAGCAAAAGCAGATAATTAAATTAATAAGAAGAATAGATCAATGAACAAGAAGATAATGAAAGAAATGAGAACTGAAGTATATGAGGCACATAACCAATAGAAGGTACAACACAAAAATTAGCTTGAAGCAGTTAAGGGAAAATTGTCTTTTAAAGAGAAATCTGAAAAGTGCAACAAAATTAGAAGGATGAAGTATATAATTGACTAAATCTTGCTTAAAAAATCTTCCATGTGTTCATTACTGTTCCTCTTTCCCATCTCCTCATTTTTCTGATTCTTTCAAAAATCTGGTGCTTAATTTTCTTTTGCAGTGGTCAGCAGTCCACCCCTAAGATTGTTTTAATAGGACCACTTATGGTTCATTTCAAAAGCTAGTTGAGCTTTGTATTTCTATTTGTTACTGCTTCCAGCTAATAAAATTTATAGATACTGCATTTGCTACTATACTGGCCCTCAGTTCCCTACAGATTTTGCCATCAGAAACAAGAACATGGCGATTATGCACATTTACTTTAAAAATAAAACAATCCATCACTCACCACCTGCTAATCAGGAACTGCAGTCACAAGGCATTAGAGAAGAAAACACACTGTTGGAGAGGTTTCTATCCATCAGAGAAAGTCTTCTGAATAAATGAGTTAAAGATCCTATAACAGTTTGGATTGGAAGGGGAGATCAAGTTCCAATCCCCCATCCAAGGGCAGGGACAGCTTCCACTACACCAAGCTGCTCGAAGCCCCATCCAACCAGGTCCTGAACAACGCCAGGGATGGGGCATCCATGATGTAGGAAAGGAGTCTAAAAATTATCTGTACAGAGAGGCAGGAAAGTAGGAGGAGAAATAATGTCACTGTCTTAACATTGTTATAAAACAGGAAACCTTTCCCTATTTTTATTCATTTGCACTTTCAGATGAAACATCAATTGATTTTGTGAGGAAAAACATGTCAGTTATTATATTTACTTTGACTAACACACTGCTTGCATATATAAATATACATAAAACATTAGGACTCAAACTTAGTGGCAATTTTCAAATCCAAATTAATTGCTTTCTCTGGATGTTATAAGTCACCAACTACTGATAGACTGATATCTTCTGATTATTTAAGTACTCCAAAGCCAGAAATCACATTTTCAAGAATACAAATGCATCATGCAGCCCAGAAGAGATAGATCATAAATGGTGGCATTTTCCTTCTCTGACTCTAAGCTAAATTCTTACATTTTCCAGAGATTGAAATCTAAAATACAGAGAGGTGGCACTCTTAGTGATATTCAGCTGGCCTTTCCCCAGCTTATTCCAGGAGATATTCATTGTGTTATAAAACATCTTTTTATTTTATTCACTCCTTCTTGGTGAATAGCTAATTTCCTTATTGTGAAAGATTGGTTAGTAATATATCTACAGCATTATGCTATTATGCAACTGTCTCTCTTTCTTGATTTAGAAGAAAGAGGGTGACCTCCTAATATAGCTAATTTAATCTGCAAAAATAATCTTGCAAATTGACTTGCCAGAAACTAATATAAGATGAAATCTTTGTTCTATTGAACCTGAATGTCATTTGTGATTCTCCGTAAAAGGCTTAATCTGCAATTTTAAAAAATCTCTACTAATGTTGTCAGGTTTCATAAAATATCTATTCTATTAAAGAATTAGTGATGCTGATTCTGGTGGATTTGCAATATTTGGGTAGAAAACTTGGATGTGATTCAGATTCAGATCACCTTTTTGTATCAGGGTTTGGTAGAGCTGTAAATGTGTTGTAGTAGTTAATGTTGGGATGAGTCAAGAGCATATGGTTTTAAGAAAATGCTAATTCTTCTAGGAATGTGAAGCATTTTTGTTTTCTATGATAAAAGAAAAGTTAGGTCATTCAAATCTTTTTCAGCAATGCCCATTTGTGCCTGCAATTTTCTTCTTACCTAAATAACTCTACTCTTTGTTTTAGATTCCCTATTTTACCATATAGGAACAATTAATCTTCACAACAAAACAAATATGTGATGGTGCTGCACATTATGGGTAGTTCTACAAATTTCAGTATTAAAGCAGAAAATCAATTTGAAATAGATTTTATAGCTAAATATATTTAACTTTGCTAAATACTCAAGCAAAGATACCACAGCTATATGGAAAAGATAAAATTCTTTGTGCATATCTGGAAAAACCCCTAAAATCATATAAAGGTGAGGATAAATAGGAAGATGATTCCCTAATGCCTAGGCTGTGCAGTGTTTGAAGTGATCTCCCACCAGACAGGGTGAAATGCTAACACCTTATCATTTAAAATTAAAATGCATAGATCAAAGTTATAGAGAAAAATAAAGCTTTGACTGGGTGCAAAATAGATGGGACTAGCTACTTGTGACTTTTCTATTATTCTTTTTACTTACAGATAATGCTATGAATTGCATGAGCCCAAAGAGTATTATTTTTTTAAATTTGAATATAATGGAGTGTATTACACTAGTGAACAGACTGTTCTGTGAACTAACCAATGACTATATGTATGCTCTGTACATAGGCATATATTTTTTGCTACATCAAGATTGGAGGCAAAAGACAGGTTTTCACAAATTTTCACAAATTTTTGAACATGAATTCAGTTTAAAATTCAGAGCTAGATGTTAGAATTCTTCCTTCTAATGCTCCATTGTATAGTACAAGAAAGTACTGAACTTCATCTGAGGCCACAGCAATATTTATATCTGTATGTATGTATGTGCATGTCTACATATTTTTATATGTCTTTCCAGAATTTACCTGGTTTACATTTTGAATCTAACCTCCTGCTTGAGTACTGTTTTCAGTATGTTTGAAAAGTGTCATTGGACTTTTTTCTGTCCCATCAAGATACACCTAAGCATGAAAAATACAAAGACTTATATTTATCTGAAGTGTGTATATATATATATATATATATATTTACATATACTGTTCTTTATAATACTTCAATTTTTAATGCTGTCAGTATATGATTATACAAAAACATGCAAGCAACAAGATACATATAGTTGGTTATGTCTGCAAATAGCTGTGTCAGCACCAACAAATTGCATGTATGTATTTATTAATATCTTTGTACAAAATACAACCAGGTGAGTCTATTTTATAGCTGCTTAGAATTACAATAATATTTTTAACATTTTAGTCCCTAAAAGCTACTCAGTAAAGCCTAATTTTGGACATTAGGCTTATAATAATGGATCAAACTATCATACTGTCATTTCTTTTCAAATTTAATAAGTGAATTCAAAGGTGATATTTATTTTTAAATTAACTGCCAACACTGTATAGAATAAAGAAACTATTTTAATAGAGAAGAAATAGTAGCAGGCTTCTGTGCTGATATTACATAGAATGTGAACAACAAACAGACATCAATTCCAAATAGGCCATAATAATTACCCATTTGAATTGCAATGTGTTTTATGCATCATATTAAATAAATAAGCATGCTAATGGGCCAAATAACTTGTGTTCATATGAAAAAAAAGGTCATCTGTCACAGTGTATGCTAGCACTTTCCATTGTTTCCTATATTCCTGGATTGAACTTGGGCTATAGTTATGTATGTTTTATATACAAAACACCATATTTAATTAGCTTTTAGCAATCTCACGTTTTCTTAGTAAAAAAAAAAAAAGCCACAGTAGGGACATCAATGTTTCTCTTGACAGTATCTTTTCATAAAATGATACAATCAAAGGAAAGCAATTTGCATCCTTATAGCATGTCTATCTGAATCAGGATAGTCAGTACATTTCTCAGATATTATGAAAATTTCCACCCTACAGTTAGAAATTATTGGTTAAGAGAAAAAGCTTTCTTAGGGAACAATGTGAGTCTGAATATGAAATGAACTACAAAAGGATTCTGGGACCTTATCATTTTGCTATTGCTGCTTGTTATGGTGACTCATTCCAGTGGGCTTTGTTTCTCTAGCAGGCTGCAGCTAGGTCATCTGGAGAAAGTCACACATTTTGTGTGCTTCAGCTGTAGCAGTCTGAGTCACCCAAATCCTCCAGAAGGTGGAGGTGAGAGAGGAGCTGTTCACATTTGGAAAATGAAAGGGTAGGACAAGGAGATGGAATGACAATAAGGGTAGAACCTGAAGCACACAGAGAAAGGTGGAGTTTGCTAAAATGAACCATGGACTAGGCTCAGCAGTCAGGGGTTGACTAGGGATTATGTAAACTTCATTGCAAAGCAGACACAGCTGGAAATTTTTGGGCTAAGCCTTCAGGCATGAAAATATTACGTCCAAAATTTTGTCATGGTAAAAGAAAACCAGATACATGGAGCAAGGAATTTATTGTCTGTTAGTGTTTTAATGGTCCAAGAGAGTAAATTATCATATTGTAACAGAAAAATTATATTAATAATTCAACTAAAATTGTATGTTAACAACCCACTACTGTTCCTGGTTTATATTGACCTTTCCTCTAGATCTTGAGTTTGAAATTTTCTATCTTTCTGAAAAAGCACTGGGTGCCTGTAAGCAGATGATGCATGCTATGTCATTAAAATCTAAGAATTTCACAGGGAAGAATATGGTGCTCACGATGAGAGGCCCCTCCACTGAGCCTTGGGGGGTCCTGCTCAGGCAGTTTTTATGTTCTTCCTTACCCTGGGCTCCTGCCTTTTGGCTGCTCCCAGCTGAGTGTGAGTGTGGCTCTGCAGCCTTCCCAGGCTCAGCCACAGGGGCTCTTCTTATTTGGGTAATGACCCCCTGGCTCTGGCAGACCCTTCCTGTGGAGGCACCAGCAGAGCTCAGGCTCAGGCACGTGGCTCCAAGGCCGGAGCTGAAACCAGCCCAGCCCAGCTCCTGCTGAGGTGAGCCCAGCTCTGAGGCCAGCACTTGCAGCTCAGGAGTGTGTGATTTCTCAGCAGGACTGACAAACCTTATTGGCTATGCCAGATACATTTCTTAAACTCCCCTTGCACTCCTTATGAATTGCAGAGATCAGAGACAAAGAAAAAGACCAAGGATATTTAGGGATCAAGCATTGCCCATCCAGAGGTCTTGCCTTAGACTCCCCTCCCTGCACCAAGTTGCTTATAAGCATTTATGCACCAACTTATTGAAGGTGGACATTTTTATGTTCATTTACCCAGGAACTTGGTAAAAAATGTAGGTGCAAAATCACACCCCACTTACCACAGAATTATTCATTCTGCACAGGAAATTCGTAATAATATGCTAATTCTTCATACTATACAGCTTCAAATGTACCCAATCTTCATTTTCTTGAGAGCTTATTAACATAATATAACTACACATCAACACAAACATAGTCCTACCATTAAGCTCAGAAGAAATGTGCACAAAAGGAAAAATAATACGATAATTAGGGAAGAAAATAAGGGAGGAAGAAGTTTGACTAAGATCATCAAAACATCTTCAAGAGGCAGGAAGAAACCTAAAGCTTTTTCGGAAACCAGCAAAAAACCCCATCATAACTACTAGTCCTTTGAATTATCAACTAATGAACAAAGGAATCAAAGCAAGGCAAAATGAAAAGTAGCTTTCTACACTCATATTTGCTGTGAAGGGCAAAGAGGAAATTTCTTGAGTCAAAGATAATTTTTATAAGGAGTTAATGAGTGGACTTAACAAAGGTTGATGCCTCTAAGAAAGATGTTATTGAGCAACTCAAAAAAAAATCCAGGGCAGTAAATCACTGGGACCAGATGGTGCTGATGAAAGAATTCTGTAGGAACTGAAGTGTGAAATAGCTGAGGTAGCAATGAAGATATGCAATAGATCCTTAATAAACCACACACTGTTCCCAAAGATTGGGAAGTTGTTATCTTAGGTTAAAAATAAAATAAAAAAGCCATCTATGACCCTTGGCATTACAGACCAGTAGGTCTCATATTTGCTCCAAGGAAACTGGTTTCAAATTTAATTAAAGACAGCATTCATGCAATTATAGCCCAATAGGGTATGGCTTCTGTGAGGGCAAACCTTTCAAACCTCCTAGAAGTTTTAAATGACAGTGGAAAAAAAGATTTTTACTTCTTAACTGACCAGAGTAATAATGTTTTATAGGTTCGGCATATTGCCAAACACGTGGGGATTACAGTATACAATCTAATAGATAAACGTGCAGGAAAAGTACTTCATTTTATCTTCCCTGGGTTATGGTGTCAGAAGAGGCAACTGGGTGCTTCTGAAGTGGTATAATTACCATCTGAAATTAAGATGATCTCACTTGCCTGCTCCTTAACACTGTAATCTCAGGAGAAAGTATTGTCTGACAACCTTTCCAGAATTGCACAAGTAAATTGACTATTGACTTCTCACTGATACATATTTGAACATGTTTTACAGCAACTGTAAGGGAGATGGTAATGAAAATTTAATTTTGAATAATCAGACATGTACTTAGAAAGGCTGAAAAATGTTGCTTTAGGGGAACTAATAACAGTTTTTTGTTATGGTCTCTTTTTTTCATTGCCAAAATTCTCATCTTCTACCTCAGAGCTTGAAAGAAGGTAACTGCTAGAGGCTCTGAGGTAGCAAGAATTCATCATAAACCTTCTCATCACTTCATCTTTCTTTCTATTCTTCAGACCTAATTAGAACTGTGCAGAGATGGACAATTGCGTTTTATCAAAGAATGTATATTGTGAAATTATGTTATGGAACAAAAAAACACAACCAAATAACCATTTCTTTTGGGGGAAAAAAAACAGAGCCCTGTTAAAAGAGTGGAAGATGTGGGTTGTCTAAAAAGTTTGGATCCTAGAAGTCCCAGAATCCATGTTTCTGGGTTCAACCCACATGGTTCAAGACTAGAAAATATGGAAAAATTGCTTGGTGTTACAATACTAAGGTGGGATCCTATGGGATCCTCAGCCCTGTGGCAATCAAAGTGTCTGGCACCTGCATCAGCCAAGTTATCTATCTGCCTCAGCAAATCTATCTCTGAAATGTCACCAGTGCACACTGGAAGACCATGCAGATACATTAGCACAAATCCCAAAGCAATATATTCAAAGTTATATTGAATTCATTTTGAGGTCTTGCTTGTTCAGCACAAGAGCATGGCTCTGGGCACCATGCAGAGCCACTCTTACAGAACTGCACTCCTAGGAAGCCAAAACTGCTGATGGATTGTGCACCTAAATTGCCAGGAGCCTTAGCATGCCATATATTTAGGGCTGATTTACAAGACTTACAAGGTTTACATCAGATTATTTTCTAATAGAATTCCTAAAATTCAAAAAATAAAAATACTGTGCTTGGGATAATATGACACCAAATTAGTATGTACCTGATGCTTTGGTTCAACCTGCTTCTATACCTCAAAGCCCTCATTGGACTTCCATCTCCTTGCTCCTCTATCATTTTTCTTTTCAAATAAATACTATATCATAGACGGTGGAATTCTATTTTATACACCCTATATTGCATTGAGTTCTTGTTCAGGCAATACTTTGATATGTATGTTGAATAGCAGTAACAAAGATTTCATGCAAAATACAATTATGTCAGAAGAAACTTGAGTTCTTACTGGAAAAAAAGATTATATATTTTCTTGTTGTATGGCAGGTTCATTTTTTCTGTCTTGTAAAATAGTTATCTGGTTCAAATGGTCAATATGTTTTCACATTCATATTATCCTCCCTTGTAAATCAGTAGTACATTTATAAATGTTTAGTTTTGACATACTGAATGTTATAGCTTTGAAACAAATTATTTTTCAGCATGGTATAAACAGAACAGGGGAGTTAGTTATGAAGGCTGTTGAGTTTCACAATAATAACATATCTGTCTTCATATCACTTTTCTACTGTACAATACTCTTTTGTAATGCAAATACCAGAGTAATGTAAGCATAATGCTAAGCTTAATTGCCTTACAAAATCTTTATCCATTTCTCAATATGCATTTTAGTCATTCAGCTATTCATTAACAGATAGTTTGCTTTGTGGAGATGATATTTTTAATATGTAAGGCAATTTATAGAGTATAAGAGTGCTTACACTACAGAGCTCTTATACAGGTCATTGACCTGTAAGGAAATTAATGAAGAAAGCTTCTTAACTCAAGACTGCCAGTGAAAAAAATGAGACATGACAGCAATGCAAATACATAACATTTATCTATGTAAATCTCTTCTATATACATGAAATCCCAGAAAAAAATCAATAAATTAGACTCTTTTTTCCTTTTTCCAGCAATCACTCTGGAAATCATTAACCAAAATGGGGAAACAAGAAAATGATCTTCAAGTATTATTCATTATTATTTAGGGTAATATTTGAAAATTAGGATCTACCAGTCATGAAGCTTCTAAAACAACCCTTGCACATGGATTCAAGTATAATTAAAATCAGTATCAGATCTTGGTTCTGAGGTCATCCTAATTATGTCTTAATACTAAGACAGGTGCAGGACCTTGGACTTATTGAACTTCATAAAGTTCATATAGGCTTACTCCTCCAGGCTGAAAAGGCCCCTCTGGATCCTTCCTTCACATGAATCAACTGCATGGCTCAGCTTGGTATCATCTGCAAACCTGCTGAAGGTCCACTCCATCTCAGTGTCTGTTAATAAATATATTGGTTGATACTGGTTCCAGTACAGACGTCTGATACCACTTGTTACTCATCTCCTAATGGGCAAAGTGCTGTTGACTGTAAGTCTTTAGAAGCTGCTATCTGTTCAATTCCTTATCAATTTTATATTTTATTCCATCCATCAAACCCATATCTCTCCCATTTAGAGACAAGAATGTTGTGTGGGAACACTTCAAAGGCCTTACAGAAGTCAAAGTACATGACATCCACAGCTCTTCCCTGATCCACCAATGTGGTCCAATCTACGACGGACTGATTACACCAGATTACTCAGGCACAATTTTCCCTTTATGAAAACATTCTTGGTGTTTCTAATCACCTCTCTGGCATTCACATGCCTGGACATAGATGCCACAAGAATCTTTTCCGTGATATTACTGGAGATAAAAACAAAGCTGTTCAGACAGTAACTCCCATGAACTTATTTTTTATATAGATAACAAATTTTGGACATATGAATTCAATGGACATATGAATTACAAATTTTTGAAATTCTAAGCATATACATAAATGCTACTAGTATTTTATTTAATACTTTTTGACATAGGTGTTGTGGAAAGTACTGTATACTTTATTTACAAGCATACTTTAGATTTCAGAAGAGTCCTCTAGCATGTACTGGCTATTTAGGTGATTGATACTGTGCTGTTTCTTGGCACTAAATTAATCTGTTTTCTGCTTTTAATTTGTGTTAGTTTCATGCATTTGAAATAATATCTGATTCTGTAGGACATCTGTAGAGTGTTTAATGAGATTTTTATTTTCAGGGTTTCTCTAGTGTTTTAAGTAGTTGTAAATAGGTTATAATGAAATTCTTTGAACTATATTATAAAGCCAGTTAGTTAAGCCCTTTATTCTAAAGCTTTGAAATAGGGTTTCCAAAACTTGTCTCACTCTTATAGCTCTTTTCAAATCCTGAAATATTTTTCTATATACTTTAGAGGAGTGTAAGTCAGGAGCAAGGAAGCAAGAATTATCAGGTGATACATTGAAAACCTTGCACCAGGTGAAAATCTGTATCTGCAGATGTATGAAGTATTCTTGAACATCTGTAATTATTCTCAGTCTTTGCAATCTCTGTACTCACACTTAGTATCACCATAGAGTTGTGCAGCATCACTTTCAAAATGCATGATAAATGAAGCTGTTTATTATTTCTGCTTTTGCAAAATAATTTGCTTTTTGTAATCCTCTCCTTGTAAGTGTAAAGCAAATGATACCTGTGTGATTCAAGCCATTTAGCTTGTCCTGTAGAACTGACTTGCTCCATTTCAACTATTTCTAGTGAGTTCTTCAGACTGCAAGACTATTCATAGTAATCTACTCAGCTTTTTTAAAAATCAAAAGCATTAGGGATCTTATTTTCTCTTAGAATTGTTAGGAATAAGTTATTCAAACCTGTAGATCTAACAAAAAATAGTTTTTCATTTAGAATTTGCCTAAATATTTCTGAAACAGAAAATATGTCTTTTTCATTGAAACTATGAATATGTCTCAAACTCTCCTGCAGGTGCAGTAGAAAGCATTTATTGAGCATCTTATGCACCTTCCCATGCCCTTATTAATCTTCTGCAACCCTTATTTAAAGAAAATTGAAAACAAGAATCTGCAACACAACAGCATCACATTTCCCATGTTTAAAGTAGTATTCTCTTCCTGTACTCACTTATGCATTGTCTTTTGCATTCCTGGTTGAATACTTAAAAGCATTTCTTTCATTGGCACAGTCACCTCTACTTGTGATATATACAAATATAGCCGAAGCCAGTGGAAAAGTGATAACACCTATATGCTCAAGATTCCTTGTCTACTGTTGGCTCTGTCAGCAGACCTCATGAAGACTTGTCAATATGATGAGGATCCAAGTACATAGAAATTCAGGGTTGTAACAAGGGAAAGATGAATTTTGTGGTAGCTTTCTTGTCCTTGCTGTTGGTACTGTCACATAAAAAGAAATACTGAAGCTTTCCAGACCCATGGTTGAAAGAAAAGGCAAGAAAAACAAAAGGAACAGAATACTGTATAAAAGACTGCAGGAGTATTAATCCTAAGATTTAGGATTACATTTTTATCATGTGTTCTCCTTGTTATGATGGAGATTGTTTTCTTTAGTTATGTTAAATTCAAAATTTTAAGAGACAGTTGAAAGCAAGCAGATTATCACCCCGTTTCCAGAAGGAATACCTACATAAAATCTTCTGGCAGCTTTGTAAGCAGAAAGAAACTGATCACGATTGGCCATTTCAGCACTGAATTCATGCATATTTCCCTCAATATTCGCAGTTCCCATCCCTAATGGGAGCTGACAGAATGTAAATGAGTTCCTAAAGGAACCAGCAAAAGTGGCAATTTTTCTCATTTAATCTTCAGATGAGCTGTCTGTCTCCCAGCTGCTGAGCTTCATTAGAATTCTGAAACTAATTTCACCTATCAACACATGATTATTGGTTTGAGTGAGGGTTTTGGGATATTCTGAGTAAAAATCACTACAACGCAGAGTTGGCTCAATAAAAAAAAATAAAAAAAAAAAGGATTTGAATAAAACTGGCAGGCTTCAGAATAGTCAGTTCTTACCCTGAAGAAAACTTTTGTCCATCTTTGGAGTCTGGGAAAATTTCATCCTATACAGATCAGCAAAGTAAAAAAATGTGATAACTAGGAAAGCTAGAAATAATTACACTTTATTTATAGCATAAAACAAGTTAGAAATTATTAAAATATTCTGTCCAATGACAAAAAGTATTTAGCAATCACTGTTGTGTTTACCCAAAAAAAATTACAAGTAATAATGAGATTTAAATGACAAAGAAGTAGAATATACTGAAAAAAAAAATAGAATTACAAATTGATTCTTCTCTGCAAAGTGAGAAAGTTTTCAATATTATTATCAGATGAATGTTGTCTTTTCCATTTCTTCCCTGAAGTCATGTTTTGGTCATCTCCAATATTTGTTTTCTATCAGTCGTTCTAAATCAAGCAGTCAGGTGTGTCTGTTTATCTGTTTCAAGATCTATGATGACCACTAATGTATTCAAAAATTAGTCATAAAACTGTATGTATACAAAGCAAGAAATAAAATATAATTACTTTTGTACATTTTAATTTTTCCAGAAAATTATATATGTCTACAAGAGATGGATGTAATTGTTACCATGACTGTTTGTCCTTGACACTGGACAACGGTGTTTTGCTGTGATTGCCTTCCCATTTATTACCAAGAAATCTGTTCTCTGTCATCCATTTACCCCTGCATTTTGTCTTTATGCTCATAACAAGATGTATTTCATTTCTCTCACTGTTTTCATTTGGGAAGTCAAGTTTTCCCTAATCTTGCAAACTATTCAGTGCTCTCTTAAAGTACACAATAATTCAGCTTCGACCTAGTTATCAGTTACATCACAAATAATTTGTCTCTGTTGGTCCATCTGTTATCTGCACAGCTTATACGATTTAGCTTTATTATGTAGGGGTAACAGAATGGCTAATAGTCTCAACTGGCAGCCTGTTTCTTGTAAAGAAAATTCCTTTCCCCTGTGATATTATTGAATGCATCACAGCGGTCTTGAAATTTCTAAGCGACTTTGCCTAGTATTTTACATTCCTTTTCTTTCTCCCAAAAGAGCATTGCTCTCAGCTTGCAAGACAACATTTTGATTGTTTCCAACTCGGATTTCTACACTATTACCCATTTTAACTTGATGCAATTTTACACCAGGAACCCTGTGACACCTGTGTTAAAGGACCATAGAAGCACTGAGCAGAAAGTACAATGTTGGTTTCTTATCCCTCAGTCCAATGGCATGGGGCAGTTTGCAGAAAGATAAATATATCACAACAGAGATTAGCATAACCTGATACACCAGAGATGCAGTACAACAGAAAAGGAACAACTATCTCTAAAAAAGAGAACCTGTTTTTCAAGGTCAGATCATTACATTCTTTTTAGAAATCAGGATGTCCCAGAAAATGAAAATAACTTCTTCAATACAGGAGACGTGGAGTTAAAATAGCTTGATGTTCCCTTTTCATTTCTAAGGGCAATGAAGTAAAAGGATTTCTTGCAAATATAAAATTAAAATGAATTAAAATACAAGGAATAATCATAGATACAACAGTAATTTGTATTTACTAATTAAAACTCAACAGGCACTTTCTATAAAAGTACTTATAAGAAATGAAAAGTAAAATTTCAACTATTTCTAATTCTCGTGCGCATACACAGGCTTGAGAGGTGGGCTCCTGCAAGCCTCATGAACATCAACAAGGCCAAGTGCCAAGTCCTGCAAGTGGCTTAGGTCAATCTAAAGCACACGCACAGGCTGGGCAGAAAATGGATTGAGCCCTGAGGAGAAGGACTTGGGGGTTTTGATTGATGAGAAGCTTGACATCACCCAGAAATGTGCAACCACAGCCCAGAAAGCCAAGTGTATCATGGACTGAATAAAAAGAAGCATAGGGCCAGCAGGTTGAGGGAGTTGATTATCCCCCTGTACTCCACTCAAGAAAGGCCACATTTGGAGTAATGCATCCAGCTCTGGGGCCACCAACATAAGAAGCACGTGAACATTTTGGAGAGAGTCCAGAGGAGTGTCATAAAGGTCATCAGAGGACTGGATCTCACCTTTCATATGAAGACAGGCTGAGAGACAGTGCTGTTGCATTCTGGAGAAGGCTCCAGGAAGATCTTACAGCAGCTTTTATTACCTGAAGGAGATCTACAGGGAAGCTTGAGAGGGATTTGTACAAGGAGATGTAGTGATAAGAAAAGGGGTAGTGACTTCCAACTGTGAGTAAGTACAGATTAAATACCAAATAAAAATTCTTCACAATAAGGGTGGTAAGGCACTAGAACAGGTTATCCAGAGAAGTTGTAGATGCTCTGTCCCTTGAAGTGTTCAAGTTCAGCTTGGATGGAGCTCTGAGGTACCAGGTCTAGTAGACGGTGTCCCTGACATCGTAACGGACTTGGAATTAGATGGTCTTAAAGGTTCCTTCCAACCCAAGGCATTCTCTGATTGTACATCACAGAATGCATGGTCAGTAAGCCATGTACTATGTGCAGATTCACATCACAGGCTTAAAAAGACAAGTCTGAAAAATACTACAAGAGAGATAATTGCAGTAGCCTACAGTTGGTATGAAAAATCTGTAACTCTCTCAGAGATACTTGTCATTTTTCCAAACTAACATATGTAAGAATTATTTATTACACAACTGTACTTTATGAATTTGTAGTTCTTTATGGGAGGTTCTGCAGGATAACTACAGAAAGTCATTATTATTCCATACATATCAAGTGACTTTACCGGACTCTTTTTCATTTCTCATATTCACACATTTTGTATAGCTAATAACCCATAAAGCACCTTTACAGTCAATTTAACCTGCTTTAAATTTTATTTATCAACTGTACAACACACTCCCACTTACTGCAGTTGTTTCAACAGGTTACCACTATACTAATACATATAAACCACCTTCTGGGACCCACAAAGGGCCTGGAGAAAATCTGAAGAGGAACTCTGTAGAAGGGTATGTAGTGACAGGACAAGGGGGAATATCTTCAATAAGAGAGAAATTTAGATTATATGTTAGGTAGAAATTCTTTACTGGGAGAGTAGCAAGGCACTGGCACAGGTTGCCCAGGGAAGTTGTGGATGCCCTATCCCTGAAAGCATGGAAAACTGGGGTGGGTGAGGCTTTGAGTAACCTGGTCCAGTGGTGGTGTCCCTGCCCATGACAGTGGGCTCAGAACTTGATGATCGCTAAAGTCCCTTCTAACCCAAACCATTGTTTGATTCTGTGATTCTATATTACAATAAACACAATGGTAAAGGATTTGACATATCATAGGAATGAATCTTAACAAAGTATTATCTGTGCTACCACAGTGTCTTTCCTGATGAATGCCCTTCTTTTTTATTGTTTTACTGCTTGCTTTAATTCTTTTAGTAGGTATAAAATGAACAAAACTCTTCTTTGCAAAAGATCTCATAACTAGCTAGAAATGGCAATTTTTCAACAGGTTCAGTTCAGAGGCTCTCACTAACTGGATTTCTGTTCCTTGTAGATAAGTCAATGATTCTTAATCTCATAATGAAAAAAAACCAGGTCCTGGGAATAGATATTGTCACACAAATTATTAATATGTGTACTGTGTGTTATAGAAAAAAAATTATCTCATGACAATTCTCTAAAAGGTAATAATTATTGTAGGAGAAAAAGCAACTCATTAAATAATGCTGAAATAAAAAGCACCTTGAATTGGACAATCAGCTGAAGATTAGACAGCTGAAGATGAGCAGCATACAACATTTGTATCATAGGAATACAAATTCAAATTTTCATTTCTAATAACTAACTTTTACCTTTTCACATGATTTTGGCTATCTGAGTGGTCATTCTTTTTGTCTTATTTACATATAATATTCTTTAGAGAAAGCCAGAGTGTCAAGGGTATGTATGGGAGAAACAGGACATTAAAAAAATTCCTGCAGTCTCAGGGATCACTGCTATTTCCCTAAAACCAAGGAGATGACTTATGTTGTTTCCAAAGCGGACAAATCAATCCTAGAGACCTTTAATCAGACAAAGCTGGAAAAATGCACCTGAGATTTTATTAAATGAGTCTGAGTTGCTTTTTTCTTGTTCTTTTTTTTTTTTTAATGATGAGAGGTTTTGGGTTTTTTTCTAGGGAGGTTATGCATAGATTTTGGACAGTAAAGGAAAAAACAGGATACAGGTATTATGGCATTCCAATTACTTTTAAAAAGGGACATTCAGAAAGAGCATAAGTCATTGCTACATTCTTCTGCCTGTGAAATGGCTGATATTAAGAAAACCTCAGAAGTGAAATAACCTTATTTCAGACTTCTTTACCCCTTGTCATCTTCATACACACAGAGCATGCATTATACCGGACCACTGCCCGTGGTAAAATTTCATTTACATAAATGTGCTTCGTGAATTGAACTTGTATTTTTCCCATCCTTTTTTTCTGGTTTTCTAGAACTATTAATATGGATATGAAGGTTTTTCATAGTGTCATTCACAGTGGTAGGTTATACTTATTCATTTGCTTAATTAGTTCATTTTTCAAATGGATGTGCTCCATTGTAGAGAAGCCTGATTAAAAGCCTGTCTTTTCTGTCGGTTGGTTGGACTCCAGCTTGGCTGTGAGTTGATTTCACTAAAACCATCCAAAAAGTTTATAGAATGAAGACATGAGCCTGATCGATCTCCAGTTCCTCCTGTTGTGTTCACAAGAACATTAATAACAAGTATTTTTTCTGAAATTACAGAAAATGAGGAATTTTCTGTCATTTGTGTGCTGAAGACAGAGTTAAAATTGGCCTTATTATAATTATTATTTATATTGCAGTAGTTTCATTGTGCATGCTACAAATGTGTAATACACTCTTTTGAAAACCCTAAATTCTAAAGAGAAGAGACAAAGAGGGAAACAAAAATTGGAGACAGAGAAAGGTGAAGTAGCTGCTCAGAGACCACACAGCAAGTCACAACAAAAACAAAAATAGAATGTCTCTTGTCTTTCAGTTCACATTGTCTGCAAAATCCCCAGTAAAAAATCATAAATTCTCTGAAATAAGTTCTCTACATGTTGAATATCAGTTTTCTTGCTGTCGATTGAATGAACATCTGCTGTTTTCTTGGCAACAGTTCCAGCCATTTTGAGGCACATAATATGTTTTGTTCCTTTGCAGTATTCATCATGGTACCTCACAAAAAATAAATATAATTTAAATTATGCTAACATATAGAACATATATTACAATATGTTTCACCTAAGGGTTGACTAGAATCGGCACAGGAACAGATCAAATTTTACACATGCATTTGTTATATTTTATGCCTATTTTTTGTTGAAAACAATACACTTTAAAGTAAAAAAAGAACCATATTTATTCTGTGACACACAAGAGCAAGTACTAAAAGATAAAGAATTCTCTCACAAATAGCTGCATTTAGTAGACTTTGAATAAATAAATTTTAATCAAACAATCTGCGTGATTTTGACAAGATAGGGAAGTTTGCTCAGGAAATTGTATATTTTTAATTAGGCTGATGGTTGGATCTTGCTCATCTTTCTTTTCCAATGTAAATGATAGTCTAAAGCAATGGCAGTGCAAAACCATTACATAAAAAGCTTGAAAGAGTCTTGGAGTTTGGTCACTGTTTTAATTGTATCCCTACCCCATATAAAGCCGAGATTTAAGTCTTCCTATCACATTTCCCATCCAAGACCTTCATTTCCCTGGGAAATAAATCTGGAAACACAGAACAGTAGGAAGGGGAGCAGGTTTGAGCTGGTTCCTGATCAGCACACAGAAAAGATAAGGCACTCCACAGTGTGCACCAAAGGGCAGAGAAGGAAGCTTTTGTCCTACTGATTTGCTTGCCAAATTAGGGGCTCAAAAAGCTTGAATATTAATACTATAGCCAACTCCCATGAAGTTTCCTTTCACTGAATTTTTAAAACTTGGGAGTTTAGGTTTTGGTGACTTTTTTTGGGGTGGGTTTTGGGAGGGTTGGAGGGTTCTGGTTTGTGTCTTTCAGGGGTTTTTTTTTGGTTTATTGCAGCATACTTCCTAATAAATAGGCACAAGGCCCTATTTAATTAATAAATAGGCACAAGGCCCTATTAATTAATAATATTAATATTTTGAGCTTAAACATGGCACAAAATGGAGATATAACAGTACATGAAGATGAAAGTGGGAAATGAGAAACAGCTTAAGGTAAAAGTCTCTGAAGCCATTTAAACTTTGTTGATAATTTTAGCCTAATTTTAACCACCTCCAAACCAGTCATGTAATTGAAACTAATCTCCACAGTTCCAGCCACAGAGAAGTGAGAGTTTGACATCCCCTCATTCACTGTTAATTTTGTATCTTCATTATTTTAAGACAGAATGAAATATTTTCTAACACTTTTCCACTGACATTGACTCTGGATGGAATCCACATCTGTGCACCTATGGAAGAGCAAATGCACCTTAGAAAGTTATTTCTCTCAATCTGATGTTCTCTGAAGGTAGAAGGAGCATCCTAATGCACTTGTTGCTCAGTCAGTGATTTATAGTCTATTATCAATATATATTAAGATTATTGATAGCTCATCTCCCTTCTTGATTAGCCACAAAAATTGCTGAACTTTGAATTAGTAGAGAGGGGTGTACGATAACTAAATGAAAAATAACTACTGTAACCCTTGCAAATGTCTTCAGTTTAGTAGAACAGGATCTCAGATAAATACCCCAGCAAAGAATAAAGCATCACATGGGCAGATTTTATACACTTCAAATTTACTTGCATATTCACTAATGTTGCTGACGTAGTTGGGCACAAGGCTTGCACAAAGAGATGGACTCCCTTGTTATTCTAAAAAGAACAGAATATTTCTTCCCTTATCTTTCAATCTCTTCTAAATAACATCGTAATTTCTCTACTTAATTTCAGTTATCTTCTCCACTTCAGGCTTCTTGGATTTAGTTTCATTGCATTTGGCTAAACTCACAAATACATTCTTTTATAAGTTTCCTTATGAGTCCTTAGTGTTATTACTCTTCAATGTCAAATTCAGTTTTGTAACCCACATTGCTATGTTGTTCCCTGCTGTTCAGCAATTTCAGTCAAGTGATTTCTATTCAAAGCTAATAAAAAATTGTTTGGCATCAGCTAACTATAGGTAAAATTTCTTCTAGAAAAAGACAGACAGCAAGATATGCATATACAGTTTTAATTTTTTTTAATAATTACTTAGTCTGCTAGATTTTTAATTATGCCAAACACAGCTTCTTATAAGCCTAAGGCCAAAATTATTTCTTGCCCCTTACTTGCTTTCATTAACCTAGCCAACAAGATGGACACAAATGAGCATTAGATCATCTACTTAGACAAATAATTTTTCTTTAAAAAATCTATAAATAACAATCTAGATAACAAAGATAGTCCAATTATAAGGATGCTCATCAGATGATAGAGGAGATGTGGATTACCTACAAGCAGAAACATACATCATCATCACAAATGAGTTCTACAAACATCAGGTTATGAGGTAAACCCCTTCAAAAATCCTATCTTTGTGAACATATGCTACTTTTTTGAAGTACATAATTATCAGACTGAAAAGACTGAACAACTAAGCAGATAGTCCGGTGACTTGGCTATGATCAACTTTTTACATAAACAGGACTTGTATGAAAGAGTGAAGAAAAGCCACTACAGGATTCCCACTAGGGTGGTAATAGCATAATCAGAAAGAATTAAGAGCTTGAATGCAGATGCCCCTTCTGTTGGGTCTGGGGTAGCCACACTTACCTACTGGGCTGTGCATGCAGAGTATGCAAGAACATTTGCAACAATTTCATCAACAGTCACTAACCAGTTTGAACTGATAGCCAATTTAATGTCTTTTTTTTTTTTCCACATGTCTAAAATAACTTATGGACTGGTGGAATATATTGTTTCTAGTAACTTACAGCAGCTCTGTCAACTTTGGTTAAAAAGATCAAACAAGGGAGGTTGTACCAAGGACAAAGCAGGACAAAGTGTCAGGAATAAAAGACCCGTGGTTTCTACTAAGAATGATGGCATGAAGGTGTGAGACATTGAATTCACTTAAAGTCTTAAAGCTGTGAAAGAACAAGACTTAATGCAAAGAGAAAAGGGAATGATACAAAGCTCCATAGAACAAAATTGGTGAAACATGAGAACTCCATTGCAGTGAGGGGTTACAGTACAAAGACTATATAATACACTACTATCCTTCACTTCATAGCAGAACGATTTGAAATAAAGAAATATATATAGTTGTTAGGAAATACTGTTCCCTTTATGACCTTATGTTATTCTTATTAATTTCAAACAGATCTAAGCCAGTTGTGATAGCTATTGTAGATTATTTTCATGCAACATTTGTTCCTAAATCTTCATTTTATTTATATCCACAAGGATTCAAACAAAAAATTAAACAAATCATTATGAAGAGCACATTTTGTAACATGTAGCAAGACTACAGTCTCTCACATCTCTTTACGTACTTCTAGTGAAGAAAGCATGGGGAGAGTATGTATATATACATTTAGTTTTCACATATATATAATTTTTAACAGATAAAAGCTGTAGTTTTGGCATAAGCTTTCTAGCTATGCATATAGTACAAAGCATTTTCAATACTCTTTATATCTTTTGGATCCTGTGACACATATAGAACACAATGATTGCATAGCTGTAAATGAAATGTTGCTTTTAAAGTGCACTAAGATTTTTTCTCAGATAACTGAAAAGACAGATAATTCTAATGGATTTGGAGAATTGTTGCATTGTCTTTAAGTAATATTTATAATATTTCATGCATCTTTGGCATTTCTTCGAGGTAGTGTCTCCCTATAACTAGTCTGACACAGGTTTTTAAGGAACTTGGAAAAGCACATTTCATTATTTGCTTCAAGAATTTTGGCTTTAAGATCACCTACTTGAAGGTAGTATACTTGAAAGAGTATTCACAATTTAGAATACCTCTGAAGCTCATCCAGCTTATGTCCAGTATAGGCTTGACCCATCAGCTCTCTGAATACATGCTAATAAGGCCAGCTATGTTGTCAACTCCCTCCCTTACCCGTGTGAAACGAGCCGAGTGTGTGCAAGAAGGCATGTTTGCACACCCCATTATGTAGTTTCATGTCATGTTCCAGAAATATCTTGGTAGTTCAGTGTTTAGGAATTCACTTCTCATTGCTTTCTACAGCTGATTACACATATAAAGACTCTGCTATTGAGCACACAGTGCAAGGGACTGTTTTGTTAACAAATGTTCTGTGCCACGGATGAGATGGCACATAATTACAAAAACACAGATCTGTTTTTCCTTTTGTTATTTTGTGAATATCTGTTTTAAAACAAGCAGTGAAACATTTTTATTCACAAAATTATTTTCTGCAGCAATTTAACTTCATTTCTAGAGATTAACATTTGTGGTTTCTATATTTTCCGCCTGTCAAATAGTACTTTGAAGAATGTATGATCACACCTTTTGTTACAGCAAGTCCTTCTTCTCATAGCACCATAGCTGTGTGAATAGCTGAGGATACATTCAATCTTTAATAATCCTCAATAGCAGCTTAATGTGGATATATAGCTTTCAAGACCAGAGCAGACATCTTGTCATGGAGCTGTGCTAACCCAGGAGATAGCTTAGAGCTGAATCTAAAAGGCCTAAATAGAGCACTCTATTGATATGGCCTTCTTTTTATTTTGGCTTCTCTTAAAGTGTGGAATGAAATTCATAGGAACAACTCTAGTCTACAAAAGGAAACATATATCATATAAATACCTTAAGAAGATAATTGTAAAATAAATGTCATGTATACATTAAATCTCTATTGCATTACATTGTGATACTGAATTACTTAACTGCAGAGAGCAGAGCAGAACAGATACACCTAATTGAAGTACCATGCTCTAACCTGGCCAGTGGTTTTGACTCCCTAAATAAGCACAAGAATGTGTAAGTTCCTCTATTGACCAGATCTTGACTTCACTCACAGTCAGACTGTTGGTCTAAGATAGACCTCAATGTGAGGTGTACACTGTGAGCAGCAGAGAGGAGCTGATCATTCTCCTCCCCCCAGTGTTGTGCTGCTTGAGGGGACAGCAGAGGAGATAGAGATAGAAAGGAACGAGTGAAGGTGAATCTGGGAAAGATGAAAGTGTTTCTTTAATTTTGTCCTTGTTTCTCACCATCCAAGTCTATTTTAATAGGCAAGAAATTAAATTTGTTTTCCCAAGTCAAGTCTGTTTTGTACATAACAGAAATTGGTAAGTGGTCCACATGTCTTTCCCTTGACCTAGAAGGTTTTTTTTATCTTGTGTCCTGTCCTGTTGAGGAGGGGGAGTAAGACAACAGCCAGGGCATCTGGCAGTTGGCCAAGGTCAATTCACCACAGTCAGTAACAGAAGAACAATCAAGAGCAATCACAAACACAAGAATATCATTCCCAATTTCCCAAAGAATTTTTTATGTAATTTCCAGGGATAAACATATATCTAAGGAGAACCAAAATAAGTTCTAAAATAATTAGGCAAATTATTTGCATGCTAAGAATCACATTAGTGAACAGGAGCCCTCAGAATTCTTTGGATCTTTCAGGTCAGCAGCTTTAAATATTTCAAATTCTTAATAAACAAATTTATAATATGTTATTATATTTCCCTGATTGCACTTAGTAATTCAATGTATTTACAAAGTTAATATTTTGGAGCCTTATCATAGTAAAATTAGACACACTTGAAAGGCATAACACTACATACACATTTTCAATAAAATATTTTAAAGAGAAAGCTTCATCACTAGAATAATGGCATTCACCTCTTCCCAATTTATTTCCATAGAGATCTCCTAAATATGCATGAAGGTTAGAAAGATTTTACCTCTTTGCCTTTACATTGTGTATACTTATAATTAAAGGAATGAAAAAAAAAATCTGTTTCTTCTCTTAGTCCTGCTCTGGTTATTTTGTCTGTGGATAAACACCTCGAAGACCCCGGAATGTTTGAGACGCCTGGCAGCAGATTTCAGCAGTTAATCGGACGCCACCCAGTGTAAGAAGAAGAAATCGCTACTCCCTAGTTCCACTCCAAAATAAGATGGGCACTGGAGAGTGAGACAAGAGGAAGGTTTACAAAGAAGGTCGAATTGTATTTTATTTTTAAAGTAAAATTTTAACATCTGCTTACTGCTGCTGTGCTATTAAATGGAAATTAAATTAGATAACAAATAGAAGAGTAGACAAGAAAAAGTGGGGGAAGGAAGTTTAACATTCAGATTTTAATTTTTAATTTGAATATCTATTTCAGGTAGTGTTGATCTAACATTTAATATTGAATGTATTAACTAAGAATTAAAAAAAAAAATCGTCAGTGTTAGCCCACATTATATAAAATTCTTTCTGTCTTTTGAACAATTGTAGCTCTTAAGAATTAATGGATATTAGTGGAGACAATTTTGAAACTGTGTCTTGAATCTCAGACATATATTCTTCAAAAATTAGCTATATTATTTTAAATTTGAAAAAAGAAACAAAACAAAAACAAAAAAACCCAAAAACAGAAATAAAGTGCCGAACTATTACATAGTTAAAGGAAGTGAGTGCTGGAAAAATAATTATATCCATGAAACTCAGGAAGTTTCTGAGAAGAATAATCAATACAGAGATATAAAAAGCAAGAATTTTGAACTCATTTATGGACATGCTTCATAAAACATGAGAGAAAGGCAACAGAATATTTGGGGGTGGAAGGAGGTATTTTGCCTTCAGACACTCATGTTTTGAATATTTGTGACTTATAACTCATTTGGATGTTGCTTCTTTTCCTGGTCCCAAACTGTTGGTGAGCAACTCATGATTGTTTCACTTCAGTTTATTTTTTGCTGAATGACTGCTGCTATTGGTTGATCTCTTGGTTGTTCATATTCACTTTGTTACTCTTGATTCTAAATTAAAACCTGCCTTCACTACCCACGCAACAAATCATCACGAAAGCAGAGAGCCAAACCCAAACACTTTGCACACTGTGCAGTACTCAGTAACAGAAAATGAAATATCCAAGAAAGCAGTGAAGTTTACTTGGTCGGTTTGGGGTATTTTATATATTCATGTGAATATATAATTCATTTTATTATTCGGTTTATAGTAGTTCATTTTTATATTCATGTGAATACTTGTGCTGAAATCTGAAATCTTTTTGTACACTTTAATTCACCACTAGGACAAAATCTTTCTCTAAGAAAGTACATGTGTCTACTCTTCACTTTTCTTACTATCATTTCCTAAAAATGATTGCTCAGAGCTCAAGAAAGAGGATTTTATATATTATTTTATACCAGATGAAAAAAAATAAGTCTATTCCCTCAACAATGTGCACCTAGCAGATTTGATAATCACCATGCCATATCTACTGTAGTTTACATATACTGACAATGTAAGACATTTCTTAATGCCTTTTTTAGCTGGTGTATGAGGAAATAGAACAATGAGTAGTCTTTAGAAGCATTTAGAGGAAAAGTCAATTTTCATGAGACCTGTATAAGCCAATTTTTTACTGAAGCTCCTAAGGTTATTTAACATTTCAATCCAAAACCACCTTTTTTCAGTAGTATATAAACAACCCTTTTTATGAGAACAATCTCTGCAATTTTATCATCACTTTGTAATAAAGGGTGTTGAATTCTTAATCCTAGTATTGTAAGTGAATATAGTGGGTACCTCAGTGAATGAGAATGAAAATCCACAAGCTAGAATACATTAAAAAAAAAAAAAGTAGCTGAACTTACATTGAATTTAACAGTTTGAAAAGAAATTCATACATTTTGTAGGACAAATCAGAGCCTCTGCAATCTGCTTTTTCATGATGGTAATGGCTACCTAAGAACAGTGAATATTCTTCATAAGCCAATAAACATGATGCTTAAAACCCATTTTATTGTTTTTAATTTAAACTTCTAGAAGTTGTGGAAGAAATGTCAAAGACACTACTGTTTGCCATGAAAGAGATTCAACATTTTCTAAGATGCTGTAATTTCAGCATATAGTAGCATTTAGATTTGCATTTACACAAACGCCTGCACTATAAAGTCAAGATGGACCCCAGATGCAAATGTAAAATTAGAACTAAATCCAAAGTTTTTCAAAACAGGCCTCAGGGTTTTGGTTGAAGTTTCGCCTGCTTTATACATAGCACATTTGTTCACATAAACATATTTTATATCCCAAAAAGAACAGACAAATATATACTCATCATCATTTTCTATTCTAAAAAACAGATAACTGACAACTGTAACAAAACCAATTTTTTTATATTGCTGTGACCATAAAATGTAGCTGTACTTCCCAATTTAAAGGAATGGGAAAGAATGAATGACTGCTTTTTTGCAGTGTTTTTCTATTTACTTAGTATATTCTTCATTAAAAAAGTCCTGAACTGATCAAAAGAAAAAAGTAGTTCAATTATTATCAGCACTAAAAAGAAAAGTAAATCTGAGGGGTGGGATATATCTATATATAGGGTTAGCAAAGCTAATGTTCTTTAATAGGAATCTCCTTCAACAGGATTTACTCTGAGATGATGGGGAAATAAAACCAGTAATTAAATGAGTTTATGAGGCAGAAATAAAATAATAATATAATAATAATAATAGTAGTAGTAGATTAGTCATTATTTAAGCAAAATATTATACAAAACTTGCCATGTTCATATTTTATTTCAAATGCCATGTCCTTAGTAATGAAATGCATCTTAGGGTATTTTTTTAGATTTATTTGTAGAAACTATTGTATTATTTGGAAATACAGTATCTCTATATTTAATATATGGATTTTTTTCCCTTTAAGAGTGAAACTGGTTAAAACTTAAATGATAGAAATTAAATATATTTTCTTCAACAAATTTTCCATTTTAATGAAAATAGAGCTGAGGAGAATACGTGTCATTACAATTGGGTGGGAATTAATCACATCAAAATAGTCTGCTTAAACCATAATCACAAACACTTTAGTATTTATTTATGAGACCAGCAAATAGATGCAGTCATTATAATCTGTGATTTGAATTGTTTTCTGAGTCTTTCTCCATTGGAACTGAAGAAAATTCAGTTCAGTGATGATGGTGCCCTGTTAGGGCATGTGAGTTTCTGCAGTCTGAGCTCATAAGAAGAAACACAGAAGAAGGGAAAAAAAAATAAAAGGGAAAAAATGAAAAAATGGTCTACAACAAGGAAAAAAAAAGTGAGATGAACGAGGTCTGGATTCATTCCACTTAACTTGAGATAGCCTGCTAAGTTAGGACTATCAGTCACTCTAGGCTCCCTGCACAGAAAAACAAATTAGAGATAGGAACCTTCAGAAGGCAATTTGTCCCACCTAAGAACCAAATCATCTTCTGGTGGTTTGTCTCACACTGTTCACTACAGGGACAACCCTTGTTCCCAGACGAGGTATGCCACTTTATTCCTGTAGGTGTCCTTGAGCTTAAGAAAGAGACGACAAAGTGACAAAAATAGTAAGACATAGAAATTAATAGATGTCTAATCAGAAAAAAAATTAAGAGTATGAACAAGAAAAGATTAAGCACAAGCTAATCACCAGGGAAGAGAAAAATTGCAAAGAGAAAACTGAAGAACCAAAGAAAAATGCAACAAATTACACAGAATTCAAAACAAGAAAAAGCTTTTCTTTCTATTTATAAATTCAAATGAGCAGAGATAACACTGCTGGTTGTGAATTAAGAGGCTGTGTTGCATTTATTATGTTTTATATTATTTTTATGTTGCAGTAGGCTGGAATTTCTCTAGCCAATTGGCAAATGTTTGTCCACACGTGTGGTTTGATGAGCTATAAAGGTGATGATGATTTCAAGTATGCTGGGACTTGTAATATTTCAAACATCTCAAATTACAGCCAAAGAAAACTACATCCATCCAGATAGGCAAAAATTCTCTAAGCACCCAGACCCTACTGAGAAATTCAAATGAATAACCTTTGTGAAATATTTATATTCACTCACTAAGAAAGGGGTGGTTAGAAAAGTGTTCATAAAATGAAAAAGCATCTTGAACTAATTTTTAAGCCATCTATGCTAACACAGGTTTACAAATAATTCAATGTCCATTATTTGTTGAGCCATGTACATCTTGTTAACTAGAAGGATAAAATACTCTACTTCCCCCATTGAGCAGAACACTCTCTTTGACTTGGAAGTTGGGCAGCTACTAAACCCATTTAATTTACACAGGCTATATAAGATGTTAAATGAACCATAAAGGGCAGATGACAGAGACAAACAACCCTTTTCCCTGAAAGTGCCAAGTTTCAGGGCCCTGGTCTCCCTTTCACACTGATGCAGTGTGTGACACTGGAGGACGTGGCTATCGCTTTCTATAAATGGCTTAACCTTCAGCTTTGTGTGGTCTGTCTAGTACTGTACCCTGACAATTAAAGAAAATCAATATCTGGCACTTCAATGCTGAAAACATGGAACCCACTTTGGAGGTAAATAATTAGTTCAGAAATGCTTCAGGCAATAATTAACTAAACTAGACTTATTAGGAACTCTTGCTTAAAGCATTTTTCCTTTTCACAGGTGTTTAATATCTATCACATAACTTCTAAATTATTTAAATTTAGGCATTTCAGCTTTTAACAGTGTTATAATTAAAATTGTTTGACTATTTACTCTTTTACACAATAAATTATTCTCAAATCACCACCTTAGCTTCACATTAGTGAAGCTTTTGACCTCATGCTCATTTATTTCAGTTTCCAAAGATAAAAGCACAGAAGTTATTTGATTCAGAAGTCTCTGGTTTACATTTCTATTTAATACTTATGGAAAGTTGTTTTATATTGTTTTATATACTTGTTTTATATTTTTCTGTTTGAATCTTAGATTATACATTTGATTATTACAACACATTTGCACAAAGAATTCCCATGTAAACCACTGACCATGAAAGTGAAAGGCTAACATCTTTAGTTGTCTGTGGGATCTTTTCCTCTGCCTTTAGAAGTAACTTATGGAAGACTCTTATGATGAAGTCCAGTGATGTGTCCAACATATGTCAAGTTTACCTCATTCAACTCAGAAAAAAAAAGTCATTTCTTTTGGCTAGATACATTATGGCTCAACAGCTGGCTGGAAATAGAGAGTGGGAAGAGGTAACTTTTGTCAGACTAGATGCTTGTTTTTTTCATGATCAGCTGTTGAATTCTTATCCAGGTTAAGTCTTAGCAATTGCTCAATTTTGAAAACATTTCTGTTGAAGTCAGCATTGCTTCTAAAGTTAAATAACACATGTAAAAATTTTCAGGATCTGGGCCCCTAGGTATGTTCTGCTACTATTATATCACTGGAGAAGTAACATTTTGAAGGCAAAAAAACACACTTCATGCTTCTGGGTGCAGTGGTTCTGTGGTATCCTCACAATCTAAGCTATTATCCTACCATGATTCTTGCAAGTAATTTGCAAGAACAAAACAAGAGATTTTCACAAGGCTGGGCTTGGGGCTTGCATGTGTGTGTGCATGGACTTGTGCATGCTGCTCAGAAATCCATCCTTCACCTTCTGAATTCTACGGAAAAAACTTATACTAGAACATTTAAACTAAAAAAAGGAAAGAAAAATCCTAAAGCCCAGGTTTGTGGGCCTAAAGCTAAACAAATCAGTCACCCACAGCCCCTCTGAGATCAATGGAAGGAGTTACAGAATCTCTATATAGAATACTACCCTTTTTTCTCCTCTAATTGAACTGCTTGATGGATAAAATTAGTATTGTATATAATGTATCTTCTCCAGTGCCTCATGAATTTAATGGGTACAAAAGTACACTTCATCTTACACTGCTTTAAAAAACCTAAACACTGTAGGAATTAACAGTCATGGATTACTTTCTATACTTTATATCACCCATTTAACAATTTAAAGGTGACTAGTTGGGAAAGTCAAACACAGAATCATAAGGTTTTACCTTATAAATCAAAGTGAATACTTGTGGAAATTGATACACTCTAATGCAGAAGAGAATTGTCCTGTTTTATTTCACCTACCAATCTTGAAAGGCGGAAGTACAAATAATGCAAGCAAGATATCTGATTTCAGTAACACACTTATGCTTCCTGTATAGTCTTTACAAAGCGATTCAGTTCTCTGACCATTGGCACATATTCTACACTAGAATACATAACTTATCTTCTGGAGTTGATATATTGGCTGTAAAAGGGTTATAAACAGCTTATAGCATGGGAAAATTGTGACCTCATTTTAGTAATATAGAATGCAAGCAGCTACATATGTAGGTTTTTAAGCTCTCATAAGTCAACAGAAATTAAGTTCATGATTTATAAGTGTTCAGAGGGCCAAATGCTTGTGCCTCCCTTAGGACAAGGTAAATTGCTCTCAGAACACTATTAACAGTACTTACAACTTCTCCACAAACTATATGGAAGGTCTGAGAAAAGTTGCCTGTGCTTGAGGCAGTTAAGGCCAAGGCAAAAAATTCTATTCAAGACTTAACTTTTAGGCATACAAATTTAGGTAAGACAAACTTCTCTCCCCATTATCTTGTAATTTTTTATATGACTGTCATATAACGTGATTCCTATTTTTACTTATTTCTTACAGTTCTATATCACTGATACATCAACACTCACATTATATTAACAGTGTGAATGTTTAATCTTCTTTCCATGTGTTTAAATTTTAAAGCTTAATTCAGTTACAATACTTAAGGCTACATCCATAAAAGGTTTAATTAAACACAATTTATTTCAGAGTAGTATTATTTGAGTGATTTTTACTTATTTTCAGAAATTGAGGTATAACAGGAACAAAACTTTAGAAAATGTCAATATCTACTATTTTTTTAAATAAAAATTCCACCAAGTGTAAAGTATTCATTTAGTCAGTATGTTCTATAGATACTTGGGGAAAAAATCATAAGGTGGGTATGCACTTGCCTTTTCTAAGACTATACATTTGACTTCAGTATAAGAGTAGAAAATATTAAAAATAAAGCATGCAGTCACCTGAAATTATTGTAAAAACAGTCCATGGAGGATAAAATAGGTTTGCAAATAAGTTGTTATAAGGTTTTTGTTGAAGGCCAGGGTTATGAGAAAATAAAGTCAAATGGTGCATTTTATTATTTCATACCCATTACAGCCTCATGGGTAGATGAGGTTACTGTGAAAACAGATTGATTAATTTTCCATATACTCCTATATTTTTATATTGATCTTCACCTTATTTGTGTTCTTT
Source organism: Agelaius tricolor (assembly GCF_023055355.1). NCBI lineage: Eukaryota > Metazoa > Chordata > Aves > Passeriformes > Icteridae > Agelaius > Agelaius tricolor. The sequence continues at coordinate 52,833,527 of NW_027269263.1, forward strand.
TGCCTTTCATGGATTGTTTACCACAGAAAGTTTGGCAGACCATTTTTAGTGCTACTCCCATGTTCAGTGTAGAACTTCACCATGACAAGCATTTCATTCTGGTTGTAATAATTCAAGGGAAGTCTAAACTGAAGAATGAAATCCTGGCCCTTTTCAGAATAATTCATCTGAAGCCTTAGACATTTTAGACACAGTCAGCCAGCTTCTACAATATTTGGTTGGTTTCCATAATTTTTTTTCATTCCTTTGCATTCCTCCTGCCCTCCAGGGACATTTTAATTCTCAGTAAACATTGCATCTCATACAAAAAATATTTGCTCTGTTGTGTTGAAAATAGTGAAGTGTTTAACGCAGAACAAATGGAAACATTGACAGTCTAGAAGTAGGATGCCATTCAAACTGAAGGAGCAGGAGGAAACACAAGTGGAGTAAATAACTTTACAGCAGGTAATATTTCTTGTTTCTGTATGACCACAAGTCATCCTCAAAAGCATTTTATCATGAAACAATCATAAAAACCTCTGCCCAATTGGGATAAGAGCTCAGTCTAACTAAAATGTACATTAGCATGAAGGAAAGTTTAATTACCACTCTCAAGACTGTCAACTGCAAGTTTTTTGAACAATAAAGATTATGTTCCTGTCTTCTCAATAAACTCCCTGCTGTACTACAGGAAGATTTCCACTGGAATTTGTCTAGATTTATTGTGAAACTACATTATATAAATTTATTATAAAAATGATGGTATTTAGATGTCTTTAATGCAAACACATCCAACAAGTATTTAATGTCTGAATTGTCCAACATTTTCCCAGATATTCAGGTGGTGTTTCTGTGCTTGAAATCAAAGATGTATTTTTATTTAATGATATTCCACAGTTAGTACTAAAAATACATTTATATTTATATTTACATTTATATTTATATTTTCTGTCATATTTTTGAACATGCTGTCACATGCCCAACTAATTAAGGAACTAAATGGAGAATTTAGAGCATCCCATATCTCAACTGACCTTGGGTATCTCAGTGGAAAAGCAACAGAACACATGCATGAGATCAAATTATTGGCTCTTTCTCTGACATGTTAGCAGTGATGAGGAAAGCAGATGGAAAAAAAATATTAGATATTGATCCCTTTCTCATTCCTGCATACCCTTTAATTAGATTTAGATTGTAAATAATGCTATTGTATCTTGTGACAATATACATGAAATGATGGCCTGAACTGTATCTATGTATATTTTGAGATATGAGTCAAACTGCGTAATTGGGAATTTTATGCACTAGAAACATGTTTTTCGTGACATTGCAAATTTTCTTAAAAATTAACATTAAAAAAAAATAGAATGCACTTTTGAATGCATAATCAGGAAATGGACAATGAAAGCTAACCAGGACACCAATGTCATCAGGATTTGTGTCCTTTTGTATATGCCATGGCTGTCAATGCATCAGCATCTGTCAAGCCAATACCATGCAAACATGCAAACATGCCCCTCCATTTTACACACACAGTGGTACCTCACTCACCAAATTATCCTTCACAAAGCTGATGGGAGTCCAGCAGAGTTTTTCAGCTTAGATCTGTTGTCACATGGGGACTGCTCTCTGACTGTAAAACAAGCTCTCTCCTACAGCAGACCACATCAACAGCCTGATCACAGGCTCCTATGATTTGCCAGAACAGCAGCACACCTGAGCAGCTGAGCAGTCTGGATAATTCTCCTGCATGCTTTGAATTCTGGACAGGCTTATTAGCAAGAGATCTGTGTTATAAAACTGCAATTACACGTCACAGGGTGCTATGCTAGTTCCTGGCACAGAGGCCACCCCAGATATCTGTTAAGACAAGCTAAATTCAAGAGTTTGGTGCAGAGAGACAAGAATTTCACACAGGGACAATTCTGTATTGGTTCACTTCACATTGTTATGCTCTGTTAATCTCAAAACATCATCACTTCAATGATATTAAAAACAAATACATGAAAGTATACACCTGAAATGAAATATAGAGCATGTAATTAAAGTTACCAATTTGGATTTCCCATTCTGTTAGATAGTGGTGCAGAGTAGCAATGAAGTACACTCTTCTCAGTGGTGGCAAACAGGACAAGAGGCAAATTGAAGAACATAAAATTCCATATGAAAACAACAATTTCTCTTTTACTAGTACTTTTTAGTGGTCAGATCATCAAACTGTGGAATAAATTGCTGAGAGAGGTTGCATTGTTTAAAGCACTCAAACCTGATTGATCAAGGTCCTGAGAAACCTGCTTTAGTTGACAATCTCCACCAATCCCTGCCAAGTTCAACTATTCTGCCAAAAGATATATTTTAGTGAATAAGTCAGCTGCTTTTTTAAGATATAATTTTATATATATATACACTCTTTGAAGAGATGTTGCATGAATATGCTGATGAAAGACCTTTCAAGTATTTTCTCCTAGGGGATAAAAACTCAATCAATATTTATTTTTTTTAAAAGTGGGTTACAATCCCCCATGATAGGACAGATCAAAAAATTCAGCATGCCACACATGTTACAAAACTTCCCATTCAACTCCATCTAGTTAAAAAAAAAAACAAATTAAAAAAAAAAAAAACAAAACAGTTTCTTGAGATTTAGGGAATCCCTTTTTGTTTCTTTCATTTAAAATACTATTCATTGCACTCCATTCCACATGCCATGCAATCTACTTTTCTGTTCCTTCCTCCCAAAGCACCACCAAACCTAAGTTATAGGAAGGATTTTGGAGGAGGGGAGGACGCGGAGAAGAAGATCAAAAGAGGTTCATCCAGCTGTTTCTCTTATGGACTACCTGATGCTAGTGACTTCTCAGCATATGGATACAGCAATGGGCAGAAGTGCTGAATCTTAAAATAAACTCAGTGAGATGGTTTGAATGGAATAGTCTTAATGTGGTGGCTCCTCTTCAGTAAACATAAGCCACTGGGAAGTCATGGATTGCATTTGGGTATCAGTAAGTGCACTACAGTTCTCCATGGCCTGCAATGTTCTGTCAAAGTAATTCCAAAGCCTCAGATATCTGGAGCTAGTTGCAAACAGGAGACAGCCATAAATACAATGTCAAAGGCATTTGCTTTTCCTTCTTTAATCCACTGAAAATACAATTATCCCCAGAGACAGGAGATGAAAGAGACTTGGGAAAAGGGAATTTTTCTCGGTCCAACAGGAGATTGTCAAGAAGGGTGTCTTGTCAGGCTCTGTTGGCTTTACTAATTTACTTATTTCCTGATTTCCTTTGGGCCTCATCACCTTTGTCAAGAAACAGTACTCTACTTTTTTTAAACTTATGTCTGTAGTTTGAAAATTAATTTTTTAAAAGATAGTTAAGTGGCTTTGAGGATCAGTGGAATTTTGGCTTGGGTTTTTTGGGTTGTTTGGGGGGGTTTGTTTGTATGGTTTAGGTTGTTTTGTTTTTAAAGACAGCTGCTAATAAAATGTGCTGGATTAGAGACTAAATCCCTTGCAATTAATAAAGAAACATGCTAGTGTAAAACCCCCAAACAATTACAAGTTAAAAAGAAAAGCATCTGCCAGGGACCTCATTGAGGAGGATCAGGGCTGCCCTAGGCCAGCTCCACCCAGCTTGGCCAAGTTGAAAACATCAATGGAAAAACAGATTTAACAAAGGTCAAAACACTGCACAGCAGTGAAAAGTGAGGTAAAACACTGGGAGAAATAGTCCTGCAGACACCCAGCTCAATAAAGAAGGAGAGGAGGTGCTAGAGATAAGATTCACCTGCAACCTGTGGAGGAGACCATGGTGGAGCAGGTGTTTCCTTGCAGCCCTTGGAGACATACTGCTGGAGCAGATATCCACACTGTAGCCAGTGGGAGATGACACATGGGATGGTGGAGGTGGATATCCTGGTTTTGGGCAGGATGGTGAATTTTTCCACAGAAGCTGTGAGGGGGTGGAGGCTGAACGCATGTGGATGTGTGGAGGTTGTTATTCTACACCACTCGCTTCACTGCCAGGGAGAGAAAGGAAGGGATTCTCACTTCTGAGGATGGGAATGTGACTGGTACTTGTGAAGAAAAAGATGGCCTGTGGAGGGTCTGCTGCCATTTCATTCATTGTCTCAGGGGTCATTAGGTGCTGGATTGGTCAGTGAGCATCTTTTGCGTGTAAACCACCCTCATTTTGTATACTTTTGTTAATAATATTGATTCTGCTTCCATTTGTTTTCTTGTAAATGATTCTTATCACAACTCAGGATCTCTCTTTTGTCTCTCTCACCAGAGGGAATGGGAGAAGATGAGAAGCTTGTGGTTTGCTTTTTAGTGGGAGAAATTAATTAGGGAGTACCATTCGTAAACCACCACAGTGGATATGGTCTGAAGGAACTGTGGCATGTGGCAGACCCACACAGAATAGTTTTCCCTTGAGGACTGCAGCCCCTTGGAAGTAACTGTGCAGAAGCAAAGAAAAGTCTCAGGAGGCAAGAGCAGCAAAGAGGCTTTTATGGACTCATCACTATTCTCCCACTCCACATCCCTCCTGTGCCTCCTGAAGACAGGAGGAGGAGGAATTTGGAATGAAGTAGTGAAGTTGAACTTTGGGAAAAAGAGGGGAGAATAGGTGATCTTTAAATATTGTCTTTTTTCTTACTATCAACACCAATTTTTTGTCAATACCTTGGACAAATTCTCCCAAGTTCAGTCTGTTTTTCTTTTAAGATTAATTCATAGGTTATCTCCCTGTGCCTGTCTCATTTTCTTCCACTGTCCTGTTGAGGAGCAGGAGTGAAAGCAAGGCTGTGTAGGTATCTGGCTGCAGGCCAAGGTTAATCCACCTTGGTATAAAATCCAAAGAAAGTTACCTTGAATATCAGGAGCAGCAATATTTTTAAATTCATTGTCAACATGTAGATAGATTCTGTGAAGAATTTGTAGCCTATGAATATATATATATGCATAGAATGTGCAGTACAGGAAGAATCTCACTAAAAGTACCCAACTTTTGTTAACAGTCCCATAGAAGATGTGAAGACAAAGTTTCTGTTGTAAAGATCAGCATCTTCAAAAGGCCAGAAGAACCCTCACATATGGAAGACTAAATATTTCTCCCTCTATCACATAAGCTCTACAGACTAAATCTTTAATTTTTTTTTACCAATGTTGCTGTCATAACTCCTGAGTTATCTATGAGAGCAAGAAAGACAATAAGCTCAAACCAGAAACAGTGTACTTCACTATATATAGAAACATACATTTATCTAATATATTTAAGATAACTTTGTCTTTATCATTTTATTATTAATTTTTTTCATTTACCTGTGCCAAGATTATCCCACAGGGTTTTTTTTTCCTCTTAATTACCTATTTTCATATGATTTTAATCCAAGAAAGATCTTGTATTGAGGGCCTTGAAATAGGAAAGAGTATTTGGTCTTTCAGTTAATTTGACACATGTTTAATATCTTGCCACATTTTCAGGTAGCAGAGGGATCAAGGTGTCTCATTACATTAAGAGCATTTTGATATTCTAAAATGGTCCTGCAAGGTGTAGCATTTCAATACTTGTCCACTTTTAACTCACACTTATTTAAGCCCTGCTAATGGAATTAGAGAGTTATGATGTTTCCTGGCAGTAGGTATATTGTCCTGTAGATTTTTGCAGAACTTCCATTATCATTAAAGGGAGTTACACACTAGAGTACCAATGTCTATTAATACAAATAGCATCTTCCACAAACAGTCTTTTAAACAGCAATTTGAGTGTCCTAAAGCTCTCTAGTCATTCAGGAGAAATTACTCTTATGTCAACACTTTAGCAGCAAAGAAACATCCATTCCTCTATAACCACTCACAAGAGACTCTCAAGCAAGACCTTTTTTTTTTTTGTTTTAGTTAGTGGAAATGTCTTCTATTCTTGAGCCTATTAACTTGTAACAATAGAAATAATAGGAGCTGAGACAGGTGTAGAAAGTTTAATTCTCTTCTCTCTTGTGAGCTTCAAATTTAAAAAGGGAGTTCAAAATTAATGATAAAAAAGGTTATTAAAATTCATGAATGCCAGTATAATATAATTTTGATCTGCACAGTTTTTCAGGGATTGTTGTCAGTTTCTATTCCACTGTTAGCCATCATTAACAGCAAATATGACAGATACACTAATGAAATCGATTTGGTCATGTTATCAATTTAATTCAAAAACGTAACCCCATTTTATTACCGTGTAAGTTATAAAGGCTTATAGGCTAATGTCATCTGTCACTGTAAGAGTTCTCTACTGGACTTCTTAATAAATAAATGTATGCTTATTTTATTTTTTTTTTTTTATTTTGAATTAATTACTTCAGTACAGCAGTAATGCTGGTTTAGCTCATAGTAGGACTGAAATATTGGTCAATGCACTCTAGTAGGGGAAACCTTCAGTAAAATGAAAATAGCAATAGAGTATTGCCTTGGAGCCTTGCTATAGCTGAGCAATAGATCACTGTGCAGCAATATTCCTGCAGCCAATTCACTGTCTAAGAAATTAATACATTCTTCATACTCCTATAAGAGGTGTGCCTTGTTGTAAGGACGTTTTTTAAGGTACAGTGAAAGCAGGACTGTCCTCATACACATACCTCCCTCATTAATAACATTAGAAGGCTCAGCAAGATATTCCTCCTTATATATGTCAATATTTCTTTTAAGCATTGATTATCTGATGAAGCCACTTTATAGCTTTTTTATTTGTTTGGAAAAATAACAGACAAGGTTAGCTATCATTATGACAGGTGTTACGAGATGGCATCATGAGACACAGACCTCTGAAATATTTCACTGAGTAACCAAATGTTTAAACTTGGGAAGTTTCTCAATTATGAATATAAGCTAAGGCATTATCTTAAAAACTAGAATGAATAGCAATATTTTTACTTCTGGTTCAAGTTTTTTCTTCAGGAAGAATTGGTTTTGGAGCACAGAAAAGTATTGTTGGATGTAAATAGCTGTTTTACAAGCTGATTGCCTTGTTTCTAGACCAAGACATCTTTACAAGTAGAAAGTGAACAAGCTTTACTGTGCATCTGTCTGGACTTTGTACTTATGATTCTTGTACTTATAATTCTTCACAAGACAGTAAAAGAATGATAAAAGACTTCTGAAAAAGCAAACATTTTTAACTGGAGAGAGATCCTGAAGAAATCTTTCATTCCTGTTCATTTCAGAAAGCTATTCAAATTGCAGTGGTTTCATATTATGCAGCCTATACAAAATCCCCTCAAGAGTAACAAACCTGAGGGCCAGTGGCCACCTGGCATCCAAGTGCTCAGCTAGAAGCAACTAAAAACTGGGCTCTCAGTTGGTACTGCATCAAACACTGCCAAACCCACACCGGTAGCCAAATCTGGATGACCAACCTTAAAATAATTCCTTTAGGAATGCTGGTTACCATTGCAGTGGGTATGTCTACATAGCACTACAGGGTGCAACCAATGGGAGAAAAAGGAGAGGAGAGGAAGCTTGCTGAGTTTGTCAAAATGCCTAAGGTGACTGACTACAGTCACCATCTAAATAATACAAAATGGCCTTGCCATGGAGTCAGTGACAAAGATTTCTTCCAGTGATATTTTGTTAATCCATGAAGAACAAGTAATAAAGTACAGGGAACATTAACCTGTTGTGTACAATTAAACACAAAGATTTCACAATAACTGTTCCCTCTAACTTGCTTTATTTGTCTTTGGGTTTAGACAGTTTTCATGTGTTCCTAGTTTGGAAGAAACTCTACAGCAACACATGTAGGTTCCCAGAAAAGTCTTCATCTCAAGAAAAAGATGTGGCCATTTGCTCTTCTCAAGAACTCTCCGTGTCATTTTCAGGGGTGTGAGTTTCCTGTGCACAATGTGGTCATTGTTATTTACTTAGCTAGAATTTTAGTCAGTCTAGAGCTCACCTCCAGAGCTTTGATTTGTCTTGCATGAGCTGAAATTTACATTATCACTCTCATGTTGTGCTGTTCAATATTCTGAGAAGAAATAAATCTGTCTGTGGAGAAAACCAAGTGTTTCATGGCTTCATTGAGGCAGAAATTTTAAGTTGCGTCAAATTAAATATAATTATCTTCAAGCACCAATGAACATTTTTGTTTGCTAATAGCATGTCATTTAGGCATATATGTTTTAAAGTTGCCATCCATGTAGAATTTCTGCTTTGGAGTCTGCTTAAATACATCTTTGTAGAAAGTGTAGACAGAAGGAGCCACATTAATTTTCATCTATCCAGGTGGAGATTGTCTGCATATACAGGAAGAAATATATGACCCTTGCACTTGCACCTCCTTTAGTCTTTGTGCTGGGAAGGCCCTCTTTACTGCCACTGGGAGTCTGTCAGCTGTTTTGTGCAATGTGTTTGTACATTAACACAGCCAGGCTGTTAATGTACAAACACATTAACAAACACATCAGGCTTCTACTACCCACTTTTTGTTAGCACCTTCACAAGGTGTATTGTTATACCTGTGTGAGAACCCATACTAAAGCATCTGCCTCTCTTCTTGGGAACATAGAAATGCATACATCAGCTTCTTCCAGTGCAGTAAAGGGGGACAGACACAGCTCACAGTGCTTTATACAATGGTTTTGAGGTAGTGCTCAAGCTCCTTAGATAATGTAAACTGCTCTCTGTATATGCTAACAATGTTCCTTCTGATATGTCAGACTCTACACTAATATAAATACCTTTGGAATTTTTACTCCTAAACAAAGATCTTTGCAGAAATATTCCTTTTTCATTCTAGATTTTGGTGTGGGTTTTGTTTGTTTGTTTGTTTTCTTTTTTACATTAACAGTCCTTAGGTGTGTTTGGGATTTTACTGAAGCTGTTCTTTGCATGCTACTGGTGTTTTTGTATCACTGCAGCACAATATAGTGTTTTAATGTCACTTTCACTAGCCTGATATTAGCAACATCAAACTTAGAAAATTGTGGGCATGGTCTGTGCAAGCCAGATGTGGAGGACATCAGTGCCACGAGCACATTGTGCTTTGTGATTACAGATGCATATTGTAAGGGTACTCCAAAGGCTTGCTGGAGCTCTGAAAAGGCATAAATAACATAGGATTACCATATGAAACCAGTGACTTGACCTTGACTGAGTAGCTTGAAACCAACATCAGTATCTATTTCAAGAGCAGAAGTCCTTTTTCACATATTTCCAAAATCTGACATAGTTGAGACTATAATTACTTTGATGGTGTAAGAAATGATAAATTGACACTCCCGATTTTCATTTTTCCCATTTTCTGCTAATATTTGGTGATCCATTTTGTCTCTGCATGTCTTCATATGCCTCCCATATCATCACTAATCTGTGTAATTTACTGATACTAACAAACTGTGCAATCTCAGTACTTATATTTCATTCACAGTCAGAAGCAGTACAGGAACTTGTGTCGATCCTCCCACAGAATGGCTCACTATTAGTCACTATCTATTCTGGCTTATTGTCATTTCCACTTTTTAGTTTACTTCCCAGTTTTTCATTTATTTTTAATCAGTGACAGAATTACCTTTTATATATTACCCATGGGTCTCTAAGTTTAATGGGATTTATATCTCAAAAGAAGACAACAACATTATCAGTAAAATTCTCATCTCTGCAGTTAAAATAATGTTTCTTTTCTTATTTCCCTGTTTCAAATAATACTCCTTTTGACTCCCCTACCATGTATTGAATACTAAAAAGCACTTATTAAACACTACATAATCTGAAATGAAAAATTTTATTTTTCTCTGGTCTTGGTTGTTTTTTTTCTTCAGTTTCTTTCTTGACCTCCTTTCTCTGCTCAAGCCCCAGTCTGAAAGAAGTAGAATACTGTGATTTCTGTCCATCTTTATTTGCTTACGCCCAGTGTGAGAGATTCATTACTTCAATGTAGGATCAATTCTGTGATGTCAGAAAAAAAAATAGTCAAGCCATTCCTGTCTTTGTCTGTTACTTATGTATATGTGATTCTTGGTATACATCATACAAAGTTGTTTAAAGGGAAATGCATTCTTATGTATTTTTTAATTGGAAAAGATATTGCATATATCTAGGTTTATGTGATGAAAGAGCTGGTTCTGGGTGGGGTTTTTCTCCTCTGATTAAATATAATAAATATTTCAATTTTGGTTTGGGGTTTTTTTGTGGTTTTTTTTTGTTTTGGTTTGATTTGGTTTTTTGTTGTTGTTCTTGGTTGGTTGGTTAGTTTTTTGTTTGTTTGTTTGCTGTTTGTTTTGGTTTTTTGCTTTTTGGGGTTTTTTTCTGGGCTTCTTGTGCTACATCCACTGCTGGCTTGTTCATTTTTTCTTTCCACTAGTTCAGTTCCCCAGGCATTCAGTGCTATGATTTTTCTGTCATCCAATCATTTACCACCTTCTAGTTCAGCTGTTCCTCACAGCTATAGAGGCTTTTGAGACACAGTGTTGAATTCTTTATTTTCTTCTCGAAACTCTAATTAGTAATCAGGATTGTGATGAGTAGGCTATATGAGATAGTAACTGCCTGGCTTAAAGATTTATGCAACAACACATGGGTACAATTTCAGTAAACAAGTGAATGATAGAGAATACCACATAAAACCTGAGCTGCAGCTAAGAAAAATGAATTGGCAAAAGAAAAAAAAAAGGCTAAAAGCATAATTATGAAATTGGTGAATGATGTGTCACATTGATTGCTATAGTGTGCTAATGTTTGCTCCATTTGATATCCCAGATATTAAAAGCAGTACTTAAATGTGTCCTTGCCCAGGCTAACAGAAAGCTACAGAGAAGCTTTTTTCAAAAAATTTTTGAGGGTTTACTGCATTTCTGGAGGTTGTTTTTATTAGTCTATTATGTATTTTTATGTATTATTCTATTCCTTTTCAAGCAGGTTTTGAAAAAGTTACTTGTGTGCAAGCTGAGAAATGACGGATATTTAATAGCATTCAAATAAGACATTACCCTCTGTGTTTCAAATTCTGCTTTGGAAGAGGCACATAAAATACTTTCAGAAACAAACAATTTTTTTATGTAACTTAGTCTTGTAAAATTAAAGTTCACAATATTCTGAAAACATATTGTTCCTGAGAGAGAAACATTTCACCACTGCTCTTAGAGTAGTAATTCACAGTGACAAAGGCAGCCAGTATATTTTGTTTGTTTAAAACTATACATTCTGGGGGAGGACGGAAATGCACAGAACACATTTTAAGTGCCTTGAAGTGTCTGTTGTACACAAGAGACTCAGAGACTGGAACGCATCTCCGAAGAGTAATCAGAATCTTTTTTCTTTGATAGTTCTCATCCAGAGTAGACCTTATAACCATGTACATCTACCCTTTTTTGAGTATATAACGTAATTAGAAAACAAAGACATAAGGTTGCATATTCAGAACTGATTGGACTGTATGATTCTAGATGTAAATATTTCAGATGTCCATTCTTAGATCCTCTTGTTCTTAGAGCATCCGTTTTCCTGAAAACAAATGACCGTAATATGATCTATAACTGAACACACCAAAATGAAGGTACCCAAGACATGAAAATGGAAGGGTAAAACTTCAAAACACAGTTCATGTCCTCAATTTCCAATTCCATCTTCCTCTCTGTGTTCCCACATTTCTTATCGTCTGGTGAAATTCCTTTGGTGATGTCATGCTCAGGGAACAAGTCTCACTTATAAAAGGATTTTCTTTATTTTTCATAATTTAGCTGAACCAACACAAAACTGAATACTGTAAAGCAACAAAAATGATGCAACATCTTTCATTTTTTCTGTGTTTACTAGATAAGGCTACGAAGCTCCCTTTAAAATAAATCAAAACAGAGAGTTGGTAGAGTGAGGGATCTGGCTCTTGAGGTCTACATGTACAGTAAATCTATTTACCATCATTTATTGCATGACATTTTAAACCTGACATTGGTCATTTATAGTGCAGTCAGTCCATAACACTTTACAAGTGGCTGGGCTTTAATTGCTACTTTGATACTGGTCAAAATCCTATGATTAAATAAGAATTTTGTATATATTTATTTTGCTTGAAGACAAAATGATCCATAGTTCATATTTTCCTGCAACCTCTGCATTATATAAGCCTCAGTGTTTGAGTAGGCTTTAAAAAAATTCTTTAATCAACTTTTTGTTTTTGTATCTTTCATCTATGGTCACTTGAATAATCTCTATTTCTTTTTCTTTAGTAGAATAGAACTAGCATAACACTAAAAGTTAATTGGAATATTAGGTAGTATACTTGGAACCGTAATACATTTGCCAGGAAGAAATTAAGCTCCCTTGTTGATTGTATCATACCAGTATGTACTAAACTTATATGCCAAAAGGTACAGTAAAAAGAACAAGGTTTTGTTTTTGTTTTATCATAATTTCTCCCTTGTCTATGCTGTCTTTGCTAAATTTTCACTAACCAATAATGCTGAAAAAGAGGGCTTTCTAACAATGAGGTAAAACACTGAAAACGGGATCAAGGAACAGGCTTTAAATTGTCCCTTACATAAAAGTAGGGAAGAGAAGAAGAGAAGGAAGAGGAGGAAGAGGATGAAGAGGAGGAAGGGAGGTAGGGGGGATGGGGGGATGGGGGGAAGGGAGGGACAGAGGGAGGGAGGGAGGGAGGGAGGGAGGAAGGAAGGAAGGAAGGAAGGAAGGAAGGAAGGAAGGAAGGAAGGAAGGAAGGAAGGAAGGAAGGAAGGAAGGAAGGAAGGAAGGAAGGAAGGAAGGAAGGAAAACCTTGCTATGAAGAGCAATGAGTAAAATATTTTACACTCTATTTTTATCAGTACATAAAGACAAAAAAAAATAAAATTAAAATAAAAAATGCCTTCCAACAGTGCAATGGTTGAATGCATTTATGTAATATAAACAACATTATTCTTTGCTTTTTCTACACAGTCCTCTCTGGTCATGCTTTACATCCAGAATGTCCCAATGGAAGAAAGCAAACGACACCGGTCACTTCAGAGACAACTGAAGTAATAAAACACAACTTAACTCTGAACCACTTTTCATGACTGTCAGAGTTATCACGTTAATTGTTAAATAGGATTTTCTACAAATATACAACATATAAAAACTGTTAAATATATAACTTTAGGCTTTTCAAAATACATTTAATGATCTCTTTCAAACAAGTGTTACTTTTGTTTTCTCTTTAATTTGCTTTCTGGTGCTAAATGGTGTATCAGATGAGACATAGGCCACAGATGACCAAACATGCTCTTTGCAAATACTGTATTATCCAACTTTAACTATCAAAAATGGAACTGTAGAAGAGGCATGTTTAACTGGTTAAAACGGAAAATGATTTTAGTACGAGAAAGTCAATCTAAGTACAGAGGAATAAAGGTGCTGTGTAGACAGTTTGTGTTCTTTTTGTCCAAGTTTTTCAAACATAGGTCATTTTCTCTCAGTGCTCCGTTATGTTCTCTTGAACATGGCATTTCAAGAGCAGGTCTCTGAGTTAGTTTTTACTTCAGCTTTCCATAAAGACTTCTGCTGGACAACATTTCAGCTTTGTGAAAGCTGGAATCATGTCTTTGTGGAGACCTTCCTTTTAATGACATAACTCTCTTAAGAGTAAGATTGTGTCCACTTTAAAATAGATTTTGCTCTTTGGTCTATTGTAAATACTGAAAGTATAAGAAAATAAAAGCAATTCAGACAGTTTAGGGCACAAGAAGAGTTTCTCTTTTGCACCTCAGTGTCCTCCCATAGGCAAAACAGTCTTCTCTAAGGCTGATTGGGATGATACTCTTCATTGTAGCAGACTCTTCAGATTGAAACATGTAGGTAACAGCAAGTCCAGTAGTGGTGTATAACGCAGATGAAACGTTAACCATGAACTTTTTTGTATTGCTAATGCCCAAGCATATCTCTTTTTCTATATTCCTTAGTCCAGTGATCCTTAGAATGGTAGAACAAACTTTAGCTCATAATGCAGAGGAATTATGCTGTCATTCATGAGATACAGAGAAACAGACAGTTGAGTTGATGACATATAACAGATGATGATCAACAGCAGTGAAACTTGACTAAGTTAAGTAGCTCACAGAGAGCCTAAACCACTCCTACGAGGATTCTGTGTTGCTGCATTTGTCAGGAGACCTGTAAATCAATAAGAACAAATGAGTCAGTGTTTTAATTTACAATTCTGCTTGTCTTTGCTGTCCATTATCATAAAATATACTGTACTGAGGTTTTTCAAGGAGACAGTTAATGAATTAGAAGATATTTATTTTGCACAGCATTTTCCCTGAGAAAAAACATATTAAAAAGCATATATTTTATTATAAAAACTTTATGCTTTAATAATTATTTCTAATAATATATAGCTTACAATAACTTCAATGTCATCTAATTTCTACTAAGTTTCATGCATATTCTTTCTCATAAAAATCACAGAATGTTCTTTTACACACATTAAAGTTACAAATAACAATGCCAAATATACATGGTGATTAAGATTACTTTTATTTTTTATGTTCAGGATGTAATGAAAAATGGACTTGAAAGCCATGACTGCGTATTAAAAATGCAAAGATGTTTGTACTGGAGGCTTTTCTGCAGTTAAGTTTCCAAAGAGCACTAGAGTGTGCCTAATTTAATCAATACTGCCCTCTAGCGAGGCTATTACAAGTGCAAATTAATGTAAATAATGGCCATTAATAGTCAATTTAATCGGAAAATTGTTTTAGTTACGCACCAGAAAAAAAAAAAAAGAAAAAAAACTCACAAAACCCCACAGAATATAATAAAAATGGGAAGAGTACTGCCCAATGAACCTGTTGCAAAGAAAATTGAATGGAAGCAGCATTTCTAAAGAGAAGCAGAACCAAAGTTCACACTATTAAAGAAAACAAGAGTACTGGAAGACAGCACAAACACAAATGAGAAAATAATGAGTTATTTATACAACAAAGAGCTAGCTACTCATGCTCACCCAAAATATGAGTTTAGAAATGGTTCAAAAATTCCACAGATTCTGTACACACCAAAATGTTGTGGGGTGTATTAAGCAAGCATGATTGTTACAAAATGCTGTTTGCATTTTCAAACACTATCTTCTGCTTCGGCATTGTTCTGTCTCCAAGTAGTCAGAACTGTTATTACTGATGGAAATACCATGCAAAACTCCATAAAATACTGAACAGTGAATGTAAAAGAGCAAACAAATAAGAAAACACAATTCAATTGGTTTAAGCCATACATTGAATTTTTAACCTAATCTTCAGAGCAGTACATGAAAGAAAAATCTGCCTCCAAATCAATTTTGTGACAGCTTGAAACATATGGATCTCTATATATATGCATGTAGAAAGAAAGAAAGAGAGAGAAAGAGAGGCAGATAGACAGATGAATAATTTCCTTACAAGGCATAAAGTGTACGTCATAGATTTCTGCTTTTGTCCTCTCACCTTTTCCAGGAAAAAACACCCCGGAAATCTTGCAAACAGCCTTTCCTTTTCGGACTAGTGATCAGATCTCCAAACCACATGGCCTCAGACAGGCTGAAGGCAAAAAACCTGGTTGATTATTGTGATATATTCCCCTTCTTAAATATACTTTCAGCAAGAGAAATAATGTTTTGCTTCTATTAATTGCCCTCTTTCCTCTTTAAACTCTTTCTTGACCTTCCTGCTATGCCCCCTATTTTCCTTCCCATTAGAAAAGAACACAAATTTTAAGGTAGTAAT
This sequence comes from Agelaius tricolor, assembly GCF_023055355.1. NCBI lineage: Eukaryota > Metazoa > Chordata > Aves > Passeriformes > Icteridae > Agelaius > Agelaius tricolor. The sequence goes on from NW_027269263.1 coordinate 52,849,220, forward strand.
ACTTTTTAGGTTGCAAGACACAAAGCAAACAATTCATGATTTATTAGGTCTGAAAGTAAACTACTATGTGTTAAGAATTAGCTTGACATAGCTCCATCTTTCCTTTATAATGCCAGAATGGCCCACAGCTAAAAGCAACAGCGTAAACTGCTGATGGACTGTATGTTCAGTGTTTTCACAGTGTGCTTCTCTACCATACTGGTCCCAGGAAGAAGAGAGAGTTCAGGTACAACAACATACATTCAGAGATAACCTTCTGCTTTGTCACTCTATGGGGATAAAGGCCTCCTTCTTTCCTTCCTTCTATCCCTGTCTCCACCTTGAACACCCCTGCTGCATGAATATGGTATTAACACTTTAAAAGAAGACGAGAAGAGGGGAGAAAATTATGCACTTTAAAAATGCTGAGGAAGGGCATAGAGCAGGCTTGAAATAAAGTGATGACAGGAAGAGGAACAGATTAGAGAACAGGAAGTGAATTTACAACTTTGGACAATGACAGGAAAAAATGAAATGAAAGGGGGGAAACGCATATGTTAGCGAGGGAAGTATAAACACCACTTATTAATGAAGGCATGAAAAAGAAGTAAGATAAGTAATAAGATTAACAGATAAAAAGGAGAGAGAAGATAGGAGAGAGCATGATGAGTCCAGAGAAGAGGAAGAGAATGCACACCTACCCTCCCACCTCCTGTTTTTTCCCTTTCGTTCCTCATTACAGGTAAATTAATCACTCCCCAGAAAAACAGACAGATCAAATAAGAGAAAAGAGGGACTCCTAAAAAAAATAAAAAGGACTATTTTACTATTTATAGTAATAGTTCAATCCATAGAATAGAATCATAGAATCAGTTAGGTTGAAAAATACTTTTAAGACCATCAAGTCCACCCCAGCACTGCCAAGTCCACCACTAAACCATGCCCATAAGGACCACCACAAATATTTTAAATACTTCAGGGATGGTGATTCAATCACTTCCCTGTGTAGCCTTTTCCAAAGCTTGACAACCCTTTTAGTGAAGAAATTTTGACTAATATCCAATATAAGCCTCACCAGTGCAACTGGAGGGTAATATCACTCATTCTGTCACTTGTTACTTGTGAAAACAGACTGACCCCCTTCTGGCTACAACCTCCTTTCAGAGCAATAAGGTGTCTCTGGTCCTCCTTTCCTCCAGGCTAAACAACCTCAGCTCCCTCAGCCACTCCTCAAAAATCTTCTGCTCCAGACCTTTTCCCAGCTTTGTTGCCCTTCTTTGGATATGCTCCAGCACTTCAATGTCTTTCATTTAAGTGAGAGGCCCAAAACTGAACCCAGGATTTGAGATGTGGCCTCACCAGTGCAAAGCACAGGGGGAAAATCACTACCCAGTCCTGCTGACTATTGTGGGTGCAACCAAGGATTCCATTGGCTTTTCTGGCTGCCTGGGCATAGCTGGCTTACATTCAGCTACTGTTGATCAGCATTCTCCAGTCCTTTTCTGCTGGGGTGCTTTACATCCACTCTTCCCCCGCCCTCTAGCACTGTATGGGGTTGTTGTGACCCAAGTGCAGGACTCACCATTTCACCTTGTAGAACCTCCTATACTTGTCCTCAACCCACCAATCCAGCCTGTCCAGAGCCCTCTGCAGAGTCCTTCTACCCTCCAGCAGATAAACACTTCCATCCAACTTGGTGTCATTTGTTAACTTGTCCAGATCATTGATTAAGATATTAACCAGAACTGGCTCCAATACTGAGCCCTGGGGAACACCACTAGTGACTGTCTGTTAGCCAGATTCAATTCTATTCACCACAACTCTCTGGGCTCAGCCACCCAGTATTTTTTTTTTTAATCCAGTGAAGAGTGCACCTATCAAAGCAGCCAATTTTGCCAAGAGAATTCTGTGAAAAACAGTGTTAAAGGCTTTACTAAAGTTCAGATAGACAGCATCTTCAGCCTTTCCCTCATTCACTGAGTAGGTAGCCTTGGCATTAGATGAGTTTGGTCCAGCAGGTGAATGCCTTTCATAAAGCCATGCTGGCTGGGCCTGATCCCCTGAGCATGTACCAGAGGATGACACTCAAGATGATCTGCTCCACGACCTTCCCTGGCACCAAAGTCAGGCTGAAAGGCCTATAACCTACCCCATGGAAGCCCAAGGTGGCAGTTCTGCTGACCTCCCTCTTTACTTCTCTAAGAATTGAAAACGTGAATTGAAACACATGAAAGTACCACTTCCCTAACAGGCAAGTTTAAAGTAAAATGGTGCTCTTGATGGCTGTTTGGCATTAATTTTTAGAATATTAATTAGCTGATCAGCTTGCAATAATAACTGTAAATTAAATAACTACTTACATAAAACTGCTTCAAAGCCTGGGAAATTGGTTTTTACATTGATTTGGTTATTTTTTCTCTTCACTTAGGAAATTTGTAGCAGCATCAAATTAAAGAAAGGCTACATAACTATCACATAGAACAACATTTCTTCTGTTCATACACAGAACTCATGTCATTTCTAGGTACCAAAGCACAGGTCTGTTTGTCACTGACTTCAGTGAAGTCAGAATTTCTTCCCAGCTCTTCAGACAGCAGGTTCTGCTTCCTTTGGAAGGAGCCAAATATTTGGGCTGTTAGTTTGAGTTTCTTCAAATTTGAGGTACTGAGTGTGCATCTAGTACCAGAGATTAAAATACTACTGCATGTTTTCTGACTGCTTACATGGGGGAAGTCCAAGCCCCTGTGTGCTCCAAGAGAAAAACAAATTCCCTGAGTTCTCAAGAGGAAAACAAATTTTCCTGCTAATAATCCAAAACATAAGAAGCAATACAGTTCACATGACCATATGTATCTTACTGTTGTTCTTGGGTGGCTTGAATATGTCCCAAGAGTGTTTGGCTTATTAGAGCAATTATAACACATTCCACTTAATTGTCTTACTCTGGAGGAAGTAGAATAAAGGTCAGTCTAGCCCCAGTTGTGCCCTAATGGCACACAAAATATTTCATTTCTTCATTTTTATGGTCAAAACAGAGGAAAAAAAGTTATGCAAGTCACCTTGAGAAGATAAGAATATATGACACTTTGCTGACTTACACAGGCTTTCTATCAAAAGAAATCCCTATAAAAACCTCTCTTTTAGTGTAGTATATAGGATTTAACTGAGTGACAAAAATGTTCGAATTTCTCATCACAAGCAGAAAGTTGAGCCAGGCTTACTGCAAGTGGCAAATATTTTCAGTTAGGATTGATTTTCAAGTATGTCTTGACCTTTCACTTTATATGGAATCCACATAAATACCAACAATTCCATGTCAAGCCTGATAAAACTTTAGCAGTTTCACCTGTTTTTCGCTCTGTTTTTAGAATAAAGAGTTCACCCAAGTTCTGGTTTTTGCTACAGTAGCCAAGTGCTCTTACATGACTACCTATCGCAGTCACATTGGCACTCTTTGATGACAATTCTATCATGTTTCCAGAACTGATTTTTGGAAATGATCTGGATACCTACAAAGTAATTGGTGGAAGTAATTGGTCAGTGTTGCTTAAGAGCTGAAATACTTGTCTAAATTGTGTGTTTTGCACTTTCAACTACAGTCTTCTCCCTCTGTGAGTCTTAGGATTCTGTGCAGCATGAGTGCAAACAGCTTTTTTTTGTTTGGGTTCTTTTTACCTAAGAAAATTCACAGAGATGAATGCTGGTTGAACCAGCCTCTGACTCACAAATCTACTCATAATAGAAACAGTTCCAAACCTTTTACCAACTGACTGCAAGTCAGATAAACAGCATGTCTTTCCCCTCTGCTTCTGTGGCTCTCAGTTCTAGGTCCCTAAACAACTAAGCATATATGATGCAGAAAGAAAGATGTAAAAGCATTAAAATGCCCTAGGAAAACCTTACATTGCCTTGCAAGATACCTCCGGCTTTATGGGAATAAAAATGTAAATTTCTGGTGATGATCCAAGGAGCAGCAATGATCTGTTTCATTCATGAGAACTCCCATAGTCCCTTCTGAAAATTTATTTTGTTTCCCTCCCTTCCTCTCCTTTTCTCCACGCTGTTCATATATGCAAACTGAATTGCTTAGTCTTCAGAAAAAAAAGACAAGTTAATCTAACTCTAAAGTATCTGAAGCTATTAGGAATAAGAAAAAGAAACATGAAAGCTATCCTACTTAATGCTGTATTCTGTCTCACTGAGCTAGCCACAGGAAGAGACATTTCAGAGTTCAAACCACAGCACCTACAGAATTAGGAGTTATAAGATTGAACAAATTTAGTGTCTGTGCTTCTGGATGAATATTTATAAAAAGAAGTCTAATGTATCAGGTAGTTTATATGCAGGTATATTTTCCTGTGCTCACTCCAACAAAGTAGCATTCCTGAGTTACAGATAGCAGAATCCCATTATCAGTGCCCTTCAAAAAGAAGATGCCTTTTAACACACATTGTATGTTTCTTTCCACTTCCACTATTCAGCCTGACACAGAAAGAAGTGTTTATTCCCAATCTGAGACTCTTTGCATGTTTTTTCCCCAATAACTATTTTAATACCAGTCTGTCTCAAAAAAACCCCAAAAAGTTATTTCCCCTGAAATAACACTTCTACTCCTATCTTCTCAACTTCCCCTGACCATCTGTCAGGACTATCATCATGATCATTAATTTCCTTTTCTGTTAGAACCCTTTTTGTCTCATATTACCTTTTTTTAACTTACAAGATCTTGGAATACACTGGGTCATATCGTACACTCCTTCTGAATTGCCTATTACTTCATAAGCAATAGCAGTGAAGGAAGTGGGATTGCTGTTATAATTAGATAATCCTTACAATGACTGAAAATGTTAGAACCTCATGTTGTAAACCAGCTGAAATACATTTGAACCTGGGTCATGCAGGTAGCCCTTGTTTAGGAGCTCAGCCTTAAGCATGTATAATTACGAAAGTTTGGTTTGTGGCATCTGAACACATTCTAAGGAAAAGCAATAGAGGGGGCAGAATCACAGACTCATTTAGGTTGGAAAAGGCCTCTAAAGGTCATCAGCTCCAATCTTTCATCATCACCTTGTCAGCTAGACTATGGCAGTAAGTACCACATGAAGTTTTTTCTCAAACACCTCCAGACATGGTGACTCCACCACCTCCCTGCACAACCTGTTCCAGTGCTTGACAACCCTTATGTGAACAAATTCCTCCTGACAGCAAACCTGAGCATCACCAGGTGCAGCTTGAAGCTATGTCCTCTCCTATCACTAGTTGCTTGAGAGGGTGATCCCTACCTTTCTACAGCCTCCTTTCAGGTATTTGTAGAGAGCAATAAGGTCAAGCCTAAGCCTCCCTTTCTCCAGGCTAAACACCCCCAGCTCCCTCAGCTGCTCCTTACAAGGAGCTCCTTGTGCTCCAGCTCCTTTACCTGCTCCATGCCTTTCTCTGGACATGCTCCAGGACCTCAGTATCTTTCTTGCTGTGAGTGGCCCAGAACTGAACACAAGATTGAAGGTATGGCTCATCAGTGCTGAGTACAGGAGGACAAACACTGCCCAGATCCTGCTGGCCACACTATTATTGGCCAGGGTGACACTGGCCTTCTTGGCCACCTGAGCTCACTGCTGACTCATGTTCAGCCAGCTGTGGACTTGCATCCAAGGTCAACATTGGTCCTGAAGAGAAAGACAGCAGCAAGAATATCTCTCCTCAGAAGATTTAAGACCCTTGGATACAAAGGTGATCATGGGAGATTTTTGCTCACAGTAGCATTTAAAACTGTTGTGGATAACAAAAGAGCAAGGCAGGCCTCATTTTGCCCGCTGTGAAAGTCTAAAATCAGCTCCTTCAAGCAACATAGGTGGAAAGAGGGAAGGATGAAGAGGACCACACATCTTATAAGGCACAATAATGCAAACAGTGTGTTTTCATCTCTCACTAAAAGCTAAAATGGCTAAAATGTTAAATATCCTTAAAATAACTCCAGATAAAGGATTTGAGCAAGTAACTCAATTTTATATGATTTCTTTCTCCTCTTTTAAGTTGGTTAGAGCTGTGCACATATATGAAGGTTAACAGCAGATAAAACTAAGGGAGATTTGTAACTGGTATGGAATTGTAAACTTGAAAAATTACTACTTCTCTGTCACCCTTTTACTCTTTAAATAAAAAACAACAGCAATATTAGCATGATTAAAAATGTCTAAGAATAGCCATGGGCTTTCCTCAGGATACTGAAAAAAATAACTGGAATTGTTTTATATTTATATATTTATTTAAATTTATATGTATATTTCTGACACTTTTCTCTGAGGTAGGAGCCAGATAAAATTACCAATGTATCTAAGAATTTTTTTAAATTAATTTTAAATAAATTTTTAAATGCAATAACTTAATTTTTACTGAATTCTGAATGTTCATACATATATTTCTATATTCAAAGCATACTCTTTATAGACTAACAAATCTTAAAGTTTTAAGCTTAATTAAATTAAATCTTCTTGTGAAAAAAGTGATTTAAATATTTCTGTGTGCTAATAAATCTATGCAATACAATTATATTCCATAAAATAATGCTTTTATTGAAACAATAGAAAAGTATTTTTTTAAGAGGGTGATGTGATTTTCATTATAAAGTTTAAAAAATATTCTTCTCTATAGTTAAATTTACTAGTCTACATCATGGGAAAAAAAAGGAAAAAAATATGAAGAAGAGCATCAGCCAGCACTGAAGTCCACACACAATTAAAAATTTAATTTTTCTTTTCTAATTAAAAGCAGAAGATTGGTCAAGGACATGTGGGAGTACTATCTGATTGATAGTCTTGGTTCAGCCAACAGGTGGTTGGGCTGAAGCAAGGTTAGTCTCATACGCAGTAAAAACTGGAACAATGTTTTACTAAGACTGATTGTGAAAAAAGTTGAATAATACATCAAAAGTCCAACATGCTTTTAAAGGAAATATTTAGAATATTTCACCCATTAAAAGAGCTCATTCTGACTTTAAAAGCATGGGCTTTAAACTGGAAGTTCAACAGGTAGTGAAGGAACTGCATAGTCAATGTTCACTAGTGAGATACTTTGTCTGCTTTATGTACTCCATTTGACAAATGATTGTTTAAGAAAGCAGTCATGTTTCACACCATTCCAGAAAGCAATGCAGCACTGTAAATTACTTCCAACAAGGAATCCTTATAAATATTTTGTGTATCGGAAATAAATTTTTGGAATTACTCTGCTTAGCCTTTCTCTAGAACTTGAGCATAAAGTCATTAGTGGACAATTATGGGAGATCAGAGTAGAGGAGGAATATATATGTGATATAAGAAGAATGAAGGAGGGTTTTTATTGTCTCAGAGACATGTTTGAAAACAAAAGCAGGAACATACACAACATTTTTCTGTAGAAATAGCACACAGACATTCACTGAAAACAGAACAGCAAGTATGGTCTTCAACACAGCTCACATGTAGGTAGACAAGTAAACAGAAGAAAGTCTATTACTGCTCTTAGTCCTTACATTCTCTGCAAAGGGAAAGTCCTCTGAAGGTAAAATTTTCTAAAACTGAATTATTATAGTCCTCAAATATGTACATGGAAAACAAAATAAGCATATAATAGCATAAAATAGTTCAATTTTTTAAACCTTGATCCTATTCACTTTCAGTGAAAAATGAAAAGGTCTGGGATTAACAGATTGTTACATCCTTGTTATCAGGTTTATGAGGTTTAGTTCCTGACCCTAAAGATGATTTTCAAAATAAGAAAAAATCTTTCCCTAAAACACCTCTCCACAGAAACAGTGAGGTTCTTCAGGAAAGTGAAATGGATATTCTTCAAAAAGCCGACTAACATTTTGTATCAGATTAAAGCCAAGGTTTTCTTTCTTCAATCCATCATTCAACCATGGACATTCTGAAAGGACAGTGGAAAATGTAGTTACAATGTTTTTTTTACAGTTTGAGGAGGGAGAGAATATTTCTTGACAGGGTAAGGGGAAAATTGACAGATGTAGGGGATGGTGCATACAGCAATAAATGCTGATCTTCTGTTTAATGACAATGTATCCATACTTTTAAGTCCTAGTTTTCTTCACTCCAGGAAAAGTTTATGTTTGTTTTGTGATATATTCTTATAATCCCCAGTAAAATGTCCTTTTGCACACCTATGCTCATCCTCCAGTTTTAAGTTGTGGATGACAATGGCAAAGAAGTGGGAAGAAGGATGAGACAGGGAATTTAAGGATCATTATCCCAAACTAGCCAGTTAAGGCTATTTGATTCCCCTAGAGTGACACACTTAGGCATAGCAGACACCTAAATGCATTATACTGTGGAGCATTCTGATTGACAGTGCAAATATATTTAAGCTTAACACAGGTTATGGATGCAGTGTCTCAGAAAAAACCAGTGTTTCAATGACTACTGATGCAGAGAACTCTGTGCACTGTGCAGCATATTGGATCAAAATTCTTTGGCAAGATCACCATTACTCTCTCTACCCTGTTTCTGTGCTATTTTGGCAAGCGGTTCTGGTGATCAGATTTCTGCAGTGCCCTGAAAACAAACAACAAAAGAGGAAAAATAAACTGTAGCAAATTTCACGGAATTTTCTGTAATTTGCAATAAATTTCAGACAAAACACAGAACTACATAAAAGTAGCCTCAATAAAACTTTTGGGGAGCAGAAGAGGAAGTAAATCTTATCTTCTCTCAAGTCTTTATCTTCTCTCAAATATATCAGTCTCATGTGCTTCTCCTAGAAGTGGGATGAATCCCCTACCTTGTAAAACCTTTCTCAACTAGATTTTAGATATGCCTAATGCAGTGTCTCTTCCATGACAGCCCTTGAACTCCCCATTATTAAGGATCCTTGGGTCAAATTCAGAGGTTATGACACCTGAATGTAGGTATTGTATGTGATGATTGTGATCTCAGTCAGGATCAACAAAATCTAGAGCTCAATTCTACGTAAGCATAGGTGCTCTGTGTCTATTGGGCATGTTTGGGTATGTCTCTTTTTCTACAGATGCTACTTAAAACCCCTTGTTGCACTCCTGAATATATCTTAGACTTCTGGAACATATAGGCTGCCCTGGACATATGAATAAGGGGAACAGAATTCTGCCTTTACTGTCTTTTCACAAGCCAAAAATTCCAAGCAGCTCCTGCTTGTGGCTCAGTGAGCCTCCTTTAGTCATGAGTGACCCACTGCACATGCATCAATGCCCAAACCATGTCCTTGTGACTGAGCATTTTGTCTGGGTTGAATGATGCATGACAGGGAAGAAGAAGATACCAATCATGATCAGTCACTGTGTTGAAGAAGCAAGTGATTGTGGTTCAGTTAGTCAACATTATGAGACAGACCATGAAACATTTCTGTGGGTCCGTCCTTAAGAAAGAAATGTCATTAGAGCAATCCCACAGGATCAGGAAGATGAGATCACAGATAAGTGTCTTATTACACTAAGCACAAGTATTATAAGAGCTGTCAGTTTCTTTTTTAAAAGCATTTATCTGACCTTTGTTATCTTCCAAGCTTGTTTTCACATTTATAAGAATGACAACTAGTAACATCAGAACCTAAGACTATTTCAAAAGTGACTGAGCTATTTGAGAGATACTTCTGGGTTAAATCACAGTAAAATGCTTGTTCCAGTCATAGGTGTGGAACAGAAGTTGTTGGTTCATAAAACAGTTACTCAGATGAAATGCAATGAACCTGAGAAGGAAATAAGCTTCAGGTGAAGACAGGGATCAAGATATAGTGTTGACAGTGTCATCAGTGAATCCATTTTGGTGGGTCACACTGTTCCTGTGCTGGTCATCAGAGTACCATTTTGGTGTTCATAATCTAATGCAACAAATCAGCTTCAGGAACCACTGGCATGAAACTTATTTTTAATAAAATATTTTATGCTTTAGGACTTTAGGCCTTTCATTATGGTAAGATTTTTGCTGCTGAGAATTCACAGATTTCTTTTTCTCATCATAGATTTTCCCAGATTTGAAAAAATATAGAAGTGATCTGAAAGAGTTCAGCTGCTGGCAGTATCAAGCCCTTGGTTCCTCTGGTATGTCTGGGTATGTGAGGAGGAGGTTCTTAAGACAGAAGGAAGAGATATCACCATGTTTTAGCAGTTACAAGAAAGTACATCAAAGTTAAGGGGATAGGTCCTAAAATATTAACTATAGTCCAGATGGCCTGTGTGGGTGAAACTTGAGAATGTTTAATGAGAAATCACACAAAACTCAGATGCTATAGAAACAAGAGACAAAACAGGAAAAGAGGAAAATGTATTACTGACTCTGCCAGACATGCTAGGCAACATTTCATAAATATCAGATGGAAGTCATGATCAATCTTTCCCTTGAGGTCAGGAATAACATGCCATGTAGAACAGGACTGGTGCACAACTGACATTGCATGTTTTGAGTTTCTGCTGTAGAAGGATACTGGTATATTGTCCTCATACTAGGTCTTGGCTTGGGCTAAGAGTTTCTTGGATATCAGTTGAATCAGGGTTAATTAGGAAGGAATAGTTTGTGTTTCTCTAACACTGGCCATTTTTCAATAATTAATCAGAAATGAAAAAAAAAGGCACCTTGTTTTTTTTTTCCCAAGTGGCAGCAGAAATCTGGTCTGTGTAGGAGACAATGTGGGTGTGCTCTACAGATTCTGCAAGATTCACAGGGACCACTCTGGGAATGACAACATAGACAGGAAAGTACTACTGAAAGACAACTTTGCAAGGTAAAAGTATGTTTGTCCCAGCAGTCACATCCCTTTGGAAAGCTTAGCTGCAATTCTTTTCTATATGCAATTAGTAACTGATCACAAAATATTTATCACTCCTAGACACAATAGGTACAGGAACAGTTAAAAACTATTTTGAATAATTTTGTTTAAGAAAAAAAATATTCCAAAAAATTAAACTTCCATTTTAAAAGTTACATAATTAATTTTTAATTTTGCATTCCAGAAGTAGGAATATGCAATAAGATATGAGTTGATTTGAAAAGTAGACAAAACTTCCAATAGAAAAATAAAAACCTGGTCTGCAAATATTATCCTATTCACCTCTGGGCATTTAAAAGCCCAACTTACAATTTTGTTGGTCTCATTGACTACAGCAAATCTTTTCTGAAGTCATGTAGGTGTTGAATGCCTTATAAGGAAAAATGAATCTGGATGTCACAGATTGTTTCTTTGATATTTTAAAAATCATGTTACTTGGTTTTATTTTGTTTTTGTTGGTTTTTGAAAAAATAAAGAAACCACAGCAAAAAATACACAAAAACCCCCAACTGCATGCTATGCAACTTCTAAAGATAAGATGACATTTTCATCTTCCCAGCAAAAAATTATTTCAAGCTAAGATATTAACAAGAAAACAGCTGCCTTTCTAATTAGTACATTTGATGCTTAGCTTCTTTTCATTACAGCACAGACAGGGAACACTTTGATCTAAATGTTTTAATCAGCTTTAAGTAGCATCAGGCCCCAATAATTTAAAAATTATATATATATTTATATGAACATATATATGTATACACAAATAAATGCATATACATACATATATATATATATATATATATATATATATATAATTTTTATGAACACTTAAAAATTGATCGGATCAAGACATTCCCTTATAACACATCAGCAGGAATTGAGAACATTATAAGTGCTATGGATAGGCCATATAACAATGCCTGAACTGTAATGCTAATGAGAAACATTGTGATAGAACTGAAGTTTGTTTTGGGTTCTGAAAGTAAAAATATATTAAAAAAAAGTAAATATACTTAAATATCAAAAAAGAAGAGAAAATTCTAAGTTGCAACAAATATGGTTAGTTGTTCATCTGACTGTTTGTTGATTTAACATTTGGGCAGAAAAATTTGAAATTATTCCCGAATCTCCTCCCTTTCCTGTTAAAAACTCCATACCAACACACCATCTGACTAAAAGGTAGGGGTCAGGAGGGTTTACTTTTTTACAATATATGCACTATCAAGTCTTTAAATTTATTCCAATAAAGTGTGCTTAATTAACCAGTGGTACTTATTCTTCATACAGACTTACAAAATGCAGAACAGCTATATCAATGTGTAATAGAAGACATTTTCACCATAATTTTCTATTTAAAGGTGCACTTACATTGATATTTGATTACACTAGTGTTCTTCTATAAATAGCAGAGTATCTGCATATTCCCCCAACGAGCTCTGCTCCTGGGAATTTTCGTTCAAAATCTGGCATGATTGTAAGTCAGAGCTCTGACATCTGGAGCACTTTGGGCTACCTCCAAATGGAAAAAAAATAAATCAATATTTGTCAGAGGGCATCTTTCTCAAAGATGGACCAACTAACCTTGGCCAAAACCATATAAACTGAAATTGAACACCTTGCCATCAAAATTAACAGAGCAACTTGAAAATAATGCTGTCACTCCTATCAATGACACTGCTTTGATCACTTTTTAGATATACAGTACCCTGATAGGCCAAAATGACACAAACTCTGTGTGGACAAAATTGACAATAATTATAAGTAGACATAATTCAGAAACTACAGATTTAGACCTTTATAATGTCAATGAAGAAAGAAATACATTTTCATTTAAAGCCTCATACACGGTTTGATCAGAAAATAGTGCCAAGATTCATCAAAAGCTGTCAATTGCCATTTGCTGGGCTAATTCGAGACATTCATGCACTTAAATATACATTTTTTTGTTTTACAGAAATCCTGCTGATTCTCCTGAGACCATTATAACTGGCTTATTTCCCAGACATATCTGTAAAGGGTATTTGGCTCATAGAAAATATAACATATAGTATCCTAAGTGAAAAGTGTGGTAGAACGCTTCTGTCTGTCAAGTTTGTGAGTTAAGGGAAAGAGCTCTTCCAGTCTCAAGATTTGAAAGGTAAACTGAACTCTTGGCTATGTCCTTAAAGCTTAAAAAAAGACAAGTAAAAAAAGCTCCTTGGTCCTTTTGCCAAATAAATATAATGATTTATTGTCAATTAAATCCCTGCTTTTTATTATCTATAATATAATTTATGACCAGTCAACTGTACAAACAATAACTGTAGTTCTCACAGTTTGGTTCCTACTGCAATAAGGCACAGAGTCGGATGTAATATCTAAAGCACTGGGTAACTGCCACACTTTACCTTAAACATAGCTCACAACTACCACCCAGAAAGTGAGAAGAATGTTATTCACTGAGATTCTGAAGACAGGATAAGGTATACATATCTGTAACACTTTCAGTCACAGAAAGAGATAAGGGGACTAAGGATATAATTAGTATATCAGTATCTGAAAGCAGTATGGCCGTTAGCACAGCAGAGTTATTAAATTTTATAACATCAGAGAAGCACTTAGCTGAATTGTATGAATCTGCAGGTTCTGGTTACTGTCTCAAAGCACAATGGGAACCTGTTCACAGATTCAGGTCTATTTTTAATCAGATGATGAGTAAAGAACTACTCAAATAGATTTTTGGTTTTTTCTTTCTACATTTTTTTCTTCCTAAGGAGCCATTCAAAGGACTGTCTTCTTTGCTAGATTGCAGTTCCAAATTCTCCCCCACTCCTTCCAGTGTTCCTGGCTGCACTGTGGTACATCTACACAAGAAAGATTCAGCATTCATTTTCTCCCTTTTCTCCTTATCTCTAGACTAGAGACCAAGTAGATTTCAATTCCTACACTGAAAAGAGAGCAGAACATGAGTTTCTTTTCTCAACGGTAATTATTTTCTATTTGGTCTAACCACTAATTCTGTGGGTTCAGTTCATTAACCCCAACATGCCATGTTTAGATGCCTCAGTGTATTGAGTGCTGATGGACCTGGTCAGGCTCCAGTGACCGTGGATACCTATATTTCATGGATACCTGCCTATATTTCTTCACCAAATACTGTATCTGCTAGTAGAAAGACAGGTAGGCAGCTGTGGGAACTACCTCCCATAGGAATAAATTACAGCAGATGAGCCACTTCCTTGAAAAAATTCAATTTTGTACAATCTTCTGCCTTACAGGTGTGACAAAAAGTCTGCACAGGGAGAAGTAGAGCAGAATACCTGACTTCTGATAAATTGACTCAGTAGAAGTTTGGACAGCACCAAACCTCAGAGGTTCCTAGAACTATTAGTCCCCAGGCAGGTAACTTGCAAAACAATGCTCAAACTCCATGAAACCTCTGACAGATTGGGTCCTGGTTTTCACTTTGAGTCCTCCGTGATATTGTTACAAAAACACAGCTGGTGCATTTTTCTCCTGTTCTAGTTTTTGAGAAAACAGCTTTTGGATCCAGTGCTTTGTGCAGAAGCCCAGAGTACCAATATGCACAGGATCACTTCAGAATTAAGCAAGGGAACTCGCACTTAGAGGATATCAAACATGCTTAAACTCAAGGCAGCACTAAATTTCTCCATTTTGCCACAGTAGTCAGACCTTGGGGTGCATGCAGAAGTGAAATTATATGCCTCTGTGTAACGTTACTGGGAAAGAATATGTTGTTTATAAAATTACAACGACAAAGCTACTAGGCACACCATGTATCGAACACCATCCTGGATTTAAGACTCATCAATAAAACAGGAACAGCATGAACACAAATATATTGCACTAGAGTATTCAAGTAGAACATGGTTCCATTCAAGAAAGCCTATTTCCCTGTATTTTGTCTCTGATAATCTGTTTCCATTTACAGTTGTACCTTAATCAGCACACCAAATGTATTGGCAACCATTTTTGAGCTCACCTTTTGAACTCCCTGTTAGAAAACTCTCACCTCAGTATCAACCATGGGCAATATTCCTCAGGAATTATCAAAAAGAAGTCAGAGTAGACAAAGCTGAGTGGGTTCTAGTCCCCATGGACTTTAAATTGCTTATGAAAATGATCCTGGACATTTTGAATGCTTTGGCATAGTAGAACTTCTATTCAGTAAATATCAGTCAGGTGCCTTTCAGTGGAAATATGATAAATACAGCATCACAAGACTCGAATGAATGTCTACGCTAGGGACAAGGAATGCTGACAGGCTTTTCACACGAGGGAGCAGACATCCTACTGCACATCTCTTCATCCTCACTATTCACCAGTCTCACTCTCCATGTTGTCTTTGAAGGATGTCTCCACCAATGATGTTTCTCACAAAGAATTAATTCTGAAGCAGACCTAGTTTCCTTTTCTTAACAGAGTTAAGTTGTTTTGGAATTGCTGTAGGATGCAGAGCAGAAATCAGTAATGCCACTCTGCAGAAGTCTTTTGTAACAAGGTTGCACTGTGGTCATGCTGGACTAACTGGAACGCCTAAGGTCAGACCTTCCCTTAGAGCTCAGCCAGATGCTCTCAACAAACTCTATAAGATGTTCTGGAAACACTGAAATGTGACAACAAAAATGATAGAAACTTTCATAAATGTATCAAACTGTCAGAGGACTGCACTAATGCATACTCTGTAATACTGCTAGTATGATCCTGATTTTTTTAGATCCAAAAAATCCCATATATTTTTAGTACTTTTTGTGTATTACCTGTATTCATGAAAAATGAATACTTGACAATACAAAGGAAAGGGACAATAAAAAGAAGTGCTGGCAATTTCTTGTTCTGTCTTTTCAAACAAATATATTTTAAAATTCCCTAACCTCTACTTCTTTCCACTGGACTGTATGTAGCATCTAAGATCTTATTTTGCATTGCAACATCAACTAGCAATGGGTGAAACTTCACAAAAGGAGGTGAGTATTGTTCTGTCTCATACAGCTGCCCGAAGTACTGCCTGTCTGTGGTCCACCCCAGGGTCACAAGGAGTTCATGTGTTTGTGGCACAGCTCTTCTTATAGCACCTTCCAGCTTTGTACAACTTTCCCTCTCACTGAGGCCTGTTTCATATTACAACACCGTCAATTCCCAATTTATTTCTAAAGCTAATTTGGGCCCAGTACTGCCCATCAGTTTAATGCCCATGAAGTGTATCAAATATCCCCACTCAACAGGACAGATGGGGATGACCGAAAAAAAAACCTATGGCCCTGAAAAACACCTTCACTCCAGCCACTGCATCAGCCCATGGTTGGTTATGGGGAAGCAAATGGAAGTCATATAACTCCTTATGAAAAATTAAAGTCATAAAAGGTGCATGACTGACTGACCACAAAGACAAGCTTAAAAAATCTTAAAAAGGAAAAAATCCCAAATTTAAAGCCTTCTCCTATGCTTTAAAAATCTATTATCTTAGTTTCAGAGGCACACTAATCCATTTCTTTTCCTCTTGGAAAGAAGAAAGGTGAAATTTAAGGCATTTTTTGTGGGTGAGTAGCTATCAAGGGCAGCAGATGTACCAAAAGTTTCTCAGTGGTTTTGGATGTGGTGGGGGATCAGTCTCTTCTCCCAAATAACAACTGACAGCATGAGAGGAAATGGCTTTAAGTTGCATCTGGGGAGGTTTATATAAGATGTTGGGGAAAATTTCTTCACCAGATGGGTTTCAGGCATTGGAGGAGGCTGCCCAGGGAAAAAGTTGAGTCACCAGTCCTGGAGGCATTTAAACAATGTGTAGATACAGTACTTAAAGACATGGTTTTAAGACAAAGTGGTGGACTTGGCTGCTCTGGCTTATGGTTGGACTCAAAGAACTTTTTCAATTTACATGATTCTATGTATGTTTCTATGATCCCTGATGACCATCAGAATAACTTGGGCCAAACTTCCTTACTCCTAATAAAAAATCAGCCGACCTTCAGTTGTAGGTGAAAATAAAAGAGATGCCAAGATGGCACCCACTGGTTGTCCATTGATTCTTGTACCAGTGAGGAGCTGCATGTTGAGCTTTCTAGTCATATCCGAAGTTTTGTTGATTCTGACTTTGACTGTAAATGGGAAAAGGTTCTGTACAAACATGTTGTCATGTGCTATACACTGAAGGATCAAGATCTACAAAACCTTCTATTGGCAGAGGAATATGTACAATATTGACATCAGTAAAATTCATGACACTGACCTAAGGATATGTCACTTTTAAGAAGGTTTTTTTGGTATCCACAAACAGCGACTACAGTGCCTATTACCATTAGTGTTGATTAAAAATTCAGGAAGATATTACAAATATTCCTTTTTAAAATCAATTTCATAGAGAAAATGCATTCATTCTATAAAGTAAACCCTCCAAATATTCTTCTTATACAGTCTCTTTCTCAGACTTTCATGTTGTCTGGATTTAATTTTGGTTTCCATCTTAGACAAGAATAATCCCCACTCATTCTTGGGTATTTTTTCTGTCAGAATTAAAAAAGTTATATTTCTGGAGAAAGTAGATAACTCTGTCATTCTTAGTGATGGTATCACCACAACAACATTTTCAGGCACTTTGAACAGCACTCATGAAGATTATAATGTATTTCCATTCCACTGTGTATTCATGGCCTAAACAGAAAACTTCAGTTTCCATTCAAAAGGCAAAATTTTTGAACTTCTTAAAGCATTGGAACTATATACATACATCATATTCAAATTTGAATACAAAGATAATTTTGTAATAACTTTTTTGGTGTTCCTAATATGTTAAGAAAACACTAAAAAAAACCCCAAAAATATCTTCACAAATCTAAACAACATTAGCATACAATAAATTCTTTTCTGTACATCAGTTGATTTCATCTCTCTTCATTGCTTCTCTCATGCTTTGTCACACAAGTGGAACAGTGAGATAAATCAACTGTTTATTTGTTTTATTGCATAAATCTCACAGCAGTAAAACAGAATTGATCACATAAGGAAGTTTAAGATGGGTTTCAGTGAATCCTTGAGACACTGTAAATTAATCATGCACGTTGAAATTGTATTTCCCAAGGGAAATATATTTTAATAGATATTTTCCAAACATTTTCCTCCTTTAATATATTTATAAATATTGTTTCTACTCTTGTTTTTTTCTAAGATGATTAAACCATTATTTTTCCCTAGTCTTGTGTGTTGAAAAACAAGTCAGAAAAATCTCTTTATTAGTTATAAAAATATGCAACAAAATAACAGGGAAATTTAAAATGAAGGTATGTATATATCTTCAGCAGCAATTATGTATTCCTAGCCTTTGTTTAGACCAAAATAGATGACACTGCAAGAGGATCCATAAAAATGAAAAGCCACACTATATGTAGCATGTAATACTAGCCTAGATGAGTTTTAAAGAAATTAAAGAAAATTGAACTAGTCAATTCATCCTTTGCATTAATTGATACTGTCCATAATATCACATTTTAAATAATTAAAATTTTCTTTTTAATTAATAAAAGTTAATTTCAAATCTGCTTGATTTATAACACTAGAAAATATAGTTTTAATTCCCATTTGGAAAGTACGGATTAATGATTTTATGTGCAAGAATATAATTTAAAACAGGACTGCTACTAGCTCACAAATAGCTACTGTGTGAATGTTTTCAGTACATGATCATCTTCATTGCCATGTCTTCCTTTTTCAGGGACCTGAACTGTGAAAGTGCAGTCTCTGCTTGCTCTTGAGAGCCTGTACTAAAACCTTCCAATGTCTACTGATTTGTGCAAATCATAATAATTTTGTTCTAAAAGAGAACACTGAAACAAAGCATGAACACTTTTATACTTGTCCTCACAATGCAAATTGACATCAACAAAAGGAGGGAACTGGGTTAAACTAGTACTGGAAATTAAAGCAGTTTCCCTATCCCCAGTGTTAAACAAATTATTAAATCTGCCTAGTTTATTATGGAAATACAGTGATAGACAAAGTAACATTAATTCCTTTGATAGTCCAAATATGGTTTTAGTTTGCTCAAAGTCTAATAGATCTACAGTAAGAATGGGCACATCTCCTTGGCTCTTAACCATCAGCCATAAAAAGGAAGTCTGGTGATAACGGTTGATGTTGTTATTGTTATTGTAATTGTTAATAATAATATTAATAATATTAATAATAACAATATTTTCCTTTTTAACAAATGTTAGAAAGGAAAGGTTAGCTAGCTGGTAAATTTGGGTTGAAACACAATATTGTCACACAGCCAAAGTCATCTTAAGGCTGATTCACCAGGAAGTGATTTATGTGAATGGAAATCATGCATGATTTTTGTCATGGAACAAGGCCAGCAAACTTTGTATCTGATTTCAGAGTACAAACTAAGGGCTACTTGTGATCAGAGATATGGGTAGGGTGAAATCTAAAACATTTTTGAGACAAACTAGTAACACCATGGAAAATAACACTGAACTTTGCTGCACAGGGTTGTTGTTGCCAGTAGGATTTCTACAGGATCCTGTAACAAAACCATTATCTTTATGCTTCCATAATGTGTTTTTGTTTTCAGTGTTATTGAAAGGAAATCCAAACAGGTTAAGGGTATGGTAAATGTTTGTTGCAGTATTTTGTCTTGTTACCATAACTTGAAGTGAGTGATCCCTCACCATCTTCAGACAAAAGAGGGCACATGTAAAATAAAACAAAAGGATGAAACAGGGCAATCGATTGCTATAGTAAAGCCATTGTTAATCTGCTAACTCTTTCACTTTGATTAGTAAGCTTCCCAGATACAGAAATAAAGGTGTGGTTTCATTATACTCTATGCCATAGTTCACTCTTAGTCTATTCAATTCTTCGCCAGCTTTCTTGCACCATACACAGTTGCTTATCCACTTGTTTCAAATCTAATTATGGTACAATCAAAGAAGGAAGTGGAACAGTTCAATGATCTGATAGAAAATTAACTCATTAAAAAAAGGGGAAAAAAGACTTTCTGTCAGAGCAGTGAGCTCAACTGATTTATGCACACAATTGCTAGTTGTAAGAAATGGACATGAATTTCCAGCCAGGCCTAGAGGAGCCTACTTTTCAGGGGCAATGTATAGCTGTACTGAATCAGGTACAATCTCACAGTAAGTCCTGAGAAAGATAAAAATAAGGCTAATGACTAGATGTGATATGATAGGAACACTTAGTGATTAGAAGTTGTCTTGATGCTTTGACATACGCAAAATACAATGATTGCTTCTATAGAGACTTTGAATACACAGGACTCAAAGTAGAAAATTTAATCAGGTCTGTAGGTCTGCCATATTTGAGTTGGGCTAAGAACCATAACTTTAAGCAGAAGGTTTTACTATATTTGAAGTATTTATCATATTATTTCAAACAATGCCTTTTCCATGACAGCTGTGGTTCTCATCTTCCCAGGGATCAGCCTGTTACTATGTTTCATAGTATAATCATTACTTAACTAATATTAACTCAACTCTACAAAGGTAAGTGGTCTTCTTAGCTTCACTTATCTCCTTTTTTTTCTTTATCTGGCAGATTGCTTCCCACAGATTTGAAACTGAAAGTTTTGAAGACAAATAATATCTCATGTCATATGTGTACAAGAGCTGAAATAACAGTTGAAGATCATTTTAGATTATTTCTATATAAATCTGTGCTGATTTTGTTTGTATTAATAGGAAAAGCAACAGCTGATACCAAGGTTCAAGAAGGTAATTTGTAATTTTAAAAAGGATTCACAAGTTGTCTACCATCTATGCAACATGTTCCAAATAAAATTTAATGATAAATATAGGTGTTGGCCTTCATCCCTTTTTATTTAATGAGCTAACAATGCTTCAATTTGCTGGCCAGCTCTGAGAACATTTTGATTTAAAGTAGATAAAACTGGATAAAATATTTACAGTTTAAGCTGGAAAATCTTTCTTCAGAGACAGACTAAGCATATCCAGCTCCTGGCTAAAGAATTTTTAATCTATTTTCTTATCAGAGGTCAAGCTTGTCAGCTATTTTTGCAATGGCTCAACCTGTACTGCAGTTTCCACAGCACCTGGAAAGAAAGGATTAGTGAATAACCTCTTTCCACTATGGAGATCAAGAGTTAAAACACTCTGACAGTTGCCTCTGAAGTTCCCTCAGATTATGATCAATGAGTTCATTCTAATTTCCTGATGGCTCTTCAGTTCCCTCACTATAGGTTGAGCTAAGAGAAGCCCATAGTTTCTTTGCTCTAAAGAAAACTAATTTCCAAGTAGTTTGATGGCTACTACAGTTTTGCTGTACAGCACACCCCACTTCAGAGTATTTGTTCAATCAACACAACCAAGATATCTGGGTAAACACACCAGATGAATAAAGCAGCCAAAAGAAAGGGAACATGGCTGATCAAGCATGAAAATGAACATTTCTTCCCTTAAAAGTCTTTGTGTTATCTTTACATTCAAAAGAGGCATTTCTATTGGAAAGGACTCTTGTCATGACAAAACAATAAATACAGTTAAGAATACATCACATAACCTTTAGCGAAGTTCATTACTTGTCTTACTACAAGGAATTAATACTGTGAAATAGGAATATGAATGACCATTTCAAGTCTTCTTTGGATTTACTTAGCACAAAAACTTGGTATTACCTCTGGAAGAGATGCTTTTTAATACATGTAATCAGGTTACTACTCATACATGCTACTATTTGGGTACTAGTATACATGTACAGAAGAATTTACTGTCATATCACATAAAGAAAATAATTTTTTGCCTGTTAGTTGAAACATTTCACTCGTACTTTCTTCCAAAAAAAGGAAACTGCTTTTAAAAGAAACTTTAAATGAGAACTTCGGCTCTAAGTTTATTCACTGAGTTTACTCACTGAGTAGTTTCACTACTATGAAACTAGCTTCCATGCATACGAGATCAACTATATTTTCCTTCTATGCCACAAAATATTGTTCTTTAAAAACTACATTGTTCTTAATTCAGCAGCTGCTTCAGGCTGTAAAAATTTAGAAACCATTCTACAGTGTGAGACAGGATGGACTGGAATGGCACATGCCTTACATGAATGCCATACATAGACACACCAAAGAAAATACCTGAAGCACATTTGTGTTGCCAGTGCCAGTTTAAATAATTAAATCTTGTTGTTCCACCAAAAATGAAAAATATTGAGGATATTTTTGTTTTGTTTTCTGTCAGATGTCTTGTTTTTAAATACAGTGATAATGCTGAAATCTCCATTCTTTCAGAAGCTGGCAGGTCTGAACATTCTACATACTGTCATATTGAAGTGACTGAAGCAAAGCCAAACATCATATTTGTCATCATATTCCTGCATTTCCATTTTTTTTCCTCCTGGCCTATCATTGGAACAATTTGTCTTTGTCTTTTTCAGAAAATGCTCCCTTTCCAAATCACCCCTCAAACAGAACAAGCTGCCAGGAAGACTGAAAGGCACATACAACATGGTCATGATAGGTTGTAATGAGTGCTGTGGGTATTAGACTCTACAATGGGTGCATTTGCTGATCCACTTCAATGGTACTTTTCAAGATGATGTTTTTACACATGGTTACTTCCAGTCTATGTTGTACATCATAAATAAGGATTTTCTGGGAGATATATATATATATATATATATATATATTTATATACAATATTGTTATTTTAGCAAGCCTCTGTTACCATTCATTTCTGTATCATTTCACTACTTTTTTTTCCTGCATTTCATTCAGATTGCACTAATAGCTGAGGTGACATACTCATTTCTATAGGTTACATATCTCTACCATGTATTCTATGCCAGCATCCCAACAAAGCCACTCAGGCTTCTTTAGGGATATTTTAGAAGGTTTTTTAGAGGATTTAATGTGCATATCTAGATTTAGCATTTTTAATGTGCTCATAGTAGTGGATTTACCCAGGTAACAAACATTTTCATCACCCCAGTATCTTTCTAGTTTGAGGGAGATATCTTGGTTAGATACATGCACGCAGACTGTGTGCTATAACCCTGTTAGGAATTACAGAAGTGCTGCTTTCCACATTTCCCATGTCTAATAGAAAAACACCTTTCACCATTCCAGTGGTATAAGACTGTCACCTGTGACTCCCCCCACTCAGAAGGTGCTCTCTGGCATCCCCTCTGCTTAGTCAGAATCTGGGTCAGAAGCTCTTGAGGAGTACCTCAAGAACAGTCGGGTGTACTGGTTCCACTTCTCCTCTGACTCCCCTGTTGGGGGCTTCCATATGGCATTTTTTCACAAAGACGCAGGGGAGTCTCTGCCTCTGCACGGATTACAGGAAGCAGAAGGACATCAGAGGGAAGAACCAGCACTCCTTGCCTCTTACTCTGAAGTGCTCTGACCATCTGCAGTGGGCTCCGCTGCCCTCTATGGTGGATTTATAAAGGGCCACTATGAGCATCCTCTGATGCCTTTCAGCTTCTTCAAAATTCCAGTATTCTGTAAATGCTGTTCCCAAGGGCATTCTTCATAGTTATGCTATGGTATGCGTGTATGACTTCCTGGTGTTCTGCACCTCTAAAGAGGTTTATTAACAGCATTTTCAGTGACTTGCAGCAGCACTGGCTGTGCTGATCAGAAGAAATGCTGCTTTGACCAAGAGAGGGTGGAGTATCTGGTGTAACTGGGCAACCTTGAATTGCACATAGACTCCAAGGAGACTGATGACATCACAAGTTGGCAGCACCTTCTAGCCCAGGTGCAGTGGTTTTCAGGATTTAGCATGCTCTAAAAATAGTTCAGGAGTGGGATTGCCTGTTTGTAGCTGAAATAATGGCACTCACCTAAAAGAAGGCTTGACATTTATGGATGCCTGATGCACAACTAGCTTTTCAAAAATGGGTATTCACTGTAGCTTTTATCCCATACTCATTCTTTTAGTGTAGGACCAGATGCTTTAACCTGTACCTGCTTCTCTGGGTAACTCATCTCACTGAGACGAATTATGCCTGAGATAATGAGCTCCTGCTAATCAAATCTAACTTTGAGAACTGACAGCACAGCTGTGAGAGGGAGCAGAAGGACAGAAAATGGTGATGACCAGCCCCCCAGCCTGGAAGAGTATTGAGGGGTGAAGTGCATCTCTCTCTGCTTTGTGTCCTGGCCCTCTTTTTTTTCCTTTCCTTTCCCTTTGTCATCTAGGGAAGAGAATTTCATGGCAGGTGCTTTGTCATGGAAAAGCGACACAGATTTGAATGCACATCTCATACACAGACCTTGTTGTCTTTTTCTCTGCTTCACTTCAGCTGTGGCAGAGGATGAGCCCATGGCCAAAATACACCAGGTCATGGCAAACAACATGCTTCTGGCTTGGCATTGTGATGGCACAGCATCAACCAACCTCAAAGCAGGAAGGGAGATATCTCACAGGGACTGCTGAAATAATGGCTCTTCCATTGATGCCACATTGTATCTGAGGATGGAAATGAGCTTTAGTGCTTTTGTATCCAATCCCGTGGGTAATGCATTGTATGCACAGGTGTGGTTGATTATATTTGGGTCTGTAACATCTGTAATTGGACCAAAAGGCTTCTGCAAAGACCACATCATGTTGTATAGCCATGGTAAGAAAGGGGAGCTGTGGTCCCTCAACCTTAAGATTTGTCACTAATCAAGCTAAAAATGTAAGCACCTGTATTGTTCTTATAGCTCTCATTGGAGGAGGTGGAAAGACAGATCAACATTTCCATGTCTCCTTCTCTCCATACCAGATCATGGATACAAAGGAGAAGAAAAGAACTTTAATTTCCATGCTCCAGGTCCTGGGTTAGAAAATGGCTGCATGCCATTTCACTGGTGGTTTGAGTGGATGCTATAACGAGAAAAGACAACTGCCATGGAGCCTTTTGATAGATTTCCTCCAGCTGTGCAGATTGCTGGCCAGAGAGCTCCTTCTTACTTTTTTACTGCAGTCTTAATTTTTGAAATTTTATTATCTCTCATCACTATTTCAGTGCACATAAGGTAAGCAGAAAGGAAGAGTCATCAAAATGTCTGTTGCATAAGCACACACAATTTTATGGACAGTTTCTTCGTTCCTTTGAATGTGAGATGCTCTATTCAAAACTAAATTTTAAACAGTATTATATTTACATAGCAAATTTATCTCCACACATTATTACTTTTATATTATTCAGTATTAAATTTATAATTTCTTTTAATAATTAAATATTTTTTCCATGGGACCTTCTTTTCTTTTCTTGATATCATGACCTAAAGTAAGAGAAAAATCTTTGTGCAACACAGTTTCTATCAAAGCATCATAATTAGCAATAAAAGTATCTTAACAATCTTTATTCTTCATAATGAGCCTGTACCTTCTAACAGTTTTGTTGGCTTGCATACTCCCTTCATTCTGCATTGCTCTTTCAGACTTGGTCATATTATTTTTCTAACTGGAAAAATGCAAGCTGCCTAGTGCATACTCCATTAATTACTAGTTTTAGTCCACATTTGCAAAAAAGTCTTGGCAAATTGTCAATATGGAAAAAAATAGTCTATAGTAAATGTCTATATATAAAAGGTTTTCTGGTGAATTTTCTTTTGATCAGTCTGTGATGTTTTAGAATTTTGCACAATGGAATATCTCTTAAGAGAACATTAAGCATTTTGGTTGGACTATAATTTCTCTGGAAAGGTCATATACACTTAAATTAAAAAACAGCAAAATCTTCACAGTTGCACACAGAAAGTGTAGAAACACAATATGAAAACAAAATTATGGAAGAAATAAACTAGAGATGAATATGCAAAATAGCAGAGATTTTAATAGCACCAGCTTTCTGTAATACAAACTGTGAGGTGCTATTCACAGAGTGAGCAAAGATAAAAAGAGCACTAATATTGTAAACACAGAAAAATAAAGAGATGATGGGAACAGAGTAGTAAGAAAAGAACATAGTTTTTGGGGTTTTTTTGGAAGCTCAAGTCATGACTTTTCTAGGAATATTGGTATAGAATACTGTGGTTGTGCCTAGTCATGTGGAAATTTGATTACTGCAATGACCATTTATGATTTCTGCCCTGCCAGCCAGACAGTGTCAGCTGTTAAGTGTACAGGTCCCTGTATACATCACCGAGATTTTGACCACACAGCTTTGTTGTTGCTGTTCTTACGCTGCTCAATGGCAACCTCCTGAGCTTTGGCTCTGCTGCATTTTGTACTGTAACATTTCAGGCTGACATTTCTGCTATGGCACCTGATTCACTGCTCCTGCAGACAGTACACCTGAGCTTCCTCCACGGGCAGAGTTTTCATGGTGCTGCTTCCCTCTATCAGCCTGCCAGCCTGCCATTGAGCCCAGCTGGAAAATAAGCACTATTTAGCTGCTCCCTCATCCCCCGCTCTCCCTTGCTGTTGTACCAATTGCTCCTCATTATGCCCTTCTGACATAGTAGGGTGCTAGGGATACCAGTCACTGTCAGCTGAACCACTACCAGACCTTATTCCCAATTCATAGAATATCAGATGAAATTGGAGAAAAGCTTTATATTTCTCTTAATGCACAACAGTAATTTTGCTCTGTCCTTAAAATGTCCCCACAGGCTTGAAAAAATCTGTAAGCTTTCCATTTTCCACATGTATCCAGATAATATAAAATACATTCTGGCATGTAAGAATAATTTTCAACTTTTAGACAACTGGATTTATTAGATATGCATAGGGAGAAAGATATTTGGCATGCACTGTCTGTGGCAATGTCTCATATAGGGCTCTCCTGGATACATACATACCATCCTGCAAGCCCTATTAGACTGAAAGGAAAATATTTAGGTCTGGGAGTCAGGTTCAATCTAGACTTTGTGCTCTATGTCAGAGAGCTCACTTTAAGTACCATCTGTACCTCAGCTATCTCCAGACACAGCATAGGACATTTTCCCTTGTTGCTCCAAGGATTGAATGACCTTCTGTGTGACAGTCATTCAACTGATTCTTTTAACGTTTTGGTTAAATGCAAAACATTTCTCAGAGTTATTTCCCACTTGATACTATCCACAAGGCTACATCTGTTATTCTTTCCTAGTATTGCCCCCTGGTACATGAAGGGCAGATGATAAATCTGGGCTAGATTGCATCTGGCTTTGCATGGGCTTGCAGTGAATCAGACAAAAGGATACAAGGATCTCCTCCTGCTTTCTTGAGCATTCAGTCAAGGGGCAGACACAAGACACAATTTCATCCCTGATTTAGTAGAGCTCTGAATGTGCACAACTTTTGTATTTAATATTTATAGAAACACTGAGTGCCAAAAAAGAATCTAAGGCCATGGTCAGCAGTGGAGTTAAGTGACTTTTTTTATTAATTTCACTCAGAAATACAATCCAGAAGAGAGCAAAAATACTAGGATAGGTAATTTGGATTTCTTGACTACATTTACTCCACACTTCAAAACAAAAACACCAAGTAAAACATTTTCCTTCTCCCTCAAATAAGAATAATACAATGGCAAAAAAATAATTATTCAATTTCAGTTGTCTCTGTGTCTTGATTTTTTTCAATTTGACTAGAAAATTAAAAAACAAAACAAAACAAAAAACAAAACCCCAAACCCACACAACTTTTTTATGCAGTACAGGCAATGAGAAAGGCCAATGTTTAAGGAAAACAAATTGTACCCTTTAAAAAGAGCAAAGCAATACAGCACAGTAAAGGTCCACCACACCCCTGATTATATAAATTTCATCCCTATCATACACCAGTAGCACCAATCACAATATATATTAAAATTCATTACATCATCTTAGCTTCATTTTCTTATTAACAGGCTAATCCAAAGCCTGCTTCCATTATTAATCAAAACATTTTAATTTTAAGATCTCAATTGTCCATGGCTACTACTATTATCCAGTTGATCTTGTACCAGTGTAAACAATTCTTTCCCTTTGGTGTTTACTTTCTAGCCTATGCCTATCTTGCAATCATCTACCTTCACAGGCTTGTTCTCTAGACAGGGCCAAAAAGCACAAAGTCTCTTGTTTTTTGGTTTGGTTTTTTTTTGGGTTTTTTGTTTTTGTTTTTGGTTTTGGTTTTTTTTTCTTGGGGGGGCGGGGGCGGTTGTTTGTTTTTGTTTTGGGGTTTGGTTTTTTGGTTTGTTTTTTTTCTTTTTCTAAAAGGAAAAAAAAACCAGTTTATTTTACAAAAGTGCTTTAATCTGATTATTACAGTAGCCCTCTTCTTTACATGCTCAACTTTGAAATAACCTTGAATGGTGAGTAAAACTAAACTTAGGATTCTAGATGAAGTTTCATTCGTGTCTTATACAATACATTATTACTCCAGGATGTGGTTCTTCTGGTGCTTCTAAGGGCTGGTAACATTTAACTTATCACAACTCACATTTGTTGGCAGGCCCAATGCAGAAGTGATAGAGTTAATAACAAAAGAAAAGCTTAAGAACTGAGTGTACTCCTGAGGAGTTACAGGAAACTATTATAATAAGACTATTAACTTTGGTTAAAAGAAAAAAAAACCAAAAAAACAAATAAAAGATAAATGCTGTTGGTAAGGCTTTGGGTCAGATAATCTAGATTAAAATAATATTTGTTTTAGCCTTGGGAAAAGACAACTAGCAAACTGGGAAATAAGAGTTATTACAGTTAGAAATGGATAAATATAAAGAAGATTAACTAAGCAGTTTAAACCAAATAATCAAGGATGGAAACATTTCTGCATTGTGTTTATGAGGATATAATTGAAAGCAGGAGTTAGACAGTTGTAAGTTCTTTCCTTGGTGTCCTCCAATATGCTTGTGGATTGATTAGCCACCAGTGATTCTAATAAGAATATAGTGCTCACTAGAGTTTAACTTCATTTCTCAAACAGAACAATTTGAGCACACAAAGCTTTCTGTCTGGACACTGAAACTTTGAGACATATTACCATTCCTCTTCAGCATTACTTGTGCTGAAATCAAGGCCAAAGTAATTTATTTTGAGGGCAATAGTTGTAGTAGTTTGAATGTCCCTATAAATGGGTGGTGTTTTTTCACTTTTCCTTATTTAATTTTGTAATTGCATGGTCAATAAGCACATTGTCAAACTTAATACCCCATAAAAGTTTCATTTCAGTTTGCTCTCTGGAAATCTTGATTTTATTCTAAAAGAAGTAAGGTACTGCATGTTTTGCAGTTTTCCTGTTTAATCTTAATGTTTCATTCCTGTTTAATCTTAATGTTTCATTTGTATTGGTTATTTATCCATTTTTGAGCTTTTCTGCAATGTCTTCGACCTCTCTGCTTGGGATACGTGTTCAAGAACATTTCTGGACATTCAAGACAAAGGACTTCCAGGCCTCTTTCACATCCAAGTCAAATATTAATCTGAGTTAATGTATGAGTAACTAATAAATTTTGTTTATCTTAGTTTTCCTCTTCAAAACTGATATCCTTTACTACATGCCTCTATTTACTCTTTTACTTAAATGATTGTCAACTGCCTTATGACCATGCAATTCAAGTCTATTTTCTACAACTGACATTACTTAAAAATCCAATTTTATAGGCAAATAAGCTTTGCTGTTTTGTTAGTGGAAGCAACAAAATTCTGTATTCTAAGGGAGCACATGCTTTATGAGTAGCTTGTGGTCAGTAGCTCTAGCCAGGAAAACAAAATCTGCTGTACCTGATTTTCCAAAGGTACACACTTGACAAGATTTTGCATATTTACTCTCAAGAGTGTGGTGACATGAAACTCTTTCAGGACAGGAACATCCTTTGAGGCATCTGCCTCACAGACAAAGTTCTGGAATACTCCAAGGCAGTGGAACAACCTGGGATGCTCAGAGCAATATTGAAGGGGCTCTACTTACATTGTTCTTTCACAACCAGGCACAGTTTCACTTCTATTACATTTTGCTTCTTTATTTTTTTTCACACTGCAAATCAAGAACATGCCGATAAAGCAGGTATGTTCTCCCCCTTGCTATATTTTTCTTTCATTTTTCCATTTTTCTTTTTCAAACAATGAATACTGATATGTTTGAATAAACTATAAAATATAACTCTGAGTTTTAATTAATAAAGCCTATGGAAATAATCAACTAACACATATGAATTATCAGATTTTTACTAGCCATTCTGTAACAAAGTAATTTCAAAGCTGTTTCAAATTCCCTCACATGTGAGATGAAACTGGGTATTAAATAAAAAGGCACTGGGTGCCTGTGAGATGCAGAAGGAGTGGCAGTAATACATTTGTCTTACTTATTTTCATACTAGGCTTACACAAAGGAGGTCCTCTAGAACTAATTTAACAAATGTTCTGCTCTTTTGCATTGCTTTGTAATCTAAAAGGAAAATTTCTATTATGCTCTTTCTGCTCTTTCTCTGAGGGTCTTTGTGGTTTCAGCTAAATAATTTTTCTTTGGAAACCATGACATTCTTTCAAAAAATTCAGTCAGAGTCGGGGAAGATCCCATTATTGTTCCATGGACTGTGTGGATTCATATATTGGTACTGAATGAAAGACTCCCCGCATTTCATCAGTATGAGAGAACGAGTGCTTTTTAGGACAACACTGGGAGGTCATACCTTTGTAGGGGACACTAGCAATGTTAAGAAGTATTCAAAATGGATTAAAACCTAGTATCCAAAGTAGGATAGTAAATCCTACTTTTTGCACAGTGAATACTCCCCCTTTCATTTTCATGGATCCCTTCATACTGACTGAAAAAAAGAGCATTGAAGCACATACTCCGTTTTCTGTCAATGTGCATGTACCAGTCTGAAAGCAGGACAGTGAATCACATTTCCCAGCATTAGTTAGTGGTGACTGTTATGTGGGGGCATTGCTTCACTGTAACTCCATTTCTTTTCACTTCTCATATGGGGTCCTGATTTATATTTCTGTAATTCTAGTGTAGCACTCAGTCTTTCTAATGAGATTTCAGCCCAAGTAAAATCATGCACAAGCAGATTTTTATCTTCCTGTAAATTAACAATTCTGCAAGAAAGTCAAATGGTTCTGCTAAACACACAAAACTGGCCATGCTTGAAAATTAACTTTGTAGTCATTGCTCCAGCCCACGTGGCACTTGACAAGTGCTATAACACTCAGAAAAAACCATGTTAATTATCACATGACTATTATTTATATCTCTATTTCTTGAAACACTATTCAGTTATTAAAGATAGTGAAAAATGGCACTATCCAGAATGAATATGAAATGAATATTCATAACACAGCTAATTGTCACTGACATCTCAAATTTCATTATAATTTCTGTTTTGCTTAGCACTTTCTCACACTTGCAATAAACCCATCACTGTGCTATTCAATTACCGACTATAACACAAGTCCAGACAAAATTACACATACACAGTAGGATTCTACATTTCACAATCAGCAATATAGTTAGGATAGTTAGAGAAATGCTTCTTATATAAGTATAGATGCATATATGTAGCATACCAGATCTCAACTTGCTTAACAGAATCTCTCTTTTTTTTTTAAATAGTCATTGTGTGTTTTAATTCACAGCAAATCTAATAATTCAAGAGTTTTTACACTTGTTAGTGTAACTAAAATCAACTTCTCCCTACTATTGGGACATTACTTATTTACTCAGTGCATTTCATCACTTCTTTGAATGTGCAAGTAGGAAAATGAAACTAAACAAAAAGGCTTACAAGTGAGCCATACTAATGTTTATCGAGACCATTATTTTTCTTGCAGGCTTGTTAAGCTCTTAAATATGCATTTGTATCAAGCTAATGTAGCCCATGCTTTTTGTGTAATATAACCTACTTCATATACACATAGACAATAAGGGAGCTTAATTTAAAAATTACTGTGGTTATAATGCTGGCTATACAAAGCCAAAGGGAGATTATTTTAGCTTTAAAAATTGACTTGGGGAAAATTAACACAATGAACAAGCATATTAAATACTAACTGCTTCAAACCATACTGATTTTTGCTGCTGCTAAAGAAAGGGTTATCTAATTTAAAATATCTCTCAGACTTCAATGAATACTTCTCTTAGAAGCACTTACCTTTACAAGCACTATTATTTGAACTGCATTAAAGAAGAAGCTGTTTATTGTCAGCTGTTTAGAGCTGAATGTTTTGAACTGGACACTGTGATGAGGAAGTCTGTCACAGGTGGGAAAGTAGTCATTTGTGAAGGAGAATTTTTGATGGCTTTATCATGACATATTTGCCAGAATTCCTGGTGTTATAAATGATCAAATAGGCACCCAAATTTATAAGAAAATTTAATAATGATTTATTAGATCGTTAACAAAAATAGAATTTCGAAAAACCACCACAGCCAAGGCCGCATCAACCCCGGGTGCAGGCGCTGGGTGAACCTGGCTCAGACCGACAAAGTGGCAGCGTCTCCCCAGTGGTTCACCCCGACTGCTTCACACTGCTAGCTTATATACAGCTTATTCTGCCTGAGGCAGGGATGACCAAATGTTCCTTTGTGTCCCTTCACATGTAGAACTGGGGCCATACATGTGCAGAAATAGACAAAGGTAAGTCCAGATGTCTGAGCACTTCGAAAGAGTCTGTATTTGCCCACCCATAGCAGAGTGGTGCCCATGCTTGAGTATGGTAGATGCAATCTTCCTAGGTGCAGGTCCTCGTGAGCGGCTTAGACATTCCAAGGAAGTCAGCACTCATGGCCCGGGAAGGTTTCATTCATACGTTAACAGACTTGATATTATCTTAACGTTGTCTGGGAACTACTTGAATAAACATAAGACTCTGCTCCCAGCCAGGGTGGTCAAAGACATACTTTAGATTCTACAATATTTTATACATCTATAGCATGAATTATCTCTACCATACACTACAATGGGACTGTGGGTCAATAGATCCCCTTTTCCATAAAGAGGAAGAAGTCAACTCCTAACTAGAGGGCGGTCAAGCCACACGGAGCTGCAGAGCCAGCTGCAGCATGCCCACTGGCTTCTGCTGCGATAAATGTCAGCCTCTGAAGCAGTTATTTACAAGCCCTGTCTGTGGTAACCCTGAGATTCCCAAAGCATGGTTGGCTGCAGCATTATGCATAAGTTCTTTCTATCAGAGCAACCAAGGAAACAGAGACTGAAGCTGACAGGTCACAACCCCATTACACTTTATGGTGACTGACATTCTTTTTCATTAATGGATACTTTTAAAAAATTTAAAACATTTTAAGAAACATTTTCCTGAGAAAATGTTTGTGTATCTATAAAAAAATAGCTTCTCTCAG
Source organism: Agelaius tricolor (assembly GCF_023055355.1). NCBI lineage: Eukaryota > Metazoa > Chordata > Aves > Passeriformes > Icteridae > Agelaius > Agelaius tricolor. The sequence continues at coordinate 52,882,219 of NW_027269263.1, forward strand.
CTTCTCTTGGGTCTGCTATCATTATTTCTTCTACTTTCTGCTGCAGAAGATGCACAGAGGTATATAAGCAGGAAGGACAAAAAGAGCTGTGTGTATGAGAAAGTTTTAGACCAACTGTACATTTTTGTTCTCTAAAAAGGGTAGTGGGTAAAATTTTAAGAATTCTTTAAAGAGAAAAATCAGTGCAGACATGCAGTTTAAAACTGATTTTGCCTGTCTGGTATTTACAGAAGCGATCCATGATTATTCTAACTTAGATAAATATTTAATAGAAAAAAATAAACTTGAACAAACATCATACAAAGAATCTTTCTTTAAAAAGAATTGTCTGGTGACACTCACAGGCCTAGTTAGCTGTCCCTCTCTGAAGAGGGACCAACAGCTAATGACATTCTGCCAAAGAAGTTCTGCTGGAGGTCATATTTGATACTTGTGACATTTAAAACAGAAACGTAGAAAAAAAAGGTGTTAATGCTGGGAAAAGAATCAGTGAACACAAACTGAAGCACAATTGAGTTGTTAATCTTTACATCTATCTACAAACACCAGTATTTTATTTATATTATGATGCAGCTAGTGGGCTGATACATCCTTATGCTGTTTAAATATGCTAAACATAAAGACCTATTTTAAGTGAATTGAAGAATACAACGGGAAATGTGTTTAAATGAGATTTTACACAAGATTGTAAATACGTGTTTCCTTGAACTCCATCCTCCATCATCAGTTAATCAGCTGGGACAGACTAGCTACACTGTGGAGTGCAGAAGTATATGAAACAGGGCATAAGATTCAATTCATGGCTAAAGTACTCCCAAAGATGCCAGAGTCACTGTTAATGGCCTGGATTCAAAGTCAAAAAATCCAGACAAGATACCTTGAAAATTCAAATGAACCATGGAAATTAGAAAATGTTCTCATGAGAGAACAATCAGGTTCTGTAGCACCACGCATTCACTGAATTTTTTCGTAATCTTTGTGGTTTGGAGATAACTTTTCACAGGTGATCTAACAGCAAACTGGTGTTTTCTTCTTCAGTTTGCAGTCCATCAGGAATGTGAAGATATTATAGAGCTTTTAAAGAAAAACAAGTCTTTTAATGGGAATCCTGAAATTTCCCTTTGGTGTGGTGAATACTGCTTTTCTGCTTATGGTAAATGTTGAGTGAAGCTGCTATTAAGTCCTTTATGGCTCCAAACTGACAGTACCGAACTCACTGAGAGAAAAAGAAATTGGTTGTCAGAAAAGAAATGGACAAATAAATAAATATACTAATATACTGGTAGAAGTCAGAGAAAAATAATTTGCAATACAGCTATTGGAATTGCTGTAAAAAGCATAGCTTTAATGTACTAGAGAAACCCATTCAATGTGAAGACATGATTTTGACAAGAACAATGGGAGTGTGATTACATCCCAGTTTATGACAGATTATACTATTAAACTGCACAGTAGTCATGTTTGACCTCGCCTACAGAGTAGTTTTTCACAAAATAAGCAAACAAGAGAACAAAACATAGTACCTATAATAATAACACAAATGTACAAAAATACTATTTAATTGCAAATTTTGATCATGGAAAACAAGGCAACAAAAAAAAAGTGAGATAATAAACCCTTCTCTTCTAAACATTCCTTGTTCTACTTAATATCCACAGGATATTTGAGGTCAGAAAGCAAAAGATCACCTCCTCTGGACATGAGATTCTTCTCATTCAGATATAGACATTGAAGACAATGAGATTTACCTCAGATGTTTGAGACACCAAATTTATGTATCTATATGCAACTTACATATCCAAGACCTCAGTCCAGTCAGTAAAAAACTGTAGTTTCAGTCAGCTGTCTAAACACAGTATTGCCTTCCCATTTAAAATGTCTTCCAATTTAAAATGCCTTTTTAGAGTATCAGAGAAAACCCATGGGACTGGTAGACATCACACAGGACTTCAAGGACACTCTTCTGAAGAAGAGGCTGGAGAGTAGGCAAGGATACCTGAGGTATTGCCCATAAATTCAACCTCTGTGCATGGACAACTGGAGCAAAGCCATTTGATCAATGGATTCAAAGGGCTATTTAAGCCCCTCCAAAATGGACATCTTCAGCAGATGGAATGAGCTGATCCCTACATGCCCCTGCGGAGGGCCAGGATAAAATTAGAACTATGAATTAAGTAATGTGCATCTACTTTCTCTTATGCATACATATTAAGTGGTTGGTTAAACATTATTCTGCAGTGCACATGTTCTACAAATGAGCCAAGCCTTGGATTCATTATTAACCAAGTGAACTCCCACAGCACTAACTTTTACAATCTAGCAGGTAAATCACTGGAAAGAAAGAGGATTATTGTCTTGTCATATGAAGCCACTTTATTTGGAATACTTCATTCAAATGAAGGAACTACATTCTTAGAAACAGATTGGCAAGTGGGAAGGAGTGCTTCAGAGAACAAAAGAATTAGGAATAAATACCTCAATTTTTACTTATTAAATCACTTAAATATTCCAAAGAACTCAGTGCTCCAACAACTCAGTGCTCAAACAAGTGATGGAAAGGAAGAGTAGTATCAGCTTGATATAGTACAACTCCTTAGGAAAGAAGGGGATTATAGTATGCAGTACATAGGGGTGTATTTAGAAAACAAAGACAAGAAATATAAAGAGAAACTTTTCAGTCAGTGATACTTTTTTAGCTATTCAGTAACCTCTGAAATACAGAAATCCTGCTTCACAGGATACTAAAAACCAAACTCAATTTCGTAACAGAAAACGTGCTTTTGGAGAGTGTCCTATATCAACAGGGAGACAGACAGGATAATCTGAGAAGCTCATCTATTAGGAACACCTATGATTTTTTCCACACACTATTAGTTGTCAGATATTTTGTCAGGAAAGCAACTATCCTGAAAAAGAAACAAGATTTGTCAAGAGAATACCAAATAACCCTTACTCAGAATTCAATTGGTAAGCCCTCAGCATGCTGCCTTAAATCATATCTATCCACCAATATTTCTGTTTAGCAGATGCTCCTTGGCTAGTACTTATTTTGGACTACCTTTAGAGTAAAAGATTAAGGGCATTGAGTATTGATAACTAAATTAAAACGGCTGGCTGCCAATAGCCATAACAGTAAGTAAAGAATAAAGAGCATTGCCTGCTCTGTGTCCTCTTGACCACACAGAACAATCATTAAGAATTAAGTGCTGTGATTCAGTCCCCCTCCTCCCTTTTCCCCAGGAGGCAATGCCTCACACACCACCAAGTATGCAGTACTCTGGGAACAAAGCCAAAAGGAGCAACTCGTTCTCTGAATGAGAACAGCTCAAAAATAGGTCTTACCCAAGACAGAGGGGCAGGGGGAGGGGAATGGCAATATTTCCTGCTATTGCTTATAATGCAATTTTTGTAAATGGAATGAAATTTTTATTAACCCACCTTTTACTGGCTTTCTTAAATGAAGTTCAGGATTTTAGCTGAGAGGCTACTACAAAAATTTGTAATAAAATGACACTGTTTCTTTTATTCCTTTACTTTTGCAATCATATATATATATGTAAGTTAGATTTTTTTCTAGCCAGTTCATGTAAATTAAATTAACTAATAATGTGTGAAGTTTTGAAGAAAATGCCTTCCACCATCCCATATCCCTCCTTCTTTTTTCCCCACTTATATCTGCTCCTAGTACACATAAACAAAAAAAAAAGCCACCAAACAGTTGCATGATACATATTACAAATATATACGCTTTATACACACACCAACCTATAGGTGTATGTATAAGCATAGACTTGTATTAACCCTTGTAGCTAAACTGAAGTTCTAGTAATAATGGCAGTAATTATTTGAAAAAACTGTTTTACGAAAAACTAAAGTGCAACTAAAAATAATAGCTGAGAAACAGATCCCCTTCTGTTGGCTTGAGCTTGCTGACTGAGACCAGTTATACTAAAATAAGGGCACTGACTTAATTGTAGTTGAAAGCAGGAACAAACTTCAATAAAAGTTATGTAATGTTTGCATCTCTTTAAGTTATTTGAGTTTATCTTGGTAGAACGAAACACAACTGTTGATTGTCTCAGTTACATTTTCAAAGGGCTTCTTTTTCTTTTGCTTAAAATCAGCAGTTGTATCATTTCAAATACATGTTATTTTCCATTTGGAAAACACATTATGATTTGAGGTTTTTTTCTCTAGGCATTCATTTCTAATGATGTTCAACATTATCACCACTTTCCTATTTACTCTGCTTACAGATCAACCTTGATTGTCAGAACAACAGTGTTGCTGGATGTGGTTTTTAAAATTAATTCTCTTTAGAGGACTAATTGCTCTAGAGAGCAAAAAACAGGGATGAAATCGGCATCATTCAAAAATCCTCCTGTGGCTCTTGTTTACGTGTTTTTAGATTCTACATTGATGACTACAAGGCAGAATAGGCTAAACACAAATGGTATTGAATTCAGTGATATTATACTGATGATGCATTTAATCAGGCATGTTCAGCATAAAGAAAATATTAAATACTCTCCTGGCTGTCCCTGACATGTTAGTGGCCAGATGACAGAAAAATTTACTCTTGCAGGTGAGAGCCACAGGAATACTGGGGAGGGCAGTCGAGGTTAGCAGAATTGAGCTGAGCAGTGAAAAACAAGCTCTGAATCATTTCAAACCGTGGCTGAACTCCTCCTCCAGCATCCCCTCTCCAGAGGTCTGGCACCCTCTGAAAAGGCTTCAGTATGTGACAGATGAATCAGAGAGTATTCCTTGAGGGAATTCCACTGTTGCAGGGCTCCTCTTTGTCTCTTGTTCCCTCTAGCGTAACACAGTGCATGCAGTTGTCACGTTCAAATATTCAGACCCTGGATTTACACACAAATACAGATGTTTGCATCTGCATAATGAATACACCTCCAGTTTTTAGGGTATGCTCAGAATAACTCCAGCATTTAATGTCTGATTAAATTAGGAAGATGTGCATTGTGACTTTATATAAACTTCATGGAACAATTCTCAGATCAACAGCCTGTGAATTTTAACCAATAAATATCAATGTATTTCAGTTGTTCCAATATTTTATTTTTATTCTTTTTTAGTACTCTACATCCTGGAATAGGTCATGTCTTAGATATCTTTTAGTATGAAAAAAGTATTACAGTAGATGTTAAATGTAATAGTTGAACTTTTTTTTTGACTGAATAGTTTTCCTGATATCTGACTTTAAATACCTCAGAACAAACTGGACACTAAGCTTACATTGCAGTCACTGAAGGGGGAAAAAAGCTCTCATCCAGAGAGCAATCGATATTATTTTCCAATAAGCATCTGAGATAGGTCAGCACATTGGTAAGTGCTCATTTCTCTGTGTAATTTACAGGTAGGAGCTAGGATAGATATCTGAAGCTTGTATATCTACATTTTTGATGACTGTTGTCAGAGAAATCAGCACAAACCCAAGTGACCAATGCAAGTTAAAAAATGTACCTCTCTGCTTGTCCTCTTCTCTTTTTCCCTAGACTTCATCAAGGAATCACAAAATCTCAGTGGTTGAGCTTGGTGCGGATGTCTGGAAATCCTTTAAAACCTACACTCAGAAGAGCTAAAGCAGATTGCCCAGAGCTGTGTCCAGGTAGGTCGTGAATATCTCACACAATCCCACTGTGTTTGACGACTCTCAAAGAAAAAAAAATTCTTCTGCATAAGTGAAATTTCCAGTAATTAAATTTCCGTCTATTGTCTCTTGCCCTTTCACTGGGCACCACTGAGGCGAATCAGGCTCTCTCTTCTTTAGAACCCTCCCATCAAGTACCTCTAGAAATGGATAAGAATATGAGCTTTCTTATCTCCAGGCTAAATAGGGCAGATGCTGCAAGCCCTTAAAATCTTTGTGGTCCTTTGCTGGACTTGCCCGAGTAAGTCTATGTTTCCCTCTTAATGGGAAAACCAGTACCGGACATAGCACTCCTGATTTGTCTTTCCAGTGCTCACCAGAGATGAAGGCAACTCCTTCTGACCTGCTGGCAATGCCCAGTCTAATGCAGTCCAGAAGGCTCTTGGTCTTCACTGCAAGAGAGCTCAGCTGGCTCAGGCACAATTTGCTGCCCATCAAGACTTCCTCAATTCTGCAAAGCAGTTTTCCAGCCAGTCAGTCCCCAGCCTGTACAGACGCATGATGCCATGTTTCTTTCACTGCAAAACTCAGTATTTTCCTTTCTTAAACTTCACAAGATTAATACTTCCTTTCATTATAGCCATCAAGAAGCCAATTAATCCAATTTTCTTAAGTCATCCCAATTAATTGAATGGCAAATTGCTTCAAAGAGCAATTCATCCATCTATTGCACCAAGTCATGCCTGGGAGAAAGGGTCACATCTCTCTCCACATCTATGGCCAATCACAGACTGAAGAGTATTTGATGTTTTCCGTATGCTGAATATGTTTGCTTGCTTCACAAAAATGCACTCTTAATGCCTTATGCATTCTCATTTCAAGAAAATATGAATACTAAATTTGTACTAAATACGGTTGAGATGGTGCTCAGCTCTTCTTTGATCCCTGGTATTCAAAATACAAATGCTCCTCCAATAGCAGCCTTCCCCCAGTTTAAAGCATGTCTTTTATTTGCTGTCTCATTTTAGTTTTTAGTTCCCTCACCCACTGCGTCAAAAAGTTTTATTTTTAGTTGCAATAATTTTAAGCTATTTCTGTAATATTTTATAAATCTCATGTGATAAATATTCACTATTCCTACATCCAGTCAAATTCAGTACCTTTAATATATCTTGATTTTTTTTCACACACACCACATATATTAGGCCTGATTTTAAAGCTTCCTTAATATGAACTACTTTTTCTATGATACTTTAATTACTTTTAAGAGTTCATGTCGTGGTAGCTTTCAGCAAAGAGAGAAAAGAACTGAAGCTGGTGAATTTAGATTATTTTTTCTAAAGCAAATGTAGAAAAGTGGCTGTTTTGATAATTTGCACTAGTCATTGAAAAATGTTTGTATTGCCATTGGCAGTTTAAGGTCCAGTGATAGCTCATACATTAAAATCATAGCATGAAACTCACTTGTAATTAAAGTATAGATTATTTTACAAGACTGTCTGGGGGTTTTGAAAAAAGAATTGAATTATAAAGATATAGGTATGCAAGTTAAAGGAACAACACGGCCAACTGGAAATTTATATGTAAAGGAAAAAATAAGAAATAACTATTCTTGCACCCCATGAGTTTTGTAAACACTTACGGCTAAAATTCTAAATGCTGTTACTTGTGGAAAGAAGTTCTGATCCAAAGTACAGTTTTATGATGGAATTATATCATACTAGACTCCTTCTGGATTTTTTTTTTCTCAAAAATATTTTCTTAAGAGTAATTGTCACGCAAATCACCCCATTAAGCCAGGTTCTGAAATTCTCATTCATTTTTCCATCTACTGAAGTGGCCTTCAATAACCCTTTCAAAAAAATGACAGAGCTCCCCCTCTGGCATGCCCTCTACAGAGCTGTGACTCCTTTTGAAGAGAGGTCAGCTTGTGCAATATAGACCATGGAATGCCAGAAGCAGACTGCTGAGATAGGCCTATCATTTGAAGTCATGCATGCTTTTCTCCACCTTTTTGTCACCTTCTCTTCTTAATTTTTTAAGGCTGCTGGGAACCAAACTGGCCCCTGGCATAAGTAAGGCAATCTTAGCAGCCACTTTGCTGGGCTTAATTATTGCAGTGATGCAGAAGGGCTGTGCATTTCTTTTTGTATTTTTACTGTCCTTGGTAGAATATTACTGAAGGACAAAGCAGATGATGTAATAAATGTCACAACATATTACAGAATTTCTATGAGGCCATATATATATTTTTTGAAGCAACTTGAAAAAGAACTTTACACTTAAAAATGTAAATCTCTAAGAAAAAGATAAACTCACCAAACATAACTAGAGGAACAGGACAGTGTTTGAGGATCTTACTGTGTCTTCAACTTTATTCCTGCTAAAGCATATTCTGCATTCATATATGAAAAAAACCAAAAACAACAAAACAAACTCCCCCCCAAAAAAAAAACTACCCAAAAAGAACTCACCTCAAAACTAAAAAAAACCAAACCAATGCCCAAAACAAAAGCAAACACAAACTGCTTCCAAAAATATTGTAAGTTAAAAAGCTTAGACCAATAGGATCTGGTATCCTGGAATATACAGGTGTTTCCAATACCTCCTCAAATTCTTCCTTGATTTCAAGACACTGCAAGTTTTTTTTTTTAAAACCACCAATAACATTTTCACTAAATTAATTTCCCTTTGTTCTTGCTTTCTTCATTGGTGTGAACTCTATACTGTTTTCCTTCCAGGTCTGTCATCAAGCAATCCATGGAAACACTTGCCTGTCATTGCTTCCACCTGAGCAGGACTGATTAGTACATTTTGTTAGCTTTTTATTTTTTTATTTTTTTATGTCATAGGAATAGAAGTTGATGCCACAGAGAAAGGCTGATGATTTCTACTATTGCTATGCTCCTTTGTTGAGAGAGTAGAGGACAGCACGTAATTTTCCTTGGACCAAAATGGCTTTTTCGGACCAACCTGGAGTCAGATAAGGGATTGCACTTTTCCTGCTGATCACAGGTGTTCTGTGGCATGATGAGCAGCTGCATGGCTGCATCCTGAGGCTGCAGCTCTCCTTGCAGCCACACGCACAGCAGGCCCCAGTGCCGTGGGCAGTGGCTGATTCTGTTACTTTGAAATAACAATTCTTTTCTTGACACCCCTTTTCTTTTGAACTAGAGATTGCAGCATCAATAGCAAAACACCTTTGAATTGTATTGAAACCTACAGCTTTCTATAAAGGCTGTCTTTTCCCCTGATTAATGCAGCTTTTCTTCAGCACTCTACCTCTGAATGGTTTGTCTGCTGTGTGTTTTCCTTCTCTAAACCAAAGCTGTCACTGCAAAATGCAAAAGTGTTAAGAACATGAGCAGGAAGATTTGACTAATTTCATTTCTAACCTTGTAATTTCTGACTGCCATGATCATGTATAGATTTTAATGTTATAACATGATTATAATGTATGTTTCCATCAGATTTCCTCTTTAAAAGTCGCCATTTAAAGGCATCACTCTAATGTAAAATCCATGCTTTTGTATGAACTGTTTTTATCTATTATTCTTGAAAAGAATATTTGAAGTTATAATCTCAGAGAGGAGAAAAAAAATTGTTCTGGATCTTCAGTCTTTATTTTCTGCACAGAACAACCTACTTTTGCATCATCATTCTGTTCCCTTGCTGCTTTTAGTTTAAATAAAAGCATAATTTGGTTAAGTCTGTAAGAAATGACAATATAATAATTCATAGCAAAGTCTACGTTAAATATTTTTTTCTTTCTTGACACTATTACTGTTAAGCTTAAACCAAATTCCTGTGTTTTTACTCTAGTAGAAAAGCAGAAAATCTGCTTTACCAGCAGAACAGTTAATCATTAGTGAGGGCCAAAGAATCATGTCCTTTTTTAATCATGATGTCAAGAAAAATGTTTCCATTTATTTGAAAACATGTCATAAGTGAGAAATTGCAGGATGCTTTGTTTTTCATTAAAGGTATTGACATTTTATCTCTGATTCTTCCCAAAGTAGCACCAGTTATTTCATCCTTGTGCTCATCAGCATTAGAATCATTAAAGACAGTGAAAAGCAGTTAAACTTTCCAAGACCGGGATATTGATCTAATTAAAAAAAAAATCTTCCCAGGTTTATTTTTATTATATTTCTTAATAAGAAATAAAAGTGCAGGGTCTGCACAGCAGTCATGCTATTCTCTATTAAGTCTAGTCTGTCTCTTCTGTGGACATGTCATCAGGGATATCGGATTGAGCTCTTGCATTGTTTTGCCTATGCAAATCTGATTTGTAGGTTAATATACCCGAGCTGCACCTTTTTCCATCTAAGATATTTTAGAAGGACTATGGGTGTCCTCTACATGATGTATTTCATTATATTTTGCCTAGAGTTATACTTCACATTATCTATACTGTATTTCTATTCTCAGATAGTCACACTCAGGCTCCCTCTGCAGCCAAAAACTAACAGGAAACTATTAATTTACCCACATACACTAGGTACTTTAAGGATGAGAGAAATCACTCACTGTTAAGGTTGGTTTTGCTCCATAGAATTTAAGTGTAATTCTTGATATCTACACTTCAGTGAGTCCAATTCCTTGTCTGTCTTTTTCATCCACAACTTGCCTAATGTGCAATTAAACCATGTCTCTATCACTCCACAGGAGTCTAGTCAACAACTGAAAACTAAACCCGCATATCATATTTAATTAGGCAATTTAACCATGCTGATTTCAGGATTGCAGTTCTCTCTGATTCACATTTGAAAACAAAACCCAGACTGCTTAGAAAGAAACTGTCACATTGAACGGCAGCTGAAGGAGCTCTCCAAATCATAGTATCACTTTTTCCTGATACATCAGCTCTTGAGGAGATTTCTCCATCACTCTAGGAAGACAGGGACTTAGCAGATAAATTGTGATATTGAGGTCAGGAAAGTGGGGAATTTGAATTATACTGCAAGCCAACAGTACTGAGAATTTTAACTAGAATCTACTTCTGTTGCCTTTCCCACATAAAGGTCTTTGGGCTTAGCTTAGGTTCAATGTAAAGAGATATTTTTAAGAGTTTATTAGTAAGGCAGTATAATTTTAGTATATACATCTTGCATATGAGGTTTGTTCAGTTTGCAATTTACGGAATTGAAAGATCAGAGGTGGTTATAACCTTGCATTTCATGTGGATAACCACATGGCTCACCCATCTCACCAGAAAAAGCCTGAAATTTTATGACTGAACACCAAGCAATAATGTTCTCAAAGATATTTTCAAAATTTAAAGTACTGAAAATGTATGGCACCTTCCAACCTCTCAAGTCTGCTCTATTCAGGAAGAAACAATGAAAAAGCAAAAATTTATTGAAGCCAGGATAGATCTCTTGGATGTAATTTACATCAGTCTGTATCTCCTAGATTATATTCCTGGGTAAATACTGATAAAGCAAACCTAGATATAATTCAAGGCAATTTCAAACAAGATATGTAGTTGATTATCTAACATCAAACCTCCTTCTCATGAGTCAATCTGTTAAGTTACAAAGCATTATTAGTGGCATATTGTGAGATTTAAAAAATTATTACATGTTAGAAGAAATGTAGGAAGTTCATTTTTTTTTTCACCTTGGTTATGAAAACTATAATTTGAACTTTTGGAGAGTCATCTCAGTAAATTCAGTCACCAAATGGTTTTCTTTTGTTTAGGAGCTGTATGATTGACTGATTCTTAATAAGTGCAAAAAATAGCTGTAGGCAAACAACAAACTAAGCTTGCAGTGCACAGAAGTAAGCTGAAAAACAGATGCCAGCCCTCAGCTCTTCCTGTATAATTTGTACATGGCAACGATAGTAAAGTGATTCCTTAAGCATATTTTCTAGCTTATTATTCACTACTATCTTATTTCATGTGGCACTTCAAAATGCTCTTTTATACCTAGGTTTCTAGAACAGGATATCAGCAGCTTTTTCCTAGTGCATAAAATTGAAAGGCTGCTACTTAGAGGAGGACCCATTAAAAATCTGAATTTGCCAGCAGTCAAAGCCCAATTCTACACCTAGAATAGAAAAGCAATTATGATATGCTGCTGTATTTAGAAGTATTGGCAAGTCTTGATCTCTTAAGGGTGACTTCTGTTCATAATAAGCACAGAAGCAGTGCAAGTAGGTAAAATAGAATGAAAAAAATTATCAGGATTTAAGCTTCAAACAAAAAAAATTCATTACATTTCAAAGGTACTTTCACTTTCTAAAAAATTTTGTTGGTTCTCCTGATTTCAGAAATTAGTTTGGAATCACATCTTTTTGTTTCTGTTTCGTGAAAGCAATCCCAGTGTTTGACATGAAGTACTTAATCCCACTGTTCAGCTTTAAAATGAACACCACTAACCACCACTAACAATTCCTGACTATACAGTGCTCAAAGGGGATGAAAACCAAAAGACTTAACATTCTAATTTTTTCCAGAATACAATCCTGCTGCCTCAGGTGAAATCAAAATAAATTTCCAGTACTGCAAAGAATATGTGTGTTCTCCCATACAGATGTGTCCTAATGGCACTGCAGAGTGCAGCATGTTGAGCACATTTACTGCCCATCTTGTGCATTTGTTAAAATAGAAATGTACCTGGCGTTTTTGAGGCAGACTCAAAAGATTAGGAGGATAAAATGATTAGGAGTTGTTCCTTTTGTAGCCAAAAAAGGTCTTATATTTGAAGGGACCAGTGAGCTGACTAGATTCCAGTATTGTAGCACATAAGCTGGATTTGCACTAACAATACAGTACTGATTATACCTTAAAGCAAGATTTACTTTCCTGTAGAAGATCATCCCTCTTTATTTACTGAGCTAAGCACTTTAGAGGCATTGCCTTGTCTAGCATGAAATAAAAGAGCTTGTATTGAAAAAGGCTGCTGATGAATGAAGAGTTATGTATGCTGTAATATATTCTAATTATTTACCATTTATGCATTTAAAATGGTTGTAAGAAACACACTTTTGTGAAGAATTGATACTAATGTTGTCAATTACCATATATAGCCTTTGGGAATGTATTGACAAAGTTCTCAACTCCTGTGTTGTCCCAAATTGGAGCATGGATGGATGTCAGCTTGATCAATCACATTCAGGTGAGATTTTCACCCTAAAAGTAAAAATCTCTGGGTTTTTCTTAATACTCAAAATACTCAAAACTTGTATTTTTATCTAAATAAAGAATGTAATTCATAAAATCATAAAATCTTTGTTAATCCCAGGAAAACAAAATATTCTTTAAAAGCCACAGCAATTGCAAATGAAAGGTAAAAATACTGACTTTATTTTGTTTGCTAAAAATGAGAAAACTTACTTGATACTGTAACTGTGTGGTCACTGGAGATGGACATCTTCATATGAGTTTTAAGGGTTTTAAGGGTTTTAAAACATATATTTTATTTTATTGCTACAGCAGCCTCTCTGGTATTAAAACACTAATCTACTACTCAAATGATGTGTTATTAAATCAAAATAATGGCATTTCTTTTACTTTGTCAATAGAAGGTTTGTATTTGAAATGCAGCTACAGAGAAATACTTCAGTTAAACCAGGAAATTTTCAAGAATTCAGGAAAAGTGTCTTCACATTAGCCTGAACAGAGCTCATTCTATCCCAGTTTTTTCTCCATAACTTACAAGAGGATTTCAGCCCTAAGATCAAGGCATGTCCTCATTATCCATTTTAAATCTAATTTCTGTTCTAAGAGTTTAAAGATACTGTGGAGTCAAAAAAACTGGCACGCAGAAATCCCACTAGCAGCACAACACTGGAGCTCAGGTACCTGAAAAATGACACAAATCATAAGAAAGAAAATCCAGATTCATTCATTTGGTTTAGTAGACAAAAAGGGAACAGATTTCAAAGAGAAAACTCCAACTATAAGTTGCCCTCATTCAGGCCAGTTCTCATGAGCACTAGCATGAATTAAATCAAGACAAGATCTAAAAATTTGGCTTAGTAGGATTTGTAATTATGTGTGCCAAGGTTTGGCTTTTCTGTTTCATTGAAGAAAATCAATCTTTCTACATGCTTTTCCATGTCTGTGTTTCTCTTCAGTACCAAATGTTTACAAATCTGTAGTAATATTCAAAATGTTATTCACTCTGCAAGTGTACTTTGGACTTAATTGACAGCAGAAGTGGTTGTTATTTTGGATATTTTGGGTCATGAAAGAGAATGATGAATTTCAGTTTCATGACTGACCTTGTGCAGAAATTCCATAGAGGAGTTCTATGCACATAAGTAGATAAGAATAACAGTAACAATGGTAGTGACTCTGACCTTCAGTGGTGTTAATCTGAAAGTCTGCAGGCAGACATTTCAAATGTCATAATTTGAGCAAATGCCTTTTGCAAAGTAAGGAAATATTTCCTCCTGTTATTCCTCTTCAAAAAAGTGAGACTAATCCTCATGAAAGGATGAGCCCCATTGAGGAGGTCTTTCAATTCTTTATATTTTAACTGCAAGTTGAATTTGTGAAGTTTCACATTGTCTTACTTTTGATCTGGTAGATTAACTTATATCTTTGATTGACTTTCTCACAGTCATGGGTAGCCATCTAAAGATACAGATTTTCCAGGCATAAGAATGCCAAGATTCCTCAAGTAGTCTTCAAGAATTTTGCACAGGTTTTTCTCTACTGCTACTGCAACACTAAGAATGTATAAAATATCTATCACGGACTAATGCTCTGATTTTTTCTATTACTTGCCATCAAAAAAACCCAGTGTGTGATAAATTGTAAAATTATGCTGAAGTCATGAGGTACTTCAACTGCAAAACTAAAAGCTTAACCACTTTATCAATATTAATGTAGAGGTCTAAAAATCTGTTCTTTATATTAAAAATAGGAAAATCTAAACTTAGAATCTTAGAAAGGAGTACCACTTGTAGAACTAGATTCCTCTTAGTCATTATATGAAGCTTTTATACATATCAATTATACCTAAAAACCTCATGGAGAAAATTTTAACAGCCTGCAACCAATCATAACTGTTCTCTCACATTCTTAATTACTAAAAGTCATAGTATGTTTTTTTAATTTTACAAAGGAAGAAGTTTCTTCTACCAGCTTCTAAAAAGTAGAAGACATGATATTTTTAAATGTAACTGTGTTCCTACCCAGCTGGCTCTTAAATCAGACCATAAAGAAATATACACTGTACATGAACTTTTGTTTCATAGCATTTACATTTCTTCCATGCATGCAAAGGAATCCCCAATCCAATCAAAATACTGATAATATTCAGTTTGGAGATTGGGTTTATTTGAAGGATATCTAAATTTTAGAAAGTAATAAAGGTTAAAAAAACAACAACAAAAAAGAAACTTATTTAAACTAGCTAGCTGGCTACCTAAAAGAATTACAAATATAAACAGAGGAGTCTCATTGACTGCTTCTAGAAACATTTTAACCTTTTTCTCTTGCAAATAGGTTACTTCTTGGCCATGTGATTTTTAACCATAAATGTAAGAAACTTGCAACACAAGCACATCTAACATCACCTGTAGTAAGATATATGGTAACACAAAGAGTACAGCCAGGTAAATGAGCAGGTCTGATCCCTGCTACAGAGCAATTGTAGCAGGGTTGATAAACTGGTTGATAAACTGTCAACAGGAAAAATTTCAAGTTAAACCAAAAAAAAAGGAAAATTAGTATGGCCAAAATAAGATTATATCTGTATGAAGAAAGAATAAATGGCATTGATGTAGGATGTTAAACTAGATTCTGGGGTACAAAAACTCAGCAAAGCTGTGAGACTGGGACTGGGCTGAATATCACTTTCCTGTAAGAGACTTATCTCAAATGAGTATAAAGGGAGGATCTTCAGTATTAAGTCAATAGAGCACTGCAGTCCAAGACACAGTCAACTTTCAAAAAGCCTGTTCAGTTCTGCTAAAACTGGAATAGCACCAATCAAATTGAGAGGCTTCAGAAAATATTAGAGAAAATAATTAAAGGAATGAAAATAGGCCTTCTGTGCAATTCAGAGTCCAACTTGCCTGATCAAAGGAAAAGAATAATGGGGAAGAAGGGACTTAGTCACAGCCTGTAAAGATCTACAGGTTTTTATCTTGCATTTTCCTATCCAGAAAAAGTATAATAAGATCCCATGACTGGCAGTGATGGCATTGATGATAGACAAGTTTACCTCAAGAGTGTAATTAAATTTTCTAAGTAATGTCTTTTAGAATCATTTATATATTATTACTTTTGAGTCCCCTCACCTGATGATTTAAAATAATGCTTTTTAGAGCATTGTTTAATAACATGATGGTCTTTTCCAAACTAATAACCTACAGAACAACTTAACTGATAATTAGTGCTTCTAATATTAGAGGGTAAATTAATTCAGTGAATGATTCAGAGAAAATACAAGGCTAATTCACCAACAATCTAAATGAAAAAATGAGCATCATAAACCCATATTTCATGAACAGATGTATGATTTAAACATATTTTTGCAAAAACTCCTAAACAAAAATTCATTTCTCTTGGGTCAAGAAGTGCGTTTCTTTATTCATGAGTCCACAGCTCTTTAAAAACATAGCATCCATTCTAATTTTGTCATTTGGGAAGGTAATATGCTGAGTTAAAATCTTGTCTATTCAGGCTTTTTTTTTCTGTAGGATGTGGACTACAGATAATTTGAACAGCAAAATCTCCTGTTTCTTGGGAAATACTAGTTTGCTTTAAAACTCCAGTGCACTCACTGCAATCATGCACTAAAGCACCATATTTAAAACATGGAATGCTGGATATATTTAACAGGTTCAATTCTGTTTTCTGGTTAAAGATTAAGAGACCAAAAGATGGCATCTATTAACAATACTGTATGAAGAAAGGAATCACTGCAGACTGAAGTAAGTCCCACTGAGGGCCTAACAAGCACCTGCCATTTTCTCATGGTGAGAGATCAATCAGTCTCTGTGTGCAGCAAGACGACCTGCCAAAAGCTGAACCACAGGGGGAGAGAAGAAAAATGATCAATTCCCCAAACTGTGTGCTCTGCAGTAATAAAATACTGTTCACTAAACACTTACACTCTCTTTGCAATTGTGATATCGTGGTCAAGATCAAAATTTGCAGTGAAACCCCATGATGATATACAGAAAAAAAGATATCCAAAATGTATTAGAAAATGAATTCTCTCTATTGTTAATGTGCAAATTCTTCGCATTATGAGAAAAAAGTTTTAAGGTTTTCAAACTGACAATTGTGGAGAACAAACAACCAAGGTGTTTCCTCATGTACAAGACTGCATTTCAAATTTTCCAGACTTCAGTTCATTGCTTATTTCATTTCTAGTTGTCATGGAGGACTGAGTTGGCCAATGGAATACTAAAATGTCCTAAATACGTATCAAAAACACAATAGTGACAACTGGAAATTAAAACAAGAGATTGGAACCTGGTATTTGTCTATTTGCTTGAAAGTGTTGTACCAATATCTCTATAAGTTCACTTATTAACAAACAAAAGAAGAGGCAAAAAAAACCAACAGCATCTTGCAGATAATTCTAAGTCCTACCAAAATCTCAGAATATTACCAGTTTGGGTTGGTGTCAGGGCACCATACATTTACAAGTTAAGGTAAGGAAAGCCAACCTCTATTTGCAAAGATGAGAAACCATGAATGAAATCTCTAGAGAGTACTATTCTTTCCTAGGAAATTAAGTACTCAAACTCATCTTAACAGCTGACATGAGCAAACAAAATTATCTG
Source organism: Agelaius tricolor (assembly GCF_023055355.1). NCBI lineage: Eukaryota > Metazoa > Chordata > Aves > Passeriformes > Icteridae > Agelaius > Agelaius tricolor. The sequence continues at coordinate 52,899,587 of NW_027269263.1, forward strand.
GAATTTTAGGGGAAGCACTTAGGTCATGTACTTCTTATGTGATTAGCCTGGATTTTTTAATATTTTCATGTTCTCTCTCAAGTATTCTTAAAGCCACTCTCCCACAATATGATGTGTGATTTTTCATCTCCTGTTATACAGAAGACAGCTGTGGAGCAGTAGTACAGTAGTAAATAATACAGGATGAGAATCTGTTTGGTATACAGAAAAAACCAAAGAGGCTTATTAGAGGTATTTATTTGCATTTTCCCTTCACTATGTTAAGAGCAATGACGGTTATACTAAAACCCCTCAATTAGAAACATCCAAAGATGTCTTTCAATGTAACAAAAGTGCAAACTAGCAAAAATGAAAAATAAAGAAGACAGCCAAAAAATTCAAAATAGTGTATTATTTTTCATTAGTTGATTAGAAAGATACTTCTGTTTGAAAGCAAACAAAGCAAACGGTCTGAGAAAACAGTGTGCTTCTTATTCACTGGAGAAACTGTTGCAGAACTGCTCATCCTTATATAAATATTACCTTTAAAATGCTGTTAAAGTCCTGGTCTGCAGAGGTTATCTGCTGAACAAGTGAATGTAGTGTTAGCCCAGGAGAGATGATCCAAAGATGGCTATAACTGTTATATCAAACTTGCAGAAGAAAAAACATGACCTTCTCATGGACAGGCTTTTAAACAGCTAGTTCAGTTCTGCCAGTTCCTGCTTCAGTCCAGTCTCTGTGACTGCAATTAGGTTTCAGCAAATCCATCTCCCCATAAGTTTTTCTCCTTAAACACCATTATTGACATATTTAATTTTAATACCACACCTTCCATTGTCTCACAAAGACAAATGACACTGGGTGGACTGTACTGCTCTTCAGTCTGAGGTAAAGTTCTGATTTTAATGAACAGGTAGACTTCCTCTGATTTCTGTGGTATCTTGGTTTAATTCACAGACTCTACAAGTAAACACATCTCTAGGGTTTGTGCCATAAATCCTGTTATCATATGCCCTGACCAAGTTCCATACATTAACTCTCAATAACTTAACTTCTACAGTTAAAAAACCCCAAAAACCGTAATCAATGACAGTTATGTAGATAATCTTTAAGAAAACACTTAAAACAAGCTCTTGATAAAGACTACAAAGATAGAAAATAAAAAAACAAAGCCCAAAGCCAACAAAAAACCTCTTCCTATCTATCCTCCAACAGAACTGTATATGAGGAGGTAAACAGTAAATAATTCCTTTCACACAAAACAGAATAGATTTCAAACTGCAATGTGTAGCATATTTGCCCATTAAAGGAGAAGAAATATATTTTTACTTTTGGCCACAAATATATATTCTGTACTTCTGTGTTAGAGCTGAGTACGAAAAATGTTGAACAATGCTGAAGTCTTTACTGGTTACTTCTTTTTCAAAAAACACTTCTAGGATGACATAACTTACTAGCAAGTTCTGTGTATGCATTGTGTATCACTTAGGCTTACTGTGATGCAATGCCTGTGGAAGAGATTCAAACCTATAGCTGTGCAATAATACTCAGAATAAAAAATTCCTGCTCTTTCTAGGAATAATAGACTAAACTAAATAATGCCTAAAATGATATTCAGATATCTTACACTGCATATATCTTAATATCCGGCTTTACCTGGTCCTGAAAGCATTTCACTCTCTGCCCAGTTCTCAATTTGATCTCAACTTTCCTTGTGTTTTTATATTAAATATCAGTGTGTGTACATTGACACTGATTCACTGGGAAGAATGTGCTCTAGGGACAACCCTGTCTTTCTCCTGCCTAAGCTTCTCTATGATCTACTGTGCTTAAACTTATTCCACTTAACTCCCCAGAAAACTGCAAACACTTCTATAGTCAGTCTCAATCTAAAAAGCAAGGGAAAACACAGTGTTTAACTCCTAGGAAGCAACATAATGGGTATCATCCATATTCCTTGCAATCTAAGCTATAAAAGTTTATATTCACAGCCTGAACCATATTGAAAAGTTTCCAAGAGCTCTGCTTAGAAGTTTGAATAAAAAATTGTAAATATTATCTCTTAGGTATTTTTAAAGAATGTCAGTGTATTTTTCCTGGATCATTAGCAAGCACACTGGCCAGTTTATGCTGAAAGAGACTTCTGTTATCATTCTGAGTATTTTAAAGTACCACTGTGTAAAAAAAAATTAGAAGGATTTCTCAAAGTATCCATAATATATATTTATAAACCACATTAATTAAAACACATATCTCTGTATTTAACTTAAAGCCTGTATTTCAATCTGATGCCTTATGATTTTTCAAGGTTCCTGTACCATATGCACATATATTTTGAAAAACAAATATAAATAAAATATGACAGAATAAACACTGATTAGAACATTTTGTAACATCATTAACATACTCAATTTACATGGCACAAATATGCTAACATCTGCAGTGATTTAGAACCCCTCAACATCTTTCACATCATGAAGAATAAAACAGCCTTTTTAAATTTTTTTTGCTTCATTTGGTACAATAAATAAAACAGTGTATTTCATTTATTTTGCATTTAATGAGAAGCCAATGAGTGTTATTACAGCATATCAGCATAGAACATGAAAAAGGAGAAGACGGAAATATGATGCTGAGCCATTCAAGTAATCTGTTAGCCCAGGACCTAAAACAAGAGATTACTTCCATCAGACAGTCATTCATTGTTCTGGAAGGCTCCAAGATGAATAACCTAGACTACAGCATCACCTCCCTTGGCATTTTTCACCTTTCTTCATTTTGTTCGTCCAGTATGGATGAACAAAATGAAGAAAGGTGAAAAATGCCAAGGGACAAACAGTGGAATTGCCAATGTATGAACAGTGGAATTTTAAACAAGGAACAGTCTATCAAAACTGATGAAAGACCTACCTGTGTGTACACTAACATGCAGAAGGTTCTGAAACTATTGTTGTTGACTATTTGTGACAAATATTAAGAACTTGTTTATTTAGATGGACGTCGTTGTTTGGCTAACTTTTAACTGGGAAAATGTTTTCTTGACTCTTACCAGGAAAATAAAATCTGCCAAAAAATGAAAATATATTCTTAAGGGTGCCAATTCTTAATGTAAAATGAAATTATATTACAATTATATCCATAGCGTGCTTGCACAAAGATACAATGAGCATCATCTATTCAGACCTTACAAAAGAAAGCTCAGCTTAATATTCAGCTGCTAGATTTGTGCATCAGTTGAACTGTTTTACTCAATATCCATTTGTATTAATAAATTAAATACTAGTCTTTATTCAGCTTTAAAAAACAACTATAATCTTCCCCTAATGAGAGTGGAGTGTACAACTTACCTAATAGTAACAGATCTGTGATCTGATACTATAGTCTGTCCATCTGAACATTTTTAAAACACACAGTTCAGATCCATTTCAGATCTGCAAATGTTCATTCAACAAAATATTACTCCTTAGAAACAACCATCCTCTGCAAAGTCCTACAGACTAATAACTATTGACAGCCTCTTAATTTGCAGTTTTTTATTCCCACAGAGCCATGTGGCAGCAATCTATCATCCACAAGGTTTTTCGTTTCTTTGCTCTTTTCCATTGTCCACATCCTTTACCCTAGGCATTCTTCTGCTGCACAAAAATGAACTGCTTGTATTTCAGAAAACCTGAATGCAAAATGTTATGCATTTGCAAGCTTCCTCATCCAACAAGCCCACTGTGCCAAAAGTGAGCACTTAGATTCAGGAGACTGAAACCAAATCACTGAGACTTTAAGCTCTTAACCTTAAACTAGTTCTGAAACAAAAAAAGGCCAGAGACACCTTGTACAAAACCACTTTTCCATGGGCCACTGCAGCTGTCAGCATTGCAGGGGCAGCTAGTGGACTGGGTATTGAGCAGGTTGTTGATCAGATACTGATTTTTCTACTTGTTGTGCTCTTTGCCCATGTTTCCCTTCCATTCAAGTGAAACCATCTCAGAATGGTCTCTTCCAAGCCATCTCCATGTGTCTATTCCACACCCTATCAGGTGTGGAATCCCACACCTTCTCCCACACACTTCCCAGGTGAAAAACTATTACCATAATTAAGATAACCTAGCTAATTTAAGATAACAAGATAACATTAAGATAACAAAGCTAATATCTAATCATAAGATCAGTCTGAAAAACAATTTATTACTGTTACAGATTTTTCAACTACTTATCCTTTGTAACTCAGGGCTTTTTCTTTTTTAAAATTATCTTTCAGATACATCACATACTTTTCCAAGGACAAAAAATGAAATGTACACAAAAAATAATTTTCATGTGTACGTGTCATTCCTCACATAAATTAATGGAAGACTTAGTCCTTGGCTCATAAAATTCTTCCTTATTTGCCTTTTTTACCATGCATTACCAATGACATATAAGATACATCCCTGTCTACTATTTTAACAAGCACTTTTGCTAAAATAATTATAATTAACGATGGGCCCCTTATAACAAATTATTTTGGAATTTCTACTTCAGAAAACATTATCAACAGTCAAATCTCCATCACTAACAACAGATCACTCTGCACCACCAGGCAAGAGATAGGTAGCTTCAATAGAGCAAATAAAATAGCAAAATTAACTTTTTTTTAAATAAAAGGAACTATAGTGGCTGGATGTCTCACATCGGTTACATATTTCTTGTGCTTTCTGCATTTTTCATGTTCACCCTAAGTTTTAGAGGAAATGGTTCCATAAGATTATAAAAGACAAAGCATTCCTCCTAGAAAGATCAAATTGCTCCTGTGATCAAGTCAAGTAATTCAGCTTGCTCTGGCTCTATGGGAGGCAGAGGACTCAAAGAGCAGCAGCCCCTTAGATCACTGGGTCATTGGGTCACTGTCCTCTCTGTATGAAGACCTAATTCAAATGACCCAAGTGACTAGCCACTCACTGTAGATGCAAACTCTCTGATTAACCCTTATCAGGTCTGTTATCTTCAGACGACCCAGAGCTGTTCATACAATTTCTGATATTTAAGATGCAGTTCATCATTAAGCAGCAATGGGGATCTACAGCACGACCTTAACTGAAGCACCACTGTCTGTCTGGGACAATAACCATCTCACCTGAAACCTGACTGAGTTCACAGATGACACTGCAGGAATAACAGTAGAAACAAGGAAATCTAAGATTTTGCAGGAAACTTTCACAGAGATTTTCCCAGAAGTTTTAAGAGGGCATTGGCATGTGTAGTTGTAGTAATAACTCTTGTATTAATGCATTAATACTTTTTGCCCCTTTCCAAACCCTCAGTTCACTTCTGACTCTTGTCATCTACACTATGGAGTCCCCTCTAGAGGCCTAGTGCAGGAAAGTACATAACTTTATGGTAGCATTTGTAAGAGATATGGGAAGATTTCTGGTTTTAAGAGGCACAGCTGGACCAAAATATTCTACTGGAGCATGTACTATCAACACTACAAAACCAGAAATGCATCCTATTTTATGGGGTTAATAATCTTTAGTGCAGTTATCTTATTCTTTCATCTTTTTATTGTCTCGTAATGGAATACCATTTTTAAAGGATATTGTTCCAGATAGTATCAGAGATTTAAGAAATACAACCTATTAGTCTCTTTCTGCACTTATATTAGGCCCCTTAAGAATAACTCACTTGGAAATAACTTGTGAGAAATAGTATCTCTATCTTATGGGCTTTTACAGAACTCAGTTTTATTTTTATGGACGTTGTTCATTTACTGAAAAGGTTAAAGATCTTTTAAAGTGTTTCTTTATTCACACCAACAGAACTTTACACATATTCTATGAACAAAAAACTTCTGCCATACCACCAGCAATTTAATTGCTTCTGCCATTATATACTAGCAGTGAAAACCCCAGATTTTTCTTACATTATACAATAAATTATAATATTATAATTCTATATTTCATCATACTGCTCCTTATAATTATAATTATAATATTATAATTATAAGGAGAAATATGATTAAATACACACATGTCGTGCTGGTCAACAGAATATTACTGAATCCAGCTCAATAAGTTCTGATTTTCTAGGTTTAGCAAGACTCAGGAAAAAACCCCACCACCATCAGCAAATAAGATAAATGATTGGGGTTTCAGTCCTACTATCACGGAAAAAGAAAAAAAAAATAGGAAGATTTCACCCTGCTGAGGAAAGGTCATACAAATCACTTCTGCTTCAATTGCTGCCTTCCCTGAAAGCACAGGCCATGCATGAGGGTCAAGTCTTCTAGGGCTGGATCACACTGTAGACCAGAGGCAGCTGTGAGAAGTGGAAGCTGGCTAATCCTGAGCCTTGAAGGTGCCCTCATGCACAGAAGTATATGGTTAGAGACAAAGGTCTATACTAGCCTGGAGAAAAGGGGGCTGAGGAAAGACCTTATCACTCCCTGCAACTGTCTGAAAGGAGATTGTATCCAGGTGGTGGTTGGTCTCTTTTGACAAGTCATAGAATAAGAGAAAATGGCCTCATATTCCACTGAATGGGCAAGATGGTAGGGGAATGTGTGTGTGTGTTAGATTGAATGTTAGGTAAAACATCTTCACCAAAAGTGTTGTCAAGCATTGGAAGAGACTACCCAGGGAAGAGTGGAGTCACCAGCCCCAGAGACATTAAAAATACGTGTAAATGTGGCACTTAGAGACATGATTTAGTGGTGAACTTGGAAGTGCTATGATAATGGACTCAATGATCTCAAAGGTCTGTTCCAGTGAAAACGTGTCTACGATTCTATGATTTTATCATTCCTGTCATAACAATTGTCAACCCCTGCATTTGTAAGTAGGAACAAAACTGTCACTGAAAAGGAAGGGAGAAAGTTTATTAGGGAACATTCTTCTCTCTGAATATGAATTAATGGTCTATTCTTGAACTAATGGACAGAGAATTCAATGCAATTTTTTTAATACAGCATGCAGACAATTTAAAACATGTACCAAGAAGTCATACTTGATGTTATAGTCAATATAATACAGTATGTCTTCAGTCTTGTTGATACTAGCAAAATTTTCACAACATGTACATGATTTGTGAGTAGAGCTTTGCCTGAATCAAGGCCTCATTAAAAACAGAACAAAATAAGTTAAAAAAAAAAGTTAAAAGAAACCCCAAAAATAGAAGGAATTGCTGAATTATTTATAGAACACTTGTGAGCTCTGTCATATCTTTCCAATGTATCATTTTGCCAGCAAAGCTGTAACAACCTCAGACTTTAGAAACATGTGATATGTACAAAATCAATCAATAAAAATCTGTCTGAAAACATCACGAATAAGGCACTAACTTTATTACTTATTACTCCTAACTTGGTTTTTGATCATGAGGTTTACTAGTCTCTTCTCAAACTATCAGCTTTCAGTCTGTGGGCAATAGAATTAGACTGCTAAAGGGTTGAAATGGACCTTAAGGATCATCTAATCCCAACTGCCCCTGCCATGTAGACCCCTCCCACTCGAGCATGCTGATCAAGGCCTTATCATTCTGGCCTTGAACACTGCCAGGGCTGGGGCATCCACAAACTCCTGGGCAATCTGTTCCAGTGACTAACAACCTTCACAGTAAAGAATTTCTTCCTAGTATCTAACCTAAAACTCCCCTCTTTCAACTTTTACCCACTTACTCTCTGTCCTGTCACTACAGTTCCTGATGTACAGTTCCTTTCCAGTTTCCTGGCAGGCCTCTTTCTAATACTGGACGGATCCTATGAGGTGTCCACACAACCTTCTCCAGCCTGAGAAGTTTCAGCTTTCTCAGCCTTTGTAGGAGAGGTGCTCCAATCCTCTTATCAGTTTTGTGCCTCTCTTCTGGACTTGCTACAACAGTTCTTATGTTGGGGACACTAGAGCTGCATGCAGCAATTCAGGTCTCACAAGAGTAGAGCACAGGGGGCAATCACCTCCTTTAACCTGCTGGCCACGCTCCTTTTGATGCAGACTGGCTTTCTGCGCTGTGAGTGCACATTGCTGGCTCATGTTGAGTTTCCCATCAACCAACACCCCAATTCCTTCTCTGCAGGCCTGCTTTCAACCACTCCTTCACCCAGATTGTGTTTGTGCCTAGGATTGCCTCAACTCAGGTGTAGGACCTTGCACTTGGGTTTGTTGACCTTCATGATGTTTACACAGGCCCACTTCTCAAGCCTGTCCAGGTCCCTCTGGATGGCATTATTCCCTTCCTCCAGTGTTGACTGCCCCACAGAGCTTGGTGTCAGCAGCAAATTTGCTGAGGGTGCACTTGATCCCACCATCCACAACCAAAACAAAGGTGTTGAACAGCACTGGCTGCAGTTGTGACACCTGAGGGGCACAACTCAACCCGTGGAAAATGAGCCCCTGGCCACAACACTCTGCGTGCAGCCCTCCAGCCAGTTCTTTATCCACTGCATGGTCCATCCATCAAATCCACGGCTGTCCAGTTTGGAGACAAGGATGTCACGTGGCACAGTGTCAAAGCCTTTGCATAAGTCCAGGTAGATGATGTCAGTTGTTCTGCCCCTATCCCCCAGTGCAGTAGTCCTGTCATAGAAGGTCACTAGGTTTGGCAGGCATGATTTCCCCTTTGTAAAGCCATGTTGGCTCTTACCAGTCATCTCTTTGCCTTCATGAGCCTCAGCCCTCAGCAGTTTCCAGGAGAATCTGCTCCATGATCTTGCCTGGCACAGAGGTGAGACAACTGCTCTGTAGTTCCCCAGGTCTTCTGCTTTTCCCATTTTAAAAACGGGGCTTATACTTCCCTTTTTTTGTCATCATGGACTTCACCTGACTGCCACAATTTTTTCACTGATGATGGATAGTGGCTTAACAGAATTGTCTGCCAGCTCCCTCAGGACACACAGACAAATCTCATCAGGTTCCATGGACTTGTGCACATTCAGGTTCCTTAGATGTTATTGAACCCGACCCTCTCCTACAGAGGGCCTTCATTCTCCCAGTCCCTGCATTTGCCTTTTTCAAGTTGGGTGGCACGACTGAGACATAGAAGTCATTGAGAAACACAGTACTCTCTTTTTCCAGGGTAGTAAGGTCTCTCTTTTCCTTCTGGAGAGGGCCCACATTTATCCCTAGTCTTTCTCTTGCTTGCAACATATCTATAGAGGCCCCTCTGTTATCCTTAAATTCCCTGGCATGCAAATAAGTGTGGCTCTGTTGTTTTTGGTTTTGTTTTGGTTTGGGTTGTTTTTTTTTTTTTGTTTGATATTTTTTGGTTGGTTCATTTTTTGGGGTATTTTGGTTGGTTGGTTTCTGTTTGTTTTTTGGGTTTGTTTGTTTGTTTTTCTTATTTTTTGTTTAGAACTTTTTGGCTGTTTTCTTCAGATTTTGGTTAAGATGAATAATACTGTAATGAAGATTTCCTTGAAAAGCCATATAAACCCTGCTGTGCAGATATTTCACTCTTTACAACCTAGCTACAATACTCTTCTAAGCTATGGTGCCAAATTTTTATGCAATGTTCAGTTTCATGGCACAAGTCTGCATGTATACAGACATTTATATGGCAGATGTTTTGTGCATGATATTTTTTGTTTTCCTTTAAAAAATTGTTATGTCTATGCAAATTCCCTGTACTTCAATAATTTGGTGAAGAGCTGACAAATATGCTCAGTACTGTATCTTTCAACAGGAATAGTACTCAAATACAGACTGCTTTGTCAACAACATCTGCAACACTTTAGGAGATGCTTCAAAATTTGTTTCATTTTAAGATTCATTAATTTGAAGCATTTAAAATAAAAATGTATTATAAAATCAGGCATTTCTGGCTTTCATTAAAATGTTTATATTGCAGAGAATGTGATTTTTTCAGTACCCTTTTTTTCCTTCAAGTTCACATTTAGTGCAATACAACAGTTCACCATTAAAAAGACAACTATTCTTTTGTTAGTGTTAGAATAAAAAATAAATAAAAGCTTGGCACATAACACTGTAAGAGGATGTTTTGACCCAGTTCAATTTTGATGTTCCTAAGTGAAAAATAAAATATTACTTCTAGGGGATAGAATGGGAGTGGATTCCTACATTACTAAGTATATACATTGCTCTCATAAGAGCCTGATGACAACACAATGAGAACACTGTGACTATTTCAGCAATTCAGGTGGAGACATTTTCACACTTCCTTGAGCAGAACAGCTGCAGAGTATGCTAGCAAAGAATTCTTTATTTGATTTTAAACATCTGCCAGTGGTCTTATATTTTTTATCATTTATTATAAGAAGGACTAAGAGATTTCTGATGAAACAGACATTTGAGAAAGCATTCACACTGTAATTAGAGGACCTTCTATCTAACATTATTATATAAACACACATTTATTCTTCAAGTCATACAACTGATTTCAGCAGAGTTAGTTACATCAAGAATAAGACGAAAGAGAAAACAGCAGTTCACAAAGGAAAAACAAAGATGAAAGGTAAGATATTTAACATAACAAAGCCTACTGAAAATCAGATGATTAAGTGCAAGTATGCACTTAATGAAATGAAGGCGAAAACAGTGCTGCTCTCAGTGTCAAATTGTCTTCTGGAATGAGAGTAATGGGATCATTTGATTTAAATATAAAGACATAAAATGTGACTATAAAAATAAAGCTAGGCATCAAACCTAAATCTTTGGAAGCTTCCTCCCTCAATGCATTTTGCATCGCTCCCCCAGCCTCCACTGAACATGTTTCCTGCAGCACTATATGGGTAAATCTGATCCTCTGGATTGCCTGCAATAGCCAAGATATCCACAGCCTCTGTTCAGACTCCTTAACGGCTCCAAGTTCTTATTTTTCTCCAAATAGCAACTTATTATGAAAAAAATTTCAGAAGTCAGTAGAAAATTCTGCAATGATCACCATGATCACTTAGCAAGTAACAGGAAAGGAAAAGTTAAGGCACCTAAAAGGTTACATGATAAGCATCTAAACCTTCCAAATTCAATCTTTTAATTTGCATGTCTTTTAGAATTTACATTTATTAGATCTCTCTGAAGCTGGTATTAAATACAAAATGTTCATTCACATTCTAAACTGAGGCCCCTCTACTATTTTCCAGATTTAGGCAGACAAGAATATGAAGTCTGGGTAAACCACCAGGACCAATCAGGGAGGACCTGGCAGTACCTCAAGCAAGGACAATGACAATAGGACAATCCATCATTTGCATATCAGTCTAGTAGGTAGGCCAATCATCTGGGCTGCATCTAGACCTATTTATGACAAGGGTGATTGAATCTCCTATTCCTGCATTCCAGGAAAATGCCATGATCACCAGGCAAATATCTCAAATCAGAACATTTTATCAGTCCCTTTTCAAAAACTAAAGCACTGTGCAGCAAATCTGAAGTCACCTGGAGATCTGAGGAGATATTGTTCAAACTCAATAGTTGACATTCATCAGGGGAAAGAACAGAAGATACAGACCTCTCTCCATGAAATATAGATACATTTTTACATTGACATGGGATAAAAAACAGTTTGAAGAGATTTAATTTTCTTCTGGAGATCCCTAATCTGACTGCAAAGCCACTGGGGACAGAAATTTCTGTGTCCTGGTGGATGTCTGGATAGATACCCACTGTTCTGACTGGATAGTAAAGTTGGCCACATTTGCTCATGTCCTTGTGAAAAATGCAGTAATTGGCTTGTACCTGATCTTTCACATGCTACCTCTACTATTATAAGAACTAAGTATCGGTCTTCCCATAGCCCTGACAACTTTCTTTTTCTGTTTACATATTTGATATTGCCACACCACAAAATGTCTCTTTCTTTTGTGGCTAGAACAATTCTAAGAATTGTTCTGTAAGGAAAAATTCTCAGGACTTCATGGAGAAAAAGGAAAAGTGGTAGGAACAAAAAAGAAAAGAATAAAAGAGGAAAGAAAGTAAAACAAAACAAAACAAAAAAGTAAATGCATTAGAAAACAGAGATGCTACCTTTAAAAGCCCTAGTTCAGAAAAGTACAACATCCTCCACAGATTAGGATATGGACTTTAGGACATGGTACACTGGTGTATTTCACACGAGCAATGAATTTAATGCACTTTGTCTTTACTTCAGAGGCAACTTTGGAACTCTTTGGTAAGTGCAAATGGGGAAGAATAGCAGTGTTGGCTGAAAAAAACTAACAAGGTATCCATCAGCAATTGTTGATGGCCCAAAGGCATTGGAACTATTTAATAAAGACAGACATACTCCATAGATTTTGGCCTAGAATAATTTAATCTGCAGTATTGCAATCAGAAACTGATGTGGCTGAAAACTAACCTGGCAAAAAGCGATGTCCATTTTGGCATCCCAGACACTTCTACAAGCACTCAGTGCCTGACCAAAGCAGAGGTCAGACATATACAGACAGAGCAGAGTGAGGTGGGAGAATAGGAATGGGTCAGTCTGGCTTTAGATTGGTTTAGAGTACCATAAAGCTGCACTGTCAGTCAAAAGAAAAGGTCTTATGGTGTATGTGCTGATTGATTTTACTGTCCCACCCTTGTCTGGCTTTATTCAGATCAAGTGTCAGCCAGTTTTATTCCTTTCCAACCTCTTGTTTCATCCATGTAATGAGATTGCTAAGATCTAATGAAGAACAGGAATAGCCCGAGCTTTGGGCTATCGCTTTCCTATGACAATGTAAACTGAATTGTCATTCTGCATACCCCTGCATGCTCATATGCAAGTGGCCAGGAGGAGTAGCTGAAAACAAAACCTCATAGGCAGGAGCTAACTAGAACAAAAAACTGGCAACTTTGTCCTTAAGGTCTGCCCCCAAGGTAAAGAAATTTATGTGCAGACATAACATTACTGAGTATTTCTATTCCAAATGGTTAATGAAAATATAGCAAGGGAATACTAAAACCAGAAATGTCTGGTATGTGTCTACCTTTCACAGATTTTCAATAACACTTAACAGCTTAATACCTTTTATGCTTTTGAAACCATTCTTAATAAAATACTGTTAGACTTTTCACAAGTCTGTCACTTCCTGGGCCACCTCGACCTAGATCAATACACTCCTGTTAAGTGTTATTATGCACTGTTCACAGGTCCTTCATCAGTATCTTGTTGAAATGACAGTTTTCAATATGACAGGCCTTTCTGAATTAATTTTCAAGTATGGTTTTAAGAAATAATGTGTCAAATGTTATTATAAAAATCCCTGAGCTAAAATACCCTTTTCATTTTCTTTATTCACTGCTTGTTTTTTTCAGTCCAAGAATTCTAGCTTGCTTTGCATGATTTAACAGAAATCTTTGTGGCTATTCTTAAAAATGGAAATGTTCCAAAATGGATATACGTGTGCAACAACTTCAGCTTCTAACACTTGTGTCATGAACATTTTCATTGTTTAAAAAGGTATCCATCAGCAATTGTTCAAAAAGGGCGTGTAAGAATTTTAGCATTTTAAGTTCTTGGTGTTGATATCACATTCCAGTTTCCAGCCTTCATAAATTGACATTACATGCCAAGTTCTGCTTTAGTCTTTCCAGCTTTCTTCCCTGTTTGCATTATCAAATATATTTTTCTTCCACATGTACTATGTATCCTGTAGTCCCCTTTAGCTCAAATATATGGCACTCAGCATCTATTGAATCCCTTCTTACAGTGCATTGTGCTACTTAGTGCAAGAAATTGCACAAGTAATCTCCAGGTTTGTTTCCTCAGATAGTCTCTCTTTGCAGTTGCTTATTAAATGAAAATTGATTTTTTCCATATTCATGCAAGAAATCAGTAGCTTCAGACAATATCAATCTATCATGAAGCATACATGGTAAGAGCAGACAGCACTGTCTCAAATTATCTGATCTAGCAGATGAGGAATGAGATTTAGTTGCTTAACACAGACCATAAGGGAACCAGCACCTTCTGCCTGACTTCCAGCTGACACCCCACAGGGGCAGTGGTCTATAGGATCTATCTTACAGATGCTCACTCTGTGCAAGATGCCATCAATACACTTAAGTACCTGAATGTACTTAAATGATAAGTTGAGAAAAACTGAATCACAATTAGAATGTCTGTTTTGCTTAGAATTGTCAAAACACAAAAAGCCCCAATATTACCATTACTGATAATGATTTGGTCTGTCTGATGCTTTTAGTCCATCTCAGTACTAATTCTTAACATGCTTATTTCTTAGACCAGTTACCATCTATTTCAGTATTTGGAAAGGTTTATTTAGATGCAAATGGTGACCAGGGTGTTAAACAATAACAAAAAAAAAAAAATAGTATCAGGATCTTTACATACACTCTTTGATGGGCCTGCAAATTTTCCAGGTAGATGCCTGAACCATCCAATATAGGTGTGAAATTTTTATGCCCTGAGCATTGCATTTTTAAATTTAGGCTAATTTATATTTGGTTTTGGGAAGGTGAAAGAGAATCCTAGCCCCACATAAAAACATAATTCTTACTGGTGTCTTGGAAAATGATCCAATTTAAAAAGAATTTAAAATGAAAGTATTTTCTGTTTATTGGGACCAATTTAACAATTTAGACATTCCTTAAAATGCAGGTTTTAAAGCCTTTGAACGCCCGAATATTCTTAGACATTCACAATTTATTGTGTGCATTCATACTATCATATAGTAGTCAATGAACTTGCCAAGTTACAGATGTGGTTTTATTTACATTTCAGACTTCTGATTTCAAAGTATAGGAAAAAAAAACCCAAAGGTTTTGCTTGGTGTTTGCTTAAACCCATGAAATAGATTATTGAAAATTATTATTATTGCCTTGGGTAGAAAGAGCTTTTGTTTACTTGCTGAAACTGATAGTTCAGACCTCAAATGGATCAAAATGTAGCTCATTTTACAGTGCAGTAACTGCTTTCAAATATAGATTAATCTATATATCAAAGAAAAGACAAAGTTTGTAAGCATTAATCAGAAACTAGATTTACCTCACTGAATCTAAAGCTGGCCTGTCTCTAAGTTAGCATAGTAAAATTGGACTGAATGCTAGAAAACCCAATATGAATATGAGTTAAGTAATAGGAAACATGAAAGAAAATATATGTCTAAAATTCTTATTTCTCTAAAAATTGTTTATCTATTTGCACAGTAATTGCAATATCTTTGAAATAGCCCATGCAGAAGTGAACGTTCATATTTTCTGTAACTTTAAAAAGACAAAAGAAATTAGTATACTATATTTCTTTACAATCTCAAAATACATATTCTAAAAGGGAAGAACAAAACCTGAGTTTACCTAATTTCTTCCAATTATTTATTTGATATGTTAACAAATTATAATTTCACTTTGCATGCCATTTTACTACAAGTCATTTTTGGTGCCAGTTTTTGTCTCTTTTCAAGCAGTATGGATCAGTGAATATCAATAGAACCAGTATTCAGCATTCATGACAGAGGAAGGCGGTTAATCTCTTTAAGGTAGTTCTTTAAGTATCTGACAGCTCCTTTCAACCTAAAGTCTACAAAAATCACAAAATCTTTGCTAACATTTTGGCTTAGGACTTGAAGATTACTTATTTGACATGAAGAAGTATATTTTGATAAGGATAACAGAAAATAGAATGTGGAGGTTTCAACACATTGGTATGACAAAGAAGTGCACAAAGCTTTGAAAAGACTGTACTAGCTGAAGCATTACTAACATGCAAGAAAACCTGTGTATTTTGAAGGAGTAGTACAGCCCCTTCATGAAATGCTTCAGCTTCATGAGGATTTTATTTCTATTTAGATTTCTCTGGGCATGTAGTCCTTAAGACATGGGGCCACAAAGGCATCCTACCACTCTGCTTGTAAATTGTCTAAAGGGACTGTTCTTCTCTAACACAAGAATTAGAAACATGATATTTAACTTTTCTGAGAATTACGACATCCAATTCCCAAACTACCTTTCTTGGAAATTAACAGAAAAGAATCTATTTCCAACACTGTCGATTAGGATTACACATTTGCAGATTAGGATACCTTTTTTAAACAATGAGAATAATGTAAACTCCTCAAAGCATTAAAATATCTTATAAGCCATGGAAATAAATAGGTTGAATGTAGGCCTTGTAGCACACATCTATAGAGTGGCCATTGAAACATGTGGTTATAACATGTAAAACTGGTATTTTTCTCTCATCATTTATGTTAGTACTACTAAGAACATCAAATTAATACAAAACTATTAAAAGGCTCAGTTAAAGCACTGCACAATGACTAGGACTGATTCTATAGATATGCTGTTACGTTAGAACAAGATGCTAATTAAAAGTAACCTAGTTCTGCCAGTTCATATGTACAGCAACAGATACAGATATCATAACTTTTTTGATCTCAACAAGAACTGCTAAAGTTATTCTGCAGAAAGTGTTCATGTTCTACCCTTTCTCAGTTTGGTGTGTATATATGAAAAGTAGAACACATCAATGTTTTAACATATGAAAGTTATTTCAGGCTAACTTCCAGTTATGTGGTGTGATCTCAGAAAATCTTAATCAAATATCAATTTCAGAAGCACACTACTGAGATGTGAGTTAGTTTTAAAGGACCTTGTAATGCATAATGCTTGGTGAAGCAATGGACTCAGAGCTCAGAAAACTGGCTGTCACAGGGACTTAAGAATGCAAATGATTCTTTGTGGAAATAAAAATAGAGGTTTTCATAAACCAGATTTCTAGACAATGAACTAGAAATTAAGAGTGAGTATATCTGAGCATGCTCCAAAAGAGTTAATGATCTATTTCACCACAAAAGTGTATTTGTGAGAGCCCTTTCAGCTGCTGTTAAGATCTCTCACAAGACAGTGGCAGGTGTGCCATCATGAAGAGGGACACACAGAAAAATAAAAGACAGAGAAGACATAGGGACTCAAATTGTGTAAGCTCATGGGCTTTGAAGCAAAGATAGTCCCATAGGTTAAATACAGACAAAGATCCCAATCCTCCAACAGTTGACTATAAACAGTGAAAAATTCAGGATCCTAATTTCTGTCTTGTTTCTAAAAGCTAATACTTGGATTGGAGTGAGGGGATAAACCAGGCTGTGGAAAAGTGTCTTCTGTAATCTTGGTCCATATGTAGTATTCCTGTTACAATTTGGAGAGTGAAGGAGCTTAGCAGATGAATTGCTGACAGATCTATAGAGTGGACACTGAAGCACACGGCTATGATGTGTAAAGAATTGGTTATTGTATCTGTTTCATAAGTTGACCACTTCTGACAAAAAGAAAGGGTGAAAATTAATTTGGCATGGCATGCATGCAACATTTCATTGCTTTAATCTGGTGCTGCCTGAAAGCTTGTTTTGGTAGCTATTGTATCCTGGAATGACACAGAACTAGAAATGCTAGGATATCAAAATACTTCCAAAACCAGCTTAACCAAATGAAATCAGCTGAGCTGTGGACATGTGAAATGCACATTTAGAAAGACTCAGAGCTGGAATGTAGGTGAGGCTAAATACAGGAACACCAGTGTTATGTGAATACCTAACAACAGCAGGAATATTACCAATAAGGACATTTATACATAACAATATTTTTATTTCTAAGTTAATCTGAACTGATAAGCCTCTTAAAATGTAAAGTTAGGACTCCCAAATTCACTGACCTATGGAGCTAAGAATTGTTAATCTTACTTCTTCTTCTTCTGGGGAAACTGAGGCAGAGAGGTTCAGTGACTTACCCAAGGCCACAGAGGTAGTCACTGTCAGAGCCAGGATTAGAGCTCAGGAGTTTCTGGCTCCCAGTTCCCAAGCTCAGACCACTAGATCATGGCCTCAGGATATATCCAGCTGATCTTCAGTCTAAAAAAAAGTAAATTCTCAAGTATGTTACAAATATGTAACATATATATATATATGTATATTTATATGTGTATACATATATATATATATATTTCTTTTTACCTGAATGTAATGATATGAGTGAAAACACATTGCTCATAAGTCAGTGCTGAAAATCATACCAATATATTTTATCTGAGTTACCTTAATCATACATATATGTATGATAAAGCTCTGCTGAAAAAAATTATGATTTAAATTACAGCCAATACAAATACGTATTGTATTTTTCAGGGTAAGGAACAAATTGCCTTTCCAACCCAGCCAGCATGTCATTTATATTAATGGTGAGGCATTTGTATTAATGATAAGTTGCTCTGTGTGTAAGTAAACTCTATTAAGAAAGTCAGGTCCCTTGGTGGAGCTAGATCCTTAGTAAATTTTACTAGCTAAGCACTGAGCTCCATGTCAGAGTAATTGCACCTTTTATCCACTGTGAGCTCTCTCTTAGCTTCTCCATATTCCTTAATTTCCCACTTCAGCTAATTTAGCAGTAAAATCACAAAGGTTTAAAAGGTTAGCTACCGAGGAACTGGCGCATGAATGTTCTGTTAAGCTCCGTGCATTGAAATCGCATTATGTAGAAGAAGGAATTAATTAAGTAACAATTAGGTAGTGATGGATCATTGGCAACATATCTACACTTGGGTGCTAAAAATTAATTTCCCCTGTAAAAACAATACATTCTGCATCTTCTCATCTATACACAAGCAAGTTTTACACTTGAAATATAAAATGGAAAGGCCCTTCAGAAACCTATTTAAAAAAAAAAGGCATATCTTCTGGCACTATTGAAACTATAAAATATTTTTTAAAATCATGTAGCTTACTTTTCAATAATTAATTGAAAAAGTAATGAGGATAGCAAAGGGGGAAGAAATTTTTAAAGGCAGGAGATTTTTAAGTGACTGTAAGGACACTAGTTATATGAAAGCACTTAGTATGTTAAAATTGCTAACAATTGTGTAGTATTCTCTTGCCATCTTCTTTTGCAAGTTGCCATATTGTTTCCTTGTATTGACAGTCAGCCTCTTAATACACAGATTGGCAGTTAGCCCAGTTGGTCCTCAATTCTAAAAGCCTCTTAGCAGATGAAAAATCTTTGGTTCATTCACACCTTGTAGAAAGAACAACAGGGCAGAAGTGACATCCAGATCCATTTAGAGTATACTTTGAGTCTGATTTTCCTTCGCCTTGCACCTTGTGTAGTCATTTATAGCTTTGCAAAGTGAGCACAAAATGGATATAAAACACTGCTACTCATGTGAGGAGAGAATTCTGATTTGGTTGCATTATTTCCAGAGGTGATCACAAAAAGTGCCAGCCAGTTGAAAAATCTGGCTCTGTATAGAAAGTGTAAACAATTTTGACACAAAATATAAAGTAAAAAGCAGCAGCCCTTTCCAAATATTTTACATAAATTGCACTTTTGTTTTGCAGCACTGGATATGTTCACTTGCTATTTGCTTGGAATTCTCATACAAAGAATACTAAATGCCTAACTCATCTACAGAAAACAAATCCTATCTTTCCTTGCTTTTAAGAACCATATTTAACTATGAGCCCTAAAGTATATTCTCAATTAAAAGGGAGCTCATGCCATCTATAAGATGACATCTATAAGATCTCTACAAGTCCTATCTTCCCACATGCTGCTTCTAAACCCACTACTTAAAAGGTTTCATTTCTACAAAACCTCCTGGAATCAATGTGAAAAGCTGGTATTATCACAACAGCTGGTCTCAGTCCATCAGAGTTCAACACTGTTCTGACTTTAGTATGGGTGACAAATTATTGTCAGCATTGATCAGTGATATCTCTGCTATACAACCTACTATCAGTATGATAACTCAAGACCTACTACCAAAAAATTCTTTAAGATGCAAGCTATATCAGCAGGAAAGGGCTGCTGATATTAGATTTATGAATGTGTTTTAAAAAAATTGACAGTTAAAAAAATGAAGGACCTAATCTAGCTGTTGCTGGAGATGTGGTCAAATATTATTTCTACTTCAGAACAGGATACAGTAACTAATTCTGTATGTCTGGACATTTTTTCCCCATATCATCTTGTGGTCATTTTTCTGGCCCTTCCCAGCCAGACTTTCTTCTTAGTACACTTAAATACCATGATGCCACGATAGTGCATGGCAACTCGTGTGTTGATTAGGAGGAGAAACAGCAGTTACTGCATTAGCAGCTGTTGATCTGAGAATATTGCTAACAGTAAATAATGCCTCTTAGTGTTTCTGTGGGAATTTTTTTCTTTCTTTTAATCACAGTCATGAATTTCATGGAGTCATCTTATGACACAGTTTCCAAATCTACTACCATGGTCCAAAGCTTACTCTTCAACCAAGTAGTTAAAGAACATTTTTTTTTAATTCTTAATATTTTACTAATAATGTATTATAGGCTAGAATTTATTGCAGGGTTTTGCATTTGTATTTCTTCTTCTCCTTTTTTCCCCTCTCCCCCTTCTGCATTCAGAGCTTCTGTAAGCATTCTGAGTTGCTAGTCTGGCTTGACTGGAAAGTACTGTGTGTTTGTTGTGTGTCTGCATGTGTGATACCAACTGTTGAAGACTGCTTGATGTTAGATGAGGGTTTATGCTCAGAGCTGTTCTACAGTCGTCTCTCTGGCAAAATCTTTCCTTACCAATGACAATGATGTATCTGTGTGGGGAGAGTCTGTTTTACAATATTACACTTGCCGTGGTCTTAATTTTACTGATGGGGCATGATTATGATTTCCTTTACATTAATCAAATTCATGAGTCATTCCATTCATGTCAATAGCATTAAAGAGCTATAGAGACAAGTAAGAGTTCAGAATCAGGCTTCTGGTGTTTAATCTAAAAGCATATCTGAATCACTTCATTAAAGACAGAAACTGAAGGATAGATCCTCTGCTTACTTTGCATTACTCAGTCATGCCATTAGCATTAAACATCAAATAAAGAGCTAAAACGACAGCTGGCAATGTGTCACAGTACAAGGGTTTTCCGTTTACCTCAGATACAGAAAATACCCCTGAATTAACAAGATTTAAGACTACATTCCAAGTATGACAAACTTATGGTATTAGATCTCTTTGCCCTTGAATGTTGGCAATAATGTTTAAAAACTTTTTCCTTCCCTTGTTTTTTGTTTGTTTTTTTTAATGCCACTCTTACATAATATGAATGCAAAAGATTTACATAGCTTGAATGCAAAAGATCTAAAGGCAAACTATATTTAAGTAAGACCTGAGAGAGGAGTTAAGTTTTATAGCCCTGTCCATAAGGAATATCATATGGTAAATACAGAAGCATAAAAACTGTGATCACAAGACATAAAATTTGTTTTCTAGGTATCTTATAAAGCATTATCAAATCTCCTTTAAAAAAAATAAGTGAAATAACAATAATTTTCCAAATACAGGCATTCTAAAACAATAAAAGTTTTTATACTGCTGTCTGTCTCCTGCTCAGACAGAGAAATTGTGCAGGGGATGATGGGCATTAATTTAGTCCTCACTGATAAGTACTTTTAAGACTAAATATTCTTGAAATTGCACTTATTTAAATTATACTCAAGCTCCCTGTAAATCTAAAAAAAGATTATAAGGAGGGGAAATAATTTCAAGAAGCCTAGCAAGTTAGCAGAAAATTGCTCTATTATATCTCTTCAGATTTTTCCATTTATTAAGTCAAAGAATTACTGGAATTTGAGAACATTTTCTAGAAATCTGTTTGATACATTATAGGCCCTAGAAACTATTACAGTCATGTATACTGTCAGCTTCACCACAAGCATATGCCCCAAGATACCTAATCAGAGAATTGAGAACTAATACAAACCAGGGCCAAAGCAAGCTGGGAAAAGGGATCTTTTGCTGTATTTTTTGTAGATCTCACTGAAAACCAAAGATCTATCTGAGCAATTTGTTTTTCTAGTAGAGTTGGAATTGCAAAAATATTTTCTTTGGAACTTCCAGAGAAAGCTTTCTTTTCACCCTGTTAGACCACACATTGAGTTTTACCCCCTACACGAACACAGCATAAGTTTGTGTATGTTGAAACAATAAGATACTGTCTTCAGGCTGGATACAAATGTTACTTAAGCAACTGGTGACTTAGAAAACCTTGATATAATATCTACTCTTGGTAACAATGGTTCTTACTCTTAGAAACCATGGGAATCATACATTCTCCTTTGTTATCTTTTCCAGTGTTCTACTTTGTGATAATATTGCTGTGTATTTCAGCATACACACTTGGGCACACAGATTAATTATGAGGCAATAAACTTTACATAAAAGTGCTGAAAAACAATTAAAAATTTCTCTTGTTTTTCAACAAACCGAAGTGAACAAGAAATTGAAGAAATATAGAACAGAGAAGTCACCTACCGTGGTTGTCTTTATCCGTCCTCCTGGTTGTGTACAGGTCCAGCCTGATTTATTGATTAGCAAATCACAGCCTTCTCCTTCTAAACATGGAAGCATTTCACACCACTGTTTTGTTTTGATAATTCGTGCTATGAAACAGAAAAGGAAGAAGAAAAAACAAAACTAAAAACAATTGGCAGGAGAATTCACATTTTACTTATCTCTAAACACTTTCTCATTTGAGTTGTCTATTTGCATTATCGGATAATTCAGCAATGGTTTATGATGTAGACAGCCCTAGGCAGTTTACAAAATTATTTACAACACCTGCTGTGCCAACAAATTTAATTTCAAACTTAAAAACCAACAAAAACCCAAAAGACAGCTTTATTATAAATCAAAAGAAAATAGAAAATAGCTCTTTTTCTAATGTCATGTTCCTTCCAATGAAGGAAACATTGTTGGGGAGGATTAATAATTGGAGACCTACTATCCTAACTAATCATTTTGGTGCCCCACAACCGTGATCCATTGTGTTAGACTCTCTACAAACTGAGCAGATAGTCCTTATCCTGAAGTGCTTACACTGAAAATAGACATGAAGCATCAGGGGAAAGAGAAAAGCTATAATAAACAGAAGGGTCGGTTTAATGACAGCTATTGAGAAATTCTGTGATACTTGCAATGGTGGGGTGTAGTCAAGGGCAGAAACTAGGAACATAAGAAGGACAGGTATTGAATAAAGCCAAGGTTGAGAAACCATGGGGAGGGAGAAAATAAACTGAGGGAAAAGGCAGGACCAAAGAGCCTATTACTACAAGGGAAAAGAAGCCTAGTTAGGAAGTTGTGATACATGTTTTGTGTCTACTCTCAATGCTTGTGTCTCTGGCAAGCCAGTTCTGCAAAATTTCCACAAGGTCATACACAGCATGTAGTCTTGGAACAACAGAGACCTGACTGCAATAAAGTAAAAGCAAAGGAGTTGTGAGGAGAGTTTTTTCCTCAAGGTAAGAAGAGAAGGGGCTTT
Organism: Agelaius tricolor; assembly: GCF_023055355.1. Taxonomy (NCBI): domain Eukaryota; kingdom Metazoa; phylum Chordata; class Aves; order Passeriformes; family Icteridae; genus Agelaius; species Agelaius tricolor. Next base: position 52,922,776 of record NW_027269263.1, read on the forward strand.
AATACCCGTAGACCTCTTTCTGGACTATAATACTGCTTCTTTTGAGTTCACCTTTGTAGTATCTGGGTTCCTTCTCATAGAATAGCAAACAATATTACTAATATCTAGTATTCTGTTATTCTTTCTCTCTTCACTGAAGACAATATTGTACAGTGGAATGTTTAGCATACTTTTAACAAAATGCATATAGAGACACTCACACGGTGCCATACACTCATGCTAAACAAGGTAAGGTCTCCCAAACTAACTTTTGCTCAAACTGTAAGGCTTTCAATCTGCAGAAAATGGTCCTGTTCCTCCACAGATCATCTCACCAGTTCTTGGTTGCACTATAGGAAAGCTTCAGCACTTCAATTTATACATAAGTGTCCTAGCATGCAAGGCCAGAACTTGTCCCGCATAGAGGGACACAGATCATGCCTTCCTCCATGTTGATGTGTGACACCAATACACCTAACACACCTTCAGTAATCATAAGCCCAACAAAAAGAGAACTACAGGAGAAGTACTTAATGAAATAAGAGTACAAGAAGCTTATGCTGTACCAAATTAATTTGGGGTCCAAGGAGACTAAAATTAGGCATTTATCCCAGTGGCAGCTGCAGCTTTATGCTCACCTGAACGTGTGATTCAGCCTGACTTCTTCTCTCTGGAGCTACTTAAGAATACAATTCTCAATGCCACTGGATCATGGCAACAAAGAGAAGTGCAATTTAAAGTTTTTAATAAAACCCTTCCTGATATTTTTACACAAAACAACTTGTGTCCTCAGTTCTGGTATAATTGTTGGTAAGCTCTAATAATATAATAAAACCTGATTTCCTTCAGTGGAAGCACAATCTGAAATTCATATTAATATTTTAATTATAAAACCTCTTTAGTACCTAAATGTCTACATAGGAATTTGCACTGTTCATTAGGCAATATATAAATCAATGGTGAAATGATTCATAACTACATTTTTTTTTGAAACAACTCTGCTAGGCTGAGTTGTTTTTGAAACAACGCTGCTGTGTATTATGTTTAGCACATAATACACAGAAATGTGGATTCTACTTGGGCACCAGAGGTACTGCTCTACTGATAACTGGATCATATCAGTTTTTGAGACTAACCCCTCCTTTGTAACAGATAAAAGCCTCATCCTTTCAGTGAAGGCCTGCGTCCAGTTACAGGTTTAATAGAAAAAGCTGACTAAAATGCTAACACCAAATCTGACCTACTTGCATGCATATCTTTCTTAATTCACATATCAAAATGGCTATTTCTATAAATGTTTCAACAATATGAGAAATCACTGAAAGACTGAATAGTAAGCTAAATTCAGAAATATCCACTAGATTGCCTTTACTATCTCAGCTAGGAGGTTTTCCTGGAAATATGACTTGAAGTAATTTTATTTTTAAAAAGTATCTCTGAATTATTCTTTGTGTTTTCTTGGTTGCTATTGATATTATCACAAATCCATGGGGTCCTTGCTCTGATATATTGGCTATATACATAAAATTTGAAACACACCTAGGGCATTTCACAAAATATAAATTCTAAAACATTTCTGTGCTGTGTATAGACCAGCTCACGCATTTAGGCTTGAGAATCAAAACTTCTTTTGTAGGGAAAAGCTAGCTAGCTCACCTGATTTAAAGCTAATCACTATCAAAACTGTGCCTCCTCAGCCTCCACGTCCTCTTCCAATCCTGCTTCCTGCTGAGATCTCCTCCCCATTACTGGTTTTATGTCCCTTTAATTCTGCTTTTCCACCCACCCATTGCTTTGCTTCAGGAGCCTCACCAGCACACAGGCCCTCACTCACAGTGTCACGAGGGAGGCCTGTTCTGCAGGACTACATCTATTTTTGCATTTTCACTTTTCAGTTTGCACATTGTATCACAGTACAAGAGTGAGGCTCAATGTGTAATATAGGAAGGAAGCAAAATGTACAACAATTTTTATCAGCATAATATCAAAGAATTTTCATCAGTAATTGAAACTGAGTTATACTAGTCAAAGCAAAGGAATATAGTGTATTTCCTGAGGCAGTATAGTTGCCTTTTTACTGTGTATATTCACCAGGGGTGTAATTCAGCCCTCTGCAGACAAGAGAGCAAAAAGCCTATCAGCTTCTTCAAATCCACTCTGAGCTCCATTTTGAAGAATTAAATGATGCACAGGCTTTTTTGCAGAGCTTCTGCAAAGAACTGAATTTCAGCTTTAGAATCTGTGCTGACACAACCTTGCATGTCCTAAGAAGGGCTGTGCCTCTTCACTCAAACTGGAGTTAATAGGCACTGACATTGCTCAGCACATGGTAGAATTGCTTTCCTGGGTAGTGCTATTTGAACTGGAGAACAAATGGACTCTATCCAAGGGGCTTTCATGAAAACAGTTTTGAGGCATTGGATGCAAGCAGATGTTGTATCAACACCATGACAAACTACCCACCAATGTGATCTTAACTGTTTTGTCAGACAGAGAAACTTGTAATCCAGTTATTTGTAGAAAAAGTCACCATTCATGATCAGTACAGTCTAATATAATACTGCTCAACTGAGTAGTTTCAGAACACCACAGATTGTTTTCTGCTAAATACTGCAACTAGATAAGCTTTGTCAATAGGCCTCTCACCTGGTTTAAAAATATATTAATATCATAATATTAATATAATATATTCCCTATTGAAATATAATATAATTAATACATATCTATTAATATTATATATATTTACCATAGAAAATCAGGTTTATTTTCTAGATATTCTTTTCTCAGATTCAACCCACACTCAGGGAATTATCAATCTCTGCATCTCTAGTCAATCCTTTAACTGAAAATCATCAACTGTTTGTGACAGCAAAAACTAAGATAAGTCTTGTTCAGAAGCAGTAAATACAAAAACTTACAGCCATCTAAAATACAGTAATTTAAAACACTCAGATTGTTGCAGTTTGTTATCTCTTTTTTTTAATATTGGGGAATGAATTAGGGAAATTAAAGTTAAAATGTACTTTATTTTAACTGAATAGGAATATTGATTGAGACAGCATTTGGACACTGACAGTTATGATTTCAGAATACATTATGCTTCTATGCATAAAAGGTGGTGTACAAAGTGAATATTTGTAATTTTTTCGTGTATTTATTAAGTATAATCAAAACCATGATGCATGAGCCTAAATAATTTTTAAAAAAGTAGCAGAGGAAATACATTGAAGTAGGGACTAGGGAGAATTTTTCCCAAGAAAAACACATTTTGAAACATACTTCTTAAATGAGAACTTAGCTCAACTATACTTTTTCCTGAATGATGTTCTTCTTCACATTATTTTTTATTCAATGGTAATTTTTAGCATTTAATGCAACTTGTAACATATACATTGGAGAAAATATTTCCTCTTTGACTTTCATATATTATTTCACAGTGGTTTTCCTTGAACTTTGAAGAAAGCTGATCAGCATAGTAAATTCCCAAGGTTCAGAAAGGCCTTTGGCTTCATCCCTTTTGAAGTACATAGACAAATACTTGGTGTATTTTGCTAGTCCTAGTAACACTGCATAGGACCATATCTTTTATAATTATTCACCTTCAAATTATCCCAGCTGGTTTCATAATCCCACTCATCTCCTAGCCTTTTTTAAATTTTATCTGATATTTTTCCTTTTTCTATTTTTTTCAACCCTAGCCTTTTTCTCTGACCATTTCCCTCCTCTGCCTGATTCAGTACACATACACTATCTACCTATCCAAGATCCCCAAACATCTTGCAGAACTTCCTATGTTTAGCTAGTTTTATCTATGACTGGTAAATGCTGTTCCTTGCCCCCATTGTGCACAGAGGCTAATCATCTTGACCAAGGTCACACAAGAATTTGTTGCACAGCTGGAAACAAAACCTCTGAATTCTTGGTGATCACTAGACTGGAGACCTTTCTGTGTCCCTTCCTCCTTCAGAGAGACAGTGTACTTTAATACGTATACATAAAGAAATTTAACAACAATAAAAATATGCAAAGCAATATGCTTTCAAAAACATATATCAGTTAAATTGCAGCAGCAGGATAAAGGCCATCTGAAAGACAAACTGAATCACACTACTCTAAGATACTGCAATCATGAACTGTCTTTAGAGCAGCAATTTGACTGTAATAGTGTAAAAGCCCCAAATGTCAATCTATTTTACAACAAGGAAACATCACAAAGCTCAGATACCTTTTACAGCAGTCATTCTGCTTCCTTAAAAAGAATTGAAGCACTGCTAATTCACAAAGAGTTAGATTGACTCAATTATTTATAGGGCATCTAGACCAAAGACTATTTAGTTCTAAGAACAGCAATATAGCAATGTCTAGACACCTATTTTATCATTTAGCTCTTGCTGTCAAGACTGGGAGGGATGCTTTAGCTGAGGTTGAGAAATATATGGGAAACAATGATCTCCTGTGGGCTACAGAGACCAGGCAAATTGAGACCTGGTAACTAGATCATGAGTAAAAGATTGAATGACAGGGCAGAGGCTTCTCCTACAGCTCATCCAATCATAGTTCCACTGAGGGATAAATCTTCTTGCAACCCCTGGGTTGTGAAAATACCATCACTGTTCACCTGTACCCCAAAAAAGAATGACAATCTGGCTTTATCAGGAATTATGCAGATTGCACCTTGTACAACGTGTATTTAGGAGGAGCAGGATAATACCTAGGAGACAATCTCTAAATTATATAGCCATCCATATTATCCCAAACAAAGACTCCTGAAGAGACATCACTGCCAGTTACGAGTGGTCCCTAGGAATTTAGCTGATTTACCTGGTATAAGAAGTTGTTGGGTTAAACTGAGTGAAAGCAGGAAGCTTAGTAAACCACTGATGCAAAAACTACTTGAAAACACTTTTGAAAAAGTAAGACCAAACTTAAACTACTCCATTTAGAAAGGCATTAATGTGTTTGTTCAATTTTATGACTTACTTAATGTTTTTCCGTATCTTCATAAGACTCTGAAATAAATATATAGTGACAGCTTAAAAATAATTATACAAAAAAACCTGAAGTATAATCCAGATTCTAGGAGCACTCTCATGAAATTCAATAGCTCTTATCTTTTTTTCCTTCAAATAGAAGAATTTCCTCATTATGATACCCCAAACAATAAATAAATAAACAGTGAAAAGCCTATGAGACTAAATGCAAAAGAACATGATACCTGTTTGTAGTGTAGAAAGTAGAATGTATTTTTCTGGCCTCTGTCTTTTCAGTTATTGGAAAACTTTAATACTATGTGACTCACTGATATAGTGATAGGTTCCTTACATTAGTCTACATCCAGGTGTTCAAATATTTGTATGACAGAAGCATTATCCTAACACTGAAAGTGTCCTACAAATCAGCTTCACTGTCACCTCATGTCTGTTTCCATTTTAGTTTTCAAGGGCCAGTATTCTTCTAATTGCTCTCATTTGAGATTGTAATACATCTCTGCATTTGTTCTCAACTCCTCAGCCTCTCACTGGCAAATAGTACTCTCACTGGCAAAATTGCTTACTTGGAAAAGTAATGCAGCAAATATAACATGTATTTTCCAACTGCCTACAAAGCAGTCAAACAGAAACAGAAAAAAAAATTATTGTCGTTTAATAAATTTTACAGGGTCACAACAAGCATCCCGACAGTTATAATAAATGATGAATACTGATAAAATTTACATATTGAATTCAATTTAGGGACAATACATGTGCTTCTAGTCTCTTGAAAACTAGCATTTTCTAACTAAACATTAAAATGTGAGTCTTTTGAATAGGCAACCTGGCCTACAACTTTGCCTAGGATTTCAGCATTTGTCTGAATATCCATAGATGTGCATATTCAATGGTTTTCAATCTGTGAATGATCATACTGCTTTGTTGTCTGTGGGTATTTAGCATTTGCTATCTCATAAGAGATGCTAATAGAACACCTACCCTAGAGAAAGCCTTTGTCAGGACTCAGTGTTTTCTGTTTCTGTCCCCTGCTGTTCTGCTCTGCTGTATTCAATTAGTGCGCTGTAAGCAAAGTAAAAATTACTAAAAATCTGATCAGTGATATGCCAGCAAAGAATCCTTCAGAGATCAGGTTTTCATCACATTTCACTTTGCTGCCAGCACATTGAGAACAGCAAATTTCACTGGAGAGGGACAGCAATTTCAGAACCAAAGAAGAGAATATGAAGCTTGCAACAAAGAATAGACAAGGGCTAAAATAGGAAGTAGTGGGAAAACAGATATTAGGAAAAAAAATTAGATGAAAGAGGACAAACTCCAGCTATATGTAGTAGCTACTGAAGCTAATGGGCAAGGTGAAAAACTTGAGGAAGTTGTTCAGTGGAGTCAGTATGACAATGTAGGTAAGTAAAGGCAAAAGACCAGAACATATTGGGTTTTCTTCTCTTAAGTACACCAGTTTCAGTCCTGATGACATGAGCAGGGGACTGCAGTGGAAGACCAGATTCACTATGGTTAAAAGTCAAATGAGAACTGACCCAATCCTCACTGCCATCCCTACATTATGCAGAGAAGGCTGGGCAGCTGTGGAAGAGGAATAAGGACCCTCAGAACTCTTCTAGCTCTGAAACATGTGGACATACAAAAGTAACCACTGAATACACAGTGAAGCAAGAATTTTAAGGAGGCCAACACAATAATAATTAAACTTTCTCTGGGTTACATGGTCAGAGTTCTCACAAAACACTAAACACACACTAAAATTATAGCCAAGAATCAAGGTCCTTCTTGGGACTCCAGCTGTAAACATTCATGTATGCAGCCTTACTGGGTACCATTAATGAACTCTCTACATGCTTAGTAAGGAAAATATAAAAATAAAGAGAAAGAAAAAAAGGAAAAAAGAAAACAAGAAGCGCTCTATATTTGACAATTGCTTTTGCTTGGGCAAAACAATGAGAATCAGAATGTGAGATTTCATGTGCCTGAGGACAGAAATTTGTCAGTCTTTAATCTTTTGACAGCTGTTTCTGGGAATTTTAGTTAATGTTCTTCATGTGAATTCAAAGGACAGGCATTTAGTTGAGTGGTTCTGCTGTGGCCCTCACTGCTTTTAGTACTTTCCAAGTCTGGTGTCAGCATGTGTACTGCTGCTGTGACATGGTGGTGACATTTTATTGTACACTGAAAGAGATAATAATTCAGCTGTTCTCAAGTACAATGGGCTTCCTTTGTCAACAACCAGAGCAGTGGGAAACTCTGCCCTCCTTTTGTCACGTATGTATGAACAGAACATGGAAGCAAATTGAGTTGAAATGAGCTCAAAGACTAGCACAGAAACAGACTAAGAAGTTGAGAACAATTAAAAGTACAAGAAAATGGAACTCAGCAATGAAGCTGAACTTATCTCCTACCCAAAGTGCTTTCCCCCTATTCCACATGACCAGATGCTCTGTTAGAGTAAACTATATGCTTTTTGGGGTAAGCCGGTGACTGTTTGCTTTCATGAAATATTAAAAATAAGCTACAATTGTACTGGGGATTTTGACACAAATCGATGCTTCAAGAATGAAGATTAAGAAAAAAATCTCAATAAAACTAGTGAAACAGGTGAAAACAAAGAAAATGGGAACTATATTTATGGTATCACTTTTCATAATGAGAATACAATTAATATAAGCACTTGTGATTCTTTTGACACTTGTGTCAGTGAGCCAGGAAACTTGCCATAGGGAACTGTGATGTTGAGCATTAGATAGCTGGGAAACTGGCCTTTCCTTATGACTTCTGCTTTCACCAGCCAGTGTTTGACCAAGAGAGGGAAAAGAGTGTTAAAATACAGCAATGCTAGTTTATATAACATGCATTGTATTGATACTGTCCATGGTGAAACCCTGTTACACACGGATCTGCTATATCTCAGCTGCACAGTCAATCACACATCTTATCAGACAACAGTTTGATATTATGGCTGTGAAGAATGATTTTTCACCGACAGGTTAGGTCATGTGAATTTTTTTAAGGTGGCTTTTCATCTGTACAAAAATATTACTGTTCCTTACCCCAAAATTTTATGCTCTTATACAATTTTCCTAATTTTGTACTTTATTTGGCAACTGTCTCATTATTTAGTCAAGATTTCTCTGTAAAGCTTCTCTCAGTATTTTGTAAGAATAAAAAATAAAATAAAAATGAATACCTTCTCATTAGGTTCCTATTTTAATTTACAATGCACATAAAATTGGGAGACAGGTACCTTAAAAAGACAATGCATCTCTAAAACTCAGCAAATGCATGGACATTTTGACTTCGTGTAATTAATGGAACAAAAAATGGATTTTCAAAGATCCTCTTGATTCTACTACATGAAAATTATTAACACTACAGTTCATAAGGAGTTATATAACAGAAATAGTCACTGATTAGAAGGAATAGTCTTCCTTGACTTAAGAGGCAATATTTGATGTATCGGAACACATCTGGCAAATCTATGAACAGCCACATGTTTCTTGATATTGCTATCTTTTTCACCATCAGAAAACCTAACTTTAAATTTTCAAAATTATTTCTGTTAAATCAGATTAGAAGGACTGGCCACAAGGTGAAAAGGGAAAATGCTGCCTCTCTCCTAGGGCAGGCAATGCATCTGCTCCCATGCTACAGCCACTCTTTGCAAGCAGGAGGCCCGTCCCTGTCAAAAGCTGAACGGTGGAGGCTGGTTGGGCCAAAGGACACAGTAATAGCACAGAAAATCTACTCTGACTTACTTACCTAACCATGAATTCTTAAAATTAGGGCCTGTAAGTATTTGTGGTTCTGCAGCAACCACACCAATTGTTAAAAATCAGACCACCAGGCACAAAGCAGTTGATCAGGTCAGGACATTGAGAGTTAAAACTACTTTTCTGCATTGTACTTCTTTACAAGGAAATATGATAGAGTCATATATTTTAGGGACAGAAACAACAAGTTTTTTGAAGGCCATAAAATTTAATCCAGCAAGTTCTATAAAAATTTCAACAATTTCTTGTTGACATAAAACATAACTTTTAGAAAGACATCCAGTGCTAACTTTCAGAGAATGCTCACATTTCTAAAAACTCTTAAGGCAGCTTATACAATTCAATGGCAAAGGCAAAACTTCTCAGTTCTATAAATTTCAGTATTATTCCTATAGGACTCATTTAACTCTCATAGGGTTATACTCGTCTTCCTTTACCAAACTCCAAATGATTGAGTAGTCTTCTGTCAGCTATAGTAAAGTCACATCTCTAACAAAACACTCTGTGTTTCTGAACGTCAATAATGCAAATTTTAAATCTCCTGCTTTTGCTTTTTTTTTTTTTAAACATTCAAAAGTATCTTAAGGAAAATAAAACAAATTAAGCATCAACACTGGACAAACAGCCACAAACAGGAGATAATAACCCACAAAATTAACTGGAATAGAAGCAAGTTAGAATACTCCATCTGCAGGAATGTAATTGTTTTCTTTTAACAGTAACTGTCTGAAAAAGAGCTTTCTCAAGTGACTCTTACTTTGTAAGAGCAATGGGGAAACCTCATTAGAAATATCTACAAATTGTAACACTGCAAACAGTACAAGTTCACAGTCCTGACTCAGGCAAAACCTACAATGGCTTTCTTGAGAGTTCTTCTGAATAAAGCACTGCTTGACTGAGTCTGCAGCTTGGAAATAGCCCCTTGCAGATTAAGAAATAACAACTGCTAGTTCTCTATGCTTCTCTTAAGTACAATACTGAACTATTTAAGTGTTCATTTAGACTCAACATTAAACATACAAAAAAAATATCTTCAAGAAATCCCCCCAGGGAAGCTCAACTTTTTTTTTTTTTTAAATATATTTTCACACAGCAAAATGGCCCTTTAAATTATCCCAGTATGCCTAATTATGATATTAAGCATGTATGCATGTATTTATGCATCTACAATATCAAGAATAAGAGCTGCTGTTACTACATCACTGCAGTGTTTTACTCTGGTCAGCAGGATACCCTGTTCAACCACTTTAGTTAGATTGGAATAATAGAATACTTTGTATTAAAGTGTAGAATAATGTTCACACTTTCTCCTGTGGAACTGAAAAAAAAACTTTCATAATTCCATAAGTGTAGAGCCGATTTACACTTGTTAAAAATTCCTTTATGTTCAAGAATGGAAGTATGTATATATTAGAATATGATAGTTTTCTTCCTTATAATATTAGTAAACATAAAATTATTCAGCTATCTTATGCCATTATCAGCATTTTGTGTATTCTAAAGTAATCTTCCAATTCCTAAATATTGGCTAGTGAGAAGGCAGATATTTTTAGCTGCCTGTTACAAAGATTTCTCAGCTTATCAACTTAGAAATATTCACCAGATATACAAAATCTGGGAGAATAATTTCATGAAAACAGATACATAGTCTGATAGTATGGAGACTTGCAATTTCTACCATGTGCACAAGCAGGCACCTCAGTTTTCTGAAAATCAGCCTCAGAGCACATGTGACAGAGGTATGTATAACACACACAGATTTAAATTTGTTAGCAAATTGTTCAGCAGCTTTGCTGTAATATGAATGATGGGGGTTTTTGTGGGTTTTGTTGTTTTTTGAGTTTTTTTTAAACAAAATTGTAGTGGATGATACAGCTTCAATGCCCTGTTTATTACATGTATGGTCTTGACTACTTGAATCTGTGCAATCCATTCAAAAACAGACTGCAAAATGCCAAAGACTTTCATTCACTTCCAGCCCTGCTCAAGTTTTCTTTGAGGCAGTGCTCATCTGAGTCATTGCCTGTTTCTTGCTTACAAAACATTCATATTCAAAGCACCATTAGCACAATAGCAATTAACAAAGAGCCTTTTATGCCAACGTGCTACAACTTCATCTCACACACCCTTTACAGGAAAAAGGTCTTTTCTCCTCTTTCCAGTGTCAGTGAAGCACTCATGCCATGTGAAAAGAATGCTCCCTTTCAGTGCAGAGGGGACATGGCTGTGCCTTATGTGAATTTACGTACAACTGAGGGGAAGACAAGGTGACCTAAAAGATCTTTCTCATTTCTAACCTCTATGAAAGTTCATGGTATTGGGAATTGCATATTAACAAATAGATACAGATTTTGTGTGGAAATGGCACAGTGCTTCCACAGGTTGTTTTTTCTTAATTTTTATCTGCTGTAAAGGATAGGAAAAGCACTTTTAGGTTTGTCATAAGTATGATCAACAAGAACTAGAAAGGACAGTAATTAGCCTTGAGCCATTCACAGCAGTCATTCCCAAAATATTGCTAACACTGAGCAGTAAATGGGAAGCAGGAAGAATCTGCAGTTATATCACGTTAGGAATAGGTGGGGTTTATTGCCAATACTATATCAAGTTGCCACACTGGCACTAAGACAAACACTGAGGTTTCCCATGAAGTAAGACTGTTTCTTTATGGAATGCTGTAGATGCAATGATTATATTAATTAGAGAAGAACAAGAGAAAGTGGAAATGTTTTATAATTCCTCCTAAAAATAATTTATAGGCAATTTCACAAGACAAAAGAGTGAGTAGCACAGGGTTGGCCAGAAAAACAGAGATGACAAACACATTTGCAATAATGGCATATAGGCAATATAAAAGTATTTTACAGTAATGTAAAGATAGATATGAGAATCTAACTTCTAACTGCCCCAAAACATCTTCAATATCAGTCACAATATTTCCCATACCTGAACTACACAACCCTGTGACATGTTAATAAACTCAATCATTCAGGAACAGCTGTAACATTGTCCAGAATGTGTTACCCTGAGTTCCCACTAGCACAACACACACTCATAAAACAAGAAACAAAAAAGAAACGACCCCTCAAAGGCTCTTGTGTGCCTTTATTTCACACTGAATAAGCAGGCACAGTAGAGCCTGCTGCTAAGCTTTTCCTTACCAGTTGGTCAAAACATGGATAGACTCTTGGTTACAGCTCCTAATGTGTTGATCAACTGACCCAGAATAACAAAGGCTAAGGGTAAGCAACACAGAAATTACTATACTGGATCAGACCTGAATCAGTCTAGTCTAACATCCTGCCTCTGCAAGTAGCCAGAGCAATGTGTAAGAACCCAGCACCAGCCAGCTGCCCCTATTTCTGTATGTTCTAGCAAGAACTGTTCTAAGAAATAACTTAATACACCCAGATTTGTTTCTCAATTACTGCTTTGCAAGCTGTTGATTGAGGGACAAAGGGTGGAAATTGTACATCTCAGAGGAACAATTAACTTTGTACTTGATTCCCTGAGGTGTACGGTAAACCATAATGCCATAAATTAATCCAAGGAGAATTTACCATAATATATCTAAATGGATAGCATTAAAAATGTTCATACAGTTGTGTTTGAAAGTGCCTCTTGTTTTTTGTTTCTTATTTTTTTAAGGATTTTTCATTGCCAGTTTGAGGAAAAAAAAGCACTATAATTTTTTTCCATTAAAATACAGAAAGCACTGCATATGCACCACACATTAATCACAGATAAATTAAGGACAGAGAAAAACAAATATGATAAATCACACATCCTTTTGCCTGGGATATAAAATACAGCATCAGGCCTCTATACCTCATTAACTGCTGTATTTGCCATTAACACTTCACAAAAATGTGTGAACATATAGCTTCATCATGAAGCTGTTAAAAAAGAAAACTGTCTAATTTTTTCCGCTTCATCTTCCCCTACACATTAGATGAAAATCATCCATACTGCATACATTTCCTGGCTTAAAATATAAAAATTCCCTTCACAATGGAATCTGCAAGGTATTCCATTCACTGTAATACCTACAGCACATTATTTCACCTCAACCCCCATACAAAATCTTTCCTAAATAAGCTTGACTTTCTAATACACTGTTCTGTTCCATTCAGCTTTTTACACAGCAATCAGCTGTGCTGGACCCAAGAGCCTCATATTTATCATGTGCACTCTCACTCTGAGGACAAGTATATGAGGTAAATGTTTTGTCCAACATTTTGTTGCTTCTCTTTTTCTTAATGTGAATATATATATATATATATATATATATATATATATATATATATATTTAAGTTAGGGAAAACAAGTCAATAAAACAAATCCTGGATGTAGAGTGGAAAGTGCTGAATCTTATCCTTAGCTCTTTGAAAACTTTATTTCAGTTGAAGTTAGGCCATAGACTGCTTTCCTTAGTACAGCCACATGTCAAAGGATGCTGCTGAATTCACTCTCATTCCTGCCCTCTCTTGTCAATAAATACATGTTTAATTATATTAACTTCAAGACACTTTAAACATTTATCCTCTCTTCCATAGCAGCTCTCAAAATAATTCTAAATTTAAGAAATCACATTCATTTCCTGAAGTTCCTAAATATAACCCATGTTTCAGATATCTGAAAGACTATTCTATTTAAATTCATTGCTTCAGGAGAAAGATGACAACTGCTTTCATCAGGCTCTCTGGCACCTACCCTTAATACTGGACAATTTTAAACACAAACATACATTTATTATAAAGCAAAGTGTTATATTTGGAATATGAAAAGTGAATATTAAGAGAATTCTGAATTCTAATATCCAGCTTCACAGTCGATGCTACTCCAGTATCTTACCCACTTGGGGTGCTAGTGGTCTACCTTATTATTTAACAGAGAGGAACTTACTGGAGTTAAGGAAGTCTCTCTGTTAATTTTTTTCTGATTCTAAAGATTAAAATCTTTAAAAATGAGGAATTGTTTCTGCTTAGCAGAATCTCTGGTAATCACACTCATACCCTTTAGTACACTCTTTCAGTCTTACTGCTATAGTTTCATATAATTTTTTTGCAGTTCATACATAGATCATGACAAATATTCACACATGCCAGTCAGTAAATTAGCAGTATATTTATCCTAAGAAATGTGTAGCCTCTACCTTATCCCAACAAGCTTGATAGGGACAATACACATTAAATTAATTATAAGCAGTTTAGAACACCTCACAAGCCTGTACTCCTTCCTTCACCTTTTGTGAACATGAAGAGCTCCTGCTTGTACAGCTTTTTGTGAAGCTGGAGTCGAACTGAGAACCTCCTCTAGGTACTCTGACTATACTGGCTACTTCACTCAGTTCCATTCAAGTTATCGCGTAAAATATAAATAAGATTTAACATCTTCTGGTGATGCAGGCACTAGCAAACAAATCAGCTGGTTTGTCTTTCAGGGATGTATGTTGCCAAAAACACATTTCATTGGAAGATTTTTTTCAAAGGCTTCAGGATTATGCTTCAGTCAAAAATGGTTAAACTAGCTTGGCCTTAACTCATACAGTCAACAACATAAGTAACCTGTCATTATAAAACTGACTCATTAAAACAATGGGCCAGGAGTAACCTTGGAAAAGAATTTTGAAATATTGTTAAAATAATGTAAAGAGAAATGTCTCGATATAGGAATGGATAAAAATAAACCCTGGTTAGGAAAAATGCATATTTTTACCAACTCTGATTTAAATCAAAGGCTTGCCAGAAATACAATTCTCAATTACTATCTCACAGTAAGAATCACTGAAGTTTAATTCCAAAGTTTCCAACAAGAGTTTTTAAGATCTCTGCTTTTATATCCCTTTTTATTTCTTTTAGCAAGTTACTAGAGCATGATGTAAATTAGATAGCTATTATTACCAATATAAAGAGAATTTGTGTCTTTTTTTTAAGTGGTCTAAACCAAAATAATACCACCAAACAAAATAAATCAATTTACATTAATACTAAATGTAGAACTGCTTCTGTTTATTAAGTGTTGAGATTTTTTATTGAGATTTTATGTTTATAAATGCATGTGAGCATATCTTACAACTGACAAAATTGTAGTTGCTGTTGGAAACAAGAAAATTCAAAATCTACGTTACTTGAGAGAAAATTAAAGCCTGTACTTCACATCTTAGCTGCAACAGTTGTTCCTAATACAGCAAATAAAAGCAAGAATCAGCTTCATGCAAAACTGTAAATTATCTCAATCATTTTAATGTGTGAACCTAACTAGGCTAAGAATGAATAAATTTATATTTCCAAATACATACACACACACACACATATATATATATATATATATATGTACATATTTGGAAATATAAAAGCAATACAATTTGAGAAAAAAAATCTAAAACTGGAAGACACAAGTGTTGTTAATTTATTTTAAGGATGGCAGATTGTAAGACGAGCAAGAATCATTGCAATTCTATATTCTGACCTCCTGTACAATGTTACCCAAAGGAATTCTCTGCATTCATCACTCTATTCACCAGAGCTAGCAGTAGCTCTCATAGAACTAGAGAACTGTTTTGGAAAACAGAAAATCCTGAGTTTAAAATTTTCAAACTGCAACTTCAGTGACATGTCCCAAAGTACAATGGCAACTGTGAATAGAAAAAAATATTGTGCTTGTTCTGCATTTTTTAAAGTCAAAGTTACAACATTGGTGCCTTAAAGTCTGTACTCCAGAGTTAGGGATGGAAGAGGCCTCCAGAGATTTCTAATTCTCCTAACTTTTAACCATTGTCTTGATTAGCACAAACTTCATACAGTAAAGCATGTTATTTTCACTATCACCAAGACTGCTCTCTGAACTCTTTTAAATTTTTCAATACCTTTATTGAGTTGTGCACATATAAGAACTGAGCATACTAATATATTGAAATCTGCCCAATGTCTTGAAAGTTCAACAATGGATTTTCCTATATTCACCTGAGCTTTTCCAGACTTTTGTCTCTAAGATATTCACCTTTATGAGCATTTTTCTTCTTCCAAATCTTTTATTGCAGCATATATACTGGATCTGGCTGGGCTGGAGGTAGTTTTCTTCATAGCAGCTGGCATGGTACTTTAGACTTGTTATGACAAATGTCTTGGTAACACACTGATGGTTTAGTTATTCCTGAGCAGTGCTGCAAAGCCCCAAGGCTTCCTCTGCTTTTCATTCTGCCCTCCCCAAAGAAAGCAGGCTGGGGATGGACAAGAGCTGTGAGGGGACACCCTTCTAGCACAGCATATTCTATGATTCTGTGATTCTAACAGCTAATCCAAACTGACCAAATGGATATTGCATGTCATGCAATGTCACTCCTGTCAATAAAAAACATGGAGTAGTTTTTCCAAGGTAGACACGCTGGCTTGGCATTGGTTTGTTTGGGGGAGGCAGTATGCAACTGTGCAACTGCCTCACCCTCTTGCTATCACTTTAACAGTCTTAATATTGACTCTCAGTATTTTCTTTTTTTTCTTTTTTCTTTTTTTTACTTTTGCTCTTCTCTCCCTTATTCTGTTGCAGGGACTGGGAGTGGGGGGTCAGTAAGCAAGCAGATAGGTGGGTGCTTAAGTTACATAAATGTAAGTGACCTTACATTTTCTCCCAAGTTAAGAACAAAGATTAGGCACTACAGATTAAAAGATCCACTAAAAAATACAGCTGTTTGATGTGACACTCTATTTACATTTACTTATTATTTCTATTAACCCAATACAGCCTAGTAAAAGATACAGTTCACATGGTTACACATTTTATACCACTGGACAATGACCCTGAAGCTTTAGTGGATAATTCCCAGTCTTGGCCTTTGGAACATTCGGAAAAAAAAATGATCTTGTGTAGTCTTTACAGTAATTTATGCTGTCTACTTTCTAGAGCAGTTTATGGTCAGAAGTGACTTAGAGCTGCTTGAGGTCGTGAAGGCATAATCCTCCAGTGAAATGCAGCAGATCCCACACAACTTTCTTTCCATATCATTCTTCCATCTCATTATGACTTCACATATGGTTTATCTTTTCGGGGGCAAAATGTAGTAAAAACCTTACTTGTAAGAACCCAACACAGCACGATACTGCACAGGAAAAACACTCCATGTGCAGCCACAATTAGAGCCACAAGCTATAAGAAGTGCCCATGATGATCACTAAGAATAGAGCAACCTCACACCTTCCAGCACTTAGGTTCTACAAATGCTTCGCTTAGCTTCTATAAATGCTAGTCTTGGGCTCTTGCCCTGACATTGTAGGTTGAGAACTGAAATGGGGGTTTCCCAGGCAACTCAAATCTGTCTAGCAACCACCCATGTAAGCACTCATTACAAGGTCATGGCAGTGTGTTTGCTATTTCCCATGGCATCATCTTGTTCCTTGGCAGCTACAGAAGACAGATGCACACGGTGCCTGCTCAACCTTGGCTCCTGGTGCCAGCAACCAGAAGCCAGCTGGACCTGCAATCTGACTTTTGACAGCCAGAAGCACTGTCCAATGCTGATACAACACCCAGCAGAGAAAAGTGAACAGAAAAGGTCCCTATTTGGTCCATACATTAGATGCCTATGGACCCAGTGCCTGGTGCTGCCTGGTCCTGGCGCTTGTCTGGGTCTGCCAGCAGACAAGGTAAACTAAGCACAAATCAGATATCCACAGAGGCATGTCAGGGAGAGCTTGATGTATTCAGGGGATCCAGGGGAGGGGAAAGTTCTGGAAAGACTGTGTTGAACTGGCAGCAATGGCATTTGGGACATCTGTCACTCTTAAAAGCTTTCCTTTGCAGAATGCAGTGACTGGGGTCACCTTAAGGGCTTGCAGTAGGAATGTAAATAGCTACTTTAGCACGAAGTGCCACCACAGGGGTTACATAAAGTTATCTAACACAGCAGGATGGGTAAAGCCATTAGAACTACTGTAGCCATTGATGCTTTTTTTACCTCCTTTTAGTTTGTGAATCATTCACAAACACCAAAAGTGACCTTACATTTTCTCCCAAGTTAAGAACAAAGATTAGGCACGACAGATTAAAAGATCCACTAAAAAATACAGCTGTTTGATATGACACTCTATTTACATTTACTTACTGATCTGCTAATTAATGACTCTTTTCACATATTATGAGGCATGGTTATTTTTAATTGTACATTGTTCTTCCTTGCTTCCAATTTTTATGTCCATTGAGGAAGCACGTTATATTAACACTAGTACCATTATTACATAAAAATGCAATTGCTTTGGAAAAAAAAAACTAGTCTACTAGCTGAAAATATGCAATTTAAACTAGCCCAAAAGATCTGCAAATTTAACTCACCTCATTATCTTATTTTTGAATGCAGATTGAAGTAAATATGCCTCCATCTTTACAGAATAATTTTCATGTTTAAGACTAAAGAATTTCAGAAACACTGTATAAGAGGCCCATAGAATAATCACAGACACAAATAGTCGTTTGACTTGTTAGAGATACAGGAATTTTTTTCAGCTGGGATTACCTTTTCACCTATTGGAATGAAGTATCCATGTTTGTACTAGACATTCCAGTTGTGACAGTGTTTGTCCCAAGCTGCCACTAGATTATCAAGCAAAAATGCCCATGAATTCTTTCGAGCTGTCCCTGGTCATTTTCCATATTTCCTTGACTTCCTATGCTCCATACTGATATTCAAAGAAGAGTCTTTACCTGGGTATTCTTTAGTCTAAGAAAGAAGGTATTTACTACTACTTTTTTCCAAATTAAGCAGCTCCATTGCTGCTGTAATGAAGTATTTCATTGTTTTCATCTTCATCTAATATGATGTTTTCTTTTTACATAATTCTAGACATAAAAAAGAAGTTTTTCAATATAAAGGACTGCTATAATTATAACAGGTACACTGAGAGAGACATTGAGATTATTCAGTAGCTGAGACAGCATTTATGGTGAAAGCATAATTTGTTAAGGAAAAAAAACAAAATCCAAAATAAATATTGTTTGATCAGATTAAGTTGCCAAATACCATTGTTTACATACCCACAAAGGAAACTATTTTATCTGCCATTCATTGCTTGATACATGCAAGCAAGGTAATTCAAAGCAACAAACACAAACATAAAAATGCCTTCCATTTCACTTAGCAGGTGCCTTAAATAGCAGATTCTATAAACCACAAAAAACTTTGTCGTGCATAGGCTCAAACAGGCCGGTTTCTGCAAGTTTCTCAAGCATCTCTGAAAAGGTACCTTTGAGAAAATCTCAGATTACCAAAAGAATTTGCTTTTATTATTATTCAATATAATTTTACTTTCAAATTAGGCAACACGGTCCTCTTTAAAACTAGTGAAGTAGTAATTTATTTCATCACCTGACATCAAAACAAAGCTTTGGGGAAGCTTTTAAGAAAAGATACATAATCTTTAGCATAGCAGGCTTGTACCAGTTTGGAAAACAAAACAGTAATAAGAAAACAAATGAAAAAAGCCAAAACTCAGGTTCCTGTGTAGAAAAATATGCTTTAGATTAAGTATTTTTTTTTATTTATTTGGATAAAAATTGAATGAAAAGTGTAAAATTGTTCTAATAATTTGGAATAGGTTAAAAATTAAAACCATTCACCTACTGCATGGGCCTGAGGTATTGATGAAATATTGATGCTGATTTAGATAAAAAATAATGTGCTTTTATATTTGAGGCAGCTCTCAAGATCTTATTCCCACTGACTGCCTAAGACTATTTACCAGTTACGAATTATACTGGCATTCCAGCAGCTTTACTTCAATCACAACTCCTTTAAGAGGATTGAACAGTTAAGTAATATTCCAGAATGCACTTCAGTATTTGTCTTTACTGTACTAGGACTTCATATCCATATAGCCTCAGCCACCTACACTCAAATCAATGCTTTGACTTTTGATCAATTTAGAAAGTAAATCAGAGCAAAATAGTGCCATTTGACTTGGGTAATAGGGTTGTACAGTCACAGTGTGACTCCGGGATTTCATGACCTGCACAGCTTCCACTTTGGTTTTAACTTGAAGGGAGCTTTGATACAAAAAAGCTCCAGATGTGCTCTGTTCAATCTACTTGAAGCATACCACAGCTGGTATCAACAGAGAAGCTTAACCTAAGTTCCTCCCACTTTAAAGAAAACTGAGTGTCAATACACTGCTTTTAATGGGAACTTTCTGCTCTATGGGACCCAAACCAAGCAGACCCTTGAAGCAGAATTACCTTTGCCTCCTTGCCTTCTTGAAGTGAATCCATCAAATGACACTTTACTTTTATTCCCTACAGGTGTGTTTTAGTAGAATAATAAAATACTGGGAAAACAAAACTAAACAAACCCCCAAAAAAACCAAACAAAAATCTCTTAAAACACAGAAGTCTGAATGGCTGGGTGAAACTTGAGATGCTTGTAAATAAATCTATCCCTGTTCACTGCTCTTAGACTAAAGTGACCTTTCTTCTAGCTCTCCTTTTCAGTGTAATAACTCTAGTGAGTTTTTACCTTGACAGGCTGGAGAGATGGGCTAACAGGGGCCTCATGAAGCTTAACAAAAGGGAAGTGGAAAGCTCTATACCTGGGGAAAAAACCCAGTAAATGTTGGAGGATATCCAGATGGAGAACAGCTTGGAAGAACAGAATCTGAAGGTGTTGGTAGAGAACAATCTGATCATGAGCCAGCAATGTGTCCTTGTAGCCAAGAGGGTTAGTGGTATCCTGGGCCACCTTAGGAGGAGCATATATTCTGCCAACCATGCCTTAACCTGGGAGTGGAAACAGCAGATCCTTTTCTCTCTATATTTACTTGTCAGTAACACAGATAAAATCATTACAGAATTTCAGAGGATATAGAACTGGCACAATTATCATAATTTCATTGCAATAGTGCAAATTACACTAGTACAATAAACCAATATTTACAATATTTCAGTGCAGTACAAGCCAAAGGAAGCCTTGCTTCCGGCAGTGGGAGGGAGATGCAGATTTAATATTTAGTCTTTTTCTCCCAAGGGAAATGTCAACTTTCCTGCTTTAATTCTCTTTGGCACGAAACATTCACTGGAAATACACCTGGTTCAACAGAGAATGTTACAATTAAATACTGAATTCTGCTCTAAAATAAGCAGCTCGATTTAAATATCTAATGTCTCTTCATATTTTTTGCATCATTTTTAATTATAATACTACATGCAATTACTATTATGCAGTACTTTTCAGCTTCAGAATTCCACAGCCAAAATTAGATCATAATAAAATATTTCTTTGGAACTTTTTTTAATTTCAATAAAAGGTTCTCTTTCACTCCTTTTTAATGTGGATGTTCATTTTAAATGCATCCAATTTAAACACTATAGCACTTTGACAGTGCATTACAATAAAACATAAAACTGACAGAATTAATTAATGAACAGTAATTACTGTAATTTACAGTAATTCTGTCTGACAGCATCTAATTACCAACAGAGCATTCCTATGACTATAAAGGTAAGCATTTTATTGCTTCTCATTTTTTAATGGGGAAATTGAAGCAAAAATGTTAATTAAGCCCAGAATACTGAAAAATTAGATGTCCAGAATTTAGTCTGGTATATATCTGAGGTAGATTTAAAGCTTCTCTTTTTTTTTTTTTTTTTTTTTCAGAATGGCTCATTAGTCTCTAGATTCTCCTATTGTTTCAGCATATTTTCAGTCAGCAAACAGTCTGATTGGGAGGGGTAAGAAAATCTTCTAAATTATATATTTTGCCAGAGTTTTAATTTCTCACAAGGGGGAAAATCCCAAATATCTAAGGGGAATGATTAGATTTTAGATTAGCTTGGACGGATTATTTATCAGGAATTCAAGTACAGCAGCATCCAGGCTTTTAAAAGAGATTTTTCTTCCTATCAAAACTCCCCAGGTCTCTTTCTGTGGTGCCTATCCCCAGCATCTCATTTCCCAGTCTGTATGGAATTCAGGCTTGCCCTCTTCCAGTCACAGAACCCAGCATTTGCTTTTGATCATCTGGCTGGGGATTGCACAGCCCTCTAATTTGTTGAGGTCTCTCTGCAGGGCCTCTCTGCCTTTGAGGGAGTCAACAGTTCCTCTCAATTTACTGTCATCTGCAAACTCATTGATATACCCTCAATTTCTCTGCCCAAGTTGTTTATGAAGATTTTGAAGGGCACAGGAATGAGGATGGATTCCTACAGAACCCCACTGGTGACAGCTCACCAGTCTGATGTCATCACATTCCCTATAACCCTTTATGTCCAACCCATGAACCAGTTGCTCACCCATCCCATGATGTGTTTATCCAGCTGTTGTGTCCTGGACATTTTGTTCAGAAGGACCCCGTGACAGACGGACAGCAAGGAAAGCTTTACTGAAATAAAAAAGTTGCTTAAGAGTCCTACCTTAAATCTCATGTTTTGCATTGTATAAAGTATATCAAAACCAACCTTGAACTAATCCAAATTGCTTAGCTGAATACAGATAATGGCAACAGAATATCCTTCCTGATCCCATTTTCCCAGACAATGGGGATGTTTCCATTGTATTCAGGAGCAAAATATGCAAGTATATGAGTGTGGGTGAGAACCAAGATCATGTAGTTTATGATCATGTGTTCTTTGTCTGCCCATTTGTTGTAATTTATGGGAAAAAAACCCAGAACAACTGAAGGAGATATTCAGGCTGCTGTATCACTTGTATAATCACTGACTAATCTTCTGCTCTTCTTCATTAGACTATTTGCTTATCCTTTCCTGTCACTGGTTCATCTTTCTGTCCCAGAACAATTTTCTACTATAATGGAAGCTTTTCCCTTATAATACCACATTATCCCATACTTGTATCAATCCCTGCCACCGAGTTATTGGCAATATGAAGTACATCACATTAACAGAAAGTTGAATTGGTACGAGTCTATAAAGTAACATAGATGTTTTGAACATGTGACAAAATATGGTTCTCACAGATACATTCCTTGGACACAGGAATGTCAAAGAGAGCAGGAATTCTAAGGTTTAAATTTCCCCACCCAGGCAGTTTTACTGTCTGTGATGGTATGCATTCCCACACCACAGGCCAAGCCTGCAACTGGGTTTCTCCTCAGCTCTCTGTTTACAGAAGAGCTTGCCATTCTCTGTTCTTTAAAATTACCAGAATGCAATTCAGTAAAAGTGCATTAAATAAATATGTTGGAAATATAGTAAAGGCATAAATACTTCTGGACTGGAAAATGAATGGTTTTCAAAGCAACACTATATTTCATCATGCTATGCAAATTGAACCTGTCCCCTTGGAGTTCGCTGTTTCTTGGTTTCTGTTAACACATGAATCTGCTTATTTCAACCAACTGCTGGAAAAAAATGAATCACCTAGAAAAAGACCTGTGAGACTGCACTGAAGTCCTGCATGTACCAGTGCACACTGCTTAATTCATATATGCCATAAATAGAAAAACTGCCATTATTTTTCTTAAAGGTATGGAAAATTCACACACATTGTTAGAAGTTCAAAACTACAAATATTTCTTCTAACATTGCCAAAAAGCAGAGCCTATAAAGTCACCTTGCTTTTTTTTTTCTCTTTTCCTTAGAAAAGGTTAGGAAGGCAATACTGAAAGCTCACTTGCCATTTTCCAATACGTGGGTAGTGCACAAATGCACAGTATCAGCCCCAAGTTCTCTCTGACACTGAAGAGAGAAAACTGAGGCAGCACAAGAAAAGATAACAGCTTCAACAGAGTCTAGATTTGGGTATAAAAAGACATTTGCTAAGCTTTCTCACTGTTTTTTAAAGATTTACAGTTATAATCAGAGGTAATTAATAGATTACTAATAGTTTCTCCTGCATCTTCTTCCCTTTTTGGTTCACTAGCAGATGTATCACACATGCTTATATTCACACACACTTGTAAGTCTGGAAAACTGCTGACATTCTTACTATTCACACTGTTTGCACTATGGTGATGTAGTTGAACATGTAAATAAAACAACTACAAAAAATTACATCAAGACTTGGTGTGAATTATTCACTCACCTGCATGCATCTTTGGTGCAGCCTCTTTCTTAGTGAAGTGCAAATTCTGAAGGATCTCCCTTTCAATTGAAAAAGAAGCAACCATTCTGGGCCTCTTTTGTAGCACCAGCCACACAAATGTGCACAGAGAGGGATGCAATAAAGGGATATTGCTGTGACTCTGTAATGCTCACAGGAGCCAGCTCCAGTGCCTCTGCCACTATTCCTACCTTCACCAAGCTGCAGAAGAATAAAAGCTGACTTGAATTTTAGCACGTTTAATTGAAGATACTTTCAGCATTGTGGAAAATACAGTCACCTAAGAAAAGATTGATAAAGCAATCTGAAAGTCATGATTAGGATGCTTACACACCACACTGAAATAGGTACTTGGCTGTCAGCAGCCTAACTAGTTAACAGTGCATGTTTGATGGGGAGCCCCATCAGACCCTGTATAAGACAACAATGAAAGGAGACACCTTTGAAAAGTTTAACAGCTGCAGAAAATTACAGTGTTCTCCTGTATTACAATATTATTCCCTATTTTATCTATGCAGAAGGTCAGTCCATTTCATGGGGGAATCTAATAGTCTAAAATCTAATTTCAATCTGATTAAGAACAAGAAAATTCAAATACTGAAATGCTCATTTAACAGGGATGCATTTATTGGATGTGAAAGCCCTGGAGCAGTTTGCATAGAAGTTCTAGGTTAAAAGGCCAGCTCCTGAAATGCTGTAATCTCTCTCACAAAGCACAGATTTCCATACTGACAATTTACCAGTATAATTTATTAGAGATATTTTGTCCAAATTGGACAATTTCTATGAAGTATTCCTGTTTAAATATTCACTATATTCCAATGAAATACAGAGATTTTTCTTTTCTTTCTAACTTTTCTCTGCATTTGTGAGCTCTTCAGTTTCTCTGAACTATGCTTCCATCACTCAGGAACCACTTCACTGCTTAAGGACAAAGCAGGCTGCCTGGAATGCCATATAGCATTTAAACAAAGCAAGCTTGGTAGTGAGAAGCAATATATTCTATTAGCCCTGTTGTTTGAACTCATCTAGAAAAGCTAGCAGACTTGAAACCTTTTCTTTGGAACAATACAGGGCCACAAAAAAAAATACTCATTTGAATTCAACTTGGATTTACAGTAGAACTTCACTGTTCCATTCTGCAAAGAGGCAGCAGCCTTGGAATGCAGTTCATGCAGACTTGCATTGCTTCATACTGTGGCAACTGCAAAAGAGCTGCAGTGCAAATAAAATTCAGTGTTTTCTTTTTCTAACAACTGCTAGGATCACTTTTAAATCAAGACTTCATGTAAAATCAAGAACAGCTGTAAAATCAAGAACTTGAAAGCAAAGCAGCACTGTAAAGTGAATTCTAAGGCCTTCAGATATCCACACTTTTTATTTGCTTTTATAGGTTATATAGAGTAACACACCATAAAGCTTTAAAGAATTATGTGAAAATATATTTCACAGTGATACAAAAGAGCTGCATAACAAATACAACACACTTATGGCTCAGAAATAACAGACATTTCCTCCAGTGAGGAGTAGATATAATGTGGGGCAGCCCATGATTTTTATCAGGTAGCATCAATTTAAGTAAAAACATAAGGAATAAAGGGAAAAAACACCTTGGTTTACATGCAGCTTGCTACAGAACAGTGCTTCAAACCTGCATTTAGATGCCATTTCACTAACTTTTTTATCCCCTGTAATCCATCAATATATATGACACTTCAAAGTTAGACTCTAATCTTTCAAATTAATATTTTTAAAAGATTGCAAGTGGTTTTGTTTGACCCCTTGGAAATGCTTTTTATTTTAATGAATAGAAGGCAGACCTCATGATGTGGGCTCATAATTTTACTGGTGCACTGCTGATATGGCTTTCTTGACTCAAGAAAACCAAGATACTACAATTGCAGTTAGTTTATGTCTCTTATCACATACTAGCTATCAGTAAATTTCAGATATGGTTTCTCTGGATTAAAATCTACCACTAACCAAGTCCAGATAGCAGTGTTCATAATTTATTTTATTAAATTATAATTCAATTTGGAGCATTCTTAGCAGCATTATCAATCTCTGTCATTTTTGACAGCAAGGCAGCTAAGTCTCATAGAGTACAATCAGTAGAAGTTTTTATTATATCATAATGTCCTAAAAACTAGGGAATAGTGCTTTCTCTTTTGAAATCAATTCAAAACTTCACAGGCTCTGTGAAGAAGACACTGAATCTGTGTTACTTGGATCAGTGATGCAATTGCTGTTAGGTGAATGGTGGGTGAGGACTGCCACAGCTTTATTTTGTAGTCCTGATATTTTGGGCCCATTCAGTATTGAGATGAGATTATTGTGTAGCTAGGAAATGTTATAGCTCTAAATAACAGATCATTATTAATTTCTTTTCCACTCTTGGTTCATTAGTTGCAGCCATATCTTTTCCCACTAAAAGTCCCTTTAAATGGTTTTTAATTTGCTGGTACAGTTTCACCACTAACTGTGAGGGAAAGAGGAAAGGTTTTCACACCTCCAATTGAGTGCTACATCAGCTTGTCTTAGCAAATGGCCAAAAATAAATCAATTGTAGTTTGCTCTACCTAAAGAGACAAATCATTCTAATCAAAGTGGTGATTTAACAGACTACAAGTTAGTGAGTTGCTTGGTTTGTTTTTTCTTTCATTAGACCAACTAAAGATTTTGTTCCTTTAATCTTTATTCATTATGTGACAGAATCCTATGTGGCACTAGACTAAATACCAACTTACTCCTTACTTGTTTAGTAAGTTCTTGTTTAACAAAAACTAGAATACTCTCCATTTGTCTTATAAGCCTTCTAATCTATGCAAGAACTTAATAAAAAAACTAAAAACAAACCTATCATG
Source organism: Agelaius tricolor (assembly GCF_023055355.1). NCBI lineage: Eukaryota > Metazoa > Chordata > Aves > Passeriformes > Icteridae > Agelaius > Agelaius tricolor. The sequence continues at coordinate 52,949,429 of NW_027269263.1, forward strand.
CTCTTTTCTTTTGAAATAAAGACAGAATAGACAGGACCACTCTAAAGAAGTGACATTTAGTGATGTTCCACAGTAGTTCTAAGAAATCTCCCAAACACATGCATTTGTTTTTCTATCAACACTGAAATAAAATAGACAGTAGACATTTTTTTGAAAACAAAATATTCTGAACCATTTTCATTCACCAAAGTCACAACTTTTCAATGTTTATGTCATCATTAGAGTTCAATTAAAACATTGAGAAATTTCCAGTACAAATTTATACGACAGGAAGGTCATGGTGAAGGAGATGATGCTTTCCTATTGGAAATGAGTTTATGTATATGCTGGCTATTGTGTGGACTGCAGTTATTTGATTAGAAATAGATTATGCTTGATTACACTATGTAGAATGTTCTTACCAAAAATTGCTTCTTTGCAATTTCTAAATGTGTTTGTTTGCATTTTAATTGTATTTGCAATAGCTTAAAGAATAACTAAGATTAGATCATATCAACAGTAAATAGATGATACAGCCTCAATAGTTTTCAAAGGTAATGTATTTGAAAGTTGGAAGAATGCTTCTTCACGCAGCTCAGGTTGTTGGATAATTTTTGATCTTTTGTGAAAACTAGGCACACCATCATCAGAAAATGAAGATATTCTACTGTGGATAATAGACAAATCTACAATGACATTTACTAATCACCTTTAGTCTTTTTTAATAGCTATTAACAATAAAAGTTCACGATTACCAAATTTTTAATTAAATAATAGTAAAAGCATAATGAGATGACAAGCTTACCATTAATGCAATAAGTATCTATCACAAACATATTTGAATTCCTTTTTCCTGGAATTTATGAACATTTTCCAAAGCAGCAAGCAAAAGTATTCCTCCTTATTTTATCTGTTTTTGATAAAGAGCCTAATCCCTTTTAAGACAACATAAATATGTCTTATTACTTAAGTGAATAAAGGATTTTACCCAGAAAGTAAATAACAAACAAATCCATAGTATCTTAAAATTTCACACCTAAAATGAGATTAACTGCTGTCTCATCCCAGTCTTCAGTATGAAAGTATTGTTATTTGATACAACAAACTCCTGTTTCAAGCTATTGCCTGTAACACCATTTGGACAATGTATGCTTAAAAATAAAGACAAAAAGTAATTCATCTTCTGAAACTACAAACACTAAAGGAAATAAGTTCAAAGACAGCAATAATGTGAAAACTTAATGGGCCACATTCCCTGGAAATCCCACTTTAGGGCAGCTTTCTACAAAAATGAATTCAGCCCAATACTTTGTGTTTCATGACTTCTATTGAAACATGAAAAGGAAGGCAAAGAAGTAAAAAAACTAATATCTCTAATATCAGACAGACAGCAGTAACAAGGAGATTTTAAACTGTATTTTTGCACAAGTAACAAATGCTTTAACTTGAGCTTCCATCCTGCAAAACTTGTATTTGTCCATCCTGGTAGTTTCACTGATGCCAACGTGATCACAAACGCTTTCAAAACTAGAGACTGGAACCTTGTCTACACCAGAAGACAATTTTGCTTATAAATACACTTGAATATTGAAAACAATCAAAATTTTAATCAGTGTTCCTGTTACAGCATGCTTTTACCAATCTAGCACCCAGTAAAAGCAAGAGGCTGCTCTGACTGGCATAAATTCTATCAGTGAAAACCAGACATGTACCTACAACCTTGTCTGCAGTGTAAGCTGAAAAATAGAAAGCATATCCCTAACTAACTCAATTATGCTGGAAAATCACTAGTACATTTGGACTTATTTCTAATTGTTTAACATTACACGAATATTTACAAATGACAATATATACCCCCAGAGGAGGGAAAAAAAAAACAAAAACAAAACCAAAGAGAAAGAGAGAAAACAAAATATTTTTGAATGCAAATTGAAAAATAGAGAATCAGCTGAATAATTCTGGCATGTCACTAACTATAACACTGAAGAAACTGCTAATAGTTCAAAAACAGACAACTGAGAAGGTAAAGAGCTAGCAGCAGGAGGTGTCTGTAGTAGAGGCAGCCTTAGTTTCAGTGATAATCTAGACTTTCCAGCTTCACAGTGTAAGATATTTATCTGATTATGGAATTCAGAAAGATAAGAAAAAAATGAGTTCTTCAAACAGCAAAGTAAAATTCCTGTTTAAGTAATTCCAACCAGCTCTAAACAGACATATATTCATAGGACATATTTCAAATTTTACTCTGTATCATGACTTTTAAAAGGTAAACAAATCTCAGTCTGTTCTAACCTCCTTCACAAGTTTTCCTCCCTCAATGTGGAATTCTGTCTGAGATGTTATCTCTGAATAACTGAGCTATCTGAGAATGAGAAATAATTATGTCTGAATGACTAATTTCCTCTTCCTTCAAAAAAGACTTACTTCTATTGTTCTGGTGGTACTAATAAATGGACAGTGGAATTGGTCCAGAAAAAAATACCCTGCAATTCAAAGCAAATTTCAACATCTCAAATCACAATGACCAAATGTAAGAGCTCTGGATCTTTATGAAGTATTCCATATTTTATAATGTTGATAAAATATTTTATTATAACAAATATTTTACTATAAAATATTCAGTATTATTGCTTAAGTGCCTAGGGCTGATGCAGTCAGGAAAGTTTTAAAAGATTATTTCAAATATATCTAAGAGTGAAATTAGGAAAATGAAACCAAACCAAACCAATTCAAACCAGCTTTATCTGTATTAAGAAAGGTGTCCTTGATTTTTTTCTGGGCAATTTATAATAGTTCTGTGCTCCTCAACTGGCAGCTGATAGTGGGTTCAGATTTTATAACTCTCTGAGATGTTCTACAGGGGGGAAAAAAACAAATAAGGAAACAAAGAAACAAAAAATAATCTACAAAAAATATTTAGCAAATTTAAGGGTTTGGCAGCTAAATTCTGTAAAGTTACTGAACATGCTTCCTTTCCTTCATGATCTCCCTCCCTATTAATGATCTCTGAGTAGAGCTCTTTTATGACACAGGATAACACCTTCATTACAAAGGAGAATTTTCCTCATAGTTTGCTGTTATTATTGAAATCTAAAAGAGAGAAAACTGGCACAAGGCAGTGGAATCAGTCAGCACAGGAAGGACCGAGATGGGCAAGAGAGACCAGGTGGACATGAAACCAAAGCAGGATATTGCCTTATTAAACTCAAGAACCCTTCTGCTGGCAGATGAGCTGAAACAACAGAAAAATGTGTCATGTATTTCTAGGGGCTGATACAAATAATCTAAGATTGTCACCAGTCACTTTGTATCAAAGATTACTTTGCAATATCTAGGAAACTTGTAGCACTAGCAGGAAAATGATCCAGTACCCATTTTTACTGCCTTTGCCTTGAGGGTACTCTTCTTCAACCCAACCCACCTGAAATCCCTTGCTTTTCATCAAATCTTTAATACAGGAAAAGTGTGGCATAGACCCCATGGACTCTTCCATAATTTTTAACTCATGTGAAGACCACATTCTTTTTATAGACCATTCCTTATAGAGAGCAGGGAAGAGGTTTGTGGGAAAGGTAATGTGTAGTGGCAGCCATCATCACTTAAAGGATGTGCTCATTACCTTTCTTGACATTAGAATATTTGATTAATAACCCTGGCATTTCATATTGCTTTAGGATTTCTGAAAATCATTAATGAAAACAAGATCTGGGCATTTTTAGTAGCTTACTTTCATTCAAAACAGAAGGGTCTCAGATGACTTCTGAAATGCACGATGGGTTTGGGAACTCCACAAACTCCTTTAGTTAGTGTCAAAGCATAACAGTTATGAAAATTATTTTAAAGCTTTGCTTTTGGTCTTTGAAAGAATATTAATCAAGTAAGCATACTACTAACTACTAAAAATACTGATTTTTAAAATTTGTTATTACACGTGTTAATAACTAGAAATAATCACCTATTGTTTTTCTCCAGCTTTTGCAAGTAATCGTAAATGTGACTTTCATCTTAATTAAACTGATCTACCTGTGGCTTTCACTCGAAGTATAAACTATAACCTGATTTTGGTCTAGTTAAAAAATACATTAATTCATCTCAAAATAAGACATGCTTTTCACATCAGCAAAACATCAGTTGTGGACAATGATGCTTAGAAGTGATGGAAAGATCTGCCTGAGTGAGTATGCATGCCAGTGGACTCAGGCAGGACATCCCTAATACCTTGGGAAGACACATCAACATCATGCCCGTAATATGAACATCCCTTCACAATGAATTATCAGCCACAACAAGGCAGCAGCTCACCTGCTGGTACACACCCCAGAAAGGCTTCCTCCACAGCTGATGGCCAAGTGGCCATGGGCAGTCGAAGCCAGGAAATCAGTGGTTATAACAGACAAAAATGAGTAGGACATCAAGGAAAATAATCACAGCCTTAGATCATTACAAAATAAGTGCAAATTTGATGGGACAGGCATTTTTTCTCACCATGCCGTTCAAAAATAAGAGAAGTGAAAAATTAAAAATAGGGGCAAGCTTCGGGTCAGGTGCAGAGGACTTGGGGAGAGTCATCAGAGAAGAAGGGGAAGAGAAGCAAGAAGTGCCAAGGAAATAAGAGAGGAATAAGAGCTGTGGCTGGGGACTGACCAAGTGGACATCATTCAAATTCATGTAAGGGTTATTCAAGGGAGGGAGAACAACTCTTCTCTCTACATCAGAGGCTCATGATAAGAGAATACAGGGAAGGGAACAGAGGGCACCGTGTACTCTCTTTGTAACATATAGCACCTTACCATTACAGATGGGGGTGTACTCTGGGAGCAATCAAAGAAGCAGTAAAGGTCTACTCTATTTAAATTGCTCTAGACCTGTCCTATGGGAGTTGTAGTAAAACTAAACTGCTTATTTTGCATACAAAAGTAAAGAGCAAGTGAAAGATTTATCTTAAGTAAATAATTTCAGTAAGAGGAAAACTATCTTTTATAACCCTTCAAAATTCTTTGCAGAAAAAGAAGTGGTTTGCTTTCAAAACTACTGGTTATTGGGTAAATTTACAACTCAGTCTTTGACTAGATTATGAATATACAAATAAACCCATTAAACATGGTGGATTTTGCACACTGTAAATCAAAGCTCATATCCATTCACATTCAGTAAGACAGAGTACTTTTATATTTACATGTAAACATGGAGGGATACTAACTCTGCCCTAGATTCTGAATTTTAATACGTATGAAATTTGATCCATAATCATTGCAACTAACCAAAAGATATGCTGAAGTTTTTGTACACTCCAATCAGGTGAATTATTCTTCCTTATATTTATCTGAATTGGAAGATTTTGTCCATCCTCTCAGGGACATGAGACTTTTCAATGGATGAAATTAGATGATGTAGCTGTTGTGAACCATGACTATTGGTATACAGTTTCAGCGGCATAGAAAACCAGAGCATTTACTGTGAATCCTAACAGTGACACAATGTGGCAATGAAACAGCCCAGTAAGACTTGGCTGCTGTGAATAAAGAAGGCAAGACTATCCCTACACTGAGGTGAGTATGGAGTCTTTTGCCAACTTGCACTTTGTTTCATAATGAACACAATCTCATTGTTATCACCTCAGACCTTGACCAACACCAGACAGCAATTGCCATTAGTAACAGTAGTCCTTAGTTATCATCCACTGATGATAATTCTCATCAGTGAAGAAGATACAATTCACTCCAGCAGGGACATGAGAAATGCCCATCCTTTCACCAGGCTTGGGGCAACCGTTCAGCTCCCACTGAGCAACACTGCCACAAAGATTTTTTGTTTTTTCTGATGATAAATTTCTCCATGCCGTTTTGCAAATGACTTCTTAACTGATGATGTTAATTTTGTTTTCAAACCATGTTAGTTTTTCCAATTCCTAGATTAAAATGGTCATTTACTGTCAGTATCAGTTTGCCTGAAAACACCTAGAAAGGTCATGTATTAATTAGGCCACGTTTCCAGAAACAATTTAAGGTAAAAGTAGACTAATTTAGATAGGCCTATTTTGAGTCTTTTGCCATAAAATACCATGTGCTAGTCAGGATGCATTCAAAACTGAAATAATTATGTGTGACCAAGCAAGAGTGTTTTTAAACATTAAAGAAAGGAAATGCACCGTATACAGCTCTAGATATAGCCCACTTATAAACTTTTTTTTTAAGGCAAATTGGATTATTTTATATACTCTGATATAAATTGTCAGTATAAGACATTAATCTCTACAATCTCCCCATGAGAGATAAGAATGCTCTGTAATTAGTGTGCCATCTGATATGAGTTTGCATGAATACATACTTAAGGTAGAACAGTTTCTCTGGCAATAGTTTTTTGGTACTATTTTATGTGTAGCAAAGTTCATTAATGTTTCATATTATTAAAAAATATATATTTTCAAGCTAGGGTCTATCAGGTTCTCTTTACCCTGGTATGAAAGAAACCTTGACAGAATACAAGTCCAGATTAGAAATATTTTAAAATAAATCAGTCTCTAATTAATTTAAAGAGCTCATTTAAACAGCCATGTAAAATTCAATTTTTTGCTTATACCAAACTGGTTGCTTTTTATTTCTTTTTAAATCACGTATATACAAATATTGATTATTTTCATTTTTTATTGTTACTTTATAAAACATTCTAGGGGAAAAAATCTTGGAGGATATTTCCATTGGTAACCTTTACAATAAGAATTCCATATACAAGTGACTCCTTTCGAACATGTACTGGTTGATTGCACAAGAAAATTCTTGCTTTCTCATGACAAATATATTGCTAAGTCAGGAAAATCAATTCAGTAAACATACAAAGTTTTTATATTACACATCTTAAAACTGAGTCAAATACTGAGCCAAAGAGTGCTCCTGAACAAAAGGAAGCACATATTGTTGCTGGCTGAGGTATTTGAAAGATAAATAGGAATGGCACTTAGGGGCATGGTCTAGTGGTGGACTTGGAAGTGCTTAGTTAATGGTTGGACTTGATGATCTTAAAGGTCTCTTCCAACAAACTTGAACCTATGATTCTGATTCCATAAACTACTCCTGTGTGAATTAGATTCTTTACCCAACAAAAGAGATGTGGCTACTGACAAACTGCTATATAACATTTACTAATGCATTTGAACATTTATCTGGATGCAAGAGGGTAATTTTGTTATCAGCTTAATCCCTTGCTAAAAATCCCTTGCATCCCTCTGTGTTAAAACTGCATAGCCAGCCTTTGCCTCTCTGCTGAAACAGCCAAAAGTTCAAATTTGCATTATCAGAAATGGTGTCTTACAGTGTGTTCTAGTGTAAGATCCAGTGTCCCCAGTATAATCAGTGGAAATGTAATAAATACAGCCAGATAGTTCAAGGCAGTTCAGCTCACCCCAAAGTAGACAGTTAACACTGGGTGAAAGTTTATCCTTGTACTCCATTCACTAAAGTAGGGCTTGCTTCACTTTTCACACAAAAACATCCTGCAAATTCTGAAATAGAACAGGGAATTCTGCCTACCCTCCCTCTGACCCTCTCAAAGGGCAAAATCTTGCACATTTTATCTCATATCAGCCACAGGAATATTTGAACGTTTGAGTATCATGGCAAGAAATGCCCATGACTGGATAACTAAGTCAAATGCTAGATCTCCATCAATAATAACTGGAAGTTAGACACCTGCTGACATGCAGATACTTGTATTTAAATACTTTAGTACAGATATTTTTCAAGTGAGAGCTGGGACCTACTCTTGTTTTCTCTAGCCATTGAACTGACCTTTCATTCTTTCATATCATGTGGGCACATTTTGAGATTTACACATGATAAATTGGATTTGAACAGAAGCTGATAACTTACAAAAAGCTCCAGGAGTGGTAACAATCTTTTAAAGTCAGAAACTTTAGGCACTATGTTGCTTTTTAAAACCGTTGAAGGATCTTTTTTCAAGAGTAATCAAATTATATAGAAATGCATGGAAACAGCAAGCATAAAACACAAACCAAAACCAGACAGACAAAACACATGGAAGGACAATATCACTTCAAATATTCTGAACCCATCAACAGAAATACACTTCACTGTCATATGTAATAAAATCCAGGTTCATACTTACCAAAACCAAATTTCCTGGTGAAATGGGATGGTGATAACATAATTTCTGATAAGAAACAAAATGAAAGGTGTCCTCCTGAGAGGTTTTTCTAACTGAATGCTAGGCCTGTGGCATAAGGAAAGTATAAAAAGAAACTCATACCTTGAAATAATGCAATAAAGTTGGAGAGTGAGGGGTAGAAGGGATGTATTCATTACAAGTATTTCTACATGATATTTGAAAAGTAGAGAGCGCTGGTATTTTCTCTTTTTTTTTTTTCCTTTAAATCTTCAGCACTGCACGCTGAAAGTGACCTACATCACTCTCTATACAGTACATCAAATAACCCATTACTTAACAAATCAGTGAAGCACCTCTACTAAATGAAAGGGACCTATAGCTTTAATCCCACTTCGATTAACTTTGTTCTTCTCAGAAGGCAGACCTTAATTTATATCAATTTGCAGTAATCTTTACAAGAAAATTCTACTTCACTCACACATGCTGTTTGACAGAAAAATGAATTTCTCAGGCCTGTGGATACCCTATGATGGTTCCAATAAAAATTGCCCCTAGTAACAATGAAAAAGCTGAACACTTTCTGTCTGCTTAAATGATTTCTTTGGTTAGACAGATGATGAGGTTTAATGATGTATGTTGTGAATTCTCTCCACTAACAAATACAAGTAGCACTTTGATCAGCAGAAAGACCTCAAGGACATTAGGTACAATCATTTAAAGTTTCCTGTACATCTCTGTAGAAAGGCATTTTGTTACTGTACTCAGTCATACTATTACATGTCTCTGTAAAATAAGTTAAATATTTATAAAGGTCATCAAAACAGCATGTTATTATTACCAATGGGGAAATAAAGAAAGAAATCTTTCAGGATAATGTTTTGCAAGTGGAACAAACTAAAAGTAATCCCTTAATTGCATAATTAGGCATTATACTTATTTTAGGTGCCCCAATTCTTTGAGAACCCACGCTTCTCAAGGTAATTGATTATTTTTCACAAGTCTTATATGTATATGAGTGCAATTTCTCAGGGTCTTCAAAGACCAGGTCTGCAAAGACAGTCAAATATGTATCTCTTATGCATTTCCTTAAGTATAGTGGGATTTAGAAGCTGAACAGAAATAGAAGGTATCATTTGTGTGCACACTTACTTTTGCAAATCTAAATCCATAACAAGAAGATGCCAATGGGATGCTCAGAAGTCCTGTTATATTATTGCCTAATCCCTTAATGATCTGAAGCCACAGAGAAGTCACATTTTCGCTGAATAACAAGCATGCAACAAATTCTTGATATGCCAAAAATGTCTGGTGCTCAGATGCCAGGAGATCAGCCAGTTCATTTCTTTTGCATCTCAGAAGTTATCACACTCGAGGAAGTATATGTAAAAATAGATGCTGGAATAGTTTTGGCAGCAGGAGCAGACTACCTGTGAACTTGTTTGTTAGCACATACACAACAGCCAATGACTCCACAAGAGGAAGAGTCAAAAAAAGAAGTAGGATGCCTGTTTTCAGGTTCATATGCTATCATGAAGCAGAGCCTGAATCTAGACTGTGAATGCCTTAGCATTGAAGCTGTAAGACATGCATCATCTCTGTAGTTTTCTTTATTCAAATTACTATTAAAAAACCTATCACCAAGTGGAATATCTGCAGCAGAAAGGACTGGGTCAGCCTTTCACCAAAACAAATGCTTTCTGAAAAGTGAGAAAACTGAGCCTCAGATTTTCAGGTTTGAAATGCTGCTTCACCTCTGGCAGAACAGTATTACAAAACATGTGTTCAGCCATCAGTGAGATGCCAAAGCAACCACAGGGCTTCAATATATTATGCAGGTGAGGGAATGGTTGCTTATATTCAAGTTATCAGGGCTAATGACTGGGTGGTCTTAAAAAACAACAGACATCAATGATCCCAACAAGTAGGAACAGAACTAAACACCTCACAACAACCTGTGTTTAGGCAGAGTTAGATTTGACCTTAATCTCCGGACTAAATTTTGACATCTGAGTTCATACTCCTGCTCAGTAGGTCACTCACAGGTATATAGTGCTTTCTGAAGTGCCATGAGGTGCCCTAACCTTCAGCTGGGGATTCAAAAAGGCAAGTTTTCTGTCAAAACTTCAGGCCTCAGGTTGATGCTTTTGACATTACAGAGCAGCTCAGGTGTGTTAGGTGGCTATTGGGAGATAACTGAGTAGAACCTTTTGTTCATGCAATACAAAGAGCTTAGGGAGTTATTCACCTGACCAAATAAAGGCATTTATTTTATGTGGAATGGCTCTCTAGATTGTCTTGACTACAGAATAGGCATTAAGATGCCAGTCTAGGTTCTGAAGCAGATTTATCTGCCTCACCACAAAATGCTTGCCAAAAAAAAAAATCAAATAAATGAAATTGTTTCACAAAGCTGGAAACCCTCACTTCTGGTTTGCAATTCTGTGGTTGACATAAAATTTTAGAGGCATTAGTGAAAGTAATAGTAGGGAAGGGTTTCCTGAATGGTCTTTCTCACAAACAGTTAAGGAAAAGATGCTCTCAAGTCAGCTTAGAATTTAGGATTTCTAACCAAAGAAAGAGATGCCAGTCCTGAAATTCTTTTTTATATCATTTTAGATTATTTCCCACAGTGTCACACTGTGAACACATGAATAATTAATGTGGCAGCAACAAATCCAAACATATGGATTTGTATGTTTTGTGTTGGTCTTTGTTAAAAGGATAACATTCTGTACAAACACAAACAAACCCTGTTGCCCTTCATTCTTCCCTCCCTCTGGGATTAGCATTGTACCAAGAGTAAAGGCAGACAGTTTACAAAGCCTTTTGCTGTTTAAATACATAGATGCCTAAGTAAATGCTATAATTTTGCAGTAAAGTTTTATTTATACAAAATCTTTTATTGATTTATAGTCAATGAATAAAGCAGTGGGTATCTGACCTAAGTTTGGATAAAACATTGCTAGCACAAATATGGATTTTGATGTGGATGTAGTTTTTTGGTTGATTAGTTTTGGTTGTGGTTTTTTGTTTTAATCCCTCTATTTCAAATATAGTTCAAGAAGAGACATCCCACTAAATCTATATCAGTTCAAGAGATGGCAATTCATTGCATTTCTAATGTGTTGTTCAAGCAATTATTAGTTCAACTTTGAGATAATTTTTGTAAGAAAGACAGTAGGTATCATAATACTCATACTAAAGTGATGATATTTTATCAAGGCAATTGAGGTCAAGAGTACAAATTGGCTTGGATGATACTCAGGATCCAGGAGGAAGTAATTTTTAAAATGAAAAAGAAAAAAATGAGCAATCATAAACAAACAAAAAGACAAGAAAGTAGCAGTTTCTGAGCACAGTTTTCATGTGTGAAGGCCACTCAGGGGCTCAAATATATTTGCAGTTAAAATAGAGATGCACCAAAGCAAATTACAGCTTTCCTGAGGACAAAAGGAGGGGGTGGAGAGACTACCATGTGTTTAAAATTAGAAACTCTTCTCAAAGCTGATGATTACAGTTAAATATAAATGAGGGAATCCAGCCCATGACTGTCAAACAGAAACAGCTTCATAGCCCTAAGGGCCTTTCTAAAAACCATCTGAGTTCTAGTCTGCTACAAGAAAGGTGATCAGTCACGCATTCCACACTCATACAGGGGAAAAAACACTTAATAAGAGTCGTAAGATATTTGACCCAAAAGATTTGATCTAATATTCTTTATATAATATAAAATTATCTTGCATGACTTCATCAGAAGTCCCTGAGGAGCTATTGCATAGTCACTGCAACCCTGTTTGGTTAACTGCCCATTTTTTCCTCAAATGAACCTTGTTGAAGATGCCTACTCATTTCAGCTTTCAGAAGGTCATTTCTGATTTTTGAAATCATGGACAAAATGTAAAAAATACTGATATACTTTGTCTATAACTTACTCATTTCCCTGTTAACTAGTTCTTTTTCTTCCCTTCACTCTCCCTTTTTTTCCTTTTGGTCCATACTCATTTTGTGCATGGATGCCTGAGGTGAAAAAATCCCAATTCATAGATGCTTTTTCTCTTTTAACAAGTTAATGAAGAAATAATAGTCCAGGATGAAGCTACATTGGAAACACAAAGTCTATTTCTTAATCTGACAGATACAATCAGACTGTCTTCTAATCAACAGCAAGATATCTAGCTAGAAACTCTTCAAACAATATTTCTTTTATTCAATGGACAGTAATTCAATCAATATAAAATGCATCTCAGATGAGAAGGGAACAAAAATTATTTATCAATCTTAAGTGATCTGAAAAAAGCAGAGCAAACAATAGAAAAAAAGCCAGGAAGTATATAGGCTTGTTTCTCTGCTTGTTTGCATGTTTTTCCTCTGGTGATATATTTTCCAGTATAAATGAGTTCATGACTAGTGGCTGAGATTAAAATTTATTCTTCTAAAAACCTCCAAGAAACCACAAGTTATTCCTCTTGCAACTAAAACATCTGCACTGCCATGAATTTATTCCATATTACACTCTTAATTAACTCATATGTGCATAAAATTTGAAGATGAAAAATGTATTTCCTAATACAAGCAGGCCTGGTTTTCAATGTCTCAGATACCATTTATTTTTCTCTCAGATATGTTACAGCATATAAAAAGTCTGAGGGCTGCCTGAAAGGCTATGTGTACTAAAACCAAGTCTTTCTACAATTAAGATTTAAAGTCATGAAGTAATAATAAAATCTCTGTTTTGCAATTATTTACCTACAAGAATTCTTACTGCAAGTGACAACTAAACAATGGCTAAAAAAAAGAGTAGATATTCACTGCTTCTAACAAGTCTGCCAGCACATGATGTCTGGAATTTTTTAGGTGTTTTTGGTTGATTTGGTTTTGGTTGGTTGGTTGGCTTTTTTTTGTTTGCTTTCCTAAAGATTGTACCCTTAAGAAAGCAGGGAAAACCTTATATATGATATACCATGAGGTTGCTGAAAGACAAGAAACTGAGAAGGGCTTTTTTTCCCTCAGATCTTTGCTAATATCATAGTTGATCTTTAGGTACTTATTTTTCAGGCAGAAGTGATTTTTTTAAGCTATTTCTGACCATTTAAAATTGCTAAAAGGTTTCCCCTTGTTTCCAGATTTTAATGTTTTTTAAAAATTCATCTTCAGTTTAAACTGTCAGAGCTCATTCTCAGCCCAAAAGTAATTCAAATATACCCAGAAATGTCTTCCTAACTAATTTGACATGACAAGAGACAGTGATTGGGAGGGGTGAAAACACATAATTAGCAGAGCTTTATAATGAATAAACCACATCACATTATGTGCGAATAGGTCTATACTATACAGCATCTCCCTCAAGCCCTCAGTATCAGACTGGCTAATAGGAGACTCTATCCTGATTTTAAAATGTATATACAGTGTGTCTACTCTATTTTCTTTCCAGAAAAAACAAAACAAAACAAAACAAAAAAACAACAACAAAAAACCCAACAAAACAAACAAAAAAAAAAACCACCAAGAAAAACAAAAAAAAACCCCAAAATAACCAAAAAAACCTCAACTTGTTATAAGCAAGAGTCATCCACTTGATACTCTGCTCGGCTGACAGGGGAAGAACTTATTTCATCCATCAGTAGAGACTAGAATGCAGGAAATAAAAAAATTCAATGAAAGAAATAAAACAGAGAGTGATTGAAATTTCACATCTGGACATGCTCTGTGATGATCTGCTAAGATTTTGGCAGAGCATAATGAAGAACCATCTTCTTTGTGACCTCACTGAACATTTTGTCTGCCCAGTTTGGCAGGCACATCTGCTCCTGAAACAATTTGCATGAGGCAAATTTTAATTGAGTCACTGAAACACAGAGTCATGATCTCCAAAAACGAAATAGACCAACACTTCTTTTACATCAGATACGGGAAAAATGCAACTCAGAAAATAATAATGATTGATCTAGTAATGTTAAAGTATTTCCATGCTTTGTTGTTTTACATACTTATTCTCTTTCTATTTCTCAATTAATCTCTTTTTTTTTTCTATCTGGAATAATATTTTCACTACAGCATATGTAGATATGCATCTTGCCCTATTAACCTGCTCTGAAGTAGACCTCATTGCAGTCTTCAACATCCTCATGAAGGGAAGTGGAAGGGCAAGTAGCAATGCTTTCACTCTTGTGACCAGTGAAAGGACCCAAAGAAACGGCATGAAACTAAACCTTGGGTGTGGTTTAGGTTAGATAACAGGAGAAAGTTTTTCATCTTGTCTGGTAGTTCCAGACCGGTAGAACAGGTTCCCCAGGCAGTAGTCACAGCACCAGCCTGACAGAATTCAAGAAGCATTTGGACAATGATCTGAGGCATACGGTGTGATTCTTGGGAGGTTCTCCACAGGGCCATGAGGTGATGATGGTGATCCTAACAGGTCCCTTCCAACTCAGCTTATTCAATGATTCTTCCAAAGGGAAATAAACTTAGTGATCAAGTTGACCAGTAAAAGAACAGCATTAGTAAAAATTTGAAATTTCACTCCAGCTGTCACAGCAAAATGATAATTTCATCCCCAATTAAGGATGGTTACCTCTGACATGAGACCTGGACAGGATGGAAATCTGGGTGGAGAGGAATCTATGGAAGCTCAACAAAGGCAAGTGTACGATCCTGAATGCAGGGAAGAACAACCCCATGTGCCAGAACAGTGTTGACCTGCTGGAAGGCAGTTCTGTGGAGAAAGACCTGGGAGTCCTGGTGAGCAACAAGTTGTCCACAAAGCAAGGCCAGTGGTACCCCAGGGTGCTTTAGGAAGAGCATTCTCAGAGGGTCATGGGAGGTGATCCTGCCCCTCTACTCAGCCCTGGTGTGACTGCGCCTGGAGCACTGTGTGCAGTTCGGGGTTTCTCATTTTGAGAAGGACAAGAAACAATTGGAAACAGTCCACTGGAGGGCAACAAAAATGATTAAGGAGCTGGAGTACCTCTCTTTTGAGAAAAGGCTGAGACAGTTGGGCTTGTTTATCCTGGGGAAGAGATGACAGAGGAAATCCTACCAATGCACACAAACATGTAAGTGCAGGTGTCAAGAGAATAAAGCCAAGCTCTTTTCATTGGTGCCCAGTGAAAGGACAAATGGAAAAAGGCACAAACTGAAAAACATGAAGTTCCATCTGAATATGAGGAAAAACTGCTTTTCTTTAGGGGGAACAGAGC
Source organism: Agelaius tricolor (assembly GCF_023055355.1). Taxonomy (NCBI): domain Eukaryota; kingdom Metazoa; phylum Chordata; class Aves; order Passeriformes; family Icteridae; genus Agelaius; species Agelaius tricolor. Next base: position 52,964,725 of record NW_027269263.1, read on the forward strand.
ACTGGAACAGGCTGCCTAGAGAGGTTTCCGAGTGTCTTTCTCTGGAGATACTCACAACCTGCCTGGACAAAATCCTGCGTTACCAGCTCTAGGGAAACCTGCTTTACCAGGGAGATTGGACTAGATGATCTCCAGGAATCCCTTCTAACCCCAACCAATCTGTCATTTTGTGATTCTGTGATGATTAAATTGTATAAGCAAAACCATTTCTGTTCTCTCATATCTGGGAAAAAACACAAAGAAAATAAAAATATAAAAACAATTATATTAAAATAAATGTTCAGCTAACATTTTCTTTAAATCTAAATGCTGACATGAAGATTCCTGCCCCTGCAGTCACACTGTACACCCAATATTAAAGTGAAAGTTTTTGGTCTTTAAATAAAGTCTGAACCCTGTAAGCTATTTTTAGGAGTATATGCATATGTTTGTGTGTATGTGCACACAGATCACACTGTCCACTATGTTCATAATCACAAAGTTTTCACAGCACTGTCAGTGATCAGCACTAGTGCAAGATGACAAACTGGTAGGCACATACAGTTAATGAGCAATTCACATCTGGTTCCCATGCTGGGACTGTAGTGTGAGGCCAGTCTGTTGACATGAAGATTCTGGAATGATCCAAATTCTCTGTTAGAGCAAGTGAAGCAGCCAGGTTGTGGGAACAACACTGCAGTCCACTCCAGTACTGAGCTGGACACTTAACCCAGTCCTGTGCCACAGCACAGCACAAATAAGGAGTATTTTAATAGTCCATTTGAGGGCTGCTTTCAGAGTAAGCCTTCAAAGAAGCCCCACTAAGTGAACAGCACTCTGAATCTTGCCCACATGGAGATGTTGGAAACGTGGCTCATGCAGCCACAAAGGCTAGCCAGCCTAATCTACCCTGCAGCCAAGCTGGTTGACATCAAACATTGGTCTGAAGCTAGGGGAGAAGATCCCTCATCAGCTCTGTCAATACATGCTGACCCACAGCGATGGTCTGAGCTCTGGAGATCTACAAATACTCTGCAAATAATCTGCAAATTGGCAGAACAATTTCTTTAATAATTAAAATATTTTTCACTGCATGTACACAGAGCTTGTTTACCAACAAAAAAATACATTGTAGTAAATGGGTGGGAAAACCCCCCACAATTGTGAAATGGGATTGTATTTATACTGCCACAGGAGTGCTAATGTTTTGCCATTTCTAATTCCATTCATAGTTGTTCAGTTCTACCAGAGTATTAAAGTGCTTAAAAATGTTTTTCATGCTTTGTGTACTACATCCTTTCCAGGCATATCTATAAAGTTCTCCTTAAAATGTGCTTATACACCTAGAAAAGAAGCCACCTTCTTTTGGCTTTTTTTCATTTGGCTTTATTCAAGTATCCTGACAATTCATTGAAAATATTGCAATACAGTTCTCATGCAGTACTGGCTGCAGACCCTTTAGAAATAGGAAATCGAGTCAAGAAAGCATGCAGGTAATACACAGTGTTTTCTAAATACAGAGATCAGGCCAAAAGCCAGCACAGTGTAAAATGGGAAAGCATCCAAAAGAGAGCTTTATGCTGTTCTCAGGCATAAATATTTATCAACCAGCGCAAGAGAATGTCACATTCCTCCTCAAGCAAAGAATTTGCTCAGAAAGCATTCCAGAAGAGACAGAAGGGAGAGAGAATGAAGAAGAAGGAAAATAAAAAACCGTAAAAAAATGTTGCCTTTATGATGTAAAGCTGGGTTATAGCACAGAGCCCCAAATAAGAAGCTGAACTAATCACTGTTACTTTTGTTGTCAGGGAGAAAGAAGCCTCTTCCAGAACACCAGCCACCTCCATGACTGGCCAACACTGAGTGCAGCACAATCAAAATGGCAAGCAGACATTATGCTGTGTGAAAGCTGAAGGTAATTTAGAGATTGAGGCATGTGCTAAATGAAGAAAAGCTGGCTGTGAGTATGCACCATACTCATCTCATTAAAGCATCACACACCTTTTGTAGCTTACATTTACTTTCCTCTCAGAGAAACACAATCAGCTTGCTTAGTTTCCTAATGAGTATAATAGACAATCATGTAAAGTAGACTATCACTTGGTAAATATGTAATGGAGAACTGCAGGCAGTCTGTTAGATGTAAACTTGTTTAATTCTTTAATTATGTGTCTTTGATCAAAAGCAGCTCACTTGGAAAGATTTTTTAAAAAGCAAAGTAATGAGCACTCACCTTTCATGTACACTATTGACTGTTAGGCCAACCTGATATAACTGTGGTTTCACTGCTTGTACGTCAAGCACACCACTAAAATTGAGATAATAAATGTTACTTACAGCTATTAAAGCTTTTCTCTCAGAGACACAGACCTGTAAGAGCTGTTCTGCACTTTTAGCTTTTCTTTCCATCTCTGTCAAGTATCTCAGAGAATTTTTAAAAGAGCTAATTGAGGCCATTTATCTTTATTTTTTTCTTTTTTGTCCTTATCCCCTCTCCTTTCCTCATTAACCTCAAAATCTCTGTTGAAGATCTCTTTCCTATTACTTTCAACACCTTATACTGCTCCTTGGACTTCATCTTCTGACAACCCTTAATCAAGACACAGTCTCTTCAAGACTCTCCTATGTGCTACCTATTCATCACATGTGGCTATTTCCTTTTCATTGCCTTCCTACCTGGTCTTTCAGATAATTCCCTCTGTTCAGACCTGGTGTGATTTTGTAAAGGTACAAAAGAGTTGCAAACCTAGGTAATGTCATATGCTATTTAGTTTTTACAATCATGGTAAATTATCAGCCTGAAGTGGTGTGACAACAGGAAAAGTTTCAGAAACTGCTGCTCCAACCTTTTGGCTATAAGTATAAATAAGTTTCTGTCATCTTTGACTGTCCAAGGCTCTAGCCCACACTGTCTGAGACTGGTGATGAAATCAGTGGCTGCATAACAAAAACAAAGAAGTGATCATGAAAAGGCTCTGAGCCCAGTCTGAAACATGTCACGGTAAGTAGAGTCTAGAATGGAGCAAAAGCCCCTTTCAAAGGAGTAAAACTGAAAGTTAAATTAACCAGATGTTTTCATTATAGAATTGTAACTATCTATCAACATGTCTTAGGTAAATTTCCACAAACATGGAACTCTTGTCATGAGAGAATAAGCATACTACATGTTCATTACTGGTTCTTCTGTATAGTGAAGTATTAGCAAATTTATGACTGATATGGAAGACAAGGCTTATTCACGTTGCCTACTTCAATTTAACTTTATTGGAAAAAAATAATAATAAGATCAGCTAAAAGACTGAAACTAGGCAGAAACTAAAATAGAAGGATGCATAGGTATGGTCTCTGCACCATTCCTGCAACTTACTGGACATCAGGAAAAGGGACTGAGACTATTCCTCTCCTGTAAGTATATCTTATACACAGAAACCTGTACGAGTACTAAGCACACAGTTTGAATTCCTTTTAATTGATTACATGAATCAATTGTTAATCTAATTTTTCTTTTCCATAAATGAAAAAAGCCCAACTCTTGCTGTATTCTGTTACAACCAAGGAGTAAATAAATACTCCTCCTTTTCTGTAAGACTAAAAGAACCTATACATTTAACAGAAAGAGCCTGATTTGTCTTCTCAATACAGACACAGTTTGTGTAAATTACTGTTTCATAAAAATAAAAAATAAATGCTAAACTGTATTATAGGAGGGCTTACAAAACCTCAAAATGTCAAAAGAAGGAAAAAAAAAGGAAGAGAAAAACAATTCTGAAAACTTTTTTAAACTTTGTGTGCTCATTTACTGAAACTACAGTACAGAATTCATTCAGGCTCCTGAAAATAACAGCTTATATTCTTATCCTGTTTCTGCAGTTTCTTCTCTATGTCAAACATAATGACCTAATTATCTGAAATTCTTGTTAGGACACATGCAAATCAATATCATGTTTTGCTACACACTGCCTAAATTTTTGGGGTAAATACATACATAAAGTTATGTATGTATTGATCTTGATCATCAAGTAAATCTTGATCATCAAGATTTACTTGGATTTTAGTCAAGAAAATTTTTCTTGATTTGCATGAAATGTAGTTCTTTTTTAAAATATATTCTTGGACAGTTTTCAATAACATTGCCAATATATTAGTGATTTCTGACCTTGATGATGGTATATAATGTAATTTACATTAATGGTAAATTTCAGAAGAACAATTTTTTTATATAAAGTACCAGAATGTTTCAAATATTCATCAAATTTCACTTGACTCTCAGAATCACAAATCACATAATTAAAAATCAGCTCAAGTGCAAATACTGATATTATGTTAGAGAATAAATTTGACGAGAGTAAGAACTGCAATTATGACATGCACTAAGCAACTGTTTCAACACAAGTAAAAAAATTAAATTTCTTATCACTGAAAATTGATAGAATTCAAAAAGTGAAACTTCCATTTAAAATAATTTCTAATTGCCTCAAACCAGGACCTCTAAGAAATCCTGCTTTGTCTGTTTTAAAGTAATAAAATTAGTACAGATTTCCTGCCCCATGTCTGTTTAGTCTTTCATTTCTTCTTCTGACTAAGCTGAGTTTCATCAGTGGACAGCTGCTTGTGGTAGAGTAAACCAAATAGTTTTGACTAAATGAACAAGAACATTCCATTGCAACTTGTCCTGTTCTGACATACCTGTGGTAATCCAATCAATGACATACATGCATATCCACTGCAGGCAGCAGGAAGAGCAAAAAGTTATGAATATAAAAGCCTGAGTACAGGAACAAAGGGAGGTATGTTCTGTATTTTTAAACTTTTCTTAATTTTTTTAAAATAAGGTAGAAAATACAGAATTCATCTCCTGAGATTCGATAGTAAATTTCAAGGGAAGATAGCTAAGAAAAAATGGTTCTAAGGGTACTTCTGATTACACTGCCTTTGAAGGATTGTTTAGGTTTAGAGTAAAATATTACACAGGAAATATCTTCAAAGTAGTCTAAAAATACTACTGTGAGATTGCAGCGTTAATTCTCAGAACACAGGTAAACAACAGTGTTTCAGCACTTTCTTTGAGTCACTAATGTAACCTAGAAATCTAATTTACAGTGTCTTAGCAGTTTTACAGAAGGAGTGATACCCTATGATTTTTCACGCTTTGTGATTTTCTCATCTTTTGATTTCACCACATCTTCCCGCTCATCCACAATGCTGGTTTTGCATCATCCTATGCCTCAGAGTTAAAAAAGAAAACTTAAGTGCCTTATGTAATTCAGCTTTTTGTTTCCCCCACAAAGTTAACCTGCAAATGTAGTGAAAAAAATCAACAGTTCAGAGCAGGAAGGTGCTACATACCTGTACTGACATACTGGCACATCTGTTTCCATTGTCAAAGATCAGCTCAGACTTAGCCTTCATTGCATGTACTATAAAGTACACATTCCTACACATACACATACACATTCGGCTTTTGACACTAAATCCTTCCTGCAGCCTCTCTGATTTACATATTTCACTAATTACACTAAACGAGGAGCATGGTCAACCAAATTTCCTTTGTCATGTGTGGAGGGAGACCTTTTTCTCCTTAGAAAGAAACTGAGCATAACTGAGAACTTCTCTTTGGAAATTCTTTTGTCTCTCCACTGATGATGAAGGGTGTTTAAAGGGACTTAGATCTTGACACTGGGGACTTTGAAAAACTTCAGAAGACAGGTGAGATCAACCTTGGCCCCAAGCACTGCTGGCATATATAAGGGGCTGCATGAGGCAATGACACAAATGGTCATCTCATGAAACTTCATACAAGGTTGTCCAAACAATCTGAAAGAGTTTGTACTACAAGTACATTAAGTCTTCAAATTCTGAAAGGCTGCCTGTTCAACCAATAAATTTAAGCAGGATTTAGAAGACTGAAGAAGGAGGGAAGAAAGAGAAAGAGAAAGGAACGGAGCAACACAGACAGACATGCATCTATCTACAAGACTTGAAGTCTTCCTGTCACACTCTTCCTTTTCCGTTGACTTCTTCCTTAGCCATTTGAGCAAGGACAGGAATCTAGATTACCAGAGAAAGATTAGCCTTCCCTTAACAATGAGATGAGAAGAATATGAGAAAACATTGTTTACTTAAGCCAAGATGACAAAGAAAAGGGTTAAACTTCCTCTCTTTGAACAAAAGTTATGACCTAGTGGTAAGAATGGAAGACTAAGACTGTGGAATTTGTTCTCTTTCTTTCTCTAAATAAGCTGTCTGAACTTATTTTTATTTTCTCTGTGCCACTGTTTCCATGTCTCTATAATATTAACAGTTCCTCATAAGGTTACGGGAAAGTTTAATTCATTAATGTGTGTAAAGTACCAAGCAATTCTTAGAAGGGACTGTAGACATGTGAAATATTATTAATCTGTCAGATATTTTCCTATAAAATGAGACACTTTTGTCTAAGTAAAAAATAATTGGTATGACAACAAGACTGAAAGCTTTTAAGTATAACATAAAAGCTTCCTTATAATGATGAGGTTGTCAACTGACACCACATCCTCCAGAAATTGTGATTCAAAGACCATAGCATGACAACAAAGAATTATTTTAGCTAGCCTAGTTCACATTTTTACGTATTCCAGTATTATTATTACACACACAAAAAAAAAGAAAGTACAAGCGACAAAGAAACAAATGCACCTCTGAGAAATCTCTGCCAGCCTGACAGTTAAAAAGATACTGCTCCTCTGCTAGAGTTTTTGATGGATATTAGAGGAGTCAAACTTTGGAGTTCTTTAGCAGACATTCAAAACTATTAAAGCATGAGTTTCAAGGAACTGCACCCAGAGAGATGAACTATCAGAATTAAAGAAGAATAGTGAAGAGATATTTGATACTTGTAAAAGAAGGCTAAGGTTTTATCTCATGGGAATTCTGGCAAGCAGTGTGCCTATGTGTTATAATAAGGACTGACTATGAGGAAGGCAGCATGCTGGGAATACGCAGAAAGTTGACAAAGATGATGAAGGGCAGATTTTGACACTGACTTTTTCAGACAGGCTGAGTTTCTTATAACAGAAAGTGTGTTTGAAGAAGGCAGATTATGAGCCAAAGAGTGGTAACATTAATGAATAAACCAGACAGGCAGGAAAGGCACCATGTGTTCTTTTTATCATCTTACTTTAGGCAGGAGCCATGACAGAAACTCAGCCTGCCTCCTATCTTTCTAATCCTTACATGTGATAGCAGAAGCTTGGTAACATCACTTCTCCCCTAGCAGTGAATCATACTGTGTACTGAGGTTCACGCTAGCGCAAGAATGAGTATTTGAAATTCCTTTCACCACTTCTGTTGCCTTCAAGGGGGTAAGGACCAGATGTTACGTTTAACACAGATGTAATGCCACAGAGCCTCAGACTCTGGTTCTGCAGCTCCCATAGCAACTGCTATTAAGTGTTAATAATATGATTAGGAAGAAAGAAAGAACTGTTTGAACGACTAAAAAGTAAGAGAAACATTTTATTTTTACCATGCATATCTTTATACCTGATGTTCTAGGAAATACAACTGAAAACCCCATTGATGACTACAAAGAAAAAAGGAATGAAGTACATCAGATAGTGCAATAAACACTTGGTATAAATAAATACTTCTATCTCATATTTGCTGGAAGGTAGCAGTGTGCTAGAAAGCAGAGTGACAAGTATGCTTTAAAAAGTATAAATCAACTGATGATAAGAGAACTGACTCACTTGCAAACCAAGTGATCCTATCTACAAGCAAAAGAAATGGAATCCCTGCATAAAATGTCCAAACTGGGATATTTTATGGTTGTACTGAAAAGGAAGAAACAGGAACAGGACAAGGAAAATAATACATGGTGGAAAACAAAATTCAAGACTGTAACTCAGCTGAGGTCTGCTGACCCCGCAAAGCACAAAAGCCCAACTCAAACAGCTCCTGAATGACAATGAATGACTGAATTCCAGCTCCAGTATTTCAGCTAAAATCAGGATGCAACATAAACCAGCAGAACCAGACTCTTAAATCTGTTTCTTACAGTCTGAAGGTGAAAAATGTCAAAAAGTCAAAATGGCAGCAGCTACCATTTGTGAATTTTAAATAGATAATTAAACGGAAGAAAGGCTCCTGTACACAGACAGGAGATTTAAAAGGTTAATGAAGGTATAATAAAGATGGAGATCTGACTATGAATGCAATAGTGTCTTGAAAAAATAAATGTGAATAGGCAGAAAAGAAAACTGATTAAAATAATTTCCATTGGACTCTTGCCTTCCCACTTGCCATCTACTTTTCTAGACATTTACCATACATAGGCACACACATAAACTATGTATGACCCCACTTGTGGGATCTCAGACTGTGACTATCTCCCATGACCCATTCTGAATCAGTAAGGCCACTATGAGAGCATATGAATATTTATTAAAAAAACCCAAACAAACCATTTTTATTTCAGCCTTTCTATTTTACCTTGCCAAGTTTCCATAGCAAGCTGGATGTTTATGTAGCATTAAGCAGCTATTTTAATCTTGTCAAAATTTTGAAATTATCTAAACTAATGGATGGCAGAAATTATTATGATGTTTTACTTTTCCATCCAGGAAACTTGGAGGTAACTCTGGAGGTAAATACAAACTTCCTCTTGCTGACTTTCAACATCCTCAGGGTGGATGGTTATTTGTTTCTTCGCAGTAAGATTTACAAAAGGTATGACATAGGGCTAGGGTTAACATGATAGGTCTTAGAAGTAATATCTTCAGGCAAACTCCATCTTAGGCAATATTTTAACTTTTCAAAGCCATTGGATACATAAATTAATGCAACATGTTTTGACAGTGTCAGGTTATCCCTGAGTTCCTCATTTTCCATAAAAGCATTTTTGTGATACTGCATGCCCTGTCTCCTCTTCATGCAATGCCTCAAAAGATCAAAAAGAATTCTAAACTTTTCTCTAAATCCCTGAAATCTCATATTGGACTTACTGTCTGTAAGAAATTATTTAAAACAATTTTAACTTTGGTTTGGATTAATTGAAAACATGCAAAATGAGATCAGAAATGCATATATATTTGATTGCATAGAATTTGTTCATGGCATTACAGTTCTCCCTAAGGCCATACCTTACAAAGTGAGCTTTGAAAGAAAAAAAGCTCTTCTGACTCTAAGTACCACAGTGTCTTTGTGTAGATGCTAGTGTAAAAAATATTTATTTTGAATTGTGTATACAGCTGAAATACTGTTCTTAACCAATGCAAATAACTTTATAGTTATTAAAAAAACCATAATAGTTGCTTAAACCAACCTTATTTCAGTCCTGGGAAAGTAAAGAGAAGCAAGAAGTTTCACAAAGTATTTTTAATGACAGAAGAACCAAAGCACAGGGTTTGCCTGGAATATCCTCTAGTTCCAAATTCAAGTGGCACTATCTCAGTGTACCTGAAAGTGCTAAAATGTATGCTTAATTTATAAAACTTTTCATCAACACAAAGAGACATGATTTAGCTAAACCTGCCTGGAATTAATGCATTGGGCCCAGAAGTTGAAATCTGTATGTTCACAGAAAGGTGAATTTAAGTAATTTTGTATTTCCATCTCCTTTCTAAGAGTACTTGTTTGCTGAGTTGGACTTCAAAATAGGTTAGAAAGGACTCAAGGTGTTAAAATTTATGTCTCCTTGCCAAAGTGTCAGACTGACTAAAACCACCACGAGCAATGGCTCCTTTTTCCTAACTATGCCCCTTTATCAGAGAACAGGAAAGCAATCATGTCAAAATTGTAGAAGTGGTCCTAATCCTTTGAATATTTTCTGTGTAGGAGGAATTTGGGATAGTGGTAGGTTAGCATATATTGCAGGAAGAGTGCAGAGCGTCCTCAAGAAATTTCAGCTTTGGCAAGCATATCCTCACTGATTTCATAATTGCTGACAGTTGTCAGTTGGCTGGGACCAAGCTACAAGAGGATTGGAGTCAAGAGTAAGCAAAGCAGAGAAACTGCTTAAAAAGGGAAAAGGAAAAGAAAGGAGTGCTCTGGTATCAAACATGAAATGAATCAGTAAAAAGCAGGATCCTAATACTGATGATGGAAATAACAGTGGAATAGTCTATAATACACCACTCTGCAATGCCTCAGCGTAGAAGAAAAGGGGCAAGTCCCCAAGGCAGCATCCAAGTAAATCAAATATCATACAGACCACATACATGATCTATACACAACCACGCAGAGTCAGGGTGTTATGGCACACAGACAGGCGTCCTAGCCTGAAATGCAGCTGACTCAGTCAGCCACAAGAAATTACTGAACACAGTGCAAGGAATTGTTGGAGCTGGTAAAGAACAGCAGGAGAAGGTGACAAAAAGGACAGAGCAGTGGTGATGAGAGGAGTCCCATGAGAACAACCAAACTGCATGTGTACTTGAAGGGCAGAACTGGAGACCTTTTGCAGAGAGAAGAGCCCCACAAAGCAATATCAAGGAATGCCATAACAGATCAAGATTACTTAGGTAATGGGTTTAGAAGTACTAAGTTTGGGTATGGATGCAGGACAAGAACACCAACAAGCTCTTTTACTCATCAGCTGAACGAGAGATCACTGTGGGTGTTCACAAGGGCATGGTTTGGTTTCTTTTCCATGTGCCTGGGTGTGCCTTACATTGAGTGTGGGGATGTGCACAGGTTCAACTCTGTACCTGCACAAACACCGCTGTAATGTATGCTGGCCCTGCCACAAGCTGGACCTGCAAATGGGAATGGCAGCAGACAGATTCACAGGAGAAATCACCTGAGCTGGAAAGCCCACTGGATTAGAGTTGCCATAGAGGAGCTTATCTTTCGAAGTCCTCTGCTCCCACTCCATAACAGGGGGCTTACAGCTTGAGATGGAGAACTTGTGTTGATATAATAAACTGAAAATCAAACTGGAAGTTTAAAGGAGTTGCAGTAGTGGAATATATGTGCTCTGTCTGGCTAAGAAAAAAAATTCTTTATTTATCTCTTTCTCCTGCCCGATGGTTATTTGTGTTCATGCATGCGTGCATAAATAGGTAGATAAATCAAAATAAAGGCAGATAGATGCAAAAGAAGCAATACATATCTTTTGATACACTTTTTGTTCAGCTTGAACTCTACAGAGGAGCTGGATATACTTTTGTCAGAAGGGGCAAAAGCTTCATACTACAGGTGTTACCAACTGTACTGTATTTACACATAAAGCTTCTTTTTGTCAGTCATAGAAAAGATTAATTTGCATTTCTCTGAGATTTTACTTACTAGTGGGGTTTTTTGTTGTTTGTTTGTTTGGGGTTTTTTTGAGAGAAGTTGTTTCTTTGGGTTTTTTTTATGTTGGTTTTTATTTTCTAATAATTGCTTAGTAATTTAGACAGAAAGTGCATGAAAAATTTGAATAGATATACAGCCTTCCCTCTTCCTAGATTTTGACACTGTTTTCAAAAATGTCACTCAAAACATGAGTAATTTAATGGTGATCATATATTACTAATGAATCCAAATGCTTTGAGATGAACCCAAGTTTTCCTCTTGAGTGGTTTATCAATAGTACAACCTTGTCATGAGAATATCCAGGAAAATTTACTGATATCAACATAATAAAATAATTAGACCATTATTACTTACTTCATGCATCTGCCCTCTTATTTCTGGATTTGCCTAGGTGATTAGATGGAAATAGTACCGGAATGTCCAATAACACCATTCAGTTAAGATCCATTTTTGTATTCATAGAATGTAGCTTTATATGAGACTTGAGTAAGTAAATGCTCATAGACAGCCACCCTGAATGTTACCCTGCCTACCATGAAAGAAATCACAGGATTCAACACACTGAAACAACTTTCTATGGAGCATTAATTATCCCAGTGCCTACTCAGTGGGCAAAGCTGTTGCAGTTGGGTTCCCAGTTGGGAGATCTCTGAGGCTGGACTCCTAAAACTCATTGTTATCTCTGCTTCAAATGCTCGTGAGATTTGTACTTTGAGCACGTCATTATCTATATATTACAACCATTTCATGGAAATTTATATTACACCATACCAACAGTTGAAGGAGATAAGAAAATTATATGGCACGTTTGTTGATATGTTGCAGGAATCTTCATGTAGGGTTTTTTTTTTTTCATTTTTATAGTATTAATTTCAGACGTCTTTCTTATTTAAAATAGCAAAAAATATTTTTATAAATATTCCACTTTACATTAAAAACCTAAAGTTTCTATATGATAATTATGATGGAATAGAGGTTGTGGACTCTAATATTAAATTTATATAATTAAAACCTAGGTTTTCAATTTTGAAGATGCCAACAGACAAAAGTCTATGCATGAAACAGCATTTGTGGGTGAGGGACCGTTGTGACTGACCATATCTGTCAGTCATGAGGCCACTGCTGCCATGGTCAACATTATATCCTAGTGCTGGATGCTTCCCTGTGCACTAAGCAATAAAGCATGAAAGAAAAGATTCTCGTTATCCTTATTGGCCAGAATTGCAGCTGGCTTAAATGGCTACATCTTTACTAACCTTAGCATAGCTATAGTAACATGTATTACCCATTGCTTTAGAGATATCATTCATGATGTCTTTCTATTCAAGAAAACATGATCAAGCATATATGCAGTTCCTAAAGCTGCATCAACTATAAAAAACACACACAGCCATGCATCAGAACTTTCCTGTCTCTGGTATGGAATTCTTAAAGCTTAAGTGTAGAAATAGACAAGATGATTGCATTCAGATGATATAAATTCAAATAAAAATTCTGCCTGTGAAATTGGTTTGATCTGTAGACAAATGTCAGCTCTGTGCCCTATTAAACTTGCAATTGTTTTAAAAGGACATATCAGTGAGCTCTGAAATGTTGAATAAATGTTAATTGGAAGTCAAAGAAAATATCATGAGTAAAATAAAATATGCAAAGAAAAAGCATTTTCAATCTGTAACTCAGTAACAAGTAGATCCAAGAAAGAAAAGCATTACCAAACAGTCAGGCTCCATCTTAACAGAAGACAAGACAAATACTGGAAGCTAGTTGAATTTAAATGAGCATTATCCTGATGATTATTATTTTTTAAAGTTGTTACCCTGAATATATATTAATTTTAAAGATTAAATTGCATGATTAAATTGATTGTTGCACTACCTATTAACAATCCCATATGCTTAGTAGGGTAAAACGCAAGGGATTTATGATTGCCATACCCTCATATACTCATGTAAAGCATCGAGGATTTGTATAATCTAATTAGAATGAGGAAATAACAATTTGTAATGTTCTACCTTTTTTATTATTCATCCAAGACTAAGTATTATGAATGATTTTTTTTAGGTATTTCAATCATTTTTCTCTGGTAAATTTGTACAGTTTGACAGCAGCAATTTAAAAACGAAGACAGAAGAGGGATTTGATTTTTATTTTTAATTATGGAAATGCAATCTTCTTCACATCTACTTTCAAAATGATGACTAGAGGCTATTTGCTTAAGTGAACAGTGAACAGTATGATGAGTGAATAATCACACTTACTGCAGGAACTGTATAACTTATGAAATTATGCAAAAAGGCTGCTAGATATAATGCTAAAGGGAAATACCATCAGAAAACTGTATTGTATATCCTTTTGGAGTAAAAATAGCATTTTGATGGAATAAAGTAATCACATCTTCATGTGGGATAGCAGTAAAGAATTTAATGGGTATACTCTTTCCTAAATTCTGCTAAGAATTTTATAATGTGGAAAAAAAATTTAAATATTTTAACTCTAATAATAACACAAAACCTGATTATTTAAATTCATGTAGTATGACCAATGTAATCAACATAGACCTTAAAAGACTCAAATACAGCAATTATTACAATGTTGTTGGATGGGGAAAAAAAAACCAGCATTAGTTCAAATGATACCTATAGTTCAAAACAAATTCTGTTAGACTATGACAACAAATGAAATAAACTGACTTTGCTTATTCTCTGAGAAAACAACATAGAAAAGCTTGGTTTCATATGATTCAGTGAGAAAGTTTGTATTGGCAGAAGCTAAGAAACTATTTGATTTTAAGCTTTAGGCTATTTTTTTTTCCTACCATAATTAGTCCAATTTCTGTTTCTGCTAATCTGACACTTTGATTGCATGTTACTGAATTTTGTCCTGCTCATACTCTTAGTGAAGAAAATATCCAATAAACTACTTTCTGAATTTCCTAACAACAATAAAAAAGACTATTCATATATCTTCAAGTGCATCTGGAAAGAATATAATATCTATTAAATTTTAATTCTTGGCTCACTACCTATACAGACCTAATTCACATACTCTCCAGAGAAGCTTCAGTTTAAGTCTTGAAATATAACCAACCAGCTACAATGGAGTCAGTCAATCAATGTCAAGAAGGCAGTTTTAGCAACCTTAATTAAGCACTCAGTTTATTTTTCAATTGTAGAGAAAAAAGAAAGAAGGAAAAAAAATCATCTTTTCTTATTCTTTCCATTCCTCTCACTTTGTGAGGCCTTATCTGAGTGACAAAAAGTTTGGCCAGCCTACAGTTTTAATATAGCAAAAGCTTTGTGACCTGGTTTGTTTAAGCACATGTTAATAAAAGCAATAAGATTATACATATTGCATGGTGTATATGCATATGAAAAAAATCTCTTTAATTCAAAATAATCCTCATTTACTGAGATGATTCTGCCTTGTGTTAGTTTTCAGCTTTCCCATCCTCCTATGCTTCATGGAGCACATCAACACTTCAGATCAATCTCAGAGTCTACAGGCATGTATTACTCATCCCATTTCTGTATATTCCTTCTTGTTTGACTCATTGTCCACATTGCTGCACATTTATGGGGGCAGATAAATCAGAATCTTTGGGGTTGATGGACTATCCAGTTTCATCACCTTTTGCTATTATTTATCCTTCCTTTTATGTCAGTATGGCAGCTACAGAACAGCACCATCTCCTTCATTTCCCAGAAGGGCAATGTAACAAAGGGAATGGAATATATCTTGAGCAACTTCAGATATTTTTCTCATCTAAAATTGGCTGTCTAAAGCAATTCTGATGAACCAAGTCCAGTAGTGCCTATTTGTCTCCAATGAGTAGGGGAGTTTAGGATGGTTAGCTGAGATGCAGTCATCTGAATTGAGGAAGATGAATCCAAGTCCACCTGTCCAAGGTCATCAAAGTAGCCTGAAAAGACATTTCAACTCACATCTCAGGTTTACATTTTTTATTCTGGAATATCTGAGAAATAAAGTGATGAAATAGATTTGTCAGCCTAATGAAGAATGGTTAATGTTGTATTATGTTCTTATGAACTGAAAGAAAATATTTTGTTTATGAATGTCTTCAGTGTCCCATTTGATATAAAATATTGTAATACCCTTGAAAACTTTAGATCCCACAGTTATGGTTTATATTATTAATTCAATTTTTTTTAAATAATCAGCTCCTTAAGAAGGAAGTGCAGTTAAAAAATAAGTTTGCAGGTTTTTAAAATTATATACACAGATTTGAGATGTCTCTGCATCTAGGACCACTTATTACTTTTAACATAATCAAAATGGAGAGTCGAATGATGAATATGTGAATACTTATTAGTACTTACTTAGAGTTGTACAAAAAGAAGGGATCTAAATATTGTTAATTGAGCCATTGATGGTTGGCTTGCCTAATAACAAAGAATGTCTCTATAACAATGAACAATGCTTCCTCTTGACTCAGACAATGGTACTTTATGCAAAAAAGTGCATTAGTGGATCCATATCAAAACCTGATAATAGGTTAACTTGTATTTTTTGCTCTTGGTACATTCCATGATCCCGACCTTTGAAAATGAGTTGAACAGCACATTTGAAAGCACCAAACAACAGATGAAATAAAGATAAGGCTAGAACTGAACAAAGTATTTATCCACTTTGATCTCCAGCTCTCAAACTATTATTTATAATAGGTACTGTCCTTCTCAGGTGAAAATGCGACTCCTATTAGCATAAGGTTGTCCTAATGGCAACACAGGAACACTTTAAGTTCCAGTTCTTACTAGGCCCTTATAATAACAACATAAAAATTAATTGTTTAAAAAAAAAAAGTTGCTTTTTTGCATTGTTTTTGTGGGGGGTTTTTTGTTTGATTTTTGTTGTTGTTGCTGTTTGTTTTCTTTTATTACCTACTTTCTTAGCCTTACAGAACACTATAACAGAGTAATTGACTGAAAATGAAAACTTCTGTATTGGTCACATCCACTCTTAAGGTTAGAAATTATTTATATGTATTTTTGAACAGTGTATTGTTTGCTTTGTTTCATCTTCTGGATGGCTCTCATATTCTTCTACCTGTGTTTCCTAAAGAAGACAAAGGGCTGCATTTTACTTGCAAACATAAACAAATTCTAAGCATCTCTTTCCTGCACAGATCCTTTCTGTGCAGCTGTTATTGCAGGGGTTCACATTTTACAGTTAACAATGCTACATTTTGCAAATGAGAAGCAAAAGCTGAGCAAGGATAATTGTGACAAATCCAGTCTTGACTTGCATAAGGCATAAACTGGCCAGAACCATACAAATATCAAATGCCTTGTGTCAATCTTTTAGTTTTTCAAGCAGTGTTTTTTCTTTAACAATATGTTATGACAGTCCTAATAGGGGCTGACTGATATGGAGTTACACTGCTAGAGCCCTTGTAGTTGTTCTGGCATCAGGTTCTCCAGAATTTCTTGATGGCCATTGCATAACCAACTCTTTCTCTTACTAGAACATGGTACATAATGGTGAAGCAAAGATACGCCCTTGCTTTTCCTCCTGACACTTCTCAAAGAGTTTCTATGTTAAAAGTAACCAGAAAGACCAGAAGGCTACAACTGTGCCATTTAACAGGGATAAAAAGGATGAAAGCTTTTCAAAAATCTTACATGGGAACAATTTAGTTTATAAAGAAGTAGCATAAAGAGGTTGCACCTACCATCTTCCTTATTTCTCAGGAAGCCCACCTGTACTAGAAGCTGAGAATAGATTTTTGAACCAATTAAATATGTGTCTTCTCTAAACTATACTTATCACAAGAATGCCTGCCCACAATAGGTAATAGAACTAAAAGCTGTAGGTGTATTCAGTCTCAGAAAATCTCCAATTTCCTCAAAAAGAGAAAAAAATATGCAGTATTTCTGTACACTAAAACACTGTAACTGTTCTGGAATGAATAATATTCCCAGTCCTCACGATTATTTCTAGCAACTCAAAACAGCGTGTTCTGCTTGTATAACGAGTATTTAATTTAGACTCATATGCACATTCACTTCTATAGAAGCTGAATGCCATCATAAGCATCCTCTGCATTTCACTTACCTTGATTTACCCTCAGAATCACTTTGAATACTGTAATATACAGAAGTGATTAGAAGGGATTAAAAGCATAGAAGGGGCCTGATCAAGGAATAAATGTATAAACAGAAGATAGTACTGCAAGGATTTTTTTTAAAATACTTTTCTTCTAGAAGCAACAAGCATGCCACATTATGTGATGGATGGACTATAATTTGCTAGATGGCCTATAATTTGAGACTTTTTTTCCCTTGTTCTTTTGACAAAAAAATACACTCCCATCACCAATCAAGCTCTCCCCAAAACTCTAACCCTCCAAAATACTAAAACTGTTCTCAAGTGTACATTTTAGTATTACAGGATGATTGTTAATCAATAAGGTTCATAAATCACAGGCTATAATTTCCTTTTTGCAAACAGGATTTCTTTCACTGTTGTTTTAGGTTACAATTCCCAAGCCTAATCTCTGCCCCACCCTTCCCCCCACCAAAAAAAAGAAAAAGCAAGAGAAGAGAGAGAGAGAATAAACATTATCCAATACCTGTAATTCAAGTAGGAGAATATTAAATTTCCCTGTGTTTATCAGTTTCAATTGCAATTGAAGTTACTTCTAGAAATACAGCATATGCTGAAAAGCACACATTTTTCTATGTCTTTGTACACACCCTACGTTTTTTTTTCATGTATGACTTTGCAATGCAATGATCAGATTGGGAATGTAGCATCAAACTGCAAAGTCTGTATTGTGATGAAACACATGCTCAAATGCAAATACAATAGACACCAAAAGTATTCTTATCTTCATATAATGATGTATATGTTCAAGAGAAGTAATAGAATAATTTTAATTTCTTGACGACAGCTGTGATTTGAACCAGGTTTTGTTCAGTACTAAAGGAAGAACAAGCAGTTTGCTACCTCTGCCATTCTTTGAAGTTCTGTTTTGGAGGACTGAAGGATGTGTTCAGTAGTTCTAACTAGCTTTATTCATAATTTCTGACTACCAAACAATGAAAATTTCAAAGGCAATATAAAAATATAGGATGGTTATAGGATGTTTTCAAACACACACAATAAGGGTTTTATTCTTCCATTACTTATGCATCATAGACTTCTAGTTCAAACTTCTTCCCAATGTAAAGTAAAATGCAATACATTCTTACACTTGTGTGACTGATAGGAGGGAGGTCTTGGCTTTTTGCTGGTTTTGCTAATCACTTCTAATACAATGGTGAGTAGCTTAACAGATGCTGCCAACAGTCTCCAGGGAAGTGCAAGTACATTAAGTTGACTTTGCAATGCGTCACTCCTGCTTACAATGTAATTAAGTTACAGTTTTCTGTATATAATTTCATTAATATGGATTAGTCAAAATATCAATGCACAAATAAATGCAGACTTGCAAAATGTATATGTCGATAAAATAAACATAGCACTCTAGTAATAAGGTAGGAGTGTAACTTCCACAAGAAGCCGATTCAATACTGCTACTCAATTGTCATTCACACGAGTAACTGAGGTTATCTGAACTGTGCATTTATGGCCAACTCCTTTTGACAATTTCTCACTATTCTAATATACTGTGAGAAATGCTTTTTTCCCTCCAGTTCTCTGAAGGCAGTCTCTTCTGTTTACTCAAATCAATTCTCTGGGATAACATTCTATGAAAGCAAAGGTGAACAGGAGCTCTGCAGGATGAATCAAGTGAAGTAAGGCAGCTCATAAGTGAGCCAGCAGCCCATCACAAGATACCATAGAGTCAGCAAAGAATCTGTCACATTTATGGTCAACAGGAAAATTAGACTTTAAGGAGACGTAAAAGAAATCTCGACTGTATACCTGGTGAGACATTATGTGTCCAAAACTAATATGGTTTTTATACAGTGTACGTTTGGTTCCCTTCCACTCTTTCATTTTCTACATCCTATTCTGCTTTCCCTTTGAAAATTAATTACACTTATAAGCATATATGGTTCTATTTGTAACTTGTCCATAGTCAGTTTTATGGAATAAAACTGACTATGGATAAGTTAAAAAAAACCAAACAAATAACCAAACTGTATAAAAATTAACATTTCCACTCTCACCATACTGGAAAAGCCTTTGAGAGGACAGAATTGTCATTGTCTAATTAGGAATATGTAAAAGATTTTTAGTTATTGACCTTTAGGTTATTATTACACTTAATGTCAAGGTAATCCATAAAAAAGCAAAACCATAAATGCTGTATAATGGAACATACTTTTAGATCCCTCAGATCTAAAAGTATGAGAGAAAAGGAAGAGAAGATATATAATCTCCTTGTTAAACATTTTTATACCAAAATATTTTATATATATATCTTTTTTCAGTCTGAGTTTATACAGAGAAATGACAAGCGACATCTCCTGGCTCAGTTGTGTTTGCAGATTAGTACTGTTTGAGTCAGAGGGAATTAAGCTCTTTCACCTCCCACAGCAAAGGTAAAGGTGACTAACTTCTATTAGTATAGCTAATAAAATCCTACACTGCAGCAAACTATCACAAATAAATCAGGCATTTCCAGCACCAGGCATTAAGATGTTGTACATTAAAAATAAGACTCATGCAAAGAAACGAGACTCAAGCTTAAGTATAAACACATAGAGATTTACAGTGTTGCTCTACAGAAAACAAAATGGCTTACAATTCTGTACAGCTCCTTAAGAAAAATAAACAGACAAAGCAAATAGAAGGCAACTGCTGTTCTCTAAAAAGACAGGGGGGTAATACACTCTTCAAGCATAAAATAAATTAATAATTATGATAATTCATTCATTTGAGCTTGTTTTTGAGCAGGTTCCCTGTTGGTTTCTTAATGAGGATAATGATGTATAATCTTTACAACTGAAAGTCTCAGAGGAAAGTTTACACTCCAGAAAAAAAAAAAAAAAGAGACTGAGACAAAGTGCCTTAAGAGTAACCTAAAACCTCACTGGGATAGATCCAAACAAGTGATATTGTAAGGAGAGGCTTATACCCAAGTTGTGCAGCCTTATGAAGTCATGGAATAACAGCATCAACACTGGAATAACACTAGAGCTCCTGATTCCCAGAAGCATCTCTTTTTAGACACCAAAACCACATTGTAATCAAAGACTAGGCAGTGCAAATGTAGTACTCTGCCTCATATGAATACTGTGAAAGAAATGGTCTTTCTATCCATCCTATTCCTTAGAAAACCATGCAAGATTTTACACCAAAAATGTGTATCTTCCGAGTACTGGCTAACTCTGAGCTTGTGTTTCAAGGGAGGATCTGACAGGCAATGAAAGGTAGCCACCTGCCTGCAGAAAAACGAAAACAGACATTCAAAAGTTCAAGCACAGAGAGGATCATAGATATGTAGAATCAATGAAGCTTTTAGATTGGAAAAGACCTTTAAGATCACTGAGTCCAACATTAACCAAGTCCACCACTAAGCCATGTCCCTAAATGTAGTCACAACTACATGTGTTTAGAACACCTCCAGGAATGCTTACTACACCACTTCTCCGTTCCAGTGCTTGACAACCCTTTCTGTGGGAAAGAAATGTTTCCTCATATCTAATCCAAACCTCCCTGGTGCAAGCTGAGGACCATTTCTCCTATCCTAGCACTTGTTACTTGGGAGAAGAGACTGATCCCCACTGGATTACAATCTTCTTTTAGGTGGTTGGAGAGAATAATAAAATCTCATTTGAGACTCCTTTTCTCCAGTCTAAACAATCCCAGTTACCTTAGCTGCTCCTCATTAGAGAAAAAAATAATAATAAAAAATTTTATATATATATATATATATACATATATCTATATATATACACACACACACACACACATATATATTACAAGAAAATTGGTGTTAAAACTAAAATAAAAACACAACCTAAGAAGCCCAAAGCACTTAGTCCTCTTTATGTCTGGAATTTTAATTAAAATTTTAAACAAAAATAAGCGTGACATCAGAAATGTAGCTATTACAGTTGGGCAAAGGAGAGCGATGCTTGTTTGATATGGTATTAGTAAGTTAATAATGTGATAAATCTACTTATTACTTAGCATTAATCCAGAAACTATTGAGAAGCAATTGATAAAATCTGCCCTTAGAGAAATGACTTTCTCCTTGTTTGAGGAACACATCTAATGGGGTTTGAAAATGGCATCTGATCCGCTAATCTGACAATTTTGAATGAATTGGGTCTCTCAGGTTTTATATACTGATAAATCTACAACTGCTGGGCTTTTGGTAGCATTCTCATTTTTAACAGTTTTTGAGACAAATCAATGCACATTTGGACACATCACTCTCTCTCATCTTGATTAATTCATTAAAGTTAATGCTTTAGACCTCGTCTGCAGCAGAATCTCCTTGAAAATCTGGTAAGGCAAGTTAATAATGGAAACAGAACGATGCCACATCACAGTCCTTAATATGCCCCTTCTGATAACCTGAATAGTAGATCAGGTTATCAGAAATATATTAGGGAATTATTTTTAAGATACAAGGATCCGAGTTTCCAATTTAAACTTTGCACTACTGACTGCAAGAATTAGGTTAGTAGGAATTAGGTTGTCAGCTATACAAAAATATAAAAGAATACAACTAAATTACTTCGGTTCAATGTACAAGCAGTGAAGAACATTTCTAGTCAAGTAATGTTTGTAATATAAATATAGGTCAGTGACCTAGAGTAAGTAAATTGAGAGTCGTATCAGTGGTGAAGACACTAATACAGAACAAACACATCAAAGTAAAGAGTGCAGTTACAGGACTACCCCAGTTTTCATTTTTTCCCTCACACATAAGAAACCTATTTTGCTGCTTCTGAACATGGTCAACTAAAATGTTTCCAAAACTGCACAATAGTAGCAGTTATTAAACGTATGAAAAAATTACTGATAAAGCAATGATAAAATATGACGATAATTAAAATAATCAGCTTATAGCACAGGAGTCTCTTGCAAAAAATTAACTCCAAATATCAAAGAAGTCCAGAAGGACCACTTTCTGCATCCAGTAGAGTTTTAAAATCTAGGACACTTCAAAATACATTTTATGTCTCCAGCAAATACTCTGTAAAAAAATCCTCACTAAAAATACATTTTTCTAATGAGCTATTTAGGTTTAAGGAAGATGCTGTCCATCTATTAAACTAATAATGCACTCAGGTGGATATTGCCTTATGTGGAATTTCTATTTCTTTAGGTATTCCCTAGAGGTGAAATCAGTGTTTTGAATAAAGCATATATAAACATATATAAGCATATATAAACACATTTAACTTGCTAACAAGTTGCAATTAGAACATAACAGAATACAGGAAATATCTTTCACATTCTAATTCAGCATTTGTTTTAGAAAACTTTATTCCTTACTCAAAGCTGAAGCAGGTGAATAACATACCATGCTCAAAGGAATTTCAGAAGTTTTAATTATAAATATACCCACTATTCTTAACGTTGCTTTGTTTTTCTATTAATCATAGAACACTCATCATATGCACATAAAAACAGTGGACTGCTACTCCAGTAATATGCATCAGGTGAAAACATTAATTCCACTATTTTGAGAAATTTAAATGGATGAAAAACTAAAAACCATCACATGTCACAAAAATCTGAAGTGTTAAATTCTAGTAATTAAAAAAAATCCAAAATGTTAAGTCATTTCAGTTGGACTAAGATATCATCCTCAAATTTAGAAATTTTCAGAGCCACTCTTCTTCCTTAACAGAAAAAAAAAAAAAAAAAAAAAAAAAAAAAAAGAGGGGAAAACTAGGAAAAAAAAGGGAAAAAAATAGAGAAAAAAAAGAAAAGAAAAACTACGGAAATTCTCATTTGTCTTACTAAAATAGGATGGGTTTTTAAGTCATCTGAACAGAGGCTGGCCTCTAAGGCACTTTATTTACAGCATTTTAGAGTTTTAGAGTAGAGAAGTACAGAGGTTTCCGAGGTATTTCAGCGGAAAGAGGCACACTCTGATGAGCACCTGAGTCACAGCTATAATAAACAATTAGGAGATGCACTATAAAGACTGGTAAAGAGAAAAGACAAATTGTTAAGAAAAGCCTTCCTCTAAACAGAAATCAGCAGGAGGGAAGAACTCTCAGAAACCTGTAATAACTTCTAAGTGCAGATTGATGGTATTTACCATTTTGTAATGCTTATTTTGGAGTTCACCACCTTTTCCACTGGTTCAGAAAATTCACATTCCAGACACAGGGAAATTTTGTTTGTTGGTTTTGTTTTCTGGTTTGAAGTGTCTGAAATAATAGAAGAGTTGACTGCAGCTAATGGTGGTATTTTTTATAGTATGCAACCACTTCTGTGACATACTCTGGGATAAGACACGGCAACACATGGGAGTATTTGTTGGTGAAAACATGTTGAGATAGTTATGGAAAACTGTGGAGGGATCCAAACTTTATTTTATCTTGTTCACAGTGCTTCTTCAGGAATCATATCTGGCATTTCCTCTCTCAGGCAATGTCTGAAGGAGCACAGACTGGCCCAGATCACAGATGTGCCAGGGACCATGGCACTGATAAGAGGGCTGGATGAGTGCAGGTCAGGGCCCAAGCTGGTGCTCTCACCCTGTTTTACTTATTATAAATATCCCTGCTACAGAGCCACAAGGACATAGAGATGGGAGAGAGACAGAAGAGTTGGATGTGGACAAGAAATTGTCCAAAGGGTTTCACTGACTTTTACTAACAAAGAAAGAACAGTAAAGTTTGTAAATCATATTTGTATGGGATCATCCCTCTACCTGTTTTCTCCAAATTAAGTCCATACCAGAGAATCACAGAACCACAGAATATGCTGAGTTGGAAGGGAATCACAAGAATCATTGAATCCATCCATTGATGTCTGTCTTCCAGCAATGTCATTTCAAACTGTTTTATTAATTTCTAGCTCTTCACTGTAGCCCCTTTCTGCTTAGTTCCCATCTTCTCTCAATTGGCTTCTACCAGTGTCTTCCCTTTCCTATCCATTCCTGGGCCCATGCTTAACAGAGAAGAATGCATTATTTCCCCAGTTTCTTTCTTGGAAACAGATGAACCATATTTAGCCTCAAGCAAGCAGCTGTAATAAAAAAAAAATCAGTCCAAAACTAGAAAGTTTAATAAAGTTAGAAACAATCAAAACCAAATATCCATTTTTGTGGTAGACAACTAAAAGATGTGTTCATAATACACATAGACTTTTGCATACTCAAAATAAAGAAACAAACTCAAAATCCAACCATGCCTGACATCTATTTGGCAGTGTAGCCTCATTGGAAAGATTTATATTTTTGAGACTAAAATTATCTTAAAAAAACAGTTGCAAACACACCAATGCTGGGCATATTTTGAACACTTGGCAAAAAAGAAAAAAAGTAAAAAGAAAAAAGAAATAGAATGAGATGACCTAATCAAAATCAAAATCCCATACATTTCCTGCCTCACAGGTCACCTAATACTCTGAACCCTGCCCTGTAATTCTTCTCAAGCCAGGGGACCTTTGGACACTGGAAAATAAATAACCTCATTTCCTCTTCAGCATGTTGTTGGATGTGCCACTAAATAGGAGAGATGTGGCAGCTTTGACATAAAAATTGAAATAACTTACTTTAAAAAAAGGAGAAAAGAAAAACACCTCAGCAGAAGCAAACCACAGTGTTTCTTTCCTTTTTGACACACTTATACAAACTGTAGAAAGGAGAACTATAATTTTTCCAAGTGTGAGACAACTGTTCCTAAAATAATGGTCAGGCTAAGTCCAGTCTCATATGGCAGCAAAACAAAGATCTGGAAAACAAAGACCTTTAAAAGGACTGGAAAAGTTTTATAACTATGCAATGTAAGACAACAGTTTAAGCTCATATTAAAGAATGCAAAATTATTATTACAAAAGTAAGAAATTTATAGCCATCATTGATTTGCACAAGACAATGACATAAGTTATACTGCACAAACCTTTTGTTTTAATCTTTTAAATTAAGAGTTTTGTGTCAGTACTTAAGGTAAAAACTAAAGCAGTAAGCAGTAGCCTGATTCTATACAATAAACAGTCTAGTTCCTGTAAATGAAAAAAAAACTTCTAAAGCCTAAAGGTTTCAGAATTAAATATTTCATATATAAAGCTATCAAGTTAATGGAGTATCTGAGAGCTAAAGACCTCCATGTGACAAACGTGACAAATTTGTGTGAGCTAGTGTGAACGGTGTTTTGGATATCTAAGATTCCTATCCTATCCTATTCCTATCAAAGGAACTTTGCTGCTGCCTTAGTGAGTACATACAGGCAACAGAAATGAGGAGGTTTACAATGTGCTTTCATTGGATGTTATGAGACAGTGGTTATAATTACATTGTGAAAACAGTATTTTAACTGTGATATATATTGAGAAAAGTATCTCTTACTTTTCAGAGCATGCTAATGAGACATAGGATGGAAATTGTCTACATGCACCATTTTACTTTTCTCCTAGGCAATCTGTATTTCTATGATCTGCCAAGACTACCTCATAAACCAGATTACACAAAGAAATTGTTGAAAGGTGGCTAAATGGGCTATTTGTAATATTCAATAAACTCTCTAATATTAGATAAATTCTTTAACAGTGCATGAATGGTAACAGTTGGACAATTCCAAATTCTTTAACTCAAAATATTACCTACTGCAATTGTGGAAGGATATGAAAGTGCATCAAGAATTTAAAGGATAAGTAGAGGCTTTTGTAAATACTACTACCATATCTCAGTTGTATTCTTGTACTTCTCAGTACCAGAACAAATTTTAAAATAATCTTTAATAATAAATTTTAAAACTAAAACACAAGCATTCTCCTTTAAATACTATATAATATACAATAATATAATGAATAAAAAAACTTTCAAAATATAAACCAAATATGTTCTCTGTAACCTAAGTTTGAAAATAAAGTGATGTCATGTGTTATGAGAGGTTGTAACGACCCCATTCACCGCTGTATGGAATGCATGAGAAAAAAGCAAACATACACTACAAACATTCATTAATTATTGTGAATAAAAACTATACATTTATAAGAGGATTTCTTATAACTACACACAAATCAGTAACAGACAGGAAAGACTAAAGGAGAAGAAAAAAGTCAGGGGTAAAAAGTCCCTTCCATAAAGGAGAAGCATTTGAGAAAAAGATTGTTTTTCATTTGTACTTTGCTTCAGTTGAGTATTGTACATATAATTGTTATAAGTGGAGCTGCTATTAATTAATGACTGATTACCATTCAAAATATTTGAATGTTAATTAATGTTTAGAAAATTCACTGTTTTAAATATATTCCTATAATGCCTTGTCCTAATCTACAATTTTTTCAGAGGTTGTTGATTACATCATTGTGAGTATGAAGACAAAAACTAGCAAGTTCCATTTCACACAGTAAACTGCTGGGAATTTTGCTTTATTTTTCCTTATTATCACATTGATTATTGCTGTTTCTTAATTATTGCTATAATCTATTTAAAATATGCTCAAGGCAAGCACTAAAAAGTTCAAATAAGAAACCTGAAAAATAGTGAATGGGGCTCCAGGAGAATCTCAGAAATGTATTTGCGATTTCAAACAAGATAAATTAGTTCATGTCTTCATTCTTTTTTGTTTTTTTGTTTTTTTTAATGTGGAGAAACAAGCTATTATAAGAACAGAAATAAATGTTGAGAGAAACTGTTTTATTGAAAGAGAACAAAATTGGAAAATATTTTGTTAGGTCTGTTGCAGGACAGGGGATTTTCAGTCATACAACATCCAAATGTAGCTAAAGAGCATTTCAAAGAATCTGTGCTATTTTTTCCTGTCATAGCCTTAAGGTAATTTATAAAAGCCAGTGCTTTATATGCTGACTGACTGAAAACCTCCAGATGCATCTGTTCATGTGGCAGAAATGGTCGGATATGAAACAGTATTTGTGAACTCAGATCTGACTTCTCTGTATGTAAACCAGCTTCATCTTTCACACAACTTTATAAATTCAGGGGATGAAGGACTTATTAGTTTGAAAAGATAAATTCTAAAACAGAAGAATACTTTGCATTATTTTGAATATATTTTCTATACATGTGATAAACCCAAATCTAAATAAAACCCCCCAAAAGCTCTGAGACTATTTCTTACCAAATCCCTCATAAAATATAAAAAACTTTAAAACTTTTCTTTCTCTATGAAAGACTTTTGATATAAAAATGCAGTCAAAATACAGAGAACTAAGTAAAACAGATCAAGCTTCTTTCGACTTAACATTCTTTAAACAACTCTCACACTGAAGTTTATTCCTCTTTGCTTTGAAAGATTATTTGTTGCAAAGATTGGGAGAAAAAATATTTGAACAGGAAAACTAGCTGGGAAAGACATTAACAATAATCATGTTTTGTTAGTAAATATTCCATTTTTGCCCTAGACTCTCAAGCCATTTTACAAACATTTCCTGTTAAAACATTTTTATCAGTTGTACAGATTTGCATGCCAACATTTACCAACACATATGCTTATCATCAGCCAATTTTACACAGTTATTCAGTGATTACATCAGATTGTTAGAATTATATGATAATAATTGTCAACTCTTCCCCATGCTGGCATTTTTGGATTATCTTTTTTTATGCTCTTCACACTTCAGGACCCAATTCTGTTAACATGAGAAGTTTAACTTTTTTTTTTTTTAAGATTTTAAAATTAGAAAAGAAATTATAAAAAACAGAAAACAAAAAAATGTGTCCTGTTAGCAGAACTAGGAAAATGATTCTGTGATGATGTGAAAATGTTTCACTTCTGAGAGCAGACTAAGATCTACCTTGGTAAATAACCTGAGCATTAAGAAACAGTGTTGTTTCTGATCCTCCTGGTTAATGAAGACCAAAAACGACAATGAAGCAAATGAAATCTGAGGTGTGCACAAGATCTGTCAAGGGCAAGACAGTCCCATGTGTGAGACAGATCCAACATAAATCTTGAAAATATTATGCATGGATGATCAAAAATTTGCTTAGGGGGTCACATCCATGTTGTATGCAGTACTCATCTGTTTCAAAGCCCTTTTGGTCCAAAAGAAAAATAAAAGAAATCCAAAAAATTTGCACAGATGAGCTATCTTAGTAGGAAGGACACATCAAAGTATCAGGATCTGATTAAATGAAAACGTGCCATTAGTTATTACCTACCATGGAACTTGTGTCCCCTATGTGATATACAAATAGTCAACTCCTAATCTGGTATTTCCTTAAAAATATAAAAAGAGACTATAACAACTTCAAAACTAAAATGCTTTTAAAGTGAAGTCTTAGATTCCATAAAGAACATTTTTACTTCATACTAATTCCAGGTTAAACAGCATAGATGAGCATTGGTGCACTTTAACAAAAAGATGTATACTCTGCAACTCATCTCAGGACCTCAGACAGGTGTATTCCTTACTATGTGGAGGGGAGAAAGATTAAAATTAAATAAATTCTTGGCTTAGAACTCATGGGCCTTTGAGCTAATGACTTTTCTAAGATTTAGACTTCCAACTCCTGTGTATTTCGCAGCGCCTGAAATATCAGTGTTACCAGGATGTAGATGTAGAAATAAAATGACAATTTCAGAATGTGAACCTTGCTCTGGTCAGCTGTCAGATCCTTAACTACTGGCACTGGTGATAAACTTCAGACAGCTACTATTCAAGACATTTTGGAAGCTAAGCTTCCTTCAGTGTTCCTCAGACCGGACATATGAAATCACAAGCCGTTATTAAACTAGGAGAATTTCAAAGGTCATGCTGTGGGATGTGACATTCCATCCCAGCTCTGCAGGGTATTTACAGGAAACCCTAAGAACAAAGATCCTGATGTTGATAATTTTGGTAAATTATACAGTGACTCCTTGTTTTCATGGGTGTACCAAAAATGGCAAAATTAAACCCAATGCAGACCTTATGAAGAAATATAATTGGGAGAGACATTAAAGTCTTCTCCCACAGCTCTGCACTGGATTGGACAGAGTCTATCTACCATATATGTTACTTTGGGATAATATAATATCTGAATTTATACAACATATATATATATATCTACTCTTTGAGATGCTATTACTAACTGCACTTCATAAAATATCCTATTTCTGGCATACAGTATGTCATATCTATCCAATTGGTCTAAAGCTGGCAGACAGATGTTGCAGGTAACCCGTATCATACTCATCTCTCTCGAGCCTGTGTATGCAACAGCCAGCCATCTGTTTTCTGGACTCTCTGATCTCCCCAGTCTTTTAAGGCCAGCTCTATGGAGAATGGTGGCAGCAGTGGCTTGTCATCTAGTGAACAAATATCACACCAACCCCTCTACTTTTTTATACTCCCTGCATAGTATTGCATGGTTTATTTTAATTATAAGACACCTTGTTAATTGCATTCTGTTTGTTCAGTTAAACCCATGTAACCTGGAAGTTCTCTAAAGAGATATAATAAATTTGAATTCCATAAGTATTTAGCAGTTTTCCAATTATGATCAACATCTGACAGGGAAAACAAAGGCAAAAAAAAATCATAAGTTACATTTATGTCTCTCATCATCTGGCAGCAAGTTTTCTGCAAGTCAGGTAAAAAAGTAGCATATTAATAAATGTAGTACTTAACAATAATAGTGATAGAAATGCTTTTGGACACTTAAAACTGTCATCCATAGAACTCTAGATTGTTCTGTGTACACCTTCTCTGACAATTCTACTTTATAAGGATAGCTCTGTCTCGTGTAAAACCTGCCTCACCAGTCTGACTTTGCTTTGATTTAATATCTTTATTCTATCTTACCTCTGTGCTTTGGAATAGACCACAGAAATAGAAATATTATAAATATTTCATCAATTACACATTCTATTCTAAGATTTAAATATGACATCTTAAAAGAGAAAAGCTGTTTGGGATTTACACAGAATCATGTTCTTGCGTCCAAATGATTGTTCTAATGCTTTTATGGACTTCAGTGTTTTCTTTCATCCCTTCTTAACTGCAGCATGTTGAGTGCTGATTTGATCAGCACCTCTTACAGCTAGAGATCTTATAAAGACAGATGAAGGCAGTGTCTTTTAGCAAGAAAGTGGGAAGACAAATTGAAGATGGGAAACAAACAAGACATTTAACTGCTTTACTAAGAAAACCCTCTCTTCTGAGGTACGCTTAAGATTTTTATGTTCTTTTAGTTGATAATCTGTAGAATTACTTCATTGCAGACAACAACTAAAACAAGAAATCTCGCACAGTTTCAAATAAACTTTGTTGCTTTATGATCTTAAATATTAAGTAGGGAGAAATCAGCCAGGAACTTATGAATTTCTTTTCAATGAAGATTTTAAAAAGCTATGAATATTGAACACAGAATATTTTATTTATCCATATTCTACTCAGCTGATAAGAAAGGGTAAGCTTTTTCAGCAGTACACTAAATATCATAATTCTACAGGTGTCCAGAATGCACCATGAAGTAAATCAGCTTGTCTGCTGGCTGGAATTTAGACTGTCTTGCCAAAAGCCTGCCAGTTTAACTGAATAATTCATGATGTTTTATGATGTGGAGTACTGTCCACAGAAGAGACAAACAGACTCGTTTTTCTTATGTCCTGAAATTGGACTCAAAATGGGAGGTTAAGAAGAGAGGAAAATATGGTTTTACTCTTGCATTTAAATAAGCTTCTCACCTTGTGAGAAATGCATTATACAGCTACTTGTGACCAGTCATGTCCTATGGTATAAATGCTCTGATGAAGATGTTGAAGAACTTGAAAGAATGAGAGTTTTCTGAGGAATGTTTTGCTAAAACTCAGGAGGTAAACTGTTACAAAAAAAAAAGTGACAGAAACCAGACCAACTTTTTAACCCACTGTTTTTGGATCTGTTTTACTGATAATTCCTATAATGGAATGGTTATAATGGTTTTGTGTTAAGCATTAGTTGTGTTCCTAAAACCTTTCTGCAGGATATAACAAGGAGGTTTCTTGGGTAACAACCTGATTCTCAGTAATTATTTCTTAAAGTTCTATGGCAATTTGCTTTAACAAATGGCACTTTTTTTTTGTGTCAGGCCTCTCTAACCTTTTACACATGACTATATTCAGTATGGCATTTTCTGCAGAAGAAAATGTTAGTATAATGTCAGCAACACCAATGTTTTTATCTCCAAAGTGTTCCCATCAGAGCTATGGGGAGACTGGTATAATCTTATTTCTAACAAATAATTTCAAAAATGTCTATAGCTCTAATCCACTGAATTTGTGGTGAATTTCACTGAGTTAAACCACTGAAAATTCAAATATGGAATTACATGTATATGCAAAGCAAGATGAGAAGTAACATTTCTATTTCTAAATATCCTATTTATCATACTTGTTACTTTTTTTCTTAATAACTTTCAAATAACTTACTACTACATAAGATATATTCTTATGTGATGCAATGTCTGTGAACTTTAATGCCTTATTTATACATGCATATAGGATATTTTCCTCTGATCTATAGGCTATTTAATGGGGAAAGAAAATATAATAATCACAAAACCTGAAAAATATGTTGACTATATACTTTCAAAATAAAAATATTAATATTATTCCTTTCATTTTCCAAACTCCAGGGCTGAGATTTAAAATCAAAAGATTTGTCACTTAGCAATGTAATAATCAGTTTTAAAATCTGCTTTCATACTTCTGTATTACAAAAAAATTAATGTGCTTTAACAGAAAAAGAAACTATATTAACATGCTCTAAATAGATTATTCCAGACTTTCACTTTCCCATTCCTCATAAAATGACATAGGACAGAGAAATTCTTCAGAATGTCACTTAAAAATTTTAATGCAACTTTAGTTTTCAGTGTTCAAACTGGTGTTGATGAGTCTTTTCATTCAGGTAAAAAGCAACAGGATAAAAAGAAATGTCCTCAAGTTGTACCAGAGCATGTTTACATTGGAGATTATTTAATATTTCTTTCTTCACCCAAAGGCAAAAGGGTTACTAAGAATTAAAAGAGGCTACCCAAGGAAGTGGTGGAGTCACCATCCCTGAACGTATTTAAAAGACACGTAGATGTGGCAGTTAAGGAAGTGGTTTAGTGGTGAATTTGGCAGTGTTAAGTTAATGGTTGGACACAATGATCTTAGACACCTTCTCCAACCTCAAATGATTCTATGATTCTACCAGTGATCCTCTCAATCCAATTGTATCTGCAGACTTGACCATTGGCTCCTCCAGATAATTAATAAAGGTGTTAACAAGACTGCCCACAGATATCTGCATTTCATGACCACAAATGGTGCTCTGGTTCCTCCTGCCTATTTACCAGATTCCATGTCGTTCTGTACTTGCACTTGAGGCAGATAACCATTTGCTATTTTTTGCCATTTCTGAGGTCCCTCTTCTTCACATAACTCAGAAGCATTTGCTTTCTTGATCGTTACTTCCTCACTTGTCCCCCAAATTCCTGGTTTAGAAGAATCTTGTTACCATGTTGGCCAGACTGTTGACAAGGATGTTGACAAGGATATTTACTGTTGACAAGGATGTTCTTGCCCCACTTTCAGGTGGATCCTGTCTCTCTACTCTGGAGTCCTCAGCGCTCAGAGTGAATCTCATGGCCATAAAAGCCAAATCCCTATTGCTGGCACAAGCTGTTGAACGAGGTGTTATCCAGCAAGCTTCCTACTTTTCTACTCCCACCTAAGCTTTTCTTTTATACCAGAAGGACTAAAGAGAGAACATCTGGGGCCCCAGGTCCTTCCATCCTAGAACTCTGTAGTGATTCTCGGTGCTCTACAGCCCTTCCCTGGCAGACAAATTCAGACAATCAAATGTAGAAAGTTTCCATACAAGCTATTTTCACATTGGAGATACATCAGAAAAGCTTTTAATAGGAAGTGATTTCTGAAACTTTCATTAACAAGGGGAATTACTATGTGATTTTTTGCCTCGTCATATCCATTTTTTTCCTAGCTTCTTTGAAATGCCTTAAGCCAATCATAAATTACTAGGCTGTTCAGGAAATACCATTTCCACATACAGAAAGTCATAAAACAAAAAGCTGATTAAGGTTTAGCCTGGTTCAGCCTGATTTGCTGAAGCTAACAATACTTAAATGCATACTTTCACCTCAGACTGAGTTTACCACCAAGCTATGAGGATATTATAATCATTTAACCCAATGCTGAATTTCTGTTTGCATCATGGAATGCAATTCCATGGAGAACATAGTAATACAATTATGCAAAGGGACGATTTCATTCATTTTTGGAATATGAAATTAACAACAAATTGAAGTAATAAAACCTGTCTCTCTGCAACTTGCCTGTAACAATCTGGTTAAGAAACCAGTGGTGTTATGGTATATGTAGTTGCTTCACTGGACAATATGTGAAAAAAACCCATGAATAATAAATATTTCCTTGTAGCTTGACATATATAAAAAAAAGCTTATTTGTTTTCTCATAAGCAGAATGAATGAAAATTATCTTACAGCATAGTGGACATGGAAGGAAATATTTTTTTATTCTTATAACAGGAATTCCTACTTTAACCGAGTTTTGTATCTGATGATGCTTCTGAATAGCAATTATATTATCAGTAAGATATGTTAGAAAATTGTTCAGATATTTTAGTTTTCAATCACAAAATGCAGATGTTAGGCATAAGCATCATACTGAGTAGAATCAATATTAAAATGAGTAAAGATAGCACTGTACAAGTCCAATGAAATTGCTGTTTTCTCATGCAATCTATAGTAATCCTACTCTCATTTAGAAGCACAGCAACTTTTACATTCATCCCTTATAGCTAATGCCATCAGTGGTGTGTAAAGATAATAACATTGCTGTAGACTTCAGAAATAAATTGTTTAAATAGGATTTTGTAATTTTTCTAATTCTTCCCAATTCTATTCTGTTTATGGGCACCTCTGGCAAAGGTTAGATGAGATGTGTTTGATTGAATGGCTTCAACTGCCTTGCTGCCTTTTTTGGTGTTATGATCTGTAGCAGAAGAAGCAGCAGGGTAGCACTCTGCTGTGTGTAAGCAGGGTAAGAGCTGAACTGTGTGCTAGTCTGGACAATGCCAGGAGGGGCAGCAGCATCTTGTACAAGGGGACTTTGCTGCATGTACTATCTTATAGAAACACACTAACATTTCCAAGACAGTATTTCAGCTAAAAAGAACAAGCCTGGTGCATTTATGTGACATAATATATGCTTTTGAACAGCATCTTTTAACTATTACTCTTTGTAAAAGTTACTTTCTCCACCTTCACTGGTTTTCTTGTACCTTCCTCAACAAACATACTCCTCTAAAGAAGACCAAGAAATACCACTAATCATTAAAAAAAAAAAAAAAAGACAAAAGAAATATATCCACCAAAGAAAAAATTCCTTGAAATCCAGAAACTTAACTGTATCTTGTACAAATCATCCTCATTGCTGGAAAAATGGGATTATGAAGGGATCTCTACCAGGATACAATAGTTGGAAGAGAATTCATAGGACTAATATTTCCTATCTGCTATGAAATGTAAGCTATTTTAATAATGCCTTAAGAGACTCATGTTTTTTACTTCATATGTAAAATTAAGATAAGCTTATAGGGATATGTGATTATGCTACTTTGTTAATATGGATAGCAAATGTAAAGCTAACTGTTGGGAAGTGAAATCCCTTGGAAATACTTCATAGATCTACTTCTGTGAATTTCTTTCAAGCACAGCTTAAATGGAACCAAAAGGAAGTATTTGTGTGTGCTGATTGACATAGGGATAGTCCTGGAGGAGTTTGTACTTGAGCATACAAATGTGAAATAAAATCAAATTAGCATGCTAAGGAAATTAACACTAATATAAATACATTCCTGAATAGTCCCAGATAGCTAATCCCTGGGAAGAATAACTTAAATTATGTTTTTATTTATGAAAATGGATTCTAATAGAGTTCCACTTGCTAAAAATGTTCAGAGCCTTAGGCTATGCCTAAAGGCAGAGACACTATATGTACTGAGAATCCCAACTATTTCAAGTATTTCTTCTTAAAGCTACCCTAAATGTGGCAAAATTTTAATACCATATAATGAGCTTGACATTCAGTTCCATTAACTGCATATAAATGAAGTAATTTCCTGTTTGACTTATTTGATAGATCTAATTAAATTACAATTTAAAATGCTATTAATCTTTGCTAATCAACAGCAGTGAATGAAGATACCTCAAAGATAATAGGTTTTATATTCTCTTAAAAAGCTTCAAACAAAACTAAACCAACTTGTTCTAGCACTAATTCAGTAATGAACATTAAAGCACTTAGCACCTAAATATCTGTAAAAGGAGTACAAATATCCAATAAGAATGAAGAATTAAACACCTATATATCAAAAAAGCTGGCATTTTACTCTAGTAGAATTAAAATTTTTCTACAGATGCCAAAAATGTATACTCTAGATAAAAAAATACAAAATATAATAAACACTAAACCAAAAAAAAGCTTTACAATGCCAAGGAAAGATAATTATTTAAGAATATGAATTTCCAAACTGAACTTTTTTTCTGTCTCTTATCCTAAAATTTACTTGAATGTTTGACTAATCCAAAAACTTTATTTATTTTCGGTTCAGATGATCATCAGAGAGTTGTTTTAACATGTCACACACAAAACCCAAAGTAAATAAGCTGTCAAAATAACTATTTTCTTCAGCTTGCATCAAACATGACAACATGCCATCTCAGAGATATGAGGTCATAAGTAATTTTGGCTAGAAGCTCAGATTTACAGTCAATTATTTTACAAAGGCATTTAAGAGATTGTGAGATTATTTATAACTTTGCTGATGGTAAAATATCCTACTGTTTTAGTGTGTATTGACTTGAGAGAAAAGAAACCATCTTGACTCCTAAGAGTTTGAACTGACTCATGTTTTAACAAATTGCCAGGAATAGTATTTTATTAAGGGTGAAGGATTCTTGTAAACAGGCAGTACACATTTTTTGTATGAATTTGCATGAACTAACACCAGATGTAAAAGGCAGCCTCAATTACATTTCCAACCACTTGATTATCATAACAAGTTTTCAGCTTGCAATAAATTAAAGCTTATATTACAAAAAAAAAAAAAAAAGACAAGGAAAATTTTAAAAATAATCAAAATGTGGAAAGCAGTCAGGTTAAGTGCTGGTCAGCCAAGTCAACTGATTATTCTACAATAAAAATAAACTTTCCAAAAGTAATTGACTACTGGCATCAGGCTAGTAAAAAGACCCAATATACTGATAACAATTCCCAACCCAACAGAAATGTTCTTTTCCAAACAGCAGTGAGTGATATTATTACTTTATGTTACATGAATTAACTTATCATAGGCATGTTCTCTTTGCTTTTTGCATTCCTACAAAGGGGCATGGAGATCAGAAAGAGTAAATTTAAGAAATCCAAGGACAACCTGAATTTTAATAGTTTTACTCAGAGAAAACTGCAAAACTGTGAAACTTGTTTAGGGTTAATAAACAACACAAAATACAGTTAAAAAGGAATCAGAATGTCCAAAGCCTGGAAACTGTGATGCTGGAGCTTTTACTGAGCTGGAACTGCAAGGTATATATGCTGATGTCAATCCATTATTCTGAGTGGTAGAAAGAAAATTGTGAAAGCTGCAAAGAGATCTTATACTGCTGTGAAATCAGATGATAAACTGGCAGCTGAAATCCAATGTCAATAAAAACAAAGTAATGCACATGGAAAAAAAACCCAGCTCTAGCTACAGATACACAGGAATGTGCTCTAATTTAGCTATTATCATCTCAGAGAGAGATTTGGAAATCAAACCAGAAATGTTTCAAAGTAAATATCAAGCAAGGGCTATGTAACTGTCAGATTTGGAAGCAAAATGATACAAGTTACTAAAAAAAGAATAGAGAACAAAACAGGAAAAATAAAAGCACACCATTGCAAAGCTACATAAGCCCCATATCCACCTTGGCAGTTTTAAAACTGAAAAGATGCAGTTGAAAGAAAAGTGTTCACAGAAAGGAATAAATAAGGTCTTATTACTGGAAAACCTCATGAGGACATGTATACATATACACATACACAATTATGAGCACCACAGGAAAAGTGAGCCATTGCTTACAACAAGACACAACAAAAGAACAAAGGACTTATTGCAAAATTTACTGACACAACAAACTTTGAAGACTTTGAAGAGACAACCAAGTGGCTGAAGGCCTAGCAGAGGAAGCAATGTCTTTACCAGTAAGTTGATTGAAAGTGCTAGTGTTAAAGGAATACTGCTAAATTCTTGCTGCCCTCATTAGCTTCATTCTCTCCAGCATAACAGAAAAAAGGACTACAGAGAGCTGCCACCTTCTAACTTTGCCTTCTAAGCTAATGTAATATGACCAGTACTGGAAGCCTTTCAATCCTCACCAATAAGACTTCTGTGAACTTTATTGTAAACTCCTGAAAAGATGATTAGTCAGTATTATGACAGGGCAGAAGGATGAAGAATAATGGATTTTAGCATTTGATTAACTATTCTGGAGTTATCAGCAAGCAAACATTTACTCTGAAGCAGATATGACATGTCACTCCTCTCTCATTTGCAAAACTGCAAATAGTTTTCTATTTAATTACCTATCTCTCCATATGAGATATTTAGTATCACATCTTCTATTTTACCCATCCTGACATTGAGCATACTTCAGTCTTCTCCACTCTAAACACTCTACCACTCACCTTGTCTCATGAAGCTCAGGAGCTATCCATATTTTTAAACCACAAATTTATACACATATGTATAAAGCATACATTGAGGATAAAAACGGGTCAAGAAGATGAATGTCTATGAAAACATTATCTATACTGTCCTTGTCCTACTACACAAGCAATGAGGAACAGATTTATTCATATTTTAATTCACATTATATTTAGAAATATGATTAACTACTTTACAACAAAAATAAGGACACCCTGGTCTGAACAGTCTACCCAAGATAAATGGGAGAGAAAAGTAGCTGAAGAAACCTCTGCACAGCAGTTACTTGCAGGAGAAAAGGTTTCCTCATCAAAATGTCGAAGATACTTTATCATTGAACATGAGAAGAGAAGAAATGCAATTAAAAGTCCTACACCAATTTGGATGTCAAGTAACTCTGGATGGCAGGCATATTTATCTTGTGTTTTAGGTGATGGCTGGTATTTCCACATTCTTTTTGTAAGAGGATGAATAACCAATGAATATCTGTTAATGGATTTGGGAGAAAAGTGCTAAAGGTTGAGGAAGTGAGCAACATGACTAACTCCACTTGTTCACTAATGTCTTCCTTTAGGAGTTTAATTAATCTATTTGATTAAAGACTACATTATTGGTAAAACCAAATACTGTTTCTCTTATACTAAAAAATTAAAAAGCAGTTCAGGAGAAAGCAAAAGTAAGTATATATTCAGAGGTATATAGCAATATTAACTTCTGTTTCACCTTCCTGGTTCAGGTTCTACCATCCCTCACAAATATGAGAACAAAATGGGTTTCTGTTTCTATCTTCAGGTGAATCTGTACCTGTTCTTTTTATTCCTACTAAATTCAGAGCTAATTACAGCTTTTACTCACTTGGAAAGGCATGCTATTACCACTGCAATTATTCAGTTCCTCTGTATTGCCTTTTGATTCACCTCATTAGCCAACCTCTAATTTTACTTAACCAGGCCACAGTGTTTAGCTTCTTGTCCTTGACTCCACCCTCTCCTCATCCTTTATGTCCCTCTATGTCTTCTTGCTTTCTTCTACACTCCTGCTACTTTTTATAGATCCAGTAGTCCAGCATGCAACAACACTATTAAAATAACAAAAAAAAAAAAAAAAAAAACAGAAAAAACCACCAATGAACCAACCAATCAAAAGCCAAAAGAATACAAAGCAAAACCCAAAAAGTAAATTTCACAAAAAAACACAGTCTAGGATAATATAGTAGAAATAGCATAGGTACATATTTAATCACCAAAAGAAAATATCTTTGGAAGCTCAAAAATGTTAAAATGCTGATAGGATTTCCTCTACTCTGTGTTGACTTGCTCTGGCCCTTCACTCTTTGTTGTCTTACACATGCTTCTCTGCATACCCAAACTTCTCAGGGTCCTTTCTATGGCTGTATCCCCTTCACACCTTTTCCTTTCAGAATCTCTTCCCATCATAAATTGTTTTCATCTGGCTCTATCAGCTCTCAGCACAACTTAATTCTGCTACACCCTACAGAAATTAACAAAATCAAACAAGCATGGACCAAGATTATTTGGTCTCATATTTTCTCTAGTAAGTTTTCGCCCTTTCCCCCTCTTATTTCTATTTAATTTTCAGGAATGGGATTAACTTTTATTTTGAGCTTCTACAGCATGCAGCATAATAAACTACTATGATTGTCCTTGCACACTACCATGACAGCCATGAGAAACAATAACAAGAATCTTTTATACACGTATCAAATTTTTTTCTAATCATACTAATTTTGACTGACCTAAGAAGTCAAAGTCTTTGACATGTGCCCAGTCTCATTTTTCTATTGAGGATGTGATATATTTTTGGTGATGAAAGAATATAACAATGGTAAACTATGAACACATTATATTTTTTCCTAAAATGCCTTTATAAAAAACAATGTAAATAGACTACTGAACAATCTTAGAGACCTTTTTTTTTTTTCCAGTAAGGGTATGGAAAGTGTTATTTTCTTTTTATGTTCGTTAATCCAGCAGCAGCAACCAATTTTCAGAAAAGATCTTTATTCTGATTACATCTGCAACTCTGTTACTGAATGTCTACCAGAAATTGGTAGCTATGCAATCTGTACCTGAAACAGATATCAGCACTGCTCTACTGAGATCAATGATTAAATACTTTGGTAGATAATGAATCCTTATAAAATGTATTAAAAAATCCACAAAAATTTGGTTTCAGTAGCTACTGGTAATCTTACAGAAAACAGGAAAGGCCTTCAGAAGTTGTTATGCCTTATTTTTCTCAAAATGTCTATGACTGTTCTTAATGCAACTCTTGTAAGCTACTGGTTATCTCTCCTTACTCAGCTGCTGCGCCTCTGCAGCATAATGAAATTCTGGGGTGATGATAGCACATCCTATTAATGAAAGTATTATGGACACAGATGGCTATCAAGGCTGCAGATTGCTGAACACCAAGACTGTAGCTGATTTTCTAGCTGATATCATACAGTATTTAGAGTCAACAAATCTGGGACACAAATAACTTTGAAGAAAGCATAATCTAGTGTTTGGTGGAAGCCTCTTCTGTTCAAATCAGGGCATGCAAAGGATAATGAAAAGAGGAGGAGAGGGTAAGGAGAGGGAAAAGAGTGTCTACCCCATTTCCGTTCTCTTGAATAACTTTTTTTTCAATCGCCAAAATCTTTTGAAAACCATTCAAGTGAATTCAGCTTTACATCATTAAGGTAAAATCTAGGAAAGGAAAAAAAAAGTCTAAATTCAAATTGAAAAAAAAAATCTGTTGATAATCCAATTTTTTAATATATTTGAGCATACTTACTAATATTGTCATAATTTTCTTGAACCTCACTTTCACAGACATCACAAGAAATATATACTGCTTTAATTTCAATCTTTACCTCCTTTTTTTACTTTATGCTTATCATGTGCATATACATATTCTGATGAATTTTCATAATTGATAGCCTGTGAGCATTGTATTATCATACACAACTTTTCTGTATTTTTTCATTTATGTTCAAATATGTTATTCCACTGTTTTTCAGTGCAGAAAATCTCAATATTTTATGTTATGGGAAAATAAAAATAAAAACCAACATGTTATACACAGAAAATATTATATGTAGCCACAGTATTCTGAGGAAGTAAAAATTTGAATATTGAATATTGTGCAAATTAACATATAAGTGAAGTACCATAACTTTGAAGAATACCCTGCAGTTAGGTCTAATATTGAAGCTAGCAGGGGCACTCTAACAGGATGTCACACCTCTAAATCTCATCGTATTATGATATGAATTCGAAGATCAAAGGAACACTATTTTTCATTATTTTAATAGGCAAACTCAATGCAAAATAAATTTTAAAAAATCAATAGAAGCAACTCTTTATGCTAACAGGCCACAATATAATTAAAAAAAAAAAAACAAATTCAGAGTACAGAAAAAATGAAAAAATCAAATGCAAACTGAGAAGCAGTTAGTCTTTCTCATAGAAAATTTTCTACTCCAAATAAAAGCCTGCAGGTGATTATTACTAGATACAGTGAAAAGTACACTATTTAAAGCAATTGTTATATAAAAACTTAGAAAAAAGGAGAAACCACTTATACAAAGAATTTGAAATTACTCTTACATGAATCTGAACATCTTCTTCAAATTTCTTTCTTACGGGAAGCTTGTCACTGCACTGATCCTGTTATTTTTCTTTTTTATTATATCTCGCTATCCAGAAGAGTACTGATCCGGTAAATCCAAATTCAAGGAAACAGGTTCATTAGCGTCAATAGCATTCTTAATTTGACTAAGAGGTTAAAGTATGTGAACCTTAAATTATAAGAATATCAAGATAGGAATCATGTCTCTCTGTCTGGGTAGGCTATTTTATTAATTCTATAATAGGATCTAGACTCATGTTCCAGATATAGTCATCAACATCTGAAAGAGAAGCAAAAACTACTTCAAGTACAGAAACCTTTCCATAATCTTGATTTGCATGCTGAGCACAATGTCATTGTAGAATTTCCTACACAAAGAACTGGCACCACTTAATTCATAATAAATTAGTTTAGACATTGTAATAGATGGATGGGCTCTTACACTGGCTTAAACCTGACTTGAGTCCTCTGGCTTGTCCTGGAAACTACTCTCATGGGTGTAATTACTAGCTTAGGACAATTACAATTGCTAGGTAACTTTGTACAACTGTGAGGCTTTTTTACTTGCAAAGTCATCCTTGACCAGGAATGCAATATTGGAGCAGAAGCACTAAATGTTGGGGAAGAATTTTATGTTTTGGCCTTTCAGCTTCTAATTTATTCACTCCAATGCCACATAATAATATAAATATAAAGGAATTTTCTATTTTCTATATATTTATACATAAACAAGGTGTGTATATATATATGTGTGTGTGTGTGTGTGTATACAACTATAAGATAGAGAAAAATATGAAAAACACCATCTGATTACCAGAAAATAGAATCTTATGCTATGGACAGTACCTACAGAACTGAAGTCAACACGATACTCAGCATATATATTTTGTTTCCCCATTAACCAGAGGGTTTTAAACTGTGCAAAGAGGTTCAAAATTAGTTGCCTTCGGGTTACCTTAAAGAACAAGAGGCAGGGCAAATTCTCTGAAAAGTGAGGCATGTACTGTTCCACATGGCATCCCCTGGAGCCTCTTGTCCAGCCCAGAGTGACTGTCAGCCATTGGCACACCAGAGGCCCCACCTGGAGGGGAGTGCCCCAGGAGACCAAAGCAGATGAGAGCAGTTGCACAAAGGCACACGTGGGCAAGGCCTGGCATTTGGATTTCACAGTAGCTGCAATTGCACTGGAATTCAAGCGGTGATTATTAACCTTTCTCTGTCACTCCCACTCTGCTCTCTGTTCTCCTAATTTCCTCCTCTCAAAATCTGGGTAGCTTAAAGTTGGATGGCTTAGAGGTTTCTAAGTCAATGCCATGCAAAATGCTTAATTTGGATTGAATATTTGCTTTAAAATTTGCCAAGTAACCTTATTTTCTAAAGTTTGACAGTAAAAGTTTGTTGTGCAAACCTCCTGAGAATGTCATGTTCTCCTGTGCCCCTGCCTCAGGATATAAAAACCTAAGCCCCTTTAAGAAACTCATCAAACAAGTCTGGGGCTTAACACCAACCAGTGCAGATAATGCCATTCATATCACTGGTATAGGAAGACAACACTAAGTCAGCACATTTTAGTGTAGGATGGTGAAACCACAAAAATTAAAGTGTGATGTGAATTCAAATGAACAGAGGTCAGGTATTTAAAATATTCATACAGACCAAGACTTCCACTTCTCACATGTGACAAACGCAAAATTGCAAAACCCAGTTCGTTAGCATAACATCTCTTCAGGAAATCTGGTACTAAAAACCCAGCAGTATTTTCTAACAGTGAAGACCTACCGAGCTTTTTTCAAACCCAAATGTCCTCCTACCCCAAGAGTGTGAGGCAGTTTATCTGCCTGCAGCCCACCACTTCAACAAGGAGCTTCTAACATTCACATTGAAGTTACTAGGCAGGCTGCCTGCAGTTGAAAATAAAAATTCAGATAGAATCTATACAAAAATACTGATTCAAAGAGACAGACACCTGTGGGAGTTCCTGAACTTCTCTGACATTAAATGCACAGAGAAAACCTTAATATTATTAGCTAAAACATGATACGTTCCTGATCCAGTTTCACAAAGTCAGATCACCATAAAATTGGGTTCCAGGCACTTTGTGGGTAGCATGATTTGTCTTCTGAAGGAAGATTAAACTTCAGCTGGGAACAAGTTGCTGATGCTCTTGAGACAGGCAACAGGTTCTAGAGGGATGCCATCAGGTAGTGTCCCACATAAACACACAGTAAGGCAGCAGTGGATGTGTCAGTGTACATGACCAGGTGACACTGAATCTGGGTCATTTATCTTTTGGGCAGGGCTGTGCTGGGACCTACACTCAGAGCTGCAGCCTTCTTTTTCAAGGCTGGCGTTTCCCTTGGCTTTATACTTATATATAATGATTTGACTTCAAAAACTTACATCAAAATTCTGACTTAAGGCTGTTAAAGCAAGAGTGTCAATACTGTGTCTAGGGTAACTACTTACTTTTGAAAAGCTGCTTAGAACTCGTCAATATTCTTAGCAAGCCCTCAATTTTTTATGCTTAACAAAATTAAAAATTCAGTAAGGCACTCAAAGCTGGAGCCTGA
The DNA here is from genome assembly GCF_023055355.1 of Agelaius tricolor. Lineage (NCBI taxonomy): Eukaryota > Metazoa > Chordata > Aves > Passeriformes > Icteridae > Agelaius > Agelaius tricolor. The sequence goes on from NW_027269263.1 coordinate 53,008,992, forward strand.
AATTTAAAATATGCTTGCTGCTTTGTGCAGAAGATGTCTATCCTACCAAAGAAAGCCTTTTCTTGAATTATTTTAATCTGTATTACATGTACCCTGGACAGTAAGACTTAAAATACAATAAAAAATAAAATAAAATATATTCTCAAGGTCAGGAAGACTGAGTCTTTCAATTTTGTAGACTGTTACATGATATAATTGGAGAGAAAACAGGTGATTATTTCCATTGGTTATTGTTATTGTAATGCCACTACTATTTAGTGCACCAAAATTATCCAACAACAACTGAAAAAAACCCCAATTCATAGGCCTTTCCTTCCTTAAAAAATCAAACTCCAAATCAGTTCTATTTTTTATCTGAAAAACTTTTTTTTTCCTATCCCAAATAAGAATTTATTTCTCCTTTTGATGCACAGTCTAGACTGATAAATCTTCCTTCATATTCAATTAGGGCTGAACCTTGCACTCTCAAAAGGGATAAGCACAGGTGGAACTTCTCTGTGTATGCCCTTATCAGAAGGATGCTAGATGAACTCCTGAAACTCTCAAAAGACATACTCTAAAACAAGTGGATGGAAATTCTACTTTTCCACTTACACCTCATCTGAGAGTACAAAGAAGCTGTGAGGGCTTTCCTCCTTATCCTGCTCCCTAATTAACGAGAAGAAGCAGCTACACATCCTTATTGCCTTGTATCACCAATGAGGTCTATCCTTAGACTGCAAGAGCTTTTAGTCTAGGACTGTGTGGGACTGGCTTATGAAGTACAAGTCTGTGATAATGTAAAATAACACAGCAGCAAAACATAAGCAAAACAAGTTAGAGAAATAAAAAATAAAGACATAATAAAGTTTATTTCTCATATGAAAGTGCCAGTTTTTATGATACAAATATATTTTTTTCCTCCAATATGACCTCATCCTGCAGGGGAAGCACAACTCCCTCATATCACCATAAATATGTGGCTTTCTAAGGCTCTGTCTTCAGAAAAAATATTTTCCCTGAATCAGCACTGTGCAGACTATTTTGAAAGAGATATACAAAAATGTAGCATTAACTACACTGTCTCATATGTTGGGCATAGTAGTGCTATTAATGCTGTCATTAATTTAGAAATCAATATTAACATTTTCTAGGACTCTTCTGACACATCATCTATCACCACAGATATTAAACCTAAGTTTTAAAAGTAAGTTAAAAAAAAAGTGGTACATAGTTTTAAAATGCCATTTCTAACCATGTTATAGCCTTTCCTGAGCCTCACTTTTATTAAACTTTTTGTTGATGTTGTTGTTTATAGTTCTTTGTGCTTAATGGGAGTACTGGCAGGGGGGGAATATTCCTTGACCATGCTACTTTCACATAGTGTCTGAAATGTCATTTAGCTATAGTTATACCTCACCCATGAATGGCAGGGGTATTTACAAAGGTTCATCTCTCTATATTCTCTTACCCTCACTGGAGACTAACATGTTGCCCTGGCAGAAGCCCACCTTCACACATGAATAATTTTGGAAGTTTCTCTTTTCCCACTCTTCTGGGGATAACTGGAAGGTAGGCTAACAACCAGAGGGGGTAATATAAACATGTTACATTTTTTTATAAACTGTCTCTAATCAGTGAAGACAGTGGCTTTTCCAGAAGGCAATCTGAGCAGTTGATGGCCTCAAATATTTACACACATTACATTCAAGCAGAAAACCTATCTGCTAGTCATCCCATGTTCTCTTTACTGCCATAAAAGAAAAAGAGACAAGTTTTCAGAAGTGATTCTAATATTCACACTGTGTGATCTCTGAAATGCCCATCACAGCCCCCTGTCTGCAGAGGGAGGTGCAGAGGGAGCTTACAGTGACCAAACTCCTGAATTTAGGAATGTCATGTTGACCTACTGCCTGAAGTTGGGTAATGAATCAGACTGCAATCAGACTGCTGTGGTTGTTGATAGCGCCCTGCCGCAAGATATCAAGCACAGAAAACTCTACCCAGTGATTCAGTGCATGCTTATGCTAATGCATAATATGTTCTCTAGTTATTTTGTCCACTTCAATTTAAAATGTCTGTAGTAATTAGGCTTCTAGTCACTTCCTCAGGAAATGGTTTCACAATCTAATGTCACATAACCTCTAACCATTTTTCTGTGCTGGAACTGCCATCAGAGCACATAGATGAGAGAGGATTAGACTACATGGGTGGCTGCATAGGAATGTCAAGGAAGCAAAGGAAACAAAGCTGTTAGCATTGATGAACTAATGCATCCAATCAAACACCAGGAGGCTGAAGGTGTTGTCTTTCAGATGAAATGTGAAAGCAAGGCACTAAGCATTAGAGGCAATTAAAGTTCTCTCAGCACTCTTTGCACAGTATCAGTGCTAACCCCTGGTTCCTGGCCACCTTCCAAATCACATAAATAATTCTGCTTTCCTAAATATTTCCCTGCCCTATAATTTAAAAAGGCAGCCATCTCTTCACTTGAAATAGTATATTGATGCCAGGTTTAGCCTCAAAGTAGGATGCTTATAAGTGAAAAGTGTTTCCAGGTCTTTGTTATAAGTACAAAAAGTATTTTATTTTCAACGACATTTTATCCACTCTTATCCTGGCATTATTTCCCTTACCATAAATCTATACTGTGCCCAACTTGTAAGCTGTGATCAGTACTCACTCCCTGCTACTTGACTGCTATGAATGAACTGTTCTGTGGAAAAGACTAACATTATGCAAAATGTTGGTCTGCAGCTTTATGCCAGGTCCAGTCACTGAATCACAGAACGATTGAATATCTCAAGCTGGAAGGGACCTGTAAGGATCATCAAGTCCAATCCCTGCTCCTCTCAGAGCTAGACTAAACCAGATGATAAACTTTGCTTCATCTGTCAGACAGATCACCACCTCTAACAACAAAAAGGAAAGAATGGTAATTGTGGCAGGTGATTCCCTTCTGAAGAGAACAGAGGGCCCCATATGTCGACCGGACCCAACCCACAGGGATGTCTGCTGCCTCCCTGGGCCCCGAGTACAGGATGTTACTGAGAGGCTCCTGGGCTCATTCAAGCCTCTCATTGAAGGGTTGACCTGACCCACTGCTGATACTCCAGGCTGGCAGTGATGAGATTGAAAAGAGGAGCATCAGGGCAATTGAAAGGGACTTTAGGGCACTGGGTCAAGTGGTTGATAGGGCAGGAGCACAGGTAGTGTTTTGCTCAGTCCCTTTGGTGGCAGAGGAAAATTATGAAAGGAATAGGAGAGCCCACATGATCAATGAGTGCCTCAAGGGTTGGTCTCATCAGCAGAATTTTGGGTTCTTTGATCATGGGGCAACTTTTACAGCACCTGGCCTGCTGGAACAGGATGGGCTCCATTTCTCTGTTAAAGGCATAAGGATTTTAGTCCAGTTCATGAACTAAAGTTAGTTCATGAACTAGCAGAACTCATTGAGAAGGCTTTAAACTAGGTTTGAAGGGGGAAGGGGATGCAGCTGGGCTGTCTGGAAGCAGGCCTAAGGGTGGTGAGCCTGAGTTAGGGGTGAAATCAGTAGCCCAGCTGAAGTGCATGCACACTAATGTGCACAGCATGGGTGACAAACAAGAGCTGGAGGCAATGGAGCAACAGCAGAGCTATGATGTAAATGCCATCATGGAAACATGGTGGGATGACTCACATGGCTGGAGCACTGCACTGGATGGCTACAAGTTTTTCAGAAGAGACAGGAAAGGTGAAAGAGGTGAAGTCATGGCCCTTTATAATACGGATGCTTTTGATGCCATGGGTATTAAAACTAATGACGATGAAGTTGAATGTCTGTAGGTAAGAATTAAGGGGAAGGCCAATAAAGCTGACATCCAACTGGGAGTCTGTTATTGTCCACCCAGTCAGGAAGAAGAGATGAACAACTTATTCCATAAGCAGCTGGAGAATGTTTCAGGATCACCAGCCCTTGTTCTTGTAGGTGACTTTAACCTACAAGAACATCTTCAGGGAACTTAATACAGCAGAAAAGAGGCAGTCCAAGAAGTTCTTAGAGTGTGTGGAGGACAGCTTTTTGTTGCAGCTGGTGAGTGAGTCCACTAGAGGAGGGGCTATGTTAGATCTGTTGTTTGCAAATAGAGATGGGCTTGTGGGAGATGTGGTGGTGGGGTGCCACTAGGGGCAGAGTGATCATGAAAGTATAGAGTTCTTGATATTTGGTGAAATCAGGGGGGACATCAACAAGACTTTTACATTGGACTTCTGGAGGGCAGACTTTGGCCTGTTTAGGAGACTTATTCGGTGAGTTCCTTGGGAAGCAGGCCTTAGAAACAAAGGAGTCCAGGAAAGGTAGGTGTGCTTCAAAACAGAGACTTTGAGGGCACAGGAACAGACTGTCCCTGTGTGCCAAAATATAAGTTGATGAGGCAAACCCCAGCCTGGATGGGCAATGAGGTTTCAGAGGAACTTAGGAATAAAAATAGGATGTATCATCTTTGGAAGGAGGGTCAGGTCTCAGGAAGAAGGTTGCTAGGGCATGTAGGAAAAAAAAATTAGAGAGGCCAAAGCTCAGCGCAAAGTTAATTTGTCAACTTTTCTATAGGATAATAAAAAACGTTTTTACAAATAAATTAAATGGCAAAAGGAAGGGTAAGACCAACCTTTTTTCTCTCCTGGATGTGGAAGGGGACTTGGTAACTGCAGATGTGAAGAAGGTGGAAGTGCTTAATACCTTCTTTGCCTCAGTCTTTAGCGGGAAGATGGCTTGTCCTCAGGTCAGCTGTGCTCCTGGGTTGGTAGATGGTGTCAGGCAGCAGAATGGTCCCCCTGCTATCCAAGAGCAGGCATGCAAAGAACTGCTGAGCCACTTGGATGTTCATAAATCTATGGGACCAGATGGGATCCATCCCACGGTGATGAGGGAGTTGGCAGATGAGCTTGTGAAGACACTCCCTATTATTTACCAACAGTCCTGGCTCACTGGTGAGGCACCAGTTTGGTGCTGAGACCATTTCCCAAAGAAACCTGTTTCATTGCCTGACCTTGCTCTCAGTGAAGAACCTTTTCCAAATGTCCAATCTGACTTTCCTTTGATGCTGTTTCACTCAGTTTCCTTGGGTCCTAACACTAGTCACCAAAGAGAAGGGATCTTACCCTCTGCTGCCCATCTTGATGAAGCTGTAGACTAAGATGAGGTCACCCCTTAGACTTCTCCAAGCTGAACAAACCAAGTGACCTCAGTTGCCTCTCGTTAAGTCTTGCCCTCAAGACATTTCATTATCTTGGTCACTCTCCTGTTGCAGTGTGATGTAATAGCCTGTTTCAGCTATCCCAGTTCCTCCCTCAGGTGTGCCAACAACCTCCCCCTTCCCCTCCCCCTTGCCCCCTTGCTAAGTGCTGTCCGTCAATCTTAACATTCCAGCAAGGGCGTCGTGTGATTGGCGAAGTCCAAAAGATGCCTCTCAGCCCTGGCAACATTGGGCCATCCAGGTGGCACTTGTCCCCTGAGACTTCCCCCCTCCCACCCCTTCCCTCCCCCTCTCCCCGGGATTAAAAGACACGGGGACCACGCGGTTCTTGGTTCTGTTGGAGCTGTTGCAGCATTCAGAGGTCTGTGTGCCAGGAATAAAGCTCTGGATCAAACCCTCCAGCAGGACCCATCTCCTTTTTCCTTCACCATCGCCTAAAGCCTTTCCACCAGAGGTAAACCTGAGTTCCTGCTTGCCTGGACTTGTCCCAAGTGCCAGCTGCAATACCCAGCCAGCCAAAGGTGTTTCTGAGGTGAGACCACCACAGCTGCCGCCTTTGGTCCAGCAGCAAGGCCAACGAGCCCGGGCATGTTCCACCCGGTAATATTGGGATCTTAACCCCAATATTTTGGTTCCAAGACTCACTGCAACAGCCTGATGTCCATCTCATATTGAGGCACCCAAAACTGCCACAGTATTCAAGATGGGTCCTCTGCTGTTTGAGTTTAGGTACCAAATATTTCAGAACATAATGAAACCCTTACCTACCCTTCTTCGTTAAAGCATTCCTTTAGGGTAGTTATCAATCTGTGTGCCACCTTCCTTGGCAGGGCTTTGGGTTTATTTTTCATTGGTTGCTTGCTTTTTATGTCATGTGTTTGATTACTCCTTTTATGCATTCTCAGTCAAGAGAGGAAAGCTAACTTTCTTCCCTGTATTTCTTATAGACACATCTTTGTTGCCATTGATGGTGCAGCTATTGATATGTTCCATTTAACACTACTCAATTTCTGTCTTAAGGTTGAACAGCGGCATTTCTTCCCCAGGAACACTTCAGTCGCTAACTGACACTTGACATTCATTATCAGAGAACAAAGGTATTCAATGTGAACATGCTTACATGATTTTACTAAGTTTGTGATATTATTGAGACAAGAAATTTCACTCAACTTCTTTTGGAATGTCACATATTGTCCTCAGTTTGGAGCTGAAAGCAAAGTAACTGAAATGAAACTTCCTGTGTGTTTCCAAATGAAATGTGACCTGCAAGGTGGAAATTGTCAGACTGCATGCATAGGAAAGAGAAGCTGATGAGTAATAGAAAAAATTTTACTTCCATATAAGTAACTAGGAAAATCTGTAGTTCTGATGGAATTTTCTAGAGGTAGTTGAAAGAAAATAAAGCCTTGTACATGCTCTGGTGCATCTATACATACAGATGCATTTGTGATTGCATTTGTGGGAGTTGTGATGAGGAAAGGAAAAAAAAAAAATTATTTCTTCAAGCCATGTTGAAAAATATGTTTGATATGCATACTAGTTTTCCTTTTGGTTTTTATTTGTTTTAAAGAGACATTTCTTAAATACAATTAAGTATAACTACAGTGAAGGAAGATTTGAAATATGAATCTACAATAAAATAAGTATAACATAACAAATATTGCAATAACAAGCATATTAAATACTCTAAATGTGAAAGCAAAAATTATCATTTCTTTTAGGAATTATAGTTCTGTTTCCTTTTTTTCTCTTTGCTCCCTGCAACATGTCTAAGATTCTTTAGAATGATGAAGCTTTCCAGTTATTAAGCAGTTTTGTTTGAAGTGCATGACCTAGGATTCTATTAATGATCAGTTCTGACCCCTACGCCTCCCTATAGAGTCCCAGAGATAATAAGAAGAACAGGGAATTATTGATTGAAACTAATGTGGCTTCCTTGTAGATCCTGAGTGTCTGTGTTAAACAAAATCAATCAATGCCAACCGAAAAGCATGTTAATCATAATGTATGAACAACTTATATATGCTAACATCCTATAAAAAACAATATTGCTACAATGCTTGCAAAAGCAATTAAATATTACTAAAACTCTAAAAAGTAAAAAACAAACACACAAAAAAACAATCAAATTGTACTTTGATTTGTAACAAAAGGTGTCTGAACACTCTGAATTCACTTACCTGACCTACAACTGTCCAAATTTAAGATTTTTTGGATATTGGGATTGATCTCCCGGAATTTTTCATAGCACTTAGTGGACAAAAAAGTTACTGGTACCCAAATTCAGAGCATAAGAGTCTTCTAATCACAGAATTCAGCTAAGCAAATTAATAATTGCCATCCTTATTTTCTCAGGTAAATAAACAAATACCATTTTTCTTCTCATCAATGATTTCTATTTTCTGAACAAAATTACAATTTATTTCATTTACCAATAACTATATATTCTACATAAGTACTGGAATTATTAAACATTTAAAAGCTCTTTACACACTTCTCAGGATACTATCCTTGTATTCAAAGAAATGCTTTGGCATAACAAATCTTTTCATATTTATACAACTCTTGCGAAAGACCCAAATCATGAGTGCATCTGTCCACAAATTTTTATCAAAGACTTTTCATCACTTGCTTTAAAACAAATTTAAATTAGCAAAGGTACTGAACAAAACTAAAGAATAATTGCTATCTTCCAATCTCTCACTGGTTCAAGCTTAAAAAACTGATGAAGCTTAACTGACACACAGGGAAATTACACTGGTCATAAACCACATGTTATGTTGAAATAAAATATCTTATCAAACTAATGCAACTGAGGTCATTGCTATGGAATTTGATCTCAAAAATGGGACTAGGGAACACCAGTTGCAAATAAAATAATATAATGAAAAATGCAGGCAAACCACTGTCATAATATCACAAATCCTACATTCATGAATAAAAATTACATCATAACAAAACATGCCAAATATACATTATGACTCTGTGGGTGTAGAAATGAAACAATCAACACTAAATCAAGCTTTAAATCAGGGTGAATATCGATGCCCTTTTTTCAGAATACATTAGCAATCTGCCATAGTTAAAGACTGCTAGAAAAAAAATACAAATCAAATCAACCTTCTCCATCATATGGAAATATAAGAAAATCTCTGTTCTTCGTGTACTGCTCAGACCAAGTTCTAAACACTATTTCCATTTCTAAGAATTTCATTTTTATCTATCTGACATTCACTGTGTTTCCTTTCTTAGGAAAAACCTTCAGTTGAAAGCAGAGTGGATTTGGATAATCAACTCAGGACTTACTCTAAGAGTGATGTTGACAAGTGCAATCTCACCCAATGTTTGTAAAGTTTAAGAGCCCTTAAATTACCTACTCCTTTTGCTGCAAGAATTGACACTTGCATTTCAAAGCTCCAGGAAATATACTACACAACTGAATATATTCTAAGGTGCTTCTCTCCACTGAACATTGTAAAAATGGTAGCAAGGTACAACACAATCCATTTTAAGGTTGTAAAAATTACTAGCTTTGACGCTGAATTCTTAAACCACTCTCTTGTTAGAAGATGCAACGAAATTGTTAGCTAATATTTTCTCAGTATTGGGTTAGCAGGTCACACTTACTACGCCTGCTTCCTTCACATATAACTTTGCATTAAAGGTCTAAGGTCCACCTTCACTTTAGAAATAATTTCTTCAAAATCAAGACTATGTAAAGAATGAAATGGACCAAATTTTTGAGGGTTTTTTGACAGCAAAAATGAAATGTCAAATAGCAATTATGTACTTAACATCAACCATAATATAGACGATGACAAATTTGCAAAAGTACATTCTTCATCCTATTTAAGAAAGCTCAGGGAAGGATTTATTTGTTTCAAAAAATGGGATTCTTTACCGTAAAAAAAAAAAACAAAAACAAAAAAACAACCCAGCAATTATGTTTGGTTGTTACATTCCTAAACTACAAGTGTTTGACTTAATATTGGAGAGAAAACCAGCTTTCTGCTACATAATTTTATGTAGCATTCATGTCATGTTCAGAATAAAGCTTTGAAAAAATTTACTCCAGAAATGTGTATAAAAATATGGAAGAATTCAGTGTTAATTCTTTAAACTATGAACCTGGTAAATTCACAGATGGATACTTGTCAGTCAGTGGCCAATTTATCTGCCAGCTTTACTTGCAAGAAGGTTAGAGACAAGATAAAATGCTTGTTTATTCTTTCCTATGTAATTGTGTTGAAGTTATGTAAAACTAATTTTTTAACTCCATTCATGACAAAAACCTACTGATCAAAGGTTTGATTTTTGCCTTCATTTTAGTCTGGAAACTTGATATACAGTTCTAGGTACTACTGACCTTTTTGAGCTCTGATTACAAAACATCCCCAACAGTGCTGAGGAAAATAAAGTAGCATGCCCTACATATCTTGTAGTTATTCTTAGCAAAGGGCTCAACATCCTAATTATAAACATTTCAGAAAATAATGAAAAAACCATGTTATTATATCTTATTATGTCACAGAATCAAAGAATACCAGGTAGGAAGGGAACCTCAAGGATCATCTGGTCCAACCTTTTTAGGCAAAAATGCCAGTCTAGACAAAATGGCCCAGCACCCTGTCCAACTGAATCTTAAGTGTACAATACTGGGGAATCCACCAGTTTCCTGAGGTGTTTCAAATGATGTTTTTTCTCATTTTGAAAAATTACCATTTTCTGTCTAATTGGATACCCACAGAAGAAATTTGTACCCATTATCCCTCATGTTTTCCATGTGACTCCTTGCCAGCTTTAAAAAAAAATAATTATGGTATTTAGACACAAATGTTCGAGGGAAGCTTTATTTTTCAACTGATGAATTTCCCACCTATTTTTCAAATGTGAAGTATTACATTAAGAACCTTCTCTGACTACATGATCTCAAGCCATGGATCCTGTCATTCAGTTCTCTGTTTTCATAAAATGATGATCAAGCACATTGAAAGCACAATCAGAATTTGAAAGAGACTTTCTTCATGAGTTTCCCCCAAAAACTAAGTAAAGAAAGAAAAAATATTTTCAAATATCAAATTAACTCAAAGCTTCCATATTTTGAAAACAATCTAATGTAATAATCAAAGGATGAAGTGCAGTCATGTCTTAGTGACATTTACATTCCAGCTAAGTTTCATCTTAAGACACTCACAGGTGTATCAAGGCAAGGCAGAAAAACAGTGTGTAAAAGAGAGTGATGCATCTAACTTATCCTAGGGAGTTAAGATGAGATAAATTACTCTGAGAACGTCCATTTTGCTCTTTATTGGGCATAAAGAAAAACTGGAGTTGCTAGCAGCTACCTTTGGATACCCAAGTTACAGCAAATCAATCTAACCATAGGCCAAAACTGCCTGATGAAAAATTATATTTTGTTCCCAGCTGGTGCAGAATTCTTTTTTTTTCTTGCTTAGAACTTTGCTGTTTTAAAATAGGAAACATGTGTTGAATATTTTAATTGCTAGTTAGTAAGCATTTTTCCTAAAGTTGCAACTATAAATGACATAATAAAATCATTCCTTTCTTAAGCAATTATATCTTATGATCTAACAACAAAACATGAAAGGAGAACTACTGGATATAGTATTATATTATGAAAGAGACAGCTAAGAAACTATCTTACAGAATAAGAAAAACAGTGAAAGAAAAATGCAAAAATAGAATGTGCATGATGTTCTATATTTAGCTTTGTGGGTTGCCTCTGAAATCTCCTTTTGAGCTGTCTTTGATAATCACTGGTAAGACCAAATTCTGAGGCAACAGTAGGGTGTTCTCCATAATATTTTTATCTGAGGACTTAAACCAGCCAGTATTCAAAGCTAATCCATATTTATTATAGTTCTATACATAAGCATACTTTTTTTTTACTTCTTTTAATGGAGAGTAGATCAAAACATATAATTCTACATCATTATTTTCAACATGTCTCCAATTTCATTTTTAATATTAATGCTTGCTAAAAGCCCTGCAAGGCAGACCTCTCTTGACTCTCCCACTGTTAACATACCAGAGAATTGCATTTGTCTCAAAATATTATTTCAAAGTGAAACATTTTCATACCTCCCTGTATGTGAGCAGTTTTCCAGCTACATGCTATCAGTGCATCTGCAGTGAATCATACAGAATATCATTTTAAAGAGAGAAGAAATACTGGACATGTGATGTACATTCAGATACTGTATTCCAATTATAGCATCAGTGCTTTCTTCAACAGCATTAAATATCACACAGGAGCAGTCACATTAGCCTCCCAGTGGCATAAGACCTTTGAGGCTTGCTTGCTGCATTTTTTTAATGTCTTAAAGAAAAAAAGTAGAGGAAAAAAGAATGCCATTTCACTGCTGATTCTGTAATCACATGCAGAATATAACAGCACCATGCCCTTAACATTCAACTGACTATCAAGTTAAAAGAAAAAGTGAAATTTCCAATGAAAAAAATGAAATTGTAATATCTCTACTAGTAGTCAGGTATTTTCCTTTGGCTGAATTTCAATGCTATTGCCATTGTTAGTTGGGACAACATGAAAATTTTCTCTATAGAGTTTTTATGGTTTCTTGGGGTTTTTTTGTGAGACACAATTCTTATATTGGCAGACACTGATTGAATAGATTTTTACTTCTTACCATCAACACATGCTGGCCTTGCTCTTGTTGTACCGGCAATCTGTCCTTTTTTACATGCACAGCGAGCTGTTTGTCGGGCTATAGTCCTTCGGGGCTGACTGCTGTCTCTGTCCAAAGTAACAATCTCACATGTACCTGCAGCCAGTTGACCTGGAAAAAAAACCAGCAACAGGTACCAGAGTCACTGAATGCACTACAGGAAATTATTACAGCCAAATAGAGCCACGGCCCTAAGTCACAGCAGACACTCCACAACAAATGGGCAGCCAGCCAATGGATATAATAAAACTGAGATGACATACAATTTTTCTTTGTGGTGGACATATGAAAACTCTGCACACTGGTTCTGTCAGAAAATAATTATTGTTCCACAAAAGCCAGAGAGTTGAGGTTACACAGGTTACTTTTACTTATGTTGGCTAAGTAAAGGAAGAAACTTTCACGGCAAAGGAATTTAAATGGTATGCTCTTTCCATACTTTCAGAAAAGAAATTATAAAGCATATAGGAAAAAAAAAACTTCCCCAAATTTCCATGAATACAATCAAGTCCTAACTGCTTTGTGTTTTGCTTTTAGAAGGAAAAAGCCTTTCAAAGCATGCCCACATTTGACAAACTGTCAGTCCTCTGGCTCTTGCTTCATCAGAACTGAAAGGTAATTAATTCTCTTATTTACTCATATTTGATGTAGCTGTTATTTTCTTTTTTTTCTTTTACTAAATTTACTATGTAACTGTCAAAAGTCTTAAATGACACCACACCCTTAGCTCAGTAATTACTTCCTTTTAATTGACTTGTCCAAATTTGTCCTTTTAATTGACTTGACCAATATAGGTAGCTTTTCCTAAGTACTACAGAAATTCACACCACCTAATTCTGAATAGGTGGACTATTCTATGAGAAACAAAAAAAAATTCCAAAGAATTATTTTATGAATAACATTAGTTTGAAGTTAATGTTATACTTTTAAAGCAATGCACTTCCTCTGTTACAACCAATATTAGGCTAGTAGAATACCAAAATATTACCTTTTACAGGCAGGAAAGATACATTCTTGAATGTCAATGTGTAGAAAGACCAAAAAAAAAAAAAATTCCCGACTACTACTTTGCATTACATACAACTTCTGGGCTTTATAGTGCAGTAGTAAACATGTGCAACACCATCTGCAAATCACGAGCTTTCCATGTTTTAGTTTTTATTAAAAAAAAGAAAAATTTCATATTGTTTTTAGAAAAAAATGCAGTTTAAATAATAGTCACAGTAAATCATTTTGTGCTGTAGAAATAAAAAGAGAAAAAACCAAAAATTCTATAATAACATCAAAACTAAAAGAATAAAACCAAATCAACCTGAAATATATATGAATGGCCTTTAAGTCAAAAGGTGCAATGATATTTTTCTATACTCCTTTTTTTTTTTTCATTCAGAATACAAGTTTATCCAGTCTATTCTTCTCAGAAGCAGTTAAAATGCTTGTTGTGTGGAACAGCAAAATATCGCAGACTGTCACCAGCATTGTGTCTCATTCACTGCTAAGGCACCTAAATTTTATGTTTCTGTGACTCTTACAGTGCAGTGAATTACAAAATGACAAAACATAAGATCTCAAAGATGGGTATGAAACAAGGTACTACAAATTCTTGCAAATATATGACTTATGTAAGTAATATACATTAGGCATTTATAAACACGTATATTATATTCACAATAGTGAACATTATCACCCCAGTGTTTAAGGGCTGCTGGCAACTAGACTCATGAGCTATGGTCAGTCCTGTGTTTCTACCCTTTTCCACTCAGTCTGTTAATAAAAACATCTTACGAGAAACATATTAATTAGAGGACTTCACTCTGTTATATGCTGCTTTTTTCTTTATTCATTCAAAAATATTGGATTAGATGCAAAGGTTTAGCAAGAAAGATAGTGGCACAAAATTTTCTAGTAAAAGACAAGGGAGATCCTGCTACACTCAAACATGTTGAACTGAAAAAAAGGAAAAAAAAAAAACCCAACAAATCATTTGCCTTGGTGCTAACATATTTCATTCTGGGTTGTAGGAGATGTATTGCTCCTAAGGAATATAGCTGTCTTGGTAGATCATGTGAAAAAAAAAGATAATCAGAATTGTATTTAGATCCTGATGCCTTAGGCCACAAAAAAGTGGAAGCATAAGTAAGACATGTAAGTGTACAGCTTTCCATATTCTCAACTATCCATGAGTCTATTTCTTTCATTAAAAGCTATGATAAATCATACAACCTAGATGAATAATTGTATAAAATCTCATTTCAGAGGAAAGGAACCAGACTTACAGCACAGTGAAGGCAAATAACAACTATAATCAGAGAATAAAAACAATGAAGCTCTATGTCAAGATAATTTGTGAAGGCAATGAGTTTTCCAGGGACTGCAAGCTATGAGTATCAATAAGAACAGCTAATGGCATTTTCTGCTTTTGGACCTGTAGAATTTTAGTTTTGCTTTGGTTTTCAGAAATGATAATTTCTTCCAGACATAGTAACCTAATTTTCTTTATGAATTTTGAAAACTAGGATACCTACACAAGAGTAATTGCTATACAATTTTGTCTGTTGCTTTTCTTTTTTCTAGAGCAGAAGAAAATTGTAAGCTGTTGTAGAGGTACAGGAGCTCTTACATACATGACATAAATATTTCCTCCCGATTGTGTCACAGGCTGCAAAGATTGCAAGCATATTAAGCACTGCAGCAGAGAGTACATCCAGTGTCACTTGGCTTTAGATGGCTGTAAAGCATGAAATGTATTAGTTAAGGTTATGGAAGGCCATCTCCAGAGAGAGAGAGTCATCCTGGTGTAAAACATGCCCTCTCTGTCTTTCATTAGGTAGAATGGTAAGTCTACGGGAGTACACTTAGATGATGTGTGCTACATTGGCTTTTTAGCAATTTAATCTAGAAATATAAGGTACAAAGTAATGGAACTAAATGAATATGCTTCTTGCAAGTACTGAATTGCAAAAATTAGGATGCCTTTCATTTTCAGGGAAGTTAACACAGTGACCTCTTTCAGAGATGTTAATGAAAAAAGGCCCTTCATCGGTGAGCCTCTGAACATGCTCCACTTCACTCCTAAAGCCAGAGAAGAAATCTCAAGGCAGCAATGGCTGGAGTTTCACTGGAGCTTTTCCAGTTGAGAGATTAAGAGCCACAGTCCATGAACAGTCATAAAGGCTCCACACTTCCATTATATTTTCTTTATGTATTTGCAACACACAAAGCAACTCACCGCCCTCCAACCTAAACAAAATAATCTCGGTGGAAAAAAAATACAAGCATCATTAAAGAATAGAGTCATACTAGCTTTGTCCAAAAGTTTTCTTCCAAGAAAATTTTGGGTTTACTGTTTTATGAACCAAATATGAAGATTATTTCAGAAGTACCATAAAACTTGAGCTTTCCAAGTTAATTAGTAGATATTTCTTTGTTACTGCTACTGTTATTAAATATACATATGTAAATATGTTAAATATATCTTTTATAATTTTAATCCAAGAATTAAGACCTCACTGGCAATTTATTTGATTTTGTGTTGTCACCATCTGATTACTAAATAAAGTTTCAGTTCTTTAATGCTGCTTTATAGTGTAGCACTGCATTCTTAAAATGCCAGTAGGTCTCTCCCCACTCTGTCCCACCACAAACACAAATGCTTCTATACGGAATTATTTCAGAAAAAGGGAAAAACACAGGATTCTGAATTAAAAATGCCAGTCAAAGTAAACAAAAATTTAAAAAAATTCACAACTTGCTAAAATTCTAAGTAAAAAGGACTGAGCTCTTGGCTTGTATCTTGAAATTGTTTACAGTAACTGCTGTATACATCACTTTTTTTAGTTTTTTTTTCTAAATGAAATCCATTTGTGATCAGTCCTCAGACTATTCTTTGTGAGATTTTCATGGAAGTGTGGGAATCATGAGTATAGCCATATGTATTTAGCAAATGTGCAGGAAATATCTCAAGGTAAAAAGAGCATATTTTGCTCTTTTTATAGGATTTGCATTCTTGAAATAAAATAATTTGTTATTGAAAAGCTTAAGAACAGAGGGCATTTTTCATGTTTACCACTAAGACTCTTCTGTAAACTAAATGTCATTGTTGAAAGAACAAAGATTTTGAAAGATCTGTATTTTCTGCAATAGTTAAAAGCCTTAAATAGTAGATATATTTGCATTACATGGAGGGTACTTGGATAATATTTTAATTTTCTGTGGCTAAAAATTATTTCTTTAACTAATTATCAACATTAACTACAGAAATTAAGTTACAGATTTTTTTTTTAATTTATGCTTATTGTAAAGCTGAAGGCTTTACCTTTAATTCATTTAAAGAAACAAAATCAAATTATGAATTAATGGATCTGTAGGTACAGTGAAAGTAAGTCTTGATCTATATATACAGATTTTTCCAGGAGTTTAGATTTCATGCTCATCCAGAAAACCTACTTGTGATTTGTACATGCAGGCTTATATTATAGTTTCAGTGAACAATTTTTCCATGCATCACCAATTTGATGCCTAGCAACACAAGCTCTTTTAGTTCAAAATGCATTAAGTTAGATGGTATTAAAATTCTTGGCTGGATTCAGATATGCTTTTGTCAGTGAACACAATGCAGGAGTTGTTTCAAAATCAGATCATAGGAATACATTCAGTAATTTTCTATTACAGTATTGAAGTCTTTCTGACAACAGAGCCATGCCAAACCCTGAGCAGAGCTGAGGATCAACAATTCCTACTAAAATAAGGGGGAACTGAAGTACTTAGTGTCACTCATTATCTGCAGTTTGACATTAACCTGAGTAAAAAATATTTAAATATAATTCAATTTAAAATATAAAAAGCATATGTTTAAGTGGAACTCAATTTTTGTCATATATTCTTCCTCAAAGAAAATATCCTGAAAGAAGATCTCTTACACTGAACATGATCCAATTCCACACAGTCCAATTACTTTTTCTTTTTAAACTGTCGTCCATAATGAGGGAGATTATGGCAAGGAATTGGTTTTCCTCAAAGAACCAAACTCATGTTTAAGCTGCAATAGTAGAATCTATGAAAATCCAACTAGCATTAAATAAGGCAGGTTCTACGATGCTTCTGGGGGAAAAAAAAGTATTTAAAATAAAGTAATAAAGTAAATAAGAGCAGAATTGTCTTAGTCAGTATGGGGAAAAGTTTTATTTTTTCAAATTAATCAGCACCATTCAAGAATAACTATCAAATAAGAATATTGTTTCCATTGTTAACTTACGTGATACAAAGGCATTTTAATTTTTTAATAGATTATGTTTAGGAAATAAGCTTTTTCCCTTTCGTCTTTTCAAAGTCAGTGACATTAAAAGCATTTCTTACCAAGATGTTTCATATACCATTTTGGATCTTATATTCATTTCATTGAAACAAATTTTTTGTCTGTTTAAGTAACAAGGCGACACAAAACAATTCTTCGTGCGAGTAGAATTAGACAACCTGTTTAAAACAGTCTTTACCAGCTTTTCTTGAGGGTATGATTATATTGTCAGTGGAAGACAAGACTGATGAAACAAAAAACTAATTAATTTAGATAATCCTTATCTATTGGTGTAACCCACAGGTGCCCAGTAGAGTAAAAAAGCAGTACAGTCTTTCCAGAAGATTCCTTACATTTGCTTCATTACAGGTTCAGAGCTTTACTTGATGAGAGTCAACATTACAATGTGATCTTTGTAGCCTCGAATCTTAAAAGAAGTGATTTTGAATTTTAGTGGTATTAAAGAAGAAGATGTGTCTTAAAAAGTGTGGCTTGAGTGCCCATTTTATGAAGAAAAAAAATCACTGTAGAACTTAATTGGTAAAATTTATGAATAATGAGAAAAATATGATTAATGCCTTCTCCTTTAAATACTTAGTTTAAATATTTTTCAGAGTTCCACTGCAATGAAACAGTATATTATGTCCCCCTAGTAATTACTAATCTTACTGCAATTTTCAGACTACCACTTAGCCATCTCAAGCACATAAACAGCACAGACATTAGGAAAACAGTTTTCAGCTCCTCCATTCTGAAATAAGCAGTAAATTTTAATTAAGATAGATCCTAGTCTTCTAAGTAGTTGCACAGGAAAGAAAGTCAAGTCTGTGGAGATTCAAGATACATTCAGGGCCCATTTTGAGATTTCATTTTTTTCCAGATAAGAGTAATGCCCTAACTTATTGCACCTGATACTGCTATTTCATGTAATTGCTAAATGTTTTGTTGTATAATTAAGAATAATTTCCCCTCTATCTGACTATTAAAAACACAAGAGAAAGAAAAATAAATGTAAAACCCAACTGCAGTAAAAACAAACTGCAATATTTCAGATTCCAAATGGGATTCTCAATCAGAATTGGTACACAAAGGGGAATTCCAGACCAGGAAAAGATCAAAAAGTCAAGGATGTATGAATAAATATAGAAACAAGTCATTTTTACATAGGAACCTAGTTCTAACCAATTTTTCCTCCTTTATTACTTTAAAACATATTTCATACTTCATATGTAGAAATGACAAGGTGTTTGAGTCCTTTTTCTTTAGCTAATTTCTGCCTCTGTGTAAGTCAGTGTGAACTGCAAATCTCAGCTCCACAGAGCTGCTCCAAGGAGGACCTGCAGCTCAAAGAGGTTAGTTAATTGCTTCTGGAGGCCCCAATTGGTTACAGAAAGGAAATAACTGCAGGAATCCAGGACTGAACAAAGCTTTGCTTATTTGCATAAGCCAGGAAGTGGCTGTTATTCTATTAATTTCCTAAAAATATTAAAAGATGTTTAAAAAAAGATGGAAGAAAAGGAGAGGGGAAAAAAAAGGCAAAAGAAAATTAAAATGAAAAAGAAAATTAAAACAAAAAAAAAAAGAAATAGTAAAAAAGAAAAAATCCTTCTATGTCTTTACCAGCCTCTACATGTAAAATAAACCTAGTCTGTTTATAAAACCAACATAATAGCCATAGGGGAAAAAATGTTATTGGAGGGATGCTGATATTTCTCTTGAGAAAGACAGGGATAAAAAGCACAGGTTTGTCTAAAAAGCTACTGACATTTGTTGGAGCCAGAAGCTGTATGTCAGGAAGGAACAAGTCTGTTGTGTTAGCAAAATATGTCACTGCAGGGAGCATGAAATCAGCTTGAAAGAACATGCAGATAAAGTCATATATCAGAAGTAGATATAATGTAGCTGCTCAGGTAAACAGTGTTTTTAACTTCTCAGGCTTTCCTTTGCACTATCAAACCGTTATCCTAAGATTACCTGATTGCTAGTCTAGAAGGATTTGAAACTACTTACAAATGAACAGCCTTTAAAAACTCATCATACAAGTAGCCATCCTGCTTGTATCAAGGTATGCACTGCAATATTCTGAGTTCAGAAGGTGAGCAGGTTTTGGGTAAAATTTGGTCCAGTAAGGGCCATGCAGGAAAGAACTAACATACTGAAATTTTGTTTTCTTGAATCCTGTTGATATGTCTCAGTCCTTAAACTGCAAAAACAATAACCCCAAAGTCTAATTAACATCCACCAGGAACTAAGTTATATCCTAAGCAAAAAGAACTGTGTCATTATTCCGTGCCTGTAGCAGGTTTCAAAACCTGAAGGCCAAAGCAAGCAGCTGAAGACAACAACTACCTAACACTATCCAGCCTTGTTAACATGCCATATGCTAACTCATACCTATGTATGAATAAAAAACTCAGATTATGAAAATTTTCTGTCATTTTTGCAGGACAACTATTATCACAGTACATAACCTACTCTCCTGTTAAGTAGGTCTAAATGATTTCTTTAAAATAAGGCTGTTTATTTTCACTACTGCCTGTAACATTACTCTTCCCTTTTCGCAAAAGACAACGACAAAAAAACCCTAAAACATTTTCTTTCTAGTAATGGCACTGAAATGCAGTTGTTTTTTTGGTAATCTAGATGGCAGGCTTACCCTGAAGTCGCTACATAGCAGACAAAATGTTCTAGTAGCTAAGGCAATTATTTTGCCATCTTTTTTGTTCATGGAAAAGGTCCATAAACATTCTCCATTTAAAATAAAGTCTCTCAAGACATGGTTATACTGCACTTGCTGTGAACATATAAGTACAACAGCTCACACATAACCACAGGGAAATATAAACTTATCTTAGGAACACAGCAAAAGTATACACTGGAAAAAAACAAAAAGAAAAAAAAAGGAAGCTGTCCTAGAAGGAAACAAATCTCAACAATTTTTAATGTCTTACTATACCTGAGAAGAAGTAGTCCCACTGAAAATATATGACATTAATTAGAAGTATTATGGATGAATCCAAATCAGTCTCATGCTGGGAATCTTGAGAAGACAAAGGATTCTCAAGCCCAAAGCTCAACAGGCAGAATTTGCATCTCTTGTAGTGTGTCTGCAGTGATCATAAAGGAAGTTTATGGTGCATGTGTTCAACTAATCTGGATGCAAGCATGAGTGCTCAGTTCAAGCACATCATCAGGACCAGAGCAGTACAGCTAGTCCCTGCTGTGTCTGATGTTTCTTCTTGCTTTGCCCTCCCTGTTGTCACTGCTCCCAGCAGAGCAGTTCCTCCACGTGTACAGCAGGGCACAAGGGAGGCCCTCATTCCGGGGCTCTGCTGAGCCCATGGCTACATTCAGCACACAAGCCCCACTACTGCAGGTTCAGCACCAAGGTAAGAGTTAGAAAGACAGATATAGTATGCAAAAGAATTATGTCCTTTCTGTTAAGCTAATACAAAACTTCAGCTCCAACCAGAAGGAGTGAACTTTAGACCAGGCTTCTTAACTGATTAATTTGAGTGATGGCTTTCATTTTAAAAGTTTGGGAGCAGGGTTTTACACAAGTGTGACAGAGAAGCATGAGTATGCTGGCTATTATTCTCAGATGTTCTGCAGACTTGGAGGAGTGATTTTCTATCTGGGCCAGCTTCACTGCTGCATTTTCCATTTTTATCTGTTTTGCTCAAAATGACTTATGAAACAGGTGCATGCTGAAATGAAAAGTTTTCATGGATAAAATCCATGATTTTTATATCCTTATTTCTAGTCCTCCAAGAATATAACCATTTATGGGATAAGATTCTCTTCTGCACAACTCAGAGGAGGGTGTCAGAAAAAGAGTTTTTAAGTTGCTCATGTATCCAAGGCTACCCAAAGAGAGAACAGTTAACGAGGACGACTGTCATCCCACCCACCTTTACCAATCAGTAAAGAGCTCAAGATTAGAGACATACACAATATCTCCTCCTGTGTCCCACTAACCAGGAACAATACCTTCCATTTACACACCTAAGTGTTCAACCGTTGCACACTCACAACTCCATTATTTCAACTCTACAACATATGGAGGGGCTTCTGCTAAAGAAAGTACGTAACGTGTGTTCACACTAGTTGTAGAATTAATCTCAAATTACTGAAAACCCGAAAATATCTTAACTGTACAAATTCATTTTCTTCTGGACTTAGTGCCTGCAAAATAAACACAAACAAATCTATCAACAGAAGCAAAAATTATATGGCATGATATATGCTCATATTATAGAAAGCAATGTCACAAAGATTTTATACACTGATGACCTTTTAAAAACTTTAAATGAACATTTATTATTATTATTATTCCCTCTAAAGCAAGGTTCATCTTTTTATGTACTGCTTATCAGTTTTACTAGCTAGTAAAAAGTTAAATTATGCCATCAATTTCCCAATGAATGCCTAATAAATAATACTTCCTTAGTTCAAGGTCCTTAATAAAAAGGAATAAAAATGAGGCCTGACACCATTTTGCTCAGCATTTTGATGAACTAAATTTGCTATTACTCATGGTGTATCATCATGAAATATGTTTTCTAAGATGTAGAATAGACTGTAGTTAAGTTTTCTAAACACAAGCAAACTTGCATAAATTTACACACATATACACATACAGATATTCTTCACAGAAGGGCGTGTTGAAGATCATGCATTGAAGGCATTGCTTCTGATATTGACCATAAGATGTAAGCTATTTTCCATGATTCCTCACACAATACTGTTATACTAAGAACACAGAGTGGATCATTAAGCCTGCTCTTTATTGTACCATAATCAATGGTGCAATATCTTTACTTTAAAATATACAACTCTAAGTCCAACCCAGAGAAAAAAATTCATAGCAGAAACTACCTGTGTAAGACTTCCCACTTATTTCAAAGGGAATGCAAAAATAAAAAAAAAGCCAGGTCTGCGTCTGGTGTTGGCTATACTTTGCATTGTTTGTTCCCATCTACCTGCTAGAACTTTAACACCACAGTGCTGACTGTAAACCATGTTTCAGTGTTCTGAGTGTGCCTGGTAGATGACACTAAATTTTCCTCTTAAATTTGAGATGAGGTGCATCAGAAACCATTATAAACTATATTCTATCTTTCATCAGCTAAGACTTTAAAAAGAAAAGCTAAGATGTGAGATTGGATCAACTCCGTGGGTCACACTGAAGTAAGTAGCACTGACCAGAATTTTCTGGAGCAGAGGACAAAAAGAAGACTCTCAAGGTAAAGAGCACTGAGTGTAACTAAATGATGCTCCTCAAACAGAGGAAAAGCTGAAGGAAAACTGCTAACATAATGGAGAAGCATTAGCATTTTTTGCCTTCCTATTGGTGAATATATTTCAGTTTAGATCAGTGGTACTGATATTGTGCTCCTGTGGTAATGGTACATAAGCAGGAGAAAGTATAAAACTCATAGAGAGGAGAATGATCCCACAGGGATGAGTAACACAGCAGTAAAGCAAGATTTATTGAATGAATGTTTGCACTCACCAGATGTAATAAAACTTGAATGATATCAAGCAACTAATGTACATATATGAGATATACATAGTCAGGTTGATCACTTATGGCCTGCCCTTCTTATTTTAATTTTCCCAATGGCAATATAGAAACCTGAATGAAAACTGAGGATAAGCTGATAGGAACAAGAACAGAAAAGCTAGCAATAATATTTCATTAAAAAAGGGTTTCTGAAAGGCCATATAACCTTTTGTCTAAATGCCTCAAATCCAAAATGTATTAGGTTCAAACAAAATAAAGTTATTTTGATTAGGTATAGGTAATCAGAATTTATACAGCAACAGCTAAAGAGAGAGTGATTATGACACTAAGACAAATCCAATCATTCAGATCAAAGATTGGGCAGACTATCTCGACAGAAAATAGGCCAACACAAGTATGTATTACCTAAGGGGCAAGTAAGTGTAGTGAACTGAATGATTAATCACAGCTGTAACTATGCATCACATTATTTGTGTGTATGTTGATGCATAAACATGGATATTTTGGTCTGATATGAGGTGGACAACAGCAGAGGGACACAGTAATTTTGTAATAAGGAGAACATCACAACCCCATTGCAAGAGAAACATGAGCCTATTTATATACAGAAAGCAGTGACTGTGGTTTTTATCATTGAACTTAAGGAATGTATTAGACAATGATTACATAGTCTTGGTTCTAAACAGGTATGGTAATCAAAAGATTAGGATTCAGTTTCTGAGGTTGTCATATATCTTCTGTACTAGCTAACCATTTTGCTCTGGTTAACAGGATTATAGAGCACTGTTTGCAGTGAAACTACACCACCATCAAACTCACAGTAGCCCAGAGTTGAAGCCATAAAGATGTGGTATTAATCAAAATTCAGGTTTTCTAATCTGCTAAACCCTAATGAATTAAAGAACAATCCTTCCCTAGTCTTAAGTGAAAACAGTAGTGCATTTTCTGTACAACATGAATCTTTTCACAATGACTAATCCCATTCCCAATAAAATCAATGGAAGTTTTACCACTAACTACATGGACAAAAAAAGAACTGGCAGCATAAAAGTCTCCACACTCCCAGCACCAGTCCTTTAGCAAATTGGTGTTACATCTTAAATAACTGTCATTCTAACCAAGGACATATGTCAAATGAATTCTTAAGCCAACTGAAAGCTCTATTGTAAGAACTATTCACTTTGTATGACTTTGTATGTACCACAACTCATGGCAGCAGGTTAGAAGGTGCCCTGAGATCGGGAGGCAGTGGTACATGTAAAACCAGAGGCACACTCGTTCAGTGTTGCACTTGGCTGTGCACTGTATGACAACTCCAATTTTTTTAGAGTCTATTTTTTTCTCCTCTTTGTACTAGATACCTTCCAGGCACCCGTTCCAAACTAAGACATTCTATGATTAAATGATTATAACAATATCCCAGAATACTCTAGCATACACTGCGGGTATAAACGAGTACACACAGTATCTACACTCCTGTATGCATAGCTGTTGACATTTTAGTCTTGAAAACACCTTAGATACACCATATCTATTCTAGCAATTTCAAGTAGACAGTTTCTATTTGCTACTGCTTCCCAATTTCAGATATTCGTATCAATTTTCTGTAACACAACTTCCCTGTTGATATGAGATAAGCGTATTCCAAAGTTATTACATTTAATACCTGCTTTCTGGTATCTTCAATCAAATGAAGCTGGTCAGTGTTGGAGAAGCAAACACAGTAATAGATCCAAAGACTTAATAAGGGTAAAGTTTTTTCTGAAAATGTAAAATCCTTAAAGAGAATACAGAACTACATGTATCAATGATCTAAATATTGTATATATGTAGTATCTGTACGTATAATGCAGAATATAAATTGTGGATACCTAGAAATTGTAGCAGTTTTTTCCATACTCAAAAAATTTAGAGATGTACAGATGCAGATTTAGTCTGTCCAGATGCCTCTGTAGAACCTTCCTACCCCCCCAGGAAACAGATACTTCCACTCAGCTTGGTGTCATCTGTGAATTTACACTTGATCCCATCATCCAGATGATCAGTAAAGGTACTGAACAGTGCTAGGCCCAACACTGATCCCTGGGAGACATCACTAGTGATAAGATGCCAATGGGATGCAACGCCATTCACCACCACTTTCTGGGACCAGCCATCCAGACAGTTAGGGGTACCTGTGGTAAAGGGGGTACCTGTGGGCCACCAGCTTTTCCAGAATGCCATGGAAAATGGCACTTAATGGTTCCCTTTTCCGCTTCCCGCTAATTAGCTTTTTCACCAAGCCTAGCAGTAAAGACAAAAATAAAAGTCAAGACTGGATTTGTTGCTTAACCCTTCACATAAACTTATGCACTGTCAGGCAAATGTTATAAAACCTAGGCACCATTTCTCCTCTCTTTTAAACATTACATAACTGATATCTCGTATCCTCTCCTACACAGAGAGAGTCTCATAATGCTTGCTGAGATTTTATACATTCTTACACACATAAAATTCATGGCTATACACACAAAAACAGGTGCATATCCCACCCTATCCTGTCGTGGGATAAGCCATGTCTCAAGTTCTTTTGCCTCCCTCATATTAGAAAATCCACTGATAATAGTTACTGCATGATCAGTATGCAACTGAAAAAAAAAAAAAAAGAAACAGTAAAAAAGAGAAAACCCTCAAGCTGTCTAGGCAACCAATCCTTTCCACATTGCGACAACTTTCAAGTAAAGAGACTTTCCTGGAGTTGGTGAAAAATTAGAATCTTTGCCAAAGCCCCTTGGTGACAAAGGAAACGGATTTTGATATTTAATCCCTTAACACAAAATAGAATCAGCAACACATAAAAGAAAACAAATATATTTAATAATCTGATCAATTTTACCTTCTATTTTTCCAGTGATGGGGCTGTATCCAGTGACAGTGCAAACATTTTAGTTTGCAAAATACAAGAACCACAATAGAAGAGTGTAATTAGCACTGGAAAGACATTCTTGAGGAAGTACTTTGATTTCAAAAGACTGTTGTAGTGATTGTCACCTCTGCTGTGCTTGAATTCTCTCTTGATGTGCATAAAGTGTGAATGCAGAACACATTATTATGAAACTCACTCGTCCTTGCATTTGTGTGCTCATTGCTTTGCCATCTTGTGGTAACCAAAAATAGAAACCAACAGAGCAGCATATAATTCACACTAGAATAATGCTGCTGTATTTTTTAATGAATTCTTCAGTGCACTTGCTGGAAATCTACAACTCAAACCATGTTCTGCATTTTGTCATTTATTTAACAAATGTGCAGTCATTTTCCTTTTAAGATTGAGATCACTGGAAAATAAAAACTCTTGTCTAAACATTAAAAATAAGCACAAACATTAAATGATTCAATGCTGCATGAATGACTTCCAAAGAACTTTCCAAAATACACTATGAGATCTTTTGTCTAAAGCAAATAAAGTGATTCTATTTTCTTAGCACATATAAAAGCTATACCTGTATAAAAATTGTCCAACTACAGGACAGTTTACTGTGTTATACAGAAAATTGGATGCGGACCTCATAAACTAGTGAATAATTATTTATGGAACAAAGTAATTTGCTGGCTTTAGTTTGGGGTTTCCCTTTTAAATTATCATAGGATAAAGCATTTACCCCTTCTAACCTTAACTTTTAAAAGAAGTAGCACATTTTTGAGTTAGCAGTCCCAAGGGAGAGAAGATGAGCCCTTCTGTTGCTAAGCAAGAGTTTGCCAGTTATTTCAAGCTTTAGCTGAGTACAAGCAATAATCACTACTGCCTGAAATATATTGGAATGAAAGTACATGGGACCATTCATGACACTTCATCAGCATGCAGGAGGCAAACAGAGTGACTGCAGTGATTGAATACAGGCTCAGAACTACTGGCTTTAATCTCCATCTCATTCATTCAGCCTTTACTTTTGGCACAGCTGTATGATAAACATTCTGACATTTCTTCCTTGCCCACCCTCCCTTGGAATCCCATGATTGCTGTGTGTATGTTTGTTATGTATTTAAGATCACCAGGTTTGTTGTTTTTTCTTTCTTTGTGGTTTTGGTTCCACCCCCTTCTTCCCCACCCTCCCCTCACACCCCCCCCCCCCCCCAAAAAAAAAAAAAAGCCAACAAATGCCTGGGTATGGGAAAGGTATAACTGGCTTATAATGGCATTATATAGAACTCTAACATTACTGATGCTAAAAAATTCTGATGTTAAAGACAATACAGTTTGTTACTCCATAATGGGGCTTTTGTTTGGTTTCTTTTCTGCTTGTTTGGTTTTTTTAAATTTTTTGCTGTACATCACTTATCTTGACAAGAAGAGCACATATGCAGTTCCATATCTCCAGTTCCTTAAATCTGCCTCAGCTTTGCAGCCACTGGGTTCAAAGGGCCATGAACACCTTAAGGCCTAATTGGTACCATAAACAACCTACAGTAAAATAATGAGTTATACATAAACCCAGTAAGCACAAGCAACTGGGTAGCAACTATTAGAGTGGAGTAACACTGGTGTCAAAAAACAACCTCTATTTTATATTACTCCTTCCTCATATTAAAGTACCTAAGAGTTTTGGGAAAATCTGCCTAGTCTACTAATAGAAGTTGGGCTGACTTCTGCTCAGTATGCCAGACTCCTTGAATCCACAAATCTGCTACATGAAACTACCTGTTTTTCACTTATTTTGTACTGACATTGATGCTGTATGATCACTACAATAGCTCTAATTAAATAAAAAAGATAATCTTATGACAAACAAAACACTATAAAGAACCTATTTAATACTCTCCACTCTGATATGGGAAAGTATTTGCAGTTTTGCTGACTGAAGGCATGTGGCCATTCCTTAATGTCCAGAGGTAAGTGGGATAGAGCTCTGCAGAAGACTGGCAATACAGTGCCTGTTATTGATATGAAGATGCCTTTTCTCTTACTGAGTAGTCAACATAATGAAAATGAAGAGAAAAAAATCACCTACACCCTTTTCAGGCAATATGCAACACCATCTCACTCAACTAAGTAAAAAGAGCAATTGATACACTGCATTGAAATCTGGGGACAGCAACCAGAGCAATGAGAGAAGGAGATAGATGAACTTTGCAGGTTCCCAGAGAGATGCAGAAATATCCTTAGAATAGCTAAAATAAATACTTTAAGGAAAATATTTTTTTCATCAACTACAATGCCATCTAAAGACACAGGACCTAAAATCAGTCTCCATAAGACAAGGCAAATTCTGTGCTGGTCTTCAGTAGCAGGAAACAATCCAGCACCTTCCTCCTAAGCATTTTTACCATACTTTTAAGGATCAGGTTTCATTAACTATTCACTTCAATCAGGAAAAAACACAAACCCTTGAATATGAAGGAAAAAAAATGGCCCATCACTTGAGACATGAAAATCTTCTAAGCAGCAACAACAAAGGAACACAACACACAGTGAGGCAGACTAATCTCACTGCCTCTATGTTTATGGAAAAGGATGACTACATCTACACTGCAGTGCAAATACATTGAGATGTCAGCCAAAGACTGATACCAGTATATTTCTTGCTGTGACTGTTCTATCTTTCCTGAAAACAACCGTTCACTAGCAGCAGTTGGTTAGCAATATTTAATTATTTGACTATACCAGCTCACATTATGATTTTTTATTATTTATTTAAAAACAGAATATCATTGGTACAAAACCACCACAAGTTCCAGAGTCCTCTTCAAAATGTTCATACTGGCTGCTTAATTCAAACAATTTCTTCTTAATTAAAAACAACAGGTTTCCTGACAAGAAGTTTAATGTACTACCAAAAGGAAACAAAACCAAACAAATAAAAAGCAAACAAAAGCAGAAAAAATAAACCAAAATTGTTAATAGGGTGCACAATCTGATTTATGACAACTATGAAAAAAAAAAACAAAACCAAACATTCTTTTCTCATGAGACCTATGTCTCCTAAAGAAACCATTCTATCAATTGTTCTTATTTTTAACGTAGAAGTTATTCAGGATATATTTTAACTGGTGGGCTAACAGACTAAACAGACCATAGAAAAGGAAAGCTGACAAGTGATTGCAGGCAACATAGTACCTTACTGGAATTATAAATTATGGATATCATAGGAGATATCATCAGTGCATTGTGACCTGCTTAAAAAAAAAATTAAAAATAAAATCCTATGCTTTCAATTACAGTGTAGATCTTACTTTTAGCACCATCAGGCAAAAAAGCCTGCTCTTTCTTTTTTTTTCATCTTACTTCTTTTCCTCATTAAATGTAGGGCAAGAGCAACCTTGCTTCCCAATGTCAGGATTTATGAATTCCCATTCACAGTGTCCAAAGATTTGCAAGACAACCATCCTGACCTTGGTTAAAAAGGAAATCACTCTGAATGAGTTTAATGAGGATTTGAAGAAATGTCCTTGGAGGTGTAGCTTGAATGAAAATGTAATAATGTCTACATTTTGCCTTGTACCTTACTGAGGAAGCAAGAAACAAATTTTATTCAGTGTTTTGCACTTGCTACTCTCAATCCCACTGAAGCTGCTTAAACAAAGCTAATAGAAATTGGCTCAATGAGGCATCATTCCTTTCATCTGCAGTACTTAGTTCTATTTTTTATGCTGACTTCAGAAATTATGTATTAAGAGAACAGTAAGTTAGTATCACTGTGGGTAAACTTATCAGACTTTAGAGTTAGCTGATGATTGTTGGTAACTGAAATGTTTCTTTTGATTTTAGCTGAGAAGTTTTTGTGGTTTTTTACTGCTCTTCTGTTAAGGGTTTTTTTTAATGTTTTAGGAAGATGGTGTGTTTTTCTAAAACACACATCACTGCTCCACTGAAATTTAGACACCTATTCTGCCTTTAAAATAAACTAACTCATCAACAAAAACATTTCCCCCCATTTTAATACACTTCAGGCAAGTGATCTTATTTGTCATGTTCTCTTTTTGGATGTCAAGAGCCATAAATGACATCAGTCTGAATTTCAACTAGTATTGCACAGACACATCAATATCAGTGATGCAAGAGATGTTTGCAATAAACTTGTGTTGCTGACTCTTAATTAGCTGTACAAAGCTAAGGAACTAATTTGTGTAAGATACAGCACAAAGACACATGCTTATCAGAGAACAATCAAATCAGATGTCTTATAATGAGCTTTGGTGAATAAGAACTCAGAGACCAGAATGTTCCACAGTATTGCTTGGGAACACAGCAGGGTCTTTCCACTGACTTCAGAAAGAATTGTAAAACCCAGTATGATACTACTGTCTGCTCATGTAAACTAGTCCAAATTCAGTGTTGAGAGATTCACACCTCCAACACAAATGGTTTAGTTTAATTTTAACAGATCCTTCTATGGTACTAATTTACATGTCCCCATAAACAGAGTTTGAAAAGATCACCAAAATGGTGGAATTTGAATGTGATCTTGTTCTGCAACTGTTTGGACTACTCTCTACTGCTCCAGTGCCTGACCAGAAGAGAAAAAATAAAACTTCCACCTCTGTGTAATAAGCCAGAAAATAAAAATCTGTATCAGTCAAATGCTAACCTATATTCTGCAGGTATAAGTTTGAAGACCACATGCTAGGAGAAAAACTTTTAAGCGGAAGCTGCTGCCAACCTTAGCTGGAATAACCTGTGTTCTTTAGACTTCACAGCTTGTCTCTTGAAAGTTCTCTGGCAACATGTGCTTTTTCACATTTGTCATCTAAATCACAGATCCAAATGTAAAATATAACATTAAGGAACAGTAAGTGCATTTGCGACACTCCTTGGAGAAATCAGGTACACATAAGGCAATGATTATATTACATGGAAATATAAGCAGCCCCTAATGTGATTTTGTTACACTAATTTAATTAAGAAATATCAGTTGTCCTTCCTAACATCAGCACACACCACTGATACTCTGCTTTTCAGAAAACTTTGCTGTCCCCAGGTAACAATGAAACAAGATACATGACAGTTTGGCATGATAGTTCAAACCACATACCGTTACCCTACTTATTCACAATGCTCTACAAGTGCAGACAAAGAAGTACGAAAACTGACTCCTCAAATTGTGTGTTCCACTGATTGTGAAATGCAAAGTAAGAAATGTATTTACCTTTCATCTGTGACACTGAAACAGCTCTACTGAAGAACTTAAACCAGAAATTTCCAGACTGTTCGGACTAATTTCTCACTGTACTCTACAAAATTCTCTGCAAAAACCCAGTACACATAAAGTGTAGGCCTACCACAAAAAGTTCATTCAGAATATGGGTCAGGTTTTGAAGATTTTGATATAAAATCAGGCAATCCCCTTGCCATGAAATAATAATACAGAACATTTTATTGCTGAGTTATTAAATCTGGTGCTCAGTTTCAGAAATTAGCTGATGATGAGGAAATTCCTTAGGCAAAGGACTGATGATGTGGCAACATTTACACCCACCCCATGTAGGAAAAAATATGCAAAATACATAGTATGATGCCTTATACAACAAATTTCTCATCAGAGTGAGATAGCCCATATGAGTTTTGCACTTCCTAAATGCTGTCCAGGATCACTTCATCCTAGCAAACAAAAATACTATTAAAAAAAAAATTGTGCTATGGAATGACAGCCTTTAAAACTGCCAATATCATCAATGAACAGTTCTTCCATCAACAAAAACTATCCCAAATACTTTTCAGAAACAAGAAGCACTAAAATGAAATAAAATTTAGCAAAATGCCTGAAAGGCATTGCAGCTGCAAATCCAGCTACTTGCTTGCCATAAAACCATATGCTAGTATGCATCTCACTGAGTACTGCTCTCCAAATTTATTCAAAAGTCACATAGAGTACAAATCTTACAAATATTTTACTGTTTTATGAGACATAAGGCATATAAAATTTCACATCAGTCACCTTTTTTGTGTGTTTTTTTATTTTTTTTCCCCAACAGCAATTTAATAATATATATATATTAGCCATTCTTACATAAAAAATATATTTCAAATCTATCCTAAATGGGGCTAATCCCACCACTACTATCCTTCAAAGGGTTTTATAGAATGAAGCTTTAAATCAAGAACTCAGAAGAAATCTTGATCTTCTATTTATTATGTTATGACAAATTCAGTTACTATTATCTTAAAAAAAAGATTCTCAACAATAAGATCATTTAGCAGCAGGTAACTGATTACCCTAGTCTTGTTTTCTGGGCAATACACTAGACAAGAATATATTGAAAACTTTATCTTTCTTCATGTTACTTAAAGATTTCCAACCAATTTTGAGGAAATTTTGACCAATTCTGTCTGGTGTTAGTGTCACTTCACTAAAAAAAAAAATACAAAACTAAAAATCCTATCCTTTGAGGGAAAGGTTTAATTCATCTGAAAATATGCGTGTGCTTCAGTATTAATCCTATCTTTGTAAAGATATGGTTTATGTTTTCTTGATCTTCTTTAATACTTGTTGCATTTATACGTCAGTCAATTTTGACTAACAAAAACAGTACTTTAAAAATTCTACTGAACTGAAAATAAATCTTTCCAGCAGCATTGAATAGTCATTTTGGTTTATAACTCTGATTCAAAAATGCACGATTACAGTCTTTGGATAGAATGCAGCTATCACTTTTGGCAATTTTTTTTCCGACTTGTTATTACTTTTCTCTGGTAAATTTAGTGTATGGGTTCTGAAGGCCTCTAGTGCATTTATTTTGAGCTCCTACTCCCTAATTTGTCTTGAGCAAATTTCCTTTTCTTACTTTTCTATCACATAAATCCATTTCCTAGGACAATTATGTTCAGATTCAATTTTTAGCGTTTTTGTATATGCAAGTAATTTATCTTGAACATTTTCAAATAATGGAATCGTATTTTCGTAAACATGTATCATTTAATTACATTCTAAAGATTACTTTGGGGTTTAACTGTTATAATGCATAGCCTAGGCAAACAAAACAGTGAAATGAAACATTTTGACCACAAATATACATTAATTAAACACTGGTTTGAGAAGTAAGAGAATCTGCATTTCTATACAGTTACCTATATAGGTTTGTACAGCAAGTAACTGAGGCAATGCTCAGGAAAAGGGGTTGTGAATAAAAAATAAATAGAGACATTGATTCATACAGAAATGCCCTGTATTTTAACAGCTTTGTTTAAGAATTTTGAAATTTAAGGTTATTGCTGAACATGAGTTTATTTCAGTGGGAAACATGCCTTTGGGCTAGTAAGTGTTCTGAGGACTGCCATTTCAATCTGTCCATCTTAAGCTGAAAACAAAGGGGAAAAAACATCAACCCAACAACAAGGCAAGAAAAGTTGTCTTCAGTTCAAAAATGTAAAGAATTTCAGACTCCTCCCCCAGCTGCATCAGCTTGTAAAAAGATACTACAGTTTCATAATTCAACTAAGAGCCAGTCTACACTATATTTTACATAATTCTGGGGCTTTATTGTTAATTGTATGAGAGAAATCACTATGGTGAAATACAAACTTTTCTTTGTCAGAATAAAGTACTGTATCTACACATAGTGGTTCACAAAATAAACAAATAATATTTGTAAATATGAATGCTATATGTATACCCCTGATATTGTAAGTTACTTAAAGATTCAGAAGTATTCTGTTTGCTCTTTAATACACAAAATTCAATACATGCTTTATATGTTATGGGAGCAATTAAAGGGATTTATGTGGAAGAGAACAATCTTGCCCTTGTCACTTGCTTTTAAATAATCTATTTTGAAAGAAATAAATTACTTAAGACACAATGTTAAATTGTGAACCAAAGCATAATTAATCTGTATCCTGACTCTGCTTAGATGTAGGAAGGAATAAGAATTGTTTAAACACATATTCTGCACTGATTCAGCTTACATGGCCTACAGAGAAACAGAGAGAGCACATCTTTGAGATATCAAAGTACTTTATAACAGCATTACAAGAGCTCTACTGACACCCATGATTAGATGGAGCATATGCTGACCTCTTTCAGTTAACATCATTCCATTCTGCTAGTACACACGAGATGAGACAAAATAAAGCAGCCCAGAGGGCCTTTTCTAACTTGGAAGGAACATATATATATATATATATTCAGTTGATTTCTCATCATAATCCTGCAACAAAGCAAAATAAAAGTAAGTCACTCTGTAATTCCTGCTTCAAAAAATTTTTTAATATTTTTTGTGTAGAGTTCATGTGGCTTCAGAAGTCACACATCTCCACCTCTCCACAGTACTGGTTATGAATCAGAACTCTATCCTGGTCTTAGGTTTGAAACATCCAAGCAAAAAGAGGAAAAATTATGAATTTGCAGTCAGATAAATTCCTGAGGAAGGAGACTGCTACAGTGATGTGATCCTTCTTCCTCCCATGCTGCTCCTACTCAGTGTAGTAGTCCCCACAAAACACCATACATTTGAAAAAATCTTAGGATTCAAAGTTGAATAAGGACTGAAAAAGGTCTCCTACAAAAGCAGCCCCACACCAGGTAGGTGCATTTGTTGCAAGCTTAGTGGATTTCAGAACTAAGCTCTAGGTGGCAACTAGATGTGCAGACTCCATATGCTAGGGATGGAGGCATCTGAAGAAAATAAGACAGCTATGTTAATCTAAGGTGGCTCCAGTTCAGCAGACAAACTGCTTCCCACATGCTTAGCTATCCAGTAAGACAATCTGTTAAAACAGCTGATTTCTAGCTCACTTTGTTGTCATATGGACAAACACGGATTCTTCCTGAAAGGCCTCATCCTGGCAATATAAAAAGAGACAGCTTGCCTGGAAAAGTGTAAGAAGAACTAGTATATACACTGGGGCAAAGATAGGAAGCCTTGGCTTAAATAAAATCCAGTGTCTTAAAAAATAAAGGGTGTTTTCTGAGAATAACATATCACAGAAAAATGAAGAGGAGGAGGCTGTAAATGTGTATATACACCATATTGAATTATAAAGACTCAACTGCAGAAATCCAGAATTTTCCCCCCTCTTTTGGTTGAAAGGAATATCCTTAAGGAAAGATGACAGAGGCTAAAGTTTTTGAAGGCTCAAAGCACTGACCCATCTCAAATCTAACAATTAGTTAAGGTACTGACTGTGTATACTGGAGGAACAAATACTAGTTTCTCCAATTGCAGATTCACAATAATGTTTTGGAGGATGCCTGAAGCTGGTCTGGATCTTTTAATTTCCTTTTGGTACTCCAGTCAAAAGCAGGGACTTCAAGATGTGCCTCCTCCTTCTTCACCTGTCCTTTATGTTCCTGTTTGTAGGAGCTCACAGAGTTTACAGTTACTTAATTGTGTTTACAAACTCCTGATTTAGTTGTATGGTGACTGAAATCTGGCTGCAGTTTGTACTGAGTCACACCACCAAAAAGAAGTTCATGTTATTTTTCTCTCTGTAGGGCAGGCAGCAAAATATGCATTTTGTCTACATTATTTGTAGCTGAACTCCTTTCTACACAGGGACAGAAAGCCTGACACATCTCATTAGCGTGAGCTTCAAGACAGTGACGTATATACTGAACTTCAAGGTCAACTGCAGCCTCCAATCTCTGAGATCACTGAAGTGAAATACCCATCCAAGGAAGGCAGAATTAATCACTACTAACTTTAAAAAAAGTAAGTGGAACTGATGCCACTATGTGCCACCCATAGGGAAATCTTGCAGAGTTCTTCACTACCCCATCTGTACTGGCGACCAGGAGGGAGCAGGATGCCCACCCATTTGAACAGTGATTTGGGGAGCATTTTCCCCTATTAGCGTGTTCTTGGAGACACTACTTACCCAAAGGCTTCTTGTAAGATCTAGGAACTGAAGCAGAACTTAACTAATTACTAAATTTCATCACAGTTGTTTGCATGTTTTCTCAGTAGATATTCTCGGAATCTGTACTGTCCAAAATTTAAATCCAACCTAAATGGTGGGATTTGATTGAATCACACCAGTCTCTAAGGCAGAATAAGCAATTACTGTGAGTACAGTTTGAGGAACAGTGGAAGAAATGGTAGATTAAGTCTGTATTACTAGTACTTTACAATCTGCACAATCTTAATGAGGTAGTTGAAAAGAACTGAGGATGTGGTATGCACTTTCATTTCCACTAATGGCTAAAAAACACTACTTTATAGGACTTCAAATGTAGGTTCTCTGGATATTTCAGAGGGAAAAGAAAGTCTTCTATGCTCACCAAGAAAAAACCTTTTAAGCTGCGTTTTCCACAATGTTTCCACTGGATACTGCTATATCAACAAGTCTCATTGTCATCAAGCAACTATTTATTACTAATAAATATATTTTTTCAACATTTTACATCTATAGATCATCCTAACAACCCCTGCTGTTAAGCAAATAACCCAAAACACTTTCATGATTACACTTCTGTTCAATTCTTGTCACCACAGATTGATGTCTTACTGATAATTCTAAAAATGTCACTGAAACTGGCTTTTCTACAGCTATATAAAATGACATTTTTGTTTAAATTTCCTGTCACCATAATAATTTTTCAGTTATGATTCACTGAAAATGCAGGACATTTTCTGGCTAGGAATTAGTCACATTAAAGACTGGCAAACTCTGTAGACTGATGGTAGCTGCATAGACTTTGAGCTGTACTGCTATTTCCCATGGGATAAAAACCAATGAAAATACTATCTATAAAAAAATTCCCATCTTATCTTAAAACAAGATTTGAAAAATAACATGTGTTTGTTATATCTGTGCTCCTTTGTCTTATGTCAAGTACAGAATTGGATACAATTTGGCAACTATGCCATAGGTTGAAAGTATGAACATCTAAAGTAACACAGAAAAAATAACAATAATACAATGCTTTAAATACAGTATAATGCTACAAAAATAGTATAATGCTAAAAAGATTCATTGTTTAAGATCACTAATAAAATTTATGCTATAATTTCATGATACAGGCAGTGGAGGCATCTTCCCTGGGGAGATTTAAAAGGAGAAAATATGTGGTGGGAAGTGAACTGAAAAATCTAGTAACTTTCATCTTTAATTTCTGCAGGGTATGATCTACTTTCAGTTACCCTGGTGTAAATGCCAAAAAAAGAAACCAGAATTGCAAATTCAGATCTTTCCTCAGTTCTTCAGTACACCTCTTATAATAAGGACACGTCAAGTGATAAAAGACTGGATATTCCTAATTTGGGACACTGTTTGTCCCGCTAGCCACTCTGCAGAAAGCAGACCCTTAAGGACCACTAAATATACTTACTACACTGTAAGTGAAGCAATATAAAGGACTATGATTCAAACAAGAATAGATTTCTAAAATACGAACAAAATGATAGAAAGTTACATTCAAACTTAATTTTCCTGAATTTTCTTCAATCTGAGGAGCATCATTCTCTAAAAGTGATTTTGAAACCCATGAAATGGGTTATTAAAAATAAATAGTAACTAAAAAATATTTTGGCAGTTAATAGGAGGCGGGCATCCTCTTCTAAGCCAACAGAAAAGCCAAGAAGTAAAGGAACATACAGACAGAGGTTTGGAGGAATCTGCGTTTCACAGCTGAGGAAAATAATCTCCACTAGATTCTAAAAAAAATCTATGAAACAAAACCAAACACCAAATCCCCCTCCCCCCAAAAAAACCCAAGGAAAAAAACCAAATTGATTGTGAAAACACATTCAGAATATGTATGTCCTACAGCTGATGTTCCATTTCACCGTTTCCATACACACCTCTTCACCCACAGTAATATCTATCAGATGTGCACATGATGGCACTGTTCACAACATTTCATATCTTGTCCAGCATGATGTCATCACTGGTGAGACAAGAACTGCACCATCACTCCCATCTTTTTACATGCTAAGAAAATGTGGTATTAAAGAACCTTGGGCAGCCTGAAAATCTCTGCAGCAGAGATCCAAAGGCACAACAGTGGGTCTGATTTTGTCACTGTTGGGTTCTGTCTTTAAAATGCTGGGACAGAAACTCCTTACACTCTGAGGGATACTACATAATCACAGAAAATGTAGTGATCACATCCTGGAATCAAGATGAGCAGTAGGACACCCAGGTAAAGACAAAAAAATATAAAATGGACAGATAGGGTAACTTGTGAACGTTTGCTTCAGCCCTTCATGTACTTTTAAGTATCTGCGTTTCAGCACTCCTCTCAAGAGGTTGTGTGTGTCTGTGCATGTAATTATGGTATAAAACTGATGATATCAAGACCAGATAGAATTAATAACCTTTACTAATTTTACAGTACAAATAGCAATGTAAATATAATTCAGCTTCAAAATTTATGTCTGATGGTGTCCTGCAAGCCCATCCATTAATTCAAGGAGTGAGTTTATTAATTTTTCTAACAGCTTGGAAAGCATAGGCATGTGTGCTAAGGCTGGCAGATCAATCCAATTCACTTTGCATCACTTTCCCTTCAACATGCTACAATATTGTTGCATCTCTGAAACATAAAGCTATATTTGAAATTATGCTCTGAACTTAAATGGTGGAGAAATTAAGCCCTGTAAATTAAACCCTTACAGTGAAACTGAGACTCAAAATTGTCTTACAATGCCTGCTGAAGCATCATTAAGATCAACCTACACAGTGTCCTGCTGATGTCACTCCCACCGCATGTTCACAAACTGCAGACATGAGGCATCTACTAAATCACACACACTTCCCTATATACCAGCTCAGTCTGGAATTTCCCAAGTGATTGCCAATACAGTACCATCACCTGCCTTCTAAATATTCTCATGCACTTAATAGAGACTCCTTCAAATAATCTTTCAGGCAGTTAAATATCCTTAACTTACATTGCAGCATTTAGGTGGAAGTACTGAAGAAAGCCCAATGATAGCCAACTGAACTATACATCTAACCACAAAAGGAGAGTTGAAAAGGGACTGCAGGATTTCTGCACTAATTCTCTCAGTTATTTCTGCATCATGTGCTTGCATATTGCAGTAAGATGTGTGTGTGCCACATATAGTAACCAAGACAATTCCCTAAGTTCAAAGGCATGTACCTCCCATTTGACCCACTAAACAAATTTTGGTGATACTCAGTGATTCTGGTCCACTAAGACGGAATTTAATATTTTGCTATAGCATAAATTTACTGACTTTAGTTTAACCGACAGAGCTATTGACTCTTTTCAAACATTTGCTTCTAAATAATGAACAACAAATAAGAGTTCATCATTGAAACCAGATGTGAAGAAGTAGATAACAAATGAACATCTCCTGAATGTTATAGCATGAATGGGAATATGCCATGAAATAACAACACACTATCAACTTGAAATTGTACCGTATTACAATGAAGTTCCTGATGTTGATAATAATTCAACAAATGCAAGTCAAGTAAAGTATTCCTTATGATTTTACATTACAAAACTAAGGAAATATTTGCTCCACTATCTCAACCACCTGCTTTAAAATTTGATCTGGTTAACAATGAACTGAGACCAATAATTTGTTCTTGGCAAGAGTCAAATAATTTCCTGAGAGTTATTTAGTTCTAATTTGACAACCTCATGTGATGGAAAAATCACTTGTTTCTCTTGGCAATTTGTCCCAGCAGTTAATCACCTCCCTACTGAAAGTGTTTGCCACATATTTAATTTGAATTTTGGCTTCAGCTTCTACTAACTTGCTTTGCTAAATTAAAAAGCCTTTTATTACTAAGTGTTTTAGACACAGTTAGCAAACCACCTCTCAATCATATCTATGATAAGCTAAACGTATTCAGATGCATCTGAAACTGTATATCATTTTCTCCTACCAAGAGCTCAGCTTTAGGGCTCTTTTCTTCACTCTTTATTTTCAGTATGAAAAAGAACAACTGCAACTGAGTATTAGTTCTGCCACTGAGGTAAAATAACTCCACAATATTTATTTATTATTTTGCTCTACTTACTCAGATAGCTCAATTACTCTGTTGTCACTGTTGATGTTCATTCTGAACTAATTTGAAATTACAAAGAAGTAGCCTAATTTAAAGACTTACCACTGATATCTTCCCTTTATTTCAAATCTCCCTCCCCAAAATGTTTACTACCTCATTGAGCAATGGATTTTGCATTTAAAAAGTCTGCATGTGATCAGGAATTGTTTTGGGCTGGCATGACATTAAACATTTTACAAACTTTACAAAGTTCATTATGCTACATTTGCATTGCCATACATCGACCAATCTTGTTATTTCAAGAAAAAAAAATTAATAGGTGAAATGTTAACTGCCTAGAAAAATCTGCTACTCTTTCTAAACTACATCATTTCCCCTTAAGTCTCTATTTATTTCAGTCTCTTATTACACAGACTGTTATTTTGCCCACAACTGATACCAAATGAATCAATCAAGAAACTACCTCTCACTTGAAATATTCAGAAATGTTGAATCCTTCTGTCTTCTGGTGCTGTGGACTCTATCAAACAAGAAAGTCATGAGGTTGGAGATTCCCTTACCCAAATAATTAGTCATGGCTGATAACTACCCATAAATTTTAAGGCATTGCTCAGATACATCATCCTCAAGACAAGAAGTTAGTAACATAGACATGGCAAGTATTTCTGTTAAATACAGTATACTGTTTAATATAACGCAACTGTGTTTAATGTGTAAAGAACCCTACATATGTGATTAGTTTTGTTTATAATTTTTTTACTTTAAATACTTCTAAAGGCATCTCCAGTGAAAGATAAACTTAATCTCTTTTAAACTGAGATGAAGGAAGAATGGTTCAGACAATCATTAACTAAATGAATATTTCTCTTCATGATCTGAAGAAGTATTATTCAGACTACATGGCAATTTTTTTCATGCTATCACAGAAGTCCTTTATGATTACAGTGCTTCCTGGATGCAAATTTAAATAATAAACTAACAATACCTTCCTATAAATTATGTAATATTATGTATAGAAAACATGTAAAGAAAGAAAATAAAATGTTTCTGTAATGTTCATAATTACATGCCAGCCATCATTAATCTGGTTGCTTGACCAAGATTTGTTATATTGTATACACTAAAGCTGTGGTCACCTTCATATGGAAACTGATGGAAGAGAAATCATACAATATGATATCTGGGTCTGGCAATCATTGTTGATTTTTCACTCCTCTCATTCAAAGATTTTCCCTATGAAAAGCAAAAAAATAGTTTCCTCTTACAAATATAGCTTTGCTAGAACTAAAAAAAAAAAAAAAAAATTAAAATCAGGCAGAGGTGAAATTAATTTTCCATGGAAGGAAAAAAGTAGTTTTGTTTCCTTGACCAACAATTTCTCCAAAAGAGCAGGCTACTAATAATTCTATGTTATTGATTCTGGTTTGTTGCTTTAAATGATTTATAAATGATTTAGTAGTTGGTTATTAAGCATGGGAAGGTAATGAAAAATGTGCCCACGCTAGAAGTTTTATATTTTTATTAAACAACCATTAGATATATTCAGTGCTGTTCATGGAACCATGCAAAAGTAGTTGTAGTAATGATTTAAGTACTTAAATTGTACCTAGAAACACAGGTTTAAAAGAGAATTCTCTATATAATGTCTAACATTACCCAGTGTTTACTGACTGTATTGGTTATTTTGGAAAAAGATATAGTTCTCATAAGAAAGATTCATAGTCTATGAACCAACTTGACAGAAAAGAGCAAGACTTTCTCAATAAATTGTGCCACAATTAACAAAAAAAAAATACTGTGTTTTTCTCCCAAGATCTACTGCCCTAGAGCTTTACAAAAAAGTTTCTTTGAATACAAGCATTATCTACACTGCCAGATAAATTTAATAGCACTAAGTATTACCTCCCACACTGCATTCCAAAAAGATATAAGAATGTCATCTTAAAACCCCTACTAACAGAACAGGTTTTGCTGTCTAAAGTCCACTTCACTGTACTAACATAAAACTGCAAATATGTGTTCATATGGAACACATTATTAAAATATGCAAATATAATGCAAATACAAAACTACTGATAGATGCCTTTCGCATATTTTTAAAAATGTGTTCCACAAATTATATAATAACAAAATAAGGCAGCATTTCAGTCGTATCTATTTCAATTCTTCACTGTAATAAATAATTACAAGAAAAGAATAATTAAAGAAAGAAAATGAATCACTGGCAGCTCAACCAGGGAGCAATGGTGTCCACCCAGCAGAAAGCCATGGTCTCTCCAAGCTCTGCCCCAAGATGACTCTGCAGGTGCTGCCAGGCAGGTGCCAGTGCCAGGCTGCAGGGTGTGCCCCGCTCTTAGGGCAGCACTGGGCCAGCAGCAGCGGGCACAGCAGTGGGAGCAGGTCTACTAGGTCAGCAGTAACTAAATTATCAATCAACAATTGGAAAAGTTGCTATTTTTTCTTCCCAAAATGATGTTATACTTTTCAGAACAGAAGCATGACTACCTTGCTTCTTACAAGAAAAGAAGAAAAGATGACATTATGAATCCAATCTCAGTAACAACGTACAAGGGAGCATTTACAAGGG
This sequence comes from Agelaius tricolor, assembly GCF_023055355.1. Lineage (NCBI taxonomy): Eukaryota > Metazoa > Chordata > Aves > Passeriformes > Icteridae > Agelaius > Agelaius tricolor. The sequence continues at coordinate 53,051,219 of NW_027269263.1, forward strand.
ACAATCAGATATACATGAAAAACCATAAACATACTCCACTGAGTTGCAAAACAGACATTTTCTTAACCAGATTTTCTTCAGTATGACCAATGAATGCTCAGCAGTTTAAAAATTAGGTCATTGAGAATCAACTGTTTAAATACAGTAAAAATGTTATCAGAAAAAAAAGGAATAATAATGAACAAACCATATAAACACTGGACAATTAATAGACTCAAGAGTGCAATAGCATTAATGTCATGATTAAGCTATTTCTGGACATTCCTGTTGCTTTCTGCAATGGGTAATTTGTTTATGTTCTGGGGCTCTTTAATTCATTCATGTCTACCGGAAGAAAAGGCCAGCCTTTCAAGGACGGAATCTGGACAGCCGATTAGTAGGAGATAGAAGATGAAAAGTCCACTTTTTTCTCCATGGCACAGATAAGTGGGGTTTTTAAACCTTCATTTAGTTATTCAAACATGAGCAGGAATCAGGTTGCTCCTTTGATACAAACTCTCATATTTTGGTTGTCCCTTCAAGACAAGGTCATACAGTGTTTTGAAGGGTACCACTCTAACAAGAGCACAAGCAAACATTGTATTTTAAGGAACTGTTTATCTGGGAGCTATGAAAATTGAAGTTACAGTGTAACTATTATTATATTCTTCCTTTTTCAAATGCTACTACTTCATTTGATTCACAGGACTCCGCTTTTGCTGCTGGTTTGCATGGGTGCAACACAGATTGAATTGTCCTATCACAGAATTTGGGGCTGTCTGTGCCTCCAGTGGAGAGTCCATGTGCTGAAGGAGTGATGGGAAATGTATCATATTAGGCTTTCACAAGAAAGAATTGATAGAAACAGAAGAACTTTATGTAATCCTTCATAAGCTTCCTTGGGGAGAGGAGAAGTCATCTCCTCTAACTTCCACACAAGCAGTGAGGACATTTATCAGAAAAAATGCCAAGAAATAAAACCTTTTCCATTCCTATAAAGTTGACTCAAGTAACTGCTGACTCAGGTTGTCTAATATCAGCCAGAGATAAAAAAGCTACTATTTAAAAAAAAAAATAGAAATTTGTTACAAGAAAAACATTTCTAGGAACTCAATACCTAAATGTCACAATATATAATCTAAAAAAGACATTATATATGACAATACAGAATCATATATATACATATATATACACACACACATATATATATATATATATATAAAATCATTGTTTCTACAGGTTAAGAAAGCTACTCTGAATTCTTCCAGACCTGACTATTTATGTTAGTGACACAATGACAGTAATAATGTGCTGAAAGAGAGGATAGCTGAATGTGAAGGTTCTCAAAATATGTTGTTGCATACTTCAGAAAGACTGTATGGACTGCCAACAGAAGGCATAAGTGAAAATAGAACCCAAACAAACAAACAAAAAAGTAAGACTATTTTGTGATCTTTTGCTGCTAACTCATGAACTGGAGATAATGTATCTGGATTTTTTACTGTAAAAAAACAAAACAACTAAATCAGAAAACATTGTAGGTTAGGGGAAAAATTTAACTAAAAAAAAAGGTGGAAAATACCCAGCAGATGGTACATCTGAGCTGAGCTTCTGAACTCAAGGAATAATAAAGCAGGAAGAAAATCAACACCTTTTGGGTTTTTTCATAATATCTGTACTAAATAGAACTACTTACATCAAGACACATGAAATACCAAGAAAAATCTTTTTCAGGAGCTATATATGTTCTCAAAAATCTAAATTAACTGAAGTAATATGTTTTTCTTTTTTGAAGCCATAGAAAACAACTCACATAATAATAAATAAATAAATAAATTAGTGATAACGGCTGTCTGCCTCTAAAGGAATAAATGCTGGCCATCAAATTTTAAAATATATCAAGTTTTAAAGTCCAAAAAAAGCCATTAAAATATCACAGTACCAAATTGACTTATGTATCTTGAAATCACTTTATCAAGTAAAATTTGCTTTTTCTGTACTTAACACTGGAATATTTTAAGCCTGTGTGAAGCAAAGGCCTCAACAGATCTATGTAAAAAGAACTGGAGGGGCAATAACACCAAGTACTTTATGTGACTACAGCCATTCCTATTCTCTAGTATACTAAGCTGTTAACACTTTATAATGAAAGTGCATAAGGGAGATTATGGTACAAATTGGTGATAATAAAAACAACACTATTACATTGTTCCTCATTTGTTGCGACAGACTTTTTATGTGCAATTATGTAATTATGATTCCTAAAGAAAATTGAGATCTTCATTCCTTTGCTGTTGAGAGGTTCAAATCTTACATAATCTAAAAAGGCAATAATCATATATCTGTGGCTTCTAGTCCATTATATTCTACAGATATGATGTGATGAAAAGTTCATACAAATTCAGATTTCAAAAATACATTACTTTGAAGATACATCTAAAACAGCTACAAGATTACACATCATAAATATAGAATGTTTTGTATATTTTTAAGTACCTCATCCCTAAAAGGTAAATTCATACACTTGGTAAGAAAAAATGAAACCAGTTTGGTGGCTAGAAACCATCAGAAATCTCAGAAACATCAGGGTGAGATCACTTACCTTTGGAATACTTATAAAAATAATGAAAAAAAAAGTATGAGATATTTTCCCTCATTTCATATTTTCATTTAAAAATGCTGACCAAATGAAGCTTTTGTTAAGATGGATAGCAGCAGCATATTTCCTGAAAAGATGCAATGCTCCTTGTAAAAAATTGAAAATTCCTATTTGAGTCCAACTTTTAATAGAATAAAATCAGCAATTATTTTTGTTTGCTTTGAAATTCTGATTATAAGTGAAACAGGCACAAGTAACCTCTTCTACAGTGAATTCTTTGCTCTATTTCCTTCATAAATTTTCAGTATTGGAATTAATAGCCCTAGAAGACTGGAGAAGCCGAAAAAATGAAGCCCTCATGTGATCATATAATTTTGCTTGCTAATATGGCAGCATTTACTAAAGGGTATTAAAAGAAAATATGGACACTTTTATTGTTCTCCTTGAGGCAGAAAATACTGCAGTGAAGAGGTTCATTACTAAATATTTTACCACTGTCCAGCTGCCTCACAATCAATTATGTTTAGTTAATGTGCATATTAATGAAGATCTCGACATAGAGTTATAATCACAAACTGTCCACTCCAATGTCAGTCTTCAGGTCTTCAGTTCATGATTGGTACTTTGTTGGCATAATTAACCAACACTTCTAATAACGTTTCAGTTCATTAAAATTAAAACAGAGTTCAATAAAAGCAACTTGCAAGATGCAACTATTTATTTTAGTAAAGACATAATCCTATTCTAGAGATGAAGATTCAAGAAGTAATAAAAACGTGAAAAATGCACAGACTAAAACTATTAATATTATACCTGTTCAGTACTGAGGATCACTTTCATTTGGTTATTAAAGTTATTATGCAAATATTCCCCATAGTAAATCAACACAATAGATCAATGTTGTTTTTTGGGACAGGACATATATGAAGAAAAGAATGCCCCCAAAACACAAAGGTACTTCTGCAGCAGATTTCCCTGTGATGCAACCATGGAGGTTGCTATGCCTGAAAAACAGATAATCATAGAATTATCTATGATATAAAAAGATAAAATTATCTATCTTTTAGATAGATAGAATTATCTATGATAAAAAACAGATAATCATAGAATTCTAGACCTATGAAGATGATTCAGGAAATGAGAATACTGTTCAATGACAGAAAATAAGACGTGTAGAAAACATGCTGTATTGTTTCAAATGAAGATTTTCAGTCTGAATATATTCTCTAAGTTACCACTGGTGATATCATTACAACATGTGAGTTGCAGGTTGTGAGCAGAGTATTAACTAATATAAACAGACTCTGATATCTTTCACCAGAGAGGAAGGGGATGCTGTCCCAGGCCACAGGAGGGGGAACACTTCTCTGGCAGCACTGTTGACTACATCAGCTTGAATACAGTTTATGCACCATGAAATTACCTTTATTTGCCCCTTTTTATATGAAGGTCATTCCATTAACTCACACTGGCAGAAAATAAAGAATGTATTTTTCAAGGCATTAGGAATAACAGGTAAGTTTTGAGGACAGAAATGGGATGAGAGGCTGGTTCTCAGCTTTACTGTTTTATAAAGGTACAACTGAGACTTCAGCAGATTGCTTCTTCACAATGTTACTGAGAGGAGAAAAGAATCCCAGCCTGTAATCAGGAAATTACTGTGGTATAAGGAAATCATATTTCAAAATATCATCTCAGTGGAAGATATGTCTAGTTACTGCACTAGGAATAAGAATATCGTTGGTCTGAGAAGAATATGTGAATTTTACATGAGTATTTTTACAGCAGAAAATTGCTATTTATCACATTCATTATGCAGTTCTCTAATTTTATCTATTACCATAGACCTCTTGTGTTAAATCTTTCCTAGTTTCCTCATAAGTATGTTCTAATGCAGTAGACTGTAATTTTTACAGAAGTGCAAAGAATAATACTTCAAGATAACAGTTCCAATATTCATAAGAAGACATTATGAAAATGATGGAATTAAAAGATAACCCATCTAATTTTAACTGTTTAATGTCCGTGGGGGGAGGAAGGAAATTAAGAAATTATTAATTCTCTTGAACTGCTAACTAAAACAACAATTCAATTTTTCCCACCTTATCCTCACCTGACCCTAAGTGATATTGCTTAGACTCTTTGCAGCCTGGATATTTTCATGACATTTGTATTACCACTGTAGACTTCCAATCAGTAAAGACTGACTAAACACAAAAGGCAAAACACAAAAATGCTGAAAAATTCAGGCAGTTGGAAAATTCAGAAAAGCTGGGTCTTGCATATTTAGCACCCTTCTTTCTTTGAAGAAAAAAAGTGAAGCATAATGTTATCACAGACTTGAAAACCCATTCTCCATTTGAGTGTGACTCAGGTTGTGAAAGAGTTAAAGTTTAATAATTTGAAATCCATAGAATGCCTCAACAGGAAGAATTATTTTATTTTAAATCTACACAAAAGATTGCAAACGTGAGCTCTACTAGCATTTTCTGATTGCATTTGTTGTGGTATTTATTGAAAAGAAAGGTTAGTTTACATGTGTATCCAAAAAATATCATTCTTCCTTTAGACCTATCTCTTGAATGCCTCTAAGTGCTGCAAAGGTCTTAAATCAACATGAAATTGATTTTTTCTTTAACCTTTGTTTTACCTCTATGTTAATTTTCTCCTCTACCTTCTATAAGAAGAAATGGATAAATTCCCTTTATGAGAGAAACATTAAAACATGTTTGATTCATCTTCCAATGCCAAGTCTTGTCAAGGGAAACGAAACTGAAGAAAGGAGATTTCTCCCTTCTACTGATACTTTGATTTATACTATGTTTCCCAAATCTGGCCTACTTGGGCAAGCAGATGCCACTTCACCAATCATGGGGAGTAGTTATTTTTGTTTTCTCACAAGTTCAGAAAGTAATCAGTGCTGTAGAATGAAACAAGTCTCAAAACACATGCAAAGATTTAAAGGATTCAGCATTTTGTAAACATCATTCTTCTATTGTTCTGCAAGAAGGATTAGTAAAGTTGTGCTAGTCCTGTCATTCAGAAACTAAAATTTCACAAAAACTTTCCCTGGCATAACAAGATTACTGAGAAAAAAAATACTGGTAGTGGTTAGGCCCTGTCTGCAAAACAAAGGCCCTTCACTGCAAAACAGTGAAACATCACAATGTAAAATTCTCCTAGGGATCAGCACAGAAAATGTGAAAGCTGTGAAGTGTACGAGTAGTTGTGCCAACCTCAGTTAAGAGGAGAGAAACAATTATGCCTGCTCTGCTCAACTACATCATTTTCAAATTGAGACAGGAAATTCATGAAGGAAACACTGATTTTCGTGGGAAGCTACAGCCTAAAGTATTCTAAGTATTTGCCAAGAATCCTCAGGAGTGACTATTAACTGCTTGAAACAATTTTTTTTTTAAATCCAGAAAAGCCATATCCCACATCAGTTTGTAATAGACACCAGACATTTTGCTCCTCTTTTTAGCACACAAACCTGCAGGCACACACACATGCAGACACAAGCACACACTTTCTTTCATTGGGAAAGAAAATAAAAAAAATATTTTTAAATAATTCAAGAATTAACTATAGGTTAACCCTGAAAACCTTAGGAAGAAAGATCAACTAATCTTTTCAATAATAAACCGAAACATTTTAAAAGGTTAAAAGCCTGTGAAAACAGTAAGGGCACCTTCTGTATGAGGTACTACATAAAACAATGAGATAAAAAAAATCACACAGTGACTTAAAATATTTGCCCCTGTATTTGCCTTCATGTGCTGCATATACAGTCTGTGTGCTTGAAGCTTGCAGCAGAACTGACCTAAAGAACATTCTGCAGAACAAGGCTCAGCAGGGCTAGGAAGTCATTCAATGATTCTACTGAATAATAAAAGCTATGATTACACGAGTTGTTCATCCTGCAGTGAACAGTGATGTAGCATTTTTTTGGTCCACAATTATGAAAAACACGAAAACCCATGAAAAACACGTCAATAAACAGCAAAATTGATGAGAATCCACACCCATGAAGAGAAATAATTTGTCTTCCTACCACGCAATGCACACAAAAGACCTGAGGAGAGCCAACCTTTCTCAGTATTCTCCTGGTCTTCCCCATAGTACCAGGCAGTGAACAATTACCTCCTTATTCCCAGCTTTGCTGGCCAAATACATTTAGAATTGTATCACTATTGTACAGGGGTTGACCTATGTAAAATTCAGTGAGTGACCCTAGTCTTTCCCATAGTGAAAGATTTATCAGCAGACAAATAGTGTAAGCCAATTGGGCTATGAAAATTTACTTCATAGTAGCAAAGAAAGTGTAAACTTTACAAACATTTGACTGGCATGTTTTAAAACTGAAACTAGAATAATATAAAAAGGTCTCATGTAGAAACTTTCCTTCTTAGTTGTATTTCTAGATTACCTCTTAAAGAAGACTTTAATGTGCAGTGCAACTCCATAGCATCACTTTATCAGCCCGCATTGAAATATACCTTAATTCTTACCTTAGTAATTCCATTATTTTAGAATTTATATCCTGATTTGAACAGGGATTTGAGCAGTAAAAAACTGTATTTTTTTTACTATTTAATGTGCATATTACAAAAATATGTCAGTCATCTTCTGAGTTGCTATATGGTAACCAGTTGTATTACTAGAAATGGGCACCCAGAACACCATATGTAAAACCTGTCACGAAGAAAGTAATTCTAAGCTTCTCAGGTTACTTAGCAATGAGCTTATTCAAAATCAAATGCAATGTGGTTTTCAGCTGCTTTAGTTTACTAAGCAAGAGACAAAAACAAACCTCTGTCATCTAAGTCAATAAAGAACCAAAATTCTTTATAAAAATTATTTTTGATCACACTTGATCTAAACAGCATTCCTTCAGAAAGCCTGTCATCAAAAATGTCTATTTTCTTTGTAAGTCTAAGATAATAAAATGTCTTTTTATTTCCTTTTCTTTTCAAACAAAACAAGCAGTTAGGGAACACAGGTATTTGAAGACTACCCTAATTCTGTCAACCAAATGCTTGTAAAGTTTTCAAGTGATTTTAATTCCAAGTCGTTTTCTGAGCCCAAAAACATGGGCTTTTTCTGGAAAAATACTGGCACTGGGACGAGAAAACCGTCACTGTGAACCTATCAACCTATCCTCAAAATAAGATTCTGATAGGGCATTACTAATTTGCTAACTATTGAATCTTGTAGCTTTAACGAGTGCAATAAACATATAAGCACAGACAATTGACCTCATTTTCTTTGCAAACAATGTCCAGAGAATACTCTTTGTGCTATCATTTCCTATATAAAAACAAGCTAGTGCTGGTGAGTTTTTAAGATACAAACAGGTTTATCTGTCAGCAGCATTACTTTGAAATATCACATGCTGCTCTACAAACTGGAGAAGAGGGCCCATGCGAATCTCCTGAAGTTCAACAAGGCCAAAAACAAGGTACTGCTCCTGGCTCAGGGCAGCCTCTGGTATCAATACAGGCTGGAGGAAGGAGGAATTGAGAGCAGCCCTGCTGAGAAGGACTTGGTAGTGGTGGTGGATGAAAAGCTGAACATGACCCGGCAATGCACACTTGCAGCAGAGAGCCAATCTTACCCCGGACTGCATCAAAGAAATGTGGCCAGCAGGTCGAGGGAGGGGATTCTGCTCCTCTACTCTGCTCTCACAACAGCTTACCTGGAGTGCTGCATCCATTGCTGGAATGCTCAGAACCAGAAAAGCATGGACTTGCTGGAGTCCACAGGAGGGTCACAAAAATGATAGGAGGGCTGCAACATCTCTCCTATGAAGACAAGCTGAGAGAATTGGGGTTGTTCAGCCTTTAGAAGAGAAGGCTCTGGGGAGATCTTACTGTGGCTTTTCAACACTTAAAGGAGGCTTATAAGAAAGATGGGCACATACCTTTGTAGGGTCTGTTGTCAACAGGACAAGGGTTAATGGCCTCATACTAAAGAGTGGTAGATTCAGTCCAGATATTAGGAAGAAATTTTTTATGGTGAGGATAGTGAAAGACTCACACAGGTTGCCCAAAGAGGTGGTACATGCCCCATCCCTGGAAACATTTATAGTCTGTTTGAATGGGGCTCTGAAAAGCTGATGTAGTTGACAATGTCCCTGCTCATTGCACAGGGACTGGATTAGAATGCCTGTAAAGGTGTCTTCCAACCCAAACAATTCTGCCATTCATTGAAAGATATAGACAAATCCTAGGCAAATATCTTTTATCTAGGCAGAAATAATTCCATACAGTATTACAGATGAAGGGCTGATTGCCTAGAAAGCAACTTTGTACACAAAGATGTGGGGTCCTGCTGGACAAAAAAATGGACATGAGTCAGCAGTGTACCCCTGGAGCAAAGAAGGCCAGCAGCCTCCTGGGCTATATTAGTATGAGTATCAGAGATAAGGAAATTATCCTTCCAGCCTATTTACCATTTGTGAGACTCTATCTGGTGTGCTGAGCTCAGTTTTGACCTCCCTGGTACAAGAAAGAAATAGATGTACTGAAATGAATCTGCTGGGAGTCACCGAGCTGGTCATGGAGATGGAACACAGGGCACATGGGAGAGGCTGGCAGCTGCATCTGTTCAGCCTGGCCAAGAGAAGGCTTGGGAGTCTGCACCTACTGAGTTGGAGGGCACAGAAAAAAGTGTACAGAGCAAGAGGCAATGGATTTGGGAAGCTCCAATTAGATACAAGGAGGAAAAAAGCTATCCTGCAAAAGCTCAAATGGTGGAACATGACCCAGAGATCTCCATGCAGGATCTCCATGGTGGGAGATATTCAGATCCTAGGCATGGCCCTGAAGTATTTGATCTAACTACATTGGCTTTGTACAAGTAGCTGGAAAAGATGGCATATGGAGTTTCCTTTCAGCCTACACAATTCAGTGAGTCTAAAACCATTTTTGGTCTTATAGTTCTCAATATTGCCTCTCAGTAGTCAAGTTTATTTTCAGTATATTAGCTAAACAAAAACTTTTATACAGTTTTTCTTAATAAATCCTATGCCAGATGGTAAGATCAGTCCAAAAAAAGACACAATGCTTTAAAAACCCTAAGTATCTCTCAGGACACAGTAATGGAATTGTTTAATTGTATCTTAATATTAAGCCAGAATAGATTATTTTAATGCATAAATTCAGCATTATAGGAAGTTATCCAAAATATAAGTGTTTATAATCTCAAAAAACAATTACAAATAAATATATATGGCAATATGTAATAAATTTGCAAGGCATATACTGAAAGAAAATTGCCTAGTGTCCAAATAAATGTTATATTTGTAGATGTCAAAACCATCTTATGGACTCCCAGATACAATTGCTGTTTCATAGCAGAGTTATGCAACTATATACACTCTTCCTTACCTTTTTTTTCTCTCTCTTGCTGCTATGTTTTAAAAATATTCTTTTTACCTGAATTAATGTGCGTATCTGTGTAGTTTAACAGTTGGTTGCAGTAAGCTCAAAAGAACAAAGCTTTTGTCTTGTATATATCATATAGGAGAAGTGAAAACTTTGCCACAAAAAGCTTACAGTGATTCAGAAGAGAGCTTAAGGAACAATCAGCATTTTTTTTCCCTTTATCTGCAATACCCGGTCCTTCTGAAAAAATTTGGAAGAAAAACAAGAATTAGTAAAAAAAGTCCAGAATTTCTAAAAGTCTGTCTAAATTCAATAATCCTGAGTGACCAAGGAAGTGGTTTAGATTATTTTGGCAGAACTAACTAGTCATTAAGGAAAGTTTTAATATATATTTATACAATGAAAAAAAAAGTTTGATACAAGGATGCATTTAAACTATGTCGTAGGTCAGGAATTTGGTGCCCAAATAAATGCACATGTCAAAAGGCTCTAACTATATGGCACAGCATCTTCTTTTTCAGTGTAGCGCTCTCTTGGCCTGCAGGATTTTTACTCTATCATTATCCCATAACCTATGGACACCTATAGTTTCTCCCTTTTTTTCTACCACTGCTTCAGTCAGAATGTTTCTATCCTTAAATTAATTCCTCCAGAGACTACACCTAAGCTGTGGCTGCTAGAACAGGAATTGAAGCCAGACCTCCCACAGCCCGGGTGAAAACCCTAATCAGCAGACACTGACTCATGATGCTGCTCACCCCTCCTTGCTCCTCAACTTGGCAGTTCCTGGCTGTGCAGAGGAACAAGTGCCTGTGCAGAGGTGCTGGGACTGCCCACCACAGCGCACACGGCACCCAGGTGCCAGCCTCCATCCCCAGAGCTGCAACTGAACCCCCTCAAGGTGAGAAAGGAGCTCCTATGGAAAAGCCATCATCTCCACAAAGACAGAAAACGTAGGTGCCACTCACCATCTCACACTAACATACATCCGTATCTCCTTCCAGTTAAGGGCAATAAGAATTGATCAGGGTTGCAGAAGTTCTGTTGTACCTATCGAGTTGCAGATGGCAAATGGAGGAAGGTGCCATCCTGGCCATACTGTGATAGTATGGAAAAGGAGCTTGATCTCCAGGGAGAATAGGAGTTTCAGACAAACCAGCTGTGTTTATCATTTCCTACAGGCTTCTTGCAGACAGTACCAGGCTGGCTAGGCAGGTTGTCATCAGTTTCCTTTAGACCTCATCCAAGGCACCTATTTTTCTCCCAAAACATACAGAAAGTCTAGGAATTGTAATATAGATTTCTTATTTAGCTACTAGAATCTTGTCCTCTACCTTGAAACTGGTTTCCACTAATAGTCAACTGTGAATTTTACATTTTTATTTTTTTAAATTTACCTGGCAACTGTCATGTCTAAAATCTGTAACAAGATCTACATGACCTAGCTACAGATTTCACAAGTGTATTTTGTCTCCTGAAGTCTACATCATCTGTTCAGTCCTGAACTGCCACAAAATAGGATTGTTACCCAGCTTTCAAAAAGGAAACATGCAAGACTTTTGCTCCAAAAGATAATAAAGATGCTAGGAAAAAAAAAAAAAGTTCTTTGCCTATGTCAACCAATGAAAATATAGAACATGTATTCCAAAAGCACAAAACAACAGGGGGACATTAATTTGTTTTTTAGAAACTGCAACTTATTCACTGAGTAGATGTCACAGTAGGACACTATAAAATCATAACAACAGATATCCCATAATAATCTTTAACAACACAGTACAAATGTAGAAAACACCACATAATTCCACACGATGAGGCTTTTAGTAGGGAGAACTGGCTATACAAGCAGGAGTCAGATGACCCAGATTCAACCCAGCTCCTCCACTGGCTCTGAGCTTATCTACCCAGGGAAAACAACCTATAATAGCTTCTCCTACAGACACTCTTATTCCATTAGTCCAAAATTTTCTGTGTTCAGGTAATTTTGTTCACTTTAGTTTAACTGAAGACAGCATGGAATACTCACCACTTTTAAATTCACATGCCAGTCTATATTGCAACAGGTTCAGTGTATAGACAAAACTTAACAATAAGGCTCAAAATAATCATTATATCACTTGGTGCTTTGATTTATTCAACATGTAGATGACAATAATTCATGCTACATAAATCAGAACAATATTTTGAATCTGCAAATATTCAAGAACTATGTTTGGATCTTCAATTAATGTCATACATATCTAACAAAGATATGTAATTGGCATTTTTTTCCTAAATTGTATAAAATTATGTAAAATACAATTTTATGACTTCTACCCCCCATAACCCAAAAAAACATTAGCTAGTTCTAAATACAGAAAAATTTAGAGATACATTTCTGGGAAAAGAAGGGAGAAAATTGGTTTCTTTCTGGGAAAATTAAAAAGGCAACAATTACCTATGCATAACATTTTTTTGTTAAATTGCATGTTAAAATGAAGTCAATAAATACAGTGGATTTAGAAATTATTTTAATTTAAAGTGCGCTTTTCTCCTTTTATGTAGCATCTTTGAACTCTAATTTAAATTCAGAACACATAATAAGTGAATATAAAAAGTTTTGTGCTACACCTACATAATACAGGGAAACCAAAATAGGCAGTTATGTCTTATTCTTGATCAAAACATAATTTTAACCTATAAAAGTGCTTGGTTTCCACCTGAATTACATATCTGAAAGCTACAGGTATTTTTACTACTTATTTATGTTTGTTATGCAACTGACATGCGATAAGTATGTTTCCTCTTATCCCTGAAGTTTCAGTAATCAAAATGCATTTTTGCTTCTTTGTGTATACTAAAGCTCAGGCTACTTAGTCTGAAGAGTTTTTTTTCCATAAAAACCTCACCAAGAAAAGAAAAGGTAGCATTGTCTCGTGGAATTAAAAAAATCAATTACAACTGAATATCACAAAAAAAAAAAAAATAGCACTAGGGGAATTATTAAAGAGACATATTTCTGTTGAAGTTCTCCTGCACGGAAGTTTTGATTTCTAAATCTTAAAGATTAAGTAAAAACTGACTTTGGCTTGGTCACTTGAAATTTCATCATAGTGGTTGGTAGAGGGATGTGTTTTAGATTTGTGATGAACAGTGCTGATAACACAGGGGTGATTTAGTAACTGCTGAGCAGGGCATAGGCAGCATCAGGGCCTTTTCTGCTTTTCAGGCTGCCCTGCCAGCAAGGAGGCTGGGGCTGCACAGGAAACTGGGAGGGGACACAGCCAGGACAGCCAGCCCCAACTGGCCAAAGGGATGCTCCAGACCATATGGCATTTGTGTTCAGCAATAAAAGCTGGGGGAAGAAGGAGGAAGGGGAGGACGTTTGGCACTCTGGAGTAACACCTAATGTCTGATAGAGCCCTGCCTCTTTGTCAAAAAACTCTGAGAAATACAATGTGATTAAGCGTTGAAATTTGCTAGTTACATTATTTTTAAAATTCTTCATATAATGTCTTGTAATGGTGAGATTTTCTCATATTTTTTTCTCTTTTTGATAAAAGCTATTTTTTTACATTAAACAGTAGCTCTAGGTCTGTCTCTCAGAATGGTAAATTAGGTTTGCCTTTACATCGCATGAAGCTTCAATGTGGGATATTAAAAGGAAGAGGAATAAGGACACTTTAAAGAAACTGACTCTTTTAAGGACTTCAAACATTTGACAATTCTCAATTTCCATTCCATCTAAAATGCATTTAAAATATGGCCTTGCAAGTGAGCAACCAACCTATTTAGATTAGTGGATTGATTCCAGGAACGTACCTTCTCCTCTCCCTTAACACTATCTTACAGGTATTTTAAAAATCAAGTTGTCATAACAGTGTTTCCCTGCTCCACTAAAATTAGACTGATCACTGTTATCATTTACTGAGGAAAAAACCACATCTGATTTAGCAAAATTCACATGTTCAGGTGAAATACATTTTGTGTCCATCCCCTCTTGCATACAGAGTTTGGATTTTTTTTTTAATCCTAAATAGATATGCAGATTCAATGTCTGTTTATTGGTAGGGTAAAGCTAATAGCACTGGTATGGCTTTTCCTAAACACAGTCTTAGTTCTTCCTTCTGAAGAGGAGGAGGATATGCAGGAGGAAGAAGGAGCTGTAATTTTGCAGCAGTCTAACTCTCTTGTTTCTAACATTATTTCACTTGTTTTTATGTTACCAAAACTTTACATTCACTATTTTACTGGCACTATTGTTGTACCAGGCTATCAAGGCTTTAGATGGTCCCTTCAAACAGTGATGAATGTTCCTGGTATTCCATATGTTTTGTGACATTTGAGACAAATACTACATTTAATCAGTGCAATATGCTTCAATGGTTCTCATCGTCACACAATCTCTAAGTCAAAATAACAAAACAACCTCCCCACAAATCCTTTTAAATGTGATACTTTATCACAGTTGCCAGCATAAATTTTCTGTTAGTGACAGCTCAGTTTTTCTTCCAAATCCACACATGTACCATTTAAAAATATCCATTCTATTTATGGAACACATAGAACTATGCAGTGACTTGTAGTATGTGAACACTCATAGCCAGATTTAAAACATATCAATGGATTCATTGAGACATGTGGAACACTCCTAAGAAACTATTTTTTCTGTTATCTAAGGACAGCATAATTAGTTTAATAAAATGTCATTTAATTAGTTGATGAGAAGAAATATTTGAGTCTTACTGGCTTAGTATATCTTTCTACTCATGTCAAAACCTGTTTAACTCACTCCATTGGAAATTCAATAAATTTCAATGCCAAATGTAAAATAATTAGATCCAATTTTTCCGAGTTATTAACTGGAACTTGAGGACATGGTGAGCACTGTGGTGGTGCTGAGCTGATGGCTAGACTTGATGATCCTAAAGGTCTTTTCCAACCTTAACAATTCTATGATTACTGATTATTCATTACATCTTCAATACTGTAGGATGTCCTACCTTTTTTCTATTCTCTATATATAGATACTATAGGAAGATATCAGAAAAAAGTAGTTCTACTTACATAAAGTCTTGATGGCTTGACTCATCACATGAGATAAGAGTTGCTCTTCAGAAAATATTTAATGCTGAGGTTTTTTTTGACTTTCAAAAGACCAGTATAAAACCCTGAAACCTTTCTGAAGTTATTTAAAAAATCATAATACTTCAACATTCAAACAGTTCTGAAATTTCTACCAAAAAAGGGAATCCACACAGATCCTAGAGTAGTGTAAGATATAAAGCCTGCTTTCCTACCTATACTTACATTTGGAATTCTCAATTTAATAAATCGGGCATTTTCCGATACTCAAGGCAAGAATGGGACTTTAGGAAACTGAAAACACATTCAATCCCTTTGTGCTGTAATTAGTGATTTCCATGAAATCTGCATCTGTAAAAAAAAAAACAAAAACAAAAAACCAAAAAAACCCCAAAGAACCCCAAAGCCAAATAACCCACCCCCCCCCCAAAAAAAAAACCAAAAAAAACAAAAACAACAAAACACAAAAGAGAAAGGAAAAAGACAACATGGAATTTTTAGTCTATCTTAGTGTATATGTACCTCACAGAGGTGCTCTACTGACTGCTAAAATGAAAATAAGATAAAGATCCATTCCTTTATTCTTGGCCTGAAATTGTATCTCCACTGGACATAGAAGCAGAAGCACAAGAGAAATAGAAGAATTTAGAGTGATCGTGAAATAAAGAGAAATGGTTAAATGGTTGCACAAAGAAGAAAACATTAATATCAAATCTTCATTTATTTCCTCTCCCAGTGTAGCACTGCACCATGGGAAGTTCTCCATATTCTAAAGAAAGATAGTAATTACTTTCTGTGGTGCCTTATTCTAACTGGAAATGTCCGTTAATCTTTTGGGTAGGCCTTTTCCCAGCAAAGAATGTTGGGCCAATATAAGCAAAACTTTCAAAAGAAATCTATTTATATTTTAAAGTCCAAAGCCAGTATCAGGATTATTTCCACCGGTAGCTCTGGCAGCTGGTCTGTCTGTCCTGTGTTTCCTCTCTCTGCACAAGGCTGCCAAAAGCATTGATATGGAGCAGAGCTCCTGAGGTTTCTGGCTCAGTAAGGACGAAGGGCAGCCAGACCTCCAAGAAGACTGTTTGCCTCCTCAGCAAATACATGTTGAACTAAGACACAGCTGATTCTGTTCCTGAATCACCTACCTGCATATCTGGGCAGCTCTTATAGCCAACCAGCCCCTGGCCAACAACACGGACACTTACACTACTTTTTCCAGGCACCAAGACCCCTAGAGCACCTGGGAAGCAGCTCTGGCAGCCATTCAGGCTGGCATAAAGATCTGATTTTTCTGTTTCTATGATAATTTGAGGTGGTAAAAAAAATGAAGGTAAAGGGTTAACATGGACATTAAACTATATCCAATATTCTAGCAACACTCAATAAAATAATTTAGTAAAATAAATGACAAAAAGACCCCACAATAATAAAAAAAATCCAGAACAGCCAAACATAAAAACAACAAAACAAAACACAACAACCAAACAACAATCAGGAAAAACCCATACAAGCAAAACCCAAAAATCCACAGATAAAATAAATTCTAGAAACTAGAAATGAAGAGAGAGAAAAATATATATCATAATCAAACTGTATAAATTTTTGTGGACCTTGTTTCCTCAAGGTAATCCAACCCCAATCTGCCTTATTCAGGCAGAAAGAATTCTCCTGGCTTCAGAAAGCAGAGAGAAGGCCACATGCTGTCTGTCTCACAACAAAGTATCTCCCATCCCATTAAAGCCCTTCTAAACATTCCAGAGCACCTACTGTAACTTTTCCAATGCTAGTTTGCAAATATCAGGCACATCAATGTAAAGGTAAGACCATGTTTTCAAATTGGAGTAGCAACTCTTGCTGTTTTACATGCCTTCAACAAGCTCAAAGATTCAAACACACACCTTGCTGACTCTCATAACAGCTGTCAGGTGTTTTCATTCCAAAACTTTATTATGCTCCTTGAAACATAGGCTTAAAACTGTCTTGCTAGAATGCCCTCTCTTTCTTTTGGTAATGTAAAACAATGCTCAACAGAAATACCTACTGCTGCTTCTCAAATCAGCTGATGAATTAGTCAAGAGCAAATTCTTTCAGGATGTATTTAGAATCTGTTTCAGACCTGCCACATGTGTGAAATTCTGGAGGATTTTTCCAAGTCTATCAGTTACTCTAGTAAGAGACACCTTTCCTTCTTTCAGCAAAGTACCCAACAAGAGAGGGTAAGATGAGAATGTGCTGTAACACCATCCTGCCTCCTTCAACTCTTATCTCTCTGCTCAGACCTGAGACTGTCAGATCTTTGGGGCAGGAGTTTCTTTTTGTCCTGCTTTAGCACAGCAGAAAAAGATTTGAGTCCAAGACTGAGCACTAGCAATATAGCATTACAGAATAAATCCTATTATTCAGGAATAAAATTTAATGTCTGAGTTTGAGCTGAAGTATGATTTTAGAGAAATGTATATGCATTAATACGCATATATTTTCTACCATGACTTCAAGAATTTTTCTGTTCAGAAGAAAGCATACAGTAAATTATTACATTTATTTGAATAGACTTACTAGGATTTACTAGATCAACATTGTATTATCTATGTAATAAACATGCACATAGCAACACGGTCTATACTTTGCAGACTTGAAAAGAGTAACCACTTTTCTTTTAGTATGACATTTTAAGAACTTTCTCCAGGAAAAATATACTATCTGAGCAAGTAAAAAAAACCACAAACCAAAAACCAAAACAAACAAACACAAACAAAAAACCACAAAAAAACCCCCAAAATTATGACAATTTTGGATGATACTGTCAAAATTATTCAAGAAAATTTTATTAAGAAGTAAACAAACCTGGGCAACATAAGAATATTAAAACTAGAAAAATAAAATTGAATACAGCTGTAAGGCTGATTTACAAGTGTTTTTGTCTTACAAAATAAATGTAATACTACAATACAAAACCTAGAGGTACGAGAAAACAGTGAGTGCAAAACAGTTGTATAACAGAATACAGCAATCTAAGAGCTAACCACTCCTAAGGGTATCCCATGACTGAATTTTGTGTAAAGGTCAGGAGAGTTAAAAGGCAGTAGAAGGCAATGTGGCATCCCTGAAAAAGGACTAAACTAACACAGTAGCTTCACCGGTAATTCAGTCTGTAACCTTAGGCATATTTCCCTCCTCCTCCTTCCTTTTCTTTCACTCTTTTTGGCAATTTGAATATCTGCACAGATGTGGACGGACACTGAACTCATTCTGACTGCACTGCACAACAGCTGAATGGGAATCATCCCCAACCAGAATGAGATTTAATGACACTGTGCTGGGGTGTCCAAGCCAACAATGCATGCTGACATCTCTCTATATTTACTATCTCTCTCTACCAAATGGATCATAATGTTTGGTTTTGTAACGTAAATAAAAATATTTCAGACATCAACAAAACGACAGCAAAAAAACACCTATCAAAATACCCACATATACTGATCTTCATTTGTGTAAACAGAGGGAGTGTAGCCAAAGATGCATAACATGTGACAATGTTATAGTACCAATATAGATATCTTTTGGAAAGGCCTTAAACACTGCCCCAGTTTGCAGATTAGAAAATGACCCATTGGGGAGCTTATTTTCAGATTAGTACCGTCTGTGTCTTCACTTATTTTGGACACTCCAGCATCCAGTTATAACAGTCCCTGAGACATTACAGTTCCTGTAGACAGAATCAGGCAGTGTTGATACTACCAAACTCAAAAATATAGTGTGACAGATTAATGGGAAGTCCAGTTCAGGCTTAAAAGCTTTCAGGTTCAGATAAATATTTTTGTGCCTGGTGGAAGCCATGCTGCCTGCTGCTGTGGTTATACTTTGATCAGTACTCATACCAGCTGTATGAGTATTCAAAATTAGTTTAAGCATAAGATTTGAGAGGCCTTTGTATCCAGTGTGTATCATGATCTGGACAAGGGGATCAAATCAATCATTTTACAGATGACACCAAGATGAGCAGGAACACTGACCTTCTGTGGGGTAGGAAGGCTCTGCAGAGGGACCTGGACAGACTGGATCAATGCCAAGAACAACTGGATGAGGTTCAACAAGGCCAAGTGCCAGATCCTGCACTTGGGTCATGACAACCCCATGGAATGCTGCAGGCTGGGAGCAGCATGGCTGGAAAGCTGCCTGGCAGAAAAGGATCTGGGGGTGCTGGCTGACACCAGCTGGACACGAGCCAGCGCGTGCCTAGGTGGCCAAATGGGCCAATAGCATCCTGGCCTGTATCAGAACCAGTGTAAGCAGCAGGAGCAGGGCAGTGATTGCCCCCCTTTTCCTGACATGGTGAAGGCACACCTCAAGTGCTGGGTTCAGTTCTGGGCCCCTTAGAATGAGACACTGAGGTGCTGGACCGTGTCCATAGAAAGCAACAGAGCTGGTGAAGGGTCTGGAGCACAAATCTCATAAGGAGCAGCTGAGGGAGTTGGGGGTGTTCAGCCTGGACAAAATGAGGCTCAGGGGAGACCTTATCACCCTACAGCTACCAGAAAAGAGGTTGTAGCCCAGGGCTGGTATCTTTTCCCAAGTCAGAAGAAATAGGACAAGAGGAAATAGCCTCAAGTTTGCTGGGAATGAGTGTGTGAAGATTGGATATTAGTAAAAATTTCTTCACTGAAAGAGTTGTCAAGCACTGGAACAAGCTGCATAGGAAAGTGGTTGAGTCAGCATTCCTGAGGGTATTTAACAGACATGCTGATGTGGGGCTTAAGGACATGGTTTGGTGGTGGACTTGGCAGTGGTGGGTTCGTGGTAAAACTCGATGATCTTACAGTTTATATCCAAATTAAACAATTTTATGATTCTAAGATGACCACCTTTCCAGTTGTCTCTTTCAGTATCTCTTAAATCAATTTATCTTTCAGTAATAACTTCTTCCACTCATGTACTTATTTTACGGAAAATTCCAGGAGTTTGTTTCCTTTCATAAGCTGGAGAGCCTCTGGTCTTATTTCTGCAAATACAGGTTTTGAAGTGCAGCGCTTATCTAAGAAATCTTGTAGAAATTGTTCCTTTACTAATTAACAGATAGGAAAATACTAATAGACTTCATGCAAAGCCTTTGCACTATGACAATTATGCTAATGTTCTCTGATGCTTTTTCTTATTTTCTTTTTAATTGTAGAGACACAGAACATAAGCCTGTGAACATCCAAAATTGATGGCACTTATTATCAAACTGAATACTAGGCAATTTCCTTTCTGAGTCCTTACATTTAATGCTGCCAGTATTTTTTGTTTTGTTTTGCTTTTTAAACAGCTGTCTCTAAAGACTCACAGGCATGAGCAGCTCTAGAAAAGATCCTCTCTTCCAATACTTGGCTCCATAATTCAGAAGATGCAGCCAGCATCCTCTCCCTACAGACATTCATAAGGCAAATGGGAAGACTCCTGTGAGTCATGGCACAACACAGGCTAAGTCAGCCATTCTTCCTGCACTTCATAAATTTCACAATCAGGAATGTAGCTGTCATATGCACAGCATGTGATTTACACACAGATTTGTCTCATGTATACCTATGATGGGCAAAACCACAAATTCACCAGCACTAGGCATAAAATCTGAAAAAAATTGCAATGTTTATGCATAATACTATAAATAAACACAATGCCTTAAATCAGTTCTCAGAAATGGAAACTCATGAAAGAGTCAATCACATAACTGCAGAATAAGCTTCCACCAAAACTGTTAATTGGTAAGCAATGCAGCCCTATTTTCACTCTCTGTGTTGGCATTTCAGGGCTCTGCTCTTCTCTCTCCATTTGTGTTTTTCAAATCTGTAATTCTTAGGGTTTCTTTTCATTGCAGAAGTACATCTGGTGCTGCTAAGCCACATGGCCAGTGTTGTTTGTACTCACCCAACAGTACCTGGGACAAAGATGATAAAATACCTATTCTCAGCAGACCATTCTATGGCATAGGAAGACCTCCTCAAATGGTTAATTAACATGTTAGTAGAACATTTTTCCCTGAATTCCCTGGCCATACTCTGAATGTCTGTCTAATTCCAACAGGATTATTTGGAGTATGAACTAGTGGTAACAATACCCAAAATTCAACAGCCTACATGAGTGCAGAAGTAGTATGGATGTCATACTTAAGCTTGTCTTTAAAGTGTGC
Organism: Agelaius tricolor; assembly: GCF_023055355.1. NCBI lineage: Eukaryota > Metazoa > Chordata > Aves > Passeriformes > Icteridae > Agelaius > Agelaius tricolor. Next base: position 53,072,415 of record NW_027269263.1, read on the forward strand.
ATAGCATCACACTTTAATTGAATGTGGCTGTGCAAACAAGTAACTGCCTCAATTGCCCTTAAACCAGTTTTAACAGTTTTCACATTAAAACACTCAGAAATGTTTCCGGGGCAGTACAGGATTGTACCCAGCCTGCTCTGCCAGCAGGTACACTGGCCACAGCAAACCCAGAATGTCTGTGCCCACCCTTCCAGACCACAACATACCTTAATGCAAGCCTGCCTCTGTTTGAGGTTTGATTCCTCAAATGCCAAGGAGGTTGGTGGCATAGCTGAAATACAGGACTGGTGTGATTGGTCTGTGTTCTGCACCACCAATTTTGATGCAATGAGCAGTAACTTCCAAAAGAAGCCTTTTAATACCTGAGAGCTATAACATTTTACGAGGGTGCAGACACATTTACTTGAACTTGGCTATCAAAGCACGTATTACCACGAAGGCTTAAAACCCTTCTCTCCTTCAGGTGGTCATGGCATACACAAGTAGCCTTTTTTAAACCAGTCAGCAAGTGAATCTAGAAGCTTTTTTTGCCAAATCAGACAAAACATTATAGCAAATTATTTTAAAATAACAAAAAAGCCGACATGCTTACCTAAGCTTCCTAATCTTGTACTTAAATCCAGCCTGTGTTATATAAGCTTTCCTTTGAGTTATGGCAATATAAATGACAGTTCTAATTTCTCTAGAAAATATCACAGGAAGTGTTTGCTCACTTCAAGGTTTTCAAAAAGGCCAATCCTGTCCAGATAAAGCAGAGACTGCTTTTTATATGCAGTGAAGGCTGCTAACACTGGGTTAGAACACTAAGTCCTTCTTTTGTCAAGTGGTATATTCCATTAGCAAGTCCAACAGGCCCCTTTGGCTGAAGCAGAGCTGCTGTAGCATTTATGGCTGACAGTGGTAGCTCTTGTCCTTGCAGTGGAGCATACAGAGCTACCTTTTCTCTCTCTCACTCCATCCTTCATCTCCAGGCACGCTGCTGGCAGCACAGCTACGCACCTACTCAGACAATCATTTTCCAATGTTCATACAGAAAGCTATTACAGGACCCATCATATTTGTATAGTGTCTTTCCCCTATTAACATTATAGTGACTTATACTATTTTGAAAGCAATATCCTTCTGCCATTTAGCGAGGATGTCTTTTGCATTTATTATGACTGGAAGAGCAAATAATCAAAACTTCTGCGATCCTCAGATCAAAGGTTCCTAATCTATGCATGAAATACCTTCTGCAACAGATTATAGCTACATTTTGAAATCAATACTTAGAAATTTACTTTATATTTTATATATCTTTAGGCTAGGATTGGTTTTATTTTTGCTGTGTTAAAATACATGCAAAAGCTGATATTTACTATTGTAAAAAACATTCTTTCAGAAGATGAGAAGGCTTAAACCACTTCTGTTACTAAACTGCTGGAATAGTCACAATGCATTAGTACTTTCAATAACAACTAAACTTGATTTAAAGATTGTGTACCTAAGAATCTGTGGTCTAATTTTCAAAAACTGAAAGAATTTCCTCAGTGCAAAAGGTTCAGTGTAACTGAAGAACAAGCTGGGAACCCAAACCTCCTCTCATCTGCCTAATTTTAAAACAACTCTCCACCCTAGCATACTTATCATCAAAATTGCCATCAACATATGCTGCAGTAAATACATCTTCACCAGAATGAAAAATAGAAAATGTACCCTTTCACAACTGGCATAAACACCTCGCATAACAGAGCCATCAATGCATGGATCCTGTGCACACACACATGGGAGGCACCAACACTGGTATAAAATTATGTAGGGCTAAGTGAAGAGACCTTCCTGTAGCAGCAGAACTCACATATGAAAGAGTAAAAGACAAGACATCCACTTAATGGAAGAACAGTTTTCACAAAACACTTCTTACATTTCAGGTTGATCATTCAACCTCTTTCAAAACAGAGACATACAAAATAATTTTAAAAGATCAGCTTTGGGACTAAAACTTATAGCTTTTCCATATACTAAAAATCACAGATATAACAATTACACATTATTATCACACTCACATCTTCTCCCTAGATAACTTCTCCATGTTCCACAGGTAATAATTATCTGTCTCTTTTCATCCCACAGTTAACAACTTGAATACCTTCAGCCTTGCTAGCAGCTTCTACTGTCCCACAGGAAAAAAAAAACCCTTTCCATTGTTTCTCAAACTGTATATTAAATTAACATAAATAAATTAAACTGAGCAACTATTTCCAACATGTAGTGTCTTTTTTTCAGTTTTGAATACATGGTTTTGTATCCAGGAACTGGCTTATTTTTCCAACATCTCTTGCTTATAAAGCTCAAATGCCCCCACACACACACACATCTATCTAAACATATATAATGAAGACTTATTAATATATATTTACACATTGTAATGTATGTATGTATGTGCATATTTATGTATTTTAATATATATATATGTGTAAAATGTCTTACTACATCTTCCTAAAAACCTTGTCTTATAAAATCATTAAAATATTTTCAAAGCTTACATTATCACATCTCAGAAACACATACTGGCTTAAATAGACAAGAAAAGATAAAAATCACTAAAAATTAAAACCTCATTAAAATCTCATTTTATTGGGCTTGTGTGGCCAGGTTTTGGTAGTAGGGGGACTACAGCAGTGGCTTCTATGAGAAGCAGTACAGCAGTACAAAATCTGAAAAACGTAAAAGCTAAACCCTGAGGCATCACTTATGCATCCCCCTTACTCTGGGGGAGGGCACCACACCCTTGGAATATTCTTAATACAGATTTGCCTTACCTATTTTAAGCATCCAGAGACAGAGACACCCTAGAGTTTTTCCAAGTATTTAGCTGTCACATAAAGAGTTTTCTTGTCCCAGATTCCCAGTGTTATGGAGCATGCTGATTATTTTTGTTCAATTTGTTATCATTTGGGAAACAGAACCATCAATTGCTCATGCTAATCTTTCCTACATTAGAAGATAAACTTTTTTTGCAATGATATTGACATATATACCTGTCAACCTTTCTACTGAGTACTAAGAAACGTTCTTTTGTCCTTCTAATATCTGCTGCTGATTATTGTTTGTCTCCTCTGGAGGCCATCCAATTCATCTGTTTCATTCTTTCAGCCTAATGCCCAAGACCATGCAAATTGCTTCTGTGACATCCCACTCAATGAAAAAAAGGAAAAATAAGCTTAGTAGCAACTCCCATGTGTTACAAATGACATTCCTGTCTGCATGTCCCAGGGCAATTTACTCTTTTTTTATGCAGAAGAATCACATCATTAATTAATTTCAACTGGTGGTTATTCTAACACCCAGATACATTTATACACTACTGATGTCTACACATTGATTTCCTATTTTTAACACAAACATTTGATTCCTCATTTCTAAATTTAGTAGTTTGCATTTATCTTCACTGGTCTTCATCTTACTGACTGAAAAACATTCCTCCACTCATTTTGATCTAAGACTAAGTGCTTAGTACACTCCTATCAAAACAATAGAATTGCTATCAAAACAATAGAATTGCTTTCTGTTGCAAACAAAGGACCTCTACCATTCTCTAGTTGTATCTTATTATACTCGTGGATCAAATGGAATATACAGTTCTCTAGGTTTAATAAACTTTATGATCACTGTTTAGTTCATGGAACATACTGTTTCTATATAAGGTGCATATATTCAATCTCTAACCAAAAATGCTCATACAGTACTGAAAAGAGGAATGATATTAAAAACTTTAAAACCAAAGATAATTGAACTTGAAAAGAAACAAAAAATTATAAAGAAGAAGAAATAAAAAACTCTCAGAAATTACAGGTTATGACAAAGAAAAGAAACTGCTATGACTTCCTACATGAAAACACACTGCTAAACAAAAACGGACAAAAAATCCCTGATAAAGACAAAAATCCATAGAAAAAAATACCTAGAGGAAACAAAGAGCAGCTGTATACAGGAAATTCTACAAATCTTTCACGAAATCCACAACTAGAGATCAAGAGTTCTCCAAAGTAGATTCTGGGAAAACTTTGTACTACCTTCAGATTTTAAAATAATTACTTAAAAATACAGAGACACAAATTCAGCACATAATTTCTGGGAAAAATATCTATTGAGCTAGATAAGGCTTTTCACATTAAGGAAAAACACATTTTAAAGAGAAAAAAGTGTAAATGATGATTTTTCACAGTCTTGAGTTTCTTTCATAATGGTACAGATTCAGGCAGAGGAGGGATAGAAGAGGAGCTAGGGACAGGAGGAGATAATTCATGAAATTCATTCACAGCTGTCAGCCACATAGCCTCCAAGAAAGGGAATGTTGGTCCAGGAAGGTCAGCAGGAAAAAGTGAGGTGTAACAACTGGAGAAAGAAATTTAACTGAATAAAAGGGTATGGTAAAAGATTTTTGAACTGCACAAAAAAAAAAGTAAGAATGAAGAACATATAAGTAGAACAAATAAAAAAAGAATGCATATAAATAACCCAAAATGCTGTCTTGCCAGTGAGTGCAGTATACTGCAATAAACATTCCTACACCCTAAATCTTATGCAACACTTACAGTAAATGATAGTGTTTTTTGTCCAAATCTCCCAAAACTCCATTCAAATATGATTAATTTATTTTTACTAAATCTCTACAAGGTAACTATAGTTTGTACCACTTTATAAATGGATTGACAGACAGTGTGCCTTGTCCAGTCTCACACGACTGGACTATTTAAAATCCCAAATCTCTTCATCATCTATAATATCATCCTTCCTCTACACTTTTCCAAATATTTTCTGAAGACTGGCACTATCATCAAGACCTACAGCAGAATATTCTCTTTTCATGATGTGCCCTCAGCTGTACCACTAGGTATATCAACAGAGTCATACAATCCACTTCTTTTGGAATAAAAGACTTACTGAAAAAATGCTTTTATAGGTGGGCAACTGAAGCTTGGCAGTATCGAAAATAGATGCAAATACATTCTGCCAGTTCTGCTATGCATAAGCCAAATGGAAACCCAACACCCCAGCTCATATTCATGGCAAAACATAAGTCAACTCAATCAACAGTAGAAATAATTGCTTAGAACAGTTCATAGACAGTGATCTTTGGCAGCCATCTTCAAACCCTTCCTCTCATAGCAAACCTGTTTACTTTCCAAATCGAAGAGGAGGATTCAAAGTTTTTGACATTAAACATTTCAAAATTACTATAAATGATGCATTCTGTAATCACTGAGTGAAACAGTTCTGGAATTGACAATTCAAGCATTTCACAAGTTAAGTAAAAAAATTTGTTCCAACATGGGGAGCCAAAGACCAGTTAATACATAGAAATATATGAATACAGGAAAAACCTCAGTATGAATAAGCAGTAAGCAAATTAGCAGGCAGTTTTCTAGGAAACTCAGGTCTTGCATTTGATGGATCATTGATTCTTAATATTTCTCCATAATTCAGCACTTACGAATAAATGAACAGCAAAGCCTCATCTATTACTATTAGAATTGGATAGTGGCACAATAGGCTGACACATGTTTCCACCTACACAGGCACATGGATTTTTCCACCACGCACTGAGCAGGGTGCAGTGATCAGCTGTTGCTTGGAAAGGAGCTGATACTGCAGTGCAGTGCAGCAACTGAAAGCTGCCACTGTTGTGTTTTGAAGCTGTTACTTCTGAGGGCAAGGATGGAGAGAGATATGCTACGGCTCCCTCAAACCCACTCTGGGATTCTGATCAATTTTCCTACCTACCTCTCTTGAATGGAAAAATACATAAATAATAATGAAAAAAATGTGTGCAGATTTTCAGAGGCAAAATATCATTTCTCTCTGTCTGCTGAGAGAATAACAGACTACTTTCAGAAGAATGTTTCTTCATATTAATTTACCCTTCAAAACTGAGACTGAGGAAAGCACTGCTGTTGCTCAGTGTAGAACTAAAGCTAACTAACAAGTGATTCCCAATTTAAAGAATCTCTAAGATTCAGATTTTTCTCAGTATTATTCCCATTTTGAAACAAAACTTCAAACAAGGCTTCCACTTTACAAGCAAATTGCAGGAGCTACATAAGCATTGGAAAATTGGGGAAAGAAATGGTTCAAAGAAGATAAGCACTCTGGCTTGAAAACTCAACTTTAAGTCATCAGCTAGTATATAATGAACAAAGCTTTTACATACCAGTTTCTTCTTGGCAGAAGGCTACAATCCATTATATATTTTAGGACAGCATATCTTGTTCTACTTGTCTCTAGAGATTCAAAAGTGCAAGTCACACCAAGAGTCTTAAGGGTTAATGAGAATAATTCTTTTTGATCCAGGACAACTATTCTAGCATACTATACTTAAGGAAAATATAAATAGTATTTCCAGAACTCCACAAAAAGTCATACATTGACTCTTACTCCCTGAAAGACTGACCCAAACTCATGACATTTTTTCTTTACAGAAGACAAAATTATTCTAAGAGAAGGGTTAATCTATCTCACAACTTTTTTTATCTCTGCTCATCTTGTCTATCACTATGTATATACAATAGCTTCAGGTTGAAAAATCAAATTTTAATGCACTCTAACATGCACATATGTGGCTTCTCCACAAGAGACTCCACTGTTCACCATTAAGTTCTGAGAAATGCCACTCATCTCCCATTGCTGACCTCTTTGCCATCCTGTATTAGGGCTATTAATTAGAGATACCATATGATTCTATGCCAGTGACTTTCATATGATTAAGCAATAAAGAAAAACCTGTGGATCTCACACAAAGATGGAAGCTCACGTAGCACGAGGAGACAGGCAGGCTGTGCCCTGCTGCATCTGAAGCTACTGCTTTTATTTAGAGCTCTTTCCAGTTCCACACATCTCAAAACAGCATGAGAACTTCTGCTTGTCAGTGCTATTGCAAATTCCCTCCACGCACACACATGCATCAAATCCTCATTCAGTAACAACAGCCTGCACCTCAGCCATCCCCAAGAACTCATTGCCTTCATTGCTTCAGCAGCACTGAATTGCTATCCACCCTCTTTCATCCTGTACCTGTATCACTGCCCTCAGTGCCTCCCTTGCTCATACCTAAATCCATGTCCTGTCAGCAACCCACGCATTGCTGCTCCCACTTGCCATGAACCTTTCATAAGGATTTCAGTATTCCTTGCAGTTCCCATCTTCTATTTCATGTTTCTTAGGCTGCAAAGAGTGCTTACAGGCAACTCATAGGTTCAGCAGGAAAATAGGCTGCTGCCATAAATTAAAACTACTCAGCTATTTCTAGTGTAAAGATCTCATATTTGGAGGGAATGGTAAGACAGACCATGACACCTGGAACAAATAATCCAAAATGTCTTGGAGATTTAAACCTGACTATCTGAAGCATTGGGATAGATGTTTTGCTTGAAGATATAGATTCATCCTCACTGAAATCGATGTGGCTGACACTATACAAAACCACTTTTAAAATAAAGAGTAGCCCAGTAACTACTTCTGTCAGTCCTAGTAAAGGCCCACAAACTGTGCCCTGAGCTGAAAGCTGCCAGAAGGTAGCAGCCTGGGCAAGGAAACACATGAAAATAAACCTAAAAAGGCCCCAAAAGTGAAGAGGTGGGGATTCTCATCATGAACATCACAGTTTGCTCAGCAAAAACCTCATGACAGTGATTGTACAGCTGTACTGACTGTGGGCTAGGAGAAGCCATAAACCATCACCTGGAAACCCAAAAGGAGCCTTGAAGGGTGAGCACAGGACTAGAGAAAAGACACTAGGGTGGCTTTTTTTCAAGAACCATCTTTATAAGGACTTTAAGGCTGCTGTTAATGAGCATGTTTTTGTTCCTCACCTCTTCAAGGTCATTACAAGATTAAAATAAAACAAGAAAGGTTCTAGCACCTTCAAGGGCTTGACACTCATCAAATTTAACTTAGGAATTCCTGCAACACTGAGAGGCTGATATCACAAATATCACTTGCTTGATACTCCATAGATTCATAGTTTAGTTATATAAGCATGTCAGGGAGGAAAGGACTTTAAATAATGTAGCATTCCACACCTTCTCACATAGCTATGAATGACCATGAGAGCTGGTAGGCAACAGATAATTGGGTCTATGGTAACTACCAAGTCCAAATGAGGACATTTATGTGTTTCAAGCCATCAGGCTGAATCTAGACTTTATCCAAAAATGTCTCCCCTGTATAATATAAAGCACATGAGCCAGTTTGCAAGTGACAGGATAATGCTACTGAGTCTGGTGACTCTGGGTTGCAGAACTTCAGAATACTGTAAGGACATGCAACATCTGATGGACTTGATTCATCCTTCAGCAAGATGCAGGTGGAAGTAAGTTTTAGTGTATAAACTCTACTAGGAAAATGATGGGAAATAAAGACAGTACTTGTGATCTTGTATTACCATACTGCACACTGAAAATTCCACTGAAGATGAGGAGTCTCCTTTACCATATAAACTCCAGGGAAGGAAAAAGCAATTTTATATTCTACAGTGCAAATGATTTCCATGTTCATTTAACACTATTATTTTTTTGTCTTCCTTGAAGTGCTGAATATAGACTTTTGATTGCAAAGCTCTGTCTCCAACATTGATTCAGAACATATATATAGAAAATCACTTATGAAGCCAGACAAGGTACAGTATACCTTTACACAAATCTTAAAAATAAAGCAGCTTGATATGACCATTTCATGAACACAAAAAATCTACCAAAGTTCAGAGTTTTTCACAGATGGGATCTGGCTTGAACTCTACATTGATATTAAAATGAACATTAACCAACAGAAATTACTTCCCTGTAGTGAGTGGGGCTTTCCTGGCAGTCACAGACTATTGTCAAAGACCACAATCACTGCCAGGGACAGCAGCTGTACTGTGCCAGTGCTGTGCTCAATTTCATCATTTTTTAGTTCATTGTGTTGCTTGTTTTCACACTTCTAAAGGTGTCTTTCTATGCTAGTTACTTTCATAATAAAAGCCTGACTGTGATCAAAATGTTGAGGCAATTTCTTCATGAATTGCTCACAGTGGGCATAGCTTGACATCTGATGCATTTTAGAGGTTGCATCAGAACAAAGAGAATACATTTTGGGACTTAGCTTCCCATTCAACTTCCTCTACGAGATTGTAGAAGATGAGCGCAGGAAATATGGGCAAAAAAATAGACTCAGGAAAAGAGGTACCTCTTTCACAAGAAATGCTGATTTAGTCAGGAAGATAAGTACTCTTATCCCAAAGAAAGTCACAAACTACAACTTTCAAAAGTTTAAAGTAAGAAAGCTCAAAATCTTCTTGACCTTTTTGCTTAAAATATATGAAGGCTTTTAGATATTGAGAGAAAGCAAGCATATTTTAAAAATCTGCTATTAACACCCCAGAACTCAACACATCTTCCATCATACAAAGATGCGTATCCTCATGTGGATTAGAAATCCTAAGGAAAAATAGCAGGCTGAGGTTCACAGGGATATACAGGATAGAAAGCATCACCCAGCAGGTTGTTATATGAAAGCATAGTCCAGAAATACCTGGGGAATATTTTCTAATAAAGAAAATACATATTTTAGTCCACGTTCACAAGCAATACAAAAGACAGACACCAGAATGTGTGCCAAATACTACGCAAACCCCTACGAGTTCTGTGATTTATCACATTAAAAACAACATATGCTTTCCACAGTAACAAGTAACTGACTTTACCTTACGTTTGTAACATTTTTATTACACTTTGGTCCAATAATCCATCTGTGATCCTTCTAATGCCTTGACTGCTAGAGTATTCTACCACAATGCTTTAGAAATTTGCCTCTTAAAACTAACTTATAACTTAGGAAGATTACTCAAACTCTCATTTAGGAAAAAAAAAATACATGAAACAAAAATAAAGGGGGAGAAGCTAGTGAGTTTTCTGGCTATAATTTTCTGAATTAAAAAATAAAAATGAAAAAACAAAACCCAAACAAACAAAAAAGCCAAAACAAAACAAAAACCCAATAAAACAAAAAAACACCCAAACAAAAAAAAAAAATCCAAAACACTAGAAATAATGTAAAAAAGTAAATCTTTATTTTCTTTCATTCAATATGTTCAATATGTGTATGCATATACATAATATACCTGCACACACGAATGGGTAAGAGATTAGATAAAAAACTGAGCTACATTATACTGTAAAAACAGAAATAACTTTTTTCTTAAAAGACTAACTGTAAATTTACCCCTACACTTTCTTCCTTATGTTACCCAGTTGTGTTTCCATGGTTACTCAATTTTAAAAATCACTGAGTCTTACCAGAACATGAATAATGATAATATTCCTTTATCAATACATTTTATGAAAAGATCAACCAGGCTAGATTTCGAAGATGTACAAAGTAATTTCTTCTTTTTTTAAATTATTATTTAAAGACTGCATTAGGCACACATCTAAACAAAGCAAACAAATGGAAAAGAATGTACAGAAATATTGTAATTAAAATTGATTTTGAGCTCTAATTCCAAGTTTAAAGAATAAACTTCTCAATTTCTATTTAATGATGTGTATATTTATTAAAGATGTTTTTGTTGGTTTCTAGCACTGACATTCAAAAGGGAAAGAAAAGGGAGGGAAAAGTGGTTAATGTTCAATAAAAGTGTGGCTTTGTAGGTTACAGAAAATAGTCCAAGCAACTACTCTTGATTGAAAGTTGTTGTTAGAGACAAGTTATTGTATTAATGCTTTTCCTAAATAGATCACAAAAACAACTCTTTATTCAAGTTCTTAGCTGAAATCAGTGTGTTGTAGCATGTACACAGAAATCTGGCTGCAAATCTGGGTTGTCATGATACAGACACACAGAGAGAATCCTCTTTTTCTGAGCCACCATTTTCAAAGTATGTCATTTAAAAATTCCTTCCATTTTGAAGGGTAATAGGGATAAAGAAAGACAGAGGGGGTTCAGAATCATTGCTTTAAGTAGATAAAAGACATGGGGTAAGTGCATTCTCCTTTTAATTTTTTTGTTTACCCCAAAGGTATCACCTATATCAATGCATTTATTTACCCATTTTTTGAAGGCACTAGAAAATGCCTTTTAAATGGTTCAGTGTAAGCCATCTACACTTTCCCTTTAAAGAGACAGGCTTATTTACAACTTCAGTGACTGCCATAATTTTTGAAATGAGTGGTTTAACAACTACAGCAGCCAGTTCCCTCAGGACCCTGGGATGCATCTCACTGGGTCCCACGGACTTACACACATTCAAGGTGGATTCAAATGTGATCTTCCTCTACAATGGGGGGGACTTCATCCCCCCAGTACCTGCCCTGAAGTTCAGGGTCTGGAGAGATGTGAAAAAAGAGATTACCATAGAAAACTGAAACAGACACACACATACACACACACAAAACCTACTAGAAATGCTGTTAATTCCACCCTCTGCTACAAAATAACACTACATATTACTCTGTTTAAATAAAAAATCAGACCTTTTATCTCTTCAGCTATATGGGACTTAGATACTTAATTCTGAAAAAAAGATTACCAAGAATGTACATAAAATCTCAGTCCCAAGCATCCTAAATAACCTGATAAATAAAGGTTCAGTCTGCTAATTCAATTGTAGTATACTTTCATCACCTCCTTATCACCAGGTTCAATTTTCAGTACTTACTCTTATTCTAGCCCCCAAAACTTTTTTTAATACATTTGCATAAAAATGTAATGTTCTCATACAGGCTCAAAATCCCACTGAATGAAACATGTTAGAATTTTATCAAACTGACTTTTGACCCAAGGGTCAAGCTTATGTCCTTCCATGTAAACAAAAATCAATTCTAAGAGAAAGCAGAAGTATCTTACTAGATCACAAGTAAATTGATCTTTCAAGGACCAAGAAGGTTTTCTTGGTTGGTTGGATTAGGTTTGGCTTTTTTCCCCACTTCTGTCCATGTCTTGTCTGCATTTCAAAACAAAACCAAAACAAAAAAACCCAAACCAACACAAAACAAAAAAACCCAACAAAAAAACCTCAGAACTAAACCAACCAAAAAAAAAAAAAAAACCAAAACAAACCTCCCCCCCAAAAAAAAAAACCAAGAACAAAACAAAACAACACAAACAAAAAAAAAAAAAAAACCCAACCAAAACCCATAAAATCATTACTTCTTTTCAGTGATGTCAGGGCTGAAAACTGTTTATGAATCAGGATGCCTAGTGACCAACCAACCGTTACATGACTGTGAGAGGCAAGAGCTCAGCAGTTTCCAAGGCAGCACTACTCTTTAGAGGGATGTATCTCCACGGCCTTTCAGGATGGTTTCCTTCAGCACTATCAGCTGGGAAAAAGTAGAATGAAATCAAGATTTCGCTATACTCTGAGAGGTTCATATACAGCACAAGGCTCCCGTCACTGTGGTGGCTTAACCAAGGGCCACTCTCACCTCCAGTGGCACAGGAACTGATGCTCATGGTATGGAATGCACTGTCCCACTCTCAATGGGACAACTGCCTAGAACCTGCATCAGGAACCAAGGACAGAGAGAAGGAAAGATGACAAATCACTTACCACTGCTATTGGACAAACCAGTCCCGGTTCACTGAACAGTCAGTGCCCAGGCCTTGGGGGTCTGTGATGGGAGGCTGGGATTGCCCTGGGCTGGACATGGTCAGTTCCGGATGAGTCCATACCACCCACAACAGGGCATGACTGAGCCCCTTGCCCACAAAGGCAGCACCTCTGGGAACTTGTATTTAAGAGCAAAACCACCGCAAGCGAAGTAGGACAAGGAAAACAGTATGAGAAACAGCCCTGCAGACATCAGGGTCAGTGAAGAAGGAGAGGGAAGAGGTGCTTCAGGCACCAGAGCAGGGATTCCCATGCAGCACCTGGAAAGGGATCCAGCAAAGCAAGATCAACACTCAACAGCCCAGGGAAAAGACGACAGTGGAATCGATATCCACACTTCAGCCCATGGAGGAGCCCCATGCCAGGGCAGGTGGATATCCCTTAAGGAATGTGGCCCACAGAGAACCCATGTTGGAACAGGTTTATCCTGAAAGACTGTAAGCTGTGTGGAGGATCCATGCTGGAGCAAGGGAAAAATCTGAGGCTGGAACTTGGATTTTAGCATTCAGGTTCTAATTAAAGAAAAAGGTTTATATTTTTTTCTTTAAAAAAACATTCTGTTGGTTGTGACTTCAAAACTTTTAGGAAAAATACACTAGATAACCGAAAAACTACATAAAGGTACGGAATGCATAAAGGAAAATGTGCAACATCCAAGTAACTTATTGGACCAGCTGTCCTAAATTGGCTTTTTACCAGAAAGTAAATAAGTAAGGAATTGGAGGCTCTCATAAAATGAACTTGGTTCAAGGAGCTCATAGCATAGGAAAGGAAGAAAGCAAGAGCCATCAGTGAGTTCAACATAATGGAAAGAGAAAAAAAATTTTGCTTCCACACTTATGATTGACTAGACAAATGAAAACAGATTAATACTATCTAATGGAAGATGTAATAAGGTCAGCTAAAATTCTAACAGGGTATTAAAAGGAGTAAATTCAAAGAAACCAGTAGCTTACCACAAACTTCAAGAGGTCCCTCTAGGAAAACCACATCAAATAATTCATGTTAAAAAAAAAAAAAAAAAGAAAGAAAGAAAAAAAATTCAGTTTCATATAATAAATACTCTTATGGGAAAGATAAGACTAAAATCAAGAGGCTGGCCCTCAGGGCTTTTTCTCTTTCAAAGTGGGCTTGATATCTTAGAAGGTATGAGGGCCATGATGTTCTCATGACAGATTCATTTTTCCATTAACTCATTTTTTGGTTTACTTTGCTTAAAATAATTTCTATTTTAAATCACATAAAGGGAGCTAATGAAACATTTTACTCCTAAAGAATGTCTTTTAAGGGCAGTTATTTTTTACAGCATAGTTACTGAAATAGCAAGCCAGCATGACTATTAAACCAAGTAACTAAGTTTACAAATTTCTGCACAGACTTATATTTAAATATAAGCAACACCATGACTTTCAAGATCCCATTAAAGGTCTATCCTTCAAAAAGCTCTGCAAGCATCACTCTTTCACATCTGAACATCTGTTCTGGTCCTCTTCCCAGAAGTCTTAGATACCTCCAATTACCAACGTAAAGGTTTTGATTATTCCGTTACGTCCAGAAAATGAGTTATCGATGACAAGACCACAGTACAAAACAGTGGGCAAGCAAAATGTTCAGCCTTTGCCAAATCACATTGTTTGTTCTAAAGTTAAAATGGGGGGTGGGGGCATGGGGTTGGGAAAGGGAGAGGAGCATATATGAATTAGATGGGAAGAGTACTTGGACATTTAAAACATATCTCAGTCTACTTCAATAATGAGGAGAAAATGACATATAACAAAACATGAGAAAGCACTGACTTTACCATTGTTGATGTCAGAGTAGAAGCATTTTAAAGTTTATTTGAGCCTAAGCATTGTACAGCCTGATCTAAAAGAGATGAAACAGTATCTCAGCAAGGACATTTTATACAATTGTAGTCCTTGGTGCTTATCCTCCTTGGTCTATAACTCAGCTGGAGGCTAGCAGAAATAAACTATGCTTTGTAGAGCAATAGTAAATCAAAAATCCCTCATTTTTAAAGGGTTTCTCCATATGTCATTATTCTTCTGAATTACTGAAACCACAATAAAACTCATTTTGTCATATAATTGATTTCTATATTTTTTGCATTATGTATTCAGCTCAAATACTAAGGCTTGTTTAGCCATTTTATTTTTATTTTATGTTGGTTTTTATCATACATTAGCCCTTTTTAAAAGGTGAAATTTTAAATAAACTACAATACATTCAGTTATAACTGATACTGACTAATCCTTTGATACACAGAAACTCCTTACTGACACCTAACTTGGGTTGATGGGTGTCCCTTCACACTTCAGTAGCCACTGTGATGATTCCAAACAGCTCTTGATCTGCTCTCCAAGCAAACAGATGTAGGTGTGACTGCAGACTTAAAGTTTCTGTACTCTCACAGCTATTCGCTGTGCTTATTAACAAGACATGTCAAGCTGCTCATCATGTGTTGACTGGTGAAATTTAGTTAACAGAAACTATGTGTAAGAGAGCCAAGAATAGCCCTGTTTTCAGTCATGATTAAAGATGCTGGTACTTCACCCTGAGATAATTTTATTCAAATATGACTTCTTCCACGTAGAGAAATCTCAGTATTTCACGTTACATACGACAGGTACCCATATAACCCATTTAAAAGCAAAGCATGCCTGTAACAGTCTATTTTAAACTTCTGAGCTTGTGTTCTGTTTATTGTAACAGGCATGTTTTCAACTTGAACTGTTATCAGAAAACTGCAACTCCTAACTCAAGGGAACAAGACTGCTGACAAAATAGGTTTGCAATGTAAGAATTTGCTTAGTTTACCCAAAATGAGAGCATTAGTATTTACAAAAATAAAATCTTATTATTTTCACTTCCTTCAACATCTGCTTGGGCTCCAAGAAAAATACTAAACTATATGAAATATATCTCTAATAGTAGCAGGTTTTCTCATTTACAGGCAATTTTTTCTCTCTGAGATAAAGCAAAGTTCTAAGTAAAATATTCTAATTATTAGAATTATGCAAAGATAGCTTAAATTTATGGAAACGAAATCATTTAGCAACTTGTATATGGTTAATGAAGCATAATAAATATTAAACTAATGACATTGTAAGTCCACAGAAGATAATATGTCAAAGCAATTCACAGCCATCATTTGCTATAAAGACAAGTCTAAATTTTCACAAGCATAGTCAAATCCTTCGGCAGATATGAGGGATTTATTATTATTATTCTTGTTATAGCTAGTAGATGCTTTTCAAAAATTTTTAATTTTGTTACACAGCAACATTTAGACACCCTATGAAGAGCTAGACATATGAAAGGAAAACTGTAAGATTAATAAAATTTATTATAAAATTTGATGATAAAATTAGATCAAAAGATCTGTTTACAGAAGATGATGAACAAAATGAGAATGTTTGCAGAAAGCGTATTAGTCAGCTTTTAATTTTCCTTTCAGTCTTTTGGTGATGCTAAGGCATTTTCAACTGAAATTAATAATGTGTTTTATCAGGGTTTGGCTATTATTTAATACACATCAGGAACCTGTCTACCTACAAATTAAGTATTTCAGAACTCAAAAACTAGAAGCTTTCCTTCTTCCTTTCTCCCTTCCTCAAAGCCAGTAAAATCAAGTCTTGGACTATCATCCAGAAGACACGTGATTTTCCACCACTTCAGGGAGCAGATCCCTTGTCTTTGCTATCTACTAAAGGACACAAACTCTGCACCAAGTAGGAAAGAAAACACCCTCCCCAAATTCAAGACACTGTGTTCCTGTCAGTGCAGAAACTGGATCTTTGTTCCTTGTGAGCAAGCAGAAGCCATGTCCTCCGAGGATCTATGCCCTTCCCAGCAGCAAGAGGACAGCGCGCAGCTCTGGCAGCATCACCGCAGCCCTGGCTGCCTCTGAAGGGCCCAGTTCCAGCCCCAGCCCAGCAGCTGAGCAGAGCAGCTTCCAGCCTGGAAGGGACAGGTCTGCAGCAGCTGAAGAGAGGGAGTCGGAGCCAGAGCCCTCGCGGCCCAGCGGAAACAGCCTCCAGGCGTGCTTGGAGTAATCAGATCAGGCAATTCCTTGTCAGTGAAATGTTAGTGTTCATGGGGCAAAATTCATGACAGTCTCACAATTTTAATAAAGTTGGCACATGCTTAAAGTCCTGATCTGGGAAATGTCACTTGTCTTCCGACTCAGGTTATGAGACCAATAATGTAGCTCATGTTATATACTAATGGTTCTCCATGTGCTCTGCCTCCAATTAGTCACATAATAATAGAAAAATCAAGTAATCTTCTCTTTTGCTATAGATCATCACACAGCAGGAAAAATTGATATTTAAGATGTATCCTTACATTGAAGGGTTTTCAAAATGAATAAGGCTTAGAAAACAAAATGCAAAAACTTTTCAGTAAGAAGATGACTAAAGAAAAACTCAGAAATATGTCTTATTTTTACATAGGTATAAAAATTTAGGTATACAGATATAATATTTTATAAATTACTGTACGTATATATATTTAATAACTCTATAGCTTATAATTATATGATTGATTGATGATTATATAGTTTATCATAATTAAAATTTTTGGGGTTATATATATATATATGATTTTCAATGACTGTGTATCTGTTCCAAAAAAAAAAGAAAAGTATCCCCTTCCTGAAATTCTGACATCTTTTTAAAAGTTTGAATTACACGGATATTTTACTTTTTTTAAGAGTTATTGAATAACTCTTCCCAAATATTATGTTGATTAGACAGGAAGAAATCTTGACAAGAATTATTGTGCCAAACCTCCCTTTGAATCACCTAGTGCCAGACCTAACATCAGTCCTTTGGTAATTACATCCTCCAATCTAGAAAGGAACCTTACCACAATATCCAGTTATTAGAATAACAGGATGCATGCCAAATTAGTTTTGTCCAGGTCCTGAAAGACACACATATAGATGCACATATACACATTTATTCCCACAGACTCTACTATGTGCACTCCCTTCTAACATACAGAATCAGTTAGGACATCTATCAGTACTACAGAGAACTTGGCTTTAGATTATACTCACTGTTTTTCAAGTCAATCAGAGAAGCAGAAATTAATGAAATTCCTTCGTGTTCACTGAAATTTGCATACAAGCTCTAGAATCCATCTGATCAGGGGGACCTTGGTCCAACAAATGTTTTCTACCACTGCATTTGAGTACCATGACTGTGCTTTATAAACACTGCACTGATGTCTGTGACTCAGGAGGAACCACTGTGTCCAAGGGACAAACATTGCAGTCAGAACCTCAACAATCCACAAAATTCAAGGTTGATTTTGACCAAAGTAATTGTGTCCTTGTATGTTTATTTGCTTCTCTTGTCTTGGGCAGGGGAATAAAATGGCTGAAACTGTTGATGTAAGTAGACCCTGGAGAAATTATTTCCTCGATAGTAAAGCTTCTTTCATGCATGGTAATCTTTGGCTTTTAGGAGCAGATTGTGAATCTACACAGACTGACAGATTTTCTACAGCACCAAAAGTCTGTTGGATGCAGCAGATCTATGATGGGATACAGCCAGGAAGTATTTTCTGTCCCAGGCTTAAAGAATACAAGGCCTAAACAAGGAAATGCTTTTACTTGTCACAATCAGGAACAACATGCAGTCATAACACAACTAGGGAGACAGCCAGAGTATGCTGTGCTCCAGCTACTTCCCTGGCATCTCCTTCACAGGAGTAGAGAATGATGACTAGCACTGACCAACTCTACTGCCATTAGAGAAATTAAAATAGGGAGCCACCCTGCATGGCTCATCTTCTCTGAATGGGAGATGTTCCAGTGGTGAACTGCTAATCCTGGGATGAACCGACTGAAACAGCTTCCCTAAATGTCTTGCATGATACACTCCAGTGTTCTTTAGCAGTACAGATATGAGCACTTCTGAGTGGAAAACAGAAAAGAGTCATCTCATGTAGGTTTGCAGTGGCAACCTCCCGAGCTAGAAAATACAAATGCCACTCTCTGGCATCAGACATACAAAGCCAGGCTGGCTCTGCCAGAAAGGAGGAAAGGAAGTCAAATAGCCAAAAACCTGTCCTGTTTCAAAATCATATGACCCTGAAAATGACTTTTTTGGTTCCTCTGGTCACTGGACAACATCCAGAATAAAATAACTGTTTACATTAATGCAAAAACTTTTGAAAGCCTAAGACTCTTCTCTTGATCAAAACTCTTTTTATGCTCTGCCCCTTCCATGAGCAACATTGGAATAAGTATCCATGAGGATACTTATTCTTTTAGTAATGTTGCCAACAGTTACAAGATGTTCCATTCTTGGCTCTACGGCAAATCTATTCACTTATTAATCAAAAGGAACAGTCTCCTTAGCACTCTGCTTTTCAGATCTACTGATTCATGAACCAAAAAGATAAGGAGGGGAAGAAACTTCCAAGGAAGCTGTCAGAAGCCAGAAAGTAAGGGGTCACAAAAATGTTCAATAGGTTGCACTAATACTCTGAAAGTTTTCTGTTTGATGCGTGTGGATATGGTTTCCTCCAATTGAATTCCCTTTGATCTCTGAAAAAAAAAAAAGCTCAGAATATTACTCCTTCTGATGCAGAAATGTCAGGAGGAGTAGGAGAGGGAGGAGGAGTAAAACTGACTCATCTTCAGAGTCAGATTCAACAAACTCTAGATACATTATCCATCAAGAAGACTCTAATCAAAGAGATATGAACAATAGATTATGCTACATGGATGATATACAAGGAATCAGAAGTAGGCTGGATGTAAGCATTAAGGGAGGTCATTTAGAGATACTACAGGTAATACAGCTTTCTATCTCCTATAGTCAGATCAGATGGTAGGATTACAGTACATTTTCAAGACAAGAAAGGCAAAAAAAGGAACCTATTAAAAATTATTATTTACCTTCCTAAAGGCAGGAGGGAAAGAAGTTATGGCTGTAATGTATAAAGTTTACTAGTCCAAAAAAAAACCCAAAGAAATCCCAAAAAAACCAAACACCACAAACCGAAAAACAGGCAAAAACCCCCAAATCCTAGCACTCATCATCTTATTGGACACAGCTGTGGCCTATTAAGAGCAGGCCTGTTCCTAATCTTTGGTGATCAGTACAGCTGCAACTCCTCAGGGGTGAGATTACCTTCTGCACTGTCTTTATTTTCTTACATTTTATCCCTCCACACTCCCCTGCTCACGAACTACTTAGAATGAGATAAAATATCAATCAAAAAAAAAAAAGTCCAAGTAAATTTTAATGCCTGTTGGCATATCACACCCCAAAAGGACTCTTTCCTGTAATAGTGCTATACAGAGAATCAGGATAATGATCCCATTTAATTAATTAAAAAAAAAAACAAAAAAACTTTGAAGGTCCTAGAGATCCCTAATGACCAAACATTTGCTCAAGATCAGGGGCACAGCCTATTTGCAAACCGTGTGATGCCCAGAAGCTTCATATTGACTCAGAGTGAACTGGTGTAACAGACACAGACACACAAAAGAACTGTGAAAACCCATGGGGCTCTCTGACCAGGGACACCTTGAAAGAATAATTTGCCTCTCTGAACCCAGGAGATGTTTGCCCATAAAGTGGCTGCAAAAGCAGCTACACCAGGAACAAGCATTATTCCCTACATGTCTGATTCCAAATCCTTTACAGCTGCCCTTATAAAAATAGAAAAACAGCAAGAAGGAAAAAAAAATAAAAGCAAATACTGTACACATATTGAAAAAGAAACAGAAAAAGAAAAAAAATCTCATGAATAACAAATAGATGCTTCTCATTAAAAAAAAGCAGAAAACAAATGAGTTGGTCTTGTTTGCTTCAAATGTGTTTGAAATATGTGTATTGCACCTCACATACAAATACCTTTTTTTTTTCTTTTAATCTTCACATTAAGTTTGTCTCCTAAAACTAAGCATGGTTTTCACTTTATTCAAATAAAGTAGTTTAATTACTTCTGCTGGCACTAATTTATAGCCTGTAGATACTTGCTAATTAAGAATCCTAATCACTGTTTCAATCTTCTCCGTCATACCTCTATCACCTGGTGTGATTCATACCTGCTGATTCCCTTAGGCACTAAAGCCATACATCAGAAAGACATTTCCTAGGATAAAAGTAAACTTTTTAAGTATTTAAGAATTAAATCAAGGAGCCTTATATACCAAAATTTTATCCTTAAAATTTTTAAACAAAGCATCACAAATCCTGCACTCTACAGAAAGTCAGTGCTCTAAAAAAGTTTGCAATTCAACTTCAAAAGACTTTTGACTTCTAACCCAATATGTTTTCAATTGTTTTTCATTGATTTGCTAGTTCTTCATTGAAAATGAAAGGTCAAGAATGGCAAAAATCACGACTATCAAGAACACTAACACCAAAACCCAAGAACACCAATTTTTACTCATAAAATTTAAACAAAGGAAAAAATTAGCAATGGAAAAACAAAACGAATTTCAGAACAATTTTTTTTTTTTTTGCTATTAATTCACTCTGTTTATTAACTCTTCAAAATTACCACACTCACAAAGTCCTGTTCAGGGGAATATAGGGTTTTTTCAAATATTGCTATGATAAGACTTCGACCTGCAGTAGTTTAATGCATATTCATTTAAGCTTTGCATGGATACCACTGTACTCCTGGAATAGAATGTGCTGTACTTAATCCTTTGCAGTTAAGTTCCCAGTTTTTCACAAGCATAAGTACTATGAAGAAAAACAAATCAGCAACAACAAAAATACAGTATAATCAATATAGATTTTAAAATAAAAATACAGGATATCCTAAAAGTGGACAACACCACATTATTTTGCTGAAATCCTTACAATGTTATTCCCAGGGTTGTTTGTGGGGGGGATGGGTTGTGCAATATAGCATTTCCAATTCTTATATATATTTTTTTTACTTTAAATAAATTATAATATGCAGTCCTTCCTATCCATAAAGAGTCTGAAACTAATGAAGGGATGGCTTAAAACAGATGGGACTGGTTTAGTTCACCTAGATTGAATTGCTATTCATACCAAGGAAAAGAATAGAAACTTCACCAGCACAAAGTATGCTGGAATAGGCCAAAATTAACAGAAATTCCTTTTTACATTTGCCAGTCTCAATTTGAGAATTTTTGTTTTTTTAAGGCTAGATATTTTCTATAAAACCATAGCAATGAAAACCTAAAATGAAAACCTGTAACTTTTAATAAAGACAGTAAATCTAAATTGGATACATAGAAGTAAGGCTTAGTTTGCTTAATTACAGCTAAAAGATCTAAAGTCAATTTTCGGTTATTTTATGATTTCTTATAAGACAATACTTTTAACACCAAATATTAGAGCCTAGATGTTCATGTGTTACAACATAACACTCACTCTGAAAACACACTAAAATAAGAGATACCCCCATTTGAATAAATGCTATTACACTTGGTAAAATTTTACTTTTCTCATTTACTAAATTTACATAATTCTACACTACCACATGTGGGTGGAGTAGGAGTTCAAAACAAATGAGTCAATATTTTTCTTCAGGAAAAATACCATTAGCAGAGCATTCATGAGCAATCATATAATCACAGGCAAGTGTCCCAGACCCATAATATATGACGAAAAACACACTTCAGAGAAATATCTCAGAGAAAATCTCTCAGTATGGAAAAGCCATGATGTTATTCCAAGAACAATGAACTTAAGCTTGACAATTTTCCTGCATCCAGTTATAACACAGTCCCCGCCTCAGCTGTAAAATGAGTTTATTAGCATTGCTATTCTGAATTTTTTTACATCTTTTGCCTAGTCATACTTGAAGCTTTTCAGTGCAAAAACTTTCTCTTATGCTTTTAGCTCAGATCTACCTCAATGGGTTTCATTACATTCTGTTAAAGAACAGAAAAGATACACTAAAACCACAAATTCCCATTGTAATATATTGGAAGAGTTCATACTCCAGAACTGAACAAGTTAATTGACCAAAGCTCCTATTTACTTTTCTTTACTGTTTCTTGTATGCAGGAATTTATGCAGAACACCCACAGAAAAGACTACTGTAAATAGATTATTTTGTACTTTAAAAATTTACAGAAATCCAATCCACTATAAAATTTCTAGCTCATGTTTTGCATGATAAATTTGGAGAACATCTTTCTGTCAAAATTATTGAGAACATTTTGCAGTAAATTGCCCTGCTGTCTGTCAGAAAGCATGTATAACTGCAGCCAGAACGATCACTGAGCCGAGTTCAATGCAGGGTCAGCAGTGACTGCACTGGTTTCAGTGAAAATACTTTATTGCCACCTTTTAAGCAACAAAGTTTTTGTGCCAAACAAGAAACACTCTGAAATTGTGAAAGTCTGGATGTGAGCAGTCAAATAAGGGCTTATTTCTGCAATGGAAACAGCAGGTTGTCAAATGTCACTTCTCTTTGTCATCCTTTACTTATTCCTTATCCCTGTGAACCTCTGCAGCCCAGAAAACACCATATTGTTCCTGCTAGGAACAAGCCACCCTGCCTTTGAAACCACCTTTGCACGGCCTTGGGACTGACACCTGTCAGACTTGCTCTGACTGGGCTTGTCTTGGTCTGCCTGGAGCTTTGCTTTAACTTTCCTTGCTGGGAAAACAAATTTTCTAAGGTCAGGTGGCTACAGCCTGATTTGTGTTTGAATAATTTTGTGGAATATTCATAAGTTTTACAGTCAGGAGTAATGAGTCATTTTCTGAAGACAGAAATATTAGGCCAGTGTAATGGTGTAACAGAGAGGAACAGAGGCAGGATATGGTAACAGAGATCTCAATAGTGAGGGCATAGAATGTAGTGAGGTGAAAACATGAGACAATAAAAAAGTGGGTCCTTTAGGACCCCCAGAACTGTAAAAAAAAAAAAAAAAAAAAAAAAAGTTGGTTAAAGGAATGGAGACCTGGAAACTGGGCAAAACCAGATGCTGGTGCAACAAAAAACATTAAAGAACAGTACCCATAGAAATAAAAAGGAAACCCTAAGTTAGAATGACATCAGCAGCAGTAACAAACTTCTACAAGACCACACATAAGCAGTACAAAGTGTAACAAAATGGGTTTGGGAAAGCTTTTAATGAGCCGTGCTCCCATGCTCTCAGCAAAGCATTAACTTACAGTGAACACAAAAAGACTTTTCATTTAGTCTTCATGGAGTAATGTTCTGTATTTGACAGTGAGAGGGAAGGAATGGCCATGAATTCTCATATTTCTGGTGAAACTACACAGCCCTTACATCCATAAAAAAGTACTAGATATAGTCCTGTCCCTAAACACCAGGATCTAGCATGCAGAATCTACTGTGACACATTGACCACATCTGTACAGAACTACCACGTGTAACTAATTCTAATTTAGAATGCATAAATGAAAAGTGACAGAAAAACCTGTGAATGTTTAGCCTGTATATGCTAAAGATATGAGTACACATAAATAATTAAAACCTAGCCTTGCTGTTGGACACCTGTTTCTTGAAGCATATTAAAAATTAAAGGAATACTATGGATGACAGAAGGAAATTGCATGTTTGCACAGGAGCAGTATGACAGTAACAGGAAAGCAAATGAGTTTTTAATTCCAATGGGCTGCACTTAGTTTAGCCAAAAGTTGTTTTTGGTAATTTAGTGGAGTATACTAATTCTCCTCTGGGCTGCTTTTTTATAACTTTAAATATTGACCCTCTGGAGTAGCTAATTAACTACTTATCTCTCATTTAAGTAGTTATGGAAGTTTTTATCACAGTAAGTTTCTTTTCAAGCTGAGGAAAATATGTATTGTGTTTGTTTAAACAGAACAATATTACTATTCAATATTTGTAAACTCTGGAATGTAAATATTAAGATTTCTATTAACTGAAATGACTAATCAATAGGAAAATACATAATGATGCAAACACTGTATGTGTCCCACTTATCCACAGATATGAATTCTCCAAACCTTACCAGAAGTAATCCCTGGGCAATCTCTGTGTTTGTGCAATGATACATTGCATGGGAACACTGAAGGATCAGGCACCAAAGCTGACTTCAGTCTCTTCAAAAGACTGCTCGAATCACTAGTCTGAGATCTTGTGACCCTTATGCAGTTTTTTTGTTTCAAAAACCCCTCAATCCCTGGTTTCACTGGGGTTCAGTTTCAACAGGCACAAGGGGTGTCTTTAGGAATTTAGTCTCTACTTCATAGACTGAGGGGTGTGATTAGGCAACTGGTCTAATCTTGTACGTAGAGAGACACAAACCCTTCCTTCAGGGGCTACTCCAAGGTCTGCTCAGAGAAGTAGTCCAGCAGACACACTCAAAAAACAAGAGAGGTCCCTGACATACAGCCTAGGCATTCTCTTTTGGTCATCTCTGCTGAGGCTTGATCAATTTACAAATGCATTTAGTCATTTTTATCAGCAAGCATACAGAAGTCCTAGTAAATCTACCTGCATAAATTAGCTGACATCTTCTCTATAGGTGCTAAAGCCTAAAGAGAGTCTTGTTCTTTCTTTTTCTGACTCATCCTCTTGTTGTTCCCAAACCTTATTCAATTTTCCAGCACTGAAAACATTATCAGATATTCAGGGTAGGATTAAATTTATAGATTAGGATGGCCAAATCCAGGTTTGTATTTTAAAGCAGTTCCACAGACATGCAGACAGGCACACATCAGCAGGCAGAATGGCAACCCCTGCCAGAGAACAAAGAGTAAAGCTAAGAGAAAGGTTTCCATAAACGAGAACCCCAAGCATTATGCCTGAAGTCTCTATTTTCTTTTGAGCTATGAATGAGAGGAGAGGTACAGGGAGTTCAGCTAAGATGTTGTTCTTCAGATCTCCCTTACATGCCCCTAACTCTGCATATCTCACCTAAAGGTTTTCATTTCCACATGAGCTAGGGAATATTTCACTTCTTCTACAGACATTAAACATCACCAGAAGAGAAGGTCACCAAATACTTCATTTTCAACATAGTTTTTACCATTTCTTTTTCCCTCTTGGATCTTCTTGCTCCATTACTACACAGAAATGCCAGTAGCATGTGGGAAACTTGCAGGTTTTCAGTTTTGGAGAGAGATTGCAAAAAACAAAAATTAAACAAATGCAGATCCTGTGCTAGTGGTACACTTCCTGTCTTTACCCACATGCACAGGAATGAAATTACTGCCTATCTTCAAGCTTGATAAAACACACTGGTAAATGTTCATATAGATTTCCTATCTTTAACTGCAACAGAATCTCAAGAATATTTATTATTAAACCTAAATGTTCAAGTCCCTAGAAATGGCAATTCTCAGTTAAAAAAAAAGTAATACCAATCTTAAATGAAGTATTTTCCAGATGTTTTTATCCAAAGTAAAAACGTTTCCAATTTCTAAAAAAAAAAAAAAAAAAATCTGCTGCCTCTTGTGTCTTTTGTGAAATGCAAAGAAGGCAAAGCAGCAGAAATACATCCTTGAGACATCCTTCTAGACTTTTTTAGATCTTTGGCAAAAGCACCAGACAAAGTTTGCAGTCAGGAAGTGTCAGTGGTATCTGATTATCACCTCCCACTGCCACATGTATTGTTACTTGTCTTTTTGCTGAGCCAAGTGGGAAATGCAAATATTTATTTTTTATCTAAAACCCAAGATATGCAATTTCTCTTTTTATTTTTATGCAAAGTGTTCTAAAAGAAAAATTTAACTCAGAGAGACAATTTACCCTGATGGTCCACTAAATTTCTCTGTTTAGTATGAGCCAATGAAAGAAATTATTGTAAAGAGTTTTCTATTTTTCACAGCATTGTTACAGCCAGTCTTGTTTGCTTTACTAGATTCCATATCTTTCAAAAAATTTCAAGACATAACAAACTTCCCATTCTCAAAATGGTGACAGAATCTTATAGCTATATCAGCTTCTTCTGAAATAGGTGTTCTGCATAACAAGATTTATAATTTTTACTGATCAAATCATATCCTTGGAGGGATAATCAGAGAGGGAACCCTGAAATTCTAGCAGACAATTCTACAACTTCCTAAAACTTCTTAAAACCTCTTCCTAAAACTTTCAGTATTGTCTCTCTTTTCCATGATTACTTATGATTTCCTTGTATAGTATGAGCTGCTCTCCACCAGGAATATTTAAAAAAATAATCATTCTATGTGCTTGTTATATATTTTATGTTAGAAAAACATAATAATAAGTTACCGAAAATTCTGACAAGCCCTCAGGAACGTATTCTGACTTTATAAATGCATGTTTGATTTTGGCAATGTAATGCCTATGCAATTAAGATAAATGAGATAATCATGTGCTTAGAACAGATCACACTGAAACTTTAATTGTAGATATCACACAACCCAATAACAAGTTTCTATTCCAAATGGAGCACACTAATAGAGGTATAAGAAGGTTCCCAAAAACTCAGTAGTAGTGCAGTCGTGATATTGCAATATTGCAGCTCTTTATTGGTTTCACACTGTGAAAGCCACTAACTTTCAATTTTGTGATGTTATTCAACACCATTTGATCAGCTTTTTTATGCCACTGTGGATAACAACAACAAAAGATATAAGAGAAGTAACAAAATAAGAATTTGTTAAAGTCAACCGCCTTGTCCCATTATAGAGATGATAGGATGAGCAAGAGGCAGTAAGATTCAGAATTGTCAGGCTATTTAAAAAAAATTCATTTTGCTCTGCTTATGCCAATGAGAGCAAAACAAAGAAAGAATTAAACAAGACAGCATGTTTTGCATTAGTTGAAAAAATACATAGTTCCATAAAGAAAAAAGTCAAGAATAAACGCTACATTTAAATTATAGTATCTAGAAATTTCTTCACTTTGAACTCCTGAGATGTGATTCTGAGGACATGTTCCATGCTGACATAAGAATAATCCAATGGTGCAACCTATATCTGTTTTCCATCTTTTGTAGTTTCTGCTATTGTTTTTTTAAAAATATAACTAATTTTTCTTTTTATTTGCTTAAGATATGCACTAAAACAAATAAGATGTAATTTTCATCTCTTTTGACTACATGTTTACAAATCTTTCAAAGATTTGCAAAAAATACAGGATAATGTTTTTTGATTGTGTTTTTCAGCAGATAAAACAAAACAAACCCACAAAAACAACAACAAAAAACCAAACAAAAACACCAAAACAAACAAAACAAAAAAAAGGCAAACCAAGACAATCCAAGATCAATAAAATGCTGACATTTTTCCTTATATAGATACTACTGATAAAACTACCTTATTTGATTCCTACAGTTGTGGTCTAGCATTATTAATGAACCAGTCTACAAACAAGAAATGTCAGAGAGCAACTCTCTTTCCATAAAGCACCTTAATACTCAACTAGCAAAAAGTGATTAGCAAGAGTCTGGTGGTTTTTTTAAAACAGTTTAATAGTGTTCACCACCGAAACCTTCTAAAGATATATTGGTACCTCACACTCTAAAATGTCTCTGAGAGTCCCCCAGACACTTATAGAAAGTAGCTCCCATAAAGAGCTTTATAGCTGAAGAGTTACTTTTTTCCACAGAGAAAGAAACAGATGTGTAAAATCATATGATACATATAACCAAAAGCAAATTTCAAATACCTTAATTAAAATTAGCTAAGCTAATATTAATGATGCTATTCTATTAATTACCTCAGAGTTAATGTCAGAAAATTTGTATTAAAAATACGTACCCTTACAAAAGTCAATTTATTTCCATCTACCCACACATACACTGAAACTAGCAAAATAATATTAACTTCGTGACTTTGTATTTCATGTATAATACATTACATAAATAAATTTGTAAAAGTGAAGTTTCACTGAGAAGTTTAAAAGACCAAACCAAGCAAAACAAAAACTTCCTTTCTATTGCACACAGATTATCCCCAAAAATTCAAAGGTAAGCACAAACAACCTTGTCAAACCTAAAATAGACTACAGAAATAACAGCTACAAAAACTTTATGAAAAATCCAGTTCACTTCCCTGTCATCCTACAACACAAATCAAAACAATTTATCAATTATCTGTTAAAGGATCTTTTTAATAACTCAGTGTGCTGTTCATTGTCTAAATGTTAGAGGAGTCTTTGTTGAACTGCAACTTCATTCAATTTGTCCAGACACATGATAGTTACCAAGATTATTGCGAATTTTTACAACAGAAGTCAAACAACTCAGAACCATCCACTGATTCCCGTGCCTTCATATACTATGCTGTATTCTTGTCTCATCAGAATCCAATAATTTTCAGTAATGCATTATCAGAAGATTAAAAAAAAAAAAAAAGCAGTATGTCCCCAGGTAACTTACAAGGAAATTT
This sequence comes from Agelaius tricolor, assembly GCF_023055355.1. NCBI lineage: Eukaryota > Metazoa > Chordata > Aves > Passeriformes > Icteridae > Agelaius > Agelaius tricolor. Next base: position 53,101,356 of record NW_027269263.1, read on the forward strand.
ATGAAAAATGAGCCTCTTAGAAAAAAAAAAATCAATATTTCTAAACCATATAGACAAACTGATAGAAGGTAAATTTGCCAATGTTGATTTGACCTTCTGTTTCCCTTTGGAATTAGTACTCCTTTCAGAAGAAGCAAATACAGCCACTTGGGCTATTCAAAAGGGTCATGTACTTATGTTATGACAGGCATTGATTACAGTATTTTGATAAGTCAGCTAATGAAATAGCACTAAAACGAGCTTGCAGTGGAAGCCTGCCAAGGTTCTATTTAGAAAACCACATCCAGATATATCAAAAACTCTTTATAGATTAATGAAAACAAAACAAAAAAAATTGGCAATATATTAATTATGTTCAAAACTAAATTCTCCAATTAAATGGAAAGAACTGCACTTTGCTTCTCCACATATTCTCATTTTAGTTTTAAAAATAACTCCTTGTCTGAGAGGCAAATGGGAGCTAGTAAAATGCCCTTTAAGAAAAAAAGGGAGCATTCTTGGAAACTTTACCAAGTGCAAACATACCAAGTACGTGCCATCTAACAGAGCTCTGCTCCTATGTTTATGATTCAAATTAACCCAGTGATACCATGACAGCCCAAAATAAATGGTAATAAACCATGAGAAGACATTTACATAGAAAAACTAGTCCAAGAAGGAATAAAGGCTTCATTCACCGGGACTACAGTCTAATCCTAAATTCAGTGTAAAGAAACTATTTCTCTGATTTGCTTCTGAAAACAAAGCTCCCAAGCACAGTACATCGTTTCAAGCCATGGAAACTTTTATACCTTTTAAGTATGGACTCTCCTTGCAGTAGAGAGTAGATGCATCTCTAAACCACACGAAAACACAACAATATCTGGCATGGATGCAACTTCTTGGTAGATATAGAGTACACAAACTAATTTTACATTATTACTCTAGAACAGGTTCAAAATTGTGAATAGCTGCAGATGTTGGCAATGCATTCACCCCGATACACACCTACTTGCTTAATTAAGAATTTTTTAATGATTCATGTACAGTCCATTGTAACTCCTTGGAAATGTAGCATACTTTGAAAATATAACTGCCTCATAAAAATATTAAGTATTAGCTGTAAAGCAGACTGCATTGAACGTGAATTATGGTATCCTTTAATTCTTGAGGGCCGCAGAAATAAAAGTCTAATATAAAAAGCTCAGCTAAATCAATCTCGAAGAATGGCATAATCTTCCTCCTGTTCTTCTTCAACTCCATTCTTATGCATTAACATCCACTTCACTTTGTTCAGCCCTCCGCTAAATACATACTCAGCTCTATAACCAGCATATACACTGCTCTCTGGGAGCACCTTCAGAGGCAACCAGAGCCAGTCCCACTGTTCATGCTGCATACCTGCAGTGCACCTTCAGGAGACTGCCCACCTCCAAGGTTCATCCTTGTTTCCAATTAACACACCCCTAAAGCCCTGGAGAGAACACCACATATTATGGTCTCCACCACAGCACGTGCAACTAATAGTTTTTGTTCTGTACAGACAAGCTGCATTGATCCAGAAAAAATATGAATGGAAGCATGGCAGAACTCCCCAGACAATCAAAGCAAAAGCACATGAGCAAACAAAGCCAGAAAAGCCAGTCCTGCCCAGGTTTCCTACAGGCAATTTTTTTCAGATGGAGAACCAAGATTAGCTCAGACCACACTGCCCTTGCTCTCTCTACACTGGAAAACCACTCACCAGAGCATGCAGAACCTGACTCATACAAAGACAACCAGGAGTATTTCCACTAGGCCACAGAAAACATTGCTATGAAAGAATACTGAGGCACATCACAATTAGAGGAATATCAGTGACTATCCAAGGAGTATCTGGGAATACTCTAGCACTTGCAGTGAACCAACATAGGCAGCCAAGCACTTAAGGGAGCTTCCCTGTCTCCACACCCACACTCTGCCTGGGCCACGGTGATATTTATTTCTCCTCACTGCTAACAGTACACCTTCACAAGCTGTCCCTGTCCAGGGTCTACAGGAGAGGGAAAGCACAAACCAGTAATCAAAGAAGCTCCTTAGATTGTCAGTAACTAAAACAGTCAAAACAGCAGCAGTGGGAAAAGTGTGGAAGCATTTGCTTGGAAGGTACCTGGAAAATGTCAGTTGTATTAACTGTAATTAAAGGGTAGATATCTTCTCAAGACAGGATGGGCTGAACACTTTCATTAAAGGCAAATCTTCAGCTGTCAAAGGCCCAGTCTCTGGACAACAAGTGGCTCAAGGATGTGGCTCAAGACCTTTTAGACACTACAATTCATGAGAATTTGGTTGGGTAAGCAAAACCAGCAAAGCAGGTAAGTATCATCACAAGATACATGTTCAGTTCATATATATCCCTAGGGGGAAAACAAAAACAAAAAACCAAACCAAATAAACAAATTTTAAAAATTATAAAAAAGAAAAACAAAAAACACCTAAAACACCAGGCAAAACTCAGACATGTAGAAGATATTGCCAGTGATCAACAAGGTCATGAAGTGAACATTGGGTTGGGTCAAGGATGTTTCTGATAGGCAGGCAGCAAGACTGTAATGATTCCTGAGACAGCCACCAGGGTAAATAGTACTATGTAGAGGATGAGCTGTAATGACAACGATACCCATGCAGACTCACTGCAGAACTGCTGTGCTACAGACTGGCACAAGCCTGGTTATGGCGAGTTTCCAGAGCACAATTCCTTTCTATTTCTGGGCTCTGATTCAGAACTAGAAACAAATGTGCAACCTTCCTTCATGTCAAAGTCAATTAATCACAAAGAGCCACCAAGGTTATCTTGCACGTTTAAAAATTATCAGTCAGTGGGCGGTTATTTCATGTCTGATCCCAAAGGGTTTGCCAGAAATATGGACAGCCTGTAACAGAGTCACAAAGTTTTACAGTGCTGTGCAAGACTCTTTAGAGATCAATATGGCTGTGGTGGGTTGACCTTGCCTGGATGCCAGGTGCCTACCAAAGCCACTCTGTCACTCCCTTTCTCAACGAGACAGAGAAGAGAAAATAGAAAATGGCTCACGGGTTGAGATAAGGATAAGGAGAGATCACTAAGCAGTCACCATCACATGCAAAACAGACTCATCTCAGGGAAAATGAATTTCATTTACTGTCAAATTAGAGGAGGATTTTGAAAAATAAAACCAAATCTTTAAAATATCTTCTCCTCACCCCACCCCTCTTGCTTAATTTTGCTCCCCATTTTCTCTGCTTTCTCCCCCTCAGCTGTGCTGGGGGATGGAAAATTGGAGCTTCTGTCAGTTCATCTCAAATTTTCTCTGCTGGACCTTTGTCCTCAGGGAGAGGACTCCTCACACTCTTCCCCTGCTCGAGTGTGGGATGCTTCCCATGGAAAATAGATCTCCACAAACTTCTCCAATGTGTATCCTCTACACAGGCTGCAGTTCTGCACAAACTGCTCAAGAATGAGTCTCTTCCATGGGGCACAGTCCTTCAGAATAGTCCCTTGTGAGGTCACAAGTCCTGCCAGAAAACCTGCTCCAGTCTGGGATCCTATCTCCATGCATTCACAGGTCCTGCCAGGAGCCTACTCTAGCACAGGTTTCCTACAGGGTCACAGCTTCCTTTGGGCAGCCATCTCCTATGGCTGCAGGGGAACGTCTGCTCCACTGCCTGTAGCACCTTCTCCCCTCCTTCTTCACTGACCTGGGTGTCTGCAGGACTGTTTCTCTCACATATTCCCACTCCTCTCTTCTCCAGCTGCAATTTACCTCCGTGCAGTAACTTTTTCTCTCCTTAACAACTCCCAGAAGCGCTACCTCCATCACTGATGGGCTCAGTCCTGACCAGCAGCAGGTGCACCTTGGAGCCAGCTGGCCTTGGCTCCATTGGACACAGGGGAAACTTCCTGCAGCTCCTCACAAAAGCCACCCTAGCAGCTACCCCCACTACCAAAACCTTGCCATGCAAACCCAGTGCAACTACCCATGAGATAAGCACAGACAGACAGCTGGTGACCCAATTCCTGCTCCACTTCTAGCCCTTTTCTTCCACTGTTAACACCTGATTGGCTTACACTATGATTGTAACAAAAATTATGCCAAGCTGCAGCAGTTATCACATCTCCTGAGAACTCCATGACTCAGGGGTTGTATGGAGTAGGTCAAGACCAGCACACCTAAGAAAGCCTTATAGTAAATCTTGTTGGAATGGTGCCATCCCTGAAAGCATCAGCTGGACTTCCAGTAAAGACACCTGAACCATTCTACAAAGCCAATGTACCTGAATGATGAACAAGAACTTCAGGATGAGACACTACCATTAGCATCATAAACTTCTAGGTTATACTTTTAAATAACCAAAACAAGTAGAGCCACAAATTCTAGGTGAATCCCTAAACCTACAGCCTCTAACTGCATATGCATTCTTTATGCTCCAGTGCTCCTTAGATTGTCTTTAGAGACAGCTCTGATAGCACTAATTTCTCTCATCATAAATCATAGCAAAAGAGCAAAATCAGAGCCCAACCATTTCAACTGACTTGTGTTCTACTTTTAGCTCCACATAGGCCTCCCATGGACAACTAACCTGCATATATTGTAATTTAAACTCTCAAAGCATTATAATAAAAAAAAATACACCACTTCAAAGGGTATTGCAATAATTAGTTCATTCATTATAAAGTATTATGAATTTTTCAAAAGAGGAATGCTGCAGAAAAATATTGTACTGCCATGAAACTATAACAATCTTACAGGACAAATATTGACAATGTGCAGATAGGATTATGACCTTCAAGTAAATAATTTTTATTTTTGATCTTGGCATTTTTATGGACCTTATCACTGTAAAGTCTGAACAACTCACAAATACTAATTAACTGGGACTTCTTAATTATTCTCCCTGCTTACACAAGGGAAACCCTAGACCCAGTCCAATCTAAGTTCTCCTTTAACACTAGATGAGTCAGAAGAAAGGAAGGACAAAGCACAGTATGTAATGTTGATACTCACTGACCTAATACATTCTTCCAAGAAGGCTGTGAGAAATGGAGCAATCTCTGAATTATCTGAACTCATAGACAAGGTCTCATGGTGCCATACGTGAAACATTTATAATCCTCTCAGCAGTGGGTCGGAATGCTCTATACTGTGTGCACAAGCAATAAGGCTTCAACTTGTAAAACAAGCAATGTTAATATATTCAATGCTCATTCCCTTGAACCCAATACTGTTTCTTGAAACATTTGTAGTAAAGGATCACAGATTAAAAAAAAAAACCCAAACAACACAGTATTACAAACCTATCTAACAGATCAAAGTATTTCTTGCTAATAGCAAGACTGTACCAATCTGTCTGATTCTTGTACATGCTTCACTGAAACTACAAAGTAAGCACTGGTGCAATCACTGTGTTTCATTAAGCTGCTGAAAAAAAATCTGTAAGCATATATAACACAAACAGTTATCAGGTGACTACAACAATGCTTAAAGTCTCAACTCTTTCATTCTAGTTTTGGGGGAAAAAAAAACCAGAGAGATGGAGAGGTTTAGTTGATTGAAAAATAGTGATTTTCTATCTACAGTGTAGTTATATCAAGAAAAAAAGGTGCTATTTACTAAGCCAGTCAACATGCATCTTCACTAAAGAATGTAACAGATCTCATCTACTTTTGGTTCACGTTTGGTTTGGTTTTGCAACATTTGGACACTTCAGTCTCTTCCCTCTTTTGAACAGCAAGGGACCGATCCCACAAATTACTTTAGTGCCAAACTGCAGCTAATATGTCAACTAGGAGTAGGAATGAGTGATGAAATAACTTCTTTTGAATATTGAAAAATTAAATATATATAGATATATAATGAAAATATTCCTTGTTTTGCTTTTTAAACATAGAATACATGGGCTGCTCGTACCTGTCTCTTTGAAAACAGACCCTTTTCTCTGCTCTTTCTGCCCTCTTTATTCAGATATTGAAGTCAATAACAGTTTAATTGACCTGCCCCTGCCTTGTCTTTGTCTTTCTTTTAGCATGATATGTACAGATATTTTTGGGGCAGAGCCTTTGGTGACAGAAATAATGTTTCTATCAATCTGCAGAGCATAACTAATATAAAACAACAATCATGTGAAATAATGTCTGGGAAGGATAGCTATGACAAGCTCGGAATGCAGTATTTACTAGGGAAAAAAGAAAGGAAAATACATTACCAATTTTCTAGGTGTATTGTCAGTGTCAAAGCAACACAAAATTTAAACACAAGCAGAGTTTCTAGATACCAGATACAGTTCAACCAAGCACAAAAGCAGGAGCTGAAGGATTAATACACGTCCTTGCAGGCAGAGTTTTGAAGTCCTTATTGCATGAGATGACATAACAGCGAGAATTCAACAGGGCCATTGCTAAAAGCTCTGAGAAGCAGAGGGCCTCTTCTTACCCCCCAAAGCCTGTGTCCACACATGAAAATGGCACTTCATGAAACAAAAATACCAGCATTCTGGATGCCACTGTGCAGCCTTGTCAGACACAAATCCCTTCTCTGAGGAACACAAACTGCACCCATTCTCTCAATGGAACTGAAAGCAGTATTTTTACTGAATTGCATGCTGTGGCTTCAGGGTGGGATGGCATGCAATCCTGAAAATACTCTCTCAAAGCAGAGCTACCCATGAGGTAAAGTTAAAGGAATGCTGCAGGACAGCATATGAACCCCAAACAAGAAGATTCCCTATACAGACATGTAACCATGACAAATTATAAACTGCCCATTTTGCTGCATTATACCAGCTATTCTCAGATGGAAGCTGAACAAGACACTTGTGCCTACACCAAACCAGGGCAGAAAGGGGGCTGTTGTCCTCATAAATCCACCAGAGAACATTTCCCACAATGAATATCTAAGACAAAGAAAGGATGAGCAATCATCAAGTTTTGGACAAAAGTTTCTGCTCCTTAGTAATGACAACATTACAGTCATTTGTGATAATACTCAACCCTTTTTGTTTCAAGTCCAGAAAATATTCTGTTCCAAATCACAAAATCCTATTCTCTAAATCAGCCATTTGCCTAAAAACCTACCTTCCATTAAAATCAGAGAGTTGTAAAACAAGTTATCTGCTGGTTTAATTTGGTTAGCAAGCATCTTCATCTGGACTGTTTTTTACTGGAAATTGAGTGGGTTTTTTTAAACAATTTAATAGCAGGGCTCCCTCAGTTCTTAGATTGAATACCAACAGTAAAATAAGAAGGTGAAAACTCTTACAATAATGTTCCATTCCAACCTCTTGTAGGTTTATTTCTAGCTAATGAAAAGATAGCTACGATTTCTTTTGTGTACAATGAAATCATCTATCAGGTCTACTTTAAAAAGATGGCTACAAACTCTGCCTTGCTCTCTCCAATTGGTTGCATTACATGCAATTACTATTCCCATCCAATATTAACCAATGAGATCTTCCTGACAGGTAGTATCAGTATCTTCCACATACTCCATGACATTGCATACCCTTGTGTAGAGCATCTAACAAGGCAAAGCTAACTAAAAGATGGCTGACAAGCTTCATATTTTCATGAGAGAACACACGGACAAATCCTGTTATACTTCATGTGCATGTTCACAGCTGGCACACTGTCAAGGGGCATTGTAATATGAATTAAGGTCAGCATATGAATCACAGTGTCGGTGCATGCACAGCTGGACTCTTAAACAGACTCATGCAAAAGACTCATGTCTTCACACAGAACCATATCTACTGGTTTATATTTTCAAAACAAACAACCAAAACAGCAAAACTAACATTAAAGTGTCTTTCTTTGCTTGATACTGCCCCCTGTGAATGTAATTTTTTAACAGAGAGAGTAAATTGGTACCATTCTCAGATTATTTAGTATTAGATCTATATATAGAAAGATCCTTATCCACATGCATCATTCTTTCCATGGAGTACAGAAGAACCCGGGCCTGTCAGCAATTCTTTCAGGTTTTCCAGACAATTGATGGTATCTTTGATTACATTTTAGCAGCTGCCCTGCCAGCCTCCATCCCTGGCAAGAGGAACATAAAGGCCATGAAGTTGATGTCTGTGATGTAGAGGAGTAATCAAAATCCTTGTCCACAAGTAGAAGATCTTGGATACATGTTTGCACTGGGGCTGGACTCAGCTTTTCTACAAGAGTTAAATGAAGAAGGGGGATAATCTCAGTTTTAATAAGCTAAATTCAGTTTGTACTGCTCTCCATCAAACAAAAGAAACCCTCCAGGGAGGTGAATCTCCATCCCTATTGATTTCATAGCAATGGGGCTAATTTATGAGGTTTTTTTTCCACGGGCTGCTGTTTTGCTGCAGATTGTTGGCACAGCAGCACAGGTGCTGTCAGGACCTCAGCAGCCCTTTGCCCAGACTGCCTCATTCCCTGGGAGCAGTGTGATCCAGCCTCCTCCAAAGCCATCCCTGCTGAAACAGGGACAGGCTGATGGCTCACCTCTGCTCTTGCATCAGGCAAAATGGAGCTGCCAAACTGAAGACCATCAGGCAGTTTAGATTAAATTAACTCCCATCTCCAAAGGGCAGCCTTTCCCTCTTTCTGCTTGACAAGCAGTGTTAATATGCCAGCTATATTCCAAAATTATTCAAAGCCCAGTCCTGTGCAGACTAAATACACTGAGTATTTGGTAATATTTCTTATTTAAAAACATGCCATTTGTGTTAATATCACTTTGTTCTGACTGGAATTAGTTTACACTACATTGAAAAGCCTATTCTATTGACCAAGAAGCAGAGTAAATTGAGAAAATTAATGACATGTTGAAAAAAATGACTGCTTTCTCCTCTATTAAGCACATTGAATTTAGGAAAAAAAAAATACGGATGTATGACACAAACGGTGGAGCATAGTCTTCTTAACAGTAATACATTAAATAATTGAAAAAAAGTATGCTAATTCTAAGTGGAAAGGAACTTAAATGTTAAAAAAAAGGAAGATAACAGAACTTTAATGAGTATTTGGAAGTGTCCATTTTCATACTCCCAATTTTTGCATAATCACACCACTTAATAAAGCTGCAAAAAGATACTGTGCACTGCAAATTTTAATTTATGCAGCATGTAGTTCAGCTGCAGTTCTGAGGCAGCCTTACTTCTTAGAGGATTAGAGCACAGTATTATTTTAATGTTGCTCCACAAAGACATTAATTAAACAGTATATTGATACATTCAAAGCTGGTTGAATTTCAGGCCAAGAAAGCTTTCTAGCTATCTTTTTAAATGTCTTTTGTAGACATTTATCAAATTCTGCAGGTTTGCTTGCTGACACTGATAAATCTTATTTACATTTGAGGAGTTTTAACCCAGCCTGTTTGGTGGCTCAGATGAGCAGTGTTTAGATCAGTTGCACAGCTCTCCAACCTGCACAGAATTTCTTCCTGTGAGAGCTCTTGCTACTGCCAGAATTAGTCTGTGTATCCATTTTCTATGAGCCATGTTTGTGTTAGAGAAACACACGCCAGAATCTTGTCAGCTGAACTCGCTACTTGCTGTCTAAGCACTGCTGCTGCTGCAGCCACTGAGAATATTTTGATTTGGAGGATAAGATTTATAGCATCTCAAGTTAGTAAATAACGAAAAAGCCATAGCGTATACAAATCACCCTTGCAGGTTCTAAATTCTATCATAGTTTTACTTTTTTCTTTCTAAAGTTTCAACAGAAAAAAAACCCAAAAAACCAAACAAAACCCAAGATTTGAAAGGCATTTTGCTGCAGTATTTGAAAAACATACATTACAGTAAAAAATCCCAGCCTAAAATAGAAACCCTTAGTCAGCAATTACTGTGGAGCAATGTAAATCCTGATATATTTACAGATGAAAGAGGGTCATACAACTCAGCCAAAATATTTCATTTTCTGAAACTCACAATTCCAGTTGAGTTTGTAATATTTAAAAAAATCCTGTATATTTACAGCCAGCTTATAGGCAGCTGGGGTACACTTCCTTCTCCAGTAAAATATGTACTTTCATATAAATCAAGTTTATAGTTCACATGGTGCTGTAAATGCATTAAGTCTGTTCCTTTTAAAAGTGTATTAACAATTTTCAAAAGAGAGAAGAAGCCATTTGTAAAGCACATGCCTTCAAAAACCTCCTGAGGGGAAATGACAGGATAGAAGGGCCAGCAGGAGATAACACTTTCATCACTCTCTCTGACACAAGGGATCAGGACAGAATTTTGAGGTCAGTCCATAGGATAAAGGACATTCTGCATGAGAAAATTAGACAAGAAAAACAGCTTACAGGAAAACACTTGTTAGGGGTTTTTTTTTCCCCTCACTGCAGGTCATGTGAGTTCATACCCTAAATTCTGCAGTTAATTTCAGGGTCAGACATCTCAAGATCTCAGATGATCCAATTTTTACTGGTATTGAATAAAATCAGAAACATCTCCTTGATATACGGTTTGGTTCAAGGCTGAGTCATGGTTCACCTAAAGAATCATGAACTTCTGTTAACCTTTCTCTGAAATTAAGTCAGTTAAGTGCTTCCTATAAAAAAATGGAAACTAGTTTCACACCATACAACTGCTCTAACCTTCCACTTCAAATCCAGTAAAAAGTCAGTATTTGTAGTCACTCCAACTGTCTGAAAAAAAAGTTGAGATGTTCCTTCTCAATTGAAAGGGGCAAACAATGTGAAACAGTCATCCTTAGGAAAAAAATACATATTTGGTAATCTAATTTCACCCACTCAATTGCTAAAAATGGTGAGAGGGGGATTTTGGGGGATTTGTTTATGTTTTGGGTTTTTTTTAAATCAAGACAGATGTTTTGTTACCAAACCCCAAAGTTTTTCTGCCACAATTCATCTTTAACTGTTTCCACTTTATTTGGTAGGGTCCTTTCAAGCCTAGGCAATTTACAGGAGTTCTTAATTAAAAAAAATAGCAGAACTCTGAAATTATTCCTCTCCCTTCTCTCCTACACCCTGATCATCTATTTGCAGTAAAAATACTGAAAAATAAAAGAACAACTTGAAAAGCCTATGTCCCTAATACACTGGAAAATATGCAGTCTAACTCACAAGACACTACGCTTTTCTTTGTAGACATAAAAGCCGTAGCAATTCCAAACTACATTTCTCAAACAGCAGGTATCAAAGAAGAAAGGAAAATATTGTTGTGCAACTGCCAGAGAACAAACAACCCCACTAATTCTTCTGTTCATACCTTTTCCTAAACCCACTAAGTGAAAACCATTGCACATTTTGAGTGGTCTTATAAGTACATATAGGAAGACAAAATGCAGAGCATAAAATGAGAGTTGATTAATTAAATATTAATTGACATAACTAAACCAACCACTGAGTTCAGTTCTGAGAAAAAAAAAAAAAAGAAGATGGTTTTCTAATTTACTTATGAAAGCCTGGAATATTATAAGATGGAAGTCCTAAAAAGGTGATCTAATAATACCATCATATACTACTCTTGATCAAGTCTTCAGACATGTAGACAACAATTTTAGTTTGGAAATCTAAACCCCAAATGCCAGTTTAAACCCACATCATATCTTAAATTTCACTTTTTTTTCCCCCTGTTCTTTTTTATCTGAAAAAAAAAAAAACATTACTGCAAATTTGGTTACTGAATTCTTTTTATTGTACCTCTGAATTAGAAGCTCAAAAAAATTCTGAAACACAAATTCTGGATGCATTGTTAATACAATAAAAGCTTAAAATATAACATAGGAAGAACTGAATGCCTTTCTGATGACGGGTTTAACAGAAGTGGGATGAGAACAATGAAATGGAAAGCCAAGTAGGTAGGAGCTAAAAATAATTCATATGAAAAATTTGGGAATTTACTGGTTGAAAATGACAGGAGAAAAAAACGAACTGATGACAGATTCATAGTACACCATCACCCTTATGCGGCTGTGAAAGGACAGCTGCTGCCCTGACAATTGGGAATGGGAGAGCCAATGCTAAAAAAAGGGAGGTAAGTCTTAGTATTAGTGTTCACACCACTGCAAGACAGCTAAAGGTAAGATCATACTTTTTCAAGCCACTGTTTGTGGGGAAAAAAGTATGACAAGGGTACTACATGTGCACATTCTCAAGTAAAGCTGGAAATATATCTATTTTTCTTCAGCAGGACAAAATAAAGGCTAAGAAGGAAAAATATTATTAATTAATAATTGAATTAATTATTTTAATTATTAATTAAATTAAACTAATTAATAAACCCACTAATAATAATTTAAGTGGGTACACATACTGGAAGGAGGGAAAGTACAAAATAACAAATGGACATATACCACTTACAAATTAAGGCGGAAAAAACCCTCAAATTTCCAGTAAAAACAGCAATGAAAATCTGAAACAGCCTATGATGGGACTAAGAGGTGAAAAAATCTTCAACAAACTCAGTTTATAGACAGAATATAACATAGTTGACTCTTATGGCCTACAAAGTTCTGGTGCTAAACTTGAAAAATTTAATTAGATGAACAAATGTAGGGAAAGGGCAAAAGAGAGAGCAAAAGGGCTTGAGCAACAGAACAGTTGTAGAGCTGATCAAAAGAGAGATGGGACCTACAGTGTTTAAGACTATTAACTTTACATTTGTAAGGAAACACTATAGTTATAGTTAGGGCTGATGAAGCTTTTTGCCAACAAATGCTTTAGTGTGCAAGTTCAGAGTTCACTGACTATAGGCAGCAATTGTCTTTGACCAGCCAGCAAGTCTAGAATTAGTCTCCATCTTCCACCCCTTGCTACAAACCTTTGTAAAACTAAGCTCATTAAAACTAATGACATATAAGTATCTAGTAATAACATTCAAGTCCCTTCCATACAGTATTTATGACATATTTTTAAGTTTCATGTTCCCAGTATACATACACCTAATACCTCAGAACATAAAGATATACTTCAAACACGTTAACTCAGGTTTCATCACAGAAAAGTAAAGATATATAAATAAGAATGTTTTTGCCTGTGTAAAATGGAAAGCGTGCATCCCAACTATAAATGAACCTTTCATCACTTTCTTTATTCTTTCACTAAAAACTCAATACCTTGTATGTGATCACAAGATCACATGCATTTTCATTTTCACACACGTATTTTCATCCAAAAGCCAAATTTTAGTTATTATATACAACTGAAAACCAAAAGCACATTTCATATTCTGAGATGCAAAGAACATGCAAGGAAGATATCTTAGAAGTAAAGCACATCCACTCTGCTGCTAGCAGTCACTTGCAGCTAAACTGAAATTTGGTCAAACTACCATCCACAAACGTGCATTTAAGCCTGTCAAGCCTCAAAACTGTACACAAATTTGCAGGACAGCTGGACTGTGATATAACCAAAATACAAAGTAAAGCCTTGGCAGAGAGGGATGACCAGCAAAGCTTCACTGTATATTGGACATTCACTGCACACAGATATGAGCGGAGATACTTGCAGAATTTAAGAAGAGTACACACTGTTCAAGCTGAATTAATTTCTAAGAGTTCTGGTTATTCATTTACCTGCAGCATAGCACAGAGCTATCAAATGTCCTTTGAGAAATCATAATTGCAGACTATGTAAATTGTGTCCCAGAAGGACAATGTGGTCTCATTGACATTGCAGCCTGTCTTTTGCATACAGTAATACAAAGGACACTTAGTATTACTGCAGTTTTAATGAATCAATATGTTTATATATGACTTAAGCATACAATATCTGAAATATAAGCTACTCTATCACAAGTACAGTCAAGTATCACTTTACTTGAGGGGATGCAAGTCCTATTGTTGTAACATCACAATAAGCAATATAGAGAGGAAAATACAATTCAACCATGCATAATTTCTACAATTTAAGATTGCCATGTAAAACTACATATTTGCGCTACTTTTAAATGTGTCCTTCTATGTGATACTAAAATGATTCCTAAATTCTGTGTCATGGCAACACAGTCCATTCATTGTAGATGTAACTATGCTGTCCCATATTCAATGTTATTCATTTTCTGAAGCATCAGGTGGAATAAAGGAAAATGGAAAGGAGATAAAAGTACTAGTTTAAAAGTATCCTGCAGTGGATCCTGCACCCCAAAATGCTTCACAAAGTCACATCCACAGCAGACAACTTCATACCTTCCTACAACTTTCAGGTACTATTAAAACATAGCAAACCTTTCATTTTAACACAGTTTAGAGAAGGAGGACCTAACTGATAACATCAGTTAGATAACATTAAAGGAAGCCCAATACAGTTCAAATCAGTATTAACCCTCCATTCTTGCATTCCTTTTCTATTCTTCTGAAGAAGTGACATTTTCAGAAGCACAGATCCTACTTCCCCGAAGAACTGACACAGTGCAGCAATGTATCAATCACCCCAAGCACAGGGCTCAATTTATCTCCAAGTGCCAGTCCACACTGAGCTCGTTCAGGGCCCATTACCCCACCCACAGAGTAATGTGCATGGCCTTCAAAAGACAAGTATATATCTGCCACATAATATGCAAAAGGCAGCGTGTCAATGAATGCTGGTAGGCTCCTGATGCATTTATAGCACACAGAAGGGACTTTCTTAGTGGATCAGCCACAAAAGCAGATCCAACTTCAGGGCCCTGAAGGTTCCAAAGTTCCTGCTTGGCGCACCGTGTCCACATCCTAGAACCTCATTCCAGCCCACAGGGCCACCACAGCAATGCCACAGCAGGACTGATCTCCAGCCCCCTCCAGCCCTTCACTGCCCAGCCATGGGCCAGCCTGGCCTCTCCCTGTTCCCAAGGAGGGGATGGGTACCCAGGACCAGGGCTGTCCCTGTGCCTCTGGGCTGTATTGGGAAGGGTCCTGGCTGCCAGGTCTCCCAGGGGGCCCCAACACCCCCTGCACTCCATTCCCAGAGAGCTGCCAGCCTAGCAGCACCCTGATACAAAACTGAAGAATATGGACCTTAGCAGTATACACATGCACCTAAGTATACGCAAGGAATATTTCCTCATAGACTTTGCCCCCTAAAGTGAAATTTAGTTACCATCTCTATCATAAAGAAACAAGCTAGATATTTGCCAAGACTTTAGAAAACAGAAACACAAAGTGAGGCTGCACAGAGCAGCAATTAGAGATGGATGATTTTCAAAAATATTCAAGATTGTCAACAGTAGCAACTGCGTGTCCTAAATACTCCTAAGTACCAAATGTTTCCATAAAAATGGATTTCAAACATGACTTTTTATATCCCATTGGACAAAGATTTCCTAGGGACCTCCTTCAAAACTTTGAGGAGAGCAAGATTTGCTGCTTTGAATACCTTCAATACCTCAAATGAAGAGGAACTCATGTATTTTTAAAACATGGAAAAAAGTCAGTAAAATTCCCCCTTATACATTTACCTTTCCATGGGAAGCAAAACATCAGCAGAAAAACATTAGTCATAATATCAAATGAATTGTTATGAACTGCACTTACAAGAAATGTTGCAAGTCCTGGACAACCACAGGGGTGGTCACAGCTTCATGGATGCCACTCCTAAACAGTAAATGCACAGACTCATGTGTAAAAGCTCCAAAATATCTTTTAAATAGCAAATTAAATTGGCAACCTCTAAAACCACTAGTGGTCTGCTGACCTGGGATGTTTGAGGAAAGCAGAGGATGAGTACCCAGGGCAATACAAGAAGCCATTTTGATGCTGCAGTGATGAGAATCAGGGGCCTCCCAGGATGTAAAATTTTGAGGATGGGAGCAGAAACACCAATCATGGCCAGTTACTGGTTACTGAAGGAATGTTAGCTCTGCAAGTTCAGTAGAAACAGCATAACAAGGAAAAACAGGGAGCATGCATCTCACACATGTAAGATGTGTGAGATGCATGCTATTCTTTTAAGTTTTTTGCACCTCCACCCTTGATGGAGGTGCAAAAAATTTTAAAAAATAGCCAAAGAAAAATGGCTGCTGCTTCTTCAGGGGCAGAGTCCAAGGAATGATGGGATTGTCCAAGTTCTTCTCAGCTAGGGATGCCACCCCTCGCCACTGGGGTCTCAGCAAGTCTTCCTCCTCCCCAGCAGTGACTGAACACTGCTTTATGATTTGCTATTCGCTACATTCTGCAACTTCAACCCAGCAATCATACATAAAGTACTATCTTTACAATTTAATTGGGTTAAGTATGTTAGGATTTCAAAGAGCTCTTTATGTGTGTGTGCTTTCTGCTCCAGCCTTCCCACATGATAAAATGATTGATACCACAGCAACCACTCAAGAGTAAATGCAGACATAACAGATGAGTGCAGCATGAAAATCTGGGAAAGCTGTAGAATCTCCACCATGAGAGGTCTGAAAGCAAAATAATGGCCCAGGTGTACTCAGATCTGCTGTGTGCTTTTTGACTTACTTTTTATGATTCAGTAGGAAAGAATAAATGCTAATTTAAAAAAATATATACTAAAAATTTATAATGGGAAAGAAGACTTTGCAATAGAACTGCAGCTGAAAAATGGTAATGGTGGTATACATTAGTGCTATCTAGTCATAAGTTCTTCCTGTTATTACATTTAACATATGTAAAAATGAGATCTATTTTTAAATCTAACACACTATTGGAAGAATTACCCAAGCTATAAAATTAAACTGTATCAGACATCGGCAAAAACTTCACCTTAAAAAGTTACATAGCTCAGACCTCCCACAAGTCAAAAGGTCATTGGCAATCATCAGTAGGGATGGGCCCAACACAGCAATAAAGGTATTAGACAATGGTTGGGTAAAAACATTATTTCATACATAATTCCTAATCAGTTTTAAATATATAAGTAGCACTGAAAATAAAAACTGGCTGTTTGCTGAGAGCTGAGTTATGCAGTAAATTAATAAGTAAAAAAGATTGACACTACATATAGCTCCATAAAAGTTATTTGCTCAGTTTGGCTGCACACGGAGTTAGCAAGGCAACAGAACAGCCCATGGCACTCGGAACTACAGTTTACAATACCTGCAGTGCATAGTATTAAAACTGGCCTTTTAAAATAGCAAAAATGAATCCCATTATTAAACTCTATCTCTTCATCTGTTCAGCAAAGCCCTGTTGAATATAAAAATATTCTTGGTAAGCTTGTTCTAGAGAAAAAAGTTAACCATTTTAATAGAATTCTGTTGTCAACTTATTCCAAAAGTCCCATACCTTCTCAGTGATTTCTCACAGGCAGCTCCTTGCAGCACTGCCGCCTTCTTCTTCTCAGCACAACCAACAAACTCCAACCCTCTCCTCACCCAGCTACCCCACTCTTTTGTAGCACTCATCTCCTTATTGGACACAACTGTGGCCTATTAAGGGCAGAGCTGTCCCTAATCTTTGGTGATTAGTACAGCTGCAACTTCTCAGGTGTGAGATTACCTTCTGCACTATTCTCTTACATTCTATCCCTCCACAGAATTAAAAAGAATTTATGGGGACAGAATATAGTGCTCAGCATGTTTAAAAATCATCAATATTAGCTGCACAGTTACTGAGCAACAGAGATGCAACAAAATCTTATACTGAAAAGCACCTATATATTCCACATCTTTTTTTAGAGAAAAAGATTCAAAACAACAATTATCTTTGGAACAACATAATTAGAAAGCTGATTGGAAAAGACTCCGTTTGCATAACTTACTAATGTCTGTGTATTTTTTTATGTTTTGCACAAATTTGTGGCCAAATACACAGAATTATGCTCTTATTCACAAAACTAGAGAAACATGTCATGCAAGTTAAGAGTTTCCTCAGTCTAAGGCATCAGATTCAGAAAATTTTTGCAACCTACGTGTTACCATGGCAACTTTTTTGTTTCCTCAAAATGTAAATTAACTTTGAGGCTTCATTACAAACTCTTTATTTCCTTTGTGTTTGTACATAATTTCTTCTCCTATATGGAATCACAATAGCTTTTTACTTTAAATGGCTACATTTTTTTATTAAAAAATGAAGTTACAGTGAGTACAAATTGGGATTAAATCAGTTTGTAAGCACATCTCTGCTTAACCTTGACTTTTAAAACATAACAATAAATAAGTGCAGGAGAAAGCAATCAAACAAATGAATTTTATGGCAAAGGTTTCTCTCTTTGACTTTTACAATTACAAACATCTAGAAAATGAAAATATGCTGCAAATTTCAGTCCTTTTCTTGCTCTTTTTACTGCTAATTCCATTGAAAACCCATTTTACTGGGTTTTTATTCACTTTTTTGTAACAAAAATTTAAAACATCTGGAAAAGAAAGTATGACTGCTCTGTTTTTTAATGAAGAAAATTGTGTTTTGATATGCCTCTCTGGTTCTGGACAGGCTTATTGAATTCAAGAACCTGCCTGCCTTAAAATGCACAGGTGTCTGCAGTTCCTGTTACAGTGAGCATTACAGGAATTATGTAAACCCAGAGATAGATCTGACAACTTCATCACCATGTCAGAGAGCCATAGCATCAGAATAAATCCGAAAGAAAAGCTACTCCTTTTAATTTGACTCCCATTTCTTGTCTGCTGAAAAAAAGAGAATAGCAAATCTCAACTGGTCAACTGACAAGAATTTTCAATCTACTCATTAAAATACCTGCAATAAATAGAGACTTTCAATTCCTTTTACACCATTACTAAACACATATAATTTCTATTAACTGAGCTTAATATTAAAAATTCTTGTAAATCTAATGCATTTAGTTTTTATCATAATGGAGCTCAGAAAAGTGAGGAAGAAAACTTTAAAACATGACAATACAATAAAATACACATGAAAACGTAGGAGTCTAACAACATATAAAGCTTGGTCTCCCCACCATGGGTATCTAAGCAACCTGGTCTAGTAAAAGGTGTCCCTGCCCATAGAAGGGGATTGAAATAGATCTTTATATCTATTTGGAATATATAGATAGATCTATTTATAGATATATCTACATCTATTTATTGAAGTACATCATCCCTTCCAACCCAAAGCACTTTATGATTCTGTGATCTGTGCTGTCTTCCTCAGGGAACAGTTGCCCAGAAGTTTGCAACCAAGTAATCTAGTGAAAAATAACCATCTAGCAAAGACAAATGACATATAAAAAGGGCACAAAGCCCATCTTCATCCTAGTTCTCTGTCACATTAGAAAAAAAAAAAAAAAAGAAACAGACTATTTTCCAACAAAATTAAATCAGGATACTGGTAATTCATTAGCTAGTACAAAAAACCCAATGCCCAGTGAACTAGATTATGCAGCCAGCCCTATTCTAAGCTAAAAATCAGACTGTAACAATTTTATAATGGGTGAAGGGACAGTCAAGGCTATACTTGTAGTTATATAAGCATACAGGCAGAGGGAACATGGAATTTATTTCTAAGAGAACCTAGAAACTAAGGGAAAAAAACCCCACAGTATTCAGAATCATGAGATCCCTTGACCACCTCCTTTTTTGCCCATGTTCCCATGGGCGCATGCTGGAGGAAGCTGCATTCTCTTCGGAGAGCATGCAAGAGAGAAACTAAAAGTAGACAAGAACTATTAAAGAAATTCAGCATCTAGATGAGGAAAATGCCTGTGAAGAGACACTGAGGAGAAATGATATTTCATAACTTCTGTTATTTTAACTACTTGCTCATGTATAATTTAAGAATCTTTTTCTTGCACTTCTGCAAACAGCGAGCGTCTCTAGACTTGTTAAGTGACTGCAAGGATATGGTTCTGGCTCCAGATAAGGCCTAAGTGCATAATTAAGTAGAAGCACATACTACTAACACTAATAATTCACTGCATTGGAGTATGAAGTTGCACAACAGCCATAATTTTTAGGGTCTGTGGAATAAGAAAAATAGCCTCACTTTACCATCAGAAAACAGTGTCATCAGGAGCTGCAGTGCCCAAGTATGGGACAAGGAATTGTGGCATGGAGCAGAACCTTCCCAGTTAAATACATGCTTCAATCAGCTGTTTTGAAAGAGTTTCAGCATAGATGATCTCCCAAAGATATTTACCTCACACACCTTACAGTTGGAAAGGACACTATCCCAAGTCAATAAACCAAGGCAAAAATATACCAAAGTAAAATCTTAGTGCTGTACAGGAGCATAAATTAAAACAGCAAGAAGTTCAACATCAATTTCAATGGAGACAAGATTTCATTCCTAACATCAAACAATAATATTGTTCCTTTCAACTTTCATATCTTACAGATCTACTTTCTTAAGGCTGTTATCAAAGTTTAAGTTTGGTTAAGTGAAAAGTCACGTGTGGTTTGCAAAATGCTTTTGGGATCAGAAAAGTGCAACAAAAAGGAGAAACTGCCGGTAATTAAGCATAACACCTTTTTTTAAAAATACGTAACAGTACAAGGGATGCCTATATATCAAAACAAAATGGATATTTGTCTATTTATGAATTAACCAGTAGTTATAATAAATCTGTTGGGCCTTGACATTAAATTAGTAGGTGGACATGGCCACAAAAATGGTCAATCCATGTTTTATTATACAGTCTCTAACTGCAGGTAATGGGAGTTCTTGGGTCTTCAGCCCACCTGAAAATCATGTCACTATTTGCTAAATAACAGGTAAAACACACATTTAATGTTTTAACAGTCTTTAGGAAAGAAACAAAACTTCTTAGTATAATAAAATACAAGAAGTTTTACTAAAATATTAATCAAAATAATGGAAAGTCGAAAAGAGTCAACAAAATGGGGCTGTTACTATATTCTACCAAAGAAAATAACACACAGCAAAGTGATTTTTATCTTTAAAGGCTTGCATCTAAAACTCGTCAGCATCCATTATAATTCTATAAAATAAGATAAGGCAGCATCTGGTACAATCTATATAGTTTTATAGCCAAGTACACAAAAATGCTTAAAACAGTTACAAGATCTTTTCACAATAAATGAAGCTGAAGCCTCTTTACTTCCTCTACCAGCATGCATTATAAAAACAAAGGCAAAAGCTAGAACAAAAGAGGAATAAAAAAGAACATTCATTTCTCTTAATGACTAAATAATACTTTTAAAGGATTAACAGATAACAGGACCTGCTGATACACAGGAAGAAAAAGCATCTTCACAACCATTTTAGTTTAATCTCAATTAGTTCATAGCCATAAGCACGGTGATACTCAAGCATTGACCATTTCAAACAACTGTTTGATTCCCTTGAGGCTAAATCTATTCCCAGATTCACAATGCACATCTCCAAAACGAGCAAGTCTGAGTAATGGAGCAGAGGTTTGTTTTTTATTCTTCCTTAAAGACATAAACTTGTATTAAAAGAATAATGCAGAAAAAATAGTAATTTAATACAATAAAGAAAGTAGCAAATTTCAAAAGATATCATAAAATGTCTTTGTCAGGATTAATTAGCAGTCAACACAAAACCACATAAAATGCAAGTGCTTTTTCAAAAGCTGGTGTAGAGGGACAAAGAAATTTTAACTTGTCATATAGTAACTTCAAAAACTTTTATTTCGTGTCTTTTAAGAAACATTAGTACTGCTCAAGAAAGCAAGAACTAGTACCCAGGTCTCTACATCTCTAAGCAGAAAAACTCGGTAGTGCATAACTGTTCCACAGACACAAAATAATTCCACACAAAGCTTGCTCCAAGCACAAGCTGTGGACTATGAATATATTTGGTTTGCACAACAATGTCTGGGGAGAAGTGGGGGGGTTTTAGGGATGTCTTCTGTGAGAAGCTGCTGGAAGTTCCCTCTGTGTCCAAGGAAGCCAATGCCGAGCAGTTCCAAGATGGACACATCGTGGCCAGAACTGAGTCCATCAGTGATGGTGGCAGCACCTCTGTGAGTACATATTTAAGAGGAGGGGGGAATCTGTGCAACACCAGCAGCATTCAAAAAAGAGGAATGAGAATATGGGAGAGAAACAGATAGCCCTGCTGACATTGACAGCAAGGCCAGTGAAGAAGGGGAGAAGGTGCTCCAGGTGTCAGAGCAGAGATTCCTGTGAAGACCTTGCTGAGGCAGCTGCCCCCCAGCAGTCCATGGACATCCACAGTAGAGCAGAGATCCCCCTGCAGCCTCTGAAGGACTCCTCCATGCTAGAACAGAAGGACAGATGGATGCCCAAGGCATACTGTGGCCTTACAGGAAGCCTACAATGGAGCAGGCTCCTGGCAAGACCTGTGGATCCAGGAAGAAAGGAGCCCAAATGCAGCAGTCTGCCCCTGATTGACTAACCCCATGGAAGGACCCATGCTGGAGAACTTTGTGGAGGAGTGTTCTCCATAGGAGGGACCCCATGCTAGAGACAAGGAAGAGTATGAAGAGGAAGGAGCAACAGAGACAATGTTTGATGAACTGACCACAACCCATCCCCCTGCACCACTCAGGGGAGAAGGCAGAAAAATTGGGAGTAAAGTGAAGCTCAGGAAGAAGAGAATCAGGGGGTGAAAGTCTTTTAAGAGTTAGTTTTGTTTCTTGTGACTCTACTCTGATTTTCATTGGCAATAAATTAAATTAATTCTTCCCTGAATTATTTCTTTATTAAGAAGAATTTGTCTGTCAAGGTAATTAGTGAGTGATCTCTCCCTGTCCTTATATCAACCCAGAAGCATTTCTGTCAGCACAACTTGCTAATTCTTCTTTTGCTAACAGATTTGGAACTACATAGACATCTAAAAATTGGACAGAACTGCATCAAGATAAACATCATTGCAGACTGCAATGAACCAAACAGGCACATATTAGCAGAGAACTTTACAAAGTCATTTGCAGCTGACCCTGTTGTGGGGCAGGTTCTGTGTTTCCAATATCAGATGTCAGAGTAGCCATTGGATAACCTGGAGATAAACCCTTCACATGCTGGGGTAACAAGAGCAGACTGGCAGAAACAAACAGTCTTTAACACAAATCCACATCTTATAAGGAATACCAGAATGTGAATTAGACTAATATCTACATTTCACTGCTCCTTTCATATGAAGAAGTGGAAACAGAGCACAGTCCTGATTCAGGACACCTTTGAATCCTAAATAGCTTGCAAGACAAACACTACTTAAAAAGTAATCTTCATGAAACATGATATTTTCTGTTACTTTTTTTATTGTTTGTTTTTAAATTACATCTTCAACTAAAAAAAAAAGGTATGATTCAGCTAATAAAATACTTAAAACACTAGCTGATCCACTTTCTTGGATTTTTTTTGTTCTCTGATAGTTTCAGACCCTAGGATAATTTCTCATGAGCCTATTGACTTCAGCAGCGAACAGAAAATTGCCCTGAAGTTAGATGTTTAAATATCTTTCACCTTCGTAAGTTTTAGGTAAATGCACATTTCAGAGAATCAGACTTCAAGAAATCACCTAGTCCACCTGTCTGGTTCAATTTAAGAATACTGCTCCCAACAGACAAGATTGTGATCTGAAAATAAAACTCTCCTATTCCATCACTTCTCAAGAAAATCTATCTCAATGCTTAACTGTTCTTGCCAATAGCAAGTTCTCCCTACAGCACCAGCACAAATCTGTCCTGCTGCAACCCTTCCCAATATCTAGCTTAAATTTTCTTCAAACCAGCTTGCACTCATTGCTTCTAATGATCTCCCCACTTCACAGAAAGGATGGTTTGTTATTCTCAAGGATGAATTTTACCCACTGAAATCTTTTATCATGCTAGTAATCTCTTCTCTAAACTTGGTAATACTAGTGTCTTTAGTTCTTTTTTCTAGGTCATATCTCCTAAAGATTTAGCTATTCCCTTTGTTCTCCCGTGGATCCACTTAATCTTTTCTCATGTGTGACTACAATTAAACATGCAGACTTTCAAACACCACACAGCCTTGTTGAACATTAGAAAAAAGCTGAGTTTCAGAAAATACTTGCCCATTACAAATGTTTTTTTTACCTGATAAATTAATACTATCTCCTTTCCTTTATATGGTCAAAAATAATACATCACTCATGTGAAAACACACATTAGTACGCAGTCTGCCTTAAGAAAATATTAGTACTGTTTATTTCTATATTAATTTCCTGTTTGGACATATTCCAAACATTCCACTCATTGCTTCTCACAAGACTAACAACAATTAATAGGAAGATCTATTGCTCTGAGTAAGATTTACTTGTGAACTGATGTGGTGCCAAAGGTAAAATATAACGAATAGGCAGATTCACTATATTCTGTTGGATTTCTAGAACAAGCAGAGAAAGCACATTTAGGCAGATAAAAGAGTTTTTTTTTAAACAGAAGCTATATCACTATGGGTTATAAGTAGCACATGGATGTAATTTCCAAGAAAAATAAATCTTAGCTAAAATGCAATATTGGGTGGAACAGATACCCCAGTTGGCCAGTCATATTTGGCTGAATGATCAATTTCAACTGGGATATCTAAATACTACCAAAAAACAAATACTGTTATTTTAGTTAGTACAATTGTGTTGTGTCTTTTCTTCATGTGATTATATAGAACTTTTTTAAAATATATACATGAATAGAATAATTTTATCTATATTTTGACTAGTGAATTTTAAACAAAAATATGGCTTCTCTCAGCAATATTATATTGAACTCAACTTGTAAATACATGCCTTTTTTTGTTTAATTTGGCATTCTTAGTTCAGTTTCAAAAAGTCTCAGTTGTGTGTGTCTTGTTTGGGCAGTTTAATATTTGATACAGTGTATGCCTGCTAAGAAACGAGAAAAATAAATATTAACCAACAGATCTAAAAAGCATGCACTTTTGTATGATGTGAGTCACTCCAGTCTGCCTTTAGGAACAGGTAGTGCTGATAAATGCTGAGAAAGGTCAATAATTCATCACTTGTGCTCCTGGGCTATGAAAACAGGCAATCCTAAAAAGGCAACTGAAAAATCTCTTGCTAATGGCTTTTTTTAAGTTGCTCAGTGGGGAAAACTGGGAGATTTATACCATCGATGGTGCAGTTCCCTGTGAAGACAGACAAGTCGTTCATATTAAACACCCAAAGTGAAAGACTATTTCAAAGCTTCCTCCCATGGGCAGAAAACCTGTCAGACTCCCCCTCTTGGTACATCCCAGCACAGCAGATGCCACACAGAGAACATCTTTCCTGTCTCCCTGAAAAGAAAATGATTGAGAATTTTGTCTGCATTGCTTCCTTTCTCTGCTACACCTCTCTAATCCTATTGAAAAAAACAAGCAAACAAAAAACAACAGACTGGAAACATCAAAAAATTTCAAATACAAAGATATTTTATCTCAAAGCAGGACCTCCTCTAATTTTTCTGCAGCTCCAATGAGCCACACACCATCACACAACCACTGAACTGAGTCTTAATTCTATTTAGTTGCCAAAAAACTACATCAAAAATGCAAAGAGAGATTGGATACCTTTCACATTTTCTTTCCTATGTAGCCCTTATTCAAGCTTAGGGCTTTTCAACCACCAATTCTGTTTCCTGGATGGGAAGATTAAATTTTCCACTTCTGCATTCTGTGCTTCTCTCTACCCTGATGTCCTGCACTGAAAATACCATTCATATCTGCCTCTCCACAACATCCCTCCAAAAAGTGTATGGAAGAGAGACAGTAGAAAAAAATTATACTACAGTGCATTAAATGTAACAAACCCTTCAGCAAATTTGCAGCTGGGACATGCTGTCCTCAACTCAGTTTTACTATATATAGGTAACATCCATAGCACATCTGGTATGCAAGGTATCTTACTGTTTTGAGACACAGGTAAAGCATAAAAGGGAAAACTGAAAAAATAAAACAAAACAAAACTTCTTTTTCCTCCCACATTCTTAAAAGGAATTATCCTTCTGCATTTAACTAATTCAAGTATTTTTTAATGTTTTAAAGATAGAAGAAAAACAAAAAGATAGCAATATTTATTATCTGTCATACTAAGTCACATTCAAGTTCTTTCTAGGAAAATTTTGAGGGCCAAAGGCTCAAAACATTTTAGAAGATAACAGCTCCTTTCCTCAAAAGGTTTTACACAGAAGTAAACATTAGCAATACCAGCTTCCTCAAGCCATGAGGTTATATGAGCAGAAAGCTCTTTAAAAATCATCTTGGGTAAACTGTCAGTAAGCATTTTCAAACATTAGCAGAAGAAGCAGCAGAGTTCTTTGGGGTTACACAGGTAAATAGAATATGTGCCCTATTATTGCCAGTGTCAAAACGTACATGCTAAAAACAAAAATATACAAAAAGCTTTTTCTGTAGTTTTAGAGCAGGATAAAGTATTTAAATCTGTATAAAAAGTGACAGAAAAAAAGATATTAAGTATAAAACTCAGCCAGGTTATTATGTGTAATACTGCACCCTTTTTTAAAAAAGTGCTATAGTATTTTTCACTATTGTGACACTAATTTTTATAAGTAGAATTGACACAGAATTGCCTACAAGTGTAACCAATAATTGCTAATTTTTGCCTGAGGAGAAAAGAGAAGATAACTATGAAAAATTTGCCAAACAGATACCTTATTCATATATATAAGTATACAATAAAGCTGCACAAATTACACTAAATTTTGGTTTATAGCCATTATCATCTGGTTATCAAAGAACCACTGGAATTCTCTTGTCTCAACTACTGCAGTGTATCAACATAAAATCACCTTATTTTACAGAGCTTATTGAACATGTACCCAACAGATTCGGAATCTAGTTTTGAGATCTGAATATTCCAATCCTCTATACTTTAAGATTCTTGAGATTTAATCTGCTCCTGTTCAGTCCCTCTCCAAACAAAGCTAACATCAGCCAAATCTCCTAAACCATTCAAAACACCAACACACCTTTTGATAAATTAGACATTTCTATCCCCTCAATGAGCTATCAGCACATAAACAAAGCTTTAGAGTATATCCAGGGCTGTAACACACCTTGGCTGCCATGTACACACACCCTTTTCAAGTTACTCCATAACTGCCCTACTTTCCATGAGACTCAAAGACACACTTGGAAACTGTATCCTTTACCTTTCCCCATCACTGCAGTGAGTGAATGGTTAAAACCTTCTACTACATGAAAGAGGTCCTTGTCAGGGGCAAAGGAGTTCCCACCATTGATGGGGTGTAACATCAACTCAAATGTTTTTAATTTCTCTTTGAATAAATGTGTTCAACAATATTAGATAATGAATCACCTAAAATCAGTTGTGGGTAGTGAATATACTTGGTTACTTTTAATTTTCAATAGTCTATGCAAAAAAGTTTTAGATACTGAAATTTTAAACACTCTTTCATACTGACTGCAGCTCACTAGAGTATGTTAAAGTGCTTTGCTTGAAGATCAGACAGGCATGGGACTGCAATTATATATCACAATACCCTTTTCTGGGTTCACAGCTCTATTCATCTTTTAGAAACACTGAAGGACAGATTGGACATAGGGGAACGGATTAGCCACAGGACGACCTGTATTTCCACACAAAAGCCTAAGTGTGGAAAAATGGCACCCTGTGTTACCCATTCTTCACTTCCTGAAAAAAACATATTCATGAAAATAGACATTTAAACAGCTCTTTCCCACTCATCTCAGAACAAGCGTTCATTGTTTCTTAACACCATTTATATGGTAGCAATGTAATGCTACTACCAAACTGCCTCAATCCACAAATGTATATAAAAATATTTAAAAATTAGGACAGGCCCACTTCAGCACAGAAACTGAAATGAAATCAACACAAAATTAACATTAATTATGAAAAAAAAAATCTCAGTTGGCTATTGCAACATACAATCTCATATTTATGAATGGAACTACAGGAGGGTTTGGTTCTGGTAATAAGTTTCAGCTGGATGTAATGGAAGTTCTACACACTGTAGCCATGCAGTACAACTGAAATTATAAAAAATACCATGTGTTAATAGGCCACAAGACCACAACCTACTACATAGCATGAGTAATTCCAAGTAAGTAAAAGGAAAATAAACACAGAAAAATATATGTAGTAATTATATAATTTTGTATGAAGTGAAGATTATATCAGTTTTCTGTTAAAATCTAGCTGTGGAAAAATAATAAGCAGTAAATATTTTGAAAGATGCAAAAATTGAAAGAATTTGCATTAATAAATCAGGTTTGAACTTTAATTAACTTTACATGCCATTCTTCTGAAATCAATTGTCTTGCATACAACAGAGATGCTTGGTGTATAGACTTGTGCCATTAACTTGTCTCAGGAGATAGGTGTTATCAGCTAATCTGATCAAGCTACTCAAACTGGTGGCTTATTTGAATGTTCTTTGGGACAACAGAAAATTATCCATCTGCACAAGCAATAATCAAATTAAAATGTCCAAGCATTTAACTTAGGAATTTGACCACACAGCTGAGTTACAAACAGCAAGCCTGTGTAGCTCATTAGGCTCCAATGGGAAATTAATCCTTTGGCCAGGAAATCAACAGTCTAACATCATGTGCAATGAGACATGGCATTCCTGATTTTTATAAAATTATAATGTAAAGGGATAACTCTGACATCAGAAAACTATTCCAAATCTTATAAAGGTAGTGAGGTAATCTTCTTTATATGTATTCTTCTTTATACATATTTACTTAATAAATTAATGTGGTTGGCATATGGTTAAATTATTTGCTAGTTCTTTCCTCACACTTTGTTTTCTTATTGAAATAACATAAACTACCAGGTTCAAAAATGGAAAAAAGTAAAAGTAAATCTTATTTTGCAAACTGCTTACAATACATAGTTTAAATCCAGTGTTATCTATTTCTCATTCTTTTCTATTCCTTCATTTAGATATCTTATGCTTAAACCATTCACTTTTATTGGATATTTTAAAAGTTCTTCATAAAAAAAAGCTCAGTCATACCATGCAGACTTTCATTCAACTCCATCAAAATATTCCCTGTCTTTATTGAAACCACAGGGAGGAAGGAATACATCCACTGCTGAAGTAAT
This sequence comes from Agelaius tricolor, assembly GCF_023055355.1. Taxonomy (NCBI): domain Eukaryota; kingdom Metazoa; phylum Chordata; class Aves; order Passeriformes; family Icteridae; genus Agelaius; species Agelaius tricolor. Next base: position 53,130,217 of record NW_027269263.1, read on the forward strand.
TGCATGGAAAGGGCCAAAATGCTATCGTGGAGATTAGCACCTGTCAAGAAGAGTCTGACAGCTGTCCCAATATATGCAATTTACAGTCAGTATATAGTTTTCATTGCTAAAGAAAGCAGAAATGGTTCAGGAACAAATATAAACAAATTGATCTAATTAAGTTATCCAACAAGCTAAAGAGCTTTAGTTTGCTGTCTGCAGTCCATGTTAAAAATGGTTATAATTGCTAGAAAAATGTAAAATGTGTTAAAAGTCCTTCATGTACTGCCATGGGTTCTGTTTTCATTTGCTAGCTTTCTATTCCTACAAGGCAGGATGAAATATTTTAAGGGAAACAAAATGCTGCTTCTTTTGAGGATTTTTTACAGTAACACAGACCTCAAGCCCTAAAAGACCGAAGAAGAAAAAAAGCAGTATAATGGCAAATAGAGTAAAAAAACAGCCTGAAAGTCTGCAAAATCTCCTCAAAACAGGCCATGTCATTAGACAGACACATAAAAATACAGTTGTCTGAGCATTTTAAAAGAATGTCAAATAAGTTACTATGTGGGAGGCATTGCACACAATGCAATTACAGCACGGGTAGGTTTCTTAAAGGAGAAATCTTTAGTACTGGAGATATCTGAATGATAAAAATTCCTAAATTAACTAAACAGAGTTTATTAATTTCAGAAAAAAAAAATCTGCGAAAACATAGAATATCATGTTTTGCTTAGACTGACACTAAATTTAAAGCAGTACTGACACTTCAGAGGTTGCAAGGTAGTCACTTTGCCCAGCCTTGAGTGAAACTTCGTCCCAGTCACAAAAAAGTTTTTTCCCTGCTTTACACAGCTAGCACTCCAAGCTAAGCTTAGCTCCTTTTTTCTCCAGCTGTACTCTCAACTACAATGGTAAAAAAAAAGAAAAAATTGATTCACCAAAACCCCCATATTGTTGTGTTATTTTTGTTAATACTGCTTAAAAAACAGGACTGGACTTTCCCATACACCACAGAGTATGCATACGTTTTTCTGGATTCACACTTGAATCTCAGACTAGAGTTAGCTATACAACTAACAAATGGACTAATTATTTTAGCAGTAGAGGAAAAAAAGAGAATACTAATTTCCTGAGGAAAGAAAACAAAACAAAAAAGGACCAATACAAGGGTTACTCCCCAGGAAAAATCCCTCTACTCAATCAAACATTTTTTTTTCACCCAATTCAAGTACGGGAAAAAAAAAAAGAAGATGAAAAAAAGGAGGAAAGCCTGACCGACAATTCAAATTATTTTCTCCTAAAAATTGTAATCACGGTTTTCTGACCAGAAGGTGGTAAAAACAGGAGCCTTGAAGCCACGCAAAGGCCTTTTCCCGTTTCGGGGCAGTGAAGAGAAGGAAGACGCTGAATGCCCAGGATTTGCTCTGCCCTGCCCTTTCCATAGAACTTTAGTGCCATCTATTGAAAATGTACTGAATAAGGAAGAGGCAAAGGATGCCTATTGATTTGGTATAAAAATAAGACGTTTACTTGTTAAGGGGTTTTTTGGTTTATTAATATTCCCAAGATGACTACTGCTTTGTGGTCATCTGATAGCAACAAATATTTTCTATACACTATACGTGCCCCATAAAGAAATGAGACATCAGCTAAAACATCGAATATAAACATCATACAGATTTCATATATATATATATATATATATTTATATATACATATAATATATGTACATTTAGCAAAGATGTAAGTCTAAGCCTACCTATTACCTAAAGCAACAAAACTGAGAAGGCTTTAACGGAAAGGAAAAATAGCGTGGAAGCACTGCTGTAAATAGAACATACTGGAAACAGTAAAAATAATTAAGGCACCTCGTAAAGATCTTAGTATTAAAGAACAGGATATGTAGACATGCACATACAATTACCTTCTTTAAGAAACTGTGAGTGGATGACAAATATAAGAAAACAGCAGATCGCTGCTCCTGCTAGTGCCCATAAAGCTTTCAAGAGCTGCATCTCGGTCTGAAACTCAGTAAATACCCAGAAAGTCACACAATGAATTTCCACAGCGATGCATCAACGCTTCCCTCTGTGCGCCAGGCGCGGCGGCTCCCGGCAGGGACCACACTCCCGAGCAGGGCGGGCGAGCCCGGGGCTGCGGAGGAGGGGCCGGGGCTTCACACCCCGCGCGGGGGCAGCGGCAGCGCCGCGCTCTCCTCGCCGAGGCGGCCGGCGCGGGGCCCCATGAATCAGCGCTCCGTCTCCGCGGGAGCCGCGGCGAGCCGGCGGCGGGGGCAGGGAGCCGGCAGTGCCGGGCAGGGTTGCGCAACAGCGCCCGCTGCGCCGCGGGGGCGCGGGGCCGCCGCCGCCGCCGCTCAGGGCGCGCCGCCGCCGGCCGGTGCGGGGCGCGCAGGGGCCGGGCCCTCCCCGCCGAGGCTCCGCGGGAGCCGCTGCAGCATCGCCGGGCTGCGGGTGCCGCTCGCTCGTCGGGCCGCTGCTCCGCTGCTCGCTGCCACGGCTCGGGGAGGAGAGAGCGAGCGGGGAGGGGAGGGAGCGGGAGGGAGGGATCTCTCTTTACTGCAACTTCTCCCGGCTGGCGGCAATTTGTTGCACCCCCTTCCTCCTCCCCCGGCTCGGAGGTGCTCTCCAGTGCGGGTGCGACGGGCGGGAGGGAAGTCAGTTCAGCCCGCCGTCCCTGGCAAACGCGGGGCCGCTCGGGGGCTCTCGCACAGATCCCTGGTCTGCCTTTGGGCTCGCACCTTCGCCGCTGGGGCTCCTCGTCTCCCCGTGGCCGGCCCCGCTCCCTCGCCCGCCGTCCGCCCGCGAGGTCGACCCCGTCCCGGGGCCGCGCCCCGGCGGTGGCACCGCAACGCGCCCTCCGAGCAGCCGCGCCGGGCTACGGCGGGCTCTCTCAGTCTACAGGTTGATGCCTCTGCTGCAGCAATCCTCAGGAAAACAGGAGCGCAAATGAAAGAATCTAATAAATCAGCGTGAGAAAAAAAGGAAAAAAAAAAAAAAAGAAAAAACACAGCCTACAATAAAAAAACCCCAAAACCCGGAACATCAAGGCTGTGATTTTGCTGCCGCCCTCCCACTCCAGGGGAAGGAGCCTGCCGCGGCCACGGCTGCCGTAGAGCAGCCGGGCGGGGGGGCGGGAAGGCCGGGGCGGTGCTGCGATACGGGGCCGCTCCGCGGGGACTGCGCGCTCGGCCCCGCCGTGGTGGGACGCGGTGTAGCCGCGGCCAGGGGCAGATGTGGCGCGGCGCTCCGCACCCCGGGGCCGCCCCGACGGCCGGGGCTGCCCGGTCCGGGCACCGAGCTCGGTGCGCACAGGCGGCGGCTCGGCGGTGCGGGGCAGGGCAGGGTTAACAGCCGCACGCCGAAGTGCTGCCGGCCGCACAGGGGGGCTGCCCGAGCCGGGCTCCCTCCCGGTGCCCTCTGCCCGCGCAGGCTCCGCGCCTCTCGTGTTCAAACACCGCGCAACCTCCGCGGTGCGTGCGTGTCCCGCAGCGCGGCCGGCGCTGCCCCGCGGGCTGAGCACGGAGCGAGCGGCGGCCGCGTAACGCGGGGCTCGGGCTCGGCAGCGGAGGCGGAGCAGGGCAGGTGCGGTTCGCTGCCCCGCGGAGGCTGCGGGCACAGGGCTGGCGGCCTCGGCGGGCCGGACGGACGGCGCCACGGGCGGCACAGCGGAGGGGCCGCCCGCCGTGGGCTCCGCCACGCGCTGCAAGTTGCGGGGCTGCTCGGGCTGGCTGGAGGCTCACTGCACAACAGTGACAACCACGGTAACGCACCGACAGCCAGTGAGCTACCCCGGTTTCTCCGGGAGAGACATCCATAGGTTTGGAGGTTTAAACCAAGTAAGGGAATACTTGCACGCTGAGAGCTTTGTTTTCATAGCACCTTGGTTACATCTGCATTTATGATGTGGATTGCGGTTTTGTTTTTTTGGTTTTTTGTTTGGGTTGGGGTTTTTTTGGTAATATTTCATATTTAATTTTTTTTTTTTTTTAATTTTAAGAAACCAGGAAAGGGTTTCCAGACGCCTGAAAGGACAGATTAATAAAAGATCAGTATTTTTATTGGGCAAACATCCCCCATGCTGTTGATGATGTGTCTTAAACTCATCCCTATGCCTTTTCGTTTTTCACAGATAGCTCAGAGAAACATTAAAAACAACCATCTTTTGAATTTTAAACTCCACACAAATCCCTATAAACCCATGTATTGCATTTACTATATTTAAAGATTACAGCAATGCAATGTTAAAGCAATGTCATAGCTACACTAGAGGAACTCCACTGTAAATCTTTCATTCTGAAATGTACACTTTGGTGAGAAATTTGCCATGCTTGGGCACAGTTCAAGTTGTGTTTTGTTTGTTTATTTGTCTTCTGGGTGAAAGAAAAAAGTGTCAAGTAGCTAAAGAAAATTCACACATTTTGTACTTAAGCAAACAAATCTCCCCCCCCCCCCCCCGCCCCCCACTGACATACCAGCTTTAAAATCCACAGGTAACTTTAAAATCCACAGGATTTTAAAAGTATCAAACTTCAGAGTTTACACGGTCCACAATAAGTATCTTGTAGTCTGAAAACACTTAGAGAAAAATCCTCTGAAAAATTTTACTCATTGCTTTCTTTTTATAACTAAAAGCATATGAAGATCCACTGTCAATGGGTCAGAACCCTCAACAGCATGTTCCTTGCTCTTTTTGAGGTGCAAGATGGTGCTTTCTCTCATTTTAAACTAGTCTTACTTCTCTGAGCTTCTGAATTAGACAAATACGCCTGGGTTTCTGTGGCCTTTAGGTCAGACCCTTCATAAACAAAACATCAGATCATGGCTTTGTGTTGTTCCCTGGCCACAGCAGAGTCACTCTACTTGCATACTAGTGGAAGTGGGAGCAAATTCTGGTTCAGCACTCACACTGTACGGACATATTTAGTCTCATAGCAACAAAGAACTCCAGAAGACTTCCCATTTGAGAGGACAGTGGTACCTGGCAATGCCACTTGCTGTACTACATATGGTTCACTCTCAGTTTTGTGTTTTCTAAATAGCTTTGGACTTCTCAAACAGGGTGAGTCCTAATCAAAAATATCCAACTTCAATTTCTTTACTTGTTACCTGCATAAAGATTTATAAAATATTAAAGATAACTCAAGTTACCCATGTAGACTTTTCAGGAAGACTTTTCTGAATAAATTCCACTGATAAAAATTCCCCCTTATCTTTCAGCCAATTAAGCTTTGCATCCCCAACTAATGAAATAACACCTGTCAAACTACTTCTAAGCTGCTTAGGCCATAACAGATTTGCAGATCTATCTCTGCATTTCCAGGTTTTGTCCTGACCCCATTCATCTCCAGCAATACAGAGGCAAAAAGCTGTGATCCTAGCAGTAGCTCCTTCTAGGGAACCACTCCACAGGGGTTTTCCCCATTGTGTTTTCAAGCTGAAGGAGCAATGCTCAGCACCTGAAAGCTGGTAAAGGATGGTGTGGCATTGACAGACATTTCTGATATAGAAGGCTTTTGCAGCTGGGAAGAGAAGTAAGGAATACATTTTCCTGGTGATCAGGGAACAAGAACAAATGTGTAAGACATAGAAGATCTTCTGAGATCTTACAAGAAAGCAGCAGAAAAATAAGTGCATAATTTTCAAATGTGTGTTCTCTTTTGGAAATAGAGCTCATTTTTTCTTTTTACAAAAAATTCAGTTGAGTTCTACAGAATTACTAAAACTGGAACTCAGTAGCAAAAACAGCAGCCTTTGCTCAAGTATAGAGACTTGAAAAAATTATCCATACTCTGCATTTAATTTTGTGAAAAGATTCTACCAGACTCTGTAAGATTTATTCTTCACTACTGAGATATTTTATAAATAAAGATGTGCTAAAATTCCTGGAAAACAATCATGATCAGATTGTATTCCACATACCTAGAAATAAAGTCCTACTATTTCCAGCTGTGTCAAATGCCTTTTGCATAACCATTTTATTCCTGTTCATGCAATAAACCCCCAAATTATGCATGGCCAATGCAGATCTAAATGCAGGAGCACAAGATGTGACGTTAGCCTATTTTAAGTAATGAATTTGGAAACTACTTCTGGCTTTGGAAAAAAAAATAAAGAAGACAATAGCTATTATTAGGTTATCTAGACCAAACTTTTGCCAATGCCCACTGGATTTCATTTTTGTTACTTTTGAGTTACTCAGGCAATAGTCTGTCACCAGCCACTTGAGGTGATTATTCCAGCCCAGTGGTTCTCTCAGCTGGAATGTTTCTTTTGATGCTAAGTTTAACATTTTATTTTGTTGAAATTCACCCAGTTCATCTTTCACATAAGCCTGAAGTAGCATAATAAATCCTTTTCCATTTTGAATCTAACCAAAATATAAGATATATTGAATATATAGGAATGAGTACAGACAATTATATTTCCACCAATTAGTTTTAGCATCATTTAAGCATTTTTTCCCTCTTCTTTTCTCTGCATACCAATGGCTGGCTGGCATTTCTTTACTTTTGAGCTAGGCACAACTACAGCAGTCCTCAAAATTTTATTCCTGGTCTTCAGCTGATGCTGGGTAACTGCCACTGAAGTAGAAATTAACATCTAAAGAGATGCTATTGATCTCTGATTTGTGACATGATGCGGCTACCATAGGAATCACAAGTACATTTGATTATATCTTTCCATGAACACCTAAAATTTTCATTTTTTTCCCTTGACTTACCAAAGTAGGTGATACTTAATATATCTTTAATATTTTTGACAGATTATATGCTGCTTCCTGTCCTGTCTCCTAGTGGCAGATTCATAAAAGGGATAGCAGAGCCTAGTTAATTTAGAATTACCACTGTGTAATCTCCTTGCTAACAGTGCGTGTTTACTTAAGAATTTTTGACAGTTTAGGGGTTTTTTTAAATAATTATGTTTAATTTTGCTTCTCAGTTGCATTACTTTGCTGTTCATGTCTTCTTCCTACCATCTTACTGGCTTTCTATTCAGATATGATTTTCTTCCTCTTTTCTATTTATAAAGATTCGTGCCAGTAGTTGATGCCATGTAGACAGTTTTCCACTGGGAACTCACTGAACATTCTCCCACACAGCAGTCACCATTTGGTAACAGCTTTTGGCCACTACCAAAAAAGGAGCTAAGTTAGAGGTCCTGTGACACCACTCTGATCCCTTGAACCACTGGCAAATTCTCCCAAAACACAAATCACACTATGCTCCAGCACAGGCACTATGCCTAAGTGTAGTGTCCTAGGTTTGCTCATGGAGGGGGAGCCCTGGGGCCTGGCCACATTGCTATTCTATAGTGCTCACATCATGCCAGGGGGGTTGGTTCCAGGGGAAGGAACTGTTTCTGTTCTGTTTCTTCCAGAGCCCCACCAAGTCTGCGCCACAGCACTGGTGCAAGAAGCAACCGGGGGAATGGAGCAACAGAGCCTGAGCTGAGCCCAAGCCCAGCCAAGCCCAGGCTGGGCAGACGGGAGCTGAGCCAAGCATTGCTGGCCACAGTCAACCCCAGCAGTGCAGAAAGCAGGCAGCACCACAGAGAGGATTTTGGGGGTTTGTCCATCGTTGTTTTACATTGTCTCAGGCTCAGGGATGGGGAATGCTGGCTGTGGAGTGTCTGCCACCTTGTCTCAAGAATAATTGTGAGCTGCTGCCAAGCTGCAGGAATGTCCCCCATCTTGTCTTTGTCTCAGCAGCCACATGGAACTGAACTGAGGTGTTAGTGAACACCCTTTGTGTGTAAAGAACCCTCTCTTCCATATACTTTTGTTACTAATATTGCTGCTGCTACTGTGCATTTCTTATTCCACTGCTGTTTGCTTTCAGTAAATTGTTGTCTCAACCCAGTCTCTGCTTTTCTCCCTCTCTCACCAGATGGGGGCTGGAGAAAGGGGAGTGACTTATTAGAGGTTTAATTACCAGCAGGTGTTAAGCTGCCACATGCAGTCAAATACTGCTACCATATTCCTTCATCCATGTTGTACTCCTAAATCATCATCCTCACATCTGCCTACCAAGAAATCTCCCCTTATATAAATCAAATCTTTAAGCAGTTCAGTTCTAAAATGTTGCTTTTGACCTCTCTCATTTTGCTTTATATACTCCACCTGTTACAGGGAGCACCTCAATTTGCAGTAGCTGCTCTGACACATTTAACAGCACAATTATAGATGACTTGGTAACCACCCATTGACTAAAAATAACCTAGCAACTGAAGACACACTTGGGTATTTATACTTAGATATCCCAGAGGAACCCTTCACAGCTCCTGTAGCTGGGGAAAACATATGTATCTCACCAAATGCAGTAGGCTAGGAATCCTCAGGGGTGGGGGCGGAGGGACGTAGGGGAAGTGATAACATTGCACAGCTGAAAGATTTTCCAGACAACACTCTGCCAGCTAATCCAACTCTCATCCAACTAGCTCTGCAATTAAGGTTTCCTACTGAGAACAACGACAGCATTATGACCTGGGGAATTTTCAACATAAAAAACCTCTTTGCATCTGGAATTGAAAAATTTAGAGCCTTAAAATTCAGCTCCTACACTGATGGTATTTCCCACCATCACAGATCCTAAGGAACTCTAATGCCAGTATGCATATGAGAAAATACATGAGCTGCAATGAATGAACTGCCAATGAGGAGGGAGACAGGCAGCATATCCTCTGAAAAGAATCTGCAGTGCTGAAACTCATTCTTGCCTTCCAAAGTATAGATCATTTTATTTTTTAATTCAAGATGTACCAAGTTGTCATACAACCTGTTCAGAAAGAAATATTCTGATGTCTGAAGAAAAAGACATTTAAATGATGTGATTTAATTTCTATTATACATTATTACATGTGCTATGGCTGCCTGTGGCTAGTTTTATATTTGAGCAGAAGAAGAAACTTGGAATTTAATGGAAAGAACCCCCTGTGTCTTAATGGAGAACTTGTATTACTGCAGCGTCCGTCTGCCCCTAATTTTTCTACTCCCTGTTTTTTTCTGGTTTATTTATGGTGTTCATCCATTCCTGTCTTCAAACTATGCTTTTATTCACCCTAAATAGTTAGCAGACTACAGCAACAAAGAGAACTACTAATCTCAAAGAGAGACTGGACAAGGTCATAAGGGCCTTTCAATCTGCCTTCAGTTGTAAGATTATTGTCTTGAAATGAGACGGAAGTGTTCAAGATGAGGTTGGATGGGGCTTTGAACAACATGATGTCCCTAACCGTGGCAGAGAGCTTGGACTAAATGATCTTTGGAAGTCTCTCCCAACCCAAACCATTCTGTGAGTGTATGATAATTCAGAGAGAGCATCAAACTCTTGGAACTCACAGTTAAGACTGTGCGAGGTATAGGCTCAAACATTCCAATGACTGTAGGGCTATTCACAAAAATCACAATTAAACTCAGAGGGCTCATCTTCATATTTTTACTTTTTATGTATTTTAAGATCATCTGGACTTTTAGACACTTCTTGAATTACAATTTTTCACTCTTTCTTTCTTTCAGAAAAGGGATTTGTATTTTAACCATGATGATTAACCACATGAAATTAAGGGAATGTAGTTATGATCCATGTTTTCAGCATCAATTCTTGAGGGTCTAGCTTAAAAACACACAACTAAAATGCTGCAACATTCTGGGAGAAAGTTCTTAATTGAGAATGAGACCCACAGAGAAAGCCACACTGAATACGCACAAACTCTATGAGCCATGTCACAGCAAGCCTTTATAGAATGGCCAATACCAGTGTTGCATGGAAAAGTGAATAAGCTAATGGATTTGTGATGTCTGTTGTTTTCCTCCATTTTAGTGGAGGGGGAAAATGGAAAAAAAAAAAAAAGAAAAAAACAATTCTACAGAAATGAATTCTGCTCTACAAACTCATACTCACTGGCAACTTTAGCAGTGATCTCTTTGACCTGTAGTTTTAACTTTAACCAGAGAACCTTCTTCACATTACTTTAGATTTTGACTTTCCACATTTTTCAAAATCTGAATGTTACAAAAATTGATCAGGAGCTGAAGTTAGGCCACTTGAATTCTTTCCATTAGCAATTCTTATTGTAGTATTTATAAAAGGGAGCTGCAGCAAAAGTGGTGCATATCCAGAACGCCACCAGGCACGTCCACAGTAAGGTAGAATGGGTTCTGAACATATAGGGAAGAGACAACAACTGCCTCTAAATTTTGAGCATGTTGGTGATACTACTGAGAGAAGTAATCTTTGGTTGCTATTAAGCTGGTGAAGGGGAAACAAATATTTTTTCAGACAAATGTTAAGTGCAGATGATTTAAAATTATTCAAAACCTTAAATAAACAGTTAAAATTGTTACATGCACAGAATTAACAATTATTACATTTTACGTATAAATTAAAATGGGTTTACCACTATGGCACTCTTTAACCTAATAATTCTCATGTTTTCAAGAGATTATCAGACTATGACATTAAAAGAGACAGAGAATTTTATAAAAGTTTCTTCTGGGTCTGTATTCAGGAATAAGTAAAGGTTAAATGGATAAATCTTTAATCTGAGTATAGAAACTTGTTTGTCATTCTGAAATATAAAACAATAATTTTACAAGCCATTCATGTATAATATAGTCCACTTGATAGTAAAGAAAAAGTATTAGTGAATGTCTAGCTATTATTAAATGTGGCCAGTTAATACTAAATGGTATAAGACTTCCTTTTTTTTTTCAGTTGGAAGAAATTGTATTATTGAAAGCTAATCTCAGGTTTATTACTGGACTCCGTGGAATTAACACACTGGAGGCCTCTCTGTTTACACTTGGGTAGGATAATGGCAGGAAAGGCAGATTAATAGAACTTTCTCTTGCATGCACAACCTATTCATTATTTGCTTGTCTGTTTGTTTTTGTAGGAAGTTTACTTCTTCTATCAGGAGTCCTTAACTTACTGTATTTAAGGAAGTAGCCACTGCATAGAACCTTTTTCACAAAACCTTTTGTGAAAAACATATTTTAAGTGCCAAACAACCTCTTTGGTTTTATTTTAAATTACGCTGTCCTAATAGGAACCATTTTTCTGCATGGTTACATTATTTTGAAATAGAAAGCTTTAATTACATCATGAAATGGAGCATCTTAGATTTTTGGCATTTAACAAAAAAACAGTACTAAAATATGACCCCTGGGTCATGGGGCAGTGACAGTGCAGAGACTGAACTAATTTCTGTAAAAATCATGGAGATATTGTAGCTGATTCAGCTGCATTTCAGCCAAGGCATTACAAAGAGCATTATACAAACATTGTAAGAAATAAAACATCGTTCTCTACAGCAGAATATACTCTCTCCTTGGACACTGCTTAACCTTAAATAGGGAAGGAATAGAGTGCCAAGTCCTCGGAGGTTTTAGCATCACACCTGTCCTGGAATGTCTCAATCATCATCATACTCATTTTCAGGCTTTTAAACAAGAGATAAAAAGCTTTCTTAGAGTACAGTCAGTGAAAGTCCCACATCAACAGCCTATGTACTCCACAGGTGAAAGTTCACAAGCCCTTAAGTTTTCAGTTGTCTGTACATAAATGAAAGGGGAGATGAGCCATGATAACTAATTGTTCCTGACTGAATAAGGGTGTGCAAGGTAATATATAGATAGTAAGGATGATACAGGCATTACAGCTTGGATGAGTATAAATCTTAAACTAGCAGATTGGTTAAGACATGCCTGCAGAAACAGCTTTGACCTTAAAGTCACCATAAAAATCTGTCTTATTTACCACACCAGTGTACTAATATATAGGTGTAATAGGCACTAGATTATCATAATATTATACATTGAATGGCTACTATATTTAAAGTAGACCTATCAGAAGTGGGCAATGATGAATTGAAGTTTTCATGCATGAATTACCACATACAGATTATATACTGTATTTTTTTTTAATACTTGTTACTTTTTTTTTAAGAAAAATATTTATTTTGTTTTGTTTAACATTTCAGAGGGAACTGAAGTCTATTCTGTCAGTAAACAACAGAATAATAGGTCAGTAACACAGTTTATAAACTATGCTCTCAATCCATGCCATAGTGCTTTGAGAATGTGTCAACACTCAGTGATTTCCTTACCCAGCTCAAAAGCATCTTGGAGGCACCCCGGGCAATGTCTCATATACAGCCATTGAGGGTTATCCGCTCCAAAATAGCTGTTATAATCTGAATGGAAGAACCATAAATGATTCAATTGAAATCATGCCTGAAAATGCAAAAGGAAACGAACACAGAACAAGCTATAACATTAGTGGGTCTAACAGTGTACACACCTGAAGGTCTAGAATTGAAGACTTTGGTGTTTCCCTTGCAGTCATCCTACTCTATGAGAAAGTTACTTCAAGATGCTGAGAATAGTACTTAAAAAATTGACCTTTACCATTGTTTAGAAGAGTTATTTTGCATCATTTCAGATGTAAACAAAAACATCCAGTCACCTCTGACACAACTGAAGCTTGGTAGAGGCTCTCTCCCCACACTTTCTTCTTTTCTCTTTGAAAGACTTTAAGTGTTCATATCTCTCCTATGAAGCAGTTATAGTATAGTACATAGCACCTACCTAGTCATAGCCTTCATAGGAAAACTGTTTTAAATAAAAACATACAGGCTAAATACTGGATCTAAGTGCAGCTTTGTGATTTTTTTTAAATTTTATGAAGAAATTTGATCGGAATTTTTTTGTTTTTCCAACAGAAAACTAATTGAATTCTATACATTCCGACCAGATGGAATTCCCAAAACACATGACAATTACTTTTAGAATTGAGGGGCTAGTAAAAAGCTGTATACTTAGTAGAATAATTGTTATGGTTAAAAAGGATATCTTGGATTTATTTTGAATGACAACTTCTTTTTAAATTGTTTTCTCTTTGCCTAAACATAACAAATCTTTATTTTCTTCCATTAGGAACTATAAGGTTTTAAAATACTTTGTTTTCAAAATCACTTCAGAGCAATAAAAGGGGGATATAAGAAGCAGGTGTGTACTTTATGTAGTAAACTGAAATATCAAATAGTATGAGCAAGATAACATCTAATTGTATATTAAGTATCGCCCGAGGGATCAGCAAGGCGATCTGCAAGTAATCAGAAGTTATTTGGTTGAAGTAAACATGTGCAACTGGCATCAATCCTAAAGACATTCCAAAGGTATGAAGATCTTTATCAATAATGTCCTATCAAAATGTATAGAATTCCTATACGACCAATGACCTCCTATTGTGAGAAATAGCTGCAATTTACTATGCCATAAGAGAAAGGCCTTAGTCTTTCCAGATTATGTACCCTGCTGCTTCTCATACAGAAAAGCATTCTCAAGAAGGCAGACCTTAAAAAAAAAGAGGAATATAGTAACAGTTTCATTGCTTTTCACTGTTTTTTTTTTTATTTTATTTTTCCAGGTATACTACAAAATATGTGTCATCTTCTTTCTGACAGACACAACATAGAACAAAAATTCTTTAACAGAAATTTGAATTTTCCAATGTTAGTGGCGATACTTTTTAATTGGTTGACTGTCAGACCTGAGTTTTGAAAACGAGTATCCTTTCCTTTTAATTTTTTTTCCACACTATAGTAATCTTTAGCATCCCAATTATTTTTGTGTGATTCATACCATGTCTTAAAGAGGATTAATTTGACACAAAATATAAAATATTTCCTATTTTTTGAGAAGATAAAAATAGTCTTTTGAGTCACAGTTTTCCTGAATATTTGGTAGATATCTTAGTGTTGCTGCACTATGACAAAGTATTTTTACAGGAAATTTCTGGTAACAATGGATTTTACTAAAATAATGTTCAATAACCAGAGACATGAATAAACCAAAAATTGAAAAGGTGTTAGAGTGTACAACAGCTGAGACAAAATATTGGCTCACTAACAATTGTGAAATGAAGCTTCCTCTCTTGACTTCATTGATAATTTTTTCTTCAATCATACATCAACTTGAATTACAGAATCTTGAATTCTGATAAAGAATCAGGTCCTGCATTTACAAAAAAACTGAAAACCAAGATGGTACTGAGTCTTTTGCTAAATCCAGAAAATAAGAACCCATGACACTGGGAGCAGCCTGATGGTTGTGAATTCAAGTGAAGATTGGGAGTTGATGCTTGTGGCTCCTTTTGTGGTAAGCTTTTACAACACTGCAGTAGTATACTTCTTTCATTTTATACTTCTTCTGTCCAGAATAGTATATGTTATGTATGTATAATAGAGGATATTAACCCTATTCAATCCCCAATACTCAGAGAGAAAAGGAAAAAAAAAAAATTACAAAGCTCTTTTCTCTTGCATTGTGAGGAAAGTCTCAACCATAGCAGAATATAATACTCATCTTGAGAAGCATTTACACTGTCACTCATATGGGAATGTTATTAAAAGCAATTCTATTCACTACATATTCAAACAACAATAGAGGAGAGATGGACTTCATGGCATGCAAGCAACCTCATGAACCCCAGCATGAATGAGGCCTGTTCTTTTGTATGTTTACATCTTCTATTTAACTGCAATTAACTGAATTCCTACAGTTCAATACTTTTTAAGACCATGTCAATTCTCTACATTTAATGCAGTAGGAAAGGACATAGTCTGTGCCCACCATTTGGACATTTATAGAGTCTCTGTCATCTAATGGTGATTTCATAAACATTTTTGTTGCACTCAACCACTAAATTAGAAAGGTTTACATGGAAGCACAACAGATATTTGTTTTTCTGAGCATCAAAAGTTGCAGAGCCCTCTTCATTGTCCTTACTGACAATTATTATTACTGACAGCTCACATTCTTCCAAATCTTTTACTTCTACAATGTGTCTGCTGCTACTACTGTCTACAAATAAAAACAAAACAAGCCCTAGTTTGGAAATCTCTCACTAAGTCCTTTCCAAAAGCCTTGGGAATATTGAATACTCTTTTTTTGCTCCTTGGTGCTAATGTCCTGAGCCCCACATTCAGATTTTAACACTGACCAGCACTCAGCCAGGAAAATTAAAATGAAGTTATAGTGGCTTACCAATTTACCTCCCATGAGCACCTTGTTAACCTGGTGTAATTGTGTGATGTGTCTGAATTCACACATGTGAGTGAAGGTTATTTCAGAAAGAAAAGACAGACTGAAAGAACAGCCTATATCCACAAGGAAAAAGTAGAGTAGACTTTTGAGCAAACTGTTTAACTTTAAAGGCAATTAGGCAATGAAATTACTTGCCTGAGGAGGTAGTTTAGACAATGTAATGAGAAGTGCTTAAAATAGAATAAACTGTTTGCAAGACAGATACAGATGTAAATAATCCTCCATGTTTTGAGCTAGATGAATCAGGAGAGGTATCTTTTCTATTCAAATGTCTGACTAAAAATGGTATTCTCTTTCTTTGGGAACAGCTCTCTAACTTATGACTGTTTACACCTGTTCTGAATACTAAAGTGAAACTGCACTCCAAAAGGCAGTTTAACCTCACTGTATCATTATAAAGTGCATTTATTCATAACAAGCATCTATGAAAAACTTCCAACAAAAAAGTCCTTAGTCAGGGAGATGCACATTGTTGCAAAAATGGATTGTTTCTCTAAGTGCTTATATGGCCCCATTGCTATAGCATCCAAGTGCCTTACAAACATTAATGAATGTATTCTCACAACACCCCTGGGAGATAGAGATAGTATTATTAGCTAATGCACAAAGAGTAGCTTGTCCAAAGTCACACAGAAAGTCTGTGGCACAGCCAAGACTCAAAACTGTGATTTCCTGCCCACTGCTGTAACCATGACTATATTCTCCTATCCATATACAGCATTTCAAAATTTGTTACATATAACCTCAGATCTTTACACAATAAGCCTTTCTGTTCAGCTGTAGATCCAATCACTGACGTAATAAAGAAAAATAACTTTGTTTATCTGGAAGCTTCATTACAGCAACAGATTTGCAGGTTACTCAAACAATGACAGTTATATGGACCATAACTGGTACTAATATATGAGAGCAATGAAAGAGAATTCCCTGATCATCACATTCAGAACAGAAGGCATCATATCCAGAACATGACTTTGATACCTAAATATTTTCCTTCAGATAATGTACATTACACAGAGAAATCTTGTTTTGAGAATAAAGGGAAGAAAAAAAAAGAAGAAAAAGAAAGGCTAGCTGTATTCCCCAAATAGTCCCTTGTGGGTAAACTATTTCTGCAATAAAAGGACACACCACTGTATTTCTAGATGTAATGAGGTCAGATCTGGAGGGACAACTGCAGTAATGTACTTATTCCTGAATATCAGAGAAGAGAATATGGCATATATTTGATATTATTATCATGTAAATATATGATACTGAGACGTGATAGATGATAGATAGATAGATAGATAGATAGATAGATGATACTTATAGTTTTGCAGTCATTTAATGAATTCATAGATCTGAACAAATGATAACAGGATTATTCTAAATCAGGAACACAGCAACTTATCTTTTATTTTGGCAAAGGGGAAGCACAGGCATTACATTTTTTCTCAAGTGCCAAACAATTAAAAAAGAGAAAATAGTGGACACTGCATAAATAATGGAAAATGGTATGATGGTGTGGTGGATTACAAAGTGAATAGTGATCCAAAAAATACAGTATTATTGTAACAAAGGGAAGTATAGTATCGGAATTTATCGGCAGAAACAGAAGACAAGGTAGTGTCTCCTGAATTTCCAACAACAGCACTTTCCTCAGTTCATGGCTTCATCTTTTAAGAAAGATGCAGATAAATTAGGCCTGGTTTTAATTAGACCTACAAGATAGGAAAGGGGGTTACATTAGATGCTAACTGAAAACAGCTCATCTGTCAGGACAATTAAATAAATAATGGAGCTGTTTATTACTGATAGTGAATCCAGATTTCAACACATGTTTAAGAATAAGTTAATCCCATTGGGGTGATCCTAATTCTCATAAGAGGATAGACTAGACAGTGTCCTCAGATCCATTTGAGCCTAACACATTTGATCACTGTTCAAACAATTATTCAGATCACTTATTATTCAAAAACTCGTATTGCAGAATCTCCTATCACCTCTCTCCCCATCTCTATTACTTTCTTTTCTTTTCTTTCTTCCTCTTTCCCCCATCAATTGTCTGTCTTCCAGTCCTCCCTCTGTCCTTTCTGTGTGCACTTAAAGTCACACATCCTTATTTGGACTGGAAATTCCTGAGATGTCTGCCTTTAGCAACCTTAGCATGTTAAGGAACATCCTATTCTTAGAGATCAGATATGTGTTCCCTACAGACTACATCAAGGTCTAAATTTAGATAAAATATTCTTTAAGCTGCTCATACTCTCACTACAGGACCAGAAAACTGCAATGAGTCGGTACTTCTGGGTAATTTTTATTATAATTTTTATTACCAAAGTAATAGGAAGATAGACTGTACATTAGCAAAATTATCAGGTTAGAGAAAAAGAGACTCTTGATAATGAAGAGCTTAGGTGCTCAGTTCAGCTGCAGGAATAGTTTCTCATTTTCTCTGGTTCTCCCAAGCACAGGGTCAGATTTTTTTGCCTGTTCACTACCATCATAGCTACCTGTTCATGTTTGCACATGCACAAAACTTCCTCTGATTTAACCTGTGGATCGTTCTGTTTCATAAAACCCAATGTCAAAGAAAAAACCAATGTGAAAGACAAAAACTGTCCTGTACCATAAATTTGTCTCCTTTTATTTCTTTTGACACTGTTGACACAGGGATTGGGTAGAGATAAATGGAAGTGCACTCAAATGAAAGGATAATAGGATTTAATAGTTCCTAGTTCCAGGTGAAATGCAGTCAAACAGGAGTGTAGGAACTGTTTCTAACAAAGGGCTAAAGGAAGACTTTACACTTAGAGCACCCTCTTGGAGATATAATCCCCCCTGGGACTATTTCCTAATACTGAAATCAGGCCATGTTACCTGGTTAGAACAGGTTCTTTGCCCTACTTTGTTCCCACATACATAAAGCTGACTGGGAAAAACTATTCTGTTATCTGAAATTATACAAAAGCTATAACAATATCAATAAATGTATTTTAACTTTTTGAAATAGCAGTCTGCATATCTCCCACTAAGAAGGAGTACAGTCCCCTATACAAAAAATCCATATTCACTGGCACAGAGGTTATTAGAATAGCTATATTTATGTGCAGTTTAGAAGGGACAGTATAAAGCTCACATGTCTGGCAAGTCAAGAAGTGCACACATGAAGAAAAATCCTTATTTGATGAGAAAATCAGCCTTTGCCTAGAATGTGCAGGAGCCTGCAGGACGCTTTTCAGACAATCTGGAAAGAAAGACTACAGAAGTTACAGCGGGTACCAGAGAGCCCACTTACAAGATGTTAGCAAGGGCCCTCTGCTGTGAAGTGTGTGGAGTGCCTGGCCAAACACTAATGAAGAAAGCCACAGGAATCCCATACTGGAAACTGAAAGTTAAGCAGTTAAATATGAACATATGGAGCTAGGCGAGCTGTAGGAGCCCCAGATAGTGGTGATGGTTTAGACAGTAGCACTCGTCATTCCTCACAGGATGATCATCTCAATGAGAAGAGTCTCAGAATTGAATCAGTTAAAATGGATGGCTTCACTTAAAATGGACAACCACCATCAACAAAATCAGTGAAGGGAGTCATGATGACTCAGTGAAAAAAAACCAAACCCATAAAATGTCTCTTGGCATTTGGTCATGATCAGCATTGTGCTAATTTTATCAGGAACTAACAGACTGTCAACAGCATAGAGGGGGGAAGATCTTAGAGAATGGCATGTGAAGCACATTCACTCTTGTGAAAGGTGATACTTTTCTTCTTTGTGTTAATAATCTCTGATATAATATGACAATACTAAAATACAGTCAGAAATTTAGTTGCGGAGTAATGTTCTGTTACTTTTGATTTTGCTTGGTTTATTTTGTGTCAGTGCTTGACTGCTGGAAAACACAGGGCCTTTCTGACTTTCACACAAAAAACAAGGGCCCAATGAGTGAGAAAGGTTTGAGGAATCACTGCTAGCTATCACCTAGAATCTCAAATGAAAACATGAGTCTGCTTCATGTAGCTTCATATCACATGGTAACAGATAATTTCCTCTCATTTTACAGTCTTTGAGTCACAGAGTAGTTGAAGTTAGAAGAAACTTCTGGAGAGCATTTAGTCTAATCTCCCTGCTCATAGCAGGGTAAGCTGGGGATACAGGTAACTCAGAATTTTCTGTGAGGATGCAGATCACCAAACCCTGGTGAACATCCTCTTCTAGTGTCCAAACACCCTTACAAATAATAATAATAAAAATTTTAAATTGCATTTCAATTTGTGCCCATTTTATCTTGACTCATCATAATAATTTAGTCAAAACTCAACCAAAGTGGAAGCAATCAAAGGAGACTGTTTCTGAGAAAAGGGGGTGACAGAAGCTGTTGCTGTTCAGCTGAGCAGTAGCATGCAATACTAACTACCACATGGGTCTACAGGCCACCATGGCAAAGAGGTCTTCCATGAGCTTCCACATCCACAGAAATTTTACTGCAGTCAACTCCACATGAGTCCTGGCAATAAGATACATGGATAATGTTTTCTTGCTCCAAAACTTTATCTAGAATTTATGTTATTCGATAAGGACAAAAAATGACACCTACTTGGTGGTCTATTTATAAGAAAAAGAAATTTGCAAAGTACTAACAGAAGTTAGAGCTAAGGCAGCTTACAATATTTATTGCTAAAACAAAGTTTAAAGGAACATTTTAAAATTCATGTAGAACATGCATATAGCATATAAAAATGAAAATATCAATATGATTTTCAAACTTCGCTCAAATTATCAGAGATTAAATTCTTAATGACTGAGTAAAGAGGTTAAGAAAAATAAGAGCAAAGTGTTAATTGCATCTTTAAAATTCTGCTGATTTTATTTTGTTTAATTAAAGATTAATAGTTTGAACTCTTCCTCAGTAATGAGTAACATAACAGAGTAAAATCACTTTCCAGACATTACCAAAAAAAAGGTATTTGCAGGGAAGCTGAGAGACATATCACATCATGTTTTTATTTTAACAAAATAAAGGGAAAAACAAGAGACATAAATAAAAATGCCCAATACCCAATATCCTGGTTTGCTTTCTCCTAAGCAATAAAGCAGATTCATTTTGAGCAAGGACTTTATCACAACCCTCCTAAATGTTTCCACGATCCTAGAATGTAGCGTGTTCCATAAAGAAAAATACTACAAAGAATTGTTTATAATCAATGATATTTATTAAAAAGAACTTTAAAAAACTCTTCTCTGATCATTTCAATATAATTATTATATCCCAATGCCTTCTATGCCCCCTGCCCTATCCTCCTCCTGCAGTGCTGCTGCCTCGCCCTGCCATGAGCTGTCCCTTCAGCACCACAACCACCACAGCAGCTGCTCAACGACTTAAAGCCCTTCAATCAACTCCATCAGTTAATTGTCTCATGAAAGAAGACTGCTGCCATCCTATTCAGACTCTAGGGATGTATGTTTAAGAGACATAAATCAAACTATTCAAATTGAGTTCTGAATTATGCATATGTAAAAGTAGTCATTTAGAAGAAACTATAAACACTGGTAATTTTATAAACCAGTACTTGTAGAAAAGACAAAGAAATTCCTTCAAAACTATATATTTGATAAATCTATATGTGTTTGAAAATCCTGTCAGAATTTCAAAGGAAGAAATAATTTCTTCTCAACAACTTAGAATACATAATAGAATTCCTTTAAGCAGCTAACTAATTTTACTAAATCCCACTTTATAAAACTTCATTTTTTATATGGGTAATAAGTGTATATTTTCTTTCCAAAACATTTGAGTGTCTATATGATACAAAATTCCTTCTCTGTAAGCACTAAAAAGATCATATGAAACAATGTATTTGATGCACTGCAAAACTGTGTTTCTTAGTCAACAGAAAAAATGAAAAAGAAAAAAAAATCTGAGACTGTCACCTAAGCATATACATTACAATATGACATTAAAAGTCCAGGTTTAAAACCAGCACTAAATGCTTTAAAGTCTAGAGAGACTACTTAAATAGCCACAAAGTTATTGTCTTCCACTGTATGTTTATACCTATAAATATTCTAGCAAATTTCAGATGTAACTGAATGTCCTGGTTCAGCTAGGGTGGAGTTCATTTCTTCTCAGTACCTGTTTCAGTGCTGCATTTCAGATTCAGAATGAGAATGGTGATCAAAACACCTGTTTTTCTGAGAAGTTGTGTTTATCCTTAGTCAAAGACCCCTTTTGTTTTTCCTTTTCTCATGCTTAGGCAGTGAGCACAGAAGAAACTGGCTGGGAGCACAGCTGGGACAGGTGACCCAAGGAGACCAAAGGGTTATTCCATACCACAGAACATCATGCCCATTATATAAACTGGGAGAGTTACTCAGAAGGGGAGTCCAACCTGGGTTCAGGAGGGAAGATCTAGAATCTGTCAGCAGGGGGTGAGCAATTGCATTGTGCATCACTTGGTTGGTTGGTTGGTTGTGTTTCTTTTATTCTTTTTATTGTAATTCTTCTCATTATGTACCTTTTTTTTTTTTTACTGTATTCTCAATTATTAAACTGTTCTTACCTCAACATACAAGTTTTACTTCAATTCTCCTCCCCATTCAGGGAGGGGGTTTGAGAGTGTGGCTGCATGGTGTTTTATCTCCAGCTGGGCTTAAAACAACAGTCCTTTTTGGCACCCACTGTGGGGCTCAAAGAGTTGAGATAAGGACAGATCTGACCAGGGGGTGTTAAAAGAAAATGAATAGAAGCATTCATTGCATTGGTTTAACAGTTGCTAGTTACAATGTAGACTTATTTGCTCTCATATTTGTGGGTTTTTGTCTGTATTATACCAGTAATACGTTCCTTGCAGTGCATGTTCTCAGTGATGCAGTTCACAGGATGGGCTAATGATGTGACAGTGTTGCTGGTTGGGACACCAGTCTGGTGTCTGCATTCGGTACTGCAGGCACTCTGTGCTTTGGGAGCCATCTCCTGAGAATGATTAATAGTCACATCTTGGTTGTTTTCTCCACAGAGGAACAATCTATAGGGAAGACACCCTCCTAATTTTTTTCTCCCCTCTTTTTTTCCTCTCTTGTCCTGCAGCCTGACTACAATAGTTCAGAATTTTCAAGATTTTGGATATCCTTTGACTACCCTTGAAACTGAATTGCTTTGTTTTGGTTTTTTGTTAGAAGCATGTTGTTCTGTATGGTTCAGTTCTTCTTTAAGGTCAGAAAAAGAATTAAGATTATTTTCCAGAGGTCTGCTGAAAAGCTGGATATTCCAGAGTTGTGGTGTGTGTGGGATTGTATGGAGAAGTACCCAGGGCAGTTGGTACATCCAACATGTTTGCACCTGACCTCTGAATAAGTCCAGAAGCCAGAAAAACGAGTAAAATTTTTTTTTAAGTGTTCTGGCACCTGGCACTCCAAAGAGAATCCAAATCACTGCCATGTGTTGGGGCCTGGCCCAGGTTTATTGAGCCACAGTCAACCCTGCTCAGTGCCTGCAGGAGAGAAAGAAGGTCTCTAAATCTGACAATGAGACAACAACAGGCCCTGCAGCTATTCCAACCACTATGACAGACACTGTGGCTGCAGTGCAATAGTTAAGAAGAAATTGCATTTGCTCCTTTTTGATGTAATGAGGAGATTGTTCGTGCTGGAAAGTTCAGAACTCCACCTTGTGGTGGTAATTTTAACTATAAATTGAAAACCGGGGAGATGAAAAGGAACACTGAGATGCAACCAAAAAAGCAGGAGAAATTCAGGTTTGAGCTACAGTGAATAAATTCTGTTGAGGTTTAGTTGAAGAACCTTTCAAATTCACTTAAACTGTGGGGCAAAGAAAAACTGTATAAGGATGTCTTTATTTGGGAAAAAAAAAATTACAGAACACCAAAATGTGTAATCACTGTGGAGATAGGCTTTCATCACTGCTCTACTCCTTCTGTCAAGACAATGCCTGAATTTTAGCACATATCTATGCTTACAGAGAGCATTCTGTGGGTTCCTTTAGCTTTCTTCTAGCAACAAATGCCAAGCATTCTGCTGGACTTGAACTGTTTAAGGAAATCCAGACTGACCATCTCCCACCACAGACTGCAATAAATACCTGATAATCAACAACATAAATTCCATCACTCTATGTTTCTATGTGAAAAGCAAATAATCTACTAGAAAAAGATCCATGCTTTTAATTTCTAAAACAATATCTACGTATATGATCATTTGGAATTTTTCCCCAACTTAAAACAAATTGGTCATAGCATCAGTCTGATGTACAGAAGCTGAAACATTCATATGCTTATATTAACAAAAAGTTCCAAGCTCTACCATTTTAATTATAGTGTTGTGGTTTCATTTTTCATTATCCTACAGAAAAAGAGGTTTAAGGGCAACAAGTTGGCCAAGCAAGTTACTATTCCAAATTCCTAGAATTCCACTGATGCTCTGATTTATCTGTTTATTTCTGGAGAGAGCACAATGCATTTTGAGGATCCCTGTTTCCTTCCATTATACTGCTGACTTGTAACTGATAATCATATATCTACTGCTGTTGTATCTTTGCAGAAAGCATAGAGTGAATTATCTAAGTTACTAAAAAAACCCAAAAATGCTACTAATTTATAGAAAAAAACACTTGTTTGGTGTCTTTGTTTGTTTACACTGTTTAACTAATTATCTTACTTGGAAAAATCATTACCATGCCACAGAAAGTCTTTTCCCGGCGAAGAGGCCAATTCCTGTACATCTTCAGTCACAGAAATGCATAAGGTAAAAAACCCAGAGTGTTAACTGCCAGCAATCCACAGCTGTTCAGTGTAAGTAGAAAACCCTCATATCTGGTCAGATATTCCTTAATTACTGGAAGTATCAATTTGTTGCAAGAGATATGAATATCTCTACATATCATCACATACAAACAGAAGAAGAAGAAGACGTCATCAACTATTCCTTTGTATTTTTGTCTAAGCCCTTCTATGCCATCAAGAGTCTCCTGCAGAAGGAGGGTGCTGGTAGCAAAGTAAAGATACTCTGACAGAGTTCAAGACACGTTTTGCCAACTCTCCCAGGCACATGGGAACCCTCTACACAGGGCCAGCACTTGGACTCATGGTTCCTTCCAACTCAGTATATTCTATGATTATATTCTATGATTCTATGCTAATCTTCTTAGATAAGACATTACAAATAGTCTTAGAAAAAATACTTCTGTGTTTATTGTACACCCAAGAACATTGTGCCACAACAGCTCAAGCTAAAAACATGTCTGCACACAAGTACTGTGCATTCCTGACTTGCTAGTATTTCAGAAAACTGTTGTGTAAAGCTTAAAAAACAAGGACCAAGCCTTTTCAACAAATAAATGAGTTCATACCTGTCTCTGGAGTATACCCTCATGGACCACCACCAGGCTCCTTAAAATTATTCCATAACTATAAACAAATCTGCATTATCCTAATACACAAGACCCACACACTGGTACATTTCTATCCTGACATGAAACTAGTAGCAAAAGCAATAAATAGCTTATATTCAGGGATTGCAGAAATCTATAAACATTTAGACCATGATAGTATAAAAGTTTTACCCGCCAGAAGAGAATAAAATCTACAATGCTGCTATAAAAATACTAAGAATTCATTAATTTTTAGCATGGTAGACTCTTAATGAACTGTTGCTACCATTATTCCATGCTGCACAAAGAAATCAGAATGAAGGCCTACCAAACTAATGTGTGCAATTGCAGCAAAACTCTGTAAGGAAATAAAGGTTTTAGTAGAAGAAATGAAATACTTATCTTTCTTTGGTTCCTATACTGATCAATGCACCCTACTGTAGAGAGATAGAATGTAAGAAAAAGATAGTGCACAAGGTAGTCTCACCCCTGAGGAGCTGCAGCTGTACTAATCACCAAAAATTAGGGACAGCCCTGCCCTTAATAGGCCACAGCTGTGTCAAATAAGGAGACAAGTGCTATAAAAGAGTGGGTTAGCTGGGTGAGGAGAGATTTAGAGTTTATTGGCTGTGCTGTGAAGAAGAAGGAGAAGTCAGTGTTGTAAGGATCTGCCCATGAGGAACCACCGAGAAGGTATGGAACTTTTGCAATAAGATGACAACACTCTACCTTGAGGCACCTGAATTAAAATTGAGCTCATTGTATGAATTATTGAAGCATAATAGATATTAGCCAGAACAGACAAGCAAAAAAGCACATCATACCAAGACTTCTCCAAAACCGAAGCATCTAAATTTGTGGATTTATGTACCTCAGTCACCAGGGAAATAAGGGGTTTCCTAGAGCTCCTCTCTTTTCAGTCTCATCTTTTTCCTCAGGTTCCTACTCCCAACCTGCCCACAGAGCTCTCCTCACGTTAGAAAAATAGGCAGGTGTTTCATTTGGAATTTCTCTCTCTTATTTTCAGAATTTCCAAGTTCAAAATTTACCAGATACCCATGCAACTTTTCTACTTTTTATGCTAATTCTCTCTGGGAGTAGAGAATAGCAAGTAAAGCCCTATACTTGGTTATTATCTTCTTGGGTCTGATGGCTTCCCATAGCTTGTAAATGTATTATTTTTGTTACGGTATTTCGAATGCCCACTTTTAAGGATGGTTTATGTATGCACTCTGTCTGTGACAGCACTTAATGTTTTATTACAATTTTTATGATACAATGAGTTTTAGAGAGGGAAGCTATTGGCAATAACTTAAGGTCAATTTCTAAGTGAGAAATTGTTTTCTGGAAGAATCTCAGCCTATATGCCTTTCTCACAGCCAAATTCCTACATGATACAATTATCAGAGTCCATGTAAAGTACTTGTTTTCATTGGTGTTAATTTGGTACGAGCAGATTTTCTACAACAATTTCCATAAGTTTTGGGTTTTTTTCAGCTCCTCAGGGATTCCACTCATCTGCCAAGGAGCTCAGCTGAGCAGTGTCTTGGTACCTTCTCCTGCACTGATTCCCCCAAGTATTGCCCTGTTCTGGGACTGCCACTTGCTGATTACAGGATTCTGCCTTTGATACCTCTCTTCTTTGTGAAGCCACCATTTGTGCCTTACTTAGCACCATTAGTCAGTGTTGTTGGCAATCCCTCACGTTAGGAAAAAATACAAAAGTAGTCTAAGGAAATATACTTTACAGAAGAAATTCCATTGCAAAATGAGATCAAACTCATATAAAACTAAACAAAATAAAGTTCTGTAGGCAGAACTTTTGTTTTTTGAACTAAAGAAATTAAGAAATTCTAAAAAGTGGATGTATAAAGAAAGAATCTTAATTAGACGTGTAATAAATCCCACACAGTGTTTCTGATGAAATGCACACTACTTTTCCTACTACATTTAAAAAAAACAAAACTGTATGACTTTGTCAATAATCTTAATTTGAGTTTCCTATGAAAGTTCTTTAGTATCTGTGTCAAAATCTGTATATTCTGTTGTGAACTACCAACAGCAAAGCCAGCTCACAACTTAGAACAATTAACTATGTTAACACATTGACCATTTGTATATATTAATAACATTCTCATGTAGTCAGGAGAACTCTTCACAGTGATAAGAATTTAGGTCTAACTTTTGCAATTTAATATTTGTAAGGATATTCATGCAAAATACTTGTGGCACTGCATATATGACTTTCATTTTCCAGAGACCAATTTTTTTTCCAATTTATTAAATATTTCTGATATAGATGGCTACAGCCACAGGTACCTTTCCCTTCTGTGAAAAAATACAGGCAATAAAGCACAGTAATATATTAGAGTACTATTCTTAAAGCAGCTTCATTCAAACTCAGATACTTTTCCCTTTAAAATATGTTATCTCATCAAATCAACTTCTCACTTGGGTATGATCTCATTTTCAAGAAGCAGTAAGTATGCCTGCTTATGGAGGACAACTTTAAAATTACTTATACTGTAGAATGGCTTTATTTAGATTTAAAAGTGCAACCACAGAAACCAACACACAGGTTAATTATGGCTACATTTTTAAAAGTATTTCTGAATTTTATATATATTTATGTTATATAGGAATATATAAGGAGAATGTTTTTTTACAAAAATTTCAAGTTTCTTTAAAACCAAGGCAAATTAAGTACCAACTGAATACAAGTATGCTGCTAATACTTGCAATAATAGTACTTGCTAATTTAGTAGTTTAATGTTGAAAAGAGAAAACAATATTTTGTTTTAAATATCATAGTTTGATTGCAAATAGCACAGTTTACAATTAAAATCTTTGATACAACATCTGGTTTAATCTTACTATCTATGCTTTCTGATATGTTATAGATAGATGAACTGTAGTATATTTTTAAAGAAAAGTAAATATGTAAAAAAAATATTTGCTCTTCTTCTTAAAGATTTGATTAAACTAATAGAATTTATGTGAAAAAAAAGTGTCAATTCTAAAGGTTATGCTTTCTTTTTGGTAGAAAATTCCTAGGCATAGCACCAAGAAGCCAAATATAATGCATAACAAACCTTTTTATTTCCAGGAAAGGAGGAGGAGGTACCAGAAAAGGTCATTTGAAAATGTCATGGGAAAGTGTAGTACCAACTGCTGCATTTATAGTAATTACTAAGGAAATGAAAATAAAAATAAAAATCAGCATTGAGTCCTTCTCAAACATTTATAATATTCCAGGTGAAAAAGTGAATGTACTTCTGAAAAGTTGTTTTCAGACACTAAACAAATTTTTGCCATTTTTTTCAATTCTTATCACTACTCAATTATTCCTGACTTCAAGATGTCCAATATTTGTTCACTGCATTTTTTTTAAGTTCCCAGTGCTGCAGTAAAAATAATTAGACATAACCCCCCTCCCCCCCCAATACTGTGCAGGGTAGTTGTCACCAGTCAATTGTGAAGGTACAATATAAGCATGACAACTGTTTCCAATTTGGTGCATGGCTCAAAGCAGATACAAACATTCCATTTGTGGTTGTTGGCAAGGGAAGGGTAAGAGATACTAGCAAACACCTACTGCTGTTAGCAGTGTGCCAAAGCAGAATTCTGCACAAGAAAATGTTACAATTATCTTTGGAAATAGAAAATCCAAAGGACATCACTCTAATAGAAAACAGTATTTGCTCAGAAAATGCACGTGCACATGCATATGGGCTTATAAAAAGTTAATAAATAATGCTTTGTTCACATTTCAATCATTTTTAAAAACTCAAAGTCTTCCACACTGCTTTAAGAGCAGTGTTGCTGTGTTGGTGTCCAACAGAAACTATGTAAAATCTCTGCTACAAAAGCACATCATTAAGGTGTAGAGTTTTGTACACCAGTGAACTAACAGTATATGACTACATGAGCAATAATGGAACGTAACTTCCATGCCTTTACGTGCCCTTTACATATTCATGTGACTTAGAAGACTATTTTACAAATGGAAAGAAACCAACCAAACAAACAAAAACAAACTAAACTATAGGAGGACAATCCTAATTCACGTTTTCAGGTAAGAAATCACAGGAAACTCAAATTTCTCCCAATATACAGCCCTCAACCATCTGGCTGAATTACAGGAAGACACTTGATGTTTTCACATCTTAAAATGGGAAGTGGCAGGTTCACTCTAACAGTGCTAAAGAAAGAAATCTTACTGAGCCCTGAATGGTAGAGCCCAGTATATAAGGTGTTCCAAGGAAAGTCATACAAATAGGGTGATATGGGGAGTGTTCCCAACTCCTAGGTCAGTACCAGAATATCTCTAGCATAGGTTACAACACTACAAATAGTGCTAATTGAAAGTTTTCTGATGCATATTTCTTGCTATTAGCCTAAATGCTCAAACACTGGTAGCTGGTATTATTGTAAGGCTTAGTCAGTAAGTCCATAGCAACAATATATGCAGGAACATTTATCATGTAAATAGCAGCTAGGCAAATATCAGCACTTTTTAAAAGCAGCCTCTGATTATACCATCAATTCTAGTATCCCATCAATTTATAACCTGGAAAGAAAGAAAAAATAAAAGAAAATATCCTGAAAAGTTATTTAGGGAGTATCAAATGAAGCTACAAGAACTTGGTAGTTTCAAATAAAGCTAGCAGCAGTCATGCTCTAGGGTAACAAAAGTACATGATTCTCAAAACAAACACCTTGTGATGTTGTGGGTTCAAGAGAAGACAGGACAAGTATGGAGAAGAAATTTCAGCTGACAGTAATGTAAGAAATCACATTACAGTCAGAAAAACACCTAATATGGGAAAAACTGGAATAGTTGTTCTGACGTACCATGTATGCTTGTCCTGTTTTCAGTCCCCTTGAATACCAACAAATGAATGTTGAGATGGGAGGAGATGGACCATTGAGCTGAACTCATGTGGTCATTCCTACGTTCTTGCAGTCTTGAAATATCCCAGTTTCTTTGCCATAAATAAGCAAATGAAATAAACACCCACATTTTCCTAAACATTTTACACTTACGTTGTGGTTTATGACCATCTGGCAATCAAGCCCCACACAGCCACTTGCTTACTCCCCCACCAGAGGGATGGGGGAGGGAATTGGAAAGGTAAAAGTGAAAAAATTCATGGGGTGAGATAAAGATACTTAAATAGGTAAAGCAAAAACTGCCCACAGGCCAAGCCAAACAGGGAAATCATTCACCATTCCCATGAGTGGGCAGGTGTTCAGCCATCCCCAGAAATCAGGACTCTATTACACATAATGGCTACTGGGGAAGACAAACACCATCACTCCAAGAGTCCTTTGCTTTCTTCTTCTTCACCCAGTTTCCCCCAGCTTTTATGATGACATACAGTATAGAATATCCCTTGGGTCAGCTGGGGTCACAGCTGTGTCCCCTCCCAAATACTTGTGCACTCCCAGCCTCCTCCTTGGTGATATGATATGAAAAGCAGAAAAAGACTTGGCTCTGTGTAAGCACTGCTCAGCAATATTGAAAACATCTTTATATTATTAACATTATTTTCAGCACAAATCCAAATCATAGCTCCATACTAGCTACAATGAAGAAAATTAACTCTACCCCTGCCAAAATCAGCATAGTTTGCATAATATCCTTTTAATGTGAAGAGCACCTTTACATACCAAAGAATGTAGCCTTTTTTAGTCTATTCAGGAGACTACATTTTAAGTACTCCTGCTTGTTAGTATATGATTAGGATGGCCATTCATAGAAAATGCATTTTCACTTTTATTGGAAATATAATCGGTGTATTAATGATCCATGTTGCAGGTCACTTACATACTGCCATACTTTTCTTCTCACAATATATTTGTGATAGGTCTCTGATGTCCCTATAGGGAAAGCCTGATTGTCATAATGATGCAGCAGCATGGAAGCCAATTGTGATTTCATACTAGAATACTACACTTTCTGCAGCCTTTTGCAGTAAGCACCACACTAAAAATAATTACTTACATTTAAGATCTAAGCCAATTTTTTTGCTGCCACTTTCACTCATCTTTGATAAATTAAAAAAAGTAGAGATCTTAGAGTAGTTGTAGTCCAAGATGAGATCTTGGCTTATGGTATACATAATAAATTGTGTTCAGCTGACTCTTCTTATTCTGAATGCAAGGAAAGTTCCAGGGTGGTGCAAAAAGGGGGTAAATCAGTTTTCCAGGGCACAGATAAATAATTTTATGAAATTTTAGGTATTCAATTTTGTATTATTGGAAATAAATAACATTGCTGGTATCTAGTCTCACATTTGACTTTTTGTTGGTTTTGGTTTGTATGTAGAACTGCCTTCTGTGCAAGGGCTTTTAAAATATGCTATTTTTTTCATTTAGACTGTCAGATTATCTATTTTACAAATTTTTAGTTATTGAGGTTGTGACACTAAAACAGATATTTATTTCTTCACTGCTATGTATGATACAACTTTTATTTTTTTTTACTATTACATTTATATCTTAGATTCCAAAAATTTGATTTTAGTAATCTTGAGAAATACATTATATTGGGTTTATGATTACTCAAAGGATATTAAGCAGCTTCAGTTCACTCCTGTGTCCTCCAATTCAACAGAACATTCCCATAACTGAATTGTTTACAGTACTTCAAAGAGGATTTGTGAAATTCATATTTCATTTTCAAAACATTATCCATACTTGTAGATTGTTCTTAAAAGAGAGAATACATTTCTGATTTTAACAAAAGTGTGTTATACTTACAGCATTTAATATGTTATAATATAACTTTACTTTCAAACAGATGTAAATGCTTCAAAAATGCTGTAAAAATAATGTAAACAGAAAATCAGAACAACATTATGTTTTATGTCATACACTTAAGTAAATACACATCAAAAAATAAATTAATAAAGAATTTTTGTTCATAAGACCTCAGGATTTGTTATTAAAAATTCATCTGGTACTTGGAATATTTCTATGCATGGATTCTATACTTTGGATAGACTAAGTTAAAAAAGTTGTTTTCTAAGAGTTAACAAGATTATAAATAAATTTAAATCAATAAACTGACCCAGACTTTGCATTTTCCCCAGAGACACAACCCCCAGACAGAGCAGAAAGGTAGGAAACTGAACATGCATTGTTAGATATGACTAACAAAGCTAATCATAAATGTTAAGTGCTTTAAAAATTGCTATGATATAAAGTTTGTTGAAGACATTTGGGAATCCTTCTTCTTTGGCAAAATTAATTAAACGAGAAACATTAGACTTTCATAGTACAATAGAGGGGAATTTTATTATGAGTAAGCTCTTTACAACAAGTTCATTTGGGAGTACCATGTCTCAAATGGTACCTATTCAAATAATTTTATTTTTAAAACAGATCATATATATCCTTCCTCTATGGCTCATAATACATAAGCAATAAATCATTTGAAATGCTTAGGTTTTTATGGTTGTACTTGATTCATTTACACAGAGTGACTCAGAATAATTCAGAAGAAGTCTTCCTCTATCAGGATTTCAACTTCTAAAATTTCATTAAATTATTTTAGTAGGTATACTGTAATTTAACCTCATTAGGATGTTTGCCCATGTCCATAACTTCTAGTGCAATAGATTCCTTTACATCCATTGACCATCCATTCCCTTACATCCATTCTTGGCCTAGGTCCACACTGTCTGTGTCTCTCTGAAGAATAAAATATCAGACTTAGCAGCAAGTATGTATTTGTTGTTGTATAAACCATCTTTGTGTTCACATTGTTCATACTGGAATTGTGAGGTGGGTTTCCATCTCCACTTAACTCAGAAATACTGAATCCCTATCTCACAAGATATCCATAACTCAGAAATACTGAATCCCTATCTCACAAGATATCCATAGCAATCACCATGTGTGATTATTTGAAACTAGGCTACTGAGAAATCAGGAGAGCAAGCAACATTTATTCTAAACTAGCAGTGACTAAAAGCAGAAATGCGTTTATTTGTTTAATTACTAAGGTAAAATGGATTCGTATTCAAGGAACTGCATTTGGAACCAAACCTATAGCTCCTGCAAATTCATTGCTCATTCCATTAGACTAAAATATTTACTATCTTCTGTTCTGACCATTGCATCCTTTGTTGGCATACAGATTCAACTTCTAGAATAGTCAGTATCTTTATCTCTGGCCCTGTGGCCTAGTTATTACACTTGCCAGAAATTCGAAATATTAAACTTAATGTCCTTTCACCTAACAGACTATTTTAATCATTAGCTTTTAAGCAAAAGAGGAGTATTGTAAGCACAATCACTCCCCCACAAAAAGTCAGTAGATAGAATCTTCACTGTATGAGAAGTTATTTTTGATAATTTCCTATGGACTGGAAGAAAAAGTTTGGGGAAGCATGGCTAGAAAGCTACCTGACGGGAAAACTGCTGGGGTGCAGGTCAACAGCAGCTGAACATGAGCCTGTGTGTGCCCAAGTGGCCAAGAAGGCCAAGGGCATCCTGGCTTGGATCAGAAAAATTGTGACCAGGAGGACCTGGGCAGTGATTGTCACCCTGCACTGGTGAGGCCACACCTCAAATCCAGTGCTCAGTTTTGGGCCTCTCACCTCAAGAAAGACATTGGTGTGCTGGAGCGTGTCCAGAGAAGGGCAGTGGAGCTGGGGAAGTGTCTGGAGCACAAGTCTGGTGAGAAGGGGATGAGGGAACTGGGAGTGTTTAGACTGGAGAAACGGAGGCTCAGGGGAGACCTTGTGCTGTACTACTACCTGAAAGGAGGTTGTAGCCAGGTGGTTTTTGGCATTTTCTCCCAGAAAGCAAGTGGCAGGACAAGAGGAACTGTCTTCAGGGAGCACCAAGGGACATTTAGATTGGATTTTGAAAAAAAATTCTTGAGGAGAAAAGGCTATCAAGCATCAGAACAGACTGTCCAGGCAGGTGGTTAAATCACCACCCCTGGAAGGGAGCACCTGTAGATGTGGCACTTAGGAATATATTTTAGTGGTGGACTTGGCAGTGCTGGGTTAATAGTTTGACTTGATGATCGTAGAGGTTTTTTCCAACCCGAAAGATTCTATGATTCTATAAAAATGAACTTAATTTCCTTCTGGATACACAGTCAAAAGGGAGTTCTCTAACTCAGAAAAATGCAAACTGTCCACAAATCTTGAAAGTATAATTAAGTTTTATATCTTGACATCTAGAATTATTGATTGCAGTGGATTCAGATTGTTCAGTAAGTAGAAATGTAGATATGAATATAGAAAGCAGGTTAGGGGTTTAAGTTGAACCTCATTTACTTAAAGAAGGAAAACATGAAAGACAAAAAAATGAAGGAATAAACCATAGCTGATTTTATATATAGGCTACAAAGCATGAATTGTAAAAACACTTATGTTATGAGAGGATAATAGGTTGTCTTTCTAAGTGCTAAGTTTCAAGCACTTAACAAGTCAAAAACAACACAAGAAAGAAATTAAGATGTCAAAATTAATTACTTCTCCCAGCTATCCATTAAATAAAATCAATATCTATTTTCCATACCACCAGCTCAGAGATAAAACAGCAAAATACAACAAATGTACTTGTAATTACATTTCATTTCCTCAGGTCCTAGGTACACGTTTTCCTCCTTGAATTCGATCACCTGTGCTGGAGTGCTGATATGGCACAGCTGCATAACCTCAGCTCAGACTGCTGTGAGAAGCAGTTGCCTCCCCCCTCCTTTGCTGAGAAGCTTGAGGTCAGGCTCTTGTCCTTGGCTGCTGACTGAGCTTCAGTATTAACATGTCTGTGCCTGGAGATGTATCCTGCTGATCCAGATCCTGACCTGGAAACTTGACTTCCTGGCTTGCATTTCAAAACCTTGAGCTGCCTTCTCACCCCAGACCTGCCTGGGATCCCTGCAGTGGGACTGAGCTTGGTTGTGTCAGTGGACCTGATCCACACTTGCTGACTTGACTTCTCAGCTTGACCTGGGACACCCTTCATCACTTCAGTTTTGCCTGGTGCTTTAGACTCTCCTCAGACTCACTAATGCAACCAAACCTGCTTTGCTCATCAGGTTTGGGTATTGTAGGATCAGGCCCTTGCTGGTGAGGGCACAGCTGGCACCTTGCTTCACACTCAACACCCAGCTTGCTTCTCCTCATGGAGCAGCCCATTCTTGCTGCTCTCTGATGTCCCAAATAATGGAGGGGGGTTAAAATTAAATCAGGGAATCATCTTCAATCATTTTCTTTTCCTGCATATTAGAAGATACCACAAAAACCAGCAAGGTCATTTGCTTTCAAAGTACTGCCATAGGGTTATTAGAAATAAGGAATGGGCTAATAACTAAAATAATAATTAAATAAGTTAAATTAGAATAAAATTAATGATACAGTGGAGAGATATTTCAGAAATAATACTGAAATCAGATGTGAAATTCTAGTATTCAAGATTTTTTTTTAATATAGAGTATTACACTCAATTGAGCACTTTCAATGGGAAATGTACCTTGATAAAAACAGTATTAATTCAATTACTAATGGCACCAGAGGTATATTTCTACTCAGCTAAAATAGACCAACTGCCATTCCAGTAGCTGCATTTAAATACACCAAATAAAAATTCACTGGAAGTAAAGCACAGATAGTATCCTATAATGCAATTCAATACAAAAGTTCTTTTAAAGAAAAAATTAAAATGTAAACTCCTAAGACAGGTAGGCTAATATAATTAAAAACATTATTATTATATAAGGTGTACATCTCACAAGTCCTATCAGTGTTGCTTTAAATGTGAAATATTTCTATTATTTTAAATGTAAGCACAAATTTTAAGATTAGCTCATAGTTATCTAGGCACTCCACCATGAGTTTATGCATAGTTGACAAACACAACCCTGGCTAAACACTGTTAAAATGACAGATTGAAGGAACTAACTTTATACACACAGTATGATGGTTCTAGAAGCAATTTAGGGTGTTTCAACCATTACTGATCTAATGTGAAGTTAGTAAGAGAGAATCAAATGATGCAAGTAAATCATAATTTAATCACATATGATGTAAAGTATGAAATTAGAAAGAGATAAAGTGAAAAAAAAATGTAAATAGAGAGATAGATTCAATTAGAGACCCTGTCTTAAAAATTCAATTTTACAGTCAGATCATTTCTATAAGCAAACTCCATAAATTTCAGGAGAGCTAAAGTACAAAAGATATATAATGAAAAGCCTAAAGTTTTTTACAATTCAACTCTGATAAAAGTAAACTGGTACAAACAAGATTGATCTCACCAAACTTTTGAGCTTTGTAAAGCATAAATGCCTAGTCTCCCTCATCTAAACCTTAGAGGTAGGTGGCACCATAAGTGGTTTCACTCTGTGTTTGACTCCTATGTGAAGACAACCACGTGTCTCCTCAAAGTTTAAGCGAAGCCCAGATGTTTAGCTGTGCTCCTGTACCTACAGTACTCTAAAGACATGGATGAAGCAAAGACTGGGAGTTGAAATATGTATTTAGAGTATTCTAATTCATTGGTCTAGAATGTAAGTATTGCAAAGTTAGTGCTGCATTTGGTTGGTGTTATCATGTCTGCCTTCATACATTCTTCAGCTCAAGCAAGATCCCTGCTGGAACCAGAGAAAGATGAGGTGAGTCACTCTGAGTGAGTACAGTGGTATGGAACTTCAAAGCACCACTGCACATTCTTGCAAAGGAAGACAAACTTCTATAGTTACTGACATATATTATACAATATATGAAAAATATATTGTATAATATATATTCAGCTGAAAAAGCAGCAACAACAACAACATCCTGCTGCTGTTTAAGGTACACAGAAATGAAGATTAAAGAAGCACTGACTGCAGTACTTGGACAATAAGAAAAGACTTCACAGCAATAAATTCCATAACCCATTATAAGAAATAAAGATCTGTGTGATAGTAATGAGGTGGAGAGAAGATTGTAATATCCTCACCTACCAACCAACCAATCCAACGTGT
Organism: Agelaius tricolor; assembly: GCF_023055355.1. Lineage (NCBI taxonomy): Eukaryota > Metazoa > Chordata > Aves > Passeriformes > Icteridae > Agelaius > Agelaius tricolor. The sequence goes on from NW_027269263.1 coordinate 53,166,683, forward strand.
ACCAAATACTGAAGCAAGCTTTGCTCAGTCATGAGCAATTGATGTACAGTTTGGACCACAGGACACTGATATCAGATCTTCTTTCTGACTTACACCACTGTGCATGCACACACATAAAACGACTGCCATACTATGTAACTCATTTGACAAATTAGGTGTTGCTACCTGTTCTCTAATATAATAGGATTTTTCCCTGCTTTTGAGATGTGCATTTTTTCACTTGATAAAGATTTGCCCTACTTTTTTCTTACTTAACCCTGAACTAAAATCAGTAATATCGATAGCATTGTTTAAATTCTTAATTTAAACTTGTTTGTAAATGCCCAGCAGTAATGTGTTCTATGCTTCCTAGATTTTTCATCCATTTCATAGTTTGAAGTTTTCCTTCACATAAAATTTTTATTATTATTTAACACTACCCATAGGGCAGTTTCATGCATTATGAAGTTAAGATTCTAGATTTAGATTCCAGATCTTGATACTACAATGAAAAGGTCTTTGGGGTCTTTGCCTTGTACAGACACCAGTATTACTAGATTTCACTTTTTCTCAATTTCTAATATAGCAAGTGGTACTTAAGTACGACTATCTGAGACTAGAAAATTTCTCAAGAATTGTTTTCTTAATTTGGTTCTTTGCTCACTATTTTTGGGCTTGTCTAAACAGTTTGGTGTAGAAAGTATCTCATAAGTACAGCCCACCCCACAAGCACATATGCTGAGAACTATGCTGTGCTAATGACTCTTTCCTCTTACCTTGTTCTCTAGATACCCAAAAGAGTGTAAATTATGGGAACCATTACATAATTGACTTATTTTAAGATCAGGAAGCTTTAACTGGCCACATTCCTAATGACTGAATATTTACACATTGTGGCAGTGTGACTGGACATCAGGTGTCCATCAAAGCCTCTCTATCATTCTCCTCATCACCTAGACAGGGGAGAGAAAATAGAATGAAAGGCTCATGTGTCAAGCTAAGGGCAGGGAAAGATCACACACTGATTACCATCACAGGCAAAACAGACACCGCTCAGGAAAATTAGCTTAACTTAATGCCAATCAGATCAGAGTAAAGTAATGAAAAATAAAAACTAAATCTTTGAACACATATTCCCCCCCCAGCCTCCCTTCTTCCTAGGCTTAACTTTGCTTAAGATTTCTCTTCCTCCTCCTGCCCGCAGCGGAGGGTGGAGGATGGTGGCTGCAGTCAGTCCAAGTCTCTGCCACTCTTTCCTCCACAGAGGGAGGATCCCTCACACTCTTCCCCTGTTCCAAGGTGGTCTTCCCTGGGCTGCAGGGGCACACTTCCATGGGCTGCCTCACCATGCAGCACGAACTGCAGGGGAATCTCTGCACCTCCTTCCCCTCGGGCATCAGTGACCTGGGCGTCTGCAGGGCCGTTCCTCTCCCGTATTCTCACTCCTCTCTCCAGCTGCAATTCCCTCTTGTGCAGGAATGTTTTCCCCTTTTTAACTATGTCACCCCAGAGGTGCCACCACTGTCCCTGATGGGCTTGGCCATCAGTCAAGCAGCAGGTGCACCTTGGAGCCAGCTGGCCCTGGCTCTGTTGGACACAGGGGAAACTTCCAGCAGCTTCTCACAAAAGCCACCCTAGCAGCAACCCCCTCTACCAAAACCTTGCCATGCAAATCCAATACATATGTTTAATAGGTGAATAATAAATATATTCAAACTGGCAAAATAGACACTTCAGCAAAATAAAAGAGCTTAAGGACTGTTTGCTTTTTTGAGTTCTTCTGCTGGGGTTTCACAAATGTTTGGGATATTTTGGGATAAGAAGATTGTTTTCTATTTTCCTTCTCCGGATAACTTTCTGTTCTTGTAAATGATATAGTTTTAGGTGTGTATTTACAAGGTAGAAAGAGATCCAGATTAAATTTCAGTGAGGTGATTTTGCCCTAGGAAATTCAGGATTTTTTTATTCAACATAAAAGAAGCATATCCATGTAACCTCCCTATTTTTAATTGAAACAAATAATTTACAGTTGCATCTGAGAATGTTAAATTTTCTTTTCAGGAAAAAATTATACTTTAGGCACAACCAGAACATGCTTTTAGAACTCCTTTTAGAAGGCCACACAAAGTCATTAAAATGTTCATTTTAAAAATACAAACAATCACTAAATAGATTATTCTTGAATTTGTAGATAAGAGTCAAACACATAAAACTGCATGTGTGCTGGTCAAACTCTAAAGCAATCATGATTTTGTCATTTAATCCATTAAGACAACAGTTTTTATTAAAACTCATTTGTTGCTTGTGAGAAGTTGCTGACATAAATTGATGATTAAGCTGCTATGACCTTCACTGAACCTTAGTAATTCTCATTTGCATTCTCATTAAAGCTGGGTTTCAGTCTCATCTTTTCATATTTGTAATATAATTCTACTCAAGTCTTTCTAAAGTCTTCCTCAAGAACAATTATCTGGTCTAAAACCAATGTTTAACCTGTAATTTATAAGCATATATAGTTTTATATAGAAATATAAGTAAACATATAATTAATAAATATATAAGCAGGTATACAATTATCTATACTTATATTTATCCTTATATATATAAAATATTTAAATGGATACAAACAATAGTTTATGATATATAAAATTACCCTTCTTTAAACTGAAGATTATGGATTAATTCTTTTTTTTTTTCTAATTCAAGGTAAATTAGGAGAAAAATACTGGAATAGTATTAAAAGTGGCCAAGGCAGTTATTATTATGGATAATGTAAACTACTTTGGTATTCTGAATTTTGGTAAATTCTGTATTCCTATTTTATATGTGCATTTAACTATGTTTGTTTAAGTATTTGATATAGCTTTTTCATGGCAAGGTAAGCTAAGCAATTTGCCAAAACTAATTTACTTGATCACACTTTGACCTGTGTTTCAGAGGAGATCTATTCCTTTATGAGCCTTACTTCATAAAGGAATAGATCTCCTCTGAAACACAGGTCAAAGAAGACACAGTTTTAAAGATAAAGCCCCAGACACAACAGTTTTCTGTGGTTCAGTAAGATTCAACAGCTAGTGCAAATATTGTGTGTTTTCATGCAAAGATTAATAGAATTATTTTAAAAGGTCTTTGATATCAGCAAGTAGGAATTCATCAAAAAGGACGTGACATCACATCTATCTGAATCACATCAGAATCTAGTATTATGTCTCCCTATACCTGTAGTGTGTTAAATTTTTCTTAAGAAAAAAGAACTTTCAAAAAAAGAACAGATATTTTTTTCTTCAGAATCACAGCCTTTTCATATAACAAACCAAATGAAATCTTATTTCTATTTGCATGCTGATAAATGAACTATGTGAAAAAAATCTATTCAGACAGCTTCTGGTGCTGTAAAGAATGACAGTATTCCTGATTTTGAGTTCACATTACTTTTATAAACAGAAAATTTGCAGAGTATTCAACTTAAAAAGACAATCAGAATTAAAGAAAGACAAATGCAGTAGCTTTTTATCATGTCTACTTTGACATTCATCTTTAAAATTATATTTTTTAAGAAGATAGAAGCCATTTCTAGTGCATCTCATAGTTTGAAGGATCTAGACAAGCCAAATATAAACACTTCATTAAAAAAATTATTTGCTTTTTAAAAATTATAAAAATAGGCAAGTGACTGAAATTTTTTAAAGTTTCTTTCTTTTATATCAATTCCTGTAACAAAATTCAAACTTGACAAACATCTTAATTAAAAAACACCAAAACAGCACAACACCCAAATAGGTTCATTAATAGATATTAGAACATCCTGAAACTATTTTAGGCATCATGTGCTTGGCAAAAATGCTGATAGAGTATCTGAAATGATTGACCTAATTAAGCCCATGCTAAATGTACTCAACAAATTTTAACTAATTCAATATGCATGACTGAGCAGAGAAGAAAGTAAAGGGTAAATGACTAAGGCAGTAAGGCAACAGAAATGTGTATACCAGTGATGCCTAAACTGCAACACTAAACAGCACTAAAAAGTGCTGTTTTCCAGCCCCCACAAACTTACCCAAAAGCCCAAATGACTGGATATCATGACTTCACCTTGTAAGACATACAGACTTCCAGAAGAATTAATGAATGTCAAATTCACACAGGACATTCACAGACAGTCATGAAGGTGTTCATCCCTGCTGATGGGGCAAAACTGACTCAGCTATGCTGACCTGACCTCTCAGGCAGAGCCATAGTGGTGGTGGAAGGTGCCATAAACCACCAAACCCTGAAGCACCCCCAGACTCATTTCTGAGACCTTCCACCAGAGGACTGCACATGAGCCACAAATGTAGTGAAGACCCAGTGTAACAAAAGATGGTGCAAAGCATCCCTCCCCACAGGGGAGCTGTCTGGGCACTCCCTTCTATACCTGAAATATACTCACCCACTGAACACTATGTTTTGTGGTACCCCCACAACCAAGAGGACCAACTGTTGGATCCACAGTGGTGGTGACTGCTGTTCTACTTATTCTGTCTCTCTCATACTCTTTTTTCTATTTCTCTCTGTCTCTCTTGGTAATCATATTAATGGTTAAATAAAATCCATTCTACTGGCTTCAGCATAGGGTCTTCTTTGCATCTTAATTCAGGTACAGGCATCTCTCTCTAGGGATTAGATCTTAGCCCTGTAACCAGAGCCATCCCAGAATCTTCCCTTTCACATTTTCCTCTTCATTCTGGGCAGTAGAAAGAAGACATGTGCTGTGGTTAACATCATTGGGAGATATTTTAAAAATTTTCATGATATCCAGCTTTTTCACAGAAGGCACTAAAGAATAAGATTGCACAGTAAACAGAGAGTGCATTTATATATTTCCTGTTCCAGACATTTCAAGAATAAAATTTCATTCTATTCTTTCATCCTCTTGAATTTCTTCCCTTGCTTTGAACAGAGGTTGAATTTTCCTGCCTTTGTTAACAGACTCTAGCAGATACGTCAAGTTGAGAATGTCCTATTTTGAAAATCCTTTAAAAAAAAAATTAAAAATAACATTAAAATTTCTTGCCAAGACTTAAACATAATTTTTTCCTGAAGTGGTCCACTGTTTAGCACTGAGAAATGGTCACCTCTTGGATGTCTTTTATTTCTTCTTTATTCAAATAATTAAATCAATATTATTTCTTAAAAAAAATTCTAACATGTTAGATTTTATTGAGAAAAAAACATATATATGGCAAATATTTTTATACCTGCAGTATCACCAGATGGTTTTTATCACATTGCACTTCCTCTAACTCAGGCAAATTGATAACATGTTAGTAAGAATTCTCAGCATTCCTAAATACCACCAGATGACAAAGGATGGAAACATCACTTCTTAGTTCAGTGAATCAGTGCTTTAAACAGCTTATCTTTTATAAATAAAATTATGGTAACTAAGGAATTAACCATGATCTTAAGAAGATACCAAGAATAGGGGATGCAAAGTATTACTTCAATATTTACAGGATTCACTCCAAACCTATTCAGGGGATTTTTGGAATACTTGAGTAACTTGTACAACATCTAATTGAGCAATTATTTTGCTGCTGTATGTTTATATTTGAGGTGATATGACAACAATCTCTCATTTTGATCAATATTAAAAAAAAAGAGAGAATAAACTAATCTTAGAAAGCACTCAGAAACTGCCTTCTCTAATTAGTTCTTCATCCAATACTCTAGTAAACTCTTCTTCCTGTAAGTATTAATACACAGCAATTATGACCAGTAAGGAAGTTTGGTTTGTTTCATTAACTTTCCTACAAATCTAGCCAATGTTTGGTCACCTTCTCCACAATGGGATACTAATGCCTTGTCTAATAAAACATCAATTATTACAGGATAATCTCTTCCACAAGCACTGTACCAAGTATTCATAGAAATTTCATTTACATTGGATCACATAAGCTTTCAAAAAAAAGTAACTTTCTAATTTCACTTTTTTTCATCTAAAAGAAGTCTAACAAATAAAAAACACAATTTCCTGAAGTGTTTTGGCACTTCCGGGATACAATCCAGTCTCCTACCACATGAGAGTGATTTCTGAGCAGAACATAGGAGAAGAGAAGAGAGAGAAGAGGAAAAAATATCCATGTATCTGTTTCTCAGTTCTGATAAACTTACATATTATTTTTGCTACCATATCAATATTTCCTAAGGGAAAAAAAAAAGTCAAAGGCTTGTATGAGCCACAAAGTACACTGAACCACTGGTAAATTGCATGGACAACAATTCCTTTAAAAAAAAGGATGTTTAGCTTCTTTGTAGTCATCTGGATACAGGGATTTTTTTCAAGAAGGTAAAAACACCTTCTGTAATTAAAAAGAAGAAATAAGAAGTGTCTCCTAAGTAGCAGTTGTTTAGAGCATAGTAGTTTTCATAAAGGTTGAACAAGACTCCCAACCCCTCACCCTCGGAGGTGAAGGTGGGAAGAAGGGCCTAGCTGTGTGTACTTACACAGATATAACACTGAGAAGAACTGAATTCTTCTTTAGGTCAGCTCAGTGTAGTCTGCATTCTGAGGGATCTGGTCTTGTCAGATCAATGACTTAGACACAACAAGATTTTAAGCTTGGGTCTAATTGCCTCTCTTTTGAACTGAATTTTACTTAAGCCAAAGCCAACAATAGTAGGACTTAACTGCACTGCACTGCACTGCACTGACAAAATTGGCCAAACTGATCTCATGTCAGCATTTTTTGGAGGCAAAGATTACTAGGGAGAAGATTAATAATAATCTCTCAGTAATAAATAGAGTCATAAATCCCTCTCAATAATAAAAAGTGATGACTATATGAATAAATTAGCCCTGATGTCATGAAAAAAAAACCCTAAAACCTTATAAAGGACTATTTTTACAGACTACATCTGTATTGCCAGTAAATAGATTCATTCAACTGTATTTAATGATTACCCAAAATACTCAAAAATATTTTCTTGATTTTATGTATTTTTACATTAGTGCCAAGTTTTTAATGGTTTAGAAGACAGTTTACTAAGGAAAGATACAAAATCCTACAGGCTTCTTTTCCTCACAGTATATAGAATATTTGTGCAGACTTCATATATTATAGCAACTTAAAAAATGAATCCCAGGAAACACAGTTGAAAGATAAAAGTTCTGATTTATCACTAAATTTCATGTACCCTAGGCATGAATGTAGTAGTTTATCATTTGGAATATGCCCTTCTTGTTGATTTAATTTCCTCCAACCAAGAGGCAAGACACATAATTGAATAGGCATTAAAATAATGCTTGTACATGATATACAAACCTTACAATATAAGATAGTCATTGGAATCTTAAATCAAATAGGGGAAGGTAGAAATAATTAAGAACAGGATAATTCTCAGTCCAATTCATCCCTTCAGTTTTGATTCTGTGCATGCTTATTTTCAAGCCAAGTTGATAGAATTCTTTTAAGAACAATCCAGAAGACTCCAGTAGTAACTAGTCTGAACACAAATTTTGTACATGGTTCAGCATTGATCTCTTATCTAATCCTAAAGTGAATATCCCAATCTAATTTTTAAGTAAGACTTAAATGGACAAAATATTATTAAAGCCCATTTTGCCTTTTTATTTTAAATGAAAATTTTATTTTAGTTAGTGGCATTGTGATTATGTTTTTTATTTCTTAATAAGATACAAATACAAATGCTAATATACAAATACTTAGACTTTCTTTAAAGGAAGAGAACCCTACAAAATACTTAAAATACCAGTTTGAGAAGTTTGATCCAAGAGCAGAAAGGAAAACTGCCTGTAACAGCATAAAAACAATATTGTTGCAACTCATGACAATAAACCCTACATATTTCATGACATGTCTCTTTGCAGAAAGATAGGAAGAAATTACTGTGGTCTTAAATATAATTAACAATTATTTTTCATTTTTGCTTTAGTGTTCACAGTAATCAAACTGGAATCTTTCTTTGCAGGAGTTTGTGTACTGAAACCAAACATCCTCCTTTGAGGAATATTAATAAGTAGATAATTAACTAAAACAATTTCATGTAGGCTATTAATTACCTATGGAGTAAAATACTACAGAGCATTTTGTAGAGTAAAAAGCAAGGATTCTTTCCCAGAGAAAGCAATGGAGGAAACCATTGCTTTCTGTGGGAAAGAACCCTAACTTTTCAAATCTTGTAACTTCTCCCTGTTTTTTTTTTTTTTTTTTAATTTAATTTAGGAAGAATTATCATCTAATAGTTAGTCATCAATTTCTTACTGACCTCGATGTCTCAAGTGCTTAACATACTCTCAGATTACTTCTATTTTAATATTTTTTTAATTCTGTTAAGTAAAATAATTTTCTATATTAGCACCCCCTAATACTTAATTTTTTTAACTTTCTTTACCTTCACTTGATCTCACTTCTACCTTTTGAACCCAGTACTTCTTTTCCTAAATTGGAAAGCTCTCACAAAATTAATTGTACTTTCCCTATCATATTTCCCTTCCTTCAAGGCTAGTCCCTATGTTTTGGCTGCCAGTCACAGTGAGTAAAAAAATCAAATTGTTCTACATGCAAAGAATTTCCAGTCAGAGTCTCTGATACCAGCATCTCCTTCACTCTTGAGTTTCTCCTGCTGGCATACACAGTGGCAGAAATTGAGTAATAAAAAGCTTAATAACCAAGTATTTCACTACACTTTTTTTGCTAAACCCTCCAATTATCTTTGTTATCCACTCTCCTTCTTTTAGTTTTATCTGTTGTCATCTTTGAATCTTTTAAGTTATGAGCTGTTTGAGTTACCCATTTGAATGATGTCCTAATAAATGGAGTCTGAAATAATTGAGTTATCCTTTACCAGCCATTAATGCAATAAATACTAAATATATTATTATTACCCTATTAGAAACAAAAGAAAAAAAAAAAGTTATGTGCATTCCTTTATTGCCATTTATCTATTTTAGAACCCTACAGCAACAATTAGGAGATATTGGAGGTAAATGAGGCACAAAACAACTACAGTGACTTTCTGTTCTTAGCACAGAAATGTCACAAATCTGCTAAAAAATTAGCCCACTGGAAAAGGCCAAATTCCTGGCAGCAATGGCTTTTCCCCATCCTGCCTTAGGAAATGGACCCCCTTTGACTGTTGGTCCAAAGAGCAAACTCACCATTTCCAAACTTGGGGAAGGATAGTTACTGGAAGTAATATGTGCAGAAAGGCAACCAATACCTTTCTTCTTAACAAAGCAGTTTAGGAGGAGGCAACCATTTCCTCTTAAAGTGCTCCCTGCTGTGTTGACTCACAGTTCTAAAAACCACAAACATGAATCAAAACATTAATATCTTGCTGAGAAATTAGGATAACGAAGAAGGTTGGCAAACTGTTTAGGATTAAACTCAGTATATAATAAATACTGTATCTTGTAAATGTAAACACACAAATACTTGTCTCCTTTTGATCATAATGGAAATATTTCCCCTCCCAGTTTTTTGTCTTTTTATCATTATTTTAGAAACATCTATAAGGGGCTTCTCAATTCAACACATTATTATAATGTTGTCCAAATTTGCTTTTTGCATTTTCCTTTCTGTGATTTATATTTTTACTCTTTATGGACATTAATAAAGGAAATTAGCATTTGTAAGCATAATTTCTATTGATGAAGTTTTTATCTGATAGATAAAGCAGCACTATAATAAAATGTCCAGCTATTTAGGAAATGTCCAGCTATTTACAAATTACTATCCAAGATACAATACGAATATGGTTAATTTAACTCAAAACTAAATGTGCTTTAACTCAAGATCAGTCTAAAGCTAAAGAAGAAAAGTTGAGTATTATATTAACTGAAAATAAGAAGATTTTTAATTAAGAACTTGAGAGAAACTCTTTCTGGAAGTACCAAAGTGACAGAGGATATATCTTGTTTTCAGAATTGATCTAGGGTACTTCCTGCATTTTAATTACTGAACAGCTCACAAGGCCATAACCTAAATGACTTCAAACATGGTATAATTAACACAGTCTCAGAAGCCAGACCTCAGCATAAACTACATAGCAGATAAGTATTTGCCCAGCTTTTCAGACTCTGTATGTGGCTCCAGGCCACATTCAACTATAGGAAACCCAGTAAAAGCCCTTCTCTTAGACAGGTTAGAGTTAGTTAGTACCTAGATGTCACCCTAAGAAAATATGCATGATCTCCCTCGTAAGGATATTCAGGGATATGATTACACATTCTACATGTCATAGGCCCTGGACAGACACTACTTGGAGCAAGGACAAAACCTGTATGTCACCTGCTTCTTCTCTGCCCAAAGCAAAGCCTCTGTAACCCTGTTTTGCACAGGGACATTTTCATCCCTCTTCTCTTCCATGAAGCCCACTTTACAGGGCCACTGTTTGGAGCAGTTTTAGGTGGGCTTAAAAGCTCTCTTCAAACCAGAAGAAGAGAATAAATGCAATTGGAGAGCACACATTTCACACAAATTATTAAGAAATAAAACATGAATTATTTTGATCAAAGACAGCCATACAAGTACATAAATTCAGATATAAATTGCCAAATTTACATTTCAAAGGATGCAACTGTGGGACCAACATAGCTGAACAGAGAGGCTGCAGGCTGGGGTGAAGGTTTAGGGCAGGTTTAGAGTGCAGAGTGACACTGCTGTGCAAGGCTCACCTGTGTCCCAGCATCTTTCATCTCCATGCACAGCCTGCTGGCTGTTAAAAGCCTGATTCTCACCCACTGACCACGAGCATTTGTACTCCTGACACCAGGACCTGTGTGAGCATAGTTATACCATAAAATGCAAGAACCTTTCCTCCACCTCCTTATGGAGTTAACTGACATTCAAAGTATAGCATTTCTTATCAGGGGCCACTACATTTTGAAGTTTAAAGATCTAACAAAGACTTTCTCACAGATTAATGGCTTTGCTTCATGTCAGAGAAATTCTTCAATTTACCTGGCAAATCTAAGTAGGCTGCCTGCCTAATGCCAACTGCCCCAAGGAATATTTTGAAAAGTTGACTGACATTTGTGCTAAAGTGTAGCAGCAGGTTAGAAAGGGCACTTCACATGATGGAATTTTACATTTCTAGGTGAGATGGTGCTATGGATTTCATGTTAAGGAAGCTGAGATGAGAAATACTGAAATAGGGAGAGGAATAAACAGCATCTCAATTTAAATTAATCAATTATTTATAATAAGGGAACCAGAAGGATTATTTTCATTTTCAATGAACATCTTAATCAGGGGAAAATTTTTCTACTAGGGCATTGGGCAGGGAGAGTGGTTTATGTTTTTCAGATGCGTAACTAAATTATAACCATACACTCTTGCAGGCTATTTCACTCAACCTCTAAGCAGAAATCACCATGAACAGCATTAACATTGTGACTACTGTGAATTATATACATGGAACTCCTCAGTGTCCAAGTAACTGTTATTTTTCCACAGAGATTACATTAGTGAAAGAGGAAATGCCAAGCACCTATAATTCAAAATACTGCAGTTCATATATCAATTGTTCAAAGCAGTATTTACATGTTAAGTATTCCTGTATTTTAACCTAGTAACAACATGTTCAATACAATATTTAATAGCTGGAGAGGTTCAAGAAACAAGTAGAAAACCAACACCAGAGAAATTTAAAAAAAAACAGAAACAGAAAAGGGTGAAACATCACACCCTAGCAAAATCCTAATCCAATAGTTCAGATTGGAAATGTAGTCCTAATAAAGAATTACAAGCATATTAATTTTGCTGAAAATTGCAAGCATATAAGTAAAAATGAACCATTTAATAGTTTTTCAAATTGTTTTATGTAGACACATAAATGTTGTTTGCCATGGTTTGACAAGTAAAACATAGAGCAGAAAGAAGGGTCAGATAGGACATCTTGAAATGTACTTCAGAAACAAGCAGAATGCTGAAGTATGAGGGTTCTCAAATGGAAGGTGGTTTAAAGACCTCTGATTTTCAGGAGAATAGAGTGCTACTATTTGCAAATTTCAGGCTTTTCTTATTCTACCAGTAAATATTTTATATGTCATCAATTCATGCCTTATTTCTCTTGTGGGTCTTTTTCATCTTTTTATAAAATCACACTAATAAAATACACTCTGCGTTCCCCGGTGAACAAGTATAGCAACAAGATCTATACTGCATCCTGCTGGCTATGAACCCTTGGCAGGCCTTTCATCCTGCCCACAGCTCCAGGAAGAAATTACAAGTTATGGACACGGGATTTATTTAGAGCATTCTTAGCATTCCCTATCATTATATGCAGCTGAATCACCAGTATCCTGAGGCAGTGAAAATCCTCAGTCACTAACTCTTCATGCGGTTGTTGCACCACGTTCTGAAATACACAATGAACTTTTAGCCCCAGGCTAGGCTCCTTACAAAGGTTGTTCTTTCTCTGCCCTACTTTCAGTTCATTTTATCATACAGAGCTTAAAGCCTTTCTCCTAATTTATTTATTGGTCTGAACACCAAAGAAGGTTTCTATTATGACCTGCAACCACAGCTGTAATATCCTGCTAAAACTAGCAGGCATAATACATGAGATTGTGTGAAAAATACTGACCAAGACAGGGAGTGATTAAAAAATATGTACACTCAACAAGAGAAGGTAAAATTAACAGAAAAGGAAGTGGCATAGTTGACTTATCTATTGAATTCAGAATTCCATTTGCTTAGCAGCACAGCTAGTAAGTAAACTAATGCAGATGTTAATTAGATATTTTGTCACACCACTGGCCCTGCAAGGTAGTTGGAGATGGCATTTGGCAGACTTTCTCCCTGTAATCCTGTTCATTGTTACCAACAAAATCAAAAGTGGAGAAAATTAGGCTGAATGCGCCATTGAATACACAGAAGAATCTAAAAAGAAATTAATCTCCAAAAGGGGCACTGAAAATTTCAGCAGTTTTGCAAATGCCACTTCATGACTACAGCCACCCAAGAAGAAGAAAAGGAGCCTTCCTTGCCTCTTCAGAAACAGATTTATCTCATTTGCAGTACTTAGTGCTGGCCAATAAAACAGTTAAATAAAATAAATCACTAAGAGGAATGAAAAAGATCATAATTTTCAACACTATTACAGACCATTTGTTTGATGATGAAAGTACATTATTGAAACTTGCCACTTTAAAAGCACAACCTGAAGCACTGATGTCATTGATACATTAAAATGAAATGGCAGTCTTAAAAACAGTTCCATTTTAAATAAGTAAGCAAAATTATTTGGAGTTATTTAAAAAACCCTCATATGAACTATATTAAAAGAACACCTCTTTACGCTTAAATACATAATCCTAAAAATTTATAAAAGATCAATACTAATTCCAGTCTTTATGATAAATGTTCAAAAATGGCAAAAAGTTCTTCTAAATTGTGTCATAACACCATTAATAACCATTATATCAATTTCATAGGAAAAATAGCATGAATATTCTCTTAACTATATACTATTTTACTCTCAGTCTTATAGACCATACTTAATGGTCTATGATGTTGAAATTTCAACATATTGTGAACATAGAGAATGTTTCAGCATGGTAAAACAACAAGGAATTTTCTCCCATTCTTGCTTTAAAAAAAATCATATTTAATTTAATTTATTCCAGTACCACAGCACTTTGCTAAAAAATTAATGTAAAGTTGAGGGCAAATCTGCAGAACCTATTAGTGAAAAAATTCTAACTCCAAACATTTTAAGAATAAACAATTAGCAGTTTTTCAGTTTTCTAGTTTTCTGTGTTAGAAAAGTTATGGGGTGGGGGGAAGATTTGGTAGCCTGAATTAAGTCATGATAATGATTTTCACATCCTAATAAGAACTTTTCTGCTTATTAAGTGATCTTTGACAGAAAACTGACCTCTTTCAAGCTTATGTGTTGCCTGTCTGAAGTATACACAACTGATTTTTGGTTGCTGAAAGGTTTTCATTGCACACTGACTGGAGAATAAGATTCCACTTTCAGTTGCAATGGTGCAAAAGCCATCATGACTGAGATTTTCTCAGTTCTCTGTGGAATGATGCTGATAGATATGAAGATTGTCTACAGTTCACATATTAAATATATGTTTGAGACGTGTTCTTCACATACTTCCTTAAGGAACTCAAGACAGTTGCTTGACTCCTGAAACTCAACTCCTAAAATGTTGAGGGTTACTGGAGATAGGTGCTAGAACAGTTGGAAATTTCTGGCTAGTGTTTATAGAATGACCAAGGAAAAATGATGGGATAGGTTTCATCATGTTCACAGCTGACACTTTTCCCTTTCAGGAACTGGATGTGAGGGTGGGTGGAATGGGATAATGTTGTCTGGAACAACCTCAGAGATTGTTTTCTTTGCAGAAGTGTGAACAAAATGTTTGATGCTGAACCAACAGTGATTCAGCTGCTGCTTCTCTGCTTTTCTCATGCAGGAACACGAGTAAAATGAAGTACATGACCATAGTGTCTGAAGTCAGGTACCAAACAACCAACATCATTAAGCCTATTTTGTATCACTTCATAATGTTTAACCCCTTAAAAATGGTACTGTTCCAGACATGACAATTAGTAACAGCTTTTCATTTGCCTAGTACATAAGAAATACTGATTTAAGTAAAAATCAAGAGAGGATCACTTCCAAAAAATAAATTCATTATGATAGGTAGATAGACACTTCAGAGTACTGATGGATGCTGGTATGTAAAAAGAGGGCTGGGTTATTTAGGCAGTGAAGAGAACACAACCTGACCCCTCTTGCTGCTCATGAAAATGTTAACATTTGCTTCTTCTGTACTCAGTGTAAGTAAGTGTAACTTAACCTTAAAGGAAAGTAACTCCATCTCTTTACCTCGCATGCAAACATGAGTTCAGGTTTAAATAACTTCGCTTTGTAAGCAACAAAACATTTATACTCAGAGAAGTACACTTCAAAGACATGAAGAACTGAAAGGTTCTAAAGATGCATAGCAGTGCATGTTAAAGCATACCTGCACACCAGGTCCATGTTAAAAAGCAATTTTAAACAATAGAAATAGGGCACTTAGTATATACCCTGCTTGTAAGTAAATTAACAAAAATATGGGCTTACTTCGATTCATCAGTTCAGAGTGGTGTAGCCCACAAAGAAGTAACACCAGTTATAGAGCACACATGGTACAGTACTCTCCACAGCACGTTATATAGGTCTAATTTTGCTAGCATTAATATTTACTGGGACAAAACCATAGGTGCTTTTGAAACCACAATTTCATCTCTGGTCCTTGCTTCTTTGGAATTTGTATCATTTCATAACAGGTTACATGAGTGTAGCATAGCTTGGTACAACATTTTCTGCTCCTAGATACCTCACCATCCTTCCCCCTTTTGAGACCTCCCTTACCTCTTAAAATCTCGGGACACCACAGTAAAAACTCATCTCATGTTGGATTTTACAGCACAAAAAACAAACCAGGCATAAGAAATAAGCAATACTGCTTGATATTTCCTTGTGCTTGTTTATATTTTTATATGTTTATATTTAATGAACATTTCAATATTTTTGCTACTTGCAAGGGTTAAAAATTATTATTTTTTTCTTGGTACACTATGTGGTTCCTAGATACTGCATTCCCTTGAACCAGTGGGCAGTGATTACCATGAAAGAGAAGGTAAAGCAGATTATGCTGGTACTTTGGCAGATATCCTCTGAAGTACTTTGTCTTACATGTTCAGGGCTTAATCAGACATAGGACTCTCAATCAGGGAAAGGTTTTTCTTTTGTCAGGTGGGCAGAAAATTGGCTCTTCTGTTGTCCAGGACACAGTCCACTTTGAATTTCGGTTGGGTAGCTCATCTAACAAAAATGTTTTACATAAAACAGTACTTTTTGACAGCATTTGAAGTACTAAATTTCTTCCTCCTTTATTCTTATAGCACATTTTTATTGTGATACTTCATCATTTTCCAGGTCTAAAGTTTATTACAATATGTTGGGAAATTGTTCTAAATTTGGCACATGGTTTCATTGACTTGTCTGGATAATTTTTTATGGCATTAATGGCTCTAGTTACAGGCTTCCTTCTTTTCCTTTAATTTCTGTATTTTTACAACAAACCAATCTACATTATTACAGTAAATCTAATGTTTCATTTCATTCTTGTTTCAAAAGAATAATAATCCCTTAGCTCAACCTTAGTTTGTACTGAAATAGATCCAAATGAACCTATGCACTGAAGATTTGGAAGATAAACTGTCAAACCTACAGAAGCTTTACAAAGAGACTGAGAAAGAATCTTTAATGTTGGCCATTTGGAACAAACTGCATAGCTATTATTGATCAGGAATAAAACTAAAAATATAGCAATTTAATAATAGATTAAAAAAAAACAGAATGTGAAAAGGAAATCCATGCCAAGAAACTGAATTATTCTGAATTATTTTCCTGGAACAATTAAAAATCATTGACTAAAATGAATAAGGCATGGACCATGACATGACTTTATTATTTTAATTATATCCTTTTAAAATGCTGTTTCATGATAATGTTAGATGGTGTTTCAAAGACCATATGATTTATAAGCCGGTGAGACAACATGATCCTAGGGTGGCTCTGGATATTTGGGATTTTAAAAATGTGAACTTCAGATTACAATAAGAATTTGAATAACCGAAACTGAAACTGTCGCAGAATTCCCAAAATGAAAAAAAAAATTAAAGAGAAAAGGAGTTGTGATAAGATAGACTCAGTTTTTTCCAATAATTTTTACCAATATTGAGAAATTAGGCTACATTTTGTAATTATAATATGGGTAGATATTATTAAAACAATAACCCAAGGAGTCTGCGTAAACTAATGTTAAATTTATTTGTTATGCATATCACAACTAAATTCTCTCTCCACAGTTCTGATCCACTGGTACTGAAGTGTAAAATGTAAGAAGCCTGACTCAAATATTATTCAATAGTCCTTCATTTCTTCTGGTGTATCTTCATAGCAAGTACTTCAGTCACTTCAAGATGGAATTTTACTTTTCTGGAATTTGAAAGATTATTCACATTTCCATTTGATCTATGTTCTGTAAATCTTGCAGAAAGATTTCCCTACATGAGATAATCCACAATACAGAGAATTTGCAAAAGTGGTTGATTATTAACAATGACAGTGACAGCAGCTGCAAAGAAGACAGAGGCTCTCACTTCACAAGGAGCCATATGGAGAGGACAAGGGGTGGCAGGTAAAAGTTGCACCAGGAGATGTTTCAACTCAACATGAGGAATATATTTTTTCACAGTGAAAACAATTATTCACTGCAGCAACTTCCCCATGGATATGATAGAATCCCAATTGCTCAAGGTTTTCAAGGGACTGGGTTTCAAGGGACTGCTCAAGGTTTTATTGGACTGAGCGCTACACAATGTTGTGTCTGATTTTAGGTAGCGCTCAGTCCAATAAAACCTTGAGCAGTCCCTTTTCCATGAAATGATGGGTCAGAGGATCTTTTGAGATTGCTTCCAGCCTGGGATGTTCTATGACTCTGTGACTGCATATCTCTAGATCTCACCCTCTTATGTGGAAGGCAGTATCAGTACCTCCATTTTCAGACAGAAAACTTGAGGAAGAGAAGTGACTTGGCTATCATACAGCAAGTGGCCAGCAGAGCTGGGACTAGAATTTCCCAACTCATGGGAAATTGCTCAGTGACACCCTTTTCTGGTAAAATTTGAAATGTCATTATAAAGGGATTATTTACACTGATTTATTTTTACTTCTTTCCTAAATCACTGATTTGCCAAACCAAGGCAAAAAAAAAGTGAAAAATCTTTAAGATTTCCAGTTCCAAGTGGTATCTATTTATTGAATAATTTTCTCTAAAGCTGAATCATCTAAATAAGATCTAAATTTGTCCAGAGCCAATATTTACATGAACAAGTGACAGAATTAAAAATATTTAAAATGGGAAGAGGAAACAATTAGTGGGGGGTAGCAAGGTTTTCAAAAGAAGGCAAATGAGTCCAATATCCCATGTAGTAAGATGCTCTTTTAAACACATGTGGAAAAGAAGCTCATATCAAGCACAATGAATGCAAGACATAAACATATGCAAGTAAAAGACAATTGTATGTCTCTTGGGGATGATTTTGTAATACATTTTATCTCAAAAAATTAATTTATAAAAAACTGTCCTTGATGCCTTCCCATTTAATTAGATGCTATTATACAGGTGACTATCATTTATAAGAAGTTTTCTTTTTATTAAATTGTCTATATACAGAAGTACCACACATAATTATTGCAGCTATAACTACCAGTACATCAAAATCATTTAAATCTCTGGAATCTTCAAAACTTGATTGGAATGATGGGAATGGTGAACAGCTATGTTGACGTCAGCAAAAACAAATCCCTAGCAAAGGTCTGTAGCCATTTAACTATTTAGAAAGAAAAATAGAAAATGAAAAGTTAATAAAAAATGTTTATAATGGATCCCATAAATTGTTCAATATAAAAATTAAGGCAATTTGGTACTTTAAAATAACTAATGTGAATTGTAAAATTTAGGAATAGCATACTTAGGGTTCTACTACAAGCCATTTTCATTGAAAAACTATTCACTTTATTCAACTTAATAAAACTTACTCATCATTCAAAAATGTCAAAGGCAGATGCTTTCCATCATGCTGAGAAGAACTGAGAACTATTTGATCATATTATTTCAATTATTGTTTGCAATTCCATGTATTCAATTTTCTTAATATTTTTCATTTAAAGAATAATTCCATAAACATCTTGAGTAATTTTATTGTTTCTTCTATTAGAACTATGATTCAAATCAATAAAATAACCATCAAACACTAGGTCAAGTGGAAAGCGTTTGGAAAAGTAAGAATTCTCTAGTATGAGGAGTGACAAGGATTTATCATTTTGGATATGGTGCAGGATTAAGAAGAGTGAAATTTAAAAAGCACCTGAAAGTTTCAAGGAGTAAATATATTATTTCTTATATCAGCTAACTGTATAAATTCACAGACTACTGAGACTTTGCAGCTACATAGACCTTAGCTAATTGAAGGGCTTAAAATGAATTTATAAATATTTGAATACTTATGGAAATTTTCATGTCTCTTTTTTTCAATTTCTTTTCAGGCAGTTTTAGTAATGATAAAACAGTACAGTGAACATGATCATCTATGGGCCAATACATGCTTCTCTTTCACCTGCTATCCTGCAAGATTTGTGGAATGGGTATTGCAGAAGTGGACACAACTAAGCATAGAATGTGCTTTCCCCTGGCCCAGAGCCCCATTACTGCTGGAAGCAGTTTTGCTTCTCCTGACACTGACTGCATTAAAGCCAGGAAGACTCTCTCAGCTTGTGCACAGCCCAGCACAGGGGAGGCAGAGGGGAAGCAGCACTGCCTTGGCCCATGGAGTGTCCCCTCTCCAGAGATGGTGTTACATGAACATTGTGCTCAAGCACTGCTCAGCAGAGAGAGCAACAGTACTAAAGCATAGCAATAAATACAGTAACAAAGATTCACAATCTTTCTTGCAATATACAGGCTGCTCTCACTGTAAGGATAATGAACTATAATTCAAAGGCATTAAAATCTTAAACCTGCATTTAAATAGTAATTATACTGATTGTTTTTAATATCTGCCTAATTTATTTTCTTCAGAGCAGCTGAGCATCTTGCATGATTAAATACAAACTCTGCAAAGAAGTCCACTGTCTCTTACTACAAATAATATCTTATAATTGCAGCTATTTTAATTTTGAGACATCATGTAATCTGTTAAACACAAAAGTTGAATGAGGCCTTTTGACTTTCAATATGCTGCAGCAAGTCATCTGCACATTAAATTTTGTGAAAACTCTGTAAAGCCACCATAAAAAAGGAAAATTGCCTTTTTAAAATCACATTTGTATGGAGATGTGTCCCTGTGGCTTCCTCGTATCAGCTGCCAATGACAGAATGCACACCAGAGGTAAATGGAACTGAGCTGCCCATCTGCGTGCTTCAAACACAATTGTGTGCCAACAGCTAAGGAGTGTACACACAGAGACGCAGATATAGATGTGCACAACATCCAGCTCCTTCATCCTGGAAAATGCAGCCAGAAGAATAAAGCCATGGTAGTAGTCCAGGACTGCCATCACAGTTAACAATGCATCAATTGCAGCACCATTTGCAACTCTGGAACAGAAAGCATCACTATCACACTGATTCCAAAGCCTTGCCAAGATGAACATGTGTTGTCAGGGCAGACATCAGTGGAGAACAGAGCTTGACAAGCGAGCACTGATTCCACCCTCTTGGTGAGAATCACTTGCTAATTATGTGGTAAAGGAATTTCTGAATTTTATAAATTAATTTCTACATGTATAAAATTTTTTAAAATATGTAATTAATGCTCTAATCTTCAACTGTTTCATTCTAAGATCCCTTTTCTACAGAATTCATTAATATCCAAGGAAGTATGGCTCAAATTAACGCAGACTTGCATTGAGTCTACATAGATAATTAAATAACGTTTTGATTGCATTCTGCTACCATAATTTTCTAATTATGAATAGGTATGAAATTTTTGCAATTAAAAAGTTGAATATACTGAAAAAAAAAGCAACTGAAATGTAATTTGGTCATCTTTAGTACCTAATCTATAGTTATTTATGTATTTATTTTTCTTCCATGCTAGGTTTAGTTGGCATGTAACTATTAAAAGACATTTCCTAAACCTCAGTATAGTCAAGCTGTAAATGAGTTCATTACCCATTGGCCTAATTCCACCAGGTTTTCATATGACATCTTTTATTATGTATATTTTGGAGCAAAGGTTTTAAAGTGATGTATACTTCCACTTTACAAACTGAGAAATAGTCTTGCGATTCAATTTAAAGCCATCTTTTACAAGTCATATAAAACATCCTTAGCAAGTTATGTTCATTTCCATGGGTGAACTAACAAATCTGAGCACCCTAGCAAATGACTGTCTAATGTTTAAACTTCCTCCTTTTGCAGCTTTAGATTGACTAATTTCTTATAGATCTTTCACTCTATTTCAAGTTAATTTGCTAATGTCCAAAGAAATCTTTAAACTCATCAAACAAATGATTTCTCAATAACTACAGTACTGCTTTTTTATTGTCTGTGTGTCATCTCATTGGTCTGTTCAGTATTATGACCCCTCAGAAAAGTGGTTTGATTTTTTTTCATGAAAGGTAGTGTTTCAACTCCACTCAGATTGATCCTTTTTCTATGAATTGCAAAACACATTTTAAGATCAGGGTACTACAGTCTAATAATCTAAAATGCATTAGATAACATGGCTCAATACTGAAATACACTTATATGAAGGTTGTAGGGCTAATTTTACAAGTTTATATTTTACTTTGATGATACTGAGTCAGGAGCAAACTGATCAGTTGGAAAATCTGATAGGTCCAGGTCTTCAACTACATAGACAAAGGGAGGCAGAAGACAAATTTTGGCAGTTAGTCAGAACAACACAGGACAATTGAATTCTTTGCAGCCAGATCTATGCAAAACACATGTTACAACTATAGAAGACTCCTTTCTCCCTGATTAGAGTTAGTAAATAAACAGATACCTATCCACAAGTATGCTAACCACTGGAAAAGATCAGCACAGCAGCAGAATTTGGTACTCAAGGCACAGGGACAGTACCTGACAGGACAGAGGCATCCCCCCTGCCTGTACCTGACCTGCTGGCCTTGCCAGTGCTGCTCTGCATGAACAGTTCTCACAGTGGCTCGAAGCACACCATGCACATCTGACACATCTGCCTCTTCTGGCTTGTACCTTTGCTCTGGCTGTCTCCTAAGTCATCACCTCACAAAGCAAGAGAGGATCTTAAAGGTGAAATTGTGACACTCAAATTAAGTTTTCTCATGTAAATTGAAACTTCCACAGTATAGATATTTAAATATCTTACCTGCCAAGGTTCAATTGATAGCCAATGGAGAGAAATGGATTTTTTTTGGAAATGCCACTTTCCACTTCTTACAAGGTGTGTCTGGGAAAGGTTATGTGAATTGCCCTCAGAAGGGCCTTTCCTTTCATCAGTTAAAGAGGAAATGTAGACAACTAGCTCAGATGTAAAAATGTACATATGATTGCTATGTTAGATGAGATGAAGCTCATCCGCCCCTACACTCTTCTGTTGAACCAGTGTAGATCATGTGTCTAAAATTGTCTAAAGAGCCCAGAGTCTCACTGCCACAATGAGGACTGTTTTGCCAGTGCAGGTACTATAAAAGACAGTTTTAATAATTCCTACTAAAGAGTAAGATAAAGCTTGGCATACAGACAGTGTCATATTCTTAAAATCAGTCAGTCCCTGAAGAAGTGTGAGGAGATACCATAACCTGACAACCAATACTGACATCCCAAAGTTTTAAAAGGTCATAAGAGGGAAGGGATGAAAATAGCCTCCTTACAGCTTTTTTTTTCTCTCTAGGTATTAATTTTTTTCTCTTATAGATATGTCTCTATAAAACAAAGTTTTAATGTGTTTAACCATGATTCTAAAATAGTGAAAAATAAAAGATATGACTTTCCATCTATCAAAATTTTACAGGTAGATAATGTCTGTGAACACTTACATTCCAGAATATATATCTTTTTCAGTGATGAAGAACAAATCTTTTATTAATTTATTCCATCAAGTAGGATACTAAATATTAAGTGGTTTAGAGGAAGTATACTGTAATAGATTGAGCCTACCAGCTGAGTCAGCAAAAAACTTCTGACTAAGAGAATATATTTTAGAATTAAATCAGTAACTCAATATCCAAACCTCTATCATAGTGCTAATGTTTAAACCACTTGATCTCCTCAGATTAAAAAAAATCTAATATTAGGGCATTATGCCTGGCTTACCTGAGAAAATTACTAGAATTATTCTTAATACAATAACATTTTTTCCATGAACAGAAGGTCCACGTGGGAATTATTTGAAAATAATTACAGCAGAATAACTTCTGGTCTATTTCTCTTCTACAGATGAAATCTTTCTTTTAATGTAATTCTACTGATTTCAGGACAACTACTCTCAATTTTCCCCAAGTGAAAGATGAGACTCAAGCTCATTTTGTTCTCATCACTTTCATATGTTAAACCTACAGTGGAGTCTACAGTTACTAATATTTGTTGTCTCTAGATGTAGAGATCCCGTTCATCAAACTATTATCATCCATTAGAGAAATTTTCTAAACATCTCTGTATCTAAGAACAGGACATGGCTTTATGCCTTTCCACCTTCATTTTTTTCCTAAATATGAAATCGTCTCTGCACAGAATGTTCAATCACTACATTTTTCAATGTCAATTTGGAATATAAACCTGATCATTTCTCTTGTATCTATTTTAAGAAAAAATAGAACAAGGAATGGATGAATGTCATTTCAGAAAGATACATGCTTTTTATGGGAGGAAATCATATTTGCTTCAAGGAACAATATTTGTTTTTACATACACTAGTAGGACACAGACTGTCAGTCATTGCCTGCAGCCATCTTGAAGACCTCACTGAAATACCTGACATTACACCTATCAGGTGCCAAAATCTACCAGATTACATGATGGAGAGCTCAGAAGGTGAGGCATGTAAGAAGTGTATTTCCCTCTTAGATCAGCTAAATTAGAAGCAATGGCTTACACATCAGGGGACAATTGGATCAAATTCAAAATGCTGCAGTTGATTTAAACAGTCTAATACCTGTCCTTGAAAATCTTTACTTGAAAACTCCATTTAATATAGATAGATCTTAAATACTTATATTTAATAGTTACTTACTTAAAAGTGAAGAATAGCAAAAGATAGATTTTATCCCCAAGAGGATTTTTTTTCTTAGAAGGATACCTGAAGTGCGATGTAAAAGTGTCCTACTTACAAAGACAGCTACCACTTTTACCATTATTGTCACACAATGACCTTACAACGTTAGAATTAATCTTAGGATTTGCAACCTATATTCCAAAGACCTATATCTACTTATCACTGTAAAACATATTGCCATTCACATGAAAATTATGAAAATAATCAGCATTCAGTGTTTAAACTCTATGTAAAAAAACCTAATATAGGTCAGTGCTCCCTATTGATTTAAGTTAGTCTAACCCCTGTTTCTGTCAATTAAATGAGAGCAGAAACAAGCCCAATCAATAGCTACTAATCTTAAACATCTCTGCAAGAAGTACTGGTACTTTAAAAAAAACACTGACAAGATTTTGTTTGTGCAAGTGTGTGTGTGTGTGTGTGTGTGTGCTTGTGTTCACAAGCAACTGCTAGGATCTGAATCTAGGACTTTGAAGTTTGTATGTAAATCTCAGAGAAATATCTATAGCATATTTCAACAAGCTGTAATCCTCATAATTACCTAAAATCCAGGTAAAGATGGAAAATGAGAATCTTTAAAAAAGAAAGCATATTCACCAAGTTGTTAAAATCACTCCACAAAGACCGTCTTAATTGTTATATCTTTTAATATTGGAGTACTTGAAATTGAGACATGAATAATATTGATGAAGTATATTTTTAGCTCATTTCTTAGAGGAACAAGACATAAATAATTGTAGCTCCACATTTCTCTTCACAGAGAAAAGCAAGGCACAATACTTCCCAGGAATATTTCTGGGTTTCACATTCTCTGAACATCAGAGAAAGAAAACTCAATTCTTATCATCTGCTGTGCCTGTGTTTGTGCAAAAGTAGAATGCAACATGGAGATTGTTTACCCAGAGTGATGTGTTTTGTTTCCTTGGCCTATCAGGGCCAAGTATGTGTGTGTGTGTATGTCAGGACTGTCAGCTGACAGTCATGAGATTCAGAGCAGGGTGTGTGCAGAGTTGTGTGCTTGGCAGATTCAGTTTAGATGTAATATAATATAGTATAATAAAGTAATTAATTAGCCTTCTGATATGATATTAGCCTTCTGATATAGCCTTCTGGAGTCAGATGCATCTTCTCTCTTCCCCAAGTTGGGGGTTGCCTGTGAATGCTATAAATAATTGCTTTGAATATTTGATTTTCCATTTGGCAGACCTTTTTTAAACATTTGGATAATTTCTGTCTATCTATCAGACATAGTCCATTGCTTATCTAGAAGTTTCCTAAAAGTGGGTTGTTAGGTAGAGAGTCTTACTAAAAATGTGATGCAGGGAGAGCAGAGCCCATAACAGACTGACAGCAAACAGCTGGCCATCAGATATGTGTATTGGCCAGATGATCAATATATGAACAGGTCTAAATGAACCACAGTGCTGTCTCTTGCCTAGAGGTATTCCCATAGGAGAAAGCGATACTTACTGCAGCAGAAGGAAGAAAAGATTAGGGATGTAGAATACAAATCCCTAACAAACTCAGTTGTTGTTTGTCCCACTTCTCAGGGAACAAACTGTTTTCCACATACTTTTATTAACTGTCACCACAGAAATCTAATCCTAAAGCACTGGTGAAAGAGTAAACACGTATTTTCGATCTTTTATATGTACATGCAAAGGGCACATAATCCAGAGAGGAAAAGTATTTCTCATTCTAACACAAAGTAGGTTCTGACTACATGGGAAATGGAGCTTTGTCTTCACTCAGGGACAACAGGAGTTGCCAGCACTTGTGCCTGCATCACCTGCTCAAGGCACCTTCAGGTGGCAATGTATTCAGCTCTACAGACACATCTGATTTCTTCTTTTGTCTTGCAGAGGGGATAGTTTAGCAAGCTTGGTGCAGGGAAACAATGGTGACTACAGAAGGAGAACAAATGACACTTTCTCCCCATTTTCATGGATGTGGGTTTTTTTGTTTGTTTTTCGGGGTTTTCTTTGTGAATTAGAAGAAGATTGGTTACTTCACTGTGATTTTCTCTGGTTAGAATAGTATTAAGAAGTTATTTTATTTATTAGACAGACAGATAGTGTATGTTTGTACTTTCAAAGTCTTTTAAATGAGACCTGAAGTTCCTTAGCTCTATGAAAAAATTATTCAGTACCTGAAACTAATCATCCAAAATCAGAGAAACTCAAAACAACCCCATACTTTGGTTTACAATTACTCATATATTCACAGTGAAGAACAGAAAATTTACCTCTGTGCTCTTAATGTTGTTCTTATATCACCTATTTTAAAACTTTACTTATCTAATTGATGACATAAAGTACCATTGAAGCCTGATTATCATTTAATCATGTTGATTACATAAAAAATATTCTGGCCTCAGCAGATAGATGGTTTATTTTCTATACTATTAGCACCGGGCAGTAATTGCAGTTGTGTGCATATTCTGCCGTGAAGATGAGGCAAGAAAGTCTCGTGATGATTAAATATAAAGCAGTGTACTTTGTAATTTCATGAAGGGTGTGGCAAAATGCCTGAGGGCAAAGAAATAGAGAAAACTGGGAAGATTCACATTTTAACAAGTTATAACAGTACAGAAATTACAGGCTGAAATACAGTTGCTACTCCCTGGATGGAATGAAGCCACGCCAACTTCCCACACACAATCCATGCAAAGGAGGACTAAAGGGAGGGTGGAACAGAGTGGGTGGAACACCACAGCAGGGTGGAACACCACAGCAGGACTCTGCTAAAATCCTTGCAAGAGGGAGAACTTGGTGGTATCTTGCAAGTGATAAGCCACATGGCAGCTGTCAAACAAGGGAAGAAAGGAGATTTCTTGCTGTTGAATCAGCACATGGGCAAGATCACAGATGTACATCTCTATCCTAAAGGCTACCTCAGATGTAATACTGACATTATCCACCTCCAGGCTTTCACCACTGAACATCATGTATGACCAGAGTCACACAAGCTCCACCTAAATGCAAACCTAGTATAAAAGTAAGTAAAAATGGGGAGTAGTTAGGGAAGGCTCCATAACTGCTGGGATCAGTCGATGAGAACCTGTATTCTACCCCGTAGGGGTGCCTTTCATGGGGCACTGACAGACTAATCAAACACAAAAGGTTTGACAAAATCTTTCCTTTCATGTAGCAAATGACAAAGATAAATCATAAAGACAACTGGAAAAAAAGAAAAACTGTTGTCATGGAAACATAACAGTTAAAAATTTCTCATGCTCTTTTAAAACATCAAAATCTGATAATCAGATTGAATTCCCTGCTCCTCATAGCAAACTATTTGATGAAACAAGTGCTGGTATGAGTCTTTGACAACACATCATCTTCAGTGGTTGAGCAAAGCCATATGTCTACACTGCACTGTAGTACAAAGCAGAAGTTCCTCAAATTCCTTGGACAGCACAGTGCAGGAAAAACATCAACATTTTCATGTAAAACTCCAGTTTTAGACATCCAGTTATTTTTGTCAGAAGTATCACTTGGGTTTTACAGATGCTCATCTAGCTTCACTGTGCTCAAACAGAAGTTAAATTCAGCTCCTTGTTTGCATACAGAGCCACAACTGTTTATAATAGTTTTCACTTTAATGTACCCAGCAGTGTAAATTTCTGCTAGTCACACTTTTCCCTAAAAGGTAGTTATACAAATTCTTGCTCTGACTAATTTCCCCAAAAAAACAAAAACAAAACAAAACCAAAAACAACAACAACAAAAAAAAAAAACCAAAAAACCACCTGTGCATGTTGATATGCCAGTAGATACTTATTTATCAAGAAAAAGAAATAGCACTGTTACTAATTGACTTTTGCTTAGCTCAGCTGTTTCATCTGCTCTCAGTGCTCTCTAAAGTTGGCTCAAATGAATGGCAATTCCTCTATGAAATCAGCCAGAGAAGCACGCCTGCAGATTTTCCATCAAATCTCTTATGTAGCAAAATAGTGAATACCAGACAAGGTATTCAAGCTCTGGTAAGGGACAGAGATATAACATACAGGCTCGGTGAAGTCTAATTATCTTCAGAATCATTCTGTATGGTGAAACAACTTGAACTGGAAATCAGTTAACTTTAAAATAGGAGATAAACATTTAATTGTCTCCTCTTCCACTTACAAGAAAGTGGCAATGGTCTAGATGGAGAAGAGAGAGTTCTACCACTACAGATTTGGCAGAACTAGGAAGGAATTATACATGATCTTTAGAGGTGGGAAGAAGGAATCAAAATTGCACTAGTAAGTAATTTCTGCTTCAGTACCACTGGGTTTCCAGAGGCAGAAATATCTCCAGGACATCAACATTTTATGATAATTCACAAGGAAAACAGTCTACTGAAGTACAGACATACTAAATCCCCTTCAATCTATTGTTGAATATTGTTTCTTAAAATGCCTTCTGCCTTCAGAGATAAGGACATCATGGTTGTCTTTTTTTTTTTTTTCTTTTTTGCCAAAATCTATGCCACACAGGAGTATTTTATTTTACAACATATGAAGAAAAGATTGTGTCTAGTACCAGCTGTATTTAAAATTTGGGAAACAGATTTCAAGAATACTCTGAAACTTTTCATTTGCAGATCTCCGTGCAAAGCTCCTAAGTGTAGAAAGCAATATTTCTCATCATTTTCTTTGCCTAAGGCTTTTGGCATGAACAGCACGACGATACTGTAATCTAACAATTAGAAAAAGAAATGGTACTATCCAAATGCCTAAGAGAGCATCTGCAACCAATCATTGTCTTTGGAAAATACAGAAAACAACTGCTGCAGTTAAGTGTGAATGACACTAGAACAATACTTCTCTTTCCAATCCAAGGTCCATGTATTGTCACACTTACAAGTGATGATAATAGAAATCTATGAACAAGCTGCTTAGTAATTCTCATCCAGATATGTTACCAGATAAAACTATATCAGAAAAAAATATCACTAGGCTTCCTTAGAATTTTTCTTTTTCTTGAAATGCACATGCAACTCAATCAACTGAAGTAATATGTACATAATTTTATTAAGAGAAAGTAGACTCTGCAATAGTTTTGGCAGAGCTTTTACTCTGGGAAGGAAGGATCATTTTTGCTAGCTTGGCTGCTTAACATTTAAATGTAGAGTTCCTGAATGTACCTTGTCTTTATGAAGAAATAAAATACCAGTAGAGCAACATAAAAAATGCACTAAACAACATGAGGTTAAAATTACTTTCAAAGTATCTTAAAAAAAACAAAACCAAAAACCTTGATTATTTTACATAGCCTTCTAGATTAACTCTTTAGAGACTGAATAGGAATTAATGATGTTGGGATTTATCATCCATGTTTAGAAAGACTGACAGGTTGAAGCATTTTTCTTTCTTGCAGAAGAAAGTTAATTTGATTAGATGCTTAGCTGGGTAAGCTATCAGCAGAAGTTTTGACTTGCAATATAATTTAGGAGCACTAAAAAGAAGATGGATGTTACCTAATCCTGCTTCATGAGTAAAACTTACACTGACATAAAGGACGTTAAGCTAATATTTGCACTAGGGAACACTTGGCAGTTTTCTGGGGACAAATGGCTAAAGCATTATGATCAGTGCAGTAAGCATGTGCAGGCCTTGGAAAAATAAATGAAAAGTTAAATTTTAAGACAAACCAAGTATTATTCTATCCTTTAAGAATTTAAGAATTTTGATGCCAAAAAAAGACTGTCTTGGTACATAACAGCAAACAAGTCACCAAAATGTTCTTTCTTGTCAAAGCTTAAATATAAATAAACTAACCAGAGAGTGGTCCAGGCTTACTATTGGCAAAATAATTCAGAACTTTAAAGCAGCATCTGGCATTGCATCCATCTTTCTGAAGTAGTAATAAATTTGGCTCACCCAGTTAATTCAGTCATCAGGTATCAATATGAAAACTAATAAAAATGTTTTGGGAAAAGAAAGTATCAGGAGTCCCAATTCATGTTCAAAGTGTTATTTTTATGCTTTTATATTCCTATATTTCTACAGATAATAACCAAAATGGCAACATACCTACTTTCCATTGCAACCAAATTGTTCTGAAATAAACCTACCATGTGCATATTTATAAACACCATGATTTAGTGTCATTTCACTCGAATCCTCCCCAAGGGATCTATTATCAATGAGAACCTCAGTTACTCCCCCTTCAGCAGCAGGTTGTAACAACAGTATCCTCTGTTACAAGGCCTTTTGAAAAAATGCCATTCTTACTCATCTTTACTGGAAACTTTACTATTGTTGTACTTTCTTCTGGCAATGATGATAAACAAAATTTACTGCCTGTTTAAATTGTACTTTACCAGACTAATACAGCAGCAATGATAACAGCTTAGAAATTGGATTGCATGTGACTCTGAAAGTGGGACATATGAGCGAAAGCTTCTGCTTCTCATATATTTGCAAAACAAGCTCCAGGGCCCAAATTTAGAAAAGCAAGGTACAAAGGTCTGAACATATGTGCTCTGGGAATGTTTAGAAAAAGGATATGCCACATCAATGAACTGCAAGATGGTTTCCCCCAAGAGAAAGCAGACAAGCTCACACAACTCTGCCATTTAATTCTCTTGTCTGCCAGCAGGATATCTATCACATTTCTTTCACTTCATTTTCACCAAACTATTTCATTCTCTTTTTTCTTCAGAATGGAGTTTCAGAAAAGCAAAAAAATATTATGAGATGCCTGAAAGGAAACAACCCATTTTTTCAGGGAAAAAAATGATCAAGGGATTAGGGGAAGTTATTCCACTAAAACAAAACAAAAAAGGACATACATCCTAAATGACATCTAAAAATCTAGCCCAATCCAAAAGAGACCATGAGCAATCTGTTTCCAGAAACTTTATTGTGTTCTGTGAAAATCCTTCTGTAAATAAACCTGTCTAAATTATTTAGATTAGCTTGAAAGATTAAAGTTCTATTTTCATGGGATCTCATATAAAGCTTTTACCAGTAAGTAATCACTTCTGGGACAACATTTAAGAAATTCTCCACATAAAACCCTTTAGTACTAAACACATAATCTTCCTGACAAACACATCATCTATTTGCCTTCTCCATCTATTCTCCTTAGGAAGAAAAAAAAAAAAAAAAAAAACAACAAAAACTAAAAACTTTAAGGAAGTTCTCATCTCTTGAGATTTTAGTTGCTATTTTTAATCTTTCCTTAAGATTTTTTTATTTTCAACTTTAATTTATTTGCTACCAAAGATGAAAGACATGCAAATTGCCAGGGTTGCACAGAACAGCTTAGAAGGTATAACAAAACGCATAAGAAACCTGTGTAAACTAAGTATCTCAAAATAGAAGAAAAACTAGAAAAATCCTGAATTACTGAACCTATTTTCCCCCCAAGTCTTATTGAGGCTGGGTTATTACTGGGTTATGTTGAACTATGCACTAGAATCAGAACAAGATGAACTAATTTTATGTTATATTGAATAATGTTTGATTTCAGAAAACATCACTTAATTCCTTACAACTTCAGTTTTCACCTTTGAATAATAGGGGCAATGTTTTTTACGTTATTATAAGATACTTCAGAGAAGTGGAAGTGTTATTTCCACTACCTCATTTTGGAAAAGCCACAAAGAATTCCTAATATGTTCTGCATTTTGCTACACACTGGCAATTGAATAAAACAATACTATTGCCCTTTCCTGCTTCTTCATCTCCTTTCTCCCCTCAAGGATCAGTCAGATGTCAGAGAAAATCACGTATCTTTGAAAGGCAAGGAAAATGTCTAATGGGAACGATGTCTAATGTCTAATGCATGAGAAAAGAGGGTTGCTAAAGTTACACAGATAGCAGTAGAAACTGAGGTATCACAAAGAAAATGAGTTATTGAATAATTTTGGTTCAAAAATCTACTATGAAAAACTTGCTAATGGATAAAAATGCTGACTCCATCAAGTCAAAATGCTGAACTTGATGCTAAACTAGATACAGGTGGTATCCATGTCATAATTTAAATGCCATTATGTTGGTTTTTCACCTCTAAAACTTAATATCCAAAAATAAATACAAAACAAGTAAAAATTGTTGCTGCACTCTTTCAGCGAGGTGGTTTTATGATGGCATTCATGTTTCATGTTCCCAAATTAAGTGCTGGCTTAGAAGCACTTCTGTATTTAGTGCTCACCTGTCTGGTTATTTTTTAGAGTACAATATTTCAAAAACACCACAGTGGATTACTTTATATAAAAACCTGCATTCTTATTCTCCTCTTCTAACTGCTCTATGAAAATGACTGTATCAATCAAGATTCATCATTGTCAAAAAAACACTGTTCGGCAGAGAATTTTGAAATTCCTAGCTGAATTCTGCTTTAAGAGCTTCTGGATCCAGGATCCTCAGAGGACCCTTGGGAACTCTTTGAGAATCTGCTGCCAGATAAGGAGAGGGTGAGGCCGTGTGTGTAAGCATGAGAAAGCTCTAGCAGCTTCTAACAAGCTGAACCAGCTGTCTGTGACCCAAGCATACCCAGTGCCTTTGGTACAGATGCCCCCAACTAGGGAGTGTCAAAGACCCTTAAAGTGTGGTTGGGAGGGGCCAGGGCTGAAGCAGAGTGTAGCTAATGGGTGCAGGAGCACAAAGAGGGGGGTCCCATCTCAGTTCAGACCACCTACATGCTTTCAGGTACAGGCATGTGCCACAGCACAGGTTCACTCAGGTGGTGGAGCAGCTGCCTCTACCAGGGCAGAGGCTTCAACCCCAACAGAGCTTCAGGCAATGGGTGCAGCCCTGTGAGTCCCAGGCTCCAGGGAATCCTTGGGGCCTCTCCCTGGGGCTGGAGAGGTGGTCCCCTCTCCTCAGCAGGTGTGCTGCTCTTGAGGAGCTGTGTCACCAGTGGAGGAGTTACAGAGAAATGAACAGTCAGTGCAATGTCAAAGAGGATTAGAGAGTGATCCACAGAAGCAACCAGGACAGGAAAGAAGACCTGTATTGCAGAACAGATGGTAAAAAATATCTGGTACATATTAAATCTCCCTGAAAAATGTCTATTCCTGATCAGATCAACCCTGGCCGCACATCTTTTGAACTCCTTTTGAAAGGAGTATGATTTACAAGCTTCAAGACCATCCTGCAATGTAAGGATTGTAAACCTCCTGACCTACATTAATGTAAATAAACTCCTTTTATCTACACTATTTACATCTTCTATATCTTTTTATTTTCATAGTTGTAATGCTGGTTTCAGGATTTCTTCTTTCTCAAGCCTTTTCAAAAATTACTCACACTAGAGGGGGGAAGAAAGTCAATTATTTTTGAGGAAACCCTTAGAAAGTTACGACAAGATACAAAGAAACTCTTGGTTCTAGTTTTCATGGAAGTAGCACTTAACAAACTGCAGTTCAAGAAAGCCCTATTAGAGATGTGTAGTAATTAATTTAGGCCTACCTTAAACAAATGACAGTTTTAAAAATTTTCTTCAGCATCTGACCAGTATATATAATATGGATGATAGACAATGGTCATAATATAATGAGATGGCCACTCAGACTGGAAAATTTATGTGACATGCCAAAGCAACTTTCCATATGGTTCATACACATTTTGCACGAAACATTTATCATGGAAGATCCTCTTAACAGCTCAAGATGTAGCCAGGTAGGTGCTGCTTGCCTATGGTTTAGAAGTTGACATATATGATGAGAAATACAATTATAAGAAATATTCTGGACTGTCTAAACATTATCCTGATACTTGAAATAATAGCTGTGGGGGAGAAAAAAAATTTATATATACCTGTATACATGTGAATACAATAAAAAGAAAATGTTGGGATCATGCTGCTCTAAATATGTTAAATTTTTCCAATTTATTAGGAAAGATCCTTAAGATCAGGGCTCTCTTAAGAAGTTTATTGTTATTACATATTGGAAATATTTATCTATGCTTAATTTAGCTTGTTTGGGAGTTTTTTCCATAAAAAATGTATTTTCTCAATCTAAAGACTCCGTGTTTGTCAAGTTTCTTATACACTTGCATTCTATGCAAAGTTTGTCAAATTTGATTTGAAAAAACTTCTTGAATAATGTGTCCACCTTTTTCTTTCAATTAGCAAAACATCTCCTCAAAAACCAGAATTTAAATTAATCTTTTTCACCTACATAAAAATATCCTATTTTATAACTATTAGTCTGATGCTTCAATATTATTGATTTATTGCATATATTACACGTGGACTGTTCTGTCCCATAAAATTAACCCTCAGCCATTTAATTCTTTCATGGTGTGGTTAGATGGCTCTTGAAGAGATACAGAGTTACAGAGGTGTGGGAGGAACAGAAGACCTTTTTGGTGATGCAATTCTGTAAGCAGCCAATTGCAATTGGAAACCCACATTTTGGATGTACAGAAAAGTGTCGGCTGCATCAAAACACAGGACAACAGGTTTCTGGTAGGACCCTGGAGCCATTCAATACTGGATAGCAGCACATTAGATGACAACCAGAATGGAAAATAAAAAAAATTAAATAAAACACAAAAAAAATAATTTTTGACAAATGTCTGAAATGTTTTGTCTTTGTAGATCTATCTATGCCTTGTTTAGTGGTGCCTTCCAATTGTACCTAGAGGAGCACTAGTTCTTCTGTATACCAAACCAACATTTCCCCTTTGAACAGCTGATAAAAACAACTCTACTGGGCTTTAATAAAATGTTAAAACATAAGTGGAGCACTTTTGTCTGATTGCTGTCTGCTTTCAGCCTCATTTCTGCTTGTGCAAGATTGTTGCAAAATGCCTGCAAAATTGAATCGAGGTTTTCTTAATCGCCACTCTTCATGCCATAAATGATACATTCAACTGTGGGTATTCAAAATATTTTTACATTAAAAAGCTTTTAAGTTTGGTTGCTTTTCTTCATCTATGTATTTCATACTACACCAATAACACCTTGAAATACTGTTGAGAAAGGTTGATTCCATGTTCTTCTTTGCTCTTCCCAGCTGCTGAGGTATCTGCAATGCACAAGGTCACAAATTAGGAGAAATAGGCTCTGGGATAGTCTGAGGCAGATGATAGGTAGTTTTTAAATGTCTCCATTCCCTTGTCCACACTGTTCCCCCAATCATTTTAAGTGGAACAGTACTTTTCTTTAGCTTTTCTATCTCAATATGCACTTAGCAGATTTACAATACCTCAGCATCTTTGCCTACTGTTGGTCTACACTAGTATTGCCTGTGTCAAAAAGGCATTATTAGCAAAACTCCAATTTCATCAAAAGACTGATTTCATCCCCTGAAACATTTTGAGAAATTATATTAATCTGATTGATTAAATTGTAATTTCATAACATTCATTGTTATTGCCATGTTCAATGGTAATTTGTAAAGAACTTATTTTCTGCTTTCTTTACTGTCCTCACTAATCCTTTGGTCCAGGTTTTATTGGTTGGTTTGGGTTTTATTTTTAATCATCAAAAGTTCTTTCTTTATCATCATAAATACTCAATATTATGATGAGAATTCAAGAAGCTTATTTCAAGATTATTTTGATATGTAAAGTGTTTTTATTTCTGCTGAAGGGAAGAGGATATCTTTTAAAACTTAAAATTATGTTCAAACAAAAATTTGTATGAGGGAGTTTAAAAATTTGTATATTTAAAATACATATTTAGAGTAATATATCTTATCATAATATTTAAAGTCATTTCTCTTTTAAACCAAATCAGGAATACTTTCCAAAATTTTTGATCTGAAGACATGCATCTTCAAATTTTAAAGTATTTGTATAATCACAGAGGAACTGATTGAAACTAAGATTATTTGTTTTTAAAAGCATCTGTTGTTGTACCTGTTTATTCTATTTCTTTGAACAAGGAAATAAGTCAGTCATCAAGGTTAATAAAATTTCTCACTTAGAGATGTGCTAGACAGATTACTCATATCAGATTTCAGCAAAATCTGAAAAAGCCAGCAAACACATGATGTTCAGTACAGAGGCAATTGGGTGACATTCTATGGCGTATTTAACATGAGAAGATCCTGTAATAATCCCTTCTCATCTCCAAATATGCATAAGGAGAGTGTTTTCTAAAGGAATAAAGAGAAGAAATACAGAATACCACACTTTATAAATGTTCTCTACAGAATACGTTTGGGTCAACCTTTCCTCTTCCACTCAAGCTACTTCTTCTGTAGCTGCAGTCTGAAATGATTAAGCCAGACCCCTAGTCT
The DNA here is from genome assembly GCF_023055355.1 of Agelaius tricolor. Taxonomy (NCBI): domain Eukaryota; kingdom Metazoa; phylum Chordata; class Aves; order Passeriformes; family Icteridae; genus Agelaius; species Agelaius tricolor. The sequence continues at coordinate 53,202,694 of NW_027269263.1, forward strand.
CAGATTTACTTGCTGCTCCAAATATATCATGATATAGTAACACACTCCTCTTGTAAGACACTAGTGGTGTACACAGCAGGTCTGAAAGAGCCTCTGCTGTCATGAAGCTTTAATTACTGCTGAAAATAGAGACTACTGAGACCTACTGCAGATAACTTAATGGCTCAAACTAGCCAACATGTTCTGATCAACAGATAAATATGGATACAGTGGGAGGAATATGTAGCTGTTTAATGACAGATAATCTTGTGTGAGATGGAAAAGTTAAGATTCCAAAAATCTACGGCATAATTGCATTTTTTACCCACACAGCTGATTTAGGAGTCTACTGCATGAACCTTGACCTTTTAGATCTTCAGAATATTGAATAAAATTTAATGGAGAGCTTGATATTTTCTCTTGGAGAACATTTTAGTTATTAGGAGGTATCCAATAACAAAATATATTCAAAGATCTAGTTGTATGTTAAACAGACCATACCCATATGTCAATGAAATGAGATGCATTCTGAAAAACTACTTGAAATTGGAATAGTCTTGTATTATTACTGCCATTCTCCAAGAATCAGCTAGGTTGGAAAAGAGCTTTGAGATTATCAAGTCCAACCTATGATCTGATACCAGCTTGTCAACTAGACCGTGGCACTAAGTGCCACATCCAGTCCTTTCTTAAACACCTCCAGGGAGAATGACTCTGTCACCTCCCTGGGAGCCCATTCTGTGAAGAACTTCTTCCTAATGTCAAAAATTATATACATTGAGAAGAGTAGTTACACAAACTAAAATTTCTTTGCCTCAATGTTAACTTACGTTTTTTGGCTTATTTTTAGTATGAATGTTTTCACTTCCAGACTTTGGAAACAGGGCATCCATGGAAAGACCTGTAGAAACTGCACAGTGCAGAGTAAAAGAATAATAGGTTTAACTGAAAAAAAAATCAGTCTACAAAACAATTATATGCATATTAAACTGTACCTTCTGGGGATCATCAGAGGATTTACCAACTTGAAGCACTAAAGTGAATCCTCTGCAAAGAAAAGTGGGACAATACTAATGCTATTTTTTTTCCCTCACATTTTAAAGAATGATTCATGCATTTTGTTTAGACACAAAGGTGTTTTTGCTGTCTCCCTGAAAGATCTATTCATCAGATTAATATTCTAGTGCTTGAGTACTTCAGTACAGTACAAACGTTTTATTTTCTATACGTTTACAGAATAAACTGTACAATTAGTCACAAATTCCTTGCATATGCCCTGCTCTCTGCCTCCTTTTGCAAAACGTATTTCATTATTGTCATGCACATTCATGGTAGGTTTTTTTTCAGGCATTCAAAGAATATTTTTCAAGTGATTAGTCTTCTTCTGATGAAAGGTCATGGCCAAGGAGTTCTCATTATATAAAAGAAACTAACAGAATGTGAAATGAACAAGACAGATGAAATATTCTGTGTCATATACCAAAATTCAACTATCTGAAAAGGAGTAGGTAGGATGGTTGGGTAGACACATGATTAAAAAAATGTTTTTCAAGCTAGCAGTAAAACCGCTAAGAATGCAGACTGTCAACACTTTCTTCACCACAGGTTTTTTAATTTTCTTCAGTAAAACATTTAGCTGAGTAATCTTCAGTAATACATTTATCTGACATTAGTCATCTTGGTTCAATTGGGGGCCGCCATCACCAAAAACTATTAATTCTGTCATAAGATATATGCACAAAATAACAGGATGTATCAGAGCTGGTTCTGCCTCTTCTTTTTGATTGACTGGAGAAAGTCTAGGGAAATGGCTTAAATTAGACAGTTAAATGTTTTGATGTATACAAATTGTCCAGATCCAAAGTAGGTATAGTTTTGTACTTTTGTTATTTTCAGAATAGGAAACTGTGAGGCCTTCCAGAACAGAAACCAAAAGAGCAAATAAAGGAAAGCCACCTGAGCCATACAGATAAACACTACAGACTAACAGTATGAACACTGGATGCTAACAGCAACTATGAACACTGTACACCAACAGAAAGTCTGAGAGGGGAATGACTGCATAAACAACCAGGTAAGGCACTTAAAAGGGAGGAACTTCAAGGCTAGTTCCTGTTTCAAGGCATAGGAAGGAACTGAATGTTTGTGTCTCCAAGAACCCTTAAGAGGTGGGACACCACTACAGCTTTCTCCCAACAGCCTGTAATTTTAGGTGCTGCGTAATTCTGTGGCTCACTAGCATAAGTAACTGTTACCTTTTAAAAAGAGAAAAAAGTGCAAGTACATTCCATGTATTTCACTTACACTTAGTTTGAGATATGCAAGCCCACTGCTCCCAAATTAGAAGTTACCATACAGAAAGTGTGGACCCTGATCCTTTCAAACCATCAGATAAATTTGAAGGTGAAGATCTGTGTCCTGAAATCACCAAAAAACAGTTAAAACCCAACAAATTAAAGAAACTGAAGGAAGGCTACCACATATTGTTACATGATATTTGTTGATATTTGTTGATATTTGATGATATTTGAATGAGCAAATGAAAAAGTCACCTTCAGACAGAACAGGACTAAGGTATTATCACAGTCCAGGCCTTATCAGAAAGATTAAAACTGAATCTCAAACTCAGCATAAAAAAATAGTATTAACCACTTCTACAACATAACATGATATTTCTTTATGTTACAACCACACCAAGAGAGTTCTCTAAAATTCTCTAAAGAACTGTACCTGTAGTGATTTTAACTAGAAGACCACTGTAAATTGAGGAGTTGGTGATCCACACAACAGTTAACCTGAGCAGGTGATGCCTGTGTTGCTCTTATGCTACACATATGTCACTGTGCCATCACACCTGTGCTGTGCTGTGCTGTGTGTATCTCCTGGCTACAGGAGAACCATAGCCTACCCACAGTAACACAGGACCTGTGGGCAGCTACTCACTATGGGGATTGTATTTAGGCAAAAAAGGCAGGAAGAAGTTCTCATGTGAGCATCACTTTTTTTTTTTTTTTGACAGTGTAATTTATGATTAGATAGTTTTCTTTTAAGAAAATCCTGTAAAATCTCAAAAGACCTTCTCCTTTATAGTCTCAGCTCCAAGAAATGGCATTTTTAAGTGATGTTCTACAGTGTGAGTGCCCTCCTTATTATGATGGTAATGAACCAGCACTTGCAGCTGCAACACACTAACCAAGATACCTGATGCTCCAGTTGAAATGACAGTCTTTAGAAATAAAAATATTTCTACTAATATTTCTGCTGTTAATAATACTTTATCCAGACCACAGCATTGTTAACCTACCAATTTTTTTGAAATACATTTAATATATGTCTTAAAATGAAGGGTGGAATTGGAATTTTTTGACTAAGCTTCAGGTGCTGTCCATAATTCTCACATTCATGATGCTGAAAAAAAAACTGCTTAAGAGTGAACTAGCTGCCCAGCTTTTAAAAGTATATTAAAATCTTTAATAATGTCACCATTTCTTACTCACATGACCATAAACTGTAACCTTCACCTCCTTTTTACCTACATTTAACAGAAGCATCTACCTACAAGAATGACTGACTCTCATCCAAGTCACTACAAGTTTGTTATGGAAGTTCATTTGAAGAGATGTCCAGATCAGGCTGAAGAGATCTCAGTGCCATCTACTCTCTCTTAAGTAATTCCAAACATAGCTATTCAATTAGATAATAAAATATATACATCATTCTCACACACTAAGTGCCTTTTCTGAAGTTCACAAATCCTGGCAGCTGAAAAGACTTGCATATTTAGGAGGAGCAACATTGTAAGAGAATTAGGAAGGTAAAAGTTCTAAAGTCAAATTTAGTTCTTACATCTCTATAAATTTTGACAAAGCCACAGACTACAGGGAAATACTCCAGATGTCGAGTAAACAAAGATCAGGCACTAAGACATAAAACTCTCATAATAATTCCAGCAACTTCTATCTCCTCTAAAATATGCAATTACTTAGGTGTTGTGAGAAGTCTTGGGTACTTTCTTGTTCCCAAAGCTGACACTACCACTGATTGTTTTAAATCTTTTTATTTTTACTTGCTGTATAAATAGGTATAGCTAGTAATTATTTTTCTTTATCTTAGATGCTTGAAGATATATGCTCCTGTCTTGAGGGAAGCATACTGGCTATGAAAAGTCTCTCTCCTCATCTGCATGGTAATTAAGCAGTACTCAAGGTGCTTTTAGACAGCATACAAGAACAGGGCTACAAGGCAACCAGGGAACAACTGCAAGAGACTGGAGTGCTGGACTGGAAAGTTAATGCAAATTTTTTTCATGAAAACTTTTCCATCCAGTTCAAATTGCTTTTACGGGCAGCGATTCTGAATTCCTAGTTTCTTTTCATAAAAAAGATGTTTTGTAAAAGATGGACAGTCAAAATACAGAAGTATCAACCAATGAAGGAAGAAAACCTTGCAGAATATTAAAAATACTAAAACGCCTTGAATGCTCACTGTCAGACAAACCACAGTTCCAGCGAACAGATCTCTGTTAATTTCCTAAATGACACATTCAAGAAACAAAAGCCAAATAAAAAGAATCATCAGTTCAGCATTTAAGAAGAACACATTTGATAGTATATTTTTAAATGGAATCTCCTCTTCCAATAAAAGTGCCATGTTGCAATCTAGTTAAGTCTATTCACAGTACTCCACATTGATCATCTCATTCTTCTCCTGCAAAAAAACCTCCAGAGGACACATAATGACAGTGTAATCAACATTTCAATGAATTCACCAGACATTGTCCAATCTTGTAAAGACCAGGAAAGATGTAACAATAAGCAGCACAGAACTTGTCTTCACTATCCTCTATGGATGAGTTTCCTAAAAGGGACTATCTCAAAGTTGTAAACAAAATTAATTAATAGAGAGATAATGGAAATAAAAAGCACTTACAGGATTATCCAGACTGATGCTGAGTCTCATCATCTTCTATATCACTCATTATAAGGTGAAGGCACTGAGCAGGATTGGTATGCAGGATGATTATTCACTTATACGTATCTTCCACATCCTGGTGGAAGTTTATTCTATCTCATCATATAAGAGAATCTAGAATGCACCTCCTTTTCATTTTGAATATGATTTAAAAAAAAAAAAATCATTTGTTCAAAAAAAATAAAGTTACAGATTTTGTAGCCTAATTTTAAGATGAAAAATGAATATACATCAAAACTACTGATATAATTCACCCACCAAGATCCCTGTAATTAAACTCTCCCCATGCAAATAAAACTCCTAAAAAAGAAGATTGCATTTTGCATCCAAACCTTTGAAGCCCAGAGGATCTATCTGACTGCACCAGAGAAATGGATGCTAATCTTGCATTCGGGATCTTTAGTCTTTATCATCCCTCCCTGAAATACACAAAGCTACTAGTTCCATTTAGAAAGCTGCTAACTGCATTGCCTCAGAGGAGCAAGTTCTGGAAAGTCAAGTTTCAAGCTCTGTAAGACTCATAAATCAGTATCAACTCTTATATTATACCCTGACATAAACAGGAAAAGCCCCTACACTGTCATTCCCCTTTCTTACATTACAAGTCTGTATTAAGAAAATACTCCACTTTAGCATATGCATGGCATGCTGTGACTGCCATTCTTCATACTAACCTCATTTCCCTCTGGTCCTCTCAGAATTTATTTTCTTATCTGTCGTCTTACAGCTGAATTGTAAATTTTCTGAAAGGAAGTATCTGTATTTGCCACTTGTTTGGTACCTAAAACGAAATGAACTTCCTATGACTGTTTCAAGCCCACAACATATTTGCACAAGGCAGACTTTTAAATCTTTACATTAAGTGACATAGTTGTCACTTAAAGCATGCAAAATAGATGAACAATTTTCTGTTTCTTTATAAAGAGAACTAAAGTTTAGGTTTATGTGGTGACACAACACAAAGGCAACAGACATTTCTAGTATTTAGGACAGAAAATGTTTCTTTCATGTAGTATTCATTAGGGATACAAGAGTCAGTTATCGCATCCCATGCAAAATATCCACAGACTATCCAGAGAGAAATCTAGTCCTAGGCAATAGTAATTCACAGTTTGAACTTTGGAAGTTTAATCTTCTTGAGCCTTCAACAATTTTACATGAATGCATAAAATTTAACAAGAGTAAGTGCTGGATTCTCCACCTGGGATTGGAAGTTCCTGGTCATACATTGAAACTGGGGAATGAGAAGCCAGAGAGCAGCCTCACAGAAAATGACCTGGAAGTCCTGGTCAACAGCAAACTGAATATGAGTCAGCAGTGCCCTGGAGCCTGAGGGGCATCAGGCACAGCATTGCCAGCTGGGCAAGTAAGGGGACTGTCCTACTCTGCTCTGCACTGGAGTTGCCACACCTCGAGTGCTTGGGGGCAGTTTTAGATGCCTCAAAAGATATAAAGTTCTTACAGAGCACCCAAAGGAGGTCTAGAAGATGCTGAAGGGTCTGGAGGGGAAGCCATATGAGGACTGGCTGAGGTCACCTGGTTTGTTGAGCCTGGAGAAGAGGAGAATGAGGGAAGACCTCACTACAGTTACTACAACTTCCCCAGAAGGGTAAGTGGAGGGGCAGGTGCTGACCACTGCTCTCTGTTGACCAGTGATAGGACAGGAGCAAATTGAATAAAGCTTCATCTGAGGAAATTCAGGTTGGACACTAGGAAAAGGTTCTCCACTGAGGAAGTGGCCAATCACTGGAAGAGTCTCCCTGGGGGAGTGGTTGTGGCACCAAGCCTGTCAGAGTTCAAGAAGTGTCTGCAAAATACTCATGGCCATATGATTTAATTTTAGGTAGATCTGCAAGGATCAGAGTGTTGGACTCAGTGATCCGTATAGGTCCCTGCCAACTTGATACACCCTATGATGCTATGATTCTGTGATTCCATTTTGGCAGATTTTTTTTTGCCTTTATACGGCTTCATGATTTTTCTCCAGAAGATGAAAAGCCAGTATCTATAATGAATTATGCTATTAAACTAGAAGAGCTATTGGAGCATAAATACATGTAGTACATGCTTAAAAACCATACAGAAAACATCATAAATAACAAGATGTATATTATCTTTGTGTAATCTATTGGTTTTATTAAATTCTGCTTAGACACTGAGAAAGAAGAGACTAAACTAGCCAAAGAGGATTAACACCATAAAAAAGAACAAGAAGGATTAATTTAAAAATGCTCAGAGAAAAAATATTTTGTTTCAGAAGATGATATTACTCTATAGTTTGGCAAGCTGGTAGCTTGAATCACTGAAAAATAAGTAATTGCCTTCTTGGCTTCGAGTGCTACATCTGTTTAATTGACTATCCTCTGTCCTTTGTCATTTCAAAAATTCTAAACACACAATTAAATAGTTTCTAGCAGACAGCCAAGCTTATCTATTCCTCGGAAGATATCAGGTAGTTTTATGTGTTTTTACATCTTATGCAGACAAAAAATGGCAATGTGCTTGGTAAGACAGCTGTGCAGCAAATAATAGGTATTTTCCATTAGTGAATATACAGCCTCATAGTTAAGGAAAGTTCTGCCATTCAATTCATCAATCAGTTCAGCTGGGATCAGATACCCCTTCTCCTTGCTTCATTACTGTCTCCCATGTGCTGAGGTACTTCTACCTAAAAGGTTAGAAAGAATCACTAAACCATATAGCTTGCATGAAGTGCACACATTACAGCAGTGACTGTTGGGTGAAGTTATAAATATATGCCATGCAAGAGCATCAGTGCTGGCATATATGGACATGCTGGGTTCTTATAACACTTATGCCTAATATTGGTTGAATGCACAATATTTGTGGTTCTCATATAGTGATGGATGCATAAATAAGCTCAGAATAACAGCTAAAATTATTTTTGACGCTAACTGTACCCTTAATTGAGATTGGCCTCCTTAACATTGATATTAAGTTCTTATCAAGAATAGTTTATATGGATCAAGTTTATTGTGGTATTTATTTTCTCTGTTTTAATGTTTGTCCTAGTTGATCTGTTTCTGCTAATTGGATGTGATAAAAAAGTCCTTGGTCCTATGCAGAGCTTTCCTCGACACTCACAAAATGTTTTACAAAGGTTTAGCATTGTGATCTCCACTGCTACCAACAGAGAAACTGACACACAGATAAATCAATTGCCTTTTAAAGCATGCTCTACACACAGCTCAGAGAGCTAAGCTAGCAGGACTCGAGTCTCAGTCCTGTGCAATATTAAGACAGCTACGTTCTCTCCCCTACAGACAGAAAAAGCCAAAATCAGGGGCTAATTACAAGTAACAGCAGACAACCAATAATCCTTGAATAATCCAGTTTCAGGCACCCTGAATTATTAGATTCATAGATTCCTTGTAAGCCTCTGAAGTAATTAAAGCCTGACTGAGAAGCTAAGCGATCCTCTACTGAAATCCTATGAACAGATTAGCTTGAGAACATAATGTATGATGACTTTTAATGTACTATTTTGCTGTTTGAGCAGCGTCATGCAGCAAAACCTTACCCAAATTGTACAAGTATTAGATTCACACTGTATTTACAAAGCTAAAGCTAATGCTAGAAGAAAGCACCAAAAAATGTGATTTAATCTCCTACTACATCAATGAGATGCAGTGATTGACAGAACACAGCCAGATACTTCAAGGCTCCAAGGGGTGCAGATCTGTGAGTCTTTCCAAAAATTAGAAAATTGAGCAATTTCTGATGAGAGCAGTCTAGTAACAGGAATGGGAACTTGTTACTTGGTCCACCATTTCTAAACAAAGATTCTCCATAATTTGGAAAGAAATTCTAATATTTAAGGGCTTCTAGAATTATTAAACTACTGTTAATTTTGTATGTTTTAAGACAAAATACCCTTGGAAACTTACTATAGTGTCTAGAGGAAGTTAAACATCCTTGAAATTACCTGTAATCTCTCCATTCACCATGCAAGAAGCAGAAACCATTTATTAGACTCATATTTAAACTGAATGTGTTGAGCAACAAAATATTTTTATCATAACTGTTGGACTCTATTCTAAAGAAATGTTCACTAACTCAATCTTCATGTCTGAGCTCATTAAAACCCTCATCACTTTATCAGAAAATAAGAGATTGCTTTTTCTAATTCAAATTGGACTCAACCTAAAAATTAGGTTTTAATAGTTACAGTCACTGGGTTTCTGTCAGTCACTAAGACTAGAGCCTCCTTCTGAGCCATTAAGTACAATTAAGTACAATTAAGCTCAAGTGTGAATTTGATGCAATTTGACAAGAATAACATCCATCTTTGCCCAAATTCTTGGCTTTTTTTTTCTACTTTCTGCATCCATTTTATGTAAATTTTTATTGCACAATTCTATAGAAAGTACAGTTCCTGACATGTCTGTTAAAAAAAAAAAACAAAACATCATTTTTAGTAAGACTATGAGGCTAGAGCCACTTTGGACAGCAGCATTAACAGACCAGTGCTTAGGTTTGTCACAGCCCTTCCTCTTGAGGAATATTTATTTGCTGAGCATCTGTTACAGAGGTTTCACAATGCAGAACCCAGAACCTGAGACATGAATGAGTAGCAGCATCTGCTTATATTACTACCAGCAGCATACACAATGAGTGCCTTAGGGAATGTGCATTGCTCTCCTAATCTTATCTTCCTGCCTGCCCAAATCTGCAACTTCACACTCCATGGAGCCACATCTTCCATTTTCCTTCCTCCTCTCCCAAGAGAATCTGATGCAAAATGGGGCCAGCATGGTCTAGCTGCCCAAGAAGGAGCAAAGAAAAATTAAAAAGCTAAGCCTCATAAAAGTGCTGCAGAAAAACAGCACAGCTTTTCATCCTCCTTTGGGCACTTGTCCCACATCTGTGTTATGATGCCTCTTCAATGAAAGAAACCAGTGATGCTCTTTCACATACTGGACTCACATCTCACTCACTTCTCTGTTCTAGTCACAAATTCTATATCCTCTCATGACTTTTCTTTGCTTTTCTAAACACCTCCAAACCTTTTGTTCCTTCCCCATGTGGAGGTCCTTATGGTATTTCCTAACTCTTGGTATCATTAGGACTAGTCAGGTTAACTTTCATGTTAAAAAACTTTCTTTAAGGACCTTGTGTCCTTTTCTAGACAGAAAAAGATTAGGGGGATATCTCATTTCTAAACATAAAGTGCAAACATTATATAGTTCAAATTTGAAAATTAAAAAAAATCATTTCAATTAGCATAAATTTTGAAAGAATTCTTCATGCCTCTGCAAGAAACTATCACTTCTGATCTAATAGCTATGGTTCTGAAAATATGCAGGTGGTGAAACATTTCTAAATTTCCATTAGAAACTTAGATTACAATGGCAGTTTAATGAAAGACTAGAATTAACCCCACTGAAATGCAAAATTATACTAGAAAACTCTTTATATTACACTAACAATGAGGTGAGATTATACAAGCTTTTGAGACAGGATACTGTTGGGTCCAATTTTTCAGCTGAGCCTTGCAAAGATGAGGAAAAAAAAAACTATTATATCTTTGGTGCACTGCTAAGAAGCACAGCATACATATAGTTAAAGTGAATAGGAACAATAGGTCAGCATGATAGAACTTGTGAGGAAAGAAAAGCTAGGAAATGTGGAGGTCTACAAAACTAAAATATATATATCATCCCTGAAATGATCTTTGGACTCATGCATTATATGGAAAAAAAAAAAAACAACAAAACCCACATATAAAAGGCAAAATAACAGAGAGCAACATAAAAGTGATAGAATTTGCAACTGCAGTAATTTGAATCAAACCCTGAAAAACTTCAAAAGGTTTCAAGAACTTTATAAAACTTCTACAGAAATTCAAAAATAATCTGACATCTGCTCTTTCTTCTGACACTGTTACACTTTCAGATGGGCATCCCATATATTCAGTTAACACCAAGAGTGAGAGAAAATTTAAGCCAACTGACCTCTATCACCTCAAAAGATTTCTCACTATATCATCCTATTATCTCCCAATAATCCTGTAAAGCATCTCTCTTATTTGCAACATAAGAAGAAAGTTACTAGACTCGTGATTCATCTAGTGTAGCACCATGCTGCTGACAATGGCCAGGTTCACCTTCTGTAAGAGGAAATTCTGCTCCTAACAGATACACAATAAACTGTCTGTGTGAAGGCTCCTCCATAGCTATTAGACCTAGCTAGTATGACTTACCTTGTAAATTGTGAGGATTTAGAAGACTAATTTTGTTTTTATTAGAATTAATAATATTCACATTTTCCAAAGAACAAACTTCGTTTCAATTTAATCCACTTTTCCATATCCTTGATTCCTTCTTGAACTAAGTTGAATGGTTCATCATGTGCTATCTAAAAAGAGGATAATTTTATCAATTTTGATGGGTTTTTAAATTGTTGTTAAAAATTTGTTCATTCTTTAATCATTAGCATGGAAAGAGGAAGCTATAATAGATCCTCTATTAAAAAAAAAGTTCTTATCTTTATACTAGCACTGTGCTCTCCAGCATCTAAACACTCATAGCTGGTCCACCTTTGCTCAACATACTACCCCTCTTTTCTCTGTAATAATGACAAGCCCAGATCTGCAAAAGTATGCATGCAACTATTGTTCTATTTGGATGCTAAATTCTCATTTATTTAATATAAAATAGGAACCAAAACGTTCAAAGATTTCATTCTTTGAATTTTAGAAGTTAAAGAAAAATAATAATTAGTTATATTTGTAATTCATCCCACTGAAAGTAATTTGAGACAGATATCTGAGTTACAAACTGTAAAACCAAAGAAGTAAAAATATTTCAACTATTATCAACAATGAACAGCCTAGAGCAATTAATGATTTTTTAAATAACAAATAGAAGGAGTTTGACTATAATTTTAATCCCTCTGTCATACTTTTACTTTCATGTTTAATAGATTAGGACCATTTGTTGTTTTTAGTTACAGCTCTAAAGATGTATTAGGAAATGACAAGATCCAAGCAGCCATACTTTTAAATAAAACTTATTCATCTTGTAAATATTCCTTTAGAATTTCAGTCTTTTATCATTAGTTTAATGAAGTCTAATGGATCTGTTATTATCCTTTCCCTTCAATGGGGTGATAAGAATAAAATATAATTAAGTGTGTTTGAAATAAAAGAACAAAAGCTGACAACATGGGAGAAAAAGAGATAGATACAGCAATACTACATGAATGAGAAGTCAGGCAAGCTGCAAATAACTTTTCTGTAGGCACTCCAAACATAGTCATTCTATGATTCCAAAGCTTATTCATAAGCTTTTTGCAGCCTTCTAAACTGGGTTACATGACCAATTGAGTTATGAACAAAATGAAACAACCTAGGTGAACCTGGTAAATTCATTTTTAAGAGAAAACCAAGTCATATTTTACTGAGAGTTAGCTGGCTGTATGAAGCAATAATTGTGAAGGCAAGGTTCATTTTTTGCATACTGTGACTGTATTTTATTTAAATTAAGGCAAACCTACATGCAAAAGGATGTCTGATTAGTGCCCAGTAAGAAGAGAAAAATTTATGTTAAATATCTGCTTTCAAGAAGCTTCTTGTCTGTATTTTGTTTTGGTGGATTTTTTTTTGCTATATTAATTATGCATTGGGTAGAGGAAAAATTCTGAATTCGAGGAAAAATTATTAACAACATAAGGATGCATATGCAAAATAAGCATTTAAAAACCCCCTATTTGTAGCGTTGGTATTTTTGTTGGAAGTTATCCTACACTGAGACATTTCTACATTGAACATTTCAAGGCATTATATGAAAATGTTTTGCTTTTTCCTAAAAAACTGAAAAATTCAGTTTGGATTTGTATGAAAAATTGTAACTCTACCATAAATAGATAAACAAAATCTTTGATTTTATTTTTCACATTTTTGAATAAGGAAAAAGCATTTAAGTTACTTCATAGGTAGCATGATATTTCCTTTTCTTATATAACACTAGAAAACACACCATATATCTTGTGTTACACATTTCTCATTAATAAAAGAAATAATTGGTTTTATCACAAACCTATGATTCCCATCAAAGTAGTACAGCTTACAAAAAAAAACTCCATGAAAATTCATACTATGCTGTCTTTGTTTCTCAATTTAAGTACGATATTTAAGAATTTTATAACTTAACATCCTACAGTAAAATTACTTAGTATGGTTTCAGCACAGTCAAAAATGGGTATGGGTTTAAAAAACAGAGGAAGGTAAAAAACCACAGGGTTTGTATATGAAGCAACAAGGAGGACCAGATTAAGTAATTTTATATTGAAAGATCATAATGAATCTGATCAGGAGCTGCACAGGAACGTTACTGGTTTTCTCCTTGGACACTTTTAGCTCCACTACTTGTTAAAGAGAAGAAAGCATCTAGATGTAGATCAGAAGGTAGATTATTCTTTGCTGTGATGTTATTTCAGCTCATCAATTAGATCAATGAAATGCACCAGAGAGAAATTCATTAAGTCTTTTGCATTCCAAAAAAGCAAAAGTTACCCAATTCCCCACACTGTTTTCTCCCTACACCATCCCTTGAAATACTTTCTAGATTTTCATAATGCTTGTGGCTCCTTTAGTGATTAAGTCCTTTGGTTTATCATTTCCACTATAGAGGATCTACACTTTTCCTTGAGGCCTAAGGGAATTTTACCAATATAGTACAACTAAAAATGCTGAGCAAAATGAGCAGTGAGCTGAATCTCTGCATAAAACCAAGCTGCCTGATTTTTTTCTACAAAGTATGAATTTGAAATAATATAAGGCCATTTAGATTTCTATTTCATGCTTCCTAAGTAGGGTTTTTTTTTGTCAGAAACAGACTATCAGTATGTAATTAGTGTCATTTTTTCAGGAAAACATTGCTAAATTTTTTTAACTCATTTTCTTTTCTAATACATGGAAAACTAAATGCAATCCATTTTTTCTTCCATTGTCATATATACCTAAGCTAAATAGAGTACCAAAATAATTTTTCAGCACCTTTTGTCTATTTCTCACTTTGATGGATAAGTGGCCTGAAGGAGAGCATCAAGGTGGGCAATGATTCCTTCATGACTTCTTGGTTTGTACGAGTTGAATGCATGTCACCACAGCAAGACTCTTGGGCTGTCCTATGCAAGGATAATCAAACATTTCGTAAAGAAAAAAAGGTTATGCAACTCCTCCTTCCCTGACTTTCACACAACGGTAGAGCCACATGGGTGTTCAAGCTTGTTATGCACAATCCTGTTGTTGTTACAGGAAGAACTATTCCATAAGAAGATTAGATATTAGCTTAAGCTGCCTTGATACAACTGAATAAGCATGAGCCTGCAGATATACAAATGCTAAATCTACTGGCATTATAATTTCTTAAGCATTTAGAAACCTCCGAGCTTTTCTAGATGGTAAAGCATCCTACTACACATAAGTCTATTTCACAGACATACCAAATCTGTTTATTTTGAACATAAGCAGTATTGTTCAAGCTAAGTTATAATGTAATAAACAGATTAGGGCATTAGGCAACACTATTATTAAAAGAGTAAGATCCTCAAAATGAAGAAACAAAATGAATGTGAAGTTTTCTGTCAAATAAAAAATGCGAGGAAATTAAAAGGCAAGGAAACTCAAATTAAATCTAGCTCAAAATAATTTACCTTTTGGCATCATACATCCGTAATTCAGGTACTAGTTCAAAAAGTAAATAACATTTCAAGTTGAATGAAATTGCCATCTCTTTTGAAACAGTGTGGATTTTCAATTTAAAGTAATCTGTAGTCATGTATTTAGGGCACATTGTTAAAGTATTGTTCATTTCAGAAGACACAGGAACTTTTAAGATTGCAACTTGTTCCTGGAAATCTAATGCATTTCATTTTTATTTTTTTTTTCAATTGTTCTCAATAGCTTATGGGAGAATTGGCTCATTGAAAATAATGCAAATGGACTATATGTAACATTCTCTTTCACGAGCAAAGGTAAAATTCACAGAGAAAAGGTTCTTCCACTACCCCTCTTAATCAGAGTTTAACTAATAAAAGTTTAGATCCTATGCTGAACCTTGACACAGAACTGTCTTACATAATTTTTATCATTTGAATCAATTCCATCTCTTTTGAGACCAATTTCATCAATTGTTATTATAAAGGGAAATATTACATCAAGATTCAAAAAACATCAGTGATCCTTTCTGAGAAGTTTTCTTTACTATAATATAAAGGTGACTATAGCTGTGTTTCTATCTGTGTGTATTGGTATTGTCATACTGAAGTACAAAGCCTGAAGACTAAGAACATGAAGTGTTTCAGGTTTTATAAGAAAAGATTTTGCAAATACTACCAGAACCGGCAGAAGCAAGGTTGAATGTGGGAATGTGGATTGCTTTCAAAAACTTATAAAATCTAACTGTTTATAGCCTCTTCCAATCAAAGGGACTTTATAGCTGCCCGAATTCACTTCAGAAAATTGTGCCAAAAATAACCACAAACCAGTATTTTTTTTTACACCTAAACATCATTGACCTAAGTTTCTATAACTTTCTAAACTTCACCAATATTAAAAATCAACTTAAATGCTGAGAAACCATAAAATATTCAGGTTACAAGATAACCTGATAAGGACAAGAAGCTCAGGCATCCTGTTTAAGCTGTTTCAAAAGAGTACAACTTACTGGCAGCTATATGTCTCAAGAATACCTGTACCTCCATCTCTAGCCAAGAAAGAACTAAAGAAAGAACTTTGTCTCAGTGGTAGAAGTATCAGGCCTTAAGAAACTCAACAAAACAAACTGGTGAATATTCATGGGAAACAAGTACAGATAATTTTCTCCTAGTTACACTATTATGCAAATATTTGGAAATATTTGTTCAAATCATGTTTTAACTCAAAACAACCTATTTGTAATATTTAGTCTGTGTTGTCACATAAATGGGGGAATATCACAGTGTGCTGTTTAGATAGCACAGAAGTCAGCTCTAAAGGCAGTAACTTTTCATATGTATTTGGAGTCTCAGACTTCCCTGCTATCTGTGGACACAGATGCTCAAGGTAAATGAATCACACCAACAGACTCCAGACTGCAGTATATGGTCAGGCTTGAATGTTGTCCAGCCACTGTGAGAGACAAAATACTAGACTATTTGGTCTCTCTCAGGGGAATATCTTATACTGTTACCCCTGAGCTCAATTTTGAAGTATTATCTTCAAATGAGAACATTATCTTCTAGGTTTGACTACTCTATAGGATTCCATTCCACTGAATTATTTCCAACACCTTCAAAAGATTAGAAAGAATTGATTGATGATGTTTCAGACATTTGAGACCAACCTGGGAAATTCAGAGATTAGTAGGATTTTTCTGATCTTTCATTAAAAAAAAAAAAAAACAGAAAAAAAATTAATGAGTTCTTTTCTGGAAGACTTCTATGTGGAACTTTCACAGAACTATTTCTGTATCAGTAAGTCAGGGAGCATGCCTGTTATTCAAGATTTGCTGCCTCCAACCCTTATAATCCAGAGCATCAACAAACATATATCATTCAATTTTCCACCCCTACCTTATCTTATACTTAAGACTGAATATCTGGAATGAAAGATTCAAACATCTCTATAGTAAGTTATACTAATTCTTCTTCATCTTCTCATGCTAGCCTTATGGTTTCACTACATTTATTCCTCTCTTTATCTCATTGTTCTGTGATGTGGAAAACTTCTGTATACTGTTGACAGTACTAGTTGCTGGGAAACTGACTGCAAGAATTATCCCCTCACTAGCTCCGTTTTCAAAAATGGAGTTTAAGAGAAAATTCTTGAGACTCACTCTGCTACTGTGCCCTACTTTTTCCTCTTGCTTACACGTGTCATATTTTAAAAACAACCTTGGTTTTGTAAATCAGGAGGGATCTACTTGAAGTCAGTGTTACTCATTTGTAGAGAACAAGCTTGCATTGGCTTTATTGGTTTACATTTCAACTACCTTGAGACACCATAAAGGGCAGAATTATGCAGCACTTAATGCTATAGAATACATGTTGTATCTTTCATGTGAGTATTTTATGTCAAATCCTTTACAGAGAAAGCTAACATAAGACTAACCTAAGTGAGTGAACAGAACTGATAAAAGAAACTGGGAAATTAAGGCAAAGGAGAAAAACTAGCTTGAAAGAAGCTATTTCAGTGTGCAAGTGTGGAACAATTTTGGAATATACCCTGTTCCTTTCAGATGCTGAATGCTTTCCTTGATTATGGCAACAATAAGAAGCACTGGGTTTTGCTAATAACTAAAGATAACATGGGGCAAGATTTCTCATTTAAGAATACCACAAGGTCAAACTTTTCTGAAAAGGTCTTCCTGAACTTACCATAAATTTATATTGAAGAATTCTAGGAGGTTTGCATGGAATTATGAAATAATTTCAAGACTTTTTAAAAATAATTTCTGAAGGCTTTAGTTAGTTCTGTCTCTATTAAACTTTCTATGGAACCTCGACAAAATGTGGTGATTGATTTCAAGCACATAGTAGAAATTTGCACACTTTGTACTTGGTGTAATGTTTGTTTGTTTTCTTTGTTTTGCTTTGGGGTTTTTGTTTGTTTTTCTTCATTGTAGTTCTGGGGTTTTTTTGGGGGGGGGTGGGGTTTTTGGCTTTTTTTGTTGTTGTTTTGTTTTGTTCTTTGTTTTTTTTTTGTTTTTTGTGGGATTTTTTGGGGAATTGTTACTCTTTGTAGCTCTTTTACAACTTTTTCATTTCTTTACCCACTGGCTTGAAGATGCACTAGTGGTAAATGATCCTGTGATGTGCCGGAGATATCTCTAAGTAGAAAAGACAAGACTTGTGCCTCAGGACATCAGCTGCAAAAGAAAGCATGTGAGTAGGAGACTCCCTGGGAATTGCTTCATTTCAGAGATTTTCACAACACATGTTATTTCCAGCATTTTCAAAGCATTTATCATTGCCAAATTTAACAAGGACTTGGGCAAAGATTTTCCATATAGTCCTTTACTGGTTCTATGAATCTCTGTGTAGGGTAAACCTATAAATTTCTTCAAATTACATTAAAAGAACATTTCTTCTTGTGCAGAACTTATTTTCTTATTTTTAGGGATTTCTAGGCAGGAAAAATTTGGCATTGTCTTCTTTCTTTTTATAGCTTATTCTGCATCCTCCTCTAGCAAAGTTTCACCTTTAAGTCTTACTCAACTGTTTTAAGCCACAATAATCCATGCTCAATGAAAAGAGCAGGTCTCTTTTCTAACCAAAAATAACATACTGACTTGGTAAACAATAGGAGAGCAATGGATATTGTCTACTTTAACTTCAGTGAATATTTTAACAGCTTCTCCCTCAAGCAGAGAAGCTGTTGAAGAATGGGCTGGATGAGCAGATAGTAAGCTGAACTGAACAAAAGCTGAATGTCTGCGGAGGGATAAAATGTAAAAAAATAAAGATAGTGCAGAAGGTAGTCTCACACCTGAGGAGTTGCAGCTGTACCAATCACCAAAGATTAGGAACAGGCCTGCCCTTAATAGGCCACAGCTGTGTCCAATAAGAAGAATGCTACAAAAGAGTGGGTTAGCTAGTTAAGAAGAGCTGGAGTTTGTTGGCTGTGCTGTGAGGAGCTGCATATGAGAAATCACCAAGAAGGTATGGGTGTTTTGCAATAAGATGACAACAAATGTCCATGCCCAGAGGGTCGTGATCAATGCCTCAAATCCTAGATGGAACCCTTATAAGATCTTCATTAAAAATTGGAATGACAGAGCAGAGTGTTTCTTCTGCAAATTTGCAGGCGACACAAAACTGGGAGAAGTAGCTGATATGCCAAAGGGTCATGCTGCCCTCCAGACAGACCTCAACAGCCCGAACAAATGGCCTGACAGGAACCTCACAAAGGTCAAGAAGTGCACCAGTATATATTGTACACCAATCATTTGGAAAACAGCTTGGCAGAAAAGTAGGCACCAACATGACTATAAGCCAACAATGCACCCTTGCAGCAGAAAAGGCTAACAGTATCCTGGGCCAAAGCAGATGACTGTGGACAGCAGGTTAATGCAGGGGATCCTTCCCCTCTACTCAGCCCTGCTGAGGACACAGCTAGAGTGTTGTGTCCAGTTCTGGGCTCCTCAGTACAAGGCATGGACATACTGTAGACAGGTCAGTGAAAGCATGAAAATGGTAAAGGGACTGAAGCTTCTCTCCTGTAAGGAAATTCTGTGAGAGATTGGCCTGTTCAGGTTAGGGAAGAGAAGTCTCAGGGGAACTTGATCAATACCTCAATAACAAATACAATTTGATCAAGGGAGTGTTTAAAGACGGAGTCAAGGTCCTTTCAGTTGTGTCCAGTGACAGGACCAGAGGCAATGGGGCACAAATGCTGGAGGTTTTCTCTGAACATCAAGAAACAATTTTTTTACTGTAAGGGTTACTGGGTACTGGCACAGGTGGAGTCTTCAACTTTAGAAATACTAAAAAAAAAATCTGGATATAATCCTATGCAATCAGCCTTGGATGGACCTCCTCAAATAGAGCTGTTGGACCAGATGAACACAGTGGTCCCTTCCAACATCAACTGTTCTGAAATTCCATGATTCTGTAATGCAGACTTGTGACTGAAGCCCCGTAAAGATACAGAATTCAATAAACATGTTCAAAGCATGATTAAAAAAAGGCAGCAACATCCTACATCAAATTGAAATGTTAATTGCATCAGGCTTAGCTTTGGCTGACTCTATTAATCCTCCATTTAAATGAATATTAAATCCAGTAAAATAAAGTTATTTTCCACATACCAATAGCAACACTTATTTGTTTGGTATTACACTATCTGTATGCAAACACTGCTAATACAAATGCCTTCATATAAACACTCACATGAATGTGCTCTTTGGCAGGAAATCAGTGTTTTGTTTTTCATAGGAAATCACTATACCTGTAAAGTATATTGATTCATCTTTTATCACATTGCTTCTCCACTTAGAGACAAACAAAAGGTCAAGAGTCTTTTTGTTTAAATTAATCTTTGTACTTTATAACAGTAACATTGTCAGATGGGTTGAAAACTCATACTGGTGCTATGGACTTCCTTATAACTAGAAGAAATTTAGAGCTGAAGAATATAATAGGCAATTATAGATAATATATTGAGATAATTTTTCTCTCCCACTTCAACCAACTGAAGCTCTCCCAGAAAAAAGTATGGCTCATCCATTCAGGAGAAGAGATGCTCACTGTTAATGTTGTTCTACGAGTTGTTTGAACAGGCAGTTTTGACTAAGAAGTAATTTACACTAGGAAGACAGAAGCATATAAAATCATCAAGCTAATGAAAGCCCATTATTCAGAATCCTTCACAAAATCAAAATACAGTTAAGTTAATTTTATGAATATTTTCAGGGCTTTTAACAGCACCTGGATAAGGAGCAGCTGTGAAGATAAAACATTATTCCATAATGTTTTATGATCATAAATCTCATTTGTGTGTTTCCACTCTCATTTAATTTTATATCAGTTCAGGCAATGGGACTGCATATTTCCATGAGATGCATTCCATTCATCAGACAATCTTTAGGAGGGAAATACAATCAGTATATGAAAAGAGTTACTGGTATGAAAAAAGTAGGTATAATAGAGTGTTATGCTTTGGGGAATAATGGGGAATAAAAATAATATAGTAATTATTTGAGGAATAAAAATAACAGCTCCACTTATGGGCAGCAGAGAGACTTTTGTCATAATGTATGTGGTGTGGTGTGTTATTCTGTATTATTAGCCCTGCATGGCACTGCTAAAGAGAAATGGTGGCAAGTCTGGACTAATATAACAGGAACTGGAGTATTTGTAATTCCCTCCTCAACATCTGTTGCATAAAATGTAATTTGCTCATTTGTACAAGCTGTGCTTCTTTAGAGGCAATCTCCAAATCCTTTTTTTGGATGTACCTGCCCTAATTTTCACAATTTGAATGTGGCCCAAAATAGCTTGCATTTCGGTTTCACATAATTTGAGGATTCTGCAGTGTGCAAATTGTTTATTTAAATTACATAAAATACAAAGTAACACAGAGGTATGAGTGACCAGAGAGTCTGAAAAAAAAGAATTCAAACAGGATTTTTGTTGGGTTTGTTTTTGTTGGTTTTTTTTCAAGAGGCAGAGCTCTCAAATCACCAGGAAGAATATTAAGGAAAGCAGTTAATATGTAGTTAAAGGAATCGTAATGCATATGAACATATGTTGTTTTACCTAATTTTGATCAACTTAAAAGTAAAAATATCTTTATTCTTTCGGTTGGGTTTAACACACCATCTGGTTTAATTATTCCTTAGGTAGCACACCATAAAGTTAATAGTAACAGTATAGTTAAGCCAATCAAAAAGAACATTTCTGATGTGATTTTTCACCAAGGATGTTTCTCTTAAACCCATTGACTATAAGGTCAATGTAATAAGCTTTTGCATAAGGATTATGTTACTGCCAGTGCTTGACAGATGTTAGTTGCAAATAATCACCTCTCAATTGACTCAAATCTGCTTACTAAGTGAAAGAATTTAATCATAATCTAAAGTGCTCCTTTAATCTAGAATTTTGGGCAAATTTTCATTTAAAAATTGTTGAGAAGCTATAACATTAAAACCACAAAATCCTATGGGATTGTCTACTAAAAGGAAATAAACTGGAGTTTATAAAAGTCACGTTGATTAAAGAGACAGAATTCAAAAGCTAATCTCAGTCCCCATTTCAGCAAAGAAAGATGAAGCCTTCAGAAGCCCAGTGAGCCTTCTGAAATCCACTTCTTTGATCAACTAAGCAAGTGAAATATGGAGTGTTCATTACTCATTGTAATACCAGAGGGACAGTAGAGATTTAGGGATTCACTTCAACATCTTTGAGTTGAAAAGTGACTTCAATCAGTTTTGCATAATCCCAGTTTTAAGGAGTTCTAGTGAAGTTCACCATTCTACTCATGCTGACTTTCAACAGACTTAATTATTGTTTAAAATTTTAGCCAGAAATTACTTCATGTTGTTTATCTTCAGAAGTATTATTAAAAAAGAAAAAGAATGCTGTAATAAATTCTCACAAAACTGAATGCTTCTTTATGGTCCCCAAAAAACCTGTTTCTGAACTGACCAGAAAATTATAAGGTGCTATAGAACAGAATTTCATCTCAACAGGTTTATAAGAATTACTTTATCAAACATACAGTATGCTATTCTCAATTTATCAAAAGAAAGGGAGAAGATCTAGAATACAGTACGAGTGCTTGATATTATCATTGCAACATATATTTCCGTTTAAAAATGTAGTATTATATGTTCTCATTTCCTATTCCAGACTTTAGCTATGTGCGTGATAAAAAAGGCTACATGGTGATCATGCATTAAAAATCAGATATCAGTCATACTGAAAAAAAGAACACATTAAATCACTTTAATGCCACAGTTAATCACTGTTTTCCCAATTCCTATACTTTGTTGTCCATTGTCACAGTACACAATTTATGGTGTAGCACGGCCATTCTAAATCACACAAGTCACAGTGGAGTCCAGTGACCCCAGGAAATACAAGAGGCAAAAAAATAACTTAATTTCCCACCAGCCATGCTAAATGGAGTTAATGGAATTAAATTTTCATTTACTAAATGCCCCTAAATTTCATTCAATCGCAGACTTCCTGAGCACAAAACAGCTTGGGAATGGAGAACTTTAGAGACAAGTGTCCCATAGCCCTGTTCTGTCCTTAGATTTCCCTAAGTACGCATTTGCAGCTACCTCTCTGAGTATTGGGCTGAAGAAATGGTTGACGCAACCAAGTAAATTTGTTCCTGTGTTTCAGCATAAATAAAGAACTGAACTAAATAGAACTGTAACCCTGTAACCATAAAATGATAAATAAATTACATCAAGACATCTCTGGATACCTAAATGTTCTCAACAGAAGAAATGTTAGACAGAAGACATGGATCTCTCCTAGGACCCATTTGGGGAAGTCCTACAGATAAGAACATACCATATTGATGAACAGAAGTCATTCCATCTGTAATATAAAGCTTGCATTTAAAAAGCCTTATCAAACAGTCCAAAGGAGCTAATCAGCTTGTCAGAGATATCAGGAGATGAAGACAGTAATCCATAGGTAATTCCATGATTAAATGAAGATTTATTGGAAGAAGTAATCTCAGCTACATGATTCTACACATTCTTATCCAGCCACAGCACTCAAAGCTATCTGTCTGAAGCCAATTTGACTAAAAGAGTCAGCAGACAAACAGAAGTCTATGTGAGATCTCTTCAAGTAATCAAATCAGGTGCCTTGGTACTACAGTCCTTTATGTAATAAAATCCTATTTCTAAATCAATTAAATTTCACTTCCACTTAATCCTGAACTAACAGTCTTTTTTTTAATCTTTTTTCTTCTTTATTCTTCTGATGTTCTTTATATCTCTCAGTTGTTTGTTGACTAAACAAGTCTAGCGATTTTCAACTTTATTTCTAGAAGGGAGATTCCATTTTTCCAAATATCCAGTTGTTTTTCTCCCTAGTTCAGTATGAGTTTCTGAATAACAGAGATTATTCATGGTTTTGCTAATCAAGGCTAAACAATGCTGTCTATAGTGACATTAATGCTTCTCTATTTTCTAATTCACCTTGGGGGTCACACATCTTTTTCACAATTCCAGTAACGATTCACAGCTCTCCTGCAACTAACCACCATGCCAAGGATCCCTGTTGCTGAAAAATGATAGATGAACTTTCGTTTTACTGCAGAAATTCATGCTGATAATTAAGAAACAGAATCACAGAATAGTTAGGGTTGGAAGAGTCCTTGGGTGAATTTCTGTTGCAATCCCCTCCCAAAGCATAGTCACCTAGAACAGGTTACATAGGAATGTGTCCAGGTGGGTTTGGAATGTCTCCAGAGTGGGAGACTGCAACTTCCCTGGGCAGCCTGTTCCAGAGCTCTGCCACCATTGATGTGAAGTTCTCCCTCATGTTGAAGTGGAACTTCCTGTTTTTCAGTTTATTGTCATTGCTTCTCATCCTGCCCTAGGGCGCCATGAAAGAGAGTCTGGCACATCCTCTTGGCACGGGCCTTTGAGATATTTGATGAGATCCTCTCTCAGTCTGCCCTTTTTCAGACTAAACAGGCCCAGCTACCACAGTCTTTCCTCGTAACAGAGATGCTCCAAACCCATAATCATTCTTGTGGCCTCTGCCAGAACCTCTCCTTCACCCGGGCCAAGTGGAGAAGCACCATCACCTCCCATCATATTCTCAATGAACCTCATGATGCTGTACTTCATCTAACTGTAGTTGATCTCATTCTATTCTCAGTCTTTACTAATCATGGCCTTGGTGTTACACTTTTTCTTACAGATAACACATCAGTACAATTTTAATATGCAAGCTAAAGGAGGTATTTTCACCCTAAATGCATTTGCTTCTTCAAGCATTAGATACAATCCCTTCTTCGATATTGCTTAGACCCTATACTTCAATACAAAACATCCCAGGCTCATACTGTAGCAAATGCCATGATCAAATAATTTGTTCTAAACTAAGGAAACCAGTCAAACAACAAATTCTATATACAGAGATTATTACAACAGCTATCTGATTTTATATGTAATAGAAAATTCTTAATACTTTGCATTTAGTAGGAAGCAGCTGTACTCTTAACTTTACTATGTGGAGAACAGGAGGGGAAACAGCTGTTAAAAAATTGCAACATTTGTAGTGAAAAATGGCTTCAACTTGGGGAATAATTGATGTTGCCAGTACATTGTTTGAAAATTACCAGCAAAGCATTGAAACAAAGTGCATTAAAATTCAGTAGACTTTTAAGTAATTTTCAATGTGAAAATTAATTATAATTATTAACTGTTGGTCTGTTCACACATATTAGTGGTCAAGAATACACAGCTGCAGCTTAAAATAAATTCTTCAGTCAATCACCGGTAGCTGTGACTAGAAGCTACCTAAATGTATCAGGAAACTCTTGCAAAAGAGAGCCTCGAAGTATAAACAGGAAGTTACCACTTTATCCCCTTGTGTTATTATTTCTTTTTCATTGCAAGTTCTAATAACTTGATCAATGAAACAAGATACCCAAAATTATTATGGGTTTTTTACCATCAGTTTTCTAAGAATTACATAGTTGAGGAACAAAAGAAGCAGTGGGATTCAGTGAAGATTAAGCCTTACCCTCTCTTTTGTTCCATTCTTTTTGTTCCCATGTCAATCCAGTAAAAGAAAATATCAATAGCTTTTTTTCTATTTCAATAAGTGTACTATTCTTTAAAAATGAGTTCAAACCAATTATTTTCCTGTAGAGAATCTGACACAATATTTTCTAATTAGTGAAGTGCCTATTTTTCTGTAAACACAGTTACAAGACATTGATGTCAAGTTTTAATGTGCATGTGCAGAATCGTATATTTATGTAACTCAAAAAGGCTGGCCATTCGATTCTGACTGCTGGCCAGGCATTAAAAGTACTAAACCATACAACACTTTGACGTCTCAGTGCTGGACATGTTCTCAGCTGCTGGCCAAAATCTGATCACCTTTTTCTTAGCAAAATATTCAGTAAAGTAGTAAAAAACCCTTCTGTCTAACACCACCTGTCACCTGGGCTTCAGACCAGGCCACTAGCCTGAGACAGCACCTGTGGCTCTGCTGGGTGACCTCTGCATTGTAGGGAAAAGAAAGACAGTCATATAAATTCTAATAGACTTGGCACCTTTGATACAGCTGATCTCCAAATACTCCTACTTTCATCCCAAAGACAGTTGCAGACAGCAAACACTAACAGTCTGAAATTACTTGGGCCATTTTTCTCAAACCATAAACATGGGAAAGTACAGGCATTCATTTTCTCTACCATCTTCAGACTCTCACTGTTGTTGCACTCCTCCTATTTACTTTTCATCAGGATCTAGATCTGCTAAGTGCAAGAAGCAGAATCCACACACAGCATTCAACTCTACCCTGCACCAAGTAGGAACATAAAAAATTTTGTGAAAAGCTCCTGTTTAGAGAAAAGGTGGTGAGAACTGAATCCAGGAAGGCCAAAACAATGCTTGAAGCATGACAGAAGTGCTCAAAAAAAAACCTTTCTCTGGAATAATTTTCATTTAGAAATACATTTGTGGCATTAAAATAGGCCACTGCTTCAAAGATATATTTTCTTCCTCATCTTTGGCCCAGATACCATGGAATCAAAAAACGTTTCCCTGGATTTCATCTGAGATTTACTGGAACTTACCAAGTATGGGTTGGTCCTGGTGAACTGGTCAGGCATTTCTCCAGATCTGTACTACATGTATGAAAGGAGGAGGGAACTGTGATTTTATGTGGAAATGAAGCTTCAAAAGAGACAAAATTCAAAAGAACCAACTAAGAAATAAAAATGTCTACAAAGATTAGTTCAAACTTTCAAAGACCTACACTGGTCCACGACTGTAACTTCTGTATTCATTACCATTCCAAGAAAACAATTATGTTTGTCATTCCTCACAAAGAAGTGTAAGCAACAAAAATTTTATGATGGTATTAGCATCATAGTGATACTAATTCCCACAAGATTAATAGAATACAAATCCAATTTATTCAGATTAATTTACCTTCATTTTCTTCTTTTACACACAAAATGGAAAGACTCCTATAAATTAATTGAGCTATTTATTCTCCAAAGGAGAGAGAGGGACATGCTTGTTGGCAGTGTTTTATGAACCTGAAAGGTAATGGGGCCCATAAAACTCCTTGACACATGTTTTTGAGCTTCACATAATTAGTCTGTACCTCATACTTGAAGTGTAAAAAAAGACTAGTTTCTTTTGCCTGATCATGTACCAGCCAAATTTGCTGCTCACAAGAATTTATGTCATAGATTTTTACTCCCTTCTCTTTAAAAAATAACATTTAAGTTCATTGAGGTAGTACATCTTTTATAAAAGGCAAAAATAGCAGTTGCATTATGCCTTTCCTGCAAAAACACACACAGCAACCACTCTTCTTCAATGTTACTGAAAACGTATGAAGAAAATTAAGTTTAGAAACATCTTGTTAATGTACAATCAATATTCTTCATGGAAAATTGAGATTCATCTTCTTGAATGAATTGAGACTCATCTGTTCTTCACAGAAGGAGTGTCTGGGCATTGGAACAGGCTGCCTGGAGAGCTGGTGGAGTCACCATCCCTGGAGATGTTCAATAAAACACTGGATCTGGCATTTACTGACAAGGTCTAGTTGGCAAGGGGGTGTAAGGTCATAAGTTGGACTGGATGATCTCAAAAGTCATTTCCAACCTTATTAATTCTGTAATTCTGTGTGATCTTACATAGATTTGGTTTTTTATCTGTATAGAATCTAGTAAGTCAATGGAGAAGAAATTCTACTATAAAATGAGGCTTATGCTGTGTGTACATGGACTATACTTGGTACAGATAGAGTCACTCTCCAAAATAGGCTGTAGAAACAAAAGTTACTAATTTCTGGTATTCATAAAAGTTTCACATTTAGAGGAAAAAGTCTTCAAATAAGGTATAGAAATGAAAATGAACAAAGAACTAAAGCACATTTAAAGTAATAGCTCAAAGTTACCTTTAGAAATCTAGCTTCTTTCAAAAAAAAGCTGTATATCTAATTTCAACAGAGTTAGAAATATTGAGAGTTTGCTACTGTCAGTATCAAGATAATATCTTGATATTATCTGTATGCATTTCATATGTGGAAGCTCTTCTTCCTTTGTTAGTTCCAGCGGCTCTGACACCACTGCAAATTTCCAATGTGTTGTTTCAATATTAGTCATCTTAAATCCAAGTAAAGAAAACAGCAGTCTTCTCTTTTCACCATTAATACTTTTTCATCATCTGCACTTAATTTAAAGAGAAGCTTTTCAACTGTTTACATAAAATGAATCATTCCTCAGCTTTTGTACTTAAACTTGCTTAAGTTCCTTGTTTTTAGGAAATCAACATTGTAGTATTTTTCCTAGAATAATATAAACTGTTAATATATGTAGGTGTTAAATGTATCAAAAAACATGCACTCTGTCTGAGAACAGTCCCAGCAAGAACTACTTTCAGTGCAGGAGAAAATACACTTCTATGGT
The DNA here is from genome assembly GCF_023055355.1 of Agelaius tricolor. Taxonomy (NCBI): domain Eukaryota; kingdom Metazoa; phylum Chordata; class Aves; order Passeriformes; family Icteridae; genus Agelaius; species Agelaius tricolor. The sequence continues at coordinate 53,230,784 of NW_027269263.1, forward strand.
TATCACTATTGTGTTTTATAGATGCAAGCACTGCAACATTTCATGAACTTTGTGGCCAAGATTCCTGTTAAGTGTACACAGCAAGTAAATGAATTTGCCAATACAAGTTCTGTAAGATCTTGATTTTCCTGTCTCTCAGCTAAAATACTACAAAAGGTAGGAACGAACATTTTGACAGATTGTAACCACTTTAATTCCTGCACTACAACAGTTCTTGCATTGAGCAAGGAGGCACAAGTGTATGCTCTCAGCAGGTACAGCTTCCTGACTAGCAGCAATGTTTCAGACTCAGGTGCCTGTGGGAAACACCCAGAGAGACACATTTGTTCCCAATGAAGCAAAACTGAAGTGGGTGATCCAGAGTATCAAATGGTCTTCTCATATGTGTATCCCTCTGTTTATTTTGTTTTTATCTGAACTGTGAAACTCTGTCAGAAAAACTATGTTGAACTGAATAGGAGACCAAGACAGGATGGAGAAAAAAAGAGATATCTATAACATAAGGGAGATGTAGGTAAGAGGAAAAGCAACCCATACACAGATAAGCTTCAGTGTGGATTCAGAAACTTTCATTATTTAATGACAGAATTTTTTCTGAAAGTTCTCCATCACATGTACCTGATTTAACTCAAAATTTTAATCCTCCATTATTTCGTGAAATGCATATTTTTCCCTTCTAAATAAACTTAAATTAAAAATTGAAACAGAAGCAACAATGCCCAACGTAGGGCACTATCTCTGATCTTCTGTGAAAGAAAAAAAGGTGCAGATTTAGAGTGTAAGGAAAAATGCTACATTTTGATCACTAAAATTCAGCTACAGTGTTACACTGTTACATTAAAAATGTGAATTTATAGAAATATAGACTGAGAAAAGTAAATCAGAAGCAAAGTAAGAACACAAAATTGGTCAAAAGCATACTTCAGAAATGTTGCTATTTGACTTTACAGAAGAGCTCTGTAATTCTCATTCCATATGCTTCATGTCACCATCACCTTCAAACAAAGACCAAAACCAACTAGCTATGATTTAAGTTCTAGCTTCCGGACACCCACTTTTACAACAGTTGTTTCTGTTCCTGCAAAAATGGATACTATTCAGCCAAACCACAGTGTCCTTTGTCACATGAAACATATAGGAGGACCTCAGCAATACTGACAGCCATCTGAAACTTAGGGGCTCTTGTCATGACAATTGGTACATAACCATCACATCTACCAGGGCTCTCCAGCATTCTGGCAACCTAAAAGGCTTGTTCAAATTACATGCACTGAAACTGAAAGAATATTTTTTCCTCAGCACTTCAGTACTACTAACCTTCTATGCATAATCATATCTGTCGCTTAATATACTTCCAAAATAATTGAAAACAGCAGAAGAAATTTTAAACTAAATTCTAAGAAGGTATTAGACTCAAGACTACAGTATGCTGTATCACAGACTTTATAATTGGGCTCAGAGAACCTGATGTAGGAAGAAAAAAAAACCAAGATAAAAAAGCTCAATTCTCAAATCTCTGCAGATCTAGCAGTCGGGAGAAAAATTCTCTACACATATATCAAGTTAATTTGTCTGAGAAGTCACTGACAAACTGTGATTCACATAGCAGTACCTGTCATGCCAACTAACAAAAAAGCACTTCAAAAAGTGGCAAGACATACAGTAGGGGCAATTCACCTGACCTTAGATAAGAAAAATAAGGAAGCAAAACTGAAAAATACGAAAGCTAGAAAACTAATATTGGAACTCAATGCCAACACTGAACACTAAATTCAAAAAGAAGCCCTCAGGAAGGAAATGGTTATTTATTTTAAACTGTGAAAGGAAAGGTAGTGAAATAAATTGGGAATGTGCTCTAATTAGATAATGTAGGAGATGTTTTCTTTTTTTCTACATATTTGGTCTTAGATGGAGACAAAAAAAAAAAAAAAACAAAAAACCACCAAAACTATAATTTCCAGGAAATTTACTAAGAAAATGAGACAGGTGCATCATTTGATATTTGTGTCTATGCTTAAATTAAAATACTACAGGAAAAGATTAGTTTCACTCTGTGAAGTTGAGGATTCTAAAGGACATCCTTTTCCTCTATAAAAAGATTAATTATTGGAGAAAACAACAGAGAATGATTCTTAGTACTACCTATTGTCAGTACAACGTCAATCCTATGAAGCCAGTGTACTATTTATGCCAAAGAATATTCCAATGTATACCTACAATATGCCAATGAACACCTACATTGCCATCAAATGTCAGGGCTGATTTTTAGCAGTAGCTGGGAGGGGGCATGCCTAGGACAGAGAGATTATTCCATAAGACCTGAGGTCATTGCCAGGTGAAGGGGAAGGGCACTCTCACTTCTGGGGAGAAGGGGTTCCCTTCTGGTCAGGAAAACATGGCAGGGGAACTGTCAGGTCTTGTTTATTCTCATAGAGTCCACAGTGACCATTTTTGCATAGGAATCACTCTCTTTTGCACACTTCTATTACCATTGTTGCTGTTACTGTTCACTTCTAATCTCATTTCTGTTTCCAGTACATTGTTCTTCTCTCAACCCATAATGTTTTGTGCCTCCAAGAGGAGGTGGGGTGGAGGGGGGAACAGTGTTTGGGGTCTTTTTAGTGAGAGTACTAAATTGGAGAATACCATTTCTAAACCATGATGAGCAAAGCATTCTACATCTGTAGACAGGATTAAGGTAGAGGTCTCTAGTTACACAGGCAGCACAACCAGAACAGAACAGCTTTAAGACAAAGAATCCATGAAGATATATTTACTGTGAAAAAAGGTGAAAAGCAATATATTCCTTGAACAATAACATATTTATAAAACAATGAACTATAGAAGCAACAAATCACTCCAGATGAAAAGGACTGTAGAAATAGCACTTAGACTGAAGAATGGAGAACTGAAGGAACATCTCGGGTCATAAAGCCCAGTATCCTCCCAAAAATAACCACATAACATTTTTCATACTAAGCTCCTCTTTTCTTCATATCTCCTTTGATATTCAAGGTAAGCATTTCAGGTCTTCTTTGTCCCTGTGTTCTTATAAACATGTACACATTATTCACCTTTAAACTTTTTCTTACCTAAGTCAGTAGTAGATGAAGGTGTTTCAAATGTTTTAACCACACTATAAAAGTCTGCATGGTGAAAATGTGTTCAATATTGTTTCATATAGAAGAGGCTTAAAAAACAGAAAAAAGGGAATGGTAAAGCTGATAACCTTTGGCTGATAACCTTTAGCACACGCTGAAATTCACACAGGTTCCAACTTCTGGGGGAAGACAGAATTTTTAGTGTCCAGAGTGTGACAATACTGTCAAAGAAACTGGAGAATTTACAGTAAGACAAAACATTGCAAAAAATATTTGAGATTAAAACTGTTTGCAAAGATGTCTTCAGAAAATCTCAGTAATTTATGCCAAATACATCCCTCAAATTGTACAAATCCTTTGCTGCATTAATTCAGTACCTTGACCTACAGTCTCAATCAATCTGTATCACAAGCCCATTTTTCTGTGTTTTTCTTCCCTATAGAAATACTGAACCAGTTACTTGGCATTAAACATTTTAATATTAAATGTGGGCCTTGAAAATAGGAAGAGCAACATCCTAAAGATGTTGCAATGATGGACTGGATTAATGTGATAACATACATGTTAAAATCTTAGCAAGTTGTCTATCTGCCAACAAAGACAAGCACTTCTGCAGCACAATTTACATCAAACTCTAATCTCTATCATGTATCTTAATAAGGCCACATGAACTGCACTGTGAAAATGTTTATGCTTTCACTGACTTTTATATGGTAAATATAGATGACTACACTGCAGAAATCTAAAGTAAGGAAAAACCTATCCTGTTCAGATGAAACTGAAATCCTTTGTCAGCTGTTTCTTTTAATCTATAAGGATCTGACTTTCAGAACATTTATATTTGGGTTTGGTGGTTTTGTTTGTTTGTTTGTTTCCCTGGCTGGAGCTGGTAACTTAAAATGAAAATATCTGAAAGTTCTTTAAAATGATACCTTAAAAGAATCATAATTCCAGATATTATGCTCTACAAGCACGCGTTATGTCAAATGCTTTAGAGCAGGTAATTTCATCAAAATTATTACCTTTCAGTTACATTTGGTGATATCAAATTTCAAAGCCTCTTATTTTTATTTTAAATATTGATATGGCTTTTACTGAGCACATATATACACAAAACCATATATACTCTCACCTTAGAATGAATGTTCAATAGAGCATTACTGACAGTAGATACTTAGAAAGCTCTGTAAAACCTTTCTGATATTTTTAAATGAAATTATTTTCAATAATAACTCAGGTTACTATATTAGTTCAATTCAGGAAAGAATTTTCTATTTTTTGATTCAAGCTGATATGCAGAACTACATTGGAATTTGTTCAGTATACAAAATAAATAATAGAAACAGCCACATTTCTTTTAGGTTGCACACAAGGAAAGTGTCTACCCAAGGCCTAATTAAATAGAAGGTTCATTTTGGCTCAAAATACGAGAACCTAGTGAACCCTTTCAGTAACGCAAGAGAATGGTATCAGTAACAGGCAAACTCTCAATATCTGTTACACTTGTATTTGTTTTATTTAAAGCAAGAGAATGAAAGTCATAGACTGGTTTGAGATGGAAGGGACCCTTTAAGATTATCTAGTTCCAACCCCCACTACCATGGGCAGGGGCACCTTCCACTAGACCAGGCTGCTCAAAGCCCCGATCAGCCTGATCTTGAACACTTCCAGGGACTGGGCATCCACAGCTTCTCTGGGCAACCTGTGCCAGTGTCTCACCACCCTCACAGTAAAGGACTTCTTACATCCCATATGAATCTACTCTCTTTCAGTTTAAACTATTGCTCTTTGTCCTGTCACTACAGGCTCTGGTAAAACATCTTTCTCCATCTTTCTCACAAGCCCACTTAATATACTGCAAGGTATAAGCCTTCTCTTCCCCAGGCTGAATAACTCCAACTCTCTCTAGTGGTCTTCATAGGCTTCAGCCCCCTGATCACTTCTGTGGGCTTCCTCTGGGTCTGCCAGAAGAAGTGCCAGAAGCCACTGTTCTCACAGCATTTCAACGTTCAACTGAGCCATTTAATGAACACTGCAACAGCTTAACTTAAACTCACTTCTGTCACCTGGCTAAGATGCTCTGCTGAACTTTCCACGGGTCTAGTTCAATGAAAAAATTAAATATCCCCTGAAAGGAATATTGACAGCTGAAAGTATGAAGAGTGATAGAGGTATTCAGGGTTAAAGGTGTCTCTATTAGTCAGTTTATCATCTCTTAGAACACATTTGTCATGATCAGCATTAGAGGATGATCCGAAAAAAAAAGTTCCAAGAGCAAAGGTCAAAGCCACCATAAATTATACTAGGATTGGCAAGAACTCAGAAAGAATTTCCATCTACTTTAGTTAGACTTGTTTTCATATGTAGCGATTTTTTTCTTTTCCATATGTAGTGATTTCTCATTTCTGTAAGAATTAAGGACCCTTCTCTCAGATGACAGAGTCATCAGGTTCTAAAGCTATGCTTAAATAAAGTTGGTCAGTAAAATTCTCCCCTACAATGGATGAAAAAACAGGAATTAACCCAACAAATATAACTTGCAATCTAAAATATTTCTGATCTCATAGGCATTCTGTTCTTGGCTTTTACTCTGGGCTGTTTCTGGTACAGAAAATACAAACAGAATACATCTGTTAACTATGTTCTGGAATTAACCTCCACACAAAACAAAAACAGAGACAGTCCCACTACCAGACCTTCCAAACACTAGAATGAACAATGGGGTCATAGCATAAATTACTCCTGTCAGTTGCAAGCAAAGGCAGAAGGATTCTTTATTATGTAAGGTATGTGATCCTAAAAACATCATAAGATCCTGCCCTGTTAAAACACTCTCCTCTTGGAAGAGCAGGACATGACAGTGGAGGAGGATTCTTGAAGCCAAGGGTCAGATAAGGGCATGGGTTAACTTGGACTGCAAGAGAATGAGGAAGCCTGGGAATGGGACCTTTTATTTGGCCATTTAGTGATAGGATAAGGGGAAATGTTTCAAAGCATTAGTAGCTTCAAATTGAAAGAGGGTAGGTTTAGATTAGATATTAGGATGAACCTTTTTAATGTGAGGGTGTTGAGGAACTGGAACAGGTTGCTCAGAAAAGTTCTCACCCCTGAAATTGCTCAAGGTCAGGCTGAATGGGGGTCTGAGCAACCTGGTCAAGAGGAAGGTGGCACTGACCATGGCAGGGGATTTGGGACTAGCTGACCATTAAAGGTCCCTTCCATCACAAGGGCAGAGGCAGAAATATACAAAATAAATAAACATATATAAACAAACTAAAAAACCATCAGAACTATAAATAAGTCACACCAACCAACAGTCTTGAAGGGCACTGTAAAAAGAAAAATTTAAGCTAGAGGTCTCTCTATATACAGTTTATGTTTTGTCCAACAAGATATAATTTGGCAAAATAAATAACAATTTCTTCTAGAGAAGCAACTTCCTTATTGCTGTAATGCTCCACAGGCAATGAAGAGAAGTCTTAGGACTTCTCCTAACACTTCAAAAGCAGAGATGATATTCAGTAAGTGGATGCTACTCAGGAGAAAACCAAAGGGGTTGTTGCTCAGAGACCCTTTTAAAAAATAGTCATACTCCTCACTCTTATCTGAAAGCAATCAAGCATTTGAAGAAGCATTCCATTCAGGATCAAAATAATACCCAGGCCACATGGTTTGGAAGAGATCAAACGATCACATAGATGCAAAACCCTCTACCATTTTACTTGTTATTCATGACCAGTCCTTTTTTGAAAAACATGCACAAACTCTTTGAAATAAACCTCTATACCAAAAATATTGGAAAACATGGTCTAAATACGTGTCATATATTTTCAAATAGTCACCACATAATATTTTCCTATTTGTAGGGCTAGCACAAAAGCATGAAGAGATGACTTTCAAAACATAGACAATACGCATATTTGCCAACCATCTGTCCAAAAAGCAATCTAACTTAGATTTAAACACAGAAAAAAAATTAAAAAATAGATTCCCAGCCCAGCAGTGGAACAACATGCCCAATCAAACATGAGATCAAGCATGGAAACATTCTAGTTTGAATTTAGCAACAAAGAATATGCAGACCAGGAAGATTGTGGCTAATCAAACCGCCTGGATTTGCCTATGTATCTAACACTTCTATGTGAAGCTCAGTATCCAAGTGCATTTTTGAGTTATTGACAACATTCAACACACACCTCTAATAAAGAATATTTGACATGCCAGATGCTGGACTAGATGTCAATGTTTATTTTCCCATGTAATAGCCTTATGGTTAGAGCACTCTCTAAGAAAGTACTAAATTACATCTTAAAAACTGAGACATTTCATACCATCTCCTTCTAGCAGAGAAGAATGAGTAGGAAAATACACACTCATAAAGGCTAGGCTCAGTGAAGGACTTTCTACTGCTTCTTCAGTGGCATCAGTAAAGAAGACCAAAAGATTAATGGGACTCCAGTAAAAGAAAATCTAATCCAGCTCATGTTTACACCCTTAGCTGGAGCAGCAGAGCTCTACTCCATGACCCCAGTACCATCTTCACAGTATATGGAAGAAAAAAATAGTACATTACATAAACAGCACAAAAAAAACTGTCAAAGAGGTCCCAATCTCTGTCCTGTCAATCCAGCTGAAAGACATGGAATACTTCTCTACTATGTATTTAATTGAAAATATCATTTTCTTCTCGTTTCCCCTCCCTATCTACTTCCCATTATCCATCCACATCAGTGGTTATACTTGCAATGGAAGTATGAATGGCCAGAATTCAAACACATTTGAGAAATTGTAACAGTGCTTACCTAGTCTTAAAGGTTCAAATTCAATATTCAAAGCAGTAAGAAGACATTTCTTACATTGATGCCAAGGACTTCTATGTAATACATCATCTGGACAGACTACAACACAACTGCTGAGACAATCTGGGTGTCAACTTGGTACCCACATTGGCAGGTAGTATGTTGTAGAGGCCATCAAGTTCTAAGCAATAAAGCAACCAATTCTGGTTTTATCACAAAAATTGAGCCTGCTTCAAAAGGAGCAACTGGGACAGTACATAAAGAAATAGAATTTTAATGTTTTACTTATCCTATTTAATTTCATAAAAGCATTATTCTTTCTTTCTATATACAAATTAGACTGAAAAAAGTTCGACTTACAACAGTTGTTCTCTATGTCACATTCTGCATACACAGTTTGGGAAAAATACGTACACAGTAATTCTCGCAGAAAATATAATAACATTACAGATCAGGTAAACAGATTTTTTAAAAATCTGTGGTTTTCAGTTTTGAAAACAGAAGGGACCTGAATGATAACAGATCAATAACAGGAGCTGTAGGCTTTCATTCAGAGCTGACTTGTTTGCATCCAACATAAATGGGCAGTCACCATTTACCATCTAACAGATGTTCAGTAGCTTATGCATGATGATATGGTAGCCCCTGGTGTAGAAGTGGCCAGATGACAGTCACAGTTAATTGCCATTCCTGCTGGCAGTCTCAAATAAGGAAACAATAAGACCTAGAGACCATAGTAGCCCATGCCTTTTAGACAGCAGGCAACTCCAGAACAGGACAATGAAAAGGCATTTCTCAAATGAGCCATGTCTACCCAATATGTAGCAAGATCTCAATTTAAGGTAAGGTTAACATAGTATTTTTTTGTGGTTTAGCCCCATCCAGGAACCAAACCCCAGGCAGCTGCTCACTCTCTCCCCATGAGCAAGACTGAGGAACGAATCAGAAAGGTAAAAGCCAGAAAACTCCTGGGTTGAGAGAAAGATAGTTTAATAGGGAGAGCAAAAGTCATGCACACAAGCAAAGCAAAACAAGAAATTACTTCACCCCTTCCCCTGGGCAGGCAGGTGTTCCACCGTCTCCATCACGTACAACAATGGAAGACAAACACCATCACTGCAAACTTCCCCTTCTTCTTCCCCCCATTTCACACACTGAGCATGATGTCACATGGTCTGGAATATCCCTTTGGTCAGTAGGAGTCACCTGCTCTGACTGTGCCTCCTCCTAACCTGCAATGTACTTGCAGTTTCCTCACCAGCGTGGAATAAGGAAAGCAGAAAAGGCCTTGGTTCTGTGTAAGCCCTGCTCAGCAATAGCAAAAACATCTCTGTGTTATGGGAATTATTTTGCATTTTGGACATTTAGATTCCTTCTTCCTAGTACTATAATTATTTAATAAGCATAAATTCTGGGTTTCATACTGCTCTCTTCCATACACTGTACTCAAAGCAAGGAGGTCAATTTTCCAAGTACCATTCAGTTTTGGTAACTCCTTTTAAAAAAACCCATTTACTTACCCTCAGAAGTATTAACTTAACAGATCAGCACAGGGCTCTAAAGTTCAACTCCTTAGGCTTAGAAAACAATATAAAAAGGAAAAGTAAAAGCTTGTAACTGCCACAAATTTGCTAAAAGCTAATTCCTATATTGCTTTTAAAAGTTACCATTTACATATTAAAAGCCTTTCAGTATTTATAGCAAAGTCAACTGAATAAATGCACTAAAAGCAGTTCTGGATCAAAACTATGTTATTTAGATTCCTGATGTAGCAGGCAGCTGTGATACCACATAGAATTTCCTTAATTTGACAAAACTTTCAAGCATGGTAAAATACTCCAGTTATAAAGAAGAAAAAAAACCAAACAAACTAAAAAGCCCAACAAATCTATTCATTTTACCTTTTCAACAGCAAAAAACACAATGTGAGGTATTCACTGTAGGTATTTCTCTCTGGTTTACTATTGCTTATTAAGCAAGTATGCAAGATACACGTACGGAATCATAAAATGTCACAACTCTTAATTCTGAATTGCCATGAAGGTGGCCACCCTCTACCAGGAGAGCCTTCTGAGGCCGTCTTTGCATTTAATGATGCTTCTGCTTAGCAAAACAACTCCTTGTTGGTCACACCAAGGACCACACACAGTCTATTTCTACTACTTTGTTTTTGCCTTCCCCTGTTGAGAGCCTATCAAATCAGACCATTTTCCTCCAGATGGAGAATATTACATTATATTTATCACTATAGCAACTAACCTAATTGATTTGATGCAGGTTTCTCTTCCACCATAGGATGGAGCCATTATCCCTAAGTATAATCTAAACATTTAAGAAAGAAAAAATTATCAGTTTATCATTTTACCACATCAATAGGAATATAACTGGGCTTCAGAAACTAAAGCATAAATGAAAGTCTAATGGGTTGTACATGTACATCCAGAACATTCTTTATAAATAAGCTTATCTGTCAAGTAGAACTTACAGTATGGTGTTTACTGGTTGCTCCCAGTAATAGGAATGACTATTGTACAACAAATACACTTCCAGAAACAAAGATTCACAAAGTAACTAGGAGAAGGAATGTTCAAATAACTGATTCAGAAATAATTACATTAAACATTAAAAATAAAAATAGGCAAGATCCATCAAAATTGTATTTACAGTGCTATTAAGAAAGGAAAAATGGAAAAGTTATTTTCCAGATTTTGTTTTAGAAGCTGCAGGGTTTGTTTTCAGTAGAATGATACAATGATATAACAAAATATTAAGTTCCTGTAATTAGTTTGATAATATGTTCACCTTTATTGTTATACTTCTGCACTCCTGACAATAAGGTGTGGGGGAAAATAGAGACCACCTTACATAGTCAAATTTCTTTTCTTTTACTTCCTAAGAAATATGGCAATCCTGTTATTTTTAAAACATTTTTAAAAGTCATCACGTACTCCCCAAAACCCAAATTTGCTTTTCTTCAAAAACAAGCATCAGATGTAAAAAGACTGATTAAACACTAGCTGATTTTTAAGAGAATTCATAAAATCTGAAGTGCTGCTTTACCTAGAAATAGCTTCACTTTTTTTAATCTTGATTTTTCACAGAGCAAAAACCAATTTTTTTCAATGTCTCAAATACTACCACTAGAGAAAATGTTCATGATGCTTCATTAACATTTGGAATTGCAATTGTCAAATCAGTGAAGCATTACATAAATGGTGGAGTGTTTCGACACTGCATATTTTAAGCAGCATGGTGCTTTTCAGTGCTATATGAAATGAAGAGTGTACTACATATTTGAGGAACACCATCTACACTGTCTGAAAGAAATAATTAGAAACTGATCTTTAAGCACACTAGAAAATGCCTTGAGATTATTGACCAACATTTGCATTTTTCATCAGTAAACAATGAACAATATGTAACAATTCAAATGGATGACTACATTCCTTAGGATAAAACATCCAGCTTCTCATTGCTGAAAATAAATAATTTCTGAAGTGTCAAAGTTCATTGTTAACTCTTTTTGAGGCCATGCTGATTGAAAATGTATGCACAGAAGATCTCATATCTTCTCATAAGAAGCCTGTGATGCTTTGGACACTTCTAACACAAACTTAACAAAATATTTCCTATCACTAATACCAAACTGAATTCCCTTTGCCATTGAACTATTCATTCTGTAATATGCACTCCCATGATACAATAAAAATTATTTTAAAACTCACTATGTTGTTTAGTATATCCTCTACATTATCACATTGAATACAGTATTATGTACAAAATTATATTATTAAAAGTGTGGCCTGTTTAATATAATTTTATTAATGAGAAGTGTAATGCAAAATGTGCTAAATAACAAAAAAAAACCCCAAACTATTACAATATATGTTATTCCTTTTGGCATAATTAACTTTCAGTGTCATCAGTATAAAGAAGCCCTGGAATACACAAAACAGAAGTGAATTAAAGGTTCTCCTAACCAATTACAATGTTGTTTTGAAAAAACCCCAGAACACATACATGGCAAAATGGTCAGTGTAATACAGCTGGAGGAAATGGAATACAGGGTTAAGAAATGCAGCAGGTATGCTCCTGCAAACCAGCATCTATTTCCTATTCATCAGAGCCTACACCTATTACAGCCCAACCAGACAAGCCTAGTGCAAAATCTTTTATGCTACAGCTAATGAAAGCAATATGCACTATGGGTAAATTACAGACCCCATTCAGGTCAGGGTGGGAAAATACAGCGTAGATTCATTTTGGCAAAGCTGTGTGGGTCCTTCCTGATAAATTGTGTGGTTTTTTTTTTTAATTATTGAGTAAAAATTGCTTTTTCTAGTCTCTTTGCAAGTTTCCTACTCTGGTGCTATGGACTAACTTGCATTCCCTAACTTGAAGTGTGGGCATTAACTCCATTGACATTATATAACTGCTTGAAAATTATTCTTGCTGAAAGGAAAACAAACAAAAATTACCAAAAACAAACAAAAAAGCAGGAAAAAATAAAGAACTTTTAAAGTATTTATAGTCCAAGTACTGGATTCTTACAGATACCTTATCTGCAACACTGTAATTAATGGAAAATCTATCAAGCCTGAAAAAAGAATATAAAAAACTTTACTGATAACCTGAAATGCAGCTCTAAAACTGGCAACATGGACTTACTAAACTGCTGAGGATATGCTAAGAAAGTGCCAACACTTGCTCCTATGGAATTTCAGAGCATCACATATGATCCCAGGATGTTAAGACATCTGCCACTTGATGAAGTATGTGCTTCCTAAAAAATGAACATAAGCAAACTAGCTCCCCTTCATGGAAGGTGGACAGAGTCAGGAGAGTGTGTATGTGGAGGGAGCAACCTCAGAGGAATCTGGTAACATCTGACAATAAACAGTGAACAGTGGATCAGGGCTACTACCGCTAGAAAGTTTGTTTCTAAAATCCAAGAGATGATGCTATTTGGACTGGAAATGCCACATTTACAACCTAAGGACATCTCACTCTCCTGAGAAGCAGCAGTATTAAAGTGCCGGTCTGGGTCTGCCTGCTTTGCCACAGGGGAGCGGGGGGAGATGTGCTGAGGGGCAAGTCTAAGGCACAGTACCTGTGCCTGCCAGCTTCAGAGCTTGGCCCTCGCCTGAAGTGTTACCTCACGTGGGAAGGGTGTAGATTTATGCCCAGCAAAAGCACCAGGACAAATATGTACTTACTGCAGTAAGCGATTAGGAGACTAGCCAGGATCATGATAGCCCAGAAAGTTGAGGACATGCTTGGCAAGGCGCTGGCATCTTTCCTGCTGCTTCTCCTGGGAGATGGAGCCATTGAAGCCACTTCCCCAGCGGGGGAAAGTCAGACAGTTTCACCAGCCAGCTCTCCCCTCGACTGATGGCCTTGTTCCACGTGTAATCCTCAAGGAAGGCATTTTCCAACGACTCTGCTGTTCATCATCAGCAACATGGTCCTGTCGCAGGAATCATCTTCCAGCCAGAAAGCCAAGGCGACTCTAACGCAAGCGGGGCTTGGGAACAGCGGCCACAGCCAGCTTCCCTCCTGTCACTGTGGCGGGATGCACTAGCATGGAGGGTTTCACTGCGGCTGGGATGCCTCGCGTGGTACTGAGCTTCGAAGATTTCCCACGAACAAGCCTCTCTTTTTTTTATTTTTTTCTTTTCTGTTTTTAATTTGCAGAAGTTGTTCCGCTTGCTGTCCTTCCCCCTGCCTCCCCGTCCCCGGGGGCAGCCCCCGCAGGCGGAGCGCGGGCCCCGGCGGTGCTAACGCGGCGCCTCCCCCGCCCGCCCGCGGCTCTACGGCGACCCCCGCTCAGGGCGCGGCCGCCCCTCAGCCCAGGCCAGCATGGCCGCGGGGGCCACCGAGGGGCGAGGGCAGCCCAGCGCCACCGCCGCCCGCCGGGCAGGGCTCCGCGGGCAGCTCCGCGCAGAGAGGGCGATCCGCACCCCGGCCCAGCGCCCGCAGGGCGAGGACAGCCCCGTCCCCCCACGGCCTGTCCAGCCTGAGCTGCCCTCCCGACCGGTCCTGCGGCTCGACGGGGCGGAGGTGCGGGTTGGGCCGGGACACTTGAGGCGGAGGGTCGGCGGCGGGTCTCCTCCTCTCCGAGCGCCGCCCGCTCCGCTCTCAAGCTCTGCCGCTACAGCAGCGCTGGCCCTTCAAGTAAAGGGAAGCGGGAGGAGGAGGAGGGGGCTGGCGGTCACGCCCACAGGTGCTCAGCGCTCCGAGCAGAGCGGTCCTTCCCATATCCGCTCCGCTCGCCTCCCCGCCGGAGGTGCGCGCCCGCCCCAGGGCTCGCATCGCCCCCCGGCCCCGCGCCGCTCCCCGCTCCCGTTCCCGGGGCGGTGCCCGCCGGGTTTAGGAGGGAGGAGCCGCGGGGCGACAGTCCCTGTCCCTGTCCCTCTCCCCGCGGAGGCTGCTGCCAGCCCTGCGGGGCCGGCGGTTGGAGCGGGCTGTGCGGTGGGCAGGGGCCGAGGGGCGAGCCCTGTGCCTCGGTGGAGTAGAGCCGGCTCCGGCCCCCAGCGTCTGCCCACGGCGGGGGAGGCGGCGCGGAGGAGCCACCGGGCCGGGAGCGGAGCAGAGGGGAAGGGAGCGGAGGCGGTGCCCGCCCCGAGCCTCCTCTGGGGATCTTTGCTCTCGGCTGACACCGGGTCTCGACAGAAGAAGTGGCCCAGGGAATTGTCTCTCCCAGTCCCCTCACCTGCACGGTGCGGCTCGAAATCTCCACGATGTATTGCGCCTCGACACGACCACAGATGCTAAAGGAAACAATTCCTCATTGTATATCCATCTGCGGTCCTTATGGACACTGCTGTTGGCACTCGGTTTCTGTCGCTGAAATGGCAGCGACGCATCGGTATGAAACCCACTTTAGAGGGCTTGGGTTCGCATGTGTGCCAGTATCCCTTATGATTAAAAGCTTAAATATTTAAAGAGGGACCAGGTAGTTCAGCTTTTCTGTTCAGAGTCTCCATAGCAATGTCTTCAAATTAATATTTTAAGTTCTGCAGAAGGTAGTCGCGTTCCAAGTACAGGCAGGATTGTCAGACTAGAAGAGGAGCTTAGTCACAAAATGTCCCATTATCTCCTCCTGTGTTTTACTTGCATAATAGAAATGCCATGAAAAAGCTGATTCCTATTCCTTCACAAGCCCCAGGTTTGTCTGATTGTTTGCCATTTAAACATATGAACTTAAAATTGCATATGAATGATGCAATCAATATTCACAAGACAGGACTGAAAGGACCTTTTTTAGTACAGCTGCACTTGATTAGATACTAGTAACTAAGTTCAGTTTTGCACCATGAGGACATTGCCAATGTTATTGCTTTGATTTTAGAGAAGATTTTTCTGCCAGAATAGTTTCATCCTGAACTGGTAGGACAATAGATTAATGTGTTCAAGCATGCTTTAGAGATTAAATTTTAACTATTGTTTGGGTACAACTACATTTGGGTACCAGAGCATTTCCTTCCAAGATGTGACTTTCTTTTCCTGTATTTTCATGGGAATTTCTTTTCTAGTATATTTGAAAACTAGATTAGAGCACAACGCAAACATTAAGACAATATGCTAAGCTATATTCTCCTTCCCCCGTATCATTTGAAAGAGCATTTATACATAGAGTCAAAATCTTTGTATCACCTTCCATCCCGAACTTAGGCACCATATTTTCCTTCTAAGTCAACTTTAATTCATCATCCCTCTTGGAATCCTGAAGTATTACTTCAATTTGATGTTGTAAAGTTGTACAGCTTCATGAGTTTTTTTAAAAACTAGAACTTTCAAAATTCCTCTTCTCAGACTAAATGTAAATAAATGATAAGCAACAAAAATGCCTCTGCATGTTGTGCTGCTGTTTGTTGCATTTCCAGGACTAACATGTAAATGAAGCATTTTTCTGTATTTATGAAAACATTTTATTTCCATTATAGCTGTAAGTAATGAATGCCTACTTAAACAGCATATTTTAAAAATTACTATAATGCAAAAGCAAAAGGATCTCGAAATGAGATATGTAGTATGATGTAAAGATCAAGAGACTCTAAAGCCATAAGGGACAGCTGTAGATGTATACAGGCAACTATACCTTTCAGCAGAGTCCACAGAATTTTATATAGTAAAACTTAGAGTTTACCTTGTGGTTAGACAAGAGGATTTCCCTTGGAAATGCATCCAGCTTTCAGTCTGAGGAGTGGGGATCCTGATGACTGCTCACCTAAATAGAGCTCGAAGGTTCATGCAGAAGCTTAAGTCTTGCTTTGATAATTCTGAAAACAGACATGCTTCACTTGAGACCAGGTTAATTCCCACACTGGAGAACTACTCAGTTACTCAGAAAGTAAGGCACCATTTACTGAATATGGAACCACCGAGCTGGGGCCGTTGTGTTTCTATACATCTACCTGTAATAATTTTACAAAGAAATTTTAAATTAATAAAGATTTTCAAATATTACATTCTGATTTGATTTTCAAAGACAAGACTTAAAACCACTCTTAAAATGCAATTTTATATCGCTGCTGATTTGATTTGTAGGTGCATGTTGATCTCCAGTAATGGCTTGGTTGTTCTGCAGGGTCTTGTATTGAAAAGTATTTAATCCTATTCACAATGTAATTTCACAGTATTCACAATGTAAAGTCCTACTTTAGGAAGAAATGGTGGGGTTTGATCTCAAATTAATTTGCTTACCCCTTTCTTGATATGCTCACCACACTGATTTTCAAGGAAAATATGTGAGGTCTGTCTTTATTACCTCCCTAATCTCCCAAAAAATTCCCAGTATTCAGACCTGTGTGCACGGAAATGTAAGAAACAATCATTAAAGTCATGGAACAGATGTCTGAAAGCTGAATAGAAAATAGACACCCAAGTTAAAGGCTGTATACCAAAGTGAAATACCCTTTTAAGAAATCAGATTTGTTCCCATATAGTCAAAGACACAGATCTCCTATTCTGCCATTACTGTTGGAATAGTTAATATTTGCAAGGAAATTAAAATAATATTTAAGCTCTTTTCTAAGATAGGCTGTGCCATTAGCCACACTGAAATTATAAGCAAAATATATCTATTGACTAGAAAAGGCATAGTTTGAAGGCTGTTGTAAGCTGTATCTACGTCAGAGTTTGTCCATGATGTGTGTATGTATCTCTGCTCTCTGCTAGGATGTCAGACCTGTGAGGTCTGTGTAGTGATGTTGATCTCTATGACAGGTGAGAGGATAACCTCCAGAGGATAAATCTTAACATTCATTTAGCATCAAGTATGTACATGGTAGAAGGTAGATAATTTTCTTCAGGTCTTTACAACAAGACCTTCTGTTCTTTTTGAATTTGCTTGTCTCCTCTGAAAATAGAAGGTTTAAATAAATTGTGAATAAGTTACATGGCATTGCACTGACTCAGAATACTTCAGAGAGAATTAACAATCAATAATATTCAAGCCAACAAATGAGTTTTTGCTTGGGATAAAATAAAAATAGTCAGTTGATTCTAAATGTTGATTTCAAGGAAACAACAGACTATCTGAATGGACATTTCTGATTAGATTTGTTAATTATGAAATAAATATAAGCAAAAAAAGATGTAAGAGAATAGCAGTATTTAAAACTTTTTTTACAATATTAAAACATGAATTAGATATAAGAGCTATGTAATATAAGCTTGTTGTTATATCTCAAAAGAATTTTTAAAAGAAGTGCAGTAGAGCATAATACTAAGAAAGCAAGCTCCTCAACTTTATTTAACCATTTATGTTTTCAATAAATAAGTTAAAGAACTCTATATGTCTCTTTATAAAAATCCATAACAAGTCTTTTAGGACCTAGCAAATATAAGAAAGAATGCAAGAGACCTGCAATTTTCTTCATCTTCCTTGAGATGGAGACCAGTCAGGGGATATGAATTCATGGTTGAAGATTTTATGAGAAGATTTGTTCTCTTTTTATTTACTGATCTTAGGCCATCTTTATAAAAAAATATTTTATCTAGACACATGCCTCCATTATTTTTTTAATACCTGTTAAGTGCCCAGAAAATTGACCATCTATTTAGTAAGAAAGTTTTTGCTATTGATTTACAAGAAGCAGAAAATTATTGTATTTGTGAACAAAGAAAGAGTAAGGAAGAAAGAGAGACAGTGTGTTTTTGAATGCTTAATTCATTATGAAATTATAATTTAGAGAGTTCAGTTCTTCAATAACAGAAATCGTATTTTAGTCTAAATGGCAGCAAACTGCATACATCTGAGACTGTGGGATAAGAAACTTAGTTCTCATCCACTATTTCAGTAAAAGTCTTCATTTTCAGAGTACTTTCAAATTTGTACAGAGATATTTTGATGCATGTACATGAAAGAGCCTTTATTATCATCAGTAACAGTAAGGTTCTTAATAAAAATTCTGTTAATTCATAGTCAGAATATATTTTGAGGGAAGCCATTGACCAAATCCAAGTCACGTTGTTTTATTGCATTGTACTGTCTGCATGGCAGGTATTCTCACTAAGGAATGCTTTTGTTGATTTTTACAAATGTAAAACTACAGCTTTGTTACTTGTAGATTGTGCCTTTTCACTGATCTTCTTTCTTTAACAAGGTACTTTTTTTTTTCTGGCTATTATTAATTTAGCCGGGTTTAGAGTTTTTCCCTAATTTTAATTACCTCCCAAAGATATTATAGATATTGTGTAATATAGATACAATTTGAAAAGCTGTATGTGGTTTTGATTTAACATGAAAGCTTTCATAAGTTATGGGAAATCCTCACCCTGTAAAATAAAATCTATGAAGTTGTTCACTGACAGCTATATTAACCTGTCCAATTATGTGTAAAGCCAAATGATTTAAAAAAGCAAGGAAGTGTGAGTGGGAATATGTTGCCAATACAAAACATTTTTATACCTGTCTATATAGCTGATGGGGAGTCACAACATCCACATTATCATCCTGACTGAATTTTATTTGTAGACTTTACACTAAAATGCCTAAAAGCGATGAAGAGAAATATTTAAAAGTGCATTTTTATTCCACTTTGTGTCAAAGACAAGTCTGCAGTTTTTATTAAAAAATGAAACCAATATTATATCTTTTCAAAATGTGTCTGCCATTTTTTAAAAGAAATATTAGCTGTAGATGACAAAGAGATCAAACGAACTTTTTGTAAAAATACTGCATTCTCAGTTAGGTCCTAAAAATATAGAGATTGGAAAAAACACTTTACTGTTGTCATGCAAGTGCAAATATCACATCTAAAGTTGGGTTAAAATGAACTGCGTCTTTTCATAGCATGTAATAATAAAATGTTTATTTTTTATGGTGTAGGTGTGTAAAATTGTTTCTTTGCATTGAAATGCCTACAATGATGTGGCAAATAAGTACATTCCTGTCACTTAGCAACCTTTACTAGTTCAGAAAAAAAAATTTCGGGGGGTATCTTAAATGCTGTTATAAAAGTTTCTGGAATTTAGCAAATTACCAAATCATTCAGAAGTGAGTCATTACCTGAGCTACAGTGATATAATACACTGGATTTGACAGCAAGAACAAAAATAACTAACTTGCATACATGGATAATTTAGGAGGTGAGTTATTAAAAAAATTAGGAAAGAAATCAGAACATGAAACAGCAAACAAACCTGAAATAAATCCAAATACGGTAAATTGCTTTCATTACAGCAAATAGATAGAAAATGAGAGGGATATGAAATCATGACAATGAGCAAATTTTTGTCTTGGAAACTACATAAATTATTAATCAGATCAGATCTGTTGTGAGTCTAGTTTAATTTTGTGCAATCAAATAAAAGGGATGCTGAATTCAGTGCCTGTTCCAGTGTCCAGAAAAATATGCTTTTGATTACATGACAAATAACACATGCAATTCTTTTACAATATATTTAAAATGAGAAAAGAGTACATTACTTGCTTGGGAATGCATTCCATTTTGTCTTTTTTTTCCTCTAATTTCCCTTTATTTTTTTTTCCTTCAGTGACAAACCACAATTTGATAACTTACACACTTGACACTTACATGCATTAAGAAGTGTACACAAATATCTATTTTTTTTGGTCAGTCCTCTATTTTTTCCTGTCCTGTGTCTGTTAGCTTCCCTGCACAGTGTTCTGTAGGAGAGAGAAATCAAAGTATCCTATACTTGTCTGTATAGACAATCAGCAAGTGCCCATTCAAGAGAAAAAAGCATCACTGCAGATCTGGCAACTGCATGATCCTGTTTGTCAGGGATTGTTCTCTGAAGCCATCTGTGGATTTGCTAAGTCCTTATTTCCTTGGACATTTTAACACACACATAAGATACATAAAGGCATATGGGGCTATGTCTTCTTGCCTTTTTCTGGAAATCTTGCCCCTTCTTAACAAATCTTGCTATAGGAGAAGAAGCAGGTGGTATTGTCTGGAGGTGGAGTACAGGGTTATGTTTGAGAGCTGAATTCTTTTGATAATGAAGCCAATAAATTTTCTGAGTGGCTCATTGAAAATGGTTTAAATGTCTCTTGTTGCCTTAGTTGCTGCTGGAATCATAAATTGTTAATGTTTTTTGTTTTGGTTTGGTTTGGTTTTTTCTGTAAAAATCTAGATAATTTTGATAAAATATTTTAAGTGTTCTGTTTGAAGGTGAGGTAACCGACAAACATTTAAAAAATGTATTTTTAAGAACTCATCTCTATGATGCAGTAAGTTCAGATGTGCTGAGTGTAAGCTGATACTTGAATTCTTAAATTCACCATGCAGCAATATGTTTGATCAGTGAATAGTAGGAAATCTTCTTAGGAAAATAAATTGTGACAAACCATGCATAGCTCCAGATTTAAAAGCTGACATTTTCCTCTAGAGTTGCTTAGACTAACAGAGAGTGAAGTTCCTTTGCATTCTCTCATTTGCCAGTTCAACTATGTGTTCTTTGGAGCAGGAAGAAATGTTTCTGGTATCAGTATCCTGTCTTTCAGACATCAACTAACTTTTTGCAAACAAGAAAGCCCTCAAAAAAATCGTTGCCTTCCTGAGTGGAAATTAGAAACTATTGGTTTACTCTAAACTGTAGCGTACAAGCTGCAACTTGTGAGCCTGATGGACTGATTTTGAGAAGCAGACAAGCTGTCTCTTGAACGATATTGCTGAGGAGCAGACAAGAGTTGAAATTGCCGGTGTTTTTTCTGGTGAGCTGAAGTGCTCAGTTCATCATCAAACACTATCTGTTTCTATCACATAAAATAGGATTTTAGATGTAGGGTAGGAAAAAAAAAGGCTACTGGAAGGTGAAGTAGACAACAGTAAATTACAAATAGGAGCAATTTACTGGAGATCTTGCTGGTAATGTAAGTTTTAGTTTGGAATTTTTTACTTTGGGTGAGATTTTTATGGGGGACAGAGGAAGTGAGAACAAGAGGTGGCGAGATGGCAGTAAATGCTGGATTAGAGAAGGGTATTTGTTCATAAGGCAGTAGACATATTTTATTCTAAAACTGTCACTTCAATGTACATCCTGCAAAATTTTGGCAATGCTGAATTTTGGCAATTACTTTGAATAAAATGTTTGGCTTTCAAAGAACACTAAACTCCTAAAGTTCAAAATTGGGAAATGTGAAGTCCTGCATCTGCAGAGTCCACCACTATGGACTGGGGCTCATGACATGGAAAACACCTGTGCAGAAAAGGACCTGAGAGTCCTGGTGGACTTCAAGGTGACCAGAAATCAGCAATGTGCTCCTGCAGCAAAGAAAGCCAGCAACCCCCTGGGCTTCAATAGGCAGAGTGTTGCCAGCAGGTCAAGGAAGGCGATCCTTCTCCTTTAGTTAGCACTGGTGAGACACATCTGGAGTGCTTTTTCCTGTGCTGAGCTGTCACAAGAGGTAGTACGGGAGAGCACAGCAAAGGTATGTCCAGCTCTCTCTCTAGCACAGCAACGAGCTGAGAGTGGTTAAGGAATCAAAGTATCTGTTTTACAAGGGCAGGTAAAGAGAGCTGAGATTGTTTATCATCAAAAAGAGAAGGGTGTGGGAGTATGAGGGTTTTTGTGTGTGCATGTATGTGCATATCTTACTAATGGGTCCTGGTGGGGCAGGACAGACTCTTCCAATTCAATGAAAGGAAAAGAGACAATAGGTACAAATTGAAACTCAGGAAATTCCACTTAATTATAAGAAAAGATATTTCACTTTGACAGTGATCATGCACTGGAACAGATTGTGCAATGACATTGTGCAGTCTCCATCCTAGGGAATTTACAAAATCTCTTTGGATAAAGTCCTGAACAGTCTTGTGTAACTGAGCCTGCTTTGAGCAAGGAGGTAAGACTAGATAAATTTCATAGGTCTTTACCACCTTCAACTGCTCTTTAAAAAGTTATTGAATGATGCTAAATATATACATAAATATATATTTTAAAATTATCGTTCTTTATCCTTGCCTCTTTTCAAGGTATTTGACCGTTATCTAAGACACCAAGTAACATTTGTGCTTTCAGAGACAGCATGATGGTACCTCAGCACAGGATCTGGCCATGAAGTCAGCAAATGGTGCAGCTTAAGAAATAATATGGAGATATCCACTTTAAATAGCTTAGGACAAGGGTAACTCCTGTCCTCTTATTAGGACTCTAAGTGCTTTTTTATCCACCTGGATAACCTGAAGGCTGTTACCTATAATCCTTCCTTCTAACCAAGTATTGTGTTTAGAGGAGAATGAAGTAGTGGCAGTAGGACAGGTGTCACACCACATCCTCAAGGCCTCCTAGTCATTACAACATTTATTCAGGATGTATGGGAGCTCAGTTCAGTTCTCCTCTCTGCCAGGGGCAAATCTGCATCAATCAATGGTTCTATAATGGGGCCCTTACAATCCCCTTGTTGAAACAATGTCACTGCACATATAAGAAATCAAGATTTACAGGGCAGAAGGAGAAAGTATAAAAGTGAAACTGATTCTGTAGCTGTTTATGTGGGTACTCACCTTGAGAGGAGACCAATCTTTTCTTGCCAGATCCCAGGACAGTTAGTATAATTTTACCTATGACTGCATAATGTGCTCAATTACAAAAAAGACAGGCCATTGAAAACAACTGATATCTGAAAACTTAATTTACTAGGATTTAGCTTCCATGCTTTGAAAATTGAGTAATACCTAGTGTAAGTATGTAGCCTTCGTGGCAAATTTCTGAATAGTCACATCTAGGACAGGTTTCATTAAACAAGCAAAAAAATGAAATTTTTACATTAGTATTCATAACAGTGTTCTCTGAAAAGATCAAACAAATATTATAATTAACACACTGTTATTCACTCCACTGAACATTTTCTTCCTTAGGTTCACATTCTTTTTTATCCTACCCAGACTATTTTTTTGCCTCTTTTATTAATGCAAATACTTCATTAGGTTACTGGAAATAATACTTTCCAAAAAAAAAAGAAAAAAATCAAGTTGTCCAAAACTTGTTTGCCTTCTCCTCCACAGCTTCATTGTTTACCCTTTAAAGTCTGCAGGTTGGAATATGAGAAGTCAGGTGCTTCTTCACTGTGTTTGGGACTATTGCAATCCAATTTAACTAGCACTATATACTTCTGCATTTAATTTCTGCATATATTGCTGTTTGCACAGAACCCATACCTAATGCTGGAGCCACTGTGGTGAGCAGGAATACAGACAGGCTTTCTTCTGCCACACCTGTGGCACTGCACCACTGCTGCCAGCTCTGATAGGGACACCACCATCTCTGCCTCACCTCTGTGAGGTTCTGGGTTTTCAGAGCCAAATTTAGTGCAGCTGAGGGGTGGACGCCTGGCATAGCAGCAAGAAGGAGTGTCAGCATCAACTGCCTGCAGATCTGTGCAAATTTTGATTGCAGCTGGCTGGATAGATGCAGAAAGCTGGGGAAGACAACCCTTTGTGAAACCTGCCCAGAGGGCAAGATAACACTATCATCTCTTTTCATTATAGAAAAGTATATAATATTCAGACCTGTGGAATACCAGCATTATAAGTAGGAAGAAAGAATGGCTCAGCTGTGCATAGTAACTTGGCATAAACACATTTCATAGAATCATGCAATAATTTGGTCTGCAAGGGACATTTACAAGTCATCTAGTCCAACCCTCCCACAATAATCAGGGACACCTTCAACTGATCAGGTTGCTCAAAGCCCCGTCCTGCCTCACCTTGAATGCTTTCAAGACTGGGTCCTCTGCCACTCTGGGAAATCTGTTCCAGCATTTCAACACCCTCACTGTAAAAAAAATTTCTTACTTAAATCTAGTCTAAATCTACCCTCCTTAAATTTAAAACCTTTAGCTCTTGTCCTATTACAACAGGTTCTCCTAAATTATTAGACCCTATATTTTTTATGAACCCTCTTCAAGTATTGAAAGGTCAAATTAAGTTCTCCCAGAGCCTTCTCTTCTCCAGGCTGAACAGCTCCAAATCCCTCAGACATTCCTCATGGGAGAGATGCTCCAGCCCTTTGGTCATTTCTGTGGCCCTCTACTCGACCCGCTCAATTTAGTTCACATCTTTCCTGTGCTGAAGACCCCAGAGGTGGATGCTGTGCCCATTTGATTCACAAGACTGATAAGTGGTTATTTACCACATGTTCAGCTTATTAGGACTGGTTCATTGGCACCCTAGGAAGGCATCTTGGTTCTTTCTCCTGTTGGGCACGCTAATGAATGCCTGAGAATATTGATTTTGTGTGTCTCTTTGAGACATTGCTTTGCTGCTCCCCTATGGAGCTTCATTTCCTCCATCATGACAATATCCTGCAATATTATCTCCAGTTGAATGGAACTGTTTTGTGTTTGGAGCAGCATGAGCCACAGAATCTGTTAATACACTTTTAGGTACTGGACTGAAAAAAGGGTATACAAATTTTTAAAAATAATTTAGCTTAAAATTAGGAAACAACATACTTACAAGACCACTAATGGATATTTTAATTCACTTCTATTCTTACTCTGAGGGTAGCAGGACAATAAAAATGGAACCCGAACACATTTTTGTGTCATCATGAATTAAGGCAATTAGAAAAATTTCTTGACAAGCTGCCATCCTTCATCATTAGGGACTTCTCTGTGATGCTCATTCCACAATGAATTTTTAAACCTCATCAGCTGTGTGAACCATCTTTGTCAGGCAGGAAGGACTTTAACAATGTCTTTGTTTATTATCTGGCCCTCACATGAAACTAACATGACACTTCAAGTCAGAGGTAAATGTCTCTATGTCCATAGGCTCTCTTTCACACATGCTAAGTGTTGATACCTGGTATGACAGAAACTTTCAGTCATCTGTGTGATTTAAAGGTGCACTGTACTGCTCCTCTGTCCACCCCCAAAATCACCTACTATAATCAAGATATCCCCTCTTACAAAGTTCTCTGTGCTTTATGTCAGATCTGGATCATATTTTAAGCACTTAAGTCATAAGAAGAATTGGCTTCAAGAAAAAATTGAGTAAAATCCTTATATATTTTAAAATACTAAATTGAGAAATTCTGAGGATTAAAAACTGCAGATTTTGACTGATGTGCACATTTTTCAAAATTCAGAAATGATAAAAATTGAAGATAAAGGAATTTTTTTGCCCAGGGTATTTCGATTATGCCCTCAGAGGTTATTTCTCCTTCCTTATGATTAATGGTGGTGCTGGATGAAGCTTTTCTATTCAGTATTCTTTTCTTTTTGTATTGCCACTTTTAGTTCCAATATCATTTTAAGAGATAGCTTTTGAATCACTAGATTTTTCACCTAAATGCAAAGCCAAATTACAGGCAAAATATGGCAAGAGCAAAGTCTGTCAATGCACCTATTCTTACAGTTTAATTGTACTCCATCTACCTTAGCTTCTTTCTGGTCTACTTTTAAACTTAGATGACATTCTCTATGAGATTTCCCATAAACTAAGATGTCATTCTCAGAAACTGTGATACTTTGCAAATGCTGAAGAATCATGCGCATTTTTTCAAAGTTATTCTGATTCCAAATGAGAAGCAAGATAGTAGATATCTTTTAAATAATGTCAGAAAATTGTCATCTTGCCTCTTTAAGGAAGATCTGGTGAAAGTAATTTTGACAAAAAATTTTTCATAAGAAAATATTGTCATGATGAAATCAAAGCTTTTCACAGAAATCTATATCTTTTTAATAAAAGTTTCATAAAAAAGATTTTTTTTTATGTCCAGGATAGCATTTCTAACCGACTTTGACAAATTGAGATGCACTCTGTGATCAGGGCAAATTAGGTGGTCTGGATTTAAACTGTTTACTTTGAGCTCCAGAATGTAAATGAGCCTGGGCCTAGCACTCCAAAAGTGATGTGCTCAGTGCTTGAATGCTGTTTTTTGAGGTAAATCAATCTCAGAACTATCTTCAGAGCTTTTTTATATATCATAGTTTCCCCCCTACATGGAGGTAAAACAGAAGGGAAAATGTCAACTATGATGACTAAAATAAAATTCTTTTGGTCTCAGGTCCAGCTATTTTTCAGAGTGCAAACAAAAATGCTGTGTGGATGTGTTTAGTTAGGAAGGCTCATATGGCATATTTTAAATTCCAGTTAGAATTTCAGGTCACAGGTCTGTGTTGATTCATAACACATAATTCTCTTTGATTTAAGTGAAATTATCTCTATAGGTGCATGTAGACTGCTTGAGTATTTCTGTTTATAAACTTTGGCAAAGAAAAACTCTGCAATTTTATTATGAAAAAAGATTTGAATTTATCATTGGAGTAAACAGTTTTATGCACATTTTATATACCAATAAAATTCTCTGCTTAAAATACCATGCTAGTCTTTTATGGCATAGATTCTAACATTCCATTTCACAATAATATAAAAAAATTAGATCAGTCAAGGAATTAACCAAATAGCTGAGGATGTAGGTTCTAAATAATTAGAAGTGTTAACATTGCTGATAGCCACTATTAGAACAGTCAGACAAAGAACACAAGACACATGCTATAATATCTTCTGTTTTAATCTGAGTCACTCAAAGTTGTGGTAGATGACTAGAACTGTCAAGTGGGCAAATGTACATATAAAAATATCAGAAGATACTTTTTTGAATTCAACATAAGATTTGTGAAACACCTTGGCTATTGGGAATGAATGACAAAATTTTATCTGTTTAGAAGCAAAAGAACTGTGTGAAAACCAAATTATTTATAGTTTTACAATAAAGATAAGCTGCTATATGATAATAAAATTAGTGATACTGGACAGTCTTACACTGGTATATTTAAATAGAGGGAGTATTTATTTATAAGATTTTAAAAAGTAAAAGCTTTTTACAAATTGCCTTTTAAACTGGACTAGAAGTTTTCTAGACCATGAGCAAAATGCTATTTTTCATGTAGAGCTTCTTAACCATCATCATTTTAATGCATTTTGACTGAATGGGAATTGTCTAGCAGTAATTGAGATCTCTGAATTCTGAAGTGTGTGTTACTGAAATAAGGAAAAAGTTGATTTACTGTAAAACTGCAACTTTGTTAATTACTACTTAGCTGCCATCCATCCCAGGATCAGTTAATGACAGCTGGCAAAGTCTTGTTTAGCTTACCCCAGTTTTTACTGAGGCTTTAGAATTCTCCACCTGCACGTAACCTGAATTGCCTTACTTTGGTCAAGTACCTATCTTCTGCCTGTGACCTGCTGAATCTGTGACACAGCCATGGCAGGGTTCATATCTGCTAAGTACTCTCACAGCATATCAAATGCACACTATCAAAAGAGCTATGATAAAGCGAAATCATGTCTGCATTCTTTCTAAAACCTATTATCAAGATACAGAGGGTAAGCTGTTAGCTCTCACCTTTGAATATTAAACAAAGAATTATGACCATTCCCTCAAGAAATCTGAAATAACTTGTATTTTAATCCTTTCTCCAGAAGAGCAGCTTCAGATCTTCAAATTCACCTTTCTTGTTTCCATAGAAAATGAGCAAGTTTTACTGCATAGAAAACATTTTGAAGAGGAGAATAACTCTCTTTGTGACCATATGGGCCCTCCCTCCCTCCCTTCCTCCCTTCCTTCCTTCCTGCCTTCCATTTGTATACAGCCCAAGATGTAAGTACTCCTTCCCTTATTCATTTAATGGTTCCATCTTTTAATTTCTCAATTATAAAATAACTAAAATAATTACACTCCTATCCAAACATCTTGATACTGTTGAGGAAAGTGATAATTTAAAAATGCATACATCAAAAGTGTCCACTATAATAATACTTGATGGCATTTCTTTCTAAAATTAATTGATTATGATAATATTTTGTAAGTGTTGACCATATTTACATATAAAAGATTAATTCTTTCACTTTTCTCCAATAGACAGACAAAAGGTGATACACTGCTTGATTCTTTCTAGATACTGGTTTTGGCTGGGATAGTTAAATTTTTTTGTACTAACTTGTGTGGGGCTATGTTTTGGATTTGTGTTGAAAATTCAGTGGTAATGTTGATAACCCACTCCTGTTTTCATTTTGCTGAGCAGTCCTCACACAGTGTCAGGGAATATTCTGTTTCTCACTTGATCCCACCAGCAAGGAGGCTGGGGGCACAAAAGGTTTGTAGGGGACATGGCAAGGATGGCTGACCCAAGTGGCCCAAGGAAAATTCCATACCACATTCTCTTCAGCAATAAAACTGGAATGGCTGGAAGTGGGCCAGAGCTGCTGTTTTTTCTGAGATTGACTGAGCATCGATCAGTTGGTGGGGAATAATTGTTTTCTTTTGCATCACTTGTTTTTCTTAATTTTTATTTTGTTCCCTCTTTGTTGTGTGGTTTTTTTCCCTTACCTTTCCCCCCCTTAATATTATTAAACTGTCTCTGTCTCAACCCATGAGTTTTCTCACTCCACTCTTCCAATTCTCCTCTATCCCATTTCAGGGAGGTGAATAAGTGGCTATGTGGGGTTTGGTTGTTAAGTGGACTTAAACCATGACAGTGGACTAGACACTAACTCTCAGTCTATTCACTTCATTCATGACTGCATGGGAAGGAAGGAGAAAAAGGAGGAAAGAAGAATGAATAAAATGAATATATATATATATAATCACTTACAATAGTTGAGTAGTTCTATATCCATAGCAAAGAAAATCAAAAGGGATGCATATATATTCTCAGAGCATGTAGACTGAACAATTCAGTGGAAGGCAGTATATTTCTTTGATTTTATTTACTTAATATTCATTTATATTCTCAGACCTAAGTACAAATAACTTCCTGAGAATGAAACTAAACAATCAAGAGAAATGACTGAGAGCATGTTCATTTGCATCCTTCTCTCAAATGTTCTTCAGAAGAATATGATTCTAAAGACCAGCAAATGAAATTTACAGCAAAGTTACAGCAAAGTTAGTTAGTTTTGTAGGAGTCTCTCTAACAGAAAGAAATTTCCTTTCTTGGCACTTCACAGACTGTTATTCCATTGAGAGTCATGCTCAAGAAATTGTAATTTACTTACTTTTTTACATGCTACCATTTTCTGGTCACTGTGTGGCTACTTCAGCTACTTTGGCAGAAATCAGAGCAGCTACATTAGGAGCAGAAGTTTGCTATGAAGTCAACAGAGAGCACTATACACTGCTTGGGGCCAGTTCAGAATGCTTAAAATTAATTAAATTGGTATTCAACTAGTCACTATAATCAATGGAGATTAGCACAAAGGTTTTATCATGATTATAGCAATGGTGAGTTCAGCTGGGAACTAAATATTCTTTCTCTTGATTGCAAAGCTAGCCAACCTGTGACTAGATCAGACATTACAGACATTTAAATTGAGATGAGGTGGACTTCTAAGCTTATCTCTTTCCTCACCTCAGACAATTAGTACTGGACTTTGCAGCTGGGGATCCCACATAAAAATACCCAGGCCAGACTACATGGATCAGAATAGGTGACATCTTTGATCTGTCTGCAGCTATTCCCCTCTGAGGAGTTTAATTTCTCCTTTGCAAAGGCTTCGATTGCTATCTGGTCCCACAATACACATCCATTCTGGTCATCATTTAGCACATAAGCACAGTGAGAGTTAGGAAATCCAGATCGAAGAGGGGCCAAAATAATAATTGCACTGGGGAAGTGGTATTTGTGAGGACACAATAATCATGTTCTGCAGATCTGTTTGAGAATTTCAGTGTGTCTCTTCTCTAAATTCTCAGGGACTTACTATTTTTCTGATGCAGTTTGAAAAATTCAGTCTTGGTGCATACCAGCAGTTAAACAATCACTTGGATTTTTTATTCAAGCATTTTAATTAATTTAAATTTATTGGAAGTAAAATAGAGATATTTTTCATGTATCAGCAGAATCTATCAGAAATTATTGTCCTTGAAAAATTTGTTCCTTTTTTGTCTCTTCTGTGGATCATCCAAAACCTATGAAGTTCCTAGTGAAGTACCAACATTAGACCCATTTGGAATTACGAACAATGGAAAGAAAGTGAACAAGGTTCTGCCATGTTAGACTGGTTTCTTGAGTTTATTTTAAAAAAAGTTCCACTAACATGTTTACCACATTTTTTCCCCTGGAAAACTGTTAATTTTCTGAATTTAACATTAATTTAAATTCTGAATTAAATTTGCAATCTCCATATATTAACAGCCTATATATATATATATAGGTATATTTAGGTGTGCATGTATATATATATATATAGTAGAGGAATTGTATTAGAATATGTGTATAGAGGCTTTGCCCCAGAGGTCCCGGTTGCCCTCAATGGGCTTCAGCTGCGATGTCCTTAATTGGGCTGCAGCTGTGACCAATGAAGATGACCGGGATAAAAGGGGGTGGGTTAGCCAGTCAGGGAGAGCCTTGGAGGAGCCCTGATCTGAGAGAGACCTGCATGCAGAAGAAGGAGCCAGTGAAGAGCTGCAGCCATGGGAATACACTGAAGAGGTATGGGCTTTAGAAGTCTGAGACTATCATTATGGACTCTAGAGAAATAATAATAACAACATATATATGTATATATACACATGTTAATCTGTTTATACCTAATCAGTTTCAAAGAGATTGGTTTTCTTCATTGTTTACCTCCACTTCATATTTACAAAGGATAGAATTATCTCATCTCAGCCTTAAATGAGCCATGTTTATATATAATGCCATTTTGACTCTCTCCAGCTAGGACTTTTCACTCATTGAGATGAAAATGCTGTGAAGTATTTTAAAAGTTTTTACTTCCATTAATGCTGATCTCTTTATAGGCTGTGGTAGGTTCAGAGCAAAATGATAGGGCAATGAATCATTGACCAATGAAAAGCCACTGTTTTCTGTAGTGTACTTAAAACCCTGAACTTAGTTATAAGCAGGAAGTAAAAATGGTGGAAGTGAAGTCATAACTGAGGAACACTAGTTTGAAATAAAAGAGAAATTACCTAATTTAGAAAGGCACATACGAACTAAAATAGATCTAGAAAAGGAATCTATGACTTGCTGGAGATCGAATCAAGTCACTACAGGCATTTCCCTGTCCTAGTGTGAGTTTTGCAGGGCTGTTATCCTGTTTTCCTCCAGTCAATGTTGATTGAAGTGCCACTTAAGAAGGTTTACCCTTTAAAAAACTCACCATACTGATATGTACAAGAATCTGAGTGGCTGTAACATACAGGCCAACAGGACACAAGGTTTGAGATAAGTGCAGTGGAGTAACACAGTAACTCCTCAGTAATATATTTTTTCACATGTGTAAAAAATGGGATGTTGTATCTGACCTGTCTTGCAAAACACCTTGAAGTGTAAGTGATTTTAGCTCTTGTGTGGTACTCAGATTTCCTGAAGATTTGACCACAGCATTGCTTTATTGAAGTCTGTTTTGAGGTGACAAAACACTACACCCAGTTCCATGAAAGGAAAATAACTGGGGCTAAGCACACTGTTGTAGCTGAGTTGTTTGAGATATCTGCTTTGAGAACTTTCCCCCTGTGGAGAAGAGAGGAACACAAACCCTGCCAAGGTTAGTGATGACACACATGCACTGGTACGAGCACTGGCAGCTGCCGGCAGCCAGGTACCAGGAGACATGAGGGATCCCTCTGAGCCTCACCAGCCAGGCCACATTCCAGGGCATTTGGAGAGGGAGCAGGGCAGGCCAGGAGGGCAGCTGGGGCATCCCCAGGTGTCTCTGTGGGAATGGGGATGACAGGCTGTGGGCTGGCTCTGCTGGGGTGTGGCTGCAGAGCCAGACCCCTGCAGCACCATGGACAGCGCTGGGCTGAAACAGAGCCCTGGGCCATGGAACAGGATGTGGGAGCCCCAGGGAGCCTGGACAGGGCTGTTGAGGGCCATTACTCCCCTCAGTGCCCTGACATTTAATGACCTGTATGTGGAACATAAAAGGTCAGTTTGTCTTTGTCAGAAAGAATGGTTACATGCATCTTGATCTTCTGGGCTGATGACCTTTCTGTTCACATTGTTTCCACAAAGATAAAAGAATCTGGCAAGGAAAAATAAAGAAACATTAATGTGAAGAGCCATTTTTTGACATTTCCTACCTACACTAGGGGGAAAAAAAAGGATGACAATACACTTATAATTTTTTTTAAATAAACAAGCTAATTTTAAATTAAACACTATGGATTGTAGTAAATTTAAAAGTCAAAATATTGCACTTCTTATTTTTCTCTTAGTGTTCAGGAATCCAATAACCCCTTGATTTATTTAACACAGAGATCTGTTTTTTATGGATTACCTTGCAGATGGCTTAAAGAAATGAACCATCATTATCTCTTTCTTACCTTTTCTTTCAGAAGTTCTCTTCTATTAAAAAGCACCTTTTATTTTTTAGCAATAGAATATCAAAATGTCAAAAGTGACCTATATATGTATGGCATGACTGCTATAAGAGCATGTCTTTAAAATCTTGGTAAGGAAAACCTTATTGCTTATTCATGGCGTTAGTTGTTCACAAATACAATAAATCACTATTTTTCATTTACTGACCTACAAGGGTTTTTTGTTTCTGATTTAATTTCACAGCTGCATAAATGACATCAAAAATCAACACATTTAAAGCACTCAGGTAAAATAAGGGACAACTTACTACCATGAAATGGCAAAGTGTATGAAAATAGATGAATTTGAATTGTGAGCTGAGCAGTAAAAAAATCTTTCTTAACAAGGAATTACATATCTTTGCAGTTTAATTACAATAAGGACTGTCACTATAAGATTAATGAAGAGCAGTTTTTCACTTCAAACAATTTCAATTGAGTTAACGTAGTGTCATTATTCTTAGACTGACAAGGTCAAGAAAATGAGGCAAAAGTGGGCAAAAAAGTGGAAAACCAAACTGTACTGAGAGAACATTCTGTCCTATTCTGTGCTTTTTAAAATGTTGCATTACGATGATAAAATACAAAAAAATTTACAGGTTTTTTTTTAGCCATGTAAAATCATAGGGTCTAATACCATTTTCAGAACTATGAATCAGAAATAATTTGTGCATTGGCATCTCTCACTCTTTTCTGGGAATGTGATAAATTTTTCTAGTACATACATTATCAATACAGGGTGACCCCAATGTAGGGAATAATGTGCTCTGACTCCATGATTCAGAAGGCTGAACAATTCCTTTATTAAGCTATACTATATTACACTAATACTATACTAAATTACATACTAAAGAGATACTATACTAGAGAATATTGCACTAACGAATACGATACTAAAGAAAAACCTGTGACTGTCTGCAGACAGTCTGGACACAGCTTTGACCCAATTGGCCAATCAATCCAAATAACCCTCACAGGTGTCCAATTAATAAATCACTTCAGGTAAATAATCTCCATAACACATTCCACATGTACCAAACAACAGGAGCAGCGACTAGAGATAAGTGTTTTCTCTTCTGAGCTTCTCAATGCCTTTCCCAGGAAAAATCCTGGGAGAGAGTTATGCCTGCTGCTCTCTGTGAAGAGAGCTGTGGCCACAGTACATATTACCTTCTCAGTCAGATATCTCATACCAGTACTCATAGGCAGGAAGGCCATTTGACCATATGGTGGGGATAAACACTGAATTGGTGATTGTGAGGTAATCTTTTAATGCACTGGTAGTGTGACCTTGGGAGTCACTTTAGTTTGTGCCCTTATACCTTGATATAGAAAAGCTGTAGCCCTTTTACTTAGGGAGAAGACATTGAAAGAAAGAAAGAAAGGATTGTTGTTACTTCCCTTATGTCAGAATCTAAGAGGAAGTAGGTCCATAATCTTCATTTTCAGCTTTTTTTCTGGACGTTTTGCCTTTGATCGTTGTTTGCGTTCTCAAAAATCTTCATAATGTTTATTTGAATCAGGAAAAATGATTTTCAAATGTTGCACCATAAACTCTGGTTGATAAAATAGGCCACCTGAGGACACATATAGGCGAAGTGGAAGTGACATGCTCAGTCCACTAACCCCACTAATGGAGAACGTTTCATTAGACACAGACTGTTTTACTTCAGGTCTGTTTCTTTAGTAAGTGTTAAAATACAATATAAAAAGGCCCTAATAAGAGTGGTTAAAATACCCTGATCAATAAATCATCACAAATTATATTTCAGTTTTCTGTGTTTGATATAATCAGAGTTCATTGTCTTCTACTTTTCTTGCAAATCCCAGTATCCTGGCCTTTCCATATTTATTTATTTATTTATTTTTATTTTGTAATTGTTATTATTACAATGTCTAAGGAAATGTACATTTCTATTTGCTTTGTGTGCACTTTATGTCAATTTTTGACCATTAATGACTTTTGATGACTTTAAGGATTTCTCTTACATTTATTAATGCAAATATATATTCAAAATCTACTTGAATATATGATGAGGTAGAAATCACATCAAAGGTTTTTGAGAAGGAATAAAGTTCTGCAACTCATGTGGATAACTTGAAGAATAACAGTAATTGTGATAAATATGAAGAAATGTATTTTCTGTCTTTATTTATCTGCTTTTCTAATGAAACCTCTAGGGAGAGTGCAGAATCTGGCATATACTTGACATTAGCTATACCAAGAAACAGGCATAAGCAGTGTATTAGCAATTTACCTTGTCTACTCTCTTAATTCAGCACATAATCTCACATTGCTTTCAGCCTGTGAACTAAAGAAGCTACTCAATCTTTCTGACTGACAACAAAATAAATTAATAAATATGATTTTCTGTTTTAATTAAATTAATATAATTTGGTGTAATCTACAAGAGAACAATAGTGCTAGTTTTTCAGCCCACTTCGTTAATAAATTAGTTTGTCTGAGAGCTGGTGCTTATTCTGAGCTCTTCTGAATGTGAATCACTTAAATAGAAATTAAAAACGGAATCATCTTTCAAATTCTCATTACTTGGGAACAGATGTTTCACACTCTTGTTGAAAATAATGCATACACCTTTTAACATGCAAGTGCATTTTAGGAAAACACATTCTTCTTGTTTACTACCTAATCTCCACTAATGAACTGTATCTGTCATCAATCACCATGTAAAATATATTTCCTTTTTGGTAAGAAAAATAAAGAACAACTAATCCTTGAATTTGAAAAGCCAAAAACAATCTTAGAGGATGCTTAGATCTGAAGATGATATTGGCTTAAAGAACAGTGTAAGCCTAACACAGAGAACACAGCTCAAAGATCCAGCTAATAGACCAATAATTATATAAAAATCAATACTTATTTGTATATCATAAGCATTTCCTCTAGAATCCAGCCATGTAAGGGTTCAGATAGAAATTTTATAGTACCACTTGGTGCAGAATGAAATTTGAGTTTAATGCTTTTGAAACTAATCTATAATGTGGGGATATAAATGGGATTCCTCTATAACATGCACAATCTACATGCAACTGGTGTTCATCAGAGTAGCCCCAAAGCTTGAGAGGAATCAGCCAATTTGTTCACTCAGACTTCAAAGTCTAGACAGGACTTAGACACTACTACTGAGGACATCAGAGTCATAACCTGCATGGTCACAGATCAACTGTGCAAAACAAGGTATTCCTGACCCCCTCAAAACGGATGAGCTAGCAGTGTTTCATGTTTAGATGATGTTGGAACAAGATTTTTTTTGTTTGCATTCCTGTGTATTTCGGTAAGTATATATAATACTACCTCTTAATTGGCCTTACACATTCATTTTACTTGTATTATTTTGAAGGCAAAAAAAGGACAACAGAATGCCATAACCTTATACAATTGACAATCGCAACTAAGGCTAGTGCATGATAGGTGACCCTTAACTGATATGAAGAGAGCATTAATCACAGTGTCTTGAAAGGAAAAAAAAAATAAAGAAAGTTCAACAGCATATTGTTTATAAGTCAGCAAACTTCATTTACTAATTTATCCTGAAATATTTTTAATACATACCTTGCATTGCTAATGCATAGAAACCATCTATTTTCCTTGTTCAGGGTGGTGTAAGCTCTGAGGGCAATAAATTTGGATATACAGTTAGTACTGCTCTCTGTTGCTCATAAATTTAGTAAAAAGCAGAGTTTCCAAAAATATATATTGCACATATAGAACTCCCTCTAGACAGAAAAGCAATATAGTAAAAATATGTTCTCCTTTTTCACAGTCCTTTTATGAGAAGTTATATAGCTTCTCTCATTCAATATATTCAAAACTGAGTCTTTCACTCTAAATCATTTGATATGGTATGACCAATATAAGTTACATTATTCTGAGATTATAATATATGAAATACAAACCATAAGATTATCATTATTTTAATATTGCTTAGGTTTTGAGGGTCAAAGTGAAATTCAGAAATTGAATCCCCAGCTTGGCCATTTTTATTGTGTAAACTATAATTTATAAGCTTATAAACAGTGAAGCAAAGAAATATGAATTAAAACAAAGTTGTTTAAAAATACCCTGAAAGAAGAACATTCCACTTACATAGCAAATTTTCAATATGTTTCTTTTGTTTTTCATGTGATATAATTGATGCAAAATGTCCTCTGAATTCAAGCTGTCCAATTACCATTCTTTTCCCTGCCTTGCACCTAGTCAAACTCACTAGAAAAATCCAAACACAAAACATGGAGTAGAATTTTGATGAATTATGCTTTTCTGCTCTGTAAAATAAGATCTGTGTTACACAGAATACCCTCAGCGTTTTTTTTTTCTTCACTCAGCTCCTCCTTTTTCCTTTTCTTTTATGGAAATACACTGAGAAGTAGGTCAATAATATACCAAACAGATTTTCAGAGTTGTGTACTTAGAGTGGTTCATTATAACTGATATGAGAGGTCAGCCTGTGGGCTGGCTTTCACATCTGCTGTGCTTCCATAACCCCAAGCAGTAGAGCAGGTTGCCCAGAGAGATGGTGCTGTCAGTCTCCACGGCTGGAGGCTTTCAGGACCTGACTGGATAAAGCCCTGAGCAGCCTGGTCTGATCTTACAGCTGACTCTGCTTTGAGCAGAACATTGAACTAAAGACCTCCTAAGTCCCTTCTGGCCTTAATTATCCCATGATACTATGATTTTGAGTGATACTTTGAATTTCTGAGGTAAATGCACATGTGCACATAGTGTGCTGCAGTGTCATGTAGAGAAACTATAGAAATGCATGTTTTCAGAGCACTGTAATGTGCTAAGTACATGTGCCATAATGTGACCCTTTTGAGGATATTAGAACTGCTATATTTTTAATGCAATGAGAAGTGGATTCATAATTTCTGAATGAAGTTTATTATTTTAGTTGCCTTTCTCAAAAAGATTTGGGACACTCAAAACATCACACTGCTCATGAAAACCTGCTTTTCTTTCTTATGGAAGTAACACAGCAATAACTGGTGGGGTTGAAAGAGCTGCTCTAATCCCCTGAGGTGCAATAAAGGTTTCAGTGTTTGATTTTTTGCTTACAGGTGTAAATTACTTTAAGTTTTATTTTATTTGCAACGTAAGTAATTTTGCATTTCACAGGAGTCTTCATTAAATAAATAACCATTTGTGTTTATACCTGCTTTGATATCTATGGATTTCAAACTACTGTACTGTTAATGACATTTACCTATTTCCATTACCATTTTTCAACTTCTTGTCTTCTTCCTTTCAAGTCCACTGAAGCAGTGTCTTTGCTCAAAATCCATCTCCATTCTTCATGCATAACTAAACAAACTTTCTTTTTTTTTTTCTTTTTTTTTTACTACTGCTATGGATCACTTCTTTTGTTCCATTGTTTTCATTTAGCTTCTGACTACATTCTTAAAAGAATTAAAATGAACTCCTCTGCTTTCTAATTCAAAATAGAATCTGTATTTATTTCGGATTATAGATGTAATTCAATGGTGCTGAAAAGACCTTAAGTAACCAAATTTTGTTGCCATTACAGCTGTTTTCAAAATTATCTTCTGAACTACCAAGCAGTATTCACAAAGGTTTCAGTGACTAAAGCAAGTCAAGAAAAATCAGCTATCACATTATAAAGATGGAGAAACATCTGTTTTAAGAGCCTCTAAATGCCTCTAAACAGCCTCTAAATGCTGATTATTATTTTTCTGAAAGCCATGACAGTCTAAAATACAGTACATGCTGTTTAGAGATTGCTTATGTTAAAATGAAAACCTCTTTTTCATAGCATCTTTTGTCTCACATGTGGGTTGGGTTTTTTTGGGGTTTTTTTGTTGTTTCTTTTTTTTTTTTTTTGTCAGAATGTGCAAGCAAAACAGGATTAAATATGACTTTACTGTGATTAAATAATACTTTCCATGAAATCCTGTGCAGTACTGTGCAGTATGGGTCACAGAATCATAGAAAGCTTGGGGTTGGAAGGGATCTTTAAGATCAGGTACTTCTAATCCTGTTGCCATGAGCAGAAACTTCTTCCACTAAACCATGCTGCTCAGGGCCCCACCAAACCTGACCTTGAACACTTCTAGGGATGGGGCACCCACAACTCCTCTGAGCAACCTGTTCCAGTGCCTTACCACACTCACAGTAAAGAATTTTTTCCTAAAATCTAATCTAAATCTCTCCTTCTTTAGTTTAAATCTATTCCTGTTTATCCTATCCCTATCCTGTCTATCTGGGCAAAAATTCACTATCCCTCCTTTTTATAAGCCATCTTTAAGTGCTGGAAGGCCACAATGAGACCTCCCCAAAGCCTTCTCTTCTTCAAGCTGGACAGCTATAACTCAATCAAGTTTGTTTCCACAGGAGACAATCCTCTCAATCATCTCTGTGGCCTCCTCTGGACTCAATCCCACAGGTCCATGCCTTTCTTGTGCTAAGGACCCCAGACCTGGATGCAGCAGGTGAATGCAGATGTGGTTTCATGAGCACAGGGTGGAGAGGGGAATGCCACTTCTGGCTTTAACTCATCACTGAAGCAGTGCAGTAAGCTGTTGATTAACTGCTTTTTTTGGGGGGGAAAAGGTAAAGCCAGGCTCCTGTTTAATCAAGAGCACTGAGAGATACTTCATAAAATACAGCTTCCATAGAACAAATATTTTATGTGAAAGGAAATTTTTTAAAAATTGTGCAAAAGACTGTACACATTGCTAAAATTTACAGTGACAACATTCATTTTAATATGTAAATTTGCAGTTGATATAAACTATATTTCAGATGTAGTATATGAGAAAAACAGTATTTTTTATAGAAGCCAGGCTGTGGATGCAAGAAAAATCCAAAGCTTTCAAAGTGCTGCATATTTCTAAAGCAAGCTTCTCAAGTCAGTGGAAATAGCTGCCACTGTGGAACTCTTGTTAA
This sequence comes from Agelaius tricolor, assembly GCF_023055355.1. NCBI lineage: Eukaryota > Metazoa > Chordata > Aves > Passeriformes > Icteridae > Agelaius > Agelaius tricolor. Next base: position 53,270,407 of record NW_027269263.1, read on the forward strand.
CTTTATTGCTTATATGTCCCAGTAAAGACCTGATTGCCTCAACATAATTCATATTAGCTAAAGGCAGTGTGTAACCTATTAAAAAGACACCCTGCATTTAACCAACAGGCACTAGCCAAAATAAAAGAAGTCTTAGCTTTCATTACATGACCCTATCCATTTTATTTCTAATAAAGATAAGCTTGCTTTTTTACTTTACTTTCCCTATAGCACTGTGATTTCTAAATAGAAAATAACCATAGTATTTCAGGGCTGGGATTTTTCTTCCCTATCACTTTTCTTTTAAATGCTTGTTATGGGCCAAATTTCAGCTGAACATTTGACACTGCTTGGAAAAATGAGCATACGCACAGCATTATCAACATGGATGTCCTGCAATTTGTAGATCTACATTTTTTGTTATAGGTTTAACTGATCTTGACTGCATTGTTAACTATATTTCAAGGAAAACATTCCATGAAACCTGGCACAAAAAGAAGGATGAGATGCAGGGTTTTTTCCATCTCAGTGAGTACTATCATACTTGTCTTGGTTGAATTGGGACAGAGTTCATTTTCTTAATATCTGGTATAGTGTTGCAGTTTGGATTTAGCATGAGAATAATGTTGATAATGCACAAATGTTTTGGTGTTTGCTAAGTAGTGCTGGTCTTAAGTGAAGGACTTATTCAGTGTTTCATGCTATCAGTGAGCAGGTGCACAAAGCACTGTGAGGGAGTGTGGGCGGGAGAGCTGCCCCAAACTGAAATAGGGATACTCCACATCATAGAATTTCATGGCTAGTATATAAACTGGGGAGCTGAGCAGAAGGGACCAGTGGTATTTGAGGATAGGCTGGTTCTCAGTCAGGAGGGGGTGAGCAATTTTATTGTCCATCACTTGCTTCTTTTGGATTCTGTTATTACCTCGCTCTCCTTATAATTAATATTAATATTAGTCATAAGAATATTATTATCATTATTTCTATTTTTATTATTATGATCATATTTTATTTAGATTATTAATTTTTTCTTATCTCAACCCATGAGGTTTATCTTTCTTTCTCATTCTCACACACATGGAGTGGGTTGGAGGAGTGAGTGATGTGCAGCTGCATAGTACTAACTTGCTGCCTGGGGTTAAACCATTACAATTCTCTCCTGAGAATTTAAAATTAATCCACTCTTCTCCTACAATGATTTGTCCAGTGCTAATTTCTTACCATAAATTCCGCTGTGATCTTGTGTGAAACATCAGACCAAGTCCACCCCAAAATCTTTGCTGAATTAATTATATTTTTTTTCTCTTTTAGATTTTTAAAAAAATGTATTATTTACTTTTTATTACTGAAAATGGTTATTCTTATAAAATGCTGTCTGACAAACAATTTCTGACTCATAATTTTATGGAGGCCTAAAAAAATCTTGAAATCGAAAGAGGAACAAAATGAACAAGAAATGTGTGCTACCTTCTTCAATAAAAACTTAAAGCTGAAAGACCAATAATCAAGTATTGCACCTGGGCCCATTAGCACGGAAGTCCTTTTCTCATTTGCTATTTAGGTATTAACTAAGAAGTATAAAAGTCACAGATGCTAATGGCAGCTTCATATGTCATCAATTACCACTTTGAAACCAGACACATTTTCTAAATGATAAACACACAGATCATAAAGGATATTTCAACATTAATCTTTGAGTAATCATGAACTTAAAACCTTGAGGGAGAGTCAGACAGATTCAAGAGTAGAGGAGGTTAAAACACCCTCTTCATTTAATTTCTTAACTGATCTTGGAAGAATAAACCAGAATGAGGTGAAAAAATTTTTTTCATTACTGATGAAGAATATAGGTAATAGAATTGCCCGTACATTGGTTTTAATTTACTTAATATCCTGAAAATGTAACCTAATAGATGAAAGACAGTAATGGAAACAGATCTGTGAAACAGCCTGAGGCCCATTCTCACAGAATCTCGAGAGCTGGAGCCTAGACTGTGGTAATTGATGTTGCATGAAGTCCTTGGGGATACTGGTAGAGGACAGTTTATCTTCTGGCTTCCAGTTAGTCCTAAGCTCAAGCTCTACTATACTGTCAAGACATTGGCAGTTATATTTTTATTGATTTTAGAGTGAATGGTTTTTAGGTAATTTTTCTACCAAGGTCTACCCCTCCCATCAATATAAATCCTTCATTTCAGCTGCAACCTGATATTTTGCAAGAATAGTCGCTCGATTTTCCTGACTTCAAACAGTATGGCAATTAGCAGAATGGAGTAAAATGTCATATTAGCAGTCAAACTTCAGCCAAGAGACATAATAACTGTCCAGATTCCAAAATCTGAATTTGACTAATTTCCTTCTTACATAATTACATTGTTACACATTGCTCAATTTGCTAATTGACTACATAATTTGCCTGACATTAATATATACTTTAATCAGTAGTCTTGCTGGGATTTGGTCATGGGAATACCTGCAATGTTTGGTAATATCCTGACTTGAAAGGATATTTTGAACTGAAATTTTGTGTGCACATTTGTGTACATATGTATGTACATATGGCTTTCATGTAGTACAGATAATTCTTTTGAAATTTTGTTTTCACTAATGTGTTAGTGACTTTTCGTGTACTCTTCAGTACACGAAAAGTCCCAGCAACTTCCTTGCTTGTTGCCATATAACACTTTTATGATCGCCTATAGCACAAGATATGTCCCAGAAAATCAGGAAAGTAAAATAATGCATAGGAATGCAAAGGTGTACCTTTGCATTTTAGCTTTCTCCAGGTTTTAGACTGAAGCTTTCAGAATTTGAATCAGGCACTTAAATGCCATCTAAATCCTGATTTTTGTACATCTTACTGGCTCAAGCTACAGTAAATTTGGTCTGAGAATTGGTCAGTAAATTAGAATACTAATAAAAATTCCTAGAAGTATTGTTGTGGGTAAGACATGAAGCAGAGAAGGAGAAAGCAGCAATGGTTAAAAGCAGAGTTTTCTAGAGGTTGAGATCTCATAGCAGATAGTCCACAGAGAAGGGATGAGTGTGGAGACAAAGGGTGAAGGAGGGCAAGACCTGTAAGGAGTCTTACAATCAAGGAAGAGATTGGCAAAAGGACAGGGGAGACTGTTGCTTATACAGCACCATGCTTTGTTTATTGCAAAAGCTCAAGTACATGAAGGTTGATGTTATATCTGCAGAAGCTGAATATTTGTATGGAAACTAGATTCTGTCTATGCCTCTGTTACTGATTTTCATTGTATTTGATAGATCACTTCAACAATACTTTCTAAAGGTGCATGTTCATTATAGTCAGAACATATTGTTCCTCAGTAACAACAATACCAACTGTTCAGGGAGGTAATTAAAGTTGATTTGCTATGCTGTGAATATATGAAAATCCATTAATGCAAATAATATGAAAAATAAGATGGTAGGTATTCAAACTAGAGATTTTTTAATCTTAGTCATTTGGTGTTTCAGTTCTCTCTCTCTAAATTGGTGACAATGTCTATATGTGAAATTTAATTTATTAATGTTTATGAAACAGTAACACATTCTCTAATACTGTTGTAGAAACACTTCTGGCAAAATTAATAATTCCTTCTCCAGACCAGGATTTCAGTTTTATGGAGAAAATAAGGAAGAGAGCCAGTGGGAGGAGACCAGGCAGTGGACATTGAGGAGAATGTGAATTATTGAACAGATCTGGGATACACACTGTGATATTGTGGAGACAGGAGTCCTAAGGAGAACAGAGGTAATTAGACAATTCATCACAAGACATATTTACAACAGCACTATATTACCTTTACAGTGAATATCTTTAATCTAGTCAAAATTTTTCCATGGCTTGATTTTTCAATTAAGAATTTAATTCAGTGGAATTGAATGGAATGGAATGGAACAGAATAGTTCTAGTTAGAAGAGATTACAGCAGTCATCCATTCCAACTCCTGACCAAAAGTTAAAGTGTATTATTAAGGGCATTGTCCAAGTGACTTTTAAATGCTGACAGGAATGGAGCATTTGCCATCCTGTAGGAAGACTGTTTTGCTGTTTGATCACTCTCTTGGTAAAGAAATACTTTCTAATGTCCAGCCTAAAATCCCCCTGGTGCAGGTTTGAACTCTTCCCTAGCATCCTATTACTGGTTGCCAGACACAAGAAATCAGTACTTCTCTTTCCACTTTGCCTTCTCAGGAAGCTGTGGTGAGCAAGGTTGCCCTTGAGACTCCTTTTCTCTAAACTAGTTTAACCCAGAGTCCTCAGCTGCTTCTCACAGGACATGCCCTCCAGCCCTGTTGCCAGCTTCGTTGCCTTCCTCTGGATACATTCAAGTGCCTTCACATCCTTCTTAAATTGTGAGGCCCAGAACTGCACATCGTGCTCAAGGTGATACTGCACCAACACTGAACACAGTGGGATAATAAATAGTGGGATAATCAATTCTTTTGACCAGCTGGTGATGCTGTGTTTGATGCACCCCAGGATGGGATTTGCCCTCCTGGCTGCCACAGCACACTGCTGGCTCCTACTGAGCTGCTCTAACCAGGACCGCAAGAACTCTTTCTGCTCTCCAGCCACTTTTCCCTCAGTCTAGATTTTTGGCTGATCATCCTCCCTCCCTTAGCATTTGTTCCTGTTAAATATCAGAACATTGACAATTGCTCGATAATCCAATATATATAAGTCCCTCTGCAAGGCATCTTGCTCCTCATAAGAGTCAACAACACCTCCCAGTTTATTATTGACAAAAAAATTGCTAGTGGTGCATTCACCTCCTTTGTGCAAATCAGCACAACACTTTCAGCCCTTCTGTTCAGCCAGTTCTTCACCCAGTGCACCATGTACCCATTCATCTCACAAGTGGACAGCTTGTCCAGAAGGACACTATGAGGGTCAGCATCAAAAACATTAATAATTTTAGTAAAGCTACATCTGCTTTCCCCCCTTCATTACTAGAGAGGTGACTTTACATTGAAGGATATCAGATTAGTTAAACAGGATTTTCCTTTTGTGAACCAATATTGACCATGCCTGATGATTGAATTCTCCTTTAAATTTCTCTCAATAGCACCTGGTATGATCTACTCCATAATTTTTCTAGGTACTGAAGTTAAACAGGTCTATATTTTCTGAGGTCTTCTCTTATGTCTTCTTTTAAACTAGAAGAATGTTGGCAAGCTTCCAGTCAGCAGGGACTTTCCCAGACAGCCAAGACTTTTGATAGACAAAGAATGCTCCTGCTGTAACATTGCTAATGCTTCAAGTGCTCTGGGATGTATCACCATCCAGCCACATAGACTTATGAACATTTAACTATTCCCTTAGAATTTTAGTGTCCACAAATGGAAAGCCACTGTTTCCATTGTCCTGGACTCATAGAATCATAGAATATGTCAAGTTGGAATGGACCCACAAGGATCATTGAGCCCAACTCCCTGTTTCTTGCAGAAGTGCCTAAATGTAAACCATATGACGGAGATCATCATCAAGCCACAAGTTTGGTGCTACAACCAGAAGAAACTGATACCACTTGGTATCAGTCCAATATTTTACTTAGACCCCCTCTTGATTTTACTTTGTAAAGCCTCTTGTTTTCTGACACAACACTGACCAGTTTCAACTGTATTTGAACTTTTTCAGTATTAGCTTCAATTTCTAAGTTAAAAAAAAAAATCTTTGTTCTTCTTCTTCCTATGTAGTCTATTTTCCATGATCATATCAGATATGCGGGGAACTGTGGGCACATGGATTTTCATTATATTTACTAATATAAAGATACCTGAAACTAATGGTTACATTGATGAGCCGATAAATGGCAACAAATTGGATTTACATTCTGTTACCAGGTATTGGATAACTGATGTTTAATAAATCACTGATTATCATTTAGCCTTAATTTTCCTTTCTGATAGTTGGCTAAAATCATTATTTTCTTTGTAAAATACTATAAGAAAAACTATATCAGCGAACTGTTAACCTATATTCTATTACTTTTTTTTCTTAAGTTCGTACTGATATTAATGTTTATTCATGACCTATATTCTATTACTTTTTTCTTAAATTCATACTGATATTAATGTTCATTCAGGTACTATTTTTTTTACTCTAATGCCAAAAAAAAGCATGAAGTAGCTGATTTCCTAAACTCAGCTTCCTTTGTTTTTTGCAACAGATTACACTCAATCCTACACTGCTCCTTTGGAGAGGCAATGTGTGGCACTCTTGAATATGTCTGAGTAGCAACACGAGATTCTCCTTGGGCTGGCATCATTTGGCAGATGATGGGTTATTTAGGTCCATTTCAGAGAAGTTCCTGGTTCATTCCACACAGGTTACCCATCAGCAACCACCACCAAGACCTGAGAGATATGACCACAGGAAAGGCACCCATATAAACGTGTTACTTTTTGAACAGTACACCTAGGGAACTTAAAACTAAAGGACATTATGAGAATCTTTTTTCTCACCTCACTGGCCCGCTTCATGATGTCTTTTCTGACGAACTGGATTATTTCTATTTGACTGCCAACTGACAGATTGGACAGTTTGTCCACACCTTCATAAAATATGATAATTACCTGTCTGCAAAAATAGCCTCTTTTGACAGGTGTCATTTCACTTCTTCCTAATATTGCTGTGTTTTTCTCATTTATGATTATTGGAAATTAATTTGAAAATATAAGGTTAAAAAAGGAAATAGTAAATTGCACATACAATAGGCATTAGGGAAGGGAGCAGAGGCAATAAATTGAATACAAACAGATGATAAAAGGGATCTGATGGCTTAATATGTATGACTGTACTTCTCTAAATATGTCAAATATATTCTGGAATGAAAAATCAATCTTCTACAAAAATAATGCAGTATCAAATTTCTACAATTATGAAAGGTACTAGACCATTTTTTTTCTGGGAAAAAAGTGGTCCAGAATTAAGAAAATCTCCTTTGTAGAAATTCAAGAAGGATATGTATTATTGGACAGGAAACAAAACCAATAAATTAAGGCATAACCTGGTGTATTCACAATGAAGAATCAATTCCTTGTTCCCACACAATATAGTATATATAATTATAAATAATATATTCATAGGAACAAAATAGAAGGTGGTTAGCCATGTTCTGCAGTTTCTTTCAGACTGAGCATTTGAAGATTTTCACAGTCATTCTGCCTTCAGTGTACAAAATTAATTTTTTCAGAAATTTTTACATGATGATTAATCTTCATGTAACTAATAAACCTTGAAACATTCATTAAAAATTAGTAAATTATATCAAGCTCTCCCTCATACAGTTACCTAATTCCTTCTTTTTATTGTGAGTTTTGATCTTATAGACAGGCATCTGAGGGAATTTCAAGCTGTGATTGTCTGTTTCATCAAAGACTAACAGTCCCAGTCATGTCTATGTTATATGCCATGACATCAGAAGGCACCAATTAAAGGACAATAAAGTTAACCATCTTGCTTCTCAGTTTCAATGTCTTAAGTCATCAAATTGACCGTCATGTTGAGATGAGATGAAAAACAGGTTTTCTGCCAAGACAGTTTGAGTAACAGCTGTGTTCAGAAAAATTGACACTACATGAAGGAAAGAGTAATAACAAGAAAAAACTAAAAGCACATGTCACAACAGTACTTAAACATTATTGGATTTTACTTTTTTTTTCAGAACAACAAGGACTGGGAGCACAGATCTCAGCCCATGATCTCTTTTTTTCACAGCAAGGGCTATAACTAGTGCACTATAGAGTAAAACTCACTTTTTCAAGTCCAATAAATCCTAAATTGTTTTCTGCAAAGAAACTGCCTTCAGCAGACTAACTTGATAATGCCACAATAACAGAGCAACTCAAGAGCACACTTTTAAGAGTTAGGAGATGTGAATGTTGATCCTTAAAAAAAGAAAATAGTACTTTGGAATCTACAGTACTGGACAAGTATGTTCAGGAAATGATTCTGCTTCTCCCCTATGCTTTCTTGTGCACTTTAGAATATTTATACTGTTGTTACTGCTCCTAGACATCAAAGGGGGTCTTTCATTGAAAACTAAAATTTCCTGGCAGCTTGGTATTCTGTCTTATGACTACAGTCATAAGAATGTTGTTTTGTTTCTATATTTTTCTTTTTTTAACATTGATTCAGTTCAATTTCTATGGAGGCATATGATGGACTGGCCAAAGCATATAGAATTATAAAATGCAAATATATAGAAGCCACAGATTTAATAATTGCTTGTGTGGTGTATTTGGGTAACTTCATATAAAGTAAAAACTAAAATACATTGTTTAAAATACTTACAAATCCTACAACATGAGGTTTTTAAAATTCTACATGCCAATATCATACCCTTCTGAACAGAACTCTAAGGTATTTGGCTGAACCAAGTATCTGTGCTTTTTTTCCACTTTAATCACTAGAATGAAGACATTAATTCAACTGGGTAAGTACTGTGAAAGTGGCAAGCAATTAACGAATTGACAAATGAACAAATTGAGAAACAAAGCCTGACAAATAAACCAATTGGCAAACTGGAAAATTGACACATTGGCAAACAGCTTGGTAAGATGGAGACATGCTTGAAGTTTATTAGAAAGGGCAGTTTGGTTGGGAAATTTGATTCAAGGTCCTCTCTGGACCTGGGTAGTAGTTATTCACTGATATACTATGAATGAGAAAAGGAGTAACGTGTAAGACTAGCGATATGGGCTTAGACATTTTAAAAATAAGTTTTGTGAGAATTAAATATTACCTGAGAACTGCTAATCTTTGGACTGCAAGCTAATTTATCTTTACTGCATAGAGCTTTTTGAATAACTGTCCCACATTTCAGAATGCAATATAAATGGTGGATCGGATATCAAGAGTAGCTCCTATATGAAATCTGCAATGGCACTGAGTAAAAGACTGCTTGATAGGAAGACCTGGTTCACTTCCAGACAACCTCGGGCACAATCCTGAGCCCACATGGTAGAGTCTGGAGAAAAGGTGATTCACATCACCTCCTATTTTACCTTGCAGGTTTTAAGTTGTTTGATTAGTTGTTCTTGTGGTGGATTGACATTGGCTAATGACCAGACACCCACTGTCTCACTCCCCCTCCTCAACAGGGCAGAGAGAGAAAATGAGATGAACAGCATCATGGATTGAGATAAGGGAGATTGCTTACCAGTTACAGTCACTGGTAAAAAAGTACTTGACTTGAGGAAATTAATCTAGTTTGTTGAAAAAAAAAATAATGTAAGATGGTGAGAAATAATGACAGAACTAAAACAACCTCACACAGACACAGATACACACTTCCTTCTTTTTTCAAAATCATTTCACTCAGTGGGGAAAAAAACCCATCAGATTTAGTGAGCTAGCAACAGTGGAAAAAAGAGTCTGTTGACTGAATAGTACCCTGCATTTTCTTTTGGTACAGAATCTTCATAATTATTTCACTCCCCATCAACTTTATAAACATTTCTTCAAGAAGTGAAATCACTGGAATTTTTCCTTCAGTGAGAAAAATATGTTTTTGTTTGCAGCCATATCAGAATTAAGTAGAACACTACCTTTCAGCCAAATACTTTCTCTGGGAGATGTCCTAATTAAGCAAGTACTCCAATGAACTGGAACATTTAAATTGAGATGGAAGTACTTCATCCTTCATACATGCAATACAGATGATGCAATACAGAGATAATGTCAAAGAAACTGTTTTATTTTCTAGATGAATACAATAGCTTTATTATTTTATTCAATTATCTTTTAATAGATAATTGGTTCAGAATTGAATATGTATCCCTGAGAGAAACTTTCACGTTTTCCAGTGTTTCCTTGACTGTAAGACCATGCTATCTGCTGTCTCTTCTAACTGTTTTGTGTTAACTGCCAAGAAGTTCTGGATGACTTTTTTGAAGCTGCCATTGGAAAAACTGTAATGAATTGCTCTTTTGCAAGGTCATATATCAACTCAAAGATCTCCAGGTAAAAAAACTGTTTAAATCGATCATTAACATCCTAGGTTGCTTAAGAATCATGCCCTCTTTGCATTTTTAACCTCTGTCTTTTAATTTATGGGCTTTCATTATTGTCAAAAACCATAGGAAAACACATTTTGAAAAATCAGCCTTGATAACTCCAGCTGATAAAAAAAGATTAACAGGTCACAGAAGAAAAGCATATGGAAACCTCAATTTGCATTATCGACTGCCACTATCTCAGAAGATTCACTTCAAAATGACCAAGAGCTTTTTTCCTAATAGTAGTATATAAATGAGCTGAGTATTGAGGTTATGTACTGGTTTCACACAGCCAGATGTCATTTTACTGGATCTCAGGAAGAGCGGACAGGTAAAAGTTGTCCTTTGTCCTTTTCATCTATATACAGTCCTTGAGGATTAATAATGAAAGTGACTTTAGAGCTTGCCAATGGCTACTATTGTAGTTACAAGATTTTGCTTGTGATAGGCTCCATCAAGAGGAAAAGTCCTAGACTTTATTATCACTTTCTTCTAGAGCTTTTCTGATTTAAGAAATAAACAAAACCAAACAAGAAAGAACTTCAAAACTCTATCAGAAAGGTGAAATGAAAGTATTTTGAGAAATTACTGGTTTTCTTGCTTCAGTGGTGGCTCAAGGAAGAAACTATAGAAAAATCATAGAATAAAACCTTTCTATTTTCCCACATTAGTGTTGACTACTCTGAAAGAATAAAGGATGTCAAGATGAAAATGGTTGTGGTAGAGAAGCAAACAGAACAAGCAGACTCATTTTAAGGATGAAGGTAAAAAGTTTGGACTGCTAGATTTCTGTTTGAATGAGTAACAAACTGTCATCCATATTGGCAGAAGTGACTGTTCTAATGTTTGTGCCATCTCTGGTGGCCATGTACAGTAGCCTCTTCTTTGTTAATGAAAAAATCCTCTCTCTTTTGTCTCTCTTAAAAGAATATGATTCACATGTTTTCTCATATCTACGAATGGTAGATGAAAGAAGAGAGAAAAGTGATGGGAGTATAACAGGAGAAAAGGTTTTTAGAATTGCTTCAAACTTCCCGACTCTTGTGACACCATAGAACTAAATACTCTGACTGGACAGTGTCTGGTCACAGGCATGTGATTAGAAAATAACATTTCCATACATTAGGAGTCAAACCCCTGTGGGTTTCTGGCTCTTGCACATCCTGTTGATTCACACCTGGCATACTTCAATCCTAAACGTCAGAACATAGCCTAGAAGTCAAGCTCTTCATGCCAACCTGATATGCCAGCCCATAGGAGCTAGCATGCACTGGTTGTACTCCAGTAGCTCATGTTCTGGCTCTGTTTACTCTGAAAGAAATCCTACTTATACCTTTGAAGTTGTTTCTTGCTGTGAATCTGGTTAGAGAGGTTGATTGGGAAATTCACTTCAAAAATGCATCTAAATCACTTAAATCCTAACAAATTAAAAACTAACGTGAGAGACTATAGTTAGTATTCTAAGTTATGCTGCCTTAAAATGAGTACTTCTCAGACTGCAGAACTGAAAAGCTGAAGAAATGCCTGCATGTCATCATGTAGTTAGTAGGGGTAGGATTTATTCTAGCTGAGCTTCCTACACCTATGTATATAAAAATACATTCTCTCTTTGAACATTCGTATCCTGCTTGAGTTGCCTTAATCTGACCCAGTGAATAATGGTTATTAGGAGAGCTTAATAGTTGATATAGCTTTATCCTCAGTTGCAAAATGATGTGAAACAAAATACTGCTTCCTGAGACACCCAAATAAAGGATTAATTGCAAACATCTCAGGATAACTTGCAACAACATTTGATTTCAATTCATGCTTTGTTTTGAACAGATGCTGTGTACTATTCTCCCAAATTAACCTCTGTTATCACAAGTAGCACCAGCTAAATTTATGGAAGAAGTCTATTCCAGTATTTAATTTACTTTTTATTACAAAATTAGAATGACTTACCACAAGCAAAATAGTAAAGACCTGCAGTGCTTCTTTACTTGGTCCAGTGACTTAACTAGCTTTGAGGGGAACTGCTACTTGAGACCCAGGGGCCTGAATTTCCAAGGAGAAATCATCCCTCCTTCTGTGTTTCAGAGAATTTCATAGCATCTCTAACTTACCTGTTTTTATTTTTAACTCAATTAATTCAGTTAAGTGTTGAAGAAAGGGCATTTTGTCTCCCAGAAGGCTTTTCTGACCCTTTTATTTATGTGTTTGGTTTAGTAGATTCTTCAGAGTTTAACAGGGCTTGCGATTCACCTTTTCAAGAGTGACACAGCATTTTATACATAATATAACAGAGAAAGTATTTATTTTCCATACACATGATAAGGGTAACAGTCATTTGGGTGACTTGACACTTTTGGCAGCAGAACCATATTCTCATTTACGCTTTCATTCACTAACACCCTAGTCAGTTCATTACTTTTTATATTGTGCTTGCTTTAGGGTAAAAAACCAAAACAGAGCAAAACACAAACAACCCTGCCTTCTATCAAACTGTAACAAAGTTATTTTTCTGCCTTTTAAATTTTCCACAGACATCTGTCTGAACAACAATTTAAAGAAGTTTTTCTATGAATTTTTCCTACCCTGTTGCCAAATCAAACAAGTTGGAATTTCTCTGTGATTTGTGCACTATGACTTGGTTCTAAAAAACAAACAACTCTGTAGTAAAAACAAAATAAATACCCATTATCAATATAAAGTATATTGAATACAAATTATTTTTAAACTGAGAAAAAAAAATAAGATAAAGTTTATAGAAACTGGATGTGGAAATAGAGGGGTGAGGTCCCATGTACGTAGGGTTGATGAAGTCTCAACAGTTTATAAAAATGAATATGTATAACAACAATATAGTCTACAACTTCATTAAAATCTGGTGACGTATTTAAATAAAAACAGCACCTATAATTATGAGTAATTGAAAAAATACAAACTTACTTTTCAAAAGACACTCCTGTTTCTATTAGCAGAGCAAAAGTAACTGCTGAATGTGCTAGATGTTGTGAGCTCTCCAATTGTTAAACTTTTAATGAAACTAAATCATGATCATTCCTTAAGATTTCCTGTGGTCACTTATCGTTGGAGTGAATAAAGTGCTATTAATTGCATTTATATGCTTTAAATGAACTTCATCTGATACTTTTTACTGATGGTTTGCCAGCTAATTTACATTATAATGAATAAAATCCCAAGGATCTTACATATGGTGGAGAATTAATGTGGTCAATATACAAATATGCATATAGCCTGAGATATTGCATAATTACACTGTAAGAGACATGCAGTGAAGTAAAAAAAATAATAATTTTAGTAAATCCAATGTCAGTTGGTGTATTCCACATCACAAAAGGTTTGCTTTTATTTGGCTTTATTTGAACATTTAAACTGGGGTTCACCACGTGACAAAATAACAAGCACTTTTAAAAATGGGCACACATTTTCAGGCAGTTGCATTATGCCATGGAATAGCTTGTTCTTTGTTATATAATTTTGTTATGTAACTTGTAACATAAGTTTTGTGATAAACTTAACTTCTAAATCAATGATTTAGAAGTATGCTTATAGTACCCAAAATGGTGCAGCTTCAAGGCTGCTATATAAGCTGCTGCTACATTAAAAATGGATGGTGTCATAAACTGTTGGATGTCTTAGATAATATTTGCTATGTAAAGGAAAACACTGTTTAAACAGCAATTGCCTGTGAAGAAAAGCAATGCTGTGTTGCTAAATGTCTGAATCCCATTTTTGCTATGAACAGATGTTAACAAGAACAGTCATTATATTAAACTGCATTAATTAAATATTGACAGAACAACCTTAGTAGATGAATTTATTAAAACAGCGTGGGGGCTGATTAGCAATTAGTAGATTGATGTATTCATGATTATTTGAATGTGACAGCAAACAATCAGACAGTAGAGAGAATATTTTCCATGTTATAATCCATGTTATCCTTTCCTACTATTTGAACCAGGAAATTTCCCACTGGATTAACAAACAGAGTTAATGACTCCCTTAAATTGTTCACAAGATTGTATTAATTCTTATGACATTCTGTTACCACTGATACTGGTAACAACATTCCCGACAAACAAAAGAACTCCAACTTGTAATGCAGGTACATGTAACAGTCCTACATGATATGTCATTAAGACATGAAAGCAATATTTTGAAGAGCTTTTTTCATCTACAAATCAGGTAGAAAAGTTAGTCAAAGCAAACTAGTGTTCCTTTATTACAGGAAGAAATCATTCCCAAAAATCAGCTTATCCATACAGTTATTTTATTTTTAATAACTTTAAATTTTCACCATTAGGTTAAGAAGTTCCTGAATGGTGCTGACTATGATTCTAATCAAAATAACTGAATATTAACTATTGTACTGATTTAAAGGAGGTAGGTAGTCCTATCTCGTTGTTTCAATAAAATAAACTGTTTCTTTCATTTATAATGTCTCTGGAAGGTGAATAATTATCTACTGTTAGTTTAAATTTACCTTTATGACTTCCAAATGTAATAGAATAAATTATTAAAATTAGGTCATAGAAACATACAATATAAGCCTGTGATTATATTTTTAAGAAAACATTTTAAATACCCTTCTTTATTGCTATATTCACGCACATGCATAGTCAAGATCACATCTTCGTTGTTATCTACAATTTCCTGGTCAATGGCAAGCAAAACAGTCAATGCCTACTGGCAGTCTGCACCCAAACGTGCCAATCCTCAGTCTAGTGCTGTCTACTAAAGTCTCCCTATGGTGGCTGATAAATTCAAAAGAAAGATTGGTGTGTGTCATGCCAACAAGCCCCCCATAGCTGCTCACTCACTCCCCTCAGTGCAATGAGGAAATGAATTAGAAGGGTAATAGTCGAAAAAAGTTTTCTGTTGATATAAAAACAGTTTAATAGGGAAAGCAAAAAGTTTGCGCATGAGCAAAGCAAAACTTGGAATTAATTCATCATTTGCTATGGGCAGGCAAGTGTCCAGCCATCCTCAGGAGAGCAGGGCTCCATTATATATACATCACGGTTACTTCGGATGACAAACATCTCCACTCCAAATATTGGCTCTTTCCTCCTTCTTCCCCAGCTGTATAGGCTGAGTGTGATGCCATGTGCTCTGGAACATCCCTCGGGTCAGTTGTAGTCAGCTGTCCCAGCTGTGTCCCTTCCCAACTCCTGCATCCCCTCTCTCCTTACTGGTGAGGTGTGGTAAGAAGCAGAAAAGGCCTTGACTGTGTGTTAGCCTTGCTCAGCAGTAAAGAAAACATCTCTTTTATCAACACTTGGCAGCACAAATCAAAACCACAGCCCCATACCAACTACTATGAGGAAATTTAACTCTTGCCCCAGCCAAAATGAGTAGGGTGACAGAAAGCATTTGGTAGAGAGAAACCTCTCATTTAATATCTTCATGGAGAACTTTAGCTAGAGCACATTAAAACTTCTACTGCACTGAAATGCTGTGTCACAACTGGGTGTAGCTAAGGGACTTGCTAAAATTTTGTGCTATTGCTAAAAAACTGAATTGTTAGTGTAATTGCAGTGTTATTAGTACAAACAAAGCACTGTGGAGAAGCTCCTTTCCCATACCCTATTAATCATTTTTCAAAATAGCTACTTCAGGAGGATTTATGGGAGTCAGGAATAACCAAATATTTGCTGTATCCTATGCAGTAATGCAGTGTGATAACAGTGGATCTGTCAGGCCTTGAATAAACCCTTCTTAATTTGAATACATTTTCTGGGTTTTTCTTCTTTTTTAAGTTTTACAACTGCTTAAATATGATGAGGCAAATTGTCAGTTTCTGACCATGATTAATTTTTTTTGAGATGGCTGTTCTATGAAAATGAACAAGTCAGAAGGTTAGCCATGAAAAGGTCTTTAAATATCGTATTTAATATATGTGTGTGTGTCTTCTTCTGGAAGTAATGATTTCATAAAGGTCAATAAAATATTTAATAGTTATATTAGATGATCCTAAGATTTAGATGATGACCACTGGTTGGAATCAAAACATCATCATAAGTTACAAGGACTTCAAAGTCTCATTTGAGATACAGAAATTCAGAAGAGTCAGTACCTAAAAACTGGCACACCACATTTCACAAGAGTGAGGTTAAAAGCAATTTCTAATGTATTTCTAGATATTTACTTCAGGCTACAGGACATATCCATATACTTGGTATGTGCATACAAGGCAGCCTTTCAAGAAGAGAAGAATCTAATATTTTCTGATAAAATAAAGTCAAAGGAGGAGATTTTATATATATATATATTTTTTTTTTTTTTTACACACATTTAGACAGAAGCCATTTCACTGCAGGCTCTACCCTGCAAAAGTAAATGCAAATCTATTTCTCAACCCTCAACAATGCCTGCATTAGCACTTCCCTTATCTATGTCCTGCCCAGTTAGAAAAGAGTTCAAGACATACTGCTTTAGAGGGGAAGTTCAAGACTGAACCTGTGTTAGCAGCAATGCCACTTGGTCACTTTGAGAAGACAGACCTGGTTTCTATGCTCCAATGTATTAGAATTAATTGACTGGGAGGGGACCTGATTAAATCTAAATTATGCTCGAATCACAGAATAGATGCACTTTAATGAAGTGAATATTAGAGATAAATTTTATTTAGCTCTGAATGTCAGACCTATACAGAAATTTCTTTAAACTTAATGTAGTATATTTTTTCTGTAAGTCTTTACAGCAGAGCTTTTGTTCTTCTACATTGGAGCCAAGCATTTCATTTCCATCTCTGTATGAAATAATCTTCTGAAAGCACTTAATCTCTGAGATTAGATTCATACCTTTAACAGGACACAGAGGAACTATTAAAACTTCAGGCATAACAAAAAGTTAGCAAAATTTCCAGTGGTGGAGCTCTTGGTTTTCCTAGTTGAAGACTTCCATGTGTTTATGCCTCTAGAAGTTTTGAAGTCCACTAGACTAATGAGTATTACGTGAAAAAAAAAACCCAAAAAACTTGCATCAGTCTGGTTTTGCTTTTCAATAACTGTGTGAAAGCTGAAATTCTTTGTGTTTCTGGGAAATTATCTGCCATAGTGAAAGAAATTAAAATTTGTAACTCAGTCATCAATAAATACAGATGTGTAATTTTAGTAGTTCTGAGTAGCAGTGTAAATTAGTTTAAGCCTACACAGGGTAAGTCACTATTCTCCAGAGGAAACATTGTTTCACAGATGCATACCAAGGAAACAGATAAGGGACGTGATTTGTTTTAAATTGTGATTTAAAAAAATCATTGAATACATAGGCTGGTCTGGTGAGCCTTTATGTAGTTCTCCCACTAGAAATAAACATAATTTGATTTGGTAAGTGTTCAATAATGATAATTTTAAGGTTCTTTAAATGATCTATTGTGTGCATTTTGAGATAAACAACTGATTTTCAAAATTCCATTTTTTAATGGAATAGTTATATAATTTCTTACATAAAATTTTAAATTATTAATACTGTAGAACAATATACGTTACTCCTAAATATGAATACAATCCAACACTCAATACAACTGAGCTTCACTTTTCATTTTATTACCTACTTTTAAGGAAGTAATTTAACTGTTTTCTGCTTTATACTGTTTCTACTTAGGCAAACCTCTGATACACTTAAATAAGGTTTTTGCTAAGGATCATTTAAGCTTATCAATTGTCAGAAACATGTAAGCAAAATTTTTTGGTTTGGGAGCTTTTCATTGGGGTTTGTTTTGTGTTGTTTTCAGGGTATTTTTTCCTGTTTTTTGTTTATCTTTTGTGGTTTTGGTTTTGTAGTTGTTTGTTTTGTTTTGTTGTGGTGTTTGTTTGTGTTTTTCTTAGCTCATTAATATACAATAACATGTAAGTCATCTGTCAGTCCAGAAGGTCAGGCCATCAATTGTGCCGTGGGATAAATGTTCAGAGAACTTCTTTTGGTTTATAGCTTCTCATCTTTAATTGACACTGCATAACACTTCACCATCAGTGTCAAAATCCATATCTGTAGAAACCACATCGTCATGTTTTGGCAAGCAAATACTCATAATTTAAACTATGTAAATCTACTCATAGGTTGAAATGTAAAATTCTGCAGAAATTAAAAATCTGCCAGCACTTATGAATCCTCCCTCATTTCTCCATATTATACTATCCCTTACAATTAACTAAGAGGTTATTTCTAATACATAATTGTGGAAAACCTTGTAAGAAAATTACTGTAAACTTCAGTTACATTCTGCAAGAGACTTTTGTAGGGTAAAAATACCACTCATCCCATAAAGTCTCTTTTCAGAAGAATGCATCAAACTCCAAGATGAAAGAATCTATTAAGTGGTACTTTAGTATTGTCAGGCATGCTTTCCTCCATTACACAATTCTTTTTTCAGTACAAAACAGTCTAACTGTGAGCAGCCTGAGATAAATGTTTGCTGCAGGTGCATAAGCCATCTGTGATGCACTCATCTCACTCAAGAACAATAGCTATTACCAAGTTCCACAGCCTGTGAAATATGTAATATAAAAGGGCCACTAGTTCTGGGGAAGCTTCTAGGAATTTAGCAGCTGATATATTAAATATTCTGTTGGAAAAAATTTATAATCTGCTCAGGAAAACTGTAGAAACAAAAGAAAGCCAAGATTTAAAAAAGCAGAAAGCTGAAGTTGATAGAGTAATATCTAGCTAGATGTACTTTCAGCATGCTAAAGCAGCTACTGGTGCTTATTTGGGGTATCACTACATTGGCACAGCTGCACATTACAGTCTGGAATCTTATGACATAAAAATTCATTCTGTGAAAGATTTCTGTTATTGTAATAATTAATTGCAGTGATATGCTAATTCCCATGTTGAAAGCATCTTAGATGCAATGAATACACAAAATAACTTTGAGTTTTTATTGCTTCTGCCAGTAAGACTGTGGCCATCTGAAATGAGACTACAAATTAGAAGCAGGGCAGCTCAAATGTAAAAGTTGAACATCTATTTTTGTTAATGAAATGTAGAAGAGTTCTAAACATGGCAGGCAATATATCGAAATCTGAAAAGGTCAGATGTTGCACAATGCAAAACCTGCATCTTCTAAAATTATAATTAATTTCAGTCTATGCTCTCAGATGGAAACTGCAAGCTACTCTCAGTGTAAACTCACCAGAAAAATGTAGGTAGCTCCAGAAAGAGCCAAGCTGCCAAGAAAAACTTCCCCACCTCAGAATTAAATTGAAAAAGAGAACATAGCTGTTTATATTTTATTAACACCAGCATACATATTTATGATCTGAAGTTACTGATTGCCCAGAATTAACTTTAATTTTGAATGGAAATATTCCAAAAGCTATTTATGCATTCTTTAAAAAATGTTTTGAATAGTATCTTTTAAAGATGTAAAAGATTATCTACATTCTCTATCATTCACCAAACAATGATTTTGGTGGAAATTTTTGTTTGCAAAAATCTAAGTGCTCTACCTTTTATTTAAGCCACTGTCCCCAGTGCAGCAATCACAACCTAGCTAATGACTGATTTCAGGTGTACTAAAGAGCAAACTAAAGGATTTAAGCAAAACCTATGGACATTACTGGAGGTAATTTTAATTATTTATATTTTTGAAATATACAAATTTTCACTTTATAAAATGGAGAAAAAAATAGGTTTTTAATGGTCAGAAATGGTCAGAGATTCTTTCACTTATAAATGAAACCTATACACCATTATCTGAAGACATTTGTTTGAAAATTCAGTGTTAATTTTCCAGACATAAGCCAATTGTTTTAAACCTCTTACATCAAACTTATTCAATTCTGTTGATCAAGAGATGTCCAGCTTCAATAGTTGTTGTTCAATATACTCTTAATTACTGGTACATTGAAATCTAATCCAAAGTCCTTATAACATATACACATATATATGTATAATATATATATATATATATATTATATATATATATATATATATATAATACAACACACATATATATGTATAATCAGGCTTTTCTTCAGCTGCAGAAGAAAAACCCCATTTATTGAATGATATTTTTCAATTCAATTGCCTATTTCTATCTGGTAATTAGCCATTGGTAATGGTTTATTTAAAAGTCTCACCATCCTCTCACTCTGCTGGCTGTACAGTTGTCTATATTTTCTCCTTATGAGCCTTCTGAAATTTTTATCTAAGTCTTTCCAGTTTTCTCTTTATTGAAGTTTATTGGATTTTTTCCTCTTTGTCTTTTAGTAAAAGCTGATTTATACCAGAAAAAATGAAGGTTTTGGGGAATCTAATAAAATCTTTTAAGTAGCTCCCAAATATTAATTATATTGGTGGGTTTTATCTTCTTTCTCAGTGTGACTGGCTTATAATTTTATGCTTTCCACTTGGAAACTGTCACAGCATCCTAGAGTTTAAAGCAAACAAACTGGCACATTTTCCCCAGAGTATAAAACAAGCACTTCAGGCTCTTTGCAAATGTAGACAAGTTACAGCCCCTTGGAACTAATCAAAAACTAACTTATAGTTCTGTGATCTGCTTCTCTATCTTTCATGGAATGAAGTTTGAGGTAAAATTGAAGTCACAGAGTATGCAGATCCTTGATTCTCCTTAGATGTAGCAATTATTTGATGTAAGCATTTACAAATTGCAAAAAACAGCTTTGGACCAGTAACCCCAGGCTTTTACGACAGACTAAAGTTCCTCATGGCTTTTTTACTCTACTTCATCAAGAGTATTTAATGAGCTCATCTCTTTCCTAATGGGATCTAATGGGTCTTTGGCACACACCTTCTTTAGTACAGCTTCAGTTTTATCCACTAGAGTAGCAATCTGTGAGTATCCAAGAGTATTTGGAACTGAGTTTTGGTTGAGGTAATGATATTCTACACCAGACTAGCCTACACCAGACTAGAATCATTAAGATTAGTGAAGACATCTAAGACTCTCAAGTTCAACTGCTGATAAGTTAAGACCCAACATTTGTTTTGTTTCTCATTTTGTTGCTTTAAGCTTTCCTAAATGATTTCTAGTTTGTGATTTTGGTATTCTAAACAAATGATTCTATTTACTACTTTTCAGTTATATCAACACAACTGAATTTATGCTCATAAATGAGCAATTTATGAGCTAAAATTCTCACTGTTTAGAAGCCAGTCTCTAAACAGTGATATTTAGGACATGAAATATCATATTATTTTAATATGTAATAGTGACATAGTAGAATTCTTCTTGACATTTTTATTCAGAACTAAATTATTTTTTTTTTTCTTTTATGTTTAGTTTATTCCATGTTGACTCAGTCAACTGGGTGGTCATCTTGGTGGTTTTCCCCTTTTCACTTCAATAAAGCTTATTCAAATTTCAATGCTACTCTCTTAAAATAAAATATGGGTTATTTACCAAAGTTTCTGTCTTATTCTATTCACTGATAGATGTTCCCTATCAGAATTTTCAGGGAGAGAAGATTTCAGGACACAGTGCTTCAAAGCTAAGAGAAAAACTCATTAGTTAATTTCAATTAACTCATTATTTAATTTCAATTGAAATTAGTTCATTTCAATTAATTAATTAAATTAGTTAATTTAAATTTGTTTTGATGACATGTGTAGAGAAGTTCTTACTGAACTGTCCCATGTTCCTTTATGGCATTACAAAGAGTTAAAGATGGGATGTAGCTTGTTTAACACAAAATAAGAAGACCATTGGGGTTCCATGGTCAGCCTCAGATTTTAAAAAACAGAAATGTAAGATGCATTTATCCTCTGCTCCATTGATCAAAACTTCAATTTAGAGCAGTTGAGAGCAGAGTTGCCAGCAAAGTGGAGACCTTTATTATCTGTTCGGGGATCACTTACATTTTACAGAAGCAATCACAGTGATATTCATTACTTAGTCTCTAACTATCATCAGCTTTATTGTTTACATGTATAGGTTGGAAGTGAATCGATGTAATCACCCTGGTTATTACTGAAATCTAGGGTACATTTTTCTCAAGACATCACTTTTCACCTTTGGATCAATTGAGTTCTATAGGACTACATCCAGGAAGCTGCATGGCCCCTCATACTAATCTGTGGGATCATGACAGTGAATCTGACAAGACAAATCTTTACAGACTTTTCTGAGTGAGAAACAGCTTTCAAAATTATGATGCTTCAGTGACATTTTTCTATTTAAAAGGAAGAGATCACTACTCACTTCCTCCTGCATTTATTTCTAATATCTCAAAACTGAGAAAAGCAGAAATTCAGGTTTGTAGCTCTGTGGGGTTTTCTCACTTTTTCTTTGTGTTCCCTGCTCCCTCCCAACACCCCTGAGTTCAACTCCCATACCTCCTCACAAGTTAGAAAACTGAAATTTCTGCTCAAGATCTCTTTGTAGGTAAAGCTCCTTTGTTAACTTTGATATCAAAAGATAAAAATCTTAAATCCAACCTGTAAATGAGCTCGGGCAGCTTATTTTAAACTGCATACTGAAAACTGCTTTCAAGGTTCTAAGTCTGGATGAGACTAAAATTTTGTAGTCATTGATCATTTTTAGTATATTTCTGTAAGCATATAAAACCACATCTATTTCACATCTACTAGAATTTTCTGAGGAGTCCTACCCTCAGTTCATGGCCAAAAAAAACCAACTAAAGTCTTCCTCAGTCCCAAAAGACTTGTTACAAACAGAATACTGTGCAAACACCTACACCACCTGTGTAGCTTTGTACATGGGATGGTACAGTACACCACAAATCCTAATGTAATATCATTCTAATTTAATTTTCATGAAAACAACAGGGAATCTAAGAGATAAAATAAGGGGTTTGGATCTCCTTGAAAAAGGTGTTACATTCCTTATATCTTCTATTAAATCTGGGAAGCCAGCAGTGCTATTGAATGTATTTTGAAAATCTCTCAGATTGTAAAAAGTCTAAATATATGCTAAGTTGAAATAGGAGACTTCAGTTTGAAGAAAATTCAAATGAAAATAGAATGATATTGTTCCACAAGAGTTAGGTTTGAGTGCCATTATTTTCTCTTCTTGATTTCTGTTGTATCATTTAAGCTGTTTAAGGCAACACATTACTTTATTTACAATGCTTCACTACAATATTTATTGTTCTAATCAAATCTGCAGCTGGTTTTCTTAAATGGAGATTCAGTACTGGCTCCTTTATGAACAGCACTGAATCTCCTTAAATTTAAATATAGTGCTCAAGACAGTATGTTCATCAGGAAAAAAATCAAACCAAAAAACCATTCTGTTCATTCTGTTTCCATTTTAAAGGATGTGTTTGATGCATGTTAATGTTGAGCTCTGTAATGTTTTCACTTGAAATATCGTATAGACTGTATTTTGCTAGAATATATGTCATAATGTTTTCTGATATTTTCAGATGAGCTGAAGTGTATATCTGTTCTTAATCTATTCCCTCTGCTGAGGCAATGTGCATCCTCAGCAGCATATTTAACCAAATAGAGTTTTTTTCCTTAGCAGATCAAACTGAATTCTGCTGCAGGCACAGAACTTCCTATTTAAATGACAAATGTCTCTGCTTGCAGATTTGAAAACTCACTTATTGACTCTTTCATCTTGTGTAAACAAATAATCAGCCCATCACCAGTATGGTGGGGATAGTGGAAGAATTAAAAGAAAAAGGAATTTTTTGGGAGTACTGCCAAATATTGCATTACTTGGAATAAAAAATTACTTGTTTGCTGTTAATGTTGCCATTATACACAAATAGTAGACAGCAATGCTAAGAAAGAACAAAGAAAAATCTACACATTTGCTGTAATACCAAATACTTCTTCACACTTAAAAGACGGTGAGGTTTTGGGTTTTTTTTCCTATAATGATGGCAGAGAAGTCCTGATTTTTAAAAAAATATAATATTTCAAGCCTCTTTTGCAGTTAAATTTTGAGAATGCTATTTATTTAAGAAACTTTCAATTTATTCTTCAAGTGTCCAAAGAATTTAAATGTAACTTCATTTATTCATCCTTTGAAAAGCTTGAAGTTAACCTGTATCTAAATGCTGTTTCATTGTTTTGTGGTTTTTATTTTTAGAAAAAGAATAGATATATCTGATACATATATAAAGCTTATACGTGATATATACATATATTTATATATATAAAGGTAATGGATGTATGGTGTCTCATATACTTTGTTCCTCCTTTTGTTTTGTTTGCTTTCTTAGCAATCTTATGAGAAAAATGAAAAATCAATGGTTCCTAAATAAAACAATATCTGAGTGCTATTTTTTTCACATAATGATGCTTTGAAATGTGCCATTGCTGAACAGATTCACAGGGTAAATAGAAGTAGTGGAGTTGCTCAAGGGATAAGGTGCTAGCCACTATAGGTAAAGCAGTCTTAGGGTGAGGCAAATCCATAAGGAAGAAAACATATACTGCAGGACTTAGACCTAATCTGCAGCTGCTATGATTACAAAATCACCTGCCTATATTGAGGAAAAAGCATTTCTATGTTAGGTCCTTGGAATGGCACTGGTAAGTATTGATTTTGGATCTGGACAAGTAAAATACTCCTTTTAAAGTAGGATTTGTTCTTTTCTTAAAAATGCTTTATAGTTCCCCTAAATTAAAAGAGGACACTTCATGAAAGCAGATGGAAGTGACATGTTACACCAAAGTCTCTGAGAACTGCATTCAGTGAAATTGCTTTTCTGGATTCAGCTATTCCAGCTCTACCAAACAGTGCAGATTTGCATTTATTATTTGATCTTTGTGCCTGTATAATATTAAAATCTGGATTCATCATACTTAAAGTTTGCATATACAAACATAAAGTCTTAAAAATGTAAATCTTCTTTCCCAACTAGATTGTTTTGCAATGGAGACAGTAGGTTAATAGAATGGATGCTTGCCACAAATTAATGAAATTTTAATGAATAAAAATCAGTGATATGAAGTAATTTATTTACAATGCACTGAAAAACAAACACAGAAGAAAGTAAATAATTTTGCTCTAAATCTTATACTAATTAATTTTTCAAACTAGTAGGCAGAAATTTGTTAATGTTAGATACTATTGCTCCATCTATATTGGTGATTTTTTTTTCCCGTGTATGAATCACTTAGGGCAACTCATCTCCATTTTTAAACATTATGGAAAGCTGAAAATTCATACTATAGGTGAGTAATATAAAACTCACAGTGCAAAAACTTCACAGGAATATAAGAAATTAACAGTTTGAATGAATCTGGAGTATGAAAATATATGTACATAGGACACCTCCAAGCATTTATCTAAGGAGTGATTAAATGCATACTGTCAGAATATACTGTGTTGTATATCTTTTGATCTCTTAATTTAAAATTAGATTTTGAGTTTTACTTCATCATGAATGCATATTAATTACAGTAAGTGTTGGAACAATCTCATACAGACAAATGTAAATGTAATGGGGACATTTTACTTCTAGCTGAAAAAATCTTCACATATTACCCCCAATAACGTTTTCGTTCACTAAAGAAACTTCTTAAGTCCTCAACATTCATTATCTTTTGCATTTCCTTTCCCAAGCCTAATAGTGATTTTGCTCAATATTTACAAATCAATTACTGCTCATACTGGACTTTTGTGTGGAGCAATACAGGGATGAAGATGAGAAGAAAAAAGAGAAAAGTTATTTATTATTATTGTTTGTAACTATAAAGAAATGCAGAATCATAACAAATGAAATTCACTGAATAAAATCATATTGTGTCTTTAAAGGGTCTCAAATAATGTTGTACTTGCCTCTTCACATTCAATGGGGATTTTTTTTCCCTCTTTCAGGGAGAGAAATAAGTTGACTCAAAGGAAAAGCAAATGAAATAAATTAATGATAAAATATAACCCATGGGGGAACTTTTTCTGTCTGATAAAGTGATATAAAATCATTATCTCATTAGCTTCATTCTTTACACCATATTTATCTTGGGATAGTTAGAGTATTATTTAGCCCATAAGACCTGTTATAGCAATATAGCTAAATTGATTGAAACGGGAATGATCTATCACGCTAGCATAAATTAGATATGGAATATAGTCTTTGTTTTCAGTTTTCTCTAGATACTTGCACAAGACTAAAGAGGCTAGAAAGAAAGTTATTTTGGTGTGATTTGTATTTTCTGAAAAAAAAAAGAGTTAAACCTTTAAACCTGAAGAGTTTTGCACATAGTCATCCACAGTCATGACTATCACAGGGAGGAGGGAGCCACCACCTCAGTTTAAAATGCATTCATTACTTATAAAACTGTTATCTTGCTTTCTTATTTTGCTGGGTGAGGAAGCTAATCAAAATCTCACAGCTTTTGCCATCACTCAAGGATTCCCAGATAGAGAGTAATCTAAAGCTTTGGAATGTTAAAAGCCAAGAGTTGGACAGCTTGGGAATCATTGCACAAAAGATAGGTTCTATCTCCCTCTGAATCACATGGTTTATTATATATATGACAGGTCAAATCTTCAGTTTATTTAGACAACCAAACAATTAGTGTGGAAGTTCAAAAAAGTAAAATCATCAGCTAACTTCAGGAAGCATTTTTCTTCAAGAGGACTTTTCAATATGATGTACCTCTAATGACTGTGAATACATTTTAATCAGGAAAACACTCCTTATAAATCTCAATTACATGGCTTGTATGATTGAGGACTACTCATGCAATTATCTACCAGGCTCCAAAGCATGGAGTAGAAATTGAAGTGTAGAGTAAATAAATGCATATTCTTTACAAAGGGTTCAGTATGTGTATTCTAACAGTTTATTCTTGATCTTGATTTTAAATAAATAAAATTGAAACCTGCAGAAGGATTTTTAATTTTACATCCTGGCCTAGTCAGTCCATCAGTCACCAGGCACAATTTGCATATTATATGGCTGCTTGAATAAGCTGTGCATTAGTCATGTAAATTTTTCATGGGCATTTTGGCCATAAGTAAGAATGACAAGCTGCAGTGAAAGCAAAGAAAGAAACAGCTGAAAATGAACATTTTTGTTTACCATTTCCTCCACTGCAGAACTGAAAGTATTCTATGTGAATAAAAAGTACTCAATGCATTCTGACTCTGAAAACTATGGTGCTGTATACATAGAACAGAATGGAATTTCTCTATGAGACTTTAAAAAACGGTTAAAAAGGACTAAAATTTAGGAAGAATTAAGTGCCTAACTTACTCCCCTACACTTCTTCACAAATAGCTTGCTTTAAGGTAAATATCTAGTTTGAAATTATATTGAGGAATTAAGTTATGGTTTCCTCGGCAGCTACCTACAATGAAAATGGTAGTTTGAGATGGCTGCAAAAGTTGGATGGATGTCCAAAATGTTTCTGGTCTCACTACTATATAATTTTAAGAAGAGGTCAGAGAAATTATAGTGTGCTATTAACAGTTCTTCACCATTGTTTATTACTCCAATATGCCGCCAGTAGTATTAGCATCACTATGATATTCATATAACCCCTCTTAGTATATATTCTGTCTTGATCAGCTGGATATGCCTGTATGCATATTTGATATGTATACAATCAAGATAAAATGTAGAAATTAAATAATTTCCACAGTTTGCAGGGCTCATAGAATATTACAGAGGATTTTGCTTCACTCTGGTAGTAGAAATGAAATAATTGAAAACCTCTGAGTGGTCAGCTGTAATCATAATAAATTATGGAACAATAAACTGAAATTGAGGCCAAAATAATGTGGTTTCCCTATAGTAATTGCCTGGTCACAAAGTAAAAAGAACTAGTCTATTTTTCTGAAAAAAATCACCAAGACAGAACTTTCACAAAATGTTGCCTTCTAAAAACCCCAAAGATCTGCAAGCAGAAGGATCACTATTTGTTGGTTACTGATGAATACTAGAAATATTAAATTCTCTGTTTCTAAAAATTTCAAAGATTAGTTTATTTATAACCAAAAGTCAGGTAACTGTTGTGTTTTGCCCTAATGGGTCTGTTCCCAATGAGTGTCCAAGATTGCTTAAAAAAATCAAGGGTATGAGCTGAAAAACAGATTTAATATTAAGTGACAGCGAGACAGAGTTTGTTGGCAAGATTTGCTCTTCTGCTTAAAAGACAGTCAAAGCTTACCAAGGAAAAACAAGCAGCAACAACACCAAACAAAATCCAGACAATCAAAACAGAACTGAGAGCTATTTAGAGGGTGTATGTGTGTGTGTGTGTGTCTCTGCATATTCAGGTGTGTCATGAGACAAAAAGACCGTGAGGGCAAGGACAAAAAGGAATACGGCCTTAAAGTTAATAAGTCTCAAACCTAACAGTATTTTAACTTAACTTACACCTTAAACCTAATAATTTAACAAAGGAACAACACCTAACTTACTTACAACTTACTTAATTTCTACCCTAATTTATAACTTAACTGTTACAATTTAACATACAACTAATACTTAATAGCATTTAACTGAACTTAATAACTTTATACTTAGCTGCTTAGTGAAAAAACAACACTTAGCAGCATTTAAATAAGATTAAGTCACAAGCTTATTTAGAGGCCAAATCTAGACATCTAAGGTACTTAATATCTAAGAGAGCAGCCTTTCTCCCAGATTTGTTGTAGCATGTGCACATGTGCATACACAGAGACATAAAGAATCAGTGCAAGAAAGGAACCTGTGAAAAATTCCCCTGAAGGTCAGTGAAATACTCACTTTGGATGCCTTTGCATCTCCCAATAGAAGTGTTGGGCCTGGGGGCATGAGGGTGTTGGTGCACAATTTGTGGTGATTGTGGCCCAGCCTCATCCTCAGTGGGCACAGCTGTGAGCAGCAGGTGAGCAGCACTGACAGCAATGAGCCAGGGAGTGCCCAGGGGCACTGACCAACACCAAAGGGAACAGAGGGCACACAGGGGCAGTGCATGAACATGAGGGGGATAAAAGGTAGGGCTAAAGAGCAAGGGCAGACACATGCAGCCTTCTGAAGTGACACAATGTTGTTCTGCATGGGTAGACACCTGATGTCTGATGCAGTATGGTGTTACTCTGTATGGGTTGAAGTTTCTAAAATTGTGTGATGATACTCTGTGTATCATGGCCATCTCAACTGTGATGTATGCTGTGATGTGAGGGTATCAGCCCAGGACTTGTCATTGTTTGGTGATCCTCCAAGTGTGGCAAATGTGGGAGTTTGCTGGCTCTGAGAGGTGTCCCCCTCAGAGGGAGGTTGCTGGTTGCAGGCCTGTTTTGGACCACTGTTTATAGGGTCACAAGAGAGGCTTTAATTACAACATTGTTTCATCCTGGCCACAGTTTGGGTTGGCACTTTCTTTGAAAGAGTGAGGACAGGAATGTTGTGCTGTTTAGGCAAGGTAAACGTTTTCCAAGGCTGTTCATAAGGAGAGCAGGAGTTCCAGGGACAGCAGTTTCTGGGAGTGGGCAATGTTTCTGATAAGCTCTGGAAGATCTGAGTCCAGGTGCTGTTTGTCAAGGTGTGGGCCTAAGGATCATTTCTCAGATGCAATGTGGCCTGGAAAGCGTGGCGGGGAGGGGGGGATGTACCACCATGGGATCTTTTAGTATTATTTATTACCGTGTATTTTAACCACAATACCTATTGCTCCCTTATTTATTTGTCTGTTTGTTTATCAAAATCCTTGACTGTGAAAAAAACATGTTTTGTGACACAAGTTTTGAATGCAGAATTGCATATGACTTGAGTATGTAATTATCTACAATTGCTGTGAGCTTCCCAGATACAATTGTTTTTTTTAAATACCTGGTGAGGCACTGATATGTGTTTCCTTGGCTGAGTATTTGTTTTTTAAAGACTGTTCTAACAATGGTCAGTCATTTCAGGATGACTGGCAGCACTGCAATTAGGGATTATTGTCTCTTGAGTGCTGATACTGTGCCTCTTGAGTCTCAATGTCTTCTATGCAGAAATGTATTACTTGTGGTACCTGTTGTCCCATTTTTCCCTTTTCTTTCCTTTCTGTCTCTTTGATTGTCTTTCTTTGGAGCTCTTTCCATAACATGTATCACCATGATGTCTCTGACCTTTACTGCCATTATTGCATTTTCATTTACTGTAAGACTTTTCTGAGCACAGTGAGTCATGTAATATCATAGTAGTAGCCACATAAGGGAGGGAGGGGGGTAAAGACATTGTGCAAATCCTGAATTTGCGCTGCTGAAGTAGGACAGATTGAAATTCCAGTGTGATGAATGTTCCTTATGTTTCTATGTAGTTAGAGTTCACATCTATGTACCAAATAGCTGAAGTATTAAAAAACCTCACCTTTTGAACAGATCTTGTTTTGGGTGGGGTGTTTTTTCTTCATTTGTTTGCTTTCCAAGAATTTATTGCCAATTCCCTCTTTCTTATTTTTAACTGGAAGTATCCTAACTAATCATTTTGCAATGCAGAGTTTACTGTGTTAGATGGCAGTTCTCACAGTTCTGCATAAGGCTTGTGAGTTTCAGAAAAGCTCTTTTCTTTGCATATCTTTCTTTTATTTCAGGTGATTTTTCCAGCACATATATGCATTTCTTTCAAAATAACATTCTCATATCTTATTTTCTGGCTGGAAAGGAAAGCTTTAAAGACATACCCTGAAAGCAAACATGTAGTTTTTGGGGTTTTTTTAAGTCACTCATAGCCTGTATGTCAGAAAATTAGTTTTGTTTTGTTTTCTATGCTTTTAAGTCTCACATGGAAATAAAGTGACCCAAATCTTCTGGAGGAGAATTGAAGGCAACACACAGAGAAAAAATCCAGTTTATATTGCAGTGTAATTGTTTCCTACCCTTCTGTGATTGCTTTGAGGGAGCTAGAGGCTTGAATTTTAAAGTCTTCGGTAAATCTCATGTTACATTCTCAGCACAGTATTAGCTCTCCTGTCAGTCACTCTTCACCCAGAATGTGTTACCAGTAAATAGAGGTGGTGAGAACAGGTTAGGAGTAATGAGCATTATTGCTAATAGTGAGCCAATGAAATATAATAGTTCCATAGACATTTTATGGGCTTTCTTTGCATTCAATTTCTCTAATACAATTATGTTCTTCAATTTTAGGACATTACCACTTGGGGCAATAGAGTTGACCAAAGAAACCTGAATAACAGAGAATGACTCCATTTAGAATACCTAATCATTTTCCTGCTTGTAAAATTTTATCTTCTCATACCCAAACACTGCCTTCTTTAGAGGATAACATTTTTTTGAATAAGTTAATTATGTCTGTTTGTTTACATACTGCCAAAATAATTTTAGGGAACAAATGCTACAGAACAGGAAATTAAAACAGTTCTTATCTTTTGCATTACCCTCCAGGAAAAAATTGCTATTCCAAGGGCCACAGAAAGAGGGAAATATAGGCCAGAAAAATTATGAAGTCCTTGACCAGGTATTGGCCATTTTGTTGTTTCCCAGTAAGCAGCAAGTACATAGTCTTCTGCTGTTAGTGTTATATCAACAATGAATAATTCACGTTCTTATTTTGTATAATATTTTTTGCTTAAACATCCACCGCATTTTATGCCCCCTTCATGTCACCATAAAAACAGGACAAAGATTTTAATGTGATTTATAAGGTTCAGGTGGAGTGTGCATACATTCTTCCCAGGGTAAGAGCTTCTCCTGGGTTTGCCTTAAACATGTATGTCAGGATAACTCTGTTCGTTAAGGAAGCTGAGTGAAGAACACTTTTGTCTAAATGTATTTGTACTGAACAAAACGGAGACAACCAGCTTTGATCAGGCTTAGGAACTTGCTCATCTGATAAGAACAATCCAGTGGTTTGGCTTTGGCACAGGACTAATGTCAGAAGCTCCTAAAGAGGATGTAGAACATCCAGAATTAATATCTTAAGTTTAAATTAATTACAAAATTACTAGGCATGTGTACCCTTTACTTCCTTTAGTTTTCTGTTTCAATGATGATAGGTATATTTTTTAAAATTCATGCAATACTTTTCTTTGTTAGCCTTTATGCTTTGAATATCATTTCATAATTGGCAGGGTTATAAGAAAAGTTCTTAAGTCTGTATAAAAAAATGCAAAGTCATAAGCTTAGACTTCAGATATACATAAGAAAGCTTATTTATTTCATACAATAATATCAACTTTGCTGCAACATTGATGTGCTCTGCATTTTAAACATTTTGATCCTAGTTTCAGAGGTATGCTGCATATGTTAAAATTAAAAAAAGAATTCACAGATTCCTGAGATGCCTGTCAAAAAGAGATTCAGTAACAGAAAGAAGAAAAATTACCAGCTGGCTGGAGCAGCAATTCCTTTTGTGTTAGACTGATGAGATTTCTGAAGGAAGAAAGAGACAAGAAAGAGCCACATGGGTCATTGGGATAACTTAGGATTGTTTCAGCAATATCTTACACCCTGTGAGAACGTGATGATACAGATAACACTCTATATTTTACCTCTCAAAATGCCATTCTGGCATCAACAGCAAAGACTAAATTATTACTTGATGAAATTAAATATTGCAGGAGTTCTTTGTGCATAAACATCACATATATTCTTTTTTCTAGGACATGTTGGAATATGAAAATATTAGAATTTCCAAGGATATGAGTCTTTTTCTTCTTTTCTCTAAAAACCCACATCTCATGTGTTTTTTTCAATATATAGTTTTTTAATTATAACAGCTTATAGACCACTGAATAGAAATGTTATACTACACAATTCTTTTTGGAAACTGAAAGTACCTAGTTCTTTAGAACATGAAATTAAACCTGCTACTTAAGGGTAGACCTATTCTAAGTTGTTCCATAGAGGAAAATATATGCACTGATGACAACTATTAAGGAATGAACTCAAAGTTTTCTGTGATGAAGAGTATGTTTCTAAAGTGTCTTAGACAATTTTTTCACACTGTTATTCCAGTCAGATAAACTACCGTATTTTATAATGCTAAATTAATTATGTAGCCATTCAATTCCTTAAAAGAAACCTCTAAGGAAACACTCTTGTAATATAACTGAGATGAAAAAAGAAATCTAATGATGATGATAACTCTCAAGATCACAAGCTCTATTTCTAGAAAGGATTATACAACAAAGTATAAACTACTGTTAATATTTCAGAAAATGTGTGTGTGTGTTAAATCTGGAAATGTTTAATAACTACGCTGCATCTTCCGCCTATATTATCCAACTAAAACAAAGTGTAGACTTCAACTGAGTGGTTGCATCTGAAAATGGAAGTGATTGGTTTTTATTATTTTGTGAGCAGACTGTGTACTTTATAGTACTGAACTCTAATTTATAACTGCTTCTTAATCTCTCTTACTCCTGTATTGAAAGGTGGGACTAAAACTCTCCTTAAAGCTATATTAAGTGAAAATTAAATACGTGACTGTTAATATAAAACTTATAGCTGAAGTCTGAGAAAGCTTAGAGGTGATATGAATAGATAGCTACACTACTTACATTTCTTTGGTATGCATAGATTTTTCTGCCTCCTTTTTTTTTAATAAAAAAGAGGCTATTATATTATTTAATTCAGGAGAAAAAAGTATTTTCAGCTCAAGATGACAGACATGTCGAACCTGCTAATTTACATTCACTGGTGCTTCTTGTGACTTTTATTACTCTGACCTGCATGGACTCCATTTGTAGGTCTTTCCTCATATTTCACTTTGTGTTTAGAAGATAATCAAAGAAAACTATAGTGGAACCCATAGAGGTGGATTCTCCACCCTGATGTCTTGAATTTATTCAAGTATTATATAATAATATTTAGTAATAGTAATATATTTATTCAAGTGTAATTTTGTAGATGCTGTTATGGCAGGACAGGGAGTGAAGTTCACTGATTTCTATTTGGTTTCCATTAGAAACCATAAATCTTTCCCCAGTGCTAGAAAATCAGCCTAGGTATCTGCTAGGCATTCAGTTCCAATGCACTATCACATTTGCAAGTCAGAAGAGCTCTCTGAAATGAATGATGAATGAATTGTTTTCTGTCAATCACATGATAAGCTGGCTGTGAAACCCAATATGTATGTCTTTATATCTCAGTCCTTCAGAGTAGCTTCCATAAAATGTAGGAAAAATGAAGAACCCAAAGGTTTTTGAATCTATGGGACAACCAAAGGAATGAAGCTATTGTAAAATGTGGGTTTTTTTTTTTAAAGCGTCGATCTAGTTAAGAAGTTAATCAAAGTCTGAGCTTCAATACTGAAGAAGCTTTCTGCAATTGAGCCCCAGTGGTTACACAGCAACATGGAGACAGATGTGGGAACAGAGCAAGGCTTCTTCATGTATCCTTCATCTCAGGAGTTCAGCTGTCTGTGTTCCTAACCCCTTTTTGTTAAAGCATGGTTATATGTCCATGGCTCAGTTTTATTGTGAAAATTGTTTATTGGGGAAAAAAATTTTAAGTGTACCTAAACTATACCACACAGTATAAGAAAAGTAAAACCACAGAAGTGTAATTGCTATGTTGGGAATTGTTAGCAGATGGATTCACAAGGTAAATACTGGCATAAGAAGAAGCAAACCCCAAAGAAGAAAAAGAGTGAATCAAAAAAGAGCATTACATCAACATGAAAGATCAGTCCAGTACAAGGAAAATCAACTTTCTCTATCCTGAATGACAGCTGACAACCCTACCCAGCCTCATCACCTGTCTCACTGGGTAAGTGGAGATTATTAATGTCTTCCTTACTGACATGCTGAAGTCTCAGCAAGCTACTGTGTTTACCAAAAATACCTACTATGTTCACTTGAGTTATTTAGATCCTGCTTGTAGTGTCTCTTCGCTAGTGTCAGAAGACCCTCAACTAAAATCACTTGTGAGGGTGGACAAAAAAGTACTAAGAATTCCCTTCAATATGTGTTCTGTTGGGAAAGGGTGAGAGAGGGAGAAGGATGAGGGCAAATTTAATACATGCATTGAAGCCTGGCCTGGGAAACTGGTATAAATAAAGCTCCAGAAGCTGACTGTAAAATGTCCTGCTGATGCATATTTTTGGTTTTCATGCAGCTTCCCCTTCTTTATTGACTGGATGATAGGAAAAGAATTTGCTGCTTTAAGTATGTCTTGGTACTATGTTCAATTTTGTATGTGAGTCTTTTTGTTATCTTTTCTTTTGGGCCTTTTTCACTTTTGTTCCTTTGTTCACAAATAGCCTTTAACTCTCTCTGAACAAAGTAAGTATTCCATGCTTTCCTCTCACTCCCTTCTCTTCTGTCATGTAATCAAACATTCTTTGTGTGGCTTTGTTCATAGCAGGGTTTCACAAAATTATTCAAAATTGATGATAGTTTGAAGAAGGCTTGAATGCACTCTACGTTTAGTTTCCTTTGTCTGTGTGAAGTCTTGCACAAGTACTATCACCTCCTTTTATCATTTCATCAGAAATACACTCAGTACAAGATAAAATTTTCTCCATTAACAATAATGCATATTTTTTTCCCTCCTTTTTGCAATGTTGTAGATTATAGGTTGTATTGTTTTCGGTTGAACACTTGAAGTATTTAATTTTTAGTTATTTTTTGAAAGGAAAAATTTAATTTTACCAGATATCTTGGTTTACTGTAAAGTTAAGACTAGTTGCAAAACTATCTTTTAAAGTACAGTAGTTTTCATGGAGTACTAATAAATAATCACAAAGGCATGTGCTTTTAAAGTGTCAAATTTTATAAAAATAGTATAAGCAGTGAGTCACATTGAGCAGTAATTTTTAATTCTCTTAATATCTCATATCTCAATTAATGAATTTATAGTGTGCCAAGTGTGGAGGTTTGGTTTTGTTCTTTCAGCAGATGTTTGAAAACTACTGCATTTGATGTTTGAAAACTATGTATCCCTGTCAAATTGCTATTATAATCTATTCCCTCGGATTTTATCACTTCAGATGTTTTATACCTGATTATTTTGGTCATTCTATAAGACAATTAACATCTATAAACTTTGAATTTTTTTAAAAACACCTGAATTTGTAACTCCAATTACATCATTCAAATAACATAAGAAAATTTTCAATGGAATAATGATAATGATTGTGCTCCAATTGATCTAATTCAGATTTCCCACAACAGTGCTTCAGAAAAAATGTGCTTTAATAGTCAAAAAAAGGTTAAGTTGTAAGTGCATATATTTCCTTTGTGCCTTTTATGTGTCATGTGCCATTAAGAGATGTCCAGATAATACATAAAATCTCTTCTTTAGCGGGAAGGATTTTTAAAGTTAGTCAAAGAAAACCCCCAATAAAAACAAATTCTAGATTTTACATGCATTACAAACTTCTCATTTGTTATAATCTTTTCCAGAGTAACTGTTCGAAAGAACCCAATATCACATTCTCATGGTATGAGAATCATTTTAGGAGATTTAAGCCATTGGTGTTCCATTTTTCTGGCACAAATGTGCTTGGAGAGTTCAATGGGAAGGCATCACACAGGGGACCAGAGCAAAGCTGAGGTGGAAGCCAAATCCCCTGGGGTCAGGAGGTCCTTTGTGAAGAGCCAGGTTTCCTTTGCATTAGGGTATTTATGCTGCAGCTTTAGAGATGGGAAGTGGACTATTTTTTTGATTATGCTCACTTTAAATTCTGCTTCAAAGCTATGACCTACCTTCCATCTAGCTCCTAAATACAAATTATGGTATCTTTTCTTTAACTATGCTTCTGTAAGTAAATTTTATTTTTATTGCTCATGTTGGTCAAGCCATTATTAGCTACAAATTTTCGTAGTTTGTTTTTTGTTCCTTTTCCTTCTCAAAACACTTTAATAATTAGATTGTCAAATCACAAAAAAATGCTACTGCAACTTGAAACCAATCACGTGAATATTTGGAATTTGTACATGGGGACATTTTAGAAAATAACTTTTTAATAGATTAAGTGTTGGCAGCAGTGAAACTACAAGGAGGCCTAACCATGGAGGATAGGAACTTGTTAAAAGCAAACATAATTGCTAATTTTATTAGGCAATTATTTTAAAAGTTTACAAGAACAAAAGGAATAATTTACTTAAATTCTTATTTTAGATGAGGAACAGTGAATGGAGCAATTCACAGAAAAACAGGACTGGGAAAAATATGACTCCAGATCCTTTTTTTCAGAATAGAAATAACTGTATGAAGAATATATGAAAGACCACAACTAGTCAAATGCAAAAATTGTGTTCTAAATGACCCACATGAGGGATGGCTACACTGTTTTTACATTTTGGATCAAGATCGTACTTTCCATATTTATGTTGATACTTAAATGATTCACTTTTCTTTCCTGCTTTGTTTTATAGAAGAAATCAAAGGCTCCAAACTTGTTTAGGTCTGAATAGAGCTAACTGAAACTATCTAGTGCACCATAAGTCAACTGGCCTGAATAACTGAAAAAAAACCTTGCAACTATCACTAATATATTTCAGGTCACAATAATAAAACATGTGCTTGCTTATATCTTATCTTTCTCTTCTCCTCATCCTCCTCATGGGAAGTACCTACAGTGGGAAAAATGACAAGTGCCTTGGAATTATCATCCCCACTTTGCCTTTTGGATACAATTGTTGAGGCATGTATCATAGCCTTCCCAAGGATTTTTTTCCAGGTACCTGGTAAAAGTGTTTGTTTCTGCTTTCCCTATAGCTGATTATCAGTGTACTTGGTTATCTTGACTAGGAAAGAAGTAAAACAAAACTTGTTGGTGGCTAGTTCATTCATTCTCATTTCTCTTCTTTTTTTCTCCTTTCTTCCATGGTGAAAAAAAACATATATTGGGAAGTTAAAAAAATTTTACAATTATTTAAAGTCGAAATTATTTATTATTATTAATTAATAATTCATTGTTTATTACTTATTATTTATTTATTATTATTTAATGTAGAATCTATTAAAATAAAAAATCCAAACTACGAACCAAACAAAAAGGCCTTGATGTTTTTACTGATCTTAACTTACTGTGTCAGTGATTTCAATGCTTACAGCTAATATGGAAAACTCTTCCTGCTGGATAAAAGTGATTTAATGAGTTATGCATTTCAGTAAGAGTTAACATGCAAAGCTGTTACGAAGCCTGAAGAGTGTGCAAATGGGTAAATGATGACCCGTCAAGCTGCTCAAGAGCTGCCTTTACCCTTATCATATTCCTCCAGCCAGTCTGTTTCTGTTGTGTGATTTAATTGATCTTGCCTACAATCTCTTTTACATCCCTGTAAATATATATTTTTTAAAAAAGAGTAAGTAATTCACAAATAAGTCTAGCTAGAAACATGTCTGGATGCAAATAAGAAGGAAAACTTGGTCATTTTAGTCTTATCTGGAATCTTAGGGAAAACTAGTGAGTGAATTGATTATAAATAGTAAAATTTCATTTATCATTTAAGACAATAACTCCCTCAAAAATCCAATCAGCAAATAGAATAAAAATAAGTAAAAAAGAAACAAAAAAAAAGGCTAATTAATCAAACTACTTTTTTTAGGAAATAATGGTGAAGTAATGAGGGATATGCTAGGCTGTAACTACTAAGAGCATGTATTTTTTACTCATTCAAACATTTTTTGACCTTCCAAAGGGCATAATTTAAATCCCCCTCAATTAATGAGTAGATGATTGACAGATGATAGTATAGAAGTGTGTAATATTTTATCAAGCAGAAACAAAAAAACTGCATTATACAAAACTTCTAAATAGTTTGGCCATCTTTCTGCTGTTATCCGTTACTTTCAAAACCATCACTTTATACTTCAAAGGAAGATGTGTGTTAAAAAATCATATATTTCAAATTCATAGATTTTATTATTGTGATGAGAAGTCCAAGTGTTACTGAAGTGCAAAAAAAAAAAAAAAAAAGAGGGAGGTCCTCTGGGTGTCTATTGGAACTGGTAAAATTCAAGTAGGGTAGGACAGAATATTTGCATGTACTGACTGATTTCAGTGGATAGTCAAGTAATTAATGGCCCATTTTTTGATATATTTTGACTGCTAATTACACGTTAAATTACCCACAAATTCAGCCACATGCAGTATAGGAAAAAATATTTTCCTATCCTTTGTCACTTTGCAAAATCTGAAGGTTTTCTATTACACAGATTAACAAAGCCAAAGATTTCAAAAGTGTGGTGGAAAGTTGTTTGGGGTTTTTTGTTGATGGGGCTTTTATTGGTTTGTTTTTTTGTTATGGGCATGTTTTATGAAAAATCCTTTCCTTAGGATTTTTTCTCCTGAGAAGCTGAGAGGCCTCAGGAACAAAATGTAAACAATGGTTATCTGCTGCAGTGGAATGCAACAGGTGGATCTGTGATTGGTCTCACAGAGTTGTTTCTAATTAATGGCCAATCACAGTCAGCTGGCTTGGACTCTGTCTGAGACACAAGCTTTTGTTATTCATTCTTTCTTTTTCTAAGCTAGCCTTCTGATGAAATCCTTTCTTCTATTCTTTTAGTATAGTTTTAATATAATATATCATAAAATAATAAATCAAGCCTTCTGAAACATGGAGTCAGATCCTTGTCTCTTCCCTCATCCTCGGACCCCTGTGAACACTGTCACAGTTTGTTTTGTTAATAATTAAAATTTCTAAAAGCACAAAAACACAAGGCAGAGAGTAGATATGACTTCACAATTGTTAGCTGACAAATGACTCCTCTAATCCAAATATTGCAGAGCAACAGAAAATTAAGTATCATGAATGTGCTGGTGCCAGTCCTGACTAACTGAAAAAATTGTGGAGAAACAGAAGTGAGGGACAACAAAAACTGAGTCTTTGTTATTTCTATCTTTTGTGTGTTTATTGTGAAAGCAAAGACTGTTGACCTGATCAAACAATTATATTACTTCACATCTTGTTGTGGAAATTATACCAATTTAGATTTGTTATTATGGTTTGACTATGGTGTTCTTTCTTAGTATTGAACATCTATCATGACCCCAAACAATTTTTAGGAAGCTTGGACATGTAGGTTATGAAGATCTCAATTTCAGTATTTACAGAGGATAACAAAAATTAGTTTCCCACCAAAAGGAAAAAAAACCTCCTATCTACAGTCTCCAGAGTATTTGTTTGCTGTGGGCAGTTTTCTTATTGCAAAACTCATTTCCATAGTTTTTTACAGAACAAGATGAGATAAAATAAAAAAAAAAAATTGAAAAGCATTATGAAAGTTCTTATCTATAAAACACATCTGAAGATGTTCCTAAAATCTGGAGGAGATTCAGCCAGAGAACACAATCTTCTACTTTGTTTATTTTCTATTTCCTTGAAAATGTGTTTCTGGATGGATGGTCTTTTGTTTTCTTTACGTCAACTATTTTCATAGTCTTCAATGAAGCAGATCTTTCTGCTGTTGCAGTTGAGTTACACTGACTCATTCATTCTCTGTTTTGAATACAGGATATGATACTAAATTGTTGTTTTGTTGAAAAAAGTGACTTAGAAAAGACAATTGCCAGCTAATTGAAATATATCTAAAAGCAACTTTCATGTTTTTTGTAGTCTTTTTGTTTCATTGGCCTTTTTTGGGGATGTTTCCCTTTGCTTTTTTTTTTTTCCCCTCTTTTGGTTAGGGATGTGTAAAGACCAGGAATAACCATAAACACAGTTCAACATCTGATAGACACAAGTTCATAGCAACACTGAGACTGCAGGTAGAAGGGTGTTAATCAAGAGACCATGACTAGAGGGTTGAGTCTGATATTACTTGAGTGAAGTCATCCCATTTGTTTCCATGAAACCTGGCATTCTGATTCAAAGGGTGCTGAGAGAACTTAATGCCCTTGAAAAAGGAATGAAGGTAAAAATCAAAAAGCCTGTTGAAAAAAAAATTAGTCTACATAGAGGTAAAGATAATTTTATTTTCTTTCCCCTAAGCTTTTGTCCAGAAGCATAGGGCAGATTCTGTATTGTGAGTCTCTGCAACAGAGACCTTCAGACTGAATTTCAGAACTTCAAAAAAGATGAAAGTGATGTCAAAATATGGGTAATTTTGAACAATCCTATTTGTTTCCACAGAAGACCAAATTAAATATATTTATTGTTGGTTACTATTATCTTTCTCTTTATCTTAGGTACATCTACTATTAAAGGAAATTGCAAAGATAAAGACAGCATTGGTCGCAGAAGAGACATGCAGTGTAGGTCTGGGAGCCCAGAGAAAACAACATCCTAGAGCAGCTCAGGTACCTCTTTGCTCAGCAGAGATACTCCATTGCACAACATCAGCCTTTCATTCTTCATTCATCTAGATAGCACACATGCAAGCTGCCATGCATTCCTGCACTCAATACAAAATAACAAAATATAAATATTAAATATGCAAACCATTTATCTATATGTTGCCATTTCCATGCCTAATTCTCTACAAACTCTGATCAGTAATAACTAATTTACTGATTCCAGCAGTACATGTTACAAAAAAATGGGGGTCTGTTATTGGTTAATGTGGCAATTATTTGAAACGCGTTTCTCATTGCAGTGGGACCAGCTTATTACCAACAGAGGTCTACAGGTGAACAGATATAGAACAAAAAGTGGATAGTCTGTCAAAGAAATCTTAGCATATATTTTACAGCCTGAATGAAGACCACTTACTGCTTACATAATCAACCTCCTTTTTTTTGAAGAAATCATGAAGCCATGGGAGTCTAAGTAGTTACAGCAGGAATAAAGGGTCCTTAAATGAAATTCAATTGAAACACAGAGCACTAATGTATATTCAGTAAGCATTTCAAAATTAAACTGATAAATGTAACTTTTATTCAATATTATATTCTCTAGATTTAATTAAAAGTTAAATGTGAACTTTAGAGTCTGAG
Organism: Agelaius tricolor; assembly: GCF_023055355.1. Lineage (NCBI taxonomy): Eukaryota > Metazoa > Chordata > Aves > Passeriformes > Icteridae > Agelaius > Agelaius tricolor. The sequence goes on from NW_027269263.1 coordinate 53,312,117, forward strand.
TGAGTGAAAGAACTATGAAAATTGACTTTGAGAATTTGATAAATATGTGCTGTACAGGTACCTGTTAGTCCCGTAAATCTAATTATGGCAGAAGAGGAGATAGTCTGAAATTTCTGAGAACACATCTTCCCTTGATGAAATGGCACTCTCTCCCTCTCTCCTTTCTCTACTTACTTTCTACTCTGTCACATAGCAGGGAAATCATTTTAAAACTGAAAAATTTATAGCTCAGAACAATATTCATGGAACACAACATTGCTGCATGAATGTGTTGTTAACCTTTGATATGTAGTCATAAAACAGAAAGCTGATATTATAGAGGATTAAGTTTGGGGCTGATTAAACTCAATGGCAAACATTCTCTGGATCTTGAAGAATCAAGGTTTTGACTGGTGAATTCTATTTGGCATTTTAAGGCCACGACAGAGATTTATAAAGTCAGAAACCTTGGCTCTCTCTTAGCATAAATCCAGAATATTGGGCATGTAAGGTATAAATGAGCCCATTTGAAAATCCTTTCATATAAAACCATTTCAGACTCAAAAGGACATTGCAGTTTCAAAATGACACCACTGAACCATATATACCAAATGTCCCTTTTCCAGTTAAAAAATTCTCTAAAGATAAAATTGCAACCCATTCTAAACGTGGTGTGGCATATGCCAACAAGCCAAGGCAAATTGTAAATTCCAGGTTCTGAAAAGCAAAGATAAGATAAAATTTACTTTAATAATCAGACACTAGTGTGGCAGAAACACTATTTATATTTTGAATCCATTTGGAATACCAGTGGACTCTGTAAAAATATTCCATATTTCCATTCCAGTCAGTGAAGCCTAAGATGTCCTTTTAGGTCTTTAGTCTTTCGCCATTAACACCAGCACCATGTGTTGGCAGTAAATGTGGTATCTGTTTGACATGTCAAAGGAGGAAGATGTAAAAGCAGTTGGCTAATGCTAACCTTTCCCCCCCACCAACTGCTACACTCTTCTGGAAGGGTTCTGGCAGAACAACTTGCCTGCTCTGTCATCAGCTGATGGTCTTTTGATTTCAGACCTCCTCATTTGTTTGTAAGTTCTTGCAAAAGCTTAGAGTTGCACTTTTAGAATGCAATTAGGAAGAAGAATAGAAGTTGCAGTACATTTACAAGGAAGGGGTTGCGGATCAGCAATCTCAACCTTTTAGTTGCACAAAATTGACTGAGACCAGACATGACTGAAATAAAGTGCACTTGGCATATGATTAGTGTGTTTTAATGTTAGTCTGTGGTTTTAGTGCTGGTGCAGACAGAGAGAGGCCCAATTAAAGATCACTTCCATCAGTTGGTAATGCCAAAAAGCCACCAAAGAAAGGGAAAGGCTTAACATTGAAAATAAAAGTTATTTAATAACAACTGCAATACACGTATTGACTTCTGGTACAACAAATTCATCTGTGGAAAAGAAAAGCCTCGGTCTTTATGCCAAAGAAAACTTCCATTTGTTCAAAAAGTAGGATTTGGTGGGGTTTTGTTTGGTTGGGGAAAATTAGACTAGATCTGCAAGCCTGAGGGAGACAAGGCTTCTTCAGCTCCCTGTTGTCAGGTTCAAAAGGTAGCAAGACTGAGCTCATTTCCAGAATACACGTGTGCAGGTTTGTGGAGCACAAATATAAAGCAGAGGTCTAGAGGTCTGGCCACACATACCAACACAACAAACTGACAGAGAAGTCACTTGAGCAAGATGATGTGAATGGCCTCATCCTGCTCCCTTCTCTGCTGAGACATCTGCTACTGGGAGTATGTAAATTTGCATGTGTTCAGAGTGAGTTCAGTCTAAGCCCACGGCTGGGCTTTGACTCCCAGTCTGCCCAGCTGCTGGCACCTGGACGTGCAATGCCAAGCTCTAACTGCTGGTGCAAATGCTTTCACACATGGAGTGAACTTGGGCTCTCCTGGCTCCCAACAACTGCCCCACATCCCTGTGGTCTCACTCCTAGAGAACCACTCACCCCCAGGCTCCCAGATCACAACACTCATGTGGTGGCTTGCCTGGTTTGATTTTTGCTGGCCCTCACACACTCAATTTACACACTTGCTCCAGTGGCTGGCACCATGGACATCTGTCCCACTCCAGGTTCTGGCACTGCCCCCCACCCACTGGGCTCTTGGCATTTGCTGCCACCACAGACACACAGGCCCTCCAACCTGTGATCTGGCTGCAGTCACATCCCCCTACACACACACACAGACACACACCAGAGACCCTCATCCAGGAAAAGGGTAAAAAGGAGTGTTAGAGGAATAACAGGACTTTTCAAAGCAGCACTTTTAAGTAAGCAGTTTTCATGTTTTCAAGTTGCTAACTACTACTCTCCAGTACTCAGGTTTCAAAATGAATACTCGTACACTCAGAATGAACACTCAAAATATCAAAACAAACTGGGCAGAACTGCAAGTCTAAGTAGTATTCTACTTGCAACATAGAAAATGTCAACATTTAGGATCTAGAATTTTCCCTGAATGTTCAGAATTCTGAGGAAAAAAAAATTCTGAGGAATTTAATTGCCATTTACAAAATTTTAAGAAGATTTTTTAACTAAATTTATTCTCAGAAGTCTGTACTTGCTTTTCTCCTATTGGTCTTCTATAGAAGAAATGTCTAGTATGCTCATGTTCTCAATTGGAGAGTGTTAGTGAATTTGATAACCAAGTCTGATGAAACAAATTGTGTATTTTATAAATAAGGAAAAATTTAATTTTAAATTGAAAATTAAAAAAAAAAATAGTATTTCTTGCATGAAACATATTAGATGTCAATTTCCTTCTGGACTGACAACTGGAAACCAAGTGAGATACTCCAGAACATCTACATTTAGGATAGTGACCCAATTTTAGCCTATGTGTGGAAACTTCATTTTAGGTGATCTCAATTTTCCTTTACAATGATACTTTCGAAATCACTGAAGTTTTAGTATATCAGTATAAATCCAGCTTCTCAGGGGATGTTTGAATCAGTGCTGTTTCCCCAGCTGCTCTGTGATTGGTATTAGAATGAGTTTGAAGCTGAGTACATATCCACATGTACTTCTGGCAGAAGAGGACTGTAGTGCTGCTATACCCAAACCCAAGTGAAAAAAAATACAGCTATTTTGAAGTCATAAGTTTGGAAATAGAAAAGGTACTGGGAGAGAATGTTTTCTTTCTTCTATATGACAATTGCAAGAAGGCAGGATTTAGAAGAGAAGAAACTGAGTAGAGTGAATCTTTCTTTCAAATCCTGCCTCATAGGAAATTTCCTTGCCCATTCTCTTGGGCTTATTATTTTGTCTCCCTATATAACCTGTGATAATCCACCTGTTGTCTCCAAAATTAAGGAGGTGTCTCCCTCCTGTGCTTATAATTTTGCTGTGAGTTTACAATCTATTAATGTTAAAGGGGTAAAGGTGGTAGTGTTTACAAAGAGGAAAATGCCTGCTGAAAAGTACAGTTGAACAGTGTGATATGTTAATGCCAATAAAATAAGGGTGATTATTAATGTTGGCCATGACTAGGGAAAATCTATTAAAATTAGCTGATTATTCATGAAAATATTTTTTCTATTTTTATGTTCAGCTCTAATATTGAGAACCTTATTAAGACAAATATTTAAACTCAAAGGAAAATGCCAGACTGGTTGGATAAAATCCACTTTTGGTAAATCAGGATTTATTTTAATAGCTACAGCCAAATAGATTATTTCCTGAACATACTCTTCTTTTCACATTTTATCAAACCTAAATTGTTTATAGTTCCTCTCCTATAGTTCCTTTCCTACATTTTATTCCTCTCCAATTGCAAATTGCAAAAGAGGAATTGCAAATACTAATTTTGCTTTTCTTCAATCATTAGGTACAAAACCTGTTGATAGGTTTAATAGGAATCCATGCTACTGATCTCCGTTTCATTTGTCAATTATTCAGTATTTCTGATAAAGGTTACTCAATCTTCCTGACACCACTAGTCATTTGAGTTTTATTTCACCTCAGCTATTGTAATTTACATTTCTATATAGTTATTCTCATTAGCCATTCTGCCTTTGCCACTGCATTATAGAGTCCTCTTTATTAAAAACTGAGATGAAACATGCAATTTTTGAGTCAGATCCATATTATCTTTAGGACAATACCTACTTTTAACACATTGCTATTCCACTTTTCTCCCTATTTACTAGAAAACCTTTCTCACTTGTTATAATTGCCTTTGCAATGTTTATTTCTGCCTGACTTTCAACAACTCTGAATTTATGAATAAGAATCGAGGTCCACCCTTTCAAAAGTCTTTTCCACCTACTGAGATGTAGACCTGCCACTTATTTATCAACAGTAACTTTTCTGTTATAAACCTAATTGACAATGACTCTTTTTACTCAGTAACCTTAATTTTCCACTGCATCTTGTTTATTAACCTCTCAATACCACATACTACCCATTATATCACAACCAACAGAAACTTACAGATCATATTTAACAGAAGCCAACTAGAAAATAGCATGGGAGTCACACATACCTGGCTGTTGTGAACTGTGAAATTCTCTGTAGAATCAACATTATTTTCTACACACACCTGTTCTGCTGCAGCCTTTCTCCACTATCTCATTTTGGTGACATCTTGGATGTGCTTGGTCACAGCTTAGTTTTGATTTGCAGAATAAAATTTAAGTAGAATCATAGAATCATTACTTTTGGAAGAGTTTAACTTTTAATTAAAGAGTCCAACTTTGAACTAATACTACCATGTTCACCACTAAATTATCTCCTCAAGTGTTAATGCAGATATTTTTAAACACTTCTGGGGACTGGGATTCTACCACTTCCCTGGGCAATATGTTTCAATCTAATCTAAATCTCCCCTGAAAAAACTTGGGGCCATTTCCTCTTGTCCTGTCTTATGTACATAAAATATAAATAGAAATGTACAAAATGTACAAAATAGACTACACCATACTGGAAACAATTCATACAGAATTTCTGAAATTGATAATGCAAAGATACCAGAAAAGAGTAGTCACTGGAGTTATACATAGATTTAGAAAAGGAAGGCAGGCCAAGAGGATTCTAATTCTTTGCAGGGCTTGGGCCTGAGAGTGATGGAGACAACCTGTGGTCTAAGTACTTTCATTTCCAGATCAGATCAAGAACACTGCCCAGTGGCTGAGGTCTAAAAGTATCTCTTATGCTGTGGTACAGCAGGAACAACTTCAATGCTGTCAGATCAGGCAGAGAAGCACAAAGCTTTGCAAAGGCTTCTGGCTGGCTGAAATCAAGGATGCAATAGTGAGGGGTAGACCTGGTGCAACCTCCTTGAGGGAGGCTCTGAGCTGAAAATGGGAGCATGAAACTGGAGCTCTCTGAAGTATAGTTCTTCCTTTAGACCACTCTCTTCAGAACTTTAAAACTCTAAGGCAAAACCCCAAAGCTGGACATACTTGATGCCTAAAAACTTCTTAGTCCTAGCCAATGGATAGAACATACTCTGACACAGAAGCACGCTCTAATTTCTGTACAAAAACATAAATGCACATCTCAATGCTATTAATATTCTTTTATTCCACATAGATGGTAGATTCTTTATAATGAAGTTATCATAGGTAGATTATATATACTCTCCTTTCTCATGCCCTATACATTGAAGAAAAGATATAAAGTCTTTGATGTTTTGCTGCTAAAAGAGACAAAAATGTCTCAATATAACTGCTATTTCCCTAGTATAAATGTCAGACAAATGGCCCTCTGTTTCTTTCTTTCCTTCATTTTCTAATAATAAACTGAGGAACATTTTAAAAGAGCTGCATATTCATCATCACAAATGAAACTTCACTTTTTTCTGTCTGTGAAAGCAGTAATTATAGGTTTGCACTTCTAATTCAAACATTGATGAACATGCCTCACACTGCAGAAAATATAAAATAATTGTTAGGCAGGCTATATGGTTTTCTGGGGGGAAAAAGCCTAACAAAAAATTGAAAGCATCAGCATGAATCCTGACTACTTCAATGGCTTATTTCCTTGTATCACTGTCAGGAGAAATTAAACTAGTGGGGGCAGGATATTTTTTTAGAAAATGATAAACCTCTGGTTCTTTCTCAAATAACAATTACCTGATGCCCAGAGGTCAGATCTAACCACTGTATTTGTAGGGCAGTATGGCAACTCCTCAAGGAAAATCAAAGGGGGTAGAAGCAAATGTTTTCCTCTCTAGACAGGTGATGTCCAAAGAGTCCAAGTCTGCCACTTATGGTACAATGGAAAGAAAGTACTTTGATTCATGGTTGGTTGCTCCTTATTTCCTCTTCTTGTTCACTAATATATAATTTCTTTGTACTTGTGCCTCAGTCTGAGAGACTTGTTAGCAGCAAACTCAAAGATGACAACAACAGAGGGGTGGCAAAACAAATCAACTCCCCCGTGGTTCTCCTGAAAGCAGCACTAATTGTACTAGATGTACAATTCAATCAAACAAGTGCTTTGCACAGCTTAAATATGGCAGTAGAGTCTATTGGTCTCTGAAGTTGCTAATGCTGGGGGTCTGTCCACCTGTACAACATTATGAGCTCATTCATAGCTGATGCAAACTATGCCAGTTTACATCACTGGAAATAAAACCTGCAGATTTGAATTCTGTTTAATATAAAGAAAAAGCTAGACAATTAGGATTTTTTGTTTGCATTTCATTCAAATAGTTTGGGTTGTGGATTTCCATCTGTGTTGTCACAATGACATTTCAATCACTTCAAAATTGATTTAATTCAGGTCAGGAATAGAAAATCCTTATTGTTCTGAACTGTTGCTCAGTTTCAAACATTGCTGAAAAGAAATGCAATACTGAAAGACTAACAGCCAGAGGGAGTTCTGCTGTAAACGAATAAGAGTTAGATCAGAGAAAGTTCTTATTTGAGATATTCAGCTTATGATTATTGGTAGGGGAAAAAAAAAGTTTAAAGCTAATTACAGAGGAAAAAAAACCAAACAAACCACAACAAAACTTTTATAGTAAGCCAAATTGAAAGTTAAAAAAAAAATCACAGTTTTCAGAGATCATGAATCTGACAGCCAAGTCGGTGGAAAAGCATGGAGCAGGAAAATCCCCTCTTAGTGAAGATATGGACTGAGACACCTAACACTAAGTGTGTTTTAGAGTGTTCCTATTAAAGCTTCCTGTCTTACTGAAGGAAAAACATTATAAAACTCCAGGTAGCACTTTAAACCACTTAGACTGAACCTCCTGTGCTCAGCTGCTTGGCATTTTGGAACTAGGAAATTAATGCCAATATTTAGCACAGGAACAGGTGGGAAAACTAATGACTAATTTCTTCTCTCTTCCAACTCAACTACCACCACTGTCTTTTAAAAATACAATTCTTATCTCTGCCTGCTGTTTCCATTTCTTGTCAATCTCATTGCTCTGACATGGGGCTGCAATAAACAAACAGCTGGACCCATTATTTTACTGTGAGTGGAACAGCTTCATTCCTTCAGCAAGAGTCTTGTCTTAATGTGCTCACATTGCCTCTCTTGGAAGGGTCAAAAAATCTGAACTCTTCTAACGGGGATCAGCAGCATGTGTGCTGCAAATGGCACTGGTTCAGTTTGACTGCCAAACTAAATAAGCTCCATTAGAAAGGTGCCTTTTTTTACTATTTTTCAGGCATATGAGATAAAAACAAAGGGAGACAGGACAGATCCAAAAATTTCTATTCGGCAGCTTAGCAATAAGGGTATTCATCCAAGTTGTTGGTGAGTGGATACAAATGTCTGCTCTGAATCAGCTGAAACAGGAGTTGATTTAACTGTGCCTGCATCAAAAAACAACATCAACTTTTCTCACCTCAGCTACTTCAATCTGTCTCCATTAAGTACATTGCTAGCACTTGTTCTTTTTTCTGGATGAATGACCTTGTCAGTGACCAGAGAAGTTTTTACCAGGCAGATTTAGGCCTATAGCAACTTCTTCATCTTTAGTTCTGACAAGCCCCAAGGTTTACATAAGCAGTTGAGAAGAAAATTATTAACATGTTTAGAAGAAACATATGATCCTACATCTTCTTCCAGTGATGCATGTAAGCAACACTGATGAGGGTGCTACCAATGCTGGCTAAGACTAGGAGTAAAGAGATTTGCTTTCACCATAGTTTAAGGGTGCACAACTCATGGTGGGCAATTGTCGAGGGACAGTAACTCTGCTTCAGCCTTTTGCTGACCAGTGACTGGGAACTTTTACTGCAATGTTTTTGCTCTTGGAATGAAAATGCCTCTTTTTTTTCTTTTTTTTTTAATTTTTTTATTATACCTAAAGGAAGCCATTGAAAGAGATTCAAAAATATTTTAATTGCAGCATAAAATTTTCATCAAAATTCTCATACATCTGCAAACATTTTTACCTGCTACAAAACTGACTGTCTGGTAACCTAACACCATCACAGTAAACCCTGTGCATTAGGCATTTGAACTGCATACATGACAAAGTTTGATAGAATACAAATGTGAACTTTAGTACTAGCTAAAGCTAGAGTGAATAGAAATGCTGAAATGATAAGTGAAGTATAACAAGAAGTAATGGTTGATTGCTAATGCAAAAGTTTGTTGCCTCCTTACATGAATTCAGCTGTGTGCTCAGTTCATACTGTCTTTGAAAGAGGTGAATTCTAATTTGGGTTTTACACCATTTCTTATCTGCATAGCTAGAAAAGCAAACTTTGACAAAGATTTGTCACCTGACTTCCCTGCTCTCAATAACTCATTGCCAATTTTGTCCCAGAAAGCCAAATCATGAATGTTTTCAGTTGATACATCGGGGAAATGAAGGAACAGCCATCTAACAAATTGTTTAACATCTGTTTTTGAAAATCAGATTTCTTCACTCTTAAGAAAGTTCAAAAAATGGTAATAGACACCTTTGTGAGATACAGAAAGCCTAGCACCCATTGTAGCTGTGATTTTAAATTTTGTATCTCAAATTTCACCAACCCAGGTCGGGGGGGGGGGGGGGAGGGGAGAAAAAAAAGGCCTACAGCTGGCAGCCTGCCAAAAATAGAGAAAAAAAAACTTTGGCTCTCCGCAGCGAGCCTGAAAACAAAGGCAGGGAAACACCCCCCCTCCCGAAGAGGGGAGAAACGGGAAAAAGGTAAACTTACCAATCCAGCTGTGGGACAGGGAAACGGGAGGTCCTGGGATGGTGACTTCTACCTGAAACTGACTCTTGAGGGCACTTCAAAAGTTAATTTGTTTCATGCACAGAAGAGCAACTCGTTTAAACAGAGTGTGTTCTTCTGAGGTAGCTTGCCGGCCAAAGGCTTTGCGAACAGTCTGAAAGAATGTCCGAGCCCCGTCCGTGAGGTCCGGGGATGGTCACAGAGCCCGACGCTGGGCGCCAAAATGTCTCTGTCCCTCTGGGAGCCTCTCAGGAACCCTGGGCCAGTTCCGAGTGGGCAGACACCGGGGGGCAGCCCCGACACGGGCGACAGCGGGGAGACACTGTCTGTGTGTGCCCCGAGGGTACTGAGGGCACCTGGGCTGGCAGGGAGACACTCTCTGTGTGTGCCCCGAGGGTACTGAGGGCACCTGGGCTGGGGGGAGACACTGTCTGTGTGTGCCCCGAGGGTGCTGAGGGCACCTGGGCTGGCAGGGAGACACTGTCTGTGTGTGCCCCGAGGGTGCTGAGGGCACCTGGGCTGGCAGCAGGGAGACACTGTCTGTGTGTGCCCCGAGGGTGCTGAGGGCACCTGGGCTGGCAGGGAGACACTGTCTGTGTGTGCCCCGAGGGTGCTGAGGGCACCTGGGCTGGGGGGAGACACTGTCTGTGTGTGCCCCGAGGGTACTGAGGGCACCTGGGCTGGCAGGGAGACACTGTCTGTGTGTGCCCCGAGGGTGCTGAGGGCACCTGGGCTGGCAGCAGGGAGACACTGTCTGTGTGTGCCCCGAGGGTGCTGAGGGCACCTGGGCTGGGCGCCTGTGCAGCACAAGAGACACCAGAGACATTGGTAGAAGATAATGGGCCGAGTCTTAGCAGGGGTCAATCCAAGGTTTTATTAGGAGTCCCAAAGGAGCTCCTGCACCTCAGGGGGCCTCCTGCCGAGAGCCCCAGGAGATGTGCCAAGGTTACATTTAAAGGAAGGTGGAAACCCAAAGTAGATAACATTTTACCAACCAATAAGTGACCCTAAGGGATGGGTACTGGGGGATAGACATTTAGGACAGCTTATGGGGCAAGGCTTGGGGGGCTGACCCCTGGCCTCTGGCTCATCACTCGACCACTTGGACCGAAACTTCTGGATGGAGGGGGTGGGATGCTGAGTGATTGACAGAGAGCCAGGGTGGGGGTTTGGGGATGATCTCATCCCGGGAGAGGGAGATGTTGTAGTGCGTCTCCACACTCTGCAATACTTTGAAGCAGTTCTGCTCCGCATTCCCACATTTGGGAAAAATATGGGAATACAAAACAAAACCACCTCAAAGTACCACAAAATACAAAAACGCACCACAACAACTTAGGTCCTGCTGGAAAGCTGAGCTTTTTAACTTCACAGCAACAAGCAGTAGGAATCCAGAGGGAACTAATAAGCAATAATTAGAAAAAAGTTACAAAGGTTTCACATTAGATACCAAAAATTTGTGTGTATTCCATTACTTTTGCTTTTAAACACCATGGAAACCAAATGAATTTTAAAGCCATTTAAAATGTTGTTTGGGTTGAGAAATTGAGCTGGGAGGGGGAAATTAATTGAAGAGATGGGTCTGAAATAAGCATTTGTTTAAAAGTTTCAGTTTAATAAAAGGAATCTCTTTAAGAGAAAAAAAAAGCATGAATTTGCAGGAGTACAACTTTCTGAGGAACATTTAGGCAAGAGAACTTAAATCTGCACAAGACAATGTCAAATTCATCCACTTTCCTCAGTGACCACTGTGTCCACATGTACAGATAATTTTCATGGAAAAAGTTCAGTAGGTGTGTATGAATTGGTGAATTGTTCTAACATACATTAGTGAGATTGCAGAATTCCTCACTAATACCAAGTGGAGTTTTGGTCTTTTGAAGTTTAATACAAAACACAATATTGCTACTGCATAAGGTCCTAGTTCTGGAAGCTTGTAATTTATTGCCACTATCTTTTGTCAAAATCCATTGAAAAATGTCAAGGTACAGTGGATTCCAGTTGATATTAACCAACGAAAATGAGATGTCTCACAGAACAGAAAGATACCTTTTTCCTGCATACTTAGGATAGAAAATAATTTTTTGGGTTTTTTTACCAGTTGTTTAAAACTAAGATTTTGGGGGAAAAAGAAAACAACCTTGCAGGAGTAGGATTCTATGTATATGAAATCTATCCATTAAATGATATATATCCATAATATAGAATAAGAATGAAAAATTGAGCCCATTAAGAGTAAGTATGCTGGACTTTTCCATTGTCTGTCAAAATAGTATCAGCTTTTCTCTGACTGTGAAGCTGTCTCTCTAGAGATAAATAACTGAGTCCATTGCATTATAATTTAGTGTGAGTTATAATACTCCGGTATCAAACCTGAAATGTGGATAACTGAAAATGGATAATTGATATTAATTCTTTAGCTACTGAACTTTCAAACTGCACTCACTCAAATCCTTCTAATTCATTTGTATCTGTAGGTAAATATTGAGCATGCTGTTATGCGACTCCCTTTACAGAATTTTTGTGGTATTATTTTTGATTTTTGTGTAGTATCACTTCTGTTTCTTGCTCTGTTCTACTCCACTGTCATAATTAAAGAATTTAAAAGCAATGGCAAATTTTTAGCAGAAAAATTTCTGCATCTAAAAAAAAGAAAAAGGAAAAAAAGAAGGCTAAACCTAAAAATTCACAGTGATATCTAATGATTGGGTTTCAGTAGGATTTTTAAACAAGCAGCCATGAATGACTGCTTCCAGAATACTCTTTTGTAGGTAGCTCAAGTTAGTCACCTAAGAACAGTTAAAACAATTTAAGAGAACATTCACTAACTACTTCAGAAATATAGAGGTGGTGTAAATTATGACACTCGTTATATAATGATTTTAGTAACTGCCCAAGTTGTGAACATAATAAGGGATTACAAAGAAGGAGAATGATGATTCCTTCCTTCCTCTTTCTTAGATACACTGGTATTAATCCACAATAAAGGACAGTCTCATCCACAAAATGGGAATGTGAATCTGGGCTCCAGCATGCAAGCAAAAGACAGAAATACTTATGAAGGAATAGACTCTTCAGGCAGAGTCCTTAAATTAGATTAGATTTCATCAGAACATAAACTAAAATGTTTAACATTGTAAAATAACAGGAAATTCAAGGAGAGCAAATAGATATAGAACATTTATAAATAACCACAACTCTATCTCTCACATATCCTTTCAGAACAACTTTCTCTAGTGTAGCCCTCAGATGATGAACAGCTCCCCTGTTTCCTCTAGGACTTCCAGAAGGGTGCTCCTGTGCAACACTTTGGAAATCTGAACCCTTACTCCTTTCAGGACTCAACTCCATCCCAGGAGCTTCTTCTCCTACTTTCTCAGATGGTGTGCCCTCTTTAGAGAGGTCTGGTTACCAAGAATATATATAGGATGCATTTATCCTGACCACTAATACTATTTATCTCATTTGTTTATTTAATATTTATCCCATTTTTCTGTATATGAAATACATGTTTTTCCTGTTTATTTTATCCTGTTTACCTGATAAATAAGATTCAATTGGGACATTAAACCCAAGCAATTAAATGCTACATTTGAATGGATTATAACTACAATACTTTTTCAACCTGGCTAAGCCTCCTCACATCCAGTTGAATGCAATGAGAAACTGTAGCAAGTTCCAATATGTCACTGTACCTATCAGTCAACAGATTAATAAAGGATTTTGCCAAATACAAAGCTAAACTATGTTTATACTTTTATCAATATGCTTAGTTGGAAAAGATAACATTTATTTTTCTGATTAAATCACATTCTCTATAATAAGAATATGCATAATTTTGTATTATGAATGTTTTATAAATCCTGGACTTTCACTTCTCAGAAGACTGGTATACAGTTAAGGGTCTAAATGTGGCTTATCATTGGGAAATATCTGCAGATGAAGATATTGGTTCCATAAAAATTTTGTGATTATTATTGCCAAACTATCCAGCCTCTGCACATAATTTAAACAGAATATGCCAGATTAGAGCTTGGCAGAACTTGCCAGTTCTGTCTTGTAGTAACATTCAAGACTTTGACATTTTTTAAATTACAGACTGGAATAAAAGCAAGATTTAAAAAAACATTTAAGGGAAAACTAAAACTCAGTGCATAGATTTTCCCATGAGATATTCTACTCAGTAAAAAAAGAAAAAAACCAAACGGCTCATATACACTCTTATGCCTAGAGCACAGGATTCAGAGAAATGACAGATGCAATATTCCACATATCAATTTATGCTGACAAGAGTGGTAATGTAAGTCAAAATCTTCCATGTTACACATACAACCCTTCCCATGAAGTTGCAGAGCGCTTAAGAATTTTTTATTCTTTCAGCAAAGTCAGAATTTCCAGCAAGTGAGAAATCACCGAAACTAGATGCCTTAGATACTGATGCCACTGTACATTTAGATGACATCTTAACCAGAAGTGTCTATCAGTTATCTCATACTATTATTTCAGAGGGAAGGAGAAAGTCTCACTAGTCACTGAAAAATTAGCTCAAACCCTTGTGATTTCACTAAAACTATAAATAATTTAAATTCTTTTTGTTTTTTCTGTTCAACTATTTTAGGAAGAATAACAGCATGGCCCTTCAGTTGATGAATCTCGGTATGTATACCATTTCTTCAGAGTAGCAGGCATCAATTAGAGCACCATTCCTGTTCATCCAACTTGCAGTGGAAATTTGAGATGACGACAAATCAACTCCACAATTCTCTAAGAAATATTACAGATAATTTCTGGTAAAGTTCAAGTAATAAGTCAAAAGCATTGTGAATGAAAATGACTACATGCTGAGCTGTAAACATAGCTTAAATTTACTTTTATCAGTAATTTTTCCACATTTTCTTTTATTAAATGTACAGTAGCTAAGGCTTAGAGGTTATGGAGCAACAATACACACTTTCATAAAACCTTTCTTTAAGAGACAGCTTCTTTTATATTAGTCAAATATAGATAAGCTTCTGCTCCTAGCTGGAGCAGAAGGAAAGATAAAACTTTTCAACATTCAACCACAGCAGAGAGAAAAGCTTTGATTATGATAATAGTAGAAGCAAATTCTGGAGCAAGATCTATCAATAGTAGCTTCTAAAAGCTTTGCAAATTAAAAGAAAGTACAAGATTTTATGGCGAATATACTATTGACACTAATTCTTTTAAAATTCCTGAATAATTTGTCTTTTCTTCTATAAGCCACAAATAAATCACAGATTTATGAAGTTAGCAGGAAAATTTCTTTTTGTTAGATTACTTCAGAACTGAGTATTATGAAGTTCCTTGGAATTTCTCCTACTGTAAAACAGCCACTGACACAACAACTGACCATACAACTATATATCTTATAAAAATTACTGTATTTTTGACTATTAATAGGTTTTTCTTGGAAGATGAAGAATGGGAAAGAAGGGTAGGATTTGCTGTCTCCTATTAGAGAGCAGTGCTGTTAAAGCAGTTATTTTGCTTCTCAAGTTACATGATTTAATAAGCTTTACAGGAAAAGCCCCCTTAATATGCACAGAGAGAGTTATGTGCTAGTATTTATGTTGGTAAGTTAAGAAGTTCTGACCCATGCAATAATCAGATGGGAATTTGGAGCAGAGATAATTCTGTCATTGGATAGTCTTGCTATTGATTAAAAGATCATCTATTCTAAAAAGTGCAAGAAAGAGGTAAAACCATAGTAAATAAACATCAGTGTGAATTGTGTTTCAAGAGTGGTAGGTTTTCTAGGTGTGTTGTTTATTAGCTTTCCAGGCATTCTTTCTTCATTGTTCACAGGATTCTATCAGACTTAACACATGATTTAAAAACTAAAAATATCTTTAAATGCAAGAAAATAATGTTTCCAAGACTATTTGTGCTTAAAGGTGTTGCAGTGCTGAGCTAGACTGAAATCTGCAGTGCCAGTGTTTCTAACTACCTCAGAAACTCTTAAGTAGAATACAAGCTGACTGCTGCCCTGGAGCATTGGATGGACTCAGCATGGGATGATTTTACAGTGTGAATTATAAGGAAATAGACACAAAAGGAAAAAACATATTTACTTTGAATAAGATTTTTCTTTAGTCTTAGGGCCCTTTGCTATCATGGTGACAGTCTGAAATAAGTGACAAATTCTCAACTCCAGGAAGTTCTCAGCATATGTATGTGTGTGTGTGAATATATATATATATATAGGTATATATACACACACTCACATACACAAACATACATATATATATTTGTTTATATGTAGCCAGATAAGGCCTGCAGAGAACCCTTTTTTCTTGAAGTCTCACCTCAATAGTAATTGGGCTGACTATAATTTCCTTAGCTGCTACATTTCCCATTAACCTAAAATTACAACTAAAGAAATGTTGCAGTTGCTACAAAAATACTGCTTTAGAGTTGTGCAGATTCTGCTCCATACAAATAAGAGCTAGGGAGAAGGAAGTGTGACTGGGATACAGGACAAGAGCAGAACTAATAAAAATGCAGGCTTCCATCCTGTTTACCATAAACAAATGTTTTAAAGTAACTCTGCTGTATTTTTCAACATATGGAGTTCTCATAAGAGTAGAAGAGACTCGTTTTACATCCCAGTGACCTAGTTTTCCAGGAGGAAGGGCCTCATATCATTATGCATAACCCAGCAGTTTTGAAACCAGCTGTAGAAGAGAAAGACAGAGTAATGAGGGGAAGAAGGACTACAGGGATTCAAGAGTTAGTATGCTGGTGAAAATGAAGTTAAACATGCCTGCAGGCAGCAGCAGCTCTAATGCTTCTGCAAGAGTGAATTAAAACTCAGAGGCAAAGGATATACATTTCTGGTGGGGGCTAAGCCCATTACTCCTAAATAAAATCTAACCCTGCATGGAATGCATGAGGAGATAGAAAGAACACAAATTGTGAAAAGTACATTTTCACCTCTTAGATAATTTAATAACAGAACAAAGAGAGCAAGCTAACTAAACGCAGTATCAAAGGGTGAAAAGAGCCAGGCCTCAGATTCACCGATATGATTTCCCAAATACCTTTTGACTTCTGAATGCTCCAGCTCCCCTTAAAATGTTTACACTTATGTCTCTTTAACAAAGCAATCTATAATAATGTCCCAGCTGCTTAGAAGGAAATTTTATTTACCATCCCCTTGTAATTATAAGATGCAAGTCTTTTCTCTGACTTGATCTCTTTCTGCTGTCTCACTTTGAGCCTCATGTAATGTTCCTGAGCAAGGATTAGGCATTTGACTGGGCAATGCAAAGCAGTTTTTCTTGGTAGGAACCTACTTTACCAAAAAGTGCTAAGTGACCAAAGAAAATGCAAACCAAGAATGTTTTTAAACTTGAGTGAAGTTAATAACTGCTGGAAAAAAGGCTTAGGCAAAGCTGAGGTTTCTGTAATACAGTAATTAATTAATGTTTTGAATCTAAATCCTTGTTTTGAAATGATCAGTTTTGTACTTTAAGAGAAAGGAGGGAATGAAAGTGGAGATCCAGGGTGAATACAGTGAGTATATTTAAAACAGTCAGGAGATATTTGAAAGAAATTGAAAGAAATTCAGTTAATACTCTGTTCCATATTTCTACTCAAAAAAAAAAAAAAGAAAAATAAATTGGCAATCTTGCCTTAGCTTCTACTTCCAACCAGGCAGTTCACTGCAGAAAAGCAGTTGATATACTCTGTTACTCTGCCCAATGGCTGAGCACAAATGAACTCCACTCTTGACTTTTTATTGCCTCATTTTAACACTGATAACAGGTCAGAGAGAGAAAGGCTAAATGCAGTAGTTTCAGGTCATTCTTTCCTAATATTTGCAAGGCCTGTATACTTAACCAGGAGAAATTTAAATTATTTTTGTGTTAGTCATACTCTGGGGAGTTGCAGTGTTGAAATTATTTAATGACTTTGGATTAGCCACATCCTATTCTATCTGAGCCTTACTGCTTATCTCTAATGTCAAGGGCTGTGTGTGGAAACTGTACTGTATGAGAGGCCCAGTAGTAGAATATTTCATAAGACTATTTGGTTTTGCAGACTTTTTGGTATGAGATTGCTAATACCAGGACAAGAACAAACCTTACATATTCAGTAAACCACATTCAGATGCTGTCCAACGTTTGCTTATTGGGGGCAGAGTCTAAAGCCATGTGGGCAGGGCCAGATTGCTGTCCTGTACCACTTAGCTCATAGCTAGGGGCTATGATTTTGGAGGGAAGAACAAAGCAACCCATCCCCAGAAGTGTGGCATTTTATTCACCCCCTTGATCAGGAGAGGTAAGTGTGGTGGCACTGTGGACTCTCAGGACCAGCACTGCAGACTCTGTCCCTCCATTGCTGCCACCCTGCCCTCCCAATTCCTTTAAGATGTGGCTCTGAGATTTAAAAAAATCTATCCAAGATGCAGCTCCAGAGAAAACACAGCAGCAAACCAAGGTGAGAAGAGCCAAGCCTTAGGTGAGCCTGGGCCCACCCAAGCAGAGCACTCCAAAGTAGCAGTGCCATGTATCATGGATGATCCAGCTCTCTG
Source organism: Agelaius tricolor (assembly GCF_023055355.1). Classification (NCBI taxonomy): domain Eukaryota; kingdom Metazoa; phylum Chordata; class Aves; order Passeriformes; family Icteridae; genus Agelaius; species Agelaius tricolor. Next base: position 53,329,841 of record NW_027269263.1, read on the forward strand.
GGCTTCATCCATCATTGTTTGTCATTGTCTGGAGCTTGGTGATGGGAAATGGTACCCACAAGAGCACCTGCATCTTGTGTTTGTCTCAGCAGTCATGCAGAAGTCAAAGTGGTGAACACCTCTTATGTGAAAAGCACCTTCTCTTTTTTGTTCTTTCATCGTTAATATTTTTGCTGTTGCTGTGAGTTTCTTATTCCATTGCTGTTGGCTTTCAGAAAATGGTTGTCTCAACCCATAGTCTCTGCCTTAGCACTCTCTCAGCAGAGTTGGGTGGTGGGAAGGAGAGTGGCTTATTTGGAGTTTAAATCCCAGCTGGTGGCAAACCACCAGAGATACTGCAAACAGGTACTGTATATTTAATTTAAATATATTATAGTGTTGTAAGATCTCTCTGCAGCCTTAAAATTCCATTTTTTCACTCATTTTCTTTCTCAACTTGATTCAATATCCAGGGGAACTCTTACCTTCTGAGTAGATTGCCACCGGTTGCCAGGTTTGTATGTAATAGCTCAGATGATTCCAGAAAAATAAACATAGGTGGGGTAATAAAATGGCTTTATCTGCCTCTTCCCAAAACAGAAGTATGTTCTATTGATCACATGCTGTAAGCAGGCACCTTAGGACCAAGCAATGGGTTCAGCAGAAAAATAGAAAAGCAAAAGATCAAGAGGAGATCAATTAAAATGAGTAGTACCTGTTCTTCTGTTAAGATCACGGTTACTGATATGACAATCAAAAACCACCAACACATTGTCAGTGGTAGACAAGAGTTGGAAAAAACTCATGCAATCTGTTACTCATGGCATAATGTCCACTTTTTCTCCCACTTGATCTTAAATAAATATCAGCAGATATAAATTCTAGATGTAATGAAAGATATTTTCAAGGCCCTGAAAATAAGTGTTTTGTAGAAAACTGAAAGCTTGAGGAAGTGTTTATGCTTTTTTCTGAAAAAGTTTAATTATCCATTAGAACAGTCACCGTTCCTATTTTTTATTCAGTTTTGCTTCTGGTGGGAGGAGTAGGTTCTTTTTCCAGTCTGATGTGTTATATAACTTTTAGAGTCCATTCCAGAGGCATCTATGATTATGGTTGTACAGTACTGATTGTTTGATGCTCAGATGTATGAGCCATGCAGCCTGGCATCATTTCATCTTTTGTGATGTGCATCAGTTGCCTCAGTGAAAGACATTAGAGGAGAGATGGCAAATGAACTTCCTACTAGGGATGAGAGGGGAATGGGGAGAGGTTGCCAAATATTTGGGTTGTGGCAATATTGAATCTGTAAGTATGGAAGTTTTGCTTGTAATTCTTTCTTATTCTTCCTGTTTTCTCTATAATTATGGGTGTTCTGACCATCTGTAGAAACATTCAGTTTATGAATTATTTCAGGTTTTTTTTGACATTCATGTGAAATTGTGTTTTTCTACCTAATCCTGAGCCGAATGAAGACAGATGACCTATTATAAATTTCTATAAGATCGCTTTTATCAGCCATTCCCTGCTTGTCATGCTATGCACACAGCTCAAAGGAAGTGCTCCAGGGCAGGTTAGTGAAATTTGCATATCACCTTTCCACAGGAATGTATTCATGGCTAGTATTGACTGCTAACACAGCTCCTGTATCCATGAAGTCTTTATTGAACTTGAGTCATCAGTCTGCTTTGTGGGTGCAATAAGCAACTTCTGATTCCCTCTTGGAGATGCTGTGATGACTTTCCTGCAGAGGCTTGGATGTAGCCTGCTGCAAGATCAGATGGGAAGTACAAGCAGACTCAGATGAAGGCTGAATTGACTCTGGGAGATCTGAATGTGGGTGTCACATACTGGGCAGATGTTGACAGCCTGGGCTCTAGAAGAACCCCAAAGACAACCAAGCCAAGCTAAACCACCTGCTCTCCCCTGTCTAGATCCTTCAATAGATCAATGGAGGGGACATTTTTATCAATTTCCATTTGCTTTAGATTGCTCAGTGTAAAAAAAGAATGATAATGGTAAACTCTTCCTTTTTTATGTGTTCAAAGAGAAAAAAAATGAAAGTCTGTAATTTTTGTACAGATAGTATTAGTGATTTTTATAAAATCTTTATCTCATTATTCCATTAGCCTACATCAAAAGTTGCTGAGATTTATGGCCAGGGAAAATATTAAAGAATAGTTTTTGGCACAATCACTTACATATACAAGTTCAAGCTTTAAAAAATGAGGATTTTTAAATCATAAAGCTTTTCTCTCTACTTTCTTTGAAACCAATATGAATATTTCCTTTTTAATAATAAAACACATAAAATATTTTTTCACAAGTTACATTAGGAAAAGAGCGATGCTAGAAAAGTATAGTTAGTCATGATAGAAAAAAAGACTTTAAAAAGCTCATTCAATCCAAAAACTATTTTCTGCTTTTCAAAACTAGTTATTTATTTTCAGGTTTACTGAGCCAGAAATGAAAAGAAGAAAATATTATGACTCCATTTGGACAGAAAGTCTCATTATGGTGCTTGCTGAAACATTGGACTTGGATTCTACGTAGTGTTTGCTACATATGCTAAAAAATTAAATTAAGTAGGAAAGGGTGATATTTTTTCCTTTTACATCTCCTTCCAAGTTTTAAATATTTTAATTTAAAGCTGACTCAGAACTTAAATTACATCAATGACAATACACAATAAAGATTTTATAGATATGGAAAAAATTCAAAGGCAAAATGCTTTACGTATTTCTGTTTAAAGTGAGACTGGAAAGTACAAATCTAATTGGGTGAATGTTTTCGAGATGATCTACTAAAAAAATCAGCCACAACCAGAGGAAAATCCCCCAGAAACTTATAAATTGGGGTGGGGGGATGATTTTAAATAAAGGGTCAACTGAAAATATGTTTCCTGAGTAATATCAAGCAAAACCCAAAATCAATCAAAAAAACAAACAAAAAAAACCCCTCTTCAGTCACCTTTGGAGCTTTAAGGAAATCAAATTTTGTAAAACTGAAATGTTTCAGTGCCATCTAACAAGGAGATGTGACACAATACAGCCTGAGATAAACCCCTTGAAAAAGGAATGTACCATCCTTTAAACAAAGAAGCAAGTACTGGATTAGTCTCAAGAGAATATAAATATTTCCATATGAACAACTGACTTCTGACAAGTAATATAAATGCACTGCAAATTACAGAAGGTAGTTGGTCTGACAATGTATCAGACTGTTTTTAAAAAGATGATCTTTAAGTGATCAAAACTGTCAATGTCTAGAATTTCTTTTCTTACCATAAGCAAAATTACATGCACGTGCATGGTCTGCAGATGTGTCTGGTTTGCATGGCTGACAAAAATATTCTTACAGCTGCCTGCCACTCATGTGAGCTGAAAAGGGTTAAACTTCTCAGGTCATCAATACTGGCAAAGAATTGCTTTGCGCAGGGAGAATACAATCTTGATGCCAATGAATGCAGGAGGTGATCCTCCCCCTCTACTCAGCCCTAGTGAGGTCACATCTGGAGTGCTGTATCTAATTCTGGGCTCCTCAAAATGAGAGATATGGAGCTCCTGGAGCAAGGCCAGTTGAGGACAACAAAGATGATTCAGAGACTGGAGAATATCCCCTGTGAGGAAAGGCTGAGAGAGTTGGATCAGTTCAGTCTCAAGACATGATGAACCCATCAATGTCTGTAAGTATCTAATGGGAAGATACTCTCTCTCTCTGCCAAGAGAATGGAGCCAAGATCTTCTTGGTAGTTTCAAGGAATAAGACAAGAGACAATGGACAGAAACTGGCTATGAGGAAGAATTTCTTTACTGTGTGGGTGACTGAGTACTGGGACAGGTTGCCCAGAGAGGGTGTGAAGTCTCCCTTACAGGAATTATTCAAAAAATGTCTGGATGCAATCTTGTGCAATGTGCTCTAGGATGACCCTGCTTGAGCAGGGAGGTTAGACCAGATGACCACTGCTATCCCTTCCAAACTGACCCCACCTGTGGGTAACTTTTCTATTTCTGTACTTGCGAGAAAATGAAGTTTTGTGAAAGCCTTTCAGAAACATTGAGGCAAACATGCTTAGACTTGCATGTCCAGGTAGTAACTGTGACATTTCTTCTGTTTTAGGCTCAAGACCATCAAGCAGAAATTTAAATAGAGAGTTACCTCATAATTTATCAGATCTGCCACTATTTCTTCTCGTATTAGAAGACCAAAACAGTACCTGGGACAATCTTTTCAATAATAATAATAATAATAAGTCTCTTTCAACTTTTGACAGCAAGTTGAAAGAGATCTATCAATTGCCTTGATAGGAAATCTCATGAGTTTTCATAAACCCAAGAATTCTACTAACTTGCAACCCAATAGAATGCTGTAAATTTTCTCATACTCGCCATTTGACAGGGTAGCTTCTTAGCTTCACATGTCAAATGTTATTAAGAATGTGGTATGCCTCCTAAACCTTTCCTTACTTGCAAAAGGTGGGTATCTTCATCTGATTAAATATTCCATATGCAAAGTATGCACATGACTTTGACATTCTCACTGAGAAAAGGTGCTGCGTTAATGTGATATATAATATTGTTCTAAGCAATAGAAATAGATTTCAGGGAAAAATAAAAGAGACCCAGCTTCATTTAAATAGTGATTGATGGCAGCACATCATGATACAATAACTAATTTCCTGACTGGTAAAAACAAATCAATGAGTAGTTTTAGATACTGTTCAAGAGAAGGAGATATTTAAGGTTTGATCTTAGTCATGAAGTTCAGACAAGATTCCTACTGATTTTACATATAGATTCTGTGAAAGTCTCATAGCATTAGCCCTAACAAGAAAGCAGTTATTGGAGAAATTGTTATCAAAAGGAATCCCACCCTCAGCACTCATTAACTATTTTTATCTGGATAATTGATAGAGTTTCTGTAAATGATAAAATATATGCTTAATCCAAGGACTCACCTAGAACTTTAGTAGCATTTAAGAAAAAAATAATGCTTTTCTCTTTTAGAGAATAACAAATTTCTACAAGAACTTCACCTGTCCTTGAGGTTTGTCATCTCATTGCAAAAGTTCCATACCTTCTCAGTGATTTCTCAGGGGTACCCCCTCACAGCACAGCCAACAAAGACCATCTCTCTCCTCACCCAGCTAACCCACTCTTTTGTAGCACTCATCTTCTTATTGGACACAGCTGTGGCCTATTAAGGGCAGGCCTGTTCCTAATCTTTAGTGATTAGTACAGCTGCAACTCCTCAGGGGTGAGATTACCTTCTGCACTATTCACTTACATTCTATCTCTCCACAGAGTGCATGTGCCTGTGGGCAAATAAAGGGGTTTTCTTTCTTCTGGTATAAACTCTTTCTTCTTCTGATGGTGCATTTTTGAATTCCTTCTCAAATACCTAAGAAATTGTCCATTGTGTAGACTGATCTTACTTCCTCACTCGTGCAATTCATTTATGAGGCAAGAGGCTGGGTGGTACAATTTATTTGAGATGGTTCAGGTAAGGCTGTCACAGGAATGGGATTAGAACTGACTTCAGGATTGTGCTTTAATGCCTTACTACACACTGAAGTCTCTAAGTCTTGGCTAGAAGACAAAAGGAAAGGAAAATTTGTTGTTGTCCTTTTATACTTGGTTTCATTTGAGGGTTTTTAAGATGACTTATAGACTTTTTTTTTTTAATATTACTGATTTAGGGTAATTAATAACATGCCTCTAGACAACAGAAACATTTGATTCCAGGCTCTGAGAGAATTAAGCCTATTTTATTTCTCTGCCAGACCAAGTTACTAGTAAGTCATTCTTTTAACTGAGTAAGTGGAATTTGGCCTCACTTTCCCCCAGAAGTTATCCTTGATGTAGAGCTGTTTGTGTTTCAGCCTTGAAAAATGAATCATAAAACTTCTTAATTAGACATGGGATAAATCTCCAAGAAAACTCTAGGATCTCTTACTAGAAAAAATTTGAAGCAAACAACTTGGATTAACTAAAGTTGAAAGTACTGTCTGTGGCTTAAAAACTAATATAAAATAACTGTCTAATAACTAGCAAAGCAGGTGTCTCAGGTGAGTAATGGAATAAACCATCTACCAGCAGACAAACAAAATGACTGTACTGTGTGGATAAATTGACATATATACAGAGTTCTAATCCATGTCTGCTGGTTTAATTGACTAATGATAAAGCATAACTCTAAATGTAAACAGAGCTCAGTTAAATCTAATCTGAAATACCAGCACTCAGGAAGCCAGTGCTTCAGCTGCTCTAAAAGTTTGTGCCAGGAAGAATACCACTCATGCAGTGAATATGCAGATTAGGAAAGGCTTGAAAGGCAATCAGATCACTGGTGGTAACAAGTTAAATATCATCACCCCTACTAAATTTCAGCACAGATTGCCCCTGGCAAAAGGAAGGGAGAAATGTGGCCAAGAGTAAAAAGCAACAGGATCTTTAGCTAGGCTTCAGCAGAGTACTATTTCCATAGCTTAGTGTTTACCTTGACAATGCAGTCATGCTTCTTCTTCTTCAAAATAAATGTTTTGTAGGTAAATAAGAGATCTTTACCAGTTAGAGTTGGAAATTTCATATACAACTTCAAAACAGCATCTTTGTTTTAATGGGAAGTCAGTCTTTCCATTCATGTATCAATGTCTGCCTGTCATTTGCATAAACAGGTGGAGTTGATGAATATGCAATGAGAGACTGAAGCTGCCCATTTCTCCTCAATATGGCTTCCTGCTGCCCCATCCACCTGCTTTGTATTTATTTCCAGAATGCAGCATTTTTCACCATTTGCTGAAGTGCTTTCTAAGGAGAGACTCCATTCTGTCTGCAATTTGTTTCCAAGAGAATACATAATATGGATACCCAAGCACACTACACCATTCTGTATTATTATAATTGTTATTAATATAAAGTATTCCCCAACTGCACAGAGTAGCATGAAGTAGAAGCCCACTAATAAATACCATCGGTTAAAGCGAAACAAAAAGAATTTATTTTTTCATTAGAGAAAAATCTAAACTGAAACAGCTTTGACAAAGGACTGGATAGTGTAACCCTTTTACTGTCATATTCTGTATTAGTTGAGTAGGTCTTTTCAAACCAAGGAAGCTTCATGGATGAGTAAAATGGGCCTATGCTGCTGAATTAGTCTTGAATCAACCTGAATGAAGGTTGTACAATGTAGCTCAAAAATTGCATGACAGAAAAAGAGTTGAATAAGATAATTCTATAATGCTTGGCTAAAATGACACAATTTTAATTTGTATAATAAAAAAAAAGTATTTGGATTCCTGCAGTTACCTACTTCCTAAAATAGAACAATTTATTTATAGTCTTGAAAATCATCTGGATTTAGTATGGTGAATGCTATATTTGATCCTTGAAAACCTCCAGCAGTAGACATTCTTGAACATTCCCAAGGATCGATATCCTAAAACAACCTCAACATTTTAAAAGAAATACAAACTATACCAGAGAAGTTAGACTGAGGAAACAGAAATGAAAATATTGGGAAAAAAGGAGATTGAATAAAAGAGTTCCACATGAGGGAGTGAGTGGGATTGAATTCATCCTTAGTAAGTTTGCGTATGACACCAAGCTGGGTGGTGCAGTTGGTCCTCTATATGGGAAAAAAAAAGATGCACAATGCAATTGCTCACTGATGCCAGACTCCCCTTCTTGAGCTAAGGTCAGTCCCCTCTTCTGGGTGACTGCCCCCAGTTTATATACTGGGCACGACATTCTAAGGTGTGGAATATCCCTTTGATCACTTTAGGTCACCTGTCCCAGCTGCGCTCCCACCCAGTTTCTTTTGTACACCTCCTCACTGGCAGACCATGAGATAAGCAAAAAAAGTCTTTGACTTAGGAGAAACGTGATTTAGCAAAAGACAAAAACATCAGTGTGTTATCAACACCATTCTCATTCTGAATCCAAACCACAGCACAGTAACAACTACTGAGAAGAAAGTAACTCTACCCTAGCTGAAACCAGGACTCACTGCAACAGGTTGCCCAGAGAAGGTGTTGCTGCCCTAGCCTGGAACTGTTCAAGGCCAGGATGGATGGAGCATTGAACAACCTGCTCTGGTGGAAATGTCCCTGCCCATGGCAGGAGTAACTATATGATCTTTAAGGTCCCTTCCAACCCAAACCATTTCTATGATTCCATGATTCTGTGATAAATAGTGGCAAATTTTCGGGGTACTTCAGTCTTTAGCTCAGTATTCCATAAATGCTCACTACAGCTGACATCATATTATCATTGCAATACATTATTGCATTGACATCACTTGATCTTAGTGTGCTTTCTGCAGACTGCAAGGGGATAGAAATGCTTTTTATATATAAGTAATATGTTGTATAAAAGTAGAATATAATTTGTCAAGAAAATTGTATTCTATTCCAAACCAAGACATAAAAGGATCAAATTTTCAAAAGCTGTTTCGGTTTATGTAGTTAGAAGTTGTTCCTATGTGTATAAACATAATTTATATTGGGTTAAAATTATGCTAATCTTGGAACAATGATTGAGAAGCACGGAGATCCACAACCAAAGGCTGTAACATTTTGATCACTGTTACTTTTCTTGCCTTTTCCTGTCTCTGTGTCTTTTGAAGTCCTGGCTGCCAAATGTCCTAACTTTACCAACAAACAAGAACTACATTTTTAGCTAAAGAATTAATCTCTGTGGTGGCTTGGGAGCTCTCATTATATCTATTGGCTCCAATAGGTTATAAATTGTTTAGAACCAGTTTCCTACCTTACAATAATAAATGAAGCTTGGGATACTAGCCACTGACTGCTGAAGTCAGTACTTTGATAGTTAATGAATAAACATCTTTTGAAGTTTTCTTTATATTTTGTGGTTTGATGTTTAGGTCCTGACTAGAGATAAATTTTTTCCATTAAATTAAGAAAGAAAATTCTGGGGGAAAGAATTCACTCTAGCAAAATGTAGACAAGAAATCAAATCTGAAGATCAATAGTCTACAAATACAACTATATTCTATTTCTATTTAGTGTTTCAAAAATGTTAGCATACTGATGTGCTGCACATTGAGGTCAGAAATTTTTCTTGTTTAGTTGTTTTAAGTTGGTGCAGAATGGGACAGGTTTCATTTTTGGAGAGGAGGACAGGAAGATCAGGAGTGGCAATGTGGTATGGAAATGAGAACTAGAGGGAAAGAATGGAAAGCCTGAGGGAAAGGGTCTGTGCTGACAGACAGAAGTGGTAGTTTATAAAATGGAACAAGAAAATTGTTAGACTTGAAAGTAAGAAAATAAGGCTTGAAGGTTACAAAGTCTCCTCCATTGTGGTATTATCCTTATTGAAATAATTGTAGTGAACCATGGGAAATGAGATTAATCAATCTATGAGATAAATTTTTGACTCTGGAAACCTGGGTGGATGTCCAGCTTGTAGTGGTATTTTGAGTTCATTCAAAAAATACAAACAAAATATTCCAAAGTTTATTAATTTTCCTGAGTACACCATTCTCTTAGAGCAGTCAGTAGCTTTAGTATTTACCTCAAATAAGGATGATGCTGAATTTGAAAAGTAAAATACCTCCAGGTAGTAGAAGTACTTTAAATCCAGTTCTTTAGTTATGGCCCTTATTATAGATATGGAAAAGTTAGGAAGGTTGATTATAAGAAAATGAGAATAATTTCTAGAGGACTTATGGCTCACCTTTACTGGACATGTTACTGGTTACCCTTATTATAGGGGAAAGTAGCGGGTTATTTTGAATTCCTAATCAGTTGCAAAGGTTCAGTAGCATGAAATCAAAGTTTACTGAGCTACTGAAAATAGTAATAAAGCTGACTTTTGGGTGATATGTGGACACACTGTGTCTAGGGACTGGAAGAGGAATTTCATATCTGCGTAAGTATGAGGAGTGTTTAGGTTTGTACTGAAACTTTACCACTACTACCAGTCTCTATTTAGAGCTAATGTAGTTTTGCCACCCATAGCTATGACATTCCAACTTGCATCGTAATCTCCAGAGCTAAAACTCCACAAGGGAATTAAAAATAGCAGATGGAGTCATGTCATTTACACTGAACACTGCAGGAAAGGCAGCCAGGTCACAGCAGATTGGGGGGGAAATCCATTTTTGTCACTAAGCAGAAGAAAAATAAATCACAAATAGAAAGGGATTAATTTCTAAGGGACCGGCTATTAAATGTAGCGTGGAAATTGGACTCTCTCAGAAGTTTGCAGAATTTAACTTCACAAAATACATGCAATGGTGAATTATTATTTTAAACTCATAACCCAAGGCTGCAATGCAGGGATATAGAAGGTAGAAATTAGTTAATCAGCAATCTAAGTTGGGAGCAATATTCGCTTTTAGATGCCTAGTGAATAGAAGTAAGGACACCAAAAGGACTTACTATAAATTATAGGTCACTGGAGATAACAGCACTCAAATCTGTGAAGGTCTCAATGTTAAATGCAGAAGTGGTGTAACAAGATAAATAACAAGTGTTTAATGATGGCAGGAAAACAATAATAACCTACAATCAGATGGATAATAAATTATGGACAGATGGTAGTTGGAATCTTCAAATATTTCACTGTCCCCTCTGCCTTCATCCATTGTTATAAATTTAAATTGGAATCAAAAAAATAAGCTTTTATTACTTTTTTTTTGTTTTTTTCACAAACACATTATTAGAATCATGTTGTGTAAATCTATTTCACGTTTGGCTGTAATACATCACCAACAGCCCTTCATATTGTGAATTTTCAGTACTGGAAAAAAGGGTAATTTTGGTTTTGTACATTTTTGTCTTATAAAATTTCATAAAACAAAACTTCTTCTCTATAAAGCATTTTTATTTCAGAAAACCCATTTGAAATTTCTCCTCAGTCAAGCTATAGTATGACTTTGAAAGTAAAGCAGATTTTTTTTGTCCAAATAAATATATTGTACAAACACAGTCAGTACCTTGACAGACAAATAGCATTCAAGGACAAAGGGTATATATATACACATTCATTTGGAGATGCTGTGAAAATTACCAAAAAGTATTTAACTTCATGGGTCCAGAATGGAGAATATGAATTTTTCTTACTTGTGCTTAAAGTAAAATTTCTTGCTCAAATAAACAATATGAAACTTGTTTTTTTTGACATAATATTTTCTATGTTTTCATATATATCATTCTCAGTCTGAGGATGCGGATTCTTAATTTTAATCTGATCCTACATAAAAATGAAATGTAAAAAATAAAAAAGGCCACTTTCTAGGAGTTTTTTCAAGGGGAAAAAATAGTAGGAGAGTGCACTTTGTAACACTGTTCTCCCTAGCAGGCAGGAGGGTAAGGAAAGAAAGAGAGAACTTCAACTCATTTGAAGCAGGCTGTCTATCAAAGGCACTTGCAGTTCCTCAGACACAAGCATTTATCACCACCATCCTACTAGAGGAGAAAAGGGCTTTTACAAGCAACTTAATGAGCTTAATTCTGAAATCTGACAGAGCTTAGCCCCAGGTAGCTGAGCTCTGAATGGTCTTAAATTTAACTGCTTTACAAAATTCTATCTTTTTGTAAAGTGTGTGTGGGAATTGGGAAAGGGAGTTGCAAGGGCATCTGTTTTGTTTCTGTAGTATTCAAGGATAATAGATAAAGTTAAGGGTCAGTTTTCTTTGATTTATATACTGATGTCAAACTAGTATGCTAATATCTTATTTAAATCAAGGCATATGGATTTGCATACTGTGGTGTTCTATATCCCATTGAGATCTTCACTGCCTCAGTGTTCTGTGTTCTCCTTGTGCTTCAGTTTCAAGGGCTTTTTAACCTCTGGAAGAATTTATTATGTGTTTTCCAGAAGGAAAGGGAAAAAAACCCAGTTTATTATAAAACATCTAAAAGAATTATTAACCTTTCACATGTGGAACACAAGACAAAATCTATGGTATTGATATGCCAAAGAAATCTGGGGATGTGAACTAAATTTTGGAATTGAGGGATTTAATTATATTTTAATGGATTTCTTATAAATTTGCAGAAAGGCATTAAACAGTACAAAGTAACCAGGAAGCAAGGGACATCTATTGCAGTTTTTTCTCTAACTATTTTGCTTTTTTGGGAAAGAAAATGTGTTTCAGACTTCAAACAATGAATGATAGTTAGGATCAAATACTAAATAATATTCTGAAGTGGTTCCATTTGTAAGGTTTTTGCAGACATGTACCTATTTGGTGAAATTTGAGTTTTCTCTGTGTCCCAGGTCATTCAGACCAATGACACTTTTTACATGTGAGCTCTGAGAATCAATCACCCTACAGAATAAGGAAACAAATGATTAAGGAAAGTGATTAAGAGTCTAAAAATAAAATAACCCAAACTAAAAAAAAAACCAAAACAATTAAAAAAAAAAAAACCAAAACAAAAAACAAAAAACCAACCACAAATCCCCATCCCACCCTCCCTCCCCCACCATGTATTCATCTAGGAGCAAACTGAAAGAAATACAGGTATCTTCCCATTTATTTTTATCCGTAGGTCAATAGAAAATCAAAACCTCAGGAATAAAGACTCCTGCTTGCAAAGAAAGGGTTGCCAGAAATCTAAAAGGAGCTAGATCCCAGAATCTAAGAGGACTTGGGGAGAATTACAGACCATTCAAAACTCAAAGCACTAAGGATGTTGAAACTGGTAAATTAAAAAGATTTATAAAACCCAGTGAAGAAATGGTAGGGGGACTTGATTTGGAGGACTTCTATGAGCCTGATAATGATACAGGTGAGCTTATTTTAAGGGCAATAGCTGAATTTTCTATGTTATTCTGAATAATGAAAGACAGAAAATTAGTTTGGGATTGGATCAGAAATGGACTGAAAGAGGCTATTAGAATAAGTTTGGCATAAGGTGGGGAATTAGCATTTTAGCTGAAATGAATTAAATGAAACAATTTCTTCTGCAGATCAAAAATTGCAGGATGTCTTTAACTGATTTAATTTTGCCTAGTATTAGTTATTTTGTGATTATTTTTTAGATGTAAGTATAAATATGGAGAGAATAATTTTTCAGAATTTCCAAATATCTGTGGCTTCCTCTGAAGCTGTAATACATGCCTCTTCCCCTTACAAATACACATAAAAGAAATTATTTTCTAAGTACTTCATTTACCTTTTTTTCATTACTTATACAGAATTAGATATAACATTGAGAAGAGGTGGCAATTGTGTGTGGTAGTTTCTATTCTGTCCTCATGCCAGCACTTTATTCAGTCTAAACTACAGTGATTTTCCAAGATCCAGCCCATCTTTTCTCAGAGCTCATCCTCCTAGGAGCAAATATGGTAATAGCCTGAAAACTGTGCAGCAGGTCACAGAGCTTGACACATGCCATAGATAAGATTGTGCAGCTTGAGTTACTTTCAGTCTTGCGTGTTTCAAATGTAAGTGCTGACTTCATGCTCTGGGTGTTTTGATTCACATCTCTGCACTTCAATCTTATTTACCTGTTTCCTTGCTGTATATGGAAGCTGACTTGTGTGCATGCTAGTTAATAATATTCACTTAATAACCCAAATTCAGTTTATTTCATAGTAAGCTTTGTTATTTTGGTGCAGTGCTCCTTTTCACACCCTTCTTTCTCAGTGATACAAGTCGACTCTCTGTCTCTTTGTCTTTAAGAATATGAGTTAGGATTTAATGGAAGGACTCAGTCTCTCTCCTTATCTCTTTATTTAGTGTACAACTCCTAAATTTTAATAATGTTCATATTTATAAGAACATTTCCTTGAAATATTTTACCATTTTACCATAGGTCTAATTTTTTTAATGACGTCAAAACTCTGTTCGCTACTTCATGAGCAACATTTCTATTTTGTCACTGGCCCTTCTGCCATGGGAAGACCATTGTCAGTCCTTTTCAACTCAGAGAAATATTCTAAATTATATTTTAAAATATATTCCTATTTAACTTGTAAGCTAGACTCCTTCTGTGTATGGATGGACTTCAAGTAATTCTTGTTTAACTTCAATGTTTTATGTCAGGAAGGCAAAATTAAAATTCTTTGATATTTACTCCTCTGGTTTTTATTTTTTTAAAAAACCTTTGCATATAGCATCTTTTGTGTTTTGTTGGGATTGGGATTATTTTTTAAATACTGACCACCAATTATTTAGATTTACTTCTATTCTTTTAGTATAAGATTACCAGACAGTAATAACAATTGCATATAATATATTCTGATATTTTTTGTAACACTGATCCTCATATAAACTGGTGAACCAGTTGCTTGAAGTCTGTGGAATGTTATGTTATAACTACAATTCCTCTTTTCTCATTTAACCTTCTGTAATATTGCAACAAAAAGATTTGATCCTTTTGAGGCTTTGGGTACAGGCAGACACAATGGCATTCTTGCACCATTTATACACTTTTTTTCTCCCATTATTCCAGAAACTGAACATGTATGAGAAATCTGTTCATTGACTAATACAATGTATTTTACTTTCAGTCCCATTTACGTTTAAAAAAAAAGAGTCTGATGCATAATATTTTTGTTCTAGTCTTAGAAATTAATTTTTTTCAAATTAGTCTTCTTGGCTTTAATTTAGGCCTAAAATAGTAATTGATCCTCATTCTTTATGTAAAACTAGATATATTTATTTTCTCTTTTAACATATTAAACAGTTTTAAATGATATTTTACTGATTTTTAAAAGAGCAGTTTCCTTATTCTTTACAGATTTTGGTGGGTAATAATTGGGCTAGTTTTTTAGGAGTCAAATGTGGACTTCAGTGCATTGCTCCATGCAGGATACATCTGAACTAACCCATATCACATCTTTCTTGTGTCTTATACAAATCTTTCAAATACAATCAAAATGTGAATAGGAGTAAAGATGTCAGTATAAAGTGATCCCCAAAATTTAAAAAAAATTTTCCCTTCTAATTTATTAAAGAAGCGATAATCAAGATAATCAAGTTGTGCAAGTCAAGATGGTTTTTGTGCAATGCACAGCTAAGCTTCCAGATTCTTGGTCACGCAATATGATGACAGCTAATACACAAATGAGGTTATTCACAGCTGAAATGCAGATATTATTTTCAAGTAAGGTGTAAATGGAGAAGTAGGCTTACTGGAGGAAATAGCACTTCTTCCTGACCTGTTCTTAAAATTTTTCTCTATTTGGTGTCAGTGATCACAGTCAGATAGGAGACTGTGCTAAATGGATACCTGGGCAGGTGACTGTTTTCCCAATTAATTTTTTCTTTGCAATACAAACAAGGTAATAGTCTAAGCAAGAAGTAATCACTGATACCATGAGACAATGCCATGGAATGGCAATCAGCACAGCGGTAGCTGGATGTTCCACTGTCTCTCACAATGTTTTTTCTGTGGTCAGGTAAACCCTTCACACTACTCCCAATCCCATCCTCTGGACAGCAGGAAAATTTTTCACTTGTGTTATGTGTACAGAACAACAGGTTTGGTTTCTTTTATTGCTCCAAGTGTGGTTATCAAGCTCGAGGTGTAATGCCTTGCTCAGCTTGGTGTGTTTAGGGGAACCTAGTTGGATTTACTTTGGATTACTGCAGGAAAAGCAACAGAAGTCTCAGGGGGTTCAATAACAACTTTATTTGCAAAATTTAGAACGTTCTGATAGGATAATGCACTTGGCAAAGCCTAACTTGTGTTTGAATTTTGCACAGAGCCAGAATGTTCCTGGCAGGTCCATGAGGTCTATCCCCAGTTACAGTGCAGACCAGTGTCTGACTTCTCAAATGCACAAGCGCCACATAGCACCATGTGAGAGGGCTCAAGGGGAAGGGAGGAGGCCCAGCACCGTCCCACCTGTGCAGAGCTCACCCTGTTCCCCTACCACTTCCTATGTGGTTGTTCTGAGCCAGTGAACCATTCCTACAGTCTCCTGCACACAGCTGCTCCACAGGTACTCTCAGACAGAACCAGTCGTGTGGCTACATACTTTGTTGTTCCTTTCTCACATCTCTTGACCTGATTTTCACTGTAGCTTTAACTCTCTTTCTATGCCTTTGTGTCCTCCCAGTTAAAATCTAGCCATGCTTACTTTTTTGTTATTTTCCCAGCTGTGCTGCAACAGTGCCTAAATTTGTTATTTCTGACAACATTACCTAGGTAATCCCTCTCTTATATGGCCTAGTTGGCACACTTCCTTGGCCAGTTGGTCTTGCAACACTTCCTCCCCAACAGGTCCACAATTCTTCTGTTCAAGTACCTGTGTTGTATGCCTGTATCTCCCTTTGACCTATGAAATCCAGCCAACCCTTGTAGTAATAACTCATGTAGTAATAACTCATATCTCATGTCAGCACATCCCTGGGTTATTTTTTATGGCCAATAGTTTCATATCCAGTAGTTTTCCCAGCCCAAGCCAGTTAGTTTGGCTTCCAGCCAGGGACAAGAATGTGCCATAATCATTTGCCTGCAATCCTAACACAGCCCATTGCCATTTTTAACCTAAATCAGTTTATCAAAATGCTTTTCAAGTCTTTTCAAAATGTTTACGAGATTAAGTAGTTGATGTTATTCTAAGTATAATTTAATTTAATTGATCCCCCACCTTTCCAATCTGCTAATTATTAAAGTGTTAAGCATAGTAAGGGCAGCATTTATTCTATGAATCGTGTTTTATTGAAAGCTAGATTGCAAATTTCTCTCATGGAAAGACCATGTTAAATTCCAGCCAGTGAAATTATATACTCACCCATGAAAGAGCTCAATGTCCATGAATATCTGCTTTCTGTATTAGTTTACCAATAATGACTTATTGGATGGCAGTGGAGAAAAACTTAATGGCAAACAAATGTGAAGATCACACAAATTATTATTCATGTAAGCTTTATTTTATATTTGTGTATTTGAATCTTCATTCTGTAAACATTTTGTCATAGTTTCCCCCTCAAACTAAGATGAACTGATATATAAAAATTGGATAGGAGACAAATTATTAAAATATTCTACTATATACTTCATTCTAGCTCTTTTATCAGAAACTCTTAAGTATGCTAAAGGATTAAACAGATTCAAATAGGAACAGTAAACGGAGGTTATTAATTCTGTGGGATAAAAGTTCTGGCTCAAGAGCAGCAAAGGATTGAAGACCAGAATAACAACTGAGAATGAATGTAATTTTCACATACACCTGCTCTGTTCCCTTCTCCCAAGGATCTCCTGCTACTTACTCATGGTTAAAAGATGGATACTACTGGCCCAGGCTGATCTTTGGACTAAAAGAGTATAGTAATGGTAATATTGTTATGGTTTAGAGAGCATTCCTCTGTCTATACAAGCTTCTTTTTGCCATTGTTTAAAATATCTTTGAAATTTCCATTATAGAATGGTGTCCAGAGAAAGGATGTTCAGCCAGATAAACTTTCAAGTGGTTGGATTTATTTACAATATTATTATTCTTCAGTGTAACTTCTCTTTCTTGAGTTTCTAGTAATTTTTACTCATACTGTATTTGAAACACAAAAGCTACTGCAGTTTATCTTATTTCTGATCAAGAGTACAACTTATATCACAGTTTAATTCTACCATATTCCCATTTCCTTTCAAAATAATGTCATTAATATTCTCAATATGCTTTTGCTCACAGGATAAACTCTTACATTGCCCAGGCCTTTTGCCAATGCAATTCAATGGGTCAACTTCAGAAGAACATTGGCATCAAAATAAGCACTCTGTCCATGTTAGTATCTCTGCAGATGGCATCTGCATGATAGGGATAATTTTGTGAGCGAAAGCATAGTTAGCCCTATTTAAACCTTGCTCTCATGGCAGTGTTTCAAGACTAACTTTGTAATGTTTAGCTATGTCCTCAGAGAATAAGCCACCAAGTGAGAGCTGAATTCCATGTAGAAGGTCTGGTCTGCTGAATTGGCTTGTCATTTTTCCAAGAAGCATCCAGCTCTTGAAACCTTTTGTCTGTATTGGATGTTTTTAGATGCTCCATTTTAATTAAATTGTGGGATAAGCACTATGTGTGTTTGGCAATAATTCAGGTTAGATGCTTTCTGTGCTCTATGAATCTCTTAAAACCTAGTATGGATCTTCCATCCCTGCTAACATTTCACATCCTCTATGGTACATACAGCAAACCAAGACAGAGTAATTTAGACTTCCAGTAAATAAATATTTCTGCTCTCATGGACAGCAGTCAGAATTAATGTCTGGAAAGACATGGATCTTTTTTTATAATGAGGGTGTTAATACACTGGAACAGGCAGCCCAGAAGGAGGTAAGCACACCACCCCTGGAAACATCGAAGGCCAAGGTGGACAGGGTCCTGAGAATGAATGAAAAATTGAAAATGGCTGTTTATTGCAGGGTGGTTGGACTAGATGATAATTAAAGGTCCCTTCCAACCCAAAACATTTTATCATTCTATGAATATAGGAATATAAATATTTACGGATGTTTTCTTAAGCATCAATTTTTGTGATTCAAAGTTACGCATATTGAAGATAACATCTTTGGGTTTAATAATCTTGAATTATCATTCTTCTAAAAATGTATGTAAAGATGTTTCTGAAGCCAAGTGATCTTTTGATAATAAAGCATTATATGGAAAAGGATTCCATTACTTAATCATCATCATAATGTGAAGAAGGGACTCCTCTTGCTTATTTTGAAACTACCACTTAGTTTAATTTGTTTGTTTTATCAAATAGGAATTTTGTACTCTGTTCACCTATTGAGTGCTGCTACTCATGATTGTGTAGACTTCTATCACACCTGTTTTTCGTGCTAATGAGTTTATCTAGCTTTATCCCAGTTTATCTAGCTTTTCCTTCAGTGAAGGCTATGTCTGGAATTATTCATACCAGATCAGTGAAATGCTAATTCCCATATGGTAGCTTCTGGAACAGACATTTTCAGGCAGTTCCAGTCCTTCTTGTGAATCATGTCTTTTCTTCCCTCTCCCTATACAATGACATTTTTTTGTACTTGTCCTGGACTACTGCTTCTGCCCTGTATGCACACCCTTGAATTCTCAGCTTTGATAACCACGTAGACGGATTTTTCTTTCTGGCTGTCTACAGTCAACAAATTATGACTCCCACTGGCAGTCTCAGAACTGATAAATGTCTTAGATTTGTGTATCAAACAGCTGTTTTAAGGATCCTTAAACAGTTTCAACCTCTGTTTCTATTTAAAGAAAGCAGTCATTGGAAGGAACAAGTCAAAAGGAGCAATGTGATGATACTTGGAGTACACAATTCTTAATCCTTTCAGACATATTTTCAATGTGCAGAACAAAAAACAGTCTCTTGCTCTATTTTGTAGCGCAGATCACTTAAAAAAAATCCCATTGATTATTCTGTCATGGCTTGACTTACAAAGTTGCCTCTGTACTTGATTGTCTGGAAACTGGCTCTCTGCTTCATCCTGAAAGAAGACTCACCTCTCACTGTCTCAGACTTCTTTTAAAACTGTGTGGGTCTGTGAAACAGGAGGGAAAAAAGAAGGCTAAGTACCTGCTGGGGAGTCCATCTGTCAGGTGGTGATACTAAATTAACTTTCTATGTAAAAGTACAGCTCTTTTTCAGTGGTGAATAAGAGTTCTTCTGGATTTTCAGATAAAATATCAAATTTATTTTCCTTACTGTGTAATGTTGGGACTGTTGTTTTTTTGTTTTGTTTTGCTTTTTACATTGTTAGCTTGTTTAGTTTAGATTTATTCAGGTTGCTTTACCATTTTCAAGGTGCTTCTGTGGCTTTCAAAACCTGTGGGAATTATAATACTTCATAAATCAGGCACCCACTTCTGGGAGAGCAATTCCTAGCATGCTAAACTAGGCATCAGTGCTCTAGATACATCATATGCAGGACAGGAAAGCTCTGACATGCAGATTGTGTGAGTTGGTAAGGAGCAGCTGAGAGTCTCTTCCAGCAGTGCTTAGATGTCCC
This sequence comes from Agelaius tricolor, assembly GCF_023055355.1. Taxonomy (NCBI): domain Eukaryota; kingdom Metazoa; phylum Chordata; class Aves; order Passeriformes; family Icteridae; genus Agelaius; species Agelaius tricolor. Next base: position 53,349,747 of record NW_027269263.1, read on the forward strand.
CCTAGAACAGAGGTTGCCTTGCTCTAGGACCAAGGTCCTGCCCAGCACAGGCCTGGCCTCACTTCCAGCCCTGACCTACCCAGCACCTCCCTTGGAATAGGTTTCTGGCAATTCTTACTCTTGCTCTCACAGTTACTTGCTCTTTAAATCCAGTTTAAAATTGATGAAAGGTCATGAGAGTTGATATTGACAAATAACTGCCTCAAATATTAAACATTTCAGGATCTTAAGGATGTCATCCTCATTTTCTTGAATTGTTTTTCTTTCCTAGAGTTTGTTTCCTAAACCTATCTAGGATTAGGAAACAAACTCTGAGATTCATTTGCACTCTACTAGTTGTCCAAAGGTTTTTCTGCATGCCTGGCCAGCTGTTCTGATATTCATCTGAAACATGAATCTTTACCTATACTTCACATAACTACAAAATTACTTTCAGTGCCTCACTGGTGTATAATAGGGAATCTATTTCAAAGTATTTCCTCTCCTCGCTTTTGCAGCCGTTGGTCTTTTTATTATCAGCATTGTTATGCTATAGAAGTATTAAAATTTTTGCTACATCTGAAGAAAAAGAGAAAAAAATTACATCTGAGTTGTATTTATTCCTATTGACATAGCTGCTTTCTTTTTCTAGAGGGAAAAATTGAACTTCCAGAGATCTTGCTAGTCATAAAACTGCTGAAGCAAGGTCAGGCATTTCAATATGGATATAAAATGTTAATATATGGGGGCCATTGTCCCACACTCAAAAATTTATGCATTACATCAATATGGGATCATTCTTTTCTTGGTTAAATTCACCTAGTAATTTCTGACTGTATTCATGGCCCAAGGATATATTTCTTTACAGTTAAATATCACTAGCTTAGTATTTTGATAGAAGAAATGCAGAATACCATTTATAACCTACATAATAATAAGTGAATAGAAAGTTGCCTCTTGGAAGAAATGCTACAGAGTATATAAAAATACAATATTCTGTTTCAATTACTTATGCTGAAAAGCATTGGAAGAAATCCCAGTTGGAATTCTAATGCCATTTCAGAGCGTCTTCATTCCTGCTTCTCTAAGAATGTAAAAGCAATGATGTATTGACAGTCAAGGCAATGCAAGATAAATGTAGTCTTAGAAAAACCTTGAGATGATCAAAGTAAATTTTGGGAGCACACACTTTTCTATATTTTGTACAGTTCCAGACATATTGTTGTAATAAATATCTTTCCCATGGCATCAGTAATTACAGGAGCATGCAAGTAAAATGATCATTGCCCTCTCCCTCTCAAGTTTTATTCTTTAAATAGATCTTTCGGAGATCAATGTACTTATCTCCTCAAAAAGAGGATTGAGGGGTTATTTGATCATAATTTTTAGCTGCCTTCACAAGGTAAAAGTACAGGATATTAAAGAAGTGTTTAATCTAGCAGCAAACAATGCTATGGGTACCAAAAGATGTAAGAATTCAGGCAGAAAATACTTATAAAACTTTTTTTTTTTTTTATGGAGTGAGTATCCAGTAAAGCAAAACATGAAGAAAAGAGTAGATGCCTCATATTTCAATGTCATCAAAGCCAGACTGAATGCTTCTGTGGAAAATCCCAGGCATTGGGTCAAAGTTGTGGCCTTGATGTCAAAATTAACCTTCATGACTGACCCTAATCACCTGTGGTCTTAAAACCAACTTTCCCCTCTAATTTACATTTCTACCTTGCCTTGTATAATGCTGACAGTTTTCATTAACTTTTTGGAAATACTTCTTCAATAAAAAGCAATGTATTGACAGTGATAAATGCACAAACAAAGCTGTGAAATATTTTTATATGTATCCTCTAATTTGCATAAGTAGATAGATACATGGATAAAAGCTGAGATAGGCCAAATAAATTTAGCAGAAGCATGTGAGGACATAATCAGTAGAGTCTGCTGGTTATGCAGAATTGTAAAGGTTAACACTAAAAAGAAAAAAAAAAATTAAGAAAAAGAAAAGTTAACCTGATCACTTGCTTTTCTGTAGACAATATTCAGCTCCAGGGGACAGCATCTTGTAGCTGTAGCAGTTGACTTTCTGCTAGGTCAAGGCACATATGTAACCTCATGTCTTTTCATAAAGGGACAGATGTTTCATGCTCCAGTCTCATTACACTCCAAAAATATAAAGTTGAACAAAAAGTCAAGACAAAGTGATTCCTCACAAAAAGTATACCATCATCTTTTCTTTTCTTGGGAAAGGATCAGTGTTTCACGAGAAAGGAGATATTTATACTTTCCAGCTGATTTTCCTGACATCTAATGATCAAACCAGAAATATCTGGTGTAGAGCAATGAGTGTACATATACCTGTACATGTAGAAAGCACCTTTATTGGTCCTTTTTTGTACTATATTTAAGTAATAGAAAATTAATTTAAAAACATTTTGGTTGGGGACTATTGTCTCTGGAGATTGAGATGGAATTGCCAGCAGGGTAGTGTGGCAGAGTAGTCTAAGGTACATGGGTTTGAATCTCACTGCTGCCAGGAATATTTTCTAGGATGGAGTTGGACTGAGTAAAGCTGAACACAAGTATGGGTTTGGACAGAAGTGCTGGCAGAGCAGCCCTGCAGGAAGGGATCTGGGGGTGTTGGCTGACAGCAGGGTCAATAGGGTCAGCAGTGTGTCCCCAGCAAGCCCCATGCTGGGGCACATGAAACACAGCATAATTAATTGGTCAAAAGGGGTAATAACCTGGCAGTGCTGGCAGCTAGAGGAAATGAGGCTGAGCAGCAAACTCTTGGCTCTCCACAGACACCTGAGGAAGTAAAGTCAGTACCAAAGTGATGATCTCTTTTCCCTGGTATCCAGTGATAGGACACATAGGAATGGTTAAAAACTGAACCAGATGAGGTTTAGGAAGCATATTTTTTCTGAGAGAGAGTGGTCAAACACTGGAACAGGCTTCCTAAGGAGGTGATTGATGGTCCCAAGCCTGTCAGTGTTTGAGAAGTACTTGGACAAAGAACTTAATAACATTGTTTACATTTTGGTCAGCCCTGAATTGATTCAAACAGTTGAACTAGTTGAGGACATGGGACTGCTGGAGGCCATGGATATGAACAGGGGGCTGGAATACCACTCCTGTGATGACAGGCTGAGAGAGGTTGGGTCGTTCAAGAGAAGAGAAGGATCTGGGGAAACCTTACAGCACCTTCCAGTATTTAAAAGTGGGCTGCAAGAAAGCTAGAGAGACTTTTTAAAAGGACATGTAGTGATAGGGGAAATGGCTTTAAACCAAAAGAGAGTATGTTTTGATGAAATGTTAGAAGAAATTCTGCAGTGTGAGGCTGGTGAGGCACTGAAACAGATTGCCCAGAGAAGTTGTGGATGCTCCATGCCTGGTACTGTTCAAGACCAGGCTGGACAAGGCTTTGAGCAACCTGGTCTAGTGGAAGCTGTCCCTGCCCATTGGCAGGGTGATTGGAACTAGATGATCTTTAAAGTCCCTTCCAACTCAAACCATTCTATAATTCTGGGATTCTATGACTGTTGTAGGACTCTTCCAACTGAAATAGTTTGTTCCACTCTCTTTTGCTGTGTGACTTTTGTGACTCAATGCTCAGCTCACTTGGGCAATCTGCCTTCCCAACACAAACAGACATGGGAAGTCCTATGAAACACTCATCTAAGATGATTTCACACAGCTCTGTCTCCTATGAAAATATGGGTTAGCAGCTTCACCGGTCCATGCACTAGTTCTTCATTAACATCACTCATGAATTTTGAAGAAGGGCCATCACCTCAGGGTTACTGTAAACTTCCAGAAATAGGTGTTACAAGAAACATCGTACTCATATTTGCATTTCAAGTCCATCAGTCTAAGAAAACAGATCTTCTTGCAGAACCACTCTATGTCTCAAATATTGAGCATCTTGTCTTTGCAGGAATAGCTTGAATTCTTCCTGTGTGAAATAATGTCCTTTTACAGGCTTAAACACCTGCTTTTACAGGTACTTGATCTCAAAGTATAGCTGAGTGGAGCACTTGGTGCTTAAAATGGCAGCAAACCTGTGTTTGTGAAATTCACAGATAGATCCATCCTGAGCAATTCTTTTTATCCTTAACTCTTTCACACTCCCTTCCTTGACATCTCCTTACCTAACTGCCTACAGATACTCTATGTAAAATTCAAATGATTATGTTATTGGAGACACCTGTAATTCTCTGACACCTCTACTTCTCTGACACCTCTAAATATTTTTCTTTACTGTTTGCAGCAGACCCTGGAACACCGTCCCATTCCTGCCCTCCATCCTCTCCTCTCCCCCATCCCAGACGGTATCTATTTTTTCTTACCTACTATCCTCTTTTATTCCACCTCCCTGTATGCATCTAGAGACATACACACTATTTTTGTTTGGCTGTAGAAAGTTTGTCTTTTCAAAGTATTTGGAAGTATTACTGTCCTTACAAAGTATTTGAAAATATAGAATTTTTTGCACTAATTAGAGGCCATAAAATATCCCAAATTATGCCTTAGAGAAAAAGGCAGGAGACATTTTTGAAAGTACTGGCTTGTGGCCACTGATGGAAACCCATTCCCTTAGCACAAATGAAAGGGGCACAGAGCATGTGTCTGGAACCACAGTTCTGTATTCTGTTGGTTAGATTGTGCTATTGTTATTAAATAAACTAATAAAGTCCTTCAAGAAGGATGAAGCTGTGGTTGGTTGTTCAGGCTTTTTAAAATTATGATATCTGCACCTTGGGGCATCTCTCTATGGCCACAGACTTGCCAGTTACAAAGAAAAAAGGAAGAGAAACTGTCTGCTTTCAAATGTCATACCTTCACTGTGTGAAGAACTCATGGTGTCATTGAGGCTATTTAATTTTGGACCACAGATCCTTATTATATGGTAGAGGGTATAACTTTTAAGAGTACCACAGTGTAGAAGACTCAGTACCTAAACCATGTAGGACTTTTTTGCTCCCAGTAGTATTCTGGTGATTTCTCATAGCTATTTCTAAAGAAAATACAGGACAATGTACTGGATTTCTTTTCTGTGTTCCTAGAAAACCTTCTGTTAAGCAGCTTACTAGTGTCTTCGCTATCTAGCCTGAGACATGGGTGGCATATCATATTAACTGAGGCAGCATTATGATCAATGGCTCTTTGTGTCAGTGAAAAGTAGATAACACAGCCAAACAGCTCCAGATGTCCAGCAACTCTCCACACTAGGCTGGCAAGCACATCTAACTCTTGATTTTCCTCAGATGCTCCTAATATTCCTTTGCAAGTCTTACCTAATCATCTCATTTCTCAGACACAAGAACTTCTGGTGTACTTCCTACTCTTCTAATGTGTCCCAGTCTCAGCTACCAGTTTGTAGATGTGTACCTTTCACAGTCCAGCTGTAACCTTCAACTGTGTATATGGTTTCCACATGCATTTAATCTTCAGGATGAAAGTGACCCTTGCTGTGCTGTCTGGCCATATTATCATTTCTGTCTTTATTATAAGTGCATTAATCCACCATAAGCTCTTTGGGGTCAGTGGGTCACAGGAATGACAAAAGTCATCTTCCATCACCTAGTGACCATGCAGGACAGTATTTCCTACTCATCTTTTCTAATTTCTCAGGTTTAAATGAGTCAGAATATTTCTACTCTCTGATGCAGCTATATAGCAAATCATAGATTGTTCCATCTGAACATTCTTTCAGTCATTTCATTAGTCTGGATGTTCTTGTTCTAAAATAATAAGCCAAGCATTTCTCTGCTCGCACAAGGAGATCACTCAATACCTATTTTGGGATGCCATGTGCTGAAGACAGAACACTCTGTTTAGCAGTGGCAGAATGGACTGATGTGTCAGGAGGAGACTAAAATTCTGGAAAGTGGAAAAAAAATCCTTAAAGGGGTATTATATGTCAAAACAAAACCAAAAGCAAATCCAAACACACAGTAACCAATTGGACAGAAAAAAAGAAGAAACCTTCAACTATTTTGTGCAATTGAACAAAAGAACCCATGAAGATTTTATGCAGAAATTGTTCTTTATGTGAGTCACACTAGATCAGCAAATCTACTTATCTCAAGATTTGTTTTTCTGGTCATTTCCATGAAAAGTATTTATTATTAGGAACAAATGATCAGACTTTAACAGGGACATGGCAGTATTGTCTTTATTTTCTGAAAGCTTTGTTTCTTTCATGACTGTTGCAAAGCTGTAGTATCACAAACCAATTGTTTTAGATGAGCATTTAAATCTGTTTTTCTTGCACAGTACTGTACAACAAATTCTTAAGGATGTACATACTTCTGTGTGGGCTTTCCTGTCAGCTACAGCTTCAATATGTTCATTAAGTGACTTGATTAATATAAGTGTCCTATGTGTTTGAATGCTTTTGTCATGGGTGGCATTTTTTCAGGATGAATTGGTATATCATCATTGTATCCTCCTCATCATTTTCCTCAGAGTCTCTGTTCATCTGGGACTAGTACAGCCATCATCACCTCATCATGTTGTTGTCCAAACTATCTGCAAGTGTTTCTTTGCTCTTTTATTAAAATATCCCCTATTTCAGTTTATTGCAAGAGATAAATGTATAATCTTGCAGCTACCGTATAGGGTTTGAAATTGCTCAATTCAGCTGATTGATTCTGTAACCTGGCTTGCCAGGACCTGTTCTTGTTGTCAATGAAAATGTTTTTATCAACTTCTCGGTGCTGCATATCAGCTATTGTGCAGATAGGATGATGCTATCTCAAGATAAACCTGATATTCTCTTGTGAATGCTTGTTAATACAGATTTTCTATTCTGCCATTTTCTCTTCCTAATTTTGATGAAACTGTTAACCCATATGTTTGACTTAGTGATGTTTTTATGACACTTTTTTTTTGTTGTTGTTGTTGAATTCTAATTGAAATTCCTTCACTATTTTCTAGTTAGGCTGTTCTCAGCAGGAGCTCTAAACATGAACACTCTATTCTTGGTATTTCTGAAGCTGGTACTTATTTCCCCCCTTCAGCTTTTTTACATGTCTTATCTGCTCTTTCCCTAGGTGTAGATAAGGAAATAATTTGATTTTGATCGAACCCAATACTTTTCTTGGACTACAGCAGTTCCTAAGTATTAGGATTTCATTACAAGTGGAATATTTTCAATTGGATTCTAATAAAATGAATTAATACTTTCAGGACTTTCTTGCCCACTGTGTGTGATAAGAGAGATACTTGTAGGTCCTCTTCACATTATATTTCACCACAGCATTCAAATGGATTTGGAAATATTTTTTCTTTTATTTCCAATCTTCAGAATTTCTCTGAGATAAAGATAAGAATATTTTCTAGGTACTCTTCATTTATCTCTTGACTTTCACACACTGACAGGTTTTCAAATAAAACAACAAATCTTTGCTTTGTGTGGGCTATGGTTGCTTTTGACAACATGTTGTGCTGTCCTCTTTATATATCAGGAAGCCAGATTGTGACCAAAGATTTAACATTTAAAGTAGAGCTCACTCTAATAAACTCAGAGCACAATAGCTTCACCAGACATGCTTAGTCCAAGATCCCTTCAGTAATTAGATATAATTAAACAGAATTGGAAGAAGTGTGACTTTTGTAATTCTGAGCTGCCCCTTAAATTCAAACCTAGGAGGCCTATGTCTAAAATTGCCTTTAGTGAATTTGAAGTTTGGGATTTTTTTTCCTTTGGAATATAATCTTGTTCACTACCAGGATAATATTTTAAATATCCCTGTGCATGTCTTTAGTGACAAACTCTAGAGTATGTGAGGCTTTGTGACTTTGATAAATACAGCATGTTGTTAAAGAACATTGTCAATTTTGTCAATGGGAAGTTATTTTAAAAAACATCTATAAACATACTAGGTAGGTTTAGTTATTTTTGCTCATATTTATGTAGGCTAAAAATAATCTAAAAGGAAAACCAAGAGGCAAATGAAAGCCAGGGCACCATCTCTGAAATATGGAAAATGAAACAGCCTGTGAATCTGCTTTTAAGGATGGTATTTAAGAGATACTATAGTCCATTTCTTTTTCTCTCTTGCACCAGTCTTAAAAAAAAGAGAGATGTCAAGAGAAAAGAACTTTTAAAAAGCATTGCCTCTATTGTTGCCTTGATATTGATCTATATAATCTGATATTTCTTTCTGACATTAGCCTTTGGTCCCCAATATATTTTAGAGAATAAAATGCTGACTATATGTTTTGCAATAAACATCAGGAAAAAGTATGAACTACATTAGGCTTTACTTAGTCTTCTGCACAGTGACCTCAGAGAATCTTACTGTTTAGTTCCTATAAATCAATGTTGTTCTTGATGCAATGAAATTTCTGGTAGAAGGGCTGTTTTGTCAGGGGATTTCTTTAAGACACACTTTCTTTAAAGATGATCCATGATAATTTAACACAAGACTTCATCTAAAACAAATAAAGGATCATTTACTCAAGACTTTTTTAGCCTGTTGCAGTCTCTGCTGAACATGTTTTATTTCTCATTTGAATTTTCTGTTAGCTGTGTTTTTAAGAGAAGAAATATTATCATCTATCACTTGAACCTCTTTAAAAAATCCCATCTATCCCTTAAGTTCTCAGATCTGCTGTTGTGTATCTTCTTAACAAAAGTTAATGTGTCAGAGACCTCCAAAATTATTTATTTTTCATGACACACCTAAAACAGAAGCAGGTCTTCAAAGTATAGGCAGTCACTAGTAGGGAAAATCTATGGGATTTTTTTCCTAAATGTGTTATATTGAGTGCCACTTGATTTTGTTTTACAGTGTTGCTATTCTATTTTTTTCCGAATGGGTTAAAAAACAAAGTAACATATAAGTATTGCATTCTGAGTCACACTAAACATCTAGGGAGATAAAGAAGTGTCCAGGAAGAGGACACTGAGGAAGAGTAAGAGGAAAACAAAGATATACAGTAATGGTGCCTAGTACACTTTCACTCAGCTGTGGAGGACTCCTGGGACTCTTGCAGTTTCTCTTGGTGACCTCCTATGTATGTCACTTGCAAGAAACTCTATGGTCAACCTTTTAACTCAGAAAACTTATTCACATTCACAGAATCCTTTGCCAGGAGGACTACAGTTTTACCTGCTGGATTAGGAACTACCCCCTTTCCTAACAGAATATTTGGGATAACAAGAACATTGCATATATAATTTATTTACCTATTTATTTATGTATGTAATGTTATCCAGCTTGATAGCTTTTACGGGATGGCTTACAATATCCCAAAATTGCTTCTGAGTGACATTGGTCAGCTGAGAGCCTCTCATTTTGTACATTAATCTGATATTGCTTTTCCCTGTGTGTATCAATTTTCACCCACCTGCACTGTATTTTATCTACTAGTAGAATATCCAGTTACCTTTCACAATCTGCCATCATCATTAGTATCTTCAATTATGCTGCATCATCAGAAGCACAGGTACTTCTTCAGCATCATTACTGGGTTATTTATGAAGATGTTGAACGGCACAGAACTCCACTACTGATTTCCCCATACCACAGGAATTAACGTTTTACTCCTGGTTCCATTTCTGTTCTCTCAAACTTTAATTCATTACCTTCATCCATGAAAGAATCCCACTGCACTGATGCAATCACTCACCGTTTTCCTTAAGATTTTGCAATAAAGATCATTGTGAAGACTTTTGGAAATCCAGATGGACCATATTTACTTAACCATTTCTGTCTCTGTGATTATTGACTTTGGGGGCAGAAATTCTCTTCACAGAAGTCTCTGGATCTCATTTTAACCCAAGTATTAGCAAAGAGATTCAGTAAATTTATCCTTTCCAATTCTCATTACTGATTTGCTTCATATGAAAGGATTTTTAAATTACTTTTTAAAGTTTAAGATTATTTAATAAAAATGCTATCAGCCAGAATTCATGTATTGAGCTTCAAGTGAGAGGCTACCTTCTAGATTTAGTAGTTTATACATTTCATCACTGAATTCATTTGAACTCTTAGGGGAATACCACCTTGTTCTGGTGAGTGGCTGACATTTGTTCTGTCTCTGTGTATAACCATGTTAGTTCAACTTCAATTATAGCCACTCCATAAATCCCTCAATCCCCAAATGTGCCAAGGGATTCCAGATAAAAACCTTCACCATAAAATGATGAATATAAGTTAAAATAATATGTTCAACTTTTGAAAAATATTTTTTTCTCTGAGTGCTCCTTTATATCTCCATGTACTGAATACATCATAATAGAATCCTTATTTCACCCTCTGCAAGAATGTTATGAAAGGAGTTTGATTTGTTTTGTTAGATGACTTCTGAACTTTTTTTTTTTGTGTGTCTGGCTCGCAGCTTATAATACAAGTGCTATTACTACACTTCAAAGTTCCCCTCCTTCCTAGCTGTCTCAAGTACAAAGCAGAGCATCTCTTTATCAGTCCTCTGGTAAGATTTTTTTTCCCCTGTGTTGCAGTAATAAGCAGACAGGACTCATTTTCTTCATAAAGGAAAAGCCAATTCTTTATTCACACAAATCATTTTTATACAGTTTTTACAGACCTCGTGTTCAGCTCCAGTTGGCTACTCAGTTCTTGCCACTCAATTCATTGGTTAGAAGATGGTTTCTGTGTACCTGTTAGGACTATTTCTATTCACAGGTGTTTACATATTTTCTTTGTAGATTCTCATGGGACAGATCTTTTGTTTTGACAGGTGCAAACTTATTTTCCTCACAAGACTAACGTGTGTCAACTGACTTTCATTTTCAAGATTCTTTCACATGTGAACTTCTCTAGCTGCTTAGCTGTACTTAGAAAAGTAACAGGCCTAAGCCCTGGTTCTATAAAGCTTTTCTTTTTTAAGATTCCTACCTGTATGCAACACCCCTGCACTTGTGTCCTCTCCATTATATCATTATGCTACACATCAAATATTCATGTCTATTTTTTTTTTCCTGACCAAATTCTGATTCTTTTCCTGGCATTTATTTTGTGATTGAAGGATTGAGGGTTAAGTTGGTGACAGAGGCAATCACAAGTCAGCTGACATTGCTCCATGTCATTCATGATTCTCCTCTCAAGTAAGCAAAGTAATTTCCTCGCACTAATGTCTTCTGGATACTGAGGCCAATATGAATTATCTGAAATAAAAATGTTAGTTCTAAAACATGATTCAGAGAACACTTTCAACTGGTTAGTCTCAAATCATTGTTAAGGAATAAAGTAAACAAAAAGGGAGTTTTAAAGTAAATAGAAATCATGAAGTCTGTTCCTATATCCACACTTAAATGTTGTCAAGTTGACCCTCAGGTGGTACACAAGGGTGTAATTGTAAAAAAGGCAGGGATTCCTACATATACCAGCTTGAGCTCTGGCTACAGTGTTTTACTTTACAAAACTTTCAAAGAGCAAAACGAAGGAAACACAGCACAAATATTTTCTGAATAATCATACCTAAAGCCATAAAATATCTCATAGATTTTTTCTAAATTAGTTTACGTTGTGCCATGTTACTATGTTAAAGTACAATATAGATATTGTTCTTACTGGAAGCAACTCATCAGGTTTCCATGAAGGTTGTATATAACAAAAATCCAGAAAAATGGTTTTGGAAACCACAAATATTTATTTTGAGCATTTCTTTTATGCATTGAGCCATAGTTTGGAAATAAAATCTCAGATCTCGCCAAGAACCCAGCTCCTAACATTTCTCATTTCTTCATGTTTACTTGAATGGTGCAAGAGTAAAGAGTCTATCTTTTGAAATTATTCAGATATTGTCAGAGGCCTTTGCTTTCTACCTGTTTGAGTATATGCAGAATTATCTTCAGACCGACAGCATCCCAGTTACCTAAATGCAATTTGTGCACATGCATACATCACAGAAAATTAAATACCATATGGTGCTGAGCCAGTCACAATTTGTACTGTTTGAAAATAGCACACTTTTGAAGCCTGATGACAAATTTTATGGGTTTTCTCTCAGTAATTTATGGAAAAATAGCTCTTAACCATTTATCAACAGAAGCACTGCCTAAGCTGTGGCCGTAAAAGTTCACTGCAGGAAATATTTCTAAGCAAATCACTGTCTATAAAACATAGAAGACCTATGAAAAAAGATTTTTCCTCTCAAAGCACCTACAACAGTTTTTAAATTTCCTGCCTTCTCTAGGTGATGATGTGTTTTTATTCATCACAAATGAAAACATCCCAAGCAAAGGAGATAAGCCTAGCTGTTTCTGATACCCCTCAGACACAGTCCTGTCACTGTGAGTAAGATGGATTCACAGTGAAAGAGTGAGAATTTTTGGCACAGTCTGAGGATGTGTTAGTGACTTCTATTGGTCAGCTGATGTAGCTAGGAGGTGTTGGCCAAAAGTTATCTTTAAATTGTTGATAAAATATCAGGATATAATGAAACAGAAATGTTATTAATTTGTGTGTTAAAAAAAATGTGTCCTTGGTCATTTTTCTAAACTTTTTGAGTAACTTCTATTGCTTAGCATATTTTGTTTGCTGTGTGTGAAAGTCATAAACTACTGAAGCAGCAAATAGAGCATCTGAAGCAGCAAATAGAGCATCCAATCTTTATATTTTCATAGCAAATTCATGTCCTATCTGAGACTGGAGTTCCTCAAATGAGATCCTGGGACATGTGATAAGAAGATCTGGAGAGATATTCTGTGTCTCCTGAGAGAGGCAGAAGCTCTCACAGCCTAGTGTCAATTTTGCCTGATCCGAGTCAGCTGTTCCACATCCCTGTATAGGTGAGGGAGGAAGAAAGCAAGTGTTGTGATCCTTAATTAATACACTGGGAAAGGAGTCCACTGAGTAATTGTTGCTTTTTCAATGAGGGTGCAGGGGCCCTGTCAAGGGTGATGACTGAATCTCAGCTTTCTGAGCCACATCTTGTTACTAGCAGGACTATCCATCTGTCTCAGAAAATGGGAAAAACATCAGAAAGTGGGGGAAATGGATTTGGTTACCCTTTTAAAGGGTGGATTTTTTCCCTCTCCTTGTCTCTGCAGTAGATTGGAGCTTCTCTCTCAGTCTTGCAGCACTCTTCATCAATGACAGCCTGTGCTTTGTGTTTTAAATGCTGTTTGTTGTTTCCCTTCTCATCTTTATATAAGAAAAATATGAACTGTATTGAAAAGCCTACTCTAAAAAAAGAATTCCAAATGTTTTGGTATTTCTCAGCGGTAGAAGTGTAGATATATATATATATATGAGTCTGTCTAATTAGAAAATTTTCTTTTGCTCTTTCATGGAATCTGTTTAGTTTTGCCTCACTTTCATAGAAAGAAAAAGAGATAATTTGGTACTGGCAAAAATATTGTCTTTTGGATCCTAAATGAGAAGTACTCTATATTTCCTTTTTGGACCATTCTAATTAAAATCATTGAATAAATTAATGAAAAATAAAAACTTTGGTCAACAAATATAAGGATTTCTATGGTAAGCAAAAAATGTATTTATTTTAATGAGAATTTTTATTTAAGTAAACACACTTTCCTTACAAAATTTTTGTCCATCAGTTTGATGGAATAACCTACATAGTCCCAATATTTATGAAAAAGTCAGGGAGGCTCCATTAAATCAAATCCATGTTTTCTAAGTAAAAAACCTAAATGTTATAATACATTCCTTGAACCTACTTAGCTGTGCAGCATGTCCTGTGCCAGTATTATTTTAACACATCTACTCCACCCTGGTGAAAGCCCACCTGAAGGACTCTGTTCAGCTCTGGAGCTCTCAACGCAAGAAAGACAGGCAGGACAGACCTGAGGGAGCAGGACTGGAAGAGGGCCCAGGAGATGGTCAGAGGGCTGGAGCACTTTTCCTATGAGAACTGACTGGGACAGTCAGGGTTGTTCAACACGGAAAAGACTCCAGGAAAACCTGATTGCAGCCTTTCAGTACTTAAAAATGGCTTACAAGAAAGATGGGGACAGACTTTTTAGTAGGGCCTGTAGCAATAGAACAAGAAGTGATGGTTTTAAACTAAAAAAGGGCAGATTCAGGCTAGATATATGAAATATATATGTTAGTAATTTGAAATTAATTCTTAATTTTGTAAGATGTGCTGACAAATGTCTTTCATACATGTTTAGGATATTCTGTAGCTTAACAAAGATATTCAGTTTAGTATTTAGCTCATAAGTGAGATTCTTAAGCTTTTCTGGTCTGGAATGAGATATTTTTCCACTTAACTCATCTGAGAAGCTGACTACAGAGTCTGAGTCAATATTCATTTTCCCCTGACCTGTATAAAGTGTAAACAAACCAAAGAGACAATGAAGGTGCATGTTCATAAACTCTAAACTGGGTATAAATTGCAGGAAAACTGGGGAGCAAACCTTCTTTCTTCTCCTTTGTTTTCCTCTTTGCTAGTGAGTTTCTTTTAATTAATCATCACATCATTCTCATAGACTTTCTTTCTTTACTGTTTTGGTTTCTAAATGTTGGGCTGGGAGTTGTACCTGGCAGAAAATCTTTTCTTCTTCAATGGACATCGCCCCAAGAGGTGAGAGATAGGGAATGGCAAAAAAGGAATTGAGTCCTCTGTAGCTTCCTGAGATTGCTACTCTATGAACTATTACAAAAATTAACTTGACTCTTAATAGGAGGCTTAATTGAGTGATCCAGTGCACCAAGTTAAATCTAAAAGAATCAGGATCCAGTCACAGCTGTGCTTTCTGACTGCTAGTGACTTCTCATATGGCATCGATCTGGAAAGAGCAATCCAGGAAGCTCTATGTAGAGATTTTTCAAAGACAAATTTCCCATATCTATTTTCCCTACCCAAAGCAGAGAGACTAACAATCAAAAAATGGCATTAAGTCAAGAAGAGAAATTATTTATGTTTGTCTATCATATAAACAAAATAATAAACCAATGTGCACTCGATCTGAACTCATAAATCTCCTGGTCTGGCTCATAATTCTGTCATTTTCATGATACCTACAGACTCTCATCTCTGAATTTTTGTCCTACTACAGTTGTGCTATGTGTGTATGCCATGATATGGTGCACCATAACCACAATATCTCATGTTTTATTTAATATTCCAGCCATATGTTTGCCAAGAGTAGGCATTATTTTCTGGCAGTGGCAGTAGCTACTGTATGGCCATTTTTCTGATAATTTGTGTATTTATATACATATTAAAAAATAAAAATTCAACAACCTAAGGCTAGAACTTTGTTCTCTGTTTGATGTATTTAGTAATAAGCTAGTACTTATAACTTGTTAGTACCTATTATACATAAATTACTCTTTGTGAGTTTTGAACAGCATGCTGTTATTGCACTTGCAATTTTCCTGAGTATTATCTGTATTATGCTGTATTATCTGCTATAAAAAATATGCTGTATTATCTGCTATAAAAAATGTTGTCTATGCACCACACAAAAATATTTGGTATTGACTGTCATTCCAAGAATTTCTCCCACTCTAGCAGTGGAAAACTATTTATTTGTAGAGACAAGTATATATATTTTTTGGTGAGTCAAGTAATAAGCAAAGGTATCTATGTTTTTTCATTACAGTTATCAACAAGGTTACACATATTTATTTTAGTCATTCTATAGTTTCCTATGAACAACAAGCTTATCCTGTTTCTCTTTCATCTTAAAGTGAGAAGAACTTATTAATGGATATCAACATTAAGGCCGTTGGTCTCTTTCATCTCCACCCTGTGCACTTATTACACTCCAAGTACTGGGCAAGGAAGAATTCACTGGATCTATGGAGCTAAGGATTTATTGCTAATCCAATTAATGTTTTAACAGACTAAAAGTCAAAATTCTCTAACACAGAGAAGTCTTACAGTGTAAATTGTTATAACAAAAACCCTCCACTTGAACACCCCAAAACTTCGTAGTATTTACCTTTTCCCTTGATCCTGTACTTGTCCCTTCAGTGTTCTTTTAGGTCTTAAGGCAAAGACTTCCAGTTTTCTCAAGAAAAATTGCAGGTAGTGGTGTATTTTTAATGAGCTCTCAATGTCTGGAGGTCTTTGCTAGGAGAAGTGTGACATTAATGGTGGAGGTATCCTCCTCTTTAATCCCAGGACCTGCTTGTGTGTGTTGTCATATGTTTCCTTGCCCCAGGCTGCTGCCTTCTGGCTGTTCCCAGGTGAGTGTGAGTATGGCCCTGCAGCCTGCTCAGGCTCAGCTGCCACAGGCTCTTGTTTGCCAGGCAGACACTCCCTGGGTTTGTCAGATCCTTCTCACAGACACTGGCACAGATCTGGCTCAGGCAGGGCAGGCAACAGGTACATGACCCCAAGGCAGGAGCTGAAACCAGACCAGCCCAACTCTGGGCAAGGGAAGTCCAGGCCAGTGCAGACCCTGGATCACTTTGCTTGGAATGAAAAAAGCCTTATTTATGCAGCAACAAAGAGCTCCAACCCCAGGATCTATTTTTAGATTATTTCCTCTCTGATGCGTTCTTTTCTGATGTAACATGTCTTCATTCTCTTGAAGTGATCAAGGGCTTGACAAAACTGGATAATGTTGTGTGTAATAGGATAAGGAAATATTTTATTCAATTTTCAATTCAATACATCTTGTTAGTCTACATATCAATTTCCTGCAAAGGAGAAAACATTACTGGAGTGAGCTATTAGCTTTGCCTATTTATGCTGTTTTGTCGGTAACTCCCTGAATGCTAACAGAAATGTTTTAATAAGTTCTGTCTGGATTCTTGTTCAAATCAGTTTGTGTCCTAAATATATTTATGTTCATATTTCATTCAGTTCTATTGCAGCTCTCTGCCCTGATGCTGTGAAGAATTGCTCTTACAGTGCTTGTAGACTTTTGCCTCTGCAGTGATCTCTACCAATTCTGAAAAAACCTTGCAAGGTGAAATAGCCCACTCTGGCTTTTTCGTGGCTTCTGCCAAATTATTTTTGCCAATGTATTTTGCCTTCCTTTGTACTTGGCTGAGCTCCTGATTTGACAGATTTTGGTTTTTTAGTAGTACCCTGACTTTTTGGTCTCAAAAGAAGACTGTAAGTTATATTTTATTGCATTTATTAGAAAAATTCCTACGTATAAACATTTCTTTATGTAATAAACTTGAATGACAGGCCCTTTTTTTCTTTTTGGTCACTGATGTTTTTTTTTTGCTTTAGCCATTTATTACATTCTGGTTAAAACAAGCAAACGAAACTCAGTTTACCTAGCCTTACTGGTATAACTGTATCTATGGATGTTTAGTCCCAAATAATGCACAATTACTTTTGTCCACCCTCCTTTGGCTTGTGTATTTAATTCCAATATGAGCAATATCCTTTTCCCTGAAGTCCTGTGTCTGTCTGGAAGTTGGTAAAATGCTAACTATAGGTTGAACTCCAGAGTTACTCCTGGGAGTGAAAGACAGACCCAGTTCTTTAGTCTCAAAGGATTTATACTGGTATAACTCTGTTTACTGCACATCTATACTTGCAATAATGCACTGCAGAGCTCTGCAGTGTATAGCAGACTAAAGTCCTGCTGTCAGGAGGGGGAGTGGAAAATGACAAGCAGGGTATGGGAAGAAGCTATGGGAAGAAGGTGAAAGCAGGATATCCTTTTACAATAAAAAACAGTTACTAAAATGCCAGTTAAAAGCTGTGCCACAATTATCAAACTAAGAAATCAACCCCATATTCAGTGTATGTGTCAGTGGCTGTGAACATTCTTGGCAGAGTGCACTGACAGAAATCAAAGCTTTCCATTCAAGTGAGGAGATAGAGAAAACAAAGTGATTTGTAATCCCCATACAGCTTTTATGATTTGAATGAACTTGATTTTTTCCCCTCCACAAAGCTTTTTATTTTCTGAATAAGAATGTGAGGTTGCTTACTCAGCCTTCGTTTCAAACAGTCTGGTGCCTGGGTCTCCTGTGGCGCCTTGCCACAGAGGGGTACTTGCAGCGGATTAAGCCACACAGATCTGAATTTCATGATCTTTTACTGTTTGTCATCTCTTACATTCTTCATTCAGAAACTGTTATGATCCCCATGCATTCATTCCCTGGCCTAAACATTGTCCCCTTGGTAGCACTGGTGCAGGCAGTAGACTGAGCTGTCAGCACGGTTTACATCTCCATTAAGAAATACAGTTCTCTATTGCTGCTCAAGGTCAGCATACTCCTTATGAAAGATTTTACAAAGGGAACAAATGTCACATGACAGGGAATATGAAGGCAGGTCATTTGCTACACATTTTTAGAAGCTTGGGTAGGAAAGTCTTAACCTTGTTCCATAAATTACAATGCAGAATGTCCTCTGTGTTCAAAAATTGCACCTTTTTGTCTGAGGTCAATATTTCTACAAGGTTTTATAGCGAAACAAGTCTTTGAAGCACAGCTTCTTTTTTTTCTTTTTTTTAATTTAAATAATAATGGCATTAGTTGGTTAGCCTGATATTGGTAAATAGTAGGGACTGCAGATTTTGGGGAAGTAGAAATAGTAGATATTTTTAAATTCTTGAAAAATATTAGCATGCATTGCATTTGAAGCTCTAAAAATCACAGAAAGTAGGAATTACAATAATGCCTATGGAAAGGCAATCTTCTCCACCTTAAACAAAAAGGAATCACTTCACTGTCATTATGAAGCTATTCACTGTAGTCATAGAGACTGAGGTGTTTCAAAAACAAATTATAGAAATTCTGTTAGTAGTAGTCATAGTAGATTCATGTCTGAAATCAGTTCTGAAAATGATGATTAAGACGCAATAAAAGTAGATTTACTTAAAAAGCAATAATTTATTGAAGCTCTACTACCTTGTGGGAAAGAATATATTTTCTTCTTATGAAAATGAAAATTGTAGATATTGTTACATTTAGAGAAAAGTTGAGACAGTATAATTTTAGAGATCTACCATTTTCCACATTTTTCTGCCCTGATTACTCTTTGACATGTTATCTTGTAAACAAACTGTTTTAAATAACTCTTCCACCTCTTAATGGGTTTGAGTATGGAAGACTAGAGGTGCTGGATTTGAGATGAATGAATACCAAATGTTATAAGACTGTATTTAGTAAAATGATATAGGAGACTGCAGAAGGCACAGATGAGTTTCTTTCTTAGGAAAACTCTTCCATCCTTTTGTGACACTATTTTCAGTCTTGTCATGAGCAGTCTAAAAGAAGGGACAAATTTTTCTTCTTTGCACACAATACCTTGAAATCATGACCACTGGCGGCTATAGCAGAAACTCTTACAAAATTAATCAAGCTCAGTGATGAATTAGCAAAGCTGTAGACCATCTAACCTGTAGGCACACAAAACTCAGGACAAACAGCTGTTTTGACATTTCTAGCTGGGAATCCTGCCCTCCACAAACATATTTCATGCTCAGACATGGTCTCTTGGCTGCTTGCACTCGTCCCCATCTGTCAGGATGGCATTGTGCCCATACACAAGGTGGTATGTCAGCTTTGGTAGGGCATAGGTGCCAAGTAAATTCTGCTGTTTGCAAAGCTTTGCATGTGCTGGTTCTTCAGTAGGAAGCCTCTGCTCTGACACAGCAAGGCTCCCTCTCAACATGACTCCCTACACTTGATTACACCTGTTGACACTTCTGTATCTTAGGAAGAATCCTTAAATAGTACATGCAGGAAAGATTGGTATGCAGGAATGGATTTAGGAATCTGTATTGCGCATACACCTCCAGGTTTATCACTCAAGACTGAGGAGAAGAATAGTGTCATAATTTATGTCATCATCATTAACACCTTCAATTCATGATTCCCCTGCCCCTCACTCCAAAAAGAAAGAATTCTAGTTATCAGCATGAACTCAGTCAAAAAAGAAAGTGGACAATGGTTGTCGAGGTAATGAAAGAGAAACCTGACTTTTCTGTCTTACTGACTTTGTGGTGGTGAAACTGTATTTATAGCAATGGAATAATCCTTGCTTTATCCCAGTGCATGAACTATGAGGACAGAGAAAAGCCAGCCTGGGTATTGTGTTTCAGAACTCTGTGAGCAGTCCATACATCTGAGAAAGTGTGGAGTTTCCTTAGCAATAAAAGACACAATCACCTAAAAGGATGAGAAAATTCTGAGTCTGAAGTGACTTTACTCTTCTTTCTTCCTATTACAGTCCACATAGCTGGTCTAGGGAAGAAGACTGCACTGCCTTGGGGAAACTGAGACGTTCTGGGTTCAAATTACTCATGAAATTATTTTCTTTGATGAAAATTAAAAAAAAACAAAACAGAAAGTCTTCATCATTCCTTTTATATCTTGTATATTTTAAATTCACAGGAATGTTTCCTATAACAACAATTAGACTTTTAGCAACTTTACCATCTGCTCAAATTCCTACTTGTCTTTTCCTATCTTGTTGCCATATAACTACTGTTTTATGTGTGACTCATCCCCCTGCATTTCATTATTTTCAATTTCTGCAGCTTGTATTGAAAAACTCACGAGACTTGAATTTTCAGGTGTATTTACTCTTGTTTTTCTAATACAATAATCTATTTTCCAAATACCACTTCTATTTTAAAAACCTCTGATGCCCTGATTAGTCATAAATATCTTTAAAGAGGTTTTTAAAAGCTAGAAATAAGCACAAATAGCTTGAAACCTTCCAGAAACATGCTCTTCTGTTCTTATCTATCTTTACTTTGTCTACCCTCCTACTGTAGTGAGACATGTAAATTGAGTATCTCAGAAAGATTTAATCTGGAAGAATGAGACATAAAATGATTTTGTATTGCATTTCCCCCCTCCCTTGACATCAGGAGTATCCCTTTTTCTGCTTTTCTCAAAAGTATCTTTCTAATTGGCGTTTCTTATTTTCCCTGTTTATTTGGATAATTCAGATTGTATTTATTCTTAGTCTTTATTTGTGCTGTATGAGAAGAATACAAAAAATCATATTTTCCTAAATATTTCTCAGTCCTTTAGTAAAAAGCAGTGTTGGCCCATTTCTTCTTTCATTTTTTTTCCATTCCTACTAAGTTATTCTCCAACCCTCCAGCACTATATCATATTATTCTAACTACATAGTGTATCATTCTACTGCACCTGCCCTACCACTCTATCTCTTTGCGTCTTTGACAAATTATCACCATTATTTCCCTTCTAACTCTTCTTGTGCCATCCATCACCCATGACATTAAATAACTGCTCTTCTATCAAAATAATATACCTACATCATCTAACCAAGTGAATATTCAACCATTTTCTATTAGAAATGGCCTGAGACTGACATATCTGTCCCACCTGGCTATTCACAGATAAATGGATGAACTGAACTGTACAAAAAAAAAAAAAAAAAAAAAAAAAAAGGTGTGAAGGTTTTGGGTTCCAGTTAAACATTCCTAAAATTACTTTGTTTTCCAGGAAATTTCAATCCTTAGGTGCTTCAAACTAGAAAACTTCATAATGGAAAGTGCTGCTGTCACTGACAAAGAGTAAAAAGTATTAAGGACATTTTAATTTACTACTTTCACTCTTGGTTTTTTTTTGTTTTTTTTTTGTTTGTATGTATTGCAGTAATTTAATTTTAGAAGTGTTTGATCTATTGCAATTCCACCAGTTTGCACAAATTGATTTAAGGCAAATCTATGCCCTATATGTAAAAGAAAATTGGCTGAAATGGAGTATTTCACTACCACTTATTGTTCACATTACATTTTGACTGCAACTGGAAAAAAACTTGGAAAAAAATTCTCCAAATTTTTCAAAGCTAAAACATGAAGCCATGTAGGCCTTTTGAGATGTGAAAAATTATAGTGGTTTATGTTTTTTTATTATTTTGTGGGTTTAAAGGTTTGACATTACATCCATCATGTTTAATATATATGTATAAATATATATATGTATATACATATACATATTTATGTATACACATACATATAGATGTATATAAATAATATGTATATATATGTGTGTGTGTGTGTGTATGTATAATAAGTTAATACAATATGAAACTAAAACAAATTAAAATATCTGGTAATTGCATTGAAATATTAGTATTAGATATTTAGGACCTTTAATAGGATAATAAGTTGGGCTGTGAGTACTCAAATAAGAAATATCTCACTGTACTAAGAAAAAGCATTTTAAGGTAACATTTTTAAAAGTGATGTTATACCAAGTGTAGAGACCAGGTGTAAAAGGCTTTGTGACTCTCAGTGTGGAAGAGTGTGAAAATTAAGCACCCTTTTTATTCTCTGTTACTGACATGGCATTTACCAGGCTTGCAGAAAAAGGGAAAATGGTGGTAGAAACACACTCATCCCAGGTTATCAGCCCTAGCCCTTAGCCATTAGTATAAAGCTAGGAATCTTGACTTCTATTGGCTGAGGAGCACAGCTTTGACAGAAATTTCCCTTCTCAAGATTAATGTACAGTGATGGGATCTGAACATCCTTGAGAATTCAGCTCCATTCAGGCTGAGCTGAGTGTGCTACTTTTATGTTATTAAATGGTAGAAAAGCTTTCTCAGTTCATGAGAGAAAGCTCTCTCCAGAAAAATGTTATAGGGGTGGAATCTAAATTCTTATCTATTTTTCTGCATCTCTATCAACTGCACTCTATCAACATGGTGTTTTTATGAGCTTGTCAAAGAACAATTTTCTGCCCAAAGACCAGTTAAGGCAGAAAATTATATGTGTTGTTTGCATCATATTTACAGCAGTTGTCTTATTTAGGCTTTCCAATTCAGCACAGGGTGTCACTGAAATAAGGTATCATAACATTGACTTTGGCTTAGCTAAAATTCTTTGCTGATTGTACCTTAACCTTCTCCCCTTTTAAAAATGAACATTTAACCTGTGTTGAGGCCTTATAACTATTGCCAAGAATCAAGACTACCTTTCCTTTTTTCTATTCTGATTTCAGTTTGGCCAGCTTTTTAATTTAACAGCATTTTAATGAAACTCATGAAATTCAAATGCAAACTTTAAGCACTTCTTTTGTGTGTTATTTTCCATGTACCATCTCATAAATAGTCATTCATTATTAATGACTTTATTCATGACATGAATTAAGAAAAAAACCCAAATCTCTCAGTTGTTCACAATATAAAAAGAATACATTTCAGCACTCTTATTTTCCTTATCTATTTTTTCTTCCCACTTTGGCAATAAAGGAGTGGTCTCCTAGAAAAGAAAATCTGAGCAATGTTTTTTTCAGGCATTGCTGTTGAAGGCAATCATGATACCACACTGGGTTTTTATGTACATTGTGACATGGAGTTATGCAGTTATTATCAAAGTATGTGTCCTCTCCTTGCCACTATTAATAGGGATATGCCAGCCTCTGGAAGCAGTATGGGTTATCTGTGATTATACTAATTTTTCTTCTAACAGATGTAAATGGAATGGCACTACTCAAAAAGCAGATCAGATTGCCTCTTGCTGTTTGCCATGATTGATCTCTAGAAGCAAAAGATGAGTTTTCTTTCCCATCCTCGTGTGTGAAATGAGATCCCAATTAGTGGTGCATCCCTGGGTGTGCGATGAGGAAGCTCTGTTTCCAGGTGCACATTGCTGAGTGTGAGAGAGGAGGCAAAGGCAGAGGTGGTGTTCTGGGCCACAGCCAGCTAACCTACTGTGTTATCCAGCAGAAGAGAACCTGCAGCTCCTTGCTTTTCATCACATCTGGGTGGACCCCCCCAAGGTAAGTGGGCAATCCATCAGTCACCTGTGCTACCTAACCAACTAACTCTCCTACAGGAGACAATAACTTTGGATACAAAGGAACAACATCTGCTCTCCTGCTTATGGTGTTTGACATCTTGCCACGCCTTGTCTGTTGAGGATTACATTTTGTGCAGGTAGCTCAGCCTGTGGGCTGCAGTGAGAGCTGCAGAGGGAACTCTGGGTGTCAGGAGCCCCAGACAAGAGGTAGTGAACTGCCAGCATTTTGCTTGGGGACTTGTGGCCCAGACAGATGAATGGGCAGTCAGGAGGAGCAGGACTTTCACCCTTAGACTGTGAGGGTATGAAATCTGTAGGGTTCCTTTGTTCGAGGTGCTTCCTCAGGGCACCAGAAGGAGCTGCTATTTTGTTATTGCACCAGGATTAAATTGAGATTTGAGACAACTGAGACTCTGCTATGGCAAACCTGAGTTTGAGGTGGTCAGGAAGACCCGGAGAGCCTGTGTGAGTGTGGGGGGTGAGCTGCAAAGGGGCTGCAGTCCCAGCTCAAGGGGTGGGGGTGTGACTGCCAGAGTTGTTCCTGGATGATCAGACAGGGAGATTTCCTCAGCATCTCCTGTGCTATCAGGTCTATCAGAGCTATTCCCTGCACCAGGGCTGTTCTATTTCTTCTTTCTTTCTCGAAGAGTATTTTGCTGCTCTTGCTAAATGTATTCAGCATCATTCAAAATCTGTGACATTTTAAAAAAAGCCAATTTTCTGTTATTGGAATAATTTTGAAAAATACCTCAACTATTAGACATTGAATTAAGAAGAGGAGAGGGCTTACAGTCACATGTTTTATGGGTCTTTTGTTTTTAAGGGAGGTATCCGTTTTAACCCTGTGTTGTGCCTCAACTAAGAAAATAGATTTGGGGAAAAGAAAACAAAAAAAGAACAGCAAAATGAAATCCAAACCAAAAATGAACAACCCATGCTTTCCACATGTGGTTCCTGTTCCAGCATGCAAAACCCACCCTTTTCAAAGCATCTGGCACATCTATACAGACAGATGCAGCCAGCCCAAATGCATTCTGCCCACCCTGCAAGCTGCCTGGCCTTACTCCAGCTCCCATCCAAAAACCATGTGGCTGTGATGGAGCATCACTGAGCCTGGACTAATAAACCTGACCTCTCAGGAGCCAAACACAACACTATGGACATCTGCGGCTTCTGGCCAGGATGAGGTTGTCTGCTTGCTCAGAGCATGAACAGAACAGATTCAGGCCTCTCTGTGCTTGTGGCTGGAGACTCCTTTTGTGTTTCTCTGTTAGGTTCCTTTTCACAAAACCCCCAGCCAAGTAACAAAATTCCACTCTTTAACCCTTGGCATACCTTCATTTGCATAATCTGCTGAATGTTTGTATTTATACATCGTTGTTTACAATCCAAGCAAGAAAACATCTGAATCTAAGTCTTATTTCAATCAAATCAATAAATCATAAATACAGAAATAACGTGCATGAGGAAAAAAAAAAGCCTAGCTATTCAAATATAGCAGTAAAATAAGAAATAACAAAGGAGAAAATAGGTGATTCTGTTCTTTACTTCTAATCTTAAGAATTTAATTGTTGAATCCCAACCTGTCAGTCTCACCCATCTTCCCAAAATTCCCCCATGCTCTCTCTTCTCACACTGTGCGGCTAGAAA